>NC_135531.1:42077439-44574939 GCF_045843805.1 Urocitellus parryii | reverse complement strand
ACCATGATCAAATTGATGCATCCAGGGGTCTAGGCTGAGGAAAGACATCAGAGAAGACAGAAAGAGTGTGGAAATTAAGAAACACAGGAGCAGTCCCTCAGTGGGGCAGAAGAGGCTTGGTTAGGTTAAAGACCGAGTGGAGGAGTAGGATGTGGGAAAGCTAGCAGATTGTGATCAGAGAGCAATTTTCTGGAATTCAGCATATCAGAGTTGGAGCCCAGAGGTGTACAAAGGTCCCCAGGTATGCCTAGTGGAGGAGGTTGTTGATACGGAATAAAGGTCACTGCATATCAAGCCACCATGAAGCAAGAATGTTGATGACTTATCCATGTGGGTGTTGAATTACTCAGGCTGATGGCAAATACCAAAGAGAAAAACATGAATTTAGGAAATTATCAGAAGATTGATAGATGACAGGCAGCTTTTATTTGGGAGTATCAGCCCCAGCCTCTGGGTCTTTATCCATTGCATTATGGAATCCTTAAGAGGAATTCAGAGGATCCTGGCATCCATTCTCTGACTATGCTCTAACACACCCACACAGGCACACGAACACACACACAAGCACACACATGCCCCTCAGAGGGTTCTGCCATTCTGAATTAGGAAGCAGCAATTGAAAGATCCTAAATATAAAACTTTCAGTAGTTCAAGAAAGAAAAAGTAAGCTGAAAAAATGACAATTGATAAGATGACTGGTTTATTGTGAATCATAAAATTGGTGCAGGTTTCCTTTATGCTTAGCATGGAGTTTAAAATGGCTTTCAGAGTTCATTCGTCCAAAGACCAAATCTGCCATTTTAACATCTGCATGAGCAGGGCAAGTTACTTCCCTCATTAAACGTCAGATGGTGGTTTTAAAATTGTGATGATATCACCTTCTTTATAGATTTGACATCAGTATTAAATAAAGTGCAGCTTGTAAAGTACTTAGAATAGCAAGTGCTCAATCCCTGCTAGCAATTATTGTTATTCTCCTTCCATGTTCCTGAGTCATATTTCTCATAGGGCTCCTCTTTACTCATTCTAGAATGAGGAAAAATTCTTCCTTAACCAGTATTTTCCAGGGAATGTGGCAGATCCAGCTTTTTACCAATTCAGGGTTGTGTGCTCATATCCCAGCTTGTGGTTGAGTGGCAGCAATAGCTGAGATCCACCATGGTGATGATATTTACACTATGGAAATTGGCAAAAAAGGCGTTTGCTTTGTTAAAGTCCCTTTCGTGGCACAACCGCATGTGGGGTTTCTGTTGGTTTCCTTTTCAGATCTGAGGCTAGGCAGCAGGTGATGTGTAACTCCTAGTCCACTTCCTAATCTCTTGCAGGTTTTCATAGTGAACTCTATGAGGGAATATCTTTAGCTTTTACTCCCCTCAATCACCTTCTGTGGGTTTTCTGTGGGGGCTTCTAGGAATTGAACCCAGGGGTGCTGTACTACTGAACTACATCTCCAGCCTTTTTTATTTTTATTTTAAGACAGGGTCTCACTTAGTTACTGAAACCAGCCCCCTGCTGGTGTGATCCTCCTGCCTCACCCTTGCCTGTCCTGGGATTTACAGGTGTCCACCACAAGGTGGGCTCTCCATCAGCTTCTAACTGCTGAGATCTAGGAAGCAAGGAAATTGCCAGATCCCATTACTGTCACAGTGCTTTCTCTTTATGGTCTGTATAGGGTTTACTTAGGGGACTACAACAAAACTTCATCATTACCCCAGTTCCTACCTAGAATTTAAATGTTTGAAGGAAGAGAGGAAGGGAAGACTAGGAGGGAAATCCTACCGCTCACCCCCCCCCCCAAAAAAATAGCAGCTCCCCTGTGGGGGACGGTTGGGCATCTAAGGTGTCTCAGTGTTTCAGCCAGGGCATGATGGGGCCTTTTCTCCTTGCCTTCTTGCCTACACTTTTGCCTTTTATCCCAGGGGCATAGGAAGGGAGAGCAATTGATCAAACTTTTCTAAACAATTTAATCTGACCTATCCTTTGTGGAGTATTCGCCTTGCTTCTGCCTGTAAATTGTCAGTTTCTATTTTGATTTTAGTATTCATCTTTTTTGTCCTTCTTAAGTTGGACAAAAATTGGAGGTTGACAAAGGTTATGACAGCATCTGGTAGCTGAATGCCATTTTATATTGAAAATTATCCAATGATAAACTCCTTCTCCCTTACAAACTTTTTTTTTTTTTTTTTTTTTTTTTGTGTGTGTGTGTGTGTTGGGGATTAAACCCAGGGCCTCGTGCATGAGAGGCAAGCACTCTCTAACTGAGCTATATCCTCAACACCAAGCTTTTTTTTTTTTTTTTTTTTTTTTTTTGGTATATGAGTTGAACCCAGAGGCACTTAACCACAGAGTCACATCCCCAGACACCTCCCCCCTTGTTTGTATTTTATTTAGAGACAGGTTCTCACTGAGTTGCTTAGTGACTCACTAAATTGCTGAGGCTGACTTTCATTCATGATCCTGCTGTCTCACCCCCCAACCCCGATGGGATTACAGGTGTGCACGACCACACTGGACTCCCTTACAAATTTTATTTTTCTTTCAGCTCCTTTCATGCAAAAAAAAGTTATTATTAAATAAATTATTATGCATTGTGTTTCCTGCAGAAATAACAGATAGCAAGGACAGGATCCATTTCAACCTAAAATTTCTAGGAATTTATTGGAATTTACAATAGTGTCCTGAGTAAAAAGATTTGTCCAATTTGTCCAGATGAGTTAACAAAATTATGAACTCTACACAGAAGGAGAGCTGAGAGCCAGGAAATAAAGACTCAAATCGGTTCAAAAATGGTTTAAAAAAACTTGTCTTTAAACCTGAATAGATAAAGCCTTATGTTTAAATTGAAACTTAAAAATTCCCCCCTTTAAAAGAATGAATGGATTTAGGTCAAGCAGGAAACAAAGCCCAAATTCAAGTGTGCATCAAATACTATGCTCCACAATAATTTCTGGCAGAGAAAAATATCATCGAAGGTTATGCCAGAAAAACCTTAGGAATGAATGTGATACAAGTGACAGTGGACATTTTTGGAGTAAGATCTGGTGATTCAAGAATGAATGGAAGAGTTAACTGGAGAGTATCCGTGGGTTTGTTAAAGGCTAGTCTTGTGCTACAGAGCTCTGTGGAGTGTGTGTGTGTGTGTGTGTGTGTGTGTGTGTGTGTGTGTGTATGTGAAGCAGTAAGGCTGAGGCTATCTCTTCTCCCTCTTCTCTTCAATGGGCAGTCTAGGAGGATGAGTAATGTCAGTTTGATTTACTTTATGTGCATGCTGTTAGGTTGTGATTAGCAATAAAGAGGAGCAACCTCTCTCCTGGAAGTGACTCACCAAGTTGTTTTATTTCTGTGAGAGTAACACCTTCCCTTTAGCCTGGGGAGAGCCAGGAAGTGTTACAAACCTGGGAGTGGTAGACATTGCTAAACAAATTAAAATCCTTTTATTTGGCAATAGGCGCCAGCTTGGGTTCATTTAAGAACAAGGCCTGCCCAGCTAACCTCATTTTCTGTGGAAGAGAGAAATGCTGTAAGTAGTTATTGTTTTGGTTTAGCAATATACCTGTCAAAACTAATCATAATAACCTTGTGGAGAGTCCAGGAAATGTGAGCTGCAAAGTAATAGAATAATCTGGATTAGATTTTAGCTAAATTTAGTAATAATGACCATACATCTCTGATTAATCGCCCCATGTTGGCTTGGAGGGTGTGTGTGTTTGTGGTTTTATGCAGTATCGATGAGTTGTTCATATTTTTACTGGCTGCCTTGATAAAGGCCTAGAAGGGATATTTATCAAACAGGCAGATGACTGAAAGTTGTAGGCACAGAGTACATGCTGCGTGATTGTGTTAGGTAGGTTTCTGTCACTATAATGAAATACCTGAGACAATCAACTTATAAAGAGATAGTGGGTTTTGGCTCACAACTTTGGAGATTCCTGTCCATGATCAACTGTTGCCTTTGTTTTGGGCCTGTGGCAAGGGATCACAACATGATGAGAGCATGTGGGGAAGTAAATCCATTTCTATCACAACCCAGGGAGCAAAGAAGAAGAGGCTTTGGTTTCACAATCCTCTTTGGGGAAACTTCAGTTACCTCTGAACCTCCCTCTAGATCCCACCTGTTAAAGGCTTCACCACCTCCCAGTAATGCCACCCTGGGGGACACTTATCCAAATCATAGCCATGATAGAATTTGAACTCCACAAACTGCATGATAGACTCTCAGAAGATAGAATGTATTTATATTATAACAATTAGTCTCATAAACAAAAATTCAGGGATAGCTAGAATAGAAAAAACTACCTTAAATACCAGTGATGGTTTTGGTTGATCTTAAATTTATGTTAGTTAATAGTTTGCCCTAAGGGGGGAAAATCAATTAGTTGTTTTTTTAAAAAAAAATATTTATTTTTTTTAGTTGTAGTTGGACACAATATTTTTATTTTATTTTAATGTGGTGCTGAGAATCAAACCTAGGGCCTCGTACATGCTAGGCGAGCGCTCTAGCGCTGAGCCACAATCCCAGCTCTCAAATAGTAGTTTTAATAAAAACACAGCAAGTGAGATATGGAGCGCATCATCTTCTGTAATGATTACAGTACAGCCCTGCATGATTACTTATTACGGTGGTTCAGGTCACCATTATAGAAATTATGGGAATACAACGAAAGATCAGTCTGAGATATGTCAGAAGCATCCAGTTTATTCAGAGGTAAATAAGACTGTACTTTAATAACCACAGCAGAAGGTAGAAACTGATGTATGAAGGAGGTACAAGTAAAGTCATGTGTAACTTCAGAGAAACCGGAGGTTATTTTTGGAGGTATTGACCAGAGACTGTGCATTGAACAGGAGTTACTGGGGTCTAGAGCAGAGTCAATCACGTGTTCTGTAAGAGTCTTGATGTTTGTGGCCTGCAGATATTTGGTTCATAGCCACAAAGGACCAACTTCAAGTGTCAAGGGCAAAATGGACATAATTGGAAGTCTCATAGGCAGAAATGGTACATAATTTGTTAAGTTTAAACCAGTTTGTCAAAAGCAATAGAGTGAAATAAGATTGAAAAGGTAGAGTGGAGTCAGTTAACTGTGGTTTGTGAATATCAGTGAGCTTAAGGGAACTTCAGTCTTTAAAAAGTTCTTTTCCCCTAAGGCAAGAGTTGTTTCCCAGTTTTGTTTTTGTTTTCTGACTTGACTCTTAACTCTGGATTATTATTCCCCAACTCTGGCCACTGGAGATTTTATGTCTTGTTATATAGACATGTCCATGACCCTGATTTCAATTATAGCAGCTTTTACGTCCCACCTACTCTCTCTCCTAAACCCAATCTCAGCCCATTCATGCCTTACTGACTTGTAACAACTATACCTCATGCAGAAGGCCAAGCATACTAAGCAAAATGGTTTGCATTTTATGGAATATTCTGTACACAGAAGTGGAGTAATCACAGAAGTGATCTGAACAACTGTTCAGCCATGAAGGGTATACAGAGTGGAAAGGAGAAGCCTGAGGCAAAGTGCTGTGTGTCTTTGAGGTTATTCCGAACTTTACATCATTCACCACAATGTCCTGCTGTTTTGATGCTTTGTTCAGAGTGGAAATCTTACACTTCATTGAAGTAGTAACTTTTTGGTGTTAGTATTGATATGGTTGTTACCGGATCCCACGCGTGAGAAGTAGGAGTGAACTCTCTCCCATCACCCTTGGGAATATTATGTCAGACCTTATCAGACCCCACGAAGGGCAGTGACTGACCTCAGCTACTGGACTCAACATTCGGACAAACTCCAGAGTTTGACCTGTTACTTTGAGTCCCCAGGCTGTGGTCGGGCTACACTGCAGTGCCTCTCCAAGGCTGCAACAGGCCTTGGAACTTTGAAGCCTCACCAGCCAACACCAGGAGCTTTCTCCAGCATGAAGGGAACTCTCTCCTGTCGTCACAGATCTTCACAGCAGTGGCCAAGCCAGCTTCTCCTGAGAACCATTCGTGTGAAGGTACGCCTCAAGCTTTAATTCTGCTTTGCTTTCACCCTGATGGAGCAATTGAACTTTAGTCATTGTGGAACTCAACCTAAGAGAAAAATCTCTTTGTGTGGCAGTAAAAACAGTTGATTTGTGAAATTATACATTGCTACTCTTCTTATTTCCATTCCACACAACAGTGATGTAATGGATGTTAGATTTAGGTTGTGTTGATAGGGATATCAGAAAGGGAGCCGTTTTTAACAATAGACATGGACACTTCAAAAGTGGGGGACTTTAGTTACTGGGGAAATGATGTGCACTCAAGTCGGAAAGAGGCCAGAAAAATCTCCATCTTCACAAGTTAACTGCCTCACAAATTCAGCCTACACAATCACTCAGTAGAAGATGGTTAGAAGGTTAAAATTAGGAAGAGGCAAAACTATTCCTTTGTTTGCGGGGGTGGGGGGTGGGGGGGGTGGGGTGGGGGGGTGGGTACTGGGGAATGAACTCAGGGGCACTCGACTACTAAGCCATATCCCCACCCCTATTTTTTTTGTATTTTATTTAGAGACAGGGTCTACACTGAGTTGTTTAGTGCCTTGCTTTTTGCTGAGGCTGGCTTTGAACTCGTGATCCTCCTGTCTCAGTTTCTTAAGTCACTGGGATTACAGGTGTGCACCACTGCGCCCAGCTTAAACTATTCTTATTCCCAGACAATCTGATAGTTTACTTGGAAAAACAAACTCTAACATTGAAAACAAAATGAAGCAATCTAACTGTATGCTATATTGGTAATACAACCATGAAAATAATTATTTCGACTATCTTTAGAACATAAAGCTCTGACTGTATATCTTTAGTAAGATATAAGGATTTAAAAACTACAAAGAAATTTTGCACTTAATAGTAACTTTTTGGTCTTGGCATTGATATCATGATTTAAAGTTATTTTACGAATATCATAGTACCAAACAAAAAATAATTATGTCAACATTATTAGGAGCCTGTATTTTCATTGTAAGAGATATAAATATAAAATCAAAAAAGTTAAGAAAGCTTATATCATTTTCAACAAGCTAGAAAGAGAACACGGCCAATTTGGTAAGGTGCTGTAGGGGACAAAAAAGTAATATCTTTTCTCACCCACTGCTAGGTTCGTGGCTGAGACGTCTATAACCAAAGACAGATTGACAAGAGAAAAGCCTACAAATTTATTTAATATAAATTTTATGTGACATGAGAACCTTCAGAAATGAAGACCAAAATAAATAGGGAAACTTGTGTATTTTCAGGCTCAGGTTTAATGAAGAGGGGACAGTAGTGTACACAAAGGGACTATGATCTAGTGGGAACAAACTGGTGGAAATCAGCCAGGCCTGTTTGTTCAGATGCTTCTCTGTCACTTTGTGTCTTTAGAGATAAGGATGTTCTTTTCCTCCGGGTATAAAATGGGCGCTTCTGGGATGGGGGTCTTATGACCTACATTATAGGAAGGTCAGCAAGGTTTTACAGCCTGCTTCAGGAGGAAGGGGAGGGCAAAAGTGGCCTTTCTGTTTCTGCTATTTTCTCAAATCCCAAGGTGCCATATTTCGGGGTATGATGGGGTGTCCTCCTCGGTGCCCATATAAAATAATAATAATTAAAATAATTTAATGCTGAACTATCTAATGTGTCATCTCTAAATTGAAAACAGGACAAGAATATTTATCATTTCTCTTTGACATTGTACTGAAGTTCCTAGTCCATTCAATGAATCAAAACAAACAAAAAGAAATAAAGAGCATACAGTTGGAAAGCAAGAAGTAAAGTTCTGGGCTGGAGATGTGGCTCAGCGGTAGCGCGCTCGCCTGGCATGCGTGCGGCCTGGGTTCGATCCTCAGCACCACATACCAACAAAGATGTTGTGTCCGCCAAGAACTAAAAAATAAATATTAAAAAATTCTCTCTCTCTCTCTCTCTCTCTCTCTCTCTCTCTCTCTCTCTCCCCCCTCTCTCACTCTCTCTTTAAAAAAAAAAAAAAGTAAAGTTCTCTGTGTTCACGGATGATATAATTGGATACTTGTAAAAATCCAGTTGAGTCTACAGATAAATTTCTAGAATAGTAAGTAGAGTTTAGCAAAGATGACTTGATAGCAGATAAATAGAAAAAAATTAAGTTTTTACATATTAGCAGCAATCAATTAAGAAATAAAACTGTTAAAATTACTATTTACAATAGAACAGAATAACTCCAAATACCCAGGAATTAAGTTAATCAAAGATATGCAAGACTTCTACAATAAAAAATACAAAATATCACTAAGAGAAATAAAAGATCTAATTAAATAGAGGTATGCAGCAGTAACATTTTGAGATTGGAAGACTCAATATCATTAAGATGATAAATTTCAGATCATCCCTTCCTACCAGCAGACTACTGTGGGAGCCGAGATCCAGCCCAGATTTCCCACACCAACCCTTGCAGGACCCACGCTCTCAGTAGGCTCAGTTCACCCCTCCCTGGCGGGGCAGACACCCGCCAGAGCCTAGCCTCTGGTGCAGGACTGCCCCTTCTGACCAACAGACTACCATGGGAGCCGAGATCTAGCCCAGACAGCTCACACCAGTCCTCGTGGGACCCACACTCTCAACCACCAAGGGAGGTCAAGCCCAGCGGCCCAGATTCATCCACACCAACTTGCGCAGGACCCAGATCCAGGATGTAGTAGCATTCTCTGAGGGACACCAGCAGGGTCCAGAAGCCCAACACCAAGGTAAGGTACAGACAATCTGCACAATCTGCACGATACTACAAGAATATAGGGAAGAAACTGTAATATCTCAGATCCACACTGCAAGAAAGGAAGACACATAGACAACATGAAAAAACAAGGGAGGAAAGTGTCCCAAATAAACCAGGACACTATAATAACAGAACCCACAGCAGCGAAGTTGATGAAATGTCAGAGAAGGAGTTCAGAAGGTTCATAATTAAAATGATCTGTGAATTAAAGAATGACCTAATACATGTATAAAGGCATGAATTGGTATGAACATGCTCTATATACAAAGATATGAAAAATTGTACTCTATATGTGTAATAAGAATTGTAATGCATTCTGCGGTCATGTATTAAAAAATAAATCGATAAAACTAAAAAAAAATGATCTAAATGAGCAAATACAGGCAAAAATTGATCACTCCAACAATGAGATAAGAGAGGAAATACAGATAGCAAAAGCTTACTTTAAGAAAGGGAGAGATTCTGGAAAAAATAAACAGTCAGAAATCCTTGAAATGAAGGATGTAATAAATCAAATAAAAACTCAATAAAAAGCATAACTAACAGACTAGATCACTTGGAAGAAAGAATGTCAGATAATAAAGACAAAGTATACAACCTGGAAAATAAAGTTGATCACACAGTGAAGATAGTTAGAAACCATGAACAGAACATCCAAGTATTATGGGATAGCATCAAAAGATCAAATCTAAGAGTTATTAGGATAGAGGAAGGCACAGAGTTTCTTGTTTTTTTAATATTTTATTTTTTAGTTTTCGGCAGACACAAAATCTTTGTTTGTATGTGGTGCTGAGGATCGAACCTGGGCCGCAAGCATGCCAGGCGAGCGCACTACTGCTTAAGCCACATCCCCAGCCCATGGCACAGAGTTTCAAACCAAAGGAATGCACAATCTCTTTAATGAGATAATATCAGAAAATTTCCCAAGCATGAAGAATAAATTGGAAAACCAAATATAAGAGGCTTACAGGACATCAAATGTACAAATTTACAACAGATCTACACCAAGACACATTATAATGAAAATGTCTAGCATACAGAATAAGGATAGAATCTTAAAAGCTGCAAGAGAGAGGAATCAGATCACATATCAGGGGAGACCAATTCATATCTGAGAAGATTATTCAACCCAGACTCTCAAAGCCAGGAGATCGTGAAACAACATATACCAACCTCTGAAAGAAAATGGATGCCAACCAGGAATTTTATATCCAACAAAACTAAGCTTTAGATTTGATGATGAAATAAAAACCTTCCAGGATAAACAAAAGTTAAAAGAATTTACAACTAGAAAGCCAGCACTACAGAATATCCTCAACAAAATATTTCAAGAAGAGGAAATGAAAAACAATGGTGAAAATCTGCAGAGGGAGGGATTACATAAAGGAAATTCTAATCAGAGGAGAAACCAAGTCATGTTAAATACCAAAAATAAACAAAAATATCTGGGAATACAAATCATGCCTCAATAATAACCCTGAATATTAATGGCCTAAACTCACCAATCAAAAGACATAGACTAGCAGATTGGATAATAAAAAAATACCCAACAATATGCCACCTCCAAGAGACTCATCTCATAGAAAAAGACATCCACAGACTGAAGGTGAAGGGTTGGGAAAAATCTTACCACTCACATGAACTGTGGAAACAAGCAGGGGTTTCCATCCTCATATCAAATAAATCACACTTCAAACTAAAGTCAATCAAAAAGGATAAAGAAGGACACTACATACTTCTCAAGGAAACCATACACCAACAAGACTTAACAATTATAAATATATATGCCCCAAACAATGGTGCCGAAGTCCGGCTGCAGCAAAATAACTGGGGAGTGACGAACAACTTGTGTACCTCGATACAGCAGGAGTAGGAGTCGTTTATTGTAGGACAACAGAGGTATTTATACATTCCACATAGCTTATCTAATTAACATAAACTCGATACAGCAGTCAACCAATAAGGAATCTCCACACTTAATGGCTCGCTGGCATTACTTCACAAACCACTCCCTCTGGCAAAATGCCAGGCGCCATCCAGACTTGTTTACAGACTCTAACGTTTGCCAGGCACCATCCTGACTTGTTTACAGACTCTAACACAATGGAGCATTTATGTTCATCAAACAAACTCTTCTCAAGTTCAAGAGTCAAATAGACCACAACACAATAACTTTGGGTGAATTTAACACATTTCTTTCATCACTAGATAGATCTTCCAAACAATAGCTGAACAAAGAAACTATAGATCTCAATAATACAATCAATAACTTAGACTTAATTTATAAATATAATAATTCATCCTTCAACAAGAAAATACACTTTCTTCTCATCTGCACATGGATCCTTCTCTAAAATAGACCATATACTATGCCACAAAGCAACTCTTAGCAAATATAAAAAAGTAGAGATACTACCCTGCATTCTATCAGATCATAATGGAATGAAATTACAAATCAATGATAAAATAAAAAATAAAATCCATTCCATACCTGCAGACTAAATAATTTGCTACTGAATGAACAATGGATTACAGAAGACATAAGGAGAAGATTAAAAAATTCTTAAAGGTGAATGAGAACACAGATACAATATATTGAAATCTCTGGGAGTATAAAAGCAGTATAAAGGAAAGTTCACTGCATGGAGTTCAATCCTTAAAAGAAGAAAAAGTCAACAAATAAATGACTTAACATTACATCTCAAAGCCCTAGAAAAAGAAGAAAAAAATCAACACCAAAAGCAGAAGTCAGGAAATAATTAAAATCAGAGCTGACATCAATGAAATTGAAATAAAAGAAACAATTGAAAAAACTGACAGAACAAAAAGTTGGTTCTTTGAAAAAATAAAGTTGACAGATCCTTAGCCATTAAGAGGAGAGAAAACTCAAATCACTAACTTACGTGATGAAAAAGGAAATATCACAACAGACGCTACAGAAATATAGAAGATAATTAGAAATTATTTTGAAAACTTGTACTCCAATAAAACAGAAAATGTCAAAGGCATCGATACATTTCTAGAGTCATATAATTTGCCCAAATTGAATCAGGATGATATACACAATTTAAACAGATCAATTTCAAGTGATAAAATAGCAGATGCCATTAAAAGTCTACCAACCAAGAAAAGTGCAGGACGGGATGGATACAGTTATACAGTTTTTTGTAGAACTGGAGTTCTAGAAGACCTTGAAAGAAGAACTAATACCAATACTCTTCAAATTTATTTCATGAATAGAAAAATAGGGAGCAATTCCAAACTCATTCTATGAGGCCAATATCACTCTGATTCCAAAATCAGGCAAAGACACATCAAAGATAGAAAACTTCAGACCAATATCTCTAATGAACATAGATGAAAAATTCTCAATAAAATTCTGGCAAATCGAATACAAAAACATCCCAAAAGATTGTGCACCACGATCAAGTGGGATTCATCCCAGGAATGCAAGGTTGATTCAACATATGGAAATCAATAAATGTAATTAATCACATCAATAGACTTAAAAATAAGAATCATATGGTCATGATCATCTAGATAGACACAGAGAAACCATTTGACAAAATACAGCACCCCTTTATGTTCAGAACACTAGAAAAACTAGGGATAACAGGAACATATCTCAACATCATAAAGACTATCTATGTTAAGCCCTAGGCTAACATCATTTTAAATGGTGAAAAACTGAAGGCATTCCCTCTAAAAACTGGAACAAGATAGGGATGCCCTCTTTCACCACTTCTATTTAACATAGTTCTTGAAAAACTGGCCAGAGCAATTAGACAGACGAAAGAAATTAAAGGGATACACATAGGAAAAGAAGAACTCAAATTGGCACTATTTGCTGATGACATGATTCTATACCTAGAAGACCTAAAAGTTCCACCAGAAAACTCCTAGAACTAGTATATGAATTCAGCAAAGTAGCAGGATATAAAATCAACACCCATAAATCAAAGGCATTTCTGTATATCAATGACAAATCCTCAGAAAGGGAGACAAGGAAAACTACCCATTTACAATAGCCTCAAAAAAACAAAAACAAA
Source organism: Urocitellus parryii (assembly GCF_045843805.1). Lineage (NCBI taxonomy): Eukaryota > Metazoa > Chordata > Mammalia > Rodentia > Sciuridae > Urocitellus > Urocitellus parryii. The sequence continues at coordinate 44,562,150 of NC_135531.1, read as the reverse complement.
AAAAAACTTGGGAATCAACTTAACAAAAGAGGTAAAAGATCTATTTAATGAAAATTACAGAACCCTAAAGAAAGAAATCAAAGAAGACCTTAGAAGATGGAAAGATCTACCTTGCTCTTGGATAGGCAGAATTAACATTATCAAAATGACCATACTTCCAAAAGCACTAGACAGATTTAATGCAATTCCGATAAAAATTCCAATGACATTCCTCGTAGAAATAGAAAAAGCAATCATAAAATTCATCTGGAAAAATAAGAGACCTAGAATAGCTAAAGCAATCCTTAGCAGGAAGAGTGAAGCAGGTGGCATCACTATACCAGACCATAAACTATACTCTACAGCAATAGTAACAAAAACAGCATTATATTGGCACCAAAACAGACTGGTAGACCAAGATACAGAATAGAGGACACAGGACTAACCCACAAAACTACAATTATCATATATTAGACAAAGGTGCAAAAAAAAAAAAGACCATGCATTGGAGAAAAGATAGCCTTTTCAACAGTGTTGCTGGGAAAACTGGAAATCCATATGCAACAAAATGAAATTAAACCCCTGTCTCTCACCATGCGCAAAACTCAACTCAAAATGGATCAAGGACTTAAGAATAAAACCAGAGACCCTGCGTCTAATAGAAGAAAAAATAGGCCTAATCGCCATCATGTGGAATTAGGCCCTACCTTCCTTAATAAGACTCCTGTGGCACAAAAATAACCAAGAATCAATAAATGGGATGGAATCAAACTAAAAAGTTTCTTTTCAGCAAAAGAAACAACCTGTGAGGTGAATAGAGAGCCTACATCTTGGGAGCAAATCTTTACCCCTCACACATCAGATAGAACACTAATCTCTAGGGTATATAAAGAACTCAAAAAGCTAAACACCAAGAAAACAAATAACCCAATCAATAAATGGGCCAAGGACCTAAACAGACACTTCTCAGAAGATGATATGAAATCAATCAACAAATATATAAAAAATGTTCATCATCACTAGCATTTAGAGAAATGCAAATCAAAACCACTCTAAGATTTCATCTCACTCCAGTCAGAATGGCAGCTATTATGCATACAAACAATATTAAGTGTTAACGAGGATGTGGAGAAAAAGGTACACTCATACACTGCTGGTGGAACTGCAAATTGTTGTAGCCAATATGGAAAGCAGTATGGAGATTTCTTGGAAAATTGGGAGTAGAACCACCAAAAGGACTTAAAAAAAAAAACCAAAAAACCAGCATACTACAGGGACACAGCCACATCAATGTTTATAGCAGCACAATTCACAATAGCTTAACTGTGGAACCAACCTAGATGCCCTTCAGTAGATGAATGGATTAAAAAATGTGGCATATATACACAATGGAATATTACCCAGCAATAAAAAGAATAAAATCATGGCATTTGCAGGTAAATGAATGGAGTTAGGGAAGATAATGCTAAGTGAAGTTAGGCAATCCTAAAAAACCAAATGCCAAGTGTTTTCTTTGATATAAGGAGGCTGATTCATAGTGGAATAGGGAGAGGGAGCATGGGAGAATAGATGAACTTTAGATAGGGCAGAGGCGTTGGAGGGGAAGGAAGGGGGCATGGGGTTATTAATGATGGTGGAATGTGATGATCCTTACTATCCAAAGTACAGGTATGAAGAAACTAATTGGTGTGAATATACTTTGTCTACAACCAGAGATATGAAAAATTGTGCTCTATATGTATTTTAAGAATTGTAATGCGGGCTGGGGATGTGGCTCAAGCGGTAGCGCACTCGCCTGGCATGCGTGCGGCCTGGGTTCGATCCTCAGCACCACATACAAACAAAGATGTTGTGTCCACTGAAAACTGAAAAATAAATATTGAAATTTAAAAAAAAAAAGAATTGTAATGCATTCCACTGTCATATATAAACTTAAACAAAGGAAAAAATATTAATGATTAATATATTTCGGTGCCTTGGGTCTTTATTCTTGTAACCCAACACCTGGTTTGTTTCTAACTCAAATAACTTTTTTTTTCCTCCATTTCATTTTTTAAGAAATTGTTAGGTCTGGGGATGTAGTTCAGGGTAGAGCACTTGCCTAGCATATCAGGTTCAATATCCAGCACTAAAAAATAAAAATAAGAAAGCAAAAAAAAAAAAAAGTGATAAATTTCCCCAAATTCATCCATACATGTGATGCAATTCCACAAAAATCTCATAAGGCTTTTAAAATAAAAATTGACAAGCTGATTTAAAAGTTTATATGATAAAAGCAAAATATCTATTATAGTCAAACACTGTGAAAGAGAAATTTACTTGAAGAACTAAGCTATTAGACATCAAAATTAATCTAAAGCAGTCTGAAAGAGTAATAAAAATAATGTGATATTGGCATAACGACAGAAAAATAGATCAATAGAATAAAATGGAGTGCAGAAATACATCCATGCATATGTGATTACTTGCTTACAATAAAGTTACAAAGGCAATTTAGTGGGAAAATAATTGTAACAGGGGTTCACTTGATGCTTTGACTATATCCCTTGTCGTTTTGAAATTTACATGTTTTTCTTTTTCCATCCTTCTCCTCCCTGACTTTCTCCTCCATGATCTTCTTTTCCCTGATCTTTTCCTTCTTGATCTCTCCTCCCTAATCTCATTTTTTTTTTTCTGAATCACCTCTATAAAAGCCCTCTGTTCCTGCTGATGGGCAGAATCACAGCCTTTGGGACAGGAGACCCCTGTGTTTCTCGTTTACTAGTAAAGCAGTAAGCCTTCTTTTTCCTTTTTCTCAAAAAACTGTCCTCATTACTGGATTGGCATCAGGGACAAGGATGGAGCTTTCGGCAACAGAATGAATATTTTTCAACAAATGGAACAACTTAATATTAACATGAAAGACCCTTATAACATGCTGTACTTTATAACATTCCCAGAAATTAATTTGTGACTAAATCATAGACATATATATGAAAGATGAAACTATAATGCTTCCAGAAAAACACATTAAAGAATATATTGTGGAATTGGACTAAGCATAATATTTATAACTAAGACAAATGAATTGACCATGAAAAAGAAAGATTGATAAATATAAGGACTTGTACTGGAATTTTAATAGCAGTTTTGCTTATTATTACTAAAAACTGGAAATGACTCAAAGTGTTCAGCAACAGAATGGATAAATATATTGTACACATATGGGTAATCACTGGATAATCCTTCCAGTTTTTCTAAGCACAACAGAGGTATTTTTAAAAAACAGGGTATTAATGTTTTAGGGTTTTTTTTTTCACTTTTTTTGAGGGGGTACTAGAAATTGAACCCAGAGACACTTTACCACTGAGCCACATTCCACCCCTCTTTTTTATTGTTTATTTTGATAGACAAACTTGCTATATTGCTGAGGTTGATCTTTTTTTTTTTTTTAAGAGAGAGAGAGAGAGAGAGAGAGAGAGAGAGAATTTTTAATATTTATTTTTTTTAGTTCTCGGCGGACACAACATCTTTGTTGTTATGTGGTGCTGAGGATCAAACCTGGGCCGCACGCATGCCAGGCGAGCGCCCTACCGCTTGAGCCACATCCCCAGCCCTGCTGAGGTTGATCTTGAACTTGCAATTCTCCTGCTTTAGCCTCCGGAGTCCCTGAAACTACAGGCTGGCACCCAATTTAAATAAGCATTTTAATTGTTTTTGAATATGTAGATATGTATTGCAAAAGGTCAAGCCTTGTCCCATGCCAATCCAATAATGAGGACATGGTTTTGAAAAAAAGGAAAAAGATTTATTACTTTGCTAACAGAGGAGAAACACAGGAGACTCCTGTCCCCCAAACTGTGATTTTGCCCATTATGGGGAACATGGGGGTTTTTAAAGAGGTAATTCAGAGAAAATGGGATTAGGGAAGAGAGATCAGGAAGGAGAATATCAGGGAAAAGAAGATCAGGGAGGAAAAGGTTAGGAAAAATAATATCAGCAGATCAGGGAGGAGACCATCAGGAAGGAGAATGTTAGGGAAAAGAAGATCTGGGAGAAGAAGTTTGGAAAAAGAAAAAAAAAAAACATGTAAATTTCAAAGCCATAAGGGATATTGTTGAAGCATTAAATGAACCCCTGTTACATATGGAAGTAATATATGAACTGGCACAGACACACATCACATTATATGAAATCATTTGTCTTTTTTTGTTTTATTTAACATGTACAGATATTTTAAAATTTAGTGTATATGTGTATGTTTAATCATAGATTCTTTACCATACACATAAAATAATAAAAGCATATACATAATAAAGTTATTCTTGTGGCACTTATGATCAATCCAATGCCAGTATATTTTCAATAAGGTTTTAGAGGTATATGGAATTGTCTGACTTTCTAATAATTACTCTTTGGCTGGGCATGGTGGTACACACCTTTAATCCCCGTGACTGAGGCAAGAGGATCATAAGTTCAAAGCCAGCCTCAGCAACTTAGTGAAATCCTGTCTCAAAATAAAAATTGAAAAGGGCTTGGGATATGGCTTAGTGGTTAAGTGATCTGGGTTCAATCCCTATTACAAACAAACAAAAACAAACAAACAAACAAAAAACCCTTTGAATGTATCTTATCAAATAAGATAGTTATTTTATTGAAAAAATATGGAAAATTGAAGAAATAACTGTAGCATAGTAGTAATCTGCAAATATTTTTTTGCTTTAAATAAGTTGAAAATTTCTTACATTGACACTGCTAATGGTGGCATATGTCTGTGATTTCTGTGGCTAAGGAGGCTAATGCAGGAGGACTGCAAGTTTGAGGTCACCCTTAGCAACTTAGTGAGACACTGTCTCAAAAACAAAAATTAAAAAAGACTGGTGATGTAGCTTGGTAGTAAAGTGCCCCTGGATTCAATCAATTCCCAATCCCAAAAAGCAAAAACAAACAAACAAAAAACAAAATAAACAAAACAAAACAAACAGAAAAAACCTTGCATGAAATTTTATTGAAATTTCAATTCAAGAAAATAATTATTAGATTTTTTTTTTTTCGTGGCTGGGAATCAAAACACATGCTAGCCAAGCATTCTCCCTTGATCTTATACACCCAGTCTCTAGAAATTTTATTTTATTACCCCCAAATTCAGGCAAAATATTTGTACAGTGTAAGTATTGTTTAGACAGGAAGTAAATGTATAGTGGTTAGAAATTTAAAAAAATGTAAATGCCATTTCAGTACAAAATATGTGAAGATGAATTTTTTAAAAAAGAACTGGAATTGTAGAGGTCAAGATACTGATACAAGTCAAAGGCAGCACAGAGCTTCAAATTCATGTGAATGCATATAGACTCCATAGATTCTGGCGCAGAATGCTAGCTCCACCCACAGGTCTCTGAAAAGCTCCTTCTTTGACCCCTACAAGAGTGGAGCAGCCCCAGGAGCTGCTAATGTTAGCCCTCTGCCTCTGCAGTGGGTTGTCTTTGAGGGATTGCAGTGAGTTTCTGGGCCAATCACATTCTCTTACTTAGGGAATTTGGGAAGTTTCAAGATACAGATAGATGAATAATTGGCAAACTGGAGTAGAAGCTAAAACTCACACACAGAGAAAGTAATTTTCAGATTCCATGAGGGAGCAGAAGCCATGAGTAAACCAAAGCCATTAATTACCAGAAGCCAGAAGCATTAGAAAGAATAGTGGGGAAGGCAGTTGGCTGCCAAGAGTGGGAAGAAGCATCACACAGTGCTCACTGCTTGTCAGTGACTGTCCTGAGTGTCTGACCTACACTAACTCTTTTGATCCTTAGTGTAAGGGAGGTACTACTATTACTTCCACTTCTATAGGTGAGGGAACCGAGACAAAACATTAAGCATCCTCGCAGTCTGGTCCGAGGGACCCTGCTTTTAGCCGCTATCCTTCCTCATCACAGGCCCACCAGGAGAGGGGACTCAGCTGTGGAGACAGTTTACATACGTGCCCCAGGCTGCTCCCATTTTCCCAGAAGTCCTACCTATATGACTTGTCCTGGGTTTTAATGAAATCTGACTCTATACCTGAGGGTCCCATCTTATGATACTTGAAGACAGAGAAAACAGAATGGCCACCAGGAGGGAGAGTCATGGTGAGAGTTGAGATTTAAAAAGTAAACAGAAAGGACCTTCTGAGCCATATCCCCAAACCAGGAGTGTCATGGAGGTGTCGTAAGCAGAGGCAGTGGGGCTGTGGGGCAGGCGGGGGGCGGGGGGGAGATGAGGAATCAGGATGGATTTATATTTAGGGGTCATCCTCTGCCTTTGTGGGGATGAGATGGAAGGTGGAGTGTATGACGGAGGCTGAAGCAATCTTCTCGGTGAGGGGTGATGACAGCCTGCATTAGGGAGGTTGGCATGGAGATTATGAGGTGCTGACAGGTTGAAGAGAGAGTTAAGTGGGAGAATTCTAGAGTTGGTGATATACTGGAGAGATTTCAGAAGAGGGCATCAAAGCTTTGTGTTTTCTCCCAGAACAATTCTGAAAGGCTATTCCAGCTGCAGGGCTTTCTGTGGAATCGGCTGAGGGTGCTTTGGCAAGTGTATGGCCCTTAAACTTCTCCTGCCCAGTTTTGCTTCCCTTGCTTGAACACATTCGTGCAGGTCCCATAAACACTTACAGGTGGTGTTATAAAAGGCACTCTCTAGGAAGCCACCCCATACAAATTTCCATCTCAGTCTGTTTCCTAGCGAACCAAAGCTAGCATTATGAACCTCTACAAAGGAAATGAAATATGTAGTATTTCCTTAACTGATTAACAAAGGAGTATTTTTCTATAGTACCATGTGGAGTGAATGTGTTGCTGGCTTTCAAATGAGGGGCTGGCACTGACTGACTGGCTTGCAGAAATGAGTTCTCTGGGCCAAGTTATACTTGATAGATTAAATGGGTTAAAATATGATAATGGTGGACACTTATTTTCTGGCTACCTAACAATCAGTTTTCCCCTAGGAGCGTAGGAACTTTTTAATATCCTCAGGGAGTTATTCTTTTTTTTTCAACCATTATTAAACAGAACAATAAAATTGAAACTGAAAAAATTAAGTAATGTGCTCCAAATCAGAAGTGATAGGCAGGATTTATATTTCTAGATATTAAAACTTCCTACAAACCTATAAATAATCAAGATAATGTGGACTGGCCCAAGGAAAGACATCTAGATCAATAGAACAGAATAATTGAGAATCCAAAAATACAATTTTTGCACTTGTGGTCAATTGATTTTTGAAGGGTGCCCGGGCAATTCAATGGGGAAAAAGAAATTTTTTTTTTTTTAAGCAAATGGTTAAACACCTGGGTAGCCACATGCCAAAGAATGAAGTAGCTATCACACTAACACAAAATTAATTCATAATCAATTATAGATCCAACTTTAAGAGCTAAAACTATAAAACTTTCAGAAAAAAAAACATGAGTACATCTTCATGAACTTAGATTAGACAAAGCCTTTTTACATATAACACAGAAAGTACATGCAACAAAAGAAAAAATAGACTTCATTGGACTAAATTGGATTTCATCCAAATTAAAAACTTCTGTGTTGCAAATGATATGATGAAAGTGAAAAGACAACTCACAGAATGGAAGAAAACATTTGCAAACCATATGTCTGATTAGGGACTTGTACTCAGAATACATAAAGGTTGTTAAAACTCATAACCCAATTAAAAATGAGCAAAGAATTTGAATAGTTATTTCTTCAAAGAAGATGAACACATGAGCAGTAAGCAAGCACTCAAAAAGAAGCTCAATGCCATTGGTCTTCAGGGAAGGATCCAAAGAAAGAACAGGCAAATGTGCTAGAAAGGCCACAACAAATGGGGCTAAGTTTTGTGAGGAAAAAGGAAATCAAACTAAGGACACAAATGGAAGACTTTCTTTTGGAAAATTGCAGGATTTTTAAAAAATACTTATCTTTTTTTTTTTTTTTTTAGTTTTAGGTGGACACAATATCTTTATTTTATATTTATGTGGTGCTGAGGATCGAACCCAGTGTCTCATACATGCTAGGCAAGCACTCTACCACTGAGCCACACACAGCCCCAGAGGATTTTTTTTTTTTTTTTTAAGACAGTAGGAAAAGACAATCCAATAGAAAGACATTTGGCAGTACTGAAAGAAAATGAAACAGTTCTCTTCAGATGCTCTCTACCTTTTTTTTTTTTTTTTTGGTCCTAGGGATTGAACTCAGGTGCATTCAACCACTGAGCCACATCCCCAGCCCTATTTTGCATTTTACTTAGAGACAGGGTCTCACTGAGTTGCTTAGCCCCTCACTTTTGCTGAGGCTGGCTTTGAACTCAGGATCCTCCAGCCCTAAGCTCATGGGCCACTGAGATTACAGGTGTGCGTATGCCACTGTGACTGGCCAGATGCTGTCTACCTTAACAATAACCATGCAGGAAAGTATTCTAAAGAAGAGGAAAGTAGAATGTTTCATTTAATTCTAAACAATACACATTTTTATGAGTTCAAAAGTTTTAGTGAAATATATGCAATTTTAAAACTTCTTTCTGATGGAAAATAATTATGTTTTCATAGAAATTAAAAATATATATTTTTAGTTGTAGATGGACATAATACTTTAAGTTATTTTTGTGGTGTTGAGGATGGAACCCAATACCTCACACATGCTAGGCAAGTGCTCTACTACTGAGCTCCATTCACGGCCTCTACAGAAATTTTTGTAAGACAATTAAGGTAATTCTGTGATTCTAACTACTGCTCAAAGAAAAATTGCAACAATTTATTTATTCATTTTTTCAGGGCCAAGGACCTAACTTAGGGCCTTGCATGTCCTAGGCAAGTACTTTGCCACTGAGCTAAATCCCCAACTCATGCAACCATTTAAAGATCTTAATTGGCTTTATTTTCTATTCTGGAATCAGGCAATCCTTCATCCCATAAAACAGAATAAGTGTTCCCAATTGTAGAATCAAAAGTAAAGCCAATTAAGTGTTTCAAGTTGTTTTGTCCTTTGACACTACCACTAACATTCTGGTAAATTACTTTTTACTCCTTGTAATGTATTTAAGTTTTTTTAATGTACTCAAAGCATACAGTAATCAGTATTTTGAGTTTTTTTCTCCCACTTATGAATTTCCATGCCCTTCTTTCTATTCTGCCTCCCTTGGTGGTATGGAGCCTTAATATAGCAGTAATTTTTTAGGGACTTTATAAAGTTTACACATACATTTATTATAATTAAACAACAAGTCCCAAAGGATGGAACATTGGTTGCAATTTTCCAGTATTATAACAGCTCTAGAAAAAAACATTTCCATTACTACTATGGATTGTTTCCTTAGAATAAATTGACAAGTATACAAGAAGTAATTGCAGCACTGAAAGATGGTGGGGGAAGAGCAAAGAAAAAATATCTTTTGGATCCAGAAAATCTCCTGAAAAAGAGGAAGGCTTATCAGGCCCTCAAATCTACCCAGGCAAATTCAGGTGCTTTTGGCAAAGAAGAAGAGAAAGGGGAAAGAGTTCAGATTGAAGCAACTGGAATCATTCCTACATGATTCCAAGGGTACCTCAGAGGACTAGAAGTGAAACCTCATACTTTGGAAGTGCCTGATAAACATTCTTTGGCCTTTGTTGTACGCATCCAAAGGATTGATGGAGTGAGTTCACTGGTGCAGAGGACCATTGCAAGACTTTGTCTGAAGAAAATATTTAGTGGTGTCTTTGTTAAAGTCACCTCACCAAAACCTAAAAGTGCTACAGATAGTAGAATCTTATGTGACCTTGGGATTTCCAAATCTGAAGTCTCTCTGGGAACTCATCTTGAAATGTGAACAAGCAAAAGTTGAGAATAACACCATCCCCCTTACAGACAACACAGTGATTGAGGAGCACTGGGGGAGTTTTGATGTCATTTACCTGGAAGACCTCATTCATGAAATTGCCTTCCCTGGGAAGTATTTCCAGGAGATCACTAGGTTCTTGTGCCCTTTCCTCCTCTTTGTGACCCATCATGCTACCAAAAATTGAGTGGGCTTCCTCAAGGAGATAGGCTTACCTAGCTATCTGGGTGAATGCATCAATCAGCTCATCTTCCAGCTGAATTAAACCTAGAATATCTGAAAGCAGTGCATTGGAAGTATATGTTTTTGTCTGATAAAATTGTTATCAAATATCTTCAGAGAAGATTATTTTTTTGCCTTAAGAAACTGGAAGGAAGGGATTGGGGAAGAGACAGTAGGTTATGATCATGGCAGGCACCTCTCATCTCAGCCTAGTTCCAAGGAAAATTCCATTGGCTTCTACATTGACCACCTCTGCCTCTGAAATTAACACACACCATGGAGGAAGGAGTCCTGCTTTGTCACATCTTCTATCCTGGAGTTTAATGTTGGTGAATGAATAACGCAAGCATGTATACAAGGCTCCCTAAGACAATCGCAGCAGTTGTCCAAGTCCAGGAGCATTCTTGAATCTAGAGATCCCAAGAGCCTTGTTTTGAAAAGACTTCAAATACTTAACGAAGAAAAGCAAGCTCATGAGTGCGCGCGCTCACACACACACACACGCACTAAAATTGACAAATACAATTGCTCAGTCAGGAATTACAAGTAATTTTAAACCTTGTAATAGATTTTGTTAGTTCAAGCACACACTTGGGAAATATTTCACCTTACCAAAAGCTAAAACCAAAGCAATCTATCATTTTTGACATACCATCAGTTTGGCTTACCAAATTAGCCAAAAAAATGGAGAAGGGAAAGAAAAAATATTGACCTTAGTGAGTAATTATGAATTTTTATGAAGTAATTTGACAGAACATATAAAGGGCCAAAGGCATTTTTTTTAAACCTTGATTGCAACATTCTTAAGGGACATTGCCAAAGTTAGAGCATGTTCAAGCAAAGACATCGACTCCTATAACCTAAAAACAAGCAGCCTTCAGTTGACTATGAGCATCATAAACTTAGCAAACAGGACATTACATTACAAATTCTATGTTTAATAAAAAAAAAGATTTAATTTCTCATCAAAACAATGAAATTGTGCAAGAGAATCATTCTCATCCACTATATAACTTTAACAAATAATGGAATTTCCAACTTCAATTTCTTGACCAAAAGGTGACTTTAATTATTGATTAAAAATGAAAATGTGAGGGCTGGGACTGTGGCTCATTGGTAGAGTGCTTGCCTAGCATGTGTGAAGCACTGAGTTCAATTCTCAGTGCCACATATAAATAAGCAAAATAAAGTCCATTGATAACTAAATATATATATATATATATATATATATATATATATATATTTTTTTTTTTTTTTTTTTAATGAAAATGTGAGACTTTGTTGCCACAGAGGCCACTGCCATGCCAGAGGTTTCTTCTCTGGGCACGACCTTGGTTACCTTGGAGGTGAATTCTGATGCTACCTCTGTGGTCGCTGCCACTGAACTGGAAGTACCCTGTTAGTCAACTGTCACAAGTACCACTACCGCCATTGCTGCTGCCTCTGATTCCAGTGCTGCCAGCCCAAGATCGCCTGGAGGTCTTCTTTCTGGGTGCTGCTGCCACAGAAGAAGCCACTGCACCAGATGCAACTGAAGCCGACACTTCTGCTGACCCTGGGAGATGGCCTGGTGATGCTGCCCCCACAGTTGCAGTTGCAGCTGCCACTGTAGCCCCCGCTACTGCTGACCTGCTCGCTGCCTGCTGCCAACAACCACTGCCACTACTGCTGCTACCATGTCCTAGAGGACTGCTTCAGGGGAGACTCCAGGTTTGGTAGCACATGGCTGCACCCATTTTGGGACACCAGCCAGGGCCTGGGGCCTGGGTGCCAGCAGGTTTACTACCACCAGAGCTTCTGTATGGGGGCTCCAGCTGGGACCTGCCTGTGAGTTTGGAGGATCCTGGGGTCTTCTGCTGAGAGTGCTGGTGGCCTTTGTCTTGCTGCTGCATCTCGGTGTTGCTCCTTTGCTTCAGTGTTTCCCTGGTTGTCTCCCTACAAGTAGGAGCAGCATTGAGATCTTGGGACTGCAGTGTGGTCAAGCCTGAGGTATCTGAAGCCCAGATTGGTGGGATAGAGCCTGGGTTTGAGAGGGCTGATCTGGGTTTGGTGATCCTGAATGACGTCAGAGACAGGGCTGAGAAACTGTTGAACACTGATAGAGACAGTTCAACTTTCCAGCAAGATCCGCTTTATTTTATTTTTTGATTCACTAATCACTCTACCATATTAGGAACAGGATGTTTTTTATGCAGCAATGTGTGGAGGACAATGATATATGAATGGTGTTTTGCATTTTTGTTGTATTATTTATTTATTTGTTTGTTTGTTGTAGTTGGATCAATACCTTTATTTGTTTATTTTTATGTGGTGCTAAGGATCAAACTCAGGGCCTCGCTCGTGCTAGGCAAGCACTCTATTGCTGAGCCATAACCCCAGCCCCTTGTTGTATTTTTATGTCTTTAATTTTTTCTCTTTTTTCATATTCTTCCTCTCTCTTCTCTATTTTCTTTCCAACTTTTCTCTGACCAACAGCCAATCTCTGTCAGCTCCTCTTCCACTCTTCCTGTGAATTTTTACTTCTAGCTCTGTCTTCCTCCCTTGAGAATATTGCATACTACACTACCTCTGCTCTCTCATCCACCATTTGAAATTGTGAATTGTTTTAACACGTATTCTGTTTGTACTAGAGATAGTTATTGAGCTCATCATTTTGATTTAATGTGAGAAAGCTGTAGATGCCTTAATGGGAGCTATTAGATTTAAGGCTATATATATATATTGTGTACACTGGGAGCTGTTGATATTGGTCTCACTAGTAAATGCCAGCATTGGAAACCTTCAGGGATACTATAGGTCTGTAAGGTAGAATTTATCCTCCCTTAGATCCATACTTTTAGATGGCAACACACTAACAGCATGAAAAAAAAAAAAGGAATAAAATGCCCCAAACTAACGAAGATGCTTCAACAACAGAAGCCACTGATAACACAGTAGAAGAAATGTCCAAGAAGGAGTTCAGATTGTATGTAGTTAAAGTTATATGTGAAATAAAGGAGAGAATAAGGAGTAAAATCAAAGAAAAAATACAGGAAGTGAAAGATCCCTTCAATAAAGAGCTAGAGATCATGAAAAAAAAAACAAACAGAAATACTTTAAATGAAGGAATCAATAAAACAAATTATAAATTCAATGGAAAGCATCACCAACAGACTAGACCACTTGGAAGATAGAACCTCAGACAATGAAGACAAAGCATATAATCTTTAATATTTTTTTTGAGAGAGAGAGAGGAGAGAATTTTAATATTTTTTTATTTTTTAGTTTTCGGCAGACACAACATCTTTGTTTGTATGTGGTGCTGAGGATCGAACCTGGGCTGCACGCATGCCAGGCAAGCGCGCTACCACTTGAGCCACATCCCCAGCCCCAAGCATATAATCTTGAAAGTAGAGTTGAACATGTGGAGAAGATGGTAAGAAACTATAAACAGAATATCTAAGAATTATGGAATAACATGAAAAGAGTTTAAGAGATATCAGAACAGATCAAGCAGCAGAAATAAAAATCAAAGGAGTGTGCAATCTTTTCAATGATATAATAACAGAAAATCTCCCAAACCTAAAGAATGGAATGGAAAGTCAAATACAAAAATCTTACAGGACCCCAAATGTACAAAATTATAGCAGACCCACACCAAGACATATTATAATGAGAATGACTAACACAGAGAATAAAGATAAAATCTTAAAGGCTCTGAGAAAAAAAAAATCAAATTACGTATAGGGGGAAACCAATTTGGATCTCAACTGATATCTCAACCCAGACCTTCAAAACTAGAAGGACCTGTAGTAATATATTTCAAGCTCTGAAAGAAAAATGGGTGCCAGACAAGAATTTTATATCCAGCAAAATTAAGTTTCAGATTTGAAGATGAAATTAAAACATTCCATGATAAACAAAATTAAAAGAATTCACAACTAGAAAGCCTACACTACAGAACATTCTCAACAAAATATTCCATGAGGATAAAGTGAAAAAAAAAAAGTGAAAACCAGAAAAGGCAGGATCTACACTAAAGGGACATTCCACCAAAGGAGAAACTAAGACAAATAAAAAACCAGAAATAAATCAAAATGACAGGGAATACAAATCATATCTCAGTAATAATGTTGAATGTCAATAGCATAAACTCATCAATCAAAAGACATAGACTAGCAGATTGGATTAAAAAGCAAGACCCAACAATATGCTGTCTTCAAGGGACTCACCTCATGGGCAAAGACATCCACAGGCTGAAGGTGAAAGGATGGGAAAAAACTTATCACTCATATGGATTGTATAAACAAGCAGGGGTTTCCATTATCATTTCAGATAGTAAACTTCAAACCAAAGTTAATAAGAAGAACAAAGTAGGACATTTCATACTTCTTAAGGGAAATATATATAAGTAGGATATAACAATTATAAATATTTATGCCCCAAATAATGGAGCATCCATTTACATCAAACAAACCCCTATCAATTTCAAGAGTCAAATAGATCACAATACAACAATGCATGCCGCAGTCTGGCTGGGCACAAGTAACCGAGCCGCCACAAAGCCTTGTAGGTTCAAACAGCAACTCTATTCCCCAACTCTCCTGGGCACTGCACACACACTATTCGGGAACACACTCCTTCCACCGGGCTCCACTCGCCCAATCTCCCTCAACCCCCATGGGAACTTCACAGGAACTCCAAAATAGCAGGCGACCGAGGCAGATTCCCAGAGCCAACCTATTCCTGGAGCAGGGTCCATATACAACTCAATCAATCCAGCATCACAGCAATTATATACAGCTTAACTCAAATCATCATCTCAATGGTTTGCTGGCAGTCACCTTTCAACCATTCCCTCTGGCAATATGCCTGGAGTCTTTCTGACTCGGCTGTGGCTCTCAACAAATACAGGGTGACTTTAACAACCTCTCTCACTACTGGACAGATCTTCCAAAAACAAACAAACAAACAAACAAAAAAAAAAAAACGAAATAAGGGAACTATAGAATTAAGTAATACAATTAATAATTTAGACTTAACAGACATATATATAATATTTCATCCATTAATGATCAAATATATTTTCTTCTCAGGAGCACATGGCTCCTTCTCTAAAATAGACCATATCATATGCCACAAAGAGACTCTTTTTTTTTTTAATTTTTGATGGCATTTAATTTGTCAATTTTTTCACAGATCATGCTTTTAGTGGTGTAGCTAATAAATGCCTTACTAAATACAAAAAAAAGCAGAGATAATACTCTGCATTCTATCAGACCACAATGGAATGAAATTAGAAATCAATAATAAAATAAAAATAGAAGCTATTGTAACAAATGGAGACTAAATAATACACAATTGAATGATGAATGGTTAGTAGAAGAAATCAAGATGAAATAAAAAATTCTTAGAGATAAATGAGAACACTGATACAACATATCAAAATCTCTGGGACACTATGAAAGCAATACTAAGAGGAAAGTTTATTGCATTGAGTGCATTTATTAAAAGAATAAAAAATCAACAAATAAATGACCTAACACTACATCTCAGAACCCTAGAAAAAGAAAAACAAATCAACACCAAAAGTAGTAGAAGACAGGAAATGATTAAAATCAGAGCTGAAATCAATGAAATCAAAACAGAAGAAACAATTGAAAAAAACGACAATACAAAAAGTTGGTTCTTTGAAAAAATAAATAAACCCCTAGCCATGCTAATGAAAAGAAAAAGGAGATAACTCAAATTACTAAAATATAAGATGAATATCACAACAGACATATCTGAAATACAGAAGATAATTATAAACTATTTTGAAAATTCATACTCTAATAAAATAGAAAATATCGAAGACATTGACAAATTTCTGGAAACATATGACCTATGCAAACTGAATGAGGAGGTCATACCTAATTTAAACAGATAAATTTCATGCAATGAAATAAAAAACACCATCAACAGCCTACCAATCAAGAAAAGTCCAGGACCAAACGGATTCTCAGCCAACTTATACAAGACTTTTAAAGAAGAATTAACACCAATACTCCTCAAGGTTTTCCATGAAATAGAAAAGGAGGGAGCCCTTCCAAATTCATCCTATGAGGCTAATATCACCCTGATACCAAAACCAGACAAAGACACATGAAGGAAAGAAAACTTCAGACCAATATCCCTGATGAACATAGATGCAAAAATTCTCAATAAAATTCTGGAAAATTACATACAAAAACATATTAAAAAGATAGTGCACTACAATCAAGTGGGATTCATTGCAGAAATGCAGGATTGGTTCAACACATGGAAATCAATAAATATAATTCATCATATTAATAGACCTAAAAACAAGAATCATATGATCATCCCAATAGATGCAGAAAAAGCATTTGACAAAATACAGCACAGCTTCATGTTCAAAACACTAGAAAAACTAGGGATAGTAGAAGCATACCTCAACATTGTAAAAGCTATGTATGCTAAACCGAAGGCCAGCATCATTCTAAATGGAGAAAAATTGAAAGCATTTCTTCTAAAACTCGGAACAAGACAAGGATGTTCTCTTTCACCATTTCTATTCAGCAACATCCTTGAAATTCTATCCAGAGCAATTAGACAAAAGAAAGAAAACTAAAGGGATACAGATAGCTAAAGAAGAACTCAAACTATCACTATTTGCTGATGACATGATTCTATATCTAGAAGATCCAAAATATTCCACCGGAAAACTTCTAGAACTAATAAATGAATTCAGCAAGGTAGCAAGATATAAAATCAACACCCATAAATCAAATGTAGTTCTATACATCAGTGATGGATCCATTGAAAGAGAAATTAGGAAAACTACTCCATTCACAATAGTCTCAAAAACAAAACAAAACAAAACAAAAACACCTGGGAATCAACCTAACAAAAGAAGTGAAAGACCTTTACAATGAAAACTATAGAACACTAAAGAAATTGAAGAAAACCTCAGAAGATGGAAAGATCTCCCTTGTTCTTGGATAGGTAGAATTAATATTGTCAAAAGGGCCATACTATCAAAAGCGTTATACAGATTTAATGCAATTTCTGTTAAAATCACAATGATATTCTTCATAGAAATAGAAAAAGTAATCATGAGATTTATTTGGAAAAATAAGAGACCCAGAATAGCTAACACAAGAAAAGTGAAGTAGGAGGCATCTCAATACCAGACCTAATGCTATTCTACAGAGCTATAGTAACAAAAATGGCATTGTATTGGCACCAAAATAGACTTTTAGATCAATGGTACAGAATAGAGGATACAGAGACAAACCCACATAAATAGGGTTATCCCATACTAGACAAGGGAGCCAAAAACATTAACTGGAGAAAAGATAGCCTATTCAACAAATGGTGCTGGCAAAATTGGAAATCCATATGTAGCAAAATGAAATTAAACCTCTATCTCTCACCCTGTACAAAAATAAACTCAAAGTGGATCAAAGACTTAGGAACTAGAACAGAGATCCTGCACATAGGATCTGGCATAGGATCTGACTTTCTTAATAAAAGTTCAAGAAGTAAAATCAAGAATCAATAAATGGGATGGATTCAAATTGTAAAGTTTCTTTTCAGCCAAGGAAACAATTAATAATGTGAGGAGAGAGCCTACAGATTGGGAGAAAATCTTTACCACATGCACATCCAAAAAAGCATTAATCTTTAGGATATATAAAGAATTAAAAAAATTGAACATCAAAAACCATGAATAACCCAATCAATAAATGGGCTAAGGAACTGAACAGACACACTTCACAGCAAAAGAAATATAATTGATCAGCAAATATGTGAAAAAGTGTTCAACACCTCTAGCAATTAGAGAAATGCAAATCAAAATTTCTCTAAGGTTTCATCTCACTCCTGTCAGAATGGCAATCAACAAGAATATGGGCAACAATAAATGTTGGCGAGGATGTGGTAAAATAGGTACAGTCAAACATTGCTGGTGGGACTGCAAATTGGTGCAACCACTATGGAAAGCAGTATGGAGATTCCTCAGAAAACTTGGAATGGAACTACCATTTAACCCAGCTATCCCAATCCTTGATTTATACCTAAAGCTCCTAAAATCAGCATACTTATAGTGATGCAGCCCCATCAGTGTTTTTAGCAGCTCAATTCACAATAGCTAGACTATGGAACCAACCTAGGTGTCCCTCAATAGATGAATGGATAAAGAAAATGTGGTATATACACCCAATGAAATATTACTCAGGTTTAAAGAAGTGTGAAATTACGGCATTTTCCAGTAAATGGTTGGAGTTGGAGAAAATCATATTAAGTGAAATAAGAGAATCCCACAACACCAAAGGTCAAATGTTTTCTCTAATATGCTGATGTTAATTCACAATAAGGTGGGGAAGGGGATAGGAAGAATAGCATTACCTTAGATTAGATAGAGGGAAGTGATGAGAGGGGAGGGGAGGTAAGGGTATGTGGGGTTAGGAAAGATAGTAGAATGAAACAGACATTATTATGTATGTATATATGTGACTACATGACCAATATGATTCTGCAACATGTACACTCAGAAAAATGAAATTATATCCCATTTATGTATGATATATCAAAGTGCATAAATACATTCTATTGTCATGTATAACTAATTAAAACAAATTAAAAATTAAAAAAAATGAAAATGTAAGGGCTGAAACTGTGGCTTAGTGGTAGAGCGCTTACTTAGCATGTGTGAGACCCTGGTTTTGATTCTCAGCACTGCATATAAATAAATTAAAGGACTATTGACAACTAAAAAAATATTAAAAGAAAAAATAAAAATAAAAATGTGAGCCAGGAGTGGTAGTCCATGCCTGTAATCCCAGTGGCTCTGGAGATTGATGCATGAGGATCAGGAGTTCAAAGCCAGCCTCAGCAATTTAGCAAGGCTCTAAGAAAGTTAGGGAGACCCTGTCTCTATTTTTTAAAAAAACTGGGGATGTGGCTTAGTGGTTGAGTGCCCCTAGGTTCAGTCCCTGGGATCATGGAAAAATAAATAAATAAAATGTGGGTAAATTCCATCCTACTATTGTCCAGGCCTTGAAAAATGTTAATGGTGAGTCTCTTGGTGGCAGAGTGAGGTTTGGGGGGAATGAGGTTAACTAGCAGGCCAGCATTTTGGTGGAGGTGGGCTGTAATTATTTTTTTTCTAGGCTCTGCTTTTGTAGTTTTCATTTCTAAAAACAAAAACAAACAAACAAACAAAAACCCACAGTATTTAAAGGGCACAAACTTTGAACATATTTACAAAATATAAAGTAAATTTTTAAAAATTAAAATATTTTACATGCTTTTATGATTAGTTTTATGGATCAATGTGGCTAAGCTATATACTACCCAGTTACTCAACCAAATACTAATCTTCATCTTGCTGTGATGGTATTCTGTAGGTATGGTTAACATCTATCTACAAGCAGTTAACTCAAAGTAAAAGAGGTTATCCTTGATAATGTGAGCAGTTTCATCCAACCTGTTCAAAGCCAAACAATGAGGTTTTCCAGACCAGAATAATCTATTCTTCAAGACTAAAATGTTAATTCCTGCCTACAAGCTTCCAGTCTTGCTGGTCTGCCCTACAGATTTCAGACTTGCCAGTCCCCATAGTCACCTTAGAAAATTTATTGAAATAAATCTCTTTCTCTGTGGAAAATCCTAGTAAAATATATTTCCAAAGTAAGGTATTATTTTTTCCTCTAAAATATTCAAGATTATTTTAAGGCCCAATACAAATCATAGCTCATTAATATAATAAATTTAAACCTAGAATAGTTGAATAAAATTGAACTTTATTCAATTTTTTTTGAAATTTTAATTAAATCTTATTAAATAAGTTTATAAAAATAAAACCATTCCCAATTCTGGCACTCAGTAACCATCTAGTTGTGCTGCAAAAAATTGTTATCATGTTTGGTGCTTGGTATCTTCCCACCATATCAGTCAGTGCCAGTTAGGAAAACAGAAACCACACCAATTGTTTTAACAACAAAATCTTAAGGAATTGGTTAAGCAGGTATCAAGGGACTAAAAAAGTAACAAGGGGACATAAAGGTAAATGAACACAATACTGCAGTTCCCCCTTTTTCCTTCCAAGAGACTAACTGACAGGTAGCATATGTATGTAGTTTGGAGAAGCTGGACAAAGGGATGATTTATGCCCCAGGGTTGGAGGAAGCAGGATAGCTTCACACTACTCAGAATGGCATGCAATTTTGAAATTAAGAATTATTTATTTCTGTGTTTTTCCATTTAATATTTTTGGACCTTGGTTGACCAAAAATAACTGAACTGAAACTGCAGAAAGTGAAAGCCCAGATAAGGCAGACTTCCCTATCTGCAGAAGCTCCTGTGCCTGGGCAAGGGAGGACAATGCAGAAACTAGAAGTTGGAGGAGGGGGCCTTGTAGAACTGGGGCACAGATTTTGAGCAGGGGGAGTTGCCAGCATAGTGGTATTTTTAAGGGGGTGTCATGATGCTGGTTCTGGAACTGCCACAAAATAGTTGGGCACTGGGTCAGATGTCACTGCTTCATTGCAGGGCTATGGTGGAGACAATGCTGATAGGCACACCCAGCGAACAGGAGGAGGAGCCAATCCCTTCTTTCTCTGGCCTAGCAACCTTAATCTAGTGTCTTCTTTTGGCAGAAAGTGTATAGGGAGTTTACTTCATCCCATTTCTCAAAGCAAAATATAGGGGGTTTGAGATCTGAGGGACAAAACAAATATAAGAGTCAAAGGACTTGGTCAGTGTTATAAGATGTTCCTTTGCTACCATTTGTAACTGTTGTGAATACATTAATTTCTCAATTTCAACAAGATCCATGAATCAAAACACACACACACACAACAAGAATGCTTGGCAGCACTGGAAAATGGTTCACTATGGAAGCATTTGTTGCCTCCCTGCCTCTGAAAAGGATTTGACATGTTAATGAATTTGTCTCTTTTCTTTCCTAGGTACTTCAACTGTTCATATCAGCCCAGAAGTCCAAAAAGGTATTGCTTTCCAATGTTAACAATGGCACAAATCACAAATCTTCCTGGAATTTTGCATAGTCCTTGGAGGATAGAGGGTAAACCCTGCAAAGAAGTATTCCCCTGGTGCTGAGAGCCATTGCCAAGTAGGAATGATGCATGGTAATTTCTTTGTCAGCCTACCCCATGTTGCTTAGAGGAAGGACTCTCCATTGTGGACCCAGGTCATTTGCAGTGACTTTGCATGAAAGCTGACCTTGCTAAAGGACCAGGGCGGATCCAGGCTTAGGGTGTATCCTGCTGGGAATAGGAAGTATCTCCCTCATTGGGTTTAGGGCGGTTCCAGGTTTAAGGTGTACCCTGCTGGGAATAGGGCATATCCTGCTGCCTCAGGCGCACCACTCCTTGAGTTCCCCTTGAGTTCTCGTGGGATTCAGAGAGTATTTTGGGATACAGAGCCCAGTGGAGGTGGATTTCCCCAGAACGTGCATGTAGAGTGCCGGTGTGAGTTCGGGAATAAAGAATTGCTGTTTGAATCTACAAGGTGTGTGGTGGCTCGTGTTTTTGTGCCCAGCCAGACTGCGGCACCCTGGGGCCTGAACAGTGTTAGATACAGGAGCAGAATTTTATGGTTAGAGGTTGTCCTGGCCAGATTCTAAGTGGCATATATACCCTTTAGTACTTGTGCATTTATGATGTGCAGGGCAGGTCTAAACTATGAAGCCCAAAAGCAGGGGTCCTTGCCTGGGCCCAAAGAGTAGAATTCTCCCAGTGTAACGTGACAGTGTGGGGGAATTAATACCCCCAAGGGAAAATTTTTGACCAATGAACCATGAGGGCCATTGTGTTGTCCAAAATTCCGTCCTTGACCCAATGCCAATCCAACAACAAGGACACGGATTTGAGAAAAAGGAAAAATAAGGTTTATTGTTTTGCTAGCAAAGGAGAAACATGGGGGACTCCTGTCCCAAAGGCTGTGATTCTGTCCATCATGAGGAACAGGTTTTTTTTTTTTTTTTAAAGAGGTGATTCAAGAAAATGAGATTAGGGAGGAGAGAACAGGAAGGAGAAGATCAAAGAAAAGAAGATTGGGGAGGAGAAGGTTAGGGAAAAGAAGATCAAGGAAGAGAAGATCAGGAATGAGGTTAGGAAAAATAGGGCCAGGGAGGAGAAAGGACAGGCAGAAGAAGCTAGAGTAAAAGAAAAAAAAAAAAAAAGAAGAAGGTTTCAAAGCAACAAGGGATGTAGTCAAACATCAAGTGAACCCCCGTTACAATTGGATAAATACTTCCTTCCTGCTCCTTCATCCCCCAAGATGATATTAAAGTGCCAGTTATGTGGTTCCCCAGGGGCACAGTCTCATGGTTTGGGAAATCGGTTATACTTATTGGTGGTTAACTTGATTGATCATCTTGGCACTTACCTTCCTGGCTTCCCTGCCCTGGAGGCTCACTCCTGTTTTGCATTTCCTCAGGAGACTTTGAACTCTTCCCCCCCCACCCCCGCCCCCTCTGTTAAGAGCCTGGGCTAATACACTGGGGGAATATTTCTATTCTAGTTAAGAGAGCTAAGACTTCAGGATTGGAACTAGGGTGAAGCAAGAGAGTACATAGCGAGTAAAATTTAAGAAGACATTCACTCCCAGGTTGTGCAAGCATAGGTCTGGACTTCAAAAGGAGTGTCTCCTTCAATTTTGTGCCCTAGGTGCCTCTTTTGCTTCACTCTAGTCTTGCCTTTTCTCTGAGATCATTTTCTTGGAGCTTAAAGAGTATCAATCACTCCTGTATTTTGAGTACTAATCAATTGGAAATAGATGTAATAAATCAGTATAGCAGACACTTTAATATTGGTTGAATGATGTCCAACAACTTCAAACTAGAGAGTTTCTACCCAATTTTACTGGAAGATGTGGAACTTGCCCTGTAATTTCCTCAAATCCACATTAGTGACATTTCTGAAGGCAACTGTATGAATAGACAAAAAGTCCAGTAAATTATGAGTTTAGTAAAATATAAAAACACCCATAATCCCCTTCCTAAATGATACCATTGTTAGCACTTTTATAATCCTTCCTAGATATTTCTCTGCATTTTTATGTTTTAGGATATAGTGTATATATAATTTATCATTTTCTATCATTCTTTATAATTTAACATAATAACACGATCATTTTGCAATGCCATTTAAACTTCTCTTAGTAAAATTTTAATATGGAAACAACAACTTGATTTTGGTAATAAAACTGACAAATTCTTATTATAAAAAAATTGCTAGTATAGAAAAATGTCAATAATGTGAAAGAAAACCAGCTATAATTGCATATCCTAAATATGCACTTGAAAGGGTAAAGTTTCTAAGCTGGAAAGCTTGAATGTAAAAGATTAGGTATTATTAAATTCCTCTGTTACACCCAGATTCCTGAGATAGTTAAGACAACACCCTACTGGCCATTTAGCCTAGGGCCCTGTGCAGTTCGTCACAGGGCCCGGACCAATCAGTTTGAATGTGTAACCCGATTACGAATGACCAATCACCCCTGCCCGATCTGTTCCCATCAATGAATGTGCCAATCACGTCTCAGAGTTGTTGTTCAATTTCCCCGCGCCTCATGATGATTTGTTCTGATGTATGCAAAGCCTCCCGCCCTCCCCAAAAAGTGTACTTAAGCTCTGTTTGCCCCTCTGCTGGGGCTCTGGGCTGCTCTCCCTTCTTGAGTGAGCACAGAGTCCCAGCGCGCAGGAATGGATCCCCAATAAATCCCCTTTTGCCAATTGCATGGAGCCAGTCTCTTGTGTGGTCTCTCCCTCCGACGCTCCGCCGGACCCCCCCTTACACACTAATATTTTCGAAAATATCCTGTGGCAGATTGTATGCCAAAATTTCCACAATTATTTCCTTCCCCGTATCCACACTTCTTCACAATGTGACTTGGTAGTTCCTTATATAAAGAAATGGAGTTTATTTACCCCCTTCTTTTTTTTTTTTAAAGAGAGAGGGAGAAGAGAGAGAGAGAGAGAGAGAATTTTTTAATATTTATTTATTTTTTTAGTTATCTGCGGACATAACATCTTTGTATGTGGTGCTGAGGATCTTTGTGGTGCTGAACCCGGGCCGCACGCATGCCAGGCGAGCGTGCTACCACTTGAGCCACATCCCCAGCCCGATTTACCCCCTTCTTGAGTCTAAGCTAACCTGTGATTAGCTTCAGCCAATAGAATGTGGCATGAGTAACATGCAGGTTCTCAGCTCACAATTCACTCTGCCTTTCAGGTCCTTGTGGCACCCCCAAAATAAGTTCAGCCTGGTTTCCTGGGAAATGAGAGACAAGGTAGAGAGAGGAGTTGCTCCAGCTGAGACCAGTTAGTTTCCCATCTCCTGGCAGCTTATCATAAATGTCATAAATGTGCAAGTGAGCCCAAGACCAGAAGAACTGCCCAACTGTACTCAGTTCCAATTGCCTCACCTGTGAAATGCTGAAGGAAAGAAATGGTGGTGGTTTAAAGTCACTAGGAGTTAGGGTTTGTTGTTATGCAGCAAAAGCTAACAATGCAATCTTTTCAGACTTTCGTTTCCTAAGCTTCACATCCAAATATGCTTTTTTGAAAAATCAAACTATCGGGAGAAGGAAGATGGCAGGCCAAAGGGAGGCAGCCTCCTGTGTTGCTCCATGATCCAGATCTTACCTAGTCAAACACTGATCTCTGAGAGTGTTAGAAGACCCCTATACAGCTGCTTTCCACAGAAATCACCAGTTCTGTGACCCCGCTCAGGGCTCTGGGCCTCAGTGTTGGAGCGGGATGCCCAGTGTTCCAGCAGGACACCCGGTGTTTGAGCAGGACCGAAAGACCCAAGTTCTAGCCAAGGTAGGGCTCAGGAGCACCATAGCAGAATCACCTACCAACATATCTGCAGATCTCCAAGACCTTGCTCTGCTCCCACGCAGGTCGCTCAGCTGCTACCTACCCACAGCACAACACCATTACCCGGCTCCCCCACTTCCCAGACACCCCGGCCCTGAAAGCAGACTGCCTCCATCTTGCCTCAACCTTCTCACCACATTAAGTGGGGGCAGATCCCAGATTGGATCTCCAGCGACCAGGTACCAGGTTCCCAACCTTCCTTCCTCCCCAGGAGCAGTAACCCCACACAGTAGCTGCTCAACACAGGTGTGCAGGCGACCAGGGAACCGCCCATGGGAGCCCCCATGTGAGAGGTTCCTCAACTGGGAACTGCTAAGGGAGAAGGAAACGGGCTAAAATCAGAGCCTAACAGAGAGAACAGGAACTGGGAAATCTCCAGACAAGAGACAGAGATAGTACGGGGCGCTCAAGTCATACAAGCAGTCCCAAAAAGAGGCTTGTGAGGTGCAGGGATTGACAGGTGCCATTCCCAGCATCCAGATGCCCTGCACCAGGACCAGTCTTCCCACCCTGGCTACCTCCACCATCCTGAGGGCAGAGACACCAGCTTAGAGCAGAGGCCCCACCTATTGAATGAGAAGAGAAGCAGGAAAGATACTGATCTCTAAAGCTAGCTACAATCCTGGTTTCTTCATTTGAGTTTTTTTTTTCCTTCCCCTCTATCCTCTTGCCCTCACATCCCCAACATGTGTGAAACCAAGAACTTTGCGTGAAATAGGATTTTGAGGACTGAGACATCTGAATAATATAATATAGAAGTGTTGTATATGCCCTTTTTTTCTTTTCCTTTTTCTTCTTTCATTTTTCTTTCCCCCTCCAAATTTTACTATTTTAACATCTGCATTTTTCTAAATATA
Source organism: Urocitellus parryii (assembly GCF_045843805.1). NCBI lineage: Eukaryota > Metazoa > Chordata > Mammalia > Rodentia > Sciuridae > Urocitellus > Urocitellus parryii. The sequence goes on along the minus strand of NC_135531.1, from coordinate 44,536,383 downwards.
TATGTGTGTTTGTTTTATGTACTCTACTGTCTTCCCAAGACTTGTTTGCCCTATTCTCTTGCTACTAACCCTCTTCATTAGATTTCTCTTTCACATTTCCTAAGATATGTTAACTCTATATCCTCACCTCCTACCTCCTCAGCATATTGTCCTATGCCCCACCCCCCAGTTCACTGTCCACTGTCAGAAACTGTAAACCTTTTTACAAAACTACTGATTATATTTTAGATAATAATTGAATCCAACATTTCTGTATATTAAGACTAAACTGTAAACATCTTAATAACAACAAATTGTTCATAGGTGATATATTGTTGATATTTGGATCTGTTAACATTGTTCTTCCCCTCAAAGGAGAGGTCTTGGAATCCTGCAAGAGCACTACAAACCTATAGGGTAAGAACAATAACACTCCAGACCCACAGATCTGGGAAGGAAGACACATGAGCAACATGAAAAGACAAGGGAAGAAATTTCCCCAAACAAATCAAGACACCACATCATTAGAATCATTGGAAGCCACAGCAGAAGAAATGACAGAGAAGGAGTTCAAGATGTACATGGCTAAAATGATCTGTGAACTCAAGGAAGATATAAGAGAGTAAATACAGGCAATGAAAGATCACTTTGACAAGGAGCTACCTAAACAAATTCAGGAAGCAAAAGATCACCTCAACAGGGAGATGGAGTTTCTAAAAAAAAAAAAAATCAGACAGAAATCCTTGAAATGGAAGAAACAATAAACTTAATTAAATTAAAAGCTCAAATGAAAGCATCACCAATAGAGTAAACCACTTGGAAGATAGGACATCAGACAATGAAGACAAAATATATAATCTTGAAAAGAACATAGACCACACAGTGATAATGGTAAGAAACCATGAGCAGAACATCCAAAAAATATGGGATAGCACACAAAGACCAAATTTAAGAAAAATCAAACTATCTTTCCCTACATAATATTTTGTGACCTGCTTTTTTTTAAAAAAAAAAAATTTCTTATTGAAAACTGCACTGAACGCTAAATGTCCACCTTTACAATAAGCAAGTACAGTAACAGTGACTCACACTAAAACAAAACGTACTTCTGATAGCCATTTTTCATTTTGGGACAGGTTAAAGTTATTCTTTTGTCACAAAAGCTGGAATGTACCTATACAAAAGCTCAAAATAGGCCATCTTTTTAAACAAAAAGGCAATGATTCACAAAAGGCTATGAATAGAACATGTCACTAGCTGATACAAATCTAATAGGATTTGTTAAAATCGGCTGTGACCTGCTTTTATCTTTCTTTGTTAAATAATATGTGTGCTAAATAAATAACTTTCTGTGCTGAGTAGATATTAGTATTATTATCTTTAATAATAATTAACATTATGTTCATGTTAATGTTATAGGTCTTCAGCACCATAATTTATTTAACTAATTTCTCATTGGTGGATACTTAGACGGTTTTCTGTTTCATTTTTCTACTGTAAGAAGTCCCAATTAACATCCTGTCCTGTATAAATTTCATCCGTCATAAATTTGTATTATTATTTCCTTGCATTGAACTTTTAGGAGTAAGTTGCTAGACAAAATGCCATGTACATATTTAAGGATATTAACATATGTTCTAAACTTCCTCAAGAATGATGACACCAAGCTGGGTGTCGGATCTGAGGGACAAAACAAGTATAAGAAAGAATCAAAGGACTTGCTCAGTGTTAAGATGTTCCTATAAGATATTTTTGGTCAACCAAGGTCCAAAAACATTAAATGGAAAAATACAGAAATAAACAATTCTTAAGTTCAAAATTGCTTTTGTGACTAAAGCTGGGTGTGGTGGTGCATGCTTGTAATTCCAGCAACTAAGGAGGCTGAGGCGGGAGGAACACAAGTTCAAGGTCATCCTGGGAAACTTAGTGAGACTCTGTCTCAAACTAAAAAGGACTGGGGACACAGTTCAGTGGTAGTGTGTCCCTGGGTTTATTCCCCAGTACTGGAAAAAAAAAAAATTCCATTCTATTCTTTATGGTGTCCTTCATGGATTTTAATTCTGCTACTGGAGTTCATCTTGACCCCCTCCTTTTTTCCTTTTATTTCACTGTCTTTCCACCTCACCTATTCTACTGTTCTCTGAATACATTTTAAAGAGATCAGGCACCTTGTATTCTTCCAAGGACATCAAACTTTCCTTTTTTTCCCCCCCAATTTCCTGTAGGAATTCTTTTCAGACACCTCATTGTCTGCGTTGGAAGGTGATTTCCCTTCTTTTGTTCTTGGTTATTTTCCCCAGGCTTTATTTTGTTATTTGTTTTTATTCTATGTATCCTCTGGAGAAACCAGATCTATCTTGAGATTCCAGTCGGAAGTGGCTTTTGCCCACAGTGCTGCTCACTTGGGTGCATATAGGCTCCATGAGTGAGATCTACCGCAAGTGGCCAGTGCATGCACACCACTCCTAGTCCAATTCCAGGAGAGCCTCATTAATATCTCTGCAGGAATGTGATTGAATCTTCTAAATCTGTTTGCCGGTCTGCTCCCACTCCCAACGAATGTAGCTCATAAAGTTACAGTCTTAAGGTCTCTGGCTGTCTCTGCTCTCTACCCTCAGGCCTTTATTTGAGGGGCAACCACGTCATAACTAAGTTGAGTGCTTTGCATCTAATGGATCTCTAACTACTAATTAGATCATCATGTAAAATGTTTGCATTCATAAAAGATATGAATGGCACACCTCTGTCTATAAAGGTCCTAAGGTTCAGAGTGTTCACAAGAATTTGACATTCCATTTGTATTTGTTCTCTAGCATCTCCCAGTGTTCTAAGCCCTTGGCTCCATTATCTACAGACCTCAAAACAACCTCACAAGACAAATAGGTGGCATGTGTTCTTGATCCTGAACTTCACAGGGAAATAGAGGCACAGAGTGAGGGACAAGGTGATTCCTCTGCCTAGTCAGAGGACATCTCTCAATGCCCTTGCTTCTCCTCCCATGTTTTATGCTTTTCCTCCTGTGACATGACACTGCCGGTTTGCCCATTCCCTGAAGTTGGTTGGGCTGTGGTAGAAGGTGAGAATGGATGAGTCAGGCTTCCTGCACATATTAAACACAGGTTACCTGACTGAGAATTTGAGGTGTGGTGCAAAATGAAACTGCATGCCAGGCAGCCTGCCCTAAAAGCCCAGTGTCATGTATTTACTTCTCAGACTCTGTAAGTCTTAATCTACTTCATCCTCAATAACAGCTTAGTCAGTATGACTTGCTTCTAATAATAGCAGCAGTAGATGAGCATGTACAACACCTGTCATCCTGAAGGTGCTTTAGGAAACTCAGGGCAGGTGTTTCTGTGTCTACCTGGTAACATCTTTAACCGTGCATCTGGAACCAGATCCTCATGCTGAGGTAGATGGACACACCTAAGGGGTACATTAGAGAATATAAACTTGGTCCAGCTGACCATATTAGATATGTCACTTCCATGAACTTGTATTCTTAGGATAATAGAAAACAGCCCTTACTGTGCATATTTTAAAACTCTTGGTTTCTGTAGGATGTAGAACTATGATGTACAGCAGGTGCAGAAGGGAGTCAGTTGTGGAAGGGTTAATAGGTCAGGTAGCCTAAAGACTAATATTAGGAACACAGAATGTGAACATTTGTTGGATTAACAGAAATGGAAGCTGGTGGGAAAGGAAGGGGGATGGAAAGAGATAGAGAGGAGAAGGGAGAGAGGATAATATTGTTGCTGGGGATATAGCTGAGTTAGTAGAGTGCTTGCCTCACATGCACAAGGCCCTGGGTTCAATCCCCAGTATCACCAAAAAAAAAAAAAAGAAAAAAAGAGATTTCTGTTTCAGTGTAGGAGAGATTTAAATTATTCATTGGAGAGATCATGAGGCAAGTGGATGGGAGGCTTCTAGGGGGTGAGGAGAATAAACAAGACAATTCACTGGCAATTTAGGTGAGGCTGCACTGATTTCAATTCCAGGAAGATTATGAAGTACATATGTTAGCCTCTGTGCTTGTTCTGCATGTTAGCCTCTGTGCTTGTTCTGCAGACAAGATGTGATCCTTTGCCCAGAGCCACACTTCAGGCGTGACAACCTGAGATAGGAATAATGGGGGCTGGAGAAGAGAGATGACAGGAAGAGAGAAAAAGAGAATCTGAGATGAACCTGTTACTTCCAATTTCCTGAAATGAAGACATATATAGCAAACATAAAAATGTATAACATATTAACATCTGTGCTCTTCTGGGTGAAAATCCTGATTCCATGATCTCATTCCATGTACAAATTCACCTTGTCATTTGTTTTGATACATAAAATTTACTTGTGCACTCAAGTCTATTTAGAAATCTTTTCCTAATTTACAGTCTGATGGTTTTAAAGACTATGAAAAGCCTGTTTTTTTTTTTAAATATCTCTATTTATTTATTTTCTGTGGTGCTGAGGATCGAACCCATTGTCTCACACATGCGAGGCTGGCACTCTACCACTGAGCTCCAGCCCCAGCCCAAAAGTCTGGTTTTTTGTTTTTGTTTTTGCAGAAGTTCCTCATTTTGATCTTCACACTATGACAATGCAGTTTCTAGTCAACCATAGAAAGAGGAATAATTGAGCATGGGCTTAAAGGTAGAAAAGTATTGTTGATGTTTTAATACATAAGTCAGATGTCTGGAGAGGAATATACTCAGTATCAAAAGAATTACAAAGGGTAGGGCAGTTCCAGGTTTTACTTCCTTCTTCAGCCATAATTTTCAAGGAGTGCCACGCTTACCATAAACCTAGAATCACACTCTATATCATGCTCACTAGCTTGAATATAATTTCATGGGTTTCTAGGGTGACTGGAAATATTTTCATAAACCCTGATTAGCGAAAGGTTGCATTCCTTGTTCTCTCTGATTTTTATTATAAAAATTTCCAAACATCCAGAAAAATTGAAAGAAGAGTTCAATGAGCACTCATAAATCTTCTTAGATTTAATAATGATTAATATCTTGCCATATTTCCTTTTCTCTCCCTGGCAATCATATATATATATATTTTTTAAATTTGTTCCCTTTGAAAGTACTTTGTAAACATCAACTCAATACTTCACTAAGCTTGAGACTTGTCATGCCATCAGAATGTGGGAATTCCTGTTTGGAAAAAGGGTGGGCAAGATGAATGGTCAGTATGACTTCTGGGAATGGAGATTTCCAGCACTTAGCTAATTCTCACATTGATTCTCAGATAAGTGGTGCCATTTTACGAAGCATGCATAATAAATACCATCTTGGTAGTTTTTGTTTTAATCATTTCAAAGGAGACAAAGCACATCCATTTTAATTTAGCACACTTTCTTGTCCATCTTCCTCATTGTTTATTTCAAAAACACATCCTCATTATAATGTCTTATTGCACATGCTAGAGGGTAGAACTTGCTCTTTTCCTCTCAGCATATTAAGTACTAAAGTTATTTTGTAATACATTTTGGGGGCTATTAAGAAGAGAGTTAAGATATTTCATTATTTTGCCTATGACTTGAAATATAATAAAATATTCACTTTCCAAGGTGAAAGATGTTAAATATCACATTAACACTTGCTAATGATTTTAAGGCATTACTGTATGATACATTACAATAATGGCTATTTGCTTCAGAAAAGAATTCTTTAATGTACTCATAATATCTATGCAATTTTTAACTGCTATTTTGTTCCCAACCCATCTTGTACACAAACACAGAACTTAGTGCCATTTAATCAGTGGCTAGATTATAGAAGAGAGAAATTATTCATTAGAAAACTACAGATGTCCTATCTTTGTTTCAGAACACACTAGAGAATTTAATTCAAAGTTCTAAAAAAAAATGTTGACAGACAGATGCGATATGAACTTAATGAACCAGCTACAGAACACACTGTGTTAATATATCAAGCCCCTCTCTGGTACTTTCCTTTCTCTCTTCCAACCCCTCATTATAGGTCAACACATGGCACCCATGGCAAATCCTCAACAATAAAGGTCTAAAATTGGATAATCACCTAGTAACTCAGCTCTACATCACATGTCTTCTTGTGATTTAGGTAAGGCAAACTCTGCTTGTTGGAACATGCTTGGATTCGACCTGTACTTTTTCCAGCACCTGGTCTTTGCTGGGTGAACTGTTCTAATGGCCTCCATCCCACCTTGAGTAAGTCACTGGTCAGGGGGAACAGGGACTCATCTACTGTTACTATGAAGAACCATTGTGTTGGCTGACTCTGGAAAGAGTCCTTTCCTCCTCTATCATTTATGAGGCTAATTTACATAGCAGGACACCTGCCTAGAAGTAGTTGAACAAGGTGTGTGCGTGTGTGTGTGTGTGTGTGTGTGTGTGTGTGTGTGTGTGTAGCTATTGGACCCAAGATTAGACTTGCAAGGATCTACACTCCCAGTAAAACTTCAGTATAGCCTTGCTTTAAAACCATACACAACTTCACAAAAATCGCCATGCCAAGCACATGGTACATGAACAAACACCCCAGGGCTTATGGGGAAAATGGGCTTAGGAGACAACATTAAAGATTTTTTTAGCAACAGATTTTTTAAAAATTATGGAAACCTTATAAAAATGGTAAACAGTCTTACACATATCAAATGGCAAAGAAATTCATAGATAATACAATAATCAGGGCACTTAACCCTAAAAGATCTGAAATTTGTGGAAGTGGGTGGCACTGGGAGACTTGCAGCTTGTGATTTGCTATGAAGTGACAGGAAAGAAAGATTTCTGAACTCAGAAGAAAAGATGTGATAACACATGTGAATTGGGGTGAGTTATAACACATATGGGGAACTGAGGTTTATATGTGTGTGTGTGTGTGTATGCATGCACACACACGTACTTGCACGTAATATGTATTGCCAGACTGCATGGTTAAACTAAGTGAAGTTTTCTGTTTTCACCCAGTGTTTCTTGCTCATAAGGTCTCACATAGGCAAAGGCAAATTCGTATTTTGTTCATTTTTTTCCCAGTATATCAATCGCATTTGGAATAAGTATATGTTTTCCAGACCGATGTTATAGCAGAACTGACTGTAGCTGTAACACATTCATATCATGTTCATATCAAACCCTTTTGTCTAAGAGGATTTAGAGACCCAAATCTGAAGGTAGAGGTAATGGTGTCCCCTTTCACCTCTGGACCATCTACTTGGCCATGAAGGAACTCAGAATCCCATGGGCACAATCTTATTCTGTTCCCATAGACTAACCTAGATTAACAATCACCCAAGGGTTTATTATAGCTATTAGACATAGACTAAAACAGCACTGGAGGAAACCTCAGAGGACCCATATTTTATTTTAGCTCTATAAGCAGTGACACCTAAGGCAGATCCCTTTATCTCTATTAGATTCATTTCCCCATCTGTAAAATAAACTGGATTGTATTTCATCTTTCTTGGATCCCTTTTGTCTCTAGTACCTTGTGACTTGAAGGCCTTCCATGTTGATTAAATGCAGAGCAAGTGAACCATTTTTAACTTATTGAAGACTTTCCACACTGCTCAGTAACATTTATTTTCATTCCATCTCACCTCCTGTCTCCCTTGGTTGTTTCCCAAAGTGAAAACTCCAAATTGTTGTGATCCTTAATCTCTGCCTCCACCAACAGATGGAATCCAATGAGGCAGATCAAGTTTGGGTTTGTAAAACTCCCTTATTTAATTTGTTAAAAGCTTTCATTGGAGTAAAATTAACATACAATAAGCATCACAATTTAATGTGCATAATTTGTTAGGTATTGACACATGTATACACCCATATAAACATCACCACAGTCAAGATAACAAAAATATCCAATACCCCCAAAGTTTCCTCATGCCTCTTCATAATCCCTCCCTCCCCTTTGACTTCTTTTCCCTCCATGCAAACAACCATTGATCAGCTTTCTGTCATCATAGATGGTTCAGATTTTCTTAGATTTTATATAAATGGAATCACAAGGACAGGATTGTTTTTTGTCTAGCTTCTTTCACTTGGCAAATTAATTTTGATATTCATTCATGTTCCTTTTTTAATAAACAGGAAAAATTTAAAAAGCTGTGTTGAGAACCACAGTTTAGTCGGAATGATGCCTGGCATTTTGCTAGAGGGAATGGTTGAAAGGTGACCCTGCTCCAGATTAGGGCGGCTCCAGGATTAGGGTGGATCCTGGGGGGAGAGAATAGGGCGGCTCTGGGATTACAGCGGATCCTGCTGGGATTAGGGTGGATCCTGCTGCCTTGGGGACCCACTACTTTGGAGTTCCCGTTGAGTTCTCAACGGGGTTCTGGGAGAATTGGTGTGCGAGCCCGGTGGAGGGAGTGTGTTCCTGGGGAGTGTGTGTAGTGTTGAGACCCCTCGCCAGCAAGGAAAACACGACACAGGATTCTTCTTTCAGCAGTTTATTCAGGACCCTTGAAGCATGATGAGAAAACAGGAAAAGAGAGCCAGCGGTGGGTCTGCCCTAGCTTAAGTACCCAGCCCCGCCAATGAACTAGCAGCACGTGGAAAAGTCTAATAGGTACAGCGCAGCAGAAGCAGGCCAGAGCCCAGCCCCACAGCCTTACAAGGAGTTGTTTACCTCTAACAACTCTAACTGCTAAAGAAGCGGAAGCAGGAAACCAGCGCCATTTTCAGGGTGCGGTCGCCAGCTCCCAACAGTGTAGAGTAAGAGTTCGGGAATAAAGAGTTGCTGTTTGAACCTACAAGGCTTTGTGGTGGCTCGGTTATTTTGTGCCCAGCCAGACTGCGGCAAGCTGGGTGATAGTCCGTTATACAGATACACTACAATTTTATCCATTCAACTATTGATGGACATTGGGGGCTGTTTCCAGTTTTCAGTCACTACAAAAACAAACACAACTACAACGAAAAAACTGCTATAAGCATTACTGAACAATTCTTTGTATGGGTATGTGCTTTTATTTCTCTTGGGTAAATACTTGAGAGTAAAAAAGCTGGAACACATATGGTAAGTGTATGTTTCATTTTTTTAGAAACTTTTTTTTTTTAGAAACTTCCAAACTGTTTTCCAAAGGGTTTTTCCCTTTTCATATTCCCACCAGCATGGTTTGAAAGTGTAAATTCTTCTACACCCTTGCCAGAACTTAATATAGTCAGTATTTTTAACTTGTACCATCCTAATAGATATGTGTTATTTTCTCATTGTTGTTTTGTAAGGGTCCGGCGAAACGTCGGAGGAAGAGACCACAAGAGACTGGCTTCATGCAATTGGCAGAAGGGGTTTTATTGATTCAGCATGCTGAGGCTCCAGGCTCACTCAGGAAGATAGAGTAGCCCAGAGCCCAGAGCAGAGGTCAAGCAGAGCTTAAGTACACTTTTTGGGGAGGGCGGGGGGCTTTGCATACATCAGAACAAATCATCATGAGGCATGGGAAAATTGAACAAAAACTCTGAGACATGATTAGTACATTCATTGGCAGGAACAGGCTGGGCAGGGGTGATTGGTCACTTCTAAGCGGGGTACACATTTAAACTGATTGGTTTTGGGGCCTGGATGCCTACGTGCCGGGCTACTCAGAGACCTTAGCTATTAAACAGCCAGAGGATCAGGAGGAATATTTACTGGGCAGTTTGGGTATTGTCCTAACAGAGGATTTTAACAATACCTGGTCCTTCACTTTTTAACCCAGGCCTTGCAGCTTGGAAACTTTACAATGCCCGGTCTTTTACAGTTTAACCCAGGCTTTGCAGTTTAGAATCAGCTTAGAAATTTTACCTTTACAGTTTTAATTTGCATTTCCCTAATGACTAATGATGATGAACATCTTTTCATATGCTTGCTTTTCATCTGTATAGCTTCTCTGGGGAAGTGTTCAAAAATTCTGCCTAGGTCTGGGGATGTGGCTCAAGCGGTAGCGGCTCACCTGGCATGCGTGCGGCCCGGGTTCAATCCTCAGCACCACATACAAACAAAGATGTTGTGTCCACTGAAAACTGAAAAATAAATATTAAAAAAAAATTATAGCTGTGAACACAGGATTGTCTATACCCATAGCAGCCTTTGTCTGGACTGTTAGTTGCCATTCATCTTCAAACTTAAAAAAAAAAAATTCTGCCTAATTTATAAAATTGAGTTATTTGTTTTTCTATTACTGGGTTTAAAATTTTTTAAGTGTTTTTTTTAAATTGATGGTTTAAAAATTTTTAAACTTTAACTTAAAATTACTTACTTTAACATGGAACTGGCTGACCATAACCAAAATCTTGGAAACTGTGAGCTACAGTAACCTTTTCCTCCTCTATTGTTCTTGTCAGGTAGTATGGTCACAGTGACAAAAAGCTAACACAACATCCATTAACAGCTAAGTTTGAGGCAAATTACCTGGTGATAATAATAATTCACATCTTTTCATTTTTTTCTATTAGGAGCCAAGCACTTGTGTTTTTTTTTTTAATGTACATCTTAAAGAAAGCAACAATTAACTTCACATTTACTAAACTTTTGCTCTTTTCCTTCAATTTTTTTTTTTTTGGGGGGAGGAGGGAGTACTGGGGATTAAATTCAGTGGTACTCAACCACTGAGTTACAACCTCAGTCCTATTTTGTGTTTTATTTAGAGTCAGGGTCTCACCGAGTTGCTTAAAGCCTCCCCATTGCTGAGGCTGGCTTTGAGCTTGCAATTCTCCTGCTTCAGCTTCCTGAGCCGCTGGGATTACAGGTATGCACCACCGTGCTCAGCTTCCCAAATTTTTATGTCAGAGAGATAGGGCTTATTGGACCAAGAAAAGTTTCATCAAGATGGAGAATTAACAACTAATTTGTTATTTATGTGTTATACTGTTTTTTATTTTATTGCTTTTGTGGAGTTTTCTAGTAGAAGTTAGACTGCTAAAAATGGACAGTCTCAACATATGCTCCATTTAATCTCTTTCATTGTTAAAAGTCAGACAATTAAATTAAAAAAAATTAACAGGGCTGGGGATGTGGCTCAAGCAGTAGCGCGCTCGCCTGGCATGCGTGCGGCCCGGGTTTGATCCTCAGCACTACATACAAACAAAGATGTTGTGTCTGCCAAAAACTAAAAAAATAAATATTAAAACTCACTCTCTCTCTCTCTCTTTAAAAAAAAATTAACAATCAAAAAATATATGAAAAAATGGTCAACATCTCCAGCAATTAGAGAAATGCAAATCAAAACTACTCTAAGATTTCATCTCACTCCAGTCAGAATGGCAGCTATCAAGAATACAAACAACAAAAAGTGTTGGTGAGGGTGTGGGGGAAAAGGCACACTCATACATTGCTGGTGGGACTGCAAATTGTTAAAGCCAATTGGGAAAGCAGTATGGAGATTCTTTGGAGAACTTGTAATGGAACCACCACTTGACCCAGCTATCCCACTCCTTGGTCTATACCCAAAGGACTTAAAAACAGCATACTACAGGGACACAGTCACATCAATGTTTATAGCAGCACATTTCACAAGAGCTAAATTGTGGACTCAACCCAGAATCCCTTCAGTAGATGAATGGATAGGGAAACTTAGGTATATATATACAATGGAATATTACTCAGCAATAAAAGGGAATAAAATCATGGCATTTGCAGGTAAATGATGGAGCTGGAGAATATAACACTAAGTGAAGTAAGCCAATCCTAAAAAACCAAAGGACGAATGTTTTCTTTGATACGAGAATGCTGTCTCATAATGGCGATGGCGGGGAGGAGCATGAGAGGTATGGAAAAACTTTAGATAGGACAAAGGGGAGGGAGTGGAAGAGAGGGGCAATGGGGGTAGGAAAGAAGGTGGAATGAATTAGACATCATTACCCTAAGTTCATGTATGAAGACACAAATGGTGTGAAAATACTTTGTGTATAGCCAGTGACTTGAAAAGTACTCTATGCATGTAATAAGAAATGAATTGCATTCTGCCATCATATATAACAAATTAGAATAAATAAACATTTTCTTTTTAAAAAGCCTTTTTTAGTGTGAAGAGTGAGAGCTCCTATGCAAATTAGCTGGAATAGTATTCAGTCTCTACAAACAGCTTGTAATGCAACCTCAAGTTCTTTTTATCTGTCATTTTCATTAAAGCCATGAACCTGGAGTATAAAAAAATTACTTATTTTAACTAAAAATTTACTACCTTAGCCGTTTTTATGTGTACAGTTTAGTTGCATTAAGTATTTTCACATTATGCAACCGTCACCATCATCCATATCCCAAAATTTTTTTATTGCAAAACTGAAACTCTTAAACAAAACTGAAACTGTTCAACAAAAATTCCCTATTCCTCTTTCTTTTCAGCCCCTGGAAGTCACCATTCTAATCTGTTTTTGTGAATTTGTCATTTATTATTCATTTGTTGCCATGTGACTTGGTTAGATCTTCTGGTGTCATGTGGACTAAAAGTGATGAAAGAGCACATTCTTGTCCTATCTTAAACATGTTTGTAGCAGCACAATTCACAGTGACCATTCAGTCTTTTGCCAATAAATATGTGACCCATAGGTTTTTTTGTACATGTAAGTTATTAGATTGAGGAAATTTACTTCTATTCACAGTTTCTTTTCTTCTTCTGTTTTTTAGTCAAAAATTAAGGATTGGGGGCTGCGATACTGAGGTTATGGCTTAGTGGTAGAGCACTTGCCTAGCATGGGTGAGGCACTGGGTTTGATTCTCAGTACTGCATGTAAATGAAATAAAAGTTCATTGACAAATAAAAAAAATAAAATTTAAAAAAAAAGAGTTAATGAGGGTCAGTCATAAAAAAGGATGAAGTTCTGTTGTTGGTGAAAGCATTATGTTAAGTAAAATAAGCCAAGCATAGACAGACAAACACCACATGATCTCACTCACATGTGGAATCTTAAAAAGATTGATTCTGTCAAAATTGAGAGAGGAGGCTGAAAAAGGTGGGGGGAGGGAAGAATGGGGAGAAGTTGGTCAACAGGTAGAATATTCCAGTTAGAGAGGAAGAAGAAGTTTTGGTGTTTCATTTGACAAGTAGGATGATTAAAGCTAATAACAATGTAGTGTAGATTTCAAAAAAGTTAGGGAGGAACTCACCACAAAGAAATAATAAATGGGGTTGGTCAGAGGGGAGAAATGGGAGGGGAGGAGGTGTGGGGGTGGGAAAGATGGTGGAACAATGAACATTATTACCCTATGTATGTGTACTAGTTTCCTGTTGTTTTTGTAACAAACTGCCACAAACCAAATGCCTTCCAAAAGCACAGATTTATTCTCCAAGGTTTGGATGTGAATAATTGCAGGAATGGTGTGAGTCTGCATCATGTACAACCAGAGAAATGAAAAGTTGTGTTCCATTTGTGTAAAAAAAAAAAAAAAGAAAGAAAAAAAGAAATAATAAATGTTTAAAGTGATGAATATGCTAATTATCCTGAATTGATCATTATGCAATTGATACACATATTGAAATATCTATTATATTATACCCACAAATATGCAAAATCATATGTCAATAAAAAATAAAATACATTGATGATAGATTTTGTCAAACGCTTTTTCTTTATCTATTGAAATGATTGTTGTTTCAGTTTTTCACTAAGAGTAAACAATCAACCTATATAGAAAATTATGCTGAATTATACTCAAATATTAACTCAATCTTACATTCTTGGGGTAAATTCATGTAATCACAATGTAGTATCATTTTAATATATTGTTGAGTAAAATTTGCTTTAATTTTTTTCTGGAATCTTTGCATCTATGTTAATGACAGGTATTAGTCTGTGCATAGTATTTGTCTGTTTTGATATCAGGGTCATGCTGCTTACAGTGAGGACCTATTCCATTCTCTTTAATTTTTTGGAAGAGTTTTCACGTATCTGAAACCATTATTTCTTCCATAAATATTGGGTAGAATTTGGTAAAGATGTCTGGCCCTGGCAATTTCTTTTGGAGAGGCTATTTAACTAAAAATTAAACTTCTTTAATAAATATAAGACTACTCAAGTTATCTATTTCTTCTTAAGTAACCTTTGGCGATTTGTAGAATTTGTCCATGTTATGATCCAGTTTGTTGAGATTTTAGTTCAGAGTTGCTTATAGTATTTCCTCGTTATTATTCTAATATTTGTAGGTTTTGTAGTGATGTCATTTCTTTCATTTCTCATATTGGTAATTTGTGTATTTCCCATTCTTATCAGTCCGGCTAGAGGGTTATCAATTCCATTAAGCATCTCAAAGAATCAGTTTTTATTTTAATTGGTTATTGTCTATTTTTTCCTATTGAACTGATTTCTGCTTTGATCTGTATTGTTTTCTTCCATTTACTTTGGATTTAATTGGTTTTCTTCCTTGTTTCATAAGGCAAAAGTTGATGTAGAGTAATAATAATACCATTAATTTTCCCCTGAGTTCTGTTTTAAGGACTGTACTAGTTTCCTGATGTTTTTGTAACAAACTGCCACAAACCAAATGCCTTCAAAAAGCATAGATTTATTTCCAAGGTTTGGAGTTTAGAAGTCCAATATCAGATTTGCTTTACTAAAATCAAGGTGTTGTCATGGCTGGCTCCTCCTGAATCTTGGAGGACACTTTAGCCTGCGGCCAGCACAGGCTTCATAGATGAAGGTTCAGCTACGTCAGAAATCCAAAAAAGGGAGTTTGAATTAAAGAGACAGGCTCTAATTACCTTTAAATCAGCTCCAGGATGGCTTCTTCTACCTCCAGCCTCAAGCTACCTATTAGAGTAGCGAAGTTTACTGAAGAGGCCAGGGAGAGAGAGAGAACACGCCAGGGAGTGGACTTTTATTGGGGAACAAAAAAAATTCTGGGGAATTTCCCATCCAATGAAGATTAAGGGGGGCAGTGTCCCAAGGTCAGGTGCTATGATTGGGTCTTCAGGGGTTGTGGCCAGACACACCTCCACATGGACAAGCCCTTGGACCTGAGATGGGTGGGGAAAGCTCTGGACACAAAGATGTGTCTAAGCGCCTCTCGCCCAGTCAGGGAGGTAACTCAAATCACGTGCCTTGGGAGGATGGCCTCCCACAGGACACAATCTGTTTCCTTCCCTTTTTCAGCTTCAAGTGCTTCCTGCATTCCTTGGCTTGTGAGCCTTCCTGCATCTTCAAAGTGTAAGTAACATTCCACTCTGCTTCTGTCATGAATTTCCCTCTTCTCTGACTCTGACTCCTCCTAGGTTCTCCTTATGATGACTGCTATGATTACATTGGGCCCACCCTAATAACTCAGGATAATCTTGCCATCTCAAGGCTCCTAATTTAATCGCATCTGCAAAATCCCTTCTGTTATTAAAATCCCTTTTGGAAGATTCACGGGTTCTGAGGATTTGAATGAGGACATATCTGGAAAACATTTTTTTTTTTTTTAGCCTACCATAAGGGCATTCCCTACAATTTGATATGTTGTATTTTCATTTGTACTCAGCTCAAAATACTTTCTAATTTTCACTGGGACTAATATTTTTGTCCTATTAATAATTTACAAGTGTTTTCATTTCCAATTATATTGCAATTTCTCAAAAGATTTTTCTTTTGTTGGTTTTTAGTTTAATTTCTCTGTGATCAGAGAATATACCTTTTATAATTGAATAATTTACAATTTATCAAGACTTATTTTATGCCCAGAATATAATGTTTCTTGGTAAATATTATAGATTCAAAAAGAGTACCTGTTCTGCTGTTTTGGAGTTGAGTGTTCTATAAACATATATTAGATCATGCTGGTTGATAACATTGTTCCAGTCCTCTACATCCTTACTGACTTTCTCTTGTATTAATTATTGAGAGAGGACTATTGAAATTTCTGTCTATAATTGTGGGTTTTTGTAATAGTCTTTGTTCTACCAGTTTTTATTTATTATTTATTTGAAGCTGTATTATTTAGTACATAACATTTAAGGGTGTTATTTTTTTTTTCTCATGAAAGAATGACCCTTCAGCATTATGAATTCACTTTCTTTTATCTCTAGTGGTATTCTTTGCTCTGAAACTCTTTGTCTATTTTTTTTTATTTGTTCTTTTTAGTTATACATGACAGTAGGATATATTTTGACATATCATACATGCATGGAGTATAACTTACTGTTTGTAATTGTACATGATGTGGAGTCACGCTGGTCATGAATTCATGTAGGAACATAGGAAAGTTATGTCCAATTCATTCTACTATCCATCCCCATCCCCCGTCTCTTCCCCCGACTACCGGCTGTCAATCTGGTTCTTTGTCTGGTATTAATGTAGCCTCTCTAGTTTGGCTTTTGTTGGTGTTAGCTAAGTATATTATTTCTTGTCCTTTTGCTTTTAACCTTTTTGTGTCTTTTTATTCAATGTGTATTTCTTGTAGGTACCTACCTATATAGTGAATCTTTCTTTTATAACCAGTTAGACAATCTCTGCCTTAATTTTACAAAAAATAAATACTTTTTTTTTTTCCTGTTTGGGGTTTACAGAAAAAGTCAGTGAAAAGTACAAAGGATTCCTCTCATTCCCCTTGCCCCAGTTTTCCCTATTATTAACATTTTACATTAGTGTAGTGCATTTGTTACAACTTGTATTTCTTTGCTTGGGTTGCCCTAACCAAATACCATGGGCTGAGTGGCTTAAACAACAGATTTATTTCTCACTGTCCTAGAAGCTGGAAAGTCCAAGATGAAGGTGGCTGATTTAAGTTTCTGTTGAGGCCTTTCTTCTAGTTTACTGATGGTCACCTTTTGTGTCCTCACATGGCCTGTCTTCAGTGTGTGCATGTGGAGAGAAAGAGGGAGGGAGAGAAGGTAGACAGAGATGGAGGAAAGAGAGAGAGAAGGACAGGGAGAGAAGGGGAGAGAGTTTTTATAAGGCCACAGTCCCTTTAGATTAGGACCCCACTCATTTAACTTCACAGCCCTATCCTAACCTAAAGAGCCTATCTCCACATATAGTCCAACTGGGGATAAGGGCTTCAACATATGAATTTTGAGGACAGGATTCAGTCCACAGCACAATTTATGAGCCAAAATTGACACATTAGCAGCTTTGTCTTTTAATCCACTGATGAGGTTAAGAGCTCTCATGATCCACTCACTTCCCCAAAGTTCCATCTCTACACACTACTGCACTTGGAGTCAAACCTTCAGCACATAGGCCAAAACATAATAGGGGTTAAGATGACTTTAAAAAGCAACAGAAATTCTAATTCAACAGAACACCTCTTCCTCTGGAGCAGGGTCTAGGTGACCCATTTGTGGCTTTTTCAAGATCTTCTTGGTCTTCTTACCTTTGTTTTTCGTGTGTCAGCTTTATTCTTAGGATGAATAACCTCATGGATGATTACGGATGTTGACCAGCATCACGAGCCCTTCTCTTCATTCTGATCGGACACTTCAGATTAAGTACCTACTCCCCAGCATTCCCTGGCTATACCGTGGTCTGACTGACATGTGTCTTACTTCCTGAACTAGTCACTGCCAAGAAGCAGCAGGACAGAAGAAGAGAATGGAGATTTTCAAAGTGGTTCCTATTTTAAGCCTTTGGGCTTTCGGAGGTATCTGAGCGCAGTGGGAAGCCCTGGCTTTATCAAGTGTGGTAAGAAGAGAAGAAAGTTCCTCTTGGTCTCCTCTGTGGTTCCTCTAATATCTACATATGTCAATTATCAATATCTATAACAAATAGGTGATTCTTCCAAATAGTAGGTTGTTTATATGTTATAAACTATAAAGACCAAAAGAGAAAGACATTCACTGTAATTCTATTATCACTAGTTATTCAGAATATCACAACTCACATTAGTTTAAACTACTGATCCTACTATATGAAGACCAATTTCCTCATGAGATTGTAATATGAAATACAAATATTATAAGTCCTTCTGATGTTAACTATAAAATATCATAATCCAAAATATTAATAAAATATAATCAACTTTAGTTTTTGAATAAACTCATTTACAGAAAAATGGCAGTACAGAATTTCCATATACTCTACTTCCATTAGTTAAAGCACATTTGTCTCAATTAATAAACCAATATTGATACATCGATAAAGTGACTAAAGGCCATACTTTAAGTTTCCTTAGTTTTACTAATGTCTTTTTTCTGTTTCTGAGTCTCATCCAGGAAAACACATCACATTAGTTATCAAGTCTTTTTAGGGTCCTCTTAGCTGTGACAATTTCTCAGACCTTACCTAATTTTGATGTTCTTGACAGTTTTGAGGCACACTGATCTGTTGTTTTGTAGACTGCCCCTCCACTGGCATTTTTCTGATATGTTTCCTCATCACTAGACTAGAGGTATGTGTTTTGGGGAAGCCACAGAGGTATAGTGCTGCTCTTACTACGTCGTATCAAGGGCACATACTATTGGCATTACTTCATCCTCATATTGACGTGTGATGTCATCCTCAGTTGCCTAGCTAGGTACAGTTGGTCAGATTCTTCCCTGTAAACTTCCTCTCTTTGGAAGAGAGACCATGTCAGTACCCACAGCTTAAGGAGTGAGGAGTCGTTCTTTACCTCCCTGGGGGCAGATGTGATGGTCTTCCTTGGGTTGTGCTCCCTAGCATCTCACAGGCTCTGCAGTGAGGGCTAGCACAGCAGGCCTAAGACTGCCATCCTCAGAAAGGCCTGCTTGCACAGAGGGGCCTTAGCTGGTGTATGACAAGTTAGATTTCAGGAGGGCTCTCACTACGCTCAGAACCAATAAGAATGGAGTTTAAATTGTTTTTGTTTAAATTGTAATTGTGGGTTTTTTTACTTTCTTTGATTTTTTTTGTTATTATGGAGAATTTAGAAAAAGTAGAATACTACAGTGATCCCCAGTGTTCACATCACTTAGCACTAAAAATTATCAACATATGACTGATTCTGCTCCATAAAACTCCAGCTGTTTTATTTCTATATTATTTTGAAGCAAATACCATGTATCACATCATTCTTTCATTTTATTTTTTTATTTTAAATTTTGCAATTGGAAAAATAACAACTGTATATATTTATGGGGTACAATGTGATGTATTAATACATGTTAACACTGCAGAATGATCAAATAAAACTAAATAATATGCCCAACACCCAACATACTTACCATTTCTTTATAGTGAGAGCATTCAAAACCCACTCTTTCAGCAATTCTGAAAATACAATATTAACTATAGGCACCATGCTGTGAAATTGATCACCAGAATTTACTTCTCCTATCTAACTGAAATTTTGTATCCTTGACCTTCATCTTCCCAACACTTCTCCCTCAACTAATCTCACTCCTGATGACCACTACTTTACTCTACATTTCCTTGAATTTGACTTTTTTAGATTTCACATATAAGTGATTCTATAGTTTAAACAAAGTATACCCCAAAGGCCTATGTGTTAAAGGCTTGTTCCCCATCACACAGTACCATTGGGAACTGGTGAAACCTTGAAGAGGTGAAGCCTAGTGGAGGAAGTTAGGCCACTGGAGCATGCACTTGAAGGGAATAGTGGGACCCCATCCTTCCTTTCTCACCCATCCTTTGCATCCAGGTTGATCCAACATGGACTGAAATCTTTGAAGCCTTGAGCCAGAACAAACCTTTCCTTCTTATAAGCTGATTATCTCATGCATTTTGTCACAGAGGTGGAAAGCCAAAAGAGACAAGTGAGATTTGTCTTTATGTGCCTGACTTAGTTCATTTAGCTGAGTGTCCACTAGATTCATCCTTCTTGTTACAGAAAAGTTAAATTGAGGATTATCATATGACATAGCAGTTCCACTCCTTATTTTAGAGAATAAAAGTATGTCCACATAAAAACTTAAACAAGAACAGTGTTTATTACAGTGTTATTCACAACAACCAAAAAGTGGAGACAATCCAAATGCTCATCAGCTGAAGAAAAGATAAACAAAAATGTGATATAACATATAATAGATTATTATTCAGCTGTAAAAAGGAATAAAGTTCTGATACACTTTACTACACTTAGGAACAACGATAACCTTATGCTAAACACAAGAACTCAGACTCACAAAGTCACATATTGTATGATTTCCTTTGTGTGAAATAGACAAAATAGGCAAATTCACAGAGACATAAAGGAAATTAGTGATTTCCCAAGGGACTGGGGGAAATTTTTTGAGGGTGATCCTTTAGTATTAGTGGGGCAGTGGGGAGTGACACTAATGAGTACAGGGTTTCTATCTGGAATGATGAAGATATTCATTGATTGTGAGGATGATCATAAAAACCTATAAATATACTAATAATCATTGAACTGCATGCTTCAAATGGGCAGATTGAATGGTAAATGGAATTTTATTTCAAAAAAGTTGTTGCAGAAAATAACAAGCAAAATTAATGTGTTTTGTGTTAAGCACCTACTTTCTTTCTGAAACCTTGGATTTTGGCGTGCATTAGGCAAAGTATACTTACATATCCACATGACCATGCCCCAGATAATGAGTTTCACTGTTAGATGTCACATCCATTGTCACACTCCTTACTAGGAGAATTAACTGTGTTCTATATGATTCTATTACCAGAGGACTCCTGAAAAATTTTATCTGCTTTCCTCCAAACCTCAGCCCTGCATGTTTGCTTATACTTTATGTCCTTTCACTGAGATAAATTTTGGTCTATGCTCTGAGTGCTGTGAGACCTCCTAGTTTGTCATTAAACCAGGGCATAATCTTGGGGACTCTCCCTCAAGTGACATCTCTACAACCTTATAGTTTTTTGAAGCCTCTTCTGAAGCCCTAAAGGATTCATTGGTTCTGGAAAAATTTCTAGGTTAATCTTTTGGTTTGGCATTTCCTCTTCAACAGAGGGTATGGATTTGTTGTCCCCCAAACTTGTAGGACAGACTTGGGTTCTGATTCTTGAAGGATGCCACTTTTCTCTGGCTGATAAAGATCCTCACGGACACTCTTCTGGAGAGCAGTGAGTGTTCCTTTGTTTCATAATTGTGGACAGAGTAGCCCTGTGAGCCATAGCTTTTGCACAAAGCCCAAAGCCTTACCTCTCCTCCCCATGAGAGCACTGATACTCCAGTCCTTGGCCTCAGGATCCTATATTGAGGTTTGGCTTCAACTTCCTTTTTATGTCTCTGATACCTGAGGTTTTCCCTTAATTGCTTTTTTTTTTTAAGAGAGAGAGAGAGAGAGAGAGAGAGAGAGAGAGAGAGAGAGAGAATTTTTAATATTTATTTTTTAGTATTTGGCGGACACAACATCTTTGTTTGTATGTGGTGCTGATGATCGAACCCGGGCCGCACGCATGCCAGGTGAGCGCGATACCGCTCCAGCCACATTCCCAGCCCACCTTAATTGCTTTTAAACTTAAGAATGTATTACACATTTTTTGTTAGACTTTATTTTCCCCAATCCATACAATTTTTTGAGGGTGATCCTTTAATATTAGCCCATCCAACCTATTGCTCCCAAACTGGAGCTTTATTTCTCTTGTCATGAGTCCTCTTGAGCATGGAACCCAGATAAGGTATGTAGAAGAGATGCACAGGTGTTGCAATGTATGAATAAATGGATCATACACGAGTTGCTAATGCTCCTCGCTCTCAGTTCTGCTTCTTCATAGATTTATGCCCATAGTCATAGAACCTGCATTGATAGCAAGTCTCCTTGTTCATGACCAAAAATGAAATGAGATAAACTAATGTGAAAATCAAGACCATAGGCATTATCATGCCTAGTCAAGATTGTAGATACGGACCTATGTATAAATGTCTGAGTAGTGCTAATGATTCCAACTCCTGAGAGTGTAGCAGACCCCAAATCTATTAACATTTCACTTGAGGAATTGCTATGGCTTGAATATGGCTTGAGTAATAAGGATTAGTGTGTTGGAGCTTGGCCCTCGTTGTAGCGGTGTTGGTCCATGAGATGGAAACTTTAACCGGTGGGGCCATGGGGGAAGTGACTGGGTCATTGGGGACACTGCCCTT
Organism: Urocitellus parryii; assembly: GCF_045843805.1. Taxonomy (NCBI): domain Eukaryota; kingdom Metazoa; phylum Chordata; class Mammalia; order Rodentia; family Sciuridae; genus Urocitellus; species Urocitellus parryii. Next base: position 44,514,505 of record NC_135531.1, on the reverse strand, counting down.
GCAAGGAAATGATGTGGTTCTCATGGGACCCTGGTTAGTCCTTGTAAGAGGGTTTTTATAAAGAGCAAGCCCAACCCTTCCTCAGTTGCTCTGGCTTTCTCTCTCACCATGTGATCTTTCCCTCTTTCACATATTGCCCACATTGTGATGCCATCCAGCCAACTTGAGGCCCTCGAGAGCCAAGCCGATGCCAATTCCATGCTCTTGAATTTCCAGAACTGCATGCTAAATAAACCTCTTTACTTTATAAAGTACCCAGTCTCAGGTATTTTTTTACATCAACAAAAAATGGATGATTGCTGGCACGATCTCAGAGGGACTATCATATACTTGCATTGCCACCGATAGAGGGTTCTTGAATGAAGTGGGCCGTGGATTACTATCATGTAATGGAGACCTTTTACACTATACTGTATGGACAACATATATTCAACTTAGAATGAAAAATCAAGAGACTTATATCTGGTATTATCCCCGACCACGATGCTTCTTATTAGCTATGATTAGGTAGGATACAGAGAAGAATAGGACTATTGATTTTTCCAAATTCTGGACACATGAAAGTGGTGCAGATTCACTAGTCCTCTGGACAAGGAAAACTACAACAGATGAGCTGATATAATGGGGAAAAGATAAGCTAAACAACTTAGGGACTAATAGCAGATTTAATACTTATGGCCTTCAGGCCAAGAAATGAGTTGTGTTGAGGAGTTCTTACACAATTCAGACCACATTGTATATTGCAATAATTACTGTCACCACAGCAAAAAAAAAAAAAATACAATTATTGGTTAATTGTTCTCTCCTTCACTTGATACTAAATTCCATGAGGAGGCAGACCATGTCTTATCTTATTCACTCCAGGCCCTATACTGCCAGACACTTGGTAAATATTTGTTGAGTAAATGAAAAGTCATGAGCCAACCCTCCAATGGGCTCTTTTGCATAATCTGTTCCTCCATCTGGATTATTTCTATAATGAACCTCCAAACTCTCTAGGGGCCCCACATTTCCTGCAATAAGGCCACACCCACAGTTACTTCACCTCTCTATTTATGCACCTCTGGTTAGAGTGTCAGGCCCCAAGGGCAAAGCAAATGATTTAAATTCTTTGCTTTTTGTTTTGTTCTTCAGTTTTAATTTCAGTTTACCTTGGTTTAGTAGAGGAACATCTAAGCTACAGAGAAAAACGAAAGCAAAACCACTGCAAGTTTTTTAGTAGTAACTCTCAGATACAAAATGACCACAAAAAAGAAATCTAAAATTTACTTCTTCTTTTTTCTGTTTGTCTTCTTCCTTCTTAACCATACATTGTTGCAAGAACGCATTGCCCCAGACCCTCAAGCATTTACCTGTGGAGTGACACATGGATAAAAGTTTCCTTATAGTTTACCTTGTAAAATTAAATACCTAGACATTTGGTTGTTGAATTTTCCATATGAAATTTACTGCTATATATTTACAATGCAGTATTTATCTTCCAGGTACCATCCATCAAAATAATTTTTGTGTAAGTAAAGTTTGCTCTAAATTAACGGACATTCATAATTTTAACTTTTTTTTTAATTTTATTTTTTTATTGGTTGTTCACAACATTACAAAGCTCTTGACATATCATATTTCATACATTAGATTGAAGTGGGTTATGAACTCCCAATTTTACCCCAAATGCAGATTGCAGAATCACGTCGGTTACACATCCACAATTTTACATAATGCCCAATTAGTAATTGTTGTATTCTGCTACCTTTCCTATCCCCTACTATCCCCCCATAATTTTAACTTTTGAGGGCAAGGGTATAAACTAACATTAAAAAGCATAGTTTTATTGGTACTCAATACTTAGTGACAGGGAAAGTAATATTTGCATCTGGTGGGACTGATTTGTGACTATTCAGTCCTTTTAAAGAATACTAGGCTATTGTTCAGGGATACCAGAATTTATGGCCAGCTCTGCTTCTAATGGGAACATTCTGCAGGGTTAATGTACTCTACAAATCTGCCTGGGAAAATTCCCAAGATGGCATTTGTTTGTATATTTATTAACTAGCTACTATGAATCAGAAACTACTCTATATACAATAGGAGATGCAAAGGTCCTTAGCATATATTGCAATAAATAACATATCCCCAATCCCCTACATCACAAGTCCCCTATATCAATCCCCTAGTAATATGATGTGTACAAAGAGCGGTAAAGTATTAAAGAGAGTTCAGAGAAAGCTGATAGGTAGTTAAGAAAAATTTGTGGTGGAGGGAGTCTGAAAAATAAAGAGTATGTCAGTAGGTAAAGATGGAAGTGGAGACAGGATCATCAGCTTAGCTTTGGGAAGACTAAGGCCAATCAGCAGGGCTGGTACTTTGAGCACAAGGAGGAGACAGGAGGACATACATCTGGAAAAAGAGGGTATGGCCAGAACATGTGAGGTATTGAATACTGATCTAAGAAATTCTGGTCATTACAAGCCATTGAATAATTTTAGACAACAAACAAATAGGAAAGCTTTGAGTAGGGCAATATGATTAATATTCTATATTTGAATCATTGTTTACCATTATCTTTGTAGGGAATTTATTTGAAAAAAAAATTTATAGGCTATACTCCTAGAAGTCCTGGTTCAGATAGGACTCCTGGAAATCCTGATTTTTCATCCTGATTCATACTGTTCCCAGGGAAGCCAGGGTCCGCTAGCAGCAGAGTTTGTGGCAAGGTTTTTTTCATGGTAGTGGTGGCATCTCCAGGGATGGCTTCCAACCAGGCTGGCATGACCTTGGCCGTGGCCCAACTGCTTCACTTCCCTTAGTTTCCATTCTCTTTCTGAGCTAGGTTCTTCAGGTTTCCTGAAGATAAATTTGATTTTGCTTAATTACCCCAAATCATCTTCTATTGTTAACAACCAAGTCCTCTGCCAGTACAGAACCCAAGTAGAGTTTTCAGGAATGTTCATTCAGTCCCTGCATTCAGGAATGTTCATTCAGTCCTCTACCTGTTTTCATCAGAAAGAAGACTACATAGATTATGATTTTTTTTCTCTGGGAGAAAGCCTGATTACTTGGTAGCAGAGTCTAGCCCTGGCCATGAAACATGCAGGAAAAGGTTGTCTGGTCCTAGGATGTTGAAAGAGATTTATACCAAGTATATCCACCCTATTCTAGCCTCATTGCATTGTTGCTCTACCTTAACAGAGATTTATTTGGTGTGTTATTTGCTTAGTCAATCAAAATTCTTCTAACCTTCTAATGGCTTTGGTTTCTTAATTCTCAGTTATGTCTCCCTCAATTTGCTTTCTTGAATTTAATTCCTCAGATTTCAGAAAAGCTGCATCTGTGAAGCTGCTAAGACATTTTGGGAAACATGCAGCTGTCCACCACAGGTTTTAATTTTTTCTATTTGGTGTTAGAGGTAACTCCCGTGTCTTTTCAAAATCCCTGTGGGCCTTAAATAGATTTAAGAAGGAAATGGTATCCCTTAGCTTAGCTGTGGACCTTCACCACAAGGTAAGAACGGGTCTAGAGACTTTGTTTTAATTTTTCACTTTTATAAGGGACTGTCTTTTCTTTGTTTGACATTTGCAGGATAAGGAAATATAAGGATATGAGTTTTATTTTAAAATCAGCCCACTTGTAGTTTTCAAAAGGTCCTCCTTTGACTCAAAGGCTCAGAATGCCTTGTTTTCCTCTAGATTAAACTGAATGGGGGCTGCGGTTATGGCTCAGTGGTAGAGTGCTTGCCTAGTATGTGCGAGGCACTGGATTCAGTTCTCAGCACCACATATAAATAAATAAATAAATAAATAAATAAATAAAATAAAGGCCCATCAACTCTAAAAATGAAACAAAGCAAAACAAAAAACCTAAAGGGTTGTCCTGTATAGCCTAAAGAGGCGAGAAAAACTGAAGTTATTTCACACACTGTAGGTAGGAGGTTATTACTTATTCCAATAGGAAGCATGTCCTATGACTCAGGAGGGTCCATACTTTCTTGGAAGATGCTTGAATGACAAAGCTCAGAAATCAAGTTATCCTACACATGATCACTTACACGTGCCCTTAGCATATTAATTTACAGTGATGGGAAAAGATGCCAACTCTCATCTAAAGTATAGATTTCCAGACATCACACCAAACCTGCAGACCAGGAGTGTCTAAAATCTAAAGGGATGGGGTGGGGGGATAGAGCTTGATCTTTTTTTTTTTTAAATTGGCAAAATGATTATTATAATAAGGACATAACAGGTAAATTCAAACTAACTAATGATCAATATTGGTAAAGGATGTCAATATTGAACAAATATTGAATACTAATTGTTGAATACTAATGTTTTCCTTATTAAAATTTTCAAGATAATTATAGATTCACACTTAGTTATAAAAATAATGCATAGAGATCACATATTTCTTTTACCTGGTTTGCTCTAATAGTAACATCCTGCCAAACTATAGTACAATATCACAACCAGGATATTGGCATTGATATAGTCAGGGCACAGGACAGAATATTGCCCTCACCTCAAAGATTTCTCATGTTAATCTGTTATAGCCACACTTTCTTCCCTAACCCCTGTCCCTGTCCTTAACCCCTGGTCACCAGTTTTCTGTCTTCCTAAATGTCATTTCAAAACCTTTAGGGATTGCCTTTTTTCACTCAGCATAATTCTCTGAAGGTTCATCTAAGTTGTATATTATTAGTTTGTTCCATTTTCTTGCTGAGCGATGTTAGACAGTATGTACCACACACAGTTTGACCATTCACTCATTAAGGGACATCCGCGTCATTTCCACTTTGGGGCTATTATGAATAAAGTTACAAAAGACATTTGTGTATAGATTTTAAGTGAATATTTTTAACTTTTCTGGAGTGAATACAGTTGCTGGGTGATATAATAGTTGCAAATTTAATTTTTGAGAAAACTATCACACTATTCCAGAGTGATTGTGCCATTTCACATTCCCACCAGCAGCTATAAGTCTTTGGGTTTCTCCATACCTCTGACAGCATTTGGTGTTGTCAGTGTTCTGGATTTAGGTATACTGGTATGTACACATCCATACCTCATTGTACATTTAATTTGCATTTCCCTAATGGCTAATTATGTCAAACATCTTTTCATGTTCCTATTTGCCAAGTATATCTTTTCCTCAGTGAAGTGTCTCTAAATTTTTAGCTAATATTCTAAAGAGGTTATTTATTTTTCCTTCTCAATCTTCAGAGTTTTAAAAATATATTCTAGGGGCTGGGGCTGGGGCTCAGCAGTAGAGCACTCGCCTAGAATGTGTGGGGTGCTGGGTTCGATCCTCAGCACCACATAAAAATAAATAAAATAAACATATTGTGTCCAACTACAACTAAAAAATATTAAAAATAAAATAAAATAAAAATATATTGTATTATTTGTTGATCAGACTTGTGAATATTTTCTCTTTGTTTATACCTTTTCTTTTTATCTTCTTAACAGGATCTTTTGCAGGCCAAAAGTTTTTAATTTTGATAAAGTTTAGTTTATTCATGCTTCCTTTGATGAATCATGGTTCTGGCATAGAACCTAAGAACTCTTTGCCTGGTCTTAGATCCTAAAGATTATTCTCCCTTTATTTAAAAAAAAATAAAGTTTTATAGAAATCTGTATTCTTAGCATATTGAGTTTTTTTTTTCTTTTTCTTTTTATCACGAATGGTGTTCAAAAGATTTTTTCTGTGCCAACTGATAGAATCACGTGCATTTTTTACCATGTTGATATGGTAGATTACATTGATTTTTAAATGTTGATACCTTGCATACTTGTAATAAATTCCAATTTGTCTTGGTGTATTATTCTTTCTTTCTTTTTTTTTTCCTTTTTTCTTTTTGTGGTACTCAGGACTAAACCCAGGGTCTCACCTCATACGTACTGCACAAGGGCTGTAGCACTGAGCTACACCCTAATCCTTTCTAATTTGACTTTGGGGCAGGGTCTCTAAGTTTTCCAGGCTAACTTTAAACTTTTGATCCCCTGCCTCACCATCCCCAGTAGATGGGATGACAAGCATACACTACCATGACCAGCTTGGTATATTGTTCTTTTAGTATATGCTGGATTCAACTGAATAAAATTTTGTACTTGATATATAGGTATGTGCATGTGTGTGTATGTTGGTGTAAGAGAACTGGTTGTTTTTAATAAGCATCTAGGTGGATCTGATACCTTTGGGCTCAAACCATACTTTGAAAGATGCTGGGTTGAATTAGAGGTAGAACCAGCTCTACCAACCAATAAGTTAGGTCAGGAAAAACTAACAGAATTAAGAGAAATAGGTCATGAACAAAAGTAGGATCTCTAGTGTCTAGAAGGTCTCATAATATCCAGGAGATGGAAGTAAAAAGTCAAGAGACCGGGTAGAACACACTCCTCTTCCAGGAACCAGGGCTTTTACGTAGCAGATGCACAGTGTTCTCAGGGCCAGACAGGATGGGGTGGGGGCCAACACTGAGAGAGATTATAGGATTCTTGAGGGGGGATAGAAAACCATCCTATTTTTCTATAATGTCACCCTACAATGGTCCTAAGCTCAGAGTTCATGGACTTTGGTCCACGGCCAAATTAAGCAACACCGAAGAGGACTATCTGTTTTTTATGAACTGTGGGAACTATGTAAACTAACCTAGTCTAGGGCTTTTCTAGTTACATTAGATTCAAGAATTTGTTTTACATAAAGGAGCTTATTTTTATGATCATTACCTAATCATTTCAGCTTCTGTGACTAGAGAGATTAGAGTGCCCCTAGGGGCCAAGATTGGTAGTTGTCAGCTGCTCTAACACTTGACAAATTTAAGTCACTGAAAGTCCTGAGACAAGTTATACAGGTAGGAGCTTTGTGGGGCTGGAATCAGGGACAGTTGTAGTGGCTGACTCATTTCTTCTCATAAAGAGATAATTCCCAAGGGAAGAGTGGAAGCGTGTTGGGAGCCAGAACAGTTGACAATTTAACCTGACAGGTGACAAGAGAATTATGACAGCTCTACCACGGCTTCATACAGACGAATTCCAGATGCAAGGTTAAAACGCATAAAATGCAAAAAGTTTAAGAAGAATAAAGGCTATGCAAGTAAGACTGTAGTTATCTGGGTGAAGTAGATAGAGCCCTTCAGAATCACTGCCTAAGAGTTAGTTATAATCACATCCCAGCATCATCTCTGGCTTACAAAATAAGGCACTATATAATGTGTGCTTATTAAGCCCAAGGAATTGTGTAGCACATCATATATATATATATATATATATATATATATATATATATATATATACATCAAACATATGTATTACATATATATACACATTACTGCTAATCAACATGTCATAGTTAAAAAAAATTGTGAGCATATTAAATAGAAGGATTTTTCTGTGTAATTCCTGGCGCCGGGTTGTCCAATGGATACCATCTCCAGAGCCACTTGGGGCACTGTGAACACAAAGGTTTACCTCATAGCAAAGTGGCCACCACTTCTATCAAATGGTTAGCCATCTATCCCAACAAGCAACAAACCAGGAGAATATAGCATGGAGAAAGTGAGGAATTAAAATCCATACCTTTGGATCCTATGAGACTTTAAGGAAAAGAAATGGTGCAGAAAAAAAAGATAGAAGCCTTTCTTCTCTTTGCTTGTCAAGTCCAATATGTGGAATGGAGACAGAAAGATTAAGTGGCTGTTAGACATATCTAGGGATTAAAAATATGCCTCTTGGTGCTAGGCATTTTCCTGGGCTGGGATTCTTTCCCATCCTCGCTGGATGAGAAGGGTTGCTCGAGGGAGCCATGGCTCACCAAGACCCCAAAGGAAAGGAAGGAGGGAAATGATTACTCTCACTAGCCTCCTTCCCTCTAAGGCCTTCCAGGGGCTCCTCACTGGTCACAGGCAACTGAAAGCCAGTGAACAAAGGATCAGCTTTGGGGCAAAGAGCAGGAGAAGAGAATAAGTAGAGGGACAAATGCAAGATATGGGACACCTGCTTGCTGCTCATCTCCCTATGGCCCTTCTACTTCCGATACACACCACTCAGCAACAACTCAGCAACGTGGGACCATTTTCCACATTGGATCATCGTCACTGTACTGTGGGGCTTGGTGTGTTTTTTCCTCGCTCTCTAAGAACTCTTTCCTTCACCTGTATTCATTCTTTTAGTCTCCATTTAGACATCATTTCCTCTAAGAAGCTCTTCTTGACCTCCAAACCTGGGCTGGATGCCCTTCTCTGTATCCCACAATAATCACGGTTAGTATTTTTAAGTGTATATTATGGCAATCGCTGTTGTAAGTAACCCCTAATATCATGTTAATTCATTTATTGCTTACTTGTTCCCAATTTACAGACAGGAAAACTGAGGCACAGAGCAGAGATCAAGCTTACATGATGAGTTAATGATGGGGCCTAGATTTGCGTTGGATAGACAGGATCCAGAGCCCAGCTGTTAACTACTGTGCTAAACTGCTTCTGGTTCCAAACTGCACTTATCTCTAGACCATTCACAGTATCTGGTATATAGAAGGCCTGCAGTAAACATGAACTGATTTAATTAGTCAGTTAGTTAATTAATCTTTGTAGGACTGGAGTCCTAAGGCAGTTTTTTTGTTTGTTTGTTTGTTTTTAAAGAACATCTGGGAGAGAAGGATTTCTTATCTAGCTTTTGTTTCGTCCCCACTGAAAGCTTGCGTAAGATTGTGTTTTAATTCTGAAGATCTGCCTAAGAAATTCTGGCACAGCAGAATTTATTATTCTGGTTGCTGTTGGGAGTTCAAGTGTCCATGTGATGAAGGATTTGACAGCACAATTTCTGCAAAAACCATTAATGGTATCCACTTCAGCAATTATATTTATCATTTCCCACCTGGGACTTGAAGCCCTATCCTTTGCTCACATGGATGTGCAGTGACTTATGGATCTGATGTAGCATCTGACGCCACAGTTTCTGCAAAAACCATTAGTGGTGTCTGCTTCAGCAATGAGGTACAGGAATCGGCTCTTGGAAGAAATTTTAAAAAAAAGAGGATGGTGGCTATGTAGATGAGTTGTGGGAAGATAGTCTAATGTACAGGAAGGAAACAGCTCTAAGGGGGAAAGAATGAAAAAGACATTGGATTCAATTAGATGAAGAGTTAAACTATGCTACAAAATGAAGAATAAGAAACTAAAATTTTGGAGTATACCTTCCATATGATAGGCACTATATTTTAAATAATGATTAACTTAATCATTACGACAACCCAGAGTGGGTATTTTTCAATTTCCAGATGGGAAAGTGGAAGGTCAGGAAACTGAAGTACTTGCCCAAGGTTATGCAGAAAGTGCCCGTGCTGGATTTAAGGTCTGTATCCTTTCTTCTACTCATAACTTTCATGGTACATAGTTTAAAGCTCCAAGGTCTAGTACAGAGGCCAAAATCCCACTCACTTGTTCATTTGTTCATTTAATTATGCACAAATATTTAATGAGAGTAGATATTGTGCTAGGCACTGCACTGAGTGCTGGAGATATTACTGTGGAGAAGGCACGCCCGCAACTCCAAAGATGGCATTTATCATTGTGGAACATGCAATGATATGATGCTATGAGAGCATAAGGTCACTTAATCCAATCTTGGTGGAGGTAGAGACATTGACCTCAAAGAGGGCTTGCAAAGGAAGGGCATTCTAATGGAGACATCAAAGATGAGAGATTAGTGAGGAAGGATAGTGTAGCAGTATATTTCAGGGAGAGATTACAGCAGGGTTAAAGGCCTAGAGATCTCCCGGATCTGCAAGCAGCTCAGGTGGAGGTAGGGTGATGGCAAGGGATAAGATGAGACAGATAAACAGGGAAGTTGTGATTTCATGTGCTTTATCTTGAGATTAATGAGGAGTTAATGGATTGATATTATCACACTAACATTATGGAAGACTCACCTGATTCCAGTGTAACGAACAAACTTGAGGAGGCAAGAATTATAAGTGCAACTTGTATAGTGGGTACTACAGAAAGGGAGAAATATATGGAAAATATCAAGATGGCAAAATCAACAGAACTTGGTAACTAACTGGCCATGTATAGGAAAGGAAAGGTAAAGGAAAGAGTTGACAATGATACCATAGTTTAAGATTTCTACCATAGTAATATGAAAGATATTGATATTCACTGAAAAGTAGTAAATGCATAAGGAGAACAGGCTTAGGGTAGATTGTGTTGACTTTAATTTTGGGACATCCAAATGGGAAAGAACCAGAAGGCAGTTGATTATATGGGTCTAGATCTCAGGATGGAGCCCTGGACTATTCAGAACAGTCTGAGTTATTAGCATAAAGATCATTGTTCCCACATTAGACTAGGAATCAGAATTGCCTGTGGTGCAACTTTGTAAATGAGGATGTCTAACTTCATCCTAAATGAACTGAATCAAATTTCAAGGAGTAGAATCTGAAAGGTATATGTTTTAAAAGCTCTTTTGGGACCATATTGTTCTGCCCAGATTGAAATGTATTGGAATGTGTGGTGACTATGAAAGGGAGACCTCCTTCAAGAGAAACATGGTTGATGGATAGACATAGCAAGTCCTCTTTTGGATACAGCACCATAGTCACACTAAGACCACACTTTCTGACTGGCAAAGGATTACTTACAGGCAACTTTGGTTCCTGAATTTCCCATGGGTCTGACTGGGATTTTCTTAGACTATCTGAACCTCTTCTTACTCAATCCTCCTTCCTTCCCCCTTTCCTTCCACAGGTACCAGAATGACATCAAGATCTAAGTGTTATTGACAAACTTTACAGGCTCACTCCCCTTTATCCTTCACACAAACCAATAAATCTCTTTCTAATCTACTACCATTTGGATCTTAAATGTCCTTCCAAAGCTCATGTGTTAAAGGCTTAGTCTCCAGTTTGACACTACTGAGATGTGGTGTAATCTTTAGATGGTGGGAATTAGTAGGAGGTCCTAGGTCATTTGGGGTATATTTTTAAAGAGGATTATAGAATCCTGATCTCTTGCTCTCTCTCTTTTCCACAAGGTGAGTAGCTTTTTCTATCATGCAGTTGCTGTTGTGGTGTACTGCCTCACCACAGTCCCAAGAGCAACAAGGCCAACTGATTATGCACTGAAACCTTCAAAACTGTGAGCCAAAATGAACCTTTTCTCTTTATAAGCTGAGTATCCAGGTATTTGATACAGTAATGGGAAACTGACTAACACAACATCTAATCACATCTTGATGGATGATTCTTGGTAAACCTAAGTTGACACAATATTAATGATAATTACAGGCATAGAAAAGGTAGAAATAATCCAGTAGAGAAGAGAAAGGACCACCTACATTCACAGAATGGCAGCAGAAGAGGTGCCTATGAAAAAAAATGAACTAGCCAAAGAAACAGGATGGAAATCAAGAGCACATAGCTTCATAAAAGCCCAGGAAAGAGTACTTCCAAGATGATGCTATGGTTAATATAGTCAAATTCAATATAGAAAAAAGAAGGGTTACAGAAGTAGCCACTGGACTGGAGTGAGAATCCCAGATTGCACTAGCTAAGGAATAAATGATAGGTAAATAAGTAGAAATATTGACAGGTCCTCTTTGAGCAGTTTTATCTATAAAAGGGAGAAAATTAGGCAACCTGGATGTGGAGTTGAAAATGGGTTTCTTTTCTTTTTTTTTTTTTTTTTGAAAGATAAAAAATACTAGCACCTTTTTAAATGTTTCCAGGAAGGAGACATATGAGGGCAAGAGTGAAGATACAATGTTGAAAGATGGTAGAACCAAATGAGATCAGATTATGAGACAGGGAGAATAGACTTAGATAAAAGATAGGACAACTTTTCCATTTTGGCAATGGAGGAAAGAAGTATAATGAGGTATAGATACAGGTAAATTTGTGCACTGGTTACCACAAAATTGAGGGAGCTTCTATATAATGGCTTCTTTTTCCACAAGGTTAAAAAATCTCAAAGTGAAAGGAGAGTGAAAAGTGGTGGTACATAGGTTTACAAAGAAGAGGGAAGTTTGAAATAATTTCTGCAGAGTGAGAGGAAAGTTACCCAAACAATAGAAGTTACTCAGGCAGTCACTGAGGAGATTGTTGGAATCCAAGAGTTCAGAGTTATCTGACTATGTGTGTGTGTGTGTGTGTGTGTGTGTGTGTGTGTGTGTTTCATATGAAGCATAGGAGGAAGGTGACTAAGTTCTCTACATTTGGGATTTTGCTAGACAGGTGTAATGGAAGGCAATGGGGGAAACTGGATAGAGAGTGGAGAGAAGTCATGGGCTTTTAGAATCTAGGTTAATAGGAAAGGCAATGTGCCAGGCACAGTGGCACATGACTGTAATCCCAGTTACTCAGGAGGCCGGGATAGGAGGATCACAAGTTCTATACCAGCCTCAGCAATTTAGTGAGGCCCTCAGCAACTTAGCAAGACCCTGTCTCAAAATAAAAATAAATAAATAATAAAAGGGAAATGCAGAGAGGATAAAGAAACAAAGAAACCAAGAACAGATAGTGAGACTTTCAGATTAAAGAAAATATAAGGATAGGGGGTCATGATCAGGTTAAAGGGATGTCTGAAGACTTCAGACATGTAATCATTGTAGGTGGTGGAGAAATCCAACATGCTTGGAGTAGGTCAATATTATGAATTAAATAGGTTTATAGTTAATAGGTAAAGAAACAAGACGCTGTAGTGTGGAATAGGTCTTTGATCCTGACACTGAAGAAGCCATCAATGATGACAGATCTGGGGAAAGAGGGAGATGGTGGATGAAGAGCAAATGTCCATAGGAAACACTGAGACTTAATGAGGAGGCCGATAAAACAGAGATGAGCAAGGAAGGACAGTAAAGCCAGATTAGGGGCCTTAAATAGAAGAGAATATACTCAAGCATGAAAGAAGAGTGGCCTGAAAGTAGTGTGGAGGGAAGACACATCAAACTAATTACTTGACCTCAGAGCACATCAAGTGCGGGAAGACTAGGAAACCAGGGTTCAGAGGCTGAAGAGCAGCAGTTTCTTTCGGAAGATCTAGGGTTTAGTTTAAGAAGATGTAGAGACATTTTATGTGACAAAGAAGTTTCATTTTGGCTGGTGTCCAGTGTTGATGTGGAGGTAAGCTAAGATGCACTAATAACTGGGTCACTGGAAGAATTCGTCCCCAATGGCTTTATGAATGGGGGGGTGTGTGGGGGTGTGTGTGGGGGTGTTGGGGGGGGAGGGGTGGTGGGTGGGGTGTTGGGGGGGAGGGGTAGGGGGTGGGGGGTTGGGGGGGGGCTTGAGTTTCTGTAAGAAATTAGGTGTCGCTCAAGTTGGTTATACTACTAATGCAACTCTAGTCTGGATGGTTCCAGGAGCCCATGAGCAATGATAGTATTATAATTTCACTATTCGAAGAAAATATAAATTGTGAGGCCATCTAATTAAAATCAACTTTTATGGGGGAAAAATAGGAAATGGGACATTAATCATGCATCATGATTTCAGAAACATTACAAAGTGAAACACACAAGAATTAAGAGTCAAAATTATCAAGAGCTGCTCATATAGCTGTATAAGTGTAATAAGAATGGTAATGCATTACACTGTCATTTATTTTTTAAAAAAAATCAATAAAAATTAAGTAAAATGTGATAAAGATTATACACACACACACACACACACACACACACACACACACACACCGCTTCTCAGATATAACTTCATCATGTGCCTGGTTTGATGGAGAGGGGAGACTTGAGCCTCATGGGAAGATACTACATTTCTTGTATGAAAAATGAGGAAGGTGTTGAGAGATAGTCATTCAGAGAGAATAAGAGGAAATGAGAGGCAAGCTCAGTCTGGATGATGTTGGTGAGAATTTCCAAACCACTGATCACTCTACTTGGGACCAATCTTTGTTAATCACGCAACTGGTTTTACATAAAACATAGCTGTCTCCTCCTGAGGGATGCTAAAACATGGTAGATTTTCATTACTTTGCAACAGGTTTTCTGGCTGCAAACCAAAATTTAGATAATCTCTCAAATTGTCAAATTGTCTTCCATAGTGACTGTTCTGCTGTTCCCTCCCCCATAATTCTCTTTTATGTCTACCCAGCCAGTCCAGACCCTGCTTATACCTATAGCACAGTTTTGTGCAAATAAGCTTTCATTTAGTCTTTCTCTGAGCCTTGATTATTTAAATCCTAAAATAATAATTCCATAAGTTTTTCTCCACTCTATTTACATATCAAAATGAACATGATGCTGGAGTTTTTTGTATGCTCCGAGAGGCAAAACCAAACTCCTACTTGGTGTAATTTACTTAAATGCCAGATTCTCCTGGGGAAACTGGATTGTCTTTATAACTTGATTCAAATAACTACTCTGAATCTCAATAGCTTTTTATGAAATTACCATGTAGAACCTAAATTGGCGCAGCTGAATTAAATAAATATCAGAGCTTAACATTCTTAATCTCAAACCCTCAATTTAAACAACCATTTATTATAATCAAAAAGCAATCAATATGTTGATTGTGGTGACATGCAAAATGGAGATAGAATTATTAGTAATTACCCTATATTTGTGGTTCAAAGTAATAGAGAAATAACTGGAAAGAAATTTTAAAGCACATTACAGTCAAGGACTGGTTGCTATGTTTTGGAGCAGTATGCTATATTGATTGTAGTCTTTAAATAAATTGAATAACATAGGTTTCTGTCAAACATATGAATTATTCATGAAGCACAATTTGGGAACACTAAAGCAGCCTCTGTTTATGAATATTCAGATGTGTTAATAGATAAATGACTGACCCAATCTTAACCAATTCTTGCATGAAGAAAAACTCTCAGCAACCAAATGGAAATCTATTAGGCAAACTCACTCACTGGAGTCACTATATAAAAATATGATCAGACAGAGAGATGGAGAAAGAAGCCTGAGCTCCAGGTCAGATGGGTAGTAGGTAAGGGGGGGAGGTGTCTGGGGTGCTCATTGAACACGTGTTGACACCAAAGACTTTTTCTGCAGCCTTTGGGGGCCTCAGGGTTTCTATGATCACATTTCTGGTGTGACCCTTAGATTCCTTCCTGCCAGTATTTGGAACTACATAGCAATGCAACTTTGGTTTACTGTTTTGGCCTTATTTAGAAATATAATAAAGGGAATTCCAGAGCATTCCATTTTTGAGAAATCCTAAATGATGATTTTCATTTCTCTAAATAACTCAGTGGCCTATAAGCTGTATGTTTTTAATATTTATGAGGGTTTGTTAGGAAAAAAATTCTTATTTTCTGAAAACTCAGGATATCATTGAGTCTTGGGATGATATGTTGTAGTAAAAGATAAAATAGAGAATTTGTCTGAGACCAGGAGACTCTCCACAGAGAGTCTCACAGGGAGGAAGTGACTTGTGACCAATTAGAGTGACCCCATTTACCTGGGAGGGATGCCAAGACATAGCCCCTTCTGTTTTAAGTCTCAAGCAAATTGGGAGGACTCAACCACCCTACCAGTTGGACCAGAGGAATCTTCAGACTATGGGATTTTCAGTACTAAAAACGGAAAACCTTGGGCAAACCAGGAGGGTTGAGTACCTTATTCAAACCAAGAATGCAATGAACAGTTTTGGGGGATCTGCTCATGCTGGTCAAGTTTCGAAAAGACTAAGTTATCCATTCATGACAGAGTATACATGTTCCTGTGAGTGGGATTTCATGCACGCCATCTAGGGGGCCTCATCTCATTGTCAACATGGCTGAATTTATAAACAGAATCTTTCATGTGTATGTGGTGTCAGAGTCAAGGGAAAAGAAATCTGCAGTATTGATTCCCAAACATCACTGCACATCAGAATCACCATAGGAGCTTTATAACAATATGGATCCTTGGGCCCCACTCTGGGAGATTTTTACTTGGTAGGGGCTGGGCTGGGCCTTATGTTTTTATAAGTTCCCCTAGATAATACTAGTTAAGTTGGGGAACTATTTCACCTGGTCTAGGTAGAACCTGATGATTATTCCTACCCAGCTATCTCTGGGTGAGGACAATTTTTAAGTACCACATGTAGCACTGAGCCAACTGGCTCTCAGATTCTGGTGTCAGACACATCCTCGGCACTCTCCTAATACTGATACCCTCAAACTAAAATTCAGCTGGTCACTATGGGCTCCCTGATCATCAGTTTTCCCATCTGTTGAGAGGAACCTCATGTACTCTCATAGAACCCATTTCATAGAGTTGTTATGGAATTAAGTGCTATGATGTATATGACATGTTCAGAACCCTGAAAGCCATAGAGTTCAATGAATATTAGCAAAGATCATGATCTAATGTCTCACCCTGAAAAGTGATGAATAAACTGCCAAATTCTTACTCTTAATTCTTCCTTTTGCTAAATTCTCTGAAGATCATCTCTATTACTAAACTTTTTTTCTGACAGGTTGCCACACACAGGTAGGTTTCAAGTTAATATATTTGAGTACAACTTGTACATTGCTGGTGGGACTGCAAACTGGTGCGGCCAATATGGAAAGCAGTATGGAGATTCCTGGGAAAGCTGGGAATGGAACCACCATTTGACCCAGCTATCGCCCTTCTCGGTCTATTCCCTGAGGACCTTAAAAGAGCATACTATAGGGATACTGCCACATCAATGATCATAGCAGCACAATTCACAATGGCTAGATTCTGGAATCAACCTAGATGTCCTTCAATAGATGAATGGATAAAAAAAATGTGGCATTTATACACAATTAAGTATTATGCAGCACTAAAAAACGACAAATCGTGGATTTTGCAGGGAAATGGATGGCATTAGAGCAGATTATGCTAAGTGAATCTAGCCAATCCTTAAAAAACAAATGCCAAATGTCTTCTTTGATATAAAGAGAGCAACTAAGAACAGAACAGGGAAGAAGAGCATGAGGAAAAGATTAACGTTAAACAGAGACGAGTGGGGGGAGAGAAAGGGAGAGAGAAGGGAAAGCATATGGAAATGGTAGGAGACCCTCAATGTTACACAAAATTACATAGAAGAGGTTGTGAGGGGAAAGGTGGGGGGAAACAAGGGAGAGAATTGAACAACAGCAGATGAGGTAGAGAGAGAAGATGGGAGGGGAGGGGAGGGGGGATAGTAGGGGATAGGAAAGGTAGCAGAATACAACAGTCACTAATATGCCATTATGTAAAAATGTGAGTGTGTAACCGATGTGATTCTGCAACTTGTATTGGGGTAAAAATGGGAGTTCATAACCCACTTGAATCAAATGTATGAAAGATGATATATCATGAACTTTGTAATGTTTTGAACAACCAACAAAAAAGATATATATATATTTGAGTACATTAATGTTTGATTGTGCCACATTTCCGATCTATTGGCATAGTCATGCTTCTGAAGATAGGAACAAAGTTGCCTAGTTAAGCCTGGATGCTACAGAAGTTTCCTCCATCTACATCAAGCCAAACTATGGATTGTTGTCTTGGATGGTGTGAGGCCATTCCATTCTGGCAAGGTGGGCATGAGTTGGATGATTGAGAAATGCAAGTCCTGGAATACAGGGAAATATTCATTGTATTATCTCCCACTCACTGTTCAAATAAGGAAGGATTAGATAAATTCCATTCATTTGGGTTGGTTTCTACTAAATTAAATTTCATTTCCTCATTTCTAATTCTAAGAAGGATGCCCTTTCCTATACTCAATACTAAGTAGAGTTACTATGTCGAAGTCTTCCCCATTTTGGTTGTTAGTGTGTCAAGTTGTTTTAAATTATTTTCCTTTCCCTCCTAGTCATAAGACTATATGTTTCTTAGTCTTCTTTACAGCTAGGTATGATCATATCACTGATTTCTAGCCAATGGAATCAGGCAGAAGGGCTGAGTTATTTCCAGACTTGTCCAAAAATACTTCCTGTGCTAGTCTCAAATCTCTCTTCCTTCACCTGCTGACCTAGTGCAATGGGTTTCATGAAGCTTCTGGACTGAAAGAGCCTTGGTTCCTGGGTCACTGGTCCCAGAAGAGCTGCCCAAGAGAACTGTTTGTCTAGGAATAGCTGAATGGAATCCTTGCATTTGTGAAAACCAATCTCTTATTGGGGTTAGTCATCAAGATGTAGGATTTTTCAATTTAATCAATTAACCTTCCTGTCTTTCATATTAGGAAGGAGGAACTGCAGATATCTACAAATATCTGACAAGTAGTATTTGGGGCTTCAGTTTTTTTTTTTTTTATAAAATGTGTTGTTTCTAAAAATAAAATTATGCAAGTCTTTGTGTATTCATTCTAGAAAAATGAGAAAGAAGAAAGTTAAAATAACTTTAAAATAAATATACCATTTATTCTTCTGGACTGTATATAGATATATTTCCCAAAAAAACTAAGCTCATCTATGTTTAGTATTTTATAACTCTTCCATTAGCATTTAATGTAAACATATTCATCAGTATCATTTTTAGTGACTTTATCATCTAAGACTCCTTTATTTTAACCTTAAGACTTTTCTTACAAAACAAATCCTGCTGTGAATACCTCTATACATTAATGTTTGTTCCCATCTTTATTTTCTGAAGATAAAGTCCTTGGAATGGAATTGCTAATTTAACTAGTTTAAACTGACTCAGGGTTGCCTGTTTTCAGTAGCTTTGCCCAAAACCACAGGCTTATTTTAATTTCATAGATTGTAGATGGGACTGAGGGAGAGTTGGCCAACTTTTATCATTATATGATGGGCAATTAAAGAAATGTTGGGTCACATCACTTAGAATTACAATCTCTTACCATAAAACGTTTCTTGGGAAAGTTTGTTACAACTGAAGTTCCTCAGACAGTGAGATAGAAGGCTACCCTCCAGAAGACAGGCCCATTGACACTCATTCACACTGTCCTGTGTCTAAGGGTGGCTGAGCAGGATGTAGTTAAATACTGGCACACTGATTAACATAAGGGCTTCATTTTAACATTCTGTAGAAATCATTCTAGTAAAGAGGCTTTTCACTTTCAAATTTGCCTCAGTGGTTTGATTATTTAGTTAACAAAAACTTCCTTAAAGTCTGATGATTTCAACTAGACACCAGAGCTATGAAAATATGAAGGGTGTTTATTTATTTTAGGATAAACTCACAGCAAAACATAAGTTTTCTTTTTGAAGATTTTAACATCTTGGTTGGTAGATTTCATAAATCATTTATTTTAAGGTATCCCAGCAGTACTACACATATTTTAGTTTCAGGAGTGACTCTCTGCTCCCCTGATAGCATTTCTATAGTCTGACTGACATTGTGCAACTATGTAGGCTACACATGGTTGCAAAGGCTCTTATCTTCCATCTGCAGTGTATGTTGTATTGAGTGTGATTAACCCAGCCCAGCCCATGGATGATGAATATGCCATTGACAAAGGTCCTCTTGGGACGATGAGTGACCTTGCGATTAATACTCTTTAACAGTTGGTTTCAAAGATGCAGAACAATGCAAATGGTTAGAGATAGATAACACAGGTCATGTGCTCAGTTGTTGGCATATGCAAGAGATATTTTTGGAAATATAGTAGTCAAGAACATGCTTCTCTAAACATTTTTATCTAGTTTATACACAAATATTTTCAAAATATTATAGATCATAACAGGCAATTTAAGCCATTTTGATGGATAGATAGGCTCCTGAAGATAGATGGTGTTAGTGCTTCCCAGATCCCTTATTTTCAAAAGGGTAAAAATGACCGGATCATCTGCTTGATAAAGTTGCACCCCCTTCATATCAGTGTTTATATCAGAAAACACAGTGTGAGATGATTGTGTTCTATCTACATCTTCTTGGTAAGAAAGATGTATGATTATGTTTTTGTTTGTTTAAAACAGCAAACTGCTTTCTTGAAACTGAAACTCAAATAGATTTATTTATTGATCTTTGGAGTATGAAGTATTGAGGTGAACATAACCTACAAGTAGAAACTATAATTTTATTTGGGTCCTTGCCCAAGGAAAAAGATGTAACTAAATCAACGTTGAAATTATTTATTGGCTCTTGACAATAAGAATAGGGAGCCTATTCCCTGAAATTGGTAGCTTTGTTCATGCCACCTTATTCTTGCTTCCTGAAAAGATGTTTTGATGATCCTGAGGGTCTTCATGACTGAGATCATATGTCTCCAAATGGAATCTCACCTACATTTTTCCTGATTAAGATACATCTCTTTCAGAATAATATCTCAGCATTCAAAGATAGCTCTTTTTCATCTGCTAAGGAAACAATAAACCATGCATGTAGACTGTACTTTCTAAGCTTAGGATTGTAAAGACTTTGTTAGCAGTAGTACTTTCCAGAGTGGGGAAAACAGAACCCCAAATCTATGGCCCAGGCCCTTCACATTTGATAATGTGATCCTAGCATTCCTTTTCTTTGTTTCAATCAGACCATTTGACCAATGCCTTAATAATACTCTCTCTATCTCTCTCTCTCTCTCTCTCTCTCTCTCTCTCTCTCTCTCTACACACACACACACACACACACACACACACACACACGAGAGATATATGTGCATATATTTACTAATTAATTTATACTTTTACACTAACCACTTGGAATCCTGCAATTTTCATAGCTATGTTGAGCAACTGTTAAAACATTTGGTATCAAACAAATCACTATGTCATTTCGAGTCTAATTTCTACTATTAAATAATATGTTAACTTATTGTTTCTAGGCTCTTTCAGTTTCTAAATTCTATGATTATAAGAAATGCATTTATTTATTCATTTATTCAAGAAATACATACTGAGCCCACAATGTGTGGCAGGGATCGTTTTGGGTGTTAGTGACACTGCAAACAATTTCAAGTCTAGTTCCTTGATTTCCAATAGTGTCTTAGGTAAGGTATATGATATTAAGGGCTGGATTGACTGGAGCACGAGAAGTTTGACAAAGAACCCCAGGTGATTCTGATACTCTTGTCCTCTAACAGTTGAGAATTTGATGTCCACTCAGAAGAGGTTGACCACAACAGGCCATTAGGAAAATATTTTTCCCCCATAGATTCGCTAGATAAATCAAGCTGGATGCCAGCCTACATTGCATTACCACAGTTTTTCCTTTCTGCTATGCAGTGCATATATAAAGTATTATTTTAATCAATGTTGGGTTGCTAGGATTTCATTTGTATGAATGCATTAATTACATTGTCTGTGATTCTTGTGTGACATCAGGGAGTTAACTTAGGGACTTATCTGAGAAATGGCTGGTTGAATAGAATGTCCTTTGACTTGGACCCCTCTTTGCTCAATTCTCCATGGTTAAGAGGGGGAAGGGAAAAGTTGGACATGACAGCTGTCAGCTGTGCGGCTGCAGCTGCTACACATGCCTGTGGCCATTTTAGGGGGTGAGGGCTTCTGAGGCACTTTGGGGCATGTAACCATACCCCTCCAAGAGCCAGGGTAGCCCTCACCTATTACTCCCACCAACCCTTGAAGTCTTCCTTTTTCAAGCTCTCACACACACTTACCCACATACCTGTATGCTGATGGTTACCTGTTGCCATTTTCCTATCCTCATCACTCATTCATCAGTCTCTTGATTCTTTAATTCAGTCACCAATTTCTTCATTCCATCATTTATTTATTCTCTCTATATGCCACCTCCTTTTCAGATCCTTCCAATTCAGACCTCATTAGAGCTGGTCCCCTCCTCTCTTTCTCCTTTCCTAATATCCTCCCTGCTGCTTTGATGCCTCTGATGGGGACTGCTCACGGGTTTAGGAGGTCAGGATTAGCTGCCTGGAAAGACCTCTGTGGGTTGGTGTCATGTACAAGGTGGCACCAGGGAACAATATTGACTAAAGGTCAGTTGCAAAGAATACTATATATACTTGAAGTCTTAACACACAGAGGTTCCTAAATTTTTCTTTTCTTCTCTTCTAGTGGTCCTAGTGGTTCTGTGAGGCTACCTCAGGGATAGTACACGGGAAGGGATGTTCTAGAGTCTAGAGATGCCAGTGTGCCTGGTACTGTGTCATGCAGGGGCCACAGAGGCAGTCAGAGATCCCACAGCCCACTGACAATTGTTAGTCCTCTTTTGTCCACTCAGGAATCTGAGTCCTTCATTTTTCTTCTATTCCAGCTCAGCTACAGGCAACTCTCCCAGAGGGCTCACTAAACAGCACCTACTGTGTTCCTGATACCATCTTCTTTAACGCACCTCATTTTTGCATCTGGACTTCTATCTTTGAGCTTGTTCCCAATAACCTCCCTGTCTTATCTTAGAACAGAAGTATCCCTTTGCTTTGCCAGTCCAGCTCCTAGGGACCAGAGTCACGAATAATCTCATTGCTAAGACTCTTGGTTTAATGTCCTGGACTTCTAGGGGTAATCCAGCTTAAGCATGCCATTCCCATGCTTCACACACCTGCTGGGACCCTCTCTCACTCCACCACTGCTTCTTGTACTTGCCTTATACCATACACAAAGCCAGAATTAACTGCAGCTGCAACAGCTTAGTTCCTTTTCCCTCCCTTTTGTTTCACCCCTGGGGACCAAGATACTTCAAGTCCCGGTGCTTCCTCCCCTTCCATCCATCTGTAAGTATTGCTAGGCCTGGCTGAGCCCCACAGAGTAACACAGGCAATAGTCATGTGTGAATTAAAAGTTATGGCATTTGCTGTTCTGTAGATTCATGCCACAAAAAGAAGAGCCAAACTTGAATAAGAAGGGAAATTTCAAGACCCTGTGCAAATCCTCTCCAAATAAAATGCTTCAAAGCAAGAAAAAGGCAAAGTGTTATCTAGTTTCAATATTTCTCCATTTTACGTTCTGGAACATACCTATCAAAGAGTCATTAGGGCATATCTGTGCAGCTTCCTTATTTGCCAGCTGTCCTAATAAATATGATTATTTTGTGTTGTTTTATCTAAATCATTCTGATGTTTTCAAAGGACCTACTTAGTAGCAGGGTATCATTATGGAAAGAGTTCAAGGCTGTTTCCTGGTTCTGTCTCACTGAAATGTATAAGCTATTTAAATTTTGTGAAGAATTAAATTTGTAGGAATTGGTTTTCCCATCTGTGGAATAGGAATACTATTTCTCTGCCTGCTTTGCAAGGTTATGAAGATCATAAGATAAGGCCCTTTATACAAATGTCAGATATGGCTCTGAGAATGCAATAGTGTTAAAAGCCCTCTCTCTCACGCTCTTTCTCTCTCTCTTCTATCTGTATTTTATATGTGGGTGTTTAAATACATATTTAAAGCTGCTTTTTTGTTGCCAAAGACATTTTATTTTAGGATATTTATATATCTTTGAAAATCGCCTTTATATTATCATTTTAATGCAAACCATTTTGTGAAATAGGTTGAAAAACATTATTTTTTTTCTATTTTATGGATGAGAAAACCAAGGTTAAGAAAATATAAATATAGATTTTTACCCAATATACTGCCGCTAAGCGGTGGAAAAAGGGTGAGAAGCCAGATCTCCTCTTTCCCTGGACCAGGCTTCTTTTGTCCTCTCACTTGTTCTAACCATCTCTAACATTCATGTTCCCCTTTAGTCAAGTCTCCTCTGTTCAGGGCAGAGGAGTGAGTTCTCCATGCCAGCAAGGGGGTGAGGAGCTGAATGCTAATGGATGGGTGGAGTATTGGGCTCTCTGGAGCAGAGGGACAAAGTGGAATTACAGAGGGAGCAGAGTTCAGGGACTAACCAGAGACCAATTGCCAAAGGCATTTAAAAAAAATCTGTGTGGGTAAATATAACAGGTAAAAGCTATATACGCAGATCCTGATCAAACCAACCGTGATTAATGTAGCTGTAGTAGTTGAGAGTCAGGCTTAGACACAGGGGGATCTGGATCAATTTTCTGGGGAGGCGTCTGTTTGCACTTTTTTTTAAAGGCTAAGACCTAACTCTCAGGATGTGTCCTTCCTCATCTAAAAGACCCTTCACTCATTTAGTCAGGCCACATGCATGCATCAACACAGATCATTGAGATGTATTAGGTTCTAGAGAACCAAAGATGAATTGACACATATATAGTTGTTGTTCTTCTAAAACACTGTCAAGCACAGGGTCTATACCTGGGCACTACAGGCATTTTATTGTAGGGGAGCTCCTGAGTGTTGGAGGATGTTTAGGATATCTGGCCTTTTCTCACTGGAGACTAGCTCCACTTCTCCAGTTGTGACAACCAAAAATATCTCTAGACATTGACAGATATTCCCAGGGGAGAGCAAGGGAAAATCACCAAGGCTCAAGAATCACTGATCTAGAATTAATAATAATTAACAATTACCAAGCACCACATTTGGCACAACCAGCAAAAAGGCCCCTCTTAAACAATTCATCAGATCTTCAAGTTCTCCCATTTCCTCCTTAGCCCATAAGCACAAATTACAGGGGCACACAGACCACCTGCAAGCAAGCACTCAGATTTACTTGTGTGCGTCTGCTTACTGTGACACATGTTGACTTGTCCGATTACTAAAAAGAAATTGTGTTTTTTCCCAAACTTGTTCATGCTTATTATAGTAGTTACAATTGTGCAATTTGAGGAGTATTTAAACTGGTTAAATGTGAGTGTGAAGAGTTGTTCCTAAGAAAATTAAGTGGAATTCTTTGGAAAAATAGGATAAACAACTTTCCAATAAATTAAATAAGGGCAACTATAAAATTGCAGAGAAAAAAACCTGCAAAAATCTAGAAGATGTGAGTTCTTGGCACACATTAAAGAATTCCAAATCTGGAAATTTTTATTAGGTAATTAAAAAGATGTGAAGAACAGCTAGCAAATCATTTTCAAAGAAATGTCCTCCACAAAAATGCATAAGTAAATATATAATTTATATGTTTTAAGTTTAAAAAATGCTTAATTTATATATGGTATTTAATGATACTCTCTTTTTAGTTTGTCAACCAGATACCTATACTTGCTTTGGATGGGTAGGATTCTGTCATATTACTCTCATTTTAGATGAGAAGCTGAAAGAGAGAGAACAAGCCAGTCATTCAGACTGTTTGAACAACTGAATGCAAAACATGGCTATCAGGCCAAATCATACAATTTAAACCAACAACATAAATGACAAAATTAAAAAGGAGAATTGGAGAGGTCCTTATATGCCATGTTTTCTCAGTTTGTCCATGTGGTACATATTGTGGCTTTAAAAACCATGAAGATGATGGGACAGGACTTGGTTGTGTTTAAGGAACTGGTTCATCCATGAATGAGATAGTTACAAGGATTTCCATTTTATGGCAAATCAAGGCAAATTCAGTATGCAAAACCAGATTCTGACATAGTATCAAAAAATATGCCACTTTGTTGACACAGAAAAGGAAAAAAAGCCAAAGCTATAGAACAGACGGCAACAACCACAAATGACAGGCCTGGTCAGAAATAAATTTAGCTAATGTCCAAGGAAATTCAAAACCAAATCTTTAGGTTCTTGATTATGCTCCAAATGATATGTTATTTTTTTAACTTTTTAAAAAAATTTTAGGTGGACACAATATCTTTATTTTATACTTATGTGGTGCTGAGGCTCAAACCCAGTGCCTCATGCATGCTAGGCGAGTACTCTACACTGAGCCCACAACCCCAGCCCCACAATATGTTATTCCTTCATAATTTACTGTCAGAGACTAATGAGGTGATGTTATCCATGCTGTTTAATCAGTTTCCTGGTTTCAAGGAAGTATGATTGGTACCTGGGAGACATGGTATTGATTTGTTGAATGTGAAAACGACAGGCAGCCTATAGCTGGATTTAAGATCATATTGTCCTGTGATATTAATTAGAACTTTGACAAGGAATACCATTTGGAGTAGTCATCTTTAAAAGACTTGGTATCATTTATAGCATTTGTGTGGGTGACATTGGTCAGGTTATTCTAATAGTTAAGGGTAGGAGAAGTGAGAGTGAAAAAAATACAGATATAACTTAGTAACTAGATGACATCTAGGACATGGTAAGCCTGAAATGAAGTCTGGGTGTGCTTGGCCATGGTTCAAAGTTCTGAGGAGGAAGACATGATTCCCAAATGCTCCCTCAACCCCTACAAAGACGCCTTTGATTACAATAAAATTAAAGATTTCTGTTCAGTCAAGACCGTTATGAAGAAAATTACTAGATGGGAAGTTGGGAGATGTTTGCAATGTTGAAGACCAATAAGAGTTCAATATCTAGAACATACAAGGAATTCCTAAAACCAAGAAGGAAAGAAAAAACTAATTCAAACATAAAAATCAAAAAAGTGTGCAACAGGCAATTGACAGAAAAGGAAGACTTAAACCTAATAAGTATTGACGAAATGATCAATAATTTTAGGAAGCAGAGAAAAGAAATGTAAAACAACTAAGAGATGCCATTCTGTACTCTGTAGGCCGGCATAGAGCAGCTGGATAATGCCCTGAACAGGCAGGGATCCAGGGTTCTCTCCATTTACTGCTGGTGAGAAGACAGCCACTCAGAGCATCTGTTCTTACTCTATGATTCAATAATTTCCCTTCTATGTGTACATTTCTAAGAAATCTTTGTTTTAGTCAGCTTTTTTGTTGTTGTTGTTGCTGTGACCAAAAAGCATGACAAGGACTACACAGGGGAGAAAGTTTATTTTGTTTCACAGTTTCAGAGGTTCAGTCCATGGTTGCCAATTGCGTAGCTCTTGTCTCAAGGTGAGGCCAAATATCATAGCAGAAGGATGTGGCGGAGGAAAGCCACTCAGGACATGACAACAAGGAAGCACATTGAGCTCAGCTCACCAGGGACAAAATATGAACCCCAAAGGCACACCCTCAGTGACCTGCTTCCTCCAGTCATACCCTGCCTGCCTACATTTACCACCCAGTTAATCCATATAAGTGGATTAATTCAACGCTCAGGTTAAATCTCTCATACCCTAATCATTTTACCTCAGAACATTCTTGTATGATCTCACACATGAGCTTTGGGGGACACCTCATATTTAAACCACAACATCTTTATACAATTTAGCAGAGGATATTGGTATAGTATTATGGGTTAGCATGGGTCTTCTTAGAAACAAATGCCAAGATATAAATTAAAGCAATTTAAATGTACAATGATTTTCTTAGTAGAAAGGACCTGTAAGCACAAACAGGGAGAGGGAGGAGACCTTATTCTACAGTGAAAGTCTAACCCCAAGTGAAAGAGAAATGAAAAAAAGATTGATGGATTTATTCTGAAGAAGTTCATTAGGATCCACCAGGAAATCCTCAAGTCAAAATTAACTGTGAGAGGAATCCTCTGTTTCCCAGGAATGGGCCTGTCTTAGTGTTCCTGCTATCTTTAGTCACTGACTGGGAGGAGTCCATGTTAAAGCCTAGCCTCAGGTAAAACCCAGAGATGGATTTCAGAGAAACATATTAGCTGGGGCCTTTAGTCAGTTGCAGTTGGAGGTCTCTGAGGCACGGTTTCATGGATGCCACACATTATCTGAGGTAACAAGGAGAAAGTGGCAATCTGTATATCAATCACAGGACCAGGGATAGGTAATGTAGGACACACCAGTGAACAGTTTGAAGCAAAGAATTAGATGTACACCTAACAGCAAGAATAGGTCTTAAAAGCAAAGTGCAGAGCAAAAACAAAAAAAAAAAAAAAGAAGAAACAGAATAAGATAGCCAATACAAAAATATTCACCAAATTCAAGATGTGTGTGTGTGTGTGTGTGTGTGTGTGTATCAGTAATTCAATATACAAGGGTTCACATGTCTACCAAAACTCTAATTATGCCCATTAGAATGGTTAGTAGTGTTAAATAAAGTAATTTAATTAATTAAAAAAATTAATTAAACAAAGAAAAGGAGTGTAAATATAGCTGGGCGTGGGGGTACACTCCTGTAATCCTAGAGGTTTGGGAGGCTGAGACAGGAGAATTGCGAGTTCAAACCCAGCCTCAGCAATGGGGAAGCTCTAAGCAACTCAGTGAGACCCTGTCTGTAAATAAAATACAAAATAGGATGGGGATGTGGCTCAGTGGCTGAGTATTCCTGAGTTGAATCCCTGGTACCAAGAAAAAAAAAAGAAAGAAAGAAAGAATAAAAGAAAAGAAATATAATTAATTAAAGAAAGAAAAAGCCCTTACCTAAGATCAAAGAAGAGAAGGTGTCTTGAACTGAGTATAAGTAACTCACTTTTCTGATTCTAAAGATCTAAACAACAAATCAATCCAACTCCTGCCTCCTCCTAAATCCTGAACACAGAACCAGCCTCTTTGGAATTCTTTCATAGCAACAACTATAGAAGCATTCTTGCTATAAAAACAGAAGCTGTCTACATAGGAATACACAGAGATACCTACCCAATCCCTGGCCTTTAAATTCTGCTGGGTCTATCTGTGTCTCATTCTGCGGCAAACACAGACCCAGCAACAGCAGCAGCACACAATACCTAGTCTAGGAACTGCTTCAAGCTACCTGCTTGTCTACTCTCTCTCTCTCTCTCAGCTTCTCCTTTCTGGCTAACTTCTGGGTTCTCCATTCCTGCCCTGTCTTTGTTCTTGTAATGGTTTTATTAAAATATAATTATCGGCATCTGATAGAAGAAAAAGTTGGTTATGATCTACATACTGTGGGAGCAGGCTCCAAATTCCTCAATAGGACACCCATAGCGCAAGAGTTAACAACTAGAATCAACAAATGGGACTTACTCAAACTAAAAAGTTTTTTCTCAGCAAAAGAAACAATAAGAGAGATAAACAGGGAGCCTACATCCTGGGAACAAATCTTTACTCCACACACTTCAGATAGAGCCCTAATAACCAGAATATATAAAGAACTCAAAAAATTAGACAATAAGACAACAAGTAACCCAATCAATAAATGGGCAAAGGACCTGAACAGACACTTCTCAGAAGAGGACATACAATCAATCAATAAGTACATGAAAAAATGCTCACCATCGCTAGCAGTCAGAGAAATGCAAATCAAAACTACCCTAAGATACCATCTCACTCCAGTAAGATTGGCAGCCATTAGGAAGTCAAACAACAATAAGTGCTGGAGAGGATGTGGGGAAAAGGGCACTCTTGTTCATTGCTGGTGGGACTGCAAATTGGTGCAGCCAATTTGGAAAGCAGTATGGAGATTTCTTGGAAAGCTGGGAATGGAACCACCATTTGACCCAGCTATTCCCCTTCTCGGTCTATTCCCTAAAGACCTAATAAGAGCATGCTACAGGGACACTGCTACATCGATGTTCATAGCAGCACAATTCACGATAGCAAGATTGTGGAATCAGCCTAGATGCCCTTCAATAGATGAATGGATTAAAAAAATGTGGCATTTATACACAATGGAGTATTACTCTGCATTTAAAAATGACAAAATCATAGAATTTGGAGGGAAATGGATGGCATTAGAGCAGATTATGCTAAGTGAAGCTAGTCAATCTTTAAAAAACAAATACCAAATGACTCCTCTGATATAAGGGGAGGAAACAAGGACAGGGTAGGGACGAAGAGCTTGAGACGAAGATTTTCATTAACAGGGTTGAGAGGTGGGAGGGAAAGGAAACGAGAAGGGGAATCGCATGGAAATGGAAGGCGATCCTCAGGGTTATACAAAATGACATATAAGAGGAAAGGAGGGGTAAGACAAGATAATTCAAATGGAAGAAGTGATTTACAGTAGAAGGGGTAGAGAGAGAAAAGGGGAGGGGAGGGGAGGGGAGGGGGGATAGTAGAGAATAATATAGACAGCAGAATACATCAGACACTAGAAAGGCAATATGTCAATCAATGGAAGGGTAACTGATGTGATGCAGCAATCTGTATACGGGATAAAATTGGGAGTTCATAACTCATTTGAATCAAACTGTGAAATATGATGTATGAGGAACTATGTAATGTTTTGAACGACCAACAATAAAAAAAAAATATATAATTATCATTCTATACAATTCGCTCATTTCAAGTGTATGATTCTATGACTTTACTAAAAAATTATTTAAAGTTGTAGACATGTGCAACATCAGCACTGTTAAATTTTGAATATTTCATTCATCTCAAAAAAGAAACCCTGTGCTCTTTATCTATCGGTGCCCAATCCCTCTATACCTGTCTCACCTCCAGCTCCAGGTAACCACTAACCTACCTGCTGTCTTAATAGGTTTGGCTCCTTTGAACATTTCACATAAGTGGAATTAACAATAAGTGATCCTTTGCGACTGATTTCTTTCATGTAGCATGACGTTTTCCCTATTTATCCATGGTGTAGCATGCATCGGTACTTCATTTTTAAAAATATAATTGAAAAGTGTTTTATATGAATATAACACATTTTCTTTACCCATTCTTTAGTTAGTGGACATTTATGTTGTTTTCACTTTGGGGCAAGTGTGAATAATGCTACTATGACATTTGCTTACAAGCTTTTGTGTAGGCATGCTTTTGTTTCTCTTGGGGGCATACCTAGTAGCGGAATTGCTGAGTCATATCATAAGTCTATATTCAACATTTTCAGGAACTACCAGACTGTTTTACTAAGCAACTGCATTATTTTACATTCCTACTATCATGATAAAAGGGTAACAATTTTTCCACATCCTTGCCAACATTGGTCATCATTTTTTGTTATAGTCCCCTGGTTCTTGCTATATTGGCTCCTTAGCCATTCTGCATCCATTTGTATGCTTCCTTGATTGTAGGGCTTAGCATGGTTAGCATGGGTCTTCTGTGAAAGGCATCCTTCTTAACATTAGCAGAGTTAGCTCTTGGCTTTCTCCATTGCAAAAAAGGGATTACAGTTGATGAGGTTCTCAGATTCTACCCCCAAAATAAAAGAGTAGAAAAAAAGGAAAATCAAATGTTATTGACTGTTATTTTAGACCTGGTGATGGTTAATTTTATATGCCCACTTGACTGGGCTATGGGATGCCTAGGTAACTGGGAAAACATCACTTCTGGATGTGTCTATGCAGGTGTTTCTGAAAGAGATTGGCACCTGAATCAACAGACTGAGGAAAGAAGATTGTTCTTCCCAATGTGGGTGGGCATTACACAATCTGTTGAGAACCTAAAAAAAAAAAAAAAAAAAAAAAAAAAGGTAGAAGAAGGGCAAATTTGCTGTCTCAAACTCCAAATATCTATCTTTTCCTGTCCTCAGACCCTGGAGCTCCTAATTCTCAGATCTTCAGGCTTAGAGTGAATCACACCACTGGTTTTCCTGAATCTCCACTTCTAAAATGCAAATCTCCCTATTAGCCAATTTGCATAACAAATCTTCTATCTACCTATCTCCCTCCTTCCCTCCTCTTGGCTCCATTTTTCTGGAGAATCCTGACTAATAAAACCCTTTTTTTTCTCTTTTGTTCCAGTTATTGGAATGACAGGTTAAAGGGTCCAGGAGGGACTGACCTGGGAACACAGCCATTATGGAATTCTAACATGAGAATGACAAGGATGACAGCATGGCCCAGCACAATTACCAGTTTTCAGGTGGATTCTCACTCATTTAAGTTTTCTAATTTTTCTGCAAATAAAAAGATAAGGAAGAGAATGGTCAGCGTTAGACATGGTAATAATAAATCCCAATTTTTATTGACAATAAAATTAATGACTTCTTATATATATTTTTAGTTGCTGATGGACCTTTATTTTATTCATTTATATGCGGTGCTGAGAATCAAACCCAGGGCCTCACATATGCTAGGCAAGTGCTCTACTACTGAGCCACAATCCCAGCTGGCTTATTCAGAAACAACTATTGGCAATTCTACCATTTCTATGCGTTCCAGACTGCAGAGTCATAGTTTAGGGTGAAACACATTTCACAATTATCACAGTTAAAGGAGAAGTTCTATCAACATAGAGGAAAAAAATCAGAAAAATCATGGACTGCATTTCTGAATAATCCTCCATAATGAGGCTAGGATCATTTAACTAGAGGTTTTTACCTTAAAAAATTGACTTGGGTCTGTATTTCTAAAGTGTTTTTGAATTTCACCCCAGGAAACTGTATTTAGTGAGTACACTCTCCTAAAGTAACTATTCTTTATACAATCCTTTACTTAACAACCATTTTAATTTAGGAATAGATTAAATATTTTTACGAGGTCAGTGTTTTAATTGCTAGCATTAGTTAAAACACAGTTAACCATACTTAAATGTATCTTAGACCTATTGTTGAAGTATTTTTATGAGTAGACATGATCAAGAAATACATTGCCACTCTATTTAGAATTTAAATATAAACTTTTAAACCATAAAACCTCTTTTTTTTTTTTTTTGGTACCAGAGATTGAATCCAGTGGTACCTAACCACTGAGCAACATTTCCAGCCCTATTTATTTATTTATTTTTTATTTTGAGATGGGGTCTCACTAAGTTGATTAAGGCCTTGCTACATTGCTGAGGTTGCCCTTGAATTTGCAATCCTCCTGTCTCAGACTCCCAAGTCACTGGGATTACAGGCATATACCACCATGCCCAGCTTAAAACATGAAACCCCTTGAAGTATCATTCACATACATTTAAGGGTATTTTTGTGTGTGTAGCACTAGGGATTGACCAAGGAGTGCTATACCACTAGTTATATCCACAGCCCTTCTTACTTTTGTATTTTGAGACAGGGTCTTGCTTAGTTGCCAAGGTGGTACAGTACCCCTTGGGTTCAAGTCTTACAACCCTCCAACACACAAAATCAATAAATATAATTCAACATCTAACTATAATGAAAAAACATATAATCATCTCAATTATGTAGAAAACATACATGACAAATTTATACCCATTAATGATAAATACTCTCAGCAAACTTGTAATGAAAGGGAACATCCTCAATACAATAAAGGACATCTATAGGAAACATGATACTTAGTGGCTGTATTGGTTATCTAAGTATTGCTGTGTAACAAAGTATCTCCAAAACTTAGCAACTTAAATAGTAAACATTTATCATCTCACAATTTCTGGGGGTTAGGAATTTGCAAGTAGCTTAACTGGGTATGTCTGGTTGAAGTTTTCTCATGAGAATACAGTGAAAATGTTGGCTAGGGCTACAGTCTTAAGAACATGGTTTGAACATGGCCTTTGGTAATTACACACCATCACTTCCACCAGAATCTATTCATTAGAATTCAGTCCCTAATTACAGCCCACATTCCAGGGGAGAGGAGAGGAATCTGGCTGCTTTTTTTTAGAGAAGAATATCACAGAAATTATGACTACATTTTGAAATGACCACAATGGCAAAAG
The DNA here is from genome assembly GCF_045843805.1 of Urocitellus parryii. NCBI lineage: Eukaryota > Metazoa > Chordata > Mammalia > Rodentia > Sciuridae > Urocitellus > Urocitellus parryii. The sequence goes on along the minus strand of NC_135531.1, from coordinate 44,481,329 downwards.
ATAGAATGCTTCCCCCCTAGGAATATCAAGAATAAAGAATAAACACTATGAACACTTTTATTCAGCATTGTCTTAAAGGTCATAGCCATTGCAATAAAGCAAGAAAAAAACGAAGATATATGGATTGGAAAGGCAGAAGTAAAACTGTCTTTATTTATAGATAATATGTTTGTAAATGTAGGAAATTCTAATTATTTTTTTTAAATCCCATTAAAAAAAGAAATAAGTTAAGTTGATCAAAGTTGTAGGATACAAAGTCAATATAAAAAATTTAACTGAACTTCTATTACTAACATCAAGCAATTGTATAATAAATTTTAATGACATTTAAAATACTGTCAAAAATAAGTATAATACTTAGGGATGTTTAACAAAAGATGTGCAAGACCTGTAGATTAAAAACTATAAAATATTAAGTCCAATTCCAAATAAGACTTAAATACATGGAGAAATATGTCATTTTAATGGATTAGAAGACTCACTACTATTCATAGTATAAGTTTTCTCCAACTTGATCTATAGGTTCTCACAATCTCAATCAAAAGATTGGCAGGAATTTTATAGAAACAGACAAGTGATTCCAAAATTCATATGGAATTAACAAAAAACATAGAATAACTAAAATAATTTTGTAGATGAATAAAGGAGAAAGGTTTATACCACCTGATTTCAAGTTTTATTATAGATCTATAGTAATCAAGTCAGTGTAGAATTGTCAAAAAGATAGATATATGAAACAATGAAACATAAAAAGGAAGTCAGAAATAGATGTTTGAGTGATTTTTGAAGAGGCTTTTTTAATATTTATTTTTTAGTTGTAGTTGGACACAATACTTTTATTTTATTTATTGTATGTGGTGCTGAGGATCGAACACAGGGCCTTCACGTGCTAGGTGAGCACTCTACCACTGAGCCACAACCCCAGCCTAAGAGGCTTTTTTTGTATGGAGAGTTTTTTTTTTTTTTTTTCAATAAATGGTGCTGGGATGATTGTATATTCATATGGGGAAAAAATGAACATGACTCTTAACTCACACCATACATAAAAATTGACTCAAAAACAGTCATAGACCTAAATGGCAAAATTGAAAATGAATGAAATAAATAAATAAGTAAATATAAATATATAAATATAAATACATAAAACATATCTTGAAGAAGATTGCATTAGTCAGGGTTCTGCAGAGAAACAGAATTGATAGGCAATAGATGATAGATAGATATAGATAGATAGATAGATAGATAGATAAACAGACCAAGGATTATTATGAGAAGTGGCTTAAAAGATTATGGAAAGTGTTAGGACCCATAATAGCTCACTTCAACCTGGAGAAACAAGGAAACCGGTGGATCAGTCCAATTCCAAAGCCCTTGGAACCTAGGGGCCACTGGTACAAGTCACAGAATCTCAGTACTAGGTAGCCTAGAGTTCTGATGTCCAATGGCAGGAAACGAAGTTCCAGAAGGAAGAATCTTTCTTTCCTTTGCCCTTTTGTTCTACATGGGCCCTCAACTGATTGGGTGATGCAGGTCCTTTCTCACATGGAATTGGGGGTTATCTTACACAGTCCACAGATTCAAAATGCCAATTGCTTAAAACAAACAAAGAAAAAAAGAACGCTCACAATTATACCCAGAAATAATGTTTTGTCAGCTATCTGGGCATCCTATAACCTAGTCAAGTTGACATCTAAAATTTGCCATCACAAAGTTATAAAAGAAAAATCTTTGAAATCTTGGAGTAGTCAGAAATCTTGGAGTAGGCAAAAACTACTTAGGCTACAGAAAGCACACCAACAATAAAAGGAAGAGATATCATCAGAAGAAAAGAGGACTTATCAAAACAAAAACATTTAGATTTGCAATCATAACTTTAACCAATAGAAGAAACGGGATCAAAACTGGAAGGTGTGCACACCAGGCCTTAAGACCCTTGTTGATGAAAGGCAGTGGCCAGGCAGTCAATAAATGACAATAACCACGATTGGAAGTATTATAGTGAATTATAGGATTCTCAAAGGATGGAAAATTTCTGACTTAGTGTCAGGGGAGTGAGTAGATAGATATATCTCATCTCCTGAACTGGGGTCTGTGCAATTTGAAATGAAGGGGTCCTGAGGCTATCAAAGAGAGAAGGCCAATTTTAATTAAGGCAGGTGGTAAAGGAAAATGCCCAAGGAAGGTGGAGACTGTAGACTGTGTATTGATCACAGAGTGTCTTTTTTGGGGGAGGGGATGCAGGGGGGTGCTGATATAAAATTGTTCTCACAACATGAAGACTGGAAAGTCTAAACTCAGGGTATCAGGGGATTCATTGTCCAGTGAGCTTTAAATGCCAACTTGACTGGTTGTAGAAAACCAGGTGAAAGTGGGAAGGAATTTCTTAGAGTCAGTCTCTCTCTCTCTCTCTCTCTCTCTCTCTCTCTCTCTCTCTCTCTCTCCTAGAGATTGAACCCAGGGCATTGCACATGTCAGACAACCTGTATAACACTGAGCTATATTCCCAGCCCTTTTTAAATATTGAAATGGGGTCTCAATAAGTTACCCAGGCTGTCCTTGAATTTACAATCCTCCTGCCTCAGCTTCCTCTGCATAGCTGGGATTATAGGTGTGCACCTGGGATGAATCTCATTCATGAAGTTTCAATCTTCATGATTCTAATGGCTTCCCAAAGAACTCTTACCACTCCAAATATCACCACTTTGAGGATTAAGTTCCTACATGTGCATTTGGGGTGGAACATGCACATTCAGTCTACATCACAGAATGTGATTTCCAAGGGCCTGTTGGAAGGATTTGGGAGGAAAGCAAGTCTTGTTGGCATAAAGCAGCCCTGAGGAGGGAGGACTGGAGAGACATATTTTGAACAAGGGGTTCATGAAAACAGGAATGTGAGGCCAGGAAGCAATGGTCCTCTCAGTCTTCTTAAGCAGTAGTCTTAGAACACTTTTGCTTGATTATTCCTCCAAAAAGGATTTTGAAAAATCCTCTCATTTAAAAAATTGAAATATAACTTAAATATAAGGTATGCAGATCTTAGGTGTAAGGCTCGGTGAGCTTAATGTTTCCTCTTACCCCTCCAAGATCTAGATGTAGAACATTTACAGTACCTTGGTAGGCTCCCTCATACTCTCTTCTTGTTGACACCTGCCCCTTCCTACTCACAGGTAATCACTATTCTGACCTCTATAGCACCTCTCACATTTTTGAGTGAACATGTATAATGTTCTATCATTAATCTAAACAATTTCAAAGTCATATTATATAGTGTCCCTTGGACCACAGGTTTATCCATTTTAGTTTATGGAAATGTCTGCCATATAATCTAATTGGCAAAGTCAGTCCTCATGGTCAAATCAATTACCCAAACTGACTTTTCAATAGGAGAAAGCCTGACTTCATTTATCAATTTCTGTAAGCATGTTCATATGTCTCCCTATGTTCAATGTTTCCTGCTTTTGGACTCTAAGACACATAGGAGGGTAGTAAAGTTCAGAGATTTGCTGGGATTCTGAGGCCTGAGTAAACAACGCTACCCATGTCAATGTTTTTCTAAGGTTCTTATTTATGCTTTGCCTTCAGAGAACTATCTTACAGTTCCTCTTCACACAAGAGAGCCACATATTCTTAACTTGTTCCTTGTTGGGCACCCTGCAGTTTTCATATTTGAAATTTCTATTTAAGGTTTGGAGGAAAGATCATTATGAAAAGGAGATGGGAAAGGAGAATTGGAAGACTATGGTAGACCAAATTTAGGAAAGAGTACAAATGGAAATTAAAGATAGATAAGGAGCTGGAGTCAAAATGTCAATCAACACAGTACTTCCTTTATTGAGAATGCTTTGCTATGAAAACATATCAACTGAAATTAGTGACTTCAATGCATAGTGACATGGTTTATTTGCATTCTGGTTCAAGCTCCTCAACTTGTCCCTGCAGCAGTCCACAATTTGAGTAGCTAGGGTGATAAGCAAAGAGGTCAAGAAATCAATTTTTGGAATTGCAAATCCTCAGTTAAAAAAATCTAAGAGAATAAATATCAGAGTATGAGCAACTTAGAGTAAGTACTGTTTTATGAAACTTTTGCTTTAGTATATACCTACTACATATACATGTACAAACAGCCACCCTATGTGTACTGGGTCACAATGTAGAAAATTATAAATTATATATTTATAATTTTGTCACTCTTTGAATGTGCATTTCTTTAATTTTTAGAAGCCATATGTTTCACATTAGAATACACATATCAATAAAGAATTTTTTATAGTTTTCCAAAATTCTATTATATCAGCCCCAAATTATAAACAAAATATATCAGTATTTTAAAAGTTAAACAAAATCCCTGAAATTACCAATGTGCTAGACTTTTTCCAAAATCAAATGAGCAGAGAGTATGAGTATTTTATGTTAAGTACAGTTTTGTAATATATATATATTTATCCTTTTTAAATTGTCAGTGACCTTTATTTACTAATTTATTTATATGTGGTGTTGAGAATTGAACCCAGTGTCTCACACATGCTAGGCAAGCATTCTACCACTGAGCCACAACCCCAGCCCTAAAATATATATTTTAATGGTGGATATTGTTCAGAAAAGTCTGAAAACAACTGTCCTAGAGAGACTTAAAAATACAGTTGTGCTGATTTAAGGCTGGATCGTGGCCCACTATGATTTCCAGATCTTTTTCAGCTATATGTCAGCAACAGGAACTGCCAATTATCAAGCCACATTCCTCTGTGTACCCTGGAGTCCTCTGCAGATGGCATGAGTATACACCTGGTTCTGTTATCTATCTGACCAAAGTTTTCTCTGGTTGAGACAGTGGGCTCAGCTCTCATGTTGTACTGGCCCAGGAGTTAATGCCAGGAGTTATCTTTGATGGAGATAAAAATTGGTAGCATCCTTGCCCCTTCAAAATACTTTACAATTGTGAAGTATGATACATCATTTCTAAGAGAATCCTTGGTGGGATTGAACCCCCGTTGCCTATAGAAGTAAATTCTCATCAATGTGCCTTTTATTGGCTTACTCCCTTCATGGACTCATTCCTTCCAGTGAGATCATCTTTCAAGTAATCTATTTCATCCAACTCTTTGCTTTTGGAAGGAGCAGACTAAGATAATTGGCTACTGGTCTCTATCTTGTTATTGTAAAAGCCCCCTTTTATTGATCATTTATTAGGTCCCAGGTAATATGTTAAGCCCTTTATGCAAATGAGCTCACATAACTCTTAAAACACAGTTTGGGAAAACTGAAGTTCAGATAAATAACTTATCCAAGGTCACATGGCCCAAATATAGGGAAGTCTTCTCTTTAAACTTGGGTCTTTTAAAATTTTTATTTCAATGCCATTGTGCTATAATTGTGTTATTTTTTTTCTCTAAATGGCCTATAAAATTATGAACCAGCTAGCATTTTCTCAAGGTTTTCTGGACCAGTTCTCAGCCTGTGGCATTAATTCCATTCCATACCTTCCTCTGTAGGAGAGGTGCCAAACCACTGCATTTCCAGTCTCCCAGGTCAGCTAGCTTCTTCCTGGTATGAAACACCAGCAGAAATTTAGGGGAAGAGAGAAGCCAGGATATGTCCCCCTTTCTATCTCCATTTGTATTTCTAGAAGAGTTCCATTTTCAGTTCCAGCAAGTTAGGAATCTTACAGTTCCTTCTTCCCCACTGACTGACCTCTGGGCTCTGCTAATGCCAAGTCCTCCTTTTCTTTCTCTAACTTAGGGGTAGTAACAATTTTCTTCTTTTACAGATATCTGGGTTGCTTCACTGTCCTCTGGCATCTCAGTCCTTTCATGACCCTTGTCACCAATTCATGAATTCGCACATTAAATTCCTTTGTTTTAATTCTTAGAATGTTTCTCTTTTTCTAGTTGGAGCTGACTGATAACGTTTTATAAACTTATATTGCATAAAGCATACTGATCATTCCTCTGAACTCAACCTATATAATGCAGGAGCCCATCATTGGTAAAATGATATTCAGTTCAGAATCAGTCCAAGTCTCCTTGTCGGTGTTTATCTCTAATTATCAGAGTCTCATTTTCCGGTTGGCAACTGTATCAGTATTCTATCCTGAGTTTCCTAGAAAACAGGGCCTGAGGCAAAGATTAAGTGATGATGTTGAATTTGGGCGTTCTGGGGTGACCCAAAGCCATGCAGGGAATGTAAGGGGAAAAGAAATGTTCTACAGGGGGAGATGGGAAGCCATGCAAGGCGATGCATAACCATTTTGGTCACTGCTTTGTGACAAAGCCACAGGTGACAGCAGGTCACTCAGCAGGTACGTCTGCTCCACTGTGCTGGACATCTCAGGATGGGCTTATGGTAAAACAGTGTCAGGGGCACCCATCCAAGAAATTAAACTGCATGCACCCCCAGCCTTCTAATATACATATATATATATATTTTTTTTCAGTTGTAGATGAACACCATATCTTTATTTGTTTATTTTTATGTGGTGCTGAGGATGCGAGGTAAGTGCTCTACCACTGAGCTGCAACCCTAGTCCAAGAGCCACAACCCCTGAGCCTTCTATTTTCCCATTCATCAGTGTTTGCCTCATGCAGAGTTTACATCTCTACATTTCTGGCTTACACCAGCCAAGCCCCTCCAGTGATCACTCAAGCAGCTGGGTACCATGCTCTGCAGGCTGGTGAATTGTCTGAGCAGAGAAGATGTAGAAGAAGTCACACTCCAGCAAGCAGCTGTGGGCACAGAACTGGTCATCCACAGTGGAGGGTACATGTCAGGGAGATGTTTGGATGGGAGAAATCTGAGGGGCTACGTGTTACCAGGTGAACTGTGACCTCCACCCCCATTTTGCTATGTTGAAGCCCTCTCCTTCAGTACCTCAGCATGTGACCACATTTGGAGACTGGGTCTTTGAAGATATGATGAAGTTAAAATCAGACCATTGGGATGGGTCTGTATCCAATCTGACTGGTATTCTTTTTCTTTCTTGCTTGCTTGCTTGCTTTTTCTACTCTCTAACACTTTCTCCCTCCCTCCTCTCCCAGTGTTAGCTTCTAAGAAGAGGAAATTTGGACACAAAGAGACACCAGAGCTGCACAGGCACAGAGAAAACCACCATGTGAAGAAGCAGTAAGAGGTACCCATCTGACAGAGGCTTCAGAGGAAACCAAACCTGCAGGCAACCTAATATTGGACTTCTAGCAACCATACTGTAAGAAAATAAATATCTGTTGTGTATGCTAACACAGTCTGTAGAACTTTGTTATGGCAACCCTAGCAGACTTATACAGTACATAAAATATTTCTGATACAACTAGTTCCTAAAATTCTTTCTTTCTATGTAGAGAGTTATCCCAAAAGGTAGGCTGGTTCTTATTTTAACTTGGACATTGTAATTATGAAGAGAAATCCATTGAGGGGCAAGATGGATTTATTTCTGTATAAATAAATACTTTGGAGTTTAATTACTTCAGAAGATGTCATAGAAGTTGGTGAGTGAGGAGAGCTGCCTTGCCGTGTACACTTGGAATGTCTCCACTTACAGATCCTAGTACAGTCACCTCAACTGTTCCTTCCTCTTCCAGATGGGAAGGTCAGGTAGAGCTGATGTGGCCAGTGTAGGGCTTGGATGGACCAGGCAAAATCTGCAGCTGTGGGTGAGTGGAGATGTCAGAATATGAGATGTCTCAGAGAGAATGCGAAGGGTGAAAGCAAAGAACCATGTCCCAGTGAGCCAAATAAGGGGTCCTGAGGAATACTGTTCTGTAAATGACTTTACAAGAAGCTAAGTTTCTGAGGCAGGGGAAGATAAAAGAACTATAGCAGATCACAGCAGACCAGAACAAGTGAGCAGCAGTAAGGCTTCCTGACTGTATAGTGAAGTCAGAGAGGGCTATTGTCTGTGTCTGGTACATGGTACACGTACTGCATTGGCAGGCCTAATCCAACCAAAGGTCAGGGATGGAAGTTATTAATAAATGGACTAATAACTAAACTGTTGCTCCTATATAACACATTGCCTATCATTAACATTATTATACAGTTTGGGTCATTTTTCTCTAAAGAAATGACTGCAGTTGACCTATATCCTGATTAGTTTATTCAACAAATATTTGCCAATTATTTATGCTGGGTCAAGTGTATGTAAAGAGGGACTGAAATAGACATACTCTCCTCTCTTTCAGCTTACTATCTTTTAAGTACTGGTATCAGTCAATTTTTGTAGCTATAACAAAACAATTGAAACAGAAAACCTTATAAAGAAAAGAGTTATTTAGCTCACAGTTTTGGAAGCTGAAAGTCCATGATTCAGTGACTCCAATCTGTTTGACTTCTTATGGGAACTTCCTTGGTTGGATCACAATGTGGCAGAAAAGCAGAAAGGAAAATGGACACGTGCAGAAGAGGTCAAGCATGTAGGGTGGCTTCCTGTTAGAACAACCCATCATCTTAAGAACTCACTCTGTGAGTCTAGCATTAATTAATCTCTTCTGAGATTAATGACCTAATGACATTTGTGGTCCCCATTCCTTGAAGTTTCCACAACCTTTCAACATTGCCACACTGGAAACCAAGCTTCCAACCTATGAACCATTGAAGACACCTTGAAATTGTGTCCTAACTATAGGAGTAATGTGTAATTGATCATTTTACCTAAATGCATTATTGCAATATTAAAATTGATCTGACACATATTTTTCTTTTATCCAGATTATTCCAAAACTTAGTTCTCCTAGTTTGGCATGTTTTTGCCTCAAGTGAGATTACTTAGTCTCATTCATAATGATCAAGATTTCACTTAAATGTTATCTTTCTGTAAGTGGTTCTTGGTTCAAGCATTAATGCCTTAATATGAAGAAAAGTGTCCAGGCTTTCAATTCAAGCAGAATTAGACTCAAATTTATCTCTATAACTTATAAGCTATCCAGGTTTTAATTTCTCTAATTTTTCTTATCTGTAAACTGGAGATAACAATCACCTCACAAAGGTAGTTGGGAGATAAAGAAGTAGTGCTTATAACTGCACTCATATTATATTTACATTTAGTTTGAACAAACTACAGGGAAAAAAAAAAAAGAAAAGAAAAAAAGCCTAAATAGCATAGTTTGGGTGGCTGGAGGTACAGCTTTGTGGTAGAGCACTTACCTATCATTCATGAGACCTTGGGTTTAATCTCCAGCATAACAACAATGAGGGATGAACATAGGGTAGAGAGAAACTGCAAACTTTTTTTATATTCCTGAACTATTTCATAAAAATAATAATTTTAAAAGAAATTAAACTTTTAAAAAAGCATTATGAAAGTGCCACATTGAGCATAGATATACAGTTTCCAAAAAAACCCCAATGCAGCCAATTTTCCTTCAATATTGGGTTTTTCTTTAGTTGAATACCAGATGAAGGACTTGGCTTGAATTTATAGACCATGCGGTATCAAAAGAAAAAAAAAAGTGTTTCTTTAAACACCAGAATTACACTCAATGCAGCAAGATGTTCACACTATGAGAAGCCAACCAACACTATGGAAGATTCCCATCTCCCATCTCAGGCTAAACCTGGAGTATGTTCATTGAATGGAATGGAAAATTCCGTAAGTTGTGCCTTCTTTCTGCAATATAATTTTTTCAGCCATTCAATAGGACTATTTCTGCTAATACTTGCATTGGGAGTGCTAGGGGCCCTTAATCAAGAGAAGCTCCTGTTTTTCCTTGTCCTTTGCAAGCCCAGTCCTTAAAACTGGTTGCCCCAAGTTCCTTTGTGTTAAATTTAAGCATTTTCAAGACCCTCTCTAGCTTCCATTCTCATACAGTACAACATAGAACTACAAAGCAGTTACTTATGGTTGGTTTGCTCAACCTTTTTAATCAATCTCAGAGAAATGAATCTTTTTTTCTTTTTTAAAAATCCGAGGTTGGGGCTGGGGATGTGGCTCAAGCGGTAGTGCGCTCGCCTGTCATGCATGCGGCCCGGGTTCGATCCTCAGCACCACATACAAACAAAGATGTTGTGCCCGCCGAAAACTAAAATAATAAATATTAAAAAAAATATGAGATAATAAGATATAAGAAGAAATCTTCACAGTATATATTTCAAAATGCATATTGAAATTAATAATATATAATAAGCTTTTAAGACCCTATTTACTATATGCTAAATTTTAACAGTTAAAGGTTAAGAATGGTGTGAGGAATGGAGTATTTTGTTCCTTCTTGGGAATTTCTGATATCAGATATATTATAATACATAATAAAGAGAGTGGAAGGGACAAATCTTTTCATTGAATGACTTCTCTCTCTTGACTACTGTCAGAGAATGCATTTCACCTGGAAGAAGGTGTGGAAAGAGCAAAGTAAAGAATCCAGCATTGGTAGAAAAATATATTTTATTGGAATTTAAGTATTTTCAATTATTCTCAATACTCATCTGTAGGTCACAATTTTTAGAAGAAATAGAAATGTTTTCAGAGTCTTCCACATTTTTTTTTATAAATAATGTTGTGGATTTTATTTATTTTTGTTTTTTGTTTTGAGAGAGAGAGAGAGAGAGAGAGAGAGAGAGAGAGAGAGAGAGAGAGAATTTTTTATTTTTTAGTTCTCGGCGGACACAACATCTTTGTTGGTATGTGGTGCTGAGGATCGAACCCGGGCCGCACGCATGCCAGGCGAGCACGCTACCGCTTGAGCCACATCCCCAGCCCAGAGTCTTCCACATTTTTATGAACATAAGTAATAATTCATATACAATTTCATTTGTAATATTTTTCTATTTTCTATTAAAAATAAAATGATAGGGTATCTCCTGGATTGATTGTCCTTAACAACAAATACCTCTCATTATTATCAAATATATAAGAAAAAAATTGAATATAAGAAATTAATGCAGAATTTCTGAATTTTACTTATAATTATCTTTTGTTCCAAAAGTATATATTAGAGTTTAATGAATACATGTTATATTGCCATAACAAAAGATCACAGACTAGATTATTTAAACAACACCGATTTACTTTCTCACAGTTCTAGAGGCCAGACATCCATGATCAAGTTATTGCAGGTTCAGTTTCTGGTAAGGATTTTTTTCTTTGTTTAAAGATGATTGCCTTCTCTATGTGTTCTCATAGGCCTTTCCTTGGTGCATGCACACAGGGAAAGAAGAAGGGGTAGAAGAGTGAGAAAACAGAGAGTGGGGTGAGTTTCTCTTCTTATAAGGACACTTGGTTTCTCTTCTTAGAAGGACACTGTAATCATTGGATCAGGTCCCCACACTTGTGAACACATTTAATACTTAAATACTTCCTTAGTGGCCCCATCTCCAAATAGTTGTTGCTTAATAATGGGGACATATTTTGAGACATGTGTCATTAGGCAATTTCACTGTTTGTCCAAACATCCTAGCATCACAGTGTGTACTTACACAAACCTCAACAGTATACCCTGCTGCACACATAGGCTAACTAAATGGTGTATACCATTATATATCCTGTTTGTTGTTGACCAAAATGTCATAATTAGGTGCACAGCTATGCTGCCACACTTCAGGTTAGGGCTTCCACCTATGAATTTTGGGAGAACACAAACATTCAGTCCATAACGCATGATTACCAAAACAAACAAAAAACCCAACTGTGCCTTTTCTTACTCTTTGCAAATGAATAACATCACTTTTAGCTACACATTACATTACATTACAACGAACTAAGTAACAAGGAACTGTATGTTGATTACTCTTGTTTTTATGATTTATTATAAAATGAACAGATTAATTCTATTAGATCTTACATTCTCTTAATTTTGAATTGCGTGCTTTTATCGATCTATCTTGTAATGTATGATTTATTTATTTATTCTAATCAGTTACACATGATAATAGAAAGCTCTTTGATTTGTTGTACACAAATAGACTAGAATTTTTCATTTCCCTGGTTGTGCATGAAGTAGAGTCACACCATTCATGCAATCATACACTTAGCTAGGGTAATGATGTCCAGTAATATATGTTCTGTAATTTATGTCTCATTAATTTTAAACATGCCTCAAATAAAATTAACATGCTTATTAGAATTGAAAAGTGAAATCAGACTTTTGCAAAAGAATGCAAGTCTGACTTGGCAGTTTGGTTTGATAAAGGAGACAGACTTTGCTAGTAAAGTTATGTGGCAGACATCTTCTATAAACTGAAAGGGTTTAATCTGCAGCTCCAAGGTTTTAACAAAAATATATTTTAAATGTGTCGTAAGATATAAGCATTTTACTTAAAGAAATATATTGGCAAGAGAGTACTGAGAGTAAGAAGATTTCCTCTTTCCTTCCATTTTACAAGTGTGTTGAGTTAAACAGGGGTCTCTAAGTGAAAACAAAAAACAAGTTAATTAATAATTATTTGATTAATCTGGGCAAAGTCTTCTCTAGTAATAGCAAAACAATAATTATTTGATTAATCTGGGCAAAGTCTTCTCTAGTAATAGCAAAATTGAAGTTGATTATAGTGAAAAAGTAAAGGACTCAACTATAATTTCTTTTGTAAGTCAGTTAGCTTTTAATTCCTTACTTTCAACAAAATTGAAAGAAGACATATAAAACATCAGTGTATGGAACTAATGTTGATAGAAGATACAACATGGTAGATTATGAAGGATGTCAATGAATTGAGTGGTTTAATAACATTTCCATTTCTACTTTATGAATATAGTTTCTTAAAGCTTACTTCTGTATAAATAATACTAATAGAATTGATATTAGACTGTCATTCTAGCATTATGTATTATTCATCCATAGGTACATAAATTTGCATCCTCTTCATCTTATTGAGAGATTGATTTTTGTTCAATAAACTGTAATTAACAATTTTAATATATGTACATTATTTTGGCTAATTGTGAATTAATAATAATTTTACTGATAACCCAATCAGGAGAAAAATTATTAATCTTGACTGTCAATTTTTAGATATTTGGTTGCAGGGAAAGTAAGTTATCTATAAAAGGCTTCAAAGCATAAAGCATATTATGTTTTTTTTTGAGGAAACAGAATGGGAATATGAATTCAAGGAGAAAATTTCCTACTGTTAAAGAAGAAACATGTTTTGTATTTTATTTTATTTTTTTTAAGCATCATGTGGGGTATCAAATTGCTCTGCATTTAGATTCCATTATGGCCTTTTTTTTTTTTTTTTTTTTTTTAATAGGGGATGGAACTCAGGGACACTTAACCACTGAGCTATATTCCCAGCTCCTTTTTGCATTTTATTTAGAGACAAGTCTAGTCTCTAAATTAGTTGCTTAGGGCCTCGCTAAGTTGCTGAGGCTGGCTCTGAATTCACTATCCTCCTGCCTCAGCCTCCCAAACTGCTGGGATTATAGAGAGGTGCTGCTGGGCCTGGCTGACTAATGGCCTTATTTTTAAACACTATCATTAAAACATTTTAGAAAATATTTATACTTTACAACAATTTAAACATATAATTTAAAAAAGTAGATGTCAACTTGAAAATGTGGGAAAGGGTACAGTTATTAAAAATTCTTTTGAGGATATACCCTAAATGTAGAGTCACTGAGTTGGAAGATTTAATTGAATTCATTTACAAGGATATGTAGACTGAGGCATCTATCTTATTTTAAGGATAGCCCTGACCCCACTGACCAGGTTCCTTTCTTCTTCGGAATGAATTGAAGAGACCTTGTTTGATCTGTGTGAACCTTTCCTTTCCCTTCTTTCTTTTCATTACTGTGCAGAACATTTCATTTTGGTTAGCAATCTTTGTCTAGGCAAACCTTATTATTACTAATTAGTTTTTTAAGCAAGTGGCTATTGGTTTCAATTTAAAAAATTTGAGTATCACATGGGAGAAATGGACATAATTAGAAAATGCAAGTAGTTTGCCTTAATACTGGGCCAAATTGTTGGCATTAAAATCTTATCCAAAGCCATGTTAAAGAGGTAATTTTTTTTCTTTTTATTTTATTTTCTTTATTTTTTAAAAAAACTTTGGTACAGGGTATTGAACTTAGTACTAGACAAGTAATCTGCAACTGAAATATACCTCCAGCAACAGGTAATATTAATAGGTTGTTCTGGGTCAGAGTTTGCAAATGGGAATCTCGTGGGCTGACCATGATTTACTTAATGGGATTTATTTGACCTACACTGTACTTATTTTTTAAAACTAGCTGACCAGTTTTAAAAATCAGGAGATTTCCATCTTCTCTTGGAAAACTGGAGTGTTTAGAAGTGCTGGGCCACATATTCACTGGGCAAGAGCATACACTGCCCCATTTAAGCAGAACATAAGTCTCTAAGTTTGCTATTACACTGGTTTTGTCTACACTAGTCTGTTTTACTCATTCATGATGTCTGCCTGACTTCTACAGGTATTTGAGATTGAAACATTAACTGTAGATAACTAATTGTTTTCCCTTGGGTTAAGAAGGAATCTGCAGAAACCTAAATATTCATACTGTATTATCGTGACCCTATTAAAAACTGCATTCAATAGGTCGTACATTCATACTGTGCCTTTGACTTTCATGGATTGTCACTGAAAGAAAGTGTTGTACATGCTTGTGCTTTTGGGGACCTGGCATATTTCTACATTACTGTTACCATGCAGCTCAGGCAAGACATTTCTCTTGGAATCTGATGAAAACCTTTGTTTCTATTGACAAATTTGTAAATATCTTCTCAAAGACAATGAAAATCAAGGAACTTAATTTATGGCTTAACTCTCATATTTCATATAATACATTGTAACCTACATATTTTGGTTCTTTTTCTTTAGTTTTGACCTCTTGGTCTTATTAGTTTCACTGGTCCTCATTTTTTACATGCACATTTTCCTTATTATATGTATTTAACTGAAGCTTTCTCAAATCACACATTTATTGATCCTTTCTTCATTTTTAAAGATGATTAGAGAACCTATTACATTTTGGTTCTACTTATGGGGTTATGTGATTTTGAATTTTCTGTGCTCTTGTTCTGGTCTATCATGAATAGATTGTAATTTTGGGGGGACAAGGACTTTTATGGTGGTCCTACAGTGTCTGGCATTCAGTGTAGGACTTCCTCTCTATGTAATGCTACCTGTTGTATCGTGTTTTGTTTTGCGTAGTACAGGATGATGATAACAGCAGAAAAAAATACTATTTTTATTTCAACTCTCTGGAGGAAAAGGATTTTTATCCACACTCTTGGAAAGCTTGTCAAAAACAATAACAACAAACACACACAAAACCCAAAAGATCTATGTGTTAGGTAACTGGGTAGTCAACATTTTCTCTAGTGATCAGGAGGGAGAAAGTAGCTCTGCTGCTTTAAACCTCTAATTAATTTAGTTTCATTTATCTGTCTATGAATTATTAATACCATGGACACAGGCTTCCTAAACTATGTAGTATGAGGGAGACCACATAAACTGTCAAAATGACTAATGCCTCTACAAAATCTTTACAAAGGAGAATCTGTAAAAACTCTGCCTAAGTTCATGCAGGTGCACAAGTCTGTGTACTTCTTAGACGTGGCAAAATGTAATCTAAGTCCACATTTATTGTTTGAATTCGCCAAGTTTTCTATGAAGAAAATGTTTTTTTTTTTTTTTTTTGGTGTAAAGGTACAAAGCAAGCTGTTGGACACACTTTCTTGACAACTCAGATCCCTGGCTCAGGGTACTGTTTAATGGCTCTGTCCACAGGGCATGCTCACTGCCTCATTTCTAAGGTTAATCACTTGCACTTAATTTCAAGTCATTTTTTTCACTTTGAAAATTCTGAATGCCTCATTGAGGACGGTAAGTACAATGTGTACCAAGCCTCTGGTTTCAAAGTTCAGCTGTCTTTGAGTTATTTGACTAGACAAAAGGTCGAAAGATATCTTTCACAGCAGGGAAAGTGTAATTTTCCATGTCTTTTTGAAATAATTGAAGTGACTTTTCCCCAAAATTTCCATAAATAAATAAATTTTACCAGTGGGACAACTTAATTTTGAGATGCCTCGGCAAAAATTTCAAAAGTAACCCTTTCCCCCTCCTCTGTAATCTAGTCTCCAGCCTCACTCTTAGTATGTACCCAACACTTGAAGGACCAGGAGGGGATCCCAGGTTAAAATCAAATATTTCACATTTAGATTAATGATATGAAAAGTTTTAGCCTCTAAAAAGTCTCTAAATTTGTGAGATTACAACACATACCTCACTTCTGTTATTTAATATTAAGTTGTTTCAGCAAACACTGGGAGAAGAGCTCTGGTGTCTGAGGCCATGCTTTTCAAATCTCTGTAGGGCCCTGCCATAATTTCCTGATTGTATTTCATATCATTTATCCATGTACCTTCCAGCAGATTCTCCTTGTGATGCACATGATTTCTGGGCTCCCACGTGAGGACAACTGTTTATCCTCCAAATCTACCAGGCGATTCTGCACACTGACTTAAACTTCTTGCAAAATCTACCTAGTCAGTTATATTTATAGTTTAGTGTTATTGTATATTTTTGTGTACTTTACTCAAAGTTGTTCAGTGTAGATATGAACCTACCAGAGGTTAGACTTAGCTCCCCCAATGGCAAATAGCAATAAAGCACGTGTGGGAGCGTATTATACACCTAAGTCTTGTCCTCCCCTTCCTGCCCATTCACTTGCCCACAGGACTACCTTCTTTTTATGACCTTCAACAAATGGCAGGGTTTTTTTTTTTTAGGGTGGGAGGCAGAGGTTTTAAGATTCTATTTAAGGTCTTTGATGCACTATTCCTATTCTTTTAACAGGTCTATCCAGTATGTACCTCTGGCTCATCTCCTAGACTATTTGTGATTAACAATCACTAGGAGTGGTCTAATTTTTTTTCATAATTGCTTAATATTTTTATGAGACTCTTCTTTGAACTATGCAAGTATGTTCATGATCATTTCCCTGCCTTGTTGCCTTTTGTTTTACTATCCCTACCTTCCAGAGCCTGTTTGGCAAAAGCCTATTTCCATAGCCTACTCCATGAACCAGTCTGTATACCCAATTCCTACAGGTCCCTGGGAAACCTTAAAGTGCTTGGTTGCTGATCCCTCCTTCTATACTGCAACCCATCAGCCACCTCTCATTTCCCAAGGCTTCCATCTGTCCAACAATTCCTTCTCTAGTCCATCCATCGCCTCCTCTTCTCCCTTGGGCAAGTGTGTCGAGTTGTCCCTCCAAGACTCTAAGTCTCTAGTCACGCCAAAGTATCTTGCCAGCCTCACTCACGCCCTAGAGCGAAGGAAGTATCTGTGGATGGTTCCCGGTAGAACCCCTACTCTTGGGCCTCGACTGCGGGACGTGGGTCTGTCCTGCGTCCGTCAGTCCCTAGCTTGCCTCTAATTCGGCAGGAACTTTACTCCGGAGGGGAGGAGAGGAACCGCAGAGTGGGTGCGGTCCAGAACAGAGACTGGCGGGCGCGGGCCCCCGAGGGGTCGCCAGGCGGAGTGGGCGTGCTATCGGGCCGGGGGCGTAGCGGGCCGCCCTGCCCTATAAGGGGCCGAGCCGCCTCTGCCGCCGGGCGGGTGCCGGGCGGACCGCGGCGGCGGCGGCGGCGGCGGCGGCGGCGGCTGCTGCGATTGGCTCAGGCGCCCCATCCGGGGACTGGGCTCAGCGCTGCTCGTTCGCCCTAAAGGTACCAATATGGCGGAGGTGAGCAGGGAAACCGGGCAGGAGCGGCCGGGCTGGAGCTGGCACCCGGCGGCCCCTTTTGACTCCCGAGGCAGCCTGGGGGACCCAGGGCTCCTCCCGTGGCCCTACGGGGGGCGGCACGGCGACGCGGGGGTCGCGGGGCGGCAACGGGCCGCGGCCGGGCCGGCTGGGGGGCGGGAGCGGGCGCGGGAGCGGTCTCCCTCCGGGACTAGGCCGCGGCGGCTCCGGCCCTGGCCCGGCCGGGCGATGGGGCCGGACCGAGGCGTCGGTCGTCGGCAACGAGCCCCGATCCGGGCTCGGTGCTTTGCCGTGTCCCGGGTCGCTGACGCCGCCGCCGGCCCCTCCGCGCCTCCTTTCGGAGCCGGGGTGGGTGGAAACCGGCCGACCGCCCCCCCTCCGCGGCCGGATTGCAAAGCGGGGAGCGGGCTGCGCCACTGCCGTGCGGGAGGAGTGCGTTATGCCCCCAGCCCACAGACCCGGGCTGCGGCGCGAAGGAGCCGCTCGCTCCACTTTGCTCCTGGTGCGGAGAGGAGCGGGATGCGCGGCCGCCGGGCTTCACGGGCGAAGAGCGGGACTCCCCGCCCCGCAGCCCGGGAGGTGCGAGCGCCCCAGGGGTGAAGGGGGCAGACCTGGACCCTTGACGCCCTCCCCAGGAGAGCGGCTAGATAGTCCCTTTTTCTGGGTAGAGGGGGAATGCTGGGCAATCGAAACTGCCTGGGCTATCTCCCCCGGGACTAGTGAGCTGGGGGGAGGGGGCGGCGGCGATAGGAGCCCCTCTGCAGGAGCTGGCTGGGCCGAGGGGCGAGCTGGCGGGCCCTGAGAGAGACTGAACACCCTGGAAGGAACCAGTATCCCCCGGACTGAGAGGCCGCGTCTCAGGATTCGGAAGAGGATGGGGAGCTCCTGCTTTGGTTTGGGGACGAGTGTCCGGTTCGAGCCGGCCTATGCTCCCGGCAAAGGACAGCCCCCGAGTTGGGGCTCCCGGGCCCTCAGGGGCAGACACACTCTTAGAAGGCGAGTCCCTTCCAGGAAAGGGTTGCGTTTCGAGGAGTTGCCTGGGGCCGTGGAGAGCTGGGTGGGAATTGGGGGACTCCCAAGTTGCCAGGGATGGGGGACTGATGCCGTGAGCCCACTCTCTGGGTTTTGCTTCTTCGTTCTGAAACTTGCTGAGCTTTAGAAAGCCGCTTTCAGTTGCCTGTTAGATTCTGGGTTTCGTCCCGGGTCTGCGAGTTTGTACACTGGGGACTCGAGGAGGAAGGCGAGGCAGCCAAGAGGGGGCCCGAAAGGGGCCGGGAGCGATCGGAGCGAAGCTACGTCTTGCACTTTTTGGCAGCTGCGGAGGAGCGCTCGGCTCCGCCCCCTCTGCGCCCTGTTGCGGGAGCTGCCTCTTTTCCTGGCTATGCTATCTAACCTCGCGTTTTCTTCTCTTTCTCTCCTAGGCTTCTTTTGGAAGTTCGAGCCCAGGTTTGTCCTATTTTTTACCTCTTCAGTGGGTCCCAGAGGTTAATGGGGTCTTGAAGGCATGTTGGTAAAGAATTCTGCTTGGAAAATTATACTGTAGTTTTTCATCGTTAAGAATTTCAATGTGCATTTGATAATTAAATTAAGGATTTCAGTGTGCATTTGGTAATTAAATTGTTGGAGAAAGGAACAGTTATACTCTTTTTTCCCCCTTGCATGTTGAAAAATACACCTTGTTACAAAGCTGCTGATAGACAAGTGAGCTTTTAAATAGTGTCTTTAATTTTCACATATATGTTTTCCTCCAAGTCCAAAACAGTGAGTACCAAATCAACTTTTCACCAACTTTTGCAGTTTGGATTTTAGTTTCTGTTTGTTCGAGAAATTGATCTCTACTTTTTCTGAATTTGGTGGCTGCTTAGGTTGATTGGTAACTGGAACTCCCCATCTCCTCTTAAGTCTCCTTTTCATAATTGAGAAATGTCTATAGTTTGTGTGAAAACTAAGAGTTAAAGCTATCTTTAAAACACACATATATTCCAAATTTGGCACAGAAGAGGGATGATAGAAGATTTTTGAGCTGAGACAACATTAGAGCTTCTGGAAGTGTTTCTTGATCTTTTTGAGGTTAGAAGTTCTTGTTAGGATTTGATAAAAATAAGGGACTCTCCCTGAATGCTCTAGATAGGCATAGTTATACACAGAGTGGGGGCTTGTGGGATCCCTGAAGCTGATCCATGTCAGCTTTCCTCCTGTGCTAAGATGTAAGGTTTCAACTTCTCATCCTCTTTCCAGTTCCCCTCTTAACTGCCACTTTCTCCTGTCATAGGGTCCAGGGAAAGCACCTCTGGATCTGTCCACTTCCCTTAGTTCACCTAGAGACTTTTAAATCATGCTGCTAAAGAATCATAACTTAGTGGAGTGTGTATGAGCCCCCAAGTTTTTCATTGCATATTGCCATAGAATGAACAATTCATTGTTTTTGCAATATTACTTTTTGTATTAAGTCAAAGGTCTTACTTGGGTATTATAATTAACACTAAATTGAAGGAATTTATGATTACTTTAAAAATAGCTATCTATACATTAAAAATTGTTTTCAAAAGTTTTGCTAATTTTGAGACAAACATTTCTTTGTTATGACTGATTTCAGGGAAAGAATATTTATGTACATGATGCCAAACATCTGGATGATAATGGAAATTTTCCATTTTGCATCACTGTTTGTTAGAAGTTGTGATCTAAATAAAAAGGCAAAACACAGTGTGCTGTTGATGTCTAAACAGACACTTATAACCTGTTTTTAATCAGTTCTGCCAATTTTTAAAGAGAAATTTGGAACTAAAAGAAATTCTTAATTCAGCCAACCTTATGTGTTTTACAAATGAAAAGCTTGAGCTACACCCAGTAAATTTAAATAGGTGCCTGAAAGCCAAGGACAAAGCCAGGAATAGGTCCTCAGGCCCTTCTGTTTTATGCAGGACACTTTGACAAAGCAATAGTAATTTGTAGGAATTCCTTAGAAAAGAAAATCTGTAATGGGTGCATGTTCTGTTATTGAGCTAGTTAATAAATGCTCATCTTTGTCTTTAAAATTAAGTTAAGCCACACCTACTTCATCATGTTTTTCAGATGAGCAGATAATATTTTCAACTGCAAAGAAATAGCATCATAATGTAAGCTTTCTAAAGAATTAAGTACCATAGAAATTGTTTCTTAGGACTAATAGAGTTTTCTAAACTCAGAATCAGAAATATTGAATTCTATCTGTAGTTTTTCCATAGTGAAAAAATTTTAGCCTATTTCACTGTTTTGGTAATGCTCTCACATTGTGTTTAAATGTTTGAAATTTTAAAATATTAGTTTGGCTCAAAGTAGATTAACTTTTTCTTCTCCAAATTCTGATATTACTTTCCCTCCATATTCTTGAAAGTTGCTAGTCTAATTGAATTAGATGTTATGCTATTTTTTATAAATCATATTTCATTCTCTTGGGATTGTGGATTTTATTCATTTCTTTTTGTTTTTGGAATATTCAATTGACTTCCTATTTGCTATTAAAAATTATTATAATTTTATAAATAAGTATGAATTGGCCAAAACAACTGGCAATGGGTTATGTCTTCTAAAACTTTCAGATAATGATTTTCTGTGGTCTCTTTGTATAATCCTAACAACTGTATTAGTAATCTAAAGTAAAGCATAGATTTGTAGTTTTATACTTGACTGACTGATGCTGGGGAGCTTGAAATACTGTTATACATATGTAAATGATACAGTGCTTTTAAAAACTAAATTTCTGAATAGCTGTTTCACAGAAATTTGATTTTTGTCCTATAAGCAAAATTTCTGTTGAGTTTTGTGTCTTTATTTGAGGGTTAAAATTTGGTAAAATTTACATTCTCTTCTGAAGTGTTAGACTTCATGGATAGTGGATTCTTGAGAAGTTTTCCATTCCTGGAAATTTAATTCTTCTGACATTTGCCTTTGTTTTTAAACAAATGTCTTAAATTAATTATTAAGCAAGTTTCATTGCTTTTCTGTTGGAATATTTATTTAAGACCACACCATTTAAATCACTTTACTGGTATTGTAAGTTGGACCCCTTGTAAAAGTGTTTGTAAATTATTCTGCCTTGTTTTTTTCCTGATTTTAGTATCTTTTCAGAATCACATGGTCTTACTTTGTAACCTATAAAATATATAGTAAATTTATAGGAACACATTTTTACTTTTTAAATAACCTTGTGAATATGTTAAGTGATTCAGTTTGTTTCATTCCAGTTGGGTCTTTGTCTTCTGAGGATCATGATTTTGACCCCACTGCTGAGATGTTGGTCCATGACTATGATGATGAAAGAACTCTTGAAGAAGAAGAGATGATGGATGAGGGTAAAAACTTCAGTTCTGAAATTGAAGACTTAGAAAAGGTAAAGGTTTTACTTTAGTATTTTAACACAAACTTTTGGTAAAAATTTTGAAATACTCTTGTAAATTATTTTGCAATTTACCTGAAATAAAAGTAGCATGTGCATATTTCTTTTTTTAACCTCACTTTTTAGAATGTCAGTGGTTTTCTCATTTTGAGAGTATCATAATAAATATTTTTTAATTTTTCAAAGTTAATTTATATCTGTCAAACTAATTTTTTAGCTTATCAGCACAGTGAAATAGGTATACGCAGTCCTCTAACACAAGAGAAAAGTGAAATATAAGAAATCTAGACCCTAAACTCAATTTTGAATCCCATCCAGCCTTCTTTTCATTATATCCATACCATTCTGTTGAGGGTAAAACTAAGTAGTATAGTAGATACAGGAAGAAGTCTTTTTCTTCATAAAACTTTAAAGACACTGGAAAAGTTTTACTGTATTTTTAAATGTAGATCAGTGATATGCCATCCCCTATCCTCTAATCATCTTTTAAAAAGTTGTTAGGATTGAATATATATATAACTTATTTATTTATTTATTCAGTACCAGGGATTAAATCCAGGGGTACTTAACTTAACCACTGAGCCATATCCTCAGCACTTTCTATTTTAATTTTTAAATTTTGAGACAGGGTCTCGTTAAGTTGCTAAGGGCCTAGCTAAGTTGCTAAGGCTGGCTTTGAACTTGTGATCTTCCTCCCGAGCCGCTGGGAGTATAGGCATGTACCACTGTGCCTGGCTTGGTTTATAACTCTTTAAACCCAAAATCAATACAAAGAAATGAGCTGTACTTTAAATCTACATTTATACTAGGACGATAGAGAAAGGCCTTCATAGTAGTCAGCTTGAAAACTCTAGGATTATACTTACCTATAAATTAACCTTACTGAAAATTTCTAATTAGCTCAGAAAAAAAAAATTATTATTCAGGAATAATATTGAATAATACTATCCTCTAAGTTCTTTTTTTTTTTTTTTTTTTTCCGGGGATTGAACCCAGGGGCATTTAAACCACCGAGTCACATCCTCAGCCCCTTTTTGTGTTTTATTTAGACACAGGTCTCACTGAGTTGCTTAGGGCCTCACTGTGTTGCTAAGGCTGGCTTTGAACCTGGTATCCTCCTTCCTCAGCCTCTTGGGCTTCTGGAATTTCAGGTGTGCACCACTGTGCCTGGCTCTTCTAAGTTCTTATATCTCTCTTTTTTATGGAAGGTAAAGCACCCTCTTATATAATCTCCTCTACTTAGTATCTTTGTGAGTCAGGGGTGGGGTGTTACTTCATTTCTTTTTTCATGTTAATGCACAGAGAAACAGAAGGCAGATTCTTCAGGGCCTGACATTTTCTAAACACATTCAGTCATTTGGTTAGTTATTCAACATGATCTCAGATTTAGACTTATTCGCTTAATAGTATATCCTATAAAAGCCAAATTTATGAGTATTAAACTAAAAATACCATGAAATACTTGGTTGAAAAAGAAGTCTTTTGCCTGCTTCTCCTTTCACTGTGGTGATAAAATGTTACCTGTTGATGACAAAAGATGCCAAAGAGTCTCAAACTGTACCTTGCCTTTATTCAGGCAATTCCTTCTTACTTCTTATGAATGGGCAGTCTAGAATAACTAAGAATTAACAATCTAGCTGATGTTGTCACTAAGTCAGGGTCTGTGGTACATCCTGGAATTAGAAAAGTGAACAGTTTGACAATGTTCCTGAACTCTAGGAGCTTACAATCTAATATAGGGTGGTAGTGGGAACAAGGTTTTTAACATGATATCCTTGTGACAACTATGGAAGAAGGAAGCAATGAGAGGTATGGGAGGAAGGATGTATAGATTGTATAAAATATGTTTAGCCTTGTATGGAAGTTCAGGGAAGCATAGATAATATTTCTCTCCTATGTTGTAAGTTAGAATTGCTGCTGTGGGCATGTTTTATGGGGATGGGGCAGAAGTCTCAAGTGGTCTCATGATAATGTGTTTGTTGTTAAAAGCATACAGATAGCAATCTATTTCAACATCATGTAAGAAATGTTTGATAGAAATACAGTTGGTCACAGTGGTTCACAACTGGTTCTAGTTACTTGGGAAACTGAGGCAGGAGGATTCCAAGTTTGAGGCCAGACCTAGCAACTTGGTGAGATACTGTCTCAAAAAATAAAAAAGGGCTAGAGATGTAACTCAGTGATAGAACACCTGGTTTCAATACCCAGTACCAGAAAAAAAAGACATCAGACTACATTTTAGTATGCAAATAAATAGCTGTTTGTCAATAAAATAGAACTGTGTTACATTTATTATGTTAAATTACTTACTACTCAAGCATGGATAATCTGGTGGTGATGTTTATAGGATGGCAAGATTATTTATTTATTTGTTTGTTTATATTTATGTGGTGCTAGGGATTGAACTCAGGGCCTTATACATGTAAGGTAAGACAAGTACTCTACCAGCTGAGTTATACCCCTACACAAGATTTTATTTTTCAGATTTTAAGTTTTATTCTTTGAGAGGCTGTAATAATATATGCCTTGGTCTGTGTTGAGTGAGTTTCAAAAGGGAATTGCGTGCATGCCTGTCCTCCCACTACTTGAGAGGCAAAGGTAGGAAGATCACTTGAGACCAGTCTGGGCAACATAGCAAGAACCTGTCTCAAAAAAAAGAATAGGTAAACACAAAAAGTAAAATAGAAGATAGATTGAAATAATCAACAGTAAATTTACTAGCTTAGCTATTCACAGAACAACCTTATCCCTCCTCCTGTGGTTTTTTATTTTGTTTAGTAAATATTGATAATTAAATTTTTTGTAATGTCACTAAGTTTATATATTCAGAAAAATCCTATGTCCTTAAAGTGTTTTAGCTTCTCAGTATGTACTTGGATAGTAGCTTCTTGGCAAAATACAGATGACCTTTAAATAAATCCTAGAAAGACCCAAGAGCTGTGTCTTTATTCAGACAGCTGATCCTTCTCATGGAGCAGTGAATAAGAAGAGCTATTTCTAAGAGTGACTTTCTACTTACTTCCTCTGATTTACCCTTCTTATCTGTAGTAAAGATAACAGTAATCTCTATTCTTTATTGGTTTGTAATGAAAATGAACATGAATGAAAGACAAATATTGAGAGGAGTATTAAATTTTTAGAAGAAATTATTTATTTTGATTATATATCGTAATTTATTACTAGAACAATGATTTAGGTGTTGTTGCATGTCAACAGTCTTGGGGCATGATGTGAATATTTAAATAAATTATAAATAAGTTTTTATGTCATGGTAAATAAATTTGATTGTCAGCTGTAAGTACGGCTTTTATTTTAGTGCTTGTAAATTTTGGGCTCTTGTGGAAATTTTTCCATATCATGTGGTACAGAAAATAAGAGGTACAAAATCAGTTTTCTTATAGTAGCTCTTTGGTAAGTATGTGACTAGATTATGTAACTAGATTGTAATTTTTAAAAATACTAAAGGGTTTATCATAATTTTATATATTTTAATTTTTTCATATTATTGCTTTCTGAATGCTTTTAATTTAATAGTTCTAGGTAAGATCTCGAACTTCTATTTACTTATTTTTTTGCCACTGGGAATTGGACCCAGGGGCACTTTACCACTGAGTTCTACTCCCAAGTTCTTTTAATTTTTAATTTTGTGACAAGGTCTCACTAAAATGTTGATGCTGGCTTCGAACTTATGATCTTTTTGCCTCAACCTCCTGAGTCCCTGATGTGAGCTAAAACTCCCAGTGGATCTAGAACTTTTAAAATTGTTCTTAACCATTCCAGCTTTAATAAAAATATAGATTTCCCCCTGATGTTTAAAAATTCCTCCCAAATTCAGAAAAGTATAAATAAATGAGAAAGTTTAAAAAATATATCATTAATGCCACTTAAACTTTTTAGCATAGATGCTTTAAAAAAATTGAAAATTAAGTATTGTTTCACAAGGTATTAAACAGATGTTACATTAGTTACTAAAATTGATCTGCACCTCACAGTCATGTTTGACCTATCCAGCAACGCCATCAGATGTATCAGATGAGTATTGGCAGTATTTCCTTGGCTCAGAGGCCTTATTGAGTGTAAGATGTACCATTTTTTTTAGAAATAGTGTAGATGGGTTCAAGGAAGAATACAATTTGTTGATAATGAGTTGCATCCTACTTTCTGAAATTTGAGGCTGTGCTTCATAGAATGAAGGAAATAATGGTATTTTCCTTTTTACAGATAAGGAAATGGAGGTGAAAGGGATTAGGTGATTGCTCAGGGTAATTGTTAGCAATTATTGTGTCCTCTGTCTCTAAATTTTACACTTTTCTAATATAGACTTTCAACTTATAAAGAAGTTTGTTGACAATTGTGATTAGACTAACTGTGTCACTTAGAATTAAGTAGGTTCAATAAAATGTCCCCCAAAATAAGGCAGGAGAGAAAAATCTCTCTACCTGGGATGAGGTGCTAGATAAAACTTCTAAGTGAATCTCACCACTACAGATACTTAAAGACCTTTAAATATATTAATTCAGTTTTGAAAAAATTGTTTTTATTCTTCAGAGGACTGAGTACATTATGGATAGACTGCGATAGAAAGTTCATATATATTAAGTGCTTCAGAGACAGGATTCACCTTTTCCAGTTTTAACAGTTTTATAATAGATAATTTGTATTTTAAAACCAGTCCCCTCTAGAGAATCTACAGAGTGGCATTCCTTGAACTTAGTAAGGAGGTTACCACTAAGGTGGTTATCATCTCCTTCAACGGATCATCATGCTTGTGTCTTTGCAGAGAAAGAAGGGTTTTTCAGGAGTGACGACCAAGAATCTCCTCTTTCTTCCACACAAACTTTTATTCTTTTCCCTCCTGTCCCAGATCACATCCGACCTGCCCTTAGTTTATTATAGTTTAATTTTTTTTTTATTTAAACATAGAACCTTACCAATGTGCTTTCCACATTTGGAAGATGTTATCTCTGACCCCATTTTGCCCTCAGTCATTCTCCAGTTTCAGAGATGTATATGTACTCTCTCTCCTCCCATTCTAGTCCTAGCTTGACTTCTTCCACCTCACTCTAAAGTCACTGATTGCCAAATACTAAGAATTCTTGTCTATTTATCTCATTTGATTTCTCTTTGGTATTTGACCCAAGTGACCATCCCTGGTTTCTCCACGCTTGCATATTCATAAAATCCTGCTTTCTCCTAGTTCTGCTTCTACTCTCAGATGTTTCCCTTTCTCATTTATGGACTTGTCTGTCTTTGCCCACGTAGTAGTTGATGACATTCTCCCAACCCTTAGCTTTTTGCCCTTTCTGGGTGATCCCATTCAAGCCTACAGCTTCAGCTTTTGCCTTAAACTCATTACCATGTTAAACCCTTGAGTTTGTGTTTCTATCTTATAATGGTGCTACAGGTCTCTAACTTCCTGTGCCAGAAATCTTGCAGTTCTTTTATACTCCTATGTTGCTTTCATTTCCTCTGTCAATTAAGTCAAGAAATCAATTCTTTTTTCTAAATTTAGAAAATAATTATCTTCCTTAGTTCAGATTCTTATTCTTCTACTTCCCTAGAATGTTTTTTTCCAAAATGCAAATCATGCTCAAGATTTTTTAGACATATATCCTGTTGCCTATAGAGTAGTAGGTTTGAAAGTTCTTCTAGTAAAGCATAGATCCCCTCTTTTCTCTCTGCCCTCTCTGTGGGTGAGCTCATCAACTCCTGTGGCTTTAAATATCATCTAGATGCTAATGAATGCCAGATTTATATCTTTAGCCCAGCCTGATTCTCTAAGCTCCAGGCTCATGGCCAACTTGACTTTTCTACTTGGATGTCTCAGTTCTCTCAAACTTAACTTGTGTCTTCTGCAGAACTCTTTTTTTTTTTTTTTCCTTCAAAAACCTTTTCTTCCTTTAGTCTTTTCTGTCTCACTTATTATCTAGAGGTTACTACCCTCTGGAGACTTGCTCAAATAGAAATCTGCAGATTTGTCTTTCCCTCTCCCTTCACTCCCACATCTAGTAACCTGTTTGATTCCACTCCAAGATATATCTCATCTATTCATTTCTGTTTGTGTCTATATCATTACCTTAAATCAGCATGAAGCTCCTTAAGTGATCTTTGTATCTCTCCATTCTCCACCCTGCTGACTTTTCTTCATGTAGCTGCCCAGTATTTTAAAAAAGAAATAATGTTATATCTCTCCAGTTTTTTAATTCTCCAGGGGTTTCTCATTGCTCTGTGAATAAAGTCCAACTTCCTTTCCCTGGCCACAGGTCTCCCTCTGATCTGTCCCAACCTCTTTTGCCATTCTTTTCTCGAGTCCCTCTTCATTCTACTCACTGAGTTTTGGCCACTCAGTTTAGTGGCAGTTATCTTCAGGCTTCACAGGTCTTTTCCTTGGCTTGAAATGCTCTTTAGGATATTGGCCGTATCTCAGACTTTAGCCTCATCTGAAGATCTTTTCCTGTCTTTCTCTGTTACTCTATAAATGGACCCCTAATGTTACTCTGTATCTCAGGGTTTGTTGTGTTTCCTTTTTAGTGATCATAATTGGCAGTTCTTTATGCATATATATTATTAGTACCCTCTAGACTATAAGCTGTAACAGGACAAGCAAGGCCTGTGTTTCATACCAGCATCTGACATGATGGCCTTCTGGCATACACTCAGTGCTCAGTGATCATGGACACACCTCCCTTGGACACGTCCCTTATCTGTCAAAAGACTCTTCTTTTTTTAAGAGTTAACTCATTGCTTTCCCTCTCTGTGTATATCTCTACTTTGATATCATTTTTCCTGGGGTGTAGGTTTCCCTTCTTTGTATTTACAAACTCATAGCTCTAATTCTAGAATTGGGTATTGCAGCCATTACATTGTATTATAATTGTTGACTTGACAGTTTCTCTCACCAGCACTGAATTATTTTAGTGTAAGAATTTCACTATGAATTTCTATATCCATAGACGGTAACCCTCAGCAAAGTACCTAGAAGTCAATACATGATGAGAAGGTGGACCATCAGTGCTAATAAGTGAAAATTGCTATTTTCCCACCATGTCATAAGAGACTCTAAATTGGATTCTGGTCACCTTTGAGGGTTCTTTGGTTTGAGAAAAGAATAATTCATTGGAGGTTTCCACAGTGGGTGAATTTATGTCTGCCCTGACCATCCAGTTCGATTTGTGCTGACTTTAGGCTCCCAAAGCAGGGTTTTGTTTGTTTGTTTAAGTTGATTTCAATCCCAAGCTGAAAGGATTTCATGAGTCACATGATTTTATAGTCATTAGAAAGGCATATGTCTGAGTTGGGGTTGTAGCTCAGTAATAGAACTCTTGCCCAGTGTGTTCAAGGCCCTGGGTTCCATCCCTAGCACTATGGGTGGAGTGGGGGGAGATAATTGCAAAGAAGGTGTATGTCTCCTGCAAATTTATGAATTCATATTCTATCATGTCCCGTATTCTAAGTTCATTTAGAATGATTCAGTCCCAGTCAAGCACAGTGGTATGAAAGTTTCATACTTGAAATAGTGAAGGCCATATTTTGGGGATCTTCAGAGCCTTTATTCCTTTTGGGCCCTGGTGAGTAACCAGCATCTGTCTAGGAGTTATCACTGCTACTATCAGCTCACTTTGTGATCACATGTGGGCATGTTTTATACATTTGGTTTTAGCATTTTCATTGTCTATGCTTCATGACTTAGGTGTTTTGTCTAAAAGAAAAAACTAAACCAATAAGCAACTATAGAAATAAGTCTCTTAAATTCATGGACAAAGACATCTTTTAAAATGTTTAATGCATTAATTAGTTCATGAGTATATAGTTTTGAAGTTACTTATTTGATAATTATAAAGAGTTTTTTTAATACTTTAGTTTTTAAACTAAAATCTATTTAAAAGGGAAATATAACACTTATATTCAGATGAATTAGTTGAGGGGGAAACAGTGACTGGGTGTCATTCTGAGTGATGGCATAGGTAGTTATAACATGGGTAGCACTGGAGCCAGAATATGTGATTTTATTAAAGCTATTAGTAAGACAACTTGCAGGACTGGGATTCAAACCCAGAGTTAAGCTTCAGTTTTCTCACCTGTGAGAGAGATTAATACAATCTTCATTGGATGTTTGTGAAGAAGTTAGACAGACTGGTATGAAATATCAGTTGTAGTAAGAATGCTAAAGGATGCTAACATAAATTTTGCAAGTGTTAGTGTTCAGTTAAAGATTTATTATCAGTGTCTTCTAATTAATAGGAAGAATAAAACAAGTAATCACATTATTTAATTGCAAGGAAACAAGCAACAAATTACATGAAGTAAGTGAATGAAAATATTTTCAATGCATCTTTATAATAATGTAAAAGATCTTCACCAAAGCAGATTCTTTTAGAATTTTTAAAGAATGAAATGATGTTAGGAAATAAAAACTGAGTTTTGTTATTAATTAATTAGAGCTCTAGGAGTTTTGTCTTGTTTTCTGACAAAAAGAAAAACTAAAACTTGGTTTTGATTGATAACTGCTATTTTGATAATGTGCTTTATGAACTTAAGAGCATTGCGACATCTTCTAAGTTGTGCTATAATTGTGACATCTGCTAAGTTCATGTTTGTGTCCTGGCTTGAATAGGAAGGAAACATGCCTCTAGAAGATTTACTGGCATTCTATGGCTATGAACCTACAATTCCAGCAGTTACTAATTCCAGTGCAAATAGCTCTCCAAGTGAACTTGCTGATGAATTACCAGATATGACACTGGACAAAGTAAGTACAAGCATTTAAAAGAAAAATTCAGAGGGCTGGGATTGTGGCTCAGTGGTAGAGACAAGGGTCTAGCATGGGCAAGGCACTGGGTTTGATCCTCAGTACCACATAAAAATGAAAGCATTATGTCCACCTACAACTAAAAAAACAAATAAATAAAAATTCAGGATCCATTTCTATTGACTGTTTTATTAGAATTCCCTTTGTTTAAAGCATTTTATAATGTTGGCATATAAACTTTATATTGACCCATAGCTCTTATCATTTTGATTTAAACTTTGT
Source organism: Urocitellus parryii (assembly GCF_045843805.1). Classification (NCBI taxonomy): domain Eukaryota; kingdom Metazoa; phylum Chordata; class Mammalia; order Rodentia; family Sciuridae; genus Urocitellus; species Urocitellus parryii. Next base: position 44,450,270 of record NC_135531.1, on the reverse strand, counting down.
TTAATAGTTTTAATCACACTATTTTTAATAATATAATAATACTACCTACTATTTTAAGAGTGGGAAATAGGAATTTATTGCATACCTAACTATTCTCTAGTATTTTTTTCATTTTTCTTTTGTAGATAGATATATTTAAGTAGATTTTGCTTTAACTTCTTTCAGTCTACAAACATAAGAATGTGTTGGTTAATTAAACCCCCAGAAGCCTTCAAACCCAGCTTGCTTAGGCATAGAGTAGTTGAAGAAAAGTTCTGTTTTCTGGGCTTTCAGAGTGACAGCAGCCATAGTAGCCAAGGATGTGGTGACCTTGGTGATTCTGCCTCACTCTCCCATGTAGTTGGGACTATAGGTACACAACACAATACCTGGTTGTGGTGAGGCTCACTACCTGCAGAGGAGAATCCACATAGCCTATGCTTTGCTAACATAACAGTTCCCTGGAAAGCTTTCCTTGGCTTTCAAGTCTTAGGCAGGGAGAGGAATATACATTTTGGAACCTGTCCTAAGAGTTATGTTTTTCCCATTTTGAGTTAAATGTGATATTAAATGTACCACAAACCTTAGTTTCCATTATCACTTAGTATTGAGTGATGCTGCGTACTAGTCATAAGGATAACTGTACACTTATATAAAAATTAATTCAAACTTGCTTTTAAAATTATATCATTAGTTGGACTTTTAAAATTGTTAAAAGTGGAATTTGAAAACATTTTTAAATTTTTATTTTATTGTTGATGAAAAGTAAATATAATTGTTAACCACTTAGAAATCAGATTATTTTTGTGTATATTTTTTTTTTTTATCTTTTTTGGAACTGGGGGTCGAACCCAGGGCTTTGAGAAAGCAAGGCAGACGCTTTGCCACTGAGCTATATGCCAGCCCTAGTTTTTTTGTTTGTTTGTTTGTTTATTTTGAGATGAGGTTTTGTTAGATTGCTCAGGCTGGCCACAAAACTTCTGGGCACACAAGTGATTCTGCCTCATCCTCCCATGTAGTTGGGACTGCAAGTACACACCACCATACCTGGCTAGAAGTCAGATTATTTTTGTTGAAAATTAGCTGTAACTCTATTTAAGTTCTCCCCACATTTCACAAATTAGGCAAATTATTTGTCTTAAGTGTGTAATTGCATTTGTATTATTCTTATTAATAGTATATTATTAAGTGTATAATTAAATATCAAATGTCCAAATATTTATATGAAGTAAATTATAGGAGATTTCAAAATTACTTTGCAAAACTAATAAGACATCAACTGGTTACTAATTGTATTATTTTATTAAAAATAAGAAGATATTTTTCTTAATTGACAAAATATAATCCTTTCTAACTAGTACTGCCTTCCTAATCTTTCAGGAAGAAATAGCAAAAGACCTCTTGTCAGGTGATGATGAGGAAACTCAGTCTTCTGCAGATGATCTGACACCCTCGGTGACGTCTCATGAAACTTCTGATTTTTTCCCTAGACCTTTAAGATGTAAGAAACCCAGACATTACTGTTTGAGGTTTTTTTTTTTTTTTTTTTTTTTGTGTGTGTGTGTGTGTGTGCATGCATGCACAGTGCTGAGAATTAAACTCCAGAACCCAGGGCTTCATGCATGCTAGACATGCATGTACTATATCCTTAGCTAATTGTAGCAGTGGTAGTGTGAGTACATTTTATTACTCAGTAATTTATGTTTAATTGTTTATTCTAGAATGATGTGTTTTACATAGTTTAATAAAATATTATTATAATTGGAACAATATTATCACCTTTTTGTTGGGATAGAGGTAGTAAACTAAAGGCTGTTTAAAAATAGAAACATTGACTTAGTTTTACAAGGCTGCATTCTTTCCCAAGGCTCACCTATTTCTATCTTAGTTCAACCATGAAGTTTTAAGAGACGAATTTTCGGTTTCTGTTAAAAGGCTCTTGCTCTCCTGATTTTGAAAACTTATCAGTGCTAAAAAGTGTTTTTATTTTTAGTGGTTCATTCTTTTTTTCCTGTTAGTTCTCGGTGTTATCCCTCAATGTTTATCAGTAACATTAAAAAGGTTTTAGACTAAAATAAGTATTTTTTAATGCAGTCTATTTGTTTTAGGTATATTTGTGGTAGAAAAACTACTCGATTGATAAGTTCAAATGCACATTTATGAGTGTGCACACAGAAACCATTTTGATAGACTCAATCTAGCTCTTTGTATATATTTACTAATTAATGTAACAGAATTCTAGTGCTATACTGTCTTTTTAAGTTGATCACAATAGTTTCTTTTTTATCTCCCAATCTATTTATTGGTATGCTACAATAATTGTAAGGATATTATATATACTTTATATTTAGAGTTTTCATAATCCTATTTTGACTAATGTCCATTGTGAAAATAGTGGAAGTTTATTAGATTTCTGCTGACAAAGTATTCAACCAATTTTTATAAAATACAGCATAACAGGTATTCTCCAAGCTACTACAAAAGTTAGCAATGAAAATCATGAAATTTTTTTTCTTTTAAAGCAAATACTACATGTGATGGTGATAAGGAATCAGAGGTAGAAGATGTTGAAACAGACAGTGGTAACTCACCTGAAGATTTGAGGAAGGTAAATTGAATTACCATTATAATCTATTAGACCATTTTGGACTAAATTGCCTTTTGAAAACATTCGTGAAGTGATTTATGGTCATTTTGTTGTTTCAAGAGAAAGTTTCTTGGGACCTGTAGAAACCAAATTAGTGGTTTAAGACTTTTCCCCCCCAAGTGTTTATAATACATTGTTTTTCTGAATTTTCCTGTAGGAAATAATGATCGGTTTACAATATCAGGCAGAGATTCCCCCTTATCTTGGAGAGTATGATGGTAATGAAAAAGGTAAGAAAATCTTTTGATTTTAATAGTGTTTGGTAGGCTGAACTACTACTTAATGTGTTTACTTAAATATCTGATTATATACTGGCCTGGACAAAAATAGATAGATTTAAGATTGGAGGAACTTCTAGAGTGAAGATATTTAGGCATCACTTAGGGAAAATATATCAAAAGTAACCAACTATGAGTCTCAAAGCCCTTCCTACGTATAGGGGCTTCTTAGCCAGTGACTCAATGCTTGTTCAAACAGTGGAAAATCTTTTGAAGGTTAGCACCTTAACCTGTATCTTGCTTTAGTAGATGTTGGTAGAATCTCATCATCTGAGGTAGTGAGAATGTTATAGATGCAGTCTGTGGAGTGAAAACTCTTGAAGATAAAAAGAGATTAGAAGAAATTCTTTTGCTTCAGCTGAAAGAGCAGGAGGTGGAATGGAAGGATTCTGCTGTTTTGCTTTTGCAGTCAGTCTTTCTTCACATTTTTGGTAGATTTCAACTGTAGTTGGTTCTAAAAGTATGGAGAGGAGAGGTAGTAGGAAATAAAAATACAGGTATCCTTCCCTAGTTGATCTTGGAAACCAAGTAGATTTGAAAAATTTCCCTGGGCATTTGGTCCTTTCCCAATTGAGTCGATTCTTTGCTGTGAAGTCACAAGGGCAAAAGCTACATAGTCAACACAAAGCCTTCCAGGTTCTTCTTTCTTCCTTTCCATTATGCCAGATCATCCACCATTTAAAGGAGGCTACCCTGGGGTCCTTAGCCTTGGCTGCTATCTAGCAACACCATTTTCCTACACTGTTTTTAAACTGATGGAAGACAGTTGTCCATTGGGGAACATATAATAGCTGATGATCTTACTGTACCAGCCTCTTGCCTTCCACCCAAGCCACACATAACCTGGGAACCAAGTATCTGTTCAGCAGCCATAGGTTCTTAGATCAAACATAATGGAGAAAATAGTCTCTGTTTTGCAAATTGAGGAGGGAAGGTGTACCTTCTCTGTTAAGAGATTTAATCTTAACTATTTTACATATTTCAGTTGTGACCAAAGAGGAAAGAAACTTGTTCAGGAAACTTCTCTAAAAAGTCAGTCTTCATGCACAGGCACACTTTGTTTTTAAGTTTTCTGCTAACTAGGAATGAGTACCTTCTTAGGCAGTTGTGAATGTAAAATATTTGCCATAGTTCAAGTATATAATTAGCTATCGACAAATTACTTTTATTAGTTATGTTTATAAAATATTATTCACTTGAAGAATGAATTGCACTTGAAGCACTGAGATAAATACATATGCCATCTATAAAGTAGAAGCTTTGAGTAGATAGAGTGGTAGAATGCATTAATAAGATATAAAACTTGTTTTAGTGACATTTTGTTTATTAATGTTTCAGTCACTAAAATAGTATAGAACATTTAGTTCTCTGACTATTGTTTGCCCTTCTTTCCAAAAATAGGAAGATTTAAGTATCCTTGATTCCTCCTTTAAATAAAATTTATTTTGGGGGGAAGAAATCAATAAAGGAAAAATGTGACTTTTTTTATCGTTTCATTATCTGATTTTTTTTCCCCTTAAATTTGTTTGTTTGCAGTTCTTCCCTTAGGAGATTTCATAATACAGTCATATAGAAAATTCAAGAGAAAATTCCAGTGAGGTTATTAGAGAATTTAACAGGTCATTTTTACCTCTTTATAAGAAAAGTATAAGATACCAATGTGGAGTTTTTAACATTAGACTTTACTAGGCATGGGAAACCTTTTGATTGGTCAGTAAATCTAACCACAAAAATAGTTTCTTGCTCTGGCCCCAGAACCCAGATAAGAAAGTTAAAGTTTTGTTTTATTTTGTTTTGTTTTTTGTACCAGCAAAAAGTTCTTATCTCACAGTCAAATTACTGGAGTCCTCAAAGTTACTAGTCCCTGCGTTTAGCCTATAAAGACAGAACAGTTTGTGTGCATTTTTTAATGTGTTCACTATTTTTAATGTGTTAATGGGATTTTCTTTATCAGTGTATGAAAATGAAGACCAGTTACTTTGGCGTCCTGATGTGGTTTTGGAGAGCAAAGTTAAGGAGTATCTTGTTGAGACCTCATTAAGAACTGGAAATGAAAAAATAATGGATAGGATTTCTGTGGGAACACACCCAAGGGACAATGAACAGGTATAATTCACATTCTGTTCAAAACAACAGCTAACTTCTTGATTTCTTATATTTGATTGCAAAATACTTGTTTTAAAAAAAATTCCTTTTTATTTTAAGAGGTAAATATATAATAGTTTTATGTCTTCTGTTTTTGTCTATACTTGTACTCATATCTTACTTTATATACCATTTTATATCCTTTTAATCCCTTACACTTGTATTTTCCTTTGCCATTGAGAATTCTTTAATACCTCATTCTTGATGAATGTATTCCATCTTGTATTTTTAATATCTTATTTAAGTATTTTCTATGGTTGGACTTTAAGATTTCATGATAAACGTATTGAGTTATTTTTGAATTTTACTCAGGAGGTGACTAAAAGGTAATGTCTATTAAGACTGTGTGGGGGCTGGGGTTGTGGCTCAGTGGTAGAGCGCTTGCTTAGCATATGTGAAGCACTGGGTTCTAGTCTCAGCACCATATACAAAAATAAATAAAAGTTATTTATGTCCAACTACAACTAAAAATAATTAAAAAATTTTTAAAGCTGTATAAATTGAAAATTGAAATTATTTTGATTGCATCATAATTGCATACATTTGTGGGTGGTTTTCTAGTTTTAAAGTTATTATTAAATTATACTTTTGTTCCTTCCTTGCCAGTATTTTATTTCTTTTTTTTCCTGTTACATGTCTTCGTGCATTAGTAGTAACTCTCAGAGACATTTAGTAGTAATAGTGATTTGGGGCCTGCTTTTCAAGGAAGTAATGTATCTAAAATTTTCTCATTAAGAATAATATTGGTTCAGTATATAGCAAGAAAATATCCATCTATTTTTAACTAATACTTTTGTCTTTTTTAATATTAGAAATGGGTGTTGACCTAGGTGCTTTTGGGAAGCTATTGAAGTGATTATTTTTTAATACAATCTATTGATGTATTAAAAAAAATTTTTTCTTATTATTGAGCCATCCTTACCTTTCTTGAAACATACTTGGAAAGGTTATTATTAAACTTTCAATTGAATCGTCTTCTACTTGTTATATTCATAATTCCAACAAATAGAAATTCTAATTGGAATAAATGGTACCTTTCATATTAGATGAAAATAACCGAGCCCATTATAAACCCCAGTCACTGAAGTATCACTTCTATTCCAGGCCTGCTCCTGTTCCCCTTTATTAAAACTAAAAGGCAGAGAATGACATCAAGACATAGACCATAATTCTAATTTTTCTCAACTAGAAAAACTCATCTAAATTAGGGGAACTTCCCAGCTCAAAAGGCCCAGAAATTAAACAAACAAAAAAAAAAGTCAAGAATGATATTGATAGATGACTTTTGAGAGGCAGAGGAAGGCTGAATAAATGCAAAAGGTACCAGAATCAAATTGCAGGATAGTTACATATCTTCAAATGTCATATGAAATTAGAAAGCATTGCGGCCAGAGTTTGTTAAGACTTTTACAATATACCTGTTTCTTAAAATGCTGTTAGAGGTGAACTATCACTGATTTTTGTTTATCCCTCCTTCTCTCCTAGGCATTGTATGAACTTCTCAAATGTAACCACAATATAAAAGAAGCAATTGAAAGGTACTGCTGCAATGGAAAGGCATCTCATGGTAAGAAACGTTTTGATTCAAGAAAGGGAAATGGAAATGAGGCTATGCTCATTGGGGATTAAAATAAGTAAAGTATTATAAAGGGCAGAGCAGTTTTATAACACTTTTGTAAAATCTATGTTCATCTTCATAGCAGATAATTTTTTCCTTTTCTTGCTATTTTTAGACACTCTAGAGATTTTCATGTACAGATTATTTACCCCCTATCACTTACACTTTCTTGAAGAAATAGTTACAGAACAAAGCAGACACCAAAGATGACAGTATACCCAAAGTAATTGAAATGAATGATTTTATGATTTCACTGAAAGGAAAAGTTGGGCTTTTTCTTTTCTTTTTCTTTATTTTTTAAATCTAGGCAGCAAATGAAAAGGAGATTGAGGATTTATTAAAAAAGGAAAGATATATATAGTTCCTTGAATTTATTGCAAGAAATATATTTTTAGTAAATAATGTAATCTCATTTTTATAGTGCTTAGGTTTTGTATCATGTTTCAAGAAAAATGGTTAACTTATAAAATTTTCAGAATTTTTTAGTTTTTTTAATGGATAAGCATTACCATATCTTTCACTAAGTATATGTAGAGTGAAAGTAATACTAAGTAATATTATATAAACAGGTTGGAAAAAATAGAAAAACTGAAAATAGTACATTTAAATTTATAGATTGAGATAGCTATTGAAATATTTCCCTTGTAAAAGTTGCTTCTTGGGGCTGGGGATGTGGCTCAAGTGGTAGCACGCTCGCCTGACATGCGTGCGGCCTGGGTTCGATCCTCAGCACCACATACCAACAAAGATGTTGTGTCTGCCGAGAACTAAAAAATAAATATTAAAAAAAAAAAAGTTGCTTCTTTAAAAGTAATTATTTTAAGCTGTTAAACCCCTCAAAATCTAAATACTGTTTTTTTCCTTAGTTCAAATTATTTTTTATCTTTACTATAAGATTACTGTTTATGGCTTTGGGGAACTGGTCCCTAGTACCATTCATTAAGTAAGATTTTTCAGAAATAAAAGGGAATAATAAACTAATTCTTAGGCAGAGGCTGTGACCCTGTGAAGATCTGCCAGGTCTCTTGCCCAACTACATTTTTAATTCATCATCATTAACATCTGCTGGGAAATTTAATGGGATTTAGTGTTTTGAGAGCGTGGACTGTTTCTTATTCCCTTTATATTTCTAAGCATACCCCTCACATACTGACTTTAAATAAATAAATATGTGTTGATTGTACTTTATATATGGTCTCTAAAAAACATGGTTTTGACTAAGACCAGAATGAGGCCTTTTTATGTTCCATAAAGAAAATAACACCTTTTTTTCATAAGAACATTATATGTTCATTTTTTTTTAACTAGAAAAGCATAAAATTATGTTTTAAAATCCATTAAATTCTTATTACATGGTACAGTGGGAAAAAAGCATTTATAATCTTACATGAAATTTCCTACATACAGAATTTGTGTTCAGAAGTGAGTGAGAAGAGTGAGCTTATGGCCTGTTTACAGGAAAAATGTACTGAAAATATATCATTGATTCACATAAAAGAGTTTTGAGACCAGTGAATTTCATTTAAAAATTTTTTTAGAAGGAATGACTGCATGGACAGAAGAAGAATGCCGAAGTTTTGAACATGCACTCATGCTTTATGGAAAAGATTTTCATCTTATACAGAAGAATAAGGTAAGTTAGAGAAATTAAAGAATTTACTCAGTAATTAGAATGAATATAAGCAGCTAACTTATGTCATTTGTATAGGAAAATAAAACAACAATTTTGTTAATTTTCCCTGATAGTAACATTTCTCATATTACTCTAAATATGGTTGAAATTTGCTCATAAGTACCACAGCTGCTCATAGGATAGTATAGTCACATCTTTTGATATAAACAGTTAAAATAATATTGTACTCACAGAAAATGAATTCACTGTATTTTCCAGAAAGACTCACTGTTCCACATTTTTCCTTATTACTTTCTTCCAAGCTTTTTGGAGGTTTGTGGCCTCAAAAATGTTTCTGTTTGGCAGTGAGAACTGCAGTTGCTGAAGAAATAAATATTGTTATTAAAAGCGACTAAATATATATTCTGACCAAAACACCAATTGCTGAGGAGAATGTAGAATAACAGGAACTCTTATTCATTGCTGATGAGAATACAAAATGCTGTATCCACTTTGGAAGACAATTTGATAGTTTTTAATAAAACTTACTAAAGTCTTACTAAATTATTTAGCAATCTTGCTTCTTGGTATGTACCATATGGATTGAAGATTTTTATCTACACAAAAACCTGCACGCAAACGTTTAGAGTAGCTTTAATTATAATTGCCCCAAACTAGAAGGAGCAGATATTTCCTTTGAGGTGAATGGTTAAACTGTGGCACAACCAGATAGTGGAATGTTATTCAGCACTAACAAAGAATGAGCTCTAAGCTGCAAGAAGTCATGAAGAATCGCAAATACCTATTATTAGATGAATGAAGCTAATCTGAAAAGGCTACATACTGCACAATTCCAATTGTATGACATTCTGGGAAAGGCAAAACTATAGTGTAGTAAATAGATTGTGGGTTACCAGAGGTTAAGCAGAAAGGAGGTTTGAATAGATATCATACAAAAGATTTTAAAGAAAGTGACACTATTCAGTATAATACAGTAATGGTCACATGTGTTGTCAAAACCCATAGTGTATACAGTGTCAAGTGTGAATCCTAATGTAAACTATAGACTTTGGGTGGCAATTATTAATTGATGTTTTAACAAATATACCATTCTGGTGTGAGATAGCTGGGGGAAAACTATGATAAAAGGGAACCTATGCATGTATCTAAGCAGGAAGATATGGGAATTCTACTTTCTTGCTCAATTTCAGCATAAGTTTAATGCTTCTCTCTACAGACTGTGTCTAGATTCTTTTTTGTTTGTTTTTTCTTTTCTTTTTTTGCATGTGTTTGTCCAGTTCTAGCACCGTTTTGTAGAAAAGACTATCCTTCCTCCCTTGAAGCGCCTTTACTCCTTGGTCAAAAATCAGTTGCCTAAATTTTATGGGTATAATTCTAGGTTTTTTCTTCTATTAATGTATTTGTCCATTTTTTCTCCAATACCACACTGTCTTGATTACTGTAGCTTTATAATAAATCCTGACACTAGGTAGTGTCAGTTCTTTAAGTTTTCCTTCAATATTGTGTTGGCTATTCTGGGTCTTTGGATTTTCCATATAGAATTAGTACGTCATTCACAAAATAACTTGCTGGGATTTTTATTGAGATTGCACCGAATCAGTACATCAAGTTGGGAAGAACTGACATCTTTAACTGTGATCAGTCTTCCTATCCATTAATGTAGAATATGTACTTTGATTTCTTTAATCTGAGTTTGGTACTTTTCCTCATGTAGATCTTAACATATATTTTGTTAGAGTTATACTCAAGTATTTACTTGTGGGGGTTACTAATGTAAAGTTGTATTGTATTTTTTATTATTATTGGTTCTGGGGATTGAAATCAGGGGCATTCGACCACTGAGCCACATCCCAGCCCCCTATTTTGTATTTTATTTAAAGACAGGGTCTCACTGAATTGCTTAGCACCTTGCTGTTGCTGAGGCTGGCTTTGGACTCAGAATACTCCTGCCTCAGCCTCCCAAGCTGCTGGGATTATAGGCATGCGCCGCTGTCCCCAGCTATGTTGTATTTTTAAAATTTTGATTGTTTATTATTATTATGTAGGAAAGTAATTGATTTGTATTAACTTGAATCCCTCAACTTTATTATTATTGCTTATTAGCTCCAGTTTTTCATTGATTCTTTAGGATCTTCTATATAGATAATTATGTCATTGGAAACAGTTTTTTTTTTTTTGCACCTTCCCAATCTGTACACCTTTTATTTCTTTTTCTTGTTTTTTTTTTTTTTTTTTTTTGCATTAGCTACACCTCTCTTTGTGAGTTGAAAATTTCATGCTTTTTATATAGAAGAAAGTCTAATTTTTCTCAAAGATGAGATGAAATCTTTAATATAGTGGATAAGTAAATGTTTTTACAGAATTCTGGGTTGTCCTTTTAAGTCAAATAAAATCATCAATTTTGCAATGATTTGTGAAATTTATTCTGTCCATTCATTTCATAAACAATTATGTCCTTCCACTTACCAGATATTGTTTTAGGCACTAGAGATACATCAGTGAATAAGACAGAAGAGGTCTGTGGCTCCAAGAAGCCTACATTCTCTTTGAAGACTTATAGTTAATGATGTATATTGAAAGGTATACAGTATCTTGTTTAAAAAGCTTGTCCCTATTTTAGTTATCTTAAAATCACAATTCACTCAGGAGTCAGGATAGAGAATCTTAAAGTTCTTTAATTGAGTACTTTAAATTTCTTCTTCAGGGAAAAAACAAATGTATACTGGATAAGCATAATGAATTTTGATAATATATCTAATTCATTGCCTGTAGCTATATCTAACAGAGGAAACCTAGTTTGGATATGGAGCCAAGTTTGCAAGGCTTAAAAGTTATTACCACTCGGTGCAGTGGCACATGCCTGTAATGCCCTCAGCTCAGGAGACTGAGGCAGGAGGATTGAAAGTTCAAAGCCAGCCTTAGCAACAGCGAGATGCTAGGCAACTCAGTGAGACCCTGTCTCTAAATCAAATACAAAATAGGCTGGGCTGTGGCTCAGCGGTCGAATGCACCTGAGTTCATTCCCTGGTGTACATACGTGCGCACACACACACACACAAAAAGTTATTACCAAATCTGTTGGAGCTAAGAGCCAAAAACATGTTGGAGGGGGAAAGCACATCCTTTAGCTAGGAAATCATCTTAAATTCCAGATGCTATATGTTGCTTATCCCTTTGCCAAAGGTTCTTTTGGATAACAGAATCCTTTGATAATCGAATGAGGCTGTGTTCCTTCTCCCCAGCAAAGTACACCTACATATGATTTTGGGAATTAGTAGATGCAAGTGAAAACCATTCATGGGACCCTTGGGGATTGATTAATGCTAAAATTAAGAATTCCTGCTGTAGTCAGAATTATAGAATTCAGTAAAGAAAGGTAAAGGATTACACTATTTTAGGATTTTCATTAAATGTGGGAGATAATTTCTTGATGCACACTTGTTTTATAAAATACTACATTTTTTAAAAAATAGCCTTGGGCTTTGAAAACTTTTCACATGTAAAGACATTTCACTAATAAAAGTGTTCAGAATTTCATAATTGGGAGGAAGCATAATAAAATCCATGAATGGAAGTTTCATTATTGTGGGGGAGAAAGTTGCTTTTAAAAAAGGAGTTGGCTGTATTGGCTTATTTAAAAATTTACCTTTTTTCATTAGGTGAGAACTAGAACAGTTGCTGAATGTGTAGCATTCTATTATATGTGGAAGAAATCTGAACGGTATGATTACTTTGCTCAACAGACAAGATTTGGCAAGAAACGATATAACCATCACCCTGGAGTTACGTAAGTATCATGGGCTTGACTTCAATGATTTTGTTGTTTTTAACTGTGATAAGCAATCATAAAATTATTGGCCTGTATTTTTCAGGGACTATATGGATCGTTTGGTAGATGAAACAGAAGCTCTTGGTGGGACAGTAAATTCTTCAGCCTTAACGTCTAACCGGCCTGAGCCTATTCCTGATCAACAGCTGAACATTCTCAACTCCTTCACTGCCAGCGACTTGACAGGTAAAGTGAAGGTCTTTTTGTGTACTTTAGGATAGCATGATGCAAAATTATATGCGGTTTGTTTCACATCAAAGGATCACTTACCTAAACCTTTTCCATTTCTTTTTAGCTTTGACCAACAGTGTAGCAACGGTCTGCAACCCTACGGATGTGAATTGTTTGGATGATAGCTTTCCTCCACTGGGCAACACACCCCGTGGACAAGTAAATCATGTGCCTGTTGTAACGGAAGAGTTACTCACCCTGCCTAGCAATGGGGAAAGTGATTGTTTTAATTTATTTGAGACTGGATTTTATCACTCGGAGCTAAACCCTATGAACATGTGCAGTGAAGAATCAGAAAGGCCAGCAAAGAGATTGAAAATGGGCATTGCTGTCCCTGAATCCTTTATGAATGAGGTTTCTGTAAATAATTTGGGTGTGGACTTTGAAAATCACACACATCACATCACCAGTGCCAAAATGGCAGTCTCTGTGGCTGACTTTGGCAGTCTGTCTGCCAACGAGACCAATGGTTTCATCAGTGCCCACACTCTGCATCAGCACGCTGCTCTTCACTCCGAGTGACACAAGGAGCCCAGAGACAGTGGGTGTGCAGTACCAGTAAACTTGAGGGGAGCTATCAGGTTTGCATAGTCTTTCACTGGAAGTTTGAACCTTTTTCACTATGACATCAGTGATGTCAGTATGTATAGAACTATATCTTGATTTATCAAGAGTATTTTCATTTTTCAATCCATAAATGTGGAAATGAACTATGATCAGCAGAGTTGGGAACTAAGATTGAACTCTGTGGTGCAGCTTTAAGCTCTGCTTCTCTCTTCCTCATCCCCTAGTACCTCTTCCCCTCTCCCTTATTTTTTCTATTCTTTTCTGTTCCCCACTGCCCCCACACCCAATTTTAAAACCTGTAGACAAGAGGCCACCAGCTCAAAACCAGCACAGATGTTCTGAACTGAATGGTTGGGCTTCTTTTCGTGTAAATTCCTTTTGCCGTAATGGATGCAGTGGAATAACAATGTTTACAGGTACCAATCCCAGTCCCTGCTCAATGTAGCATTTTTTTGGTTTTTGTTTTCTTTATTAATAAAAGCAGGGGTAGGTTTCTTTAAACTGCACAAACATGCAAGGATTTTTTAAAAATGGAAACTTCTCTCATGTTATTCAACTAGAGCACTTCAGTTTACAAAACAGCAAATACATCTTTATGGAAGCCAGCACGAATGAGGAACCGCGTGCAAATTATGAAGACTCTTGCTTGGATCCTGTTTAAAAATTCTAGACCAGGGCTACCTTACACAGAGTTGGTTATTTTACTGCCGGGAGATTTCTGTGTAATTTCATTTACTGGCTAAAAATTTGGCATTCAAAGATGTGGTATTCATATGGGGTTTTGTCCACCGTTGTAAAGATTGTAATCTTAAACCATACCGGTCACTGATAATTTATTTTATCCTGAGGCAGTTGACTTGCAGAGGCACAGTCTACAAAGCCTAGGATGTTGCCACTCAATGGTTTACATTTTGGGACACCTCTTAAGTTTGTAGCACTGCAGTTCAAAGTGTTAATATTTAGAGGGACTTCTAGATTTTATGCATAATGCAGTAGAACCTTGAAGTATATTTTAAGCTATTTGGTTTAGATTAAGCAGTTGGCAAGAAAAATGTGAGTGCCTACCTGAAATAGAATGGTACGTTACCACTTTTAAGTTTTAAAAAGTGATAGACGTTCAGATGCATCTCAAACTTGGTTTTATTTTTATTCCAAACGTTGTGAATGAGAAGCCATTGTCAAAAACATTGGCCATTTTTGCTCTATGGATATGCATCTTTAAGTTATAAGGTAAATCAGACAATATGTAATACAGTATTAGGATATAATAAGCTTTGCTTTTATAGTACAGTTAAAACAATTACCTTTTATTTGCACCGTCTTAACTAATATTTTTGATTTTTACTAGTCGTGTCGCTTTGCAAAAAAATTGTTTGGCTGCATTGCTAATATTTGTAAGTGTAAATCGCTTCAAGGTTGTGCTGATGAGTAGATAGGATGTAGTGGTCTTAGAAATTGAAAGGGAGGGTATTTATTATACAAACTGTGAACTGCAATGACATCCTTAGTTTTGGATGATGTGTATTCTTGTTTTTTCTTTGCAGCATTTTAATGAAGATTGCTTTGAAGTGTTTACGCAGTAGCACATTTACTATAAAATTTAGTTTAGCACAGTGGACAAAAGTAGTTAAATTAATAACTTAAAATCAGTCTCTAATTTATACATCTAAAGTCTAGCATTCCTGTAGCACACAGTAAATAATGGGTAGCCTGGGCTCTGTGTTGCTTTCTCATATTTGTATCCAAGTTATCAGCTTCTTATTGCTGTGTTGTTGTGCTAAACTTTGAACCTTATTTCTTTTGTTAAAAAATCAATACTTTCTATTATTTAGTAAGATACTGGCCATAATCTTCCATTGTTATAATTTTAATTTTCACTCTGGGTTTACAGTGGCTGGTCTGTATAAATAATTTACACAAAGATGACTGAATGCTAATACCAGTTGCACTTAAATGAACATGCCCATTCTCATTAGCTGATGCAGTAATATATTCAGTTTATCTATGCATTGCTGGGATCTTGATATAAGATGGAAACAGTGTTTCTTATCTAAAGTTTCGATTATCAGCAAGTTGAATGGACACTTTAGTTATTTAAATATTTTTGACCAAAATCCAGAAAATGATATGAGAGAAAAATAAATTCCAGCTAGTTTAATAGATTTTTAAATGCCAATCTGTTTTTAGCCTCTTAGAGAGTGCTAGCTAGCTGGTAACGTTTACTTTTAATTCCTTGTTAAAATGAGGCAATAATTTGCAAGATTTTTGTATATATGTGTAAATCCTTCATATCTTTTTAGATCTAACTCAATATTTTCTGACTACTTCTGTCATGTATAATACCATTTTGTGCATGCTTGATGTGACATTCATAATTGTACCACTATGACTTTATTCATGTAAAATAGCTATTTATTGAACTTTCTTTTAAAAGCTGGGTTTACTGGTTTTTTTTCCTCTCCGTTTAAGCATCTTAACAGAGAATTTGTTACTGTTTATTAAAAGAATTGCGTTTCAAAGCATGAAAATATCTGATTTACGATCATATGAAGAAATAACACCTTTATTATCAAGTGTTAAAAGCACAATTCTTATAACAAACTGTGATAAATTCTTTTTTTTTTTTCCTTTTGGCGCATTATTTTCATATGAACAAACCAAAAATTCATGGTGAGCAGTTGCAGTGTTGGCTGATGTATCTTTTATGTACAGGGAATTTGAAGAGGACAGTGGATTCATTTAGAAGTGTAATTGGTGCTGTGATTATAGCAATACTTTTGTTAGTCATATTTCATCTTTTCCATGCTAGCTTTTTAAATGTTTAGTTTTCCTCTTGTCATGGTCAACTGCTGAATTACTTGAAAGATGTAGAATACTGTTTTAAAAATACTAAAGTCTGTACAATTAGGTCAAAGAATTGTGCAATCGTTTCCTTTTTAATTTTTAAAATTGAGGGTCATAAATATTTGAGAACGTCAGATCTAATAGAGCGTAGTGATACTATTTAATTTAACCAAAGTCTCTAGTAAATACTTCAACTTTGAATGTAAACTAACAAATAAACCTGACCACCAAGGAGATTGTTTGCCCAGAGTTTCAAAGCACATTGTCTGCAAATGGAAATTGAAATAATTTATAAAAAATATTGACATTACTATGTTTTTTAAAAAGTTCCTAATTTTTTCACTAAAAGGAGGAAACTATTAGTTTTATTGTTAAATATGGTAGATATTAATATTCCTCTTAGATGACCAGTGGCTTCAGTTGTCCCAGTTTGAAATAAGTACCCTGTGAGTATGAGATAAATTAGTGACAATCAGAACAAGTTTTAGTATCCGATGTTCAAGAGGAAGTTGCTATTGTTGCATTGATTTTAATATTTGTACATAAACACTGATTTTTTTGAGCATTATTTTGTATTTGTTGTACTTTAATACCTGGTGTACAGTTCCAGAAATAAAAATCTGGAAATCTTTTTTTTCTTGGTTCGTGTGAATGAATATTTGCCAAATTTTTTTTTTTTAACAAATCCTAAGCTACACCAAAATAGGTAGATTATACCAGTTTTAAACTGATTTTAGATGCAGTAAATAAGTATTTGATAGGTAAGTAATAAAATCAGTAGATAAATTTTTCTTAAATTCCCTGTAATAGTTTTCCATCTATAATAAAATTCTAATTATCCCAAAGCAAGGATTTTAGTTAAATTCAGAAAACATTTGTTGAATGTCTCATGTTTCAAACACTGTTCTAGGCAAATGTGCCTTTTTGTAAAACATAGTATCTGAGATTTGATCAGATATGATAGGCAGACTATTATTTATGATTGACTACTCTCCCTTATCTAAACTATTCAGTTTCATCAACTCAAATCTTTCCTAAGCCTTCATATTTTCAAGCCATAGATCTCATTTAGCCTAATTTCTTATGTATGTCCCTGTATTTCATTTGCTCTGACTAGAGCTTTCTCTAGCTCCCATTCTTTTTTTTTTTTTTTTTTTTTTAGTATTAGGGATTGAACTCGGGGGCACTCAACCACTGAGCCACACTGAGTTGCTTAGTGCCTCCCCATTGCAGAGGCTGGCTTTGAACCCGAGATCCTCCTGTCTCAGCCTCCCGAGCCAATGGTGATTACAGGCATGTGCCATAGTTCCTTCTTAAAATGCCCTTACCTACCAGCTGGGCACAGTGGTACAATGCAGTTATGAGATTGCACATAACAGATTTTGTATGAAGGCAAACACCTCTACTATGCCATGGTTACTTGTCTAGAACTACATTCTTTCATTCTTAGACACCAAAGGGCTTTCCTGTGAGAGATTTGTGGTCCATGCATGCACAGAGCACCACAAGTTTTTAGAACACAGCCAAAAGTGCTGTCAAGTGCTATAAGACAGCTACATGGGATTTCAGGAGAAGCCCTGTGAAAGCAGAATAATCTTCAGTAACTTCTAGGGACATCTAGATATTCCTAACTGGCTTCCCTGTTTCCACTTCTGGAATTTCCTAATTGTGTCTCTACTGTAATATGAGCTTTCTGGTCATAAGTGCTATTCAAAAAAATGGGGAAGTGGAATGGGGAATGCTGGATGGGAGTAGGGTGTTGTGAATTTCAATAAGGTGGTTAGATAAGCCTCACTGAGAATGTGACAGAAAGGGAGAGAAAGAACTACAAGACTATCTGGGGGAAGGTCTCTGTAGGCACAGTACAATTTCCCTGAGAAAGGTGCAAGGAGTAGCTAGGAGGCAGGTGTGGCTGGGATGGAATGAGTAGGGAAGAACAGATGAAATTTGAGATAATAAGCAGCTAGATCATGTATGTGAAGGACTTCAGCATTTACTCTTATATTAGATGAGTTTTGAACAGGAGTGTGTCAAAAACCTGACTTTGATTTAAAATAATCACTCTTGGAGATTTCTGTGAGAGGCAGGAGTGGAAAAAGGGAAACCAATTAGGAAGCCACTGAAATTGCAATAAACTAGTGAGTAAAGCTGGTAAGCACAGCAGTGAAGGTGGTCAGAATCTGATTATACAGTTTCCATGAGGATTTGCGGGGATCAATAAATATCCTCTTTCCTACCCAAGTTTGGAATTGATAGTTTGAACAGGAGTTAGGTGGATGAAGATCAAAGTAACATTACTAATAAAAATCAGGCAGGTGGCCTCAGAGCTGCAACTGTACAGACTTACATTTGTTCTCTACAAAGAAAGAGCTGGAGAAGTGGGCTATGGGTGCCTAGTTCTCCAGAAGACACTCAGAAAACTGGTCTTCTCTAATGAGTGGAAAGAAGCTAGAAGCATTACTAAAGGAAGCCCTACACAGAACTATCCATGCAGAAGAG
This sequence comes from Urocitellus parryii, assembly GCF_045843805.1. Lineage (NCBI taxonomy): Eukaryota > Metazoa > Chordata > Mammalia > Rodentia > Sciuridae > Urocitellus > Urocitellus parryii. The sequence goes on along the minus strand of NC_135531.1, from coordinate 44,432,000 downwards.
AGAGATTCCTAACAACTATCCTTTACTTGTATTCTCAGGCTAAAATATCTTTCTTGCACACTGCCAGAAATTTGTGTGTGTGTGTGTGTGTGTGTGTGTGTGTGTGTGGAATTTTTCAATAAGGAAATAAATAATGACCTTACATTTCCCCTTACTCAGCTGAAACGACCTTTAAAATTACACATGTACACACCAATTTACTTATAGCAACCAAAGGTATGTTTTACTTTATCCTATAAAAATAAATGTTTTTACAAAAGTTTGTAAACATTAACAGTACTACAAGAATTGCTGATGCCTGGCTAAATTTTATAAACCATCACAGAGGTATACAAAATAAATACAAGAAAAATTGAAACTACAAGTCCAAGTAGTTTTAATAAGTTATTGTGTATTTAGGTGAAAATCAATTAGAACTCAAATTGCATTACAAGTTTGAAATTGTAATGAAGCAAATAACTTTTTACCATTGAAAATGGAACGTAAATATATACTAATAGAAACATACTCCATTAGATTTCAAAATATTTGTTCTACAGGTAGAACTCAGAGAAGTGATTAACAAAAATACACTTAGATTTAATAGCTAAGTAAAAAACCTAATTTCTAATTCGCCAAGTTAGCTGACAATTGTGTAGTAGTTTGAAAAAAGCTCTTCTCCTTGATCAATATCCCTAAGTGCAATAAGAACAACACATCGAAGTGGGCTGAAAAGAGAAAAATAAGCAAAAAAATAAAGTATTAATAAGTATGTTCACATTTTTATTATAACTTTCTCTCAGATTCCTTACATTTTAGTTTATATATTCAATTTGCCTGAGGAAATAGTGCTTTTCCTGATGCAGGTATTCTAAAATAGAGTATGTCTGTTCTATAACATTTAGGACCACAAATCAGTAAGTTTATACAACCAACCAACTCTTCTGAAATTGTTTCTATGGGTCTCTAAAACTGGTATCACATAAAGGATTTTAATCCTTTTTAAAAGATTATAGTTAGCCATTCTTTTATTAATTTGTATCTCATATTCTCAAAAAAAAAAAACATAACTGGAAACTTTTAAAATACTTTCTTTCTGAAACAACAAGATGCTTATATGCCTTCAAACCTCCTGGAGTATAAGGCTAAGAAAACCTAATTATTAAACACTAATATACACATGTAAAGACATAAAGTTATTAAATTTTAAGTATAGTGAACAGTCCAAGTTTTCAACATCATTCATTGTGAAAGGACAATTTAATAGGTCTCATATAGTTGGATGTGATGACACATGCCTGGAATCTCAACTGTTCTCCTGTAATCCCAGCTACTCACCTGCGATCCCAGCTATTCTGATAGATGAGGCAAGAGGATAAAAGAAAGTTCAAGACCAGCCTGAGCAATTTAGTGAGACCCTGCCTCAAAATAAAATTCTAAAAAAAGAGATGGGGATGTAGTTCAGTGGTAGAGAACTTGTGCATGAGGCCCTGGGTTCAAGTCTCCCGTAACACACACACACACACACACACACACACACAGAGGTCTCATATAAAATAAAGGTTGTTAGCAACTCAGTGAAGTGACAAAGAATATATCTTTCGGGCTGGGGCTGTAGCTCAGTGGCAGAGTACCTGCCAAGCACGTGTCAAGTACTGGGTTCGATCCTTAGCACCACAAATAAATAAATAAATAAATAGAATAAACACACGCTGACCATCTACAACTATAAAAAAAAAAGAACTCTCAGCTCTCCAGATTATTTATATTTAAAATTGTTAAACTTGAGTATTCCCACTTAATAGAAAATAAATGTTACTCTAAAAATATGTCTTCTAGATATAGCCTTTTTTTCACAATTAGATTTAATTGTGAAATGAAGAAAGGAAACAATAGTGTAATTTGGCCCTTTTCTTCAGGTAGTAACTTTTTTCTATGGTAGAGCAAATGATGCTTAAAAAGATTAAAGTAAAAATATATTTGAAGGGCTGGGGATGTGGCTCAAGCGGGTTCGATCCTCAGCACCACATACAAATAAAATAAAGATGTTGTGTCCACCCAAAACTAAAGAGTAAATATTTAAAAATTCTCTTTCTTTCTCTAAAAAAGTAATATATATAATATATATATATATATGTATATATATATATATATATATATACATATATATATATATATATTTGAAGATTTTGTGGGTAGGAAAATAACAAAATCACTTGAAAATAACAAAATACCTCTAGGGATAAGACCTGTAAAGTACTGCATAATCACTCTTATGATTATGAATAAAATGGGTAATAAAAAACAGAATGAGGGGCTGGGGTTGTGGCTCAGCAGTGGAACGCTCACCTAGCACGCATGAGACGCTGGGTTGGATCCTCAGCACAACATAAAAATAAATAAATAAAATAAAGGAATTGTGTCCAACTACAACTAAAAAAAAAAGGAGAATGAACTAAGTTAAACAAAAGTTTTTACTTTTATATAAGCCTACATTAACACACTAAGGTGTCGTGAACATAAAAATATCAATTACATATATGTGTGTGTGTGGGGCAATGGGGAGTATTGGGATTGAACTCAGGGGCACTCAACCACTGAACCACATTCCCAGCCCTATTTTGCATTTTGAGACAGGGTCTTACTGAGTTGCTTAGCTGAGGCTGGCTTTGATCCTCCTGTCTCAGCCTTCCAAACTGCTGGGATTATAGGCATGTGTCACTGCGCCCAGCATCTGCATATATTTTTGATATAGATAATTTATGTATAATGTATATGTGTGTGTATATTTATAATATATATATATATATATATATATATATATATGCACACATATATATGTATATATATTTTGGGGGGGTTAGTGGTGGTAGGGATCAAATCCAGAGCCTCACACATGCTAGGCAAATGCTCTACTACTAAGCTACATCTCCAGTCCTTTACTTTTCACTAAAATATTCTACCCCAAATTCTTTATAGCTTTTTCTTATAAATTATATTTAAGTACAGTAAAAGAAAGAAAATAGAAAATGCTCTTAGAATACTAACCTTTGTTTTTCATAACTGTAGGCAATGTTTGGAAGATACTGCTTCAGTTCTACAGGGAAAACTGCAGGCACATCAAATTCCTGATAACAGACATTAGCTGCTCTGTCTAGGAACAGGAACATATTTTTGAGAAACAGCCATCCATGCATGATACAAGCTCAGGGAAAACTGTATTGATTAATGATATCCAATGTATGGTTTTCAAAATTATTGGAACATGCTCAAAATAATAATTACTATTATGTTTCAGGCACTGTTAGATTTTACATGTATATCTAGTATATATGAACAAATAATATATAAAATATATATTGAAAAAGGAGTGAATAAATAATATAATGAAAATAAAATAAAATTTTAAAAGTAAAGCATATATATTTATATCTTATATGTAAACCTATATAATATTTATGTGTTTTACTGTTTACTTTTAAAATATCATGAAATAAACACTCAAAATAGTTAATGGTTAAACACAGAAGTCAGGCTCTGAGTTCATGTCTCCCATACACCAAAGTCTACATGCTAGTTGTAGCCAGAAAATTAAGTCTTAAAAAAAGTGACTCATAAATTTAGCAACAAAAGGGGGATATAGGTCTAGTGATAAGGCTATATCAACAGTGATAAAATAATCTCTAAATTAACTATTCAAAAAATGCTAAAATAATAATGATCAAAAGGTTACAGTCAATTGTCTATGTTCACTGAAAAATCAGAACAAAAATCATAAATTAAAGATTTCCAAATAATGTATATCATTATTTCCCCAAATTCTCTCTGTGATATCTTCTCTTAAAACCAGTTATATTTGGGGCTCAGTGGTAGAGCGCTTGCCTAGCATGTGTGAGACACTGGGTTCCTTCCCTGGCACCACATAAAAACAAATAGTAAAAGGGTATTGTGTCCATCTACAGTTAAAAAAATATATTTAAAAAAGAAAAGTTATATTTGCTTAAGGACTTTGAATAGCTGTAATGCCACAAATGCCTTTGGCACTCATCATCTGGCAAAGAATTAGCCATTGCTGTACCTTGTCTCATAGCCCCATAATGTGAAATTACCATTTGAACAATTGTTGACATACTGTCCGATGGCCAGTGGATTATGAATTTCTGATGTTAGCCATGTACTATCACTCATTTTTAAAGGTCCAAGTCGATCTCTTCCATTACAAGATCTGAAACAGGTGAAAGCATCAGCTAAGGAACTCTTGTATCTTCAAATAAAATACCAAATTAATACAACAACTAAACAAGTGGAATTTCTCTGTTAAAAATGCTTGTCAAGACACCTGAGTAGCTACATAGTACGTCACCTAAACAGATTTTCATTTAAAGTACAAATGCTGTAGGTTATAATTATGCCAGTAATTGTGGTTCTTTATCCTATAATTACATTTGAATATGGGCATCACCTACCTGTACACAACCTTTGATATCCCTTTGTCATTTCCATCAATGAGTACCCCATCCAGGCATCTAAAAATGAATGGATTTCCAATGGACTGGAAAAAGATTGGCTCATACTTTTGATATACTGTACCTATTATACAATAAAATAAAGACATATTATAGAAACATGTAAAAATCATAAAAATCCTGAGCAGGATTTCCTTTCTCTGGAACATGAACATAAGACAGAAAAATCTGTTTTAATTTCTCCATCACATTCTCTTTGGTTATTTTCCCTCTTTAAAGAGACTGCACTCAATGACAGGCGGAGCACAGAACCAACAGTCCACACCTCAGAACAAAAATATAACTATCTTGCTTAATTAGAAATATGAACTGTTACATATTAGATTCAGTTTTACAAAGTCCTATATAAATATATATTTTAAAGTAGAATGGGACTTGATATCTACTAAAGGGTATTTTAAGAAATACAGTTTGCTAATAAATAAGGTAGACATATACAGGAATAAAAGAATCTGACATTCAGGCTTTTTCTCCTCTTACTGGCAAAAGAGGAAAGGAGGCTGGGGGTGTTGGCACATGCCTATAGTCCCAGTGGCTCAGGAGGCTGAGGCAGAAGGATGATGAATTCAAATCCAGCCTCGGCAACTTAGCAAGGTCCTAAGCAACTCAGGGAGACCCTGTCTCTAATAAAGTATTTTAAAAAAAAAAAGGGCTGGGGATGTGGCTCAGTGGTTAAGTACCCCCGAGTTCAATCCCCGGTAAACCCCACTGCAAAAAAAAGAGTAAAGGAGAAAATTAATATTTACTGAATGTTTCCTATGTGCCAGTCACATTAATCTATTAAATTTATTTTACTATTAATTTGTTGACCTATTCTGTTGAATCTTTACAGCTGGGTTAGTTGTACAGGAGGAAACTGAGACTTGTGTGTTTAGGGATATAAAGTAAGAAAATAATAGAATGACTTTTTAAAAACATAAGTCTAACTCAAATATTCACACACACATTTTCACTATATATACCAAATAAGAGAAAGTTAGTTTAACAAATATTCTACTGATCATTTTAATCAATAATGTTTTGCAAAGAAGCTGCTTTATTTGTATACTTCACAGGTATAAACAGTAGGAAAGTCTTTATTCAGTGATTTGTGAGTTTGAATTCTTTTGTTTTAACTTATATAGTTACCAACTAAGTCAAACTGTGTTATTCTCTAATGCTTTCTAAGTAACTTATCAAAGTGGGCCATACTGTGTTTTAAATTTAAACACTGATTAGAAAGATTTCATTAAGGGGCTGGGGATGTGGCTCAAGTGGTAGCCTGATCGCCTAGCATGCGTGAGGCACTGGGTTCGATTCTCAGCACTATATAAAATAAAATAAAGATATTGTGTCCACCTAAAACTAAAAATAAATATTAAAAAAAGATTTCCTTAAAATAAAAATAATTTATCTTAACAGATACTCCAGGATACTTTCTAAAACATACAACATAATTTATGAATAGTTAACTACCAAATTAGAATTTTAAAAATAAATGGAAATCTTTCCAGTTCAACCCCCTACTCTAAGTATTACAGGGCTAGATATTTGCTGAACTTTTATGCATTGATCTGAAAGAAACTCTTGGCAGTACTAGTTGAGCTGTTACCAGGATACATAGATACAACTGCGCCTTTTGGTACCAATCCTTTAGTAACGAAGACACCTCTTCCCGCAGAAATCAGTGAGCTAGTTGCTCGAGCAACACTGAAACCCAATGTCTTATAAAGAATGTCTTCTGGTTTAAAGATATTTTGCTGTTGATGTTTGTTTTCAAGTAGATTCACCCTTTGATACTGAACTGCCAGCAGGTCTTGATATTTTGACTTAACGGGTTCTGGAAGGATAGTCAAGATATCTGATTGTTTATGGAAATCATTTAAGAATAGAGCCTGGAAAACTTTCAGTAATGTTCCTAGGACATCTTCATCTGAGATAATTTTGTCTTTGGATTCCTCTGGAACATATCGAAGAGTCCTGAAAATGGGAAAAGTTTCATTCACTACCCTTCAACTGACAGAAGCCAGACTGACTTTATTTCTAAATTACTGTCCTTAATGAACTACAAGCTTATTCTCATGTGTGTAAAGAGCATGCAATTGAAGTCAAAAAGAATTGTTTGGGGGCGGGGGTAGCTCTAGTTACCTAACTCCAATAAAAGTAGTCAATATTTATGACAGGCCCATTCTGTGTCACAGGCTTTTGGGTCCTTATTCCATCTTTACAGTCAAAGAAACTGAAGCTTGGAGATGTTAGGGAACTTTCCCAACATCCTACCGAGTTTGCAGAGTCAGAAACAGAAATGTAGCTCAGCTTTTTTTCCTCATTATACCCAATAGCCATTTGGATATTATAAGAATCGTTGCATTGCAACTGCTTTTTACTCAGGCTTGTAGTTTCAAAAACAAACTTTCTATCATTTGTCCTACAACGCAGCTGACTGTAAGGGTAACCAGCTTGGAGTAGCTAACGCATCAACAAATGCACGAAGCAGCCGAAGACACGACGAAGTGTTTTATGATAAGGGGTCAGTCTTCATGGGGTCAGTGTGGTGGCTGGTATTAAGATCGTCCTGGTGAGCTGCAAGAAGCAAGCACCGCGCTCACCCAAATAGGCAGACTGGTAACCCAAGGCCAGTTTCTGAAAAACTGGCGAACGGAGGAGCTTTCCCAAAGATTCATACTACAGAAGCATGAATTCAGGTGCATCATTCCTATAGAATGGTGAGACCAGATTTGATACATTTTTCTTCAGAAGTAAAAGTACAATTAGTACAAGAAACAATACAGTTGTGGAAATAAAAGTGATGTCATTAAAGCGTGTACTCCCAAATACAGCATTCCAGCAAGCTCGCACCAGAAAAGAATACGCGCCACCACAGTCGCGGACCACGCCAAACTTGCAGACCTCGCAGGCCTAGGAACGCGGCGCCTACCGGGAAAGAGGTGACATGCCCCGCCCTCCTAAGGCCAGCGCCCGCTTCAGACCTCCAGCCCGCCAAGGACTCCAATTAGCCTCAGCCTCGCTCGCAGCAGGCCCCGCCCTCTCAGGCCCCGCCCACTTAGACCCCGCCCTTCTCAATCCTATACGGGTGACCTCAACTCCGCCCTCCTCGGCCTGCCTGCCTTCTGCTTCGCACCCGGCCTCAGGCTCGGCACCGCTGGCCAGCCAGCCCTAGGCCCTTCGGTTGCCTCGGCTTCTTCAGGCTCAGGCTCCTCCCGCTTCAGGCCCGGCGGCCCTAGCGGCGCCGCGGGCGGAAGGAAGACGTCTGGTCCGGCCGCCCCGCTCTCTCACCTCGGGTTGTGGCTTAAGTTCAGCGCGATCCAGGGAACGAAGCGGTACTTGTAACGGCGCCATCGCTGCCACAGGCCCCGCAGCAGGCGGCCCGTCATGGCTACCCGCTGGCGCCGTGACGGGGACCGCGCGGGAGAGGCGGGTCGAGGTCTCGGGTCCGCCCGGCCTGGGGAGGAGCGGGGTGCGCTGTCCCGCCCTCCAGGTCTCCGTCCTCGGCGTCCCTGGCACCGCCTGGTTCCTCTCGCCCGCTCGGTTCGGCCCATTGACTGACCCAGCTCACTGAATCAATCTCCTGGAGCTGGAGGGGGACCTGTTCCCCTTTCCTTTTTCCAACCATTGTGTTTTTTCGTTCGTAAACACGCACACTAGACCTGATTGTGCGCCCGCAAGCTCCTGTCCACTCTGCTCTTATTCTCTCCTCTCTCCGTTGCCTCTTAGCAGTAGCCTGAGTCTCCCTGAACCAGTTTCCGTGGTACCGCAGACCTCAGGTCCTTCCATCCCAGCCAACTCGTTACCACAAAGTGATCAATGTGGGAATTTCGCGAGTATATGAACTTAACTAATGGGACAAAATGTGATGATGCCTGTTTTCACTCTAGTTTTTCTCTTCATCCTCCCCAAAACCCGAAGGCAAATCTACATAGACAAATTGTTTTTTAAAAGCAGCTTTAGTTGGCATTCGAATAACTGCACATGTTTAAAAGGATCAGTTTGATAAATTTTTGACACATACATCTGTGAAATTATCACCACAATCAAGATAATATCCATCATACCCAAAAGATCCCCCAGGACCTTCTGTAAGCCCTTCTTCCAGTCCCTCTTTCCAAACTCCAAGCAACCATTGATCTGTTTTGTGTCACTAGATTAGTTTGATAATGATGCTTTATCCTTTTAATATGTCCTTGGGTTCATTTGGTAAAATTTTGTTTAGAAGTTTTGATTTGTTGTTGTTGTTGTTTTTGGCTTGCACATTCAATTTATTTTTTATTCATTTATTTAATTTTTATTTAACAAATACTTATTTTTTGCATTTTTATTTTTTAAATACACGACAGCAGTGGAAAGCATTACAATTTTTATTACACATATAAGGCACAATTTTTCATATCTCTATATAAAGTATGTTTACAGCAATTTATGCCTTTATACATGTACTTTTTTTTGCATTACAATTCTTAATACACATATATACCACAATTTTTTTTGTAATGCCTTTTTTCAGGTTTGGTATTTAGAATAATACTTACCAAATAATGGGATGAATTATTCCCTCTACAGGTGATATTAGAAAAGACTTTTACAACTCCTCTCCATAACACACAAACACACACACACACACACACACACACACACACACACACAAATACCAGATTTGGACAGAGCAATTACAATGGGGACAAACTACAAGTATCCCTTAACCATTTTCAAATCAACACATTTATTAGGAAATAAATGTGATGGTGCCATTTCCTTGGCTTCCATAGTATGCCTGAGAGTGAGAGTAAATCCCAACCTAAAGTTGAAATTGAACATCTCAGATATAGTGAAAATCCAGGCAGATGCCAGTGGCCTCAGGGATATTTTGTTGTATTCTAAAAGAAATAATGGGAAATAAAGTATTTGCCAACATCTCTCTTTATTTCAATCCTAATATCATGTAGGATGTTGGCAAAGTCTAAGGGCTTTTCCCTTGGACTCTTTGCTTGGTAACTTGGCATTCTTCATATTTACCTGATTTGCTAAATGGAGTCAGTTGAGCTCCAGACAAAGAAAGAGTCTTTAAGGTGTCCAGATCTAAAAAGAACCAAAAAGAATTGGTTGAATTTTTTCCTATAGTAATGTACTTGTCTTTAAAAAGAACACTTTTTAAATTTAATTTCCCATGCTTACTAGATTTATGGTATTAAAATTAATTTTTTAAAAATATTTATTTTTCAGTTTTTCGGCGGACACAACATCTTTGTATGTGGTGCTAAGGATCAAACCCGGGCCGCAGGCATGCCAGGCGCCAGGCGAGCGCGCTACCACTTGAGCCACATCCCTAGCCCTTAAAATTAATTTTAGTTAACTAAGAAGTTCATGAAAACATTTTTAGAACAAATAGAAACATGATGGATAAAGCTAAAGTTTCCTTTAATTAAAACTTACACTTAGAAATTCCACTGATCCCTCAGCAGTTATCAGATTTATACATTTTGTCTTATTTCTATGTTATTATGTCACTCTACATTTTTTTGAAATGATTTTAAAATTTCAGATTGAATTTGCTAGTGAAGCCATCTGGATTCTTGATTAATTTCTTTTAAAGATATTGATCTATTAAAAATTTTTGTTCATCTTGATTTGAATCAAGTTTAGTAATTTTTATTTTTCATGAAATTTGTTTATTTTGTGCAGTTCAACTTTATTGTCATGAAGTTGTTCATAAATACTCTTTAATTTCTATATTATCTATGGTGATAACCCCTCTCTTTCCTGATTTTGGTGATTTGTATTCTCTTTCATCATCAGTGTCATTGGGGGGTTTTCAAAGAAACTTTTGACTTTATTAATTTTTTTCCATATTAGTTTTTTCTATTTGTTGATTTTTTGTTCTTAATATTTCATATTTTCCACTTATCATAGATTTATTTTGCTCTTTTTCCAGTTTCTCAAAGTAGAATATTAGGTCACTGATTTTGTCCTTTCTTCTTTTTAACATAAGCATCTAAAGTTATAAATTTTCTTTTAAGCATTCTTCAGATGAATTCCAGAAATCATTTTTTTAAATTTGTTTTAGTTAAAATTTTTTTTTAGTCAATAGATCTTTTATTATTTATTTATTTATTTATATGCAATGCTGAGAAATGAGCCAAGGTCCTCACATGTGCTGGGCAAGTGCTCTACCACTGAGCCACAACCCTAGCTCATGAATTCCAGGAATCTTGATGTGTTACATTTTCATTATCATTCAGTACCTTCTTTTTGTGGTTTCCCATTATACATTTTTTCTCACATTGTCATAATTTTTGTGTGTCATCTGTTTACTGTTGGACCCAACTCTGTTTAGATGGGTCAGCTGAGGTGGAAATACGGTGGTATAGGGTGATGATATGGATAGGGTGATGATAAGAATGACTGAGATCTAAATGACAAGAAGTCACCAAATTTGGAAAGATTTCGGTGGATAGGAACCACAAAGGCACTAAGGTAGAGGAGTTTGACATGTCCAAACAAGAGAAAGAAGGCTAGTGTGACAGGAACGTACTAAGTAAAGAAAAGGGGAAACATGAAGTCAAGGTAAAAAGAAAGGAGGCCAGATCCTGTATATTCTAGTGAGGAGTTAAAAGTATAATGTTTTGGCATTGGAGAAGATAATGCTAAGTGAAGTTAGCCAATCCCAAGAAAACAAATGCTGAATGTTTTCTCTGATATAAGGAGGCTGACTCATAGTGGGGTAGGGAGGAGGAACATGGGAGGAATAGATGAATTCTAGATAGGGAAGAGGGGTGGGAGGGAAAGAGAGGGGGCAGGGGGACTAGCAAGGATGGTGGAATGTGATAGACATCATTATCCAAAGTACATGTATGAAGACACGAATTGGTGTCAACATACTTTATATACAACCAGAGACATGAAAAATTGTGCTGTATATGTGTAATAAGAATTGTAATGCATTCCGCTGTCATTTATTTTTTTTAAAAATCAATTTTAAAAAAGTATAATGTTGTTAGTGTAATGTGAAGCCACCGGAGGATTTTAAGCATGGGGGTTATACAATCTGATTCATAGTTTTAAAAGATTGGAGAATCAGGTGGAGAATAGGTGGACAATCACACTATACCAGGAAGTCCAGGTAGGAGGTTAATACAGTAGTTCAGTTAAGAGATGATGGCAGCTTGTACTCAGGTGGAAACTGTGGAGGTGAAGAAAGTTGATGGATTAGGATATAGCTTGCAAGGGGACTGATAGGACTTGCTGATGGATTGGATGTTGGTGGTGGGGGGTGAAGTTTTGAAATGCCATCAAGAAATGTCAAATAACTAATTGAATATTCACATCTGGAGCTCCAAAGCTATAGTTAGTTTAGCCACAGGAAGGGAGATATCATCAAGGAATAAAAGGGAGATGGCAAAGAACGTAGTGAAAACAGTACAAACTTAGTGGTTATGGATTCTTTTCATTTCTGCTTCTCATGGAAAGTTTTTATTTCATCTTAAATTCTGAAAGACAATTTTGCTGGTTATAGCAATCTTGGTTGGCACCTGTTCTCTTTCAGGGCTTGATGTTATTTCAAAACCTCCTGGCTTTTAAGGTATGGGTTGAAAAATTAGCTAAAATCCTAACTAGCTTATTCCTAAGTGTGACCTGCTTATTTTTCTCTTGTGACATTTTTTTAAATTTATTTTTATGTGGTGCTGAAGATCAAACCCAGTGCCCCATACATGCTAGGCAGTGATAAAAAAAAAAGATATCACCACAGACACTTCTGAAATCCAGAGGCTCATTAGAAACTATTTTGAAAATTTATACTCAAACTACAAAATCTAGAAGTTATTGACAATTTCTAGACACATAATGACCTACATAAATTGAATTGTGAGGATTAGAAAATGTGAACAGACCAAGCTATGAAATTGATGCAGCAATTAAAAGAAAAGCTAACAAAGAAAAGCCCAGGACCAAATCAATTCTCAGCCAAGTTCTACCAGACCTTTAAAGAAGAACTAATGCGATCCTCAAATTATTCCATGAACTAGAAAAAGAGGTAACACTGCCACATTTATCTATGAAGCCAGTATCAAAACCCAGTTAGACATATGAAGGAAAGAAAACTTCAGACCAATATCCCTGATTAACATAGATGCAAAAAATCCTTAATAAAATATTGGCAAACCACATTCAAAAACACATTAAGAAGATAGGACACCTGATCAAGTAGGTTTCATCCCAAGGATACAATATATGCAAATTAATAAATATAAATCACCACATAAATAGAGTTAAGAACAAGAATCACATGATCCATTCAATAGATGCAGAAAGACTAGTCAACAAAATCCAGCACTCATTCATGTTAAAAACACTGGAAAAAACAGTGATAGAATAAATTTAACACAACATTGTAAGGACTGTATGTAACAAACCCAAGGCCAACATCATACTGAATGAAGAAAAATTGAAAGCATTTCCTTTAAAATAAGGTACAAGACAAGGATATTTACTCCCATCACTCCTATTCAACATAGTTCTTGACATTGTAGCCAGAACAATCAGGCAAGAGAAGGAAATTAAAGGGATACAAATAGGAAAAGTAGTAAAATTATCCCTTTACTGATGATGTGATCCTATCTATATTTAGACCCCCCCCCCCAAAAAAAAACTCTGCCAGAAGACTTCTAGAGTTGATAAATTTAGCAGAGTAGCAGGATACAAAACTAGCATACATAATACAATCACTTATCTATACTCCATTAACAAATTTGCTAAGAAATAAATCAGGAGAATGATCCCATTCATAATTATCTCAACAAACAAAAAACTTGGGAATAAATATAACCAAGGAAGTGAGAGAGCTATACAATGAAAATTACAAAACATTCAAGAAAGAAAGTGAAGAATACCTTAGAAGATGGAAAGACCTCCCATGTTGTTGAATAGGCAGAATAATATTTTCAAAATGGTCAAACTGCCAAAAGTATTACACAGATTCAATTCAAACACCATCAAAATACCAATGACATTTTATATATATATATATATATATATATATATATATATATATATATATATATTCCCAATGGTCATTTGGAAGAATTAGAGACCCCCCCCCCAAATAGCCAAAGCATTCCTGACTTCCTGAGAAAGAAGAGCAATTCTACCAGCATCACAATACACATTGCTTGTTGTTTAATTAATCAGAAGGGGGGAGATGCTGAGAGCCATAGCCAAGTAGGAATGACGCATGGCAATTTCCTTGTCAGCCTACCCAATGTTGCTTAGAGGGAGGACTCTCCATTGTGGAAATGGGCTTGCCTTGGACCCAGGTCATTTGCAGTGACATTGCATGAAAGGTGACCTTGCTCAGGGATTAGGGCGGATCCAGGTTTAGGGTGGATCCTGCTGGGATCCTGCTGCCTCAGGTGCCCGCTCCTTGAGTTCCCATTGAGTTCTTGAGGGACTCAGAGTATTTTGGGATGCAGAGCCCGGTGGAGGTGTGGGTTTTCCCCAGAACGTGCATGTAGAGTGCCGGTGAGAGTTCAAGAATAAAGAGTTGCTGTTTGAATCTACAAGGCTTGTGTGGTGGCTTGGTTATTTTGTGCCCAGACAGACTGTGGCATTTGGCGGCCCATATGGGGAATGTCTAAAGCTTAGAGGTAAGTGAAATTGCTCACCCCTGAGGGAAGGCGAGAGAATGGGTGACCATTTCAAAAAACAATGTGTTCTTGTTTTGATTTATTTTGTTTTTGTTTCAAGCTGCCTATCCCTAGAAATTTCTTAGGCAAACTGGGAAAAATGGTTGGCTCAAGGTTTGAAGTTTGTGGCCCTGAGGAAGAGAAAATTGATACAATGATTTTTTATTCCATTTTTGTTTCATTCAGTTTCGGTTTTGTTTTGTGTTATCTTATTGGGTTACGTTATCTTTATAGTAGATTAGAAATTAGTGAAAAACAAACCGACAGAGTGTTAAGTAAATTGTTAGAGGTTCAGACCATGGAGAAAGACATTTTAGATCAAGCAAAAGAGAAGGTCTCTCGAGCTAGTCAGACAGAGGAAGAAAATTTAAAGGAAAAGGGGGGCTGGGGATGTGGCTCAAGTGGTACCACGCTCGTCTGGCATGTGTGCGGCCCGGGTTCGATCCTCAGCACCACATACAAACAAAGATGTTGTGTCTGCCAAGAACTGAAAAATAAACATTAAAAAAATTCTCTAAAAAAAAATAAAATAAAAAATAAAGGAAAAGGGGCTATTAGGAAAAAGGCTACAACAGGAGGCTGCTACTAACTCTGTTCTATCGCCAGAGGGCGTAATTCAACCAACAGCTCCACCTATGGAGACAGCTGAGTGGCCCTCAACCCCCATAGTTGATAAATGGGATCCTGAGACAGGACCTAAAAGATTAGCATGCCCTGTACTCGAGCAGAAAAGAGGGCAGCAAATTCACCATGCTTTAGATTTCAAAACAGTGAAGCAGTTAAAGGAGGCTGTAACAACCTATGGTCCCCAAGCACCCTTCACGGTAAGCATGGTCGGTCGAATCCATTACCAACTTTGACATGACGCCAGCAGATTGGGCTAGCATGTGTAAATCTGTGCTAAATGGAGGACAATATTTGTTATGGAAGGTTGCCAATGAGGAATTTTGCACGGAGACAGCTAAGCGAAATGCAGCAGCCGGTTACCCTCAAAGAAATCTAGATATGTTGTTAGGAAAAGGACCTCATGAGGGTCAACGGCAACAAATTGAATATGATCCTGCTATATATGCACAAATTGCTGCAGACACAGTTAGGGCATGGAAGACTTTACAAGGAAATGGAGATTAACAAGGTCAGCTATCTAAGGTAATACAGTGAACTAATGAACCTTATGCTGACTTTGTAGATAGGCTTATTCAAACAGCTGCCAGAATTTTTGTGGATACAGAACAAGCAATGCCATTAATAAAACAGCTGGCTTATGACCAAGCAAATCGTTGCTGCAGAGAGGTTATTAGACCATGGAGACATGAAGATTTAAACACATATATTAAATTACATAGAGACATTAATGAACAAAGGCAAGTCTTGGCAGCTGCAGTACAACAGGCTTTAGATGCCAGGCCAAAAACATGCTACAATTGTGAACAAACAGGACATTTTAAAAGGAATTGCCCCATAGGAAAAGGGTTTAACAAAACTAGGTATCAAAGGAATAGAATACCGGGTATTTGCCCACGATGCCATAGAGGGAGACATTGGGCTAATGAATGCCGTTCTCAAACAACCATAGAGAGTACTCCCTTATCAAAAAGCGGACAAGGACCAGGTATTTACCCACGATATCGTGGAGAAAGGCATCAGGCTCCATTACCAAAAAACGGACTGGGGGGCCCAATGCTCCAGGGCCCACAACCACAAATATACGGGGCAGTGGAGGAACCCAGAAACACCATCAGTGTAGTGCCCAGGACACATTGTCCATTAAATCCCTCATCAGAGAAACCAGAGGGAGTGCAGGGTTGGACATCTGCACCTCTACCAGAGCAGTACTAACTCCAGAGATGGGAGTTCAAATCATTCCCACAGGGGTAAAAGGACCTCTTCCCCAAGGAACAGTAGGTTTATTATTATTATTATTGGGACGCAGTTCTTCTACACTAAAAGAACTTATGATAAGTCCTGGGGTAATTGATCCCTGTTAGAGTCTGTAAACAAGTCAGAATGGCACCTGGCATTTTGCCAGAGAAATGTTAGAGTCTGTAAACAAGTCTGGATGGCACCTGGCAAAATGCCAGAGGGAGTGGTTTGTGAAGTAAGGCCAGCAAGCCATTAAGTGTGGAGATTTCTTATTGGTTAACTGATGTATCTAGTTTATGCTAATTAAGATAAGCTGTGTGAAATGTATAAATACCGCTCCTGTCCTAAAATAAACGGCTCCCACTCCTGCTGTATCAATGTACACAAGTTGTTCATCACCCCCCAGCTATTTTGCTGCAGCCGAACTGCGGCAGATCCCGATTATGTAGGTGAAATAAAAATTATAGCTAGTTCTCCAAGAGGTATATCAGTAATTTCACCAGGAGATAGAATAGCACAATTGTTAATAATACCCAGCCTATATGATAAATTTTCTAGTTGTAGTGTAGAAAGAGGTTCCAGGGGATTAGGCTCCACAGGTGTGGATTGGGCTATGCTGTCTTTAAATTTAGATTCTCGCCCAATGCTAAAACTAAATATTCAGAAGGAACTATACAGCCATATGTATTGGATCATCTTCCTATAAATTTATGGGAACGAGATGTCCTAGATCAATTAGGTTTGACATTAACAAATAACATCAATCCTAATGCACACACTACTAGGGCTAGACAAGGTTTTAGGAAAGAAAAAAGATTAGGAGAACAAGAACAAGGTATAGCAGCACCAATTCAAATAGATCAAGGAATAAATAGACATGGATTGGGTTTTCAGAAGGGGCCACTGAGACAATCAAAATTACTTGGAAATCAGAAAGACCAGTGTGGGTTCCTCAGTGGCCCCTGACTAAAGAAAAGATACAAGTAGCCCATGATCTGGCCAAATAACAGTTAGCGGAAGGACATATACAACCTTCCATATCTCCCCATAATACTCCCATATTTGTCATTAAAAAGAAATCTGGTAAATGGGGATTATTGCAAGATTTAAGAACCATTAATAATGAGATGGTTATTATGGGACCTGCTCAATCAGGGATTCCTCAATTGTCTGCTTTGCCAAAAACCTGGCATGTTTTAGCTATAGATATTAAAGATTGTTTTTTTTTCAATTCTAATTCATCCCGAGGATAGTCCACGTTTTGCATTTACTATCCCTGCACTAAATCATGAAGGTCCTGATCAGAGATATGAATGGAAAGTACTCCCTCAAGGGATGGCTAACAGTCCAACTATGTGTCAAATCTATGTTAACAAAGCAATCCAGCCACTTAGAAATCAAAATCCTGAACTACAAATATTTCACTATATGGATGATGTATTATTCGCACATAAAGATAAAAACACATTGCTGGAATGTTATGCCACACTTACAAACTTATTAAAAAATTATAATCCAGAGATAGCAACAGATAAAGTAGAATTAAATTTTCCAATTAATTATCTAGGAGTTCTATTATCCTCAACCATGGTCTGTTCACCAAAAATTCAAATACGAGTAGATCAACTCAAATCACTTAATGACTTTCAAAAGTTATTGGGAGACATACATTGGATAAGGCCTTATCTAGGTATTCCAACAGGAGAATTGGGACCTTTATTTGATATCTTAAAAGGTCCATCAGATCCAAATTCACCCTGCATGTTAACTCCTAAAGCAAGAAAGGCATTAAAAATTATTGAAACATATATGGAAAATATGCATTTGGATAGAATTGATATAAGTTTGCCTTTATTATTTATTGTACCTACCAACAAAAAATATTCCTACAGGAGTATTTTGGCAAGAAGGTCCATTATTTTGGATACATTTATCTTATTCTCCTAACACTATTCTTACTAGGTATCCTGAGACTGTAGGACAATTAATACTCAAAGGAATAAAAGCAGCGAATGGAGTGTTTGGAATTTCTCCCAATAAAATTATTACTCCATATACTATGGATCAAATTGATGAGTTAGCTAATGAGTTAAATACTTGGGCAATAATCATGTGTAAATCTAATGTTTCATTTGATAACCACTTACCATCTAATCCTTTGTTGTCTTTTTTTGTCTTTGCATCCTGTAGTTTTTCCAAAAATGACAAGAAAAACCCCTATCATGAATGCTCCAAATATATTCACTGATGGGTCAAATAATGGTACAGCAGCAGTAGTTACCCCTGATCAAACTTTTACATTTTTAGTACCCAAACAATCAGCTCAAAAGGTAGAGCTTAATGCAGTATTACAAGCTTTTGTGATGTTTAAGGATTCTGTATTTAATTTATTTTCTGATAGTCAGTATATAGTTAATGCTATAGTATCCCTTGAAGATGCTGGTAGGATTTCTCCTTCCTCTACTGTTTTCTTTTTGTTTTCCACTATACAAAGTCTAATCTGGGACAGAAAAGATCCATTCTTTATAGGGCATATCAGGGCACATACAGGATTGCCTGGAGCCCTTAGTTTGGGCAATGATTTAGCAGATAAAACTACACATGACATACATATTTTCTCTGCACTAGAAGAAGCTACAAACTTTCATAAAAGGTTTCATGTTAATGCTAATACTTTACAAAAGCATTTTAAAATAACTAAGGAACAAGCCAGACATATAATAAAATAATGTCAAAATTGTGTGATGTTTTTACCACAAGTTAATCTTGGAGTCAATCCTAGAGGACTGATACCTAACCATATTTGGCAGATAGACATCACACACTTGCCAGAATTTGGAAAATTAAAATATTTGCATGTTACAGTTGATACTTCTTCCGGATTTTTGATGGGCTCCCTTCATGCCAGAGAAAAAAACTAAAGATGTTATAGCTCATTGCTTACAAAATTTTGCCACTGTGGGCATTCCAAAACAGTTAAAAACAGATAATGGTCCTGGCTATACCTCTACCTCTTTTAAACAATTTTGCTCATCATTTAGCATTACTCATATAACGGGAATCCCATACAATCCACAGGGACAAAGCATAGTTGAAAGAGCTCATCAAACTATTAAAATGTACTTATTAAAGCAAAAAGAGGGAATTGGAAAGGGGTATATATCCCCCAGAGATGAGCTTAAAATAACCCTTTTTACTCTAAACTTTTTAAATTTGGATTCATCAGGACTTAGTGCTGCGGAAAGACATATATATCCAAAAAATGTACATAAGCCTAAGGTACTTTGGAAAGATATTCTAACAGGACAATGGAAAGGTCCTGACAGGTGATTGTCTGGAGTCGGAGTTCTGTTTGTGTGTTTCCACAGGGAGAACAGCAGCCGATTTGGATTCCAGAGAGACTAACCAAAGCAATTTCTAGAGACCAAAAAGAAGATGATTTGACTCAAATCCATAACAGCTGATATCCAGAGCTCCAGCTTGGCTATTCTTACATGTGCGACAGTGATTAACCAGGATGCTTTTTTCATTATCTATTTTATTATTGCCTTTTCCCACATCATAAAGTTCTATTTTATTTTTGAGCTCATAGAGACCTAAGTTAATGTTTTTCTGATCAGTTTTATTTTTTGACTGTGGAGTTTTTAAACATTGCAATGGAGATTTTACCTGTGTAAAGCTACAAGGCCTTTACTATTGTCTTATGTGTTGTACGTTTTTGTGCACTCTTGTGTTTTGTGTTGTATGTCTGTATGTGCGTATGTCCATATTTCATATATGAGGAGCACTCATAAAAAAATGGATCTGAATTATTTTTTTTATTCACGTGATTTAAATGGTCTAATTTAAATTAGGTAAACAGCTGTTAAGGATTGTTTTTAAAGGAGGTTAACAGATCTGTTTGTTTACTTTCACCTTTCCTTTTCATTATATTTAATAATTCTGCTCAGGATAATGTAAATTGTTCAGAAAATTGTTTTCTTAGTACCTGTTGGAATGTTACATAATTTCTTTTTAGCATCATTGCCAAAATTTCTATCTTCATCCCAGTGCCGGTGAAGACAAAGATAAAACCAAACTACAGCTTCTATGATAGCTATCACAGTAAAGTGTATAAACTGATGCATCAATGAATAATAAACTCAACAAGTAATGCTCAATCAAGGAGTTGATTTACTTTGGGAGGAAATGGACATATTGATAGACTCCTCTGCTTTGAACTGCTTGCAGAACTTGCCTGGACTATGTATCACTTATATGCATTGTGAACTATTTTTTGGTGCAGCGAATTGTGGTAGTGCTGGCATATCTTTGCTGATGGTGTCACCAGTGATGCAATTTTTCCAAAGGAGCCGTCAATTGGCTTGGTCAATTGGCATTTCTGTATCCTCCTCCCTTCTACTAGTGATGGTCTAAATTTGGGGGCCAACAGAGGTGAGGCAAAGAACCTCACCCCCCCCCCACTGCTGCATAGGCCTATCCACAAGTATGGCTATATGCTGGACTGGTAGTCAGTGACGGGTATGATCCAATTGCAGTGGTATCAACCTAAGACAGAAGGGTGACGCCTAGAGGTCAGTTCATCCGATGACGGTTAAGAACCATATGTTGAATTGGACAACCTAACAGGCATGGTCCCTAAGCCACATTGCTTGTTGTTTAATTAATCAGAAGGGGGGAGATGCTGAGAGCCATAGCCAAGTAGGAATGACGCATGGCAATTTCCTTGTCAGCCTACCCAATGTTGCTTAGAGGGAGGACTCTCCATTGTGGAAATGGGCTTGCCTTGGACCCAGGTCATTTGCAGTGACATTGCATGAAAGGTGACCTTGCTCAGGGATTAGGGCGGATCCGGGTTTAGGACAGATCTGGGTTTAAGGTGGATCCTGCTGGGAATAGGGCGTATCCTGCTGCCTCAGGTGCCCGCTCCTTGAGTTCCCGTTGAGTTCTCGCGGGATTCAGAGAGTATTTTGGGATGCAGAGCCCGGTGGAGGTGTGGATTTTCCCCAGAATGTGCGTGTAGAGTGCCGGTGAGAGTTCAAGAATAAAGAGTTGCTGTTTGAATCTACAAGGCTTGTGTGGTGGCTCTGTTATTTTGTGCCCAGACAGACTGCGGCAGATATCAAATTTTACTACAGGGCTTTAGTAACAACAACAGCAAGGTATTACTGCCAAAACAGACATAAAGACCAATGGAATGGTCAAGACAAATCCACATAGATACAATCATCTGATATTTGACAAAGGTTTCAAATACATATTCTGGAGAAAAGGAGCCTTTTTAAACAAATAGTGCTGGGAAAAGTGGAAATTCATATGTGGAAGAACAATACTAGATCCCTAACTTTCATCCTGCACAAATTTCAACTCATAGTGGATCAATGACCTAGAAATTAGACCAGACGCTTCGCAACTACTAGAAGAAAACAGATTTAGCATGCCAACATTTTGGTTCTGGCACGTGACTTCCTTTATAAACTTCCTAAAGTGCAAGACATAAAACTAAGAATAAGTGGGATGGCATCAAATGATGAGAGAAACCTCATACAGGATGGGAGAAGATCTTTGCCAGCTGCTCCTCCAACAGGTAATTAATATTAGAATATATAAACAACTCAAAAATCTTATTCCAAAAAAGCTCCAGATAACCCAATTATGGGTAAAAGAACTAAACGGACACTTCTAAAAATAAAAATACAAATGGCCAAAAATATGGGAAAAAGTGTTTAACATCCTCAGATATTATGAAACTACAAATCAAACTACATTGAAATTCCATTTCATTCCAGTCAAAATGGCAATTGTCAAGAACACAAAAAAATGAATTCTGGTCAGGATGTTGGAGAAACAGTACATTCATGCATTATTGGTGGGACTGCAAATTAATATAAGCACTCTGGAAAGCAGAATAGAGATTCCTCCAAAAACCAGGAATGGAACCACCATATTACACAGTTATCCCACTCCTTGGTAATTATCCAAGGAGCTAAAATTACCTTATCATAGAGATACAGCCACGTTAATGTTTATAGCAGTGTGACTCACAATAGACAGGTTATGGAATCAGCCATGTGCCTATCAACAGATGAATGGATAAAGAAATGTAGTATATATACACAATGGAGTTTTATTCAGACATAAAGGAGAATGAAATTATGGCATTTACTAATAAATGGATGGAACTGGAGAACATCATGCTTAATGAAATTAGCCAGACTTAAAAAGTCAAATGTCAAATATTTTCTCTCACATGCAGAAGCTAGATCAAAATGAGGAGGAAAAAGGCAGGGAGCGTGTCTCATGATAAGAGAAGGGAAATCAGTGGAAGAGGAGAAGATGATTAAGAGGGGGAGAGGAGGCATGGGAAGAGGAACCATGAAATGAAATTGACCAAACTGTCCTATGTACACATATGAATATACCACAGGGAATTTCAACTTAATGTATATCTATAAAGCACTAATTTAAAAAATAATTATAGTTAAATAGAAGGAAAACCAAAAGATTAGAGGAAGGGAAACAAAGGGAGAGAGAAGGGAAAAGAAAGGGGAAATGCTGGGGCCTGAAGTGGAGTCAACTATATTTCCTGCTTTTATGATTATGTCAAATTGAACACCAGCATTATGCATAACTATCATACACGAATAACAATGGTAAAAAAATTTAAATTAAAAACAGTTCCTGCATGTGGTACACACCTGTAATTCCAGCATCTCAGGAAGCAGACACAAGAGGATTGGAAGTTCAAAATCAGTCTTAGCAACTTAGCAAGATCTTGTCTCAAAAATAAAAAAAGAACTGGGGATGTAGCTTGATGGTTAGTGCACCTAGGTTCAATCCCAGTACCAAAAATAAAAAAGCAAGTTGGTGTGTGTGTGTGTGTGTGTGTGTGTGTGTGTGTGTGTGTGTCGGGAGGCAGGGAAACAGGCAGAGTAGGGACAGGACTTGAATTTCACAATTATGTTTGAGAAGAGATGATGTTTAGAGATGGTGGATATTCTGCAGGCTATTTGAATAGCTGTGTATTGTCAAATAGGGTTGACATAACTGGCAAAAAATTATTCACTGACAACTGTGTGCCTACATGTGGCTTCAAAATATTATAGTTTAAATGGGAAAACATACTTTAGAAAAATTAAATATTAATTATCAATATTTTTAGTTGTGAATGGAGTTAGAGAATGTTTCAATGAGAAATAAGTAGAAGAGAAGTGGAATGGAAGGAATAAGCAGTAGCCAGTAGTTCTCAGAATGTGGCCTGAGGACACTAGAGGTCCCTAGGATCTTTTCTGGAGTCTACAGGGTCAAAATTACTTTTATAATAATACCAAGAAATTGTTTCTTTTTCCTCTTATTCTTTCACAAAGGTAAAATATGATTTTTCAGAGGTTGCATGATAACACAAAAGCAGATATGAGAATCCAACTGTCTTAATATTAACACATAAATTAAGCAGATTTGAAAATATAAGAAAATGTCACTATTTTGGTGGGATGAATGTAGCTGTTTTCATAAAGATGTGTTATCCATTTTAATATGTAATACATTTTCAGTATTATTTATAATTAATAAGTAAATATTTTTTAAATCTATCATTTTTTATGCTAACAGTGAATATCAATAGATAAGAGCCGTATAAACAAAAATTCTCTAGGGACCCTTGATAATTTCTAGAAAGACTTCTTTTTTTGGTGTTGAAGACTGAAATACAGGGTCTTATACATGCTACACATGTGCTCTACCATTGAGTTACACCCCTAGACCAATAATTTTTACAAGTGTAATGTGATCTGCAGCTAAAAAAAGAAAATTTGTTCTAGAACAACACAGTGCAATTCAAAATTTCGAGAAGGAAAGTAGGTGAAAAGGCATTTTATCTGATGTTGAAGTTAATGCCAGTTCTGCGAATTATAATTGTAAATTTTAGTCAAATTAGACCAAAGTATTTTTAAGTTACTTTGTGCTGCAAATGACCTAAGATTGCATCAAAAGTGGGTGGGGGGAGTTTTCTGCAGCTCTTGTGTGAATTAGCAAAAGCCCCTCTTCCTCTGCCACTCTACTGCCATCTACTGGAACATAATTATAATAAGTACACAAATCTAGTAGGACTGTAGTGTGCATTATAGAGTTGTATAGTACATGGCCGCAGCCTAGGGTGCCAACAATATGTAGCATTAAAATAAATAGTTCCTACTATGACATCAACACTAATTACCACAAAAACAGAAGTGGTGGGGTCAGCAATTGCCAACAGCAAAAACAAATAAATGTGATAGGAAGGTAAAAGAAAGTTTAGAATGTTCAATATATGAGCAGTGACAAGGCAGAAGAAATGTAGGAGGTGATGGCCATAAAGAAAGTAGAGAAAAGTAGAAAAAACAAAGTAAAGAGAGAGAAAGAGAAATTGACTGTTAGCCAAGAAGAAAAGAGAAACAAACAGAAACAAAATAATGCCGACATAAACAAAAAACCCTAACTCTGAAAAGTCAGGGAAAATTATTATTTAAAAAATGCTAAACATGAAAAAAGAAATATGTATATGTGTGTCATATATATACACAAACAATCAGCAGAGCAAGACACTAAAAATAAAAATTAAAGAAAAAAAGATTCTTAAATAAAAATGAAAGCATCATCTCCAGCGAAGTGGTCAAAACTGTCAAGTAGGAGAATGTTCACTGTCTATGCCTAATTATCTTTTCCATTTTTGGCGGGGAGGAGCTTGCCTTGGGCGGAGAGAGAGAGAGAGAGAGCAGCTCACATGTGTGCACAAGGGTTGGGGTGGTTAATTCCTTCATCTCTTTGTGTTTGCTCACCAAGCTGCTAACTGGAGTGATCTGAAACTGTAACTGGTTGAAATATCTCTCACCTTCTCACCAGTATAAGGTAGAACAGAATGGGTGTTGTTGATTGGAGATTTTGTTTGGACAGACCAGATGGATGTATTCCTAGGGTGGGGCTGCTGCTGATTTTTAAGAATGGAGTTCCAGCAGCTGAGGTCTAATCAGGCCTTAGGGACTCTGTTGGGTGGTATTTGTTCTAAAAAAAATTGGAGCAATACAACCTTAGGTCAGGCAGAAGTTGATCTCTACTGGGAATATGGATTTTAGTAATCTCTCAGGAATTCTGCTTGCAGAGCAGGGAAGCCAACCCTCCATACACTGTGCTGCCCACAAATATGGCCCTCCCAGGTTTAGTCCCTGAGTGTATTCACACTTGCCTGTTCAGATTTCTGACCTTCATATGTGAACTGCTAGACTCAAAGGGAAAGTGAATTCTACTTTCCTCTGTATTTCTAACTTGGATTCTTCTCAAGAATAATCTTCTCTGGGCCTGTTTCACTCACATTCTTCTAGGTACACTGTAGGCCAGATGGTAGTTGATTGCCAGGACAGTATGGTAGTCACTTGCCAAGACAGATAGCTATGATCTCCCGGGCTCCTGCAGCAGAAAGCTGCTGCATGGCCTCCTCAAGATGGTCCCCACTTCAGCTCTCCATTCACCAGTTGAGAAACACAGAGCACTGAACGACACCAGGTGGCCAAGTAGCATCTGGATCAGCTAAGTTCAGGCTGCTTTTTTGATCCACAGAATTTTCCATGCCCAATTTGTCCATTGTGTTTCTCTGTTTGGATTATCCCACCCCTTTGCAGTGAACCAGTGTCGCTGTAGCAATCTGCTTGGCTCCAAAGTTTTGTTTCTTGTTCTTTGTTC
Organism: Urocitellus parryii; assembly: GCF_045843805.1. Classification (NCBI taxonomy): domain Eukaryota; kingdom Metazoa; phylum Chordata; class Mammalia; order Rodentia; family Sciuridae; genus Urocitellus; species Urocitellus parryii. Next base: position 44,406,244 of record NC_135531.1, on the reverse strand, counting down.
AGTGCACCCAAATTTCTGAATCTCTTATGAGATTCTGATTATCTGATCTTGGATTTCAGTGAATTCCCTTTTTCACCCATATTTTTGAGAAGAGTACTCCTGCTGCTTGAATCCTGAGACATGGAGTAACTGGAAGTGCAGCCCTCCTCTAATCCACCATCTTGAATCTCTGTCCCATGGGTCTTTTTTAGTCAGCATGTTAGCATTATCTACTTGAGAATCAAATTGCGCCAAATTGTTGTGTACAAGTCTTATCAAGCTGTGTTCTTTTGACATGTTCCCATTAATTTTTGAGTACCTTGTGTTTTTAGAACAACAAAATAGACCAGGCTTACTTCATATTTTACTGCTTCAGACCTGGAACAGTTATTTAGATAAGGAGCCCTATTTCTTATTACTTAGAAGCCAGTTTCTAAGAAATAGGTGTGCTCATTGTTACTAGGAACTATATTTTGAAATTCATCAGTCCATCTTCATTTGAAAATTAAAATATCATATGATTCTTCTTTACCTTCTCACATTCATATTTGTATTTCCTATTCTTCCACAGAAAAAACCTGTATCCCCAAAACATCTGTATATTTACTTATTCACTCTATTTTACTATACACAAAATGCCAAAATAAATACTTATTCACTCTATTCTACTACACACAAAATGCTTTCAAAATTATACCATCACCAAAGCCAAATTCGTCTTTTCAATTTTTATACTTTGACTATGTCCCACTAAAAGTATACAGTTAGAAAACTTTTCAGTTATTTAAGCTAGAGATATTTTATTGGTATTAGAAATCAACTACTATTTTTAGTGGATGGTTTCTTCTTACCATGTAGTTCAACTAACCTTAATCTGTTTCAGTCTCTGTATTAGTCACAGAGGGTGCAGAAATAAGTAAGATACTGTTTCTATAGCTGCAAAACTCACAGCTTCATGAGTAAGAAACAAGTAGCCCCAACATTATGGTGCAGTGGAGAAAGGACCAAATCAGTTGACCCACGGATGCAAAGGCATTACAGGAGATCAACTCACATTGAGTAGGGTTGAGTTAGTTCCTAGAGGAATTAAGAGTGAATCTTGAAGAACAAGTAGGAAGGAGTCAGGTGATAAGAGAGACAGGAGTCCTGGTATAGGCATGTGACAGCAAGAGAGACCATGCTTGTTATCACAAAAGGACCAGGCTGGATGAAACTTCACATATCAGCTCAGCACAGCTTTTGTTCAGGAATGGAGTAATGCCTCCAATGGGCCCATTTTCCTGGTGGAAAATTAGCCACTAGCCAAAGGTGGGTAGTTAGACTTATAGGTTAAACTGAGAAGTGACTCAATGAGCATGTCAGTTTGGTCTGTCTTTACTGGGTCAGATAGAGGGTGTGGTGTCAGTATCTGGGAAAGAATTTGCTTAGGGTGGGATCAATGCTTTGGCCTCTTCCCAGAAACTGTCATTGCAAACTTGATGGATATCTCCTCCCCTGGGCCTGTCTTGTCATTGGGAAAGACAGTGGCTTCCTCATTCCTTCTCTCTTGGTCACATTCTTTTGGGGTTTGTCTTTTTCCATATTGATGCCTATACTAAGAAATAGCATGGCTGTTAGGTATTCTAGTCAGGAGAGGGTGACAGGCCAGGAGGCCAGAGTTGAGTAGATGCCAGACCATGAGAAGAACCTTTTAAGCCATGCTAAATATGTGAGTGTTTTTTCTGGGTCCATGCACCCTTTAATTGCTTCTCTTCATGTTCCCTCATAGACAAGCTTTTCAGTTAAGTAAGTCATGCACATCAATCTCCACATCCACATTTTAATTTTACAGTAACCATATACAATGTTGGTTCTTCTATTCTACTCCCCTGGAATCATTCTTGACATTCATCATCTGAGACTTGAATCCTATCTTACCTAATGTTTGTGGCTTTTGAAATTACTGATCTTTGATCTGACTAAACCAGGGGAATAAACTAAAATTAGATGTCTTCATTCTTTTCTATTCAAAAATCATGTTGATTTGTAAATCGGGATTTTAATAGGGATTGCATTAAATCTGTACAACACTTTTGGTACTATGGCCATTTTGACAATGTAATTCTGCCTATCCAAGAGCATGGAAGATCTTTTTATCTTCTAAGGTCTTCTTCTATTTCTTTCTTTAATGTTCTGTAGCTTTCATTGTAGAGGTCTTTCACCTCTTGTTAGATTGATTCCCAAATATTTTATTTTTAAGACTATTATGAATAGTCTTTTTCTAATTTATAATTAGAAATTTTTCTAATTTCTCTTGCAATGGATTCATCACTGATGTATAGGAACACATTTGATTTATGGTTGTTAATTTTATATCCTGTTATTTGGCTGAATTTGTTTCTTCGTTCTAGAAGTTTTCTGGTGGAATTTTTGGAATCTTCTAGATATGGAATCATGTAGTCAGCAAATAATGATAGTTCTAGTTCTTCTTTTTCTATTCGTATCCTTTTAATTTCTTTCTTCTAATTGTTCTCACTAGAGTTTCAAGGACAATGTTCAATAAAAGAGGTGAAAGAAGGCATCCTTGTCTTGTTTCGGTTTTTAGAAGGAATGCTTTGTTTTCCCTCATTTAGAACAATGTTGGTTTGGGTTTAGCATGTATAGTTTTTAAAAAATATTTTTTAGTTGTCAATGGACCTTTATTTTATTAATATATGTGGTGCTGAGAATTGAACCCAGTGCCCCACACATGCCAGGCAAGCGCTCTACCATTTAGTCACAACCCCCAGCCCTAGCATATATAGCTTTAATTTTTTTTTACTTGCAGATGGACACAATATCTTTATTTTGTTTATTTATTTTTATGTGGTGCTGAAGATAAAACTCAGTGCCTCAAATGTGCAAAGCAAGCACTGTACTGCTGAACCAGAACCCCAGCCCCCAAGCATATATAGCTTTTATAACATTGAGATATGCTCCTAGTATCCCTAGTTTTTCTATCTCTAGTTTTTCTAGTGTTTTGAGCATGAAGGGGTGCTGTATCTTTTTTTTATTGGTTGTTCACAACATTACAAAGCTCTTGACATATCATATTTCATACATTAGATTGAAGTGGGTTATGAACTCCCAATTTTTACCCCAGATTCAGATTGCAGAATCACGTCGGTTACACATCCACAATTTTACATAATGCCCTATTAGTAACTGTTGTATTCTGCTACCTTTCCTATCCCCTACTATCCCCCCTCCCCTTCCCTCACATCTTCTCTCTCTACCCCATCTACTGTAATTCATTTCTCTCCTTGTTTATTTTCCCATTCCCCTCACAACCTCTTATTATGTAATTTTGTATAGCAATGAGGATCTCCCTTCATTTCCATTCAATTTCCCTTTTCTCTCCCTTTCCCTCCCATCTCATGTCTCTGTTTAATGTTAATCTTTTCTTCCTGCTCTTCCTCCCTGCTCTGTTCATAGTTGCTCACATTATATCAAATAAGACATTTGGTATTTGTTTTTTAGGGATTGGCTAGCTTCACTAAGCATAATCTGCTCTAGTGCCATCCATTTCCCTGCAAATTCCATGATTTTGTCATTTTTTAGTGCTGTGTAATACTCCATGGTGTATAAATGCCATATTTTTTAATCCATTCATCTATTGAAGGGCATCTGGGTTGGTTCCACAGTCTAGCTATTGTGAATTGTGGTGCTATGAACATCGATGTGGCAGTATCCCTGTAGTATGCTCTTTTAAGGTCTTCAGGGAATAGTCTGAGAAGGCAAATAGCTGGGTCAAATGATGGTTCCATTCCCAGCTTTCCCAGGAATCTCCATACTGCTTTCCAAATTGGCCGCACCAATTTGCAGTCCCATCAGCAATGTACAAGTGTACCCTTTTCTCCACATCCTCGCCAGCACTTGTTGTTGTTTGACTTCATAGTGGCTGCCAATCTTACTGGAGTGAGATGGTATCTTAGGGTGGTTTTGATTTGCATTTCTCTGACTGCTAGAGATGGTGAGCATTTTTTCATGTACTTGTTGATTGATTGTATATCCTCCTCTGAGAAGTGTCTGTTCAGGTCCTTGGCCCATTTGTTGATTGGGTTATTTGTTATCTTATTGTCTAATTTTTTGAGTTCTTTGTATACTCTGGATATTAGGGCTCTATCTGAAGTGTGAGAAGTAAAGATTTGTTCCCAGGATGTAGGCTCCCTATTTACCTCTCTTATTGTTTCTCTTGCTGAGAAAAAACTTTTTAGTTTAAGTAAGTCCCATTTGTTGATTCTTGTTATTAACTCTTGTGCTATGGGTGTCCTATTAAGGAATTTGGAGCCCGACCCCACAATATGTAGATTGGAGCCAACTTTTTCTTCTATCAGATGCAGAGTCTCTGATTTGATATCAAGCTCCTTGATCCATTTTGAGTTAACTTTTGTGCATGGTGAGAGAAAGGGATTCAGTTTCATTTTGTTGCATATGGATTTCCAGTTTTCCCAACACCATTTGTTGAAGATGCTATTCTTCCTCCATTGCATGCTTTTAGCCCCTTTATCAAATATAAGATAGTTGTAACTTTGTGGATTAGTCTCTGTGTCCTCTATTCTATACCATTGGTCCACCCGCCTGTTTTGGTACCAGTACCATGCTGTTTTTGTCACTATTGCTCTGTAGTATAATTTGAAATCTGGTATCACTATACCGCCTGATTCACACTTCCTGCTTAGAATTGCTTTTGCTATTCTGGGTCTTTTATTTTTCCATATGAATTTCATGATTACTTTATCTATTTCTACAAGAAATGCCATTGGGATTTTGATTGGCATTGCATTAAACCTGTAGAGAACTTTGGGTAATATCGCCATTTTGATGATGTTAGTTCTGCCTATCCATGAACAGGGTACATTTTTCCATCTTCTAAGATCTTCTTCTATCTTTCTCTTTAGGGTTCTGTAGTTTTCATTGTATAAATCTTTCACCTCTTTTATTAGGTTGATTCCCAAGTATTTTATTTTTTTTGAGGATATTGTGAATGGAGTGTTTTTCCTCATTTCCGTTTCAGAAGTTTTGTCCCTGATATATAGAAATGCCTTTGATTTATGTGTGTTGATTTTATATCCTGCCACTTTGCTGAATTCATTTATTAGTTCTAGTAGTTTCTTTGTAGACCCTTTTGGGTCTTCTAGGTATAGAATCATGTTGTCCGCAAATAGTGATAATCTAAGTTCTTCTTTTCCTATTTTTATGCCTTTAATTTCTTTTGTCTGTCTAATTGCTCTGGCCAGTGTTTTGAGAACTATATTGAATAGAAGTGGTGATAGAGGGCATCCCTGTCTTGTTCCAGATTTTAGAGGGAATGCCTTCAATTTTTCTCCATTCAGAATGATGCTGGCCTGTGGCTTATCATATATTGCTTTTACAATGTTGAGGTAAGTTCCTGTTATCCCTAGTTTTTCTAATGTTTTGAACATAAAGGGATGCTGTACTTTGTCGAATGCTTTTTCTGCGTCTATCGAGATGATCATATGGTTCTTATCTTTAAGTCTATTGATATGGTGAATAACATTTATTGATTTCCATATATTGAACCATCCCTGCATCCCAGGGATGAATCCTACTTGATCATGGTGCACAATTTTTTTGATGTGTTTTTGTATCCGATTTGCCAGAATTTTATTGAGGATTTTTGCATCTAGGTTCATTAGAGATATTGGTCTGTAGTTTTCTTTCTTTGAAGTGTCTTTGTCTGGTTTCCGAATCAGGGTGATGTTGGCCTCATAGAATAAATTTGGAAGAGCTCCCTCTTTTTCTATTTCCTGAAATAGCTTGAAAAGTATTGGTATTAATTCTTCTTTAAAGGTTTTGTAAAACTCTGCTGTATACCCATCTGGTCCTGGGCTTTTCTTGGTTGGTAGTCTTTTGATTGCTTCTTCAATTTCATCCATTGATATTGGTCTGTTCAAATTGTGTGTATCCTCCTGACTCAGTCTGGGCAAATCATATGACTTAAGAAATTTATTGATGTCTTCACTATCTTCTGTTTTATTGGAATATAGGTTTTCAAAATAATTTCTAATTGTCTTCTGTATTTCTGTAGCATCTGTTGTGATATTGCCTTTTTCATCCCTTATGTTAGTAATTTGAGTTCTCTCTCTTCTTCTCTTCGTTAGCATGCTATGGGTCTGTCGATCTTATTTATTTTTTCGAAGAACCAACTTTTAGTTTTGTTAATTTTTTCAATAGTTTCTTTTGTTTCAATTTCATTGATTTCCGCTCTGATTTTAATTATTTCTTGCCTTCTGCCAAATTTGCTGTTGTTTTGCTCTTCCTTTTCTAGGGCTTTGAGATGAAGTGTGAGCTCATTTGTTTGTTGTTTTTTTCTTTTTTTGAGGAATGACCTCCAGGAGATGAATTTCCCTCTTAAAACTGCTTTCATTGTGTCCCATAGATTCCGATATGTTGTGTCTGAATTTTCATTTATCTCTAACAATTTTTTGATTTCCTCCTTTATGTCTTCTGTAACTCATTGATCATTCAGTAACATATTGTTCATTTTCCATGTGATGTAGGATTTTTCGTTCTTTCTTTTATCATTGATTTCCAGTTTCATTCCATTATGATCAGATAAAATGCATGGTATTATCTCCACCCCTTTATATTTACTGAGGGTTGCCCTATGGCATAATATATGTTCTATTTTTGAGAAGGATCCATGTGCTGCTGAGAAAAAAGTATATCCACTTGACGATGGTTGATATATTCTATATATGTTGGTTAAGTCTAGGTTATTGATTGTGGTATTGAGGTCTATTGTTTCTTTATTCAACTTTTGTTTGGAGGATCTGTCCAATGGTGAGAGAGGTGTGTTGAAGTCACCCATAATTACTGTGTTGTGGTCTATTTGATTCTTGAACTTGAGGAGAATTTGTTTTATGAATGTCGCAGCACCATTATTTGGTGCATAAATATTGATAATTGTTATGTCTTGTTGGTTAATGGTTCCTTTTAACAGTATATAATGTCCTTCCTTATCCCTTTTAATTAACTTAGTCTTGAAGTCGATTTTATTCTATATGAGGATGGCCACCCCTGCTTGCTTACGAGGACCGTGTGTGTGGTATATTTTTTCCCAACCTTTCACCTTCAGCCTGTGTATGTCTTTTCCAATCAGATATGTCTCCTGGAGGCAGCATATTGTTGGATTTGTTTTTTTAATCCATGATACCAGCCTATGTTACTTTATTGGAGAGTTTAAGCCATTAACATTTAGAGTTACTATTGATATATGGTTTGTACTTCCAGCCATGTTTGATTATTTATCCTTTTTTAAAAATTTAGTTTGTTTCTCCATGATTATCTTTCCCCCCATCCTGTCTTTACCGAGGCACTTCCCACTGATGGTTTTGGTTATTGTTTTTCATTTCTTCCTCGTGTAGTGTTTTGCTCAAGATGCTTTGCAATGCTGGTTTTCTGGCTGCAAATTCTTTTAACTTTTGTTTATCATGAAAGATTTTTATTTCATCGTCATACCTGAGGCTTAATTTTGCTGGATACAGAATTCTTGGTTGGCATCCATTGTCTTTCAGTGTTTGAAAAACATTGTTCCATGACCTTCTTGCTTTCAGTGTCTGTGATGAAAAATCCGTTGTTAACCTTATTGGTTTACCCCTGAATGTAATCTGCCTCCTTTCTCTTGTAGCTTTTAATATTTTCTCTTTGTTCTGTATATTGGATATCTTCATAACAATGTGTCTTGGCGTTGGTCTACTGTGATTTTTGTGTGCTCGGTGTCCTGTGTGCATCTACAATTTGTATATCTGTTTCCTTTTTTATTTCTGGAAAGTTTTCTGTAATTATTTCATTCAGCAGGTTACTCATTCCCTTGGTTTGAATCTCTGTACCTTCTTCTATCCCAATGACTCAGAAGTTTGTTTTTTTTTATGTTATCCCATAACTCTTGGATGTTTTTCTCGTGATTTTTTACCAGCCTTTCTGAGTTGGCTAGACTCTTTTAAAGATGATATATTTTGTCTTCATTATCTGATGTTCTGGCTTCTACTTGCTCCACTCTGTTAGTGATACTCTCAATTGAGTTTTTAATTTGGTTTATCGTTTCCTCCATTTCTAGAATTATTGTTTGATTTTTTTTTATAATCTCTATCTCCTGATAAAGATGCTTAACTTCTTCTTTTATCTGTTTATGTAATTTGTTTTCAATGTGTTCTTTCACTGTTTGAATTTGCTGTCTCATATCCTCTTTAAGGTTCCATTCCATCTGTCTAAGGTGTTCCTTGAGTTCTTTATTTCACCATTTTTCTGATGACTCTAGGTCCTCCTGAATATTTAGGCTGTCCTGCATTGTTTGTACTCCTTTTCTTCCTTGCTTTTTCATGCTGCTCATGTTACTTCTTGTTCTGTTTGACTGCTGAGTTACCGTTTACTCCTATAAATTTATTTGATGCTTGGGAGGAAAGTATTAGAAGGGAAGGGAAGAAGTCACTAAAGAGAATGAGAGTAAGCAGGTAGAATTCAAGGAAGGGGGAATAAGAAAATTGAAAAGAAATGAAAAGACAAAAGAAGAAAAAAATAGGAAATAAAAAAAGAAAAAAAAATTTAAAAATAATAATAATAAAAATTAAAATTAAAATTAGAAGAAAAAAATTTAAAAAACAACAAGAAAGAAAAATGAAAATGAAAAAAAAACCCAATTCAAAACAGAAACAAAAACAAAACTAATAAATGCAGTCTTAGAGTTTGATTAACTTCTCTTCCAGTAGGTGGAGCTGTGCCCACCAGGCCAAGCTTCTCCTGTCAATACACGGGAACCAATCACAGTGCAGCAGCTCCTCCTCCCAGACTGGGCGAGTCTCCAATCCTGAGTGCCAAGGGCCTCCTCTTGTGTCTACTCACTTCCCCACTTTTCCTCTAGCCAGGCCCCTCTCACCGGTGACGCTCACCACAATACTGGCTACACGCCAGGTCTGCTGCTCCCGGGAGCCCTGTTTTCATGAACAACTGGGCACACTCTCCCTGTTTGCCATTCCCTCAGACCCTAAGTTTGTAGAGCTTGGGGCTGAGAATCCTCAGCGAATTTTACTTGCCCTCCGGTAACCACGCCCCTGGTAGCTGGTGCAAGAGACCTCAGTTGTCAGCATTGGTGGGAGCGGTAGCCGGGAGTTCCGTGCCTCGGGTTCAGCGCCACTTCCGATTCCCTCGGTCTGGCTATCGCGCTCGCTCACGGGAGAGCTGGGAGGGGCCCTTAAGGTTTCCCTGACGTGTGGAGAGGGAAGGCTAGGGGATTACACACCTGTAGCCGCAGGTTTCAATGAAGTTATCTCTTCCGCCGAAGTCTGATGACATCAGTTCTCTGCCATGGTGGTATCTCTTGCAAATGGCGACAGTTCGATTCCCTTTGCCGGGTGACCAATGCAATGGGTGGGTCCTTACTGTCTCTCCCAAGCCCCGTTTCAAACCTGTGGCCACTACCTATGAAGGCTCGGTAGGCATTTACCTCCGTAGGATCAGAAGGGCCGACCAGTTGTTTCAGCCGGATGGATCAGTGCTGAGTCACAGCTGTTTGTCTGCTGGAAGCAGGCAAACGGGAGCTTGAATTCAGCTGATCCGGACTCAGTGTGTGTTCTGAGAGGCCCAGACTGTTCGCCCCAGATCCACGTCAGCTCAGCATTGCCTAGTGATCCTGAGCAAACAGCATTTAGACTGTTTACGACTCCCTATGCCCGCACAGCTGAAGAGGTCAGAGACTTGATCTCTCTGCGCACGACGCCATGTTGGATCTCCGGGGTGCTGTGTCTTGTCAAATGCTTTTTCTGCATCATTTGAGATGATCATATGATTCTTGTCTTGAAGTCTATTGATGGGACAAATTACATTTATTGATTTCCTTATGTTAAACCAACCTTGCATCCCTGAGATGAACTCCACTTGATTGTGGTGCACTTTTTAATGTATTTTTGTATGCAATTTGCCAGAATTTTATTGAGAAATTTTGCATCTATGTTCATCAGGGATATTGGTCTGAAGATTTCTTTTTTTGATGTGTCTTTATCTGATTTTGGTATCAGGGTGATACTAGCTTTGTTTTAGTCAGCTTTTTCACTGCTGTGACTGAAGGACCCAACCAGAACAATTGTCACTTGTTACTTGGCTGAATTTTTTTTTTTGTAAAGGAAGAAAAGTTTATTTAAGGGCTCATGGTTTCAGAGGTTTTAGTCCATAGACACTGGCTCTCTTCCTCGAGGGCTCAATATGAGGCTGAACATCATGGCAGAGTTTGGCAGAGGATGATCAGAAAGCAAAGAGACTCCACTCTCCAGATACAAAATGTACACCCCATAGCCACACCCCCAATGAACCATTTCCTCTCGATACACCCCACCCACCTCAATTTACTACCGAGTTAATCCCATCAGGGATTAATCCACTGATTCGGTCAAGTCTATGATCCAATCATTTCTCCTCCAAACCTTCTTGCATTGTTTCAGTTGTGAGCTTTTGGAAGACACATCACATCCATACCACAACAAGCTTCATAGAATGAGTTTGGAAGGGTTCCCTCTTTTTCTATTTCATGAAATAATTTGAGGAGTATTATGTTAATTCTTCTTTGAAGGTCTTGTAGAACTTGGCTGAGAATCCATCTGGTTCTGGGCTTTTCTTAATTGGTAGGCTTTTGATGGCATCTTCTATTTCATTGTTTGAAATTGATCTATTTAAATCATGTATATTCTCCTGATTCAGTTTGGGTAGGTCATATGTCTCTAGAAATTTGCTAATGTCTTCAAGATTTTCTATTTTATTAGAGTATAAATTTTTAAAATAGTTTCTGATAATCTTTTGTATTTCAGTAGTGCTTATCATATTTCCTTTTTCATAAAAATTTTAGTAATTTGAAAATTTTCTCTCTTGCTCTTCATTAGTGTGGCTAAGAGCTTATCAATTTTATTTATTTTTTCTAAGAAACAACTTTTTGTTTTGTCAGTTTTTTGCATTGCTTCTTTTCTTTCAATTTCATTGATTTCAGCTCTGATTTTAATTACTTCCTGTCTTCTACTGCTTTTGATGTTGATTTGATCTGCTTTTTCTAGGGCTTTGAGATGTAATGTTAGGCTGTTTATTTGTGGACTTTCTGTTCTTTTAATGAAAGAGCTCAATGCAATGAACTTTCCTCTTAGCACTCCTTTCATTGTGTCCCAGAGATTTTGATATGTTGTATTGTTATTCTCTTTTACCTTTAAGTATTTGTTTTATTTCACCCCTGATTTCTTCTACTATCTATTTGTCATTCAATAACATATTATTTAGTCTCCAGGTATTAAAGTAGCTTCTATTTTTTATTTTATTATTGATTTCTAATTTCATTTAATTATGATCTGATAAAATGCAGGGCATTATCCCTATTTTTTTTGTATTTGCTAAGAGTTGCTTTGTGGTATAAGATATGGTCTATTTTAGAGAAGTGTACTTGCTTGTTGATAGATAAAATATTCTATATAGGTCTGTTAAGTCTAAATTATTGATTCTATTTTTTAGTTCTACAGTTTCTTTGTTTTTGTTTGGAGGGTCTATCCACTAGAGAGAGAGATGTATTGAAGTCCCCCAGTATTATTGTGTTGTGATCTTTTTGGTTCTTGAAATTAAGAAGGGAATGTTTGATTTACATAGATTCCCCATTGTTTGGGGCATAAATGTTTATGATTGTTAGGTTTTCTTGATGTATAATTTCCTTAAGCAGCATGAAATGTCCTTATTTATCTCTTCTGATCAACTTTGGCTTGAAGTCCTCTTTATCTGATATAAGGATAGAAACCCCTGCTTGTTTATGTGATCCATGTGAGTGATCCTTTTACCTTCCAGTCTGTTAATATCTTTGCCTTATGAGGTGAGTCTTTTGGAGACAGCTTTTGTTGGGTCTTGTTTTTTAATCCAATCTGCCAGTCTATGTCTTTTGGTTTATGAGTTTAGGCCATTAACATTCAAGTTTATTATTGAGATATGATTTGTATTCCTGATTATTTTGGTTTATTTCTGCTTTTTAATTGAATTACTTTCTCCTTTGATTGATTATTCCTTTTGTGAAGTTTTTTCCCTTTGCTGGTTTTCACTTTTATTTTCCTTTCATCTTCATGAAATATTTTGTGGAGAATGTTCTATAGTGCAGGTTTTCTAGTTGTGAATTATCTTAATTTTTGTTTGTTATGGAAAGTTTTTATTTCATCTTCAAATGTTTAGCTTAATTTTGCTGGGTATATTATTCTTGGCTGGCATCCATTTTCTTTAACATCTTGGTATATATTATTCCAAGACCATCTATCTTTGATGGTCTGTCTGGGTTGAGAGATCAGCTGAAATCTGGATTGGTTTCCCTCTAAATGTTACCTGTTATTTTTCTCTGGCAGCCTTTAAAATTCTATCCTTATTCTGTATGTTAGGCATTTTCATTGTAACGTGACTTGGTGTGGGCCTGTTGTAATTTTGTATATTTGGGGTCCTGTAAGCCTCTTGTATTTGATTTTCTATTTTGTTCTTTAGGATTGGGAAATTTTTTGATATTATTTCTTTGAGAAGATTGTGTATTCCTTTGGTTTATATCTCTATACCTTCAACTATCTTGATAAATCTTAAATTTGGTCTTTTTATGTTGTGCCATATTTCTTGGAAGTTCTGTTATAGTTTCTTACCATCTTTTCTGTGTGGTCAACTTTATTTGCAAGATAATATATTTTGTCTTCATTGCCTGAGTTCTGTCTTCCAAGTGGTCTAGTCTTTTCGTGATGCTTTCTATTTAATTTTTAGTTTGGTTTTTATATTTGATTCCTTCATTTTGAGGATTTATCCTTGGTTTCTTTTCAGAATCTCTATCTCTTTATTAAAGTCATCTTTTACCTCCTGAATTTTATCTCTGATTTAACTCCTTACATTTTCCTTTACCTCATGGATCAGTTTAACTATGTACATTCTAAACTCCTTCTCTGACATTTCTTCCACTGTGGTATCATTGGGTTCTATTGTTGGTGGATCTTGGTTTGTTTGGAGCAATTTTTTTCCCTGTTTTTTTTTTTCTTCACACTGTTTTTGTGTATACCCATCTAGTAATGTGGATCTCAGGCAATACACTTTCTATCCTGTAGTCTACATTATAGACTTATAGTGTCCCTGAGGTTTCCAGTACCTTGCCTTTAAAGCAACCAATGTAAACAATATATAGCATTAAACCAAATAAAGTTTTGTTGCAATAAACAGAAATGATGTGTTCAGTTGTTATCTATAATAAAAACAGTAAGTTTGCAAAAAGGTTTATAATGCTGGTGGTGAACAAAGAGAATAGGTGTGGTGTAAAATGTAATGTTTATGAGGAAGGAGGAGAGAAGATAGAAGTAAAAATTATAGGAAGAGTGAAAGAGGGAATAATCAAGGTTTATTGTTAGCACGAGAAAAGACAGAGAACCAAGGGACACAGATATAAGACAGACAAAATAGATATATAAAGTAAAAATTTTAAAAAAATTATAATTAGAAAGTAAATGTATAAAAGAGTGAAAAATATGAAATATACTATTCATGTCCCAGTCCTCAATAAATGGATGCATGAAAAATAATTGCTTCAAAAAATGGTAGAGATATGAGGAAAAAAAAACAACAAAAGAAAAGAGGAAAAAAAAGGATCTTAATGAAAAGTTAAACAATTGTTTCCACTGGTGTTCAATAGTTTCTCAGCTTCCCTTCTCAGCAGTTAGGTGGGGTTATCAGCTTTTCTGACAATAAATCAATGTACCTGTGAGTGGGGCCACAAGCTGTGTGCTGGACCGGGCAAGTTAGTCTGCTAAGCAGGTGTGGTGTAAGTTGGGCCCCTGGCCATGTGGGGGGTCCAGCTGCTCTGTGAAGGGCAGATCAAGGCCTAGTGACAGAACTTGTGGTTGGATGCCAGGACCTGCAGAAGGTCCTGGGACCTACGATCCCTGATAAAGCTGTGTACTCCACTTGGTGGTCCTGCAGCTAAGCAGCCATGGGGCAATTTGGGGCCCAGCCACCCCCAGAACCCATCTGTTTTGCATGACAGATCAAGGCCAGGCCCTGTAACCTGTGGACTGGCCCAGAAGCTGTGAGCCATGGGCCAGGTCAGGGGCCAGGAAGAAATTGTGAGACTGAGGACTGGGGAGCCAGAGGGCCGTATTGGATGCCAGACTGATGCTGGACCTGGTGGGACTTATGGACCAGTAAAAGCCCGACTTGGGCTTGGGGAGGAAGTCAGGGCCCAGGCTGGTGCAGGGACCCAGTGAGTGCTGCCTGGATGCCCCGGGAAGGGGGACAGTGGACCCACTGGCTGGGCGAGGACAAAATTCCTTCATACCCTCTTCTAAACTTCTGCCCACTGTTACCAGTCCTGTCAGTCCCTACAGAGCCTCTGGGCTTACCGAGCTGGGGAGAACTTGGCTCTCTCTAACCTGTGTTTTCCTTGCAAAATGCGATCTCAGGAATCTGGATTTCAAGTTTCCGTAGGCTCCATCCTGCTGCAGTCCCAAGATGGCTCTTCTCCTGTGATATTTTAATAAATGTATGCATTATGTAATGTTCTAATCAAGTCAAACATACTTATTTCCTCAAATATTTATCATTTCTTTATGAGGAAACGTTCAGAATCCTTTGTTCTGGTTTTTGAAATATCCAGTATATAATTGTTTCTGTAATCCTTGTATTGTACAATAACACTCCTGAACTTCTTATTCCTAATTGTAACTTAGTACCCATTGATGTGTTTGGTACTGAGAATTGAACCTAAGTGTGCTTGACCACTAAGTACATTCCAGGACTTTTCATATTTTTATTTTGAGACAGTGTCTCCCTAAGTTGCTTGGGGTGGTCTCTAATTTGTGATCCTCTTGCCTAGCCTCCTGAGTGATAATAGCCACTTTTAATGAGTGAGGTGACATTTAATTGTTTTGCATTTCCCTGAGTATTAGTGCTGCTGAGTGTTTTTTCATATACGTGTTGGCCATTTGTATATCTTTTGAAAAGTGTATATTTAGGTTCATTGCCCATTTTTTAAAACAATTTTTTAAGTTGTAGGTGGACACAATGCCTTTGTTTATTTTTATGTGCTGCTGGGATCAAACCCCGTGTTTCACGCATGCTTGGCAAGTGCTCTACCACTGAGCCACAACTCCAGCCCTCATTGCCCATTTTTAAATTAAATTAAATTAATTTTTTTTTGCTATGGAGTTTTTGATCTTTCTAATACATTCTGTATATTAACCCCTTGTCAGATGTGTAGTTTGAAAATATATCTCATTCTGCAGGCTGTCTTCACTCTAATCATTATTTTCTTTGCTGTGCAGAACTTTTTAGTTTGATGTACTTCCATTTGTTTATTTTTGCTCTTGTTATCTGCTTTTGGGGTCTTCCCAAAATTCTTGCCCAAGTTTAATGTCCTCAAATCTTTCCCCTGTGTTTTGTTTTCTCTCTCCTTCTTTCTTTTCTTTCTTTTTTTTTTTTTTTTTTTTTGTGGTACTCGGGATTGAACCCAGGGCTTTGTGCACGTGAGGCAAGCACTCTACCAACTGAGCTATATCCCCAGCCCTCTCCTTATTTCTTTTAAAACAACTTTATTTGTTTTTTACTAGACTTTTTATTTATTTATTTTTGGTACTGGCGATTGAACCCAGGGACACTTTATCACTGAACAACATCTTCAGTCCGTTTTAGAGTTGCTGTTTCTGGCCTTCAGCTCGTGATCCTCCTGCCTCAGTCTCCCAAGTTGCTGGGATTATAGATGTGTGTAATTGGGCCTGGCTCCCGTGTTTTTCTCTAATAGTTTTATATATTCATGTCTTACATTTAAACCTTCATTCATTTTGAATTGATTTTTGTAACTGTTGAGAGACATCTAGTTTTATTCCTCTGCATGTGGATACCCAATTTTTCCAGCACTATTTATTGAAAAGACTAATCTTTCTCTAATGTGTTCTTAGCATGTTAGTTGAAAATCAGTTGACTATAAGGTGTGTGATTTATTTCTTTGCTTTTTATTCTGTTCCACTGGTCTCTGTGTATTTTTTTTAATTACTTCTCTTTTCCTTCCTTATTTTTTTTTATTATTGGTTGTTCAAAACATTATAAAGCTCTTGACATATCATATTTCATACATTTGATTCAAGTGGGTTATGAACTCCCATTTTTACCCCGTATACAGATTGCAGAATCACATCGGTTACACATCCCTCTGTGTATTTTTTTGAAATTTTTTTTTAGTTGTAGGTGAACCTAATATTATTTTTGTTTATTTATTTATTTTTATGTGGTGCTCAGGATGGAATCCATGGCCTCACATGTGTGAGGCAAGCACTCTACAACCCCAGCCCTCTGTGTATCTTTTAATGCCAATACCATGCTGTTTTGATTACTATAGTTTTGTAGTATATTTGAAGTCAGGTAGTGTAATGCCACTGACTTTATTTTTTGTTGTTGTTGTTCAAGATTGGCTTTGACCAAACAGAGTGTTTTGTGATCCCATAAAAATTTAAGGATTGTTTTTTCTAGTTCTTTGAAGAATGTCATTGGTATTATAACAGGGATTGCATTGGATCTGTAGATTGCTTTGGATAGTATGGACATTTTAACAAATTGAGACTTTCAATCCATGAGTATGGGATGTATTACCCCTGTGTGTATATGTGTGTCCTCTTCAATTTCTTTCATTAGGTTTTATAGTTTTCATTGTAGAAATCTTTCACCTCTTTAGTTAAACTTATTCCTAGATTTTTTTGGTAACTATTATAAATGGGACTGTTTTCTTGATTTCTATTTCAGTTAATTCATACTAGCAACCCTACTGATTTTTGTATGTTGATTTTGTATCCTGCAATTTTATGAAGTTCTAACATGCTGTAAATTCTAAGATGTATATTTTAGCTGGGCATTATGGTACATACCTCTAATCTCAGTGACTCAGGAGGCTGAGGCAGGAGGATTGCAGGTTTGAGACCAGCTTCAGCAACTAAAAAGACCCTAAGCAACTAAGACCCTGTTTCAAAATAAAAACATAAAAAGGGCTGGGGATGTAGCTCAGTGATAAAGCACCCCTAGGCTCAATCCTTAGAGCCAAAATAAAGAAAGAAATAGAGAAATAATAAACAAACAAGATATATGTTTTAAATTGAATTTTACAGAAACTGAAAAATATAGGGACACAAATGGCTTCTGAACTCAGTGATATCTTGAAAGGTGGATCATCTAGTTTGATTATGTGAGAAATGACTACAGAGCAGAAATAAAAATAAAAAAAAGTGGAAAACAGCAACACTCAAATAGAAGACACCATCTGAGGCTAAAACCATGGGATTGACCAAAGTGAGTTCCTTGGTATACCTTGAATTATAGAATGATTGATATTCTCTTTTCCTCATTTGTAAAATAGAGTATAATCTTTGTGCTTCAAATTATGCCTGACA
This sequence comes from Urocitellus parryii, assembly GCF_045843805.1. Lineage (NCBI taxonomy): Eukaryota > Metazoa > Chordata > Mammalia > Rodentia > Sciuridae > Urocitellus > Urocitellus parryii. Next base: position 44,388,827 of record NC_135531.1, on the reverse strand, counting down.
GATAGTAGCTGGTGAAGAAATTTATATTCCTCTTCTCCATAGCTTAACACTTTTTATGCTTTCTTATACACGATTTAAAAGTAGCTATTAGAGCACAATCGGTTAAGTTTATGACATCTAGAAGTAGTTGAGCATTTATGTGAATGTATATAACATCACATCATATAGATGTTAAAAAGAGGTATTATTTTCACTGAAGTTTTTTTAAAAAATGCTTTCCTTATTTTGTCAAAAAGCACTTTGTTGAGAGTGGGGGAAGCTGTGTGTGAACACAGGTGTTATATATAAGGTTATCTGGAAAGGTTATAAAGGTTATCTGTACCTTTTACCCAATTTTGCTTTGAACCTGTTTTTAAAAAATAAAGTCTTTTCAACTAGGATCTAGCAATCCTACTCCTAGGTAACTATGTAAAGGAAATGAAATCAAAGACACATCTGCACATTCATGTTTATTGCAGCATTATTCCCAACAGCTAAAAAACGGAAACAACCTCAGTGTCCATCAACTAAAATGGATAAACGAGGTACACATACACAATGAAATAGTATTCTGACATGAAAAATTAAATCCTGATATTTGGGACAACGTGGATGGACATGGAGATCATTACAGGAATAAGTCAGACACAGAAGACAAGTACTACCTGATCTCTCTCACATCTGGAACCTAAAAAGTTCATCCCTTAGAAACTGAGAGTAGAAAGATGGTTACCAAAGGCTGCGGAGAATACAGACAGAAGGTTAGAAAAGAGCTGATCATCAGTACTGTTATAGATAAGAGTAAGAAGTCCTAGTGTGCTATAGATAACTGCGAGTGTGTGTGCATGTGCGTATGTAGCTCAATAAGATTTTGAATGACTTAACCATAAAGAAATGTCTGAAGAGATATTTTATTGATTTGAACATCACACAATGTAAACAAGTATCAAAACATCATATAGTGGATAAAGAAAATGTGGTACATATACACAACAGAATATTATTCATCCCTAAAGAAAAGTGAAATTATGGCATTTGGCAGTAAATGGATGGAACTGGAGACTGTCATGCTAAGTGAAATAAGTCAGTCTCCCCAAATCAAAGACTGAATGTTTTCTCTGATATGCTGATGCTAACACATAGTGGTAGGGGGAGACTAGAAGTTCATTGGATCAGACACAGAGGAATAAAGGGAAGGGAGGAGGGATGGGAATAGTAAAGACAGTAGAATGAGTCAGACATGATTTTCCTATGTTCATATATGAATATACAACCAGTGTAACTCCATATCACGTTCAACTACAAGAATGGGAATTTTTACTCCATGTATGTATGCTAAAATTCTAAGGTCATGTATATTTAAAAAGAATAAATAAAAAACATTTTATAGTATCCCATAAGTGTATCCAATTTACCTTTATCAGTTAAAATAGAGATGCACATGTACAGATAATTTAAGAATAAAAAATAAAGTCTATTAGAAAAAAAGCCCTAGTCAGGTTGAAGTGAGGACAGTCCACACAGAAAGACAAGTAGGGTGGACAATAGAGATTAATTACATGGGAGAGAAAGACAAGGAATAACTGAGTGAATAGCCAAGTATATTAAGAATAAATGGAAGCTGGGCATGGTGGTACATGCTTGTAATCCCAGTGGCTCGGGAGGCTGAGGCAGGTTGATTATAAATTTGAGGACAGCCTCTGCAACTTTGTGAGGCCCTAAGCAACTCAGCAAGACCCTGTCTCAAAATAAAAAATAAGAAGAGCTGGGGATGTGGCTCAATGGTTAACAACCCCTGGTTCAATTCCCAGTTATCAAAACAAAAAACAAAACAAAAATGAAAACACACACCCCCAAAACAAACAAAAACAAAACAAAACAAGAAAAAGAATTGGTGCCAGGTTTCTCTGAGAGTTGTAAATTTGGAAAGAGAGACTGCTTGAATAAACCCTTTCAGTGTTTGATCAAAACAAGAAAAAGAATTGGTGCCAGGTTTCTCTGAGAGTTGTAAATTTGGAAAGAGAGACTGCTTGAATAAACCCTTTCAGTGTTTGATCAAATGGTAAGATTGGTGTGAACTCGTGGTTTGCATGTGGCTGTGTGCATGTAGGTTTACATATGCTATTTCGCATTTGTGTGTATAAAACTGTGTATATTCATGTATATATTATAGTTCTATGAAGAGGGCCCATGAGTACTGATACCCAGTAGCAATGAGCTAGCACTCAGATTTTGGTTTTTATTTTTTGCTTTTTACATGAATATTTAATTTATTCACATTTAGTGTAACTGACAGTTGGATTTAGGTCTGACATTTTCCAATTTTTTTCTATTCCATTTGTCCTTTACTCTGATTCCCTTTATTCTCTTCTGTGACCACTGAGTCATATCCCTAGCCCTTTTTATTTTTTGAGACAGGGCTTTGCTAAGTTGCTGAGGCTGGCTTTGAACTTGTGATCGATCCTCCTGTCTCAGCCTCACAAGACACTGGGATTACAGGTGTGTGCCACACACTGAGGCTCCTTCCTTCTTTTGAGGTAATTGTTTTAAAACTAATACATAAAAGATAAAATTGTACATATTATTGGAGTGCCATGTAATGTTCTATATATGTATACATTATGTAGATTTGGGTTTTCAGGTATCATTTTCCATCAAAGGAATTGAGTTTTTTGGACAAAATGGCTGATCCAAGAACCAAAGCAGATGACACATAAGATGGCACTGGAAGTAATGGAGGTGTCCAAAGAATAATGGTGACTTGCCAAGGACAAAGCAGTAGCTCTCAGAAGCTCCTACTAGTCAAATCTGTTACAAATTGAGTAAATTCATGACGTACAATGAATAAATAGAAGAGAAAGTTCTTCTTAATGGCAAAATGGCAACTAATACCATATAAGGAACAAAGAGAAAATAATGCCATTTGGCAACCATCTGAGTAATAAGAGCCAGGAGCTACCAATGGACCAGAAATAGGCTATTTATGTAATACTTAATATTTAGGTGAGTATTAATTATAAAGAGAAACAGTAACTCCACAGTGGCAGTATCTATCACTGGTGAACCGTGAACCTTGTATGCGTCCTGCTGTGGTGAGCTGAGAAGAGCACAGCGTCTCCTCTGATGGTAGAGCCAAGCCTGCATGCTCTGAGTCTCATTATGAGGTAGCACCAAAGTCAAATTGAGGGGCTTCTAAAACCAATAACGTATAATTATTAAAAATACTAGGTTCATGAAGGTCAAAGAAGAACAAATGACCAGTTCTATGTTTCTAAAACCGAAGAAATATGACAGTAAGAACAACAGGTAATCCTGGTTTGGATCCTCTGGCTATAAAGGACATAATTGGGCAGCTAGAGAAATTTGACTAGGGTCTTTGGGTGAAGGGTATATAGCAACTGTTTGTGTTGTTCTTGCAACGTTTTTATGAGCATGAAATTATTTTTAAAAAACCTCAAAAGTAACAAATTAACTTTTGTTCAAAAAATTTTATTTACTATAAAGACAAAACACCAAAATAGGTACAAATACTATAAAATTGGTTCAATGGGGTAAAAATTTTAATTAAAATATCTTGATATATTTAAAATAACAAAGGATACATTTAAGCCAAATTTTCTTAACCCAGAGATTTTTTTTTTTTTTTTGTAACATTTGTTTACATAGTAAGGTGCTAATAGAAGTTAGCCCTTAAGCCCTGGAAGTCTTAGGAATCATAGTCACACAGCAAATATAATTTCGTTGTGAAAGTGAACTTTGGTAGAAGAAAAATCTATAGGACACCTGAGGTAGTAGAAACTGGAATAAACAGCAGTAGACGTTATTTACAATTTGTGTACCAAATAACATTAAGAACACAAAAATAATTACACAATACAATTTTCAGTCCAGCTTTGATCCAAAGAAAATAGAATATTACATCACATTTGCATTGAAAACAAAACAAAAAACAAAACACCACAATTACCAGCAAGCTGAGGGAACTGCAAACAAACTCAAACACAGTGGATTGACATCTAGAAATAGTTTGAGTTTGAAATGTGGTGGGCATGGTGATCTACAAAGTAATACTGATTAGCTGAGGTTCCTCAGTTTATACAGTTTACATTTCTGTCAGACACAGTATTAATCTGACCGATGATCTTCCAGTACATAAAATGGCAAGAGTGCGTCCTTTAAAGCTTGCACATAAGAGACTTGGAAACAATCTTATTAGAATTGTGAAAATTCTAAGTAGTCAAAAAAACCAAAAACAAAAACAAAATAAAAAAGCAAAGGACAACACATTTAGAGCTACCAAACTTCACATTTCTGTACTATTTTTTAACTCTTCAAATATTGCCAATCTTCCAAAAACAAAGGAATGTAAAATTTCACTAAGAAACACAATCACATTAAAAAAAACTGCCTTTTAAAAATTATAGCAATATATCCCTGTAAACTTATCTTGTAACTTCTTTTACTTCCAATTTGTGTTGTACATTCTAAATGTACTCTATATAGCTTATTTAGTTTATCCTGAGTCTTTGAGATTAACCAATTCTATTTCACACTGGCTTCTGAAGAGTTAAAACTTAACATCTCAAAGTTGTGTTTAATAGTTAATCAGTACATGATTTAAAAGACTCACATACATGAAAGGATAAGAGAGCTACCATTTTCCTTCAGAATTCCATGCATCTGAATTCAACTCCAGATTAAACCATTAAATAACTGCACAAAATTCAAGGAATTATTATGTAAATGAATTCAATTTCACTTTTTTTTCTGAACACTTTTTCTAAGTTCAAAGCAAATTTATTTTTTTAAAAAATTACTGATTAATAGTTGAGTAATTAGGTTAATTTTTCTTTATCAGCTATGCCTAGTTTAAAGAGACGATGCATGGTGGAAGGAATATAGCAGTTACATTTTATAATCAATGGTAATGATGAATGATGGATTGTTATATAAAGAGTAAGTCTTAAATGGTGTGAAGTTTCCTACCATTTAGCAAAAGAAACCAAAACACTAAAAAAATTCAAATAAATTTGAAGGTAATCCTGTTCTTGATTGTAAGCTGAACAGTTGATTTTGTTAATTTATATTTAATCTGCACAGTAAAAGTAGTGACTGACTCAATATAGGCAGTACTTTATTATATTCCAATTAAAAAATTTTCAATCTGTAGTTAAAAACTCTTGTAATAGCAAGATATTTAATAAATTCTAATTCACACTTAGTTCTATTTTTTTTCCTGTTTCTTTTTTTTCTGGTTTGAAAAGATCACCTTTCCCTGAATATTAAAGAAAAATGAAGGTGAAATAAAAATACAGAACCATAATTTCCAAAAACGAAATGAATGGGCCAACAGTAAAATGCACATGAACCACAATTGCCCAGGCATTTAAAAAAAAAAAAAAGTCAATTGTGGGTCAAGAAGATATCAACTTTAAAAAATTATGTATTTACTGCTACTCATACCATACTCTGACCTAAAAGAGGCAGATACTGATTTTTATAGCCAGTGACCAAAAAAAAAAAGGAACGGAATTGTAGAACCCCCTGCTTGTGATCACTATAGGAAATGGAAGAATAACTGAAACATTAAAATAGATCCTGAGCCCCTCAGCTGCTAATATTGCTGAAAAAGTGCTCCAAAAAATAAAATTATGCTTCTGTTTAGTCATGCAAACGTCATTGCTTTCCTGTTCACCTAGGGCCAGTTCGTTGAAAGGCACGGTTTACAGTTTCTGCACAATTTGTGGACTTTTGCATATTGAGCTTAGGTACAGATCATGATTTGTCAATCACATACTTAGGTAAGGGTTCCCCACTGGCCTCATTCATAGCTGTACAGTGGCATGAAGGCCAGTAGAATATCGACGTGGTTTCCCACGAAAGTTTTTTTTTCTTGTTGAGCATCCTGTCTCTATTACAGTTTTTATTTGTATAAATTGGCTACCATGTTGTACGGAAGACTGGATGCTTCAGTAGCTCTCTTGATGGAGGTCTGTCCTGAGGTTGAAGTTCTAAACAACGAAGAGCCACATCACGTAAGCCAGGAGACAGATGTGAAGGGATTGATGGGGCAGTAGTTGCACTAGCAATCTGTAAGAAAAAAAGCAATAGTGTCGAAATTTTCCACAAGTGCACTTTGGATATAGAAAACATGTGCATGAATTTCAAAACCTCTATCTATACATGATTGTCCACTGCATTAATTTTTATCTTCGATTTGGACACACATTAATTCTTAGTATCAAACACCATGAAGAACTAACTTTTTGATAAATAAGAATGAATCTAAATAACTTAAACCTACCTACTTCTAATCATAAGAAAACTTTCCCCTTTCCCACCCTAGTAAGTGAATGCTTTGGATTAAAAAATACAGATATAAAAAAAATTCTAAAAAGTCTATGATCTTATACCAAGATATACTTGACTGATATGTATACACCTTAAACACCAGAAAACAAAAAATATAAAACAAAAAATGACATCCATTCTCCCTATTTCCAAATGTAACCATTCACCTATTTCTCGTATTTCCTTCATTAAGTAAAAAAGTCAATATTTTCATACCTCAGATTTTCTTTATAAAATTTCTACAAAAGGGAACACTTTATACATTCTGCTCTTTTCACTTATTACTATATCTCATAGCACTTTGTAAATCAACACCACCAACTTGACCTTACTCTCAAAATTTGTACAGTTTTACATTGTGTGTATAATTTCTTAGTGTCGGGCACTTCCATTAGTTCAGGTTTTAGATTCTACAATTAATTGTGCAATGGATAATCCTGAACTTGGCAATTTCCTATAGATAAATTTAAGAATGGATTCCTAACAATGGGCAGAGCTGAATCAAAGAATAGGGGCATTTAAAATTTGGGCAGCTATTGCCAAATCACTCTCTAAAAAAACAAAGGTGCTATAGCAACTTAAACTATCATAAAGAGGGTATAAAAGTATTTGAAAAAATACCTATTTGTGGCTTTCATAGATCTCAAAGTATTTACTGGGAGTTATGGAAACTGAAAATGTCACAGTATAATTCTCTTTAAACTCTACCTGTGAGGAAGAATGCAATGAAATCTGTTATATAATATTGAACTGTGCCATTTCCATTTGTTTCTGGGATTTTAACAAAACTCTAAAAATAACAGCAAACTTCACACTGATCCTAGCCATGAGTATTTTATTGAGTAACTTCTGTATAAGACTCTGGAAGGGAAAAAATGAATCAGACATGAACAGACTCAAGGAGCGTCAGTTTGAAAAAGATAAGATGGGAACATAAATAACCACAATATCAACAAAGGAAGGATCAGAAACAGACATATACAAAAGTGCTCTGGGAGTCTGGAAAAGGAGCAGATGTGGGCAGAGGTGTAAAGAAACACCCAGGCAGGGGGTGCAGCACTGGCTGTGGGTCTTAATGAGATTCAGCATCTGAACCACAACAGAGAGAGGACAAAGGAAGCATAAAAGAACAAAGGGAAAGTGAGAAAGAACTACAGAAAAAGACTGTTAGAGAGGTGACTGGGGGTGGGGAGAACTGAAGGAAATTATGGCAGGTGAGGGGGTGACTGTGGGCCAAGTGGTTGACTAAGTCCCAGAGGTACTTCTGTTTATCTTCATACTAGTCCCATGAAATAAGTCCTATAATTGTATCCATTTGACAAAGAAGAAAACAAATGGTAGACACAAAAAGTCATTTTCCTATGGTCACATTGGCATTGAAAGTCAGAGTTTGAAACCAGGTCTGTATGATTTCAAGGCCTATCACTTGTCCACTCAAAAGATAAAAATCTCAACCAGTATACTAGTCTACATTGGGAATTTGGGAATTGAAAAAAAGGTAAATAGGATTTGATAATTGATGTAAAGTTTTTAAATAAAGAAAACAGTAAATTAGATTTTCTAATTGTGCAAAATACATGAAGAGCTTCAAGTTTTTAAAGTGACAGGTATATGTGCATATTTTGCCTGGGGACAGTGATTCAGTGTTTGTAAGAGACTTTACAGACCATAACAACCTGGAACACTGGAAATGGCTGTAAATGCCACATAAAAGTAGTTTAAAGTGACAACACTATCTAAATTTCTGGAGATATATACATATACATTTATTTCAAGGGAGATATGTCTTTATATTAGGTTGACAGGGAGAACTCATGAGAATTTAAGTCACAAAGAAGTAATTTTTATCTCACAATTACCTTAAATATCAAAGCAAGGTGATTGGAGTGTTTTTCCGCATTCCAAGGTGGTTTTGCACAAGCCATTTCTATAATAGCACAGCCAACACTCCATACATCACAGCTCCTACCATACTGCTGACCTCTCAGGACCTAAAATAAAGCAGAGTTAATTTGGTAACATGATTCATTTAAAAAAGAGAAAACAATTTTGTAGTTCTGGATTCTAAATTCTAAGTTTACTTCAGAGCAAAAAATAAATAAATAACAATTTCCTGGCCTGCCTGATATGTCATTAATAAGCTTAATATCCTATGTAGCACAAAAATAAACACCACAGAATTCCAAAGCAGCCCCCCATGATCTTAGTCAATGATGGGGCAAGTAGGCAACAAAAAAATCACTGCCTATGAACATGAAGAACTGTGCACACAGTTCTTGAGAGGCCGAGTTCAGTGGAGCAATGCTCTATAGTAAACGTCTACTACTGACAAGGCCTGCCTCTGGGCTCATGTCCCCTGGGAATAGATAATTTTAAAATATTTCTATTATGGATACTTTGGGTTTGCTACAAAACAACTACTATAAACTAACCCACAGTACTTTGCCTTTAATTAAGCAAATCTATTAAAAATGTTTTGTCATTTTTTTCAAGACGTAGAAGGAAAGGATTGAAATAAGGGTCTGAAATGTAGATATTGTTAAAAATCTTTTTTTAAGGGCCCTGGAGTTCTAAGCATATACTGGATACCACTGTGAAGTAATGTGGTATATTGCTGTCACATAGACCTTTCATCACAAAGCTACTTCTCACCTCAGGTGCCATGAATGCAATTGTCCCCAATAACTGTCCCTGAAACTCTCCTGCACCAGTTCCTTTTGAAGCCAACCTGGCTGCAGCTCCAAAATCTGCAATTCTGAGCCTCTGACCTGTGCTGTCGATTAGCAAATTGGCACCTGTCAAGAGAAACAGGAAATGACCTTGTATGTTAAAAACAAAAGTAAGGACTGATTTAAAAAACCCAGTACTAAGAAAAAAGAAAGGAATGGACTATATGTCAGAGGTTAAGAGAAAGATCCTCTCTTCTCCCTTCACTTTATTTACACACAGATCTCTCCAGTGTAAATAAAATCTAAAACCTCAGAAAGAAAATCTGGAAAAAAAAAAAAAAACAATTAAGGCATACAAAGATAAAGGACAGAGACTTGGTGAACCTTTCAAAAACCTTTAGTATAATGATTTCCAACAAAATCTTTCTCCAAAATTCAAATTTTAGTATAATTTACATTGTAAGACAAAGTTTTGTGGAAACATACTGGTCTAGACCAATTTAAATTTATGCTCATTTCATAATTCTAGCTTAATAAAAAATTAATCTTTTTTTTTTTTTAACTTTTTTTCCTTTAGTTTCAGCATATGAGAGAAAACACATGACACTTGTCTTTCCACATTTGGTTTATTTCGCCTAACGTAATGCTTGTAATGCTCCTCAGTTCCACCCATTTTCTTGCAAATGACCTAATTTCATTCTTCTTTCTGGCTGAGCAAAACTTCCTAGTGTACATATACACACACCACATTTTCTTTATTCATTCATCTGTTGATGACATGTAGGCTGATTCCATAACTTGGTTATTGTGAACTGTGTTGCCACAAACATGGGTATGCATATATCTCTGTACACTTTAATTCTTTTGGATAAATACTGATGAGTGGAATACCTGGGTCATATGGTGGTTCCACTCGTACTCTCTTGAGGATTCTCCATACTGATTTCCATAGTGGCTATATATTCCCACCAAGGTGTATGAATTCCTTTTTCATTGCATCCTCACCAGCATTTGTTATCTGTATTTTAATAGCTACCATTCTAACTGGAGTGAGATGAAATCTCAGTGTAGTTTGATTTATATTTCCCTGATGGCTAAAAATGTCAAAAAATTTTTTCAGATAACTGTAAGCCATTTTGTATTTCTTCTTTTGAGGAGTTGTTTTTTTTTTTTTTTTTTTTAAATTCACTTTCCCATTTAGTGAATGAGTTATTTGGAGGTTTTGGTGTTTTTTGAGGTCTTACTAGATATTAATCTATTGGAAGAGTACCTGACAAGGACTTTTCCCCATGCTGTAGGTTCTCTCTTCAGAGTGTTGTTTCCTTTGCTGTACAAAAAGCTTTTAAATCTGATGCTATCCCACGTACTAAGTCTTGTTATTATTTCCTGAGCTACATGAGTCTTACTGAGGAAGTGCTATTACACATTAGAGTATTTCCCCTAGGTATTTTTTTAATCAGTTGCAAAGTTTCTGATCTTATTTCTAAAAATTAACCTTATAACAGTCCTTCAGTAGATAGGCTATGTGAAGTACTAAAGAGCCTCATTATGAAATACCAAAGTTGTCCTTTATAAAAATGAACTAAACCACAAAAGATCTGAGTTTTTCTTAACAGAAGTTTATGATATACCAATTACTTTAAATAAAACAAATAAAACCAAGAAAAGAAACTTCCTGGGAGGCAGCACAATATGAAGCCAACAAGCCAAGTGATCAGGAGACAGCCTTTCTAGTACTGACATTTCTATAAAATGAGCGCTGCAGATTAAATTACCTTAAAGCTCCTTTAAGTTCTAGTATTCTAGAAATTTGAGTTATTCAGAGAAACAATCCCATAGTTAGAAACTTAGGTCAGAAACCATCAACAAATGTCCAAATTTTAAAATGACATTTATTTTCTTAGTGGAAAATAAAAGAATCCTTACCTTTGACATCTCTGTGAATGATCTGGTTTTCATGGAGGTAAGAAAGGCCACGAAGTAACTGTTCAGTGTAGTTAATGACTACTGATTCCTTGAAGGCTCCATATTTACTCAGCAGATGAGCCACAGATCCTCCTGTAACACAAACACAAAACAGTAATGATTATCAAAAACTTAGGCCAGAATTAAAATTGTCTATTACACTTTGGTTTCTTAAGCTTGCAAGGCAAGAACTGATATTCTCAACTGAAATGTTCAATTCATATCTTACTATCAGAAATGAAACTGACAAAACAAAAACAAACAACAAAACAAACCAAAACAAAAAAACCAAGGTGAAACTGACTTCCTAGATCATCTTAAAAATCTCTTAGTTCAATTTTTATAGAATCCTCATGAAGCTAGTTTACTGGAAGCCCAAGATTTCAGAAAGCTTTAGAAGTTAGTTTTGAATGGTACCACTTCTGAAACACACAGTTCACTCCTCTATCTTCTCAATCAAAATATACAAATGCTTTTATTACCAACTTAAGTAAGCAACGCTAACATGTTATTTAGCAGAAGGTAAAGAGACCAGAAGGAGAAGCCAAAGGTCCAGTCATATCCTACCATTTACTAACTCTGACCTGGGGCAAGTCACAAACTCAATGATTTCATTTGGAAGTATTTACAATATTATTGTTCTTCAAAATTAAAAAAAAATTCTAAGATTCTTGTCTAAAATATTATAAATCTATCAAATATTATGTATTTCAATATGTTCAAAAATATCTATGCTGCCATAAACGCTGTGGACATATAAGTAGCCACTTAAGTACATAACTTGCAATGTAGAAACATTAGAATAAATTAAAATACATAAAAATAATGAATTAAAATGAAAATGTAATGTCTTTATTCTGAGATAATAGTCTAAAATATCTACATATTATTTTTAATTCTGTTTATAGATTAAGACGACTCCAAAATTTATATAAAGAAAGCATATAAGACAGTGAAATAATTATATGTTTAACCTAAAAAGTAGATCAGAGATAAGCAAATCTAAAAAATCAACACAATCTATTCACCACATGTTTAATCACTTATTTTACCGTATACTCCGTATAAGAGAAAATAAAATTCAGTCTTTGTTCAAGATGACAAGGTTGAACGAGTTTACCTGTACTAATTTTTAAAAAATATAACTTGACTTCTATATTATGTGAAAATACTTCTTAAATCTGTTTAATTAATGATGGCCACCCAGAAAAATATGGATCACAAACCAAATTAAAAAAAAAAGATGATTCTTATAAACCAATACTATATAATCACTTAAAAACACTGGTAAAAATTTAAAGGTAGAGGTAGTATTTTATTATATTAAAAAAAAAAGATAAAACAAAGTAGTTATAATTTATGTTAGTATGTTAGAATTGGTTTGCTTTTAGAAACTCTATCTATTTAAAAAAATAAGTGTTCATTACACTGTTTTCCCCAAAGAGCAGAAATGTAAGTCTATGCATTATTACTCATAATTTAATACATGAACCTACCTGCCATCCATTCGATAAAGAGATTGTAATTGCTCTTCTCACATGTGGCTCCTAACATCCTAATGATGTTCGGATGATTCAGATGGCTCATCATTCTTATCTCTTCTCTTAATGCTTCAACAACTTCTTCTTGCTCAGAAGATGTGTTTCTGACATATGTCACCTGTTTCAAACATGTTTACAAAGATATGAATTCTGGTGTTTCTCTTTAGTTCCAACAACCTGATCTAAAATGAACAAATCCAAATTAGCTTTTACATTAATAGCAGATGGCATTTGTACTAACGTGTGCAGTGTACTTTATTTAAAAAAAAAAACTAGCCAAGTCAAACTGTTTTAGAAAATAAGAATGTAGCATAAGCAGCAATGAAATATCAGAAAAATGAAACCAAAACCAAAACCAAAAACAAACAAACAAAAAATACTCTTAAAACCAAACCCAAACCAAAAACCAAACTAGGATACAGTCAAGATACTGATTGTTTGAAGACAATGTTGAGAAAAGCTTGATCAGGGAGAACAATCGATATGATTTAAAAATGAAAGCTTTATTATTTTCACATCTTGATAATTATGCTCATTTGAAAAGCAACCCACAGAAAGCAAGGCAGTATTACACTAGTATACTGCTGAAGAGTATTGAAACCACACTTCTAATAATCATAACAGGCAAAAACAAATTAAAAACCAAAACAAAACATCCATAAGGCCCATCTTGCTATTATATCTTACAATAACCAGGCTTCAACTTCTAATAAAGAATTCATGAGTCTGTAGTGCTTTGGTAACATCTATTTTAAAACTTAAGATTTCTCAAAGCTTAAATTGCTAAAGTATATAAATGCATGATTACATATGTCCTTTATTCTATTCACTTGTCCATGGTTCATTTTATAATTTGAATAATTTCACTTATGTGCTCACTAGATATTTACCTGTTTAACAGCCATTAAAGTTCCAGTACCCACATCTTGTGCCTGATAACAAGAAGAAAATGCTCCAAGGCCTATCTGCTGACCTTTCAGCCATTCAGTGTCTTCTCTGTAAGGTTGTTTTGCTTTGGTATGTCCTGGTAGAGTCTCTGGTGTCTACATATTAAGTGAAAGTAATCTTTTTACTGTTAAGTTAAAAGAGCAAGATTGTATAAAATTAACCTGGCAAAATATCATTCTTGTTTAGTCTGGTTTCCCAAATCACCTATAAAATTCATTTCTGAACAGACAATGCTAGCAACCAATGTTTATTGCAGAAGTGATTACCATTACAGAATCAACCAGAAATGTCTCTGAAATAGGCCAGAACTATTGCTCTTTAAATGATACGGACATTATTAATGTATACTTAATAACTGTATGTGAACAACTTGTTTGCAATGATAAAAACAGCATTTCTGAATTATATTTTAGCATGCCCCAAGGAAACTGTAATTTCTTAAAGATGATACTTACATCCTGTTGAATAATGATAATATCTTCTCCATTTTCAACCTGTAGTTGAGGAACCATGGGGAGGGCATCCTGAGACGCTGACATTGCCATGGCAATTGCTAAAGCTTCTTCTTCTTCAGCTTCCATTTTTTCTTTGCACTTTTGATTATGATTCACATCATCTTTGTAGGTATCATCACTTTCAGACTTTTCAGGAGAGAGGACAGCAACTTCTGACTTAAAAGTGACTGTTGTGTCACTTGAAGGCATAGATGCCTCAAGAAGGTCTTCAATACTGGAATTGAGTTCTGTATTGACATCTAATCTGCATTTCTCCTCTACTGGTGTGAACACTGTCTCGTCACTGGGTATAACAGCATTACTACTATTGCTGCTACTGCCAAAGCTGTCATCACATTTGGAAGTACTGTTTAGATCAAGTGTCATGCTATTTTTTGAAACATCTCCATGTTTACTTGTATTACCAGGGGTGGGTCGAGATGGCTTTGGCCTGTGTATGTTACTAGAGGGTAAGGGTCTTGACTGAGTAAAGATTGGAGAAAGTTTATCTGAGTCTTTGTTTTCAGAACAGTTTCTCTGGAATTGTAGAGAAAACTTGCGTTGTGTTTGAGGAGATGCAGAAGGTATTTTGCAGGGAATAAAACCCTGAGGTCTATGCTTGGAGGCATCTGTTACAGAGCCAGCTGGTACAGATGGGGTAGATGAAGAAGGGGTCGATGAGCCTGGGAACATTAATTGGGAATGATGAGACAAAGGAGAGGAGTTCAAACATTGACTGTGGGGTCTGCCTTTTGTTTGAACCATTGGCTTTGGTTGCTCCATTGTTGTAGTGGAACTGTGAAGTCCTACTGAAATGCTGGCCAGTCTGTCAGAAATGTCCTCTGAACTGGCACTCAATTTTGTAGCACATAATCCTTTTCCAGTTTTCTCTAAATGTACTGTGCGCTCAAGGGAACTGTTCTCTGTGGTTTCTGGATAGCTATTAGAGGCAGATGCTTGCAAAAAGCTGTCCTGTCGACCATCCAAGGTGTCTTCTATGCCCAGCTGGATGGCCTCAGCAATTTCCACCTCATCAGCAATAGCCATCAAACGACGACGCATCCTGGTGAAGTGAGTAGAACTGGAAACATTCAGCATTTCTAACAGTTTTGAAAACACATGGGGTACTGTGGTAACCATTCTTGCAGAACTCAAATATATCCTTCGAGAGAGTTTACCAACCATTGAGTGGGAATTATCAATGGACTGCAAGGCAAAGGTTAAGAGGGACAGCAGCTTCTTATACCTGAAAGGAAACAAAACAAACACATTCAATTACTAGACAAGTTCAATGACTATAAAGGTATGGAATGTTAAAAAAGGTAATTTATAGATTGTAAACTTCAAAAATAATTTTGTATGAGAGATCTTTAACTTTTTAATTAAATAGCTTAGACTTTAGGATTCTATGCCAGGCAAATATTAGGGTACAAGTAACTTATCTATGCTTTTAAATTTCTGAGCTTTTCATAAATCTAAACTATACCATTCTTGGAGAGAATGTGGGGTAAGTATGAAGAGGAAAGTCATATATTTGCAGAGGAAAAAAAAATCACCTGATTTCAACAGGCTCAACTTGTGAAACATCAGTACTGACAATATGAGGATAAAATTCAGCAGGAAATTCCAATAACAGTCTATCAATAAGACAAAGACGGCCCAGGAGTTCCTGCCAGTTGTTCGATTCAGTTTGGTTTCCAAGAATACAATTTAAGACATAATCAACACCACCAATACCAATGGATCCTACAAAAGGAAAGTAAAAATAAAATGACTTAAAAAGAGTGATATGAAAGTCTAAATCAAAATATGATTGAATGGTGTAAGGCCAATGAGAATACCCTGGATTATATTAGTTTTAAGAATTTCTCCTTGATAAACTCATATTTCTAACCTTAGCTGGGTGAATCAATTTACATAATTACTTCAAAATCCTGTAATGGACCCAGTAGAGACTAACTAGGTTAAGGAAAATGATAAAACATGCTGCATTAATTTTAAGTAATAAAATTAAGTAATAAAGTTATTACCCGCTTTAAGTATTTCTCTACCAACTGCCAGCTCTCCTGCTTGGCCTTTACACAATTCCAACAGTGTTGATATGGACAGCTGACTTGTACGGCTAAAAATGAAAGGAAAGCAATATAAATTCAAAATATATATCAATATCAGAGTAGTAATATAAAGCCTTGTGATAAAGCAGAAAAATAATGTTTTCTGGAGTGTTTACTTTTCCACCACTAAAATCACATTAACAATACTACTCCAAGTAATAATAATTATTAGTAGGTCTAATTAATAAATTTATCACATACATTAAGCATAGAATCTTCAGTACTGGCTCTTAGAAAGCAAGTACTTATTTAAAAATCAGATAAAAGGTTTACTTTCATATACCATCTTTTTAAAATAAAAATGAATGCAAATTATGACTTTTTTAATCTTTGAACTTTCATTAAGAATTTTTAAAATTAAAAACAAAACCTTGCTATCCAAAACCCTTATGTTCTCCAGATTGAGAATATCACAAAACCCAAATATCATAAGATCCCTTTATAGTATTTCTTATGTTTTCAATTATTCCAATCCACCAAGTGAACAACCTGACTTTAGAATTTCAGAAAGTGAACAACAAATGCCACAAAACACCCACATTCTCAGAAAATCACCTATTCTAATATTGAGGACTCACATGATTTTTCCTATGCATTTTCAAGTTATTTGTTAATTTGCCAATGTTTTCCAGGTATTTCCCCAAGCAAGTAGAAAACCTCTAATACTTTCAATTTGGAGGCTTATGTGAGAAAACAATGGAGACAAAAACTCAGACTCCGTGGGATAAGAATCTAGGCACAGCTAGGTACTTCTTTTGTGTGTGTGTGTGTGTGTGTGTGTGTGTGTGTGTGTGTGTGTATAACGGGGATTGAACCCAGGGCCTTGTGTATGATAGACAAACACTCTACCACTGAATTACATCCCTAGCCCTAGGTACCTAGTTTTTGAGACCCTCTGTAAACTAACTCAGATAATTTGGGCAGGAAGACAAATATTGAATTGACAAGAGATCTGGGTGCAACAAGAAAAGCAAAATAAGGGAGACTGAACACTTCTTGCAATTCAAGATCTGCTGGGATGTAAAGATGAGCAGTTCCAAACAGTCATGTATTATAGCTATATTTATTAAATGAAAGTGATTTTTCCTACCATTTTATAAAAGGGGAAAACAAAGAGAACCATTGGTCTGAAAAAAGCATGGCTTATACCAATTTTTACTGTACCAAACTTCACAATTTTCTACTTCATATTTTTCTCTCCAGTTAGTATTATTCTCATTTCCTGTCAATTTTTAAAGATATTGCAGGAGAACATAAAATCACAAAAACTAAACCATCATAAATAAAGTAAAATTCCATTACAATGAAAATAATGGAAGAGGTTCTTTTTTGATTATGAAAAGGGGGCATTAGTAAGTATAATAATGTCACTGGTGCCTATCCTGTGTAACTCTTTCTCTAAAATGAGATTACACTTATATATATGTGTGTCTGCTCTTGTTCTTATCACTGGACTTCAGATTATGAAGTTCTTTAAGAGAAGCAATCACAATACACTTTGTGCAGGTCATGCAGTTTTTTATGCTAGCTTTTACTTGTTATTAGATACTTTTCCTAGACCTTAAGAGTCTTCTAAGTTTCTAAATTTCTTTTTTTTTGTTTTTTTGCTTTTATTTTTTTTAATTTATTTTTTTAATGTTGGTTGTTCAAAACATTACATAGTTCTTGATATATCATATTTCACATTTTGATTCAAGCGGGTTATGAACTCCCATTTTACCCCGTATACAGCTTGCAGAATCACATCAGTTACACTTCATTGCTTTACATATTGATATACTCATGTCTGTTGTTTTCTGCTGCCTTTCCTATCCTCTACTATCCCCCCTCCCCTCCCCTCCCCTCTTCTCTCTCTACCCCCACTACTGTAATTCATTCCTCCCCCTTGTACTGTTTTTCCCTTTCCCCTCACTTCCTCTTGTATGTAATTTTGTATAACCCTGAGGGTCTCCTTCCATTTCCATGCAATTTCCCTTCTCTCTCCCTTTCCCTCCCACCTCTCATCCTTGTTTAATGTTGGTCTTCTTCTCGTGCTCTTCTTCCCTAGTCTGTTCTTAGTTACTCTCCTTATATCAAAGGAGACATTTGGCATTTGTTTTTTAGGGCTTGGCTAGCTTCGCTTAGCATAATCTGCTCTAATGCCATCCATTTCCCACCAAATTCTATGATTTTGTCATTTTTTACTGCAGAGTAATACTCCATTGTGTATAAATGCCACATTTTTTTTATCCATTCGTCTATTGAAGGGCATCTAGGTTGATTCCACAGTCTTGCTATTGTGAATTGTGCTGCTATGAACATCGATGTAGCAGTGTCCCTGTAGCATGCTCTTTTTAGGTCTTTAGGGAATAGACCGAGAAGGGGAATGGCTGGGTCAAATGGTGGTTCCATTCCCACCTTTCCAAGAAATCTCCATACCGCTTTCCAAATTGGCTGCACCAATTTGCAGTCCCACCAACAATGTACAAGTGTACCCTTTTCCCCACAACCTCGCCAGCACTTATTGTTGTTCGACTTCATAATGGCTGCCAATCTTACTGGAGTGAGATGGTATCTTAGGGTGGTTTTGATTTGCATTTCTCTGACTGCTAGAGATGGTGAGCATTTTTTCATGTACTTATTGATTGATTGTATGTCCTCCTCTGAGAAGTGTCTATTCAAGTCCTTGGCCCATTTGTTGATTGGGTTATTTGTTATCTTATTGTCTAATTTTCTGAGTTCTTTATATATTCTGGATATTAGGGCTCTATCTGAAGTGTGAGGAGTAAAGATTTGTTCCCATGATGTAGGCTCCCTATTTACCTCTCTTATTGTTTCTTTTGCTGAGAAAAAACTTTTTAGTTTAAGTAAGTCCCATTTGTTGATTCTAAATGTTAACTCTTGTGCTATGGGTGTCCTATTGAGGAATTTGGAGCCCGACCCCACAGCATGTAGGTCGTAGCCAACTTTTTCTTCTATCAGATGCCGTGTCTCTGATTTGATATCAAGCTCCTTGATCCATTTTGAGTTAACTTTTGTGCTTGGCGAGAGAAAGGGATTCAGATTCATTTTGTTGCATATGGATTTCCAGTTTTCCCAGCACCATTTGTTGAAGAAGCTATCCTTCCTCCATTGCATGCTTTTAGCCCCTTTATCAAATATAAGGAAGTTGTAGTTTTGTGGGTTGGTTTCTTTGTCCTCTATTCTGTACCATTGCACCCGCCTGTTTTGGTACCAGTACCATGCCGTTTTTGTTACTATTGCTCTGTAGTATAGTTTGAGATCTGGAATCGCTATACCACCTGATTCACACTTCCTGCTTAGTATTGTTTTTGCTATTCTGGGTCTTTTATTCTTCCATATGAATTTCATGATTGCTTTCTCCATTTCTACAAGAAATGCCGTTGGGATTTTGATTGGCATTGCATTAAAGCTATAGAGAACTTTTGGTAATATCGCCATTTTGATGATGCTAAATTTTAATTTCAAATCTTACATTAGAAAACAATATTCAAAGACTCACTTAACAAATATGCACCAAATATTCTATGAGGTGTGAGGCTTGTGCTAAAAACTTTTTTTTTGGTTTGCTTTTTGGTACCAGGGATTGAACCCAGGGGCGCTTGATCTCTGAGCCACATCCCCGACTCTTTTTTATTTTAGTTTCTTATTTCAGGTTCTCACTAAGTTGCTTAGGGCCTTTACTAAGTTGCTGAGGTTAATCTTGAATTTGCTATCCTCCTGTCTCGGCTCCCAAGCCACTGGGATTACAGGCATGTGCCACCCCGCCCAGTTTGAAGCTTTTAATACACAATGGTTTGAAGTGGTGTGAGAAACTTTTCATACAGTGGTTTGAAGTGGTTCATCAATAAGGTCTTACCTATTGGCATCCGCACACTTGACTAGGATGGTGTCCACAACTGGCCGGAGAAGTCTCTGAAGTTTGATTCTCTCTGCCAAACTGTGGCAAGGAGTATATACCAGCATGGCTCTCAAAGTTTTCTAGGGAAAAAAACCTGAAGGTCAGTTTAACTACATTTAAAAAGCATCAGAGACAATGGCCTAATCTGAGACAATGTGAACTACCAAATAAATCATGATAGAAATGAATCATAACTCAAAGTGGTGTTAATTAAAATGGTGTTTAAGAAACAATGATAGGTATCATATATTCAACATTCTCACAATGTGCTAGGTATCATGGTTAGGTTTCTTCTACATAACATCACTCCAAATCTAACAGTTAAGATTTTTTCATTATTTTATAGGTGAGCAAACTAAAGTTTAAGAGAGTTAGTTAAGTTTAAAAGAAATTAAATAATTTTACTAAAGTCATACTGCTAGCAAATGGGAAAATAGATTGTGAATCAGGTCTCTATATCTTACACTAAACCCAATTTAATCAATACATTAGTATTCCAGTTAGTATGATAAATGATGAAGTCACTCAATTATAACCCCAAACATCATACTGTATTACTTCTCAAGAAGATTTATTAGGCACAAGTGGTAATGCAAGGAAGAAAAAAGACTATGAGAGGTAGCTGAGAGGATGAGTTTTAAAAACATACTAGTTAAGAACTATTCTACAACAATGATTCTGAACTGGAGGCAATTTTGAGCCCCACTGCACATTTGCCAATGCCCAGAGAAAGCCTTGCTTGTCATCACTAGGGGTCTGAGGGGGTAGAGGGGTGAGATGGGTTTGCTACTATATCTATATCTAGGCTATGGATGCTGCTGGACATCCTAATAGTGCACAGGAAAGCATCCCTGGTGCTCTCCCATTCCTCACAAACAATTATGTGGCCAATGGCAATAGTGCTAAGGTTGAGAAACAATGGTCTAAGAAATATACACTTAAAGTTTTTGTCTGTAAAATTACCTCTTTATTGCTCTCACGAAAGACAACTGTTTAACAGGTTAAACCAGAAAAACAGCTTGGTGTCTATGTCATGGAACCCTCTTCTGTGAAAAGCTTCCTGAATTTCCATATAATATTTATAAAAAGTCAAGCAAAATGTTTATCATAAATAAATTCTCCTTGAAGAATTAATCTCCAAAAGATCAATTATAAAAATATATAATTTTTCTATAATGTTTTTTCTTTAGTGATAGCTATAAGTTTGATAACTTAAACCTTAACCATTCAAATATTATTTATTTGTGTTGAAAATATAAAACAATTATAACAACATAAGATTAAAAAAAATGAATGAATTTGCTCATTATATTTTATTTATTTATTTTGCAGTGTTGGGGCTCAAATCCAAGGGCTCGCTCATTAAACACATTTGCAAAATACTTGAAATATTTTATTGTACAATAACATAAATAGAATTTTCAGTGCCTTAATGGAAGGAATGCCACTTGACAAACATATTACTTGATAAAGATTAATACGCAAAATTAAGTAAAACATGAAGAATCCCTAGTAAATGCAAAGGAAAGGTAGTTTTCTTAATGTGTATTGACAACATAAAAAAAAATCAAAGTAACTTTGATCACTTTTCAATCCCACAAAACATTTTTAATTGGTCATGGGTGAGGCAACCACTGAGGAAAACACGAGCAGCAAGACATCGTTATTTGGGGGGAATAAGCAGCATATAAAGGAAACTTTAACAGATTAAAACCAATAAAATTCAAATGACAGATAAATGAAAAATTATAAATTCCTGGGATTATGAAGTAAGAGTAGAATTTGGATTTTCCAAAATTAAACCAGGTAAAATACTTTTACTGTACCTGCCTCCCAATCCCCCTGCCTTTTCCTTCCAGAGACACAGACAGATTGACTTAGGAAAGCAGATACACATTCAAAAATGAGGACCAGCTATAGACAAAAAGACAGTCATTTTATTATATCTTTAAAAGAGTATCTATGAAAGGAAGAAAACCCATAATAATATGTTGTGGAATAAAACTACTTACTAAAGCAGCAACGTACACTTTGTAGACAGGGTCAGCACAGACCATTGATAAGACGCTGCAGCAGGCCTCCACCACATCTCCTGAGATGCTGGCCTGGGAAGACCCGCTAGTGGCTCCAGCATTTGGGCTGCTTCCACCACTGCCCCCAGAATTTCCAGTGCTCTCCCCATTGGCCAACAGCAGGGCCCCACTAACATCATGGGAAAGACGCCTGAGGGCCATCTCTCTTACATTCCAGTTTCTAGAAAATAAGCAGCCAACGAGTTCCATTCCAAACACCTATATCAAACAAACACAATGTGAAGAAAAACTAATAAATCCAATGTGTTGAGTTAAACATAATTTTTTGATTATTAAAGAAAAAATATTCATTTTTTTATTCTTCATTATACTACTCAATTTCAATATGCCTAGTTACTTAGAAATCCTAAGGAGGAATTTTACACTTAAGTCAAGGTAATTATTAAGTCATTAACACCTATTAGTTCAAGGAAAATGATGAGTAAACTCCATGAATTAGATGGATATACTTGTATTTTTAGGCCTGTACCCTTCATGTTTAACAAAAACAAAAAGCCCACACTAAAAAAATTGTGAAGAATTCCAATTTTATATTCATATTAAGGTAGTTTACAAAGAAACAACTGGAGCAAGATTTTTAAAAAAGCCAAGTCAAGAAAGGCACTAGAGTGGAGGTTTCAAAACAGAGTACTTTTCTTATAGATGACTGTAGTAAGTCAAAATAATTTATTTGAATTTGTCTTATACAAAATGGTTGAAAAAATATGTGGGTCTAGGCAAAACAGGAACTATGATGAATGGAGAGAAAAAACCAAACAACTATAGAAAGAATGCTTGTGTTTAAATCAGTAATGATGCACTCAGAATTATGAATGTTGCTACAGTCCTCACTACCATGCCTCCAAAGCTGCAGAATAAAGAATCCCTAAAAAAGGAAAAAGGTAAATGGCATTGAAATTATTAACCAATTGGCTAAAAATAAGCTTAACAACTAAGATAATTTATTGTGTGAAAAATTTCTACATATTAGAAATGAAAACACAATTTTGGGAAAAGCAGACCATGACATACTTTAAAAAAGGGACCTAAATGAGAATAAACCAAAAAGAATATAAACTTCTGGCACTCTTAAGTAGAATACCACTGTCTTAAGTTTTAACTCAGCCTATAACATTCTTAAAACAAAACAAAATAACTAGAATATATAACCTAGACCAAACCAAATCTTAAGCAAAATAAACTAGACTATGGCCTTGAAAGAACAGCATCTAATAGCTTAGAATCAACATGAGATTTCTTTATGGGATCCTGAAGGAGCAGGTCAAGATCTGTATTAAATATCATTAGTGAACTAGATAAAAGAATTGAGATGTCTTATTAATTTTGTGGATTTTATGAGATAATAGGTTGCTAACATGCTTAGAAAAGAGAATTGCAAAGCTGCAGAACTATAATGGTCATAAAAAGAAAAGGGAAACAACAAGTCCTAATGATGTAAAAGCTTAATGAGTTAATACATCTGTTCACAAACTTAACAGTATTCAACAGAATTTAACAAATTATAAAAATTATATATTTACTTCATTATTGTTTACTGAAGACACTGGTTTTGGGCCCCACATTTTTTTCCAAAATAGTAGACTAAGCACTCAACAATCAAGAAAATCATGAAAGACCAAGCAACCAAAAACCTTATTTACTGAGGATGAAGAAGCAATCATAAGAGAAGGTAAAAGAATGAAAACTGTCCTTATAAATAAAATGCTTATTACAAAGTAATTACCACAAATTTTTCTTATTCATCCACTAAGCAAGCACCCATTTTTATATGCTGGTAGGATCAAAGGAGAAATTGAGTTTCAACGGTAGCAAATAAGAAAACTTTGGCAGGAATGAGGATTAAACACAGAAAAAAGCTAGCACTGAAGAGTTTCAGTTTCTACTCTTGGGTAGACTTTTTATCTGTTAGTTCAGGATGAGATGTTTCCCAGATACAAAATCTGAACCTAGAAAGAAATTTTTAAGTGTAGCTGTATTAATACCAAAGTAAAAGTAAAATTCTCAATGGACTGAGTCATAACGAAGGCAAGCAAAATATTTGATAAGTTATAAAAGGGTAAAGAAAGGGGACAAACACATTAATTGATCTGCAAATCTTCTTTGAGAAATGAAGAATGAAGAACTATTTACCTGAATCCATGGCTCAGCTAAATCCTTATAAGCAGGAGGGATCTGCTGAGTTCCATAATGAGTAAGGTTAAAATTGCTCTCTTGATTCCTTCTTTGTGATCCAGCCAAAGGCTGCTGCTGTGTGGTTTGCTGTTGTGGAGCACGCAGGGAAGAAGGGGAATCCACGGGACTTGACAACTCATGGCTAAAATGAAAAATACAAAGTTTGCTAAAAAATATTAACAGATTAACAGATCACTTTGATAATATTTTTACTTTTATTTATCATATGCAAATCATTAATTCAAAATTACTACCTGTAGAAATCGTGGGATCTCCACTTAGACCTACAAAGGGGACATATTAAAGGTTCTCTATTTCTTCTACATTCTTCTGCCCCTAAAAAAATAAATAAATACAGAATACTTACAAAAATGTAAATGTATTAAGTATTTATATGTATTTATATGTCATAACTGTTCATAACAGTACAGGATTTCTATGGAAGGAACCACCAACAATTATTGGAGTATCTGAAAGCAGGCAAGCATAGCAGTTTAATTATTCTGATGCCTTTGCAAATGCTATTTTATTAGTCAAGACAACATGTACTTTTCTCACTATTGTTCAAAAATGTTCTGCCCCACTTGATTACAAGGTTGGGTAATTCTGGGCCTTGCTTTGATGTTCCCCCTTTCTGTAAAGCTTCCCCAGACCTTCTTTCATGTACACCTTCCAGGTGGGAACTCTGCACTCCTTCTACTTCCACCTGTATCACACGATATTGGATGTCATTGCTCAGACAGATCAATTCTAACAGATCCTAAACTCTAATTTGTTGAAAACTTTACATATGGCCTAGGAACACTTTTCCCCCCCATTCTCACTAATTTCCCCACAACTCATCATACAATTCCAAATAAAATGGTTAGCTGGAGAGCAACTGTGTTGAGTAAGCACAGGGATAAAGGAGTCACCTACAGATGGACATGCAGTGGTGGTGCAGCTTGTTCCGGCAGCCATCTTCACACACTGTAAGACTTTCTTCATCAAGCATGCCCAACAAGCAAATAGGACACATTTGCTCTTCTTCATCCTTTATGCTATAAGGAAGGAGGAGCAAAAGTACTAAGTACAAAAGAATATAAGACAGAATTAATGCAATATGCTAATTAGAATTATGCTTCTTTAAAATACAAACACATTATTAGAAATAATTAAGAGCATCTTCTATTAAGTATTTCAGGGATAATTATTTTTCCTATTAGCTTAGACAAATTTCAAATCAGATTCCATATATGTGTATTTACAGATTGTAAGTGTGAGTTAATTTGTCCTTGCCACAAATACAATTCAACACATGAGCTACGATCTGAAAAACAGCATTGTGGGCTGGGGTTGTGGTTCAGCAGTAGAGTTCTTGCCTAGCAGGTGTGAGGCCCTGGGTTTGATCCTCAGCACCACAAAAATAAATAAATAAAATAAACTACAACTAAAAAATAAATATTAAAAAATAGCAATGTATCCCTAAAATGTGGCTTCTGTGCCTTTTGAATAAACAAACTGCTATAAGGTTTGACAAAACGATATTTAAAATAAAATAAAAGTAAAAGCAAGATGCAGATCAAAATATATGCATGACTTTGTATTTGTTTAAAAAAAAAAGAGAGAGGGAAATAGTGTGTGTGCACACGTGCACCTGTTTCTCTCACACTGAATAAAAGGAAGAATTTATTTCCTTGTGTTATATAATTTAAAAAAGTTGTACAAAGCTTAACAATAGTTAACGCTGTGTGCAGTTGGTCTCGAGAGAAAGATTTTTGTTTTATTTTACAAATAAAACTACATGGTATCAGCTTGCTTAGAACTAGATCTAGACACATGTTGCATTTTAAATGTACATAACCTTTCATCTAGACTTCTAAGAATCGATGAAACAAAAAATAGAGATATGTGTGAGAATATTCACTGCAATATTATTTAACATAATGAAAAAAATGAAAACAATCAAATGGACATCAAAAAGAAGTTAAAAAAATCATGTTCAACCAGACACTATAAATCTTTCAAAAGGAACAAAGAGATCCATTAAAAAAAAAAAAAATGCTTGGATGGAGGGGAAGGGAGGGGCTTGGGGATAGGAAAGATGTGGAATGAGATGGACATCATTACCCTAAGTACACATATGAAGACACGAATGATGTGAATCTATGAATAACCAGAGACAGGAAAAATTGTGCTCTACATGTGTACTATGAATTGAAATGCATTCTGCTGTCATGTATACAAATTATAATAAATAAATTTTTAAAAATAATGCACAATATATTATAGGGTGAAGAAAAAGGTAACATGACAAAATTCTAGCATGTACAGAATGTTTATGGCCAAATATGTCAAAACTGCAACATAAAATGGGCAATTATGTTGTATTTATTTGAATATTCCTAATATATGAAGTGCTTTTAGGAAATCAGTAAGAAAAATACTAATAACTCAATAGTAAAATGAACAGAGATAAAAGGCAATTAAAATAAAAAATATCAATAGCCAATATAAGCACGAAAAGAGAAGTACAAAATGCATGTTAACGAAACCATATATTATTTTATTATTTTTTGGATTGGTAAAAATTAAATAGATTGGTAACATTTGGCCCCTGACAATGGCATAGGTAAACAGGTTGTCATATACACTGGTGGTAGGAATAAAAAATAAAATTTCTGAAAGGTAATTTTGTTATTAATCCTTAATATATTCAAATGTATATATTCATGATCTAAAAGTTCTATTTTCTAGGATGCTGTCTTACAGAAATAATTTAAGCATGTGAGCAGAACAATAGAAAAATTTGTTGCACTTAGTAGACAAATAATTACTGATATACTTACTATCAATCAATTAAGGTAATGATAAATTAAATTATGGTGTATCAACAACATAAAAAAAGGAGTGTGTACTATTTTTTTTTTGTGGTGGGGCTAGGAAAAACCTGGGACCTTATACATGCCAGACAAGTGCTCTGCTACTGAGGAACATCCCAGGAGTTACTTGGGAAAATGATATTTAAAATAAAATGAAAATAAAAGCAAGATGCAGACCAAAATATATGGCATGACTTTGTATTTGTTTAAAAAAAAAAAAAAGAGAGGGAAATAGTGTGTGTGCACATGCACCTGTTTCTCTCACACTGAATAAAAGGAAGAATTTATTTCCTTGTGTTATATAATTTTAAAAAGTTGTACAAAGCTTAACAATAGTTACGTTGTGTGCAGTTGGTCTGGAGAGAAAGATTTTGTTTTCTTATTTTTATAAAGGTTTCACTGCCGCAGTGTGGCTGGGCACAAAATAACGGAGCAGCCACGAGGCACTTGTAGGTTCAAAACAGAAACTCCAAATATCTGCAATAGGTAATAGGGTGCCAATGCCACCCACGAGGGCCTTCCAGGAATACCACCAACTGGAAATCCCTCCTCCGGCACTTCCCCAACCAACAGAACTTTCCAGGAATTCCCGAGAACTCCAAAGTAGCACGAGAACCAGCATCATAGCAGTTATATACAGCTTAACTCAAATCATCATCTCAATGGTTCGCTGGCGTCACCTTTCAAACATTCCCTCTGGCAAATGCCAGGCTAATTCTGACTGGGCCTTGGCTCTCAACATTTCACTATGAACCTTTGTGAAGTGATAAACAGCTTTTAAAATCAACAATACTTTATTATTACATAAATATAAGAATCTGGGATGTTAAATTAGTTATAAAACCAATCTGTGGCAGACCCATCATTAAACTTTTACTTTAGAAGAATGTTTCATAATCTACCTACCTCTAAAAACTAGGTTCTGTGCTAAGCTCAGGTTTTCATTTTCCCCTGGGCCCAATAGTGTACTTCTAATGTCTAAGGCTACGATTCCTAAAAAGTAGGTCTTAGTGACCAACAGCAAAATAATCAGTTAAAAAAATTTCCCAATAAGCTGAACAAACAGGCCAGAAAAGTCACAATGTGTAATTCCTGAGGTGAAGTCACAATGACTAGCCTTTCTCCCTCCTGATTTATCTGAAGGTGGAAAAGCTATCAAAATATGCAATGTATTAAAGATAAACAATAAGTAGTATTGTTTTAAGAATAATTTATGTAACAATGTATAATAAAAATATTGGGGGCAAAAATGGTGCAAGGTCAACCAACTTTTCAAATAATTACACCAAAAGGGGTTTATTCAAGAGCAAAAATAAAGTTGCATAATTTAAATCAAATTGCAAGTGCAATTTGTAATTTAAATGCTTTTTTGACCACATATGTATCATTTCAGCATATTTTCTACCCATCATTTTCAAAGTTTCCAATGTACATATCATTCATCTCTTATCTGTATACATATACTATTTCATATTTACAAACATTTTATTATAACACTTTACTTGTTATTAAACATTAAGTTCTTCATAACATTCTTCTTTGCTTTTTTGTTGTGGTAAAAAATATATATTATCTAAAATTTGCCATATTAAACATTTTATTTTCATCTAAACCATTTTTAAGAGTACAATTCAGGGGGCTGGGGATGTGGCTCAAGGGGTAGTGCGCTCACCAGCCATGCGTGGGGCACTGGGTTCAATCCTCAGCACCAGGTAAAAATAAAATAAAAGATGTTGTGTCCACCAAAAACTAAAAAAAAATAAATATTAAAAAGAATTCTCTCTCTCTTAAAAAAAAAAGAGTACATTTCAGGCCAGGGATTGTAGCTCAGTGGAAAAGTGCTTGCCTTAGCATCACATTAAAATAAATAAATGAAATACGACTATTGTGTCCATCTACAACTAAAAATATTTTTAAAAAGTACAATTCAGTGTACATTCATGCTGGGCATCCATCACCACTATCCAGGATTCTTTTCATCTTGCAAAACTGAAACTACATCCCATTAAACAAGTCCCATTTCTGCCCAGCCTCTAGCAACCTCTATTCTACTTTTTATTATTTTGACTAAGCACCTCATATAACTGGAATAATATGGTATTTGTTTTTTGTGTGTCTGGCTTATGTCACTTAGCATAATGTCCTCAAGGTTCATATTGTAGCATATATCAGAATTTACTTCCTTTTTAAGGCTGGATAATATTTCCTTGTATAAATGTTTTGAATTTCATTTTTCATCCATCACTTAATGAATATGTGGGTTGCTGCCACTGTATGTGTGTGCATAATTTTTAAGGTGTTATAATTTTCCACTGACAGATAACTGTTTATCCATTTGTTGTTGACATCTGGGTTGTTATAAGAAATCACTAGGAACATCTTTGTGCCCACTGTTTTGACATTTCAGATTATTTTCATTTTGGTAGTTTTTTCAGAAGATCACATGAATATAGAGCAGTGAGCAGCCAACTGCAAGACAACAAATCAGGTGGTGGTCTGCTCTGGTAAATGAAGTTTACTTGAATGCATCACACTCATTCATTTATAGATTATCTATGGCTATTTCCAGGCTACAAGGGCAGAGCTGAGTAGCTACGACAAGAAACCCAATGGCCCACAAAGTAAACATTTAAAGTAAAAAAAAAAAAAGTTAACACCTCCTGTAATAACCATTACAATTTTTATGTACTTGTAATACTTTTCATATATTAAAAACTGGGTTTGTGCATAATATAGTGTTACAACCTGAATGTGCTTTCAGTTATAAACATGTTTCCATGACATTCAATATTCTTTAAAAGTACAATTTTAATGGTTGCATGACATATTCATTTTTTAAAAAAATATTTTTTAGTTATCAATGGACCTTTATTTATTTATATGTGGTGCTGAGAATAGAACCCAGTGCCTCACAGATGCTAGGCAAACAAACACTCTACTACTAAGCCACAACCCCACCCCCTTAACATATTCATAATGTGGACACACTTTAACCATTAAACCATTTAACTGAATTAATGGATCAAAACATTTTAAAAAGACACATTACCTTTTCCCAGAAAGGGAACAAAACCATTTTACATACATGAAGCACATCCTTCTAAGAACAGACTGGTTTCATTATAAAAGTCTTCACTAATTACGTAAATAAAAACTATTACCTTTTTTTAAAATGATGTTTTGTTTGTTTAATTATTAGGTTGACCAAATATGTTTGTTATCCCCTTCAAATTATTTTGTGAACATCCTTTTCATTCCCTTTGTCCATTTATGTATGCACTGAGATTCTAGATTCCTCTTTGCAGATTTATTTATTTATTTATGGATAAGATTTTGTTAGATTTTGCAAATATTTTCAATTTGTTCTAATTCTGATTTTATTATTTCTGAAATATAATTTAAATTTTTAATGTAATTAGATCTGCAGATAAATTCCCTTTTATTTGTTTAGTTTTTATATATAAAAACATGATTGTGTGGGGGAAAAAACTAAGTATATCATGACTATATGTTTGTAGTTTCTCCTCACAAATAAACAAATTTAAAATAAATCAACAGAATCCCCAAATTATGGTCAATACATATTTTCAAGGCATCTTTTTTTCCATGTTACAGAGAAACTTTCTCTTTTAATTTTGGCTTGCTTGTTCAATTAAGTATCTGTTACTTTTCTTCAAAGTTAAAAGTTATGGAAATGCCAATTCAAAGGAGAAAGGAAAAATTAGAATAAGTTTGGGTCAGAAAGCTACAGAAATAAAGCGCTCTCTCTCTCTCTCTTTCCATTCTATTTAGAAGAGATAAGATGTGAGAGAAAGAGCTCTGAACTAAGAGCCAAGATACCCTGGCTATGCTCTTAATCAAGTGAGCTTCATGACCTCTTCAGGATTTAGTCATTATTAGGCCTAGAAAATTTTAATGCCCTAAACAACTTGGAAAAATCTAGGATTCTACAATCAATTCATTTAAAATTAAGCAAATTCAAATATTTATATTTTCCACAGATAAAAAATATTTCTCTCGTCTTCACTGAGCCCTTGTCATGTTGTCATCACTTTCCCCTTCTTCACAAATTCTGAGATAGTTACAATACTTAAAAGGATGATGGGATGAATATGGGACTTAATCACTTAGACCAGTGCCTTGGGAACAAAGAGGAGGTTTCTGCAATAATTTAAATATCTCATTTTCCCCATTAACACCGGTAAAGAAATATCATAGAATAGAAAAAAATTCACTTGAATTATGATGATACTAGAGAGCTAAAAAAGAATTTTACATTTGTCATTTTGGGCTACCTCTCTGATCCTTTAAGGCTTATAAATTCATCTTATCAGCAACTAGGTCATGGAAAGTTGGAAAAGCACTGTAGATGTCAAGTAAAAACTCTGATTAACAGCTGAACTTCTTTATTACAACTGATAAGTCTATTTAACTGGAATATGTTTACATTCTCAAAGGTAAAAGAGTTTGAGAGAATTATCTGGAAATAGCTATGAATTAATTAAATAGCTATTAATTAAATAACAATGTTATATAATTTAAAATCCTAAAGCTGGGTGCAGTGGCACCTTCCTGTAATCTCAGCAACCAGCACTGAGGCAGAAGAATCTCAAGTTTGAGATCAGCCTCACCAACTACTGAGTTCCTGTCTCAAAAAATAACAAGGATAGTAGGTGTATCTCAGTGTTAAAGCACCCCTGGATTCAATACCTAGTACCATACCAAAAAAAGTAAAATAAATAAATAAATTTTAAAAAACACTAAAAAATCCTCTAGTTGAAAGTGATTTTGGAAATGTAAATAAACTATCAAAAAACTACAGACATTTCCTTCTAATTATACAGTACTCAGCTTCATTATCTATAAAACAGTGGTAACACGTGGCTACCTAATGACAAGGTGGTTAGAATGAGACAATATATCAGATGCTCTGGCACAGAGTATGATTGACAGACAGTAGCCACTTAGTATTTTACATCTGCCACATAATTTTTCTCATGAAATGGACATTTCTTATATGAATGTACTATTTCCAGCACTCTAGATTTTAGAATAAAATATCCTCAAATGACTTAATATTTATTTACCCTTGATTTTAACATTTAAACCAAGATTTAAAAATTAAATCATTTTTGAGCAATTTAACAAATAGATATAAAAAATCACCTCTAATTAAAAAATTAAATTAATGCTTAATTCCTTAAAATGTACTAACCTGTTTTCTGAACTAGATGTAGAAGTACTAGATGATGACAATGTATGAGAATTTGACATGCGTGAAACAAACTTCTGGATGGTGTTACGAGATGGAGCTTTGATTCTTGAGCTACGCCTACTGTGATATTTCTGGAACAAACTCTCAACCTAACATTGGAAAAAGACAGTAATAAAGATATTTGTGCCATAATTATACGTATGAAGAGTTCTAGTGGTTGAAATATTATTCATCTTTTATTTACATATGTTTTTCATAAAGCCGGTTTAAGAGCTTCAAAATTAAGAACACAGTTTACTTAGAAAAATATTCAGTGTTCACTATTTTATTCATTTTAGAAGAAAAAATTTATCACTCAAGAGATCTCAAGAAAACTATCAGTACCAAATACTTCTTACATACCTTTGCACCTTCAAAATGATCACTGTTTATTTAAATTTGGAGCTCATAGAAAACTTTCAGAAATATATAAATTTGTTCACAATTTTAAAAATTCCAAAGCATTTATAAAAAAATTACCTCAAAATTTTTTAAAGTTTTTCTCCATAACATTGGATCTGAGGGTTCTAGTTGAAACACCCGGAGCATAACAAATAATAGATGAATACAAAATGTTCCACGCCCACAGCTGCAGTTCTAAAGAATTAAAAGAATTAAAACTGATGGGTTAATAAATCTGTGGTTTATCACTTTCTTAATATTTTTAAAATGTTTATAGAAAATACATATTAATGTTTTTCATTATCTTTACATGTAAGACAAGTCTACAAATATTTCTACAAATTAATCTTTTATTTCAGTGAACTTATTAAAAAGATCAAATTTATTTAAGGTATTGACTCATAGTAAAAATCTCATAAATACATTTAAGAAAAACATTATTAGCTCCCAAATACATTTTAAACTCACTTTACTCAAGGGGATTAACTGATCTCAATTTAAGATAGTATGTAAATGTGAATTAGTACCAGATGCTAATGCAATATAAGATGGTGACAAATACTACCTGTGGCCCAATAAACACTCGGTACTTGTTGTCGGGGCTGTCTCCTCCTATCAGGAAAGAGTTGGGTCCTATTTGCTGCAGTAAGTACAGTCTGGCCCGCATCACTTTGTTCACACGGCGGTTGGTTTCCTCAGGGCTGTACGGTGAGAAGCCATCCGGGGAAGGGGCTCTTCGAGGTGGTGTGATTCTGCCGCTCTGAAACTTTATGACAGTGTTTTTGTTTTCTAGGTTTCTTACTTCTCAACAAGAAGTTAATAGTCAAAAAAAAGTCTACTAGACACCCTTATGGTAGATTATATTCTAAAAAAAAAAAAGCTTCAATGTGTGATGAAGCAAAGTCAGGCAAAATGCTGTCCTGACATACTCATCTCAGGTGAAATTTGGTAATCTCAGTCATCCTTACAACTGGTGATAACTCTGGCTGAGTGAGAACCACAGGTCAACTTCACAAATTACTCTGTAAACATTTGAAAAGTATGCTTGAAAGTATTATACAAACCAAAATAAAAGCATAAAAAGTAAACTTCAGAAGCAGGCAAAATGACTATGTCTAGGGGTAAAAATTAAACATCCAACTTCCTGCCTTCTATTTAAGGCTTTATTAAATGCCCTTCGGTGATTTGGAACTTACAAACACTGTCCTGGAACTCCTCCTACTATACATTCTTACATACTCTTCCTTGATTAAAACATCTCACTGGAATCCCAGCGACTGGAGAGGCTGAGGCAGGGGGATCACGAGTTTAAGGCTAGTCACAGCAACTTGGAAAACTAGTGCTTCTAGGTTCAATTCCCAGTACCAAGAAAAACTTTCCTGTGGAGTAACATACTGCTCTTACTATACTTCACTGATTTTCCTACAACTTGTTCTTTCCATCACTACCCAGTAAAAATACTGGTTGTTTTGGATGCAAAGCTGAATAGTTAAAAATAATAAATGTTGGCAAGAGCACAAAGCAACAAGAATACTGTGTGTAGTTGCTTTGGGAAACTATAAGCAGTTCCTCAAAATGTTAAACATGTTACTCAGCAATTTCACTGCTAGGAATAACCAAAGAGAAATGAAAACATATGTCCCCACAAAAACTTGTTAATGAATGTTAACAGCAGCATTTTTCATAATAGCCAAAAGGTGAAAATAGCTCAACTGATGAATGGGTCAACAAAACATACTATATATGCATAAAAAAGAATATTATTCTGCAATTGAAAATTAATGTAATATTGATGCATGTAATAGAACATGGATAAAACTTGACTGTGACTAACTTCTTTCACAGAAGACCACATATTGTATGGTTCCATTATATGAAGTGTTCAGAAGAGGGAAATATATAGACAGAAAACAGATTAGCAATTGCCTAAGGCTGGGCAGAGTGTGCTGTTCAAAGGAAAACTTTAGACTAAATAAATCTAACAGATTATTTGGGTAAAGAATGATTCATGAATCAGGCAGTACTCAAAACTAGAAGAGAGTCAGAGAGCTTTACCTTAGCAGCATGAAGTAAAAAATCAGCTTCTATAGGCTGAACACAAAGTAATTGCTGGATGGCCACAGGGAGGCTTTTGCTTTATCTGGTGGTCCCTAGTTATATAACCAGTTGGCTGGCTGTCTGTTTGTGATTGGCCAATAGTCAGTCTGGTTTCCAGGTACAAAAACAGCTCCAGACCAACAGTCTCCTGTTTTAAGAGTGGGACTGTTTTGGGGGTTGGGGGAGATGTGGGATGCAATTCTGTTTATATTTCTATATAGTTTTACCACCATGACCCCCACGAACCACACCTCCCACTATTTACAGCCTGTGTAAACCCTAACACATGGATACTGGGTTTGGGCAGGTAGCTAGTTTTGGGCAATCAGGTAGTCCAACATGATAGAGTGGAGGCTAAGAAGAGCTTGCATGTTGCAGTTTGCCCTCCTGAAACACTGTTGCAATCCAGCCACCCTGCTATGACAAAGGGATGCCAATAGTCCCCAACTACTCTAGTCTTCCAGCAGAAGCCATGCATGTGAATGGAGAAGCACCCTTAGCTAGTCCAGCTTCAGCAGATGCCATGGGGAGCAGAAAGCCACCTCTGCTGAGCTGTGCCCAATATGCAAAATTTGGGAATTACTAAAAGATAGTTATTGTGTTAATAATGAAAATGTACTTTTTTAAAAAGGATCTATGTTCTTTCACAACTTGAGATCTGAGGAAAACCAAAGCTCCTCCTTTTGGTCACTCTCTAACGATTTTTCCATTCACTCATTGGCTTCAAAGTTTTAGAAAGTTTAACATACATCCATCCCATCACTGGAAGTCTCTGTCATGAAGGGCCCACCTGCTTTTTTTTTTTTTTTTTTTTTTTTTTTTTTTTTTTGCAAATCTCTTTGATGACTGGCTTAACATAAAAAACAGTTGGATTCTCAGTTACTTCTGCATTCAATCTGCTGACATATAATGTGTTGGCCAGGGTAAGTGTAGGAAAGAAAACCGACCTCACACAGTTATGTAGACTTAAAAGAAAGGAATATTCTGATAGACTTTTCAAATAATTATGCATAGTACACCAAGGCTCAAAAGTGGTTTCTTAAAAGTAGCTGTAATGTGAAATATGAAACCACACCAACAATGTTTCCCTACTGATTAAAATCCAGATGACCTATTTTATACTTTATATGGATCCTATGAAATCACTGTTTTATACCATATAATACTCATCTGGAGTTCACTGAGTCATGCAGATCTTCCAAACACATTTCATGAAAATATTTTTTTTTAAAAATCACATCTGGTATCACCTATCTCATTAGAGAAATCTTAAGTTCTGGGAAACTGTTAAGTTCACAGTGGTGAATATGACTTTTCTAAAATTCTAATTTTTGCTTTAAAATCTTAAATTTTGTCACTGGTGAAGAGTTTGTCTCAATTTGTTTGGCAGAAAAATATCTGCCAAATACCCAAGTCTGAATAATCATAGTTTGTTGGCCAGTCATTTTTTCAAATAATAATATTTCATAAAAATACAACTTCTAGTTCACTTTGTGACTCTAACAATCATATGAATGTTTTTCCTTGAGACAACTACTATATTTTAGCATGGAGGAGAAGTGCTTTATGAAAGCTTCTCATTTCATCACAGAATATTTAAAAGGCGTGTATTTAATAAGAGTTGGGACCTAATAAAATTAATTTCTATTTCTCTGTCAAAGGCATTCCTAAGTAAAAGTGGCTATTTGTTTCTTTTAATGGCCAACATATAGCAATAAAGAAGAAAAATTCTGTTGTCATAGCCTTAATTCAGGTGAAGTCACCAGAAGTTTTACCCATCACAATTACCAGTGCAGTGAAAGATGCAAAAAACATATTTTATTAAAAAATTAGTTTGACCTAATGGATCTTCAGAAGAGGTCTCAGGACACCACCCCCACTCCCAACATGAGTATCTAGATCATACTTTGAAATTCTAACAGAATGCTCGGCAGTATTTTCTGTATTATAAATGAGTCTAGAAATGATAGAAACTAATATATTTGTCAAAACGTTAACTTACAGGCACTGGGGAAACTCTTTTTCTCCTTACTCCTGGAGACTCTGATTTCACTGTGCGACCAGATGGGGAGCTACCAGGAGATGGGCTCCGACGGCCTTTGGGAGCTGGTGAAGCAGCACTTGCCAGGACCTCTCCTTGAGATTCAGCTGCCACGTTATTTATTTCAGATCCATCTCCTTTAATAGGGATTGGTTTTACCACCTACATAAAAAGTATTCAATATTTTGGTTACTCAAAAACATAAATGATAAATGAACTTGAATATCACAGACTAGGAAGTTAATCAGATTATATAAATATACCATAAAGTACACCAAATTTTATTTGGTATTACTTTTTTTTAAAAAAAATTTAAACCATAAATGTTAAAGACATTTTTACTTATATAAAAGTCAGTCATTTATGGTTTCTTATTAGTTAAAATGTTTTTGTACAACATTTTAGAAATGGTACTGTTATTATATGCCCAAACTCATTTAATATTTGAAATCAATAATCAAAAGTTAGCCAACAAATGTGAAAAATAAACACTTATAACTTCTATAGTTAATTTACTAAATAAATGAAGATTTTTTCATTTATTTTGAAAAAATGTAGGGTCTAAAAAACTCAGCATGATTTTAAGTAATCAAATAATCTGACTGATGAATATAAACCACCTTGCCCTTTATTTTTTTTAAACAATTACATTTCATAATAGTTTAGATACATATCTCAGAAAACCAAAAGAAGCCAGAAGCTTAAAGAATCTCTCAAGTAGAAATTCAGTTTAAAATACTTTTTTTTTTTTTTTTTTTAATTTTAAAGCTCTCAGATTGAATCTAGCCATAAACAAAAGGCCAAACTTTCTGGTCTTCCTACTGCTTCTATTACACAGTCAGTCATTATTCCATTAACCTTGCCTAACCTTCCCTCACTCTGTGCTCCACTCACTCTCCAAATCCTCATATCCAACATGCAGTGTCCTAGGAAGCATACCATCATGTGAAGAAAACTCATCCATTTAAAAAAAAAATTTTTTTTATTTGTTTTACTTAGCCATACATGACAGTAGAATGCATTTATGCACTTTGATATACCATATATAGATGGAGTATAATTTCTCATTTTTCTGATTGCACGTTATAGAATCACACTGGTCATGCAGTCATATAGATATACATAAAGTAATAACGTCTGTTTCATTTTACTATCCCTCCTATCCCCATATCTCCCCCCACCCCCACCTTCACTCTCCTCTACCTAATCTAACTCTGTTTTTCTTTAGTGCCTTCCAACCCTGCCACCCTTATTGTGAATTAGCATCTGCATATTAGAGAAAACATTAGGCCTTTGGTTTTTTGGGATTGCCTTATTTTGCTTAGCATGATATTCTCCAACTCCATCCATTCACCGGCAAATGCCATAATTTCATTCTTCTTTAAAGCTGAAACTCATCCATTTTAAAGGCATGGTTAAAATCCTACCTTTTGTGGAATGTCCTTTAACTTTACAGCTTGACATTCTCTTTCCCAAGTCCTTAGTGCTCTTTGCACACCCCACTCATTAGCACCTAGTCACAAAGTACTTTGTGGTATTTCATGCATGTGATATTTTAGTTATTGTGTATAAGCCTTGGTTTCCCATTTGGAAATATTTATGCCTTACTTAGGTTTCAAGAAGAATATAAAGTAACTTACATAAAACAATAAAAATAAACAAAACCAAGTAGACAGTTAACTTTTTAAGGATAATTTGAAATCTATAAACCATAAAATGCAGGATGGGGTAATTAAGCTTAGGGACAATATGTTAGGTGTCTTATTCTACACACCTCTGCCCTCTTCACTCCTGTTCTACATACATAGACAAGGTATTTAAGTATTTGCTGGAAAGTGGACAGTGAGAAAAAAATTTTTGGTTTTGGAAAACTAGAAAATGTTAATTCATCCATAACAAAAGATAGATGGTTGGCTCCTCTTTAAAAAGTTGTAATTTCTGCTCTGTGGTTTTCTCAGAAGCGTTAGACTCTGAATACCTCTAGCTCAAAGAGCTCAGAAAACAGCACATTCTAACTTCACAGGGCTTTAATTATTCAAAAGTTCTTTATACTGAGTAGAAATCTCCTTCTCTAACTGCCACTTTCTATAAGATGTTTCAATAGAACATTCTACTAAGGCAAGGCCTTGATATTTTTTTTATCTTCTGACAAGAATAATAAAATGGTGAGGGGTTTCCATCTATATCTCGAGTGAGGAAGAAATGCAAGAAATGTACTAGGTTTAGCTGGAAAGGAAAGAACTCGTGAATACCAAGGTAGCCAAAAAAGTTTGCAGGTAAAGGACAAACAGATTTATTCTGTATAAGTCCATGAGACAGAATTAGAAGCAGTGGGTAGAATACAAGTAACAGCTGACACTCAGTGATAAGGGGTGTCCAAAGCCTTCGGGGCTACTGAGATATCTAACTCTGATTAGCGCTAGACCTCTAGCAGCATTGAGATGATAGAAATGCTCTGTAACTACACTGCCCCAATGGCAGCTGCCAGGCACATGTGGTTACTGAGCATTTGAAATGTGGCTGGTGAGACTGAAGGACTACATTTTTACTTTTATGTTTAATTTAAACAGGTATGTGGAATGAAAGTAAGGCTAGATATTTCATAGGGGTGTAGTTTAGATGAATCTTATGCTGCAGTCTTTGTTTATAAAGAAAAAACATAAAAACTTGTTGGTATAGATTGGTGCTAGGACACTGTTAACAATTAGAATCTATTTCTTCCTTTATAAGAATAAAGAACTGTATTTCATAATGCTGTCTTCATACTTTGAATAGAGTATTTCTAACTTTCCCAATCTATGAATCTAGGTTATCTTTTATCAAACCCCATAAAGTTTTCATTCATCTTTAATCTTAAACTCCTTGCATCTATTTAGTTTTTCTGCTTTCTTAGAAGACTTCTGGAATTAAGATCCTTGCATCCTATTTTAAAGATAAAGCATCCAAAATATATTGGAAAAACTGCTCCAATAAAAGATTTTTTAGATACTGACATTAGAGGGCAGTGTTGCTTTAATCATTTAGCCCTCCACCAAACAGTTAAGTTCCTACAACAGTTTCTCAATTAGCATAGCTTTAATTATGGTTTGTTTCAAGAGGCCAGAATATCAAGCAAACAAAATTACTGCACTTAAAATAAAGAAGATGAAAACTTACAAGGGGATCTATTTACGCTTAATTTTCCATTTCCTCCTATGCTTTAGAGCAGGTAATCCCCAGTCACTCACCACAGGACCTCTCCTGTTTCTCCTTTCCAACCATTCGTGTTTCCAGGCTGGCATACAGGTAGCCTTCAGTTTCTCCCTGATCATTCGTTCCTCTGGGCGATCGTCCATCTTGTGCAAGCCTTTGAGAGTTTCCTTACTCTCCATCTCACGACTAAAATGGAGGGAGAAATGAAAAGGAGACTCTTTATACTGGAAAAATAATTTCTAAGACAGTACAGTTCTGTTTCAATGTTCCAATGAACATGTAACCAAAAGACAACTACTACAAGCCCTAAATGATTTAAGCAAGGAATGAAAATATTATAAATTATACTACAAATACTGCTGTGTGTAGAGTGTTGAATGTTGTCTGATAACATGAATTTAATGATGCTCCAGGTAGTTACCCAAATGGATCCTAAGCATTAAACATTAACAAACACATTCATGAAGACTGCACTGCTTCTAATTCTACCACCCTAACACAGTCATGTATAAGGCAGAAAAGTATTTAGAAGGGTATATTTTTTATTTTCTATTTTTGTTATTTATTTATTGTTTCTTTTTAAGGACGGGTATCTTAACTACCATTTTCTCATGGATTTAGTTCTGAAATGAACTAAATAAATATTTAAAAAGGAACTTAACTAGATCTTCTATGATCCTAATATAATGTTTCAAAGTCTATATTATTAAATTTGTATTTTCCTAACCAAAAACAACAACAACAACAACAACAACAACAAAAAAAAACACTTGGGTACTCCATACCTAAAGAGTAAAAATTACCTAGTACAAATATTTTGATCTTTACTTCATAAAATAATATGGAGGTACCAGAATAACTTCTATGCTAGGAACTTTTGAGAACTGATTCCACAAAACATCAGAGATAAAGTGTCATTCTCAGCAAAAAAAGATATTCATATCTACATGTGCATGCATATTCATACACACACAAACACAACATGCAAAGATTTAACAACCTGGTTCATAAGGAAACAGTTAAAGTACTGTATTCTGGGAGAAGTAACAATTTTTCAAATATGATGCTACCTTCAATAATTTTTGTAAAGTCTATAAAGCTAGAAAATACTGATTTTTTTTTTTTGCTACCAACAGGAAAAGGAAAATATGGAAATACCAAAGATGATAACCTTAAGCTTACTAAAATGTCAAATTCAAACTCCTTTAGGAATTTTTCAGTTAATCACAACTTTGAAGTAATATCTTCAAAGAACAAGCAAAAACTTAGAATTAAAACAAAATAAATAGGCACTAAAAAGGAAATGCTTAACTGGTTTTAATGAAGGAAGCACTGACATTGTGGGGGAGTGGGAACCAACATGTTTTTAACTGTCAAGAGACTGGTCTAGATATTTTTAGGAAAACAAAGAGGACACAACATTTGAGTTGAATCTTGCAAACAGACATTAAGACCATATAGTAAAATATTTCTGTCACACAGAAAAACTGTCATATAGCATAAATGAACATGAGATGGGGAAAAGGTCATTTTTGTCTTTTGTAAGGAAAGATTATCTCATTTACTTAGAATTATCTGGTTCTTTTCATGTTCTGGTTATGTCATATTAATGTTACAGGTATATGTAGGAGAAAGCTAAGAGGAAGGGATAAGGAAAGAGAGAAACGGGAGGGAAGGGAAGAAGATGGGAGAGGAAAGAGGGAGAATGAGGAAGGGAGAGACAGGAGAAAGAACACAAGGGATACATGGGGAGATGGGGTAGAAACAGTTTGCCCAAAATTCATCCAATCAATACTTGCATTGAGGGAAGCTCAGGTTTTGTAATCTGACTGCCTACCCAAATTTACTTGCAAGTCCCCAGTATAAAAACCAAAAATGTTCCCTTTTCAGTAACAATGTGTTGAGGTACCCTTAGGTTCCCAGCCTAGTTCTCAAAACAAAAAAAAAACAAACTCAGTCCCAGGGTATAACTGCTGTGCATTTTTATGCCAGAAACTCTTATGCTTCCAGACAAAGGTGCTTATCTTCTTCCCTCTAAGACTACATGTTTCCCCTCTTCCAAATTTGTTTCAAGAGGGTCTCTTCTCATTAATTCTATTTTCCCCCCAGCTGGGGAGAGGAAGGTTCTGCATTTTTAGCGCCTCTCTTCCTGGCACCCATCCAGATGCACAGAGGACTGGACGATATGGTCTCCTTAAGAGTCTGCAATGATTTATTTTTTCTCCCCACTTGTTTAAAAATACTAAACAATAGGGATTGCATTCTAGCAGCTAATTTTTTGCACAAGAGATTTTTTTCTTTACAATAAATGCCTGGAAATGGAATTGCTGGGTCAAAATGTGTACAAATGAAAACTTTTGATAATACTGGCAAATTATTTTCAAGAATATGTATCTTCCACTTTTACTCCTCCAGGTGGAGCTGCTATATCTGGTCTGAACTAGCAACCTATTTCTAAGGGGACTTCTCCTGAATTCTTACTCCTGTTCAATCCACAGAGACTCTAAGCTCACTTACCCATTAAAATCCTCTGGCAGATTTCCCCTGCGGTTAGACTAAAATCCAAAAGGTATGGAATGCCCTCTGAGGCTCAGCACCATGGCCTCACCTCAACTCCTGTGTTCCCGGCATATACCCCACTCTCCTGCTTCTTTCACTGTCTCAAGAACCCTAGGATCCTTCCTGTTCAGGGCTTCTGCAGAGCTTTTTCTCACTCTGCCTAATTCTCACCTAGTTAATTTTTACCCATTTCATTTAGATTTTTTTTCCTCAACGTCTTCAGAAACCTTCCTAGTCTCAATTAGGAATTCCCAGTTCTATTCATTCACAGCCCATGTACTTTTTCTTTAAAGTGCTCAGTGCAATTTGCAAAGCATCCCCCAACCCCTCACCAAGTATAAGCTCCATGAGGGCAGGGTCCAGATGTTTTATTCATTTATATAGCCAATATCTAAGCATGTTGGTATTAACATATAGGCACTAACATAAACATTGATTATTTATTAATATCTTTAGCAGTCCTAAGGAAACCTTTAAAACCTAATGACTATTCATGTTACTTCATCTTTTTATGGTTCTTTATTTAATTATGACTAAATTTGCAAATTAGATTTTATTCAGATGAGGATTTTTTGTCGTTTATAAGTTACTCTGCAAATATACACCAAAGTGTTCTTTCTAGTCTTTTCATAATGATTATATAGCATTAATTCTAAAATATGTATCTTTTCATATTTTAACATCTAAATTCTGAATGTCTCTTAACATTCAGAGCAAATGTTGCAATTAACAGATATTTTTTTCCCCTTATAATTTACAACCATTGGGATTCTCAGAATCAAACATGCCAGAAAGGAATCATTCCTACTCAGTTTGTCTTTGAAAAAAATGAAAATCAAAATGTGGAAAGAAAAACCAAGTTTTTCTA
Source organism: Urocitellus parryii (assembly GCF_045843805.1). Classification (NCBI taxonomy): domain Eukaryota; kingdom Metazoa; phylum Chordata; class Mammalia; order Rodentia; family Sciuridae; genus Urocitellus; species Urocitellus parryii. Next base: position 44,345,326 of record NC_135531.1, on the reverse strand, counting down.
CATGCTTGTATTGTTTTCTCATAATCCTAACATAATCTTCACAGATCACATAGACGTGGTTTTTATTTTTATCAGGTGTCAGTGTGTTTGTATGTGTGTACATGGCAATGAATTGTCGTTCAATTATTATCACAACTACAGCAGAAAATAAACACGTTTTTAAACCAAACTAATAGATAACTGCAAAGTCACTAAGAGATGAGAGCCACCTCTAACTTGTGGTAGGGAAACATATGTTTTAGGGAGTTGTTTCTGCCATAGTTATTATCTAGAAACACATCTGTTATTTCAACTAAAACAGCTTATATATTTCTTACTTTTAAATAATAGATAGTATTTACAAAGCAAAAATGTGTTTTGAGAAACTGCCTTTTAAGATTTAAAAGTATAGAAACAAAGTTTTAGCCAGATAAATATGAGAAACTTTCAAGATCAGGCTTGATCTTCAGAATTCTTGTTCACTTAGGAAACATGATGTTTCTTGCTTTTTGTTTGTTTCTGAACATTCCTCAGAATGAATTTATGACTGACCTAGATTTTCGAGGACCTTTCCATCTTGAGGTTGGATGTATAATCCTAGACCCTTTCTAGACCTACAGACTTCACCTGCTAAAAATGGGGTGCTTCCATTGCCCTTTCTCAGGAGAGCCAGTTGGTCCTCCTTTTATCTGACCAGTGTGGTACCACCATTGTTGACTGTATTGTTTCACCTGTAGGTCTCCCCTCCCTTCTATAAGATCGTTTTCTTCTAGGTCTGAGTCTAATCATCTTACTAATCTCACAGTACCATCAACGAGACCCTTTTCCTGGAGTGCCTTAAATACCAACCACTGCCCTGTTCTTGTAGCACTACAATTCTTCTTAAGTTCACCAAGGCATTTCACACCTGTCTTCGCAGGTAAAAATTTCCCCCCTTGTCAGGAATACCCTTTGCCGCCTCATATGCCTTCAGTAAAGAATTTCCTGTCACTGTTCCATGGTGACTAGCTACTCCTTCCCAGCATGTTAAAGATTAACTGTAATAGAGTATTAAAATAAAGTATATGTTTTAAGTATCTGTCTCCCTCATCACATTGGGAGATCTTACAAGACAGGCTGTATCTTATTCTTTTTTTTTATCATCAGTGCCAAATGTTCCTGTACAGACCAAAAAAAGGTATTCAATACACTGCCCCTTTCTGGGAAGCCAGAGGTCCTACCCAGCACAGCCACCTCCCTTCTAATACTGAGGGCATCTTGCTTTGTACATATGAACCCTTCCCACAGTCTGCAGTTGGCTGGTCCAAAAATGTGCGTCAGTGGAAAGACCCTCTATACTAAATCGTATTGTATATTTTATTTTATTTTATTTTTTTGAGAGAGAGAGAGAGAGAGAGAGAGAGAGAGAGAGAATTTTAATATTTATTTTTTAGTTTTTGACGGACACAACATCTTTGTTTGTATGTGGTGCTGAGGATTGAACCCGGGCCGCACGCATGCCAGGCGAGCGCGCTACCGCTTGAGCCACATCCCCAGCCCCGTATTGTATATTTCAGATCTTCTCTCTTTGGGAATTTAAAAGTAAGATACATGGTAAGAGTTACTGCAGGAAGAATGACATTAAAGAGGAAAAGAGCCAGAGAGTAAGTAAAAGAATGAGACAGAAATAGGGTGAAGAGAAATCTTTGTCAGAAGATGTAGTTAGCAATGGAAAGGCAATAAAAGTAAAACTAGGAGTTGTTTCTGGGTACCTTCCCATGCAAATAGACAACTAGTGCTACATGTAACCACCCTGGGCAATGAATGCCTAGGTTCCAGGGGCCATGTGCACATACTGCAAGGAGGAAATGCTCTGTGGATTCTTTACTTTGGAAAGAAATACACCCTAACATATGTTTGTTCTGTGCTACCCCAAAGAGCCTAAAATACTAGTTCTATACAATGCCTGGCACAAAGAAGACACTAACCCTTGAAAATGGAATCCTACCAAGTGCCCTGTAATTTTTATTAAGAAAGTTATTTCTTAAATGGTTCACCTTTAGCAAGGAAACATCTAGTGAAACGGAGAAATAACTGCCAGATTGTATCATAGCAGAAAGGGTTAAAAGTTACATGCTAGACAAGGTACTAGGTACTTTACATGTATGAACTTTCTTCATCTTCTCAACAGTCCTATGAGGTCATTACCATCTGTGGCTTGGAAAAGTTAGGTCAGACAGCTGGTAAGTGGGTAGCAGGACCAGGATTCAAATCCCTATAGGTATGACCCGAAAGCATGTGTTCATCATTGCTACAACTGGTCACTGTCAAGTCTGATTTGTTATTAAAACATTAGCAGAAAATTAAGCCCCTATATCTCACCATGCACAAAACTCAATTCAAAGTGGATCAAGGACCTAGGAATTAAATCAGAGATACTTGCATCTAATAGAAGAAAAAGTCAGCCCAAATCTCCATTATATCAGATTAGGTCCAACTTAATAAGACTCCTATAGCACAAGAATAACAATCAAGAATCAATAAATGGGATGGATCCAAACTAAAAAGCTTCTCAGCAAAAGAAACAATCAGTGAGGTGAACAGAGAGTCTACTAATTGGGAACAGATTCTTACCACACGCACATCAGATACAGCACTAAGCTCCAGAATACAGAATATATAAAGAACTCAAAAATCTTAACACCAAAAAAAAAATAATAACCCCATCAATAAATGGGCCAAGGAATTGAACAGACATTTCTCAGATGATGATATACAATCAATCAACAAATATATGAAAAAATGTTCAACATCTCTAGCAATACAAATCAAAACTACTCTAAGATTTCATCTCACTCCAGTCAGAATGACAGCTATCAAGAATATAAACAACAATAAGTGTTGGTGAGGATGTGGGGGAAAAGGCACACTCAAACATTGCTGGTGGGACTGCCATCTCCCTTCTAATACTGAGGGCATCTTGCTTTGTACATGTGAACCCATCCCACAGTCTGCAGTTGGCTGGTCCAAGAATGTGCGTCAGTGGAAAATCCTTGGAGAATCCTTGGAAAATAGGGAATGGAACCACCTTTTGACCCAGCTATCCCACTCCTTGGTCTGTCTGTACCCAAAGGACTTAAAAACAGCATACTATAGGGACATAGCCACATCAATGTTTATTACAGCACAATTCACAATAGCTAAACTGTGGAACCAACCTAGATGTCCTTCAGTAGATGAAAGGATAAAGAAAATGTGGTGTATATATATATATATATATATATATATATATATATATATATATATACACACACACACACAATGGAATATTATTCAGCATTAAAAGAAAATAAAATCATGGGATTTGCAGGTAAATGGATGGAGTTGGAGAATGTAATGCTAAATGAAATTAGCCAATCCCAAAAAACCAAATGCTGAAATATTTCTCTGATTTAAGGATGCTGATTCATAATGCTGCGTGGGGGGTGGGGGAAAGGGGAAGGAGAAGATTAGATAAACTCTAGATAGGGCAAAGGGAAAGGAGGGGAAGGGAAGGGGCATAGGGGTAGGAAAGACGGTGGAATTTGATGGTTATCATTATTCTAAGTACATGTATGAAGACACAAAGGATGTGACTGTGTACAACCAGAGATATGAAAAATTGTGCTCTATATTTGTAATATGAATTGTAATGTATTCTGTTGTTATATATAACAAATTTTAAAAAAATTAAAGGTTTTTAAAAATGGGAAAAAAATTAGACATCTATGCTAATCTCTATTGATAATCACACAAACAAGCTTTAAAAGGTTTTACAATGTGACAATTTTACTACCCAAATTAAAGAAGCACATTAATTATGTTCATTATTAGAAAAATTCTCTGTTATAATAGGAGCAACTAAGACTATAGTGATCAAATAAAACCATTCTGGACATTAATAGAATTTAACCTCAGCATAAATAAAGATTTCCCTTACAGTCTTGAATCTGGGTAACTCTACACAGAGAAAATTTTTGATTCTTGGGATTGCCAAAGAATCTCAAGGATTTACTGGATTACTTGGGGCAGGCACAACTGAGAGCCACCTGAGAAGTCCTCCTACCAGCAGGAACTCATATACTACCAAACTTTGTTACCAAGCTTTGTTACCCAGGAGAGAGGACAACAAGGGAGGAACTAAGTTCCAGTTACCAGCCCACCATGACACCCTTCATATAAGTTTCCAGGCAAAAAGTAAAAAAGGTAAAAAAGGAGGAACGACTCAGGTAACGATGGGAACAGCATGACAAGCCAAAAGGGCCGGCAACCTACTACCACACACAGGGTTAGCTCAGTCAATTCTCACTAGACAAGACTCTTACTATCCCATCGCACAGATGAGAAAAGACAAGGGAAATTAAGTTACATGCTCCAGGTGATAAAGCGTTTATGTAAAAAATACAGAATTTAAACTCAGATCTGAGTGCCTTTGCAGTCTCTTTCATCTACAGGACAAAAAATGAGTATTTACAAGTGTTTGAAATCTGTTGACCTAGGCAAACAGGAAAACAAAAGTAAAACTCTGTATCTCAATACACTGAGACAATTCTGTTTTCCAGTAGGACAGTTTCTGCAGAGATGCGCTATCACTGGTTGTTGGCTTTTTCCTCCTTCTGAGCAAGAAGGATAAAACCACTGCCATCTTTAAAATATGCAACACTTACAACACTGATAAGTTTGCATAATAAATAACAGTATATAAAAACTGGCTCATTAGTTCCCAAAATATTTTATTCCAGGTTACTCAGTGATGCTTGACCTTGAGAGCTAATGATGGCACAACTCCTATTTATTTATGAGAAACAGACCTACTTTCCCCTGTATAGAATAAACGTCCTCTCAGCACAGCAAAGAACTATTAATTTCTTAATGTGGATATAATCAGTTTTATAACGTCTTTACTCTATACCAGAAATCTTTATGAGGGACACCATTTCTTAGCATTGCTTACAAACCTCTCTGTTTAGTCCTTTGAGGGGTACAGAGTACTCTCTCAAAATTCTCCTGTTCTAATTAACAATAAAATGTCAAAAATATGGAAGAGAAATAACAAAGAACATAATTATAAACAACAAACATAATCAGTTTCATATCACCTCAGTGATGTGATATATATATATATATTTTTTTTTTTCCTTTTCTTTTTTTTGATGGTGATGGGGATTGAACCAAGGACCTTGTGTATGCAAGCAAGCACTCTATCAACTGAGCTATATCCCCAGCCCCACATCTCAATGATTTTGATTGATTTACATTTATAAAACATTCTAAATTGCCATACATGTACTATAAATTCATTTATCTGAAGTCATAGATTAGTTTCTATTAAAATATCACCCCATTTGAGTTTTAAAGTAATCCACACTAAGAATTACAGGATTTCTGGAAAGTAAAACATGGTATAGGAATGTAAAGACTATGTATGAAATTAACTAAAACCAAAATAATGGACAATCACACTGCAAAAACCCATTCACTAGGCAACCTAGATGAGGAAAGGATAGTGCTTTGAGAGCATGGCCTTTTCCTGTCCTGTCCTGCAGCTGTCAACCTAGCACTCAGAGCAACAGGTGCCAGTAGCTGCTATCACTCCTAATCAACAAAGATCAAGGCACTAACATACATAATGGACACACACAGCCCTTAACAACCTGTAACTTCTACCACCAATAGTGCCTTTGGGATCATGTAAACAAATTCAAAGAGAATGAGGAGGATATTCAAAAGGTTTTCCAACTTCTAAATTAGTAAGTAATGCATGTAAGTCTGCCCAAGTCTCTCTTTAGAAGCAAGTAAATCTGTATTTTAACTGTATAGTTCTTCTATACCATGTGTTCCTGAATTAGAAATGTATGAATATATTTAAAGCAACTGACATTCTACAGAGTACTGAATAAACTCCAAGGGATTGCTAAGTACATTATTACTGGTAAAATTCAAACTCTGATACAAACTTCACACAATATTAAAACTACAAAATAATATACACACAAAATATTGTCAACTACAGACCAGGGAACTATTATGATGAGTAGAGGGCATGTTATTTTTTAGAAAAAGACTTTAGTTTGTCTAAGGGATTGCATTTTGAAAGCTACTCAAGAATATTTTATGATTAAAACGTATCTTTCTTAGAGGTGAGGTTGTGGCTCAGTGATAGAGCAGTTGCTTAGCACACGTGAGGCACTGGGTTTGATCCTCAGCACTACATAAAAATAAATAAATAAAATAAAGGTATGTATCTATACCTTTTAAATATTAAAAAAGTATCTTTCTTGATCACAAATATTCATAGGAATATTTAAAAAGGATTTTGAAAATTCCCTTGCAGCAAAAGTAAATCTGTAAAATTAGCAGACAAACATTTTGGTCTATTTCAATACCCTCCAATGTTACAGATATATTTATTACAACACCAAGGCTAGACTTCAGTGTGGACATAGTTATACACAAGTAAATGTTATCACACTAAAAGGGCTGTACTCCCTGAGCTCAAAACCAGATGAATAAAAAATGATACATTTCAAAAATATTTTCTAAATCATCTCTTTACAGAAAGAAAATAAGCAGGAATGCAAAAGTTTGGCTAACGTGTTTTCTTGGTATACCCATGTCCCTCAGAAATGTAACTGAAGATTCTATTAAAAACTATCATTCAAGTTATTAATGTGTCACAACAAATCGCATGTGTACAACTGATGACATCACTGAACAATGGAACTGGAATGTTCTATCCAAATCTAGAAAAAAGAATAATTCTTCCTTCTAAATGTATTAATAGATGAATATAAAAAGCAACAAATTCAGACAACTATGTATACTGTCAAGTCTTGAGAACAATCATATGTACTCACAGGTTGAACAAATGTCAAAATGAAACAGAAGTTAAGACTTGCCAGGAGGAAAAGATAACAGTGAAAAGCCAAATATACATCTGAAATTAGGGTGGGGTGTGTGTGATATAGCTACCCAGACAGTTAAGAATAGAAGATGACTGGTAAAATTAGTAAGAATTTCAAGGAAAATTAAGAAAGAATAATCAAGTTTACTAACTTGAATAATTTAGTTTGGTAATGAAATGAAGATCCTGGAAAACTAGAAATTTGAGATCAGTTAAGATTATTATTATTTTTTTTAAATCAGCTGAGCAGAAAAAGCAAGAGGTGAGGGCAGATATCTTTTCAGGTTAACACCTCTTCTGTATGGGGATAAAAGAAAAAAAAAACAGTTAAAGTGGAATTTTCTCAATTCTATAGGAGCCTATGGATGCAAGTTCAATCAAAATTGATGACTTGTCAGAAACTGTGAACTAATAAAATTTCTGTTGGTAATATTATATAGACAAGTAGGAACTATAAAAATGGTCAGAATTGTATAGAAATGAGTGGCAATTTTTTAAGATTTGTCATCTCGGGCTGGGGATGTGGCTCAAGCGGTAGCTCGCTCACCTGGCATGTGTGCGACCCGGGTTCGATCCTCAGCACCACATACCAACAAAGATGTTGTGTCCGCCGAGAACTAAAAAATAAATATTAAAAAAATTCTCTCTCTCTCCTCTCTCACTCTCTCTTTAAAAAAAAAAAAAAAGATTTGTCATCTCATGAAATATATGAAAATCTTAGAGACAGAAAAACATGTTCTTCCACTATCTGTGATAGACAAAAGAAATGAACTGTAAAGTTACTGTCTGTCTCTGGAATATTTACTTCTTAAATAAATATTTTTTCAAAAATATTTTTCTCACTCATCAAAGTAATCACTTCTACACTACATCTTCTATTCACATCTTCTCACCCAGGAACTCAGAAAATCTCTTGGTTTTAATACAATCAATTGTCTGAGAGCCAATGTCTTTTGAGAGCATTTGAGATCAATATGGTCTAATTTCCCATTTGTTCTTTTTCAACAAAAGCCCATAGAAGCCTGTACTTTTTTGATACTCATTGCTAAAAATTTCACTGTTTATTTCTTCCTTTGCTGTGTACTTGATAGCTGACAAAGAATCTTTAGAAATCTTTGGGAGAAAAAAAATGGATGTTGTGAGCATCCTCTTCCTTAATTGTTGAACAAACATCAGTAAGTAAGGAAAAGGATGCTCATTTTTTTTTTCCACAGTATTTGGCTAAATGTGTACTTCCTTTCAAGAATTCCCCTTTTGTGCTACTTGACAAATAGAGGGCTGGGAATGTCTACATGACAATGATGAACACACCTAATGAGAGCTCACACTCCACTAGAGAAGTAGACTGGAACTCCCAATACTGCTACTACTACCGCAGGGCAGTTCTTAGCCAGGCGACCTGTCACGTTCCACGTTCTGCTCTTTATCCTGGAACCCTGGCACAGTGCACATGGCACAGTGCACGTAGCTGACAGAAAAGATGGCTGCTCTTTTAACATTTTGGTTTGCATTGAAAAGATACCAAGTCAGTGCTCTGGTGTATGTTTTTTTCTTGGAATTTTCTCCAAATGTGTTTGAAAACCTTTTTACCATATCAATTTTCTTTGAAGAAATGTGAAGTCTAGTTTGAGCATTCTTCTAAGAGGTCAAATAAAAAGGCTACTAACAGGGGAAAGCTGTCTATTACACACTTTTCTCCCAGCTATTAAGCAAAGTGGTTTAAATATGTAACAGTTGAGGGAGTATTTTCTGTTAATAAAACCCTTTACTTGGTTTAACTGGCCTCCAAATAATAATTAATGAGAAAGAGGGGATATCACTGAATTAGAAATCAAGTTCTCTTAACAGCTTTTGCTAGCAGAATGACTTCTTTCAAAACTCTGTGGAACAGTTAGTACTATACTACTTCCTTCTGGCTGGTGGAAAGGTATGTTAGCTGGGCTGCTCAGAATGAGAAAAAATAACTTCCTGACAAATGCAGTTTTTCTTCTCTATGTTTTTAATGCTAGTAAACTACTCTATCCAATGAATGCTGGCACACCAAGCATGTATAAGCCTTGCACTGGGCAAGAAAATAAACAAAAAGATAAATAAGACAGGGCTCCTAACCCTCCAGACGGCTTATTCTAACAGAAGTAAGAAAAGATAAGCCATGGTTTCTATGACAGTATTTAAAATACCACAGATAACCACAATAGGAACACACCATTGCTAATTTTCTCTAGGGGAGGTATGGAAAGATCCACAAGGGAGGTAAGTCCTGAATATGTGTAAAAAACAGGGCTGGCAGGCATGGTACTGGTGATGGCTAAAAGAAGATATTCTAGGTGGAAGATAAGTTTGGCAAATATAATATTCTATACTATGAAATCTCTTAAGAATCTGCATATTAAAAAACACTAGCTAAAATGCAGCTGGGTTTATTTATTGTGGGACACCTCAGAGTCTCTAATAAAGATCTATGTGCATCATGAGTCACACTTGTGTGGCATGGAAGTCCTTTTTCAGCAGGATACCTTTGCTAGAGAACACAATGCAAACAAATCTGTAGTGGATCTTCTCTGCAGACTCTCTGACTCCAATAAGTTAATATTTCTAAGAAGAAAAATCCAAAGACACTAACACCAGCAGTCTTAATTTAAGACTTTTTAAGTATCACAAAATTCAGTATGCCATCATTGCAATTAAGACTCAAAAATGCAAAATATTGGGAGAAAAGATTATTTGAGAGTAAGTCAGCAAGACAGGTAGTCTCCTGGTATGAATCTACCTAAATGAAGTAGGTGCCAGACACTGGAATTTGACTGAGGCCAGAATTTGTCACAAAGATTTACCGCTGGCCCAGTCTACTTCCTCTCTGCCAAAACTCAGGTCTTGCACAAAGACAAAGAAGCTGTGAGCAAAAAAACTTGATGAGGGCTGGGGTTGTGACTCAGTGGTCAGCGTTTGCCTAGCATGTGTGAGGCACTAGGTTCAATTCTAAACATTGCATAGAAATAGATAAATAAATGGTCTATAGACAAATAAAAACAAAAACCAAAAAAAAACCCAAACCTTGATGAATGATTTTCTGCAAAAATCTCTAGATGGCTACAAGAAAACCCCAGACCATAAAATTTTAAAAGGGAGTGGAGAATGACTCTCATTTCATTGCAAATGACCCTAAGACCCTAGGTCTCTGGTACAGCAGGACATTCACACATCTTCAGCACTGATAGCAGAGTCACGGGCAGTGACTGATCTGACAAAATCAGCATCAGTACCTGGCAGAGGCAGCAAGACCAGTGCAATCAGAAGGAGCGATGGTTATGGCTGAGGACACAGTGCTGCTCAAGAGAAGGCAACAGGCAACTGAATACAGCTGTTCACCAGCAGAGTAAGACCCGACACTGGGGACTTGAGGAAGCAGTTTGTGTGTGGGCAGGGGTGGGGGGACTGCTGGGGGAATGGGGAGACTGCTTGCAAAGGTGCTGATGGGGCACAACCACCCAGACCAGGAAAATCTGGGTAGCTTCCATCAAAATGACCTCATTTTAAGGCTAGAGTCCATGAGGAAATTTAGGTTGTACACACAACAAAACCAAAAGAGCTTCTTAGTCAACAGAGATCATATACCTTTTGAAAGACACGTTCCTAGGATGGGGCAGCAAAGGTAATAAGTCATACCACATATATAACCAAAAAATGTGGCCTAGTGATCAGGGACATGAGCTCTGGAGCTAGACTGCCTGAATTTAAATTCAAGGTCTGATATTACTAGCTGTGTTGACTTAGGATAAGTTATTTAACTTCTCTGTGCCTCAACTTCCTGACTGTTAAATGTGGATAACAGTACCTATCATATAAAGTGGCTATTACATGTAAATGAGTTTATGTGCAAAGTACTTAGAAGAAAGTTAACTTTCATATTTGCTCCCATTAACTTATTCTGTAAAATGGGCTAATAATAGTTAATACCTTGTGACTCACTCACAAGGGGCTATGACCTGTTATAAGCCCTTTGGATGTAGTTCTTACCCAAGTTTTAAAATTAATGAACTTGGATGAACGTTACAGCAGTGTCAAGTAAATGGAAAGGACACTACAAATGTAATGACAACTCATATTATGGTTAAAGATGCCGTTTGTGGAGTACCTCCTATGCTAGGTGCTATCCTACAGTGGCTCTAGGTCTCACCAAGGACACAAAGCGACACTCTTCATCTTCACTGCAAGGATAAACTCTTACAGAAAGATTAAGTAGCTTAATTAAATAGCCACACTAAGTCCTGGGTTTCAAAACCAGGTGTCTCCAGCTTCAAGGTCCTGTCCTTGTACCCTATACTGTGCTGTTTCATTTCTTCTAATGCTATTTGTTATTTGAAAAACAGATGAAAGCAATAAAACGTAACTATTTTTTTCTGGTTTTGGAAAGTAACTATCAACTAGAAATGTATGGAATGTGAAGATTGTTGTATAGACTGTCTCTTGGCCACCAAGGGAGGAAACAGGTTGGTCAGTCTGAACATTATGATTCATACATTACAACCAATATACAGATGCTGTATCCTTGCTCTAAAGATAGAATATAAAAAATATAAAGCTTAATGGGAACCACAAACTCCCTTCAACTGTTAAATCTGGAGAGTACTTCACTTTTTTATTTTTATATTTTTGTATAAAACATTCTTTGCCACTCCTCTATTCCAGTGGCTCCCAACATTTTCAAATATGAAAATGCTTTATTCACATTATTGCTACCATCTACACAGTAGCTATGTAATCTACAGACCCTTTGTGATAACTCAGGCTAAGAAATACTGCTATATAAACTTTTAGATTTAGTACTAATATTCACTATTATGAAAGCAATCCAAACTTAATTACTATATGGGATGAGAAATATTTATATAAAAGACTATCAAAGCTCTCTCAGAAAGACCAAATAACTAAGGGAACATTTAAGAAAGTAGGACTTAAAGGTTGTCTTACACTGAAAACATTAACTCTTTTAGTCTGTCTGTCTCTCTCTCTCTTTTAATAAATGTGCTACAGCTGGGCTTGGTGGTGCATGCCTGAAATCCCAGGTTCTCGGGAGGCTGCAGTGGGAGGATGGCAAGTTTGAGACCAGCCTCAGTAACTTAGTCATACCCTGTCTGAAGATAAAAATAAAAAGGGTTGGAGATATAGCTCAGTGGTAGAACCCCCCTGGGTTCAATCCCCAGTACTACAAAACAACAACATGCCACAAATTTATTTTCCTTAAGATACATAACCGTTTTCCATATTGAAGTGACGAGTCAGAAGAAATAAAGTAGTGGCCTGAAATGAGAAAGGAAGCATGTCCACCCTCTGACAGATTCTTGGTTCAGTTGTGCTGATGTCTGAAAATAACTCCTGGGGCCAGGGCTTACTATAGCCACACAGCCCACTTTGCTTATGATCTGGAATAACAATAAGAAATGCTTAATCTGTGTTAAGTCACAGAAATTATGGTTTGCATTTTTTTAAAAGGAAAAAAGCTGGGATACAATGTTAGTAATAGTAGCCTTCTGAGTGCTAATCTAAAAACACAATTATTGCAAAATATTTTTGCTTCTGTATTATTAAAACCTATAAAAACTTACAGAAAACATTTTCTATTTAGTCACTTAACATTCATTACTTAATTAACATGAGTAGATGTCACTGCAAGTTGTCTTTTAAACTGAGAGGAAAAAGGTGACTAACCTTTGGTTAATAAGATCTAGTGTTCAGGACATAAGCTTGTCATATTTGTCTTAAAAACATAAACATCTTATGTGGAATGAATTCTAATACATTATACTTTGTTTTTAAAAATCAGGCTATAGAATATAGCCCATGAATAATAATCTGAATATATCAGCAAGTATAAATCAATTTAACGTACAGGATTATCTTCCTTAAAAAATCATTTTATACTTGCATAGTTCAAAAGACAAGTAAACAAGCAGAAGATGACTGATAAGTTAATAAATTGCAATAAATTAAGCCACATCACCAAAAATGTGCCAATATACTGCAAACAATGGCAATGTAAAATTTTAAAATAACATACTTTAATCCTGATACTGATGTGTTTGCTAGTGTTTATGTTCTCAACTTTTCACTGATGAGATAATATATTACTGCTAAGAACTTCCTAAAAAGCATCATATAGATGATTCTGAAGTAAGTATTTGGATTTGCAATTGGATCAAACAATATCTGAACTAACATTATCCCCCAGGAAACTGAGGTCTCTCCAGGAGATCCTGGCCAATGTCATATGTTCCTCAATCCTCTTCAAGTACTCCTTGGACTTGTTCATTTCCTCCTGGCCATTTGCTAACCTACTCCCACTTACTGTGTTCATATGGCCAGCTTAAGATACAACAAACAAAAACATGTTTGAGCCAGGGAGTACATTAAAATGATAGGAAGGTTTTGAAACTTGCCAAGTACTAAATCAGGCTAACATTTAGGTTTTGTTTCTACACCTGTTTTTGGAAGTCCTACCCACCCTATTTAATTCACTGGAAGATGGTCTCACTGTTGGCACAAGCAACCTACTGGAGTTAATTTTAGTACCCAGTTAGAGAAACTAAGAATTCAAAGTGAAACAGAAGATTCTAGGAATCAAAAATGAGGGAAGAAAAAAATATTCAGTAGGTGGCACTCTTACTTTAGAAATGTCCCTTAGGCAATTACTAATAGCAGAGATATCTGCCCACTATTCACTTGAAAGAGAAGGCACATTAACCCCTACCTCCTGTCTTAAATAAAGTATGAATCAGCCTTCTCAAATAATGTCTTCCTCTTTGCAGTGGGCCCCTGGAGTTGCTCATAAATATGCCAATTTCTTTTCATTATAGTAAAAACAACAATTTAGTAGAACCAAATTGCATCTACTTTACAATGGCAGGTTTTGACTTATAACATCTGGCATATGGCTTCAAAAGCCTGTCATCATAACCATTTTGTACTTTTAATGATTTCAGATACAAAAGAACAATCTGAATGGAAATGGGACTAAGAACTACATTTGTAATATAGAATTTGTATTACTCCTGTTTAAAACATGAGAAGAACTTGTTTTTATAAGCATGTACATGAATATTCCTTTTACTGAGAAAAACGGATTCATTCACTACCATTCTGGCTGACAGTGAATCAAAGTTACAAACCTTAAAACATTAAAAATGAAACATGAAAACAAACTGACAGCTAATAAAATGTGAGTTTACCTAGCACACACAAGAAGCGAAAAATACAACTCCACAATTTGCTTGATTTTCTTTGGGCACTACCCTTGGTCTTAATAGCCCATAGGTCCCACCTTATTACACAAGCTGAAGGGTCAGTGCTAATTGGGAGAACCTGTCCCTGGTGCCTCCTCCACAGGCCTCCCCCACAACCCTCTAACATAGTGAAGGGAATTTTCCTCAGTTCTCATTCAGCAAACAGCAGCCAGCACCCTCTTGACTGTGAGATCTTGAGGATGTAAAGAGGTCTCAACCTTATGTCTCTTGCCCTAGCAGAAAGCTTGGCATAAGGGAGGTATCAATAAAGAGATGCTGAATAAATGAGTGAAATGAGCTTTCCCTTTGGGCTATGTTTTTACTTGAAGGCAAGGTTTGTCTTACTCATCTTTCACTCCAGCAGAACTGACTCTCAGATGCTCGGTATTTGTTCATGGAAGGCTGTAAGGAAGTCATGCATTTCCAACAGAAGCCTCCAAAAACCAGAAAGGTCTCCAAGTCATAAACAAGTTTCACTGAGGCCTCTGTATAAACCAAGCATGTGCCATTAATCCTGCGGGCACCGAAAGAAGAGAGAAAAGCTTTGACACCAGTCTTAGGGAAAATGAGATTCCTTTCCCAGGAAAACACTAACACATGGTTAGTAAAAGAAGCTAAGCACCATGAGTCTAGATCATTTATATTTCAGTGAAAAACTTTCCCATAGCTTTGGAACATACCCATGTCTGTAATTTTGTTAATGACTGTTGATTTTCTTGTGGTTAAGTGGGAATACAAAGCCTTGAAGAAAACCCCCAAAGACTTTGCCTGGAAAGGGAGAGGCAGAAGCCATGAGATTACATCCAACTAGGGAAGCAACCTGGGAGAAAGAAAGGGAACTAACTCGGAGGGCCAGTGCTTCATGTGTCGGGAAAAGGGGGACTGTCAGAATCCAGAATTCAGATTCCTCATACCTGGATTCTCCTATTTTGGAGGACACAGCTGGCAGGATGCATTTGAAACCACAGTGTAAGCATGAAAGATAGAGAGCTTCTATCTCTAGAGTGTTGATTTTTCACTCCAAGATTTGCAAAGGGGTACACAGGGAAGGTTTTATGTTAAAAAAATACAAATAAATTAAGATAAACCATGAGACCTGAATCAATTTTGTTTACTATTCCATGTAAGCATTATAAGATAAACTGCACACATGCACATTAGCCATGCCTCTATGGCTATCCTTCCAAGGAAGCCTATCAGTATGCAAGAGAATAAATAGTTATCTACAGGGTTATTTCTAAATAGATCCTAAATTATTTTTCTAAAAGGCAATTATTTTAAAACTTTGATATTATTATTGCTAAGGAAGTACTCTTGGATCAACCCCATCCCCAGGTATGTTGCCACACCCATGTTTCAACACCAAAGTCTAAGCTGACCAAGGTAAAATGTGGAGAGCGGCAGTATCTCTATGAGGTATCTAAAAGGGACAATTAAATGACTAAACAAACTGGGTTAGAGATGGTCACTTTAAGGGAAGTATTCACTTCAAATACCCAAGCCAAGTTCACAGAACAGGGGGAAAAAATTATGCAAACAGAAACTATGCAATACTTACAATCATTGTTTGTTAGAACACAACAATCTCTAGTAAAGATTTTTGCATTTCATCACTGCTAAATTCCTAGAGCCCAGCGCATAGCCAATTCTTAATAAATTTGTTGAGTTACACCATAAACTATAACAGTTAATTTAAAAAATGAGAAAACTTCTCTGTACATACTTCAGGTCTCAGAATCATGGCAATCTTTTCATCAGACTGGCTTCCTACTAACCATCTATCAACCCCCCTCTGATCCTCCCTCTCGAGAAATGTGTTTCAGAAAAGAATGCTGACTACTTTAACAACACATAAAACTTCCTGTTCTCTTTGCTCCATCTCTTTAGCTCTTCCTGTTTTAAGAATAAACAACCAAACAACCCCCTAAATACTTTGTCTTTGCGAACTATTAGGCTTCCAATTCTTTCTCCCTCTTCTTCCAGGCTTCTCCGGAGGACCCTGTGCTTCTGCACCTACCTTTCATCCCACCCACTCTGGTTACTCCACTCAACTACTCTGTCTTGAGACAGTCACCACACCCTTTGTACCCCTCATCCAGTGGCACTGCTACTGCTGACAGCTGGCTCCTTGGGAAAAAACTGTTGGCCCACCTTGTCTATGTCTCCCGCTTGGCAATTGTCTCAGGCCTCTCTGTGGGATCCTCTCCCCTATCTTCCAGGAAATACTGGCTCTTTCAGAGGAACCTGAGCTAACATTTCCCTGCTGCCCTTTCAATGGTATGGAACAAGTCTGGGCCAACCTATCAAGGAATTATGACTGCCAACAGGAACCATCCATGTGCTTCTCGACCCTCGGCACTTGTGCCAGATTCTGAGCAATCCATAGTTCAACTAAGCAAAGGTTCATTAGAGATAAATACATTAGAAGCCATGAAACAATCCTCAAGGTGAAATTACTATTGATGTAAAATTAAGCATATTCTACTTTAAACTAATTCTTTTCATTCATCAAGATATCTTCATATGCAGCACCCACAAGAATACTATCCAATCCAGGTAGAGCCTACACTATACCTGAGTTCTCCCCAAGGGTTTCTCATTAAACTAGCTGTAAGTAATCAATAACTAGGTAGAGATCACAAGAACTAAACTCTCGTGTGACCTCCCCAACTCCAGCTTTTACTTGGGACCAACTCAGTTCCCAGCACAGTACAAACATATAATAAAAGTATGTCAATTAACACACATTGAATTGAAGTGATAGTGTTTCTTTTATATATATATTTTTAGGTGTAGTTGGACACAATGCCTTTATTTATTTATTTTTATGTGGTGCTGAGGATCAAATCCAGAGCCTCGCACGTGTTAGGTGAGTACTTGACCACCGAGCTACAACCCCAGCCCCATAGTGTGAGTTTCTATAAGCAGTTCATTTATAAGATTTATGGGATGGCGAACACATTACTATTATCATTGAAGAAAACAATGATGCAATGTCAGAGACACAGTTCTGGGCAAAGATATTTATCTTGCCTTGAAGGACACTTCAGTTTTACCTGAGTG
The DNA here is from genome assembly GCF_045843805.1 of Urocitellus parryii. NCBI lineage: Eukaryota > Metazoa > Chordata > Mammalia > Rodentia > Sciuridae > Urocitellus > Urocitellus parryii. The sequence continues at coordinate 44,328,082 of NC_135531.1, read as the reverse complement.
CCCTTTTTATACTTAAACTCAAAGGTAATCTCCTTTGTGTGTTGGGAAGGCAGATTACTGAATTCTCCCAGAGCCACTAAGCTCTTTTAATTATCAAAGAAGATGCCTGCTGAACATAAAATAAAGGTCTCACGCTTGATAAGCAGGCAGTCCTAGTAGAGAACAAACCTCAATACAAGAATAAATGAATTTAAGCCCATTGAGGCATAACATTATATAGTAGATACTGGTGTTAGATACCACTGTCTCTACTACTCAAATTAGTAAACAGTCTTTACCAATTATTAAAATACTACTTCAGTGCTGCTTAAGTCAGAAATGGACTTAAATTTAAAATCACTGGAAATGAAAATCAGCTAGTCTCCCTGGCCTCCATGACACTTTAATAAAGAGCTCTACTAGCTACAGCTAAATGGAAAGAAAGAAATTTCAAAATGCCCAAGGAAGCAAAGGAAGCTTCCAGAGAGTATGTCCAGGACACTCAGGTGGGAGCTGAGAGATGGCAGGAGAGGAACTATATATGGCATACAGTAGCAGGTCAGCAGTTGTCACACTCTCCCTTACCACCTAACCTTCTGAACTATTCCCAACAACCATGAAACAGGAAGGATGCTAGGTGAGTCAAAGTCTGGACAAGCATTTGGTAAAGGGTAAAGAGTTCCATAAGTGTTAGCAGTTACTTTTTTAATGCATGTATACAACCTTCTCCCATTCAGCTGGCAAAAATATGTGGTTAATGAAATTTAACCGTATTTGTAGTCTGGATCCTGGTCTTCAGCTTGGCACAGTAAACATGCTGAAATCTAAATTTATTTGTGTTTATAACTTGCCTTATTTTTAAAAAATTTTACATAACAACAAAAAATGTTAAAATGTTTTGCTGATGCTTCCTATGTTTTTGGAAGATATAAACAGGTACCTTAAAAAGTCATCGCTAGATATGTTTTTGATTTCATCATATACTGTATGAGGAAGAATGGATAAAAGTAAAGGAAATTAATAATTTTCAAGACAAGATCATGAATCTTGTGTTCTAATGCAACTCAAACTTATTTCATTATTAAAAAAAAAAAAAAGGGCTGGGCTTGTGGCTCAGAGGTAGAGTGCTGGCCTACCATCTGTGAGGCACTGGGTTCAATCCTCAGCACCAAATAAATATAAAATAAAGATATTGTGTCCAACTATAACTAAAAAATAAATATTAAAAAAAGTAGCTGAGTCTGGTGACATTGCCTATAATTCCAGCTACTCAGGAGTCTGAGGTAGGAAGATCACAAGTTCAAGGCCAGCCGGGGCATCTTAGTGAGACTCTGTCTCAAAAAATAAAAAAGGGTGGGGATATAGGTCAGTGATAGAGCACTTTGGGGTTCAATCCCCAGAATCAAGGGGGAAAAAAGCAAAGTAAAATAATGCATTAAAAATGTTTCTAAAGGTTTAGAGTGCAGAGTGGGAGACTAACTGCAGGAGTTAACACACAGGCTTCACTGACCACCAGTTGCTTTGATGTCTTGCCAAGTTATCTCACCTCTCAGATTCTCTGCTTTCTGACCTGTAAATTGGGAACACATATCACATTTACTTCACAAAGATGATGTAAAGCTTAAATGAGATAATCCGTAAAATGCATTCAGTGTACCAAGCACAGAGAAAGTCAACTTCACTGTTATTTCACATAAGACAAGTACAGCAGGAGGAGAAGGAAGAAGTAGGATGTACTAGGCATGGTTAGTCTCTGACTCACCTCTGCACTGAAGTAGGAATCCCCCTGAAGATAGCTGCCACTCTTTAATGCCACCTGCATTACATAGTCAGGAGGCTGTCCTTTTTGATTTTAAAATGCTCATCCATCATCTCATTTCACATACCAAAGTTCTGAATTACAAAAGGTGTAATTATTTCCCGTTTACAGAGGAGGTTAGTCAAATTCAAAATAGATTTGGGTAACTTCACTCAATATTCTGCAAAGGTGGTAAAACAGTAATGGAGTCAGGCCTCATGAGCCTGAGCCAATGCTAATGCTTAAGCAACAAGAGAGCAGGTTAAGTATCTTTCAACTAAAGATACCTGACCATTCCTTCTCCAACAGGTAAAAGGGGTAACAGAAAATCAAATACATCCAAAAGGAATGTCTAGTCTCTTGAATTTGAATTGCAATTTGATTAGTCTTTTTAAAAAACAAAAGCAGTAAAAGCAACTGGGATTTATTATCAGAATAATTTTGGTTTTCAAAATACCGTTTATATCATCTTACCTTCATATAAAGTAAAGCTTCTTTGAGCTCCATAGGAGGTCAAAGAATTCTCACAGAATTCATGTTTTTGGTTTCTGCATTAGTATTACACAAGAAATAGAAGATACTGTGAAAGTTCAAACAGTTTTTTTTTAAACATTTAAAGTTCTAAAAGAAACAGTGTTTTTGAGTGTCATTTATTAAATGCAGATGTTAACATGCTACCAATCTTTGAAACGGTAAACTAAATGCCCACCTGGTAGTTGGTGTGACTAAACCTGAATTACAAAATGAACCAACAGGAAAATATTGTTAAAGTCAAGGGGTAAAAAAAATTTAGAGCTAGATCTTTTATGGTCCTTCATGTTCTCTCAGAGTCTACCCTCCCAGGAAGAGGCCTGACTAGATTTTGTAGTTTACTGGCTCCAGAGTGAGTCAACTACAAAACCTTCCCTACTTGCCTGCCCTTCCCTACTTTCTGTCTCTGTCTTGTTCCTGCTCAGGTCTCCTAAAAAAGTTGGCTGCTTCTCTGCTCCCGTGAGGAGAATAGCTCAATATCCTTTTGAGCAAGTCTTGTTCAGGAAGAACAATCATTGGAGGCATCTCAACTATCCAGGCCTGGGAGTCCACCTGGCCTTGGCTCTAATACAGTAAGTAGCTCTTCCCTCTGTTGCTGAGGACCCCAGTGTGAAAACTAGTGAGGCTTTCACTTCCCAGAGTTAAAAGACTCCAAAATGTTACTGGGCTGTGGGAGAGAACATGAAAACCACAGTAGCTAAGAGCACAGACAGTACTGTCACCCTTACTGACCCAGACGGGAATCATGTGACAGTGCAGGAACCAATGATGTCCGTCAGGCCTCTGCAGTGACTATAGTCAAATGTACACACCTGATCCTAAAAAATTCGTAATTTTCATAGGAACAAACTTGGAAGACAGAGCTGCAATGCCAAAATAACTAAATTTCCAACACATCATAATATTTTAAAGAAAAAATAACATTATTTTAAAAGATTTGACACATGTGACTGCCTAAGCCTAGAGGAAAGAATGAATCAACATTTTAAGTATACTACATTCATTAATCAGAAACTTTTTACAAAGCATATAAGTGCTGTTATCAATGCTTTTTATCAATGCCTTTTTAATGTACTCTCCCCTAGAACATTAAAAAAATCAATCCCAGATTAGACATTAAAATATCAATAAATGACAGCTTCAAATTACCTACCTTTTATGGCTATTTTTTATTTTTTTGTATGACTGGTTTCAAAACTCTCTGCTAATAAAAAATGTAGCTCATGTGCTCTAAATATACACAAAATGAAATAGTTGGGGTAAAAATGACCCAACAGCATAAGAACTGCTTAGGAGTAAAAGTATAGTATAGGTAATTCCAAACAGATAGGTAACATTTGATTACAAATGCAGACCCTATCAATGCTCCATAAGTGACTTATAAAACAAGGTTTATTTTTAACAATGCATTGAGGAAACACAGGCAGACTGGGTGCACTGGCACTCCAAAACCCTATTGTAGGAAAGAATTCAGCGAGAACAGCTCACAGATCCTGCAATAGCATCACTCAGAACAGCATGGCAGGAAGGAGTGAAAAGGAAATTCTTTAGCAAAACTTGTGCATGTATAGTGTGTGTGTTGGGGGGGGGCAAATGTGATATGTGTATGTGCTGAAAGAAGGAGAAACAGAAAACAGAAAATCTGCCAAAATAAACAACAATAACAGAAAATCACAAAACTTCATTTTGGGTCAAGTGTGGACAAACATAATCTCTACTTAGATAAGAATTTTCTATTAACTTGTTTTTAGAAATTAAAATCTCTGACATTCTTTATTCTGGAAACCCTTGAACAAGAATACAGATTATATAGCACAAAGAAATTCTGAACATACTTCTTAGCAAGTGGCTGGATTCAGAGATAAGCTGACTTCAGACACTAATGGTTTTATATCTTATCAAAAAAAAACTTGGCCCAGGAAGTAAGAAGGAGAAGAGAAAGCAAGTTCTTAAGCATAACCTTTTCTCTTTGATGCCCAAACTGCCTTTCTGGACCTGAGCCCAAAAAGGGAAGGCTTTGTTCTCATGTGTCTTGGGCACTATTTAAAACTCTCCTAGCAAATCCTCTTGCAGTGGAGGGAATGTTCTACCATCCACTTAAAAACTGCAGAATAATTTCAGTTTGCACTGTGCAGATGACAGTCTTTAACTATTGGTGACAACACCTATAGCCAATTAACAGGACCAGTAACAGCAGAATTGAGAATGCTGCTAAAGCAACTGACATCAAAGATTGCTCTATTCCTTATCCCAGCCTTATCTGGAATCCATGAGCTGGTATAGTACGTGGTAAGTGCCCCAAATAAATATCTGAATAACAGTTTCAAACACTAAAAACTAGGGAACTGCTGCCATGGGTTGTGACAGAAGCAGGAAGGGTTAAGTATTCTTCTCTACCAGGAATCTAAGACAAAAAGTAATTACTGCTGATGTCCCTGCGTTTAGCAATGAATTATGAGCAGCTTCAGTTCTGTGTATGAAGACGAGCACTGGGCAAGAAGATGTGTGAGGAAATGTTTCAAGCTGGTACAATCACAATGATTAAACCAGTCAAAGGGTCTTATTCTACTCAATCTACTTGAAAGTCATAATTTTCTAGAACTCGAAACTAAAGTTATTAGATTAAAAAGAAAATTAAAGTAGGGTTTGGTGGTGCATGCCTATAATCTCAGCTACTGAGTAGCCTCAGGCAGGAGGATCATAAGTTCGAGGCCAGTTTGGGTAATTTAGTGAGACTCTGTCTCAAAATTTTTAAAAAAGGGTGGGGAGTATAGCTCAGTAAGAGAGTGCCCCTGGATTCAATCCTCAGGACCACAAAAAAATAAAATGATCCATAGTGAAATTTGTAATTTCCAGTAACTGCCAACTCTGTCCAAATTTGTGAAAAGGGCCCCCAAAATATAATCAAATCTAAAATAATATTCTTCCAGCATATTTTTTAACTTAATGTCATTTAAAATATATATTTTCTATTTTTCTGAGACTTCACAATGAGGAAACAATGAAACAAAGTATCACTGAATAATGCATTTTAAAGGTTTAAAAAAGTGTGTGTGTGTATATATATATATATATATAGAGAGAGAGAGAGAGAGAGAGACACACACACACACACACACACACACACACACACATTTATGAAAAGACCTTTATAAACATAGGAAACAAAGGACTGTTTTGCTTGATAGAGAGTATACCTGATGAATATCCTTTCTTTCTGTAATTAAAACTGAGATAAAAAAATAGCTTGTAACAGTAAATTTACCAAAAAGTAGATTTTCAAAACTGCCCCCCCAACTTGGTAATTAATATCTTCTAAACACAAACATGCTACTGCTTTGCCCTAATTTATTTCCTCACTTTGCAAAATAATATTCTTCCAGCATAGTTACTTTTTTTGTTTTATTTAATGTCATTTAATATATATGTTTTCTATTTTTCTGAGCCTTCAATGCTTTTCATTTGTATTTCTTTTCATGGTTGCTGGTACCCAGGTTTAAAATCCCAAGAGTTGATAAGTTCAAAGAACTATCTGTTGTTTCAATAATTACAGATAAATTTAGTCATAAGAAATAATTTTAAATTAAATTTTTGGAAAGTTACAAGAAATTGAAAGGAACTAAGATTATATAAGCCAATCTATTCATTTTCAGAGATAAGCAAACAAAACCCAGGAGACCTGCCTTAGGTCACAAAGTGATGAGAACCCTGATCTATCCACTACTGGTGAGATGCTTTACCCCTATCACAGAATTTTAAATGTTTCAGTTTTCCATTTTTTTCTTAGTAAATTCTTTCAAAATGATAGGGAAAAATAATTGCTTTAAAGAAGATGCATAACCTATACAACCTGCCTTTGCTACACTAATAGTGACTAGCAAGGTAACCTTGAGCACCCTCATCCTCTCTGGTATAGTCAAAGTACTGTAGTGTGTCTTCACAGTCACTACGTATATATATGAAAAGAAATACTGAATCCCATTAACATGTACAATGAATACACATTAATAAAAAACTTAGAAAAAGAACCATGTTTCATTATATCATCTAATTACCACCACTAACCCCATTTTAGAGATGAGAAATTTCAGATTCAAAGAAATGAAGTGACTTTCCCAGAATCCAGTGTCAGTAAGTACCTAGTAAGTAAGACTCCTCAGGCTGACCTTCTGAATCTCTACATAGTACTATATGAAATGAAAATGCACAGTTCTAAAACCACATTCAGAGGAGTAGATGAAATTCATTGTGCACGAGAATATTTCCTAATCTGCAAATCTTGGAAATCATGGGGAACAGCTTGGAGTAGAAGAGCCACAGCTCCCAGAAGTATGACTTCAAACTGTTCTTGTCTAGGTCTGGTGCAACTCCTCTTTTGGGCCTCCTGACCCACTTCCTAGTGCACTGTGGTTACCTGTCCAGCTACAAAGGCTTTTTATTTTGTCCAAAGCATTGAGATCTAACGATTGGAAAACAGAATAATAATGAGGCAGAGAGCTCTGCCTGGTTCTATTTGGCTAAAGCCCTGACTCTTGTCCCCATCTTGGTCTTTGGGCCCTGTCTGCACCCTGTCTCCACCCAGATGGGGTTACCTGAACTATACTTGCCACCCTGAATATGGTCCTACAACTAATTTCTGGGCCTATGGGGTTTCCACCTATCCCCAAGCCAGGAAACCCCCTGTAAGCTCCTTTTGCCTATTTCACTCCTCTGCATTCTTTAGCTCTAGGCATTCCACCTCAAATACCCCAGCATCTCCCCCATGCTCAGCTAACTAAGGCCAGAACCACCCTTGTCATCAGGTAAACTCCCCTGTAGGCCAAGCGACAGCAGGTGGAGACTTCCTCCCCACTGGGTCCCAGCATTCACTAAGTTTCCTTGGCATATGTGCCCCCTCATCAGGATTGGTGGCAGCATTGATGATGGACACTCACTCTGGCATGCTTACTACTTTGCCCTTTTATTTTTCTAGAAACACCCAAAGACTAGACCAAAGGGGATTCTACGGGCCTCACATGACATGCTTGCTTACCTATAATCCATCAGCTTGCTGGGACCTTTGCCTACAGAGGTCCAGCAGCTGATATAAATCTTGTGATGGACATGCCCATGCCCTAGTAAAGCTCTCTGCTTCAAGCATTTGAGCTTATCTGTTGTTTGACCTGTGAAGGCCTTGGATTATTCTAGAGGACAACCTTTGCTAAGCATCAACATTTTTTCCCCTGAGACTTCTCCTTTGAAATTTTAATACAAATTAATCAGAAATTTTGGTTCATTTTACAATACTATGTGCTTTATATACACCTCTTTGAAAATACTATTGCTCAGAAAGTCATGACTACATCTATGATGTTAAAGGAAAAAGTAAATGTTTAACAGGTGCCAAATCTAACTCAAATATTGAGAAACGGTAGAGTTCAGCAGTATAGTGCTGATTTCTACCAATAGCCACCTTTGCTTTTAGTAAGATGCCAATAATTTATTGCAAACGGGAAAAAACAAATAAACAAAAACCAATATCTCACAGAGGAGGCAGAATGAGTACACTGGATAAGGGAAGGAGCATTCGGCACCCTGTGAGGGAAGCAAGGCCAGCCAGGGGACACAAACACGAGCAGTATGGAATGACAGGAGAGGGTGACCTGGAAGGAGGTGCCGAGGAGTGGGAAAGGCCTACCCCCAGGGACTTCTAAGTGACATAATTAAGTCTCAAATTCATCCTGAGGATGAAGAAAAGGCTGACTGTCCAGACCCTGGGTGAGCAGCCATGGATGTAGAGAAAAGTAGGTTGACGTAGGGTTAGAGATAAGTGAGACAAAATGGGTGACTGAGTGCAGGGTGAGAGGAAGGAGTCAGGGGACTAACAGCAGACCAACCAGGGAGATGGCGGCAGTGTTCACCCACCAAAAGGACAAGAAGCTCTGACTACAAGGATGGAGAGGCTGGGAGGACTGGGGTTCAGTACGCATACACGATAGCCAAAGTGCCTGGCAGAGCTGTCCCTCCTGGGAGGAACTATGCAGGTGACAGTTGGTCATACAGTTCTATCATTGAAGGCAAACATATAATTGATAATCTTCTGATAGACCCTTTCCTTTCTAGTAAATGACTGGGTTTCTTTTACTCTTTCTATAAAACTTGAAATTTTGTTATTTAAGAATATAGACTTTTAGAGCAAAAAAAGATCTGAAATACATGTGTTTGAGAATTTCCAAGTATGTAAAAAATTTTACTACATGATAAAGGGTATTTTTTTTAACTCAATAAACAGTGTTGGGACACCTGGCCAATCATTTGAAGAAAATAAAGTTAGATCCCTAAAATCAACCCTTAAGCTTCAGATGGATATGAGATTAAAGTATTTTAACTCATAAAAATACTATTAGAAATTTTACAATAGGGAATAATAATAGCTAATAATTATATAGCTAATAGTCACAAGTTAATACTTGTATAAGAAACTGGTCAGTTACAATGCTTGATAGGAGTGAAACTCTGACTAGCATTCAGGTGCTTATACTCTTACTACACAGCACTGCCTCTCTGAAAGGCATTTGTATATGCTCTAAACACAGAAGTTATCAAAGAAAAACAACTGGAATTTGAAAAAAAAATTAAAGCTTCTTAATGGACAAATAATAATAATCAAAGTCATAACTTAAAAATAGAGGAAAACAGCTGCAACAAATGTCAGGGCTAATATTACAATACACAAAGAGTGCTTACAAATCAATAAGAAAAATATCAATTCTCTTCCATGTTTGAAAGAAAATAAATGCCAGGCGCAGTGGTGCATACTTGCAATCCCAGTGACTTGGGAGGCTGAGGCAGGAGAACCACAAGTTTGAGGCCTTCCTCAGAAAGTAAGTGAGATCCAGTCTCAAATAAATAAATAAATAAATAAATGGCTATAGATGAGGCTCGGTAGTAAAGAACCTCTGAGTTCAATCCTTAGTACCAACAACAACAACAAAAAAAAAAAAAAAGAAGAAGAAAAGAAAAGAAAGAAAAAGAAAGAAAAGAAAAGAAAGAAAAAGAAAGAAAGAAAGAGGCTAAGGTTGTAACTCAGTGGCAGAGTGCTTGCCTAGTATGTGTGAGGCACTGGGTTCAATCCTCAGTACCACATAAAAATAAGTAAATGAAATAAAGGCATTGTGTCCATCTACATCAACAAAATATATATATAAAAAAGAAAGAAAGAAGTACACAAAAGAAGCATGAAATTGTAAATAAGTACAAAATATACAGTGACACAAAAAGCTAAGAAATGTGAGAAGCCATCTTTTATTCACCAGATTGGCAAAAATAGAAGATCAATAATACACAATATTGGCAAGAATATTGGGCGATCGGCATTCTCATGTACTATGAGGTAAATGTAAACTAGCACAATGTTTTACAAGGCAAACTGGTTATAGTATCAAAATTTTAAATATGCACACCTCTGTTTCAGAATTCCATTTCTGAATATTTATTGTCCAGAACAAAAGGCCCAACTATATAAATATTACATATAAAAGAAGTCACTAAAGCTTAACATAAGAACCTAAAAGCAAATAATATAAATGTCTAAAAACAGGAAACTGGCTAATTGAGATATTGTTGATGAAATACTACACAGTCCTTAAATTGACAGCTCTCTGTTCAGAAAGATAACTTACAACATACTGTTAAGAAAAAAAGCACACTGTACAGTAATACACATAGTATGCTTCTATTTATTAAATAATGAAGACATCATTTTTTAAAAAAATTGTTCCATTGCTTTCAAAAGAACTGTTCAATGATGTTATTGAAATTAAATTCTATAAATTTTAAATACCATCAAGGCCTTGAGATGCCAGATATAACATCATAATCTTGTTATAATACAGTATAATGGTATGAAGATGCTTTGTACCAGAATGCATAAAATATACTTACAAAATTCAAAATAAATTTAGATTAAAATTGTAAAAATGTTTTCAGGGGTATTGATATTTACATCAATCTGTTGCACCTTTTTCAAATCTAAGGTTCAATAAAAATAAATTAAGAGCACTAATGGAAGTTCAGGAAATTGATAATAGCTATACCCAATTAAGATATTTTAGGGGGGGGAAAAGCAAGAAACTATGAAGTGCTGTTTGATGACACAAATATCATTTTAGAACATGTAGACATTAAGAATGTTTGTGAAACCATCTCATTTCAATGAAAAAGCTTCCAGTAATTATATAATTTGGTCAATGTTACAGAGTTGGAACCTTACTTCTCGAAATCTAACTAGGAAAAAGGTCAGAATACATTGGTGTGTCTTAATACTTATTAATTTCAAATAACTTGTAGGGTATAAAATGACATAGGCCAACAAATAAAGCAAGAAGTTTTCCATACAGATAATCCACAAGACATTTCTAATAAGCAGCGCCTAATTTTATGTAATTTTAAAGTATGCCTCTTAATTTAGTATATCAGGGCCGCAGAACTACAACTCAGATAATTTAGAGGTTTACCACTTCAAGGATCATTTTCCTTAATAGAAATTATAACTTTTCGACTTTAATTCACTGAGACTATAGAAACAAGATAACTTTTTAATAATGAGCTACAGTAGCTCTGACAAATGAAAATAATCATGTAGTCTTGATCACACTTATTTTACAAGTTAGGAAAGTTATGTCCAAAAAGTAATGTTGAATAGTGAGTGCTATGATTTAATAATATATAATTTTAGAGGCTATCCAGGTGGCCCTAGCTGTCCCAACACCAGGTGGCCCCCCAATGCACTGTTTTAAAATCCTCTTCTGCCTTCCTCCCCTGTGTCTGTGAGGTCAGCCAACCCTGCTGCCATAAGGGAACCTGTCTGCCTCTGGCTGAGCTCATACTGCCATCCCTCCTGCTGTTAAAAGTTGTGTGTTAGGAACACCAAATGAACAAAACTGCAAGGACAACATCTTAGATAAGTGTCAACAGCCAGCAAATGTCCTGGACACTCTTCTGAGTGTAAAATCAAAGGACTTCAAAGCACAGATTTTGTTTCAGAACCTTTGGCTGCTCAGAGACATTTTTTTTTCCCCTTAGTGCTAACCTGTGTTCTAGATAAGGGAGGCTGCTGGGTTTAGTTACCACTACAAAGTTTTCTGTTACATGGGTTCTTAGCTCCTGAAACACTGTATAGTAGTTGTCTAACAAATCTTTTCTTTAACGCAAATGTGAACTTCTATTATCTGAGGCTGACTTATCAAATTAGTCAATTCTGGATGAGATTAGAGTTTTCAAGACAAGAATCCTAAAAGTGGTATTTAACTTTAGGTTACTTCTGAGAACCTGGAAAAACAAACAGTTATGTCAATGCATAACATTTTTATGCACAATGTTATTCCTGGAAAAACATTCTTGAATCCCTAGAAAGTATAGGAGAATTACATATGCATAGCACATGCTTCTAACTTATAAAATTATCATACATATAGCTATTTGCTGTAAACCTTATTTAGCTGTCCTTGAGGCTTGAGGTACCAGGCATATCTACAAGTCGGAGTATCTCCCAATGAGTCTATCACAAACCAATAATTTGGAAACACCAATAGTCTAAGATTTTGCCGTTTTAACCTCTTCTTACCTAGGTCCTAAACTATGTCTGACCAAAAAGGAAGAACAGATGACCCCACTAGTTTGGGCATGCTATGGCATTATCTTTCTCCTTTTATTCAATAAATATTTACCAAATATTCATTTTGTGGCAGGCATTTTGCTAGGTGTTGAGTCCCTAACCAGTCAAAGGCCCTGTACACCCAGGTCTTGCCATCTTCTGGGGAAGAAGGTTGCTCAGCTGGTTGAGAAAATAAAGTATAAATCTCAATATTGACAGTAGGAATGCTGTACCACAAAGCCAGACTAGGTAATCTGTGAATGGGCTAATGTCTTAACAAAGAAGAGCTGACATGGGGAATGGGAAGACAGTTGCTGGCAGAGGGGGCATGCAAAGGACCTATAGCAAGAGGCAGTATGCTAAACTTGAGGAAATGAAAGAAGTCAGGTCTGGGGAGAACAAGGGCATGTGTGAGATGGATCCAGACCTGGAAAGGCAGATAAGAGTCCTGGTAAGGTGAGTTAAGGATTCATTTTGTCTTTATCAAAATGGAAAGCATTTGAAAAGTTTTAAAATTTAATTGAATTCATTTCACTTTTCTGGAGGGAGTAAGTTAAGATCTGATTACATCTCTAGCCACATAATCCAGAGAGCAGACTGGGAGGGAAAAGGGCTATAATGTAGCAGTGTGTGAGGGGGGTTGTGACATGAGTCCAAACTAGATAATGGATGCTGAGACTGGGATGTGATGGCAGCTCAAATCACCAGCACCTAAGAAGGGGAGCATGAGGGTCAAGGATGACTCCTAGATTCTGATTCTGCCATTTAATGAACAGAGAGCATGTTAGCAGAAGGTTTAGTGAAGACTGTGAATCTGGACTTGGACATAGGAGTGTAGAGTATCATGCAGATAGTTAGGTGTAGATCTTAAGTTTCAGAGAGATCGTAACTGGGAAAATAACCTCTGAAATCACTTGTGAATAACCGATCAAAGGGCATTAATGAATCTCAGTTGGTATGGAGGACACAGAATGACAGAAGGCCTAGGAATACCCTAAGGGTCTTTTAACATTAATGTTCCAGGGGATGAAGACCGGCCACCAAGGAAAAACTGCCAAGGTTAAGAAGAAAATCAGGAAGGCTTACTCATTAACATAAGTAACACTGTTTCAAACAGAGGAACTCAATTTTATCAATTATTTGACAGCTTGAATGTGGCTCCAATTTTTTATAACTATACTTAAGTCATTGAAGCACACTAATTATTTAAATTTTATATTATATTGAATTGGTCATAATGATCGATGACTGCTTATTAAATATCAATTACTGCAACTAAATACTAAGCAATGTATAAAACATAAAAACTCATGCTGGGAGATGATACAAAAAGGAAGATAGAATTCCTAGTCTGTTAACAACTGATATTTGGTATTCAGAATGCTGTAAGACCAGTATGAAGATTATTTGATAACATATCAGTTAAATGATTTAGGCAACACAGAAAATTAATGATAATATCTACTTGTCAAGAACAGAGCATCCACACAAAGCCCAGTATCCACACTCTCCTCACTCCATATATACCCATCATCATCCTGCTTGCATGTGATAAACTTAGTTAATACACTAATGATAGAAATGTGTGTGTTGTACCATATAACTCCAAGAACTTCCTCCAGTCTTTGAGAGGTTTAATGGCCACATTAATAAATCCCAGGTGACAGAAGTGTACTTTCAGAAATATATACTTAGTGGGTCTTAATGATTCTCCTTAGCATTCTACATCTCAATCTATTACATCAAACTAACCAGCCTGGCATTGCAAAGGAGTCAGTCACTAATAATATAGAACTCCCTTCCATACCAAACATACCTAAATCAACAGTGACATGCCATAGGCAGATGAAAACAAGGATATCTTCTTGATCATCTTATGCCCTAAAGCATATTTTACATTTCCCTACGTAGTTTTCTTAATGAGCAGAGTTGCTGTTATTAATAATAAAGACTGAATTTTAAAACCAGTGTTGGCAGATACTGAATTTCTTGCTCCTCATGCCCTCATTTTAATTTTCTCTTGCAAAAGAAAAAAAATATCATGTCTGGACTTGCAGCTCCATCTATATTACTCTTAAGAGGAGGTAGAAAAATAGTTTTAAACTAATCTGTATCTAGATTTGTTTTTCCATATCTGTGATCCTAAACTAAAGCATGTCTGTCCTAAGGGGGGCGAGGGGGAGACACCAAAAGAAAACAGGCAAAAACTAGCAGGCTGAATGTATAAGCAAAAGATAAGACAAACCTACCCCTCACAACTACTAAGGCCAATTCAGAAAATTAAGAAGGTAACACTGTTTGGCCACAGGAATATGGTATAGAATGTTGTAGATGAGACTCAGAGCACAAATATGGGTGCCCCTCCATATCCTCATCTACTAAACAAAACAGAAGCTATGTACTGCTGACCCTCTCCTCTACTACCAATTATCTGCAAAGGTTCATAAAGGTTGAATGAATGAAATCTCATACAGTAACAAAGAGGCAGGATCCAGCAATACTGGAAGCTTCTCACCCTGTGTAGTTATCAAGATGAATGAATGACAGTCCATATTCTTTATTTCCTTTCACATATAATTTAATATAGCAAAAATCAATAAATCTAAGAAACACTGAACACTAATCATTTATCCTCTTTTCCTAGCATGTTGGGGGATCCTGAATATTACTTACTTGTATTAGGTGTACAAGGCAGGTTTAAGAAAGATATTCATCATGTAAGTATTAGCAGATGAATGCAGCACTGAGTAGAGACCAAGCTAGTGGTCTATCAGAACTCCTGCAAAACAACTGTCTTCTTAAAACCTTCAGTTAATTTGAAAAAGAAGACAGAAGAAGCACATAGTAATGAAAAGCAATGGACTACAGAGTCAGACTGACTTGGGGTTGCATCCTAGCTCTGACTTCTAGTTGTATGATCATGGAGCTTTACCATCCCTAATGAGTTTCAACCTCCTGAAAAGAGAAATTACAATGCCTTAGAGGGCTGTAGTGATGATTATATAAGATTAAATAAGATGATTAAATAAGAAAAAAGTGTGTGTGTGTGTGTGTGTGTCTGTGTGTGTGTGTATCTTACCCAACATAAAAGGCAAGGAAAGTGATATATAAAAGCTATCTACACCTATCTATATGCTCAATTAACATGTTATAAGCCACAAGTACAATCCTGATATTTTTGTAATTTTAAGAGTACCTGACTAATCTCACTGCATTGCAATAAACCTTTTAATTCTGGTTCTGATTTCTTTCATGATTAAAATGTTCTTTTGCTTCAATTAAAAAAATAAAAATGTTTAAAAATTATTTCTTAAAGACAACTTTGGCTTATTTCTAATACTGCACATTGCATCATATTAATATTCTGTGCAATTACTTAACTTTTGGGAAGGATGCTGGAGATCCAACCCAGGGCCTTGCTGATGATAGGCAAACACTATAACTGAGCCTCATTTCCAGCTCCCATTTATTTTTTAAAGTAGCTCTCACTTTAGACTTAAAATTAAAAGAGGAGGCCAGAACTAAGGAAATAACTAACTCTAAGGAATATACATGGTATATCTTATACAAGCAAAGCATTCCATGGCTAGAGGTATAATTCACATGATGGAGTTCTTAAGCAGACTCTGGAGACTACTGCTTTTCCATGCCATATTTTCCACTGCGTTCCATAGCAAGAGATATCCCTCAACCCAAGAAAATGAGTGGGATACAGAATGCAAAAGTAGTGCTTTCTAACTCAGAGCATTTCTGACTGCCCCATATTATAACTAGGGGAAATCCATTCCCCACTACTTGCCACCCTATCACTTCTTCCTTTGGAATGCACATAGCCAGTGTCAAGGACTGATTAGCAGACTCAGCCTAGGCAAGCTGTAGCTAGTTTTTTTTTTTTTCCTCTTGGTGAAACCAAAAGAACACTCCTTTCTTCCCACATTTTGAAATCTTCAAGTTGACAAGTCCGTGACCATTTCTAAAACATGCAACATATTTTGCTTGAGGTGCTACAGAAGACTTGAAAGAATATCAATGAACAGGGTTACTTCCTGTTTTTCCTATCTAACAAAATGGAGTTATTATAGTGTATTGGAAATCATATATTAAGGAATGTTGGTTAACCAGTCACTCTTGCCAAGATCAGATATGAAAAGAAAACAAAAGTTGGCAACAATTCTAGCTCTGATATTTCTCTTCCAGCATTATATTTAATAAGGTTAATCTTTGAAGAATCCATTTTTTACCTGATTTTAAATGGAATTTGGAGACAATTTATAACTACAACACAAAATCATATAAAATTATCTTATGTGACTACTTCTATTATTTTATTAAAAAAATCACCAACTTAATTTTTAAAAAGACTTATTTTTAGCTAACTCTTACATGTCCTCTCTAGTAACAGGTCACTAAATTGTATTTTCATTTCAACAACTTCTAAAAGGAAGTGAAACTGAGGGCTATATGAGGATATAACAGCAGCCTATGAAATATTCTTAGTTTTAAGCAAAAACTAACACTAACAAGTACAGCATATCTTGTTCTTTCATGGGCCAGCAAATTGATAGTTTGGTTTTTTAAGTTACAAAAATAGGATGGAGTAATTATATCTACCAAACTCACAATAGCCTGTTCAATGGAGAGTAACACTGTAATTTTTCTTCAAAGACAGTAAATAGGAAGAAAAAGCCCCTAATTCTGTAATATAAGGAAAAATCCCAAACCCTTGGGCGCCACTTACAGGCACTAAACTTTCACTGATTTCAGTTACCCTGAAGAGGGATAGACATAAAATCTTTTATTTTAATGGGTATTTCTTATATAATTTATCATTTGTAAATGTATTTCCTATACTTCCAATTTCTACATCCAAAATTATAAACTGAAGGAAATTCTTAAGTAAAAATCACAAAGCTCTCTTTTTTAAAAACTCAGTAGTTCTGTAGAAGTCTTCAGACCTCTACTACTGTTGAAACAAAAATATTTAAAAATTTCAGTTTTAGATTTTCCTCTTGAAAGTATGTCAAAAAGAGGAAAATGCACAATTCAACTGAGATCTTATAGTACTGCTTACAATCAGCTTTTTCTAAGACTTTAAGTGGTAAATAATCTGACAATATAAATAAAACACATGGAAATATTATAGTACAAGTATTTTTCTCCATAATGTAAGTTTTTACACCAATAGACTCAAATGAATTTCAACCCCACTGTCAAGAAAACTGAAAAAAAATAATCACTACATTTCAAAAGATAGGGATCAAAATTTTGTTACAAATGAAATCTTTGCATATGACATTTGGGATGAACCAAGAGCATTCTGGTTAATAAAATGACTTGTTTGAAAAAATATTATGCTTACTAATCCATTAATATACTGTGCAATTAAAATCCCCCCTTAAAGAAAGGAAACAAAAATTAAGCATTGATTACTTAGTCTTTGAATCTCACAAACTATTTATTATATCCAAAAAATAAATAAAATTAATTTCTCAAATTTGGGGTCAATTTTTTAAAAAATCCGAAATGTAGTAACAATTGCCTTCTAAGAATTATTCTGATTGACTTTTAATCTGATCTGCACAGAAATAAGACCCCGTGGAGCAACATTTCTTCTTGTAAGACTAAGTTATGTGTACCACTGCATACAGAAAACTGAACCAGTCTCAAATCTCCTTTCATTGTAATATCGCCATGGTACAGTGCTAAGCATATTTTTTAGATTTTATTTATTTTTTGGTAGGGGAAGACTTCCAAGTAATAAACGGACCATGTTTTTAAACCAACATACAAGTGCACAAAAAAGAATCAAAGCATTTAAAATAATTAACCAAAACCTACTGTCTGACGCATCTCACAGTAGACACACTTTACTCCCTTAACAAATGTCAGGGAATTCTATAGAGCAGCGAGTGACTATTACGAAAATATTTCCAGCAACTCTAAACGCCCATCAACACTTTGTGCTTTTGCAATTACTATCAGTTGTTTAAAAAAAAAAAAAAGATTATAGCTGTCACACTTAAAAGAACTTCTTTTAACAGAAAAATTTCCAATAGCCAAAACAGTGTGAGGCCGAGGAGCCAAATTACCTCACACGTTTCCTAATTCACGTGCACCACAAGACCCATCTAAGCCGAAGCCCACAGTACCGTGACCCCTGGAATTCGGCGGCGGCCGGTGCAGCTGCACCAAGCAGGCAGCACCGCACCGGCGCTGCGGTTCCCAGCCACGCCGCAGGGGCTGCGGGGAGCAGTCACCACCGCTTTGAAACTGAATGGCTGACACATCCGGTCCTGGCTCCTACACCACTTCGCCAAATTCAAACTCCAAACAGAAGTCACTGGAGTCTTAGTGATGCAGTATGAATTCCCAAGAACACAAGGAGCTGTTGGGGGTCACAGTTCGAAAAACCACACGTCCTAGAAGACCACAAGCCCCGCCGAGTCTGCAGCGGTCAGCCGGTGCCGCTTTGACAGGCGTTACCCCGCGATACACCCGGAGCCCCCAGGGCCGGCACTCCAGGCGCGCCGCCTGCGCCCGGGTCCGGTCCCGGTTCCTGCCCGGGCACTCAAGCTCCTACGGGCCCAAGGGCTCTGCCTGTCACAGCCGGGGACCTCCGCCTTCTTGGCCCTCCGTGCCCCCCACCCGACCTTGGGCTTCCCAGTCCACCCCGCCCCTTTCCGACCTCCGCCCGCGCAGCTCGGGCCTCGCTCCCCAGTCCCTCGGGGACACCCGCCCCGGGCTCCGCCGCTGGGCTGGTACCCACCCTTGGTCCAGCCCCGGGACGCCCGTGCTTCTCGGGGAGCCCCGATCCCCGGAAACCCACAAAGCCAGCTGGGGCCCCACACCTTTCCCCAACGGGTCCCTCAGCGCGGCTCGCACGCCTGTCACATGTCTGCAAACAATAACAAACTCTCGGGCACGTCCTCGTCCAGTCCCCCGGCTAGGACCCGGACGCCGGCAGACCCTGGAGGGCTCCGAGGTGCCAGTGGGCGCAGGTCCCGGCGAGTGGTGCCGAGTCCCGCAAAGCCGAGCCCCGGGACTCCGTGCGCGATGCCCGGGATTCATTCATTGCCCTCCGCCCGCCCAGGACCCGCCGCACCTCGGCCGCGCTGGCTTACCCGGCGGGGGCCGCTGCAGGAGGCGGCTCGGCGGCAGGCGCCGGTTTCTCCCCGGGCTCGGCCCCCACGGGGTTCGGGGCGCCGCTGTCCGGCGCGGCCGCTGGTTCCAGAGGGTGGGCGCCGCCGCCGCGGCTCGTGGGTCCGTGGGGCTGCGGCACCGCCACAGGCTGGAAACTGCTTCCACCCGCAGCCGCGTCCGCGGGCTCCGGCGACGGGGAAGTGGAGGAGGACGGCGGAGAGGCGGTGAGGAAGAGTGGTGACTCGGGCAGCTGGTCCAGCTCCACACTCCGCACTTTGCGCAGCTGCCGCCGCCGCCAGTCAGCCCGCTCGCGGCCCCCGCTGCCGGTCTCCCGCAGCAGCCCTGAGGCTGCCACGGGAGCGCTGCTCGCCTTGAGAGCCCCTCCGCCGCCGCCTGACTCGGGGCTCGTCGCCCCGACGCCCGGGAATCCAGACGACGAGGCGCGATTCCCCGCCGCCGCCGCCATTTTCTCTCGCGGGCTACATTCGCTCGGCCCCTGCGAGGGAGGGAGGGGGCGGGGAGAGCGCAGGGGGCGGGCGGACGGGCGGGCGCTGCGCCGCCGGCGTAAGACCGCCTGCGCTATCTGCGTGAGCGCGGCCCGCCAGCGCCGGCCTGGAGGACCCGCGGGCGGGCGCGCGGTTGCCGGCCAGCGACGAGGCGGAGGCGGAGAGTGCGCCCGGGGAGGCGGTGGCCGCAGGTGGAAGGGAGGGAGTGGTCAGTGCGCCCGATTCCACAAGAGCGAGCACTGTGGGCTCCGAGAGCCCGCGCTCGGCGCTCTGGGATGGGATGGGCGCACTGCAACCGCTGCGCCGCCAGGTAGTCCCGGCCACACGGGCGAGAGGCTGGGGCTTGGTGGTAGCTTTGCGCCTCTTCCCCTTTGCTGCAATCTCGGCCCAGCTTGGGGGCGTGGGGGGGGGGTTCGATGAAGCGCGCCCAACGGGAGTTGCAGGTTCTGAACCAAATAATTAGTTCGAACTTGGATTTATGGTGCTTGAAGGGGACGCAGGCCGGAGGGTTTGCAGTCTGTCATTCGCACTGCTCTTTGCAGTGGATGTCTGGGGTCCCGGCACCGACCAGCCTTCCACCCCTAGCCCGCCCGCGCCCGACGCGCAGGTGGCGCCCAGGATTGTAGCTTGCTGCAAAGCAGAAGCCAGCGTTTACCAGACGTGCAGTTGCGGACCAAAAGTAAATAAAGTTGTGTTGTTTTGAAGAAAGCATTCCGACTCTTTTGTCCCATCCCCACCCCCTCGTGCTACAAATCGCAAAACTAAGGTTTCTCATCCTTACTTCACATCCTGAAACTGTGATTTGGGACAGCACCCCCACCCCCCACCCCCGCGCGCACCACCGCCACCGCACAAACACCCACCGGCTAGAGAAACAGGGAGGAGCGGGGGTCCCTGCAGATCTTTATTTTTTTCTTCGGCAGGCATATACAGAACCACGGAGCGCACGTTTGGGGTAAGAACCAGCGCTGTGCCAGGAAGAGCTTTCATGTCATCTTCGGTCAGGTCTTGGCCCTCCCCGAATCCGATGCTTCTGGCTGCACGTCCTTCTTTCCGGCAGTCAGGTGACGGGCTGGGTTCCCCAGTCCCCACCCCTGCAATGCCCGGGTTGTCGAACGTGGCGTTGGAAACCCTTGCAGACCAGGAGAGACTCTGCGAGAAGGTGCTTTGGGAAGTGAAAGCAACATTTACATGTTAATGATTTTTTACTTTTTTTCAACCGAGTAGACTTTCTGTATCGCGTTTATTTTCCCCGTCTCTTCTTTTCCTCTACACTTTTGGTCTAAGTTGGGAAATCTCCCAGAACCTGGGAGCAATGTCTCTAGATTTATTTTATGAAACATTAATTAAGACAGGGGGCAGGAGGGGTTTCTCACATAGAGAAAGGGGAGAGCTATCTTTGTCAATCATGATATATCTAGACAAAAGCTTGAGCAATCTACAAAATAATTATTTTGACTTCTCGAAAATAGATTAAATGAAAGCCCCCTTCTCAGACATAACGTTAACTGAAAAGGAAGGTAACATAGAGGGATTCTTAAAAGGGTCCTGATTTCATATTAGTTAAATGCACCATTCTTAGAAAGTCTTTTTTTTTTTTTTTGAAGAGTATTTGCATGGATTCCTGCCCAACTTTCTGAGTCTTAAGCATGATTAAACCTCTTGCTATGATTTTGGTGCTGCTTGAATCCTGCTTTATATCACTGCACAGACGCATATGTCAAATACCAAGCTACTGTTGACTCTTAATTGCCTTAATTTGATTTTTTTAATGACATAAAGGACACATCTTTCTTTCAAGGTTGCCTCTAAACCAAAAACTCCAATTACCATTTCCAAGCTCTTTATTCTCACACAGATATAAACTTTGCAGTGATTTCCCATACACCGTGACATTTCAGTAAATTTACACCCGTGCTTTACAGATGACTGCTCCGTCACAGTGCTTCTGGGAATCACCTAAGTCACACTTCAGTTCCTAAGTCAAGTTCATTTGGAGTATCCAGTTAAACATTTGACATTTTTTTGGCTGTGCATAAATATCACAGGCATTAAAATGAAAAAAAATGTATGCACTGGCAGAATTACTTCAGCTTGTACCTCATTCATTATATATTTATCAAGCACCTACTATGTATGTGCAAGAAATTTTTTCCTTCCTGGGAGATATGTTTTTGTTTTTCTGCATTTATTCAAAACATTCTCATCTACAATTTTATTAGTGGTTATTTATTGGGCTGACTCACAGAATTTCAGATCCATCAGTATGTGAATATATTCATATCATAGCTATGTTTGTGAGATCTGCCTTAGGTGGACATAGAAACTTAAGAGTATAATCTTGAGGGCTGGGGATGTGGCTCAAGCGATAGCGCGCTCACCTGGTATGTGTGCGGCCTGGATGTTTGTCCGCCAAAAACTAAAAAATAAATATTAAAATTCTCTCTCTCTCAAAAAGAGTATAATCTTGAGAATAGGCAAAAAGCTGTCCTCTTGGACTTGTAGATATTTATTGTGTAACACATGCAGAAGAGGTGGGGACTAGACTTGATTTCTCTATCCTTTTCCTAGACACCACACTTCCCAGTGTTCCCAGATGTTTTAAATCAGGAAATCTTGTTATCTGTGTGGTAATTGGCCTCCTATAAGGGCACTGTAGGTGATATTATAGTAGCAAGTCTCTGAGCTAGCCTCCACTTCACCATGCTTCAAAGGCCTCTGTGAAGATTATTGTTGGAGGAAGGCAGGAGGTGGAAACTTGAGAAGTGGATTTGGGTCAAGGAGGTGTTAAGGTTGATAAAACCAAATGGCATTGAACATTTGGAATGGAAGCCCATAGAAAAAAAGAAAAAAAATGTCTCTAGATGTATACCACATGAAGCATATAAAACAAATCTGAAAGTTTTTAAGAAGAGAATCTTTGAAGTCTCTAGACTGAATTGGCTACTAAATATTACTATTAAAATAATTATAAAACTGTATTGAATCTTGATTATGTGCCAGGACAGTGATAACCACTTCATGAATATTGAATTATTTGATCTACATAATAACCCTATGCAGTAGACACTATCATCATCTCCATTTTACAGACAAAGAAACTGAAGCCCAGGGAGGTTAAATAACTGAACCAAGAGTATGTAGCTGGGAAGCAGCAGAGACAAGATTTCAACTTAGAATGGGCTCTATATTCTGTTCTTATAACTTCAAAGCTGCAATATATGTTTATTATTACTAACAAATTTAGAATATCTTTGTTGTTTTTCTACAGTTAGTTCTTACTTTCTTAGTGAACATAAAAAATATTCACCAAATCTTTCAGAGTTCTTGTCTCAATGCAGCTTTTATTCCCTAATGCCTTAAACATCTGAAGTGAAAATTATACCACGAGGGTCTTCACCAATATACCCCCTTGAATGGAGAAAGAGAGAGGAATACTACACTTTGCTTTTTTTTTTTTTTTGAAATAAAAGTTCTAAGTTGCACCAACTTTTCTATTTGAAAAAAAAATTTTTTTTGTAGACCAGGCAGAAAAATTTACCTTTGAATTACTATAAGTTTTAAGATTAATTATACAAAAAATAGTAGAAAAATGTAGACAGCTGCCCATAAAATTCCCTCCTCTCTCCATCCATCACCATGCAAGTGTACTGGGGAACCTCTGCCTAGCTAGGAACTATGTGTTCCAGCATGCCTTGCAGCTAGGTATGAGAGCTGCCAATTTAAAAGAAATGGCACAGCTGGATACAAGTGACTACAATGGCCCAGGGGATTGCAGAGCAAGGGAATAAAAGGGTCCCTGGAAGGTCTGGATGGAGGACAGCCCCCCACCCCAACCCCCAGCCCCCCAGACAACATCAGTTTCTTCCCAGTAGTAAAATTCTATTGTCTTGAGCCATTACATGTTTAGATCTATTTGGTATAGCAGTTTAATCTACTCTAAATAATACAATATAATTTTCTTTGTTCTCTAATGGATTGTGAAACTTAAAGCTTTCTATAGGAAAAGCAGTATGACACAAAGACAGGAGGGTTTTGGTATCAGCCTGGCCTAGTGTTTGAATCTCAGCTCTTCCGTGATTAGTGATGTGACCTTTGGCTGTATATACTTTAGTTGTCATTAACATATGGATGTGGTAGTCACCTTTGAAGCCTTACCCTTTCCCTTGTCCTCACCACTAGTTTGGTATACACATACTGGATATGGAAGCACCCATATCTTTCTAGCTATTGACGCTTACTTTGTTTACTAAATGACAGGGTGAAACTGGGTGCCCGCACCATGGGATCCTATGCAGCCTGAGGCCAGTGATGGAGTGACTTGACAGGAACAGCAACTAGACATGATTTGCATGGAAGTATGGGAACCCAGAGTTCATGCTTCTTCCTAACTCCAATTTCAGCAATGTCACACTAGTAGCTTGAAATTGACAACCCGGGATACACTTATATATTTCGATGCATCATACATAGATAGGACATAATTTCTCATTTTTCTGAGTATACATATTGTAGAATCACATTGGTCATACAGTCACATACACATATACAGTAATAATGTCTGTTTCATTCTACTATTTTTCTTATCCCCATCCCCTGCCTTCCTCTCCTTTCACTTCCCTCTACTTAATCAAAGGTAACATTATTATTATTATTATTATTATTATTATTATTATTGTTATCATCATCATTATTATTATTATTTGTATTACAATTCTTAATACACATCCATAATGGGGATGGGGTGGGGAGCATGGGAGGATTGGAGAAATTTTAGATAGGACAAAGGGGAGGGAGGAAAATGAAGGGGGCTTGGGGATAGGAAAGATGGTGTTATGAGATGGACATCATTACCCTAAGTACATGTATGAAGACATGAATGGTGTGACTCTACTTTGTGAATAACCAGACATGAAAGATTGTGCTCTATATGTGTACTATGAATTGAAATGCATTCTTCTGTTATGTATAACAAATTAGAGTAAATAAATAAATTCAAATAAAGAAATTTAAAAAAAAGAAATTGGCAACAAGGAGAGTTTTTACACCATAGAAACTAACAAATGCTACAAATCAGAGTTCTACCCTCTACCAGAGCTGGTTGTTAAACATTGATGAACATACCAGCTCTTTTGCCCTTTGGGTGAGATAATTCAGGGGTGTGTTCTACAGTGGTTTCTAGATTTTTTTTCCAACAGGATTAAACTTTTTCTCATAGTGAAAGCCAGTTTGAAAACACAACTTTATTGGCTGGTTTCCCTGTCTTACTTCCTTATTCCCTTGTCAGTATTTCTATCACCTCCCAAATCAACTAGAATCCTGTTCCAAGCTCTACATTTGGGGGAACTGAAAGAAAGACAGGGGATGACAATAAAGAAAGTTGAAATTATTGAAGGTACAGTACAGTTAGTAGGCACTTTAAAATACTATCTTCTCCCTATGCTTAAGGAATACTTACAGGTTAATTAACTGTAGTAGGAGTTAAAATTATGCATTTAAAACTCACTTGTTTCAAATACATGAATCACCTCCAATGACATTTAATTTTCACTAGGTAGAATTTTGTCATCAATAAAAAGTATACATGTGAAGATTTAAGGCACTCCCTAATATTTCCAAACAGACACATTTAATCCTGGAACGTAGTCTTGTAAGCTACAGATTTTCAGGCCCCCTTTTCCTTGTAAATATAGGCTTCTCAAAATCTTAAGATATCTGACACTCTTTGTTTATTGGTTTTGATTTTGCATTAGCAACCGTTCATTCTGTTTTGTTAAATATTTAGACACTTGTGTTGATCTCATGTTTTATGTCCCCATGGAAGAGCCATATAGGCTAGGATCCCAGTCTTCTAGTAACAAACTGCACAAAACTCTCAGGAGCTCACCATTACAAAGTCTCTTAAAAAGATGTAACTTCTCTGTTTATTTTTTCTTTAAAAGTAGTCCTTTTTGGTGCTTTTGTGGTGAAATTAAAACATTTATTTATTTAGATAATGTTCTTGCTGCGTTTCTCACATTGGCCTAAAACTCACGATCCTCTTGCCTCAGCCTCCCAACTAGCTAGATTTTAGATGTTTGCCATCATGCCCAGCTAAATTATAACTTTTTAAAAAACCTTATTTCAATGGTAAATGGAGTTTGCAATTATTTGGATCTTGACTGTCTCCTAAAGTCCTATGTGTTGAGGCTTTGTCACTAGTCTGTGGCACTATTGGGAGGTGATGGAAGCTTTAGGAAATGTGGCATTCTGGAAGGAAGTTAGATCATTGGGAGGGTGCCTGTGAAAGGAATTGGGTCCCTGGACCTTTCCTCTTCCTGTCTCTTTGCATCCTTGCCGCCATGAGGTAAACTGGCCTTCTCTCCACATGCTCCTGCCATGATGCACTGGGTCTCCACAGGCCCAAACTAACAGGGCCAAGTGACCAAGGACTAAAATCTCTGAAGCTGTGAGCCAACAAAAGTTTTCTTTATTAAACTTATTATCTCACTTTTTTTGTCACAGCAACAGAAAGGTGACTGATACTGGGTTTTCACCAGGCACTGTGAATGAGGATGCTTTAGAAAACCAAATGATCATTTATAAAGAAAGGGCAAAAGTATTTAGTAGGAAAAGCACCAAAAAGTTGAGAGTCCCCCTTTGGGGCCACCACTGTTGGAGTCATGTTGAGTGAATCTTCAGTTACTTCCCTTTACTGGCCCCCATGTTTCATTTTCAAAGTGAGGAAAGTGAACTAGATGGCATTTAACACCCGTTCCAGCTCTCTAGTTTTATGAAAGCCTATAACATACAGACAAAAGCAAAAATTCACATGATATAGCCATTATTTGAATGTTTTACTTACTCATACACATGTACCTTAAAACAGTGAGATTTATTTATTTATTATCAGATTGACAACAGTTAAAAAGGCAGAGAATGTTGGAGGTTGCTGAGGTCAAGAAGAAACAGCCACCATTGGTAGGAGTTTACTATATTCCTGTAAAAAGCAGAGCCTGAGACAGAAGAATAGGACTAAGGAGGGGGAAGCCAGTCCAGGGGAGTCCTCTCTCACTGGTTTCCTCTGTTCAGGATGGACGGGGCTTGATCCCTTGGGAACCTTCTGAAGGGCTGTGTTGATTGTGCCTGGCAATTGTTTACCTGAGGAATGGGCAAGGTAGAATAACACTCCCACCAGCAACAACCCTCATTGGACAAACACTGTGCCAGGAGATGTTAATCTTCCACATTTCGAGGTTTGCACCTGTGCAAAAAGCTGATCAGGTGACCACAGGCATCCTTTTCCTGGGGCAGAAGTGAGAGATAAAGATACAGGACTGGACTGAAGCACTCTCAGGCCACAGATAGCATGAGGCCATAGCCAGAGGGGAAGTACAGATAGGTTGAGAAGATGGGAGGTGCTAAGTCCAAAAACCACACTGGGGGGAAAAAAATCCAATTTATGAGATGAGAAAATGATCTTGATTTTTAGACTAAGTTTTTAGTACCAGTCTGCATTTCCTGAGGAGATGCCTATCATTGACTTTCATCCCTAATTAAATTACAAAAAAAAAAAAAAAAAGATGCAAAACTAAATACAACATCGCTTCAATGACTAACACATAGGTGCACTTGGCAGAGAGCCCACCCCCTTGAACAGAGTTCTTGGCAATTGTGGGATGCACTTGTGGCTTCAGGTGATTTAGTGGATAGAATATGCGGGGTCACACTGCAGCACCACATGGCAATGTGTGGAAGTGTACACGGAAGTATTTGTTTTTCTCAATTTTGTGAACTATAATTCAAGTCCTAACCTATCCCAGTCTGAGGGGGGGAAAAGTAAATTAAGGATAACTTTTCTGTGAGAAGGACTCAAAATCCTTGGAAAATTTACCACTATCTTCTTTATTACCAAATACAGTGACATAAAATCCTCAAGTGATGTCATTCTTCATTAACATGTGAAAACATTGCAATGCCAACTCACCTCAAGGTAAAATGGACATTGGTTGGTACAGAGTAAGATCATGGAAATTATTGTTTCGTATTGTTTTAAATCACTTTTGGTATCTCAGAGCTTCTGAAAATTTTGTTTTAAAGATTCACTTCCTTCTTTAGAAATAGGGTATTGCCAAAAATAAGCTGAAACGAATTTGAGGAAGTTTAAAAATTTTATTTTCAAATATTAAAATGTTCAGGGGCAAAAGATTTCATTTGAATACCTTTAGAAATCTAAACCTCCTGAAATAATTTTTACATTGCCATCTTTTCCTAAGGGTAATTCCTGATCTTCCTGAAACAGTCAATTATCTCCTGGTTCTTAGGTCCCAAATGGACGGCTGAGAAGTTCCAGGACATTTGCATTTTTCTATTCTCCAACTGCTCTGCAGGCTTTTTGGCTGGAACAAGAGCTCATCACTGCAGTACCAGGTACAGGCCCAACTCTTCTATTCATGTGTCAGTTGCTGATCATCATCTGCTCTGGCAGAAGGGAAGAGGCAGCTCCCAGACTGTCTGGCCTGTCACATTCTGGAGCTGTCAGTCTCTTGAGTGGCTGAGCATCTGTTTAGAGTGGCCCCTTTAATTCAGCAGATTCCTGGCCCCTTCCCTAGTATCTCTTCCTTTTTCCTTGGATGCTATTTTCATTTTATTTGAAGGGAAGTAACTCAGCATCTGTCATAACTTTTCATATTAATGTAATCAACAATGATAATATTGTTAGGATAGGTGACTAAATGTCAAGAGGCCATTCTTGTAAGAGGATGGCATAAAATCAGTTGTGTTCTCTGTTAAAAGCTGCAGTCGCACTTCTCCAGGGAAGTCCCTTTTGATTCAATGCTTCCCTGACAGAGCTTGGATTGCTCTGTGAGTGTATTAACTTTTCCAAGAAGATTTTAGTCATTTTTGTTGTCACTGAAATATTTAATGTTCCTTTTATTTTTGTTTGCTTTTGTATTTTGCCAAACAAGTTGATTGTTTTTAAGGGAGAAGGACAACTAGATAATCCAGAGAACAAAAATAAATGTATATCACAATTATTGGTGGAAAGATGAGTATTAGGGACAAACTCTTTCCTGAAAATGAATAATTAAGGATTTGGGAGGGGAGGGTACTAGGGATTGAACTCAGGGGCGCTCAACCACTGAGCCACATCCCAGCCCTATTTTGTTATTTTATTTAGAGACAGGGTCTCTCAGTGAATTTCTTAATGCCTCGCTTTTGCTGAGGCTGGCTTTGAATTTGGGATCCTCCTGTATCAGCCTCCCAAGCCACTGAGATTACAGAAGTACCTCACCCCACCGGGCTAATTAAGCATTTGATTCAACTAACATTTGCTAAAGGTCTTCCATGTGTTGGGCCTTTTACAGATAGCCAGTCCATTGAATTCCCCTACAGCTCCTCTTTGGGATAGACAAAGTTCTTTCCATTTTACAAACTTGGAAATGGAGTCATAAAGAGTATTGTATTATATCTTGTCTCAAACCACTTAGGGGGCCAGGAGCAGTGGCTCACACCTGTAATCCCAGAGGCTTGGGAAGCTGAGACAGGAGGATCATGATTTCAAAGCCAGCCTCAGCAAAAGCAAGGCACTAAGGAATTCAGTGAGATTCTGTCTCTAAATAAAATACAAAATAGGGCTGGGGATGTGGCTCAGTGGCCAAATGCCCCTGAGTACAAAAAAAAAAAAAAAAGCTTCTAACTCAAATTCTTGCCACTGTACATTGCTGCTTTCAGGAAAAAATAAATGTATCCTTTGCATAATAATCAGGCACCTCTTAATCAGTCAGCAAATATTTATCAAATGTTTATCGGGTACCATGCAGTTAAAGTTTTTTTTTTTTTTTTGAGTAGTGATAGTGTAGTAATCATTCATATTTCCTCAGCTGGACTTATGGTGAGCAGCAGCACACAATTTCCCAGCATTTTACTGGGGCTAGAAGTTTAATAGGTGCCAAAAGTTACAAGATTTCTTTGAATGATGCTGAGTTACTCAAATGGGGACCTTGCCTGCCATCTCCTTATTAGCATCATGCCTAATGTGGGGCTGGACTTTCAATATAGGTTTGTACCCATTTCACCAGGATTAACGAATATGTGTGGTAAGTATTCAGGACACACAAACACTGATGTAATATTTTCACTTTTACATTTTCCCAGCTTTGCAAGTGGAGTACTTCACATTCACCTTTTTATTTAGTCAGTTCCAAAGTTCTGCCCTTTTTCCTTTTTTAAAGACACTTGTATGCCTTCAGAAGGAAAAAAAAAATACTAACAAAGATGCCAAGAAAGCACTTTGCTTTATAAAGTCCTTGTAACCTAAGGAATGTTAATCAAACTTTCTTTTTAAATTATGTGTTGGGCTGACTCCAATGTGGAAATCTCTGGCTGCAAAGGATGGAATGTCAGAAGAATACCTGAAAACAGGTGGGGCTTTACTAAGTCTTCATCTTTGATGCAAATTTTTGCTACTTGCATCCAGTGGGGCCAGTACAATACAAGTCCATTGGAGAGGGACACATGAAGAGGATCAAAACTGACAAATAAGGGGAGAAAAGATCATAA
This sequence comes from Urocitellus parryii, assembly GCF_045843805.1. Lineage (NCBI taxonomy): Eukaryota > Metazoa > Chordata > Mammalia > Rodentia > Sciuridae > Urocitellus > Urocitellus parryii. Next base: position 44,297,952 of record NC_135531.1, on the reverse strand, counting down.
AATAATCAGTGTCTTAGCGGGGCGTAGTAGAGCACACCCATAATACCAGTGGCTCTGGATGCTGAAGCTGGAGGATTGTGAGTTCAAAAACTAACCTCAGCAACTTATCGAGACCCTCAGCAACTTAGTGAGAACCTGTCTCTAAATAAAATACCAAAAAGGGCTGGGGATGTGGCTCAATAGTTGAGTGCCCTTGGGTTCAATCCCTGGTATCAAGGGGGGAAGAAAAAACAGCGTCTTGTCATTGGAGAACAAGTGCAGACTAAAATCTCTTTGTTTCTCAGCTCTTAACTTTAAAGAAGTCCGTGATGAAAATCATTGCTCCTCCTAGTGTGCTTCCTTTTACCAGGTAATTATAAATTTAACTGAACTCAAAAGGGCAGAATAGGCCTGCAATGTTTTGTACTTGAAGTATCATCTGTATCCAATTTGTTTAAATGCATGGTAAAATGGGGAGACTTTCTACAGTAGCACTTGGCATGGATTTTTATCATTTCTCCGTTGATACTTCCATGTCACTGAATTAGAAATAACATAAAATAATGGCTTTAGCCAGATGATCTGAAAGTCCTGTCAGTATACCCCAAGTCTGGTTTTGTCTTGAAACAGTGATGAATCAACTTTACTGCATTTGAAACACTACCACAGAATCTGAGCACAATTCTGTCTTTCCCTCCAGCCTCAAGGGGAAAGAAGGAATCAGGCAAATACAGCAGTAAGTTTTTACCCTGTTTTACCACCTTCCCGTCAGTATGACATCCCCTTGAGGGGCCTTGAAGGATTGGTGACTCAATTATAGAACAGCATAGGCAATGGAAAGCTTAAGATGGCATTAGGTGGGCTGGAGTTGTGGCTCAGTGGTAGAGAGCTTTCTGGCAGGTGTAAAGTACTGGGTTTGATTCTCAGCACCACATATAAATAAATAAACAAAATAAAGGTCCATCAACATAAATATAAATTATATATATATATATATATATATATATATATATATATATATATATATATAAAAGATGGCCTCAGGTTTATTAGTGGAACAAGGAAAAGAGCAATTCCTAGGAGCAGATAGCAAGGCCTACCATGGAAAGTGAGACAGGCAGGTTCAGCAGAAGAAAGGGAAGGGGACAGTTAGGGGGCTGTCTTGTGACGAAGGCACATTCCTCCAGCTCCTTAGCTGCATCCTCAGCACCTCACCAGGCCACAGTGGTTGCCCCAGATTTGGAGCTGGACAATTTCCCCATGGCTGGATATGGGACAGCACTGGTTCACTGCAGTGGAGAACTGCATCCCTGAACGCCATGGTAGAATTGCAACCAGTATTTTCATCCAAATGGCATTTACTGTATTTGTTCAGTTCAGTTCAGAAATGTTAACCTTCTACTATATAATTGAGCTTGAACATGTTTTGTTATAAGGTTTAGTTTTTTAAAATATATTTTTATAATTTTTAATTGGTACATAATTGTACTTATCTATGGGGGTACAGTGTGATATTTTAGTACATGTATATAATATGTAATGATCAGATCAGGGGAATTGGCATATTCATTTGTTACAAGGTTTTCCAAATTGCAGGTCAGAACCAATGAATGATTAGGAAATGGTGTTGGATTAGGGATGTGGCTTAGTGGCAGAGCACTTGCCTGACATTTATAAGGCCCTGGATTCAATATTCAGTGCTGAGGAAAAAAAAAAAAGAAAGAAAACAAAAGAAATGGTGTTAGTGGGTTGTAACCATTATTTAAAAATAAGGGGAACAGAAATAAAGTAGGAAATATCAGAATGAAATGCCTGAAGTAGGGACAATGTGAATTGTGTGTGTGTGTGTGTGTGTGTGTGTGTGTGTGTGTGTGTGTGTGTGTATTATGTGATAAAGTATATTCCTTACTGCATATTATGGTGAAAAAAGACTCAAGATCTATGGATTGAGGACTGTATGACTAAACCAAATGTTTGTACGTTCCAGTTCTAGATATTGAAGCCGGGCCACACAACAAGTGTCAATTCATTGATGGTGAATTTGCCACAAACCATTTTACCAAAAATCTCATAAATAATCCACTTGCAGAATCATTTATGGATACTTTCCCCACATTTAAGCTTTGCTGTATAGTCCTATAGCTAGAGATGTGTTAGGCTTGTCAAGTGGCAATAAATTTTGGCTACCAATCTCACAGTTTAGATAGCTCTGCTCCTTTCTGCTCCTAGCCATGTGAATATCTACTACAGTGACAGGACTGCAGATAAATTTTCTAGCAAATTTCAGTAAATATTTCATTTGGTAAATTGATCATTTGATAAATTGAGTCGCAACAAACTGATCTCTGGGATACTCATATCCCCTCCTCTTAAGAAATTCTTTCCCAGCCATTTCATTCATAATCACCTCTCTCTTCTCTAATCCTTTCATATTGTCTCTGTGAATCACATTGTACTTTATGACATGCTCTGCCAATTCTTTAATTCCCAATCTACATAATGGTATCAACCCATGTTTGTATGAGCATATAGTGTATATGTGAGTACAAACTTTGGAGTCAAACTGCTAGATTTGAATCATGACTCTGTAACTTACTGGATGTGCAACCTTGAAAACCTCACTTATCCTCTCTGTGCACTGGTTTCCTCAGTATCTACTTTATGGATTCAGTGTGAAGAATGAATGACTTAAATTATGTAAAACAAATCTGGAATACAGAAAGTATTACAAAAGCGTTAGTTATAATACTTCTCTATAAAATGTCATGGTTTGGATGTGAGGTGTCCCCTGAAAGCTCACATGAGACAATGCAAGAAGGTTTGGAGGAGAAATGATTGGGTTATATGGCCTTAGCCTAATCGGTGAGTTAATCTCTGATGGGATTAATTGAAGTCACAGGGTGTGGCTGGAGGAGGTAGGAATTAGGGCATGGCTTTGGGTATATATTTGTATCAGAGAGTGGAGCTTCTCTCTCTGCTTTCTGATCATTGTGATGTGAGTTGCTTCCTTCTGCCACCCTCTCCCACCATGATGTTCAGCCCTGAGGAATGGAGCCAGCCTTCTGTGGAACAAGACCTCCAAAACCATGAGCCCTCAAATAAACTTTTCCTCCTCTACAGTTGTTCTATTCAGATCCTTTAGTCACAGCAGTAAGAAAGCTGACTAAAACATAAAGTAACACACGTAAAGTACTTATAAGGTAACTTTAGAAATTATAGGTTTGCATTTATTTATTTTTTATTTTACTTACTATTTATTTTTGAGTCAATGTTAGAAAGTTTATTAATGTAATTTAGAATATCAAAACTCTGAATAATAACATATCATGATAATGTCAATAGGTGCAAAAAGCAGAATTCCATGAAACCCAACACATATTGATACAGATGATAAAAGCTCTCAGAAATTAAGCTCTCTAGGAATTAAGGGGAATTGCCTCGACATGATAAACAACATCTACAGAAAAACTAAAGCCAACTATAAACTTAATGGTGAAAAACTGGATATTTTACCCCTAAGATTGGGAGAAAAAAGGATGTGCCCTCTCCTCACTGTTACTTACAATTCTATTTTCTAATTTCCCACAGTGCAATAAGAAAAGAAGATGAAGTAAAACATATATGGAAAAGAAAGGAAGAAATAAATTTATCTTGGTTAAGAAGTGAATCAAATTCCTCTTTACTTTCTAGCTATCAACATTCACACCTGTATTTTCTACGAAGTTATCGATTAAGCATGGACTGTCTATAGAGAATCTACTGTATCCCTCGCTGCATAAAACCAAGAGGACGTTCAAAAGTGGCCTCCAACAAAGGCATCGATGGTATAGGTAAATGAGTCAGGTAGGCATGAAGCATTTAATGAAAATGACAGTCCTGAGTTGCGCAATTAGAAAAACAACATGGTATATGAAATATGCTAATTGTACGAGGTGGACAGTATGAATGACATAGTGTGAGTTTATTTTTCTCTGATGACATCTTCTTCTCCCAGGAAACTGGTTTGAATTTCAGCTCTCTGTCTTCCTCCAACTCACACACTGAGTCTTTTCCGTATTTCTTAAGAAATTGTTTCCTCCTATTTCTCTCCCTTCCCTTCTTTTCAGGCCCAGTCTAGTTGCTCTGGGTTATTGTGATAGCTTACTAGTTCATGTTTCAGATCCATATTCTCTTCCTCTTCCTTTTCTTTTTAAAAAAAGTTTTATCCATTAAAAGTAGCTTGAGGACTGGACCTTTCCTCAAGTGCTGTCATGGAGAACAGAGGCTCTCTGCTTCCCTTCTCACATTTCCAGACCTTGGAGGCAACCAGGTCACCTCTTGTATCTGCTTATTTTTATGCTTATCTGTAAGTATCTTTTAACATGCTGTGCTGTCACTTCCTGATTATGTCCCTCTAGGCATTCTCTACTGTCTTTCTAGTAGAGCAGGAGAGGATTTAGTCCCCTTTCCTCCCTCCATCCTCACCATCCCCATCCACTCCCAGAGTTAAGGGGTAGTTTGGATAATGCAAAAACACAGTGTTTCCTTGATTGTGACTGCCACTTATAGTTAATCCATGAAAATCAATCAATGTTTTCCCTGAAGTTATGGTTAGCTGCTGTTATTGTTGTTTCTGTTTTAGGTTTCTATGTCTTAAGGTAGTTGTGCTCCTTGGAATGGTGACTAAGTCACCATTTAGAAGCTCAGTGTTTATTCTAGCCCCTATATATAGCAGCATCTTTGTTCCCAGAAGTATATATTCATCAAGATTATCTTTGTTTTATAACATTTCCTTTCAGATATTAATGTCTTCTTCCAAAGACTCTTCCAAAGACTCAAGCAAGGAAGCAACTTCGTCTGTGCATGTGCACATTCACAATTCCCAGGTGGGCTGTCTGTACCTGCCCTTCATTGTCCATATGTGAAGATCAGGGGGTGCTTTGTAATTCAAGTTCCACAATGAACCTGCTGTCAGAGACCACATGGAATGTACTTGTGTTTGTCTGTTCTATAAACTGCTTGTCTGCTAGTAACAACTTTGGATGGTCAGTTTCTCATCACTATAACAAAATACCTGAGGTAGTTAAATTACAAAGAGAAAAGGTTTATTTTGGCAGATTCATTGCTTTTGGACCTCCGATGGGGTTGCCAGATGGCAATGGTGGAAAGTGCATGGTGGAACAAACTGCTCACCTCATGGCCAGGAAGCAAAAGAAGAAGAGGAAAGAGTGAGGGTCCCACCATTCCCCTTGACTGACCTAAGGGCCTCTCACTAGGTTGTGCCACCTCCCAATGGCATCCACCATGAAGCCCCAAGCTTTCAACACATGGGCCTACTGGGGACATTCAACTTGCAAACTGTAGCAAATTGCTATTCCATGAAGTGCCAGTTTCTTCGGACGTTTCTGCTCCTGTTCTCCCCAGCTCTCCATCAAACCTTTCTTTAGACTCTTTGCCAATTTCTCTGGTTGGAAATGAAAAATTTGTTTTGCTGAATGTTGCATAGGGCTGAGATCTGGGGTTTCCCCTGGTAGGCTAGTAATGAGCACTTTTCTAATACATGGTATTTAAATATCTGGTCAGTGTTTATATTGTGTGCATGTAGAAAAAGCAATGTGGTACAAGTAAAAATGGAGTACCTTGATTTATTTTCAAAACACTAAGAGGGTATTCAAAAATGATAGAAAGCAGAGTATTTATTATGTACATAAATAGCATATTATCTTATTTGGACACATTGTGATTTTTATTTTTATGACTTTTTTCAGCCTCTTGTTGGTGTTTTGGAAAGTCTTTTTCCCTCCTAATTTTTCAAAACAGTTTCTTAAGATATATATTAGACGATTTAAACATTTGGAAAATATTTCAGCCTCTCATGTCAGGGAAAATCCCTCACCATACATGACTTGCTTTCAGAATTTTTACTGACAGTCATAGATGGTGTCAGGTGACAGCTGGCCACTAGTCTCGGGGTTGTTGGCACAGAGTGGTAGCACTGGGGAAGCTGTGTTCCTCAGAACACTAAAATAGTTGACAGAGAGAGCCTAATGACTGAGGAGGGATGTTGTTTTGTTTGTTTGAATTCAAATTTACACTCTCTGGGGGACTGAAATCAACTTTGCTTTTTGCCAGCTAGGAAAGGAGTCACGAGTGGAAATGTGGAGAAAAGTAAAAATGTACACACACACACACACACACACACACACACGCATACATTTATATATCTCTCACAATATCATTTGCTATTTACATATGTACATAGCTGCACCATTATGATTTGTGCTTCTCTCTATGTACATATTTTTCTACACATAATTTAAAAATATTTCCCAAGAATATTTTTTAAAGTCTATTATTAATCATTCACTCCGTTTCAGTTTAAATAATTCAACTGGAATAATCAGAGATAGAGCAATTGTTCTAAAAGTAAAGGGCGAATGTTTTCTCTGATACATGAAAGCTAACCAAAAATGGGGGATGGGAAAGCATTAAAAAAAATAGAAGAAAGATCAGTGGAGAAGACAAAGGGAAGGGAGAAAGGATGGGATAGGGAAAGACAGTGGAATGAGTCTGACCTAACTTTCCTATGAACATATATGAACATACCACAGTGAATCTCACCATCGTGTATATTCGTAAAAAAAAAATCCTATAACTAAAACAGAAAGATCAGTAGAGTAGAGGGAAGAGAACAGGGGGAGGGTGCAGGGGAGGGTAAGGAGAAGTATTGGGAACTGAATGAGAGCAAATTATATTCCATGCTTCTATATTCTGATGTATAACTGAAAAGAATTAATAAAAATAGTAAAACTCACAAAAAGAAAAAAAATAATTAAAAAAAAAAAAAACAAGCAGAGACAAGAGACCTGGTCTAAGAGTAGCCTTTGAGGAAGAAGGAAGAACCTCCCCTGTCACAGTCAGGCCTTTGTTCCTGGGGGTTGCCTCAATCAGCTCCAGGAAGGAGGTCTTGGTGATGATGTCAACCAGAGAGGAAAACCCTTGGGATCTGTAAAAAATGAAATATGTTACAAATAAAAAAATAAATGCACCAAACAACCTTGAGAAAGAGCAAAGCTGAAAGCTTTGTACGTCCTCGTTTAAAATCTCACGACAAAACAACAGTAATCAAGACAGTGTGTTGCGGCACAAGGACAGACCTATAGATCAATGGGATGAATCTAGAATCCAGAAATAAACTTTCATGTTTAGAATCAATTGACTTTTGACAGGGGTGCCAAAGTGCCATGAAGGAGGATAGCATTTTTTTTTTCCACAAATGGTTCTAGGATGACTAGTCAGCTCCATGTAAAAGAATGAAGTGGGAGCCCTCCTTCATAACACACAAAAATTAACTCCAAATGGATCAAAGACCAAAGTGTAGGAGCTAAAACTGCAAAACTTAGAAGAAAACACAGAGGAAAAATGGTATGATGCTGGATTTGGCAATGATTTCCTGGACATGACACCAGAAGAATGGGGAACAAAAGAAAAAAATGCTTAATTAGACTACATTAAAATTAAAAACTCTTGGGTTTCAAAGGTACTATTAGGGAATTGGAAACACAACCCTGAAAAAGGAAGAGTATCTAGAATATATAAAGAATTCTTATAACTCAAGAATGAAAAGACAAATACCCAATTTTAAAATGGGCAGAGTATTAAAGTAGACATTTCTCCAAAGAACATGCACAAGAAGTGGGCAGTGAGCTCATGAGAAGATGCCCAACATCATTCACCACCAAGGAAATGCAGATGAAGGAACAAGGACACAGCACTGCATACCCACTGTTCTATTGACTTTTTCCCCCTCAGTGATCAAAAGACCTGACAAGAACAACTTCAGAGGAGGAAAAGTTTATTTGTGCTCACAGTTTTCAAAGGTTCATAAATGGCCGACTCCTTTACTCTGTGCCTGAGTTGAGGCAGAACATCAAGGCAAAAGGGCGTGGTGCAGGAAAGCTGCTCAGAACATGGCAATGGGAGAGAGAGAGAGAGAGAGAGAGAGAGAGAGAGAGAGAGAGAGAGAGAGAGAGAGAGAGAGAGAGACTGACTCCAGACCAGAGGGAAAATATATACCCCAAAGGCATGCCCCCAGTGATTCACCTCCTCCAGCCACACTCTACCTGCCTAGAGTTACCACAAAGTTAATCCCTATTCATGAATTAACACTCTGATTAGGTCAAAGTTCTTATAACCCAATCAATTCACCTCTAAACTTTCTTGCATTGTGTCACCCAAGAGCTTTGGGGGGACATCTCATTTCTAAACTATAATACCCACTATGATGGTTATAATAGTTTACAAGAGATAATAATGTTAGAAATAATAATAGTGTTGGAAATATTATGGAGAATCTACTGGTGAGAAATGTGAATCATGCAGTCACTTTGAAAAAATGGTTTGGTAATTCCTTAAAATGTTTAAAGACCCAGGAATTCTACTTCTAAGTATGGATCCAAAAGAACTGAAAGCACATATCTGCACAAAAACTCATACATGAGTGCTCATAGCAGCATTGCTCATAACAGATTAAAGGCAAAATGTATACCAACTAATGAATGAATGGATAAAGCAAAATATGGCAAATCCCTACAATGAAGTATCATTCGGCCATAAAAAGGAGTGAATACTGATTGATAACATAACGTGGATGAACCTTGAGCACATTTAGCTAAGTGAAAGAAACCAGACACTAAAGACTATGTATTGTATGACTTCATTTATATGAAATGTTCAGGAAAGGCAAATCTATAGACATAGAAAGCTGATTAGTGGTTACCAGAGTTTAAAGAGAAGGAAACCAGCAGTGACTCATTAATGGGTCCAGTTTCTTTTTGGCGTGACTCAAATCAAGAAGATGCAGAAAATACATTCAACCAAAGCAATGATGTGCATTTGGAAACATCACTATACACTTTGACCATGGCCCGCGTAATGGCTCTCTGTGAAGGAAGGGGGCCAAATCAAAACAAGACAGGCAAGGCATGTGTCCTCAAAGCTGGTTTTCTCATTTGAAATATCTAAGTAAGTCACACAAGTCCTCTTAAAAAAGTACCAAAGCACTGAACAGGCTCATTTGTTTTTATTCAGGTGGTTTATTATACCTGAAAACAGATAGGAATTAAGGTCTTTTTGTTGTTATACTTTTTCCTTAGGGTCTTTAAGACTATTTTTTATTCCAGAAAAAGATACACAAAATTCTTCGTGTTCACCCTACTCTGTAATCAACTAAAATTTTGTTTGTACATTTTTTTGTCTGTTTAACAGCATCTTCATTATTTCATAGACATTCTGTATCATAATGAAAGTTGAGAAAGTTTTCTATTTTTATTAGTTTTTAAAGAATACTCTTCTTGTCTGTATATAAGGAAACGTAAATTAACTGATGATTTTACTTGGATCAAAAATTGTAGAAACACAGAAATAAATGAGACTTATTTTGCTTTTTAAATTATTAAATCATATAAAATTACAAAAAAGTGGTGGTAGTGGTAGATAGTTAGATACCAACCACTTTTAATACGTGGTAATATTTTCCACTCTTAACTTCAAATACTTTTTTGAAGAAATAAAATGTAACTGATAGAAAGACCTCTCTTTCCTGATCTCCAAAGATCATTACCATCCTGAGGCTGGTGTATATCCTTCTTGACCCCATTGTTTGCTCTGACTACATATATTGATATCCATAAACAAAATGTAATTTAAAAATTTTTAAAAATTCTTAATTGTTATATATGACAGCAGGATGCATTACAATTCATATTACACATATAGAGCACAATTTTTCATATCTCTGGTTGTACACAATGTAGAGTCACACCATTCGTGTTTTCATATATGTACTTAGGGTAATGATGTCCATACAATTTCACCATCTTTTCTACCCCCATGCCTCCCCCCTTCCCTCCCTTCCCTTTGCCCTATCTAGAGTTCATCTAATCCTGTCACGATCCCCCTCCTAACCCCACTATGAATCAGTCTCCTTATATCAGAGAAAACATCTGGCATTTGGCTTTTTGGGATTGGATAACTTCACTTTAGCATGATATTCTCCAATTCTATCCATTTATCTGCAAATGCCATGATTTTATTCTCTTTTATTACTGAGTAATATTACATCGTGTATATATACCACATTTTCGTTATCCATTCATCTACTGAAGGGCATCTAGTTTGGCTCCACAGTTTAGCTATTGTGAATTGTGCTGCTATAAACATTGATGTGACTTTGCCCCTGTAGTATTCTGTTTTAAAGTCTTTTGAGTATAGACCAAGGACTGGGATAGCTGGGTCAAAAGGTGGTTCCATTCCCAGTTTTCCAAGGAATCTCCATACTGCTTTCTAGATTGGCTGCACCAATTTGCAGTCCCACCAGCAATGTATGAATGTGTCTTTCTCCTCACATCCTTGCCAACATTTATTGTTGTTTGTTTTCTTAATAGCTGCCATTCTGACTGGAGTGAGATGAAATCTTAGAGTAGTTTTGATTTGCATTTCTCTAATTGCTAATGATGATGAACATTTTTTCATATATTTGTTGATTGATTGCATATCATCTTCTGAGAAGTGGGCTTTTTTTCTGTTGATCACAACAGATTTGTCTATTTTATTAGTCTTTTCGAAGAACTTTCAAAGACCTAGAATTTGATTTTATTGATAAGCTCTTTTCGTTTCTGTTGTTAATTTTGTTCTTCCTAAATTATTTACTTCCTTCAACTCTGAGTTTATTCTGCCACCCTTTTTCTAGTTTCTTGAGTTGAAAACAAATTCATTCATTTTCAAATATATACATTTGAATTTATGCATTTCCCTTTAAGCTCTACTTATCTGTATTCTCTATTTTTTCTTGTTTTATTTTATCACAACTTTTTAAAGATATAATTCATATATTATAAGCTTCTCTCTCTCTCTCTCTCTCTCTCTCTCTCTCTTTCTCTCTGATGGTGGGAATTCAACATGGCTTCATGCATGCTAAGTATGTGCTCTACCACTGAGCTACACCACAACCCAAATTCACCATTTAAGATTCAAATTCAGTGCTTTTTAGTATGTTTACAGAGTTGTGCAGCCAATATCACTGTCTGCTTTTAAGTTATTTTTATTATCCCATATAAAATCCTATACATGTTAACAGTTAGTCTTGTTTTCTACTACAAGCAGTGACTTTCTTTGTCTCTGTATGGATTTATTTTTTCTGGACATTTCAAAGAAGTATGACCATATAATATGTGATTCTAGTGACTTATGTCTTTCACTGAGCATGTTTTTAAGGTTCATCCATGTTATAGCATGAATCAGTAATGCATTTTATGGCCAAATAATATTTCATTGTATGGATTTATCATATTTTGTCTTATCCATTCATCAGTTGGACAATTGAGTTGTTACCACCTTGGACTATTATGCTCTTATGAATATTTGTGAAAAGTTCTTTTGTGAATGTGTTTTCAACTCTCATAAACATATATTTAGAAGAAAACCTGCCGAGTCACGTGGTAACTCTATGCTTAACATTTTGAGGAATTGCCAAAGTATTTTCCAAAACAGCTGCATCATTTTACATTCCAAAGGCAATGCATGAGGGTTCCAATTTCTTCACATCCTCACCAACACTTATTGCTATCAGTCTTTTTGATTATAGCAGCCAGTGGATGTTTTGATTTTGGTTTATATTTCTCTAATGACTAATGATGCTAATTCAAGCATTTTATGTGGTTTTTGGCCACTGGTTTGTCTTCCTTGGGGAAAAGTCTGTTCCAATCTTTTGTTCGTTTTTAAATCAGGTTATTTTAATTTTACTCATTTTATTTCTTATATTTTTAGTTGTAGATGGACACAAGACCTTTATTTTATTTAATTATTTTTATATGGTGCTGAGCATCGAACCCAGTGCCTCACATGTGGTAGGCAAGCGCTCTACCACTGAACTACAGTGCAGTTATTGAGTTGTAAGAAATTCTTTCTGGATTCAATTTATTTTGTTTCTTTTGCACTGAGGAATGATTTTTTTGGGGAGTGGGGGTACTGAGGATTGAACCCAGGAGTACTTAAAAACTGAGACACATTCCCAGCTCTTTTGATTTATTTTTTGTTTTAGTAGCAGGGTCTCACTAAATTGCTTAGGACTTCATTAAGTTGTTGAGGCTGGCTTTGAACCTGTGATTCTCCAGCCTTAGCCTCCCCGAGTCACTGGGATTACAGATGTGAGCTACCACATCAAGCTCTGAGGAACACTCTTTAGTCATTTCATTAGACAAGGTCTTTTGAAGAAGACTTTTCTTTGTTTGAAAAACATTTTTTCACACTTCTTTTTTCTGTTTTCCCAGTGCTGTCTTCTACACATTGGGTTGGAAATATCCCTGCAGAGAGGTTTCACGTTTGCTTTTGCTGGTCCCAGGAGTTTCAGGATGTCACTTTGTGATCTCTGCATTCTGCAATGTGTTAAATTAGATTCTACCTTCATGCACGATCCAATCAGGGATTGAAATCTGCCAGAGAATCCTTTCTTTCTACTCAGAGCTTGAGGAAAAGACCACCTTTCTTGGGCAGAGGGAAGAATTTATCTAATGCTCTTTTTACTGAGAGGGACCCAGGTTTATAAAATAGTAGTTTTATTTCTCCACCTTATGTGAGCCCAGTCTACATCTCTTATCCAATATGAGCATTAGAACCCAACCCCTGGAGCAAGCATCTACTCTTGCTTACGTTTTGCCTGTGATTTCCCATATCATTTCTTGCATCTTGAGATTTCCTATTATTTCTTTGGAGTTTAGTTTTGTTTTAAGCATGTCTATGTATTGTAATATGAGATTCCTCAGTATTTCAGTCCTTTATATTCTAGGAATTAGTTTACGTTGCTTTTATACTATTAGAAAATTTTTTGTGTTGGGTGTGGTAGTGCACATCTGTAATCTCAGTGGCTCAGGGGATCTGAGGCAGGAGGAGCACAAGTTCAAACGTAGGCTCAGCAACTTAGTGAGGCTGTAAGCAATCTAGTAAGATTGTGTCTCAAAAAATAAAATAAAATAGAAAGAAAAATTGTTTGTGCTACACAACTTTATGGAACTAATGTAACAGAATAGAAAAGTCCTTAAAAATTTGGGGCAATAAGCCTGAGAATTATCATAATTTCACTTTGTAGAAAGAGCTGTTTTTTTCACATTTTAGTTTGTATCAGAATCACCTGAAGGCTTCTTGAAAACAGATTTCTGGGACGTACCCTGAGTTTTTGATTCTGTATGTCTTGAGTGGGGTCTGAGAATTTGTTTCTCCAACAAGTTCCCAGGGGATGCCGTTATCCCGGGGGACTATACTCTAAGAACAATTTATATAGAGGAAGCAATATATTTTTTAGCACCTTTTGGCATCCATGTTTTGAACAAACTCAGTTTTAAGCTTAATTTATAGATCAGATGATTTTCCAAAGTTTGTGCTAACAAAATTGGAGATGACTGGGATATACTTCATTTTGTGAAGTTGCAAAATTTAACATTTTAACAGACAAGTCTGCTTTTTATATTATTTTTTAAGTTGTAGTTGGACACAATACCTTTATTTTATTTATTTATTTTATTTTTGATGTGGTGCTGAGGATCGAACCCAGGGCCTACGCACGTGGTAGGTGAGCACTCTACTACTGTACCACAACCCCAGCCCCCAGCTGTTTGTTTTTTACTTGAGAATTACTTCTGTTGGTTTTTTATTTTCTCTCTCTCCTAAAAATAACTATTTCAAATGAGAGTTATCTGGTTTTAATAATATTAACCAATGGAATGCAAAAATCATTGCAAGGGTCAAATGTAAACATTATCAGAAAATAAATTGAAGCACTACCTTCACTTAGTAGTGATACTAAGCAGAAACTCCAAGGTCTAGTCACAGATGATATGCTAGGCAAACCCTTCTGCATCAACTACTGACTTTTCCCAGTAAATCTCAGTTGTAGACAGAAGAGACCTTGCAGATGCATCATCACATGGGCTCTTGTCCTTGTCCTTGCTGTTCAGAGTGGTCTCAGGACTATTTGAATAGGTGTAACCTGGGAGCTCCCTGAACTACAGAATCTTCAGTCCCATCCAGACCTACTGAAGCAGAATCTTCATTCATGGTTGGTTCAAATGCACATTTAAGTCCCAGAGTTCCCAGATTCTGCATTTCTGAGATGCTCTCAAGTGATGTTGATGCTGCATAGAGGATCTGCTTAACCACAGTTTAAGAAGCAGAGCTCTGCTCCCTTCTCTCCTTATCAAAATGAATAACATCCTGAAAAATGCTAACTTTGCTAAGTAGTTCAATTGTACTTCAATTCAGTAATGATTTATGGACCCCATGGTGGCAATGATCCTGAAGAGAGGAAAATAAAGACAAGACAGGCTCAGCTCTCAGATGAAATGAATTTGGCAGGCAATGTTATAGAACAATGGGAAATGATTGCTAAAAGAAAGCCCTAAAGAACAATACTAATCATTCTAATTAAAAACAGCTAGATATAATTATACCAAAAGAAGTCGAGAGTTCAATAATGCTATCTTAATTTGAAAGAATATAAAGCAATGAAAACATACAAAATTATATAGTATTTAGATGGAACTCATCACATTACATTAAGTACATAATTTGATGAATTAAAGCAATTCCACAGTCACTGTTTTGATTCAGAGGCTTTGGTATCTTAAGCTATGTACAGAAGTTGTTAGTGTGAAGGATATACATATTTTATTTAAACTGTGCGTTCCAAAGTGCCTTGAAGATTTTCCACCTTCAAATAGAAAACTTTTCAAAATTGGCTATCATATCTCAGTGCTGACTTGTGTCACTCAAAAGGAAGGAAACAGACTGACTTCCCTGGTTTGAGCATGAATGTCAAATAGTCTTGCAGTTTGGTGGTTTGTGCTGTGACAAAGCATATTGCTAATGAAAATGTAACCACACATGCTGGATTAAGACTGGATTAAACCTGATTCCACTTCACAGAGGCAAGCTCATCATTCATTCATTCACACGTGCACACATACATATATGTATATTTTAACCTGCAGGTACCCAGGCTAAGTTTGTAATGATAAATTTCCTATTGACTCTATAGAGCACAAGGGCAGATTCTTTTCTTGTTTTGTTCTTTTCATGAAAGAAAACATGAATGAAACTCCTGAGAAACATTCTTTCCATAAACAACATTTTTATCGTCTTTCACCTTTCTTGGTTTTTCTAAGGTTAGGTAATAGAAGGTTTACAAATAGGATGGTATTCTTACCTGAAGAAAGAGGAAAGTCTGTGAATATTTTTATTGGTGGAAAATCTTTCCATCCCTATATCAAGTACATTTAAATTTCAGTGGATATCTAGTAATTTGGATAAATCCATCCATCTATCTTTAAAAAAGAAATCTCTTTTTCTTTCATCCAGCCATCCATTCAACAAATGCCTATAATAACAATTACAATACAAATGCCTAAATAACAATTTAGGCAACAGGCAGTATACTCAATGCTACAATGTAAATAAAAAAATACTCCAGTCCTTGTACTCAAGGACTTTTTAGATTAGTAGGGGAGATAAATATTCAAAGCAATAATTATAAGATGGTAAGACACAGGCCATCATGCTGTGTTATGGAAGCTGATGTGTATGAGGCCTTTCTCTCTATGTTACCAGTTGGTGTAATAATTGCCAGGCCTTCAAGTTTCAGATTAGCTGGAGTCTAGCCCCAGGCTACCTGGGCTTAAATCCTTTCCTCACTGCTTGGTAATTGTGTGGCCATGAATAAATTAAGTGACCAGTCTGTGCCTCGATTTCATCATCTGTGAAATGGAGATAATAATTAGACCTCTTGCATAAGGCTGATACCAAGACTAAACAACTTAATATATGTGAAAGCACTGGAATTAGTAATACTTAGCAGTGTTTATATATGCTATGTAAATGTTAATTATAATTATCACCCTTTATTTTCATAATGAACTTAATATTACAGTAGAACAATGGTCTTCAAAGATAATCCATTAGAAACTGGAAGGAAATACTAGAAATACAAGAAACTATTTTTTAAATTATTTTTCAATTTCTATTTTTGTATGTCTTATAATGTATCTAATATATTAGAGAAGTATACATGCATAGTTTGTTAGTGAATGAGCAGCTAAGTTTTTTATTGGCAAGGCACTCAAAAAAAAAAAAAAAGCTTAAAGATGCTATATTACAGAAGGACATCACACCCCTGTCCACAGAAAGGACTCCAATTTATAATTTTCCTTTGTAAATCACCCTTACATATATTATCCCAAGTGTCAGGAAGATACTGAACACATTAGTAATGATATATTTTCATCTGCTTCTGATTCTTACCACATCCAATGGACAGAATTGAATGGTACGAATACAGGCATTCTGGAGTCAATTAATCAAGAAGTCACTCCTACCTTTCCTCTTGAGGAATGTGATAGGCTTCACGGAATTGGCTATTTTACTAGTATTTTCTCATCACACACACTCACCTATAGAACGGCAGTGACACATGAGATGTAAAATCCATTAGAATATAAATTATATAAGTTGACCATATCATTAGCCAACATTTTCCCCAGTAATCTTTTTCCAAAATGGTGTGTGTGTGTGTGTGTGTGTGTGTGTGTGTGTGTGTGTGTGTTTACTTTTCTGAAACTTGCAAAGCCCTTTGAGAAAAGTATATAGAAATATTTACTATTGAAAGCAATCTGGACTTTCCTGTCTGAATGGTTCATTTTAAGATTTTTTTTGTGTGTAAAAGAAGCTGAAGATGGTAACAGAACAACAGCTGCTTAGCTATAAATTAGTAAAACAAGCTCCTCATGCCAGATTATTATTGAAGGGTTTTATTTAAAGCAATTTACAAACTGGTGAAGGATTTTACTTAACACATTCATACTTGATACAGCTTTTGAAGCAATTTAGAGAATGCTGGGGGATCAGATGGAAGCTGCTTCCTTTCCCTTTGCTGAGAATATGAAGATTAATTTATGTAAACAACGAGGAAAGGCATGTTTGCTAGAAATTGCATAAGCTGACTACATATTTAATTGGGGTTCCATAAGAACCTGCTCATCAAAAAGAAAAGAATATAAGCTCAAAAGAGAGAGTCATCATCGACTTCTCAATCACGAGAAAAATAATACAGAGGAGTTGGTGGTAATTAGCAGGGACCCTGGGTGCCTACAAATTATTAACTTTCAAAATTCTGTCCTTAGCTTTAAAAAGTACCCTTTCTTTTACCAAAGATAATTTCTCTTAATTGAGTTATTTTCACCTTTGGTTTGGTTTGGCATCTTCTTTTAAGAGACAAAAATCCAAGGATATTTTCTCAACAGTCTACTCCGCATTGGGAACTGACTGAGTTCTGTCTGGAACTCATTAACTTCTTCCTCAGTTTCTCCAACCACAAAAGAAGCATAATTATGCCTACCTCATAAGTTTGCTGTGTAAGTTTATTAGCTCATGTTGATGAAGCATTTCTGAAGATGGAATGTACTGATTATTATTACTTGTGATAAACTTATTTACATAATTTGGGACACATGCACTGAATTTTTAATTGAAAATAAATGAACCTCAAATATCTCTTCTTTTGATTGTGTGTGTGACAATGTGATTTGGTCTTTTAAGAAAAGCAAATATTGCCGGGTGTGGTGGTTCACCCTGTAATACCAGAGACTCAGGAGGCTGAGGCAGGAGGATTGCAAGTTCAAAGCCAGCCTCAGCAACTTGGTGACACTTTAAGCAACTTAGCAAGACCCTATCTCAAAATAAAATCTGGAAAAAAAGCAGGCTGTGGATATGGATCAATGGTTAAGTGCTCCTGGATTCAATCCCCAGTACCAAAATAAATAAATAAATAAATAAATAAATAAATAAATAAATAAATAAATAGCAAATACTGTTAAATACAGTCTAATTTGTTAATGAAGTATGCCTTATAGCATCTGTTTAATTGAAATATTATACCTTCATTGTGCACATATAAGTAATATACTCATAATAACTTGTAAGTGTTGTGAAATGTGAATTCTCATGTCTTTGTCATTTTTAATTTTTTGAAGATTTGTGTATTTACTCTCCTTAAATGAAACCCAAAGAATGCTGGGAGCATGAATTCGGAATACTACTTTCCTTATGAGTACTTGTGTTGATATTTCCAGACTTTCATTATTTTAATGTGAATGATTTAAAAAAAAATTCCAGAGCTGCAAAGCACACCAGGAACAGCTCATTTCTTATTAATGAAACCACAGATACTTACTGAGCATTTTCTATATCCTGGTCATAATATAAATAATGGGACCAGTGGTTCTCAAAGTGTGATCTCAGAACCAGCATCAATGGCAGCAGCATCTGGGAACCTGCTAGATAGGTGAATTCTCAGACCCCCCTGACTCATCAGAAGTTCTGGCAACAGGGCCCAGCAATCTCTGTTTTAACGAACACGCTAGTTGATTCTAATGTTGTCTAAGATTGCTACTCTGGAGGATACAAAATTGGGTTAGAGTGTTTGTAACTTTTAAACATCCATACCTGTTTTTGTGGCCAGCATTTGGACTGACATATTCTGTTAGTGCACATCTTCTACATAAATGTATCTGTCTACTAATTATGTCTTTGTGCTTACAAGTTTAATTAGAGAAACCCTCTACATTATCACTGCTTGCACCTTCACACTGTAAGCCCAGTAGGTAATGAAGTTGTTTCAGGAGTGTCAGATTTTCTCACCTGAGTTAAATGGGTGCATAATCAGTCCTAGGCTGCAGGGATTAGTATAGGACCCACATGTGGGCAGTTGGTTATTTAAAGACAATGAAGCGGGCAGACCAGCATCTGAGGGTGGCGCCATGGAAGGTGGTAGCAGCAGGAGGGGTAGCTCGTGGCTTGTTACTGGGCTTTTGACTCTGGGTCTTTGGTGCATGCATTTTAGCTGGGTGGAATCGTTGGATTGTCACAGGATTCTGCCTTCCCATGTGAAAGAGTTTTTTTCTGCCAGGCAACGTGGCTTTACTCTTACATCTAAAAGTAAGTATAAGAAGCTTTGTCCTCTAATGGCAAGAGATTGTTTCAGGAGCTGCCTGCCAGCATTTTGTAGGGCAAATAGGAATCTGAGTGTAAATTATCAGACATTTGGGCCTCCTGGGGGTAGAGCAAGGGGCAGGAATACTCAACTGGTCTAGCAGGGGAGGAATCTGTTTCAGTCTCATCTTGGCAGTTTTCATAGGTAGGTCTGTCCTTGAGCTTAACGTTCTAAGTAGAAGGATGTTCTAAAGCATGGAATGCACAACTGGTAACCAGGGCAACTACAGTGGACTAGGAAGCACAAGAGGGCAGATGGCTTGTCTTGGGTCATAGTGACTGGGATGGTCGTCAGCCCTAGGGCTGTCATTCTCAGACTTAATTCCAGTGGTGGGGTGATGCGTGTAGAGGAAACTCACTCCTAGTTGCTGTGGAATCAAGAGCTGGCTTTATAGATGGGTGGACACAGCTGAATCTGCTAAGTAACTGCCCTGTCCTGCAAGGTTGGTAGATAGGGAGCAAGAAATGGGTAGGGAGGGTTTTAGTAAGCTTTCTCTGTGGGAATCTGTGGTAGCAGCCTCCTGAAGCTTCCCCTTTTCTTTCCCCACAGGCATCCAGTTCCTGCACAGTTACTGGCTTCTCCATTTTGAGGCAGCTCACTTCTTGGGGATTTCCTCAATACAGCTATGGGCCTGGGTGCCAATTGCTCCCCATGGCACTGACCTTATTCTAGAGTTCAAGGACCATCAAAGGAGTCCTCAAAGAGTCCTTCTGGGCTCTTTCCCCATTATCTTACCATCCTATCAGTCAGAGAGAGGATCGTTATTGGAGATCTACTGTTTACTAACGTATTGGATGGAGGTGGTGCCTGCTCTCATGGCAGAGGGAAAGGCCTCATCCACGGATATTGCAGACGCCAGCCTGAATGAGTGTTCCAGAACCCAAGAAAAGCGAGATGTGGTGTTGCTGTTCATGTCCTTGTTCCATACACAACCACCTCTGTTTCACCTGCCTCATATCCAGGAGCCCTTTATCCCTAATGTGGAACAGCTGATTCTGGGCCAGAATCACAGGCAGGTAGACCATGGCCAGGCTCAGTTCCCAGCAGAAAAGCTCTGTCACCTGCAGGATCACAAAGTGAACCTTCACAGAGCTCTCTGGGGTGGGTGCATTGTTGCACCCAAGACTTTCAGCTTCCCTCGCTGTCAGGGGACCTGCCTGGCTCTGACCAGTGAGCCCCATCACTCCAGCTCTGAGTGCTACAAGGTAAAATGTGAAACTTTGTTCTCTTCTGGGGATATTTTGGGAAAGGACAAATGCTCAACTCTCTAGGCCTGTCTCCTTTTGTGTCAAAGACGTCAATGAAAGTGGCTCTAACGTAATCCAGTACTCATGTAATTTTGTCATATCTTCTCCCATGGTGACCTCATGCCCTATCCTCATTGTCCATAAGAAACAACATCAATTTCCTAACAACTGTTTTTAAGTAGCCCTAATCTAGAGACTTCCCATGCCCTCCTTCTCCTTTCCCATTTACCCCTGTCAGATCTACTCATGTTCCTAAGGATGAGGCTCTGGCTCTAATAATGCTCATTGCCTGTTTTTTTTTTTTTTTTTTTTTTTTTTTTTTTTTTTTTTTTTTTTTTTTTTTTTGCCTCCACAGATGGAGGCACCTACCTGTTCCTGGCTCTTCCAAGTCTGTGGTCCCATCAAGATGAGGCTTTTCTCCTTGATGGTCCAGGATGATGAATACAAGATGAG
The DNA here is from genome assembly GCF_045843805.1 of Urocitellus parryii. Classification (NCBI taxonomy): domain Eukaryota; kingdom Metazoa; phylum Chordata; class Mammalia; order Rodentia; family Sciuridae; genus Urocitellus; species Urocitellus parryii. Next base: position 44,277,201 of record NC_135531.1, on the reverse strand, counting down.
CGTGCACTTCCTGAACACATCCCTGATAGAAAAGTGTGGCTGCTCCTGAGATACCCTGGAGGCTCTTGTGGGTCCCATACCCACTCAAATCCCAGGACTCTAGTGAGGGACTGGGTTTGACACTGGAAGTAACTAAAGTTCTTCAGAGGGTGAGGGGATTCGACTTCTTTATTTTTCAAAGCCCAGGAAGAAGGATGGCATTTATGGGAGTCACCCTGCCTTGGCCACTTTTCTTTGACATGGGCAGAAACCTTGTACTGCTATTATCAGACATTCCTAGGGCTGGGCCATTAGTTGTCCAGACATCTGAATATTGCTCTGTCCTGGATTACGTCAGTGAGCCATGCTTCATGGAGGCCACTTAAGTGGGAAAAGAGGAACCAAAATAGGTGGGTGTGTTCTTGGGTTGGAGCTAAAACAGTATTGGTTAAAGGGGGCTGTTTCAGATCCTTCTGGGCTCTTCTGCCATTGTACTGCTCTGTACCACAGGCCTGGAGCTGGTCCACAGCTGGCCTAGGCCTTCCTCCACACCTAGCTTGCCTGGCTTCTTTAGTGAGTGAAGGCTATGTCCGAGGGAGTGTCCTGTCACAGGCTATGCATGGATTCAGGGCACCAAGGCCTTCACAACTACCTGGTGAGAGTCGGATCAGAGCCTGGATGTTGCTAGGGGTGGAGAATGTCACTTGAGACTGATCTTTGGTGGAGGGGGTCTTTGGACTCATGGGAGGATTAAGTCCTTCATTATTTAAGGCACTTCCTGCCTGATGACTTCAATGATATTAGCTTTATTTACTCTCTTCAATAAAACTCCACTAACATCATTGTTGGTCTTTTTTATTTTTATTTGTTCTACTTGGTTGTACATGACGCGGCAGAATGCATTTCAGCTCATCGTACAGAGTGCAACATTTCAATTCTCTGGTTGTACACGGTGTAGAGATGCACATTCTTCGACATTCTACAATCATCCATGTACCTAGGGTAATGATGTCCATCTCGTTCTACCATCTTTCCTACCCCCCCCCATAACCCTTCTTCACCCTCCCCTTTTCCCAAAGTTCCTCCATTTTTCCCATGCCCCCCCCAAATCATAGATCAGCACCCACTAATCAGAACATTTGGCCTTTAGTTTTTTGGGATAGGCTTATTTCTCTTAGCATGACATTCCCTAACTCCATCCATTTACCTGCAAATACCAAAATTTTATTCTCTTAATGCTGAATAATATTCCATTGTGTATATATACCACGGTTTCTTTATCCATTCATCTATTGATGGGCATCTAGGTTGGTTCCACAGTGTAGCTATTGTAAATTCAGCTGCTATAAACATTGGTGTGACTATGTCACTATAGTATGCTGATTTTAAGTCCTCTGGGTATAGACTGAGGAGTGGGATCGATGGGTGAAATGGTGGTACCTATCCAAGAGCATGGGAGCTCTTTCCATCTTCTAAGGTCTTTTTCAATTTCCTTTTTTAGTGTTCTGTAGTTTTTATTGTAGAAGTTTTTCATCTCTTGTTAGATTGATTCCCAAGGTTTTTTTTTTTTTTTTTGAAGCTATTTTGAATGGGGAAGTTTTCCTAATTTCTCTTTCAGAGGATTCATCACTTATGTATAGAAATGATTTATGGGCATTGATTTATATCCTGCTATTTTGCTGATTCATTTATTCTAGAAGTTTTCTGGTGGAATTTCTTGGATCTTCTAAATATAGAATCACCTCCTCGGCAAATAGTGATAGTTTGAGTTCTTTTCCTATGCATATCCCTTTAATTTCTTTTGTCTGATTGCTCTGGCTAGAATTTCAAGGACTATATTAAACAGAAGTGGTGAAAGAGGGCATCCCTGTCTTCTTCCAGTGTTTAGAGGAAATGCTTCCAATTTTTCTACATTTAGAATGATGTTGTCCTTGGGCGTAACATAGATAGCTTTTACAATGTTGAGGTATGATCCTACTATTCCTAGTTTTTTGTTTTTTTAAATTATTAGTTGTTCAAAACATTACAAAGCTCTTGACATATCATATTTCATACATTTGATTCAAGCAGATTATTAACTCCCATTTTTACCCCGTATACATATTGCAGATTCACATCGGTTACACATCCACTTTTTTACATACTGCCATACTAGTGTCTGTTGTATTCTGCTGCCCTTCCTATCCTCTACTATCCCCCCTTCCCTCCCTTCCCCTCCCCTCCCATCTTCTCTCTCTACCCCATCTACTGTAATTCATTTCTCTCTTGTTTTTTCCCTTTCCCCTCACTTCCTCTTATATGTAATTTTGTATAACAATGAGGGTCTCCTTCCATTTCCATGCAATTTCCCTTCTCTCTTTCCCTCCCCCCTCTCGTCCCTGTTTAATGGTGATCATCTTCTCATGCTCTTCCCCCCTATTCTGTTCTTAGTTTTTTTGGTTTTTGAACATGAAGAGGTACTGTATTTTATCAAATGCTTTTTCAGCATCTATAATAAGTCTATTGATGTGATGTATTACATTTATTCATTTCCATATGTTGAAACAACCTTGCAGTTCTGGGATGAACCCCATTTGATCATGGTGCATTGTCTTTTTAATGTTTTTGTATGAGATTGGCCAGGATTTTATTGAATTTTTGCATCTGTTTATTAGGGATATTGGTCTAAAGTTTTCTTTCCTTGATCTGTCTGGTTTTGGTATCAGGGTGATGATAGCCTCATAGAATGAGTTTGGAATGGTACCCTTCTTTTCTATTTCAATGAATAATTTGAGGAATATTGATATTCTTTTTTGAAGGTCTTGTAGAACTTGGCTGAGAATCCATTTGGTCTTGGTCTTTTCTTGGTTGGTAGGTTTTTGATGGAGTCTTCTGTTTCCTTGCTTGAAATTGATCTGTTTAAATTGTATATATCCTCCTGATATGTTTCTAGAAATTTGTCAGTGTCATTGAGATTTTCGATTTTATTGGAGTATAAATTTTCAAAATAGTTTCTAATTATCTTCCGTAATTCTATAGTGTCTGTCATGATTTTTCCTTTTTCATCACAAATTTTATTTGAGTTTTCTCTTCGTTAGCATGGTTAAGGGTTTACCAATTTTATTTTTTCAAAGAACCAACTTTTTTGTCAATTTTTTGAATTGTTTCAATTTCATTGATTTCTGCTCTGATTTTAATTATTTCCTGTCTTCTACTACTATTGGTGTTGATTTATTCTTTTTTCTAGGGATTTGAGATGTAATGTTAGGTCATTTATTTGTTGACTTTTTATTCTTTTAATGAATAGGCTCAATGCAAAGAACTTTCCTATTAGTATTGCCTTCATGGTGTCCCAGAAATTTTGATATGTTGTATCGGTGTTCTCATTTACCTCTAAGAATTTTTTTTGTCTACTTCCTGATGTCTTCTGCTGCCTATTGCTTCAATATCATATTATTTAGTCTCCAGGTGTTGAAGGAGCTTCTATTTTTTTATTCTATCATTGATTTTTAGTTTTATTCCATTATGGTCTGATAGAATACAGGAATACAGGGTGGTATCTCTATTTTTTTTTTTTTTTGTATTTGCTGAAAGTTGCTTTGTGGCATATTATATGGTCTGTTTTAGAGAAGGATACATGTGCTGCTGAGAAGGTGGTGTATTTGCTTGATGACGGATGAAATACTCTTTATATGTCAAGTCTAAATCATTGATTGTATTATTGAATTCTATAGTTTTAGTTTTTGTTTGGAAGATCTACCCTGTTGTGAGAGATGTGTGTTAAAGTGACCCCAAATTATTGTGTTGTGATCAATTTGCTTCTTGAAATTGAGAAGGGTATGTTTGATATACATAGATGCTCCATTGTTTGGGGCATAGATATTTATGATTGTTACGTCTTTTTGATGTATGGTTCCCTTAAGCAGTATGAAATGTCCTCCTTTATCTCTTCTGACTAACTTTGGTTTGAATTCCATTTTAACTAATATTAGGATGGAAACCCCTGTTTATGTGACCCATGTGAGTGATATGTTTTTCCCCCCATCCTTTCACTCTGTGGATGTCTTTTCCTATGAGATGAGTCTCTTGAAGGCAACATATTGTTGGGTCTTTTTTAAAAATCCAATCTGCCAGTCTGTCTTTTAATTGATGAGTTTAAGATATTTACATTCAGGGTTATTATTGAGACATGGTTTGTATTCCTGGTCATTTTGCTTTATTTTTGTTTTGTAACTTGACTTGGTTTCTACTTTGATTGGATTTTTCTTTAGTGTAGTTCCTCCCTTTGCTGATTTTCATTTCCTCCTCATGAAATATTTTGCTGAGAATATTTTGTAGTGCAGGCTTTCTCATTGTAAATTCTCTAAAGTTTTGTTTTTCCATGGAATGTTTTATTTTGTCATCAAATCTGAAGCTTAATTTTACTGGATATAAGATTCTTGATTAGGCATCCATTTTCTCTCAGAGCTTGGTATATGTTTTATGATCTCCTGACTTTGAAGGTCTTAGTTGAAAAATCTGAGATACAAATTGGTCTCCTCCTATGTGACCTGATTCCTCTCTCCTTATTCTGTGTGCTAGGCACTTTCATTATAATGTGCCTTGGTGAAGATCTGTTGTAATTTTGTACATTTGTGTCCTGTAAGCCTCTTGTATTTGATTTTCCAATTCATTCTTTGTTTGGGAAATTTTCTGATATTATTTCACTGAGGAGATTGTGCATTCCTTTGATTTGTATCTCTGCCTTCCTCTATCCTGATAATTCTTAGATTTGGTTTTTACATGTTGTCCCCTAATTCTTGAAGGTTCTGTTCATGGTCTCTCACTGTCTTCACTGTGTGGTCAACTTTATTTTCAAGATTATATATTTTGTCTTCATTGCCTGAGGTTCTGTCTTCCAAGTGATCTAGTCTGTTGTTGATGCTTTCTATTGAATTTTTTATTTGGTTTATTGTTTCCTTTATTTTAATAATTTGTTTCTTTCCCCCAGAGTCTCTTTCTTGAAATCTTTTATTACCTGTATTTTCTCTTGTATCTTTGTTGAATCAGTCAATTGTATTTACTCTCTTGATTCGTTCTTTGCTTTGCAGATCATTTTAATTATGTGCATTCTGAACTCCTTTTCTGATGTTTCATTAACTGTGCTGTCAATGGAATCTATTATTGTATCAGCTTGGTTTGTTTTGGGTACTTTCTTCCTTTGTTTCTTCATGTTGTCTGTGTGTCTTCCTCTCGGACAGTGTGGATTAGAGGTACCTCTTGTAGTGTCCCTGTAGGTTACCAATACCTTGCCTGCAGGAACCTGGATGATGGTCTTGTAGGTCCTGGCTGTTACTAGGTGGAAGCCAACGCGTAAAGCCACCCCACACATTGGTGGATGGGGCCACAGCATAGTTGCTCTCTTCCTACCCTGCAGCAGCTGGAGTTGCCTTTTATTTTTGATCTCCATCAATGTCTTAGCACCTCTGAAGGAGAATAGGTGAATGTACATTGAGTTTCAAGCCTTCTTGTCGAGGATCATGGAAAAGAGAAGCAACTTGAAAGCTCTTTAAAAGAAATGCTTGTCCATTTTAACATGTACTCACATGACTTCTGGTTTTTGATTCTAAAACCTAGCTACAAAATGAGACACAGGGAAGTACTCCAATGTGGATGTTAGTGCCCAAATTACTTGCTAGCTATTGGTGCAGAAGAGAAACTGAAAGTTCATGATGACACTTTGCATCTTAGTCACATGACTTGATCTGTCTTCACTCCTTAGAAACGAAGGAGAAGCACATCAGTGAAACTTACAAATGGCCTTACACTAAGACACTCAGACACAGAATTGTATGTTTCTTGTTAGCTTGTCTTACTACTCATCCATGTAAATTGGTGTTTAGGCAGAGAGGTCTGGAACTAGAGAAGGTGTGGTCTTTCCTGTCCATTCTGAGCTTTGTCTCAGTTGGGTGGTGGATTTTCTGAAGTAAGGATCCACTAACTTTTGTTGATTACTAATTTTCTTAGTACATCGCAGCTGAGGTTCTGACAAATTTATGGAAGTAGTTTAATTTTTTTTTAATACCAGGAATTGAACCCCACGGTACTTAACTACTGAGCCACATCCTCATACCTTTTGAGACAGGATCTAACTAAGTTGCTGAGGTTGGCTTTGAACTTGTGATGCTTCTACTTCAGCCTCTTGAGCTGCTGGGATTAGAGGTGGAAACCACTGCACCTTGCAAACTTGGTTTAAATTTAAAAAAAAAAAAAAGTAAAGTATACAAGAAATGTCTTCTGTATACATTCAGTCCTACCCTGGGATAGACTGTGAGGTCTGACCTATGCCCTTCAAAACTACTTGCTTTGCATTCAAACACAACTTTAAAACAATACTGTAGCTACTTAGCAAGGATTTGGTACATTTCAGAATTAAATATTCAGAGACACCAGTATTATATAGGGTTTAAATAGTTCAGTAACTGATTACCTAATAGACACTCAAGGGGTGAAGTCACATTCTACTATGGTGCTGTAATTATCTCTGAATATATATCTTCATGTACAAGGATAATTTCTAAAGGGGAAACTGGTAGAGATGCGACTTGGTCCTGTTACACTTCTGAACTTCTAAAGACTGTCAATTTATATTTCCCTCAACTTTCAGTCTTCATTTTCCCTACCCAGAGAAAAGAATTCTGATTGGAATACATCATTTCATTGTTTTAATTTGAATCTTCAAAATAAGAATTTGAGTATTTTTTATTGCCATCTGAATTCCTTGAGTCTTTTATTAAATATTTTTTCTGGTTTTATAAAAATTCTTAATATACTAAATTACCTTTGCCACATTTTGTCTTAGTTTATCTCTTCTACATGAAGGTTTGATGTATATAAATTAGCTAATCATTGCTTTTGTTGATTATGGGTTTCTAATTCACTTAATCTTTCCTATAAAAAAGATCAAACATATTCTGTATCTTCTAGCTTTTGTGTCCATGGTCTTATTCACACATTTCTTTTGGAGGTTCATTTTTGGGTGTGGTGAGATGGGGTCTTGCATCTGGGCATGGCCATGTGAGTGAGTGGACTTCTGCCTAGCTCCAGGAAGGTTTGGGGCTGGGGGCTTCTCTTGTAGAAATATTTTTTTATATTGCTAAGTCAATGTAATTAAGATATCAAAGAGGAGATCTGGAAAGACTTTGTGTACCTTAGGGCAGAAGTTGGCAAGTTTTTCTGTAAAGGGTCAGAGAATAAGTGTTAAACTGTAGCCTATACGATCTCCGTCACTGCTATTCAACTCTAGCATCATAGCAAAAAAACCCAGCTTTTGAGGAAGTGTAAACAAATGAACATGGCTGCATCCCAAAAAACTTTATTCATGGGCACTGACATTTGAATTTAATATAATTTTCACTTGTCGCAAAATATTCTTTGCTCATTTCCAACCATTTGAAATAAAGACTAGTTTGCAAGTTGTGCAAAATTGTGATTGGCCAGTGGACCATGGTTTGCCAACCTATGCCTGAGGGTTCCATTAAGCAAGCTAGCCACAGCTAGCTACTGCTTTTTATGATTACATAAGCAATTGTATCCCGATTTATTTATGCCACTATTAGTTTTTTTATTACTTGCTGTTAAATAATTCTTATCTGATAAAGGTATAGATTTTCCTAAATATCCAGCTATTCTGATCTTTTATTGACTAATTCATACTTTCTCCATTGATTTGAGTACTACTTTTATTACATGTTGAACCCCTTTATAAGTGAATATTTTCTGGCATTCTATTTGAATCCACTGTCTTTGTTAATTTCCATATCAAGGTTATTCTGTCATTTTAATGTATATTAGGATTCTGAGAGGATGTGTTCTGTACACTAAATTGTCTTTCCCCTGGGTTCTTATGTCTACCTTTTCCATGGCTGATTCTAGAATAAGACTGAGTTTTATAAACATGGATTTGGGTTTATATAAGGTTTAGAGAGTAATTTGTAGAGAAAAGACAATATGATAATCTTACCCTTTCATTTAATGAAAGAGAAAGATATGAAAAGTTTCCTCTCTTTTTCCCCTTTCAGTCAAGGTGATATCTGTTTGAGGGGAGTTTTAATTGGGATCACTTTTATCCATTAGCCCATATTACTCTCCCCATGTAGATTCAGAGCTTTCTTTTTGTTCCACATAAAGACTAACGCAGAGTCTAGTGACTTCTGTGCTTGCACTTAGGCTTTGGAAAGATCCTCTGAGTAGTTTTTCCTTCTGTGTTAGATGTTATTTAATGCTAGTGAGTCTTCAGACTTGAGATTTTGGAACGGCAAGCTGGAGTTACGTACAACTACAGAGAAGTGGATTTGATTTCATTGCTGATTTGGATTTGTGTATATTCTTAGCATCATGTCTTAACAATGGAGAATCCAGGATGGATGCTCAAGATATGCTTAATTTGCATGCACAGACAATTCCTAAAAATAAGGAAGCAGAGTGCTTAGCACTTAGTGCTAAGATGTGGGAAAGAGGAGAATGTCAGAGCCTCATCCTCAGACTTAAACTCCATAGGAAAATGGACTCCTACTACCATGATATGCATCCTGGGGAGGCATGCTTTTGTGATTTGGGACCACTTCTCCAAGGACATGAATATGAGTGGCAAGTAGCCATCCAGGGAAGTAGGAAGTGGGTACAGGCTGAATGCAGCAGTTCTCACAATGTTCTGGAGAAAGAGTGGGAGAATGGTGGTTAGGTAAGTGCAGGAAGCAGAATAGAACCAGACTGTGGAGTTCGAGGGAGGGGAGTCAGAATGAGTCCAGATAAACACTGGGAAGAGAAGAATTGTTCTGGGCAGAACCACAAGAATGAGATCCTAATTAGAATAAGTCATACTTCATATATAACATGTCAAAATATACTCTACTGTCATGAATATCTAAAAACAAAAATAGAACTCTTCCCAGCAGAGCCCATAGCATCATGTATAATCAAATATTATTTGATTGCTTTTCTTCATGCAAGTGATTGTCACATGACCAAGAGATTACTTCTCTATGGTGACTGAACTAAAGTAACAAGGATGTCCATTAAAGCTGAACACATGCATACCCTGTGACTTAGCAATTGGACTGCTAGATGTTTCTTTTACCAAAAGACATAGCAGCACTAGGTATAAAAATCCCAAACTGAAGACTGCTCAAATACCTTAATGTCACTAAACTGTGTTTAAAACGGTTAAAGCAGTAAATTTTATGTGTATTTTACAGCAGTTAAAAAATACATAGTTTTAAAAGGGCAAAGCTAACATTTTAGGATAATGGATCCTTTTAGCTGGGGGCTGGGGGGCTGTCATGTCTGGAAGGGTGAGTGACAGGAGCTCTCAAGGTGTTAGAAACATTCTAGATTCTTAACTCGGGAGTCTCATGGGTATGTTCAACTTATGAAAATTCATCAAACCCTATACATATGTATACTTTATGTTTGTATATAATACTTCAATAAAAAATTATCCTGGAAGAAAAAGAAAAAGCAATGGGAAATTTTTAAGCCAATGAATTTGTAACAGGTTACACTGAAGTACTTGGTGCAAGGCCCTCTTTAGACATCTTATTTAGTCCTTCTAAATGCTGTGGGGTAGGTACTGTTTCATAGAAGAGGAAATCTAGGAACAGAGGTTTACTGAAGTAAGGAGCAGTCATCTACATTTTCATTTAGGCAACTTTTCAAATACTTCTATATACATCTCTTGGGGAATGCTCCTTAACCTATTCAGTTTAAAGATCTTTCCATCTTTGAACTAGAAACACTTCTAATTGTTAAAACTAGGCCCAGGCATTAAATTGCATGTCTCTCAACCAGAAGGAAAAATATTAATTATAGCTCTAATTTTCTTACATTAATTAAAGGGTAAACTGAAATCACAGGATGACTGCTAACTCTGGATTCTCTGGGTCATTCTAAAGCAATCAATAGACTTTTTAAAAATTTCAAGTGAATTAAAAATTTTTTGGTAAAAGATTTTCCAAATTTTAAGGGGTGGGAATCAAACTAGGAAGGCATTTGAAAAACTTCTCGGTGTCTCAAAGCACCTTTCACAGTGATGTTTTGGAAAAGATACGTTTTAAAATGCACACAATATATTACTTTGTAGTAAAATATTCACTTTTTGTTCCTTCCTCATCCCTATTTTACCTAGTAAAGAAACATTCTAAGCCTTTCCTCCTGAATTCTTCCCCAGTATGTCTGTCTTCTGTGCTCTCTGCCTTTAACTATTTGTTTCTCTAAGGCTTTGTTTATTGAGCTTTGCAACACCTTGTCCACCTTTATCCCTACTGCTTCCAGTTATCCCTGGCTGGTTGGTCAGAACTCAGAGTAGCTGTGGGTGGGATATGATATACTACAGAGAGGCATATGCCCATGGCTGGCTGCTCTGGGCCCTGTTCTCTGTCACACCTGATCAGATTTTTGAGACGACATCATGCCCCAGGGAGGGGTCTGGTTAAAATAAACCATTCAGAACCCTCTCTGGCATAGAGTGGCTATCAATTAGGTTGTGAAAGAAGGGGAGTCTTCCTGGAAAGGAGAAAGGAAAACAGAACAGGAAGTGGGGACAAGATGGGGTAAAGGGTTAGTTCTTATCGCAGCCAAACTAGTGCATCTTGCTCTGTATCATCTCAAACATCTCTGTGACCAGCACTTTACAAGATATCTGCTGGTAACTGCCATCTGTTTCACAATCCTGAATTTATGGGTGCCCCTGAGAAAAGAATACAGTAGCTGTTGAAAAAGACTCCCACATGAAGCCCATTGTGCTGTCTCCATAATTTTAGCCTGAATCCAGGCACGCTGACATATTTTAAATGGGAGTTCTGTTTGCATCCTTATTTACTGCAGACAAGCCATTCTGCTATGTGGAAATCTCTCATTTCCCTTCCCTACTGTGTCTTTGGTCAATGGTTATACACTCCCTCTCAGACAGCTGGTTGTGTATTAAAATCTATTTATAACAGTCAATGGACAACTGATTGTTTATGGGGAATCGTGGCAATTTTTGCTTAGAGAGTACAATTGGGACATTTTTTCCTGTGGTAAAGCGGGCTCAGCCACTGGACTCCACAAACATTGCCTTGCTTGTCCTCCTGCATTCTGTGGATGGAGGTTATCCTCAATGCTGATCATGAGTTCAAACCCAGCACTGGTCACTGTTTCTTTAGTCAAGGTTCTTGGGGGCTGTACAATGGAAAAAAATGAAACAATAAAGCTTTGTGAAGAACTGGAGAAATACTAAAGTGCCCACAGCTATGAGGAACGGCATACTAAAAGTCTGCAGTAGAGCTCATGAAACTGTAGTTCTACTTAAAAAATAACCATATACTAATAAGTATTCAGAATTGAAATAATAATTATTAAAATAATGGTTTGAGTTTTTAATATAGGAAAGAATAAAGAATTAAAATGGTCTATATCCTTTTTGCTCAGATAATACTTCCTATATTAAGAAAAATTGTCATTTACATATGGTTAACAAGCCCAGTATGGCTGTAAACTGAACATAGGTGAAAATTGAATAAAGCCTTCATAATTATCAGTTCAGAAAAAAATCGCATGTGTATATACATGAAGATAGGTGTATCCATGTCTGTGGAAGAATTTTTAGGAAGTATATGTAACAGCTACAATAACATGGTCCATCTCTTGCTGATTTTGATTTCAATTCTATTTTATCTCTAAAGCATATAATATCACATTTGTTTTATTGTCTTCTCCAGGAGATGTTAATGATTAAAGTACATATGATTTTATAGTGACTTTTTAATATTTTATTGTTAGGTAGGAACAATCTTTATTTTTATGTGGTGCTTAGGATAGAACCCAGTGCCTCACGCATGCTAGGCGAGCTCTCTACCGCTGAGTCACAACCCTAGCCCTTGATTTTATAGTGATTTTTAAGAGCTAATTAGAAGGAATATATTTATAAATTAAGATTTCAGAATTCTCAGAGTCACTTCATTTTTTGAATCAAATTTTTAATGCTTTTTCTTAATGTAGTGACTTTTGAATTGTTTGATCCATATTTTTCTATTTTTTTGGGGGGGGTACAATCTAGGAAATAAGCAGTCTTATATCGCTAGAGGAATTTGTTATTAATTCCATACTAGTCTGGACCTGCTTTCCAGAGACAGCAGGTGAAAGCCCATCATGCTTGCTTAGGAGGGCCTCTTGGAGGAGATTTGGTCCTTGGGCATTTCTCCTTTGGTCTCTTTTGAAGCAAAAGATGAATTAATAATGAGGTGCAGATGAATTAAGCCAAAGCCCTTTCAAGAGGACCCGGTAGAGCAATGTCATGATTTCAGCTCTTACTTTCTGCTTAAGGCCTTGGATTCTTCTGGGATACAAAACTGCAAAAATGTTCTGTAGAGGATGGGACCCATTTCGGGTTGCTCAGACAAGATCATCATTTACATTCCTGGTTCCCACCAGGGGCAGAGCTGAAGGTTGAACTATTTAAAGCTCTCCTTGTAGCCACATAGATGTTAAGCTGTCAGATGGGAAGAGAAAACCATTAATTCTTCTCAAATAAAGGCCCCTTTCTGTGGGTTTATCAGTGAAATGTAGCAGAAGTTCTGCAGTGACTGATGTCTCTGCAGGCTGTTTGAGGTGGAAACAAACAACTAAAATGGGAAGATAAAATTTTAAACAGGTCACAAGGAGTTAGTATTTTCAGAATTGTATTCAGTATGTGAATATAGATACATAGAAGGGAGTAGTCAAGAGAAACAATGGTAGTATATAATTTAAGCAAAAAACCCAGAAGCAGTAGTTTGGGGTTGTATTTTACTAGTGGTAAACTATTCATCAATCCCTATCTTTTACAATATAGAATATTTGAAAAAAAAATTTTATGGTACCAGGGATTGAACCCTTAGGGGCTTAACTAGTGAGCCATATCCCCAGCCCTTTTTTACTTTATTTAAAAATTCTAAGACAGGGTCTCACTAAGTTGCTGAGGCCCTTGCTTTGTTGCTGAGGCTGGCTTTGAACTTGGGATCCTCCTGTCTCAGCCTCCTGAGTTGCTGAGATTATAGGCATATGCCACCACTCCCAGAGATGCTTGGAAATTTTAAAAACAACCCTTTTTGATCAAAAAGATCCATGTAATACAATTTTCCACAGACTATGTGTCAAAGCTATAGCTCCCCAGGGTCAGCCAGGCCCCAGGATACAGAGTGACACTCTCTCCAGATGAACATGCGAACAGCCAAGACAGATGTCTGCCAGACGACTTTGGGAGTGTGTTCTTTTTTTCTAAAATTCTCTGTTAGGGTAGGTTCCTAGGAACAATGCTTGGTGATTTTGAAGATCCCTTTCTCTTTGTATTGTTTACCTACAGAAAGAGTGGTTTCCCAAGCTCACTGAAACAAAGGATTGGAACCTGCTTTCACCAAAGCTTTCTAGGGAACTTTGATAGGAGGAGGAATGTGTGTTATTCAGGAGAGTGACTTAAAGTCATTGGAGAAAGAGAGAGACTGACTTACACAGGTGAAGGCAAACCTAAGATAAGAGCTGGTGGATAGAGAACTTGAAGGGATGGAGAAATCATTGTGTTCCTTCATAAGCAGTGTGTACCCTGAACCACAGGCCAGTGCTGCTTATGCTGCCTCATTGGATCAGCTGGGCCTGGGAGAACTTAGATTTAGGATATTGGAATCTTTGTGGAGAGGGTTGGTATATTAAAATATTTCTCCATGTACCTATATGTGGTGGTGCATGCCTGTAATCCCAGTGGCTTGGGAAGCTAAGGCAGGAGGATGGTGAGTTCAAAGCCAGCCTCAGCAAAAGCAAGGCTCTAAGCAACTCAGTGGACCCCATCTCTAAATAAAATACAAAAAGGTGCTGAGGGTGTGGCCCAGTGGTTACACATCCTGGGTTCAATCCTGGGTAGCAAAAATAAATAAATTAATAAATATTTCTTTAGGGATTTTAATGTGCAATCATGAAATCAGCTTATGAGCAGGGAAATAATATATATGAGGAATGAGGACAATATTTCCAAAATATCCTATGGAAGAGTGGTATGTGCCTACAGGGAGGGCAGAAGTAGTTGGCAGCCATTTTTGGAGTCCAGCCACTACAGATGGTGTTTGAAAAGTATTGAGGAATAGTTTGGTGCAGTTTTAAGTCAACTTGTGAAGCAACTAAATGCTTACAAAACTCTACAGAAATAAATTTCTATCAAAAAGAAAACTTGCTGAAGCTCCCTGGGGAGGGAGGGTTGAAGGTAGGCATATTGAGATTGGTCCTCTGCAGCAGGTCTAATGTCCCATGAGAAAGTCACTTCCAGGATGGAGCTGGTAATGAGTTACTAACTGCCCAATGACTTGTCATGCCTCAGGACAACACTGAACCTTTCTGTTCCTGAAGTTTAGATCAGACTGTCCCTTTCCATTTCAGACCTCCAGGGCCAAACCACAGCCTGGGCAGAGGTGTCAGGAGGAAGGGTGTGGAGAATTCTGGGACATCCCTGGAGGGAGAAGGGCTGGGAAAAGTCATCGCTGGGAAATGATCTGAGACAGGTTGTGAGGGGAAGGAAGAAGGAGGCACGGGATAAGGTGACCAGCTGGAGACAAGCAGCATGTCTACCTCTGCCCTAAAGACAGGAGGTACCTACTGTGCTTAGGAGTGTCAGGGGCATACCAGTTATTCCTATTACTGTTCTTTCTGGAAGGGGAGCTGGAATAGAAATAAGTCATTCTGCCCCCATAGAAACTCTTATCGAAGGTGTTGCAAGGTTCTCTAGTATTTCAGGAATGGAAGAAAAGGAGGACTAGTGCTCATTCTTCTTTCACTTCCGATGCTCCTTCTAACATAGCTCTTGAGATTCTCACTTCCCACCAACACTTCTCCTCACCATCCTTGTTGTTTGAAACTTCCAGAGGCAGGATACAGAATGATTAGAGTGTTTAGTGCTCACTCCTCAAGTTTAATTAAACTTAAAATTTAAATTCAAATTAAATTTGAGCTTTATTGTGTACTAGCTGATGACTTTTAAAAAAATTTTTTTTAAAGACAGAGTGAGAGAGGAGGGAGGGAGGGAGAGAGGGAGAGAGAGAGAGAGAGAGAGAGAGAGAGAGAGAACTTTTTAATTTTTTAATATTTATTTTTTAGTTCTCGGCGGACACAACATCTTTGTTTGTATGTGGTGCTGAGGATCGAACCCAGGCCACATGCATGCCAGGCGAGCACGCTACCGCTTGAGCCACATCCCCAGCCCCCTAGCTGATGACTTTTAGAAGTTACTTAGCTTCTCTGTACCTCAGTTTCCTTATCTATAAAACGGGATTGAGAGTCTCATCTCATTTGGTGCAGGGAAGCCTGCATGAGTTAATTCATGTAGAGTTTCTTACAACTATGTGTGACCCACAATGAACACTCACAAAGCATGTGTTATTTTAACTTTTTATCACTTTTTTTTTAGTTTGAATTAGAGCAATCTTAGGTTTATAACAAAACTGAGCAGAAAGTGTAGAGTTGCATACATCCCTTCCTTCCCCTTTCAGCATCCTGCCCCAGAGTGGCACATTCGCTACAGTCAATGAATCCTAAGTCCATAATTGACACTGAGGCTCATTTTTGGTGTCTATCTTATGGGTTTAGACAAATACATAATAACACGTCCACCATTCCAGTGTCACACAGAATAGTTTTGCTGTCCTCAAAGTCCTCTGTGCTTCGTGTATATCACTTGATTACAGCTTGCGTCGGATTATAGATAATGACATTTCTTAGGTAGTTTCATTTTCTCTTCTAGGTTGATTAAAGCAGAGTTTGTTTATGTGACACAGTTACTTGTTCCACAGTGCCATACACAGCCCTTAGCAAATGGACACTGAGTTATAGAGGAGAAGTTATAGAGAAGATGAGCAAATGAATGAATGGGACCTGTGGATACAGGCAAAAGATTCAAACTTAGGTGAGATTTTTATTTTACTACATTTTTAGTGTTTTCCACATTATCTCCAATGAGTATATTATTTTAGTAGTCAGAAATAAATAAAATAGAAATTTTGTGTTTTATTTTAAAGGATTTGAACCTCCTCTCTGTTCCTTGACCCCTCTTTTGCTCACTGGTTCTTACTGCTGGTTCCTCTTTTGGCAGTAAGCACCCTGTCATCCGTGCCAGGAGGCACCAAGTTCTCCATCTCGCATTCATGTTGGGCAGTAGTGGAGAGCACAGACCCTGTGTGAACTTGGGCAAGTAACTTGCTTTTCTGAGTCTGCCTTCCCTCGTCTGTAAAATGGGTATGCTGATGACAACACATGTCACAGAGATTTGTAAGGATTATTTCAGTTAATAATATGTGCTTAGTGACTGGCACATAATGAGTACTCACAGGTGTTAGATCCTGTTTGTGTCACATAGGAGCTTGTTAGGACACCAGAATCGGCTCAGAGATGTTTCTGTGCCAATAAAGGCTTGTTGGGGGTCTGTTTGTGCCCTTTCTTATTGCTACACCATTATACTGACTTAAAGAGGAATTCTGGCAAAATGAGTTATACAAAAAATTGAAAAAGCAGATCTAACTTTCAGACTTGTGCTACTTCTTGAACACGAGCTCTGTTATAATGAACCCATCAAGAAAATACTTAAACATTTGGTTATAAGATAAATTGTAAAGAGGAAATCTGCTTATTCCTTTGCTCCTCCTTTTACCCTTTGAAGGCAATAGAAAAAATGTGCTGATTAAAACTGGAGGGAGAGGGGAGCCACTGCGGAGAGAGTCTGGTTGTTCACCTTCCATACCAGCTCACCCTGGCAGGAGGTCTGCAATTGCCTGGGGCTGGGGGATATCACTTTCCCAGCCACAGCATCTATCACCTGACACTTCATCATTTGAGAAAGATTCAATACTGTGACTTTTTCCAGCCAAAGTCAAACCTAAAACTAGGCCCAGATCAATTCTCTTTGGTTATTATTATGCTCCTGTTAGCCTCATGTCTCCTTGGTGTTCCTATACTGGGCAAGGTTTGATTTGATGGGTATAAAACAAAAACTCAGGACAACTCTGTTTTAAGAAATGGCTGATGTGTTTCTACACAGAGAAGATTTCATTTACCCAACAGATATTTTTGAGCAGGTACAGGGCTGTAAGCACGGAGGTATGTGCAGGGGATACAGTGGTGAGTAGGCCAGTGAAGGTTTTATCCTCATGGAACCTTCTATCTGGGTAAGAGTCAAAGACTGGCTGACATTAGTCAGTTAGTAATGTCCAATGCCTCAACACCAAGAGAGAAAACAAGAGCCTTACACTCTTTGTCTTTTCTGTAAAGCTCCAGGATTATTTCCTATAATTCCAGATCAAATATCAACTAGGAATATCTAATCCACTCTTTCCCTTCCCTCTTTGCCAAACTCTGAGTCCTTTGCCACATTTGTTTCCTGTAAAAAATCTTAGAATGGTACTTCTGGATACAATGGTGAATAAATTGGGGCTCTCCAGAGAAACAGAATCAATAGGTTATGGATATACACATACCAATGAAGTTGGCTCACATGGTTTTATGGAGGCTGAGAAGTATCAGGATCTATAATTGAGAAACTAGAGGCTCAGGAGACTCAAGAGAGCCTATGGTTTAGTTCCAATCTGGATCTGAAGGCCTGAAAACCAGGAAAGCTCATAGGGTACATTGTAGTCTGAGTTGAAAGAAGATTAATGTGCCAGCTCAGAGATAGGCAGAGAGAGTGCATTTTCTTATCCAATCTTTTTGTTCTATTTAAATCTTCAGTGGATTGGATAAGGCCCACCCACTTTTAGGAAGACAATCTGCTTTACTCAGTCTCCTGATTCAAATGCTTATCTCATCTAGAAACTCTTCCACACACATACCCCAGAATAATGTAAACCAAATATCTGGGACCCCTGTGGCCCAGTCAAATTGACACTTAGAATTATCCATTATATTGAAATTTAGGCCAAATACCCAAACTCTAGCTGCAAGAGAGGCTGGGAAAAGTATTTACCCTTTTAAGTTTATACAAAAGGTGGGTTTGACATCTTAAGGTGAAGGATTCATCAAACCTGCAAAGAAAGAAAGAAGAGGAAGGAAGAAAGGATAGATCAGATACTAAAAAGAATAGCTACTATTTCCTACAGAATAGAATTCAGTTTTTCTGATTCCAAATGTAGTGCATTCTTTACTGCATCATGGTTGCCACATTATTGAAATTTTTTTCTTTTTTTAATTTTCAGAAAACAGGCTGATGGGGTGAGAGAGCACTGAGAATTCCATTCTTCAGTGTGTATTTAATTATTTCTACACTGGAGCAAATGCCATGGATTGATGTTCTTTCATGGGAATTCAAGCCCCACTCTCTTTGGCAGTGAGTCCTAACTATTTTTGGACGTTGGAAAAAAAAATGCAGAGAATCTGGTTCACTTTTGGTCATGTACAGTAATGTTATTTTTGTGTATCTAGGACAGTGATATGGTCCTTGCTTATTTTTAATTGGCTTTCTGGGTGGACTAAGAGGTCAGGAGCAAGGCAGAAGATTCACTCACAGTTGGCCAGGATCCTGTCATCTTGGTCTGTACTCACTAGCAGGCTCCCTCTTCTCTCCGAGTGCCTGAGACGGCTTCTCTTCAGGTCTTACCAGGCCTGTCTCTGCTCTTACTTTCTTTTGATTGCAGCTAGTATGTTCTCTAAGGGTTGGTGGGAAGTGATTTATTCCAAGAATCAGGACACCAGCAGTTGAATTATAAGTCTGTCACCTAATCACTCTGAGTGTTGAGCAAGTTACTCTGCATCTCAGTTTCTTTATCTGGGAGACAAAGATATTGGATTAGGTAATCCCTAATTAGGGTGCTTTGGACTGAAAATTAGAATACCAAGAAAAAGTGACATTAAAAATAAGGGATGTGTTATATGTAAAGCCAAACTTCGACTCAGGGATCAGTTCAACAGTTCAATGACATACTGAGGGACTTGGACTCTTGTCTTACTGTGCTCTTATCTTTAGCATGTTTATGACGCCTCTCCCTATGGTTGCAGATGTCTACCATAGTTGGAAGCATCAAGGATATAAAAGATGACATCAGGAAGGTTACAGAAGTGAAGGAGGGATTACTTCCTTGTGAGTGTTTTTATTAAGGAGGAAGCTTTCTGGGAAAGTCTGACTTCTTAGGTTCATGCCATTCAAAGGAAGGCAGAAACATGATGATCAGACATTCAAAGTCTCCACAGTGTGACTCAGACTCCGTGAGTGAGAATAAAAACCAAAAACTTCCTTTCTGTCTCCAGTGTTCTGTGATTCTATGGGTCTTCATTCAGTGCATCCAAGGATTAGACTTTGGCACTGGTGTTTGAATGATAAATTTTGCATGACTTTGGAAAGACAAAGAACAGTAGCCTTCTTCTATGACAGGTAGCACGTGAGTTGATATTGGCAACACCCTTCAGAACATTTTTCAGGGGGAGATAAAGAATAACCTTTTGTGGGGTAATTGGTCTTTTCTTTTTGAGGATCCCAATTTCTTCTTTTTTATTTATTTATTTTTTTGCTTTTTATTTTTTATTTTTTTATTGGTTGCTCAAGACAATACAATGATCTTGACATATCATACATTTGATTCAAATGGGGTATGAATTCTTATTTTTCCATGTGTACAGATTGCAGGATCACATTGGTTATACTTTTTTTATTCTTTTGAGTTATACATGACAGTAGATTGTATTTTGACATGCATACATGGAATATAGCTTCCTATTTTTGTGGTTGTGCATGACACGGAGTTGCACTGGTGTAACTGCCCTTCTTAAAATACAGAAACATCATATAGATATACCAGATATGTATTTTATGTAAAGTTTGTATTTTTGCCTGTTCTCTCTCTCTCTCTCTCTCTCTCTCTCTCTCTCTCTCTCTCTCTCTCTCTCTCTCTCTCTCTTTACATTGCATTGTCATCATGTGACATTGTTAGAAGAATCCCATGTGCCCTGATTTCAGGAAGATTCTCAGGAAGCAGATACTGAGACAGAGGGATTAATATTCTAGTGCTCTGTAGGGTAATTCTTCTACAAAGATTTGTCATAAATTCCCTGAGGCATCTTTCTTTTTACTGATTACTGTGGTTTGAATGTGTTTGAGCATTTTGGATTTTTGGATTAGGAGTGCTCAACCAGAGTTTATATAAATATTCCAAAATAAAAAAAGCTCAGAAATTTGAAACACTTTTGGTACCAAGCATATTGGATAAAGGATACTCAGCCTGTAATGTACATAATCTGTTTACAACAGCAGCTTCAATATAACAAGGGTCAGCACTGATGTACACAGTATAATTACTATGATCTTTCACCTCTACTTTAGGGTCCTGTAAAGTAGGGATCAGATGTTATTCATTTTCATATCCCCCTCAGTGACTATCAAATGTCATGAACATCAGCACTGAGTAAATGTTGGCTAAGGTAATTTCAGTAGAATGTTGACTTTCTTAGTAGAAATGCCCTGGACAAATTTAAGACAATAAGAATTGCATGCCCTTTATATATCACGATTTTGATTTCCTACCAGTAATAAGTGTTTTGAAAGTTGTTTGACAGAGCAGTGTTAGAATTTCACCAAGTCTATTCTGAATGCTTTCCAAGTACCCTTTGTGTATCTGCTAAAGGTTTGATGCAGGTGACAAGCAGAGAGCTAATAGTATAAACCCAATGACATTTGCAGACATATGTCTAAAACCTGAGTAAGAAATGGAGAGTTTAATGACAAAGATAGAATTAAGGCATAGAAGAAATCATCACTGTTCCAATAAAATGTTTTGCCCAAAGTAAATGTTCTCTGTACTGCAAGAAGTTTCTTAATGTCATTTCTATCTTTAATTGAATTAAATCTTAAGAACATTGGCCTTGGACTATGATTCTCTCAGTATATTTAGTAATCAAAATCCAACAGAAGTTTTTCTTCAGAATAAACAAAAATTGGGAAAACAGGGCAATTGGGGTCACAGACCAAAGTAGCGTTTTTTTTAAATGTGAGTATTAAATTATAGAACACTTTCCACAATACAAATATGACTCAATTAACAAATTTAAAGAAATTAAGAGCTCTGCTTCCATGTATTCACTTCCATGTATTCATTCAGGTGGGATCTGCTGAGTACCTGGAGAGTAGAAAGACCTAGTCAAACAATGCTCAATATTTACTACAACCAAACAAAATACAGTGCATATTAAAACTTTTAAAAAATAAAGCCAAATGGAAAAATGTTCTTGGTAAACTTTAGCTTATTGCCTTTTTTTCTTGTATCTGGCTGATATTTACTCACCATTCATTACCATTATCACTCTCCTAATGAACATTCTAGATCTTACTAACAGTATGGATAAAACATTGGGCTGGATTGTTGTTCTGTGGGGTCTGTGCTGGGAGGTCATGGTGGAATATGAGCATGGATCTTGATGTCTCCCAGGGCCACTAGCTTAAGAAAAAACAGTGGGCTGAGAATATTTGAATTATATATTTGTCTTTGATTGGAGCTAAGCCACTAACCTGGGTACCTCTATTTCTCCATCTATAAAATAGAATTAGTTACAGATAATACTATCATAATTACACATATTATTACCATTATAAGAATTGCTTACAGATAAAATCATGTAGAGTATTTGAGAGAGCCTTTTCAATGTGTCTCTTAAGTATTTTCTATATACAACCTGAAAGACTTCATATATTCTCAGTCTAATTGTTCCTTCTTGTTACCAAAATAGCAGCAACAAGATCTCACCAGAATTAATGGAAAGATCAATAATAGAGTTTAAAAAATACCACATCACAAAAGACAGAGGTAATTTATACCAACAATAAAAATTCCAAGGTTATACTATAAACAAGAATTCTTGGAGCTGCAGCACAAGATGTTTGTTCAGGATCTGGAAGCTCACTTTGGGGGTATGATGAGATAGAAAGATACTTAGCACCTCTCTTCAAACTTCATAATAAGTATCGGACCAGAGCATGGAGGTATGTGCTGAAAAGAATCTGGGGAAGGAGGATGCTGATAGAAGTCCTGCCAACTAAGTCATAAGAACAGGGAGGTGGCCCCAGGTGGCCTATGGCCTTACCATGTCTTCACTGGCAATGTCCACTCACAGATGCCAACAACCTCTGTCTGTGCTCCTGATACCTAAATTGCTAGATACCAGCCCCTCTTCCCTACCAATACCTCCTGACATTGCTTATGCCCAATAGGTATGAGGATTGGGCTCTGGCTTTGAACCCACTAGATTAGGTTGGCCATTGAGATTTCCTAGGCCCTTCCAATCTGCTTGACCTCCTGGTGCAGCTCTGTCTTCCCCATACTCAAAGTGAGCATCATCTACTAACCATGTAGATGACATAAAAGAAGAATTTTTCCAATGAAAATAGCATTTCTTTATATAACATTAATCCTCAGTGGAGTCTTTCTCCTGGTGGGCCATCTATTTAGCTACCACACATTCAGAATTACAGAGTTGTCAAAAGAACTCATTTTAGATGTTTTATGTGAACCACAGCATATTCTAGTGGTTCTAAAAGTGTGACTCACAAACTCCTGGAAGTCTCTGAGACCCTTTCAGGGAGTCTGCAACATAAAAACCATATCAATATTAAGACCTTACCTTGTAAACTGTATAGTCAGTTCATTGATAGTACAAAAACAATGGTGGATAAAGTTGCCAATGTCTTAATGAACAGTTTTAAAATATTCTGTGATATGGGAAGCCTGTTTCAAGAAGCACTTTCTCTGTCAATCAAAGTAAGTTGTCTTGAAAAAAGAATTTCAGCAGTCGTTTGAATTAGTACTTTATTTTAGGAATGCCATTTTTACTTGAAAGAATGACTGATAAACCAGGGATATTCCAGCTACAGTGTCTGGCAGACATTTTCCCCACAATGAACAAAGGAAGGCCATCATCTTAAGAAAAACAACTGGCACTGTTTTTTCCAGTTTTTTTTTTTTTTTTTTAATGTTGCAGACTCCCTGAAGGGGTCGCAGAGACTTCCAAGGGTTTCAAGAAAAAAATTAAAATTCTAAAAATCTTGTATTCATCACTGTGAGATGATAGCTTACCAATATTTAAAGATTTTTCCTGAGATCAATGATATATGCTAGCCTCATTAATATATATTCACAAATACAACTTTCTCTTATTTTATAAATTAATGTCAACATTTTGAAGTTTTTCACAACTACTGAATTAGCATTTTCCAAATGCCATTGTACAGCATTACACAGGGGCAAAATATCCATTTAAAGTGCATAAGAACAAAGTATATTAATGTAACAATATGAAAAACTCATAGACATGGTTTCAGATTCCGCATTAATCCTAAAGAAACTACTATTTGTTGAGTTTTGGTGTAGAATAAAAAAACATTTTCACAGTTATTTGAGGAGGTTATCAAGATGTTCCTCTCTATTATAGAAGTAGCAAGTTCTAGTGTTCTACAGCACAGTGAAGGGACTTTATATTTCAGAATAATCTATTATATATTTTAAGAATAACTAGAGGAATGAAGCTCAAAGGCTCCAAACAGAAAGTAATGAAAGAGGAAAACACTAATTATTTTGATCGGTACATAATATATTGATGCATTGAAGTATTACATTGTACCTCATAAATATGTACAATTGTTATGGGTTAACCAAAACTTTAAAAGTACCCTGATGTAACCATCACATATATCAGATTATTTTATCATACCCCATAAATATGCACAATTAAAATAAATTATTTTTTAAAAAGATATGTTCTGAACTGCCTTTTCCTAGAAAATTGAATGCTTTACCAAACTGGAAACTTTATAGTAAAGTGTTTTCCATGGTGTTTAAAATAAAAATAATCCTTTTTTCCAATTATACTTGTGTTCGAGGATGAATCTTATGAAACATCACAATAGATTGAATACAAAAGCAGGAGGACTCAGTGTCTGTTAAACTAGAGACATTAAAGAGATTGATAAAAATATTAAAAATACTACTTTTATCACTATTTTTTTGGTTTTGAGAAATATAATTACTCTTATTAAATGTTTTTTTATATTGACATAGAATGGGTTTCTGATTTTATGTTAATAAAAAATATTTAAAATTTTTTCAGTTTTAATTTCCAACAAGTAAATATTGATCGATATATAGTTTTATAACATCAAGCTCTTTGGGGGTCCTCAATAATTTCTAAGTATGTGAAAAAGTCTAAGACCAAAATGTTTTATAAGCATTAGTCTAATAGAATAATTAATTATTAACTAGAATAATTATGCTTATCATAAAGTCATGCAATATTGGCAAGCATACATAATAAATGATTTTTATTATGTTATGGTATATGATGTGTTCTTTGAGATGTCCCTCATTAATGATGCATAGTTCAGTTCTTTTTGCAAAATTGCAATGATCATGGTGCATTACTTGTCCATTAATCTCATACATACATCTTGATGAGTAACTTCAGATGATCTTTGATTCCTATTTTTACTAAATAATTTTATGCCTTTAGCATAACCCAAAAGAAGTGACCAATGGGGTTCAATCTAAACAAGAAAATTTGTATTCATGTTCCTTACTTAATGGAACATGAATACATGTAGTTCTGACCCCAAACATGAGGCAAACTTTAGCTTTGCCATTTTTAGTTCTGACCCCAAACATGAGGCAAACTTTAGCTTTGCCATTTTCTCCCTAGATTTGAGAGGGTTAAAAAAAAAACATAATTAAAAGAAATGTACTTAAGGTTTGTATAGTTAATCCCTTTGATTAATGGCATAATGCTTTTCTTGTATATGATA
Source organism: Urocitellus parryii (assembly GCF_045843805.1). Classification (NCBI taxonomy): domain Eukaryota; kingdom Metazoa; phylum Chordata; class Mammalia; order Rodentia; family Sciuridae; genus Urocitellus; species Urocitellus parryii. Next base: position 44,252,447 of record NC_135531.1, on the reverse strand, counting down.
ATTTGGCAGTGTTTGATAGGTAATCGCTCATTTTAGAAGAAAGATTTCTCATTTTCTGTATCTTTAGGAACCCTCTTGGTCTCTTGGCTCCTTTCCTCAAGTTAAATATGTCTTTAGTTTCTTCAGGTCCTTATGAAAATGTGTTATGCAAGTCAAGAGGAATATGACAGACATTTCGCCTCTGGTAAACAAATTATTTCAGAATTACATTGTATTGAGAAATGTCTTTTAGAATAGAGACTTCATCAGTAAAGATTTTCATTTAGACTGCAAATGGAATTGAAATACATGGGGCTTTCTGTTCTCTGACTCAATTCTGCCAATATCCTTCAGCCCATCCCACCTTTGAACCACCTGAGTATGAGCTCGCCCAGTCCTGGCCCAGCACATGAATAGATGATTCTCAAGTCAGTTTGAAAACAGCTCCTTTTGGGTTATAAATATTTTGTACTCACATAGAGACCTTCTACTCAATGAGGAAGTATCAGGACTGGAAGAAAGAGGTTAATTTTTGTTAAGTAAGTGATTTTGAAAGGAATTCACCTGCATTAGAAATGAAAATGTGCTGATATAAGTCAAGCATTATATTCAGGTCTGCATTGTCAATAGCCATTCTTCAAAAAAAAAAAAAAAAGCCTCAGCATATGTCTAGATTTTAGTCCTCCTGATACAACCCTTGCCAACTGACTAAAATTACTATTTGATAGAGACATTTAAGTGGTCTTCCTTTTAATACTGCAGCTTCTCTGCTGAATACAAAGATTTTTCCCGTTGATAGTAATTAGTTAGCAGACCTATAGGTGTCTAATAAGTACTCCAGTGGAGAGCAAATAAAGACATATTTGAGGAGGATGTTTGTAAGAAAGAAATATACTTCCCAATTTGCATAGCTTTAGTTCTGTGAAGCAGTTTAGAGCAGCCCTGTTTGATCACATTCATGACTAGAATTAGCAATTACACTTAAAATTTTAGTAATTGAGCATCCTGGTGAAGGGCAGGGCTTGTGACTTGGGGCATCCTATTTAATTTTCTGAGGCTGTTTTTGTAATCGAGTTGAAGAAAATAATACTGCATATCTCACAGGGATATTGCAAGACCTTGATGGAATAATCCATATAAAAACATGTAGAATGGACTTGGCACAGAGTTAGGGCGCCATAAAATTTAGCTTTGTGTACTGTTATTATAACTAGTGTTCTGTTTGGAAAAGCAGGGTACGGATTCCAAAGAACAATTGACCTGGGACATGCGTCAAAATTTTCAGTTTGGATTAAAGACAATTCATGCCTCTGAAATCACAGGCTGATGAAAGATTAATGAAAGTTGCAAATAGCCTTATGTTATTTAAAACTTGATTGGATACAATACAACACACTCAGCAGTAGGATAATTATGATTGAAATTTGCTTACTGTTCATCAACTATTGTCATGTAGGGAACACTACCATTTGAATCTGAAGAGAGATTGGGGGCCTGGTGGTTAACTGAGGGATACAGAGGATTTTCCCCTTTTTGGCAATTGGGAGGGTTACATTTAGGCCAATTCTGGAATCATTATACCTGAAAGGTTGAATTCAGAGAACTAGAGTGGCACCTTGGGGCCTACCAGACAGAACAGATTCTAAACAATCTGGCAGGAAATCTTCTCCTAGGGGCTTTTTCAATTTTAGGCAATTAATCAGTCATTTTATAGTAGGTGAAATTATTAGGCCCAACCTAGGATTGTCTTGGAATAAAAAAAAAACCCAAATGTGAGAGAAGCTATTTAAGAACTATGTAATTAAGTGAAGTGACTGATCACCAATGGAAATTTGTGCTACAGCAGTATTTCAAAATTCAGTTGGGGAAGAGGAATTAATTTAGCCCAAACTATACATTTCTTATAGATTTTGACAGCTGAGTCCAAAGTTCCAAATTAAGGTTTTTAAAGGAGATGCAATCTTTGTGAAATATTTTCAACAGTGATTAGTGTTCAATTCTAATTTTGCCTTATAAGTCATTATCAAACAAATTAGAAAATGATAGGTTTTTTTTTCATGTGAGAGTACCAAGGCTGGTATCAGCTTTTCACTATCTAATGGTATATAGATATGAAGAATTTTAAGATGAAGGCTAACATATGTATAAAGCTATCATCCTTTCGATCCTCGCTACTGAAAGTGTGTCTTTAGATAAGCAGCATCTACGTTACCGGGTTCCTTCCCAGACTAACCAAATCAGATTCTACATTTTAATAAGAGCTCTAGGCAATTTGTATGAACGTTAAATGTAAGAAGCCCTATTTCAGACTATAGAAAATTAATCATATAATCAGAACACCTTCAGCCCTTAGCCCCTTGTTCCATATTACTTCCATTCTACTTGACACTGAGGGTCAGCATGACTTTTAGGAAAAAAAAATGTTCTTAAAAATGTATTAAAAATCAACAAAAGTAAGATGACATTTCAAATGCATAGAAAAGTACAGAAACTAATAAGAATACCATCTTAAACCTATTGTTGTGTTTAAAAAGATTTTAATTTTAACATATTGCCATATTTGACTCTTCTGAGTTTAAAAAAAACATTTTTATTGTGATAAAATATACATTAAATAAAAATTATCATTTAACCCTTTTTGAGTATACAGTTCAGTGGCATTAAATATATTCACACTGTTGTGTAATACCACACTATCCATCTCTAGAACTTTTCAATTATCCTAAACTGAAGTTCTGCACCCATGAAACAATAGCTTCTCAGCCCTCCTTCCTCCAGCCCTTGGTAATTACTATTATACTTTAAAAAAATTAATTGTAATACCTCATATAAGAGGAATCTTATAATATTTGTCTTTTGGGGTATGGCTTATTTCACTTCACATAATGCTTTTTAAGACATATCCATGTTGTAGCCTGCAGCAGAAAACTTTCTTTTTAAGGCAGAATAATATATACCACATTTTGTTTATCCATCTAGTGATGGATACTTCTATCTCTTGGCCATTGTGAGTAATGTGGCTATAAATATTAGTGTACCATTATCTGTACAAGTTCTTGCTTTCAGTTTGTTTGAATATATACCTGAGTCATCTAGCAATTCTATTCTGAAGACTTTGAGGAGCCATGGTACATTCTTCCCTAGTGGCTGCACTATTTTATATTTCTATCAGCAGAGCACAAGGGTTGCAATTTCTCCACACCATCACTGACATTTCTTTCTATTCCTTCCTTCCTTCCTTTTCTTTCTTGCATCTTTCCTTTCTCTTTTCTCTCCTTTTTTTTGGTATGTCTTCTCCTCTTTCCTTTCTTCCTATCCTAGTGAGTACAAACTGGTATTCCACTGATTTGCATTTTCTAAATAATTAGTGATGTTGAACATATTTTCATTTGCTTGTTGCCCATTTGTTTATCTTCTTTAGGGAATGACTATTCATATCCATTGTCCATTTTTAAATAGTGTTGTTTCTCTTTTGCTATTAAGGAATAAAAGTTTTTTAAAATATATTCTAGACATTAATCCTTTATCAGATATATGATTTGGAAATTTTCCAGTTCTGTGGGTTGCCCTTTCGTTCTGTTGACCATATCCTTTGATGAATTAAAGTTTTTAATTTAAGATACAATTTATCTATTTTTTTTCTTTTATCTTGTACTTTTGGTGTTCTAGCCAAGAAATCATTGCCAAAACCAATGTCATGAAGATTTCCCCCTATATTTTTTTTAGGAGTTTTATAGTTTTAGCTTTTATGTTTAGGTCTTTGATCCACTTTGTTAGTTTTTATATATGGTATAAGGTTTGGGTCTAACTTCTCTTTTACATGTAGATATTCAGTTTTCCCAGCACTATTTGTTGAAAAGATTGTTCTTTTCCCAACTGAGTAGTCTTGGCACCTTTGTTGAAAATCATCTGGCCATATATGTAAGGGTTTAGTTTTGGGCTCCCTATTCTATTCTATTAGTATATATGTCTCTCTTTACGCTAATTCCATGATATTTTGAATACTGTGTAAAACTTTAAATCTATATAAAGATTTTTAAAACTTATGGGTAGAACAAGACTCTCTTCATCTCTTTTCTTTCTCTTCTTCTCCAGAGGTACACATTTGTGGAATGAATGTGTACAATTTCCATGAATATTTTTATAGATCTATCATGTTTGTATGCACCATAATTTTGTTTTCAGTTTTTATTCAAATACTAGCATATAAAACATAGCCTTTCTAACTTCTTCATTCAACAATATATTTTGAGATTTATTCATTCTGCAAGTCATTAACTTTATTTGCTATATAGCATTCCTATGTATTCACATTGATGTACAGTATTGGAAATCCATTTCTCCAATGAGGTGCAGTTAGGTTGACTTCTTTAAAACAAAAAGTAGTGTGATCACAACCATTTGTGAACATGTCTTTTTCTAGAGTAGATAATTAGAATGGAATCACTGGTGCTAGAGAGCAGATTGGGATATGGTGACACCTGGCAGTGTGGCCTAGACATTCATGACTGGAGTGTACATAAGCAGTAAGGGACTTATTATTGGAACTATAACTTTGTCAAATTTTATGCATCACTTTGTTAGATGCACTCTCAGTGCTGCTCTTTTTATTGTAGAGATGTGATGATGAATGAGTTGGACCATCTACTGTCATTCTTTGGCCACATGGTTGAATCTTCTATCAAGGAGGTCTTCTGATAGACCATTGCAGCTGTAACATCAAAACCTCCCCGTCACTTTGTCAGTGATACTATATTCTGGAGCCAGTCAAATTGATTCTAGAACCTGAAATGGCAAATACAAATGTATTCTTCATGTTTAAAAATAGTTTTAAAAATTTAATTAAGAATTTGATTTAGGATTAAGGAGAGGCTGTTATAGATGGAGACAACTCAGAGGCTGTTACTAACTGAAATCAGTTAATGTCTTCTCCAAAAAAATTTTTTTGTTGGAGGATTACATGAAGTAGGGCTTTCTTCTTACCTGTTACATGAAGTGATTGGTCTAGATGGGAAGCCAGCACACTAGAATGTTCTCTCACTTGGGTTGTTGGTGCCCAAGCAATGAAAACTGATCAACTATAGACTCACCTTTACAAATGACCTAGGTTATGTATATTTTGCAAGACCTACTTTTTTCTTTAGTATTTTAAAAATCTTTTTTAGATATGCATGACAGTAGAGTGTATTTTGGCATATCATACATATATGGAGTATCACTTCCCATTTTTGTGGTTGTATATGATGTGGAATTACTCTGGTTGTGTATTCATATATGAACATAGGAAAGTTATGTCTGATTCTTTCTACTGTCTTTTCTATCTCTATCTCCCTCCCCTCCCTTTATTCCCCTTTGTCTAATCTACTGAATTTCTATCCCCCACCCACCCCCAACTGAGTTAGCTATCCGAATATCGGAGAGAACATTCAGCCTTTGTTTTTTTGGGATTGGCTTATTTCACTTAGCATGATAGTTTTGGTTCCAGACATTTACTGACAAATGCCATAATTTCGTTCTTCTTTATGGCTGAGTGATATTCCATTGTGTGTATATACCACAGTTTCTTTATCCACTCATCTGTTGTAGGGCATCTAGGTTGGTTCTATAGCTTGGCTATTGTGAATTGAGAGGCTATCAATGTTAATGTGGCTGCGTCACTGCAGTATGCTGATTTTTTTAAACTTATTTTTAAATTTTTACATTTATCCCATTCATTTATTTATTTTTTATATGGTACTGAGAATGGAACCCAGGGCCCCACACATGCCAGGCAAGCACTCTACCACTGAGACACAATCCCAGCCCCCAGTATGCTAATTTTAATTCCTTTGGGTATAGACAGAGGAGTGGGATCAAATGGTGGTTCCATTTCAAATTTTCTGAGGAATCTCCATATTGCTTTCCACAATGGTTGTACTAATTTGCAGTCCCACCAGCAATGTATGAGAGTACCTTTCTCCTCACATCCTCACCAACATTTATTGTTACTTATATTTTTGATAATTGCTATTCTGACAGGAGTGAGATGAAATCTCAGTGTAGTTTTAATTTGCATTTCTCTAACTGCTAGAGATGTTGAATACTTTTTCATATATTTGTTGACCAATTATATTTCTTCTTCTGTGAAGTGCCTGTTTAGTTCTTTATCCCATTTATTTATTTATTGGGGTATTTGGATTTGGTGTTTTTTGAATTCTTTGTATATCCTGGGAATTAATGTTCTATTTGAGATATAGGTGGCAAAGATTTTCTGCCATTCTGTAAGCTCTCTCTTCATGTTGCAAAACCTACTTTAAACACCATTGTGTTAACTTTTTGTTACTCTAACAAAATAACTGAGGTAATCAACTTATAAAGAAGAAAGGCTTATTTTGTATCACAGTTTTAAATTTTTAGTCTGTGGCCAGTTGGCCTTACTGCTTTTGGGCCTGTGTTAAGGTAGCCCATCATATCATGGTAGGAGCATGTGGAAGAATAAAGCTCTGCATTTCATAAATGGACTTGAAAGAGAGATATAGGAAGGGACTAGATTTCTGCTACCACCTTTGAAGGCACATCCTCAGTGATCTAATACTTCCAATTAGGCTCTGTCTTTTAAAGGTTCTACCACCTCCTATGTACCAAGCCTTTGTATGTTCCAGATTCAAATTATAGCATTCATTAGTGTTTTCATGTTAAAACAGACATTATACTACTATTCCCAAACCAGTCAAAGACAACCAAAAATAAAGCTACATAAAACTCCTCCTGTTTGAAATGCGATTTTAAAATAATATTTCTATTGTCTTTTATAATTCTGTGGATTTGAGTTAATCTTTTGGTGTTATGCTCTTAGGTCAATTGCAACAGAAAGAATGTTATAATAGACCAAAACCTTTAGAGTGTAAACTGGACATTCCAAGGCTAAATCATTGAGGCTGTCAGAGTAGGTCACTGCTCATTCCTACATGGTCAGGCTGAATACTTGACATCCCAGAAGTAGACAAACCTGTCCATGATTCAAAAGGCTATCAGGAGATGTCTCACTTTGAATCAGAGAGCTGTTATATGAGCAGGGTCACTGGCTTGAGCCAGAAAACCTGGAATCGAGTCCTAATTCTGTCATTTACTGTTTGTATGGTCTTGGGTGAGTCTCTCAGCTTGTCTAGATTTCCTTGTCTATCAAAAGGCTATGACAAAACCATAACTTCAAAGGACTGTTCTGAGGACTCAATAAATTGGTGTCTGTAATAGCTGCTGAAGAACTGTAAGATCTGTAAATTGTCCTATGAATATTAATGGTCCCCATGTAGCCATGGAATGAAGGCAGAAAAGACAGTAAGCAGCATACTTATTTGCTCCATTTCATAAATGCCAACAGATCATCCTTGTAAAGTGTAGAGAGAGGAATCTGTTTCCATATAGGAACGAGAGAGACCTAGGAAAGCTTGTCTGAGCTAAGTGTGGCGGGACTTCACAAGCAGCCTCGTGGCTGGTTACTCAAGTATCTCACTGCAATTTAAAGAGTGAAGTGATAGTGAACATTAAGTGCAAAATCTAATACCAGTGAAAACAGTGTTAATGCATTAAAAATAGATGGGTAAATCTTCCTTAGCAGGCAAAATGGCAGCACTGTTTTCTGAAAGGGTGCGATGCTCCCAGGTCTGATATAATGCTGACGGATTTGATTTGTTTTGGAAGACACGCCATTAGTTCACTTCACTAATTGTATGTGTGTGTTTAATAGATTTTTATTGACCTTTTAAAGAGCAGTTTTAGGTCCATAGCAAAGTAGAGCAGAAAATACTAAGCTTGTATATGCCTCTTGCACATTCCTAAAAACTCTGCCACCATCAAAATCCAGCAGCGGAGGGGGTACATTTGCAACATCATCATCATGTTTTAATAATAGCTATGCACCATGTTTTACTGTTTCTTCTTCTGATTCTCTGATTCCTGGAAGACTTTGATTTTTGCCAACTTCTATTTCTCCATGATATAACTCACAGACCTACCCAAGCAAATTGGTAAGCATTATGTATATAGTACAAATGGGGGTCGTGGACCTTGCAAAATGAATCTGAGTGGTGGGGGTCATTATAGTTTTTCTTTGTTTCAGGAAAACATTCAAGAATTTTGAGATAAAGGCACTTAAGAATCTCCAACTGTTCATCATATGAAGTTCAGATGTTCTTGTTGTTTGGTTGAGGGCTAAGCTCAAAGTATAATTACAGCAATTTGTGTCTAGGCACAGATCTCGATCCTGACAAATAAATAAATAAATAAATAAATAAATAAATAAATAAATAAATAAATAAAATTGTACTAATCCCAGAAGTTAATTCATTGGAGGTGATTAGTACTAAGCTCCCCTAAAATGAGTATCACATGTATCACATGAAATACGACAAGGACAAAATGCTGCTCTGGAATGTCTGGCTATTGTGACTTTAGAGAGATCAATTTTGTTAAACTGTCTTTCCTTCAACCCCAACCACCAGCCAAATTCTATGATTCAAACAGGATTTCCTGTGTGCTACCAGAATTTGTTTTCTACCACTACTTCTGAAAGTTCCCCATTTGGGCCTTTCAGTCTTCTGGATACATTTTTCATGGGCTCCTGTGTATGGTGTGGAGCAGGCTGTGCTTGCAGGAAACCCGGCCAAAGGGACGAGAGGGCTGAGTCTAGCCACGGCCCCTCACATGGGTTTGTGTGGGCCCTTTTAGATCTGTGTACAGTAAGGACTGAAAGCAGCTCTGCTCCTCTTCTTCTACGTCCTCCTTTCCTTTTTCATCTTCTATCCACTATTTTCCATTCTTTGAACATCAAGCCGCCTGATCATCCACCAATCAACTGATTCCCTTTTTGTAACTGGTCCCACCCTCAGTCCCTCTCTAGCTGCTTAGTAGCCATTCCAAAGCTCTCTCACCCTCTCTGTTTCCAAGGAACCTCTTCAAACTTGAGCACCTTTTATAGAATATATTCAGGTATGCATTTTTATTGCATCATTTAAGATCCTCGAGATAAAACATAAGTCATTGGCTCGGTTCATTGATTTTCATGAGTATTTAAAAAAATGGAGAAGATGAAGGCTAGGTTGAATTGAAATGTAAAATGAAAAGCCAAACAGGAAATGAATGTTTGCCCAGCCAACTGTTTCCTTCTGAGGGTTCTCTGTGCAATGCGGTCTATGAAGGGTTCACTGTTCAGATTTAAAAAGATTGAAATGATCCATGGGGGGAAATAACATCAAACCCAAGGGTTGTGTGGCAGCCATGCTCAGCGGCCCCTGAGCTGCTGGAAGGGCCGGCTGTGCAGGACACTGTTTTGAAGGGATGCCTTTGAAAGCTATTTTTTTTTTTTAACAGAATAAATGTGAAAAGCTACCGGGGAGGGGGAAAAAAAAGGCAGCACAAAACTGCCACTTGAGCATAGCTTCCTGTCCATGTGGCTCTTGCTCTTTGCTGACAGTTATTCTTAGGCCTTCTTTGGCTTCAAAGGTTTCCTCTTTTCTATTTTTGGTAGCAGAATATGGATTTGGATCTGCATAGCCCCTGTTGACTACTAATTGGTGCCCTGAGGAGAGCGGGGCTGATGTTTTTTTGCAGCTATCAGTTCTCTTTCTTTTCAGCACCTCCAAATGATTTTTAATATTAAGGACACAGATTTATGGGAAGGAGTCATTGAGTTTTCAAACTGATTTGTAGTCTCTTAATTTGCACATTCCTTTCTCCAGCAGGGGCATCTCAGAGATCATCTCAAGTAATGGGGCCTGACTTCTGTGATGAGTGAAAGAATCCAGGTTGGTAAAACGCTAAGCAAGGATGATTTGCGCTGGAGTAGCATATAATTGACTCAGCCTGATTCCATTTCGGAAAGAAATAATTGATGCCTATGTAATTTAAAGTTAGTCTGATCTATATAAACTATGACAAAACTATGAGATATCCCATACCAGAATGCAGAGAATCCTAGCCAAGCAAAAGAAAACAAGATGCCGAAAGTGTTCACGAAAAGTGTTTTTCATTTCGTGCCCTCTAATCCTAGTCACTGATCTCGTGACCACCTGACATTACTGGTCCACTAATAGCAATAACCTTGCACAGGTTGTCTCTTATCCAGGTATCTTAACTTCCTTCTTAAAAAAAAAAAATTAAGCCCTCAAGCTCTTCCATGAAAAGACAGGGCCACCTACTAGGCTGAATGAAGAGTTGGCTCTCAGGAAAATCCCCCACTCAACGCAGCTGCCTCTGCCACATGGTCTAATCAGGGTCTCCCTCTCTGGCTTTAAAAGGGTGACAGTCTTATTCTTGAGAAGGATTATTGGGTGAAGGTGTCAACCAAAGCATCGCGGGGTCACCCCATCTTCCCAAGTTAACTCTGCATGTTTGTCTGCCACTGCATCTGCTTTGACCTTGACAGTCTTCCAGAAGCCATAACCTGCACTCCACACACAGTGTAGGTATGTTATTTATTTTGCAAAGAACAAAAAGAAATGAACTGAGCATAATGGGAGGCAACTATGAGAATTAATTCTAGGTAATTTGCAAATGGATAATGGACAAAACAAAAACAAAAAAACCTCAAACTGGGTCATATATTAGTAAGGTGTCTTTAAAGATATTTTACATAATAGTTTTAAGTAGGAGGCAGCATTATCTGTTCAGTGTTGGCCATGAGTTAAAAAGCTACATAATAGAGTTAGGAAAAAAAAAAAAGAAGAAGAAAAAGCCTTCCTTAAGTCTTCCACAGAGTATTTTGACCCTGCTGAATTTTTCAAGGGTTGTTTTAAGTGTGTCTCAGTCAGACTGGTTCAGAAAAAGAGCATTGTGTCTCCCAAGAGAATGACAATTTTTCTTTCTTTCTTAAAGCAGAGGAAAATGCTAACTTTTAATAGACGATCTGGCCTTTTCTGTACAGAAAAAGTCCTCCTTCAGAATTCCTATGCAAATATCCAAACTCTAGGGTTGGGAAAAGGTTAAAAGGAACTGAAAAAGTCTATAGTGGCTCTTTCTGAGATGCACTCCAACACTTGGCAGGATGAGGTGTTCATAGCAGGTGCTGGATTTGCTATAAATGGACAATTTATAAACAGAGCTGACAACTGGGAAAACAGAGCAGTGGGGAATGCTGGCATTCCAGGGGCCAGTGGTTGATTTCCTATCAGATGGTCCTCAGCATGGAATTATTGATAGCTGCTGCTCTGAAAGAAAGCCAGTTGGCTGATGCATAAAAGGGCTGTACCTCCATTCATGCATGATGTGCTGCTAGATATTTTAAATAGGTCACTGCAAATTAGCTTCTTCAGGTTGGTACTTTCTTAATTAGCAATTTAATTGCGAAGTCTTTTCCTCCCTCCTCAACCTTGACTGAATTTAACTCTCTTCCCTCTATCTAATGCCAGAGGAATGGGACCTGGGAGAAGTCTGACTTAAACAAAAGAGAAACCAGGTCTCGGGGTGGGGGGCAGTGGGAAAGGATTCCGAACGCCTTTGGTGCCCACAGGCCACACAGAACCTGGCTAAGGGAAGTCATGTGTGTGACCTAGGGAAGAGTTTTTTTGGCCCATGTCCTGGGGGCTTTCTGCACAGAGGCCTAGGGGAGAGACAGAAATGTGCAGCAGCGGCATCTCGATTCTCATTTCTCTTTTGCTGCTTGTCAAGAGCCGTCAATGCTCAAAGATGCTCCCAAGGCACCTGCCCTCCACCCACAAGGTTCTGCTTTCAGAGCATTGCCCTGGGTGCTTTCTACTGAGCACATCCACAGTTTCCCTTGTTTGGAAAAAAAAAATGGTTTTGAACCAGTTTTTCCCCAGTAGAGATGCTTGGTGGCAGTTCCTGGGTAGATGAATTTGGATGGCCATCCTGTGTACATAGCTGCAGGCTTGCCTTGGTCTAGAGTTGTGCCCAAAGCTAGCGGAGTGGCTGTACCTGTTTGTTCTGCATGAGTGGTTTTTCCAGGAGACATTTATTTGGCTGGGACTCTGCTTTTCTCCCTACCACACCCTATTGTTTTTCTCTTCAGAGGAACAGACAGAGGGCCTGATTCTGCAAGGACCTTTGACTTCCTTACAAGGAGTGAAAAATCACCCAGGCCTGAAGATTAGGTTATAGTATTGGATGCATAATCACAAGGGTTGGCCTAGGCTTAGGGCTTTGAGGGGATCCAGAGAAGCGACTGTTTGGTGCCACTTAATGGCAAAACACACCCGGATTAGAGAGAGCTCTAAGGCATTGAGGTGATGAGTACTTCTGTTCGTGGTGGGAAGTCATGCCTGAGTACAAACTCCCAAGAAACGTTCTTGCCTCTGGGAATCTCACATTCATCCCTTGATGAGTCTTTGGTAAACAAGTAGAAATCTTACTGAGCATCTATTATCTGTGAAGAACCGTACTGGGTATAGGAGATGAAGGGAGTATAAGGTACAGTGACTGCCAGCCAGAAGTGTATGATGTGGTTAGGGAGATAAACCATATTCTTGGGAGAAGATGGTAAGCTGAGAGCAACAGGGCATGTGAAAGCTATGTACAATAAAGGGGCTGCTCTAGAAGTGCCCAGAAGGCATCGGGGACAGGTGGGCCAGGAATGGCTTGAAGGGAAAGACAGAGCTAGAGCTAGGTGGTGAAGGCGAGAGATTTTCAGTAGAGTCATTGGAAGTGTGAAAGAGAGACTGTTTCAGGAGGGGGATGCCAGGCCCAGAGCCCTGGTGACGAGGTGGCCCTTGAGCTTGGGAGGAGAGAAGAGAAGAATGTCCCATGCTGGGAGGTAAGTCTGGAGGATCACACAGATCTGCAGGGCACTTGTGAAGCTCATTTTGTTGTACACTCCTGACCAGGGAGGGAGATGAGGCAAGCAGTCTATCAGGAAGGTACAGGAGAGTGGCCAGGACTGAGGGGCCGTTGCAGGTCTTGATCTCAAAGTAGCCAAGGCCAAGGGCAGCAGAGATCTTGAGATGGTGTGGCCTGTATCACGGCACTCTGCACCGATTCCTCCTTCCTCGGCGTCCCTCTTCCTCACTGTTTGCCATTGACTAAGCAAGGGCCACAGAAGCTTCTGCTTATGGAGTTTCCCCACAAACAGAGCCAAAGTGAAACAAAGGCAGATTCATTTTTTAAAAGTTCACTGCTTGACTCTAATTCACTCACTCTTGGATTCCCATTAGTGTTGTCCTAATTTATTTGAGGCCTTACTGGACACTGGACGACTGCTTATTTTCATAGCTAACTCAAAAGGTCATCTCTGAGCTCTGAGAGCAGACAGATCTGGGGCAGAGCCACAGATCTGGGGTGGGTGGGGAGTGCCCTGGTCAGAAAGGGCCCTCATACTAAAAGCCCTGTGTGGAATCCTTTTTCCTCACACATTTTTTTTTCCATTTTCTTATACCTCAACATATGGCCTGCAGACAAACAACTTGGGCATTATCTGGCAGCTGGTTAAAAACACAGAATTGGAGACTTATTGGATCAGGATCTGTGTGTTCTACAAGATATTGAGGGAGTTGTGTGCATATTGGAGTTTGAGGAATTCTGGTTTCAGCCTATCTGGGTGGAAGGGTTGGTCACCTGGGGAGCTCTAAAAACATCCTCTGACATACCGTCTACTCCAGAAAAATTAAGTCAGAATTTCTAAGGTGGAGCCCTGGCACTGGTGTTTTAAAATAAGTCTCCAGATGATTCCATGTGCAGCCTGACTTGAGAACCACTGACCTATACTCTGGCTTTGCATTTTTTCTCTAAGGCACCGAATTCCCCTCATAGTGTAAGACAAAACACAGACCACAGACGCAGTGAAAATAATGCTAATCAAGCTTTTATCCAGAAGCTATTTAGGGAGCTCCTTCCTGGCAAAGAGCAGATGCTGTCAACGAATTTACCCCGAAGTGTCAAGATTGGCAGCTGGTTGAAATTCATGGTCCTGAGTATTGGTCTTCTGGCTCTGGGGGGTACCTCCAGGTAGAACCGGGAAGATTGTCATCCTTGCCTGTAGTCTTCTTTATACCTAAGGAGACATACCTAGGCCAGGCCCTGGGGAGCATGCGCCCTATCTGTTTTCAACAGAAGCATACTGAGGGATACTTAGTATTGATTTTCATACAAATGCTCACTTTGAGGAAACACAGAAGGGTTTAAAAGCAGTTTTCCACTAATTTTCAGCATGTGGTAGAAGTAGATGTCAAGTTTTAATAATGATCATGGTTTTTTAAAATACATTTTCTTCCTTGCTAGGGCTTTTCAGTTACTCAACGCCAGAATGCTGAGAATCTTCCCTGAAGAACCTCAGTCAATCCCTTGTTTCCCTCAGTACCACCATCACTGCTACAAACATCAACGACCTTCCACCAACAGGTCTGGCTCCTGAACCAGTTTTGGCCAAGGTCTGGAGGGCATTAACTCTGTTTCTTCTTCCAATCTTAGATTTGGCTCTTCGTGTACCTGGAAGGTGGGTCTGGCATGGCCGTATGCACTGTGGAGAAGTCCTTGTTCCTTTTTTTTTTTTTTTCTCTTAGAACTAAGTTTAAAGTACAACCTGCCTGGATGGAGTCTATGCATCTTTCTAGGATCCTATTTTGACCTAGCAGCTCCTGGAATTAGTGTGCTGAGGCTGGTCTGTTTGGAATCCCCAGGTGCTGTGTGCACTCAGCTAGAACTACCATACACATGGGTCTTCATTGAACTTAAGGTCATCTTGTCCCTTTGTACCCTGTCCCTTTGGATTGTTGGATACTCCCATTAGGGGCTTCCATCTTACATGGCTACCTTAGCTCCTTCCTCTCTTGGTTTGCTTTCCCCTACTTTTGGCTTGAAATTAAGATTTCCGCATAACTCACTGCTCCTCTTTCCACCCAAGACTCTACATTAGCAGCCCCTGCTCAAATGTAACCATCAGGACAAAGTCACCATGATCCTTATTTTAAATAATAATAGTAATAGTATTTTTTTGATGAGAAAAAAACAAATGTGAAGATGAGCTAGACAGTGGTGGTGAGATGAGTCCAACTTTTTACTTCTGTTTTGGAACCAGAAGTTTAGGCTTCTTTAGTTCTAAGAACTTTGCAAGATGAACACAAAATTCTGAAAAAACCAAGCTGAAATTCAGCATGGATAGTAAACTGAAGTGGCCTTCGTGTTTGGCATTGTAGTTGTATATATGGGTATACACATATACACACGCACACACTGAAGATGTAACAAGACTTTGTGAAGTAAGCACAAGATCTAGAAATAAGTGGCATTACTTTCGCTAAATGCAAATGACTGCCTACTAATTGTCCCATGAGGTTTCTGGGCTTCCAGTCATGGTGGCTCCCTCAGGGATAACAGAACACTTAGTACTTTCTGAAAGCAGATTCATGAGGAAGATCAGAGGATTTTAGATGGTGTTGCTGTTTGTAAAAGAATTTATAATTTGCACCTTGCTGTGCCCAACTTGCTTTTAGGCACCCTCACTCTGGTCCTTGAAGTTGTTATGCCCTCTGTCCAGACAAGTAGCTTCTTGGGCTATTAATTATGTAATTAAAGGTCCAAACCTTTTCATTTGAAATGATAATAAAATGTTTTAAAGTATGTTACTTGTAAACTTTTTTTTTTGTCTTTCCATTTATTGCCATTCATTGCCTTTTATCATGGGCTGCTGGTTGGCCAAGCCAAGCTAATTACTGCCCTATTGTTTTTGGAAGACAAGGTGACACCAAGACTATTAATGAGTCTGTAAGTTGGAGCTGCTACCGTCTTGCCTCTTTTCTTATTAGGCAGGATGTTCTGCTTTGGCTAAATCTGAAGGGTGGGCAGAGAGAGGTTGGCTGCTGATCTGGTCGAGAACCCTGATGATAAAGAAGAGAGCAATGAGGGGACAGAGACTACAGGGACCAGGAGAGGGAGAGGACCAGGGAGACCATCATGATGGGGAAAAAACCAGAATTTCAAATTGACGATGTGCATTCTGTATTGATTTGAAAAGTGTTTCTCATTTGATCAAGATGAGAAACATTAAACCATTAGCATTAAACCAATATCACATGAATACACTCTCCTGACAGAATGATTAGAAATCCAGCCAATATATGATGTCAATGGAAAAGGTAAATATTAGTGGGTCAGAGTAGGTGGCTATGGACATCTTTTTGTCTTATTAGTAAATGTAGTTCATTCTTAAAGTGAAATAAAAGCTAGCAAACTTTTTATCCTGAACTATTGTTGTTTTCAACTTTATAAAATAAAAACATAAATCTTGCAGGATTTATATAATGCCTATTACATAATGGCATTATATAAATTATAGAATAAATCACTGTTACTTTATTAATAAAACTCTATTTGCCTTAAAAGTTATATAGGCTATACCTTTGTTTTATTTTTCAACTTACTTTTTAAAAAGTAAAGTATATTTTTTCCATTACAAAAATAATGTAGTACATATCGAAGAGTAAAAAGAAAAAAAAATCCTTGGGTCTAAGAATGCATCTATTAATATTTTTGTGTATTTTCTTGGAGTTTCTTCCATTAGGCATTTTTTTTTTGTTTTCTTTTGTTTTAGAGGAGTGGGAAGAGAGTGGAATGGGAGATATAATTAACAGAGTTATTTTAAATTTTTAATTCAATTAAAATTAATGTGGTTTGAAGACTTCTGCCATGCTTTGGAGTCCCTGGGGATTTGGACACATCATAAATATCTACTTTAAGAAATTAGAACAGCAGAGTCAGAGCTGGAGTACTCATTGCTGATGAATAAGCTGAGATTTAGAAAGACGTAGTAACTCTGCTGGAACCATCCAGTTCACGAGATTTAGAACCTCATCTAGGACTCCCAGATCAGGCCTCCTGTGTCCTTCAAATCCTATCCTCATAGCTTACTCACTATAGGGAAAGTAATCAGAGAAAATTAAGGATGGCCTGGAATTTCTGCAAAATACCTTGATGTGAAACAAGATGGTCCCTTAAAAAGAAAAAATGAATAAATAGCTCAAGTGCAATGGGCTGAACCGGTGAGTGTCCCTCCAAACATTCATGTTGAAATCCTAACCCCCAAAGGGAGTTAGGAGGTGGGGCCTTTCAGAGATGATTAGGTCTTGGAGGTAGAGCCTTGGGAATGGGATTCATGTCCTTATAAAAGAGGCCCAAGATAGACCCCCTTCTCCCTTCCACCGTGTGAGGGCATAGTGAGAAGGACTCATCTCTGAACCAGAAAGTGAACCCTTACCAGACACTGAATTTTCTAGCACCATGATCACAGACTTCCCAGCATCCAGAATTGTGAGAACTAAATTTCTTTTGTTTATAAGCCACCTTGTTTATGATTTTTCTTGTAGAAACCCAAGAAGACTAGGACATTAAGTAACTTCAAGTAACAGCAAAATGGTTAAAAGTATGTGCCTGAGAGCTGTAGTCCTGGGCCCAAATACTGGGCCCATCAGTTACTAGCTCTGTGGCCTCAGGCAGGTTTCTTTAATAATTCCTTTATTTAGCAAATATTTATTGAGTACTAACTACATGCCAGGTACTCTCTGTGCTAGGA
Organism: Urocitellus parryii; assembly: GCF_045843805.1. Classification (NCBI taxonomy): domain Eukaryota; kingdom Metazoa; phylum Chordata; class Mammalia; order Rodentia; family Sciuridae; genus Urocitellus; species Urocitellus parryii. Next base: position 44,234,977 of record NC_135531.1, on the reverse strand, counting down.
AAATAGCAGTGAACAAAGAAAAGTCTGTTTCCCCAAGAAACTGATATGGTAGAAGGGTCCGATAGGCAAAAACAAAGCATATATATGTTATATCAGAAGAAAATAAGTGGCAGGGAGAAAGATAAAACAAGATGAGGGGAACAGAGAGTGCCAGGTAGGGTTGCTGTTTCATAAAGATGTCATTCGGGTTGGAGGTCCAAAGGAAGTTCTTCATCTTTCCCAGCCTCAGTTTCATCATCTCTAAACAAGATGATAGTACCTCTCACACAAGGTAGCACTGAGAATTCCGTGAAGGAATGGTGCAAATTCGAGCAAAGTGCTCCATTGATGGAGCAATAAATCATTGGTAGCTATGGATCATTTATTTCCTTGTCTGTCAAATGGAAAACTGAAGTCAGTGTGTAAGGCCCTTCACAGCAAAGACACTCCTGTGATTCTTAGTCTTTGACCTGAAGGTTGACATATGTTCTTAATGGAAACTTGCACCTAATTCTCGTTCCCTGTTTATACTTAGCCAAACCTGCCCTAACTGCCAACCCATCTGACATCAGGTAGAGATCTTAATGCACTTGAGAACAGCTAAGCCATATTGAAAGGTTGAGAACTTGAGGTTAAATTCCCTGTGCAATGCAACTTTTCATCGTTGCCTTTAAACTGAGATTGTATCTGGCAGGGGAAGGTAAGTAAAACACTTCTGTTCAGATTCATACAGATGTTTCTGTGAATGCAAGACACTCCCTTGCTTGAAGGGATAATATTAAAACTCATTAAACTTTGAGTAGACAAAATGTACAATGGCACTATTATGAAGAAACCCAAGAAACAGCAAGGACTCCACCCAGTTGGCATTTCTAAGTTAATGCATCTTGAAAAACAGAGCTCTTGCATTTCCATCATCTTGCAAGGTTCTGGAGTCTTTGCAAGTTTCATCCAATGTCTGAGAAATGACTTGCTATATTTACAAACTGAATAAAGTGTTTGAATCTGCATGCAACTGTTATGTATGTATGTTATGTACCAGGAAATGTGTTTTTTAAAAAGGGATGGGAAATTGGTTTCTAAAGCACTTGGAGAATTCATCTCCTGACTTCTGAGCATGATTCTTTCTTTATTTTGAGTAAGAACTGCCTACTCTTCACCCTGTGAATGAGCATTTCCCTTAGCAACATGGGTCTAAACCTCACTAACCAGGTCCTGGCATCCATGAGTGACTTCTCCATTGACATTTTGAGAGTTATGGCTTGTTACTTTTTAGATGGTTTGATTCAAAAATGAGAAATAGCTTTGTAAGGCCAGCCCCCTGCACCCTCTCTGAAGCCTCTTGATACTGTGACAAGGACATCAACTTGAGAAATGTTCCCAAAAGTAAGGTTGTACCTGACTCTTTTTTTCTCAACTTCGTAGAACTCCTTCTTTCTGGCTAGTTCTGGATCTGTGAATGGATTTCTATTTATGAAAGAATGTGACCTCCCCATTTTAAAGATATTTCCTATTTTAAAGCTATATGTTGGCTGGTGTTCTGTTTCCTCCCTGGGCCAAGGTGTATTCACGGTGCTCTAGGGAATTAATTGGGTGGAAGAGAGGCTGTTTTAGTCAGATTTTTCGCTGCTGTGACTAAAGACCCAACCAGAACAACTTTAGAGGAGGAAAAGTTTATTTGTGAACTCACTGTATCAGAGGTCTTAGTCCATTGACAGAGGCTTTATTCCTTAGGTTTCCAGTTAAGGCAGAACAACATGGTAGAAAAATGTGGCAGAGGGAAGTGGCTCACCGGATGATCAGGAAGCAGAGAGACTCCACTTGCAAAATACAAAATATATACCCCAAAGCCATGTCCTCAATGCCCCACCCCCTCCAGCCACACCCCCATCTGCCTTCAGTTACCACTCAGTTAATCCCATCAGGGGTTAATTCACTGATTGTGTTAAAGCTATAACCCAATCATTTCTTCTCCAGACCTTCTTGCAGTGTCTCATATGTGAGCTTCTTGAGGACTCCTCACATCTAAACCATAACAGGGCTGAACCCAGTTGTCAGCAGTGTGGACAGGCACCTCTATCCACGACTGTCTTACAGTCGACATGAGATTGTTCCAGGTCACTTGCTCTCTTTTCCTTTCCTTTTCTTGGGCCTTCCTAGAACACCAGTACTGTGTCTTTTTTTTTTTTTTTTTTTTTTTGTAGCTAAAAATGATTTGATGTAAAAGGTCCCTCAACTTATATTTGTAAAAATTCTTATCAAAAAGTATGTTTGGTTAACTTTTTATTTTTTTTAAACATCTCAGAGAATATAAGAGGAAAATTACATAAATGTTATATTTTTAGTGGCAAAAGTAATATCCAGCATGTTACTTTAGCAATGCATTTCACACTGAGCAGTGAGACTCTCCAAAGACAGGAAATAATATGTGACAAAGACACAAGGAAGCGGTACGGTGACTTTTTTCTTTTGGTTTTTGATCTTCCCATTCAGTCCATTTTATAGTTCAGGCTGCAAGTGAAGTAGCTTTCACAGAGACAGTCTCTGATATATGTCTTTCTTACATTAACTTTAATGGCAATGACAGGTCCAGAATCATTTTCCTACTTGGCGTATACCTCTGGTGATATCCTATCCCTGATCATGGAGTTCATGAATCGAGATTTACAGATTTACAATAACGCCAGATCGCTTTTTCGGTTTCATCAACAAAGCTATTAATTCCACAAGGAGGCATGTGGCTAAGAACAGAGATCACCAGTGACATGATTATGAAGTTGTCTCAACGCCTTTCATGGATTAACATGTCTTTTTTTATACCTGTTGATTGAGAAATTAAATACTGTGAAAAAAAGCCTATGAAAATTCAGTTACATGATATCGATTTACATTCACTTACATATAACTATACATGAATTTTTAGTTATAAAATTAATATTAACTTTGTAAGTAAATTAGACAATACATAAAACCAATGCCTCCTTCTCACCTTTTGATCTGAGTCCCAATTCTAGATCCTTCCTTGGAGGAAATTACCATTAGTACTATATTTCATATCCTTTCAAAACTCTCCTCTGTTCTCAATAAAATGTTTGGTATTGCTTTTTATATACAGTATATTTTTAACACAGACTATATTACACTGGATATATTATGCTGCAACTCAACACTATGTCTTAGAAATCATTTCATTTCAGCTCATGGAGAGTCTACTTTCTCTTTTTGACCCCTGTATACTATTACATGGTATTTTTAGCCATTTCCCACTGTATTTGTACATAAATGTGAAAGCCAGGGCTATGGGTGCTTGCATTTTGAATAAAGAGTGAACTTTTAAAACTGGTCATTGGTCCAGAGAAGCTCTGAGGAAGCTCGGGAATACCCTGGGCTCTGGTATTAAAACACATCCCATGATAAATCAGAACTTTATGAGTGTGCCATGAATGGGCACATAATTCATACTCACCCTACCTGCACGCTGAGGAATCCCAAGCTGAGAAATTAGTGTAGAAACTGACTGTGGACTTAATAAAATCCCTGGGACTTCCTTTATAGAAAAATTCAAAGTCACTTGTTAAGTACATTCTACATTTAACAAAATACAATTCACACATGCCTCCCCACCATGCCATAGAATAAAATGATAGGAGAACAAAAATTAGGATGTGACTTTTTTTTTTTTTTTGTATCATGGATTGAACCCAGTAGTACTTAACCACTGAGCCACAACCCCAGCGCCTCCCCCCCTCCTTTTTAAAAAAATTTTGAGACAGAGTCTTGTTAAGTTGTTTAACAAGCTAAATTGCTGAGACTGGCTTTGAACTTGTGATCCTCCTGCTTTAGCTTCCTGAGCTGTTGGGATTACAGGGGTGTGCTACCACACCAGGCTAAAATTAGGAATTAAAAAGGGAATAGAAAAATTTAAAAACTAGTAGGCTATAAAGTCAGTGTGTTTAAGTAAGCAAAATAAGCGAAAAATTGTATAGTGGAGCAGAATTCTAAAATAGAAGGCTTCTTTGAAAAATGCCATCTAAAATTTTAGAAAGGAACTGATAGTTGTTAAAAAATAATTGTAACTTGTGAGTAAACTTAATACATGATGAAAAGTAAGAGCTAATTATCCGTAGTTAATGAAAGTAAAGCAATGGTACTTAGTAGGTCATACCAATATACCATAAATGCATTGACTTTTGTGATTTCCCATATAAATATAAATATAAATGAAAAAAATATAAATGAAGCCCAGGTCTTCAGCAGTCCTTGGGCTGAAGTCTTCAAGCCTTCTCATCTTCTTTGACTTTTTGACTTCTGTTTTGGGCAATAAAATTTCCTGTAGGAATCAAAAGTCCAGATTGCGTAAGTACAGAATGATTCTGAGGAAAAGGGGAAGGGCCTCAGCAAGTTGAATCCTAAACCTCAGAAACAGCCTGTGTCCCATCAGAGCAATGAAGAAAATCAAGTCCAGTGAATACAATTCCCCTGGGATTTGTATCACCATGGCTGGGAGCTGTATGCTGCTTCCCTGCTGTCCAACCTGTTGAGATGGCAGGGCTTCTCACTGATGGTACCACTAATATTGATTAGATTTTAGGCCAAGGGACAGCTGGGCTCAGGGAGAAACCCAAAGAATTTTTGCTTTAGAAGTAGACCAAGAGACCAGAAGAGTCCATAGGACTCTTCTGAGGTGTCCATTGCTGTTGATTTTGTTGTTATTAGGAACCATATCCCCCTTCTTATCCATTGCAGAAAGTCTGGACCTTTCCTTTATGATTGTCAAGAGTTTTCTTGTTTTTTTTGTTTTTGTTTTTTTTTTTAAATAAGACTCACCCCATCAGACACAGTGGCACATGCTTATAATCCCAGAGACTTAAGAGGTTGAGGCAGGAGGATCACAATTTCGAGACCAGCATCAGCAACTTTGTGAGACCCTCAGCAATTTAGCAAGACCATGTCTCAAAATAAAAAATAAAAGGATTGTAGCTTAGTGGTAAAGTGCTCTTGTGTTCAACCCCCCAGTACCAAAAGGAAGGAAAGAAGAAAAAAAGGAAGGAAGACAGGAAGAAAGAAAGAAAGTCTAACCTAAGATATCCCTATTTTTGCTTCTACCAACATTTATAATGTCAAGTTCTTAGTTGAGCAATAAAATGTAATTTGCTAAGTATAAATAATATTTATTAAGACGTCAGTTCTTGCTTGAACTTTCTAATCTCCTTTGCTTAGGAATGTTTTGTTTGTTAATATTATCCATCACTGAGAATAACACCAAAATGCTATATAACGTCTTAAAATAAAACAATAAAGCTTTATATTAATTATCATTACAAAGAATTTTTTAGAGATCATAGGGATGGAGTCTAAAATTTAGATTTATTGGAATAAATAAATCTAGAATCAATAAACTTAAACCAATAAAAAATGATACAACCAGATAAAGGGAAAGAAAGGAGATAAGAAATTTAGAATTGAGTGATCCTGAAAACAAGGAAGAAATAGCCTGTTAAGTTCATATCTGAACAACCGAGAGGAAAACATGGCTCTATCCAATGAGAATTCATGTTTAAACCATCACTGTTTCTAGACTGTAGGCCTCACTGGGGTTCTGGAACTGAATCTGGAGCTTGACAGTGAAGTTTGAGAGGGGAGAGTGGTTGTCTGATCAGAAACACTTGATTATAAGTTCAAGAATTATAAATAATTTCTTTTGAACCTATTTCATTGTTGCAGAAGCTGAAACATGTGAATAAAAATCAGAACTCAGATGCAAGCCTTACCCCCAGGCCTTGTGCAGACTTCCTTCTGCCCTCCAACTTGCTGTTGTTGATTTTGCCCCTGCTAAGAACTCGGCCCTCCTACTGCTTCACTTTTGTTCTTGCTTCTCACTTATTCTCCTTGAGTTTCTTCCTCTATAGGAGCCCAAGGCCTGGTCCATGATAAGAACTTAGGAAATGCTGGCTCATCTTCTAAATGAACCTTAGTTCTTCTCCAGAGAGCAGTAGAAATGAAAATAGCAAAAGGGAGGAAAGGAGAAGAGGAAAAGAGGATTCTCCTGTTTGTTTTCTCCCTCTACTACCATGAGGTCCCTGCTGGTGGAATCCCTGGTCCCTGCCTTATAGTGTTGCTCTTCTTTCTTCATCTCTGTGGGCTCCAATATTCAGAGGCGTCATCAGAAGAGAATGTTCCTCTGAAATTTAGATGCATTATTTTTTTTCTTTAGACCTTTCTGTACTGCAAGATTTGATTGTTGCTCTATAAAATATTAAAATTACGGGTGGGCTCAGGTGGGGGGCTTTTAACTTTCATTTCTCAGTTTTCCAGCCACACAAATTCTTAGAACACCTCATTCAAGAATTTAAATTTGCTTTAGGAAAAGGCAGGCTTAAGAAAAATTTGGGAAGTGGGTCAGGGCAAATGATAGGAGGGGCATCAAAAGATGTGGTGGCAGAAAGTTGAAGCAGGTAGATCCACCTTGAGGTGTTCAGGGAAGATGGATCGGACACCAAGAAGGCCCTGCAATGGGCTGAGTTTATCTTGATCCTTCCCTTTGCTTCTTTGAATTCTCCAAGTCTGTCCCCTAGAATCCTTCCTCTGGCTGCTGGGCAGCTGAGGCAAAAGGTGAAAAAGAAAACCACAGATACCACAAAGCCCTCTGAATTCCTTTTCCCCTGGTACCATAGTACTCCCAGCACGGCATAGGATGCTTCAGGTTCCTTGTTGGCTACCTGCCATCTAGAGCGTATTTCTCTGGGAATAGTCCTGTTGATAACGCAGTCAATTACCCAGAGTTTTCAAGATGACCAGATGGTCCCATATTAACAAACATCTATTGGGATAAAGGGTTGCTGACGTTTTCAAGGTCACAGTGACATTACAGTTCATGACACCCCTAAGCCAACCCACTACAACAAACAAAACCACAAGAATAAGCAATCTCTTATTCATAGTAGGCAGACTTTTTCTGATTGTAGATATACGTGGCTGTGTAACTACTTCTGGCTCAGGTTTCTTTAGCAGTTCAGACCATCGATAAATCTTTCCTGATATTCTTAATTTTAGTGTTTTTGATTTAACTGGCTGCACTTAAAGTGTCTGAGCTTGAACTAACAATAGAGAAACGGGCCAAATGAGTAGAAATACAAATGGTTTAAAGTTACATTAAAAATATCCATGTATTATTCTATGTAATGGACTGCACTCAGGCTGTCAAAGCCTGAAAAAGAATAGTAATTATGTAGTCATTTAGAAAAATACATTTTCAAAGAATATAAAAGTCCCGTTATAATGAGGGGATAAAAGGAGATCACAAAGTTACGTTTGAGAATGATCCTGATTTGCAAAATAACTATATACATGTGTATAAATAAATAGACAATGGCAAATTAAAAAAGACCTGAAATTCATACAGAAAAATTAAGAGATTAATAGTAGTATCCAAGTGTGAGGATTAGGATGACTTTAATTTTTTTCTTTGTGTTTTTCTGTATTTTTTACAATGGGCAATTGTTAATATATTTTCACAGAAACTTTTTTTTTTAAAGAGAAGCATCATCGAAGAAAAGCAAGTTACAATGAACATAATCTAACTTTAAGATCAAAATCCCATTGCTGCAAAGAAAAGAGTCTTTCAAGTAAGGAAAGAGGCTCCTAACAACCAGGAATAAAAGCAAGGGAGACTATAACTGGGTCTGTCAAGTGCATGCCAAAGCTCAGGCAGCTTTACTTTCTACAGCTACCTCCAACTACTCCATAGCTAACTTCCATTAATCTCTGGAAGGCAAGTTTCTGAACTAATAGCAAGAAGGATCAAGTTTGGTTCTGGCAAAGCAGCCCATTTGGCATGATATTTGTGAGCAGTATTTGTGTCAGCATTGCTGACTGAACAAGTAGTTTTCTGGGTCACGTTTTGGGCAGCTATCTTGATCTGTTTTTGTTTGTCTGATTGGTGCCTCTTATAGGCTTTCTTGGTTCCCCTGGCACACCAACAGGCACACTGGAAAGCCAACTCTGACTGTCAACACAGTGAGGCTCCAACCGCCCCACATCCTGGACTGGCTTCCAAAGCTGAAGGTCATTCCACAAGAACCTGTGGTCAGGTGCCCCCTTTTGTTCTTCTCAAATGTTCTCTTGTTTAACTTATTCAGAACTTCAGCTTTCATCCTGAGACTGGGGACACTGGCCACTTGGTGACCCTGCTCTGAGGTTGTCCCAAACGCTGATCCTCGGAAAGAAATGTGCACACCTCCTGTCTGGGCCTGCCAGACACACCCAGTGAAGTTAGCCTCTTATGTAAAGGAGGCTGGGTTTGCAAACAAGAGCATGAGATTGAAACAGGGACAACTTCAAGGTTGGGTTTAGAGCACTGTATTCTCTTCTAGCTTGTTTCTGAGCCAAGATTTAAAAAAAAAAAAAAATTCAGGGTTTTTGAAAGCAGCTGGTGAAGTGGCTATAATTATTTTGGTGAAATAATTTCTGTGAAAATAATAATCTCTATTATAGGTTCTGTGCTGAGGGCATACAAGTAACAAATCCTTGTTCCAAATATGATTTTCAAAAGAGATAATGCATGTAAGTGCTTCACCTGCATATTAAACACTCAGCAAATGTGAACTCCTGTAGCTGTCTGGAGCCTAGGGCAGTGAGCTGACAGCCCTGGCCACGTTTTCTCTTTTCCTCTGCCTTAGAAAACAATCTTTATTATAGCAGCAGTGCTTTTGTTTGCAGACTAGAACTGTCTCGATGCAAGTTTCTCTGTCCTTTACATTTGGAGTTCCTTGCAAGGACATTTTCTCTTAGAGGAATGAAGGATGGGGAAAGGGCGGGAGGAGCACGGTGGTACATCCCACTATTTCTGCCTTTTTTGCCTGTATTCACAGAATGACTCAATGACCTGGAAAAAAATCTCTTTAGATTAAGATTGACTCAGGTCTCTTCTGGATATCGCCAATGACCTGAATGAGATGGGCATTTTGTTCCAACCATCCTCTTTCTGAAGCAGTATGTCTCTACTCCGTTTCTTTCCTTCTCCTTCTGCCTGGAGACCTGGAGGTGATCCACTGCAGATAGCCTCTGAGCACTGGAAAGATTGGAGGACGCCTATCTCTCTGGGAAAGCAGACTTTCATTCCATTCTGTGCTGGGTGGCAGGGATTAGCCCGATTAAGTTGGTAGATTCCTCATTCCTGCGACTGTTATCTGTCAGTTGAAATGTGAAATTCAAAGAACCCACACATCCTTGGCAAAGCTGCTTCTCTGAGCCTCTCCTCCAAAGTGGGAGGAACCCACTTGGGGAGATAGCCCCGACCAGTTAAAACAGACCCTCCTCTTTTAGATTCTTCCATTACATCATGCTTTTTCTTCAAATCATCCCTTTGCCTCATTTTCTGTCACAATGGTTCCTAAAGCTGGTGGAATCGATTAGGGATTTCTTTCCTCCTTTTTTTCCCCCTTTCTTTCAGTTCCTTCCTTCTGTGCATTTCTTTTGTGTCCTATTGTCTCTTTGCAGGAACACACTTTTGTTTCTTTGAACATCTATTCTGGGAAACCACCTTATCTCTGACCATGTAGAATAGAAACACTTTATCTCCTCCAAACTCCTTTGGTTCTGTGTCTCAACAGGCCCATCCATTGCTGGAAAGGGCTCGTTTGTGCAGGAGAACAGTGGCCATTCCTCAGTGGCTGGCTTCTCTGGGGAAGGTCTTCCCATCAGACTCACACTTCTCTAAGGGCTCTTGTGTTCTCTCTTGGTGGAGCAAAATACTCTCCAGGGGGAGAATTCACTGTTCCTAAAACACTGTCAAAATATTTTTGTTCCCATTGAAAAGCCGACTTTTGCCAATAACAGAATTTATTTGGTCACTAAAAAAACTTTTAAAATACCCATCTTTTCACCTGTGTTTTTAGCATAGAGAATCTGTTCTCCATCAAACAGGTGTCTTTGTTATTCCTGGTTCAGAGTAGAGTGTGTAATCACTGAGTAGGACACTGGGTGACCTGGCTGTCATGGGGTCTCCCTTCTCTATAGGAAAGGCAGAGGTGTAAGAAATGTGGAAGGAAGGTGAGGGGTGAGGGGATATTTTTCTTCAATATCAAATATATTTTAATATCATGGATATAGAAGGAATTGATTCAGTTAACAGAAGACAGGCAGAATGAAGTCACAGTGTGTGAAGTCACAAATGGTGATAGACCTCTGAATCAAAGCACAGGTTAGAGGTTTCAGATGTCAAGGTGCTTCTCTTGGGTGCTGCATTCAAAACAAAACAATCTTATAATCACTCTATCGCTTAGACAGACTCCCTAGAGTCTCACTGTGTTTGGCCCACAATTTTAATTCATAGACCTTTAGTAGTTGTTTTAGTCAGTTTTTTTTTTTTTTTTTTTTTTTTTTTTTTGCTTCTGTGACTTTAAGATCTGACAAGTAGAGGAGGAAAAGTTTATTTGGGGGCTTGTGGCTTCAGAGGTTTCAGTCCATAGATGGTCAACGCCGTTGCTCTGGGTCAAAGGTAAGGCAGACCATCATGATAGAAGGGTGTGGTGGAGGAAAGCAGCTCAGGACAAGGCGCCAGGAAGCAGAGAGAGACTAAGTTCAGCTCACAAAATATATACCCCAAAGGCATGCCCCCATTGACCTATCTCCTCCAGCCACACCTACCTGCCTACTGTTACCACCCAGTTAGTTCATTCAAGTGCGTTTGCACCGATTAGGTGAAGGCTGTCATAACCCAATCATTTCATTTCTGAACTTTCTTGCATTGTCTTACACGTGAGCTTTTGGGAGACACCTCATGTCTAAACCATAACATGTAGTGGTTCTCACACTTGACTGTTCATCAGAATCACCTGTGGATTTTATTAAAATGCAGCTCCACCATTCCTCCTCAGGACAAGCTAATTCAACAAGGCTTCAGGAGCCCAGGAATCTATATTTATTATAAGTGCTTTAAGTTGTTCATAGAATGAACCATGAGAAATAACAATTTACTGGTGCTTGGAATTTACATGGTTTTGATGGGGGAAAATATACAAAGAATAATTGGGAAAGGATTAGGACCAGCTGCTCTAATCGCATAAAGAGTCATTTAAAAAATGAATCTAGTCATCTGCACACATTTTATAATTATAGTTAACACATGTTGACTACAGACCAAGATCATGCACATTATATAATTATGGTTAACAAATGTTAGATAGTATGTAAGGATCTTACCCCAAAATACTATTAAAACTCAGTTTTCAGTAATAGCTGACTGATGACTTCTTGGGAAGTTTTTGAGTCAGGATGATTTTGAAAATTTCTTATAGCAAGAACATTGAAAATTTGGATTAAGGCTTTTGAATCAATCTATACATTTCAAAGCCCCAATCCGGGGACAGTGCTGGGTCAATATCTGTCTTTTGTTTCATGTCCAATGGTAGAAGACAGAAACAAACCCTGTGCTAATTACAGAGCAGGGATGCAAGTTGCACTGCAATAGATGCCTCTATATAGAGCACGGGATACAGGTGAAGGAGATTCTTGTCTTAGGAGGAACCTTATAGAAATTCTCTTGCCTATCAAAAACCTGTGTCAAAAAAAAGGAAGTCAGGGTTCTGAATTAGGAAGACTTCATTTCTTCATTTGCATGAAAGGCCTCATTATAATCTACATCATGATTTCTGCCCCGAACACATGAACTTCACAAATGACACTGTGGGGTTTTTGTTGTTGTTTCATTTGTGTGTTTTTGTTCTGGTATTCAAATGAAAGAAAACTGCAAAGATTATCACATCATTTTCTTTAATAGTTTATTTTACATAGCCCTTTGGTGTGTCTGAAGTACCTTGATGACTGACATTTGCCATACCTATTCTGCTCTGGCTCCGTGGGTTGTTTACACAGTTGTGATGATGGGCACGCACATGCTTGCCCCTGGGGACCATCCTTATAAAACTGTGGATTTAGTGTAAGAGCTCAGATAGCAGCTTACTTTCTGAAACCTCACTCCTTGAAGGAAAAGAAAGGTATTTAGGGAAAGGATTTTGTTCTTCTTTTGGCCCACAGCATGTTTGGAATCTAGGTACCCGAAGCAAAACAACAATGGAAACAAACCAAAAGACAGAAATGGCTCTCACTTCTACATCTCCCCCACAACCCCCCACCCCTGCTCTCTTTCTCTCTCTCTGCCGGAGACATTCAAGGAAAGATTCTTTGAACTACATATTCCTACAGACAGGGCCCAGTTGGTTTCTGAGTGTGCCGCTACCAGAACAAAACTGCATGAAAGAGAGAAGCAGGGATCGGAGGCTTCTTCTGGGGGTAAAGTTGAAACAGTTACCAATTTTAAATCTCTAATCTGGCAGGACAGGGAATGAAAGGTTTCAATGTTTTATAGCAGAACCATTGACATTATTTCTGAAACACAAACCAGCTAACAAAATTCAGTCTGGGTAAAATGGGCAACTATGTGGTTTTGCTTAGTCCAAGTATTAAACATATAATTTGTGGCTTGAGAGGATCAAAAGTGTGGTAAATGTTGATTATCCGCAAGGATCCCTTTTCTTTAAGCTCCATGTGGATCAGGTCTCTTTGCTTGACTACTCTCAAAGGAAAGAAATGAATTTGCTAAATTGGCTACATATTTTCTCATCAATTCCTAGCTTTGTTTTGATCAGCTAGGTCAACCATGAACTATTTGGAGAACACCTCACAGATGTAGGGACTACTGAATGGGTCCAGTAGTTTGGAGGCTTGGGTTCAAATTCCTGTAGTACAGGGATGGGTGAGTCTTCAGCACAAAGCTTTTGGAATTAGACCCAGCTTTAATTTAACACCTGCTGCTACCTTCTAGCTGGGGGAACTTGAAGTTACTTAACTTTGGAAGCTGCAATTTTCCTTATCTTACAGATGGAGGATACTTGAAAGGTGTTTGTTGTGATGCTTACCTGACTGGGTGGTCAGGAGAATTAAAGGACTTAATTCACCTGTAGCACTTAGAACCTGTACTTGGCTCGTGCATCATGTTCCAGAAGGGGTCATTATTTTTCCCATTTATAGATGATGGTTTTGCACAGATCACTTAATCTGCTTTCATCTCTCTTTCCTTTATCTGTGTCCTGTATTTCCTGGAATCATTTTCGGAAAGAATTAAGGGGAATTTTGTGAGAATGCCTGGTTCACAATAGGCTTTCAGTAGAGAATAAAAATGACCAGTGGGATCTGCCTCTGGGTACCTAGGGGTGCTCAGAAATTCTAGATTTGGATCACTAGCTCTCTGTACAGACTTTCAATTAACATTGAAAGAAGAGCAGCAATACAGAGTACAGAACACTTTGACATGCAGCGCAAGAACATGACCAAGAAAAGACCAAGCATCTTTGGGAGAATGAGTGAGGCCGCTCAGAGTGAGTGGATAAGTGAATAAGGAAGCAGGCTGTAAGGGCCATGGTTTAGTTACTTGGCAGGACCTGGCAAAAGAAGATTTAGATATGATGTGAACAGGACCTTCAAGTCAAGAAATGACAGTTGTTCTGTTAGTGGCTTCTACAGCTTTATTAAGAGCCCAGGCTAAACCCATAGTCAGCAAAAAATGCTTTTTGAAGGTGTCATTTGCATGACAGTGTCTAGTCGCTTCGTAATAGAGGTCTGGTTTTAATTAGGCAACAAAAGTCTTGGCCCCAGAAAATGACCTAGGATCGGTCTAAATCAATTGAGTCAATTTTCTTTTTCTTCAATGATTGGTGTGGACACAGCGGTGTGACCAATATAAGACACCATAAGACATTTGACAGCCATTTGGGGGAAATATTTTCCTTCTGAAATAATAAATTTGCCCTTTTAGTTTTGTCCTCATCCTCTTACCTTCCTGTTGGGGACCCTGTTGTCTGAAGGACTTGGAACTGGGGCAGACTTTGTGACCGTGAAGGAAAATTTGTGTCACTAGAACTGCAAAGCAGAAGCACAGAGGGAGCATAGGTCCTTCCTTGTATCTTTGAGCTATGAACCAACCCTGGGCAACAGACTTCTTACAAAGTAAAAAGCATGTGGTTTTTTTTAATGGTTTACACCACTGTGAACCACGATTTCTGTTAACTGCAAGCTAATTCCGGCAACAATAATAATGAACACACTTTGAATTCTTACTATGTGCTGAGAACTTTACAAGTGCTTCATAAGCTTCAGTTCATTTAATCCTCATGACAATCCTAAGAGGTAGTTATTATTGTTAATATCATCATCATCACCATCATCCCTATAATCCTGGAGGAAACTGAGGCACAAAGATGTTGACTTGCCCACGTTAACAGAGATAATAAGTTGCAAAGTTAGCATGTGCATTTAGCATCAGGTTTTACCATCTTGTGCTCTGTGTCACCAAATTAAACTACTACTTCAATATAACTGAATTATTTATAATAACATGTAAAGATTGTTAGATTGATTTGCCTTGTTTTGTCCAGAGAGCAACATGAAAATACCTGACTGCTGTATTTAGTAATATCCTAATAGAAGTATGAAGACTCAGGGCCATGTATTGGCTATTTTGTAAGGGAATTAAACATTACTTTTTCTGTATTTTCAAAAACATAGAAATATTACCAACACATAAGGAAACATGTACTAAAGATGTCATTTTATGGGGGAATGGTTGACTAGTGAATAATAATTTAAATGGCTCAAAATTTAAAAATCATAAAAATTAAATTATAATGGAACAAAAGACTGGGTACCATTAGATACCATGGACTCATAGATCTTGGAATTAGAAATTGAAGGATCCATAAGTCCTTCAGCAAGTGATAATCCTGAATAAAATGACACAGGCTTGGGAAGAACTACTTGTCTATCTTTTTTGATAGAGCTTTGTGATGGTTAATTTTAGGTGTCAACAGACTGGATTATGGTCTGCCTAGAGAACTGGTAAAGCAGTATTTCTCCATGTATCTGGAGGGTGCTTCCAAAGGAGACTGATATGTGAGCCAGGGGACTGAGGGGACACATGCTCTCACCATGGATGGGTACCATACAATCAAATGAGGACCAGGATAGAACACAGGGTGATATCCTCTCTGCCCCGGATCTAGGATACACGCTTCTTCTCCTGACTTTGCATATCAGAACTCCAGCTTCTCTGGCCTTTGATTTCTAGGACTTATGTCAGTGCCCTCTCTTGGCTCCTGTCCCCAGGTTCTCAGGCCTTCAGTCTTGGACTGAAAGTCACATCATCAGCCTCCCTTGTTCTGAGCCCTTTAGGCTTGGACTAGTCCACACAAGTAGCATCCCAGGGTTTTCAACTTGAAGACGCCTTTTGTGCAACTTCTCAACCTCCATAATATAGTAAACCATAATTCCCCTGATAACCCCACTCCCCCATATGTCTATATCTATCCTATCCATTCTGTCTCGCTGGAAAACTCTAATACTGGCTTAGAAGGATTTTAATTCACTGCATTTATTTAAAAGGTTGATTTTTCCTGAGTAAAATAAGCCAATAATAAGGTGTCCTAATGATAAAACTAATACTTAAGAAGTAGGCATTTCCCCCCAACCCCGCCTCCATTTTTTTTAATTCATTGTAAAAGATAAGAATTGGGAACCAGGAAGGAATGAATTAAAATAGTATGTATTGCATTCATGGACCATTTTGCTATCTCGGTACACACACTATATGGAATTCTGAAGAAAAAAGGTCAAATTAATTGTATGTAGTATTGGTTCAGTTGTCTGCCATGACAGATGATAGAAGATCCAGATTAAAGTGGCTTAAATTCTGGAAAAAAGGAATTGCCTTAACATTGAAGGAGACACCAGGTAGCATGGCTCCAGGGTTGGTTAATTTGGAGGCTCACTCAGGTTGTACTTTCAATCCTTGGTGTGTCGGCTTTGTCCTCAGGTTGGTCCCACCTTGGTTGCAAGATGGCTTCTACAGTCCTATATGTCACATGTGGACATGGCGATAACGGCAGGGAGGAGAGCCCACCTCTTTCTGTAGCTCTATGATAATGAGCAAGAGGACTATTTTCTTGAAGGCCCCAGCATTCTTTCCCCCACATGATCAGTTAATTATAAGGTCTGGAAAGAGTCCTTCTGGGTTCAAATTTGAGTTGTGCTGCTTACAAGCTATGGACCTTGGTCAAGTTATTCAACCTCCTTGTGCTTTAATTTCTTCATAGCCTCTATTGAGGCAAATATAGACCCTATTTTACAGAGCTGAGCTGAAGAGGAAAAGTGAGTTCCTGTAGAAGACCTAGAATAGGGCACAAATTTAACATTCAGTAAACGGCAGCTGCTAGTATTTTGTGCTGCTATAACAGAATACCTTAGACTGGGTAATTTATTAAAAAAAACAGATTTAGTTTTTACCTTTTTGGAGGCTGGGAAGTCCAAAGTCACAGGGTCCTTAACTGGTGAGGTCCTTCTTGCTGTCTCCTTCTATGGCAGAAGGTGAAGGGGCAAGAGATAAAGGCAGTGTGGGGTGGAGATGGAGAGAGAGAGGGAGAGGGAAATATTAAGATAGAGAAGGGCCAAGGGCCAAACTTATCTTTTAATCAGGATCCCACTCCCTTGATTACTGCATTACTCTTTTCCCCGAAGGCAGAGCCCTCACAACCTAATCACCTCTTGATGGTCCCACCTCTCTGCACTGTTGCATTGGGATCCATTTTCCAATACATGAAATTGGGGAGATAATTCAAGCCACAGCAGTGACCATTGGCTCATTGGCTATATGTATGCCACACACCCATGCCTATACCATGTTTTGGCAAAAGGAATGAGATTACCATGTTTATTTGAAATTCATTTGGATTATATTCTGAGTTGGGGATAGCTGGGGATAGAGTCACTGAGAATGGGTGATCAGGGTCTATTGATCAGGAAGTGGGTAAAAGACTACAGGTTGAAAATGAGTGGTACCAGTACAATCATGTTCAATACTGTTGGGAAGAAAGCCTTTTAAAGTGCCTTATTGTTTTAGGTATACTGTTTTAGATCTATGGAAACCAATGAGACCACTAGGAAACTGAAGAGGCCCTATTGAATTAATTTACTGACTCAACTCCAAAAATCAGGAGTAGTAGAGAGCTCAGAAGGACTATAAGTTCATGGTCAGAGGAGCTAGTGGGAAAGGAACTTATCCTTTCTTAGTTACAGATTAGGTTCTTTGTTTCTCTGGTTTGGAATCACCGGGGCAAATATGAAGGAGGGGGATGCTTACTGCTCAAATCCCACATACCTGTTATACCAGCAACCTGCTCCTGAACTTGCTTAAGGAGGTAGAGAGGGAGCGCTCTCAGCCTCTTTCTCTCATGTAATGACATACTCCAACCACAGCTGGCACTTAGCTAAACCTGGCCTCCTACTGCGTTTGTGCCGATTTAGTTCTTCATGACGCTCCCAATGGCCATTCTCACTATTCCATTTTTCACTATCTATTTTTTTTCCCAAAATAGTTCTTCAGTTTAATGACAAGAAGAGAGAAGTGTCTTCTTCTAAGGGATTTTGGGTTTTAGGGTAGAGATACCCCCTCAGTCTAGAGTGAGTCAATGGGTTGAGAGATATTACTTTAAAAATACAGACAAGGCTTCATGAAGTCTAAATATCTCCAGGTCTCAGAAGAACTTGTCTGGGAAAGTGAGACCCGGGCTTATCTCCATTCTTGGGGGCTCCGCGTGGATCTTACTGCATAGACCCAACATGTTCCCCAGTGTTGGCTTTTCTTTTTAACGTGACCTCTCAGTTCATGCACCTTCCATTCACTCAGTCCTTTGTTGTCTTGAATTTAACACCTGACGCATAAATCTGATTGATTTCATGTATTTATTTCAAACCAGGTGTACCATGGGAAATGAATCAATGGCTTGATAAATGCTGTAGTTTGGATAAGTGTACCCCAAAAGCCCGTGTGTTAAAAGGTTGGTCACCAGCCTGTGACACTATGAAGCAGTATTGGAACCTTTAAGAGGTGGGGCCTCATGGGATGAATTTTAGGTCATTGGGGGTGTGCCCTTGAAAGAAACATTGGGACCCCGCCTTTCCTCTTTCTCTCTGTATCTCTGCTGCCATCAGGTAAACAGGCCTCCACCCCCATGCCATGAGGTACTGTGCTACCACAGCCCAAAGCAACAGGACCAAGCAATCAGGGTCTGAAAAACAAATAAAAGCTCTGAAACTGTGAGCCAAAATAACCTTTCCACTTTATGAGTTGTTTACCTCAGGTATTTTGTTACAGTGCCAGAAAATTGACTAGATAAGGATACCCTGTAGATAAGGACACTCTATTGTGATTGAAACAGCAAATTAACTATTCAGAATGTGTAACAGATTATGGTAAATGAACTAAGCACTGAATTGAGAACTAATAAACATGGAATCCTTTTCTGATTATGCTACTATCTAGTTGCAAGTTCTTAAATTCTGTCAAAGATAAAACTGAAGTAATTGTTTTCTAAGATTTTTTTTTGCCATAATATTCTGTGAATCTTCATCTCATAATCTGTGTAAGACACCACAGTCCCTAAGGTTACTGGTTATTTCACACTGACTATGTTATAACAGACTGATTCTATATAGCAGTTCAAGACACTTAAAATCATCAATGATATATTTTCACATCTCACTGTGGAGTGTTTTATATCAGGTAATATTTTCTGTACATGGCTAATCTATGATGCCTGAATTTTTGTTTAAAGCTGACATAAATGATAAAGAAGGACACATATCAGAGATAGACCTAGGACTCCTGGATGAGGGTTCAATTCACTGAAATATGTAGAAGAAAAATATCAGAGGGTTTGTTGTTATTGTTCATGAATACATAGTAGATGTTCAGCCTTCATAGCTTGCTAAATTGATAAGACTTTACTAAATTAATTATTACTTAAATTTCCATATTAGTAAGATCCATTACAACCAATTCAAAAATATTTTATATGCATGGATGCTATTTTGAACATAGAAATAGAGTTGGAAATTTTTTGTTATTGTTATTAAAATTGGATTAAAATCAAATAGTTTACTATACCATCTTTGGAATTCTCTGCTTCTATAACGGCTTGGGATTAAGAAACATATGGATGGAATATGGCAAGTTTAAAGCAGCAAATATTTCATATGTTTAATTTTAAGTGGAAAATGTGAAGCTAGATAGGGAGCATCATTAGGGAATGATTGGTATGGAAACCATGTTGGAGACTGTCACGGCAGAAGGAACTGGGGAGGTTTCCATGTCTCCAAGCACTTGGGTACAGAGGAAGGAGATGG
This sequence comes from Urocitellus parryii, assembly GCF_045843805.1. Lineage (NCBI taxonomy): Eukaryota > Metazoa > Chordata > Mammalia > Rodentia > Sciuridae > Urocitellus > Urocitellus parryii. The sequence continues at coordinate 44,215,765 of NC_135531.1, read as the reverse complement.
CTGTGTGTTTCTTTGGGAAGTTAGCAGTAAACCTGGGCGAGTTAGCAGTACAGAGTGGTGGCTAAGAGTGAGGGCCTACAGTGAGATCTCATCTTGGGCGTGTGCCTGAATCTTTTTTTGTGCCTTGGCCTCCATGTCTTTGTTAGGTTTCTTTCTTTCTTTCAATATTTATTTATTTTTTAGTTGTAGTCGGACCCAATACCTTTGCTTATTTATTTCTGTGTGGTGCTGAGGATCCAACCCAGGACCTCACACATGCTAGGCAAGTGCTGTACCGCTGAGCCACAGTCCCAGCCCTCTTTGTTAGGTTTCTATAGAAGTAGACACGGAGTTGACACTGGAGGGTGACCCAGGAAATATTGGTAGGGGAAGGGAGAAGTCAACGGGGGAAGAAGGGCAGCCAGCAGAGGGTAGGTTATCAAGCATATTACAGTCACAGGCCACTGGAGCTTCACCCTGTGGGGAGCCAACCCACTGGAGGGCAGCCCTCTTGGTCATTGGCTGAGGGATGCCTCTGAGCCGGTGTTAATTCTCTGGCATTTCAGGGTAAAGATACTGCAGGAAGGTGGGCTCTGATACCAGAAAACAGTCTCTGGTCAAGAGATGCAGTTGCAGGCAGTGGGGAGTTCTGCCCCATGTGCTCCATGGGAAGGCCTGAGAAGAGATGGTCAGGGGACTCCTGACCTCGAAAACAGAGACGATCCTGATGGAATTTACCACACAGGGTACTTAGGAAAATTAAACGGTCCATATGAAGATCTAGTACAGTACTTGGCATAAAATAGGCACTTGATAATATTGTTATTTGATTATTTATATTATTATTAAAATCAGATTAATTCATGTTTGGCCCCAAATTCCAAGAGCTGTTTGACACCATCCTCTGCTTGTGTCAGAGAAGGTGAAAGATCAGAAGCTGGTATCTGCCAGGGATCTGTGAAAGCTTGCTGTACTCTGTGGGGGTTGGGCTGGGGGCCTTGGAGATGCTCCTTCCACTCTCAGTTCCCCTGGTTATGCAAATCTAACTGCTTGCAGTAGGCTTTCTGCCCTGAGCCTTGTGTGTTTGGCCCACCTGATTTTTTAGGCTGCAGCTGGTGTGAAAGGGGGCCCAGTGATGCTGCCTGTGACCCCCTTTGGCAATATCTCTCAGTTTCCTTGGGATTTTTTTTCCAAAGGCAGACAGGATGTGCAGGGAGTTAATGCCCCTGGAGGGGCATATTATAAATGACCTTGCACTCTGAGAGCTGGTAGGAGCTGAGTAGAGATGGTAGAAATGTAATAGTTAAAAGACACATGCTAGATTAGAGGGATGTTGGATGCTCTGAAGAGATCTTGGGGAGAGTTTGAGAGAGAAGAGGATGTTGGGCTGAATCCTGAGTGATGGGCAGAAGTCCCCCAGGCAGAGAGAAGGGAAAAGGTTTTGCATTTTGAGAGGCCAATAACTATGAAGTTTGATCCCAGGGACCCTCCAGGAATGAGAGAAAAAGGTAAGCTGGCTGGGATGGAAGGCCTGGTCTGTCAGGCTAATGCACGCGGACTTTCCTCTGCAGGTAGACAGGGCCTCTGAGACCTCCAATCATAGGAGGAATATGACCAGCTCTGGAAGTCAATGAGTTTGCTGTGGTGAAGTGGGAGGGGTAGACTGAGTGAGAAAGTGCCAGAGGTAGGCAGATGAATTAGGAGGTCATTCCAACAATGGAGGAAAGAAAAGAAGATAGACTGAGCTAGGGCATCACAGCAAGTGGGAACTATAGTGATTTGCATACTCACTACTTTTCAAGAACATAAATAAGGAGGTGAAAGGGAAGGGATCACAGGGCAGCTTTTCTCTTGCTGGAGGATCAGGCAAAGCATTGGAATAGCACTGCTCCATCAATTGCTTCCTCAAATGGCATAAGAAGGATGTCTTTTTTTTTTCCCCCTCCCTTGAAATGGGCAGAAAGATAATCCTGCATCTCTCTTTTAAATCCACTACCAATTCATATTTAGATTCATTTCTAGAAGGTTTTGGTACAAGTGAACCCATATCAGCTTCTTCTGCATAGGTCTTTGGACAAAACATTAGAGTCGATGGCTATATTTTGTTTCTTGGTGCACGAATCTCTTTCCTAGATGATACATTCAAAGATGACTTGGGAAAAACATACATTGGAAAGTAAGGGAAATAATGTGGGCTCACATCAGCCATTGGTAAGAGGGAGAAATGATTTGAAGAAAGATGCTCGCCAAGTTCATCCTTGTACTGGAGATTGGATGACATGTCAGGTGCAATGTAAATAAAGCCCATGAGGGAAAAGTCAGAGGACAGAAAAATCTACAGGTGAACCAGAAACACATAGATAACAAACCCCGTAAAGAAGGAAAGACAAGGCAAGTTGAGAGCTGTTTTCTTCATGTGATCTACAGAACCTAGAAACCCATCTGTAACAGTTTATGTTTTGAAGTGTGCAGAGACACCAACCCTTGGAAACAACATCTATGTGATACATTCCAGAACGGCAACGTTGTGTTTTACCCTTAATGAATAATGAATTATTATACAGTAGAGGAAAACTTGTCTCAGAAAACCACCCATTTGTGCTCAATGACAATGACTTTATTCTTAGATTTTAACCACCCCCAGTTTTCTTGGACAGTGCTATTTTTCTCCAGATGTGTACAACCTCTTGCAAATTAGACTACAGAAAATAAAAGGAAGGTTTGACACTCAAACATCATTTTGTGAAACATATTTGCTTATATTTGTAATACAGCAAATATTTTAATCACATGTCTTAATGATTATGCATTTGATGTAGAAAATTATGGCTCATAGGATTATTAGATCCCCGGTTTCTTGATAGCTCTTGTTCTGCAAGTCTCTTGTAACACTTTGGAGGTCCCTTGCTTCCATTTTCAAAACTGGTGCATTTGGGGTGATCATAAGCAGTTAGACAGTAATTACTTCCTTTACTGTATTTCTTTATTTTATTGAAATTAAACAAATACAAATAGATTGTGGAATAAATGCAAAATGTGTTTGCATTTCTAAGACAACATGAAATCATGAAGAAATTTTATATCTAGAGCTCTGAAACTCTCCCTGGACTCTCTACTACTGCATGTTTGCCTTCTCCATCTGGGTTTCCTTTCACCCCATTCTTGCTCAAGGTGCTTTGGAAGAAGTAAGTAAAACAGTCTGGGAAAGATGATGGGCTGGATTTTGGATAATTATGTCTTTTCTTGCTTCTTAGTAATCATCACAAGCAAGGATGTTAGATGATCTGAACTTTATTTCTCTATCTGAAGGAGCCATTATTATCTATGCACAAGGTCACTAATATTGGAGTGTAATTAGATTGCTAATATTAAACTTGACTTTGGCCTCCTGTCCACCAAAATGAATAGTAAAATTCAAAACACATATATTTTGAAAAAAATCATTTAAAAAGATTCTTGGACAGTGGATCTCAATTTTTCTATGTGCTATTTCATGTTTCTTTGTTTATTATAGAACAGTGTCTTACACTTTGACACAAATGTTCTTTTAATTTTATAAAAAATATTGTTTTAGTTATACATGGACACAATATCTTTATTTTGTTTACTTATTTTTATGTGGTGCTGAGGATGGAACCCAGTGCCTCACATGTGTGAGGCAAGTGCTCTGCTGCAGAGATACCACCCCATCCCTCTTTTTGTCTTTATAGATCTGTTGGAATTTTTTTTCCTTCCACAAAGAAATACACATTCTCAGTTCTCATTTCTCCAGGTCATTCAGATTTCTGTTCATCAGAGAGACCTTTCCTTACCAACAACACATCTGACCCTTTTATCATCCCAAACCTCTTCTCTTTCCTACACATTTTTTCTCTCTCATCACATGCCACTCCGTTATTATATATTTGTGGATGGTTTATCTTTCACAAATAGAAAACACTGAAGAATAGTAATATTTACAAATTTTTAACTGATACATAAAAACATAACAATTATACATACTAATGGGGTACCATGTAATGTTTCAATACATATGTACACTGCATAATGTTGAAATAAGATTAAACATATTTATCTCCTCAAGTGTTTATCATTTCTTTATGGTAAAAACTTTCAAAATTCTTTTAGCTTTTTGAAATGTACAGTACCTTACATTGTACTCACTCTACTGCACAATAGCACAACAAAATTTCTTGTTTCTAACTAACTGTAACTTAGAATCCATTCATCAACTTTTTCCCATCTCTCCCTCCCTTCTACTCCCCCTGGCCTCTGGTAACCACCCTTCTATTTTCAACTTCTATGAGATAAACTTTTTACATTCCACATAGGAGTGAGATCATGTGGTATTTGTCTTTCTGTGCCTGGCTTATTTCACTTAACATAATGATCTCCAGTTTCATCTATGTTGCAGTAAATGATAGGATTCTGGTTGGTTTTTATGACTGAATAGTATTCCTTTGTGTGCATCTTGATTCCATTCTCTTTTGCTATTGTAAAGAGTGATGCAATGAACATAGGACTGCTGATGACTCTGGACATACTGATTTCATTTCCTTTGGATATATACCCAGTAGTAGAATTGCTGGATCATTTGGTAAGTCTATTTTTAACTTTTTTTGAGGAGACTCCAAACTGTTTTCCATAGTGATGTTCTGTTTTTTAACTGTTGTATCCCCAGGGTTTCAAACAGTATCTGGTTCAGACATTCAATACATACTTATAGAATGAAGAAAAGAATGATAGTTTTTTTTCAGATAGTTCCCCTCAGTTCTTTTATGTCCTCATATTTGATAGTGACAAATAGTGATAAGCAAAAAAGATTTTCTTTACTATAAAACACCACCATTTCAATTGTATGTGGAATGGCAACTGATGGGTGACTTCAGAGTGAGGGAGGCCTGGGAGTGGGAGGGATTATGTGTGGGTGCCTGGACCCTCTACTTGAAAGGGTGGGCAGGGGTCCATCTCTGGCCTCTTTTTATATTTAAGTAACATGAGTTTGTTGTTACCATATCTTCTGAATTCTGTTTAACCAGCTGGAAGTCTACAATTATAAAATAGGAAATTTTTTTTGATTTTAAAATGTTGGCTCAAAGAAAAAAAAAATTCCCCATAATTTGCAGCTCAAAGAAAATAGTTCCTTGAGTTGATTTTGGGGTATACCATTTTCAGCTCTCAAGAAGCCTGGACGATAAAGTGGGACACATACACATGCTTAAAACATCCTGCTGGTCCTTATTCCCTACTTCTAACCTCTTGGATTGCAGAATAGACAGATTCCGACCCCCAGCAAATGGCCTGATTGGAACTAACAGGAATTTGTAGGTCATGATAAGGACCTAGGGCTAAGGGCCCGAAACCACTGATTCAAAAATAGCCTAGTCCAAAACCATTTATCTGAGTGGGTCTCATCTCCCCATGTTCCCTTCTGTGACTCCTCCCCATTGTTTTAGCTTGGTTTTGCTCTTGCATATTTATTAGTCTCAGATCACTTCACCTGCACTCACATACTCTTTTATTGAGCTCTGACAGTATTCTGTTTAGGCTTCTTTCATGGCTTTCATGGTTGATAATTCCCTCACTAGAATGTGAGAGACCTGGGGATGATTAAAGGCTGTGAATGATTAATCTTTGTACTCCAAAAGGGTCTAGTGCAGAACTTTGCCTATATGTTCTGCACAAAAAAAATGTTGGTTGAACTTGATTGAGCTCTATAAGGGCAAGGAGTCTGGTCTGTTGCATTCCTAAAACTAAGAGTGTTTAACCGTGATATACAACTGGCACTCAACAATAATTTGTGGAATGAAAGCATGACTGTTGCCCGAATTACACATTTTTATTACATGCTTCCTGCCAGCTGAACAGCCTTGATTGGCCCTGAATTTCCACCATCCATTGCCTCTTCCACATAGTTCCAACCACTCTATGGTGACACGGAAGAAGCCACTAACTGGTAGATCAGAAGCATGCCTTTGAAGTCCTTCTGCTTGAAGGATGACTCTCCATCAGGATGTGATTTTTAAAATTGGTATTTATTAGACAGAACATCAATTCATCTGATAGCCTTGTACCTGGGCAAGGCTCAGGTGTCATGAACTAAGTCAAAACAAAGTCTTCAGAGCTAAAAATAGTACCTGACTTATCAACACAGGGAAGACAGATGATGGTGAGCAGCAGTTTCCACTCTGTTGGTCCAGTGGCCGCCATCAAAATGGCCTGAATTATTGTCAGCAAGTTACACACTGTACCCAAAGGAATCACATAGTAGTTTCACCTTGAGGAGGTCACCCAGTCGTTTACCCAGCCTGTGAATGCTTTCCTCTGACTCTTACAGGATGTTCTCCTTCACTGTGCAGTCCCTACACCTCCCCACACAATCCACTTATCAGTGGCTTTCAATATTAGTTGAATTGTGGGTGGGTGGGGGAGTTTTCCCTTAAAGAAAAGAAAAAAAAAATCTGCTTCGCACAGGTGCAATGACCTGCCTCCATGAAGAAAGACTACCTGGATGCCTATAACAGAACCCAGTTTTGCACAATAACCCCGGCTGCAACGTGAGGCTCTGAGTAATGCGATCTTTTTCGCACAGCCCCGTGTGAGGGTGCTGCGGCCACTCACTCTAAAGGTTACTATCTCTCTCTTATTGTAATCACAAAAGCTAACTGCAAAACCCGAAACCTTGCTGGGAAATTGCCTACCTACACAAAGAACACAGAGACCCTATCGCTTCAGAGTTCAGTTCTTTCCGAGCTTCTTTATAAAGGAGGTTTTGTCTGCTTCGGAGGCCCCAACCACACAGAAACTGCAGATCCAGGTTAGCTGATGGCTGGGGAATGTCAGTGGAGAGGGCTGTCTTTGGAAGTTTGCGTCTAGGCGCATGACACTTCAGCTTGCGAAAGTTAGGCGACTCTGGCTGTGTTACTGCACAGATGGTGGGAAGTGGGGGAAGAGAAAGAGAGGGAGTGAGATCCTACTACCTGATGTCTCCTGTTTCCCCACCCCAGGGGCGTCCCCCCAGAAGAGGTGTTACAGTGAGTGCCTTCTCCTGCTGTTCACTCTCACCGCCCTCACACAGGAGGTTTGAATACTATAATCACAATGCGGAGGGTGTTGGGAGGCGTTTATTTTTATCCCAAGTGCCAGCATCATCACAGTGTGTGCAATCCAAATTTACCCTCTGCATAGAAGCAGCATGTGGCCCTGCTGCGGGGCCAGCTGCTTTCACCCGGGCTAAGCCAGGCATGGATAAGTTTCACGTTTTGCCTCATCAAAAAATGTGATCGTGAAAGTGGGCGAAGGAAACCCACACTCACAGAGTGCTCACTTACCAGATATTGAAATGGTTTCCAAGTGTGTGATTTGTTTTAGATGGGAGAAGAGAATTGAGGCTGTGTGGCTGTGTGTGTGTGTGTGTGTGTGTGTGTGTGTGCGTGCATGCTTGTGTGTGTGTGTGTGTACTAGCTGTTGGATACACAGCTAATTCTCTAAACCAATACTGGTTCTCTCTTCTCTCCTGACTAACAGAAGCTTGAACTCTGAGGGCAGCAATGGGCTCAGCTCAAAGATCACATTTCCCTTGAGCTAGGGTGTGGCAGTGTGACCAGGCTTTGGCTGACTAGACTTATTCTGTGGGACTTCCAGGAAGGCTTCTTAGAAGGGAGGGTGGAGGGAGTGAAGCTTTGCTCTCAGTCCTCCCCTCCCTTCTGCTGTCTGGAGAGCAGGTTGGAGGCCAGGGCCCTAAGTAACCCTGCTGGACTCTGAAGTGGATTTAAACACACAATCCCTGTGTTGAGTCAGTGGGCAGAGAGAGGGAGGGGACTCTGTCCTTCAGGAGTTTGCTGAGTCACTTCAATAGCCCAGCCCTGCCCTGCCCACCTTAAGATTTTTTTTTTTTTTTTTTTAGTGAGAGAAAAGTTCCTTTGTACTACTTTTGGTTCTCTGTCACAAGTAGCCAAATGCAATTTCTAACTACTGTATCACCCTGAGGTTTAGCATTAACTGAGGCCAGATTCTAGGAATTGATATACAGAGCTCAGAGAAGAGTTCCTGGCACTCAGTAAGTGTGCATAAAGGCTAGCTATTAATATCCCCTTGGGTAATTATTATATTTACCAGTCATCTCTGAGTTTATACTTGAGTGGAGAAATATCCATTTTAATGTGGCTTTGTGCTACAATTAAAACTTCTATAAAAATGTAGGCTGAGCTTTGTTGCCCTGTTGTTCTGTTTGGCACATGACATTTGAATTTGTATTAGTTTCTGTCTTCATTTATTCATTCAGAGAATATTTATTTAGTGCCTATTACCTGTGAGACACAACTTTAGGTATTGGTTGGGGCTCCTAATGGTGTGTTAACACCAAGAATGAGAGGAAGACCCTGATTCCAAACAGACTAGAATAGGAGACAATTAGCAGATAATGATAATAGACAATGTTTACTGAGCACTGACTGTATCAGATGCAGTATTTTTAGTATTGACAATGATCCTTTGAAATTCACAATTCTATTATTTTCCTCATTATAACAGTAAGGATCGAGGTACACTAAGAAATTAAGGAACTTGTTCACAGAGTAAGTTGGGAGACTGGAATTTGCAAAAGGTTTTTGTGTGCTTCCTCATCTCTATGCATAAGTATAAACATCTCATCAATTTTAGTGCAGGACCCTGCACTGTGTTATAGGGTAGGGGTTCTCAAAGCATGGGTCTGGGACCTGCCGCCACACATCATCTGCGAAAAACTAGAAATGTAAACCCATCAGCCTTCCTGGGGTTGGGGCCCAGTGATCTTAGATTTAACAAGCCCTCCCAGGGGATTCTGATGTCTGCTGAGATTTCACAACCTGTGTTGTAGAGGATAAGTAGGTAAGTGAGTAACTTGTTTAAGTTACTATGAGGCAAAAGCAGGTATAAAAGTCTTTGGAACTCAAGGCAGATACAGCAGCATGCACAGAGGAAGCCTAGAATCCTACTGAGTTTGAGTCTATTGTCAGATAGTCTGGTTACTCACAAAAACAGGGAAGCCAGATTTTAAGGGAAATCTTTCAACTTCAAATGTGCAGACAAAACCAAGTTAAAAATAAATAAATAATCAGGCAAAATGAAACCTGTCTTCAAGGCCGGCTGGGGCCAGCCTGAGAGCCCCTGCTGAGGACAATGCAGGGCCCATGGGTTTGAGTTTAGGTGTACCAATGCACACAGGCAGGGAAGAGTCTACTGCTCTGTATTTTGTACCAAAAACCAAATAGGAAAGTCAGACATGAAGGTCAAAGGATAGGCTCCTATGTTCTGTGGAGTTCCCAGTTCCTAGAGAGCCAGAAAAAAATATGAGGAAATTTCTAATTTTATCTCACTTTTAAGACATAATCTTCAATTGTCTATAAAATTTTTCTACATTGTCATCTCTTTTTCTTTTTTTCTTTTTTAGTGCTGAGGATCAAACCAGGGCGTCATGCATGCTAAACAAGCACTCTACTACTGAGCGACACTGCCTGTCCCCATGTTTGTGTTTTTTTAATGTAATTAAATCCAGCCAATCAGCTGAAACCTAATGTCTGAACTGACATTAACAGCTCCTTGTTTTTGGCTTTCCTGAGAATTTCCATTTCTCTTTTAACTGTATTAAAATCTAGTGACTTTTTTTTTTCAATATTACCCATACTTTCATTTCTCTATTTTCTAATGTTTTTGTTTAAAACAACATGGACCAACGTAATAAGAAAGGGTGAACTGTAATTCACACCTTTACCCTCCCTTTTAAAGCAAAATAATTGTTTTTCAAAGGAAGCCTGATATATAAAATAGATATCAGAGGAGTTGCTCTGACTGAAGCCAGAAAGGGTGCGGAGGTAACCCTGGGGGCTCCACCCTTGTGGCCTCATCTAACCCTAATTATCTCCCCAGTCCCTCTTCCAGGTACCATTAACCTATGAGATGAGGTGTCCAACACATGAATTCCAGGGGACACACTCCAACCCTAGCATTCCTGTCCGGGGCTTGATGACAACTCAGGAGAAAAGCTGATTGTTCTCCACTAACTCAAGTTAAAAAACCTGGGTCCCAGCTCCAACTCTGCTGTAATCCACTGAGTGGCTTTCAGAGTCACCCATTCCCTCCAGGCCTCCATTTTTTCATCTGAAAATGGAAATGTAAATGGAGCTGAACTCTGAGCTTCTGTTTCACTCTTTTACATCTATGGTTTCACTCTTTTACGTCTATGGTTCTACGAAAAATGAACTAGAGTATGAAATTTCCCTTTTGTATTATTTCACTCAAGATATTGAAATCCTAAGGGAGTTAGTCCATCCAAGCTGTTAGAAAGAATGCCATCAATTAGGTGGCTTAGAAACAACGGAAATCTATTTCTCACAGTTCTGGAGGCTGGAGAGTCCGAGATCATGGTCCTGGCAGATTGGATGTTGATGAAGATTTTTTCTCTGTGTTTTTTTTTTTTAATTTATTTTTTTATTATTTTTTTTAAGGTGGACACAATATCTTTATTTTATTTTTATGTGGTGCTGAGAATTGAGCCCAGGGCCTCATGCATGCTAGGCGAACGCGCTACCACTTGAGCCACACACATCCCCAGCCCTTTTCTCTGGTTCTTAAGGAGCACCTGCCAGCTGTGTGCTCACCACGTGGAAGGGACCAGGCTCTCTCTCAGTGCTCTTTTATAAGGGCACACATCTCATTCATGAAGCCTCTGCATCCAGGGCTAAATAACTTCCCAATATCCCACCTCCTACTTCCCAATATCCTACCTCCGACTACAATCAGTCAAAGGATTTCAATATGTGAATGGGGTGGGGGCATAAACATTTAGATCTTAGCAACTGTCCAATGCCATGGAGTTCAGAGGTAGAGGGGAACTTGAGAGGTTATCTTTTCTACCTCCTTGTTCTGTAGGTGAACAGATTGAGGTCCAGGGAAGTTTGGAGACTGAGGTCCTGTCTGAGGCCAAGGTGACTGATGTCTAGCCTAGAATGAGGTCCTTAGGTTAACTGCTGACGCTTCTCATTTGGGGATGTGTTGGCACAATATGGGCTGTAGAGCATGGTGTTGGGTGTGAATTGGAGCAGCGTTGAGAGGGTAAATCGGGCAAGGTCATGGGGCCTGGGTAACATGGAGAAACGGCACAAGGTAAGAATTGTGAAGGTAGAGCTAGAGGTTGCCAAACATGGACACGTGTGTTCAATGAGTGTCTTTAGAACTGAACTGTGTGGAAAAGCACATGTGCTTGTTTTGGTGGGGAGAGCAAAGGTGCTTATGAGGACCAGCTCAGGAAGATAACAGAGATAAAAAATGAAGGGCGGGAGATAATGCTGCCAAGGGGCGGGGGGGGCAGCTAAAGGAAGTTTCAAAGCTGGAAGTGGGGTACATCTGAGTTATGTGAACAGGCTCACTTTGGTTGTGAGTCTGTGGAGTGTCAAGCACCATGCTTGGTGTTTTAAACACATTATTGTGACCTAATTGAGGATGATGTAGGGAAAAGAGAGTCTGGGGACCCTGAAAGGAGGACACAAAGAAAAAGGCTCTAAAACTAGAGAGAAGATGATGAATGTGGGAGACGGCCTGGGTGTGTGTAGAGGGTGTCTTGTCTGGGGACAGGGGAGGTGGTTGATGGGTGGGGAAGAGCTTGGGTGCAGCTGCAGGGCAGGCAGTGTGCCTCATCACGGAGGAAGAACTGTCTTCTTGTTTACCTTAATGTTCTTACTCCTTATCTAGGAGCCTCCCTAGCAGGAGGATTTGGAGGGAGACCCAGAGAAGACTATTGATTGACACTGAGGTATCTACTCCAATGGTGCCCCGTGGATCCCAGTGTAGGGACAGAAGGAAAGACTGCTTTGTTCTTTCTCTAGAGCTTAGATTTTAACTCTGATAACTTTTTTTTTACTGCTATTTCTCAGATGTGATGGTGGCTTAGGGACTGGTGGGTGTGCATGGGGGGTGGCCATTTGGGCTCACTCCAGAATTCAGCAAAGACATCAGAATGACTCTCTTTATTTGTGTTCAGATAAAGTCAAGTTCCGTTCATATGAGAAGACTATCATAAAAGCAAAACCAACGACCAAACGTTTCGTGAACGTCAAGCTCTTGTGTGTTACAGAAGTCATGATCTGTCTTTAGTGAGCATTTTTATGTCTTGATTCCAGAGGGCAATGAACATCTTTCCTTACTCTCACTGTGGGGAGGGCACTTAAATTCAGTGAAACGTTACCCAAAAAGAAAACGAGGCTCCATCTACAGAATTAGAACACCTTGGGGCTTTGGGCTCCATCCACAGAGTTAGAACACTAATTTATTTACATTTCAGACTTATACCTTTTAAATAGAATTGTTTTTGACTCCTCCCTTGGGGAGATTGAGTGATGAAGAAATCATCAGACACTATTTCAACAGTTTGACCCTCCCTGACCTCCATCCCAGGAACCAGACTGCTGGGCTTGGACAAGAGTAAATGGAACTTGTGTTTCAAAACCTTCCTTCCCAGACAGTTTAAAATTTATAGCTTTTGAAGACAGAGATGTGAAATGTAACAAACTGCATGGAACGTTTACCAATAATTGTTGGAGAATTCTCTTTGCTTTTGGAGCAAGAAACTCTTCATCCCCAGGATTTTAAGGATTTTCCTTTTTAATCTTCTGAGTAAGAGAACTGTACAGTATTTGAAGCCCTCTTATCTGCCTAGACATTCTTTGATCCACCTACCTCCAACTGAACAGGAAAAAGGGTTTATTTTTAGGCATTGTCACACCCTAAATGGAGACTTTTTAGGTTGTGTATTAGACTGGACAAATTAAAAACATCTAAAAATAACACCTCAAAACGTGTTGTTTATACTTTAATGTGGAAATGAATAAAAAGTGAATTCAACTTTGGGTTTTAAAAAAAAAGGCTAACAAAAATCATATTGTGGAGGAAACTCCTTTCTGGCAATTGGATGTTCTTGTCCTCTCCAATGTCCTCAATGTCCCCACTCCCTTTTTGGTGTCATTTGAAATCATAAACAGTATTTTGGAATCAACCCAATCTTTTAAAATCTGACAATATCAATTTCTGGTAACTGTTAAAATTCTTTTGTCATCTTAGAACCTTAGAAATGGCATCAATTGTTTGGATGTTATGGTGTTTTGGGGTAGGGAGATTAGGAAGTGATACGTACAACAGAAATAAAGACTAAATTTTTTAAATCAAAATTTTAAAATACATTTCCAGAAAAAATAAGCTTTTGAAATAAAAATTTTAAAATAAATTTCCAGTTGTGCTGTAATCATAAAAGAAAGCAAAACATATAACCTAAAGGAGTTATTACGAAGTCAGCCAATCGGTTTCTTTGGAATGGAAAAAAATTAGCAAGGGAACCTGAACTTTTAGTCAATTTATTATCATTTTCCCAATATATGGGTATCTAGTGATATATTCTTCAGTAGAGGGCTTATTAGAATTTGTGAAGCTAAAGTATACTGAAAAGATTATCAAGTTTTCATGATACATAAGAATGAAGAAATTGAGATTCAACACTTACTAGGACTTTGGAAACCTAATTTGAACTGAAACAAGGTGGAGAAAAGAAATTATATTTGCTAAAGAAGATCGTTTCACTTTTAAAAGGGAATATGAGCCCTTGGTACAATCTTTTAATCATATAGGCAAATTAAAGGACTTTTACACCTCAATTACTCTGGCCCAAAACCCAACTTCAATTTCCTATAATGCTTGGAGGTAACTTCTGTAGTTGTTAGACTGCCAGTTTGTGAGGGTAGACACACCAATACAACAGACTGATGTTATTTTAAAAAGCATAGCTCTAAGAAGAGGTTCTATCTCTGCACCATAACTTGTGCTGCTATTTCTAATGAAAAGAAAGCCATGACCTAGATTGGTGGGTAGGTTATGGTGTCAATACTTGTCTTAGAATCTTGGCTCTGGGCTGGGGTTGTGGCTCAGTGGTAGAGCACTTGCCTAGCATGCATGAGGCACTGGGTTTGATCCTCAGCACCACATAAATGTAAAATAAAGATTGTTCACCTAAAACTTAATAAATAAATAAATAAATATTTTTTAAAAAAGAATCTTGCCTTTACTACATTTTAGTTTTGTATTCATAGACAACTTCATGTCATTGAAAGCTAGTTCCTAATTTACAAAATGGGTAAAATAATAACCTTTAATGAGGTTTTCACAAAAGTTGAATGAGAACATATGTAAATAAATTGCTAATAGTGATCATCCTCTTATTAGCCTTTTTTCCTTTACTTGTATTTTTTACTTATTGATTTGTTGCTTCAATTTTGCAATGTTGGATTGAATGCAGGACTTTACACATGCTGCACAAGGACTCTGCTACCGAGTCACATCCCCAATTCATTACTAAGGATTTTAAATCATTGACTATACTAAAAAAATTCATACTAAAAAATTTATACCAAATTAGTTTTTCAGATTTCCTGGGGCATTTTGTCTCTCCTGATTTCTAATTTCTTCTTCCATGTGTCCTTTCCTAGCCCCATAATACTTAAACCTTCTATCTTTCTTTTCTCTACCCTACTTAACTTTATTTTTTTTTCCTCACAACCAGTAATTTCTTGACCTATCTCACTATCTAAGAACAATTCAAGGATGCATATAGCCTGTAAAAAAGCTTGGTATCACAATACTTTTCAAGGAAAAAGCTCCACTGTTATATTTCTTTATAGTCCCAGATCATATGTTTATATTTCAAATATTTTTAAAAATTCATTTTTAAAATAGCCCAGATGAAGATTTTCACGTAATCGTGTGATGCAATGTAAAAAGCGCACACAGAGAGAAGCCAGCTCCTGTCCAGCTCTGATGACCCTTGGTGAGTCTGTTTCTCAAGACCTCGGTTTCTTCACCTGTAGGATGAAGCAGTTGGAAAGATCCCGAGGTCCCTTCCATCTTTAATTTATGAATTGATAGCTTTAAAAAAAAATGAGAATGCTTTTCCAATACTGGATAATCAAAGAGTGTGGCTGACCATACGGATCATGATTCAATTCCCCTTCCTCAGTCCCTCCACATGAGTGCCAGGAATAAGCAGAGGTTAACACCCTACAGCAAGGATGGGGACCTTCTGCCTGGTGGGTAATCATCCTCTGGGCCACCTTCCCCTTGAGCCCACGGGCCTTCGGTCACATGAGGCTCTTGAAGGGCTCCAGAAGGACACTCTTGCTCCCCTTCCCCCTTATAAAAGATCTGTAACGGAGTTTGTGAAACGGCTGAACAGAGTTAAAGTTTTGCCCTTTGGTCTCCGACAAGAACAAGTCCCTAGGTGAGTATTGGAAACAGACCCCAAGTTCCTCTCTGCTTCCTGGAGAGCAGCAGCGGTCTCCTCAGGAGAGCTGTTCCAGGGGATCAGTGCTCGGCTTCACAGAGGATGGGGATGGCCAGGACCCATCAGACACAAACATTTGGAGAAACGAACCCATTTGTCTACTTTGGGAGTTCACTTTTGGAGTATGGTAAAAGGCTTGCCTTCCCTCTTAAACAGAAGAGCCGGGACAGAGGATGCTATGTCAAAATGTTAATGTGAAGTCTTACTGTATTTTGAGTGCTTAAAGAAAAGCCAATGGGGAATTTTCCAGGGAAGAGGGTGGGTGTGATTAACATGAAAAGATGTATGAGAATTACTAACTGAAGGCTTTCTGTGGTGGTGGTCCTGGAGAATGACAGGACCCTGGCTTGTCATGGGTGTGTGTGTGGGGGGTGGGTAGGAGGACAGGGCAGGGACTAGTGTGATGGAGCCGAAGAAGGGTAAGGACTTCTTTTGGACTCCGGAGGCTGGGAAACTGCCTGTTTGAAGGGTCTGGATTGAAGACTCTGGGGAAGACTGAGTGAAATAGGAGACAGGCAGGAGGCCACAACCTAGAACAAAAGTAGAAGCCTAGAACTAGAAATGGAATACACTAGGGGTTAGTGTTAAAAACAAAACAAAACAACCCCCAGTAATTCCTGGCAAGGTTCCTCTGGGAAGGGCCTGTGGACAGAGAGGACAATCCCACGGAGTGATGGCTGGCTTTGAACCTGAGCCAAGCCAATCAGCAAAACGGTCAGCTTGGCTTCCTTGAACCTCTGCAGCTGAGGCCATGGCTGCTCAGCCTGTCCATGGCTTGGAAGCCAACCTTGTTTTCATAAAGAAACTGGGACGGAGCGTTCCAGTCCACAGCATCCAAGTGGCCTGGTCTCTGCAGAAGCGGAGCCTGCTTTGCCCCGAGACTGGCCTTTTATCTGACTGACTTTATTTCCCTTTCTCCAAGCCCATCGGGGGTCCTGGTGACCGGCTCTTTGACTCACAATAACATGGCAAACATCTGATTGGATACCAGCTACTTATGCTGGTGCTCCCACTCCCTACCTCACCACTGAATTTTCCCAATCATCCTGTGAGTAGGGGGAGATTGTTTCCATTTGGCAGTAAGAAAAAACTGAAATTTCTAGGCTTTTTTTTTTTTTTTGGTTTGAGTTTTGTTGTTGTTGTTTTGTTTTGTTGTTGTCCCAAGTCATCAACCTGAGCCATGGTTTAATTCAGGCAATATACCACTGGAACCCAATTGTGTACCCACCACCGCTAGGTACATGGCTTCTCTACTTTGGGTCTGCTTCTCCGTTGATTCTTTGCTTGGTTCTTTGTTGCTCTGATTATGCTTAGTTCCCATCTGTTTTCAGATTGGCCATTTAATACTCTCAGCCAGGTCTACCCTCACTCTTTCCTTGGAGATATCTGGGCATGCCTGTTTTCTAGGTCTTGGCCCACTCAGGTTTTTGGTCCTATTGCTTCTAGAGAGCCCTGCTGATGGCCCAAGATCTCCTGTAGAGCCACAACTGTACCAAGGTTCTCTCTGGCTTCACTTCCTCTGCAGAGTGGAGCTGTGTGGGGACAGTCACCACCAACAGAATGGAACCAGAGTTTGGCCAGATAAGATGTGTGCTCAGTGTATACCGGTGGCCCTCATCGATATCAATAAGTGGCTCCACTTTGCTAATCAGACCCTCAGTGATCCCAGGCAGAAGTGAGTCCTGCATGTTTGATTTCTACATGGACTTTCTCCCCTTTAGTGGTGAATAAGAGTCCCTTCTTCCTGGACTCCTGGGCATACCTGGAAGAATTCTGCTGCAGTTCATCCTGGACATGACCTGCCCTGGGAGCATGGGGCTGGAGGATTCGCTCTGAACTCCTTTTGTGGTGGTCAGGCCCTCAATATCCATCACAGTTGCATGCAAAATTCCTAAGAATAGCTGAATCCTGCACCCCATCCTCAAAAGGGCAGCTCCGGCCTGGGAGATATCCAGATGCTCATAGTTTTAGCAAGACATGCTTCAGGTGAGTCTAGTGCACAGCCAGTGTTGCTAACTACTCACCTGCTGGATAGCTCCTGGGTAAGGGCACCAATGGTTAACAGGAGCAAAGCAAGGTGGCCTGATGTTCTTGTTCTTTGATAAGATGCTCAGTCAAGTGCAGCCACAGGAGTTGCTCTGCAGCAGTAGAGATGAGGGAATCATTTGCCTGGCAGAGCAGAAGTGCTGAATTCCATCTGAATGGAGTTCTCAAGTTGCCCTGAAGCCTTGGACCAGTGTCCAATAAACTGCCCACATACATTTACTAGAGCTTGAGCTCTAGTAAATCAGAAGGGCCACAGCTCAATGTAACCTGTGAACAGGCCAATGAGGCAGAGATTGTTGTTTAAGATGTGGTGGCTTTGGATGAGGCTTGTGATGATCCGCAAGAGAAAACTGGATGTATTTTAAACAAGATTTAAAAGCACAAGGCAAGGGGTTTTCTTAGCAAAAAAGTGGAAAGGTTTGTATGTACTGCTTACTTGGTCTTTATCAATTTTTTTTTTTTTGTTTTAAATTGTCAGTTCCTGTTTCTTAGTTTTCCTTTTCAAGCCTGTGGGTGAAGGGTCAAATTTAAGTTAAACGATATGTTATTTTTTAAATCAAAGTTTTGAGATAAACAAGACTATTTTGGTTAAAAACATAGTAAAGATCTGGTTGCCAGATTTTTATGCCAAACAAGGGGTACACACACATACACACACACACACACACACACACAACTTAGTTCTTTGTATATCCTCATCTTCTTGGGTCTCATCTGTGAACTGAGGGAGTTGGAATGGTGATCTGTAACCACAGAATAAAGATTGACAATTATTTAGCACTTACTGTATGCCAGATACCAGGCTAAATTCTTTACATAGATTATTTCATTTATTCTTTCCAGTTACCCCAGACATGTAGAGTCATCGTATTCTGTTTCAGGGATTAGGAATTTGGCTTAGAGAGGTTAAGTAACTTTCTCAAGGTCATACAGCTGGTGAAGGATAGAACTGGGAATCTGATCCCAGCCACTTAGAATCACTCTGCTTTTATTACCTCCACATAGAACTTTGTCACCACTTGATGAATTTTGTGATCCCAGTCCCCTGTTTAGACTATTTCTTAGTAGGCAAATTGCTTTTTCATTGGTTCTGTGAGATGAACGGCCATACTTGTTCATGACTGTTCAGCCAACAGGTTGACAAAGCTGTGGATAATCAAATAGGAGGGACTAAAGTTAGCTTTTCTTTCTTTCTTTTTAAAGTTATTTTTTTAACTTTTTTTTTAGTTGCAGATAAACACAATACCTTTATTTTATTTTTTATGTGGTGTTGAGGATTGAACCCAGTGCCTTACACGTGAGAGGCAAGCACTCCACCACTGAGCTACAAACCCAGTCTAAGAGTTAGCTTTTCTTAAAAACAGGAAAGTAAGACAATAAGCTAGAAGGAACACTACAGAATGTAACCAATTTATTATAATTAAAAGCAATTTGCTAGTGCACCTGTATATGCAGTAGCAGTATTCATAATAGCCAAGAGGTAGAAACCCTGGGGTGGATGAATGAATAAACAAAATGTGTTAAATGCATACAGTGGAATATTACTCAGCCTTGAAAAGGGAGGAAATTCTAGTATATGCTCCTATATGAATGAACACTGAGGACTGTTGGTCAGCTTTTCCATTGCTATAACAAATACCTGAGATAAATTGACTTAGAGGAAAGAAAGCCTATTTTGATCCACAGTTTTGGAGGTTTCAGTTCATGAATGGTTGGACCCATTGCTTTTGAGCCTGTGGTGAGGCAGTACATCATGGAGGGAATGTGTGGTGGAGGAAGCTGTTCAGCAATTGAAGGAGCCATGGTGGGGGAGAGAGAATGAGAATATATATCTGATATATACCTGAGAGAGATGGGAAGGGGCCGGAGTCCTGATATCCCCTGTGAGGACATGGCAACAGCAACCAAACTTCCTTCCACTGGGCCCCACTCTAAATTTTACACCTAAAGTTGCCAGAGGCAGGTGACAAAGGCTTTAACTCATGGAACTTCGGAAGCACTTATAAAAATCATAGCAAGGACACTACGCCAAGTTCAGTAAGCGAGACATAAAACCACAGCCACTGTCTGAATTCACTCATATGAAGCACTGAGAATAGTTAAGACCACAGAAACAGAAGGTAGAATGGTGGCAGCGGTGGGATGTGGGGAGGGGGAAAGGGAGTTGTTGAATGGGTATAGACTTTTAGTTTTGCAAGAAAGTTCTGGAGATTGGTCAATATACTAACCATTACTAAACTGTGTAGTTAAAATGGCTAAGATGGTAAATTTTATGTTATGCATCTTTTACTACAATTAGAAAACAAAGGAAAGAATAACTAACCCCCTTAATAATGATCAGTTCAAACTGGAAATAAGTCTTAAGACAATAACATCACTGTTGAAGAACACTAAAGAAATATTTACGATCTTTCTTTTTGCTGAGAACTTTAAATATGGATTTCATTATTTTTCTTGAATGTTATCTTATTAACTCTGAGCTTATGGTGTCTCTATAGGGATTTGAGGGCATGATAGTTATACCTAGGAAGTAAAGAACATGTAATATATTTGGAGCACTTAACATAGTGAAAAATAAAATATTTGGAGAAATGCAAAAATTTTAAATTGCAGCTTACCAGCATTTAAACAAATTCATAGTTTTTCCAAATTAGTGACCCTTAACAGTGAACAACCTTCCACAGAGCCTCTTTCAAGTTCTCAAACACTGCAAGTCTATGACTATTATACAACAATTGCCTCTGTTACTGTCTGCATGGCGTATTTCAGAGGGACTCTTAGCTTTTTCATTACTGTTTACATGGGAAGGTGGGAGTCTTGCTGATATCTGGGAAAGGTGTGGTATCATATTCACTGATGGTCAGTGATTGGCGGATTGTTAGCTGCTTCTCAATGGGAGCAGCCCTGCATGGGGAGGCCTGGGCTGTCCTTCACTGGCTGGAAGGTCTGCTGTATGATTCAATAATTCTCTGGGAAATTCACTTTTCTCATCTGTGAAAGGATAAATTTGGACCAGATGAATGTCGTGTCTCTTCTTACTCAGTGCCTACCTATTCTTTACACATATCCACGGGGGTCTGGGGGGACTGTCGACTGTCATCCAGAATGCCTGTAAGATCATAATACCAGAAAGGAGTTGGCCTTAGAATATTTTACTTGGAAGAAAAGAACCTGTCGATTGTTCTTCAAAACTTGTCCAGACTGGATAGAAGCGCATCCAAATGATAATAGCAGGACTAGACTGTCTTTCTGGATAATTTGACAGAGAATCATGCCAAGCTTCTGTGTAGACTAGTGAGTAGAACAAGTCTTCCCAGATAAACAGACACTTCTCTGTAAATCTAGGTAGAAACGCAGATCCAGTAGCTCACACCCAAGCACCTTTAGGTAAGTCCTAACACCATGTCCTATGTTTGTGTCTTCATGTTCTATCAGAGCAGAACTCCTCTATACCTTGATTCGGGACTAAATAAGTGGAAGATTGCAAAAAATATGTGTGGGATGTAGAAGTCACTGAATAACAGACGGGGAAGGAGTTATAAGAAAATGTCCAGTTCATCAAGCCACAAAAGTGGATGTCTGAGTTTGGTTCCCCAAAAGCAAGCCTGAGAGTAGATCTTAGGTACAAATAGTTTTTTTGGGGAGTTGAACCTAAGACACATGAGTGAGGGGAAGGGGTGAGTGTGGAAAAAAGGAGAAAGCCAATTTAAGAGTGTATTATTCAGGTTGATGCTGTGGACAATGAGAGCTGGGCTACACAGTTCTGATGGGAAGCATGTGGAGGGTCCATTGGTAAGATGAAGGCTGAACATTTCCCCATCAGTTCTCACTGGCTAGGGACTTGCAAGCTGGCTTGAACATGGACTGTGTGGGTTCCCGTACCTTCCAAGGAGGCAGGAAAGGAGAAAATCAATCTAAGATTCATAGAAATGTCTACCAAGACTGTGGTTGAAATTAGAGATAGGTTGAGCAGATGCAAGATGAGCAAAAAAGTCTCCTTTAGGTAGAGCTGACAGGGAAATCACCTGTTGTCCGTTCTACCCTTGTCCTCACAGCTGATATAGAAAAGGCAATATGGTGTAATGGTTCAGATTATGGTCCTTTCAGAGGGCCTAGGTGTGAATCCCAATTTCACAAAATGTTTCAGGCCTATGTCCTTAAGCAAGATACTTGCCTTGTCTACTTGGGTTGTTCTAACAGAATATCGTAGACTGGGTAATTTCCAAATAACAGAAATTCATTATTGACCATTCTGGAGGATGGAAATCTAAGATCAAGGTGCCAGCAGATTTGGTATCTGGTGACATCTGGCTTTCTCCATTTCAGAGGTGCAAGGGAGCTCCCTTGATCTTCTTTTTTGAGGGAACTAATCATTCATGAGAGCTGTGCCCTTAGGACTTCAACACTTCTCCAAGGGCCCTACCTCTTAAACATCACTTTGGTATTGTGTTCTAGCATATGGATTATAGGAGGATAAAAACATTTAGACAATAGCAATATTTAACCAACCTAAGCCTTGGTTTCCTCATCTGTGAAGTGGTGCTACCAAAAGCTTCCTGGAGATGCTGTGGAGGTGGTCTGTATCTTCCAGGTCGAGTTCTTAGCAGTGTGATAGTGCTAATAATCCAACAGTTTGGGCTTTCCCTGGGTCCCAACATGACTTAGAATGAGTCAGTAAGAACACCTGCTATCTAAACTTTTTTAGTTAAAATCCCAAATGAGCTCAGATCAATCTGTCAGTGCTAAAAGGAATCAGTAGCCTTCACTGATGACAAGGAAGTAAAACTTTTCATCCACATCCTAAAGAATCTGCCAAACCCATCCACAGGGTGGGTTTGGCAGATTCTTTAGGAGATGCACCAGATGACAGATTTTTATTCCCACCTTTCTCAGGAGACCACCAAGTTTTCATTGTTGGTGACATTCCTTCAAGAAACCATATCCCTATGTGTTATGTGGAGCTTCCTTGAAGGCATGGCTTCGGGCCCCTTTAATGTAACCTGCAGAATTATGCCTGCTATGGAGGGGCTGGTTGGAAGTGGGCAAGACTCATGTCTATATGGACATAGACTTCCTGCAGAATCATCATTGATTTGGTCCCAGGAAGTCAATGATTGATGTGAAAAGCCTAAATTTAATTTTGAGCCTGGAATTCAGTTGTTTTCCAATACTAGGAGTCTT
Organism: Urocitellus parryii; assembly: GCF_045843805.1. Classification (NCBI taxonomy): domain Eukaryota; kingdom Metazoa; phylum Chordata; class Mammalia; order Rodentia; family Sciuridae; genus Urocitellus; species Urocitellus parryii. Next base: position 44,193,201 of record NC_135531.1, on the reverse strand, counting down.
CCTACTGAAAAATAGATATGAGGTGTTCATTTTTGCATTATCTATTTTTGGTTACAATGGATGGATAAGGAACTGGATCCCCAAAAGGAAGAGAAAAGTAGGGCCCTTCAAAGCCTGGGCAGGTGCTGTTACCTATTTCCTTGGTGAGCTCTTCTAAAGTGTGGTTTACTTTGCTTCACTCTCAGCTTAAGACTGGGGGCTCAATAAAAACCATCACATTATAAAATCCAAAGGAGAGAAAACTATGAGATTCCTGAGTGCATGGGTTGAAACTTTTGGGTTCGTTTTGTCAATTTTGATCAATGAATATATACATTATAAATTATGTAACATATAATATGTCTGAAACTCTAATCCTAATCCTAATCTCTTTCCCCAGCCACTGAAATGACTATTTTAATGTTGTAATTCCTAATAAAACAGGTTATTTTTAGGAATCTACAGCCAAATTACAGCAGAATCAGTGGTACTGTTGAATGCTTTGGGAACCTAATTTCATATTTCTATTCCGCCATGATGGGCCGTGCCTTGGTGCAGAGGGAATTTATATCTGGGTGCTGATCTTGAGCAATGGAGAGGAAGGCAACATGGAGCATAGTAGGTCTTAACACCAGCTATGAGTCCAACATTGTGATAAGTGATGGATAAGAAGCCACAAGAAGGGACTTGGTCTTGCTTGATTCTAGAATCTGGTTGGTGAACCGAACTATGCACACTTGGGGAGTGAATTGGGTCCGAAAGAGGATGTGCACAGATGCTGCCCCAGGAATTCAAAGCCAGGGAGTCTTACCTTGGCTCCATGTGTAAGTAGCACCATGAGGGATGGGTGAAGTATAGCTAGGCACAGGCAAGAAGAACAGAGTACAAATTCCCTGATGTGGTATGTGCACACCTGTAATCCCAGTGGCTCAGGACGCTGAGGCAGGAGGACTGCAGGTTTAAGATCAGCCTCAATAACTTAGTAAGGCCCCAAGCAACTTAGTGAGAGGTTGTCTCAAAATAAAACATAAAATGGGCTGGAGATGTAGTACCTCTGAGTTCAATCGTGAGTTTAAAAAAAAAAAAAGTCATATCCTCTGGAATTTTAACTAAATTCATCCTGTTGAAGGTGCACAGCAAGAGGCAAATCAAACCCTTATGTGTGGGGTCTTCTAAAGAGAAAAATAAACAATCACCCTCTTGTTTTGCCTTATCTGGTAATGGCATTATGCCCACATGACATAGAGGATTTTGGCTTCTTCAGATGTTTTTGGTTACACTGGACTTCTACAGATATGGTAGGAGATTGGAAATATTGCTGTTTTTCTGACAAAAGCACTTTTTCCCATGGCCAGTTTGTCTGGAAATAACCTTTCCTTCCTTCCTTCCTTCCTTCCTTCCTTCCTTCCTTCCTTCCTTCCTTCCTTCCTTCCTTCCTTCCTTCCTCCCTTTCTGCCTCCCTCCCTTCGTCTCTCTCTTTCTCTCTTTCTTCCCATGGCTGGAAGACCTTTACATGAACATGGGCTTCTTTGAGAGTGATATGAAGTTTTTTTGGAGAGCAGTTATTTGGGAGGCTGAGAATGTTATACATATATTTGTTGTTGTTGTTGTTGTTGTTGTTGTTTGTTTTTCTGCCTACAGTTTTACTTCCTTTTTTCTCTTCTTTCACTCTGCCAGGTGGTTTGGGCTACCTTGGATTTTGGGTTTTCTCTGTAAGTTCATGTTTAGGATTATCTTAGAATTTCTCACAGTTTTATACTTTTACCTCGACAGATCTGGAATTTCTGGTCCTGGAATGATGATTCCCTGATGGATTTTTGTCATCAAGCCACCATGCTTTAGGGAAGTGATGTGAATGCTGGGAGAAAGCTCAAGTTCTATCACCCTGAATGCTCAGGGATGATACAGGTTCTTTTGTTGTCCTGCAGGTTTTATTGTGATACATATTACTGTGACAGGTAGGACACAGCTGGGGTTGGTAATTGTCGTGGTGGCCTCTGTAGGGATTTCTGTTGTAGGGTGAGGCTCTGCTCTGAAGTCTCTTGGTTGGACAAGTGCCTCAAGCAAAAAACAAATAATACCAACATTTCTGATTTTTTGCTGTTACTCCTTCATTCACTTCTTCAGATTCTGTCTTCTGGATTCTGGATTTCTTCTTCTTCAATTTATTCTAGATCCTGAGACTCCAAGAATGGCACAAACCTGGAGAAATCTAGTGAACAGACTCCCATATCAGCTGAAAATTGTGTTATCATTCACATCTGTGTGTGACGTCTCGGGTGGAATTTCCTTAACATACAGTTTTACTTTGTCAATAGAGTTCTGGCTAAATGTTTCTCAGCAACTGATATGTTTTCTAAATCAAGGGGATAATAAAAATATGTTGAAAATTTGATAATAAAAGCACTATACACTGGGGAAGCTCAAGGAGAATGAGTTCAGAAAGAGGCTCCCCAGGGGCAGAAGAATCAGTCTATACACCAGCCTGCAACTTTCTACTCTTTATTGGATTTATTGGAACATAATTAAAAAGCGTCCAAGGAAGCATTGAGTGTAACATTTTCCGTTACATCTGTCAAATGCACATTATGGTAGGTTTTAGGATGCAGATTAAATGTGACATAGTGTCTATATAGGACTGGCAAGTCAGGAAGACAGGGGACTAGGAGGAGGTACAAGTGGGGGCGTGGATCCATACACGAAGGGAGGTTCAGCATGTGCATCTGTCTGGTGGGTCTGAGTGAGGACCTCAGCTGTGGACCCCCGAGAACTGAGAGAAGAGGCTTTGGAAGAGGGGTAAAGAAGAAGGGGGTCAGTTTGTACATGGCACGGAAGAGCCTCGTAAGATAATGAGAGGCCCTGGAGCCCCCTGGAAATGAGACGACTTAAAAATACCCACTGGAAAAGAAAGGTTAGCCCTTCACTGCTTCCTCCCAAGAGGAAAAATCCTGACCTTGGAGGGAGAGAAAGCAAAAGCACAGAAGCTTGGGAAGCAGCCTTTGGGAAGCCAGCAGAGTGAAGTATTGAGAAGGGCATCCTGTGCAGAACTTCCACCTGGCCTGGCCTGTTCAGGTCCCCAGAGGGCGAGAGCCATTCCCAGAAGCCACACACTGGGCAACAGGAGAGGCAGGCACTCTCAATCTCCCTGCCTTAGTTCCTCGTGTTCACCATGAAGAAGTTGGATTAAAGCCATGATGGATTCAAACATTTTGGGTCCAGGGAGTAGTGCTTTTTGTGTGTTAGTTTGTTTTACTTTTTGCAATTGTGGAATGAAAAATAAAATAGTCACATGGAAAAACTTCCCAGGATGGGAAACGAAACATTGCTAGCACCCTAGAAGTTTCCCTTGCTTCCTACCCTCTATCTGCTTATAACCTCTTACCATCCTCCCCCACAAATATTCTTCAGATTTTTGTGATAATCATTTCTTTGCTTTTGCTTCTGGTTTTATTATTTATACCTGCATCTCTGAACAATGTAGGTCATTGTTGCCTTTTTTAAAACTTTATATAAGTAGAATAGTTTTGTGTCCTTTCCTGACTTATTTTTTCATTCAACACTGTGTTTGCAAGATTCATCCATAGAATGGATGAACTGATTATTGAATTCATTGCTGCATAGTTTTCTGTTGTGTGAGTTTGTCAGAGTGTATTTATTGATCCCTGATACTTCAGATGGACGTTTTAGTTGCTTCTGGTTTGGCGTCATTGTGGACTGCAGTGCTATGAATGTTTACATATGTGCATTCTGGGGCATATATGTACAGATTACTCTAGGATACATAGCTAGGAACAGAACTGCTGGCAGCAGGATTTGCAAACCTCAAACTGTTTTCCAAAGTGGGTGTCGTGGCTCTTTTCCTCTCTAAGCAAAACATGGCTCATAAGGCCAAGAAAATAAAATAGACAACAACAGCAGGCCTGCTCTGTGTGGAGTGGGCTGAGGTTCTCAGAGCTTGGTTTTCTCTGTACTATGCTCTGTGGGTGCTTTCTTGTGGGTCTTGTACATCTTTTTCTCTAGTATTCTAAATTGCTTCTATGCTGCATTGTAAGACAATGGATTTCAGTGATTCCCCATTCTGAGGGCAAAAAGGGATCCTGACTTTCTGACTCTCAAAGAGCCTCTTTACTCAGGATTTTTAAAATTTGAAAATTCAAGCTTTTACTTTTAAACTAGATATTTCCTCGGACCTCCATAAGGAAATTCCTATTACATAAAGAACTAGAAGATTTTTTTTAAATGACATGCTGTCGTGGCCTATCTGTCCTTTTGATGATGCTGAATTATCTTGACTTAGGTTGGAAGCAGAAAAATTGTATCCAACAATTATATAAGAGAATAGCTGGAAGCAAGTGGATTAAAATATCCAAGTTCTTTAAACTGGAGAGGATGAATCAAAATAATATTGAGTACCGTTTGAGGTGTAGGAAGCATCTTTACACAGCATCTGATGGGCTTGGACATTGACCATCTTGTGATCATGAATCTGTGGTGGTGGCTTCAGGTCTAGAGCGAATGCTCGCTGTTAAGACTTATCTCTACCCAAACGGCAAAACATCAAAATGGAGACTTTCCCCAGTGCTGTCCTTTGCCAAAAGCATAAGACTGAAGCAGATGGATGCTGGAACAGTCTGGGCAGCAGACAGGCCAATGCATGTAATGCATATCATTAAAAATAGTTAGCACAAAGAAATGGTTGTTATTGTGCTTGGTCCAAGTTGGACTTAGTAGCTAATTAAGTATAAGCTCCTTCTTTTTATTTCTTCTCCCCATGGCCATATGCAGTTTTTGAATTCTTACAACACTAACTGTTTTAAAGAAGAAGTTAAATACAGAATGCATTGAATTTGGTAGAGAAAGTTTAAAGGTCTGCATTTTCCCACCGAAGCTATTTAATATCAGCTGCAGAGTGGGTGTGTGTGTGTGTGGAAGGGTTGTGACCTCCCTTATTTTTACAACCATTGCCATGATTTCATAATACTGGCAGCAGTCACCCAGAGTGAAGAAGTAGACTTTATTACAGTAATTATATGCCAGAATGTGGGTATTAAAACAGAAAAACTTTTCTACTGATAATAAATGTCAAGGGGAAAATGACTTTACCCAACAAATAGCCCTTCATCAGTGTTTTTAATATACTAATGGCCTCAATGAAGACTAAGAAGTGTCCACAGAGTAAAAGGTCAAACTCCATATAGCCTTATTGCCTATTTGCAAGATGGTGAGGTGGGCAGTTGGGGAACAGAGGCATGCCTTAGCAAGTGAGGTGGATTTTTCTCTGTAGCACAAAGTAGATGTATATTCACATGAGCAGACATAGCTATTGTTTCTGAAGATGGATTAATTGTGACTGCAACTCAATTACACAGGTTTTTTTTTTTTTCCCGAATCAGTTCACTGCTTTTATCCGATATGTTTTGTTGCATTTCTGTGAGTTGAGAGAAGTGATATTGCATGGGAAGTAATCTTGAAATATGGTAGCTGATCACTGAAAAAAAACTCAAAAAAGAACAATAAAAAGGCCTGAATCAATACAAGAAAAATGTAATTTTTTGAAAAAAAAACCATATTCTGAAAAATAAAACGTGGCTACTAATTTATATAAATTATAATCATTAAATATTAGTTGTGAGGTCTATTAATACATTTCTGAAATAATAAATATGGTTCAAATGGAACAAGTCGACATCAGGAAACGTCTGTTTTCTGCAATTAAATTTGGTGAAAGTTGATCAACAGCAAAAAATGCTGAAAGTATAGAAGTTTTTGAAGTGGGCACTTGGTCTTTCTTCTGAAGTATCCTTTACCTTGGATAAATAAGCAGAGTATATTCTGAAAGTCAGAAGCAAAAATCAGAGCAAGATTTGGATTCTCAGTCTCTTAAATAAGTGTTTAAAAGATGATTTCTTGGACTTTCATCAATTGCTCAAACTATATAGCTCACTTGATGGTAGCCTCAGACTTTTCTCTAACATCACTGTTTAATCCTGAATGCAGTTAGTGCTTAACAAAGGCTTGGGGATGATTTTCAGTTGAGGGCCTGCGTTAGCACTCTGCTTGGTCCCATGAAGGACTGTCCAGAAGTTGATGGTTGATACCATCTTGGGGGAACCCTGGGCTGGGAGACATCAATCACTCTGACTCACAACAGCCTTAGGTGCTCACCATTCCTGTCAGTTTTATTGCTCAAAGTCCAGACTGGTCCCCAGATTATGACACTGATTCCACTTCTGTGTTTTCTCTGTTCTCTGCAGTGGGTTCGTCTTTAACAATGAGCCATTCATGGGCACCCAGAGAGCTCCCCAGGAGCAGGGAGACGGCTGCAGACCCTGCAGGCAGTTGGCCATGCTCCAGTCCAGATATTCTTGGGAATGTGGAATTATTTGAATCAAAGAGAAATAAATCTTTTGCAAATGTTAATACAAATGACTGTGGGAAGGGCTTGGTGCTAAAAGAGAAGCTGAGAATTCTTGATGCTACTGAGGTTTTTTTTTTTTTCTTTCTTTCTTTTTTTTTTTTTTTGGCAGGGAATAATACCAGGTTGCTATATGAATGATGAAGACAAAATAATAATCATATTTTTAGCATTTGCTCCTCCAGTGTCACACTGTGTCATCTTCAACTGCCTAGGTGAAGGGAAGGGAGGGGAATGGGAATAGAAAAGCCAGCAGAATGAATTGGACATATCTTTCCTGTCCTGGATACACGACCAATGTAACTCCACACCATATACAATCCTAATTGGAACAAGTTATACTTATTCTATGTATGTATAATGTGTCACAATACACCCTACTCTTGTGTATAAGTAGAAAAAACAAATTAAAAAAAGAAAACACTTGCTATTTTTTTTATTGTACTATTTCTATTGAATGTTTCTCTTCTTTTCTTATATTTGAGCCTGCAAACATATTTCTATATCAGTTCAAGCATGATTTTATGCTTTTTGAGACATAAGTTTAAATTGGAAAAGGTGTGCCCTGGGGTTCTGAGAGTCCATGCCCTTTTCTGATCTAATGGAGAAAGGAAAGAGGAGGTTGTAGGACGTGGGGCAAAGCTCAGCTGAGCCAATTTTCTCCTTTGCCACATCTCACTATGCCACTGTATGAGGTTATAAACCTCTCTGAACTACGTTTCTGCATTTGAAAAATGGGGCTAATTACATCATGACGTGGTGTTGTTAGCTCCTCAAACAATACACATAAAGTCCCAGCACAGTGATCATAAAACCTGGCAATGTGATGCCAGTTCCCCATTCTATGTTTCTGGAAGATATCAAAATGCAATTGTTTTCCTTTAAGTTAGGAGGCAGCCTCAGAGTCCTTCTCAACACAGTGTTCCAGATAACTACTACCAATTCATCAGTGGTGATGTGCGAGATTTGCCAAAACGTAATAACTGAGACAGGATAGACACCCAGTAGGCGTCTTACTCATACTATCCTTGCTGTTATTGTTACTAGTTTACACAGGAGACTAGAGATATGGTAACAGGAGACACAGGAGGCTATATTTTGCCCTTCCTGGTTTGGCCGGCCTCTTATCTTTGTCTACCTCTCTGGTCCCTTCTTTACCTTCTTTGCTTATTTCTCTATTTTTCAATGACCTCCAAACACTGGAGTGTCCCTGGGCCTCTCTTTTCTTTTCTTTTTAAATTTCTTTTGGTAGCAGGGATTGAACCAGGGGCACTTAACCACGGAGCCACATCCTCAGTCTTATTTTTTATTTAGAGACAGGGTCTCGCTGAATTCTTTTTTTTTTTTTTAAATCCTCCTTTACTAGCTGATCTCATCTCTTTTCATCCCTTTCAAATCATCCGTATGCTAATGACACAAACCTTTCTCCAGGCTGGAAATAAATCTCTATTGTGTATCCAACTCCAATTTTGAGACACGTGTCTAAAAGGATGTATCTATTATTTACATCAATCAGTTCTATCAATTGGGTGTCTAATAGCATCAGCAGCCCAGCATGCTTAGAATTGAACTCCTGTTTCAAAATCCCCTCCCTGCAACCCAAATCTCTCCCCCCATTAGCCTTTCTTATTCCAGCAAATGGCAGTTCCATCCGAGAACTGCTCCCATATAAAACCTTGAAGTCATCACTGGTTATTCTTTTTCCTCATACCCCTCATCCAATCCACCAAGAAATCCTGCCAGTTCTACTTCCAGGAATCTTGCTGCCTCTCACCACCTCTGCTGCTAACCTCAAGGTCCACATCCCCACCACCACCACCATCATCACCACCATTCTGTTAGTATAATAGGCCACAATATGCTACAGTTGCTTCTCCATACACAGGCAACATGATTCTACGTGGAAATAAGATCACACCTCTCCTCTGTTCCACACCTTCCAATATCTTTCCACCTCAGTTTGAGTACAAGCCAAAGCCTCTATGATGTCCTAAAAGGCCTCCAGATAGCACCTCCCTCCACTGTCCCCTGACGCACTCTGCATTCTCAGCCCTGGTCTCCTTGCTGTTCCAAGAACATGCCACTCCTGCCGCGAGCATTTGCACTTCTTCACCTTTTGCTTGGAAACAGCTTCTTCCTGATATATACAAAGCTTGCTTCCTCACTTTCCATCTCTGTTTATCAGAGAGACCATCTTCTATACAATAAATAGCAACCGCCCTTCCCTACCTCTCCAGCCTGGTGCTCACTCTGCTGCTTCCCCACCTTCTTCTCCCTGACACATAGAAACACCTGACACATTATGACTTGACTTGTTTTGTTGATTGTTTCCCTCATTGAAATAAAATCCAAGAGAGCAGTAACTTTGTTTTCTGCTGTATTTCGGGCACCTAGCAATTTCTGGGCCCAGAGCAAGTACTCGATTTTTTTTTTTTGTCTGATAAATTAATAAAATAAATGGCTCTTGGCTCTGTAGCTTTAACATTAAGAGCAGGAGATTGACAGAAGCCCTATTAGCAATGAGTAAAAATGATTTCTTTTTTGCTAAAATCTTTCAGTTCCCCAATTTATTTATTTTGGTAAATAACATGGTAAGATGCTTTGTGCTCCAAACTGATCTACAGGCTGAAAGAGGCTGAAAGGTTATAAAACATAGGCAGGTATTTAAAATGCCTAGATATTACCTGGCAAAGTTTACACTCATCTGGGTTCAACTGGTAGCTCCTGAACTTCTCCAGGGGTGCTAAGCTGGTTGGAAAGAAGATGTGGATCTTTCAGCCATATTGATGTCATTATTTATATAAGAACTTGCGAAAACATGTAAAAGAACCAAAGGCTGATGAAAGCCTCTGACAGGATTAAGGCAGGAGGGACCACAGCTCCCTCTAAGAAGCATAAACACTATGGGACTTAATCCTACTCTGTGACTGTGAGGCCTCAAAGCTGTCATTTAAATACTTTGGGCCTCAGTTTCTTCATGGGTGAAGTGAGGGATTTAGAATATAATACTTATATTACTTCTAACCTTATTTGGGGAAGGTACATGAAAGTTCTTGGCTTTAGACTCTTACATGAAATTTCTATTAAATTGGAAACCAGTTTCTTTTGCTGCAAAATAAAAGTTTGTCTAAAACGGACTTTTTTTTTTTTTTTTTTTCCCCCTCCCAGGTCTAATGATCTTTGTTTTCATTGTGCTTTTGGATCCCCTTTAGCCCCAATATAAGTGGCTCTGGTGAAGTTAAACCTCTTACTTTTTTATGTTTGCCTGTTTTGACTTGTTTCTTTGAAGCTGTGGTCACCTACATAGAATCAGGACAAGTCATATTCATTTGTAGACACAGTGTGAGCCATTTTTCTGTGAATGACCACCAATTCTACCTGGAAGCAGTAAGTAGAACAGACAACTCTCTTGAGGTTTCTTTCACGCTCTAAACCTGTCAGTGAGAGGACAGAAAACTGTTGATTGGAAACCGGCCACATGGAAATTCTGAAATCTGTCTTTGACTTCTGTTCTAGTCAGCACACATTAAATACTGCAGTATTTTTAAACTGCTTTTCCACTTCTCTTACTTCCCATTCCTGTGACCATATTAGGGTCTCTAGGTGAATATCCCGGCCCCAAAGCCATTCATTATCTGATGATTCAAGAGGTCTCCTGTGTCTTTACCCCTGTGCCTCAGTTTCTACAGGTACAGAGAAATGGAGGAAACAGAAGCATCTCAACTTCTCTTCAGAGTGATGTTTGAGATTTCCTGATAAAAACCTCCACAAAAGCGACTGAATGCTATTTTTTTTAACAAATGTACATATGGAGGAAAGTGGGGTGAGGGGCAATGTTCCTGAAAGAAGTTTATCAAATCTGCAATCCTAATAGACTTTTTTTTTTCAATATGGGTGGAAACTCAGAAGAATTTTTGAAATGGAAAAAACAATGGAATAGCTGATTAACTGTGGGTGTTCATATCTGATTTCTGATCAATTTAATATGGTTCTCACTTCACAAAGCAAGTTCTAAATTCAATCTGGAAAACATATAGAAAGCATTTGCTATGGGCCAGCATCCTTAACAAAGGTTTCACATCTATTGTTCTATCCAATTCTCTCATCTACATTACATGGTAGTTGACAGTATATCTGAAGAAAGAGAGGCTCAAAAACATCCTGGGACTGGCCTAGTCCTGTGAAGCAACGTTGGGATTTAAATTCAGGTGTTCTGCCTCCAACTCCTTTGCTGATTCTGTAACATAACGGTTATAATGTAGGGTGGGTACCTTGAGCATATACATATGCAGATCCAATTTGACTTTTTATCCAGAGTAGACATCATCATCTGCTGCAATTACAATGGTGAGAAATCCACTTAGTGAAAAATCAGCTTGGACCTTGGTTGGCGGAGAATAGTTAACATTTTTCCTTTTTGTGGAAATCCAGTGGCTTATTGGACATCCAGACTGGCAGCTGGAAATGAACATTAATGTGCAAGATGACCATGGAGCACATGGGGCCCCTCTCTTTCCTGCTATGACTTGGCTAAAGGAGTGAGGACCCTCAGGCCTGCTCTTCATACCCGTTAAGGGCCAACTAACATCCTCTCCTGTGTCCTCCAGAGGTACTAGTTCATTGCGAGGTCCCTTGGGGAGACAAAACACTGATAATGTGGTCTGTGTCTTGGTTTAAGGAAGTGATCTTACTGATCCACTTCCTGTCTGCTCTAACACATTAGGGTAGACCAGGCTGGGTTTTAAGTAAGTCAATTTTATTTAAGCATTTTTTTTTTATGGGGGGTGGATATCTTTGAAAACAATTTCTTCAAGGAACTGAATCACAGAGTCCTCTTGTATATGAATGACGCTTCTCTCGTGCTTAAGGGATGTGAAGAGAAGCTCTGCTTTAATTTTCCTATTTTACCTGCCCACGGTAGTCTCTCCCTTTTTTGCATTTCTCACATTTTACCTCTTTTTCCAGACATGGCTTAAAGCTCACTCTGTGAGGTACCTGGTCTCCTCCAGCTAGAAATGATATATATGTCCCTTTCTAAAACTCCTAGGGCCTCCCTACCTCAGTTGACAGTTCCTTCCTGGTTCATGGAGCTTGGATGTTCTTCTAATGACATATTCAATAATTGTCTAAATATTTCACTGTTCAACTTTGTATAAGCTTATAATTTATCTTCTTCACTAAATTAGGTTAGATACTGGTTTGGGTCAATAAATCCAAGACTCCTTGGATGGCCTAAGTGTTAAACCATGACTGGTGCTTGGGAAGTGTGTGTATGTCTATTCGATTTGAGTGACTTGTCAATTAAATAAATGGACCCATCATGAATTCTGCTCCCAGGATACATTTTGCTCTACTTTCTTAGTTATGTTTCTTTCCTTTATTTCTCCTCTCTCACCAAAGTGAGTTGGGTCTCTATGTTCCCAGGGCACAGCATGGCAGACCATATGCTTCTTTGCATGAATCTGGCTTGAAGGTTTTCAGAGAGAAGTAAGCAAATTGGAGAGGAACAAAGAAGAACATGCCTTCAGGGTCTTAAAGATAAGTGGTCACAAAAGTCAGTCTTGCAGGGACCAAGTTTTGATATTTATATTTACTGTGGGTTAACAGAGCAGTGAGTCTAAGAAAAGATATGCTTATAATCTGTCCCTGGGTAATTAATATGCTAAATATCAGAGTGGTTCTAAAGATCTATGTCCCTATTACATCAGGGCTGAATTAAAATGCTTTAAATGGGATGTGTTAACTGAAAGACCATTGAAGATATTGGTCATCAAAGAGCGGAGAGATTCAGAGTGAGGAGCCACCAACTGCCTATGTAGTATGGGTGGCCAGCTTCCTAGGAACCTGCTTCTAATACCTGTGCTAAGGCAGGTGAGACCAAAGGGCAGGTTCTGGATGTACAGAACTTATCCTCTTCCCTGGAAGGCTGGGCCGTGATAGAGTAATTAGTCATTATAGAGCACCAGTGATTTAATCTTACCTAATCAATGACTATTCCCATTTCCACTGACTCAATGGGAGAAAAGTTCAAATGAAGCAAGAGTGATGAGTGGGCTGGAACTTTGTAACTTATTACACTGTGTAATATTTTATTATGACTATTTACAAATATACAGAAAAATTGATGGAGTTACACAGTAATCACTCATATATCCACTACTTAGATTCTACAATTAACATCTTGCTAAAATTACTTTATTGTATCAATCACTACATCTTAGGAGTAGCATACTATGAGTTTTGACAAAGACTTTCATCTGTGTAACCCAAACCTATCCAGATATAAAATATAACCTTCAATCTAGAAAGTTCCTCCTCACTCCTTCCCAGCAATCCCTGCTCCTCTTTCATTCCCAGAGGCAACCCTCAGCCTAACAGTTTTGACTATGGAATGGTTTTTTCTGTTTGAAACTTTTGTATTAATAGAATTATACAGTGTGAGCTTTATATATATATATATAAGGCTTCTTTCACTTGACATAATATATCTTTGAGATTCATCCATGTTGTGCATATCCATTTATCTTTTAAACTGAAATAGTCTCCATTAGCCTTTGACGAGTCAACAACTTATGTTAAGAGCAGCCAGGAAAATCAAGTCTTTGTTTGTTTGTTTTTAAGGAGAAAAACAAACAAAAAAAAAAAAACAGGAAAAAAAGAATGTGTTGAAAGAAAGGCACTTCAATGCTCTCATGACAACTACTTTGTCCCTTAATTTTTCTGACGAAAAAATTGAGGACCAGTAATTGCTCAAGGTCAAGCTGACTGAGCTGCAATTGGAACCCGGGTCTCCTGACCTGCTCTTGAAACAGTTCAGAAGGCAGCTGAGTGGGGTGGTTGTTTTGAGCTGAAGCCATGTGAGACTAGAGAGTTTCGACAGAGCTTTGCTTTAGAGGATGTGAAACTACACTAACCTCATGTGACAAGAAATCCTCGGAGGCCTTGGTGTGGAGCCAGCAGAGGAAGTTTGACACGGCTTCTGGTTACCAGCTCCACCTCTGAACCCACTGGCCCTGGGTGACTTATGCTGAGCTTTCTGATCTGCGATAAAATGAGACATGGGGCACAGAAAGCTTTTCTGCGTGGATAAACACAAGGCAGGGCAATGTGAAAAGGGTAAAAAAGAAAAGCACAGAAAAGGCACCTTCAGCCACTCGGCCCTCCCATAGCAAGGACCTAGAGCTGTAAATAAAACACCCCGGGAGGAGGGACGCTGTGGTTACAGACAGCCTTTGTCTCCTCAGTGCACGTTCCAATTCAGCCCAGGATGAAAATGACCTTGTGGTTCCTGCCTGCCAGCTGTTGGCTGGCCTTTGTGAAAGTCCCCGATCTTTGGGCCAATGCTTAGCGGGCAGGTATCCATATCGTGAAGCCAACTGGCACTGCTGGCACCTTTGTTGATGGACTGAGCAGTGACTGGGAACCCAGGCTGCCTGTCCACTCTCACTACCAGCTGGTGGGTGGGAGCCCTCAGGCAGGTGCTCTGGGGGGGCGGGGGTTGTGTTGCCATGGTAACTGATCAGAAAAGGAGGTTTCTTCTTCAAGGTCAGTTTGATCTCTTTTCTGCCAGGGGTGGTTGTTGTGAAGAAATGAATCTGGGGCAGCTCTGCAGGCCCTGTCCGTCAATGTGTGCCTCATGTGTTTTTGAATCGTTACTTCTAATTGGAACTAATATTAGTATCACCCGCTGGGCAAACCTGGGGGTTGGTCAATCTCTTGAAGGATGTTGTTGTGGACAAAGATCAGGTCACCAGAGAAGTCCCCGAAGAGACGTTCCAGCGTAAACCAAGCAGAGCTGGACAAAGAACCGAGAAGGCAGACAGTCAGGTTGGACTGGTTCTTTGGGCTATTCCGGGATACAGAGATTAGTGCTGACTGTTTGAGGCGTGTCACCCTAGATGTCCTTTGGCCAAACTGTCCTGCGTGCAGGAGTGAAGGGACCCTTGTCTGCCTGCTAGGGCCTTGCACAGTTGCCACAATGAGCTCATTGAAAAGAGGCAAGGTTTCCTTATCACCTTCTCTGCAGACCTTCCACGCACGCCTTTACCTTGGGCAAATACATTATCTGGTTCTGATTTAAAACTTCTTGAAATTAATATTTCTGTATCTCACTATGATAGAAGTTGCTCCGACTCAGGTTTTTGGGTTGGGTGTCAGTCATTTTTCCATTTAGCCTCCTTTGTGTGAGTTCATATAATGAGCTCCTTTTTCATGCCCTGGGTTGTCTATTAGGAGAAATAATAGCATTCTATTAATGCAAGGGCTTCTGAACCTCCAGGAGAAGTTCACTCTATTCTGTCCACTAAGATCTTACAAAAGTATTTAGATGGGATGGTATCCTGACTGTGGGAAATATTAATTCTTCTGGATAAACCCTAGGCAACTTCCCTGTAAGTATAACTGCACATAGGCCTCAGCTGCCTAATGTGTAAAATGAAAGAAATGAGATTAAATGATCTCTCAGATCTTTGCCAGCTGGTTTTCTAAGGTTGGATTTTTACCTAAAAAAAAGTAATAGATTAAACAATTAACTGACTAAACGTATAAAGCTTTGCACTGGATCCCTGTATTCGGTAAGTATTTAGAATTCATCTGCTAAGTCAGGACACCGAGGAAACAGAGACAGATGAGACACCATTTTCTATTGCCATGAGGGAGGGGTAGTTGAAAAAATAATTTGCAAAATTAGAAGGAGTTTTAAGGAAAAGCAGTGCTTGGGAAAAGAATTTATCTTTTGGTTTGGAAGAATCCCTTAATGGGCACATTTACCGTAAAAAAAGATGAGTCCCTTCATCCAACTCCTCCCTGGCATGGCCACCACTAGGATTAATTGAGTGAAGCATTTACTTTGGGTACAGAAAAAAAAGAGATGCAAAGAAATGTAGTGATCAGATAGTCATGACGATGTAGACCTGTAATCCCAGCAACTCGAGAGGTTGAGGCAGGAAGATCACAAGTTCAGTTTAGCAAGGCCATAAGCAACTTAGAAAGACCCTAACTCAAAATAAAAAATAAAAAGGGTGGGGGATATGGCTCAGTGTGCCCCTGGGTTCAACCCTGGTTAAAAAAAAAATGTAGTGATCAAAATAAATACTCTTATATTCTAATATTTTTAATAATTAGAATTAATGAAAGACACCCATGATGAACAAAGTACAAAACTTTTGAAAAAAGAGGATCTGATGCTGCATGAGTAGGACTTTGCCTCACTTTTCTCACCCTAACCCTGGCCCTGGTTCCAATAAAACCTTATTTATAGAATTTTTCAACTTGGTTAGAAGAAAACTTTTGTACTAAAATAAGATATCCAAAGGTTTAGGCAAAGAAGAGAATAACAAAATTTGGGTTTTAGAAGGTTGTCATTAGAGGAGGATGTGAAGGTTCTTGAAGACCGTGGGTTTTCTAGAAGATGGTGGTGAGCATAATTGAGAAATTCTTCATGGTAGAGACTGCTTAATGAATATTTATGAAAGAGAAGTCTAATAAATTCCTAAGAGAAGTCTAATTACCTCCTTCATTCCCCACCCTCCAGTTACAAGTCTGACACATAGAGTAACACTTGAATTCATGCTGATTTGGGAAAAAAGGAAGGAAGAAGGGTGTTATCCATCACGAGAAGAAGTAGGCTAGTGAGAGGGGAGAAAAGATGGGGGTCCCAGGTGGCGGGCAGCAAAGAGAGGCTCATGAGAAGTCTCAACCCCAAACACTTCAAAGATTAGAAGGGGGCAGGCGGGAAGGTGTGGACGTTGTGCAGTGTGTAGGATGCAGCCTGGACCTCTATCTGATTGCACAGTTAAATCAAAGAGAGGCCTTTGGGCAACAGACACTTGGACTGTGCCTGTCAATCAGTAATCATGGTATGTTATTGTGCTGGATCTCTGGTTAGCCCTCCAGATCCACTTACTACCCTTCTCCTTCTTTGTTGCCTTGGAGGTGGCTCTGAATAGATCAAATCCAAGGGCTGCCTTGCCCCCCCTGGCTTCCAGCTGGGATGGATGGAGATAGGAGAGTGAAGCTCCCAGGGTTTCCCATGAGCCCCTTTCCTGAGGGTTTGCTCTAGGTTGGTTGCATCCCTCTGCTGAAGGTTGCAGTGCTTTTGTCAAACATCCCTCTCCTTCTATTCCCAGTCTCTGGGAACCACTCCCTCTTTTTACCTATTCAGTCTAGGGGTAGGGACAGAGCCCCTCTTATTTGCTCTGGGGTATACATCATCATTTAGTTTCCCTATATCCTGCTTCTTGTAAATAGTATTAAATTATCTTCAATGTGAAGATACTGTTTGTCTCTTGCTGAGACCCTGACTGATTGAGTCATGAAAAAGATGTGTGGAGAGTATTAAAGTTTGCAGGTGGAGGAAGCAAGAAGCTGCCCAGCAGGAAGGGAACATGGGTGGGCACAGTGGGCTCCATGGATGATGTTTGAGCTGAGTCTGTGAAATGAGATAATTCCCTGGGATGAGGGTAAGCCCCAACCTGAACACAGTCTTGCAGCTGCCAAACGGGTGACCACCTAAGTAAATCTCAGAGGTCTCCATGTTCATAAAAGCACAGGACACCTCCAACAATACAGCCTCCATTGCTTTTGCTCCTGTAATCCCTGTTGATGGTGTGGCATGCTTTCCTGCAGACTGTTTGTGGAGCTGAAGTCTTACTCTGGTATGACTCTTCTCCTTCTCTTTCATATTAAGGAAGATTGAGTTACCAGCGGCGAGTGAGGAAGGAAGGAGTGGTGCCAGGGATTCCATTTTGAGGGCAGGCCCAGCACCCTATGCAGGAAGGGAATACTTATGGATAGAAATTAGCAAAAGTGATGCCTCAATTAATTTTTTTGTTGTTGTTCTATAACTAACTCATTTCCAAAATTTCCAGACCTTCAGTGTAAGTCTTACACAATGTATCCTTATGTCACAGTGCCTTGCAGAACGAGGGGACAAGAAGAGAACACATGCGAAGGAGAAAGGGCTGTGAGGATGGCCAAGAGGGACAGGACTATTGGGGAGTGTCCAGGAGCAGGGTGTGGAGGATGAGGTGACTGGCAACCAGGAGGAGCATCCTATGGCTGAGCCTCTGAGACATTGAGATGGGCACCAGACTTCCTGCAGTCCCAATAATTAGACTTAGATACTAAGGGAAAGAGTGATCCCTGAAACCTTCAAGACTCAGGATGTATGTGATTCTGACAGGTGAAAATAAGGGAAAACAAAGGAAATGCTGAATGTGGAGATGCTTTATGAGAAGGATTGGTGACTTGCCTGGGAAGGTGATGAACGTTAGAACTAGATGACAGACTGCAAAGCAATGAGAAGACTGCATTAGGATTTGAACAAGCATTTTGGAAAGAGAGAGGCTAACTCCTGGAAAGCTTATTTAGCTCTGTTTTTGTTGTTTGGAGACAGGGACTTGCCGTGTTGTCCAGCTGACCTTGAATTTCTGGTTTGAGGAATCCTCCTGCTCCAGCCTCCTGAGTAGCTGGGACCACAGCGGCGTGCCTGTGCACCCAGCTTGGAAGGCTTCTTTCACGAGGCTGGGATGCGGCAAGGTGAGCTATGATCCAACTTATTATTTTAATAGGGTCTCCTAGGAAAAGAATTAATATTGTGGAGGGCTTGAGGTCCAGGAGTAATAGATTTACTTGGGCTTTCCTGTTCATCATTTGTCCCATAATTAGTCTAGCTCAAAATCTGAACTTAGTTTGAGATTTTTTAAAAATGACATTAAACCACGCAAATAAGTGACTTAGTTATTCTTATGTTATTATTCAATCCATTTTTTCAGATCAAACTCAACTTCTATTAGTCATAAAGCTGGGGAATGGCTCTGGAAAAACATCTGAGTGAGCCTTGCTTGTAACTTTCACATGACTTAGCCAAAAGGGGTTTATTCAAACTGGGAGGCTTCTGCCCTGAGAGCTGTCTTGACTAAATATTCAAATCTGTTTTGCAAGAACTTGGACTTAAGCTGGTGTGTACAAATAATTTATAGAAAGGCTTTATTTTCCCTGGAAAATGGAAATAAAGTACCCGTTTGGGTAGGGTTTAGAAAAATCCCAGGGAAACACAGGGCTAAGGTTTGGATGTGAATTTGATAATCATATTGATTGGGTAGGCTTTGATTTTGGAATTTGTCATAGAAAGAAGTAATGTAGGATGTTGTCAAGAAGGTTATTTTAAAAAAAATAAGAATATTTAAAACTCATCACATAACGCACAAGCCCATCACGTAATGCACAAGAGGCTGGGACCTCTGTACCCATAAGATCTTAGTATAAAAAAAATACTGAACACTCCTATCTATTGTCAACTTAAAGAAAACATAAAAATACTTGAGTACATCCAATAATAATTGTTCTTTTACATGAGTTTTACCTGGATCCATAGACATAGGATTGAACCCTCCAATGTCTGGCATCTGTCTGTATTATATTGACATGTTTTTTTTTTTTTTTTTTTTTGGCGGCGGTGGGGGTTCGGTACTGGGGATTGAATTCAGGGGCACTTCAACCACTGAGCCACATTCCCAGCCCTATTTGGTATTTTATTTAGAGACAGAATCTCACTGAGTTGCTTAGCACCTCACTTTTGCTGAGGCTGGCTTTGAACTCTTGATCCTCCTTCCTCAGCCTCCTTAGCCACTGGGATTACAAGCGTGTGCCACCATGCCCAGCTGTATTGACATGGTTTTGAACATGACGTTGCACTGTGTCTGACATTGGGTTTCAGATCTCTGTATCTGAGCTTCTCAGTTTGGCCTTCACTTTTATGAACAATATGAACAAAAATATTAAACAAACATTTGGGTATTTTAAATTACATACATTTCAGAGGTTTTACTAACTGAATCAATATTAGAAATGTTCTACATGTTATATGGACAGACTGACTCTAGAAGGAAGAAGTTAAATAAGAAATAAATATTAGGTCTTTGGTTAAAAAATCAATTAACTGGAGATAACTGGCTTAACAGAAGTTCATGTGAAAAGTCTCATGAGTTTTTTTTTCACCAAGGAAGTTCAGCAGGAGTCCAAAGTCACATGATGAACATCAAGTCTCAGAGTGCATTCAAAGAAGAATTCTATTGAGGTGGTGATGGATCTGTACTTTAACCCTGGCCAAGCCTCAGCTGAATTTCATCTTTAAAAGTGTCCAAGGCAAATAAATCAGTTAACCGGGTGGTTAAAAATCATGTAACTATATTGTACATTGAACTGCCAAGGGATTGCAGGAACCATGCTTTATCCCCAAATGGAAATGTTCAGGAGGCTGCATGAGTGTTTTCTGTGTGGAAATTTTTATCTGAAGAGTTGAGCATTTCATGGAATCAGAGTATACGTCACTAGGGAAAGATTAGGATCAGTGTGTGGGCATTTGAGGGAAACCATTGAGAGGTTGATTCAAGGAAGAATTCTCTAGCAAGTAAGATTTGTTCAAAATTGGCATGGACTGGCCTGGGAGCTAAAGAGTTCCCCAGTTCTGAAGAATGAGGCCAGATCCCAACAGTCTGGCAAGGAGGCTGTGGAGAAAACCAGATCTGAAGTTGTACCAGCTCCCCCTTCGGATTCTGTCCAGTGCCTAGTGTGGGCAGTTTATTTCTGGAGCTCCCCTTCTCTCCTTTATCCCAGCTGTTGCTCTGGGGAAGACAGGAACAACCACACGGAACCCTAATGTTAATCACTTATGAGGCTCAGTATCTAGAGTCCAGGAGTATTTACACTTGAGTAAACTACACATAGTCAGATTTCTAGCCATGCTGTGTTGCAATCTAGGCACAGGGAATTTCCACACGAATGGGAGATTTTCATGTGCCATCACTGCAGGAGGGTGAGATTTGGGCAGGGGCTGACTTGCAGATCTTAAATGAAAACACATGAGGAAACCTCTGTATCCTATGGAAGTAGAAAATCAGAAATGATTCGCCCTTCCCTGTCCAGTCTGGTCAGGATGATGGTCTCTTTCCCCAGGCGATAGGAGTCGTTACCTGAGGGGCACTGGAGAAACAGAATACACCACTGCCTAACGTCCGTCTGGGTAGGCTGTGGCCTCGGTGTTGGATGAGAACGTTTTGGCTGCCACTCTCCACTCTTGGTCACTTTATGTCACAGAGGAAGAGGGTGATGAAGATGGACTATTTGGATATGGCTGCCATCATAAACTCTGTCTTAGAGGAAGGCATCATTCCTCCTTTCTATTCCCAGCCAGCAAGGAAGATGGCACAGGGAGGGTGTTCGAGCTGCAGGAAGGCAGAATACCAGATAGTTTTGGGGTTGCTACCCCAGGAGATGGGGGGCAGGAGAGAACTGAGGAGTGTTTTTCTCTCTCATCCAGGAGGCCCCTGGGCATCCCTTCCTGAATCCGGCATCCCTCCGGTGGGTTTCTTTGCAGGGAAGTGCAGGGCCTTGTGGAGTTCCTGAGGAATCCTGCAGCTGTTGAGGCCTCGGAGGAGATGGGCAGCATGTCTCCCAGGCCTTGTTAGTCCCACAAATAGCCCATTGAGGGGAGCAGGAGAAGGGAGAGGCGTCCAGGGCTGCCCCTGAGGTCCCTCAATGGGGGCACTGTTCAGGCTTGGGTGGAGGCCAGCCCGGACCCCATGCTGGTTGTTAAAGCCTCATTCTTCCCAAGGAGGTGGCTGCAAAGGCCGAGAGCAGCTGAGGCTCCAGAGAAGGTACTTCTCTTGTTCCTCACAGGCCCGGCTGACAGACGAGAGGAAGCACTTCCTTCTTTATCATTTTCTGTTGTTCGTGACATTTACATACCACGTGTTTTCCCCTCGGCCTCTCTTGTCTTACTACTCAAGACCCCAAACGGATGGGATTTTCCTTCTTTTCCCCCCAATCTCAACTGAAACTCAGAAATGGTGTCAAATTTTTCTGTTTGGTACCAGTCCTCTTGGGCAGCCCATCCGCGAGGCACCCAGAGAGTGGTCTCAGTTTTGCTGTTGCTCTTGAAGGGTTTAAAGTCTCTTTCAAAGTGAAGAGTGAGGTTTAGAGACGGCCAAGTGCTAGATGTCCGCTGTGGGAACATCGGTGGTTCTTCCTGCCCACCATAAATTCTTCTCTTGTGGTCACACCACTTCAGTTTTCCTTTGAGGGCCACTTCTTCACACACCCAGCCCATGGGCTTGATATGACCTATGGAGACCCCTGGGTTTTGAAGTTTTGAAGGTGGACAAGACGTGCTCTCTCCACCTGACCTTGGATGGGGAGTGGTTGGGACCAGACGGGGCCAAGACAGTCAATCCTGAAATATTTTGCTTAAAGTATTGAGAAAGAGACTCCCTTTCTACTAAGGTTGCCAAGTAGGTATGTTATAAGTAGGAAGTGGTGGTGATCACCTTTGCTACCACATAGGAAGAGTCAGTGTGAGAATGTAGGCCTCAGAGGAAAACTGAGCCAAAGTGACAGACCCCTCATGATTTAGAGTGTCGACCAGATCCAGCTCTACCTGAAACCAGAACTGTGGCCTTTCTGCTATGCTGGTCAGTACATCCCTTTTTATTTCTTTATTCTCATTCGAGCTGGGTTTCTGTGAGTTGCAATGGAAACTAACTAGTATCTCTGAGTGATATCAGAAATATAGTTTTCTGCATCCTCCTGTCTGCTCAAGTTCATTCAGCCTTGATCAAAATAGGATTCATCCACTGGGTTCCTCCCTGAATGGACTGGACTCTGCTGGTTTCCCGACCTGCATCTTTGGTTTGTGGTGAGAGTCCCGGTCTTGCCCATTCACCTAGCATCATTTACTCTGTGTCTAGAGTGTGCCACGTTGTAGCCCTAAGCAGATCATAGTCAAGCAGAGACACTCGTAGAAGAGCAGAAGAAACATGGCAGACCCCAGGATGAGAATCTGCTTCTGCCCCTATGGGGGTATAGGGCATGGCCAGTTTTTAGCAGGATGAAGAAAAGGAGGGTTTGCCACAAAGGAGGCAATGCTTGAGCTACCTCTTCAAGAGTGCATAGAAGGGGCTGGGGATGTGGCTCAAGAGGTAGCGCGCTCGCCTGGCATGCGTGCAGCCCGGGTTCGATCCTCAGCACCACATACAAATAAAGATGTTGTGTCCGCCGAAAACTAAAAAAATAAATATTAAAGTTTAAAAAAAAAAGAGTGCATAGAAGGTTTTCTGCTATGAAAGGATGAAGGAAAGAAAGAGCAAGAGCAGAGAGGGCAGCCCAAGAGGAAGGTCACCTGTGGGCCATTGTCTGGCAGATAAGCCTATCTATCACTTACAGGCTAGAGAGGAGGTACAGCCTGGTGTAGTTAGCATGGCTCTGTCTAGGGTGCTGTGCTGTGTAGACCACAGAGATCCATGGCCATCCTTGTTCCCTCCTTTCTCCCTTTCCATTACTTGGAAAACATATGTGAAGTTCTCTTGCTGGTAAGCAAGGTTATACAGGTGTCAGTCAGCCATGGTAGGTGGACAGCACTCCATGTCGGCTCACCAGCCTTGTGGTGTAAGTCAGTTGTGTGGGGATCACTGGATCAGTAGCAGCAACACCTTTTCCTCTGTTTCAAAGTAAGAACTGTACACCCTTGAAATGATTAAATGTCCGGTGGGAGCCACCTCGCTTCCTTTTCAGCTGACCTAGTATTTTGTAAACACTCTATGCCTGCACTAAATTCTTTTTGCCTTGGATTACCTGGAGGGTTTTTTTTTTTTTTAATCTATACTAAACCCTGATGGATACAGACTATTAATCATGTTTTTAAGTTTTTTTCTGTATTTTATGATGATTTAACATCTTAAAAAGTTTGCTTTTCAGGGAGAGATTAACTGTTCTTAGAGACAATAAAAGTCTAACCCTTTATATATAAACCAACAAATAGACCCACCATTCCTATGTCCCAATAGCTCTCCTTTAACTCTTACATATCAAACCAGTATTTCTCCTGCCCTAAATCATCCCAGGGTCAGACATCAGGCAAAAATTCCAAAGCCTGCTGCAATTATTCAAACCGGCCATTCCTAAAGCGTTCCCTCTGCCTTCCCTTGCTTTCCCTGCAGAAACCCCAATAAACTCCCCAGCCCAGGCTTGCCTCTCCTTGCTCCTGCTCTGTCTGTCTCTTGACCGAACCTGGTATTTTCCATGTAGCCCCATGCTTCCCATGCATGGCATACCTCTTTCTCTAAATAAATGCAGATAATAATAATAATAATAAATCTTCTTTCAAGAACATTAGCCTTTCTGT
Organism: Urocitellus parryii; assembly: GCF_045843805.1. Taxonomy (NCBI): domain Eukaryota; kingdom Metazoa; phylum Chordata; class Mammalia; order Rodentia; family Sciuridae; genus Urocitellus; species Urocitellus parryii. Next base: position 44,169,628 of record NC_135531.1, on the reverse strand, counting down.
GTCATTGCTTGATCACCTGGATAAATGAAAATCCCAATGGGTTCAAACATCAAGACATACAGTTCCCCATGTAAGGTGGGTAAGAGTCAAAACATTGCTAATCTTGCTTTCCATTTGGAGCCCAGTACCAAACACAGTGGTGGGCTGTCAAAGGTGTTTAGTAAATAGTTTTGAGTAAGTGCATGAAAAGTGCATGCACATTTGTTTCTATGTTTGTGTTTACATATAGTTAAAACAATTTTTATAAAGCCAGTAAGCCTGCATGTGGTTTTCAAGAGCCACCTTATGAGCAATATGTTACATTGTCTTAAGGTAGCGGTCACCGTGGGCTAGACTTGATGGAGAAGAAGAAGACTGGATGAAAATGAACGAGTTTTGGTGGCTAAGTAGCAATGAATGAGAAAAAAACACCATGGGACATGCTAGGTAGCAGTCTCCATTGCCACTGTCTTGGCACACTGGTGTAGTCACTCCTGAAATGAGGACGAAGTTCCTTTTGAAATGTATATGGACTTAAAAGTGAAGAGAAAAGGTCCAGGCATGAGGTTCTTGGGTTTTGCCAAACCCTAATGTGTTTGGAAACTTCCTCTGTCCCCTATGCCACAATAATTCCCCTGTCCCCATCCCATACCCACATTAAGGATGTTTCCAAATCTTCTGAGAAGCCACAGAGTCAACAGGCAGATCTCTGATCCTGCTTCAGAGGAAGCAAGGCAAGATCTGAGTTCAATGATCTCAAGTTTCCATGGAGACCATTTGTCCAGAATGTTGTCTAACAGCCTTTATAGTCCCGAAGGCATGGTGGAAAAGTTTTCTTTATTGTTCACAGGCTACAAGGGAAAAGATGTGAGTGAGAACATCTTTACCTGACAGTCTCAAGCAGATCAGGGTTATCAGAAGGCCACTAGGCTCATGAGTTCTTCTTTACAAGGAAACCAACCAGACCAATGCCATTTCCCATTTCATGGTTTAAAAAAAAGAAGTTTTTGTTGGCTCTTTAAAAGTGAACACTAGAAACTCTTGGAATTGCATTAAATAAGTAAACAAGAATTCACCACGATTTTCAGTTCTGACCACAGATTGGCTGGATATCATCAAATTAATCAATCAGATATGTAGCTTTGTTATATGAATGTAAGATGACAGTAAAGGCCTAGAGAACCTCAGCCAAATTACAAAATCTGTTCTCATACCACATTCAGGGTTAAAAAAGTGTGTGTGGTGTGGGGGTACTGAGGCCAAAGCTCAATGACTTCTGAAGATCTTGTAAGGGGCCAGTCTGTGCCTAAAACAGAGGGGTGGGAGGGAAATGGAGGGGGCAGGGGGTTAGCAAGGATGATGGAATGTGATAGGCATCATTATCCAAAGTACATGTATGAAGACACGAGTTTGTGTCAACAGATTTTATATACAACCAGAGATATGAAAAATTGTGCTGTATATGTGTAATAAGAATTGTAATGCATTCCACTGTCATTTTTTATTTTAAATCAATCAAAAAAAAAAAAAAAAAGAACACCAGGGCAAACTTGTTTTGATTGCTGGGCTATTCCTCTGTTCCCTTAGATGTTACCTGATTGATGTGAGTCCTCTTCCCCTTTTATTGCATATTCTAATATCTTATTTCTTTGATGTTTAACACACTACTTCATTCTATTGGGCTAGTAGATTAAATATCTTAATTTCTCTAAACTTGCATTTCCTCTTTTGTAAAGTCTTTAGGGACTAGTCGTGAGGGTTAAATAAGGAAATGCTTGTATATTGTTTAGTTCAGAACCTGGCACAGAAGAGACCCTCATTAAGCATCAACCATACTTACTATTATATTTGTTATCATTATCATATATACAGCCATCCATTCAAAAAATTGTGGACAAGTGAATTGCTGAGACACACTGGACTAGAAATCATAATTCTTGAGACATCTCATCTCTGCCCTTGGCTTGTTGTGTAACTTCAGTCAATTGCCTAAGTCTGGGAGTAAGAAGAGATGGAACTTGGCATGAATAGCTGATCATGTAATAAGGGTTTGGAGGGGATGTGGCTGACAGGACCCAGGTAGGTAGTTCACATGAATTAAAAGTCACTCAATCGGAGAATGCATAGGCCTGTAGTGTCCATATGAAGGAGCTGGCGGTTGGACTCATCTTGGAGTGCCAAGCTTTGAGAAGAACAGTAACCAACTAGAGGATATTATGAGATGATGAATCTTTGGGGATGTAGAGGAGATTGGGGACATTGGGGAGGGGATAACTGATTGAAGCATCCAGAAATTTGAGAGTTATTCTAGGGTACAATCTAAGACCACTGTATGGAAGACTTAAGGAGATATTTTCAGTTCTATTGCAGGTTGGGATGGGGGGCAGCAGAACCTTCTAGATCAGTAATGGAATGGGCTACCTTGGCCTTCAAAGTCCTAGAACAATTTATGCTGATGAACTGGTTTCTAGGGTTGCCAAGAAGAGTCTCTTCTCAGGATGATAGGAAAGGGACAGTGAGTATGACCTGATGAGTTGAAGAAAGTTTCCTGAGGAAAAAAGTATCCCATTGGGCAAACCAGGTTGGGAGTGGGTGGGAAGAAGATGTGTGGGGAGGAAGACATTATGATGGATGAAGACATTATACTTTTCTCAGCAGAAAAGTCAGTAGTTTGTATGGCTGGGATATGAGTGTGTGTGGGGGGATCAAAGACAGGAGGTCAGAGACCATGGGGGGCTTTTTAGATTATCTTGAAAGAGAGGACCTTTTTATGAGTGGTAGGATTGGGGTAGGGAGGGTTTTATTAAATTATTAAGTGAATGAGCAAGTACTCAAAGCTAAACAGATCTGATTCCAAGGTCTGTGCTTTGTTCTACTTCAGTGAAAACAAAATGTATACCTGTTTAAATTTTTTTTTTCAGTTGTAGATGGGCACAATACCTTTATTTTGTTTACTTTTTTTTTTTAATGTGGTATTGAGGATTGAATCCAGTGCTCACACATGCTAGTCAAGCACTCTACCACTGAGCCACAACCCCAGCCCATGAATACCCTTTTCGACAATATATCCAAACCTCAGGTCTTCAGAGAGATAAATATCACTTACTCTCCAGATCACACTGTGTGGTGCTGGCCATGAGCTTCCCCTCAGGTTACCTGCTGCTCTAAGACCTCTTCCTCCTTGTTGACGTCATCCGACCAGGACAACCTGACTCTCTTTTCCAGGAATTTGGAATTGGGGTTCTGAGCCAGGTGGTCTGTCTTTCAATGTAGCTGAACACTTGGGGGCTCAGAGCAGAGGACAGAGAACAGAGAAAGCCACCACACAGAGAGAAGAATCCAGCAGGTGGATACCAGAAAGGGGAGACACCGAATCCTGCACAGGGCTTTGCAGTTCTTCTGTTACAACTGAATTTCCTGAGACCCCTGTATCCTTATAACTTATTCCCCTGCTCTTTTAAAAATTAGCTTTAAAAATTAAAAATAACAGTTTCTGTTATTTTGGAAGAAGATGGAAAGAAATGGATTCACCAGAGTTCCTAAAGGGCTAAGGAAGGTAGGAAGTGGGAGAATGTACTTCCCAAGAGGCTGAAAATGTGGGGAGCAGGAGTTGAAGGTGGGGCCCTGCTCCCCTTCTCGTAACTTCCCCCGGAGTTACCATCCTTGTGAAATGCTGAGTGGGCCTCAGTTTCCTGTAGAAACAGAAAAGGAGATGGAGTCTGGTACCGGCAGGTTTCTCTAAAACATTGTGGGGAGGAGGTGGCAGGGTGAAGGCAGAGGAAGATGAGGAATGAGGGCCAGAAAAAACACAGAGAGGAGATGGACCTACTTCGAGCTTCAGCAGTGTGGTTCAGCATAAGCTCAGCCAGTCCAGGAGACTGGAAAACTTCAAGCCCACATCTGGCCTATCAATTGAAAAATCAGTCTCCCCTGAATAATATTGCAAAGTTCATTCTTTTTATTTTATTTTATTATTATAGAAGAAATGTATGGAGACATGCTTATAAAATCCCGACTTATATATGGAATAGAAAAGAATTCCTTTTCAACTCCCAGATTCTACGAGGAACCTGGCCCAGCCCTAAAGGGGCCAGTTACGGGTAAAAAGTGTTCTGCCGTAGACAGCAAGTAAGACATAAGAGGATGGCACTGTCCTTCCCCCCTGGGAATCCAGATCAATGCCTGGGCCAGGACTTTTTTTTTTAGAGTAAAACACAGAGAGTTCACACACACACACACACACACACACACACACACACACACACCTTTCCTCATCAACATCTCTCACCAGAGTAATACATTTGTCGTGATTGATGATCCTACATGGACAGGTCATCAACACCCAGACACCACAGTTCACATCACAGTTCACTCTTGGAGTTGTGTTATTTTATGGGTTTGAACAAATGTTTAATGACATGTGTCCAACATTACAATGTCATACAGAGGAGCTTCGTTACTCTCAAAATCCCCGGTCCTTTGCCTATTCAATTCCTCCCTCACCCTTTCCACTGGCAACAATTAATGTTTTATTGTCTGCATAGTTTTAACTTTTCCAGAATGTCATGCAGTTGAGCTGGGCCAGTTTATGCCAAAGCAGCAAGGGCCACCTAAGTCCACCCACCTTGCCCATTCATCTGGTCCCACACGGGCCAGTACCCCACAGGAGAACTGGATGAAGCAGCAGCTACTTACTTCAAATCCTCCCTTCATTGCCCAACCCTTCTGCACTCTTTAAATACATTACTGAAAAAGTTGCCTTTTACAGATAAAAATTTGCCTTTATCAACTATTTTGATATACAGCTTTTCCATTTATTGAAGGTGTCTCTCAATTTGAGGATTGGTTTATCAGTTCTGGTCACGTGAAGACTGTATTTGTTTGGGGGAAAGACTATGTTCTTTCACCAGGAAAGAGTTATCAGACAGCAGCTATGGCTACAGTTTAATTCATTTATTAGTTTAAAAGTAAATGTTTCTAAAAATAGATCTGGTAAAAAAAATAGGATGAATCAGACCCAGTTTTCAGAAAAATTAATTTTAGATTTTAAAAAAAACCTTTCTCTTTTCTCACCTACAATCAGACCTTTATCAATTTCTTTCGCCTTCCCCCCCCAAAATTAAAAATCATCAATGTGTTAGCCTATTGTTATGGTTTGGATATGAGGCATCCCTCAAAGCTCATGTTTGAGACAATTCAGGAAAGTTCAGAGTGAAATCTTCGGGTTATCAGAACCTCCACCCCCTCAGCATTAATCCCTCCCAGGGATTAACTGGGTGGTAACTATAGGCAGATAGCAGTGGCTGGAGGAGGTGGGTCATGGGGGTGTGCCTTTAGGATATAAATGTTGTCCCTGGAAAGCGGAGCTCTCTCTCTCTTTCTTTCTCTATTTCTTAATGGCCATTACCTGACCTGCTTTCCTCCACCACAGTCATCTGCCATGATGTTCTATCCTTGACCTGGAGTGAGTCCTACACCAAGAACTAGTGACATTGTAGTCCATATAAATGAAGGTTGATAATTCTTGGAGATGGAGGTTGAACTGGAGCTGTTTCTATGCCTGATAGTCTTGCTACATAACCTTTCTCACTGGAATTCCCAGAAAAGGAAGGAGACATTTGTAAGATATAGATAGATGTTATGAGAACAAGCCACTTGGAGTCCAGGAAAAATCCTCCACTTAACCCTTGACCATTTTTACTCAGAGATGGGCTTCCCAATTTGGACATCCCTGAGGCCCTTTGCTTCTTGTTTTTCCTAGGTATCTGATCCTTGGATATTTTGCACTTATTTTCACTTCTATTAGAGAAAAACAATAGGGTACTGTGCTACATATTAACCAAGCAAGCTCCACACTAAAGATGACCACTGGTGGGCATGGTGGTGCACACCTTTAATCCCAGTTACTTAGGAGGCTGAGACAGCAGGATGGTAAGCTCAAGACCAGCTTGGGCAAATTAGTAAGACCTTATCTCAAAATAAAATAAAAGGCTGGGGAAGTAGCTCCGTGGTAGGGCACTTGCTTAACATGATGCAAGGCCCTGTGTTCAATCCCTAGTACAAAAAAGAAGAAAAAAGAAAGAAAGAAAAAAATGAAAACTAATAACCCCTAAAACTTGCCTCTATTTGCTAACTTATGAAGACTTGAAATGATAACAAGTTAATCCTGATGTCTTACTTTAAGATTTGGGATTGTATTAGGGATATCCAAAGAAACACAACTGATGGCAAATATAAAGATCCATAGAAAGAGGTTTATTATGCAAACTGGTTCCCACAGTTAGGAAAGCTAAAGAGTTCCATGAGCTGCCATTGCAAGCTGCAGAAGCAGTGAAGCCAGTGTGGTAGTTCCACTGCAAATTCAGAGGCCTGAGAAACGGGAGGGGGCATTTGTGTAAGTCCCAGTTGGAGTCAAAGGCCTAAGCATCAGAAGGCCAATGTCCCAAGGCAGGAGAGGACAGATGTTCCAGCTCAAGCAGAGAGAGTGAATTCTCTCCTTTTTTTGTTCTCTTTGACCCTCAAGGGATTGGATGATGCCAGCCCATGTTGGTGAGAATGATCTTCTCTACCATGTCTACCAATTCAAATCTCTTCCATACACCCTCACAGACACGGCCAGAAGTAAGGCTTTGCCAACTCTCTGGGCATCCCTTAGCCAAGTCAAGGTAGCACATGAATAATAACCTGCACAGGGTCTGTGTGTGAATCTGGGGTCCAACTAACAACCGAGAACAGATGTTCTTGAAGGTGAGAGGGGAGAAGTTTGGGGCAGGGGTGTGGTAGGTGCTGGTGGATGGTAAAGGGAAGAGAGGAGGCTTGGAAGTGCTGCCTGTCCTTCTCCAAGCTGCTGCCATCACATTTAGCTTAGGAACCATGAGAGTCCTCGGGAAAGAGCAGCAGCACTGGTTCTTAAAACATGGGGCAGTCTGTTACCACGTTGGAACCAGGTTAAAAAGTAAGGGGGAAGGGAATGCCAGAAAATCTTGCCGTGCTGAAGAGGGCAGGGGCTGGGGGCTCAGGGACTCCTGGGGCTTGTTGTGAACATGGAGTTTGTCCAAGCTGATTAAGTGGAATTAACTCCACAGTCTGGGGTCTTACAACCTCCTGTTGCTCTCCTCTCTCCAAACCCTTATTTTACCTCTTCAGAGCCTCCTGGTACCCTGAGGAATTTATTAATGAGGTCCAATTATGGAAAACTTCAGGGTTTTAATCAACTTTGGATGTGGGGGCTAAGGGGTCCAGCTTACCCCCCCCACCCCACCCAAGAATACGTACAGTAAACAAGATTTAAGATGAACCGCACACTGCATTTCCCTGGGTCCCCCACCTGCAGCCCTCTCACCCTTTCCAACCATCTATAGCAACCCCACCTCCCCTTTCCCTCCACTTCACCCCCACCCCCCAGCTTTCACACAGAGCAGTGGACTTCAGTTGCCCCCTATTTAAAAATCTGCAGGACAAGCAGAGAACTGCACTCCAGTAGCTGCGGCTGGCTTCTGTCCATGCTCCCCTGACCCTCCCTCGTGGTTCTTACTTAGGTATTCTGGAGAGATTTTTCCTGACCATTTCTACCCTCATCTACCGCAGCAAACAATCTTTGCTTCTTCCTCCAGGATATTTTTGAAGACAGATTAGAGGCTTGAAAAAATACTTGGAATAACTCTTTAAACAGGTTTCCCAACACTGGTGGACGGAAACAAAGGCAGTGGGTGGGAGAATCAGTCCCAAAGAGTGTTCTGTTTACCATCCCCTGTTGCCTCCGGCCCCCATGCAGCTTGGGTTCTCCCTGCTTGTGGAAACTCTGCAAACTTCCAGGGCTGGGTCTCTGTGGAGCTCCTCACCCTGGGAGACAGGGCCCCCCCCACCAGCTGCTGTGGGAATGCCACATCTGGTATTCCTGCAGCCACTTCCTCTCCAGGGAGAAGGTCGGTCTCCACCCTGTGCGGTTGCATAAAATGATGCTGGGCTCCTGGGAGCCAGCGGCTAGGAGCTGCGAACATCCTCCAGGCTCCTGCAGGGCTGGAGGCTCCGCTCAGCTGATTAAACATGCCTCATCTGGGAAGACATTTAAAGGGACCATCATGTGGCATGGCCAGGCTTTCCGTAGCTGAACATGGTATTTCCTAAGGCGGAAAGCACAGTTTTTGTTTTAAATGCAGCTAAGTACGCTGGAAATTGGCCTTCAAAGCTGGGAGCCCCAACCTGCCTTGTGGAAGAAGCCCACCCTGTCCACTCTAGGTATCAGGGTCCCCTTGAGTGAGCCAGGATTCTTTTAAGTTGCAAGTGACTGAGAAGACACTCTGTAGGTGAGAGAAATTTGGTATTTTTTGCTTTGTTTTGTTTTGCTCCTGGAATTAGGGTGGGAAATACAGGTAGGACCCAGGGATCAGGGGAAACCTATGATGTATTGTATTTGGATCATGTTGATTCTTGAAAGCCACTTGTCCAGGTTTTCAGTGATTTTGTGAGTCGGTTGTTAAACACAACCATTACTAAAAATTAAATTATAAGATCATGATTAAAAATTATATTAGATGCAAAGGTAAGAAATTCTAAAATCTTATCACTTCCTCATGACTTTACTGCATTTTTCTCTCCCCTACATGTGTGAATCTTTATATCTGTGGTGTCTGTAGGGTGAAAACACAATATGATTTGCTCATCTCTCCCCAACACCAATGATGTGATTTTGGAAGTTTGACATTGGTCACCACGGCAGAAGCATTCACACTGTAGAGAATGACAAATGCTACAAATCAGGACTTGATCTTTTGTTGATTCCCTAGAGTCTAGACTTAAGAAAGCGACGAAAAAATGTTGACAATGCAAATTAAACTTGAAAATGTGTATACATCTCTACTTGTTACTTTGTGAATAATATCCCAAAATTGAGAAAATGTCTGTTTTTCTAAAACTATTAACTGATTTACCAAAGAAGTCAGTTATACCATTGAAAAATGAGTAAAATTCTACCAATGTCTTTGCTGATTCACTTTCATCTTACTCACATAAAGAAAATTGCTAACCAATTAGAGAAATGCAAATTAAAACTACACTCAGATTCCATCTCACTCTAGTCAGAATGGCAATTATAAAGAATACAAGTAACAATAAATGTTGGTGAGGATGTGAGGGAAAAGGTACTCTCATACATTCATTATTGGTGGGACTGCAAACTGGTGCAACTGTTACCGCTGTTGACCGGTGACGAGTCCTTGCTTCCCCGATGTCGAAGAATAACACCAGAGAAGCACGCCGAGGCAAGGTCAGAGTAGAAATTAGAAGTTTATTAAAGGACAGCAGAAAAGACTTCTCCCGGAGGAAGAAGGGGACCCAAGAGGCAGAATCCGTGGAAGTGCGGTTGTCTCTCCATTTTATAGTTTTCGGTGATGGAATGTAGGTGGGAAGGCCCGAGGGGTGGGACACAGGTGGGCCAAAGAAGTAATCTGGGCACTTCCGAGTCAGCATCTTCAAGTTTAAATCTGGCTTCACAACCACTCTGCAAAGCAGTGTGGAGATTGCTCAGAAAACTTGGAATGGAACCACCATTTGACCCAGCTATCCCACTCCTTGGACTTAAAATCCCACCCAAAGGACTTAAAATCAGCATACTACAGTGACGCAGCCACATCAATAGCAGCTCAATTTACAATAGTCAAGCTATAGAACCGACCTAGGTGCCCTACAGCAGATGAGTAGATAAAGAAACTGTGGTATATATACACAATGGAATATTACTCAGCCATAAAGAAGAGTGAAATTGGGCTGGGGATGTGGCTCAAGTGGTAGCGCGCTCGCCTGGCATGCGTGCGGCCCGGGTTCGAGCCTCAGCACCACATACCAACAAAGATGTTGTGTCCGCCGAGAACTAAAAAATATAAATATTAAAAATTCTCTCTCTCTCTCTCCTCTCTCACTCTCTCTTTAAAAAAAAATTAAATAAAGGTCTATCAATGATTAAAAAATATTAAAAAAAAAACCCTAGGAAAGGTAAAAAAAGAAGAGTGAAATTATGGCATTTGCTGGTAAATGTCTGGAACTGGAAACTATCATGCTAAGTGAAATAAGCCAGTCCCCCTAAACCAAAGGCCAAATGTTCTCTCTGATATGTGGATGCTAACCCACAAAAAGGGAGGATGAGGAGGAGAATAATAGAAGTTCATTGGATTAGACAAAGGGGAACAAAGGGAAGAGGGGGAGGGAAATAGGAAGGTCAATAGAATTAATCAGACATAACTTTCCTATCCTTGAATAAATGACCAGGGTAATTCCACATCATGTAATACTAAAAGAATATGATCCTAATTAGAATAAATTATACTCCATGTATGTATAATATGTCAAAATACATTCTACTGTCATATATATATATATATATATATATATATAAAACAAATAAAATTAAAAAAAAATTTTTAAATTGCTGACCAACATTCATGTCAGAACTACACTTGGACTGGGTGTGGTGGTGTACTCCTGTAATCTCAGCAGCTCAAGAGGCTAAGGCAGAAGGATTGCAAAGTTCGTGGCCACCCTCAGCCACTTAATAAGGCCCTGTCTCAAAATAAAAAGGCTGGGGATGTGGTTCAGTGGTTAAGTGGCCCTGGTTTTGATCTCTGGTACCAAACATGCAAATAAACAAAAAGGAACTACACTTGGAGAGTTGGCTGTTAAACATTTACCAGCAAACCACTGAATGGAACCATAGTCACTGAAGTCACAGGTGCTTTAAAAAAAAATCTCTTTTTCTATTTATTTCTCCATACTGACTTTATTTCCTCAGACTAGCATCTGACAAGAGGCTGGAGGTATGTCATCTGGACACGTTTCTCAGTTTCATTTCACTAGAGGGTAAGAAGGAAGGAACACTCTCCCCTTAGTTCCATTTGAAGATACCATGGAAGAACTGATTGGTTTGATTTGTATCACATGAGCAGGAATGCAGTGTGACTGGCCCATCAGAAGCACATGGGAGTGTGATGTGTGTGTATCTGAGTGTGTGTGTGTGTGTGTGTGTGTGTGTGTGTGATATTGAAGACCCGATCCTCAAAAAAAGAAGGGTTCGTGTTGCCAAATACAAATAAATAAAAAAATAAATGAAACAATAGTTCTGGATAAATGAAACAATAGACATTCTTCTTTTCCTCGTGTGAGTTTAGACAAATTACTTTATCTTTCTGATTCTCAGCAAAATTGAGAAAATTTGATTGTTTCATGGGGTTCTTGTGAGGATTAAGTAAAATAATGTGTATGTAGCATTTTGCATATGGCAAATATTTAAGTTATAGTTGTTGTTATAACGCTAAGTTCACATAATTTTTCCTAGATTGTAAACTCTGACAGACCAGATGTCTTGCCAATATTTTATGCCACTTATTTATTTATATTTTTTTAGCATCCTAAGAAGCATTTTTCTTATATGGCAGGCACATACATGAGTATTTTTAGAAAATTATAATAAATATTTACAGCAATATCATCTCCACTTAGGCTCTAATGTAAACCAACTATGCTTATTCCCTACTTATCATTTATTAGATAATGGAAACCACATCCTTGGTCTCACAAGTCATCAAGAAGTTCTAATGGATTACGTACTTCCTTAAGCAACGAGTAAGTACACATGGAAACCCGATTTTGCCTTCCTGTCTACAGGAAGACCAAACAACAAAAAGAATTTTCTGTGATCTTTGATCTAGGACACATTTGCAAATAGCCACTTGCTTGTAACATATATCGTTAGTTTGTTATTAGGAATTTTTTTGTTTTATACTACCTTTGTTGAGTAGAGGGAAAGATAATCATTAGATATTGGCTGTTGTTTTATATTTGTATTCAACAAGGGGCTGGAAGTCACTGGACTGAGACTCCAAGTCTTGGGAAGTAGGGTGAGCTGTTATCTTTAGTTAATTCTATCCAGGTTCCTTAAATTCTTGATATGGTTTAGATATGAGGTGTCCCCCCCAAAGCTCAAGTGTGAGACAATGCAAGAGGGTTTAGAGGTGAGGTGACTGGGTTTATGAGAACCGTGACTTAATCAGTGAATTTATCCACTGACAGGGATTAACTGGGTGATAACTGTAAGCAGGTTGGGGGTGGCTAGATGAGGTGGGTCACTGGGGTCGTGTCTTTGGAGTATATATTTTGTCCCTGGTGAGTGGAGTTTCTCTCCCTCTTTGCTTCCTGGTGCCATGTCCCCAGCTGCCTTCCTCAACCACACACTTCTGCCATGATGTTCTACCTCATCTCGGGTCCTGAGGAATTGAGTCCGCTATCTTTGAACTGAGACCTCTGAAACCATGAGCCTCCAAATAAACATTTCCTCCTCTAATTGTTTTTTATCAGATCTTTTTGGTCACAGAGGCAAAAACAAAAACAAAAACAAAATCTGACCTTGACAGCTCTGGAGGAAGACCTAAGACTCTCTGTCCTGGGAACCAGAGTGAACTATTAAATCTGGTTAGTTTTGTCTGAGTCCCTTAAGCTCAGAAAAAAGCATCCTGGACTTGCTTTGCCTGTTTTTACTTCCATTCTTTAGAAACACAAGTATCATTCTTTGCTTCCAGACCCTTCTATCTTCTTTCTTGCCAAATCAGGACAGGTCCCACTCCCAATTTTTAGAACTCATTTTTATCATTTTTTTTTTTTTTTTCTGAATGATCCAAGACAGCTCTAATTAGTTTTACTAGCTTTCACTCCAGTCCTAGCCTTGGGACTAGGGGGATCCACTTAGGTTTGTGGGCAGTTAAGATTTTGGTTTGTTTCCGTTTCTGCCATCAAAAGCAATTCATTATAGGACATAGCAGGCCTGGTCCTACAGGGCCGTGCTTGCTCACTAAGGCTTTCATGCTCAGTGACTCCATCTGGGTCAGATCTTTCTTCCAAGGGTAGTTAACTGGGCAGCTGACAATGACAAGCTGAAGCACCCACCCGCAACAGGTCGCCTCAGGGTGAGAATCCTGCTCTTCTGCTACACCAGTTGGGATTGTCTTTTCTTGTGTCTTCTATGTTGGGATGGAGTCAAGCCCCTATGGTTTTGTCCAAAGATGTTCATGTAAACAATAGTTATTCTTAAAATGCTCTTTGGTATATATGCAAAACCTCTATATTCTGTTACAGTGAGCAATTAGAGCCTCATTTTTCCCTCTTGCTAAATTTTATACCTTGAATTCTGCTGAAGTGATTTCATTTTCTCCAAACCATCCTCTCATGTGCTTCCCTGATAACTTTCTTTCCTAGGGTGACAAAGCTAGTTGTGGATTTGCCTATAAAGATTTTTAGTTCCAGGCAATAGAAGATAACTTACCTGTGTTTTGCTCTATGGCTGTTTGGAGCAACCACTTCCCTAGTTCCACTTACAAAATGGCGTGCTAGGCCAAAGGCAGACGGCTGTGGCAAAATAAAAAGACCAGCCATAGAAATCATGGAAGCTACCATATACTGAGCATGTACTATGGCTCTGTGGCTTCTATTGCACTAGGGACTTAAGATATAGCCCTCAGAACATCGTTATATTATTGGTGGCATTTTCCTCATTTTATTGATGAGGAAACTGAATCCCAGAAAGACTAAATAAATGGCTCAAGCTAACACAGACAGTAAATGGCAGAGCCAGGATTTGAACTTGGCCCCTTTCAGGCTCAGCCCAGTCCTCTCTTCACTATACCACATTGTTTTTCTAGTTGGGGGGAGAGAGATTTGGGGATTACCTTGAGGCCCTTCAAATTACACTCAGCCAGTTTCTGTCTGTCTCCAAGGTGTGTGGTATTCCCCTTTGGTTCAAGGTCTTATCGTCACTGTTTTCCACTGATTCTCCACAGGGCTGACTCTTTTTCCCAACCTGGGTCATGAACCTGGGTCATGTTGGTGAAGTTCTTGTTCAGAATCCTGATTACAGATGAAAACCAACATGGACCAGCTTAAGAAGATGTTCCTTGGAAGAAATGGGTGCTCCTGTGGACTGGCAGGGCTGACTGGGTCAGGGGGCACGTCCTACACAAGTCCAAACCAGGACTAAGAAACAGGTCACTGACCCCATGACTCTGCCCTCACCCCTTTCACCCAAACTATTTAAAGAGGAGCATAGAAAAGGAAGGCTTCAGGCAAAACCAAGACAAACAGAAACACAATGTAATTCAAGAACACATTCCAAATACCTGCTCTTTAAATCTTTCCTTTTACACCTTAAGTTAATTTCACTTTACTCCAGGTATGTGCGAGGTAGTTCTCATTGTGTTTTAGACATCTGGAGTTTCCTAAAACTCCCTGTTCATCTTCTCTTCTGAGCAACTTGTATTTACCACCTTTTCTTTCAACCTGTTAGGTATTTCCCTGCCTACTTGAGTTCATAACCAATTTTGCGTTTTCTCATTTAAATTTCAGTTTAATGTGATAACAGAGTATGTTACTCTGGTCTCCCCTGAAAAGTTAAAATTGCTACATGTTTGTTTTGTGGCTGTTCTGTCACAGCACAGCTTTCTGCTCTGGGGGAGAAGGGAATTGGTTCTGACAGGTCCCACTCTCAACTAACTTATCATCTGATCAAATAAAATGTGATTGTTTCAAAATTGGTCTTGGGTCAAATAGAAATGTTTCCCACAATGATTTCAGGCATCACTTTTCAAATGCTTTTTCAAGACTTAGAGCCTGTTGTAATTAGGAATTTTCAAAAGATCCGGTCCAGTAAAATCTCCCCTAGTGTCTCCCAGACTGGTTTTCTCCTTCTCTGAATGTTTTTTATGGCAGGTAGCACACAATTTATTTGTTGTCGAATTGTTTGTAGTGTGTTGCTCTTTTCTGCATCCAATTGAAGCGTGACCGTGGGAGGCAAGGGCATGGTGACTTTCCTGTCCTTCATATCTGCTCTAGAGTGCCAGACAAAGAGTTGACACAAAGCTTTGCCTTCGAGGCTTACAGGTTGAAGGCTGTAAGAAATCTTTATCTCTCTAATGTCTACACATTTCTGGCCTGCTGCTTTTCATCTGCCCACAATGAAGAAAACTTGTTACAACTGTGGACCAAGTAGGAGTAACTTAGCTTTGAGTCACATCCGGCAAGATCTCTTATCCCTGAAATTCACAGCCACTAGACATAAGTGTTTGACATTTTAATATCTATTTTGCTTACTTGGAAGCTTCTCTTCTCCAATCTTGTTCTTACCTTTTAGTTATTACAATGTTTTGAACCAGCCAAGGTCATTAGACAATTAAGTCCTGAGTAAATACCATATCACTATCATGGCCCTCTAAGCAAACTCACAAATGTATTTTTATTATCAAATCCAGAAAATGGGGACTCCTTGATGGGTGACTTGGCTAGATTTTTGGTAGAGGAATGAAAAATCTAGTAAAATTGTGCACTTAAAATCCAAAGTATACTATTTTGTCTTTAAATAGTTGAAAGGAGTAAAAGATTACTTTCTAAAAAATAATTCACACAAATCCATAAACTATAATTAATACATTAGAATATATATAAGATAATTTTATAGATCAAATCTTTTTAACAAATCCCTATAATGAATAATTTATTATCTGGTATTTAACAAAGTGATTTAATCCATAACAATATTCTTCTTTGGAAATAAATATAGAACTTGGGGAGATTTAGCAAATCAACCCAGGTTATTGAAGAAAGAGGATTATAATTGTGCTTAAATAAATGTTTTACATCCAGAGATTCACATTTATTTGGGACAAAATTGGAACTATTCTTACGGAAAACCTAAGTTGGCTTGGGTAGCATAAGCATTGGAGATAGAATTCTTCTAAAGAAGACAACTCCACTAACATTTATTGAGTGTCTACTATGGGCAGTATTCCCAAGTAGAACTTCAACCAGGTACAGTACAGGTTAGTTCCAAAGATCCAGTGAAATTAAGGATGTAAATACCCTAAAGCAAGTATTTATTGGCTGCTTCATGTGTGTGGATAACCATAGTATTATTTTACATTCTTGATCGTAGAGGAGCAAATTAAAGCTCAGAAAGTTTGGATAATTTGTTTAAACATCAGAGCCAGGTTATATAGTCAGTCTAACTCAAAGGGCTGAGCTTCCTTTTATATGACTGCCTCCCATGTGGCTGCAACTCGAATTTCCTGCCCTGATAGAATCCCTTCTGCTTTTCATTGGGTTGGGGGTGGGGCAACAACCTGGGGAAGGGGTGCCACCCACAACTACGTGGGTCAGAGACAAAAGGGCTCCAACTTCAGCAATGGCCAAGGTGCCTTAAGGATGGGCATTCTAGCTCCCCGACTTACAGGAATTTTGAGAGAATTAGCACTGGTATTAGCAAGAAGCGCTTTGAGCATTTCAGATGAAAGGCTCTAGGTGAGTATAAAGTGTGGCTATTAGACACTGGCATGGAATTTTATATGAAGGAGAGTGCTTACTAATTATAAGACAGCTACTCATTTGTAGATTTATTTTCTAGCTTAATCTCTCATTGGCACTATATTACAAGGACTAGAAAAGTGCCCAGAGGTTTATGACCAAAACTCAAGAGCTAAGTTTGCATGTCTTGGATAGGAATATCTGCTTAAAACAATAAAAAATAATAATAGTAATTACAATAAATCCTGTTTATACCTTGCCTTTGCTTGAATGTCTTCAGAGTCTCTGCAAAACAACCCTCAGTATCTCCACTGGTTGGTCAATAACTTATGTGAGCATCTAAGAACATTTTAGCAATACTAGAACTAACAGGAATGAATTAGGCATTGTCTGTATTTGGAACTTACCTGTTGAGGAGAAGAAGAAAAGAAAGCTAATTGCTTTTTTCTATAGCCTGTATGGCCACCAATCTTCAAACTCCTTTTATATTCTTAGCCAATCCTGAATCAATCCTGAAGGTAATTATAAAAAGTCCCCCCCCCAAGTTAATGCTTGTCTTTGTCCATTGTTTATTTTTAAATTGCCTAGGCAGTGGCTCAGAAAGGAATGCAATTCCCATAAAATATTTTCCCACATTAAACAATTAAAAATTATTTTGGTGGGGGAAAAAAAGAGAAAGCAAGAGAAGGAACTTGGAGTTTGGGAAAAATCTTTTATAGACATCTGATTGGTATTTTTCTTTTGTGGCTATAAATAGCAGCCAATTTAAGGTTAAAATACCATGGCCAAAGACTAGATGGGAGCCACTAAGCAAGAGTGGACAGGAATCAGGCAGGTCATGAGGTGCACAGGTGTTTTTTTTCACATCATCTCATGTAATTCTCACTTAAATGACTTTAAAATGCAGCCAGTGGGCTCCTGGTCATTCCCAGACTCCTCGTGCTGAGCTAATTGAGGTAACGATAGCTGCTGTAATATACTCACCCCTACATGTACATGGCTTGAACACAAAAGAATTATTTTGTTCTGAATGTGGATGTGCTGATTGATAGGGTTCTGTCTTCCAGGGGTGACCTTTGAACCTAAGTTCTTTTTGACTTGTTGCTTCACCATCTTCAACATTTGGCTTTCAAAGTTACAGAGGGCATGAGCACCCACCTCGGAACAGGAAGAGTCTGGAGGAAGACAGCTGGAAGTTCACTTGGGCCTGCTCTGGAAATGACCATCTCCTAATATTCTGTTCACATTGCTTTGGCTACAACTCTGTCTTGTGGCCACACCTTACTTCAAGGGAGACTAAGAAATGCAGTTGGCTGTGTGTCCAGGAAGAAGAAAAGGGATTGTTGTCTCAGCAGACAGCCTAGCTCGGGCACTTTCCCCAGCTTTGGTTTCTGTGGTTTCTTTTCCTTTCATTGGTTCTTCAGGAATGCCTTGCCCATCCTCCTGTGTAATCTCAGCAGAGCGCAGACTCTCCTTGGAGAGACTTTGTCCCACATTTTTTTTTGTACCAGGGATTAAACCCAGGGTTGCTTAACCACTGAGCCACATCCCCAGTCCTTTTCATTTTTATTATTTTGAGACAGGGTCTTGCTAAGTTGCTCAGGGCCTTGCTAAATTGGCTGGCTTTGAACTTGTAATCCTCCTGCATCAGCCTCCTGAGTTGCTGGGATTACAGGTGTGTACCACTATGCCCGACTCCTACCTCTCTGTGTCTCTTGCTCCAGGTTCATTTTCTGTGGCAAAGCTGAATCCCCAGCTTTCTCTGTCCTTTGAAACCTGCTTTGATGGGATCCTGATTTCTTCTTTTCAAGCTTCTCTCTTTACATAGATCTTGTATCTCCAGCAGAACAACCAACCTCCCTCTCCTCACTTCAGCCTGTCAGTGCTCAACTCTCCTCCTTCCTCTTTCCCCTGTCACCTGCCTCTAAGCAGGAAGCTCTGGGCCTGACCTTAACACTCTGTGTATTTTATGCTTCATTCATACCCAACTGAGTTGCTTCTTTCCCCCCATCTCACCAGTGCCTTTCTCAAACTCTGGTTATCTCCTCATTCAAACTTTGGGTTCCCCAGGGTTCTAAACAGACTCTTAACTCTACAGACAGAATATAAGCTTCTGCTAATCAACCCCCAAACCCCATACAGATGACTCCCTCCAGCTCTCCATCTTCACCCACCATGTAGGGAATGGTTTGCATAAACCTTTTTGAATTGACAGAGCAATTTTGGACATTATCATATTAATCCCCTAAATGATCAGGAAGAGGCATCATTAATGCCGTTTTGCCCATCAGAAAATAGATCCAGGGAGCTAAGTGACTTTCCCAAGGCCTCAGAATATATATAGAATAAAGAGTTCAGCTCAGAGTCTATCACTCTATTGAGTTTGCCAGAGCTCTCAATGTTTTCTCCCCAACCACGTGTTGCAAGTGTTTTTCTTTTTTCTTGCTGTGTCCATTTCCCCATTGCTCAAGTCTCTTACCTCTTCTGCTGTCTCTGATCAAAAACATAGAACTCCTTCATGCCCTGCCTTTATATCTAAAACTCAAGACTGCAGATCGGAATGGAATGCCCCAGAAGCAGCCTGTGCAGTACCGCTGGAAGTCTGAAATGATGGAAAAAGTTATGGACTGGGGAAAATTTTTAAATTTCTTACTCTACGACAGAAAAGGTGATATATGCGCAGTAAGAGAGTCTGTGGAAAGCAAATAAATAAATAAATAACCCTTTACACAGCCAAAAATTTTTGAGTCTCAGCTAGGCAAAATTTGGTGTCCAGAGTTGTGAATCATGCAGAGAATAAATGAGAGTCCCTTATCTCAAGGAGCCTTGGAGCAGCAGGAGAGATAAGAGCAGGATTCAGATGATGATGATGGATTGTGGAGAATGATGTTGAGAATAAGAAGCACAAAGTTTCCCTATTGCCTCAGATAATTGCTAACAAAAGCCTATCGTTTAGGAAAGGCTGGAGGTGGGGTGCCATTCATTGATAACCTAAGCAACTACTAAAGGCAGGCTGCTGGATATACCTCAAGGAATACCATATGTGCAATCCTTTGTCTTTAGGGAACCTATTGCCTAGCAAGGGAGAAAGCCACTGCACTGATGATGCACAAATGATTATTTAATAATGGTAGAGAGAGTACTCTGAAGGGAAAGTACCAGCGGTGTGGGAGTTTATATTAGTGGGGTAGGGGTTAGATATCCAGGTGAGCATCCCTTGTCTGAAAAGCTCCCGAGTGTTTCAGAGTTTGGATTTTTTGGATTATAGAATATTTACACCTACATAATGAGGTATCCTGGAGATGGCACCCGAGTCTAAACACATCATTTGTATTTTATACATACTTTCTCTACATAGTCTCAGGGTAGTTTGATACAATATTTTAACTATGCTTGCATTTTGACTCAGTCTTTCATATGAGGTCAGGTGTGGGGTTTTTCCACTCGTGGGACTCAAAAATTTCCAGTTTGGGAGAATTTTGGAGTTCACTTTTTGGGATTCAGGATGCTCAAACCACACTGAGAGACAGTGGGTAGAGGGAGGTGAATGTGGTAAAAGGAGGAAAGCATAGAGCCACCCAACAAAACAAGTTTAAGTTGGGGTGAAAGGGGAGGTAGGAAAGATAGGATGGTACCAGCCCTAGGGTCCCTGTGCCACATGTCAACTTGCTAAAGAAGATATTCAAGACCTCCAAGGAGACCTGCCCCTGTTCACTCCGTGGGGCGTGCCTCCTTCTCATTGTGATAAAAAGTCTCACTTCAAAACTGCTTGGCTAAGCTGGGGCAAAACAGAGCCCTGCTCAGCCCGTGCCAGAATTCTGAACTCGGTTTCTTAGGAAATGAGGAAAGTTGTGGGGGTTAAGAGGAACACACTTGTGACCCACATCAGAACCATGCCACGTGAGGAAGAATCACAGAGCTCTTGTTTCTGTAGGTGCAACCGCGCCGGTCCACGTGAGAGGCCAGACAAGACAGGATCAGCAGGGGAGCAGTCTGGTCACGGAACCTTCCATGGAATTCCCGTCTGTGTTTTGTGGTGGAAGGTCTTGGTCTGTTGGCTCATCCTACATCACACCAGGCAAGAGGGAAGAATTTAGAAAGAGGATGGGGAAGGATGGGGAGGGAGGCCTTCCACATCTCTGTCAGCCTGCAGAGGAAGACTGCGTGCGCCTCAGTACCGCTCAGGGCAGGACAAGTGACAGACCAGAGGAGCGCTCTGCTCTGTGTTTCCCAGCAGGGACAGGGCAGAAGGAGAACTTCCTCTGGATCCTGACATTTTGCCTTTCTTTGTCCTCCTCCTCCGTGGAGCAGTTTGGCAGGGCTGAGCCCAGCTCTGCTGTAGCACAGCTCCCCCAAGCCGTTTTTAGTGAGGCTATTTACCACAGTGCCAGAGGAGGCGTGCCCACCTGAGGGAATGACACCAGATGTCCCTGGAGGTCTTCTTGAATGTCTTCTTTAGCAAGCCTAACTGTGGCACGGAGACCCTATCGGCCACTTACTGCATTCCTTACATTCCTTACCACCCCAAACCCACTGGCAGGCTGGGAGGGAAGGTGTCTGGCCACCATCCAGACAGTCAACAACAGAGGCAAACATTACCCCGCCACGCATCTCATCCATTACACATTAACCCGGGAGGTCTGTAAACAGGAGTATGATCTTCCTCTCTTTTATCCCTCTCTTCAGAAAGTACCAAGAGACCACATTCTACCATTTCTTCAATATGATCATTGCTTCTCATGTCACTTGTCCATTTGTGGGGAAACAATGATACCAGTATAAAAATTCCTTTAATGTGTATATTGATTTTATCTTCCAATTTTGGGATATGATTTCTAGTACATACCACACTGCTGAGTGCTCAGGAAACTGATTTTGCTATTTTCTATTAATCCATAGTTCCTTTATCACTTTGAATCCTCCGTTGGTTGGGTCATATTAACATAAAATATGATCCTGATTAGGCAATCTAATAATCAATAGCACAAATGCATTATTTTTTGAAATCCTTTTCTAGTATACCTGTTTATAAGGATGTATTTCCCATGTATTTCATCTTTCTCTGTAGATGCCACTCACCAACATCCTGGTCCATTCAAAAATGTGTATTCATGTATGAACATAGGAAAGTGATGCCAGGTTCATTCTGCTATACCACTTGGCTTTGTGGACAAAGGAGGTAAAAAAAAAATGTGAGGATCAGATCCTGGAAACAATGAAATCTAGCATCATTGGGGCAGATGATGAAGTGGGCAGTTTTTCCTCAATGCCTCCAGCCTTTCTTAATCCTGTACTCACTCTCCCTTTGGTGCCCTTGACCTCTCCTTTCCCTCCTCTTTTTCAAAATCAGCTTAAAGAAATGATCCGTGTCAAGTCATTTTTTTTTTCCCTTCATGGGCATTAATGAGTCTGGAGAATGCTTATGCCTGCTCTGTTTACACTGAAAGCCTTATCTTTAATTATGGAATGAAAGGAATTTCAGGTATTGGATCCTAACCCAAAGTTCAAGTTTCTAAATTCTATTCACATGGTGCTTAGACAAATAATTTTCTATTGAAAGGAAAGCAGCTTGTAGCAGGCCCTCTTCCCAGACTCTCTGCTCTCTCCTCTTTGTGGAGCCATCCCCAGGAGCCGGAGTGTGAGGATGGGGTAGGCAGGACAAGTAGCACAGGGGGATTCTAAAATGTTCCTTTGTAAGGTGTTTGAGGCCTCTTCTAATAAAACCTTAACATGTGTCAATTAGGAAGATCCATGGATCAGGCAGGTGAGAGAGATCTGTTGAAAGTGAGCATGGGCCCCTTTCTCCCTAAGGATAAGGTGGGGAGTCCCTAGGAGGCGTCCATGTTCAGGCCTGGCCTGCTATTCTGTCCTATAGGGGGAGGGGACCTGGACTGAGGTCTTGCTTGATTAAATTAAATGACCATACTGATCCAGGGAACATTTTCATGTCCTGCTCATCTTCTCAGATTTGGTTCGTGCATAAAGGGTGATATCATGTATTCATTAGAAAGGGTCCAGACTTGATATCTCTAGATCTAGGCTAAGGCATTTACTCTGGGGTTTGATTTTTGTAAAATGCTGGAGGTCACTAATTATTGAGGCTCCTTCTAGCTCTAAATTCCAATGATATCTGAGATCTATGAAATAAGATTAAGCGGTGTACCTTAATAGGCTGTTGTTTAAACCAAAATGCTTAGGATCAGGACACTGGTGTAAAGTAAGAGCCAAGAATGCAAGGCACACTGGACATTTTTCATGGCTGTTTTCTCCAAAAATGGAGCAAAGTTGGGGTCGTGGGAAGAAGCGGAAGCTACTAGTGGCAAATCAATACTAATTGCACCACCAATAAGATTGTTTAGGGAAGTATGTTTATGAAGTGTGGGAAGGAACAGATTGAGTCTGGGAGAGTCAGGGAGAGGCCAGTTTCTCCTATGGCAGTGGTTTGATCTGACAAAGGGCATGATTTCTCATTGATGGAATGATTCAATTGAGCCATGGGAGGGTTCCTGAAAGAAAAAAAAAAAAAAAACAAGAAAAAGAAAAAAACAAGTTGCAAGTCATTGGCCAGCAGACAATCTACAAGTTTTGTTCTTTTTTTAAATTTTTCTTTTTTTTTTTCCACAGATAACCAGCACATCTTCAAGTTACAACTATTCAGTAAGCTCTGGGCATCATAAATTCATAGGAATGATGATAGGAATTTAGAGGAAAGCTGATGACTTTTTAGCACAGTGTTTCCGTCTTCCTTGCCACTGTGGACACTTTCTTCATTACACGTTTGGTGAAAGAATAGTGTTAGTAGAGCCAAGGTCTGAGGTTGATCCTAAAGGGCTAGTTGTTTCTAATTCAGTAATAATTGACCAAACTCCTGTGTCTTTAATAGTTTTACAGTGAAGACAGGAAAAAAGATACATTCACAGCCTTAAAAGCATTTCAAATTTAGCAGCAAATGCAAAAATACAATTGCAGTAGATAAAAACATGGAAATCTTTTAATATTGTAGCTAAAGATGCTGTCATCAGCCCTGATGACCATTTCAAGAATAGGGGCCACAAGAAAAACTGAATAAATTAGTTGGTAAAATCATCATTCCAGAGAGCTTGTGTATTTTAGGGTTCTCTGGTAGCCGCTATAGTTTGGGTCTTAAATGATTCACAACAGTTAATGTGCTAGAAACTTTGTCCTCAGCTTGGAGTTATTGGAGGTGGTGGGAACTTGAAGAGGTGTCTAGCAGAAGGTCTTTGGATAACTGAAGTATGCCCTTGAAGGGGATAATGGGACCCAGCCCCTTCTCTTTCCTTTCTTCTGCTTCCTGGTCATGAGGTAAGAGGTTTGGCTCTGCCATGATGCATTGCCTTCCTACAGGCCTGAAAGCAAGGGCCAACTGAGCATAGACTGAAAATTCCTGAACTGTGAGTCAAGATAGAACTTTTCTCTTTATAAGTTGAATTTTGAGTATTTGGTATAATGATGTGAAGCTGAGTAATGCCTGTGGCATTATTCCATATTTGAAAATTCATGTTTTTAAAATTTGTTCTCTTTAGTTATACTTGTTGTTAGAGTATATTTTGACATATTTATACAAACACGGAGTACATCTTATTCTAATTAGGATCCCAGTCTCATGGTTGTACATGATGTGCAGATTTGCAGTGGTGTATTCATGTATGTAAATAGGAAAGTGATGTCAGGTTCATTCTGCTGTCTTTCCTATTCCTGTAACTCCTCCCTTCCCTTCATTCACCTTTGTCTAATCCACTGAACTTCTATTCTTTCCCTTCTTAAATGAAGAAAGTAAGATGAGGAAGGTTTTCTATGATAGAACCATTATAAAAATATTTTTATATCCAACATTTATTAAAAATCTGTTCTCTACCAGTTCTCTGGTTTATTTTATATTCCTTATTTTCACAATCCATCTATCAGCCATGCATTTTGATCATCAAAGGGCTCTGTCCAAGGACTAAAGCATAGAGTTTGACTGCCTTGTAAAGCAAAAAAAATATTTTAGAAGCCAGACATAATGGGTGCTATGGACCTTCTTGTTCCACCCTAACCCATGGGCAGGACTGCTCCTTTTGTAGACCTAGGACAGCGCAAACCCATTGCATATGAAATGTGCCAGTGATATTCTTATGCTTAGTGGCTTTGGAAGACTTGAATATATTTGGAATTTTTCCAAATCAGTTTGTGCCTTGATAGTTGTAAAAAGTATTAAGTTAATGGATTAGCAAATTATTTTTTAAAAAATTATGACCAAGTTGCATTTGTTCCAAGAATTCTAAGTCAATTCTGCATAAGTCACTACATTAACCAAATAAAGGAGAAACATCATATGATCATATGAATAAATGTGGGAAAATTTTTGTAAAAATATTCATTCTTGATATGAACTATTCAGGAAAATAAAAATAGAAGAGAAGTTATTCATTTGATAAGCAGCCTGTATAAAGGCTTATAGCAAATATTATGCTTTTTGGTGAAATGTTGAGTGCTTTAGGTGAGGGTCCTCAAAAGCAGGGACTAAGTAACGGGGGTTGTGAGGGAGAATTTTCAGGTGGAACTCACCAGAAAGGATGGAACAGGATCAGACTGATGAATAAACTAGGCACAGATGTGGATTCAGAGGAAGTTAACCTCAGCTGACCCCAAAGGGAGCTCTGAAACATGAATGGTACCACAGAGTATGCCACCTTGAGGCAAGGGGCCAAGCGTTTTTGGTCCTCCACATCTGTTAGTCATAGGCTATGGATCACCTGTCTTTGTCCATTTTATGCTGCTATAACAGAATACCCAAGACTGGATGATGTATAATTAACATAAGTTTATTTGGATTACAGTTTTGGAGGCTGAGAATCCCAAGAACATGGCACTGCATACGGTGAGGTCTTCATGCTGCATCATCCCATGGTGGAAGGCAGAAAAGCAAGAGAAGGCAAAGGAGAGAGCAAGAGGGGACCAAACTTGCTTTTATAAGAAGCACACATTTGTGATGACTAATCTACTCCTGTGATAACACCATTAATCCATTCCTGAGGGCAGAGCCCTCATAACCCAATCAATTCTTATTAGGTCCAATTTCCCAATACCATTACATCGGGGATTAAATTTTCAACACATGAATTTTGGGAGCTACTTTCAAACCATAGGCCTACCTTTGGAAACAAGGCATAGTTTCCTACATAGTCTATGTCCAAGAGGCTGCCATAGGCCAAGGGCAAGTTCAGAAGAGTCTAGCTGTGAGCTGAGAGTGCCCTCGCCCACCTCCCCCAGATGGAAAAGGTACATTATCCCAGGAAAGGAGATCTGGTGGGCACCAATAGAGTCTGCTAGATTGACTTTTGTATTATAAATAGCTCACCTAGAGCTAGAAAAAAATTAATTTCAACCATTTCTGGAGTTCTGCTGACTTCATATTCTAAATTTGTGTGTGTGTGTGTGTGTGGTGCTGGAAATTGAACACAGAGCCTTGTACATGTGAGGCAAACACACTACTGACTGAGTTAAATCCCTAATCCCTCCAAGTTTTGATCTAGCATTGTTTTCCTTATACCTATAGAATATGCTTTAACATTTTTTTTGGTAGTATGGGCCTGTTGGTAATTCTCTCAGTTTTGTTTATCTGAAAAGTCCTCTATTTGTCTTTCATTTTTGAAATACATTCTCATTGTACAGATATTCTGTGCTAGAAGTTTTTTTTTTTTTTCCTTGCCATTTTTAAAGGTGTCATTCTACTGTCTTCTGGTTTGCATAATTTCAGATGAGAAACCTGCTGTCATTCTTAGTTTTATTCCTCTGTACATAATTTTCTTTTTTTCTTTGTCTTCAAGATATTCTCTGTATCTTTAGTTTTGAAACACTTAGCTGATTGGTCTAATTGTGTGTGAGTTTCATTTTTATCCCTCCTCCTCTTCCTTCTTTACTTTGTTATTTGAGCTGTTTGGGGTACTCTGAGTTTCTTAGACCTGTGGCTTAATGCATTTCATTGTTTTTGAAAAATTATCAGCTATTATCTCTTCAAATATTTATTCTACTCCACACACGTTAGACCCACAGGTCTTACATGCTGGGTTTTTTTTTTCCTTATTTATTCTTTTTTTTTCTCTTTGTATTTGTTTGGGTAATTTCCATTGATCTACTTTCAAGTTCACTGTTTTTTCCCCTTGGCTTGTTAAGTCTCATGATCACTAGGTGAAGGCATTCTTTATCCCTGTTCCAACGTGTGCCATTTTTAGCATTTTTATTTTTTTTCCTATGACATGCATTGCTTTGCTGGAATTTTCCATTAGTTTTTATATTACTCACCCTTTCTACTAGTCTTTAAGATATTAGTTATTTAAAATTTTCTCTTTGATAGTTTCAACTTCTGGTTGATCACTGAGTCTGGTTCTGTTGGCTGCTTTGTCTTTTGACAGTGTGTTGTTTGTCCTTTTTTTTTTGTGTGTGTGTATCTTATGATTTTTAATTGATCAACTAATTGAACATGTAAAAGAGTAGAGACTGAGGTCTGAAATTTCTTTATGCCTAAAAGTGGATATATCTCTTCTTCTAGGTGATCCGTTGGAGAGGTAGGTGGTGGTGCTGAGTCAATCTAATCAGGAATTGAATGATGTTTGGTTTTTGGCTGTCATGGTTAGCATCAGTGTGTCACTGACTTCAAAGTTTTCTAATATTACCTTGTGCTGAGTTTAGAAGTTTGATTAATGGAGGATTTTTTTATATGTCCTTCTTCCATCTTTAACTTTCAGTCTTTTTTGTGCTCTGTGCCTCAGACAATATTTCTCTCAATGTTCCTGACCCTCATCCAGCCTAAAACTGTTGCTTCAAGTGACTAACCTGGTAGAGGAGGCTGAGGGTTTCTTTGTTGTCTGGTTCAGAGTTTGTCTTAGAGAAGCTCTGTGTCTCTGTATGTTTGATGTCACCTAAGAAGTCTTTCTGTGTTCAAAATGATTTGAGAAGTCCATCAATCAGCCTTGGGTATTATAGCCAAAGGAGATTTTAGCATTAGCTTTGAGGTGAGAGTAACAAAAGTGCTTTTTACGTAGCCAGAGGTTGCTCTGTCCTTCTGTTGTTCATTTGGCTCTTGCATAAACATGGAGAAACAGTCTGGGGCAATGTCGCGCACTACTCCATGGGAGAACTTCACACAGAATATACTACAGATGGTACTCCTCAAGTTGTGTGGCCCAGTGGTACTATGTGGGGGCACATTCTAGATCACTGTTTGATTTTGGAGGAAACTGAAAGCTGTGATGCACAGGAGCATTTCCAGATGTGTAATATATCTTTGGTGAATTAATTTCCAATTTTCTTGGAAAGATATGAAATGGTAGTGAGATGGGCAAAAAAAAAAAAAAAAGAACTATAACTTTCAGATCTCTGCTGAGGTCTTTTATCCTTTCAATGATATACTATACTTGGGAAGAACCCTCTATTCTGTCTTTCAATTAATAGCTTTGTAACCCAAGTTGAGGCAAGAAATGAGGAAAGAATACTACCTTTATTTACTTATTCATGGGTAATAAACTATTTTACTCTTCTCTGAGGTGTGCTGGGATGTCATAAATATTGCATTTGGAATGCTTTTTAAAAATAGTAACAAAACATTAGAAGTAGCTTAAATGTTTAAAAATAAAGGTTTAGAAAGTTATTATTTTATGCCTATCAAAAAAGCATTTATGAAGAATTTTTAATGACAGGAAATTGCTCATGGGTATAAAAGAACAGTTTTTTAAGTGTGCATACAGTTTTTCCTTAACTGTGTAAAAATATCAAATTTAAGAAAAAAATTGAATGAAATCAACCAAAAAGTTAAGGTCACTAAGTGGGATTATGGATGATTTCTTTTCATCTTTGTAATGTTCTTAACTTTCCATGATTTAGTTAGTGAGAAGACACTACTTTTAAAATCAAAGTAACTAAAAACATAGTAATGTGAATGTGACATTAGTCACTAAGAAAAGGTACCAGGGGTGCTATTTCTCAGTGATTATCTAATGTGAAAGCCCTTAATTTTGGTAGAAGGATTAGGAGAAAGCTTTCTATTTTTTGCTTCAAATGTTTTCATAGTTATCTTACATAATAATATTAACTATGATTCATTGATTCTGGGTCTTTTTTTGTGTTCAAAGTACACCATTTACAAAAGATACATAGAAAAGGAATAAAATGCTCTCTGTATTAGTATTTTCCTCTCTCTTTTCTGATTAGAGACCAAATCTGTGTGATTTCAATGATATACCTGGTTTGTTTGTTTTAATATTTTCAGCATTAGGGAGCTCTTCCAGATTAAATCCCCTGAACTCTTTTTTGGGTGGAGGAACAGAACAACCAGGCACCAATTTTGTCTAATAAGTTTCCCTAACAGGAAAATGTTTCTATTAAGTCCCAAAGAAAAATATAGAGATTCCTCTCAATTTTGGATACACACATCACTAGAGACATTTTCTACCTCTTGGAAAATATCTAGAAACACTTGAAATAAAACCTGACCTATAGATACCTTCAACAAATATGGGTTATGTGTATGTGACATCATCAATGATCATGCTTCCTCTGATAGTGTCCCCTTCATCAAGGGACAAGGGTCTTTGTGTCACATTACCAATTCCTCCTTACACATAAAATGAAAAGGGTGACCTCCGCAGAAGCTTGTTTTCCTTTCGGCAACATTGACAGTCTGAGTTTCACACTGGCACAAAAAGTTCCTTGAGACTTCATGGCTATTGATTTTTCTGGGAAACTATTAGAAAGGGAAAAAAATGTCTCTGAGTTGGCCTTGCATTACAGATAACATTTGACCCGAGCCAGGCGCATTCCATTCTAAGGCATTTCCACATGATTAAAGCCAGTGCAAAAGTGATTTTTTTCCATAGTGTGTATGTGTGCATGCGCCCGTCCCTGTGCATGTGTGTATTCATTTGAAGCAGGATAAGAGCCGCATATAGATACACATGTTTGTATAATATTTGTGTGTATGTGTGTGTAGAAATTAGGGCATGTTGGCAGGTGACTTTTGCCAAGACTTAGATCCAAAATAAAAGTGGAAGACCATATTTACCACTATGGATATTTATATGGGGCTCTGCCCCATGCTGTGAAGTGGCAGATTTTTCTTAGGCTCTAGTTGTGATTAAACAATAACACAGATGAGTAGTCAGGGGCCTGGTTCCTTTTCGGGGGGAAATCACTTCCTGCTTCCAGGGAAAGGTGTCCTTGAGATGACCTTTGTGCTTCCATTCTTGCCTCCATACATCCATTCTTTGCATGGAAGACAGAGTGACGTTTAAGAAGTATAAAGGAAAATACAGAAATCTGTAAGAAATATAAACTGATAGTTTAAAAGTTTAAAAGCCTCCCTGGACTTGCCATAACACTTAGTGTACAATCAGTCTTCACCCTGACCCATCCAGGGCCCCAACCTGTTCTTTGCTGCTCCTGGGTCTTCACCTAGCACCACTTCCCCTTCTCCACCATCCTCTGGTGGTCTTCCTTGGGCTCTAGAAGCGGCCAAATTTATTGCTGCCCTTGCACTTAACCCTCTCTACCAGCAATGTTCTTGCCTCTTCCCTAATCCCAGCTGTCTCCCGCCAGTCAATCAATGTCACCTTCTTGGAGATACTTTCATTGGTTACCTAGCTCACTGGTAATTGCCTTAGCCCTCTATTTTCAATTCTTTGCTATTAGTTTTCACTCATTACTTTATTATTTCTATTGCTTTGTTTATTTCTTTACTTTCACTCTCCTTCAGCCCATACTCAAATAAAAGCTTTAAGACAAAGCTATAGGGTCCTTGTCAATATTTGAATTTCTAATCCTACTCCCCAGAACAGTGATTGGCCTGTGCTAAGCCCTCAAAAATAATAGTTAAATAAAAAAAAAATAAAGATGAAGTACAATACAGACCACAGAACATTATTATGAGGATTAAATGAGATAATATCTATAAAGCACTTAAAATAAAAAATGGCACATAAAATGCCCCATAAATCATACCGATTATAATTGTTGTTGTTATTATTTTGCAATTTCTCCACTGCTTTTCTTCTTGATCTTTATAATTGGAAAGTTCTTTGTTTGGTGTATAACAACTCCTGCTGTAATTACCTAATTTTCCATTTTGAGGACCACACAGAATTGTCATTCTTCTGAGCTATTTGAAAAATAGCAAGTTGAGCCCTGGGCATTCTTTCTTCCAAGTCCAATAACTCTAATTCTCTTCATCTTTTCTTCTAGGTATTATACTTGGAGAAGAAACTTTCAAAAATACTCGTGTTATCCTGATCCAAGCCCTGAGGCAGGGCCACCGAACCGAGCCATCGCCATCGCCACATACTAATTAGCGAATCCCTGTGCAGCTCTAATTTGTCCAGGCATAAAAGAAGCCGCCCACAGAGTTTTCCCTTGAAAATGACAACTTTGGAGTAGCACTTCCACCTACTCTTAAGGGGCAAGAGTGTCCTTGCAAAAACTTTCTCATATATGCTTTTAAAAATACATTGACGAATAAGGAGTTCTGGTCTATACAACTCTCTGTTCAGCAGGTATTTTTAGAATTGCTCCTTGCACTGCATTTAAGCCCCGAACTCACAAAAGGGGACATGATAATTGAAACTGGAATCTGTAAAGTCATTCCATAGCTGAAATCAATGCAATTTTATTCCAACCTGATGGGAGAAGTGCTCAGCAGTGGCCTGAGAATATCTACATACAGAGAGGATTTCTGGGATTTCTTTGGATTTCTTCTAAAGAATGAGGAACACTGATTGCCATATCTTTCTTTTGATACTTTGCATAGGATTTTCTTTGGTGGCTCTTGATTTTGGTAGGAAACTTGGTTATTTCATTAAAAAGGGAGAAAATAATAGTAAAAGATGCTCTTAATGGGTTAAAGAAGTTGATGGAAACTTTTAACAGTATAAGACATAATTATAGCTTATATATTATAGGATCATAGAGTGGGAAAGTAATTTGTCAGCTCACTCTTTGGGTGTGGTCAAAGTTACTCAGTTCTGGATATTTTTTCTTAGTTCCTTCTCAAAATGAAATGCATGAGGAGAATAAGAAGATGAAAGAAATTTAAAATGCTAATTTGTATAATACATTTATGAATATTATATATATATATATATATATATATATATATATATATATATTTCTTCCTTTCATGGTGAAGTCAATAATATATCTTATTTTTACCCTTCATAGAAGTTTTAAAAAATTGTGTGATTTAAATAAATGCAGAAAAAAATTCGACAAAATACAGCACTCCTTCATGTTCAAAACGTGAAGTTTTAATTCTGAAGCACTGTAGAGTGACCACTGCCTGACCTCCAGGCCATCTAGTTAGAGAAATTTAAATTGTACAAGAAGAATATTGATAGTATGAAAAACCGACATTAGATAAAGGGTAAAATTGAGAAAAATGCAAAAACAGTTAAGGAAGAGGTCTAAGTTGTAAGAGATTAGAAATGAAATTACAAAGTAGAATCAATGGGTATTGATTTTATATCTTGTTACTTTGTTGAATTCATTTATTAGTTCTAGAAGTTTTCTGGTGGAATTTTCAGATCCTCTAAGGATAGACTCATTTCCTCAGCAAATAGTATAGTTTGAGTTCTTCTTTTCTTATACATATCCCTGGGGATCAAACCCAGGTCCTTGTGCATGTGAGACAAACACTCTACCAACTGAGCTATATCCCCAGACCCTAGGCATATCCCTTTAATTTCTTTCATGTGTCTAAATGCTCTGGCTAGAGTTTCAAGCAATATGTGAATTAGAAGTGGTGAAAGAGGGCATCCCTGTCTTGTTCCAATTTTTAGTGAGAATGCTTTCAATTTTTCTCTATTTAGAATGATGTTGGCCATGGGCTTAGCATAGATAACTTTTATGATGTTGAGGTGTGTTCCTATTATCCCTAGTTTTTCTAGTGTTTTGAACATGAAGGAGTGCTGTATTTTATCGAATGCTTTTTCTGCATTTATTGAGATGATCATATTATTCTTATCTTTAAGTCTGTTGATGTGATAAATTACATTTATTCATTTCCATATGTTGAACCAACCTTGTATCACTTGACCGTGGTGCACTATCTTTTTAATATGTTTTTGTATTCGATTTGCCAGAATTTTAATGAGAATTTTTGCATCTATGTTCATTAGATATATTGGTATGAAGTTTTCTTTCTTTGATGTGTCTGTCTGGTTTTGGAATCAGGGTGATCTTAGCCTCATAGAATGATTTTGGAAGTGTTCTCTATTTTCTATTTCATGGAATAATTTATTTATTTATTTATTTATTTATTTTTCTTTTTAAAATTTTTATTGGTTGTTCACAACATTACAAAGCTCTTGACATATCATATTTCATACATTAGATTGAAGTGGGTTATGAACTCCCAATTTTACCCCAAATGCAGATTGCAGAATCACGTCGGTTACACATCCACAATTTTACATAATGCCCAATTAGTAATTGTTGTATTCTGCTACCTTTCCTATCCCCTACTATCCCCCGTCATGGAATAATTTAAGGAGTATTAGTTCTTCTTTGAAGGTCTGGTAGAACTCAGCTGTGAATCTGTCTGGTCCTGGGCTTTTCTTGGTTGATAGGTTTTTGATGGCATCTTCTATTTTATTGCTTAAAATTGATCTGTTTAACTTGTTTATATCATCCTGATTCAGTTTGGGTAAATCATATGACTCTAGAAATTTGTCAATGTCTTCAATATTTTCTATTTTACTGGAGTACAAATTTTCAAAATATTTTCTAATTATCCTCTGTATTACTGTAGTGTCTGTCGTGATATTTTCTTTTTTCATCATGGATTTTAGTAATTTGATTTTTCTCTCTCCTCTCTCTCCTTTGTTAGCGTGGCTAAGGGTTTATCAATTTTTCAAAGAACAAACTTTTTGTTTTGTCAAGTTTTTGAATTGTTTCTTTTGCTTCAATTTCATTGATTTCAATTATTTCCTCTCTTCTAGTATTTTTGGTGTTGATTCATTTTTTTTTTAGGGCTTTGAGATATAATCTTAGGTCATTTATTGACTTTTTCTTCTTTTAAGGAATGAATTCAGCAAAGCAGCAGGATATAAAATCAATACTCATAAATCAAATGCATTTCTGTACATCAATAATGAATCCTCTGAAAGGTAAACTAAGAAAACTACCCCATTTATTATAGCCTCAAAAAAAAAAAAAAAACTTTGGAATCAATGAAAGAGGTGAAAGACCTCTACAATGAAAACTACAGAACACTAAAGAAAGAAATTAAAGAAGACCTTAGAAGATGGAAAGATCTCCCTTGTTCTTAGATAGGCAGAATTAATATTGTCAAAAATGACCATACTACCAAAAGCACTATCCAGATTTAATGCAATTCCAATAAAAATCCCAGTGACAGTTCTTATAGAAATAGAAAATGCAATCATGAAATTCATCTGGAAAAATAAAGACCCAGAATAGCTAAAGCAATCCTTAGCAAGAAGAGTAAAGCAGGTGGCATCACTATACCAGACCTTAAACTATACTACAGAGCAATAGTAACAAAAACAGCATGGTACTGGCACCAAAATAGATTTGTAGACCAATGGTACAGAATAGAGGACACACAGACAAATCCACATAAAGAAGAATCAATGGAGGTCCAATACATAGAAAATAACAATTCAAATACAAGTGAAAAAAATATATAAAATGTCAAAGATATAAGAAAACTTCCCTAAAATGAAAGAAGATCTGCACCTTCTGATTGAAAGGGTTTACTGTGACCTAAGAAAATTTAGTAAATAACAACCCATATGAAGGTGCATTCAGGTGCAGTTAAGTAACATTAAAGAAGAAAAGGAGCTGGGAGAGAAAGAGAGAGAAATTTCTATAACAATCCAACAACCGAAACATAAAACAGGTCAGTATTACTTGATTTCTTCCACTACCTCCACAAACTTCACCCCACAGACATGAAAACAGACCAAGAGTTCAGACAAATATCAGACTCCTCCAGAGCATTTCCTGATGCAAGACACTGGAATAACATCTCTAGGGTGCAGAAGGGAGCCAGTGTCACTCAGCAAGTTGTCTTCTTATTTGAGAGCAATACTAAAATATTGTCAGGAATGGAATCATTCATGTGCCCTTCCTGGAAAACTTCTTGAAAACATAACTCAGTCGACCAGAATGAGAATAATAACAATGATGTAAGAAGCAAGAAAGCAAGCCAACTTGATAAGCAAAGTCAAGAGAACTGGAAGAAGGATGAATTTGACTTAGATTTAAAATTAAGGGCAATATGTTTCATTGAGAGTGTAGCAAGATCTCTTATGTGGATGCTTGAGATATATTTTTATAAAGGTAAAACTGAGCTGGCAAAGAGAAGAAAACTGGAGGCCAGAAACCGAAGAAAGTGTGATTTTGCAGGCAAACCTGAGCAGTGGCTTTTTGCAGTATCCCCTGTGCTGTTTGCCTGGATGTTAGTGGATCAAACTCTCAGGGGACAGGAGTGAAAACTAGCTTAAGGTAGGTGGGGAGGGACTAAATACCTCTGATAAATTTGGGAGTCCTAAAGGATGTAATTTTCAATGAATACAGAATCAATCAGATAAGCAAGGACTGTTCAGTTAAGAGGGAGGGGACTGTCCTTTGGAAAGTAAAAAGTGAATATGCTTTATTCTTCACACTTGACACAAAGTCAATTCAAGATAGATTTGTGACTTAAAAATTGAAAGGCCAAATTTGAGCCTTTTTGAAAAAGTAGAGAATATCTTTATGATTTCAGGATAGGGAAAGATATGCTATGTAAGACATTGAAAAAAAATAGCCATAAAAGAAAAGATTAGAATATTTGATTACATTAAAATCAAGAATTTCAGCTCATCAGAAGATAAATTCTCTGTCACAGAAAGAAAATAAAATTAGTTAAGAGAGAGAAGCTATATTTGTCATCTCTCTCTCTTTCTCTCTCTCTCTCTCTCTCTCTCTCTCTCTCTATATATATATATATATATATATATATATATATATATATATATATATAATACAAAAGGAATTCCTTCAAGTCATCAAGAAAGAATAAATATAGAGTAGGGTCTGGTAGCACATGCCCATAATCCAAACAACTCAGGAGGCTGAGGCAGGACCATCGCAAGTTCGAGGCGAGCATCAGCAACTTAGTGAGGACTGAGCAACTTAGTATGACTCTGTCTCAAAATTTTTTAAAAATGGGGGTGGGTGGTGCTAGGGATATGGCTTAGTGGTTAAGCACCACCTGGATTCAATATCCAGTATGAGAGAGAGAGAGAGAGAGAGAGAGAGAGAGAGAGAGAGAGAGAGAGAGAGAGAGAGGAATAATCTAATAGAAAAATGAAGAATGACTGTGAACAGAAGAGGAAACATATGGCCATAAAGGTAAAAATGTTTTAAGTCTTAGATATCAAGACAATGTTAATAAGAACCACAAGGGTATCTTTTTCATGTCTATCAGATGAACAAAGATGAAGCAATGAATACTGATAGTTGGCAAGAATATTAAACAATAGGAGTTGTTAAAGACTACTTGCAGGAGTGTAGTGGCTTAATCATTCTGTGAAACAATTTGGCATTAACTAATAAAGTTGAATGTATGCATACTTCACAACATGGTAATTTTTCTCCTCTATGTCTATTTTAGAGAGACTTTTACACATGAATCAAGATATGTTCAGAGAAGCATTATCCTTATTAGCAAAAATATAGAAATCATTCAAAATTCATCAACAATGGATTGAATAAAAGCTACTTGGAATACACATATAATACTACATCACAGTAAGAATAAGGGCACATGGCATACTCCATTTCCACCTATCTCTATCTATATATCCATCTATATGTACACACACTTGATGTTGAACCATAGAAGGAAATTACAAAAAAAAACAAAACATTTAGAATGATTCTACTTGGAAAAAATTGAAACAAGGCAAATAAAATAATATGTTTTTTGGGAAAATACATATATGGTAAAATTATAAAGAAAATCAAGAGAATACTTAGTACTAATTCTGTATAAGATTGCCTCTAACTTCACAACAGTGGACAGATCTGAAGGGACACACGAGGCCCTCCATTTGGGTGACAGCAATGAAGGGGTGTAGGGGTGTGAAATTATTATTCATTAAGTGGCCCATATAAGTTAGATGCATTTTTAGGGTGTGTAATCTTTTAATAATAATCATTTACAAACATGAAACTAAAAACTTTAGTAAATATAATAAGCAAAATATGTTTTTTAAAAAAATATATAACTATAATAAAAACACTGTAATTTTGTTATAAAGGTAGAACAAAGTACAAGTGCATGTTAAGAAAAATAATTTAGGGTACAAAATATTAACTGAAGCAAAGCAAGTGATTTTTTATCTTAGCTCAAATACAAATTTAAAATAATAACAACTCTAAGGATAGCACTTTTGAAGCAAAAGAGATAGGTTTATAAAACAGGATAAAGGACCCTAAAACAGATGAGAGTGCACATAGAAATCCAGTATATGAAAACAATAACACTTATACTGTATTTGCTAGGTAATTGCTACTTGAACTTACATAAACTCCTGATAGGTCAAAGACTTAAATGTAAAATGAATTCACAAGTAAAAAACTTCCAATGCAGAGCCATAGATAACTTACATACATCACTTCCCATAGTCAGCTTCCCTTGATCTCCCTGGAAGTTAATAGGTGCCTCCACTATGGGCTTCTGCAGCAGCCTACCAGCTCAGATTCCGCTCATCACCGCAGGTGACATTCTTTACAGTAGAAAAAAACTGAGCTCACTGAAGACCTGGTTCCATTCTATCTTATTCATTACTGTATACTTAGCAACTCAGAGAATAAGTGACCACAGAATAGGTGCTCAATAACAAATTTGTTAGTTTCACACACACATGATCAGATAAGTATAGATTTAGAACACAGATTTGTTGTGGAGTAGGCCTATGAAATAGCAGATGAAAGCAGAATCCCTAGAAGCAAATAATTGAAATAACTGACTACATCAAAAACAAAACAAAACAAACAAACAAAAAAAAAAACAAAAATCTCCATATAGCAGAACAAAGATACCTGGCAAATGGGGGGAAATGTCTAGTATGACAACATCAGGCAAAGAGTTATTATCCCTCATTGACAAAAAGCTCTGGAAGAAAAAGATGAACAAAGAAATTTCACACCTTGTTCCCACGCGTTATTTCTCATGGTCTGTTAACTGGGGCTCGGCTGGGCAATTCTTGCTTGGAATCCGTCACTCGGTTGTGGGCAGATGTGGCTTGGGGCTGCACACCCACAGTGACTGACTCGCATGACTGGCAGCTGCTGCTGGCTGGTCGTGGGGAGCCAGCGACCAGCAGCAGCTGCAGTCAGGGCTGTTGACCAGAGTGCTTACATGTGGCTTTGCCTGAGGTTCAGGCCCCTCCAGTGTGGAGGCTGGGTCCAGAAGGATGCATCCCACAAGTGGGTGGTGCAAAAGACCCCAGGGAAGCTGCGAGTCTCTTTTGAACTACATTTAAAGGTCATGCAGCCTCATTTCTGCCATATTTCTTTTCCACTTTGGCACTCAGGCCAGCTCAGATTCAAAGAATTTAAATTATCCATATTGGTGAAAGAAGCAGCCCACGTATAAAGAAGGGAAAACAATGATGCAGCCATATTTAGGGACTTTTCACCACACTCCCCAATCTATTGCCTACTTTTGGGGCTACTCAAGGGAGAGAAAGGATCAAATTTTCCTGTCCCAGGAAAGGTACACATCTATTGTAGTGGATCTTGATTTTAAACCACTTGGTGTTTAGTGACCATGTAATTTGCTCTTTGCCCATGGTTTAAAAAAAATCATATATATATTTTTCAAAACCAACACACTTCTGGCAAGCTATAGTGATTTGCCATTTACAAACAACTGGCTGGGATATGCACCCTTAATCTGGACAGTGGAGGTGGCTTTTGAGAAATGATGAGTAGCACCTGCTTCCCCTCCACATTTTTGAATTGTGCTTTGCAGTTCTTGATTACGGGAAATTGCATCATGATCACTTGCCGTGTGTGTGTGTGTGTGTGTGTGTGTGTGTGTGTGTGTGTGTTGGGGGGTGTCACTGCACTGGGAAGCTCTTTGAATTGAAAAGACAGTTTTGTATTCATTTGAAAGCTTGGGTAGTCCAGAGTATTCTTGTGTACAAGCCCTGCCTTTACTAACTCCTGTTATTATCTTGCTGGGCAAGGTCATGCCAACTGCTTAATTACATGGAAAGTTATGAAACAGCTCAGGCACCAGAACATTGTTCAACTGTGGGTTCCTAAAGGAAAATAAACTCTTCTCCTTGCACTGAGGATGGCTGCCAATAGCCAGGCATGTTTTTCTGTTCATGGTTACATGTATAGCTCCCTTGTATAAAGGGATTCTATGGTTGGGCAAAAATCCTGGATTCACCTTCCCTAACATCACTCGCACTCTCAGTATAATAGAACCATTTTAATTCAGACAGAGATTAAATCTGAGTACTTCAAGTCAGACTTTTCCTTTCATTGAATATAAACAATTAAATCCTCTCTATGCAGACTTTCCTGCTTCACTCAGAAATAAGCTAATTTATTTCATGGTATATCCTCATCAACCTTGGGGTTCCATGAATATGTAGTTATTAGAGAAAAGCTTATAGTGTTTAAGTTTCCTATAATCCACCTGCCTCTTCACAATCCGCCTTTAGGAAGAAACAGTTGGTGCTAAGGAAATTCATGGGCAGGGTGGAGAGAGTTTTTCATTTGGTTTAACCTGTCAGATTCCTGGTTTGGTCTAATGCTCACCTTGAGAACACATAGATTTTGGCATTTCATACCTTGCTTTTGCTTTATCTGCCTTCACGCAGAAGACCTTGATAATTTGAAATAAGCTCTATGGAAAGTTCGAAGCTGACATAGACATAGGAACAGTCCTCCTGAGAAAGAGTTTCTCTCCTGAAGAAGGATTTTTTCACAGGGAATAACTGGGATAGTCACTAACTCCTGCAGGAAACAGCTTGCCCCATTGCAGAGGGTAGGGCCCGCTCTTATTTCTCTAAATACTTCTGGAGAAAAAAAGGTCAGGTACCAATGCCAAAAGACAACTTTAACCCTCAAATCCCAGAGCCCAAGGTCAACCGGAGGTCACACATGCAGTATGAAACCACATGTAGAAGCGGACTCCTGCTTTCACAGCTGCCCCTCCCCTTCTTGCCATCTAATTTAGGCCATATCATAGTTTTTATAAAGACATTC
Organism: Urocitellus parryii; assembly: GCF_045843805.1. Classification (NCBI taxonomy): domain Eukaryota; kingdom Metazoa; phylum Chordata; class Mammalia; order Rodentia; family Sciuridae; genus Urocitellus; species Urocitellus parryii. The sequence continues at coordinate 44,130,034 of NC_135531.1, read as the reverse complement.
CTGATACCATTGTGCTGTAAATCCTGTCTGATCCAACCTTCAAATATTTATGCAAACTGAAATATGTCTGGAAAGAAGTCAAAACAAAACAAATATGCCACACTATTTCTTTTCCAGCGAGCCCCTCCTCCCTCTTTACATTCAAGCATAAACCTCTCCAACTGGCTCCCAACTGTTAGGGCTGGTTAATTAGTGATAATTGCAGCAACTATTTCTTTGAATGCGCTGATGGCCTTATGTCTCGCAACCAATTTTGCCTGGAGTTTTCAGCACGTGTGAAATGCGTTGGTAGCATTATTTAAAAAAAAAAAACAACAAAAAAAACAACATTACAGATAAGTGCAGTTGGTTTGGTCTCCCTTGTGAACTGCTGTAGCAATAATTAGTGTTTTTAAAACATTTGCAGGTTGGTCCTGATGTGTTCCTTAAGCTGTGAACTCGCCTCTGCTTTCACTCTGTCATTAGAGTGGGCTGTTTCTCCTGGGATTGTTTTGGGTGAAGCTCTAACTCAGTTTCAGATGCAGTTTTGCTAATGCTAATTTGCGTCACTTGCAAGTTGTAGCAACCTCAAGATCTCATGGTCTATCTTTTGGCCCATGACACCATGTAATTAGAGAGTGGAAAATGGGAAAGAATTTAAAAGTGACTGTGTACTCACATTACAGTTCTGAAACTATAGGGAAGGGAATGCAGCCATTTGTGTTAAGGATGGAATGCTCTTACACCCTTGGGAAGGTGCTCTAAAACCTCTGGGTAATAGAATTAAAAATGGAAGAGAAATGTCTCTGCCCTCACTCAGTTTGCTTAAGTCACAGTGGTTTTGATTCATTCATTTATTTATTGAACACTAGCACTAGGCTGTGTTTTGTTTTAAATGCTTTATTAGTTGTTGATGGACCTTTATTTATTTATTTATATGTGGTGTTGAGAATCGAACCCAGTACCTCACACGTGCTAGGCAAGGGCTCTACCAGCCCTGTGCTGTGTTTTGAGAGATGAGACTGAATCAGAGCATATGGGGTAGAGATCCTGCTTTGAAGGGTTCATGCTCCCACATGGAATCTTATTTGGGATTTACTTCAATGCAGTGAGGTAGGCAGGGCAGGTGTTCATTATTCCATTTTGCAGGTGAGGAAATTGAGGCTTGGAGAGGTTATATGACCTATTCTTCATCATACAACTAGTGTGCATCTAGATTAGGAATGAAGGCTCTGATTCCATACCTAGTCTTCTCTTTACATCCTGAAGTTTCAGAGGTAGGGACTGTAACAATACAAACACCCTGCTAAAAACAAAATGGCAGCCACAGTCCCATTTCATGGGCTTTTCAGAGCTATACATATCAGCACTAGGTCTTCTGGGAAATGACAAATGCAAACAAACAAGGCGATCCCGGGGTGATGAGAGTTTGTAGAGACAAGGCACACACTCCATGTTTCTGTTCTATCCTGAGATAGAACACTTTCTAATATCCTGAGATCAGAGGTCCACACAGGAAGCAGCCTGTTCTGTTCTTACCATGTTCTATCTAAATTGTAGCTACTCAGTACTGGTCTGGAAAGTCTTCACGGAGACTGAAAACCTTGAACAGACTCAAGAGGTTGAATTAGGGTGTTCAGGGTACCGCAGGTGAAATGACAGACAAGGACAATATTATTTTCTTAGCTTGAGAAGAAAGTTGCATTGAAGCAAGAGATGTGGGCAGCTTTACAGAGTGTTGGGTTTGAATGGTGATGAGGGTGGTAGCTGTGTTGTGACTAGAAGCTTGTGACCATCTAAGTCACATGCAGCCCCATGCTTAGAAAGACCAACTACATAGTTGGTCATGACCCGATGTTTTACTTTATTGCTTATACAGTCTCAGCACTTGAGTATTAGAACAGTATTAGTATTATTGAGTATTAAAGTACTTTGAGCATTAGAGCAGTATTAAGAATTAATGAATTCACTAGTGATACTTTTGCTACTGAATGTAGGATCCACCGGAGAAGAAAGAAGAGAAGAGGAACAAATTTTTCTTGTACATCAGTTGAGTTAAAAAAAAAAAAAAAACCTCTTTAGGTTGATGAAATAACAGGAGGAAGCAAAGGACAATGAAAATATAATTCTTGGTTCTACCTACTGCTAAAAAGCTGCATAGAAATGGGCCTGTGTAGGAGGAAGAAAAAATAATTGAATCAATTTATTTGATCCATACTTTTCTTATGGTGTGTTCAATATCCAGAGGCTGAGGCAGGGGGTTCACAAGTTTCAAGCCAGCCTCAGCAACTTAGCTAGATCCTGTCTCAAAATGAAAAAAAAAAAAAAGGTGTGGGGCCAGGGATGTGGCTCAATGGGGAAGCCCTGGATTCAATTCATATAGCAATAAAATAAAATAAAATAAAATAAAATAAAATAAAATAAAATAAGTAAAAGGTTCCTATTGTGAGACCCTTGAGTTTCTGAGCCATTAGGGAAATTACACAGGCTAGAGGCAAGAATGTTTGACTAAAAATTATACAGAATAAATAAATTTTTAGATCAAGATGCAGGTAGAGACAAATCTGAAGGATTTACATGGATATTGGGGACTTCTGGGCCAGGGTGGATGTTTCTTTATTTTGAATTAAAAAGACATAAAGACATTGCTTCCAGGGGCTTGGGTTGTGTCTCAGTGATAGAATGCTCATCTTACATGGGTGAGGCACTGGGTTAAATCCTCAGCACCTTATAAAAATAAACAGAATAAAGGTATTGTGTCCATCTACAACTAAAAGAGTATTTTTAAAAAAAAAAAGACATTGCTTCCAGTTTGTCAACTTTCTTAGGGAAGGGCTGGCTGATAACAATAATGATGGTGATGAAAAAGATGATGATTTAAATAACAGTAGCAATTGCAAAACAATCACAGGTTATGTTTAGTGAGCATTTACTCTGAGTTAGGGAATCAACTAAGCACTTTGCAAATATTAGCTCATTTAATCCTCACAACAATGCTATGAGGTGGGTCCCAGTATCATCATCCTAACTTGACAAAGGAGAAAAATGAGGCCTGTACAGGGGGAGAACTTTGCCCCAGGATGCACAGTGGATGTGAGCTGCCATTGGCTCTGAACTAGCAGTATAGCTCCGACCTGATCTCTTCTCTGAGCTGTTTTGCTTCTCAATGTTCTTCAGCTGACAATTTCTTCCCCATAGATGAAAATACATGTGAATTTCCCCCCCCCCCCTCATGGTTTCAAGTCTTAGAACTGAAGTCTTCATCCACACTTGTCCCACCACCATTTCTAACTCAGCTGAAGGAGGGAGAGGGTGAGAATAATTTGGACATTTGCAGATGGAAAGTCTAATAGAGGTGAGCAGCTTGGGAGGAGTAAATAGAACCATGAGATGTTGCCATCATTTTTCTCCTCATAAAGCTGCACATTGCCCCTTATGCAAAATGAGAAGACACAATGTCTGACTGTCTGGGATAGGACAAGGGACCTTTTGAGTTTTTTTTTTTTCCTCTCTATTTTTTTTAGTGAAGATTGAATCCAGGGGCACTCAACCACTAAGCTACATCCTCAGTCCTCAGAGAGAGGGTCTTGCTATGTTGCTTAGAGCCTTGCTAAATTGTTGAGGCTGGCTTTGAACTCACAATCTCCTGCCTCAGCCTCCAGAGTCACTGGGATTACAGGCATGCATCACCACGCCTAGCTCCCTCTTGGGTTCTCTATGATCCATTAGTGTTTTCCAAATGGAAAGTCATGGAGTAGCTGTTGCATCCAAATTTTTGTGATCCACCCAGGAGCTAGAGCCTTCCCATTTCTAGATTTCTAAGGACAAGCCATCTTCCCATCTGTTTTAGGACCATGGACCCTATGTCATAGTGTCCTTTATGTGGGTGCACAATGTAGCTCTGTTGAGTTTTCTATGGAGTATTGCCCTATCACCCAGTTCAATCAACTTAGCTTTGTACCACTTTACATATTGAAACATGTATGGTATTTCACTGTTTCATTTTAGTCTTATCTGGACTCTTCCTTAACTATAGGTCTCCCAACTTTAAGCAGGTATTCAGTATTTAAGATGCATGCTTTTCAATGGAATGTTCATTCAATCTCCTCAGGTATTAATGGAGATTGGTAGTCAAAATAGATTCTAAAAATAAAGAGGGAAAGTGCAAACAAACTTGAATGAATGTTTGTTGGTGGCTAATGTCTCTGAGTTTAAGCTCTGTAAAGAGTGCTGAAGAAGTTACTCTTCCCTTTTTTAAGAGGTTGCTTTGAAATGTGGGTGTTTTCTGGTGAGGCTGTGTTGCAAAGCGCCAACCTACTCAAACCTGAAATTTGCATTATTTTCCTTCTTGAGTGTAGCTAAGAGCACAGTGAGTTTATAGCATAAAGTTATAGGGGGAGCCGGTTTGGAAAACTGGGTCTAACAACTTGTCTTAGGTGGGGTTCCTGGAAGCAGACCTCAAGAAGAGGATTCATATGGAAGTGACTCAGTAAAAATGATCTCTATGAAATCAGGAAGGGAGTGGAGGAGAAAGGTAAGGGAGGAAACCTAGCAAGGGTATAATTTCAGGTAAAGTCCCATTTGTAGCTTGAAACTTAGGACAACTATGATCCCTAAGTTATTCTATAGACTAAATTATACTAGCTTGAGACAGAGGAGCTGGGCTTTCATCCCCCTGCCTCAGTCCATCTTTGGCTCTGAACCCCTGGATGGTGGGAATGCAGAGGCCCAGGCACTTCCAGGTCTGAGTGCTTCTAGCGGACAAGACCCTGTTGGCTCAAGGTAGGTGCTGGACAAAGTTGTGGTGAGAGGCTAATAATAATTACAGCCTAGTGTACAGATACTGCCTTTGCGAGTGGTATCTTGTAGCCTTACCTCTTGTTTAGGAGAATTGTGTCTATTGTCTGGTTAATCAGAAATACTGCACAAGTGGTCAATGAAGAAATACTGCACATCTTGATTCATTTGTTCTATGAATGTTGAGTATGTTCAACATCCTGATGCATTTAGAATATCGGGATGGGTATATATAAAGGATGCATAGTATATGACTATGAATTTCTTTGTATACATAAAAACTCTAAGTAATTGTCAATGGTACAGCTGATTAGAGAGCAACCTTGCAGGAAGTGCTCAAGACTCCATATTTCTCTTTGAGTTGGGACTTCTGCATATTCTCCCCTCCAGAAAATATATAATCCTTCCCAGGGCCTCAGCCCCTAGCTAGTATATGATTGGTATTTGGCAAAATCTCCACTTGGACAATAGAGAGGTTAGATGATTTGGGAACAATAATACTACTGGGGTCAAAGGAGAGAAGCCCGATTAAATATGTCCCCCCAGTGTTCTCGGTTGGTAGCTGAGGGAGTAAGAGCAAGAGAAGGTAGTTTAAGTCCATGCTCCCCATTGCTGCCTACTCGCCCTTCCTTTCTGAGGTGGTGGCATGCCCACATAGGAACCTGAGTGATGACTTGGGGTGCAGTTGCTGTTTTGCAGTGTTACCAAACACCTGGATGCATATCCAAGTCTGGTTTGGAGCAGGTCAGTCAGAAGAATCAGGAAAGCAGAACCTGGACAAAAAGAAGGAGAAGGCTCTACCCTTGTGTCCATTTCCACTTCTCTCCCTCTGAAGACCTCCAATTTTGGAGCTCAGGTATAGAATCCCCAGCACAGAGTCAGCAGCCTCCTCCTCCCCATAAGATGCTCAACCCTCCCCCGACTCCTCCGTGCCTCTTCCTTTCCTCCCCCATTTCAGATTGGTTCATAGAACCTCGTCCAGATCTAAGAAACTAATTGTGAAATATCTTTGTGATTACAGTTTATACATTTAATTAGAAGCTGGGAATTAAGCTTCCAAACACTGCAAAATGAAAGCTTGAGATTCACCCAACAAAACCCCAGCTTTCCATGAATGTGGACTGACTCATCCATCCGTCCTCTGCTCTTCTCCTTCTCCCCAGCGCTTGTCTTTCTTGCTGAAGTCATCCACTTTCTACACCTGGACTTAGGAAACTGCTGAGGTCTCATTCGGCTTCGTTCCAGAGTTCTCCTTCAAAGGCCGGGCCATGCAAAATAACTGCTTGTCACAGGGCAACAGGAGATGGTCACACTGTTGAGTTTGACAGCCCCACAAAATCTGCTCATTTCTACAAATGGCAGCAGTCTATAGATGCATGGTTGAATATGGAGCAGGTTTATATCTTGCTCTTGAGACTTGATTTTATATGTTGTACTAGATTGAGTGATATTGAAATATGTGACTTATTTCCTTTTATGGATTGAGATAAAATGGTTATAATTTTCTTGCTGTTTTCTAGCTTTAGGGCCCTGTGAAAAAGTGTTTCTTTTCCTGCTTGTGGTGGGATTTGGTTGTTTATCGATTTAGCATATGTTGAAAATATTTTGGCTTTGCAAAACTGCACTCATAGTCTTTTTTCCTTAGTCAAAATTAATCTCATCTTCTAGCTCTCAAAGCCTGTGACTCATGACTCTTTCCCCTTCATTCTACAGTGATTTTTTATTTCTGTTTGTGTTCTACATCATATCAAAAGTTCTTTGTAGTGAAGAAGAATTTTCTGAATCTAGTCTGTTATACTATGTATAATTGTCATTCAATACATGTTAAATTAAATTCTGGAAGGACACACAGAGAGGGGGGATTCTCAGAGTGGTAGCAATGACCATCCTTGTAGCAGATGGTATTGATGCCCCACCCAAGTCCCCTTGGCCACTCCAGGGCTTATCTTAGACTAAGCAACTATTCAAATGGACAAACTCTGGCTTCTCTCTACCTGAGGACCACATAGACCAAGAAGGAACAGGGCTGGCTGGATAAATAGCCCAGCATCCTTGCCCTCATTTTGAGGCATGTTTCACACATCTCTAACAGGGTTTCTTACACGAGGAGGCCCTGGGTGCCCATGACTCTTAACACATTCTTTTTTTTACTCTCCTCCCTTGTCTCTTCCATATTCCCTCACTATGTTTCCATGAATTGACAACCAAATAAATGATTTACCCCCGTCCTTACCTCCAAGAAAGTGCCACAGGGAATCCTAACAAAGACCCTTAAAAACTGAAAAAACATTAGAGATGATGACTGAACCATCAATGAGAACATGGATCAATAAACAGCTTTTTTTTTTTTTTAAACCCTGCTCTGCAAATAAATGGAGCCCAGGAGGTGCCAAAACAATGAAGGAGAACTCTGTGGGTGGGATTTCTGAACAAGGCGGAGTGAGATTCTACTACTGGCCAGAAAATGGAGCTGGTACCTTATAAAAAAGCTCAAGGTAAAGAAGTCCATGAGCAAGCTAAGAACAGCAGGTGAAGGAGCTCACTGAGGACCAGAGCCAGCCAACATGTCAGACAAGCCAAATGAGACTAGAGGAGGAATGTGATGTCATGGAAGAAAGGGTTTCCACACCTACAGTCACAGGGGTCTTCAGGAATGGGGAGAGGATGAAGGCACTGGCCGCTAGGCACAGGCATAGGCTGTGTGTCTGCAGCCTGCATTGGTGAGGGGGAAGTCTGGCCATACCTGGGAAGGATCAAAGAGAGTGTAGAACAGAAGAGTTGAGCTTCTGCTGCCCACAGCAGACTAGGAATGCATTCTGTCTTAAACCCCAGGATCTAGAACTTGTCTGGTTTTAGCTGCTTTATATTAATTTCTTAGTAAAAGTTAAAAGTGTGTGTGTGCATGTGTGTGTGTGTGTGTGTGTGTGTGTGTGTGTGTGTGAGAGAGAGAGAGAGAGAGAGAGAGAGAGAGAACACATACTTCTTTTAACTGAAACACAGGACAGACACTAGGTAAAACTAGTTCTCTTCTATACATCTGTCAACACAAAAAGTCATAGTGCATCCTGAGTCCTAGTTGCTGGGTCTGAGAATTCCCAGAGCAAAGAAAGGGGCTTGTGTTAAAGAGAGGGATGAAAGCCAGCAGGGGGAGAGAAGGCATGTACGTTGGCATCCCCTTCTGAACAAGCTCTATTTGGTTACCAGAATCACTCCTAGGATCAACTTTTAAGATATTCTAGATTAGGTGATATAATCAAAGCATTGGTTGGCACATATATTTTTTAAAAATGGTAATTTTTCTTCCCTGGGTGTGATAGCTTAGAAATCTGCAAAATTTTTTTGAAGATGAAGCCAAATTCTTCACAAAACCAAACCAAGATTATGGAATAACTTTGTGTACAGGAGGAGGTGAAAAGTCTGGGAGATCATAGATTTGGGACTTGACTATCATCACCTGTAAAACAGGCACGGTGCCAACCCATACCTAACAGCTGCTGGAATTCTGTGGTCCTAAGTGGGATTGTTTGGGGCAGGAGAAGCTGGATCCTGGCTGGGTGGGAAGGGCCTGTGTATGTGGGCACATTCTGTGGGGCAGAGTGTGGATTCAGTGTTCTGTGTTGACTCTGCCAGAGATGAGGATGTGAGAGCCTTCCTGAAAGTTCTTCGCATTACAACTATTCGAGGTCTGACTTAAGTTCAATTTACATGCTTCCTTTCTTTCCTAAATTATTTCTTTGCCTATATCCTCTAAAAAAAAAAACCTCACCTTTTTTTCTTTCTTTTTTTTTTAAAGAGAGAGAGAGAGAGACAGAGAGAAAATTTTTTAATATTTATTTTTTAGTTTTCGGCGGACACAACATCTTTGTTTGTATGTGGTGCTGAGGATCGAACCCAGGCTGCACGCATGCCAGGTGAGCGCACTACTGCTTGAGCCACATCCCCAGCCCAATCACCTTTTTTTCAAGTCTAAATAAGTGTCTTTGATTTCAGGAGATTTTTCCCTCTTCAAACTGATTTCTGAACACTCTGTACTACAGAGTGTGGCTGAGGGGAAAAGTAAAAGCTGGATTTGAGGAGGGGGAGCGGGGGTCTGTGTGGGCCAGGTGTTTGTCCTGAGCCACTCCCTTCCTGCCCCAGTTTCTACACATTGAAAGCTTTGCCCATCCTATAAAAAAATGTTCATATTTAGATGGCAGGGCAAAGGCCAGGTGATTAATTATGTCACACATGTATCTGGACTTCTCTCTTGGCCACAGCATGGTGTAGACTTCTTATAAAGAATGTTTGGTCTATTCTGAGCTCAGTCTCCAAAGTGCAGGTATGCATTACCCAGCTACATGCAGGGAAGTTCATTCCTGGCCAGCTTCCTACTGTCCCCAACCAGACTCCTGCAGAACATCTCCAGCCCATCTCCCCAGCCTTCCTCCTAGTCAATTTCAGTGTTGGCCTAAATGAAACAAACATAATTTATTTCTTTAAACCCTCATGGCCTCTAGCTTGTTTGTTGTTGATTTAATTTTGTGTGTGAGTGTATATTGAAATGTTGTGCATGCCTTTGTAGAGTTGGAAAATGTAGATGAAATAATTTAAGCTGTTTGCCTGAAGTCAAAAAGTGGAATCTTTTTGGCTGGGGATATGGCTCGCTGGTTAAGTATCCCTGGATTCACTTCCCAGTACCAAAACAACAACAACAACAACAAAAAAAGCAAACAACAACAACAAAAACTCATAATAGAATAAACAAAATAAAAATGGAATCATCCTAACTAGAGCTCCACTTGTTATTTACCTTCTTCAAAAAACAGTGCCTCACAGGTTGATGAGTGCTGGGCTCTACACACTCTAGAAACTGACACTGAATTCTTTTCCAATTCAGATTTTGTGTCTTTGTAGTTGGCTTGTGATTATCCCAAAATTCAAGATTCCAGAGCCTTTAGATGGCCTACTCTGATTTTTACAGTCTGGAACTTACACAAAGGTAAAGACTTTTAATGAGAAATTTTATGGTGGTGGAAGAGGAGGTTGTATTGCATGGCAAATCACTGCAAAGGTCACCTTTACTGCTGACTTTGACACTGTTACATAAGAAGACACGTTAACTAATTGGGACTATTAAGATGTATGGTTCTGAACCCAGTTTCTCACCAACAGTAGCCAGACTGGCCCTTTGGTTTCCATTCCCCTAGTCTGACTATGGAACCCCTAGTAACTCCATTTTTCAACATTCATTGAGCCCGCCTGTACCCTTGGTGCCAGGCCCACATAAATGTCATACCCCTGCCGTTGAAGGAAAGCCAGCCTGCTTTTCTCATGTGCTCATTTGTTGGAGACTTAAAAGATGGGAGTTGTTGGGTAGGATCATTGTTTACGGAGCAGATGGCATTGTTTTTAGGACTCTGGTAGCTCCTTTTCTATAACCCATAATTATAATAATCCTCACATTTGCATAATGCTTTGTAATTTATAAAGAGGTTTTGCATGTTCAATTTCATTTGGCCTTCACAACAGTCTTGTGAGGGAGGTAGTCAGAATATCCTCATCCTCAATTCATAGAGGGAGAAACTGAGGCAAGGAGGCGTGAATGACTTGCCAAAGGTCCATAACTAGCAAACGATGAAGCCAAATCCCAAACTCTTCCCTAAGACTCTTTTGATTCAGAAGTCTCATGGCCATTTGGCCTCCTTCAGAAAAAAAGCAAGGAGTCTTGGTAGCCTCAGACTCCTCCCTACCCTCACAGCCTCTTGTACAGTTACCTTCCTGCCTTCCCCTTACCAGGCTTTAGAGATACTGATGACAACCCATTCTGCTTTGCTCTTGCCCAGCATAGAATCATACATAAATATTTGTTAGTGTGAGTGTTTCATTTTCCAGGAGTCTAGGGCATTCTGGGTAGATGGTAACCTGAAAGACGACACTGTTGATTTTGTAAACGGTTCTCTCAAGTTATAGCCCAAATTTTCTTCATTCTCATGATAACTTTGAGTAGTGCCTTGGAGAATCTGGACTTTTTGACGGCTCCAGAGACAAGCCAAATAGACAACTTTAATAGCCTCCCTGTGAGTGTCATAAAGGCAGGGAGGAAGTGAGCTATTAGCACCGTTTACCACATCAGAGATAAGTCAGACATTTGTCTCAGAGTTCCGGGTGCTGGGCAACATTCCTCTTGATTCCATCTTCTGGAATTATCTGCAGCAGAGAATAATTTGTTTTAGGCTAAAATAAGCACTGATTCTAACTACAGTTGCTCAACTTCCAGAAATCTGCAATACCCCAAGCAGGTGACATTTGATGGTTTTTTTTCCTTTTGTATCAGATGAATTTTAGTTTTCCTCCAAGGTCAACAGGCATGATGCTGAAGGACTTGGGTGCATGCTCATTGACCTGAGTTACCCAACCTGCATTCAGCAAGTACAAAATCTATTTCAGTTGAGTCTCTGTTCCCATTCTGCCCCGTCAGCAGGGAAGAAAGGGGACAATTATTTGGTGATAATTACTCTGAAGGCAGTAATCTCTGGCAGCTGCTGGAGAAGAGACATAATTGCCTCCTACCACCCCCTAACCTTTTAGAATAGAGCTCTGAAAGCTTGATAAGAGGGCCTGAAGATGTGTGAACAGCCTCGAAATAACTTTCTGTCCACTTCCATCACTCAAGCTTTAATTAAACACAATCCATACCTCTTCAGAAACTTGAGATGATCATGTCAAGGAGGTTTATAAATAAGGGGATGGGTTGCACAAATGTCATGCATTGCTATACGTTGCTCCATTTCTCTTACCAAGTTAGAGTCTCCCTGGGTTGCTGCCCTGGAAATCTGTTTACCTTTCCTCGGAGACTGGGAAAAGAGGGTAGAATTGGGGGAGAATCAGATTTTCTTCTGGAAGTTTGGAGGGAAGATGTCGGAGTAGAAGGTATGTACGTAAATACGGAAGATAAAAATTACCCCAAGTACCACGATTGGCAATCATTTGGCATAAAGTGCTTTTCACCATGGAAATGGACTCTTTAAAAAGAAAGAAAGACCCTCATTTTTTCTTAATGGGAAATCTTGGTCTTTTTCCATTTATATATGGGACTTCATTCCCCTCTAGGATTTGATGGCTCATTGATGATTGCCATTTTTTTGCCTGTTTTCTGAGAGGTAGGTAGTGCAGAAGCAGCGTGGCAGTCAGAGGCAGGCCGTTGGGAGCACAGATTGAGCTCATCACTTCCATATTATAAACAAACATGCCTATTCTTGTGTATGGCACACAGACTTTGGGTGAATGTTCTGATACGGCGGTTCTTCTGTCCATTTTTAAGTATTTTGTCAAAAACTCTAATCAAATCTCAGCAGCTTGGGAGGCTGAAGCCGGAGGATCCCTGAGTTCAAAGCCAGGCTCACCAACTTAGTGAGGCCCTAAGCAACTCAGTGAGACCCTGTCTTTAAGTAAAATATAAAAGAACGGCTGGGGTGGCTCAGTGGTTAAGGTCCCTGGGTTCAATCCCCAGGACAGAAACAAAAAATAAACCTCTAATCATAAATGGTTAGACATGTTGACAAATTCAAAGAGCCTTGAGAACACATTTCAATGTATGTCTTGAATGCCAGAGACCAGTTTTTGCTGGCAACTCCTCTCTGCTTCTCCCCATCCCTATTCAGACCTGAAACTCCACGCATCATGCTGGTCCTGATTCCTGGGTAAGTTGTCAGTGTGCCCTTCTCTCTTCTGTTCCTTGGTCCATGTCTCTGTTTACGTGCTGTTGCACAATCTGATATCATTGCACTTTTCAGCACAGCTTTGCTATGAAATGGCCGTAAAGAGCAAGACCAGACCACCTGAGAGGCCCAGAGCCCCAGAACACACCACCAGATGTCTTCCCGGAATGGTTGTGTGGCTCTCCACGTACATTGCTGTATGAATGTTTTGTTTCTGTTTCAAGAGTTCAACACCGACTTGGGACCTTTAATTTACCAAAGTAGGAATCTAGCTCTCAGCAAAGACACGTTTCTCCTGCCCTGGTGAATAATGGCATGAGTAAGCACTCTCCCTTTCTAGTTGTTCCATGGATATGGCAGGATGAGTCTGCCTGCCCTGACCACCTAAGGAGAATAACCTGGTGCACTAACCCCTTTGGTTTCTGGTGTTCTAAAATAGCCCTTCTAGAACTGAGCACAGAGATCCCCCTCTGGTCTTATTAAAACACAGATCCTGGTCCTGTGTGTCTGCAGTAGGGCCTGTGACTCTGCATTCCTAAAGTTCTAGGCAATGTCAACCTTTGGTTTCATGGGCCCCATTGTGAGTGGCTCTAAGAGATGCAGTGATGAGCATGTTCCTGCACAGGGAAGCACAGATGTCGAATTCTTGGGGGCCCATCTTCAGCCCCGGTTGTAGGAATGGGATCTCTTTCAAATACTTTAGGTCACTGAGGACCATTGATGAATTCTAGAAACCATTCTGTTGTCTATTTGAAATGAAATTATTTGTAGAGCCTATTTTAGAAAAGGGTTTTATGGCACATTTTTACTGGTCAGTGCACTTAGACATATGATTTGCCCCTAATACCAGTCATCTCATCTTCACATTGCCGGTATTACCAACATGAGTTCTGTACATCCACAGAACTAGCTATCTTCTCTGGAAAGCACTCATGACTGGGATGACTAGCCACAAAGTTTCCTGGAGAACCCACAAGGGATTCTGGAACAATCGAGGGGTGGTCCAGGGGGTGGTCCATGAACTTGTTTAGTCTCAACCCAATTGCCACTTGGAGTCTGGTTATCTAATGGTTATATCTCTGTCTTTTCCTCTGAAGGGATTTGTGGTTGCAAATAGTAATTGTCCTGTTTGTTCCCCGCCCTCAAATTCTGAGTGTGTGTCCACGTCAGAATTGGGTAGTAGAATCAATTACCAACTCCATGTTGGAATAGAAGAAAGTAGGTTTGTTTATTTACCTTGTACTCGTGAGTTATGAAGAGAGCATATTGTTTCTTCCTGCTCACAAGCGATAGTAGAGACCCCAAGTTGTAGGTTTGTGGAGGGACTCCCTGTCCTGCCTCTCCCTTTTCCTTCCAAGCTCTCCTCCTTGCCTTCTTCCCCAGGCCTGTCACAGGTTAGGAGAGGTCCTGCAGAACTGCTAGGGAGCTGGAGAAAGAAATGTGCTCAATTCTAGGCAGACTCTGGACCTTGTGATATGTGGCATTTAGGATGGAGGATAGGTGACCCCTGAAGTTGGGGACTGAAGGAGGATCAGGCTGTCATTTCCACAGCCTGCAGGGCTAGGAAGGTGGCTGCCCGAGGCCAGAGGCCTATAGGAAGGGAGGTCCCACATTGTCACTCTGTGAATAGCTTGGGGACAGGGACAAGAGTGTCTCACATGACTGAGGCTCATGACATCAATGAGGCCCTATGCTGGTGCCCTTCTCTGCAGCAGATCTGTGTCACACAGCTGCATAGGTTCATTTTACAAGAAGGAATCCACGGCAAAGAGAAGTAAAACACTATGGTTGGCTTCACTCGATTGCTAAGTGGCAGAGCCAGTATTTGAACCTGGTCTGTCTGCCTCCAAATACTTTGAAATCCTACCCTACAAGCAGGGCATTATGGGAACTGGCAAGACCTTTTGTAACTTAAAGCAGGTAGCAGGATGGCAGACAGGCTGGGATCCAGACACCAAAATTGGTTTTGTTATAGTTTACATTGTTTGAAAATCTGCCACATTTGGTGAACACACATGTTGGTGGTTGAGAAACTGTTTTTACAGAAAGCTCATTGAGTACTCTTTCAGAATTCCTTTTGTGTTCCACGCATAACTGAGTTTCTAAATGTTACCTGCTTTGTGGCTAGTTGCAACAGTACCTCCCAGGTGTGCAAGCAGTCAGTAGTGGTATTGATGGAGCATCCCTCGACGCCAAAGGCCAAAGGATCCCCACGGGATGTTTTAGGAAAGATTGTGGAAGTCAGCTCAGCTTCTTTGTGGTCAAACCACAAATTGCTAAGGTTTCCTTGAAGTCTTGGAATTCTACAGGGTATAGGCCCACCCTGAAAAAGAATGCTGAGCTCTGTAAAATCCCAAAGGGAGGAATAAAATCTACTTAAGGGCTTTGGGGAATGATCTAAACTCCTTCAATGTTCATTAGAAGGAATTTAGATGTAGGAGCTATCTATGCCAGCACAGGTTGGATTTTACTGCATATTGGAATCACTTTGCTAGAATGTGATGGGTCTGGGGTTTTACATTTTCCAAGTTCCCTGGTGATAATGGTGCTTCCAGGTGACTGCCTGTTCCCAGGTGATGCTGGTGCTCCCGGTGACTGTCAATGGTTTCGTCCACAGTTACACTTGGAGGTCTTTTCCTATGTCAAGTCACGATAATGACCTGGATGATACCTGCCTTTGTGGACATTAGATCTGGTATAGGAGATAGAAGTTAATATGCAACTAGCATCTATGAAAGAGAAGTACAATGAGGATGTGTGGTAGGAAACCTGGTCAAGATATCAGTGTGAAGAGAGGCAACGGTTTCCTAGAAGAGGTGCCCTTTGATCTGAGTTTCCAGGGCTGGGTAGGAAGTAACTGGGTTGTACCATGTACATGTACCATGAGAAAGGAAGAAAGGTTATTCTAACAGGGATAACTAAGTACACAAACACTCACCCCATTCTTAGTTTGTATCCTGATGGTTTCTCCCAGTTTGAAAGTTGGATTAGTGGTTTCAGTGATCATCTGCTGTATTTCAGTCAAGAAATGAAAGGAAAAGGGTCAAAATTTCCAAAGTCATGGTAGAAATGGAAAAACCCTTTGTTCATAGGGGAAAATGGTCCTGCAGCCATTTCCCTGTGCAATGCATGTTTTATGGTGTCTTGGGAAATGATTTCTGAATGGTGAATGAGAAACAAGGTTGACCACAGCCCTCCACAGCAGTACCAGGCTTCTTTCTGGCTGTTGCTAGCAGGTGAGCCACCAACCAGTAAGAAATAAAAGGGTGGCCCAAGGCACATGAAGGTCTTCATCCACATTTGCATTACTTAGAGTCAGATGAAGTAAAATACTGGATTCTATTCCTCTGTACACTGCCATTTTTCTCTCCTGGTCTTCTTGGAGATGCTCCTCATCAAGAGAAATGCAGCATAATTATACTAAAAAATATTCCTACTTCTACAAAAAGAAGGCTGTAAGGGATTAAAATTCAAATATATGATCTAAATGGATCCTTTTTTTAACAAAAGCTGATACTATTAATTTCTGTCTACTAAGATCTCATGTGACTATAAGACCCAGCTTTAAAGTCACTCCCTCCAGGAAGTCTTCCTTGATCTTGCTATAAAAGAAAGTGATTCTCACCCCTTGGACCTCCCAAGACCCTGCAGGTCAGTATTCTTGGGGCACAAGCATGTTCACTTTGCATAGTAGTGATTTGGGTCCATGTCTCATCTTCCCAGACCTGCCAAGTAGCAAAGTCATGAGACACTGGAATGACCAAAGTGTTTTGTACATAGCAGGTGCTTTCTGAAAAAAAAAATTGCAAACAGGATGGCAACTTTAGTAAAAAGCCCTCTCTTCTTTTAATTACCATTTGAATGACTATTATATTTGCTTTATATTTATAATATTGTTATTATATTTAATAGTATATTATGGAGCAGCTAAAACAGAAATTGAAAAGATGGGGCTTGGTACCTGTTATGTACAGAGTTGTATATCTCTCTTTTCCCCCAATTTTATGTTGAATTCTTAACCCCTTGTACCTCAGAATGTGACCATGTTTGGACATAGGGCCTTCAAAGAGGAAATTAAGGTTAAATGACATCATAGGGTGGGCTGTAATCCAATGTGACTGGTGTCCTTCTAAGAGGAGGATTAGGACATACACACAGACAGAAGGAAGACAAGGGAGATCCGGAGGCCATTTACTAGCCAAGAGAGAGGACTCAGAAGAAGCCAACCCCACCCATTCTTTGATCTCAGACTTCTAGCCTCCAGAAACAAGAAAACATAAATTTCTGTTGTTAGGTATCTTGTTTGTAACGCTCTGTTAACAAAACCAACTAATACAGTATCACTAACTGTGTACTATGTGGAATATCAAGGAATGGGACCCCATATTTAAGCCTTTAAATAAGTCATCACTGTATTATCATATGGAATAGGACCTCTGGATTTAAATTCTAGACTGGTTATTTGTTTGCCATGTGATCTCTGGAAAATGCCACATTTAACTTGTGTGATTGGGGAGGAAACTAAACTAGATAGCGTAGAAGAGCCCTACTTCCTGCACTGTCAGAGATCATTCCTGTGATAGATCCTAACAGAATAGAGGGCAGGACCGTGGCAGCCCATTTCCCGACTTAGTGCCTGTGATCCTCTTGTTGCAGCTTCAACAGCTGCAGGTGAGAGAACACATGGGTCCGCTGAGCACCCTTGAGCACTTTGGTACAGGCAGGGCTGTAGAATGCTTTGCCTCAGAGCCAGCACCTCTCTGGTCCCTGATGTCCATTTGTGAGTTCAGGGCTAGGGCAAGTTGTTCACTTCCCAGTCCTTTTCACAGCAATCAACCACTTTCATAATTACCACAATCATTTGTGCTCTCAAAATGGGACCTTTCCTGCAAGGAATGAGAACATGAACTCCCTGGAACTGGGCTAGACCTCTACCCTGGTGCCCGCTGTGAGATGAAAATTATGAATAAGGGCAGTTTCCAGCTCATGTGTGTTTGGAGACAAACTCTGGGGTCAGCAGGCATGGCCACACCTTGGGAACTGCCCACTTAGGTCGTCTGGAGTAAGCAGCTTGCTGGGGTGCTAGGCGCTCTGCCCACTACATACACTGTGCTCCTGGCCTTGACCCACCCTCTCCCCTGGGGTGCTGGGATCAGAAGCCCATTTCAGCTCAGTAAGTGTGGGTGAGTTTTTGGTTTCAGAGAAGATACTTTGGCGGGGGGGGGGGGGGGGGAGGCAGGAAGCAAAGAGACAGAGATGCAGGGTCTGGTTGCCATTGGCCAGGGTCAGCCTGGGCTGTGGTGTTAAGGGGCTTTCTGCAGCCGCTGCTGTTGTTTCCGTTGCTCTGGCAACCAGAAAAGAAATAGACTACGCCCAGTGCAGGTGCACACGAGTTGAGCGCAGGCCCATTTCCTCCAAACAGCTCCGGCCAGCCAGAGTTGGCGACCTCAGGGCTCCTCCCAGTGTAGCCAGCTGAAAGTTTCAACACATGGACACTGAAATGTGGAAACTGTGAATTCAAAGGGCTTTGACCACAGGGGCTCTGGCCAACACCCAGGTGGCACCCTCTCGGTGGGTTCAGGAAAGTTGAGCCTGGGCTGGAGCATTGCCAGGATCTCCTGTGGGTCTCCACTGGGCTTTCCTGCCTCTGGTAACTGCACTCCTGCAGGTTCAGCCTGGATCCCATTGAGGAAGTTTGGTGCTGGCCAGGTCTGGGATTTGCCACTCCACCTAGAGGTCTGATGAGAAGCTGGCACTGCCAAGAAGGGTGTCAGGGCTCCCCTACTGCAGCATCCTCCCTTGCTGAGCCACTCTGCCGTGCATACATGGCTCTCCCTCCACAAGGGCACAGGGATCTGGCTCAGCTCTCAATCCCCAGCTGATGGAGCTTCTCTGGGATTCTTATTTCCTTAATCATGAACTGAAAATAGTCAAACTTACTGCAAAGACTTATGAGGAAGAAGTTTTCTGTGAAAATACCTAATGTAGCACCTGGCATATACTAGGTGCTCATCAAATGGGACATTGTCCTCTTGCTTAAGATCCAGAATTCAAGAAACCTCCATTTCTGATCCATTCATTTCATGGGTCCCACTGGAGAGTTTTATGGACCACTGGGTCCACTCCTTTAACAGAAATTTCAGGGCCCAGGTCATCCATCAAACACAACCCATTGGCAAACCCTACAGCTCACTCTTGATGGATCTGGATTCTCCTCTCCTGCCTCCTCCACTGTCACTATCTTGTTCTAGCAGTGCCACCTCTGGCTTGGATGACTACAGCTGCCATTAATCTGGGCTCCCTACTCTGTCCCTGGGTACTTAATCTCTTCCCAACCAGCAGCCCGAGTGGTCCTTCTATACCAGGAGTCAGATGGTGTCTGTCCTCTGCTCTGAGCTTGCTACAGTCCTGTCTCATTCTGAGCCCACCCCATCAGAGTCCCCTCCTCTATGATCTCGTCACATACCTCCACCCTTCCTCCTTCTACTGCAGCTCTGTGGCCTCCTTGCTGCTCCTTGAATGTACCAGGCATGCTCCCACCCCAGGACGTTTGCAGTTGCCTTTCCCTCTGCCTGGAATGTTCTTCCCTCAATGTCTTTATGGCCCATCCCTGCTTCCCTAGTCCTCCGCTCCGCTGTCACCTTCTCACTGAGGTCTTCCCTGACCACCTATCTAAAGCATCGTCCTCAATCCCCATCACTTTCTAAGCCCTTGCTTACGTTTCCTTTATGTCCCTTATCATAACTGGGAATAGATTTTTATATTTATTTATTTACTTTACTGTTTTGGTTGTCATTGTTTTACACTACCAAAATGTCAGTTCCGGAGAGCAGGAAATTTGGTTCCTTCTCCCTAAATCTCCAGAACTGTGCTTGGCATAGAGTTAGCACTAAATAGATATAATTTCAACAGATGAATGAAAAAATGGGATAGGACAAAGATATATACACACATATTATTTAAATCTGCATTAACTGGAAGCTCAGAGGAAGTTTTCATACATATGTATATATATATGTAAGTGTGTATATGTGCATATAGATATGCATAAATTTCTTTATGTATATTTTCTTTGGAGGGTTTTGTTTTGCTTTGGCATGAGTGTCTTCTGTAATGCTCAATATAGTAGAAGAGCTCCTACTGTATTTGGGGTACCTGTCCTGGTCCCACCCCCCAAAAAGCATGAGCACATTCTCGAGGTACTAATTTGGGTACAGGGGTTGGTAAGGGGACTACATGGGTTCTTTTTGAGGGACTTGTGTTTTAAGTTCAAGACCCCTATTAGCTCAGCTATATTTGTATTTGCCAAAGATAGGTGACGGGGTATGGAAGGAAGAAATAGAGATCTAGAAGCTCTTAGAATAGGCAGGAGGTGAGAAGGAAATAATAGAATTAATTTTCATACCTATGTGTTTGAAATGGGTATCTCAGAGGCTAAGTCAGTGGCATCCTGGGAAGAAGTGTCTCCAACTAGGACATGCTCACGTGGCTTGGCAGCTTCCCATTAGATGCTGGTTGTCCCAGGTGACATGGTATGTCCTTTCTCCTCTCCTCCATATTTTTCCTTAAGCCATGGTGTAGAGATAGGGGTAAGAGTTTCTTCAAGTAATGTGAAAAATACTGTGAGGGAAGAGAAAATGTGAAAATGCTGCCCATCGCAAGAAAGCACACTCGGATCTTCTTGGCAACATGGGCTGAGTTGCAACTGGCATTCGTGTGCTTGACAAACCTAACATGGAACCCCTTGCAGAACAGCTGTCAGGAACCAGCCTCCCTGTGAAATGTGAAAAGAAGCTCCCACCCAATTATTAAGAGGCCACTAAGAGGAAAGAAAAAGTTTATGCAGCTAACACAACATGGGGCTTGCCAAAATCATCCTGCCCTAATTCTCTTGTCAGCAGAGCCACTTTCCCAAAGAGCTAGAGACTCGTGACTTGGTTGCTTAATTGTTCCTGTCCCTCCTGCTGGGCACCCCCACCCACCCAAGACCTCTGCTTACAGTGTACCCTTCTCTCTGTTTTCGCTTGTGAGATATTACTCAGAGTCAAACCTCAGAAAGTCTGTTGAGAGCACAATGATCTACACTCAGGATGTGAATGGCCACAAATGTCATATTGCTTATCTCTCTCTGTGCAACACCCAGCAGCTGCTGGCGCTTAACGAGGAGGCGGCACAGGCTCTGAGAATCGTCCTGTGTGTGCTTTGTTCATGCATTTTGCAGCTGATTTAAGAGCAAGAAAAGAACAGACCCAATCTGATGTCTTTACTCCAGAGATCATTCCACATCCTTCCTAGGGCAGGAAGAGCAGGTGACTGGGACACCGGACATTTGGCAAGCTGATGGCTTTCCTGCTCTGGCATGCTTTGCCGGGGTTTTCATGAAAAGACAATGACCTTTACAAAAAACAATGACCTTTGCAGAGATCTCCAAACCCTGGCAATTCAGCAGAGAGCTCAGTTACAAAAGTGTTCCTATTGCTTTTCCCAACAGAATTGAACAATTGGAAAGGAAGACTTTTTAAAAAATTTACCAAAATTTTTTTGGCAAAGCTTAGGAACTCTCTCCCCCACCCTGTAATTAAAGCAGAAGTAAACAGTATAAGGATATCAAATTGCAGCTTTCCTTGGTAATAGGTGCCCAGGTGGAGCTGCTGCCTGTATAGACCTGTGCCTTGAGACAGAAGCCAGCCTCTTTGGGGAGCACTCCAATGGCTCCCCAGATCTGACACATCAAGATTAAGACCTGAGGATTTGGAGCTGAGAGACAAGAAAGGGTGAGTCATCTTGGCCACGGTAGGAAAAAAAATAAAACAAATTCTTCCTCCTTCCATGTTGCCCTCCCTGCACCAACTCTTGGTTTTGGAAGGTGCTGCCTCACCTTGAAGAGGCTGTGGGCCCAAAGAGCCCAAAGCACCCTGCTCCCTGCAGAGCACAGTGCAGTGTGAGGACTCTGCCTTGGCTGGCACTGTGGGTCTCCTACTTCTGCCACTCACCAGCTGGGTGAGTCTAGACAATTGCTTCCCTCCTCCAAGCTTCTGTTTTCTTAACTCTAAAAAGAGAAGGAGCAGTAGTACTTACCTTACAAAAATCCCAGTGAAACCTCAGTGAAACAATGTACGCGCTGGGTACATAGGAACCACTCCAACCTAATGTTCCTTGTATAGTTCCCTTCTTTTTAGTGTTCAGTAGGATTGCATTGTATGGGATGTCACAAGTTGTTTTTTCATTCACCCAATTGATGGATCTTTGTATTGCCCCTAGTTTTGGGCGACTATAAACAAAACTTCTTCATGTACAAGTCTTATATGGACAAAGTTTCCTTTTTTTCTTGTTAAATACTTAGGAGGAGAAAGCCTAGATCGTATATTACACATATGTGGTATTTTTTAAGCAACCGTCAAACTATTTTCCAAAGCAGTTGCACCATTGTACATGATCAGCAGTGTATGAGAGTTCCAGTTGCTCTACACCCTGGCCAACATTTGACACCATCAGCCTTTTCCCTTTTATCCATTCTAATAGTGGAGTAGAGATAGTAGTTCATTTTCATATTTAGTTTGGCTTTTAGTGAAGATACTCAAAGCCTGAATTATCAGCTGAAGACAAATAGTTGGGTTTTTTTTGGTACCAGGGATTGACTCCAGGGGTGCTGTACCACTGAACTACTGCCCCAGCCCTTTTTATTTTTTGAGACAGGATAAGATAAACTGTTTTTAAATTTAATCCTTAATGCATGGTTCATTGTGTCTGATTCAGAAGATAAAGTGAATTTCAAGCAGTAGCAGTGGACCTAATGATTCAGGGCTATTGATCCTTTAAATCCCTTCTCATCTCTAAAACCAAATAATGGCTGTGATTTTATTACTTTACCATTGAAGACCATACTGATCCCCGGTCCATATCACCTTCATCACCTTAAGCTCTTGTTGCTATAACAAGCACATAGGATTGACAACTTTATTAATTTTGCCCCTGTGTTTATAATAAATAGGTTAGTGAAGGTGCTCTTCAATACTTTTTAGGACACAAGGAGAGAACTTGAAGGAGAAACTTCACCCTGATCTTGGTCTATGAGTAGCTTCCTGTTTCCTGAAACAAAACAACAACAACAAAAAAAAAACCAAAAAAAAAAAAAACCCCTCTGTTTTCATATGATGAACATTGGCAATCATGATATTCCTTTCTTCATTCTGCGAGTCAGAAACTTAGAGGCCAATTTGGCTTCCAGTCTATAGCAAGTTTACCAGACCCTATGCTATGTATTTTGCAAACTAACCCTTGTCTGGGTCCAACTTACTTTCCTATTTAATTTTCAATTTTCTTTACTATCCCTATTAGATAAAATATTTCAAATTTAAATTTTTTTAAAAGAGGTATATTTATAATCAGAACTAAGAAGGCATCAATCCTCTCATTCTTGCTCCAAAGTACGTGATCCTCTTCCTGAGGAAGCAACTGCTATTATCAGTTTGTTGTATCCTTTCCAGAGAGATTTTATAAGAATATAAGCATGTCTGTGTGTATAAGGGTAACAGGGATGGCAGTATGTGGTGCATGTTTGTAGGAGTTTGTTGAGGGCATAAAAAGAAAGTGCCTTCATTCCTGCTCATTGGTGACCCTTGAAATTCACTGTTGCTTTGTCTGCTCTTAAATGAATTCTCCAGCAGGGAGCTTAGACCTTCTGGTCACTTTCCCTTTGAAAGTCTGGAGTAAAAAGCACCAAGTGGGACCCAACTCAGGCATGGACATTCCTAGGGCACTGGAGCCTCTTTGCCATCTCCCTCCCTGGCCCTTCAGTTTTTCTATCCTTACTGTATTTTCTCTGGCTCTTCCAGAGTTGGAAAGTGGGGCACTTGTGCCTACAATTTTCTTCTTTATTTTATTTTTATGTGGTGCTGAGGATCGAACCCAGAGCCTCATGCGTGCTAGGTGAGCACTCTACCTCTGACCCACAACCCCAGCACCTACAACTTTCTTAAAAGGAATCTCTTTGGGGTATTTCAATGTCTTCATCTGCAGGTGTAGAGCTCTAGAAGTGTCTAGAGGTCTAGAAATTCTTGTCCCCTCCCCTTTCCTTCAGAGCCTGATTAGAACAGAGAATTAGTTCCCTTCCTGTAACATGGGGAAAACTCTGAGATGATGTTTACACTTGAGAGCTCTCTGATGGATCAGGCTAAGGTTGGGTCTTGCTAAGTTGCCCAGGCTGGCCTTGAACTTGTGATCCTCTTGCTTCAGCCTCCCCAGTAGAATAACTGAGATTATCTGTGTGCACTGCTGAACCCAAATCCCTGTCCTTCTTTTACTGAAAAATCAAAACAAAACAAAACAACAACAACCAAACAGTTTTAATCCAAATAATCCATTTTAATATTCAAAATGTGGTAATCCTGGTAGTGGCTGAAGAAGCTACATCAGAAAAGCTTGATTTGATCTGTCTCCCTAGGGAGATGGGCCTCTCCTACTGGGACAGTCTTGTCCTGGGGTTACCCCATGAGAAGGCAAGACAAAGAAGCTTTGAATTATATATATCTTGAAGTAGTTTATTGTTCTATTATAGGGTCCCCTTCTTTTAGAAATGTTAGGTTGTTCATATTTTCTTAATTAGTCTCTTCAATATTTATTAACTTTTTCTCTAAACTTTTAAAAATTTTATTACTGCTTTATTACTTCCATTTCACACATTTATTTTTCTCACTTTTCTCACCATGACATCCATGTCCTTTATCATATTTGTGTCATGGTCCATCTTCTAAGTGCTAGATACAATGTGAACTTCTTTTTGGTAATGCTATAATTTTATTCTTCTACTTCTTTTCTAATTTCTGCCACCTCTTGTTTCATCTACTCCTGCCTGTTTATGTTTTCTGTTGGTGCTTGTATCTCTACTTTGTGTTCATGGTTTATGGTGGCTGAAAGGACACACACAGAGTCCACGCAAAGTCCAAAGACCACACCACACCCTGGAACATCACACAAGAGATTTGTTGTCGGTAGCAGGAGGCATACTGACAAAGTTGTCAGTAAGGACCAGTGGGCTTGGGAGTTGTACAAATGTTTGCTCACATCCTGGTTCTGTTATGTAAAGGGTAGGTTTTCTTGATATGGTTGTACTTTCTGAGACTCAGTTGCCCCATTTGCAAAACAAATATGTTGTTACTTCACAGTGTTGTGAAGATTGGATAAAATAAACAATGCAAAAGGCTTAGCTGAGAGTCTGGATATTTATTAAGGTGCTTAATAAAAATTTGTTCCATTTCCACCTTTTTTTATCCTAAAAGAGGTGTAAGTAATTTTACCATAACAAGAAGCAGCTTTGTCCTAAACAGTAGTTTATTTAACTGTCACTATTAACCAATCACCCATCACAATAAATACTATTAGAGAGTATTGAAGGATCACTATGGTCTAGAAATTGTGCTAGGTTTATCACGTGTTTTATCTCACTTAATTGTGCCTCAACTCTATGTGGTATGTCATATCCTCATTCCTATTTTACAGTTGAGCAATCTGAGGCTTTGGTAACTTCTTGCTCAAAATTGCAAGTGAAAAAATCTACAATTTTTTTTCAAAACTGTAATTTCAGGGGTCATGTTTTAATCACTATAAAGTATCCTTTTTGCAATGCAATCCTTCTCTGTGACAGGAGCTGCAGAAGAAGCAAAGATATGTGAGGTATTACACTTGGCCTTGGGAAGCTCACAGTACATACACATTGCAGAAAGAGTTTCATAAAAGCAAAATATTGTGACCGTTTTGTATCCATACGACAATTACTCAAAGGAAAGCTTCTGGTTTTCTGTTAAATGGGATAAGATTTGAAGTAGTACATAGAGGATGCTTTTCTCCTCCCAAGGGATTACAGCCTTAAAACTAGAATTTTCCATCCTTGTCACTCTGTTTTTAGATGGCTTAGTATAAGTGACTGCTAAATCACTTAGAATATTTGGTTTTCTCAGAAGCTAGTTATCTGTTTTGTGTGTATGTTATACCTGTGTAAATACATGATTGGCTTTTAGTACCCAGAGGTTAAAGCTTGAAAGGAGTTACAGAAAAGTAACACACTACTTTAAGTCATTGTTTAACATAAGCAGACTCTAAATTGCTCTAGAAATGAGTTTTGTGCTTTGACAGGTTTTTTTTTTTTTTTTTTTTTTTTAACAAAGCCAAATTCAAAAGAACAGAATCTTAAGAATTGTATCGTTTGGGTTTCTCCAGACTAAACAAAAAGTTCCCACTATGGCCAGATAAAAAGATTTTTCTAACCCTCCCTGCCCCCACCCCACCTTCCTATCAGAGGACCAAGTTTACAATGCGTGCAAGAATGTTGGATCAGGACTTTGCCCTGTTTCTATTCAGGGTACACCTCTTGGCTCTGGGCAGAGTTGCAAGAATTCAACCATACCATGGCACAGGTTTGTTGGAATTCAGACAGTGAGTGTTTCCTCTAGATTATGGTAGATTCCTTCCACAAAAAATATTTTTCTAGGCAAGTAGTTCCATAATTTATTAGTTTCAAGTCAAATGGAGATAAACTTTAGTTGGGAGAAAATAAATAAGAATTTGTAGAAGATGCAGGCCACGGCCACTTGGGGAAATCTCAGTTGGCACCATTGTGGGGAACCTGCTATCAATGCAGTATCAGTGTTTTGGGAACCAACTCTCTCAGCCTTCCCTTGCCACCTCGAAGTCCTAATTATTTTCTGGAGCCAGCACACTAGTGTGAACACATAGCCATCAACACATGATTATCTTCTGCTAGCAAATCTTTTGCACTTTCTTTTCAGTATTGAGTCAACTGATTTTTTAAGATCTATTGCTGCTGTTTTCTCAAAGAATACTCTCAGGGTTCTGCCTCTGCTCTGCAGGCTTGTCCCTGGATCTGGTCTTGAGTTCCCCAGCAGTAGATTTTGCTGAACATGAATCCAAAGTTACTATACTCAGGCTTTTCAGCAATTTGTCTTGTGGTTTGACTGGACCACCAAAGTTCTGGATCTATAACAAGCAGGCCGACAGCAGATCCTGTGGACCACCTCTGACTGTGTTCCCCCTGCTGCCTTCCTTGTTCCCATTCCATCTCTTCCATTTTCTCTTCTCTTCTACCCCCTCCCTCTTCTATTCTCTGCCTTCTGTAGACAGAAACTAAGCTCCTGAGGGTGCTAAGGGAGACCCAATGATAAACAGACAAAAGTTCCTGATATTGAGATGCTTAGTATAAAAGAAACAGACTGATAACAAATAATAATTATGTAGCACAAATTCAACATGTGGGTTCCACCTTGTGTGCCCCTGTTGTTTGTCCTGAAATCTTATCAGTCACCATGCAGTCAGACTGTGAGTGCTCCTCAGGTTCCCATCTTGGTCTTTTCCTTGTTTCCCCCTCCATGTTCTGTCTTGGAGATGTGATTCCACCTGTTGTTTCCTTCTTCACTCTATCCCAGTATCTCCTGAGTCTCCCTCTCCACTCTGCCTTGGAGCAGAATCCAGCTCAGTGATTGAGACATAAAGCAGGGGCATCAGTGTGCCCAAAGGAATACGAGAAGGTGGTCAACAGGAAATACCCTTTCAATGGGTTTCCTGAGATTTCTAGTAATATAACTGGAGGAATGCAGATGCTCTGTGCCTGTGTTGGCTCACAAGTACAATGATTAGCGACTAAACCTAGGTTTAGACTTCAGGACTCTGTAAGATTATCTGTCAAGAATGTTTTCTTCCTTCCTTGACTTTGCTGGTAAACACTAGGGCTCTTGAGAAGAACAAAGCTCTTTTCTGGAGCTCAGGTCCTAGCAGGAGTGCATGGTTTTGGCCGTGACCATGGCTACTGGATGAAGATTATAGTGTCTCCTATTCTGTAGTGCAGAGGGCAAAGTTGATGGATGGAACTCTTGTTCTCTTTTATTCAAGTCAATTTGCTTGGAGAGAAAAACAACCCTTGCCTTGCTCAGTTCTGTTGGATATAGCTTTCTGAGCTGGGAAAGATGATATGCCAAGAGTCCCTAATGCTAAAGGTACTCACATATTGGGGAATGATTACTTGAGGTTTAATGTGCAGACTAAAAGCTATAACTTGATTCCCTCCAGTGTTTGGTTTCTACAGACAAATATGAAGATTTGATTAATGTCCTTTCAAATTTTCCTGAATGTAATATCTCAACCAGCTTGGCCACCTTAGCTTTTCATCCCCACATCTTAATATCATCTGAACATTAAGATAATACACAAAGCTCACATTTAAAATGAGTACCTAATCTCTAGCAGTGGGATAACAGATAATTTTACTTTCTTCTTTATATTCTTCTTAAAGTATCAGTTATAATCACACTATACAGTATAGTATGTGGTGATTTGTAAGCAGGAAAAATTTACAAATTATAATTTCAAAAATTAAAAGGGCTCATTCAAAGAGTGACTGACATGGTGCCCCATATCAATGTGCACACAGGCTTGGGAGTGAGAGGAATGAAAACAAATCGAGACGGGGTAGGTTTTTCTTGTTTTTGTTTGTTTTGATTCACAGAAGGGACTTTTGATTCACAGAAGATGACTTGGTCTCTTTTAAAGGGCTGCCTGGAGACTTGTCACTTATTTCTGTCATGTTGTTGTTCTGTCGATTTTTTTTTCCTTCAAAATCACATGTTTGAACTGTGGATAGTTTTTAATTACCTCAGGCAGGGCAAACATCCTTTTTGATGCTGGTTTGGATTTTGATCATAAGCCAGGCCAACATCTTTCTTAATTAAAGAAAGTTATAATTATAAAATATTGAGTTTTACCTTATCTGACACAGTGTTAGGTGCAGCTGTTGATTAACAATAGGGGAGATTCCAAAAGAGGATTTTTTTTTGTGGGGGGGGATAAGTATTTTAATAAATACAATATTATCTTAAAGGGAATGATATTCATTTAAATTGATATGGTTTTAATTTGATGTCTCTTTTTAATTTTTTGTTTTTATGAAGTCTTAGGTATTGTATGTACATTCTGCTAAGGGATTTATCCTGTAAGCTGATCAAAATGTTTATCTCTGTGTGTATTTGTGTGTGTGTGTGTGTGTGTGTGTGTGTGTGTTTTCTGGCTCCTAGAAGCTTACAGAGTAAAGCACATAATTATAAAAATGCCATAAATAAATAAATAACTTTAATAAAATTGTTGGTATTTCTTGGTGTAAGGTTGTAAATGTCTAAGGTAAGAGAAGATCTCAGCATCCTTAGAAGCTGTAGATAATGGGACAGTGAATAGGGAGCAATAAAATAGGATTCTCCAGGCTGAGAATATAGCACAGTTGGTAGAGTTCTTGCTTTGCATGCACAAGGCCCTGGGTTCAATTCCCCAGCACCAAAAAAAAAAAAAAAAAAAAGGATTCTCCAAGTTTTACCCATAACATGATTTCTCTACACCAGAGCTTTGTTGCAAAACTCTAATTATGTTTCACAGAATAGGAAACTTGGAAGATATTTAGGAGAATTTCCTCAAAGACTATGGTACCAGATGGTACCAGATGGCTGGTAACTGGTAACTTCACAGTTACCAGCTAACATAGACCCCTGGAATAATCAAACTTTATCCCCACCCCATGTTCCAGGTGTGTGGAAAGTCTTACTAACTAATGATCCCTTTTGAATTATCACAACTCTTTTGAAGGTGATCTTTTGGCCTTTTGTCTATCAAGATGAGCCCTTTCTTCCAACCTCACCACACATTCTCTCCAGAAAGCTTACGAGGAAAATGACTAGGAGTGAAACAGAGGTAAGGATCTCCCACCTCACTGCTTACTATCCTGCATGTGGGAGGCACCTACTCCTGAATTTCTAGTGGAACCAGAATTTTCAGTATGATTGGGAGTTGCCTGTCTTCCTATGTTCCACTCAGAAGCCCAGGAAGCAGTCACTGAGCCAATCATTAGGCTGGTTTGCTCCAGGGATGAAGTGGTTGTCACCATCTGTGGCTTCACGGGTCCAATTTTGTTCTTTGGAAGTTGCAGGGGGTGCTTCACAGTTAGCTCTTGGACAAATGAATTACTGAATAATTTTCAACTGGGAAGGATGCAAGGATGTAATAGAACATTTTAGGAATTCAGTGGAAGTTGGGGGGGATTATCTAATTAGAATAAAATATTTTTAACATTATGTTCATTTTTCAGTTTTCATTGACATATACTTTCTGTATAATTACAATGCAGAATTTTTTTTTTTTTTTTGGTACTAGGGACTGAACCCAGGGGCCTTAACCACTGAGCTATATCCTCATCTTTCATTTTTAAATTTTAAACAGGGAAGTTGCTGAGGCTGACTTTGAACTTGTGATCCTTCTGCCTTAGCCTCCCAAGCTGCTGGAATTACAGGTGTGCACCATCCTGCCTGGCCAGAAATCTTAGGTGTGCAGCTCAGAGACTTTTTCATATTTATATACTTCTGCAGCCATCACCTAGATCAAGGACTAAAACATTTCACTATCCCAAAAAGTTAGCTCAGGCCTCTCTCCATTCAATAGCACCCATTCATTGCTCAGTCCAGGAAACATTCATACTTCTAACTTCACGAACTTTTGCCTATTTTTGAAAGTCTAAAAAGAGTTCTAAAAATTGTATTCTTTGGTAACTGATTTCTTTCCATAAATATCTCTCTCTCTCTCTCTCTCTCACACACACACACACACACACACACACACACAAATAAATAAATAAATAAACAAACAAATAAATAAATAAATAAATTTATCCATGATGGAAGATAGTCTCATTATATGTATATATATTATGTGTACATATATTATATGTATATATATGTATATTATATTTTTCTCAGAAAAAGAAACAATAAGAGAGATAAACAGGGAGCCTACATCCTGGGAACAAATCTTTACTCCGCACACTTCAGATAGAGCCCTAATAACCAGAATATACAAAGAACTCAAAAAATTAGACAATAAGATAACAAATAACCCAATCAATAAATGGGCCAAGGACCTGAACAGACACTTCTCAGAGGAGGACATACAATCAATCAATAAGTACATGAAAAAATGCTCACCATCACTAGCAGTCAGAGAAATGCAAATCAAAACTACCCTAAGATACCATCTCACTCCAGTAAGATTGGCAGCCATTAGGAAGTCAGACAACAATAAGTGCTGGAGAGGATGCGGGGAAAAGGGCACTCTTGTTCATTGCTGGTGGGACTGCAAATTTGTGCAGCCAATTTGGAAAGCAGTATGGAGATTTCTTGGAAAGCTGGGAATGGATCCACCATTTGACCCAGCTATTCCCCTTCTCGGTCTATTCCCAAAAGACCTAAAAAGAGCATGCTACAGGGACACTGCTACATCGATGTTCATAGCAACACAATTCACCATAGCAAGATTGTGGAATCAGCCTAGATGCCCTTCAATAGATGAGTGGATAAAAAAAATGTGGCATTTATACACAATGGAGTATTATTCTGCAGTAAAAAATGACAAAATCATAGAATTTGGAGGGAAATGGATGGCATTAGAGCAGATTATGCTAAGTGAAGCCAGTCAATCTTTAAAAAACAAATACCAAATGACTCCTTTGATATAAGGGGAGTAAACAAGGACAGGGTAGGGACAAAGAGCTTGAGTAGAAGATGTACATTAAACAGGGACAAGAGGTGGGTGGGAAAGGGAGTGAGAAGGGAAATCGCATGGAAATAGAAGGCAATCCTCAGGGTTATACAAAATGACATATAAGAGGAAAGGAGGGGTAAGACAAGATAATACAAAGGGAAGAAATGATTTACAGTAGAAGGGGTAGAGAGAGAAAAGGGGAGGGGAGGGGAGGGGAGGGGAGGGGGGATAGTAGAGAATAGGACAGACAGCAGAATACATCAGACACGAGAAAGGCAATATGTCAATCAATGGAAGGGTAACTGATGTGATACAGCAATCTGTATACGGGGTAAAATTGGGAGTTCATAACCCACCTGAATCAAACTGTGAAATATGATGTATTAAGAACTATGTAATGTTTTGAACGACCAATAATAAAAAAAAAAACTATTTTGAAAAAAATTTTAATACATCTTTTTAATCTGTTGTTGGACACAATACCTTTATTTTATTTATTTATTATTAAATAAATAAATTTAATATTATTAAATCTCACATGCTAGGTTAAGCACTCTACCACTGAGCCACAACCCCAGCCCAAAAATATTTTTAATGTAAGTCTAGTTATTACATGCTTGCTGTAATAAAAACATTAATAAAATAATCGAGAAAATTATAAAATATCACTATTCATCCCACCCATCAGCAATATCTGAATTGATATTTTTGACTGTTTGGTAATGTGTTTTGTTTCTGCACTATGGACATCTTCTCATGTCAGTAACTATGTCTACATTGCTGTTCTTGAAGCTCTATTGTGCATTTATTCCTTCATTTATGCAATGAATCCCTTGGATATACGAAGCACTTTCTATTTCCTGGAGTAAATAACTTCATGAGAAATAATTCTGCAGAGACATCTTGTGCATTTTTCTCATGGTTTCTTTAGAGCAAATTTCTAGACGTGGAATAGTCGGGTCAAGGAGTTTGCATATTTCAGAATGTTATAGGTGTTGCCAAATTGCCCTCTAGAAAGGTTGTACAAAAATTAATTCCCACCAACAGTTTATGAGAGTGCCCACTTCCTACACTCTTGCCAACAATGAGTATTAGCATTCTTTTAAACCTTTGCCCATCTGATAAGTGAAAAATAGCATCTTGTTTTAGTTTGCTCTCCTTTTAATTACTTGGGAGATTAGGCATTCCTATTAATTGTGCCTCTTCTCTTATTAATTATCTTAATGTGTCATATTCGTATTCCCTTGGATTGTTGATACTTTTTAATTAAAAATTTATAAATTGAAGGACCTACTTTATTTTTTCTATATGCTACATTTCACCTTTGTTTGCAAGGTATGTTTGGACTGTGCTTTAATTTATTTGCTTGGTATTTGCTCTCTTGACATTCAAAATATTCATGTCATTCAATCTACCCATACTTACATGTTTAGTTTCTGAATTTGTATACCTGGGAATCCTTTCCCTCTGATCAGATGATTTTTACCAAGTCTAGGTGGCCATGAAG
Organism: Urocitellus parryii; assembly: GCF_045843805.1. Taxonomy (NCBI): domain Eukaryota; kingdom Metazoa; phylum Chordata; class Mammalia; order Rodentia; family Sciuridae; genus Urocitellus; species Urocitellus parryii. The sequence goes on along the minus strand of NC_135531.1, from coordinate 44,097,472 downwards.
AACCAACATCTGGAGGCAGCTTTTGGAAAACAAAATGTGAAAGACAACAAATTATAAAAAACAGTCTTCCCTTTTATAGGATTCGTGCTTCCGCAGAGGCTTCTTCATCTGCTTCAACTTTGATGAACAACTTTAAACACCTCATCACTTTTTATATATGGTGGTTAGAATATACACACCTGTATAAAGCTCAGTGTTTCTATATTGAACTTGACAGTACTTGTCATTAATAACAACAAATAGATTGTAAACATACTGCTTACTATAATTGTAATAACAGAAATAAATAATAAAATGACATATTATATCATGTTCTATACTAACAAAATTATTTCACGTACATTATTGTATTTAATTTCCACCACAACATTGCAAATTCTTCTTCTTATTATTATTTTGTGGCACTGGGGATAGAACCCAGGGCCTTGTGCATGTGAGGCAAGCACTCTACCAACTGAGCTATATCTGCAGCCTGCACACTAGTGATTATTATCTCCCTTTTATGTTTGAGAATACTGAGATTGAGAGTAGCTGAGTGACTTGCTGGTGTCACACAGTCAAACCATGGCAGAGCCAGGTCTCAAATCCATGTCTTTCCTAGTCAAAATCTAGTATTCCTCCCAGTAATTATGATATTTTCAGCTACTGAATGAAGTCAACAGGAAAGTCAGAATTAAGTTGCTTCCTAGGAATTTCACAATTTTTCTCTTATTCAAGGAGCTTTAGTTTAACTTTGATTTGGTCATGAAAAGCAATGAATAACCATTTGTTGGGCTAAAATTAATTTCTTCTTCCCTAGAAAAGTCTGCAATGCAGGTAGCTCCTTTATTTAATACTCCTCGTTCTATGGGAACACACACCCTGTAGTGCAGACTATGCACCCCCAGGCAGCTATCCACCTTGGCTTCCTCTGTGCCTTATGCATTGACAGAGTACCCCTCTTTGCTATCCTTACCTCAGGGGAGAAGGGTCACCATCTCCCTCTAAACCCAGAAGCATGCTTACTTCCTAGACAAACATCCTGTCTAGCCCCAATGGGCAGGGTCAATTCAGCTCCTTGTATTAGAACCAGCTCAGTCCATAACTGAATGTCTCGCCCCCATAAATTATTTACTCCCCAATGAATGACACGAGTATATGTTCCCTTTGGAATGACCTACCTCTTCTACCACAAGGAGGTGGTATCTCAAGCCCATCACAACAAGCCAGAAAAACATCTTTTGAAACTGCAACATTTTCCCCCAAGTCTGGATTACTTATTTTTATTCAGGGTTACCTGTCTATGCTTCCATACAGTGGGGTTCATGTTAACAGAATGGGTGTATCCTGCACAGAGTAAGTGCTATTTAAAGTGACTCTTGAGGAGCTGGAGTTGTAGCTCAGCAGTAGTGTGCTTGCCTAGCATGTGTGAGGCCCTGGGTTCGACTCTCAGCCCCACATATAAATAAGTAAATGAAATAAAGGTCTATCAACAACTAAAAACTATTTTTAAAAAATAAATTAAGTGACTCCTGAAGGATTAATGGGTGTTTCCTCTGGCATATAAAGATGAGAATTTCACTGTAGGCAGAAGACTGAGCACATTCCAGGCATTAACACATAATGCAGTTGAGGAGGATGCATGATTCTCTGTGACAGGAGCATTAGGTGCATGCAGGAGGTGCAGGCAATAGAAGTGGAGAGGCAGGCTTGGGTGGTACATGTCAAGGAGGGACCTGCAGCCAGTTGGGGTGCAGATATGATGTATCCGTGGTCTTTCCCTATTCTAACAGTAGCAACTGGGTCATTCAAAAGAGAGAACACAGAGAACAGGATATTGTTTCAAAGAATCCTCCTGGTCTTGCTACACAGCTGAACCTTGAGCCATTGGAATTGCTATGGTCTTTATGATCTTTTTTATTTTATGGCTACCTATTCTCCAGCTAGATCTTTGGTTCTAGCTTATTCTGTGACTCAATGAGGCCACCAAGAGTTACAAAGTTTTGCAATAGGAATGGCATCTTGGCCATACACTTTCCATACTCCTAGAATAAATTACAAAGTCTGTGTCACAGTTCTGCCTGGTCTGACACCTGTCTGTCTCTCTGATCTCATCTTTAATCATCCACCCCCACACCTGCTTCTCATAAGGATAATGATCTCTTCAATGTTGCTCCTGAGTGCCAGGCATATTTCCACCCCCTGGTCTTTGCACTTGTCACTTCCTCTATCTGGATCACTCTCCTCCCACATCCACATGGCTTGCTCACATCAGTAGGTCTGGACTCTAAGGCCATCTCTTTAGAGAGACTTTCTCTGATTATCCTGACAGTAGCTTCTCTCTGTCCTTTGAGCTTGCTTTAGTTTTCTGCATGCTGGTTATCACCACCTGATATTGAATTATGCAATGACTTATTTGTCTTTTGTCTTTCTCCCTTATTAGATGCATGAAGGGGGCATGTCTGTCTTGCATGCTGCAGTATCTCCCCAAACCTAAAACAGTGCCTGATGCATAGCAAATACTTAACAAATCTTTTCTTTTTTGTGGGGTAAATGAACCCAGGGGTGTTTTATCACTGAGATACACCCCCAGCCCTTTTTATTTTTTTTTATTTTGAGGCAGTGTCTCACTAAGTTGCTGAGACTGGCCTTGAATTTGCAATCCCCTGACTCAGCCTCTCAAGACTCTGGAATTACAGGCATGGGCCACTGTGCCCAGAATCAATCAACAATTTCAGAGTGAAAGAATGAATGCAACAGTGAATGAATGGAAGGGTCTAGCCTTCAGTCCCTTGAAAAAAGCGGTGAGGTGTGGGACAGAGAGATCTGGACGGTCGGGAGAGAAGACCAGGAAGACACATCTTTGTAGTAGCATCCCTCAGCCACAGAGGCAGACACCATCATTTTGCTGGTTCTGACACTTCCTTGCTGACCATTAGTGCAAGGGCTCCCAGGAGCAGGTCATTGCACAGACTATGCTTTCTACCAAGTATTTTGGAGTGTGCTCCATAGAGTCTCCAGGTTAAGCTTGATTTACGCACTCTCTTTGGGTAAGGGGCAAGACCTGGATGGCAAGATTGCTAGGTCTCACAGAATTCAAGTGGAGGACATAGTGAGGAAAAAGTGAGAACAGTGGATTTAGACGAACAAATCTTTTTTCACTTAGAAGTGGGGCATTTTTCTTGCTCAGACTTTACATTGATTCAGAACCTCCCAAGCTGGGCAGAATTTCTTGCTTAAGCCTGGCTGCTCCTCTGCAGCACTGCAAAGCTCCCAGGAGGCTGCCTGTCACTCTGTTCATTTATAGAAAAGAACCTGGGGCTACTCTTTCAGTTCAGTGAGCACTAGCTGTCCTCTCTGGACTTGGATTTCCCCGCAAGCCCTTTGCACAGCCTCCTCAGCTCTCTGAGGTTAGAAGTCCTGTTTGCTGCCTACTCCACTCCCTGTTTACAATAAATAGACTGGGACATTCAGGGCTGATAATGCTCCATGAGCAATGTGGATTTGACGCAAGGATGGGTGAGACGGCTTTGGAGAGCAAGGAGTTGGGTAATAAGAGATAATGCAGCCCGTCTCCTCCCCTGAGATGCAATTTCAGCTGTTCCCACAGTATGTTTTCATTGTACAGTAGATGCAAGAGCTCCAGCTAGTGTGAGAACCGAGCTGGGATAAGAAAAACACAGTAATGGCACAGTTCCTGCAGGGCTCCCATGCTATTTTCTCAGCATTAAGAAAACCCTACAATGTCTAAACAGCTGACCTCGTGGTGTGTCGGTAGGTTTGCACAATTCCCAAGAGTCATATTAGCAAGTGCGTTTCAAGGGGGGAGATCAAGTTGACTCTGGAAAAGGCAAGACGGGTGGGTGCATGGAAGACTTGGCTTTCTTTTCTATTCTCCCTGAGCCACTGGACAGTTACAGGAGTCTCTCTGGGCAGACTTAGACATATCTATCTGGGCCACAGCAATGGAGGGAGCTTAATTCTCAGGAGGATGTGGAAGCTAATTTTTTAAAAAAACTATTATTGGTCCTTTGCTTTTGGATATACAAGAATATATTTGGAAACACCCCCTGAACTCTTTACTGTCTTGCATCAGTCTTTCTCTCCCTCCGGAAAATATTAGTGAGAATTGCTCAGTTGCTTGTCGGTAGAGAGCAATCATTCCTCATCATCTGGGGTGGAGTTCCCTGGTGACATTTTCCCCCAACCATGCAATATTCCCACATCTCCCATCTCATGTTGTAATCTTTCTGGTTACATTAAGCTTGTAGACTTTTCTTAAGTTATTGCTTATAAAGGCAGTATTTAGAAATTGTTTATAAAGTTATTTTTAGTGGGAAGCCATGCAATGAGCTCCAATTGTCACCTTTCCAAAATTCCAGGAGACTGCTAAAATTCTAGGGACCAAGTCCAGGGCGATTCTCCTCTGGGATGCAGCAGTACCACTGGCACCACCCCTAAGGCTATCTCTGCACCCCAGACCACTGAGTAAGCCTCCTCCACTCTAAGACACTTTTCAACTGATGAACTTGATCAAGGATTAAAAGCTATATGAGGCAGGAACTCCAGTGCTAAGGATAGTCCTTGCCACACAGTAGATGCTCAATAAATATGCACCAAATGAATGAGTTCTTTGCCTGTCCATGAATTGCCTATTTTTACCACTGAAGGATTTGAGACCACCAAATAGCTGCCACTCTTGTGATATGTGTGTGTTTCTTCTCTTGGCTGTAAGAATGTAGTAGTTTCCAAATACTGACTTCAGGGCTATATAACATAGTGGTTAAAGTACCCCTTCTGCTAATCTATGGTTTTAGAAATCAGCATGAAGATTATCCTTAGTTGGATTGGGGTGAGTAGTGATTGATGGAAGCTTCTAGGAAACCGATAATATTCTGCAAATAACAGGGAATGTGTTTACTTTATGAAAATCAATCAGCTGCCCACCATTGATTTGAGCACTACTCTGTACGTGTGTTGTTATCCATTAAGATGTTTGTTTTCGTTTTCACGAAGTGAGACACTACAGCTAACCTTCTGGGTTCATATCCTGGCTCATCCTTTTCTAACTGAATGGCCTGGGGACAAATTGCTCAACATTTCTGTGCCTCCCTTTCTTTATCTGTAAGTCAGGAATAATACTATTCCTATGTCACATGGTGGTTGGGAATTAAATTAGTCTGTCCAGAGTAAATGCTATAAAAATATCAGGTACGGGCTATTGTTTTTGAGAGGGTAAGCCATTTCAAATCGGCTTTGTTGAAAGACTTGGAAAATCTCACTGGGAATCATGAGAGTACTGTGCTGCCTCTGGGCAAGACCACCCCTAATTTCTCAAGATCTATTTTCTTCTTAAATGTCTCTTTTTACATATTTGTTTTTAGTTGCCTTCCAAAGTACACAAACCCTAGGGACCAGATAAGCGCTTAAAATTTACTGTAGCAATACTTATTTTCCACATTTTTTACTGGGATGACCCCTGTGAATCACAGTACTCTAGACCCAGGAAAGACCTTAGAAAATAATCCATTTGTACTGTCCAACTTGGTAGCCACTGGCTATAGGTAGCTATGGGCATTTAAATCTAAGTTAAATATATATATATATACACACACACTAAAAATACAGTTCCTTGGTGGTACTCACCACATTTAAAGTGCTCAATAATGACAGGGGCAGATATAAAGCATTCTATCACAGCAGGGAATTCTAGTGTCTGGCATTTCGATAACAATGTTCTCACTATATATATATAAAAACATTGAAGTCCAGCGAGGACAAGTGATAACACCAAAATCATGTAGCCAGTTAAGGGAAGAGCTAGACTGCAATTTAGGTTTCCTGTATCTATGTCAAGATACTGTCCACTTGGTCTGCAGATGCACAGTTGGCCTGCTCAGGTTATTAGTCTGTAGGAGTTTTCCCCATTCATTCCATCCATCATTTCTGAGAACCTAACTTTGGTGGCTCCAGATGATCCATGCTCCAATATCATTTTACTAACTGAGAATTCCATTTCCATGTCACAGTCTTTTCTTCCAGGAACCAGGGTGTCATGGGGATCCTTGTACACAAAGAGTAGGGAGTTGTAGTTAGTTCATGATAATTGCCAATGTTTATTAAGCACCTACTACAACTTACTACTCAGGAATCATTTTGTCTGAGTGATTACCATTCCATTGAGGAAAGCAAGGAGCAGACAAGTCATGTGATGTGCTCGAGGTGGTTGGAGGTTGGGATTTGAACTCAGGTCGTCTGCTTGCAGACCCTGCTCTTGTCTGCTCTGCCAGATGGCCCTTGCTGAGGAGCTGCCCTGTGTGGAGTAATATGTAAAGCATCGGAAGGGCAAAGATTGAAAAGGTAATGTCCTCACTCTTGAGAAGCAAATCATCTAGTCATAGGCTAGGAGTAGAGGAAGAAGGTAGCATATGTATGGATAGGATTTAAGGATACTTTTTAGTAGTTATAATCACACAAATACTTATGAATTTGGCTTTCTGCATCTCCACTCTTTGTCCTCTTCCTTCCTTTTTTGCTTAAAAACAAAACTTCAAAAACAAGCCCCTTTAATGACAGATGTTCTTCACACAGCGAGTGATTGTTCCCAGGCTGTCCATCTTTACCTACGTCTCCTTTCAGGGCCTCAATTTCCTCTGAGTTTGCTCCCTTTGTTGCTTGGCCAGGGCTGTATGTGAACCAAAAAAGGGGATCTGGGAGATCACTTGATACTTTGATCACAGGTCTGGGTGCCCTGCCAGGGGCTTCTCAGTCAGGCCCTGGAGTTAAGTATGCTTTTGATACAGATTCACCAAGAACGAATACAGAATATTTTTTTTCAAGAGGAGATAGATTTAGTACTTGTTTCCCTGGTTTGGCAGCAATTCTTCTGGTTTTTAAAAAACATCCTTGCCCACACTTGCTGGTGAAACCACATTGGCACCTAGCTAGTAACAGTGCTGTTAAAACATGCTGTGGCTGGCACTGTCCAAACAACAGAGAGGGCGTAGACTCAGAGCCTTCTTACTGTGCGGCACAGAGTCCCTTCCAAGATTTCAAATAGATGAACAAATAACGTCCCAAGTTGCAATTATCTCTGTGATTTGGTCCAATCATACCATGCTATTATTGAGTTACTAGTAGTCTATGACTTCTATGATGCATGTTCCATGGGCTTTGGGATTTGGATTTGAATTCTTTGTGCTTAACATCTGCATTTGATGAAAATCCTCAGCCAAGGTCACTGACAATTTTCATAAGATATTCTGGGTCCTGAGTAAGTGGAATGCAGTTTCTGAAGGAGATGCTTCCTTGAACTTGCTGCCTCTGGGAAAGTCTAAAGTTTAAGTAGATTGTTTAACTTAAATCTTACATTTTCTATCTTCTTTTTCTTTCTAGGCTAGCAGGTCAATCTTGGTGGGTATTATAAAGAAATTAAAGATTAGAGGCTTTATTGACTACCCCTACTCAATCAACTCGAGCTTAACTGGTAGTCACCATTCCCTCTTCATAAGTTGCGATCCCTACCTTCATGCACTTGCTGTTAGAAGGTTGCTTGCTCTCTGGTGTACCCAGTACTTCTGCACTCACTGAGTTTTAATGAACTGATGGATTATCTGGTCTTGATTATGCTAAATAAGAGAGCCCCACTGTCCTTTTATATAAATTCATAATCTTTTTTTTTAATTTCAGGTTTTATTTGCTAGGTCTGGGTGCCTAGAAGATGACACAGATCAAAGAAGGTCCCAGGCTACCAGGAGAAGTAAGATAATCATCACCCAAGTAACATAACTGGAGAAGAACCAGCCTAAATCACCAGGGTATGAAGTGGTATCCTGAAGACGGTTAAGCATAAGTTCTAAGGAATAGAAAGAGAATGGCAGCAGAAAATGAGTAGAAAGGATGGTAGTTTCCAGAAAGCAGAGGCAGTACAGTGGAGTGTCAAAAATGGTTTAAGGCAAGTAGTTTTTGAACTAAGCTTCTAACTGGTGTATCCAAGTTAGAATGCCCTTTTCAGGTGATGGTGCACATCATCTAAACAGTGTGAGTTGCCATTCAGTGTGTGCTGGTTAGAATTTCTCCTTTCTGCAGTAGCAGGCTAATGTTGGGGGGTTGTGTCTACTGTTTTGGGTTTTTTTTTAGGCTATATAAAGTCCCATGGTGTGGGTACAATGTTAAGGTCCTACAGATATTCAAAGGAGAGGAGAATCTTCAAGAACATGGAAAACAGGAGTCATTATTTCCAGGGAAGGCAGTAAAGGACAGGGGAAATGATCATGCATAGATAAAGAAAACTAAAATTTGGTTTTTCATCTTTGCTCATGTTTTGGACTTCATCATAAATTAGGAAGTTCAATATATAACTGAGAGAAAAAGTGTCCTAGAATGAAAGTCTGCCCAAGGATCTTGAAAAGGCTTAAGTTACAGTGTCACAGATGAGTCCCCAGGGAGATTAGAACCAGAAGTACTTCTGCAGAGAGCTTGGAGGGAGGACAGGGTAATCCAGCCCAGGAACATTTCCTACCTTTTCACCTTCTCTAGGTGAGATAAAGGGCAATTAAAAGACTGGAACTGCATGGTTATTACAGTTTTCTTACAGTAAAACATTTATCATAGTTGGATTACTAACTAGAAGCTGGGATGGATATATTAGTTCCATAATTTTACAATGCTACATAGTTCTGAAATAGTTGTATGGTACAAAAAGCACTATTGTTTAGAACTAATTATCAAGGGGAAAAAGGAAGAAAGGGAAGAAAGGAGAGGCACTAACATCAGACCGTATCCCCTTCTGATCAACTTCTGCATTGGCCACCAGCAAACTGACAAGCCAGTCTTCTTTGCATTTTTTTTTTTAGCTAAAGTTAAGCATCAGATAATCAACCTTTATTACAATTGCTAGTTTCTTAAGTGGATATCAAAGTGTATCTTGAATTATACCTTTCAGCTTCTGTCATAGTTCCTTGGATATGAGAAGCATTGGGCTTAATTTTCTTTTCTTTTTTTATTTATAATGATAGAGGAATGCATTACAATTCTTATTACACATATAAAGAACAATTTTTTGTATCTCTGGTTGTATACAAAGCATATTCACACCAATTCGTGTCTTTATACCTGTCCTTTGGATAATAATGATCATCACATTCCACCATCATTAATAACCCCATGCCTCCTCCCTTCCCCTCCCATCCCTCTGCCCTATGTAGAGTTCGTCTATTCCTCCCATGCTCCCTCTCCCTACCCCACTATGAATCAGCATCCTTATATTAAAGAAAACACTTGGCATTTGGTTTTTTGGGATTGGCTAACTTCACTTAGCATTATCTTCTCTACACCATCATTTACCTTCAGGCTTGCAAGGGCAGCTCATTATAGAAGGCAGCAGCTTTAACTGGCATTTACCTGCAAATGCCATGATTTTATTCTCTTTTATTGCTGAGTAATATTCTGTTGTGGATATATGCCACATTTTTTTTTATCCATTCATCTATTGAAGGTCATCTAGATTGGTTCCACAGTTTAGCTATTGTGAATTGTGCTGCTATAAACATTGATGTGGCTGTGTCCCTGTAGTATGCTGTCTTTAAGTCCTTTGGGTATAGAACGGGGAGAGGGATAGCTGGGTCAAATGGTGGTTCTATTCCCAATTTTCCAAAAAATCTCCATACTTTTTTGATGATCATTTCTCACTAGGAGCCCATGCTCAAATAATGCTTTTCCCTACTGATATGTGTAAAAAGGTGTAATTTAAGTTGATGACTGATATTTTAAGAGAAGTAGGAATGGAATAATTAATTTTTTATTTTATTGACTTTTTTTCCTTTAGGTGTGCATTAGTCAGCTTTTCATTGTTGTGACAAAATGCCTGAGAACAACATATTTGGGGTTCATGTTTTCACAGGTTCAATTCATGGTTAGCCAACTCTGTTGCTCTGGGTCTAAGATGATGCAGAACTTCATGGTGGAAGGAATTGGTGGAGGAAAGCTGTTCAACTCAGGGCAACCAGGAAGCAAAAAGGGAGCAAGCTTCCAGGGACAGAATATAAACCCCAAAGGTATGGCCCAGTAACCTATCTGCCACACTTCATCTGCTAAAAATTATCATCCAGTGCAGTGGTCTTCAAATTATTCATACATCAAATGGATTATTCCACCCATTAGACCATAGACCTCATAATCCAATCATGAGCTTTTTGGGAAACCTTCCATGTAAAACATAAGGCATTCATGGATTCTAATGGTTTTACTAGGAGCATGGAAAATATGAAAAACTCACTTTAGGCTTCTCCATTCAAATATAATTTAAGATTTTGAAAACCCATGTCTACAGATGAGTCCTGTTCTCTGCTAAGTTATTCTGTGAATAGCTAGACTTGTTTTGCAAACTGTGTGCTTCTACTTGCTTATCTCATATCCTATCAAAAGGGAGCTTGTGGGAACTGTTAGTGTTCATGTTTTGCCTTTTCAGACTTTGATCTGGTGGAGGAATTCTTCTGGTGGTGAACACCACAAAAGAAAGCACCTATCTTTCTCAAGAGGTAGAGGGCAGGCCTTCAGGCTTGCAAGGGCAGCTCATCATAGAGGCAGCAGCCTTAACTGGAGTGAGGAGGAAAGACACTGGAGGGAAAGAAAATAGCTCTGGAGGAGAAATAGACTTACTTCCCTTACCCAAGTGGAGGAGGTGTGTGAGGAAAAGCTGCAGGGGTGGATGGCAGGGTCCAGGCAAGAACAGAAGCCCAGAGGTAAAGCTGTTGCAGAGGCTGGTGGTGACACTGATGCTTTGACAGGCTGAGCAAGTCCCTGGCCCTCTGTGAGCTGGGGCAAAGCTTACGTGTGACTGTTTTCACAGCACAATGCCCAGTAAGTTTTGCTCAGTGGGGTTTTCTGTTCAGTAAACCTCCTTTCAAATTGCTGTTAGCTCCTGGGCTGACCAGGTGCCGCTGGTGTGGTGGAGGATGCCCCACCTGGAACTCTGGTGTGGAAGGAGGAGACTGTGTTTTCAGTTCATGGGAACATGGTGTCATCAAATCCTCTTTAGAGGTTTTCACACGACCTTTCTGAGGGCATGATTTGAACTAAACACAAGACTCAAACTAATTGGACTGTTTTAAAGTGACTGGTCTGCAGTATCTCTGAGGTTTATCTGGCGGTTATGTTGTTCATGCAACATGGCTGGTGAACAACTGCTTCAAGTCCTGAGAGACGGGAGAGAGACTGTGCCTTTCCAGAGGATGAGGGATGAGTTCAGACCACCCAGACACTGGAGCACACAGAGAATAAAAATATTTAGGGCAGATTTTGACATGGTAAACCATGTTCAAGCATCACAATCTTGCTTATGTTTATACTGCCCAAAGACCTCGCTCCTACTCCATTTCCCCCCATTTCCTAAATGCATCATTAAAATGACAAAATTTGGCTTCACTTGAAACCAAGACTAGACCTTTAGAATCTCTGAGTTTGAAGCAAACTTGAATAAAGCAGTTTTAACTTCCACTTAATATAAACATCATGTTTTGCTCCTGCTCAAGCCAAATATTCCCTCCTTTTCAAAAATCTGCATGGACAAACTCTTACTAGCTCTATTTATAAATATTGAACACTTGAGTGTGTCAGAACACCATGTCCTCTGGTACTTGTGCATACAGGTTTACAGGCCTTATGTCACACAAACTTAGGTTACAACATTATCTCCTTAAGGGACTGGAGTCTTTCCTTCCCTCTTTGTCTACCCCCCAAATTACATTAATGAGAATGAGGGACAAGTGGGGAGAGAAGCTAAGTCAGCGTGATGCCCCAGGCCTTTGGCAGCAATTATCACTCTTGTCCTGCTCCCTAAAAGAAATAGAAATACCAGCTCCCCAAAGATGCCTGCCTGCCTTTCAGGCAAGAGGCTTTCTGGGTCCAGAGAAATAGGGAGGGCAGGGGACAGTTAGAATGGCCATGGGTTCTTCCCCACAATCCAACTCCAACTTTTTAAAACCCAAGACATGAAAATTGCTTTCTATATTTTGTAGACTAAGTTCTACAGTAGAAAAGTTTCTTGAAGAAAAAGTGTCTGAACACAGAAGTGCTTCCGGCTCAGAAATTGCTTCCATTTTCACTTTCCAGATAGGAACACAGCAGTAAAAAAGAAAAGTCAGTCAACAGAGGCTTTTGTCTTGGTCTTCTTGTCCTTGGCCCTTAAGTGATGGTAAGACAAGTTCCCATATCATTAAAAGGAAGCTGTAGAGGATATATGTGAATATTTAGGTAAAACACTTTTAAAAATTATTTATTTATTTTAATTAGGTGTATATGACAGTAGAATGCATTTTGATTCATTGTACACAATTGCAGCACAACTTTTCATTTCCCTGATTGTACACAATGTAGCGTCACAGCATATGTGCAGTCATTACCTAGGGTAATAATGTCTATCCCATTCCACCATCTTTCCTGCCCCCATACTCCCTCCCCTTTCCTTCCTCACCTTTGTTTAATCAGAGTTCCTTCATTTTCCCCAGGCCCTTCCCCACCATTATGGATGATAAGCATCCACTTATCAGAAAGAACATTGCCCTTTGGTTTTGGGGGATTGGCTTACTTCACTTAGCATGATATTCTCTAACTCCATCCATTTACCTTCAGATGCCATAATTTTATTCTCTTTTGATGCTGAGTAATATTCCATTTTGTATATATACCACAGTTTCTTTATCCATTTGTCTATTGAAGGGCATCTGTGAATTGAGCTGCTGGGATGTGGCTGCATTACTATGACATGCTGATTTTAAGTCCTTTGGGTATATATTGACGAGTGGGATAGCTGGGTCAAATGGAAGTTCCATTCCAAGTTTTCTGAGGAATCTCCATACTGCTTTCCAAACTGGTTGCACCAGTTTGCAGCCCCAGCAGCAATGTATGAGTGTGCCTTTTCCCACATATCCTTGTCAACACTTACTGTTATTTGTATTCTTGGTAGCTGCTGTTCTGACTGGTGTGAGAAAAAATCTTAGAGTAGTTTTGATTTGCATTTCTCTGACTACTAGAGATGTTGAATATCTTTTCATACATTTATTGATCTATTGTATATCTTCTGAGAAGTGTCTGTTTAGCTCCTTAGCCCATTTATTGATTGGGTTGTTGGGTTTTTTTTTTTTTTGGTGTTTTTTGAATATTTTATATGTCCTGCAGATTAGTGCTCTATCTGATGTGCGTAAGGCAAAATTTTCTCCCAGAATGTAGGCTCTCTCTTCACCTCATTAATTGTTTCTTTTGCTGAGAAGAAGCTTTTTAGTTTAAATTCATCCCATTTATTAATTACTGATTTTATTTCTTGTGCTTTAGGAGTCTTGTTAAGAAAGTTGGGGCTTAATCTGGTGTGATGAAGATTTGGGCCTACTTTTTCCTCTATTGGGCTCATTCTGGTCTAATACCTAGGTCCTTGATCCACTTTGAGTTGAGTTTTGTGTATGGTGAGAGAGAGGGGTTTAGTTTCATTTTGCTACATAAGGATTTCCAGTTCTCCCAGCACCTTAGGTAAAATTTTTAAAACCTAGAAAGATATTATAAAATACCATTGAACACTTAAAAAAACTAATATATTCTCATGGATGAAGAATATTGGTTTCCATAGATTGAAAAAAAAATATTTCCCTAAATAAAGTGAATTGTTTTTATTTAGATATCAAGACATAAGCCAAAAAAATTTGCCATCTATGAGGGTCTGAATTCATTAATATCTCTTCTTTATTCCTACTGCATTTCTGCAGTATCTCCATTAAAGTCCTTAGCACACCTGTGCTAATTACCCACTCCGGTCTGCCTCACATAGGCAACCTGTACTTCTTTTTTTTTTTATTATTTTTGTAACTTTTTGAAACAGAGAAAACAGACAACCTGTACTTCTTGATGGTTGGAGTCACATCTTGTTAATTCTACAATCTCAGCAGCAGCTACTACAATCCAACTAATATGCAGTACATGCTTGTCAAAGTTTACTGACAAGGATGCAAGGCCAGCCTCAGCAACTTAGGGAGGCCCTAAGCAACTTTGTGAGACCCCATCTCCAAATAAAAAATAAAACAGGCTAGGAATATGGCTCAGTGGTTAATTGCTCCTGGGTCCAATCTCTACTACCCATCCCCCCCCCCCCCAAAAAAAAAAAAGTTTACTAGACTGAAGCAATAATTTCCCTGCTAATGCTGTGGCTCATTAAAGGTCACAGTAATGTCTGCTCTGGAGGTTGGACAATTATATTTGCTATTCCCAGGCCAGCTGGTAGTTGTTATTATAGAAGACACCCATCATTGACATCTTCTATAATCTTGTGAGGAGAAATTTAAGTTGATTCTGAAAAGTAAACATACATATTCCTTAATGCATACATTTATTTATCTATTTAATAAACCCAGGGCTGGGGATGTGACTCAAGCGGTAGCACGCTCGCCTGGCATGCGTGGGGCGCTGGGTTTGATCCTCAGCACCACATAAAAATAAAATAAAGATGTTGCGTTCACCGAAAACTAAAAAATAAATATTAAAAAAATTCTCTCTCTCTCTTTAAAAAAATAAAATAAAAATAAACCCAGAATAAATAGAAGCAATAGTTGTGAGTCACCTTTGTGTACTTTTATCATTTGAGTTATGATTTTTTTGATTATTTAAGGTAAAATTATTTTTTATTTATGAGAGTATAACACTAAAAGTAGAATAGTTAGAAAACACAAAAATGTATAAAGAGAATAAAGATTAAAGGAATCTTACCAGAGATAAATACTGCTTACCATTTGTTGTATTTCCTCCAAGTCTGTGTATATATATGCAATGTTTGGATATCACACACACACACAGAGTTTTTGCATCCTAATCTTTTTACTTAATGTTTGATCAGAAACATTTTTTATGTTAAAAATCTTGTAAACATCACCTGCAAGATGACTGTTGAATATTTGTACCGTCATTTATTAGCATTATCCTACTAGTAGACGTTGAGGTTGTTTCTAATTGTTGGCTACTATAAATAAGTGTCATGAATAATTTTGTGCTCAAAAGTTTGTTTACATTTTACTTAATTTTCTAAGACAGGATTCTCAGAAGTGAGTGGAATTGCTGAGTCAGGTTGGGTTGCCTGAATTTCTGAGGACTCTTAGTACACACTTCTAAATTGATTTTCAAAATTTATGTCCATGTATACCCTGGTCAACCAGAATGCATTCTAAAACTACCACTGTACTATCATATTAAAAGTTTCAAAATACTTCATTCAAGTCTCATTATGGATCTGCAGAGTACAGTTTCACAAGCAAGAACTCGGTCCTGAATCTTTCTAACAAGGATCAGTCCTAGAACCCATCAGTTAGCTATTTAGTTAATTAATCCGTCTCCCCCCCCCCCCGCCACCCCATCTACTATAGAAGGGAGAAATTTCTCATGCTGGTTGACAGGTTTATCAGATACTTGGGCTTATAAAAAAAAAAAAAAAAGGACTCTTTCAGTGAAGCTGTTTGGTCCACTGTACGTTCTAGGGTCATTGTGGGTGTGTTTGTTTCTTTCCCTCTAACCATTCAGAGACTTCCAAATTAAAAGACTAGGAAAAAACTTTCCCCCAGTAGCATTCCATTTTGAGACCCTTGGAAGAACAATTCACTCATATAAATAATGAGTTTTATTCATTATTGTTATGGTGTGAAGAAGTGTTTAATCTATCCCCAAGGGACTGGAAAAAAAGGTCTAGAATCTTTTTTATTTCCACTTTTTTGCCAAATAGTTAACTTCATCAAAGGTGAAGAACCATTTCCAAAGCTCACTGGGACTGGAGGGTTCTTTCTTTCATCTTACAGACACTTCAGTGTCCTCATATATATGATGAAGTCGATGGATCGGCTGAATAGTTAGGTTCCTTCCAAGTATAATATTCTGAATCTTTGATAACCTTTTTGATGGGATGGTTCCTGAAATTTCAGATTTGAAATTTAGACAGGACATAGCAATCTAAGCCTGAAAGATACAATCACATCTGAGCTCATAGCTGGGGGCCAAATATTCAAACAGGTAGAACTAGACTATCTTTTCTGTGGTTGAGAAGATGGGTTCATCTCCCTAATCTATTTGGACATGGAGGACGGCCTTGCAAAAATTAATGACAGGACAACGAGGCATCTCATGGTCACTGGTGGTTTCAGTAGGGCTGTAAAACCTGAGACATTTATTTCTGTGCAACCTAAAGAGGCAGCTGAGAATATTTTCAGAGTGCACAGAGGACACTCAGTGTCAATGATCTCACTGGGGTCATGGAACCAATATCAGTCTTTGGTACCCAAAATGTCAATTGGAGAAAAAAGCACTTCTGAGAATACCCCATGAAAAAATAGTCTGCAAACCTGGAGGATTGAGCTGTGTGTGTGCAGACTTCACCAAGGCACTCTTCTGAAACTAATGAGAAGAGACTCTGGGCAATTAAAAGATACTGCTTTATCTGTGAGACATCCTATTGTTGAGAGGCAACAAAGCAAATTTGCTAGATTTGATATAGAACATTCAAAGCATGAAGTCATCTAAGGGAAGGAAGACACTGTAAGTTTACTGCTCTTTATTTGAGAATGATATCTTCAAGGTCAACCTTGTATTATGTCCCTTCCCTAGTCCTACTCTTCCCTGCTCACAAGCTCATCCCTGTGAGGGACAGAACATTAAAGACAGGTACTTGCTTGGAAAGACTAAGAGTCTGATCCAAAACTATAAGCAAAAGACCTCATGCATAAATAATAATAATAATGATAATAATCTAAGGAAGGAAAACACAGGGAAGGTCATTTATCACATTTATTAAATTCAAAATGCAACAAAAATGCCTATCAAAAGTGAAGATAATTAAAAGTATCTACAAGAACTAAATGTCTGCTAGTTAGAGTTTAGTCTCAGATGCAAATAATCAGCCTTCTCTTGCCGTTATGAAAATTCCATAAGCTAAAAGAACTACCTTCCCCAGTCCAAATGTGGCTCTTCCTATCAAACAACACCCAAGCAGTAGGAGAATATGATTTGAGACAAAGTCTCCACCTGATGCTCCAGTAGAACTTGGGATGAATGAATTCAGGGTAATGAGTATGGGGGCGAGGATATTTGTGACCACTGCATAAGCTAACTTTTCACTGGATGATTCTGAACAGACCCCAAGAATTCGATTGGGTGAGTGTGCTATAACCAGATGCCAAGGCATAAAGTTCACACATGATGGATTAAGTCAAGGTCAATGCCAGCTTCACTGGGTGTGTTATGCATCTTGCAACATGAATGGATTTATGCTTCGGAGTTTGACAGCTGTGCCGCCAGAAGATAAACAAAGTTACAAGATCATTCATGAAAGTTCAACTTGCTGGAAAAACTGGAGAGCACATGGCTGGCCAAGACCTTTCAAGATCAGGCAGGTACAAACAAGGCTATGTCTTGGATATTACCGGAGGCCCCTCCAAAACAGCAGCAGTCAACAACAATCACAGTAGCCGCTCTTGCCAACTAACTCTGTGGCCGCATGCTTGGTTTTCAGGTGCCCTTGGGCCTTGTTCATCAGCAAGCATCACACCTTCCTGAGCAAAAGACACTGGAGAAGAAGGTGAAGACCTACTATCCAGACACCACTCAGGAGAGGAGAGTGTGGGCCATGAACTAGCCTGAGAAATATGCTTTGTCCAGTCACCTGCCATTTGCCACTGGGGACCTCTTGACTGCTCTGATGCTGAATTCCCTTAACTGTGTATGGACATCTGATAAAGAATAAAGACTTTGGGTTACTTTCCCCCATCTTTGCTCTTTCAGCAGGAAGCAGCTTGGTGATGTTGCCACCCATTTTTCCCCAGAAATGGAATGTAGAAATTGTGGAAAATGTAACAGTGGTCTACTTTTTTGCTTTGAATATAGCCCTTGCTGCTCTACCACTGCAACTTATTTTTAAAATGGACACATTTCTTTCTCATCCTCTCTTCCTGCTCCTCCCTAATGGTTTCCCCAATCTCAGGGGAAACAAGATTTCCTTTCTTCCCCATCCTATTTATCTGTCCTTGAGTATAGACCCACCACTGGAAGTAAGTAATCTAGACCTTGGGGATGGTACCAAAAAAATCTCAGAAATGATCATCTCCCAAATTAACAAGTGAATTACAGCCATGGCACATGCCTATAATACCAGCGGCTTGGGAGGCTGAGGCAGGAGAATTGCAAGTTCAAAGCCAGCCTCAGCAAAAGCAAGGCACTAAGCAGCTCAGTGAGATCCTGTCTCTAAATAAAATAAAAAATAGGGCTGGGGATGTGGCTCAGTGATCGAGTGCCCCTGAGTTCCATTTCCAGTACTAAAAAAAAAAAAAAAAAATAGCCCCTGATCCTGCTGATGGGCAGATAGCCTCTGGGACAGGAGTCCTCTGGTGTTTCTCCTTTGTTAGCAAAGCAATAAGCCTTCTTTTCCTTTTTCTCAATCAAAACTGTGTCCTCATTATTGGATTGGCATTAGGGACAAAGCTGAGCTTTCTGTAACAAAATCATTTGTTCAAATGTTACCCTTAGCTAATTTTATCTCTTGCATCTCTTATTCTGTCTTATCTGAAGCCACGTTACAATTAATTTTTCAATGAGTTGTAGAAAAATATTTATTTCCTTGAAAAATAAACTTGTTTTCCAGAAGATGATAAAAATGTGAAAGAACACTCATTCTCTATTGTGCTTTGATATGTATTTAACAAAAATACAACTTAACTAATAGCATTGCATATCTCCTGTATCAGTATTTTGTGTTCTTATGTTTTGCATTTTCTTAATTTATGTTGTAATCCATATTTTTATTTCTATTTTAGTATTGTATTATATATCAGGCATGTTTTTAATAATTGGCCTCAAAAATTTCGAACAAATATGTAAAGTACAAACATAAGTAAACTTAAATATGCAAATGTTTAAATAAATGGATACTTCAGGAAATCGTCAAAAAAAAAAAAAAAGAAAGAAATACATTAACTAAGAAAAGGGGATTTGTTAAAGTGAGACCCATTCAAAATTGGCATGTGGTACCAAGGCAGGCTGTTCTGGGACAACCCCAAATAGATTTAAATCAAAAAACATTTCATAATGAAAAGATGGAAGCAGTTGTAGCGTCAAAAAAGAAACCTTTCTTTTCTTCTGAATAATCTTTGCAGCTCTTGTTTTCAGGTCTATGAAGTTATTAGTTGCACATTTTCACCTAAATCATTTGGTTCTCTTTTCTTGCTACCAAGCTGTAAAGAAGATTAACTAGCTATGTTGGCATCATAAATGTCTTTTCCTGGTTAATCTGAGAAGGTCAGAATTGAGACAAACAAACACATATGAGTTTCACTCTTGGTTTGATTATGGAAATAGGAGGGCTCCTATTTCTGAAAATTTGGATACTTGGGTTTCCATGATAATGGCTTACTACACATCTTTAGAGAGTTAATAATGCCAAAGTCACATACTCAGGACCGCCTCTTCTTGTAATTGCAATGGCCATCTGAATGGCCTTGACATCCTCTCGTTCAGGGGAGGCCATAGCTTCCTTAGCCAGCCTGCACTTGGCTTCCTCATGCACACTGCCCTCACAACCCCAGTCCTCAGAGCCAGTCCACAGGTGCTTTCTTTACTCACATAGTAAAGAGGCAGCCTAGGGAAACCAAGAAAGGCAAGGGACTGGGAGCCAGGAGCAAAGGGCTCAAGTTCTAGCTAGGCACCAGGGGACTCTGACCATGAGCATATCAATTTTTATTTTTTCATTTGCAGTCTCAGTTCACTTGTCTGCGAAAATTGGAGACTTGACTACATGATTTCCAACAGCTTTTAAAGTGGAAATTTTCTTCAATCCACTGATTTCCAGTTAGTTTATATTGGCAGAGAAGAGCATACCTCTCCTTTCTGCCCCTTTCATTATTGTAGAACGGACTTAACCTCAGAGAGGAATTGCAGAGGCAGCAAAAAAAGAAGGTGGAGGGTCTGCTAGGGGGTTTGCTAGGTGTGCTAGGGATGACTGGGCATTTAGACAGGAAGTCAATACGAATTTCCACCATTGCCACAGCTCAGAAGATGGAGGGCTGTTTGGCTTTTTTAGGGCCATGCCTCTTGCTACCATTTGGTGGCTTATTTTCCCCTACTACTCTGCTTGGAATGTTCATTTTAATTTGATTTCACATGGATAAAAATGATGAGAAAAGGCCAGGTTCACAGCAGGCTTTTAGCCAAGGTTTGAATGCTTCCCCCAAATGACCCATATTTTGACTTAGGCATATGGGACAATGCAAGAAGAATTATGTAGAATTCCATTCTTAGGGGCTTACAATGAAGTTAGGGAGATGAGACGAGTACATGTATGTTAGGTTAACTCTCATATTTTAAAAAATAAAATTATGAGTTACTAGTCTGATTTTTTCAGATTGATGAAAAAAATATCCGAAGCAACTGCTGCTTCCAAGTAGATTTATTTCTGACTGTGGTTTAGAAAAAAAAATCAATAAAGGATGGTGTAGATTATAAGGATGACATAAATGCTGACCTTCAATTTCTTTGCTTTTCTGGAGGAAAAAAATCTTCCTTCATTTATCAAAGATTAGGGTATATTATACAGCATCAGTTTTTAGGTTAGAGATATAAAATCTTTAGAGCCCAATACCATTTTCATGATGATGTGAGCATAGGCAAGTTATTCATCTTCCTTAGCTTCAGGATCTATCTCCTGCTCAGTGGAGAGTAGCAATACCTCCCTAAACATTATGACCATTAAATGAGGTAAACTATAAATATGTTTGGTACTTGGAAATCATTCAATAAATGGTAGGTATTAAGAAGCTTCAGATCAGGCCTGGGGATGTGGCTCAAGTGGTAGTGCGCTCGCCTGGCATGCGTGTGGCCTGGGTTCGATCCTCAGCACCACATACAAAGATGTTGTGTCTGCTGAAAACTGAAAAATAAATATTAAAAAAATTCTCTCTCTCTCTCTCTCTCTCAAAAAAAAAAAAAAAAAAAAGGTTCAGACCCTAGCTCTGAACCAATGGAGAGACACATGGTTATAATATCATGCAAAGCCTGGCCTCTTGGCAGTTGGTGCCAGGTGAACATTGGTCCTTTTGGTTTCTCTGCATCTTTCAGGTCAGGGGTGGACACCACTATTGTTTACTGACTCCTGACATTTGTGACAGGTTGGCCAGTGTCCACAGCAGGGTGTGGTAGCTCTTTCATCCATGTGAGGGCCAGTAGGAAGAACAGATAGAGGACCTTTTTTGTTAGTTGGCTTGTTTTCTCTTTCTAATAGATTTATTTTGAGTGGCTATTTATGTATACTTGCCTTCATCCAGGAATTTGTAAGCTCAACCTACAAGCCAGAGAAGAGAGCATGGCACCTTCTCTTTCCAATGAACTTCCTCAGCCATTGTTGCCCCTGCTGGTTCTCTTTGCCAGTGCAAACCTCACTTTGCAGGGGAGTGGAGTGAAGAGTCCCATGGAGAAGGGACAGAACTGATCTGGCCTGCTGAATTTAAGCTATTTTTTTTATGGGCAACGTATCATTTAATCTGTTATAGTAGATTATACTTTCCAGTCTACTGACAGGAAAATAAGGCATGGAGAAGAAATAATGGTCACACAGTTTAGAAGCTAGGGAGCCAGGATTTAACCCCAAGTTTAATTCAATAAATTTTTACTTCTAGACTTAGAATGCTTAGAAAAACTCAAGTATAAGTCCCCAAATACCTACATACTCACACATGCTTAGACATCTGTACCAGACATTCTAATTTAATTGGTAGCCTGGGGTAGAGTCCTGGTGTTGGCATTTTAAACAAAGCTTCTTATATGATTCTACAGTGCAGCTAAGGTGAGAATGTTGGTTTCATGCCACAATCACACGATACCACATTACTATAAAAAATAGCAGGTTCTTCTCCTATTAAAGTACAAGAAAGTGCTTCCCAAAACACATGTTAGAAAGCTTCTGGATGGGTTTGAACTCTGGGAAATTTTTTTTTATCACTTTCCTTATTCCTTTTTGTGCGCAAGCATTTTTAGGCTCCTGTGGGCTATGTTGCTCAAAGAGAATAGTTGTTACTACAAATTCCTGGGGTGGGCGGTGGGGGGGGGGAAGAGATCTGTAATGATCTTCCTAGATCTTTACTTTTTTGAATTTTGGTTCATCCCTCAAATATGATCCCTGGTTGCTCATCATTTCTGGAGGAAATTTCATCTGACAGTTGGCCTCTTCTCCTTCCATCCCTACTTAGGGATTTCCTTTTGCATCATTTGAACTTTGCGTGGATTTCTGTGGCCCATTGGTTATGACAGGGAATAGTACATGGTCCTTAGAGACTGGAGCTGCAGCCCAAGTCCCAATGGTCATTTGACTTAGGGTGTCATGCCCTTGGAAACAGATCAAGTTATTGCCACAGTCCCATACAGTGGCTACCATTCTGTCTCTGCAGATACTGTAAAATTCACTTCCAACAAAAATCAGTCATTAAGGTGGTCAGAATTGGCTGTAAGTATTCAGTAGGGAAGTCTGTGTTGGTTAGTTATGTCCTTTGACATTTCTAAGTATACTCCCCACCCTCCCCGAATTTAAAAGGAGGATTTTGAAAAACCAAATGTTTTCAGCTGGCAAGCAATATTTCCAAATCTTTGGAAGATGATTAAGTGAAACGCATTCTCAGGGATTGGAGGTAATTTCCAACTGATTTGGCAAGTTACTTTGGGCATCAACATCTCTATTAGGAAATATCTTGGGATTGGAAAATAATATGTATAGTATTAAAAAAACTGATATAAGTAAAACATTATTAACAAGTTTTTGTCACTGAAGAACAGGATGGGGAAGTGTGGGAGGAAATTATATGCATTATGTGTTCTATAATGACTGCAGTAATATTGTCAGTTAATATTTAGTGAAGACTTCCTGTGTGTTGATTGTAAGCATTTCCCTTACTGCAGTCACTATTTACTATTCACAGTAACCTTATATGATAAGTGCTACTGTGCCAGTTTTCCATTCAGCCATAAGTAACATAGTATTGGCAGAAATAGCAAAGTTTATTGTTTAACATTTTAAGAAATTCCATGAGTGAATGGCTCCAGGGTGATAAATTCAGAGGCATCGGGATCTGATATTTCTGTGTTTTTCCTCTTCATTATCAACATGCCAGGTGGTGCTTGAGCAGTCTTGCCTCATTGACCTGAGATGGCTGCTCACCACATTCACTTATGGCCATATCCAGTCTCTTTTCCATTGTGTCTTTTATTATAAATCTTTTCCAGAAGCCCACCACTCCCCCAAGACAGTGCATACAATTGCTTCACATGCTTATGCCTAATGTAGCCATCATAGGGGTGGGGGGAAGGGACCACCATGGCTGGATTCCAGGCCAATTAAGGTTTGATGTGTGCTTGAATTATCTAAAAGAAGGCTGAGAGCTGGGCATGGTGGCGCACGCCTGTAATCTCAAAGGGACGCTGAGGCAGGAGGATTGTAAGTCTGAGACCAAGCCTCAGCAAATTTAGCAAGATTCTAAGCAACTTAGTGAGACAGTGTCAAAAAATTAAGAAAAATTTTTTTAAAAAAGACTGGGGATGAAACTCAGTGGTGAAGTTTCTCTGGGTTCAATCCCCAGTATCCCATTCCCCCTCCCCACAAAAGGAGGTGGCTAATAACCAAAAATGTTTAGTTAGGTTCACTCCTATAACTAGCTACAGGCTGAGGCAGGAGGATGGCAAGTTTGAGGCCAAACGGGCTAACTTGGCAAGACTCTGTCTTAAAATAAAATAAAAGGGCTGAGAATGTAGCTCAGTAGTGGAGCACTTGCCTAGCATGTGTGAGGCCCTGGGTTTCATCCCCAGCACCAAAATAACAAAACAAAAACTCAATTAGGAAAATGAAATCATGTTTAAGCCAGAAGGAAACACCTTTGCAAGCCCTCACCAAGTCAAGGCTACCAATTAAAAGTATTTATAAGGATTTTGCATTATTACCCATCAAAATTGCCCCAGGCTGCCTTAAGGACAATAGGCCAGGTAGCTTGTGTCCCTTCAGCCTTGTCACCAAGATCAGAGTTCTGTTGCAAATAACAAAGGGGATGGGGTGGTTAGCTCACTTTCTGCTATACTATCATCTGAATGTGTTATGGAGGTAAGTGAGGTCCAGGGAATCACCCAAGGGCATGTATGGTAGAGCTGAGCCTAACAACTAAGTCTGTTTACCCCAAACCTTTGCCTTTCATTCCTGTGATAAACTTTCCCTGTTGCATGCTCAGGTACTGCCTTTTTCTGTCTCTCTCTCTTTCTCTCAACACACGTAGCTTTCCTAGTAGTTAAAATAACACATGGTTCTTTTTTTTTTTTAATGGTTGTTAAAGAATTGTCATGCAAGGTTAAATTGGTTCTAACCACAACTAGTCTACTCTGAAAGTTTGGTAACCTCATCCTTTTTGGACTTCATTTTCCTTATCATTAAAATGGCTCAATTAGATGAGTGTTAAGTTCTCTTCCAGCCCTGAAATTCCATTAGAGTATTGTTGTCATTTGAAAAAAAGATCCAGAGGAAAGCTTTTTAAAAAGCTTCAGGCGTACAATAATTATGTCCTCCATGAAAAGTCAGGTCGAATTTTTGAGGCAAATTTTACTCCTTCTAGAAAATGCACCTGCTTGTTTGCCACCAGTGCAGATGGTGGTGCGCTGTAACCTTCACCACTGGGGGTTTGGCCCTGCTATCCCACAGTGGTTTGTCTTACCTCTTCTCTTGCTCATGGTTCTATCAGTTCCAAGGACTCAGCTCACCTGGGCACCAATACGCCAAGAAGGCCATCTGCCAATGGCGGTGAGCTGACAGCCTCCCTGCAACTCACCAGAGGCCTTGGTTTCCATGTTGTGTAAGCAAGGTCAGCCCAAGGGAGCAGATGAAGGAACTTCTGTCTAGGAATCTGCTTCCAGAACAAAGGCATACTGTCTGCCTCCCTGTGGCCCCCAGAGGAGATCAACCTCTCTAAACAGCTTCCCAGGACTCGGAGCAAGGTGAGAACGGGGACAGTGTGCCTACCCAGCACAAATTGGTAAAGTCTAGGGTAGTAGGAGCCATGAAAAGAAGAGTGGTGAGACAGGTGTGTGTGTCTTATTTTCTTCTCATTTCCCAAAGATAGAAGGAATATTTAGGTAAGAAGAAAAATTTCACTTTCCTTCAGACCAAAGTGAGAGTTTGAAATTGAAATGCTAAGCATTGGTAAGGCAATACTAACATTTGGTGAAGATCTTTAGTATTGAAATATTTGCAGACTTTACTGTTAGGCCAAGAGAATATTGGCCAACTTCTCTTCACAGGTTCTGGAAAAGCTGGAAAATGTTAATTGATAGCAAAAGGTATCTTCCCAATGGCCCTTTATCCCAGAGTTAGATATGTATTACTGCTATGTCAAAAATTAATAATGAAATTAAGTAGTTAATAGAAGAAAACAAGCAAGACTTAGATAAGCTTTATTGTACTCCCCTCCTTTATATTAGAACTAATAGGAGTCAGACACTTACCCCAAGAGTTAAAGGGAAAATTATCTTTATTTTCCTTCTAGCTACTGTTGTGCTCTGAAAGAGGAGGCCCTGTCCGTGGGGAGAACATTTTTTAAAAAACATATAAACATTAGTAACCTACAATAAAATCAAAACTGAAAATGCAATTTAAAGTGTTGGTTCTCTTACCATCTCTCTGACAAAGAAGGGGCTGGGACTCCTTTGTTCTGGGTGACTGGGAAGGTCCTGGTCACTTTGGATAAGAATTGTGATACGTTTCCAAACCCATGTCCTGAGATTTATTTCATAGTAAGAGACAGCTCTTGTAATTGTTTTCATTCATGAATTAATACTTTAGAAAACTAAAACAATTATGCTTCTGAATTAAATTATCCAGATAATTGCTTTGGTTTTCATTTGTCTTCCCAAATGAAAGACACAATTCTTTAGGTACTGGGGGAAAAAAAAAAAAAAAAAAAAAAAAAAAAAACTATGCATGACATCATCACCAAATCCTGTTTAAGAGTTGTCCACATTCTAATGGATTGGTCCAGACTTTGGATTCTGGCACTTTTGAAAGTCATGCCCCATGACACATGCAGAGTCCTCCTTCAGCCACACCAGGGAGGTCCTTCAAAGACTCTGAGAAGGCAGCTGCCTACCACGAGGTCTTTTGGGATCGTAGGATTCCAGGAGCTCACACCGAAGACAGCTTGGCTGCCTCTGAGCCTTGGATGTGCTGGTACAGCTGCGAAGCAGCTAACTTTGGCAGCCATAGATCATGGAGGCTTTGTCTCTGCTTCTCTCAGAATAGCTTTTCATCCGGAGACTCATAACATCTCTCAAAACAAACACAGGAAGAAGATGGGAAGCAAACATCAATGATTGCTTTAAAGAAAGACTCTATTCTGAATCTTTGGGTTTTGATATATGGCTATAGTATGTAGAACTGATCATTTCTGGTTTATGAACATTTGGGACGATGTAGACAGAATGATGGGTTTAGATTTGGAGCAATTTGGATTCGAGTTCCAGCTTTGTCTGCAGTTCGTGAGTAACTTAGCTTCTTTGACCTTGGTTTCCTCATCTGTAAATTGAGAAGGTTTAACCAGATGATCTTTGACCTCATGATTCTATGAAAAGTGAATGTTGGAAGCACATGTTCACCTTCTCCAGTTACCAGCTGTGAGAATGTGACTGGACCAAATGGTGCTAACTGTTGAAATGTTTTAGGTTGAAGGGGAAACACTAACTGTCGAAACGTTTTAGGCTGAAGGGGAAGCTTTCTGAAATGGGACAAGGGCACCTCATGTTGAAACCTGTAGCTGGTCAACTCTCTGAAGCCAGGACTGACTGACTGACATTTGCTTCTGCCTCCTACCTCCCATTTGTTTTAGTTGGACCAGAAAGGACTCAACTGAGGACCAAAAAAAAAAAAAAAAATCTGAAATCAGTATTGTGTTAATAAGTAGTTTTTTGAACAGTTATGAATCAGATATTTGACAAAGTTTTAAAATTTTTGTTTCTTGTAATTGATAGGTAATTGTTATCGGGTAATTCAATCTCTTCCAGTTAACAACTGTCTCTTTGGGGTAAACACTGGGTTAAATATTTTAATATCAGGATCATACCTCTGTTCTCAAGGAAACTCCCTCTACCTTCCCTTGCCCCTAGATGGCTTCTGGTAGGGAGGAGTTCCCTCTTAAGGAAGTTGAGAGAGGCTTTCTTAGTTCAAGAGATCCTCTGGGTCTTTTTGGCTTCTACTGAAAATGCCTGGGAACTACCTTCTCACCACGTGGATTTCCACCAAGCATGGCTAATCCTGCTTAGACTTTTGGAATCTCATGTGAGCATCCAGCATTTTGCCATTAATTCTGTATTTAAGGTGCTGACACTTTGAGAACTTGGACTCCAGGCCTTGCTTGATTCATGAACCTAGCTTGGGCAATAGGAGATTTTCAATCTCTTATATGCCACCCAAGACCCGGGGAATCAGTGACACTACGTCAGCCACTTGCCATTTGCCAAATTCTTCCATATTATAATTTCTAATCTACTTTAGCTTTCCTCACCCCATGCCACAGTAGTGCAGGAGGCCTGGTGAGGTTGTCTCCTCCCAGGCTGGCCCCAGACGCCTATTGCCCTGTCTCATTGTAAAATAGCACACTCATTGATGAGTGGTGATTGTCATGGAAAGGACGGAGGTGGTTGCTCTCATGCCCTATATGCACCATCATGATTTCTGCACTCCCAAGACAGTAGCTCATCTTCAGTGAAAAGGTTTCCCAAGTGAGGTTGGCATGTGTGTGCGTGTGCATGTGTGTGACTGACTGCATGTGTAAATGCATCATGCCTTAGAGCAGAGGTTCTTGACATTAGCATGCAGATGATGACCTGGAGGACTTGTCAAAACAGACTGCTGCTGAGGCTGGGGTTGTGGCTCAGCAGTAACGTGCTCGCCTAGCACATATGAGGAACTGGGTTGATCCTCAGCACAACATAAAAATGAAATAAAGATATTGTGTCCACCGACAACTAAAAATTAATATTAAAAAAAAACAGACTGCTGGTCCCACTCCCAGTTTTTGATTCTGTAAATCTAGAGTGGAACCCAAGAATTTGTATTTTTATTTTATTTTTATATCTATTTTTAATTCTTTAAAATTCTTTTTAGATATACATGACAGTAGAGTGTATTTTGACATATTATATGTACATGGGGTAAAACTTCTCATTCTTATGGTTATGCATGATGTGGAGTTACACTGGTCATGTATTCATATATTTACATAGGAAAGTTAAAATCAGCATACTGCAGTGATACAACTGCATCAATGTTTATAAAAGTTCAATTCACAATAGCCAAACTGTGGAACCAACCTAGATGCCCTTCAAAAGATGAATGAAGAAAAGGTGGTATATATACACAATGGAATTTACTCAACCATAAAGAAGAAGGAAATTATGTCATTTGTTGGTAAATGTCTGGAACTGGAGACTATCATGTTAAGTGAAACAAGCCAGTCCCCCAAACTAAAGGCTGAATGTTCTCTCTATGTGGTTGCTAACCCACAATAAGCGGGGGTGGGAAGGGGAAGAATAGAAGTCCATTGGATTAGACAATGGGGAACAAAGGGAAGGGAAGGGGCAGGGAAATAGGAAAGATAGTAGAATGAATTGAACATAACTTTCCTTTTCTTGTATTTGAATACACATGGATGGAACCAGAGACTACCATGCTAAGTGAAATAAGCCAATCCCCCCAAAAAACAAAGGCCAAATATTCTCTGTGATATGGGGATGCTAATTCACAATAAGGTGTGTTGGGCGGGGTGGGGAGTAGAAGTTCATTGGATTAGACAAAGGGGAATGAAGGGAAGGGAGGGGAGTTGTGAATAGGAAAGTATTTGTATTTTTTTTAAATATTTTTTTAGTTGTAGATGGACACAATGCCTTTATTTTATTTGTTTACTTTTACGTGGTGCCAGGGATTAAACCCAGTGCCTCACACATGCTAGGCAAGTGCTCTACCACTGAGTCACAACCCCAGCCTTTAAAAAAAAAAAAAAAAAAAACTTTATTTTTTAGTTGTGGTTGGACACAATAATTTATATTTTTAACAAGTTCCAGGTGATGCTGGTGCTACTGGTCCTGGGACCACACTCACCTAGAATCCCCAGGCTCTGGTGCTGCACATAGGTTGTAGTGAAAGCAGTGCAGTGTTTGAGTACAAATTATATGCTTGGAAACCTGAAGGTATATAGTTTTGCATTCTGAGCCTTATCACTGGACTCCGATTAAAGAATAAGTCTCAAAAATTAATAGATGAGTGAGTTACCTATTTATATTATTAGATTATATATTTTCTGGTGCCCTATCTTTTTCTTTGATGTGTTTTCAGGTTCCTAATCTGACTGATCCTACAGTGAAGGCAATTATACCCAGCGTGTGATTTGAGGTCACTTAAAGAGCTTTGTCTAGCTATGTATGTATCTAAAAAATTCAGGCTAGCCCTATGCTCAGACACCAGCCCTTCAGGCTTGGTTCTTTCAGGAGGAGGAAACAGAGAGAGCAAAGGTCAGTCTGCCTAGGACACAGGCTTCATCTCTTGCAATGCTTCCTCACAAACATGCATTGAAGCTTTTTTAAAATTAATAGCTTGGGGGCTGGAGATGTGGCTCAAGCGGTAGCGCACTCGCCTGGCATGCGGGCGGCCTGGGTTCGATCCTCAGCACCACATACAAACAAAGATGTTATGTCCACCAAATACTAAAAAATAAATATTAAAAAACTAAAAAAAAAATTAACAGCTTGATCTACAAACCATAAAGTTCACTCATTTTAAATGTACAATTCTATCATTTAGTTCATTTACACAGTTGCACAAAAATCTCCCCAATCTCATTTTAGAACATTTTTCATACCACCTAAAAAACACTCACACTCTTATACAATGACTTTTCTTTTCATACTCTGTCCCAGGCACCCATTCATCTTTCTGTCTCTATACGTTTGCCTTTTCTGGACATTGCCTATAGAATTGATCCTTCTTATTCATGGATTCTGTATCTAAGAACTAAACCAATAATGAATTGAAAATATTTGGAAAAAATTGCATCTCTACTGAATGAGTGTACACACACACACACACACACACACACACACACCATTTTCTTGTTATTCTCTAAACAACACAGTATAACAATATATACATAGCATTTACCTTGAATTAGGTATCATAAGGGAAAACATGCATAAGCTATATGTAAATACTGCACCAATTTATATGAAGGACTGGAGCAGCTACAGAGTTTGGCATCCTGGGGGAGACCTTGAACCAGCCCTCCAAGAATATGGAGAGACAATTATGGAGGAACCCCACAGTGTGTGTCCTTTTGTCTGGTTTGTTTCACTCCATAATGCTCTGGCGGCTCACCTAGGCTGTAGCCTGTATTAGAACTCCATCAAACACTGACTTTCATCAGCTACACAGGCTTCTTTCTCGGTATTTCTGCTCTAACTCTTCTAGCGTAGGTGCTTGTCACTCACTGTGTAATCTCTGACCAGTAGCATCAATGTCACATGGGAGACACTCCATGTGGATAATCAGGATCTGCATTTGAGCAAGATCCCAAGTGACTGCTGTGCATGTTACAGGTTGAGAAATGCTGGTGAGATAAGCTCTTTACCTCTGTCTGAATCCTGAACCCTGAGCCTCCTACAAACTGCCACCTGGGATTACCCCCTAAAGTGCCAATCTCCATATGCTGCCCCATTTCTTAAGCAACTTAGGAGGCTTCCTATTAACTGTTTGAGTGCTGAGTCCCCATTACTCAAGTGTGATAGTAAAGCTTTCTAAAATCACCTCTGCTCTACTTACTGAAGCTTCTTACCATCAACACTCCAAAAGACTCAGTTGTTGACCTGCCAGACCCATCACGGTACTTTGACTGCACTGTGATCAGTCTCTCATTCAAGTATCTCACTGAGCCTTTCTTCCCTCTGCTCTGATGAAGTCTACCAGAGGACCAGTTCAGGTGCCATCCCCACCTCCCCGACCCCACAAAGGACCTTCCCCAAACTATAGATTTATTTTAAACTTTGTTCATGAAATATTTATTTTGTATCTTTTAAAACTTATTTTACCTTTAAAATAAATAAAAATAAAGACTTATTTTATTTTTAATATACTTAATAAAAACTGAGTCCTGTGGTTACTTTTTGGGTGCTTGTAGTGATGATGATGACAGACACATAAATGAGAACTTATAATTTATGAATACCCTAACTTATCCCATCTTGATTGTATAATCTGTATATATTATTAGTATGAAAATATAAGACTCCAGAAAAGAAAGGTTATTTTTTACAGGTCTTTGGTTGTGCATACTAGGTGTGCCCTGGCCACACAGCAGGTACTTCATAAATTCTGCAGGGATGAATACCAGGCAAGAAAAAGGATGATGATGTTTCCCCAGAAGGAAAGAAATGACTTCAATAGAGTTTACATAGGAAACTGATAAAGGGCAGATGATAAAAATGTAACTACTACACCTTTGTGGTTATTTATTGAAGACTGTAGGAAATCTTTTGATATTTGTGACCTCATACAATTTTCCTTAGATCTCTATTGCTCCTGTTTAGGAGGTGCTTCTCTTGTTCATCCATGTAAATGAGGAAACTGAGGCTCAAAGAAATTATGCTCGTTAGCTGAGGCCTACAGCTGATAAATAGCAGAGCCGAGTCAAATCCAAGTGTCTGACTTGAACTGTTCCTTATCATTGAAGCAGTCCCACCAAGGGAGCGCAGCAACAGGCCTGGGACAACTGGGGTCCTGGAGGTTGTGACTATTTTTCCAAGTCAGGAAGTGTTTCCACAGGCAATATTCCTGTTTTCATTGGAACACTGGTGAGATTTAAAGTCACCCATGAATTTCCTCCTTTGCGTCAGAGGACACTCAAAAGGAACAACTCAACGGATACAGATGGACTCCACCAGCTTCCTTGGCCGAGTTCTTCTCATTCTTTATTGGTTGTAAGTGGCCTGGGGACTGACTAGTCTCTCTGAACATAATGCCTCTGCTTTAATTTCATCAGGAGTGAGCAGGAGGACAAAGGTGACTCTGACACTGTTGGACTGGAGCTATAGATAGGAGGTAAACTATTTCATCCACTCAGCTACCTCCCCAAAGGTCACATGGAACTTGGTGATATTGCCAACCGATAAGCTTTCAATAGCATCAAATAGCCAAACCCTGAAAAAATGTATATCTTTATTCCATGTTTATGCAGTTATTGCTTAGCAAACCCCACACTGCTTTCACTAGACAAAAAGAAAATGAAGGAGGAGAAGGAAGAGGAAGAGGAGAAGAAATAATGAGGACTTTTTACAGCTCATAGTTTCAAATACAATTTCTTTAAAGCCATTCCATTCCATCAGAATGAAGTGGAATGGAGGAATATAGAAAGCTGGAGCCAGGAGAGGTGGCACGATGATCCAGTTCTGGGTTTCCCAGGGGGTCCTTAGGGGAAGGCATTCTGTGGAGGTCCTTTCCAGTCATTTTACAATATGCAGATATATCACTAGTCTATTGCTGCAAAACAAGTTACCATAAATTTAGCAGCATAAAGCAACATCTATTGATAAGCTTATGGTTCTATAGGTCAGACCTATATCTAGGTTCTCTGCTCAAGGATTCACAAGCCTGGAATCAAGGTGTTGGCCTGGCCAGGTTCCCATGAAGAGGCTCAGGGGAAGTGTCCACTTCCAAGCTCATTGTTATTGAACCCACAGGACTGAGGTCCGTCTCCTCACTGACTGTTAGTAGGGACTGTTCTCAGTTCCTGGAGATGTCCACATTCCTCGCCTTGCCCCCTACCCATCTGGAAGACACCAAAAATGTGTTGAATCCTTCTTGTGCTTCACATCTCTGGCTTCCTGTTTGGCATCAGCCACAATAAACTCTCCACTTTTAAAGGGTTTATATAATTAGGTCAAGTCTACTCAGATAATCTCCCTACTTTAATTTCAAGGGATTTGAAGTTTTAAGTACATCCCCCAAATTTGTTCAAAGCAGTACTTTGATTCATGTTTGACTGAATTCATGGGAGGAAATGTGTTCTCTAGTGCTGGGATTCTTGGGGGCCATCTTGGAATTCTACCTGCCCCAGGAAGAATACAGGTGGGGCTTTCTTCCCCAGTTCTCTTCGACCAGAGTTGACTTATTTTGATGGGTTTTCAATTTTGTGCCTTGTACATTTTTCAGTGAATGGGTATTTGGTTTAAATAATGATTTCAATTTTATAGATGAGGAGGCTGAAGCCTAGAGACATCATAGATGTCATAGCCCAGAATGAATCAAGGAGATACAGGTGGCCAATGGTGGACTTGGTACTGCACCCCAAGCCTCTGACACCAGGTCCACTGCCCTTCAGCAGCACCCACACTGAGAAGGCTGCCTTCATCCTTCTCCCCAACCAACTTCTTAGAATCTCACAGTATCTTAGTGGGCCCCCTTGCATGATTCCTGAAAGGTGTTTATTATTATTGTTATTATAGGTCTATCTAGTTCAGAGCAGTATGAGTAATTATCCCTGATTTGGGTTACTATGAGAAATAACTATTGACATTACTCGGAGAGGTGATTAATTTCCTGCAGGGGGGTGGGCAATGCATGCTTCTTTTCCCTCCTCAGGGTTCCTTTTCCTCCTGTGAATCCTTCTGTGTACAAAGTGAACGTTCACCACAGAGCTCAGAAAATGCTGGGAGCTGAACTGGAGGTGTGGTTTGCAAGAAATGTAAAAGGCAATTGTGTTCTGTGACAGTTCTCGGAAGTCCCACCTGTGCTCTATGTACAGACAGTGGCAGCATCAACAAGCCGACTTTGGCTCATCTCCCTGAACTAAAGCCCCAGGCATCAATCATTCAATGGATTCACTGATTAAAACACCTTTATCTCTGCTCTTTGAAGGAAAAATGAGGGTGCTCTGGGCAGAACTTGAGAATAGGAGTTTCCCACAAACCCTGGGCTCTCCTATTCCCTCTCAATGTTGTGCCCTCCACTGTTAATATACACAACCCCCTAAAATCATGAAAATGGACAATCCACAATAAATATTGTTCCATGAACACTGGACAAAAACTATATTCATACCAAGAACAGCACCTTTCAAAGTTTTTGAATTACAACCATAGCAGAAACTATACAGTACATTAAATTCAGCATTCTACTCTCATTGTATACAACTGCATATGCATAAATAAAAAGGGAATAAAAGTTTAATAAAATGATATCCTTGCTATTAATAATTTCTACTCTAGATTATTTTTTTAATGTTGTTTGAGACCCATTAATGCTTGTAGCCTGGTCAGGTAAAGGTGTCCTGGATCCTCCAGGAGGCTTTAGTGAGTCCTTACTGATGACCCATGTTCCTTCCACAATGAGTATGGGTCCTGAAGATTAAAGTTATTCCTAAGAAAGGGGAGCAGAGTGCCAGGATTTTATTTGGGTCCAGAGCTCTGGTTCTTGTGTAAAAGTGGATGGAATGGTATATCTGCCTTTGGTATCATTCATTCAATTGAAACAAATACTTAGTAAACATTACAACCTTCAAATGGAAGGCATGTAACCCCAATGATAACTCATATTAAGAAACTCGTTTGAATTACACACTATTTTAATTAACCCTCTTTATAGTCCCTGAAAAGGCATTTTTATTTTACTTGTACCCATGAAAAAATTAAGGCTCAGAAAGGTTGTGACCTTCCCAGAATAATGTGTGTTGGTGGGAAAGAACCCACTGGTCACAAAGCAGAGGCTGTGCTGTCTGTAATCTGGACATTTGACACAAATAAACACACAAACCAAAAACAAACTGCTTATGTGACATTTGCTGTTGGTTGGGATTTAAAATCCATACAAGTGGATTAGGAAGACCTGACCATTGAAGGCTCTGAAAGAAATACCTCTATTCCTGGTATTCAACTTCTCGGATCCTGGGAGAAGATAATCAATGACCTATAGAAGGGCTGTGAGGGGCCAGACAGGGATTTCCAGCACCCTCTTCTCTCCCACCTCCAGTGGCCTCAGATGCTGGATTCTGACATTTGGGCTGGAGGGGGGATTTGAGAGATGCAGGTAAACCTCAGGGAAGGGAATGAAGGGGGAAGGGGACATATGGGAAGAAAGTAGGAGGTCAAGTTAAACTAGGATCCACCCAAGGCTTTCTCATCCTTGGCTCCAATCAAGCTAACCCTCAGGACACACACATGCACATGCACACACACACACACACACACACACACACGCTCACTCATGATTGTGTCCATTAACATCCAGTTATCAATAGCCAATTGTGTTGCACGTCACGAACTTCCAGAGCCTTCATTTTGTCATCTCTACAAGTGAAATAAGAATGTTCTTTCGGGGACTGCAAAGAAGAATAATTAAGATAATGTGTAATTCAGAGTAGCTTCTCAATAAACTAGTTATCTTTAATTTACAGCTCTCTCTGTTGGCCCTAATATTTTACAAGTTACCTTATCAATTTATCTTCAAGCCCCCGAAGACACAGCACATGGAAAGAGAAGTAGTCTAGAATTCCGCGTCCTAGTATGAGGACTGTTGTTTAAAAATTGTTTGACTTCCTTTTCTGGGACTCTTTTCCTATCTGTAAAGTGAGAATATCAATCACCTTTCCCAATACACTGTTTTGGGATAGTTGTGCAAAGACAGTTCTGCAAAACATATTATTCTTTGAAGGAAGAAGTCATTCTAACAGACTCCACCAGCAATTTGAGTGATTTAAAAGTATTTGTCATGGTTTTTAAAATATTCCATTAGGGGGCTGGATCGCTTAAAGAACCTTTCTTTTCCCACAGAAAGCCTGGGCATGGTGGAAACCAAGATTCTGACATAAGCGGATTAGTTAAGCCACAGCACACCTGTTAGCAGCAAGCAGTAGTAGGAAAAAATAATGGCTGCATCTGCTGAAATGGTGAACATTCCCTTTGCCTGCTATACCAGTGTAGCCAGAATACAGAGAGGAATGGCCTAGATTGAAGTGGAAAATGTGGTCAGGAGGCTCATCTTGCAGGGCCTTATACATACCATGGAAGGAAGCTGAATTCTTTTCAAGTGCAATGGGACACACAAAATAGTTAAAGCCCATTGGTGATTCTTTTTTTCCCAGCATGAATGCAAAGGGGGCTGTTTGGAGGAAATGATGGCCTCCTCCTTCTCAGAGGACTTGCCAGGTTGAGAAAGTCAATGACTCATCAATCCTCAGGTCACCGGCTGCTTCATCAGTCCCCAGCCTCTCACTCTTCCTGTCACCACCTCCACAGGAAAGAGGGATACCGAGGGGCAAGCAAGGGCCTGGTGCATGTGCCCAAGGCCTCTGGAATGGGGTCTTCTCCTTGGACCACCTCATGTCCCCTGCAATCTCTGCAGATCTACTCCCCCACAAGGGGAAGAGAAAAGGGCTGAGCGCAGATGAAGAAGGAAACTCAAATCCACTTCCAGCACCTCTTCCCAGTTCTGAAGATAAATGACAAATCCCATGCAGTAGTCTGAAATAAACAGACTACTGATATCTGTTATTTATTTATTATTTATTATAAACCACAGATGTCCAGGTTTTAAAATCCAGAACCTGTGAATGTTACCTTACATGGCAAGAGAAACTTTGGAGACGTGATGAAGGAAAGCGGGTGAACTTCAATAGCTAAAAAAGGCAAAAAAAAAAAAAAAAAAAAAAAAAAAAAAAGAACGGATTCTCTCAGAACCTCCAAAAGGAACCAAATCAAACATTTTGACTTTAGCCTAGAAACTGATTTCAGACTTCTTACTTCTCTAAGAGAATAAGTTTGTATATTTTTTGGCACTAGGGATTGAACCTCGGGGCACTTAACCACTGAGCCATCTCCCCAGCCCCTTTTTATATTTTATTTAGAGATAGGGTCTCACTGAGTTACTTAGCACCTCACTAAGTTGCTGCCTTTAAACTCACAATCCTCCTGCCTCAGCCTCCCAAGCCTCAGGGATTAGAGGAGTGTGCCATGGTGCCCAGCTAAATTTGTATTATCTTAACCCACTAAATTTGTGGTAATTTGTTGCAGCAGCAATGAGGAACTAACACACCCCCACTTCCTAAACTTCTCCTCAAACTCTGAAATGCTGGACCTTAATCCTATTCATTCTTAGGAGGGCTTAGTGTTTGGGGAATCAGAGCCTGAGTACTGAACACTCCCAAAACTGTTCTACTCCAGCTCTGTCACTTGTCTGTTTGGTCAGCCTTAGGTGAGTCCTGGCCCTTCTCCCACTCTTCTCATCTGTAGAGGAGATAAAAACACCTACTTTTAAAGGTAATTGTGGGACTCAGACAGCAAATATGGCCTCTGGCAAATAAGCGGCCCCAGTGCATGACATTGGGAAACTCCAAAATCAAGAAGGCAGGGTTATGATCTATATTGCTAAGGACATCTTGAACTTGACCTGAGATAGCTGGTATCCTCCAGCTGAGGGTGCAGACCTAGACAGAAGGCTGCATGTGTCTGAGCAGAGTGAACCACCCTACACAGGTCCCTATTGACCCTAGTATCCCTGGCAGCCCTGGGACCAACCTGACATTGTCCTAACCT
This sequence comes from Urocitellus parryii, assembly GCF_045843805.1. Taxonomy (NCBI): domain Eukaryota; kingdom Metazoa; phylum Chordata; class Mammalia; order Rodentia; family Sciuridae; genus Urocitellus; species Urocitellus parryii. The sequence continues at coordinate 44,059,840 of NC_135531.1, read as the reverse complement.
GGCCAACATGGACACACCAATCTTTGCTGTAATGTAGCAGTCTACGTTCCATGAGGGGAGGAGGTAAGGGCAGGAAGACCCTTGCAAGGCTTTGGTCACACACAATCCTGGTGTGGGCGGAGCTCAAAGCCATGGGCCTCACAGGGCTTCTGTTGTCTGCACTCCTGCCCTTGCACTGCACTCTTCTCAGAGAACTCGAGACAAGTTGTAGCAAAGGGGAAAGGATTCTGTGGCCCTAGATTTGGACCCCAAATCTCAGTGGCTTCTGTGGCGACTGACATGTATCCAGAAGGAAACTTCCCAGTGACAGGGCTGATACCCTTGAGACAACATCTTGTGAAACAGAATGAAACAAACATTCTCTGGATGTCACCTGAAGAGCCAACTTAAAATAGGTTTCGTGTCCAGGAAAATATCACCTGTCAAATAAATAAGTTCCATATAAGGAATTCCATTAACCAGCAGGGCAGGCAGGCACCTGGACACACCTTTTCTGTTGGGTGACTCATTCCCAGGAGGGAGCTTGATCAGAAACAAGGACGTCTTGCTCTGTTCTGCTTAGCCTGAATCTTAGGGAAAGGAAATGTCCCCTTCCATGAGACCTCTTCAGCTCTCACTAATGCCTCCATTGCCAACACAAACTTATTCTACCTCCAAAATACAACTTCCTTAAGGGCCTGTGGCTGGTTTGGAAAACTCAATGTTATAATCTAGAATCTTGGACTTGGGGATGCCCTTGGAGTACAGAGACTTAAATAATGTTGCATATGGTGAAATGGTATCTCGTCCGGTGATTTGTCCCAAGTTTGCCAGAAGGGGAGTGACAGGTCAAGGGCTCACTCTCAGCTTTGCTACATCCTGGCATGTGTTCTTGCCCTGCAACATGCTGAGCCATAACATTGGCCTTTTAGGCATCAATTCTGAAATCCACTGGTGTCTAGTTGACCAGAGTAGGTAACTACAGCAAGGCAGAGAGCAGGTCCAAAGAACTGGATATATTTTTTAAGGCTGGGTTTGAGAAGGAGCTATCGGTGCTGCAGTGAGGAGCAAAGGCACAGCTTTAGCCCAGCTAGAATCTTCAAGGCTTCAAGGATCTGGGCCAAAACAAACTTCTTTCCCTGACTTGATAAGTGGCTATACTTCCTTTGTCTTTATTCTCAGTCCATTTTCTATTCTAATTGCTTGTAAATGAATCATATTTAAGAGCTTCAAAAGGAACAGGCATAGATACTAAACTTTCCAAAATTTTCAGAGGAGGAAAACAATCTTTGGTACCATTTAGTCCAACTGACTCAGTTCTCTCAAATGAGTGTGTTGAGGCTTCAAAGAGGTTAAATGACTTACTTGCCCATGACAGTACCTGTCCAATAGAACAGTCAGCAGTGTTGAAAGTATTCTATATTTGTGCTGCCCAATATGGAAGCAATTAGCTTTATGTGGCTACTGAACACTGAAAATGTGGGTAGTGCTGGTGGGAAACTAAATTTGTAATAACTGTTTTTGATTTTAATTGATTTAGGTTTAAATAGCTACATGTGGTGGGTGGCTACTATATTGGACAATATAGGTCCAAGGTCACAGAACTGGGATGCAATACCAGGTCTCTGATTTTAAAATCATTTTCTTTTTCTTCTGTTCTCATGCAAAAGTCCAGGTCAAGTTGGGCTTCTTCAATGGAACAAGAGACTTATGGTGCCAGGTTCCTTGACAAAGCTTTCAAGTGGGCAGTGGTTAGAGGTGTCCTGGGAGATATCACTAGAGAAATGGAGAAGATTCTTCTTCTAACTATTTGAAAATATGAGCTTCTCCAGGGTACAAGAGGAACAGAGAAGTTCACTCATTCATTCTTTCATTAAGGAAATAGTGAATATCCACAATGAGTCTGGTATGTGCTAGTCAGTGGGGACTATATTGGTTACTTGGTATGTTTGATGATTAGGCTTTCTGAAGATGAATGATAAAAGGTGCCACAAGAGTTCAGAGATGAGCAAGCCATTTGTTACTGGTCAAAATTCCCAGCTTTCTTTGGCAAATACTCCAGGTTGTGCTGTAGAAACACATATCTATGACACACTCATTTGGTTTAGTATGGATGAGACATCCAGACTTTCGGACAGCAACTTGATTTTCTCTGGATCAAGACTGGTTTTTTTCCCTGAACTACACTTGGGAACGTATAATATAGTCATGACTAGGAGGATGATCACATGGGTAGTTTTAGTTTGGTTTAGAGGCCCAAGTTCTATAGAGAATAAGCCCCAGCATTATTCTGGCTTCTAAGTAAGGTGAATAAAGCCAACTTGCTCCCTTCTTTCATGGGTGACAATGGGTTTAAATACAGTCTAAAAAGACACAGGTGTACAAATAGCTAAAATTCAAAGAAAGGTCAGATAAAAGGTATAGCTTTCAGGATGAAGAAGCAGTTACTTTTACAGGAAAGAATCAGAAAAAATATATATATATATTGAAATAATAACTCTGGAGGGACTTTTGAAATATTCTGTCAGACAAAGGTGTAAGAGGGCATTCAGAGGAAGAAAATGGCAAAAGCAAAGAATCCGAGATAGGAGAGGTCAGAGGATAATGAGGAAGAGGAAACTACAGTATTGAGTTGGAACACAGGGACTCTAGGTGGGGCAGTCGTGGAGAGCCTGATCATCTTAGAAATTTGGACTTCACTTTATAGTCAACAGGGAGCCAGTGAAGGCATTTGAGCCCTGGAGTAATAGGATTAAGTTAACATGGATTAATCTCGAGACAGAAAGATGGAGCGTGGTGAGGGGAAGCTGAAGCTATGAAACCTGTCAGTGATTACTGGTGTAGTCCAGGAAAAGGGGTCATGGGCCTGAATAAGAACAGTGGCCAACAATTATGGATAGCCACTGTGTAGCCTTTACCTGACTGAATGAAAGGGGAAGATCAAAGTCGAGAATGGTGCTGAGGTTCCAAGCCCAACTGACCAAAGAGAAATAGAGAGGTCAAGAGAAATAGGGGAGCCAAGAGAAAAAGCTAGTTTGGGAAAAATTTGACCATCTTGATAGAAATGTCCAAGCACAACAAGATGGAAGATGGGCATCGAGAGCTAGATGTCAGGCAATCAGGAAGAGGTAGTTCACAGAATCAAAGAGGAACTTGTTGAGTTCATAGGAGTTCATGAACAAAGCAAGTGAGATGAGAAAGGACAGCTCTTAAGAAATGGTAAGGAGACAGATGAAGGAAAGGAGGCTTGGGGCAAGGATACCCCAGAGCCAAGGGGAGCGATGTCATACAATCCAGTTAGTCAATTAAGTCTATGCATCCTGCTCCTATTGCTGGAGATTGACCTTAAATGAACAAGACAAAATGTCCTTACCTTCAAGGAGCTTGCTATCCAGAGGAAAAGACAGGTAAAGCAAGTACTCAAAGAAACTCACAAATAGTTACAGATAACAATAATAGTTAGGAAATAAATAAGCTAGATGCTTTGATAGAGGATATTAAGAATGGATCAGGTGACTGGGGTGTGGCTCAGAGGTAGAGCGCTTGTCTCCCACATGTTAGGCACTGGGTTTGATCCTCAGCACCACATAAAAGTAAGTAAACAAAATAAAAGTACTGTGTCCATGTACAACTAAAAAATATTTTTTTTAAAAAAAAAAGAAAGAATGGATCAGACTGGGTGCAGTAGTGCATGCCTGTAATCCTAGCGGCTCTGGAGGCTGAGGCAGGAGGATCGCAAGTTCAAAGACAGCCTCAACAATAGCAAAGCCCCGAGCAACTCAGTGAGACCCTTGTCTCTAAATAAAATACAAAATAGGGCTGGGGATTGGCTCCGTGGTTGAGTGCCCCTGAATTCAATCCCCAGTTACCATGACCCCCCCCCCAAAAAAATGGATCAGGCTGGGGATATGACTCAATGGTAGGACATGTGCTTAGCATGCACAAGGGTTCAATCTTCAGTGTTTCAAAAAAGAGAGAGAATGGATGACACATCCTTTTAAGGAGGTGAAGAGGTGATGGGGAAGACTTCTTTCTGCAGCTGTCATTTTAGTTGAAATGTGTGGGTGAGAAGGGCCTGGCCAAGGTAGAGGAGAAGATGAGCTTCTCAGCAGAGGGAAGAGCAACAGGCAACGGTGGCAAGACAGGAAAGAGCTTGGCTCACTGAAGATACCAGCACATGGCTGGGTTGACAGAAAAAAAAAAGAGCCTAGGGAAGACAACAAGAGGTAATGTTGGAAGGATAGGCAGGGGTCAGACAAAATGAAACCTATGTAAGAGCAAAGGTCAACAGTATGAAACTGAAAACAGAAACAGAACTCACAGAGAGAAGAGATGGAGAGAAGACCACTGGATTCCACCTCCAGGACTCAACTCAGAAGCCACTGGACCTCATCAGTGGTCTCCAAAAGGAGCAGAGGAAAGAGATGGTGGCTGAAGTTAGTTTGCAGTGTTGACTTGAAGCATCTGTAAATTTGGTGGTGAAAGGGAGAAAGGAGGTAGATCTCCTCAGGAACCTGAGACCGTACACATCTCAGACATTAGACATCATGCTGAAGGTCACAAACCAAGGCTCATTTGTCTCACTGTGGCAGAAGTTGTACAGGAAAAATGGAAACCCTACTCAAAACTGTGCCAAGCCCCTGGGAAGGCTGGATACAAAGCCGGCGTTCTCACTGGGTATAAAGACTAGGGCAGAAGCCACTGGTAGGGATGGGCCCATCTCTGGTGGCACAGCTGGCCTTTGCAGCTCATGACTGATGGCAAGGCTCAGGCTTTGGAGAGGGATTAGGAAAGCCCCAGGCCTGGGTAGCCAGCTAGGGAAGAGACTGCCATCCAAAATGTGGCTTCACACAGTGCACTTGACTCATGGGTGTTGACAATTGCAGTGTAATTTTAATTATACTAGACAGTGTTTCGTAATACCTCCTGTCAACCAATATTTTGTAAAAGGCCATGAAGTTTTAATAGTTGGCTGCTCCAAGAGAGCTCTCAGCTTTAAATCTAAACTGAAGCAGGCTGAGTGAGATTCGGGTTATAATTATAAGGGCTGAGAAGTGGCTGGGAATACTATAAATGCCAAATAAAAAAGAAACTCACTAACACGCAAGGCCTGCTGTGGAAGATGTGCTGACTCAACCCTCTGTTTGCTGCCCTGGGTCTTTGAACTCTTGTGGCAAAGGGCAGGACCTGGGACCCTAGTTGTGATGGCTCCACAGGAGGAGGAATGACCAAAATTCTCCTCCCTTGCTTTTCTGTGAGGCCGAGGTTTGTATGATGAGATCTTTGTGTAGAAATCCAGGAAGAAATCCAAGAAAGGGCAGCAGGAGGCACTCCACCTGTGTGCCCTGGCCTGGCTGGAGCAGTGTTTCTCAAGCTTCCTGTCCATCCGTGTCATCGACCTGTGACCTGTAAATAATGCTATGCCCTGACCATGCCTGGACCAAACGCATCAGAATCCTTACTGCAGGGCCTGAGCTTCAGAATCTCCATGGTAGGCTAAGTAATACATCTCCCCTCACCTTTCCTTCCTGAAAAAAAAAAAAATAAGCCCATGCCCTAATCCCCAGGGTCTGTGATCTGATCTTAGATGGGAAAAGGGACTTTGCAGGTTAAATTAGGAATGTTGAAATGAGGAAGTTATCCTGGGTTGTCAAGATCAGGTGAACCTGTTGCAATCACAAGGTATGAGATTCAGAGGAGAAAGGATAGGTGACAGTGGAATCAGAGATTAGAAACATGTTATTTGAAGATGGAGGAAGGGGCTGCAAGCCATGGGGAAACAGATGACCTCTAACTGGAAAGGCCAAGGAAACAGAATTTCCCTCACAGCCTCCAGAAGGAATGCAGGCCTGCTGATACCTTGACTTTGGCCCAGAGAGACTGATTTTGGATTTTTGAATTCCAGAATTGTAAGAGAATACATTTGTGTTGTCTTAAGCCAGCCAGAGTGTGGTATTTTGTTATAGCAGCCCAAGGAATCTAATATAACCTCGCTTGGTGATTCTAGTGACCAGCTGATGGTAAGAATCAATGATGGAGAATGTGGGTTGCAGCCAAGGAGCAGCAGCACCAGCATCACCAGGGAGTTTATTAGACATGCAGAGTCTCAGGCCCCATTCCAGACCCACCGAGTCCAATGCTGCCTTTTAACCAGATTCCCGATAATCTGAGTGGGTACTTGAGTTTGAAAAGTGCTGAATTCTAGAACAGTGGTTTGCCCCACTAGTTTTATTTTAGAATCTCCCAGAGCAACTAAAAAAAAAAAAATACAGAGTAGCAGGCCAGGAAGTGCTTGTTTTAGAAGATTTCTAGGTGACTTTAACATGAAGCCGGTGATGACAACTTGTGGTCTAGGTCAAAAGGTTTTCAGACTGAATCACCAGAAGAACTTGTTAAAAATTTAGGTTTGCTAGGCTTCATCCCATGGTTCTGATTCAGTAAGCCTGGGCTGGAGCCTTGGAGGATGGATTTTTAGCAAGCATCCCAGGACCTCTAATTACAAAGGGGCCTCTTCAGATCAGCCTGGTGTCTCCCTGCCTGCCTGCCTCTCTGCTCTGCTGTGATAGAGACAGCTTGCTTCCTCTGCAGTGGGCATCATCCAGTGTTTGCTCATCTTTCAGACCATCTCTTTACCCTGTCTAAACAGAAAGGCTATAGATAGGCCTGAGGAGGTGGCTGGGTAGCAGCCAGCAAGTGCTCTCAGGAAGGAAGCATCATTCTTTTTTTTTTTTTTTTCTTTTCTTATTTTTTTTAACCATTTAAATTTTCTTAATATTTTTTATGCTATTTTTTATATTTATTGTAGCACCATTCCTAATTAGATTATTCATCCTGAGAAATGGATCTTGAGAAGTGGGTTCAGTGGCACTGAGGAAGCTAACAAGCAATGTGGCCAGGAGCCAGGGAGCAGCCAAAGGGAGATGTGGGAGCAGACCCACCTTACCCAGCCCTGCCCTGGGTTCCGCTGCCCAAGGCCTCATAACCAGAGCCATATACAGTGCCTCTTGCAGCCAAATGTCATGGAATCTTTCTCCTAGGTCTTTGTTCTTTCCAGGCTTTCACTCTGAATTTCTAAGTAGTATTTTGCTTTCAAGATGGGTTCTAGAAACGTAAAGAGCTGTTTAAGGCTTGGAATTTCAGCATGGTGAAAAACAAAAATCCTTCAACTCAGATTTGTCTCAAACCCAACTTATTCTTGTCTAGCACTCTAGTCTCATATTTATTGACTAAATAGTATCATCTTTGTAATAATATCATCGTGTTGAACCCTGGCTCTGCTATTAGTTGCATATATTTAAGCATCTTACTAGCTTTCCTGAGATATTTCTTCACCTATGAAGAAGTGATAGTTAAAGGGCTGGAGTGAAGATTGAGAGAGATGTCATACCTAAAACATAGTCTAGTACTTCAATAGATGATATATATTATTATTCATGCACATCATTAAGTTACTCAGCTTTCCAATACCATGACAATTAATTGATGAATCAAATTGAATAGAGGAAAGATTTATTTTGGCTCATGGTTTTAGTCTAGGGTGGCTTGGCCCAGCTGCTTTGGGCCTGTAGTGACACAGTGAGTCATGTTGGAGTTTGAGGCCTGTTCACCTCATGACAGCCAGAAGTGAAGCCTGAGAGAGGAAGAGGTGAAGTTCCCACCATGCCCACTAAGGGCACACCCCCCAATGACCTAACTTCCTCCCACTAGGCCCCACCTCCTAAAGGTTCTACAACCTCCTGATAGCAACACAGGCTGGTTACCAAGGCTTTAACACATGGGACTTTGGGGACACTTCCAAACCATAGCAATCATTTTATTCAGGAGTGAGATCCAATCATGTAAACCAGAGGAAAATTCAGATCCTGAAGTAATTTTAGAGGTAGTTCAGATGAAGGAGGGGATCGTCTCCAATCTCAGATAATTTTCTAGAGACTGTGTATAAAAACAAGATAATTTATGTGAAAGTTTGGAATAACCAAATGAGAATACTAAGGGCTCTCTAATACGGGGCTGAATTTCCATTGTTTGGGCTAATTTACAGCTTTAAAGAAAGCAGACTCTAATTTGTAGGTTTATCTGCTAAAGATGCAAAGAATTTTTCTCCAGTAGAAAAGATAACCCCAAAATTATCTTATAGTTTATTACAGTTTATGACCCTGTTGGATTTTAATCAGTTTGTATGTGACCCAGCAATCTTATCCTAACATTGCCTATAAATATACAGATTCTCCAATGCTCTTTAAACAATGATAATTGGATTAAAAAATTGACATATACTCTTTTCATATTTGCATGAGAATCATTTTGTCTTTTTGAAAGTGTCTGCTAATCTGTGATTTGTCCAAAGCTTGTCTCTTGGAAATATTAGTTCAAGGGAGGTCTTATCTGGTTCCATATTATGGATGTGTTTTTCCTGTCAGAGAATGCATAGGAAAAAATAGAAGAGGGAGATATGTAGAGAGAAGAGTGTTTATACATTGATAATACATTACTATTTTATTTTTTATTTTCTTCTTTGATCCCAAAGAACCTTTTTTTTAAAAAAAAATATTTATTTATTTATTAGTTATTGGCGGACACAACATCTTTGTTTGTATGTGGTGCTGGAGGATCGAACCCGGGCCGCACGCATACCAGGTGAGCGCGCTACGGCTTGAGCCACATCCCCAGCCCCCAAAGAACCTTATTCATATTGTAGCAACAGCAGTATGTGTCTGGTTCTTCATCAAGAGGTGAGCTCTCTGTATTACAAAAGTGATTCTCTCTCATGCATCTTTGTACTCCCAGCACCTAGCACAGAATTTGGCATTTCAAGGCAAATAAGTTATCTACCTGAAATGAACAAAGCTATCTAGGTTCTTGCAACTCCAGAGGTGGCCATGGATCAGAAGTATCCGTATGAGCTGGCAGGAGTCAGAATGCAGAATCTCTGACCTCCAGATCTACTGAATCAGGATCAGCACATTTCCCTGAGATGCCCAAATGATTCTATGCACTGCTGAAGCCCATTATTGGTTTGGGGATGGTGGCTGTGCTAATAGTGAGCAATGCTGATTTGGGCAAAGGAATTTGCAGTGATTGTCCCCAATTTTATGATTAAGCAGTGAATGCAAAGTTGAGATAGTAGCCTCAAGACCCAAAATGGGACAGATGATGTTTCTCAGGAAGGATTCTAGTTGGGTGGATAAAATCTTTAACTTTTTTGGGGCAAAGCATTAAATTTGCTTGGGCTGAAGGAATGGTTCATTCATTGAATCCAATTCATCAACCGAAGCCCTCATTGCCCTTGCTAGATTCTAGCTTGGGCCTTGAGCTTGTCCATACTAGGAGGGTCTGCCTCAATTTCTGTTGGCCCCAAGCCCAAACCAGTTGAAAGCCCAGGCTCTCCCTCTGTGAAATCATGGTGGTTTAATCATAAAATTTAAATCTCTATTTTTCATATCCAGAGCTTAAATTGTCAAGGATATTTGCCCATTATCCTTAATGAGAATCAAAAACCAAGAAAGAAAGACACCTTTGGAAGAGTCTCAGATACAACATCTTTAAAAAGGAGAGGTGGCTGAAAGAAATGACACTTTATTTCAGATATGAATCTAGAACTACAGAAGAGGGATCTTCAAAAATATTTGCAAAGAGATTTAACATCATTATTAATAAGTCACATGGGGGCTGGGGAGTGAGCTATTCTTCAATTGTCCCTTATACCCAACCTATCTATAAAAGAATACAGGTTTTACTTACTTTTCTGACAAAGAGATTAAACAACTCAGCAACTTAATAAGAATCAGCACACCAGAGTCTCTAGCTAGAGGAAGCCCCTATGTAGGGTCTCATATAGGGTCTGCAAACCCAGATGCTTCTAGAGCCAGATGAAGCAAATCTGAGAAGCCAATGAGTTGGGTGCTGGTAGGGGTAGTTAGTATCTGGGGAGACAGAAAGTGAAGGCTTAGAAAAGTCATTCATGCATTCCCATTTCTATTTTCTTATTTTTTTATTTAAAGAGAGAGAGAGAGAGAGAGAGAGAGAGAGAGAGAGAGAGAATTTTAATATTTATTTTTTAGTTATCGGCAGACACAACATCTTTGTTTGTATGTGGTGCTGAGGATTGAACCCGGGCCACACGCATGCCAGGCGAGCGCGCTACCACTTGAGCCACATCCCCAGCCCGCATTCCCATTTTTAAATACCATGAGAGGAATAAAACAATCTGAGGGCATAATTAGGTTCACTGTTTATGTTTCAGAAATTCAAGATCCCAAATATTCTGCCTAAGACTATTCAACTCTAACTTTTCTATAGAAAATAAATACTCCAAACTGTGACAATTCCTTATATTTACCCATGAAGGTGACATTCAGAATACAGTTGTATACAATGTGTGTGTGTGTGTGTGTGTGTGTGTGTGTGTGTGTGTAATAAGTCAAACAGGTTCAATTCTTACAATTGGTTATTTGGAAATTATCCAGTTGCTAACAACTAAAAGCAGCAGCTTTAAACCACACTGTACTGCAGTGAGAGAGTGAAAAGCCTAACCAAACCAGCAGTCTTTTCTATTCATCTGGCACACATTTTTACAAGGCTGTAAATAATTGTCTTTACAGGTCTTGGATGTTTTTGAGATAGTAGTAAAAATCTGTATGTTTTAAGAGAAAGATTCTTGTGTTGAAGATTTAATTGGTTGAGTACTTAGAAAAAGGCAATGTGTTCTTCCGAGAAGGCGACAATCAACAGCTGGACCCATCATCTTGGCCAGTTTGTTTTGCCCTAATGAAAGCCAGAGTGAACCACCAGACTAGAGGTTAGCAAAATGTGCAGCGACCACTGTCTCTAGATTCCTGCTCAGTTACATCTGGAAGCCACCCTGTGCTGCTTTCTTCATGCCAGGTCAGTCATTAGCGGCTGCTTTTCTGAGAGAAGGTAGAGAGAGGCAAGAAACCAAGCCAGTTAATCCTTTGGAGTCACCTCCCATGGTGGTGTGTTCACTTAGTGAACACAGGAGTTCTCTGTTCAGCATTGTTCTGTGTCCACAAAGCATAATTGTATTACTTTCCATGGGCTAGGTACATTCAATGCATTTTTAAAAATTTAATCTTCATGACAAATAAATATCAGTACACTTGGCATTCCTATTTTACAGATGAGGAAACAGGTTTAGAGTTTAACTTGCCCATGTGGTTGGGATTGGAACTGAGATCTATTTGCCTACCCAACCCAAGCTTTTAGACACCAACCTCTACTTCTTGCTTGAGGCTAAGCTTCCAAAGTCATGTTTGATGTGCATGGTTTTTGTTCACTTCTGTTTTCTATCGAAAATGAAATAGTAGACCTTGGCTAGGGCTTTGAGCTCCATATGTGGGGGATGCTGACCTTTTTTCTAGTTAAGGAGAGGAATTGGATGTGCCATTTACCAAAAGCCAAATGTTTAAAAAAAGAAAATCAGTTTTTCGGTTTTAGAGGATGAACTGGTGAGCCAGTAGAAATAGGTGTTTTTGCAGTATGGGTGTTTGAAAAGCAAATTTTCAAAAGGCAAATCCCATTGTTCTACTGATTTCAGTTATAAAACCAGAGCCACATTCCCACAGGCTAGAATGGAAAAGTCCAATTCTGTATTCACTGGGTTGAAAACTTTTGGCAAGAAGTTTGGCCAAATGACCTGGCTCAGTCCAGGGAGGGCAGAAAGCAGAAAGTTACAGTCCTCTCCTGACCTGCAATCTCCTGTCCAGGATAAGCCCCTTCCTGTTCTTCCCCTGCTCTCCAACAAATTTGTCATAATCTCCATCCTAGCTCTCAGTACTGCTTCCTATGATTCTATCCACTTTATTTATTAAATCAAATAATAGCACAAGGTCTGCAATATCCCACTTTAATGTAGGAATAATCATCTCATGCAGGTTTATAGAAAAAATTTCAGTTCTGAATTTAATACATTCTGTTCTTTTGAACATCCATGGATTTAACTTGCCTCAATCAAGATGTGTCTTTGAAATAATAGAGAATTTAAAACAATGAATTAAAATTTGCCATTGCAACAATTGAATTCAGAGACCATTTTCCTGCAAGCAAATCTTTAGGGATTCTCAGTGTGTTTTTGTGTCCCTGAAAATTCAATGATAATCTAAATAAAATAATTTAAATCTGAAGATTTTGGGTATCTTTCAATTGATTCATCACATCCTTATAATTCACTGTGAATATTTCTACCCTCCATTCTATCACCCTCCTCCCAGAACAAATGTATTAAAAGAAAAAAAATAGTAGGCAGTAGAGATTTTTCTTTCTTTTTTTCCTACCTGGAAATGACAGTCATTTTAGCAATGGGCCAGCATAAAGGACTGAATCTGCCCAAAGTCTGCAAACTAAAGTTGGGAGGAATATCATTGCTGGATAAGGTACAGATTTCAAAACTGAAACTTGGCTCGAGACCACCTCTTGCTAGTTGTGTGACCTTGGGGAACAGTTTATATGTCTCTGGGGCTTTGTGTCCTCATTTATAAAGTTAGGGCAATAAGTGCCTAGTCATAGGATGATTTTGTGGGTTAGAAACTTCTGGCACACAGCAATTGCTCATTGACTGCTATTCTAAAGAGTGGCTAAGCAAATATTACGGCAATTTTCAAAGGTGAGGAGAATTTAAAAGGAGAAGTAATGGAGAATTTAAAACAATGAATTAAAATTTGCCATTGCCATACAGGGCAATGCCATTGAGGGTATTGGAGCTCTCGTGACATTTGTATCTCCTCCTCTATGATCTTTGTCACACATAAAGCAACATGGGCCTGATTCCTTTATTCTCTTTTGCTTTACCCCTAGGAGCTTTGGGTGGTGGGCTGGCTCAGGGTTACAAAGGATGAGGAAATAAGAAGGGCTGAAGGGAATTTCCTTTAAATGGCAATACATTATCAAATGCCAGAAAAAATGAGCTCACACCCCTAATGCACACCCACAGACGGTTACAACAAAGCACATGACCAAGGATCATTTTAACACTCGCTATGCTGCTTAAAGGCAGAAAAAAGTTTCCATCTCTACTGCTGCTGTCTCTGGGGAGTCAGCATCCTGACACCTGCACCCCAAGTGCTTGACTCTGATGACCACAGAAAGCTGGGAGTCTCCAGATACAAGAGAAAGCCCTTTGGGTGCCAGCCTGGAGCCAGATGGAGCTGCTGAGCCCAACCTTGCCTTATCTCAGAGTCAGCTTAACCTTCTGAAAGGAGGGCAAATGATGGTTACCAGGACGGGGTGGGTGAGGTGTTGTAATCTAATGCTAAGAGATTCCAAAACCTCAAACAGTTGTCAAATATGAATGACAACCACCACAGAATGCAGCTGCCTCCCCTCCTACCCACACACCGTGCAGTGGCCGTGTCACTGCAGAACTCTCTGGCAGAGGATCCTGCAGCTACTCTTTGCCTGCGGCATCCCAGGCAAAAGAACACTATTCTTCTTTTTCTCTTTCAGTGACTGTGTGCTTCTCTGGGTGATCCCCAACACAGTGAGCTCACTAAATAAACCAAAGCTGGGAGAAACATCTCTATGACTGAAGGCAACATAGTCACACCCATGGCGGAGATAGACAGTTGAAGAGGAAATCTCTCTCTTGGTCTCATTATAATAGTGGCCAGTGCTATTTGGGTTTCAGGTTGGATGACCACACATCAGTGAACTTTGTTCCCCTTCAGTCTCAACAATGTAGTGATTTAGATGATAAATTATAGGATCACTTTCATTATGGGTCATAAACTATGGGTTTTGTTATATTCCTTTGCTGGTTGGTGAGGAGATGGAAATAAAGTGGAAATGTGCAGAACTTGGGCTGTGGGGCTAAGACAGCTTCTTAAGTGATAGCAAACAGATCAAAGGATTTGTTTATATTCAAAAGCTGCACTGGGTTCAAATCCACTAATATCAATATCAGCCCGATGGAGTAGGGTTCTGGCTGGTAAATGGACAAATGGTAGCATAGAGATTTCAAGGGATCCCATGAGTTGCAGCAGGACATCTGGCAATGGCTGGGATTGGGGCAGCAGGATCTCCCTCTGAGGAAGGAGCAGGCCAGAGTTAGGGCAAGGAACCAAGGTAGACTCCATATGCATGGAATGGTCAAGCACGTGGGTTAGCTGTGGGGAAAGGCTACAGATCAGTAGACATGTGGGTCCAGAGAGCTCACTCCCAGCAGAGCATGCAGGGCTCATGCCAAGTGCTCACCTATTTACTGCATTTAATCCTCACAATAGCCTCACAAAGTGGGTGTTGTGTCCGTGAGAGAGGTGAGACATCCCAGAGTCAGAGAGTTTAAGGGTTCTGTGCACATTTATAGAGCCAGAAAGTGGCAGAACCAGGACTGTACCTTCCATCAATCTGGATATAAAGTCTGCTTTTTTTCTCTCCACCACATATCTCCAAAGATAAGGAACTGTTCAGGCCAACAACTTGGAAAAGGGCACCACCGGTGCAGAATAAGCTGAGAACATGATGTCTTTTGGACGGGGCAAGTGATTGGATTCGTCTGTGGGAGAAGCAGCACATGGGAGAGACTGAGAAGGCTGGCAGGGAAGGATGTGGAAGGGTGTGGAAACTGCCAGAGTTGGACTCCACCCTGTAGGCAAGGGGAGGAGGCAGAAGAGGGCCAGCCTGTAATTTGGATCTCAGAAGGGTTATTTGGCAGCAGAGAGGATGAGTGGGCGTGGGGGAACACAGGAGTGACCCCTTAAGAGTCTAGAGAAGAAATCTTTCAAACAAGTGGATAATACCCAGTGGGTCCCCTGCTTTAGAAGCTTAGAAGTTCCACATTGTTTTCAGGATGAAGAGGAGGCTCCCTGGCATACCCCACAATGCCTCTTGTGAAGTCCTCACCATCTGTCCCAGCCTTCCTCTCTTTCCCAGCCACCCAGGATTCCTGGGACACTCACTGTTTCTTTGTTTATAGTGGCTTTCTCATTCTTGGCAAACTTATTCTCAAGCCTCAAGTTCCAGGCCAATGTTATCACAGATGAGAAGGTTTCCATCTTACCTGGCAGAGCTGGCCCGCCCTCCTCATATTATTTTTTGTTGTTTTTGTTGGTACCAGGAATTGAACTCAGGGATACGCGACCACTGAGCCACATCCCCAGCCCTATTTTGTACTTTTTATTTAGAGACGGGGTCTTACTGAGTTGCTTAACACCTCACCATTGCTGAGGCTGGTTTTGAACTCATGATCTTCCTGTCTCAGCTTCCCAAGCTGCTGGGATTATAGGCATGTGCCGCCACCATGCCCGGCTCCTCCCCCTATTCTTCAAAGATACCTTTCTGGAAATGGCCTTCATCTAGTTTTATAATGGCTCCCCTTCATCTTCTTTCCTTAGATTTTTCAACAGCAATGAGAAGAATTCTCAAGGGCATCTGATTCATCTTTGATTCCTATCACCTAGCTTGATACTTGGCATGCAAAAGATTCCTCATAACCTGAACTCTCTTCCCAAAAATTTGTGGGGCTAGATGAAGGGAAAAAATGAGTCACTACCTGCCTGTATTCTCCCTTGGTTCGACACCCAACTCTTCCTAGAACCACAAGAAATGTTTCACACATGTATATGTGGACAACCCAACCCCTACATCCAACCTCACCCAAGCCCCTCCCTCACTATAAAAAGTCACTACTTGGTCACCCTCAAGCCTACAAATGTGCATTCCAGTGATGCAGTGTGTACTCAGGGGGATGCACCTGGGGGAAAGTCCTGCATAGGATCTGGAAGAAGGCTTGGGCTCTTTGGAGAGGGAATCTGCAGTCCTGTTATAGAAGCATGGCCTAGAATGTGGGCCCATGGCAACACTATGCCTTTCCTTGGCCCTGTGTCTTTTTGACATATGGTTAGGGGTTTGACCAGGGGTTTCCACACCCTGGAAAGTGTGGAGCTCATGTTGCTCATCTTCAAGACAGCACTGTGAGACAGCGAAGATCTGAGATCAAATATTAAAATGGAAGAAATAGAGGTGCATTTGAGAGTACTCTTTTTAAGAGGAGGATAACAGAATCCCTCATGATAAGTTGGCTGAATTGGAGGGGGAGAGAGAGAGAGAGAGAGAGAGAGAGAGAGAGAGAGAGAGAGAGAGAGAGAGAGAGAATTGTCTTTGCAGGCTTTTTGGTGGAAAGAATGGTAAAGTGTGCTGTTAGTTCTGAAAGGAAGAACATGTGAACATGTGCAGGAATGAATTAGAAAAGGGACCCTTGGACAAGGTAGGACATTCAGGGGAAAGTGATTCAGTAACTGGCAATATGATATTTAGAGCCCAGAACCCAGGATGAGGTTGGAAATAAGGATTTGGCAGTCATTAGCACGTAGGCAAATTAGAAGCTACAGGTATGGTCAGATGCTCAGGGAGATCGCAGAATGGGAAGAGCCCTCAGGAGCTGACCCAGTGGGTGCATGGAGAAGATAGAAGAGGGGCAACCGGAGAGCTGCATGGAAATCCAGGGCAGAGCGGGTGATGGAAGCTATTGGAGTTGGGCAACAATTTCAAAAAGGAGTGATAAAGTCCCAGTGCCACTGCCAAGTCAAGTCTGGGAAGGGCTACAGAGTGTGCGTGAGAGAACGCTGGCGACGTTACCGAGGGCAGTTTCAGTGGCATGATGGTAGCTGGAGAGACCGGAAGGTGAACTAGAGACACGCTGGGTGTGGGGGAGAAACAAACAGCCATGCCTTGAGGATGACACAGAATTTAGGAGCAGTTATGGCTTATGGTTGTGTTTCTTTTTTTACCTATGCCAAAGGGAAAGAGATGAATGATAAGGGAAGTCAAATATTAGGAAATGAAATCTCTGGAGCAAGGCTTTGGCTACTGATGGGGTTCCCTGCAAAGTCCAGGGCTCTCAGGCAGGAGGTTTATTAGGCTGTGCTCTGAAACACATAAGAGGGGAAAGAAGGAGGGTGGTCAGGAGTCAACAGCGGGCTGCTGTAATGCAGCCACAGTGAAGGCTTCTCCCCTGAGTCTTGGGAAGCTCTGAAGCTGGGGCAGCCCTTCAGGGCTATCCAGAGTTGGGGCATGGGGCCTGGACTTCATACCTCAGCATCTGCCAATCAGTGGATGTGTGCTGGCTTGGCAAGGGAGTGGAACCCGGGGCAAGGTGACCCGGGTCAGGGAAGAGGTCCCTAAAGATGGCTGCGATGGAGGGCTTCTGCCACAGCAGCACTTCCAGTAGCCGGGCAGCATGTCCTTTAACACTGCTGAAGAATCTAGGCCCGTGAAGTCACGTCAGTAGGAAATAAACACTAAGAGATTTATTGCAGAGAGTTGGCTACATGGTTCTGGGGCTGGCCAGGCAAGTCTGACATCCACAGGGCTGCCTGTCAGGAAAGACAGGCTGCAACTCTTAGACACAGGTCACCGCTGCGGTCCACAGAAAGAATTTCTTCTACAGGAAGGAAGCCTCCATTCTGCTCTTAAGGCCCTTCATTCTATTGACTCAGACCCACCAGATGATCTGGAATAATCTCTCTTACGTAAAGCCATCTTTAATGCCTGTCTGTTCTCAAGGAGCAATGTCCACTGTTTCCTCTGAAGGAGCAGAGGAAACATTTCATTGTCTTTCTCTCTTTCTTCTTCCCAGCCTGCCTTACTTCCTTGGCTTCACCTACTGCAGATCCTTGAACTTCCAGCACCCCACTCATTCTCCTTGCTCCATCTCTCATCACCCACCTCAACACCCAGAAGGACTAGGGACCTTGTCCCTTCCACTAGAACTGCTGTCTGTCTAACTCCAGGCCCGTTTCTCCACCCTCAGCCCACCCTCAGAGCTGAGTGCAGGTAAGAGACAAGACACTGGCTTCTCCAGGGATCTCAGATCACTGACCTACAGTGAGAATTCAAGTTTAACTGGAGCCTAGAGAGGAGCAGAGCAATCTTCACTATTACCTCTGGGACAAATGTAATTAAAAGCCTATTGAATTTCTGTTTCGGACTTCATTTTAAGAGGTTTAAAATTTGTCAAATGTGATCTGCTGCAGGCTGGGATTTGAAGCATGAATAAGGTCACTGTCTAACAGGGTTTGTGTTTTTGTTTAATCACAGATTGTGCAGTCCATCTATTTTGCTTCTTTTAGATCAGAAAAGTAGGCCTCTGGTAGTGCATGATTAATAGGACACTGCCCCTCTCCTTTCAAAATAATTAAAATGGCAAGCAAGCCAGATTGGGGATTGGGAATGACTTGGTTACCTTGGGCAGTTTTCCAAGATCAAAGGTAAAACTGCTGAGATGCCAAAATTCCAAATGTCATCATTTTTATAAGCCACTTCCCATACAGATGATTCCTCTGCGTGTAGGAACAAGTTTGTATCATACGTGCTATTACGGGCATGAGCTTATTTTGTCAGTTTCATGAAAGGTGTCCCCTTCTTCTCCCCACAATCCATCTCTTAATTCTTCCTCCATCTAAGGGAAACTTACCCCAAGCCCCAAAGAATACAGAAAAGGAATCATGCAACTCAAGGATTAGGGATCTGGATTTGGGAAGCAAAGAATGAAACCTAATCTTGGTAATCTCTGGCTTGTTCTTGGTTTTAAAACAATGTCTCCTCAGAGAGCCAAGTTCCCCAGAGTGATAGAGTAGCTTAATTTTTCTCCCTACCTTGGGTTTGCCTGGAATCACATATTAACAGGACTTCAAAGCTCCTCTTTTAATAGCTAAATTAGTACAGACATAATATGAAAAGAACCAGTAGAACGGAACATGTCAAGAATTTGGAGGTTAGGTGAACAGAGGAAAAAAATAAAATAGTTAACATGGTTTTGATCACTTTTGTGGGGGACATGTGCTTTTGTCTGCAAATATTTTTTTGCTAGGAGTAATCATGATTTTCCCCCCAATGAAAGTACAAGCTCAGTTACCTGGTTTCCTTATTTTTATCTCCCACATCTTCTTTCCCTATTTCTTCATCCAGGGTAGATAAGGTATAAGATAAGTGGGGAACTTGAGACGGTGACTGTTCCCTGTTTAATCTGCCAATTTGCTTGTGCTTGAAGTTAACACGTTCAACCTTATCAAGGGCACCAACACAGCTAGTTGCTTTTCAGAGCAGCCTACCTCTGGAGGAGCAGCATGCAGGGGACAGAGACAAAGCATCAGCCCTAGGGTGAAGGGTGGAGGTGGTAGCAGAGGGATCCACCTATTAGAGCACAGACCACAGAGTAAGCGACTTCCAGAAGGGAGATGATCTCCTGGAACCTGAGATGTTGCTGAGTGCCAGGAGCAAGTGGGCCAGAAAGCTTGGTTCTGCCCGGAATAGCTTCAGTAATGACTTAATTACAGTCCTCCCTGCCATGCTTTGCCTCAGTATTGAGGCAGCTTTAAAGGGCCCAGCGTAGAAGTGCTTCAGCCTGTGGTAGTTGGGTCACAGCCCCAGCCACAGGCCAGGATAAGGGAGACATGGGCCTTCTCCACCTTTGCTCCATCCTGCTTGCTGTGCGAACTGGAGTAGGTTATACACTCACCTTGGGCCTCAGTCTCCTCCTGGTAAAATAGGTTGTTATGAGGAGTAAATAAAACAATGCACATATAGTATCTATCTCAGTGTTGTTCCTTTGTCTTGCTGAATTCCAAAATGGTCCAGCATGTTATAAAGGCTACAGACATTAGAATATTTGAGGGACCATGGAAAGACAAACAAGGTCATCAGGGATGATCACACTTCTGTCTCACCACAAGTTTCACATTTTATTCATGATGATGCCAAAGACAGACTCTATGTCTTTTACATACAGGAGGAACAGCTGCACTGTTTAAAACAAACAAAACAGTAACAACAACAACCACAGAAATCTCCATCTGCAGAAGCATGTCAAAACCAGCATGACTCTAAGTACACTGGGTCTTATGAGTTGGATCTTAAGTGTCCCCCAAAAGCTCATGTGTTGAAGGAATGTTCCACAGCTGATGGTGCTACTGGGAGGTGGTAAAAATTTTGGAAGGCGGCCAAATGAGGTGGCGCATGCCTATAATCCCAATGACCAAGGAGGCTGAGGTAGGAGGATCATGAGTTCAAAGCCAGCCTCAGCAACTTAACAAGGCCTTAAGCAACTCAGAGTCAGTACTGAGTCTGAGATTAAGGTAAGGAGTCCATAAAAATCATGTCTAGTGAGCACCCAGCATGAAGTAGGCGCAGTCAAGTTTTCCTCTTTCTACTGATGCTCTGAATTAAACTACACTCATTTAGGTAGAAGGAAATAATGCTAAAAATAGTAGTTAATATTACTGGATATCTCAAAATGAAAAAAAAATCAAAAGGGCTGGGGACATGACTCAGTGGTTAAGTGACCATGGGTTTAATTCCCAGTATCAAAAAAGTTTGGGACGTGAGGCCTTGTTGGAGGAATTTGGGCCATTGGGGCATGCCACTGAAAGGTATATGCGGTCCCTGGTCCCTTCTCTCTCTTTCTCTTTCTGCTTCCTGGCCACCATGAAGTGAACAGCTTTGCTCCACCATGCAACTTCCACCATGATGCTCTGCCTTGCCACAGGCCCAAAGCATCAGGGCCAAATGAACAAGGACTGAAACCTCTGAAACTGTGAACCCAAATAAATATTTCCTCCTTTTAAGTTATCTCATGTATTTTGTCATAGTAATGAAAAACTGCAAAATACAGTGTGTTTTCCTGGGGTACTGAATGTTTCAAAAACATTTCAGAGCCGGGCACGGTGGCACACCAATGTGCCTGTAATCCCAGTGGCTCAGGAGGCTGAGGCAGGAGGATTGCAAGTTCAAAGCCAGCCTCAGCAAAAGTGAGGCACTAAGCAAATTAGTGAGACCTTGTCTCTAAATAAAAATTAAAAAATGGGGCTGGGGATGTGGCTCAGTTGCTGAGTGCCCCTGAGTTCAATCCTTGGAACAAAAAATTTTTTAAAAAAGCATTTCAGAGCTTTTTCATTTGGAATTATTCCCAGAGCCAGCTTACCAGTCACCTAAGGGCATTAGTCACTCTTTATTTTTAGCTCAAAACAGTAATTACACAGTTGAGTTATTCACCTTGACAATAAATGACTTTTGAAAGTTTCTGATAACCCATTTATCAAAAGAAGAAGATGTGCCAGGGCTGAGGAAATTCTAAACATTACCATGGAGTTAAAAAGGAAATTCCTAAAGAAGAATGTTGAATATTTTGAGTAATGGTGGCAGCTTCCAGGGAGAGAGAGGGGGCACAGCCTTGTGGGGAGTTAGGGGTCAGAAGGAACTGGGTTTGAATCTCAGCTCTCTTTGTAGCACTTGGATATGATGCTTAATTTTTCTGAACATCATAGTACTGAGTCAGAGTACTGAGGCTTAGATTAAGGTAAAGAGTCCATAAAATCACATAGAGGGAGCACCCAATATGAAGTGTTCACAGTCAACCTTTCCTCTTCCTGCTGGTGCTCTGAATAAAACTGCGCTCATTTAGATGGAGGGAAATAATGCTAAAAATAGTAGTAGCTAATACTGAATAAGAACCAGGTGCTGCATCCTTCTCTAATTTATTTAGTCCTCACAACAGCCCATATAACAGGTACTGGCATTACCCTATTTTATAGATGTAGAAACTGAAGCACTGGGAGGTTAAGGGATATGTTTAGGGTCATGCACTAAACTGCAGCATCAGGGTTTCCAAACTTGGGAGCTGAGATCCAGAGTCTCTTGGCACAGCATTATACTGCTCTTGTCACCGTATTGGTCATTACCTTATTATCACATTTCATATATTTCTCCCGGGGGGGTAGGGGTAGGAGTGTGTGTGTGGAAAAGAGAGAATCCAGGTGCGATGGATTCCCCGGGCTGGATGAGAGCTCCGCTTGTTTTGACTGTACCCACCAATGTGCACAGAATAGGGCTTTTCCTTAAGAACCTTCATGGTTGCAAACAAAGCCCCTTACCAGCCGGAGCAGAAGGCCATCAACTGTCCCTCACCAGTCACTCAAGCTGTAATCACTCCTCCGTATCATTTAGGACTGAAGAACATAAATAGATTTTGAACTAACCTACTTATAGGAAGTTGTTCTTTATAGTTTTCTGTAATCTCATCTCAACTAACCCCCCTTTACTAATGATGATGTGGAGGAAGAATGTCTTGCCAAAGATCACCCAACTAGTAACTGGAGAAAGCTCCTGAGTCAGTCTCCTTTCTACCATGTTGCACAATCCCTTCTCAGAGGAGTGAAGCGGTCACCTAATTCCTTCCCCCTATTTTTGTTTTCCTTTTACCCTCTTTCTGGAGGCCACATTGGCTCCTATAAAGGTGGAGAGTGTGAAGCAGACAGCTGTATAGCATCAAAGAGAAAGGTGGTGGAGCCGCAGGGCCTTGGGGATGGGTGTCTGTTGTGGGTGGAGGCCCTGCCTGCTGGCCTTGGATGTCCCATAGCAGCCAAGTGACCCATTTTTTCCCAGTCGTGCCCACACAATTCCATTGTTAATCCTGAGTGGCCATTGGCTGGCTGTAACAGCACAGCTCCAAATGACCTGGCACTAATGACCTTGACACAGCATAGGAAAGGCTCACAATTCTCAGCTCTGCATAGGGTTTACCCCAGAGCAGCCGGGCACTGCCTTTCCTCAAGGAAGGAGCTAGCCACACAACGCAGAAGAGTATTGGGAAATTCATCAGAACTCTGGGTACTTTCTCTACCTCTCTGACTCCAGGTCAAGAACATATGCATTCCCAAGTTCATGGCACTGTTTCTGATTCTTTAGTGTTAATGTCTGTCTGTATTCCCAAAGGTAGGAATGAGAACTGGCCTTTCTGCTTACCCCCAAAAATATACATTTTAGATGGCTCAATCCTGAGGACCCTGCATCCTGTTGGGCAAAAAAAAGATCTTGTCTCTGTGCAGATAAACTTGGAAAGGGAGCTGGAGGGATGTATGGAAGTATTCCAGGAGAAGAAGGCATTGTTGACATAAATTTTGCCCTAGGGAAAAAAAATCTGTCCGAAAAAAAAATAGTAGCTTGGAGCTGTAAATATCCCTTTCTCTGCCTTATTGGTTATGCTCAACGTCATTTTAATATACTTTCATTAAGCAGTCCAATTTATTAAACTATTACATAGTATCTTATTTTTAAATCATTTTATCTTATTGTCATGTCTACTTATGTAAACTGAAACTCCTTTGGGTTTATGGAGATAAGTCTTTCTTCCTCTGGTGTTTCCCAATAATCCTTCACAAAACCATGGTAGACAACTATCACTCTTTTTGAACAATAACATCTGACGTTCCTAGAGCCCAGCTCCTCCCATAGATGCTGAAAATTCCAGTCCCGGGATTTCTCAGGCTTCCTTTGTAGTTAGACATAAACATATGATCAAGGGCCTACCAATCGGAGGATCTTCAAATCTGATAGTGATACAAGAAAGAGAACATCCAAAGTCCACTCTGATAATGAGTGTAGAACACAATGGTGGCTCCGTCCAGTTCCCAGAGACTGCATGGCCGGCAGTTCCAGCATCAGTGTCTAAGCACCAGTGCTGAGAGAGTAGATGCAGCAACCTGTCGTGTTTGGAGCACTGTGGCTGAGCTGTGGGGCCCTCACTGGGCGAATCCTGCCTTGCTGCTGGCTGCACAGTCTGTAAGTTTTATTCTCAGGATCCCCTAGAAATTCTTTGAGTTACTCAATGTCTTTTCCATAAATTCCTCATCTTCCTAAATTAGCAATGGCCTATTTCTGTTGCTTGCAACAAAGCATCCCGAGAGATGCAATGTGAAAACAAACAAGGTAATAAATATTTGTTAAATGACTAATTAAGAATTTCTGACATTTCCCCAAGTCCTTATGAAATTCAAGACTCCCTCCCTATAGAATATGTGCACAAATAGGGAGGCAGAAATGGACACAGAGTATATTGAGAACAAAGAATAAGAGAGTTTTATTAGAGCAGAAAATTCATGTACAAGAATAACAAGAAATGAGATTGCAAAACTACATTGGTGAACTACTTACAGAGGACCTTAAAAAGCCAATTTTAAGATTTTGGGACTTACCTCTAGGATTGGAAATATGTGTGCAAAATTAGAGGACTTAGAGTTGTGACTTTTATCAGTCACTCCTGAGTGATTTAGCACAATATCCCCAAAAAGATGATGTATGGAAACTACATATAGAGAATATTAACCAGGAACAAGGGTTCTGTATCATACATTTTTGAGAAATAGTGGGTCAAGTGGATTTCAAAAGATTTCCAAGAGGAAGCATTTGGTAAGCAGCATTTCTGAAACATATCAGGCCATGGAATTTGGTCTCCCATTCATAGAAGCCATCCTGGGAAGGTTGTCCTTTCCTTGGTGACCGTCAGTTGAGAGAACAAGAGGGATACAGCAAGACGGAGAGGGGCAGGGAGAAGCTCCGTGCTTGAACAGAGCACCTCCTGAAAAGAGAGAGCTTGCTAAGACATGGGCACTTAGGAAAAGGGGAAACTAGGAGAAGCTGTCTCAAGTCGAGAAAACAAGATATCAAGGAGCTTCTTCATGTTTTTAGAGGCTCTTTCTTGTTTCCAACTCCCTTATCTGCTTTTAACAAGTCACCCTGTGCTTTGTCGGGCTCACAGATACCTAGGGATTCTCCTAGGGACACCCTTAGAGCATGAACAGTATGGATGATAGTAGCTGAGCCCCTAGCACCTCCCAGGAAACAGAACGGCATGAGGGTGATGTCAAGTTAAACACCACCAGTGCCACTGAGCAACTGTCTCCTATGTCCTCACAACACCCAAGGCCACCCAAAGGCTCCTTTGTGAAATTCTTCTACCAACTCTCTGCTGCTGCTGAGGTTCACTGACGTTAGACTTATTTGAACAGGTTAAAATGATGGTTACAAAGACCAGAACAGAAGCTGGGCATAGTGATCTATACCTGTGGTCCCAGTTCCTGTGGAGACTGAAGCAGGAGAATCTCCTAAGCCCAGGAGTTTGAATCCAGCCTGAACAACATAGCACAACCCAATTAAAAAAAAAATCATAGTAAGTGGGAAAACATTTTGTTCTAAGAAGCAGAACAACTCAGTAACTAAGGCTCATGTTGTAAGAGCATTGCTTATTTGCAAAAATAAGACCAATAGTTGAGGGTTTCAGGGTTGGCCTAAATTCTAACACAATCCTCTGCCATTTACAACTTGTTGGCCCTTGGTCTGCATGTCTATAATATCACTGCTGCAACTCCAGGCATCGTGACCAAATTCAAGGCAGGAACAAGGGAAAAGAGAAGTGATTTCAGCATCTCTCCTTTTAGAACTATCCCTTTTATTTGAAAAATAGAATCTGTCGCAAGCCAGCCATGGGCTGCGTGTGTGAGCTATGAGCATTTGAGCACATGAGAGGACTGGACTGATGTTGCTTCTCTGACTGGGCTGCGGGTCATGACGTATGTCTCCTCTTTCCTCACTCTGCCTTTGATCCCACATAGCACATGAGATGGGTGTGGCTTTCCAAGATGTCAATCAAATCTGCTGCCTGCAAGACATCACCAAGCAACCAGTGCCCCAAACAAATGAAACCCAATCCTTTGCCTTATTTGGGTTGAACTTTCTCAAATGTCTTTCTCCCCAATAAATAGGATGGTTTCAGGGGTGCTCTCTCTCTTTTAACTTCCTCTCTTGCCTCCCTGTGGGAGCTAGGGCAGAGGAGCCGTCACTGAACCCCAAGAAAAAGTTGTTTTCTGTGTCTGTGTGATTAGTGCCAGCCCAATTCACCTGGAGAGACACTGACTGATTTAGTCCCATGTTTCAGCAAGAATCCTTACCAGAAATGCCTCCTTGGAAGTCTTCTCATTTTCAGTACATGGATTCCCCTGACAGAAAGACATTCAGAAACAATTTTTTTCAAATCTACAATATCCAAATGACAGCAGTCACCACAAAGGCTATGTAGAAATCACAACAACAAAAAGACCTGTCATAAACCTAGTGAATAAAAGGCAGGATTCAACAATTATGTCTATACAGCACTATGCTGATAACCAAGCAGCAGGACAGACAGATGAGAATGGAAGACTAGATGAAGTTGTCCAAAAATGCTACATAAAGTTTTACCCTTCTAAGAGCATTGATGGAGAAGATGCCCCCAAAAGGAGAAATAACTCTGCCTCCTTTTATCAACCCAATAGTTTCTTTGAATGAACTTTGAGTAAATCAGCCCAAATATTCATATTTGAATAAAACTGTAAGAACTAATCTGACCATTGCTGCTTCTTGTGGGGTCTCCTCAGCCTGTGCTAAGCCCCTCTCCCAGGTTTTAGGTAATGGTTCCCACATGTTGTACAACCTCAAGGTGAACACCTGGTCACATGATTGTCTCAGGTGTGCAGCAATCAGCTTTCACTACTGAAGACATTTGTTGTGACTCTGAACGTCCGTTTATTGTTAATACACTAGTACGAAATTTGGTAACATGAATGGATTTAGAAGATCATCTGGTTCTTAATAGACACAATAGATGTTAACTATGACAATATTATTTTTATTGTTGTATTTCATGTACCCTGTATTTTAAGGAAACTAATGTTGTTTGGAGCACTGTATTGAATGTATTCTGAAACTATGTTCAGTAAGTGCTATGATTAGTAAGTCATGTCTACAAGTAGAGAAAATGAGTTCACATATGCCAGGTATTTGTCATCTATGATTCAAACCTAGTTTCTTGTGATAGTTCTTCCGATCCATTGAAACTGGAACTTTTCCCATCTCAACATCCTCTCCTCCAGGCTACAGCACCAATACGGATGTCTATAAATTCTAGAAGATGCTCAAAGGTGGGCCCTCAAGGAGTCTTTAAAATGGGATTAAAATCAGGACAAGGGAGAACATTTTATCTTTTCATTTATTGCCCTCTACTAAATACCTCCAAATACCCAACTAGGTTATGATTAATAGAAATCTCTCTAAAAGTACTGATGCTCCATTTCCCACAACTTAATGAAATTCTTTTTCTACACACACACACACACACACACACACACACACATTGATTTTCTGTTGGCATGCAGTACATTGTTGTGGAGAGAACCTTAAATAGGAAGTTAGGGATCATAATGGACTTAATCATGTTCCATACCAATTCATATGTTCAAGCCCAATGTGACTATACTTAGAGAGGAGCCTTAGGGAGGTAATTAAGGTTAAGTGGAGTCATAAGGGTGAGGTCCTCATGCAATATGAATGATGGAGAGAGAGTGAGAGAGAGGTGGGGGAGAGGAAGACCATGGATGGGCACACATAGAGGAAAGAGTATATGAGATCATGGTGATAAGGTGGGCATTTGCAAGCCAAGGAAAGAGATCACACACAAAACCAGCCCTTCTAATATCTCAGTCTTGTCTTCCAACCTCCAGAACCAGAAGAAATAAATTTCCATTATTCAGGCCAACCCACTTATAGTATTTTGTCATGGAAGCCCTAGTATATTAATATAGAGACCATGAATTATAGACCAAATTTTGCCACCAAGGATGTGACCTTGAAGTTCTGTGCCACTCCAAATCTCAATGATGCAAGGTATTTTTTCCCTTGAGAATTATTATCATGTGCTTCATCTGAATTCCTGTTCTGGACGTAGATAATATTCTCGGGATGGAGAGGGAAATGTTTTGGCGGGATCATGTTTTGTAGAACATGATTTTATAAGATTCAAACATGCTTCACATGGAGGCTTCTCTGGCCCCCAAAATAGTTATCAAAATTTTAAGAGCAAATATAATCCTTGATCCATGAATCTCCAACTTCAACCTTTTTCATAATAAGCCAAGTTCATCTTGCTTTCTTTCATAAAACTAAGGAAAGAGATCTTGTCCCCAACACATATTCCCTACTCAGACCCTTGCTTTTCTTCTTCTTCCCTACAAATCCTCCAAGACAGTCTACTTTTAAAAACAAGATGTTGGGCTGGGGATGTGGCTCAAGTAGTAGCACACTCGCCTGGCATGCCTGCGGCCCGGGTTCGATCCTCAGCACCACATACAAAGATGTTGTGTCTGCTGAAAAACTAAAAAATAAATATTAAAATTCTCTCTCTCTCTCTCTCTCTCTCTCTCTCTCTCTCTCTTTAAAACAAACAAACAGATCCCCCACAGCGGACACTCCACCGAGGCAGTCAGCGGCCACCATCCGGTAAAGCTGAAGGATACACCGCCACTCTCCCACAGAGTACAACATCAAAACAGGTTTGTGTCAATCAGCTCACCCCCCAGACATCGGGAATTCGCATAAAATCTCTCCTAGGCTTGCCGGGAGAGGGAGTATCAAGCTGAGCCTCCATAAAGACTAGGGGGAAACTAGAGACACCTGACCTCCAACCCCTCCTCCCAGTAGCAGCCAAAAGGAAACCTGGATAGCCAGCGCTGGGGGAGGGGCAAGCAGAAAAAATCAAAGTGATCCTCCTTCCTGTGGAGCACAGATAATTCAAGGAGAATAGGAAGATGGCGGCGAAGAAGGGAGTGCATCACCCCAGGGCGCCACGTCACTAAGTGGGAGAAAGACGATGCAAAACGGTTGAAGGATATCTTTGGGAAGTTCCAGTGAAATTGAGGTGCTCCAGAATCTAGTGGACAGATTTCCATCGTGAGAAGTTCGGCTCTGAGAGCTCCATTTCCCCGCACGGAGGGTCGCATAGCCTGACAGGCGATCGCCCGGAGGCTGGAGTCTGTGGCGCGTGCCGGGGAGCGGCAGGGTGCCAGAGCGGGGGAACAGCGATACAGATCGGGGGGGGGCTCCCGCCAGTGGTACATCGGAGCCCTTAGTGCTGAGTTCCGGCTTTGAAACAGAGGAGAGAAGCGGCCCAGTTTCGTTCCAGACACCGGTCGGACCACAGTGGAGGACAGCAGCCGCCATTTCGGAGAGATGATGTAATCATCCCCGTGTTCTACTGATCTCAGCCCATTCAACTACGGAACAGGTGATTTCAGGCTGGTATTTGCCTGCGTCTAGCAGACAGATTTCTTGCTCAGGCTCGGGGCGGGGGTTCTTGTGGAGAATACTCCTAGAGGCTCGTGCCTGGCAAGGCGTGCGCCGGGCACTGAGCAGCTGGATTCGGGTTCCCGGGGCTAACCTGGCCCAGGTCTGAGGAAACTGCGGAGACTGCCGGTGGAGGCCAGCTCCAAGTGGAGCGTGCGCTGAGCTTGGGGCGACTGGGTTCTGACTCCCAGAACAGTTTTGGCCTGGGGCTGGGGAACCCGTGGGGTCGCTCCCTGGAGCCAGCTCCCAGCGGAGAGTGTATCGGGATCGGAGAGGCTGGGTTCTGGCTACCTAAGCTGCTTTGGCCCAAGGCTAGGGAACAGGCGGTGACTGCTTCTCAATCAGGGTCCGGCGGGGTGCTGTAGGGGCAGAGTGGAGCTTTCACCTGCGCCCAGAGCAGGCCAAGTGACCCGCCGGCGTGGTACCATGACACCCCAAACACAGCTGGGGCTGAAGAGAGCAGCCGCCCACGCCTAGAATAGGACCAGCGATTCTGTGGCGCTGTAGCCAAGTAACCTCATTTGGAGTAGAGGCTGTGCAGAGCTGACATCCGAGCAAGCAGGGCAGGCAGACCTGCCGCTAACTGGCAAGACAGGCCAGGTAGCTTGCCAGCGTGGTGGACACGTAACACCGAGGCAGTCGCGTCACACTGGTTGGAGTGGGGGTGGAGCAGGGTCGCCGCCCGAGTCCGGAGGGGGCTCAGCGCCCCATTGGAGAGGTAGTCAGGTACCCCCATTGGGAGTGGGGGCTGTGCAGAACTGCGACCCAACGGCCTAGAGGTCTGCCAGCGCGGTAGACTCGTCACACCAATTGGAGTGGGAGCCCAGCAGAGCTGCCACCCACATCCAGATCAGGACCAACGACCCCAGGGCGTGGTGGTTACGTTACCACAATTGGAGTGGGGGCAGAGCAAAGCCACCACCCGTGCCCGCAGCAGGGGCAGACCTGCGACCGATCAGCGGGGTAGACAGACCACCATAATTAGAGGAGGAGCACAGCCAATACCCGCCCCGCAAGGGAGACTTCCCAACTATACAAGAGCAACATAAATAAATAGGGGGTAAATTTCAAAAACACAACAGTTGCACCAAGCAGAAAGAAACGCGAGCAGTATGAAAAGACAAGGAAAGAAAGGACCACGAAAGAAAGGACCACAAGCAATGCAGGTCAACTCAACTTTAGAAGAGGTAATAGCTGCAACAGATGGAATGTCAGATAAAGAGATCAGGATTTATATGCTTCAGATGATCTGGAGTCTCAAGGAAGACATAAGACAGCAAAATCAGACAATGAAAGATCACATTGACAAACAAATCCAGGAAGTAAAAGATCAATTTCACAGGGAGATAGAGGTAATAAAAAACAAACAAATAGAAATTCTAGAAATGCAGGAAACAATAAACCAACTTAAAAACTCAATTGAGAATACTACCAGCAGAGTAGATCACTTAGAAGAGAGAACATCAGACAATGAAGACAAAGTATTTCAACTGGAAAAGAACATAGACAGCTCAGCAAGTCTGCTAAGAAACCATGAGCAGAACATCCAAGAATTATGGGATAATATCAAAAGACCAAATTTAAGAGTCATTGGGATACAGGAAGGCACAGAGCTCCAAACCAAAGGAATAAAAAGTCTATTCAGTGAAATAATACGAGAAAACTTCCCAGACTTGAAGAATGAGACAGATTCCCAAATCCTAGAAGCCTACAGGATGCCGAATGTGCAAAATCATAAGAGATCCACACCTAGACACATTATAATGAAAATGTCCAACATACAGAATAAGGAGAGAATTTTAAAAGCTGCAAGAGAAAGAAAGCAGATTACATTTAGGGGTAAACCAATCAGGATAACAGCTGATCTCTCAACACAGACTCTGAAAGCTAGAAGATCCTGGAATAACATATTTCAAACACTGAAAGAAAATGGGTTCCAACCAAGAATCGTGTATCCGGCGAAATTAAGCTTCAGATTAGAAGATGAAATTAAAACCTTCCACGATAAACAAAAGTTAAAAGAATTCGCAGCTAGAAAACCATCTCTTCAGAAAATCCTTGGCAAAACATTACAGGAAGAGGAAATGGAAAATAACATTGAAAACCAACAATGGGAGGTAGGACAGTAAAGGGGGGAAAGTAGTCAAAGAGGATAACAAATCAGGGTTAGTAACATCAATAAACAAATATGGCTAGAAGAACAAACCATATCTCAATAATAACCCTAAATGTTAATGGCTTAAACTCACCAATTAAGAGACACAGGCTAGTAGAATGGATCACAAAACAAGACCCAACAATATGCTGTCTACAGGAGACGCATCTGATAGGAAAAGATATTCATAGACTGAAGGTGAAAGGCTGGGAAAAATCATACCACTCATATGGACTGCGGAAACAAGCAGGAGTGTCCATACTCATATCTAATAAAATAGATTTCAAGCCAAAGTTAATCAAAAGGGACAAAGAAGCACTTCATACTGCTCAAGGGAACCATACACCAACAAGACATAACAATCATAAATATATATGCCCCAAATAATGGTGCAGCTGTGTTCATCAAGCAAACTCTTCTCAAGTTCAAGAGTCTAATAGACCACCATACAATAATCATGGGAGACTTCAACACACCTCTCTCACCACTGGACAGATCTTCCAAACAAAAGTTAAATAAGGAAACTATAGAACTCAATAACACAATTAACAACCTAGACTTAATTGACATATATAGACTATACCACCCAACATCAAGTAGTTACACTTTTTTCTCAGCAGCACATGGAACCTTCTCAAAAATAGACCATATATTATGTCACAGGGCAACTCTTAGACAATATAAAGGGGTAGAGATAATACCATGCATCTTATCTGATCATAATGGAATGAAACTGAAAATCAATGATAAAAGAAGGAAGGAAAAATCAAGCATCACTTGGAGAATGAACAATAGGTTGCTGAGTGATCAATGGGTTTTAGAAGACATTAAGGAGGAAATTAAAAACTTCCTGGAGTTAAATGAAAACACAGACACAACATATCGGAATCTATGGGACACATTGAAAGCAGTTCTAAGAGGAAAATTCATTGCTTGGAGTTCATTCCTCAAAAAAGGAAAAAACCAACAAATAAATGATCTCATACTTCATCTCAAAATCCTAGAAAAAGAAGAGCAAAACAACAGCAAAAGAAGTAGAAGGCAAGAAATAATTAAAATCAGAGCTGAAATTAATGAAATTGAAACAAAAGAAACAATTGAAAAATTGACAAAACTAAAAGCTGGTTCTTTGAAAAAATAAATAAAATTGACAGACCCTTAGCCATGCTAATGAAGAGAAGAAGAGAGAGAACCCAAATTACTAGCATACGGGATGAAAAAGGCAATATCACAACAGACATTTCAGAAATACAGAAGATAATCAGAAATTATTTTGAATCCTTATACTCCAATAAAATAGAAGATAGTGAAGGCATAGATAAATTCCTTAAGTCTTATGATCTGCCCAGATTGAGTCAGGAGGATATTGACAACCTAAACAGACCAATAACAATAGAGGAAATAGAAGAAACCATCAAAAGACTACCAACTAAGAAAAGCCCAGGACCGGATGGGTATACAGCAGAGTTTTACAAAACCTTTAAAGAGGAACTAACACCAATACTTTTCAAGCTATTTCAGGAAATAGAAAAAGAGGGAGAACTTCCAAATTCATTCTACGAGGCCAACATCACCCTGATTCCGAAACCAGACAAAGACACTTCAAAGAAAGAAAACTACAGACCAATATCTCTAATGAACCTTGACGCAAAAATCCTCAATAAAATTCTGGCGAATCGGATTCAAATACATATCAAAAAAATTGTACACCATGATCAAGTAGGATTCATCCCTGGGATGCAAGGCTGGTTCAATATACTGAAATCAATAAATGTTATTCACCACATCAATAGACTTAAAAATAAAAACCATATGATCATCTCGATAGATGCAGAAAAAGCATTCGACAAAGTACAGCATCCCTTTATGTTCAAAACTCTAGAAAAATTAGGGATAACAGGATCATACCTCAACATTGTAAAAGCAATCTATGGTAAGCCACAGGCCAGCATCATTCTGAATGGAGAAAAATTGAAGGCATTCCCTCTAAGATCTGGTACAAGACAGGGATGCCCTCTCTCACCACTTCTGTTCAACATAGTCCTCGAAACACTGGCCAGAGCAATTAGACAGACAAAAGAAATTAAAGGCATAAAAATAGGAAAAGAAGAACTTAAATTATCACTATTTGCAGATGATATGATTCTATACCTAGCAGACCCAAAAGGGTCTACAAAGAAGCTATTAGAGCTAATAAATGAATTCAGCAAAGTGGCCGGATATAAGATCAACACGCATAAATCAAAGGCATTCCTGTATATCAGCGACAAATCCTCTGAAACGGAAATGAGGAAAACTACTCCATTCACAATATCCCCCCCAAAAATAAAATACTTGGGAATCAACCTAACAAAAGAGGTGAAAGATTTATACAATGAAAATTACAGAACACTAAAGAAAGATATAGAAGAAGACCTTAGAAGATGGAAAAATATACCCTGCTCATGGATAGGCAGAACCAACATCATCAAAATGGCGATATTACCAAAAGAATCATGAAATTCATATGGAATAATAAAAGACCCAGAATAGCAAAAACAATGCTAAGCAGGAAGTGTGAATCAGGCGGTATAGTGATTCCAGACTTCAAACTATACTACAGAGCAATAGTTACAAAAACAGCATGGTACTGGTACCAAAACAGGCAGGTGGACCAATGGTACAGAATAGAGGACATAGTAACCAATCCACAAAACTATAACTATCTTATATTTGATAAAGGGGCTAAAAGCATACAATGGAGGAAGGATAGCATCTTCAACAAATGGTGCTGGGAAAACTGGAAATCCATTTGCATCAAAAAGAAGCTGAATCCCTATCTCTCGCCATGCACAAAAGTTAACTCAAAATGGATCAAGGAGCTTGATATTAAATCAGAGACACGGCATCTGATAGAAAAAAAGTTGGTTATGATCTACATACTGTGGGATCGGGCCCCAAATTCCTCAATAGGACACCCATAGCGCAAGAGTTAACAACTAGAATCAACAAATGGGACTTACTCAAACTAAAAAGTTTTTTCTCAGCAAAAGAAACAATAAGAGAGATAAACAGGGAGCCTACATCCTGGGAACAAATCTTTACTCCACACACTTCAGATAGAGCCCTAATAACCAGAATATACAAAGAACTCAAAAAATTAGACAATAAGATTACAAATAACCCAATCAATAAATGGGCCAAGGACCTGAACAGACACTTCTCAGAGGAAGACATGCAATCAATCAATAAGTACATGAAAAAATGCTCACCATCTCTAGCAGTCAGTGAAATGCAAATCAAAACTACCCTAAGATACCATCTCACTCCAGTAAGATTGGCAGCCATTAGGAAGTCAAACAACAATAAGTGCTGGAGAGGATGCGGGGAAAAGGGCACTCTTGTTCATTGCTGGTGGGACTGCAAATTGGTGCAGCCAATTTGGAAAGCAGTATGGAGATTTCTTGGAAAGCTGGGAATGGAACCACCATTTGACCCAGCTATTCCCCTTCTCGGTCTATTCCCTAAAGACCTAATAAGAGCATGCTACAGGGACACTGCTACATCGATGTTCATAGCAGCACAATTCACGATAGCAAGATTGTGGAATCAGCCTAGATGCCCTTCAATAGATGAATGGATAAAAAAATGTGGCATTTATACACAATGGAGTATTACTCTGCATTAAAAAATGACAAAATCATAGAATTTGGAGGGAAATGGATGGCAATAGAGCAGATTATGCTAAGTGAAGCTAGTCAATCTTTAAAAAACAAATACCAAATGACCCCTTTGATATAAGGGGAGTAAACAAGGACAGGGTAGGGACGAAGAGCTTGAGAAGAAGATTAACATTAAACAGGGATGAGAGGTGGGAGGGAAAGGGAGTGAGAAGGGAAATCGCATGGAAATGGAAGGCGATCCTCAGGGTTATACATAAGGACATATAAGAGGAAAGGAGGGGTAAGACAAGATAATACAAAGGGAAGAAATGATTTACAGTAGAAGGGGTAGAGAGAGAAAAGGGGAGGGGAGGGGAGGGGAGGGGAGGGGGGATAGTAGAGAATAGGACAGACAGCAGAATACATCAGACACTAGAAAGGCAATTTGTCAATCAATGGAAGGGTAACTGATGTGATTCAGCAATCTGTATATGGGGTATAATTGGGAGTTCATAACCCACTTGAATCAAATTGTGAAATATGATGTATTAAGAACTATGTAATGTTTTGAACGACCAACAATTAAAAAAAAATAAATAAAAATATTGAATCAAACCGTGTAATATGATGTATTAAGAACTATGTAATGTTATGAACGACCAATAAAAAAAAAAAGAAAAAAAAAAGAAAATAAAAAAATAAAAAATAAAAAAATAAAACAAACAAACAAACAAACAAAAAAACCCAACAAGATGTTGTGGGATAGGGAGATGAAAGGGAAGAAAAAACAGATTTCTTTCCTAAAGATCGGACTTCACTTTGTTTAAAATTTCCCAAAAAGAAACCTGGGATTATGAGATATACTTGGTTAGAAAGAGCCTCAAAAGTATTCCTGCCCAGCTACTGAGTTGTTTCAATGTCCTAACATCTATTGAGGCCCTACTATAATACTTATAATTATGAAATATTTGTATAATTGAGGTTCAGGAAGAATTCAAGGTGACTAATCACAATAATAATAGCTCCTAACTGGCAATTTGATATTTCACTCACTTCTAAAAATTTTAGCCCAACAATCTTATTGTCCAAGCACAATGACTTCCAGGTTAAACATCATTCTGCCCATGAACCCCTCTAATTACAGTCAGAACCACAGAGTTGGAAAGAACCTTCCAAAATCATAGAATCCATCAGTGACAGGAGAACATTGAAGCCTAGAACAAAGCAGCCGTTGTCTCAAGTATCACTGCTAGAGAATGGCAGTTTGTAACCAGACTCCCAACCCTTGGCACTACCCTAAGTTCCTATATGCTCTGTAAGGGTTCCAAGCCCTAGATCATCCCTGGATTATGTTGAGCATTCTCATTTGGGGGTCTCAGGTCATGTCTTTATAGTCATATCTGGATAACATGAACCAGCCAATTTGCTCAGAGTCATCCTGACTTGACTCTTGCAAGAACAAGAGGTAGAAAAGACTGGGTCTAGTTCATAGCTTTGTTATTAATGATAAGATATTTTTAGTCCCTCTTCCTTGATTTTGTACCCAGCCTCCGAATATAAGAAAGGCCCCTGATCTGGCAGTCTTTGTAACTGATAGGACTCAGCCACTCACAAAACATTGGTTCAGATTAATGCCAGGGATGGATAGGGATCTGGAAAAGAAGACATCCTCGCTTATCTGTCAGCTGGATCCTAAGTGACCCTTAGTTCAGTATTCAGATCTTCTATTTTAATAAAATTTCTACCTATGCATTCTCAGAAGCCCCTGGAATAACTCAAATTTTAGGATTACTTTGAGACTATTTGACTTAACTAATATATGAAAATATATCCTCAAAGGAAAAAGAGTGATTTTCTTCCAAAATAAAAACAGGCCTTATTAGAAGTCAACCAGAGTATCTAGAACAGGATCCAAATCTAGTGATGCCTCTGGCTCGGGGGCCTGAATGCTTCCTGCACTCCCTGACATTCCACCCCCTCCTCGGCCTAAATGGACTGTTGGTTCTTCCTGCTGATAGAGTCTTTAAAAGAACCAACCAAAGAGTTGTTATCAGTTCCATAGTTTCAGTTCTCATCTGTACCTATATTTAGATTGGAAGAAAATCCTCTTTCCATTGTCCACAGGGGAGAGGAAGGGGTCGTTTTTATGTTTTGAGTTAATGGATCACCTACATTTGGAATTCCCCAGTAAGTGATGTTTTGTTGCTAGGGAGGAAGATATGTTAAAGCTTATGGGGCATAGAAACTGCTATCTAGTGCAGTAACCATGGCTTTGACAGTCAGATCTCAGGCTTATGACCGCTTACATGTCCTGGGAGTGAGGCAGGGCCAGAGGCTTGGTGCATAAATGCATGTGGGTACAAGCTCAACTCCTGTGTCATAGTAAGAGCACAGTCCTGAGCTATTCAGGAAAACCGCTGAAAAACACAATTCTAAACAAAGGGTGCTAAAAAATGTCTTTTCTAAACAAAAACTGAAGTCTCATAGATTTAGGAAAAAAAATAGAAGGAATCATAGGTTCTTGTGGATATCTACCCCAGCATCATTTTCATATCTTACCTTATTTGCATTGAGTAATTATTTTTTTTCCTTTTTTTAAAATCATTTTCACTGAAGACTCCTCCAACAATTTTTTTCATTTTCACCACTTTGTATGAAAGGCATCTCTTTAACTCATCTTAGGAATGGGAAGATCCATGTGATGATTAGAGTAGAATAAAGTGTTTTTAGGGACGGCCTTCAGCTAAGAAGCAAAGAATTCATGCATTAGTCAGCTTTTCGTTGCAATAACAAAATGTTTGAGAAAAACAACTTAAAGAAAAACAACTTAAACAATTCAAAGTTCATAGTGACACTGGAGTTTCTCTGGAAAAGGAGGAAACATTTACTCGTGGCTCATGGTTTTGGAGGCTCAAGATTGGCTGGATCCATTACTTTTGGGGTAAGGCAGTACATCATGGCAGAAGGGTGTGGCAGAGCAAAACTGCTCACCTTATATTGGCTAGGAAGCAGAGAGAAACAGAGAGAGAGAGAGGGAGAGAGAGAGAGAGAGAGAGAGGCCAGGCCCAAGACATAGTCCCCAGGAGTATGCTCCCAAGGACCCATCATTCCCTTCAAGTTGGTCTCACTTCTTACAGTTTCCACCACCTCCCAGCAGTCCATTCAGCTATGAATCCTCAATAGATCATCCACTGAGGAGGTTGGGGCCATCATGATTCACTTACCAAAAACCCCACCTGTGAACATGGCTGCTTTGGAGACGAAGCTTTCAACGCACAAGACTTTGAGGGACATTCTAGATTGATCTGAACCACAATTACGCAATTTGTTCCTCTTTTTATCCCCTACCACTCTTATTGGGAGGGAGTCCACACTCTTAATTTACTTAAAGAGTGCCCTGGGCTCAGTCCTGAGAACGTCATTAACCCTCCCCTTCTACCTCCAAAGCTCTTAGTGACACTGGAGTTTCTCTGGAAAAGAAAGGCAAGTGAATTTGTATCAGGGGCAAGATCTATTACCTTAATTGCATAAAAGAAAGCAAGATGTACTTGGTTTATTATGTAAAATGTTGAAGTTGGAGATTCATGGATCAAGGATTATATTTGCTCTTGAACTTTTTTGGGTGGAGAGGAGAATAGTGGAGATTGAATCTAGGGGCACTCAAACACTGCGCCACATCCCATCCCTATTTTGTATTTTATTTAGAGGCAGGGTCTCACTGAGCTGCTAAGCACTTCACCATTGCTGAGGCTGGCTTTAAACTCACAATCCTCCTGTCTCAGCCTCCTGAATGACTGGGATTACAGGCTTGTGCCACCCACCCAGCTTACCTTGAACTTTTGATAACTGTTTCTGGGCCCAGAGTCTCCATAGGAAGCACAATTGAAGCCTACAAGATCATCTTCTACAAAATTTTTATTTTGCCATCATCCCAAAATACCATCCAGATCCCCCTTACCCCCATATTGCTGATATATATATATATATATCACTTTTTTCAGATGGACTATTTCTTTGGCACAATATAAGTCCTTAGAGAACCGGGACATTAAGGCATTAACAGTTAAAACAAACAAAACAAGAGGGAGAGGAAGGGAGGAAAAAGCTTTGTGTCATGAGCTGTGTGTGTGAGCTATGCGCTATGTAGCTGTGCTATGGATTGGGCTGTGCTATGCAGGTGTGCCTCTCCTCTCACTAGGCCTTTGATCCCACACAGCACCTGAGATGGGTGTAACTTGCCAAGATGTCAACTAATTTGCTGACCACAAGATATCACAAAGCAAGATTCCACCTTTGAAACTTGATCCCCTGCCTTAGTTGGTGTAGAATATTCTTGTGTCCCCCTCTATAACAATAAAGACATTCTGGGTGCTTTTTCCAGCACCTTCCATCATGGAAGCTGACCCTTAAGGTGGCAGAGGATTCCCACCCCCGGTCTGAGAAACTCACGTCCTTGTGTTGCGTGATTTCTCTGCCATTTTCTTAGTTACTATTGCAGCCAGCTCCTTTGAACTCAGTTCATCTAGTCAGCATGAGTGGTTGGTGAGAACTTTGTATGCATTAGACCTGCCTCAGACTTTAGATCATGATTTCTGGTTTCCTGAACTCACTCACCTTTCAGATATTTTTGCTACATGGATCTCTAATGCAGTCTGATTCTCAGAATTAATGAAACTTACACTTTAGCATTCCTCCCTTGCAGAGACCAGTTCCAAGACCTGGAAAAAGTTCTAGTAAGGTGTTCATGTAGTTGTGAATTCTGGTCAAAGTTGCAAATGTGGTATACCTAAGTTCAGTTGGCTAAGACTGCTGTCTGCTTTCACTCTAATTTCTCCCTGTTTTGCTAAGGTGAGAGTGAGGACAGGGGAATTCTGAATGAATATTCACTTGGAAATAAATTAATATCTAAACAAATATTTACTTTAATGCCTAAATATATTTTTGTTATTCTGAATTCTTTTTATTTGGGAGCCCCAAATTCTTCAGGCTTGACACAACCCACAGGCAGATATCTTTGGATTTAAGATTTTTTTTTTTTTTTTTTTTTTTTTTTGGTACTGGGGATTGAATTCAGGGGCACTCAGCCACTGAGCCACATCCCCGCCCTTGTTTGTATTTTATTTTGAGACCTGGTCTCACCGAGTTGCTTAGGGGCTCGCTAAATTGCTGAAGCTGGCTTTGAACTCTGGATCCTCTTGCTTCTGCCTCCTGAGCCTCTGGGATTACAGGTGTGTGCCATGACGCCCAGCAGATTTAAGACTTTATGCAGTCACGTAATTTTTTTTTTTTTGGCGTCATTTCTTCTTCCCCTTCTATCCTAATATTCTCTAACTTCTCCATATAAATATATATAAAATTCTTGAATTTCCTGGTTTCTTACCATGGCAAGAATCCAACCTAAAAAAGGGATGGCCATTTCAGGGAATTCTAAGAAAACAGTGACACAGGTGAGGAGAAAGAGGAAAGATGGTTGAGAATGTAAATAAAGTGACAATTCCTCTCCTAGTCCTAGTGTTGGTGGAGGTGGGTCAGAGGGTAGAGGGGTCCTTGTGCCCGAGGGTCAGAGGAGGGGATCCATAAACCCTTGGTTTGTTTTAAAGGCTGGAAGAAAACATGCTATGCTGGCCAAGAAGCTAAGTGGTATTCCAGTCTGAGATGGAGGTGGGGTAAAGAAAAGGGAGGTGACAGGACGGAGAGCTAAAATGAATTGAGAAAAACACATGGTCTTCCGAAAAGGAAATGGGGTTATGAAAAGAATGGGAAAATCCAATCCTCCGGGCTGATCCCTTTAGGGGGGCCCCAAAGGGAAGCTTGGTTGAGACACGAGGAAGCTGGAAGAATACGATGGAAGCCCAGGCTACCTGACCAGAGGAAAGAGGGCTGGAGGGAAAGGCCAGTGGGGTGGGGGAGGGGTGGGGGCAGGGACGAGGGGTCACGTTTTTCTTGGCATTGAAATATTTTCAAATGAGTTATTTTTCAAAAGTTTCCAAGGAGGATCCTTTACCAGTTTCCAACCTCCATTTGGGATTTGAAACCTACAGGAAACAAAGACCCTTCCCATGACCTCTTTTCTTCCTCTCTAAATTAAATGTGGATGCGGGGAGCTGGTTAAGCAGGGGCTGGAGCCTTTTGCTGTGCCTGGAAGTGTGGCCTCTCCCTTGTGCAGGCTTATGGGCTTCTTCTGCTCCCAATTAACTCTTGTTTTGGCAAGTTGGGGATGTTGTTTTGGTTTTTGGCAAGTTGCTTAAAGATCTGGCTTTCAAATTCTTTCATCTGTAAAATGAGGAGTTTGGACTAAAGTCGTCGTTGGTCCCTTATCTTTGTGAGGGAGTGGGAAGGTGGTCAAAGACCCTTTTTAGAATAAACCAAAAGCTACAGAACTACTTCCCAGAAACCAGCACAAAAGCCTGCGCCTATAGAATTTTGCATATGATTTTAAGGTTCAAGATCCTGCTGCAGACAGTTCTCCAATGCAGTTTTCCTCCTCTGCTTCTTGAAGAAGGGTTATACTTCTCTACCCACTTTGAACTCAGGCATTGACCAATGGAAATTGAGCAAAAGTGTAACTTTTCTGGGTTGAAGAATTAAGGGCACTTCTCTCTTTCTTCTGC
This sequence comes from Urocitellus parryii, assembly GCF_045843805.1. Classification (NCBI taxonomy): domain Eukaryota; kingdom Metazoa; phylum Chordata; class Mammalia; order Rodentia; family Sciuridae; genus Urocitellus; species Urocitellus parryii. The sequence continues at coordinate 44,018,519 of NC_135531.1, read as the reverse complement.
ACTGAGGCCCGCAATGCTCTTGACAGAGGCTTTTCTATCAAACTCATGAGTGACGATATCAACAACACAGGACCAATGTCCTCAGCCAACCTGGGATTATCACATGGCATGAGTCTGCTGTGTGAAGCCAATGAGGTTTGGGAGCTGTTTCTTTTTTCTTTTTTTCTTTTTTTTTTTTTATTGTTGGTTGTTCAAAACATTACATAGTTCTTGATATATCATATTTCACACTTTGATTCAAGTGGGTTATGAACTCCCATTTTTACCCCGTATACAGATTGCAGAATCACATCGGTTACACTTCCATTGATTTACATATTGCCATACTAGTGTCTGTTGTATTCTGCTGCCTTTCCTATCCTCTACTATCCCCCCTCCCCTCCCCTCCCCTCTTCTCTCTCTACCCCCTCTCCTGTAATTCATTCCTCCCCCTTGTATTATTTTTCCCTTTCCCCTCACTTCCTCTTGTATGTAATTTTGTATAACCCTGAGGGTCTCCTTCCATTTCCATGCAATTTCCCTTCTCTCTCCCTTTCCCTCCCACCTCTCATCCCTGTTTAATGTTAATCTTCTTCTCATGCTCTTTGTCCCTACTCTGTTCTTAGTTACTCTCCTCATATCAAGAAGACATTTGGCATTTGTTTTTTTAGGGATTGGCTAGCTTCACTTAGCATAATCTGCTCTAATGCCATCCATTTCCCTCCAAATTCTATGATTTTGTCATTTTTTAATGCAGAGTAATACTCCATTGTGTATAAATGCCACATTTTTTTTATCCATTCGTCTATTGTAGGGCATCTAGGTTGGTTCCACAGTCTTGCTATTGTGAATTGTGCTGCTATGAACATCGATGTAGCAGTGTCCCTGTAGCATGCTCTTTTTAGGTCTTTAGGGAATAGACCGAGAAGGGGAATAGCTGGGTCAAATGGTGGTTCCATTCCCAGCTTTCCAAGAAATCTCCATACTGCTTTCCAAATTGGCTGCACCAATTTGCAGTCCCACCAACAATGTACAAGTGTACCTTTTCCCCACATCCTCGCCAGCACTTGTTGCTGTTTGACTTCATAATGGCTGCCAATCTTACTGGAATGAGATGGTATCTTAGGGTGGTTTTGATTTGCATTTCTCTGACTGCTAGAGATGGTGAGCATTTTTTCATGTACTTGTTGATTGATTGTATGTCCTCCTCTAGAAATGTCTGTTCAGGTCCTTGGCCCATTTGTTGATTGGCATAACCTCACTCATCCACAATGATATGCTCCTTGAGTTTACACAAGTCCTCTGGCACTTTCTATAAAAACCTCAGTTCATCAATTGTAAGTCTAAATATTTCTTTTTCTTTCTAACTTTGTTTTCACTTTTGCAAGCAAACAGGAATTTTAATAAAAAGGAAGTTGAGAGCTGGGGATATAGCTAAGTTAGTAATTGGTTGCCTCACATGCACAAGGCCCTAGGTTCAATCCCCAGCACCACAAAAAAGAAAAAAAAAAAAAGAAAAGAAAAAGAAAGAAAGAAAAGAAAGAAAGGTGAAAGAAAGTCTCAGAACTCCCAGTCCAGTAGGAGGGGCAAGAGTGCCTTTGAGTCTAAATATTTCAAAAGTCTTTTTATTTCTCAAAGCATATGAATCTGTAAGACTCACTTTGAATGTAACTTGAGGTTCTTGAATCATCTGAATTTCTACACTGGTTTATTGGGAATGTCTACTTGGTTGAATGAAATATGTCATTTTGGAGTCACATTATTAAATCCACAATTCAAACAAAAGGCTCAGCTGGCCCAACTTCATGCGTGGGGCAATGGGATTGCCCAGGGTCTTCCTGGAAGTCTCCTGGTGACCAATGAGGGAGGAGGATCACTTTAGCCCTCCTTGTGCTCTGGGTGCACCCTGACTGAAGTCTCATCTACAAAAGAAGAAAAATTAAGAAAATACCTGTCATCCCAGCTATTGGGAGACTGAGGCCTTGATCACAAGTTCAAGGCCAATCTAGGCAACTTAAAACCTGTCTCAAAATAAAACAAAAAAATGGGCTTGGGATATAGCTCAATGGTAAAGCACTTGCCTAAGCTTGCTCTAAGCCCTGGGTTTAATTCCTAGTAACCAGCAAAAGAAAAAAAAAATAACCCATATTATATATAATATTTATATATATTATATTAATATAAATATTATATATAATATATATACATATATGTATATATGTATATTGCATATATATGTATATATGTACGTTACATATACATATATGTATGTATTTTATATATAATATATTTTATTGCATATACATATATACCCATACATAATAATACATAATGTAGAGAGAGCATAAAGCATATATATGCATAAATATTTTAAATTTTTTTCTAAAAAAATCTGTTTTTGAAGTTACTGTAGCCTGTTTTTTAATTAAATTATTTATGTCAACATTACCCCCAGTATTTTGACATGTTAACATTTTGAGAGAAATTTATGGGAAAAAAAATTTAAGTTATAACATCAGTGCAACTGATCTAATGGCTAACATTTCACTGAAGCCCTGAGGAAGTTATTTGTAAGGAAGTTGAGGAAGATTGGAGTAAACGGAAGGAGCTACTGGATTTGAGAGTTTTGGAATGTCCAGTACTATAAGGCAAGAGAAGAGGGATGACTTGATCAGGAAGTAGAAGAAAAGCAAAATGAACAGATCTGAGCGGGTTTTTAATTGCAACAGAAAACCATTCTAGAAAAAAAGAAAAGACCAATAAATCTCACTAGAGTGTCACAGCAGCTATTTTTGTCTTTTGAAAAAATCCTGCCCTAGCCCTGTCAAGTTTCTGCCCATTAATCATTCATTTTTCAAAACAGTGTTGCCATATGGGGTGCATAAAATGAAATGAGCTCTGCTTTTCTCACTTAGGTGCTGGGTCCTGGGTTCAATCTCTAGTACTGGGGGTGTGGGGGGGGTGGTGTGGAGAGAAAACAAAACAAATAGAAGCATACTCTGAAAGCTTCCAATGACAAAAGAAGTCAAGTCAAGAGGCAGGAAGTCTGCGCTTCATTTCTATTTATGGAACCCAAAGTTTAAACAGAGCTCTCCATTCAGATCTCATCTGGCTATTAAAATTGTCTTCTAAGTTATTATCTGCAAGGAAACCGACAGCATTCAAATCTTTCCCTGTAGCGGGCTTGTATTTAGAGATGTTTCACATGTGTTTAATTCACTGATCAATTTTACCTTGTCAAAACAGAGAATGGTCTGTCAAAAACAGGATGAAGCTCATTAGTGAGATGCAGGAGATAGCACAATGGAGGGGAGAATAAACAGACTGCCCAGAAATAAGGAAACAAGAGCCTATTCAGGAAGCAAGTGGAAATAGCAAAAAATGATACAGTGGTCACAGTAGACCCACAGCTAGTAGATGGTACTGCCACTTAGTAAATGATACTGAACAGGAAATTTTTTTCAATAATTGCTGGGTGATGGCAGTTCAAGATCTGGTGCCTGATAAGTGAGTAGTCAGCAGAGTAGGCAAACCAATTTTCTCCATTCTGAACAGCACATGATTTTCCTCATTTTGTGAAGTTAGAATCTGATCTAAAGTAGTAGGATTTTTCCCTGCTCCTCATAGAAGAAGCTTAAGACTGAAAGTGTGTGAGAGAAAATATAAAAGTTATGTCCAAGCAATAATGAGAAGGCCAATATATTACATACAGCAGAAAATACACACTTAAGATCTTAAATGTTATTTATACTATTTACTTATTTACTTGTGGACTGAATTATATTTTTTAAAAATTCAAAATTCACAAAATCAACACCACAAGTCTCCCTTGAATTTCCACCTGAGAACTGTGCTTTTTATTTGCTTGATTTTATCGTGCTGGGGCTTGGACCCAGGGCCTTTTAAATGTTAGGCAAGCATTCTACCAACTGAGCTAAATCTCCAGCCCTGAGAACAGTGTTATCAGTTTCTTACATATTCTTCCAGAGGTAGTTTATTGTTTTTATTTATTTATTTGTTTATGATATCCCTCTTGTTATGTTTATATTCATCTCTTAGCATACTACATGCTTTTGCAAATTCTGCTTTCCTGTTCATGCAATAATACATTTTGGAGATAATTCTATTGCAGTACGTCAAGAGTTCCTAATTCTTCTTCTACAACTGGGCTGTATTCTGGTTTACAAATGTCCAATAATTTATTTGAGCCATCTCCTAACATCAGTATCTGGGCTTTCTAAGCTTCTATTATTATAAACAGTATTGCAGAGAATGACATTTTGCTCATACTGTGCAAGTATAAGCAGGATGCATTTTAGAGGTGGAATCATTAAATCAAAGTCTATGTGCATTAGTGTCTTTGGTAGATGTTGCCTATCTGCCTACATAGAAACTGTCCCATTTATATCCTTACTACTAATAAATGGCAGTGTATCTCTCTTTTATATATATATATATATATATATATATATATATATATATATATATATATATATATTTATTTATTTATTGTGTGTGTCTGTGTGTGGTGTTGGGGATTGAACCCAGGTCCTTGTGCATGCAAAGCAAGTACTCTAACAACTGAGCTATATCCCAGCCCTCTTTATATTCTTAATACTGATTAATGACAGTGTATTTCTCCAAATACTTTTCAATATAATTATGTCATCATAATTTTGTTATCATTTTAATTTTTGTCACTTTATAGGCAAAAAGTAGAATCTCAATGTACTTTTTAAAGAATTTTAATTGCAATATATTATTATATTATATAAGCACATTGATCATATGTGTACAGCTCATTACATCTTTTTTTTTTTTTTTTTGGTACCAGGAATTGAACCCAGGGGCACTTAAACACTGAGCCATATCTCCAGCCTTTTTGTATTTTATTTAGAGGCAGGATCTCTTATAGGTTATAGACAGGGTGTCTTAGAGAGGCTTAGGGCCTCTCTAAGTTGCTGAGACTGGCTTTGAACTCAGGATCCTTCTGCCTCAGCCTCCTGAGCTGCTGGGATTACAGTTAATAAATCCTCACAGATTTAACACAGTTCAAGAAACGGGGCAGACACCCAGAAGCCCCCTTTGTACTTCCTTCCAATTTATATTGTTTTAGTTTTTCTCTTATTATAATTGAAAATAGCTGTCTGGTTAAAATTACTCAAACTTGGCTCAAGAGAAGCTAGGCATCTTTTCATTCGTTCAAGAGTTCTATGGACTGTGCCTTCCTATCTTTTGCCTATTCTTTGATTGAGCTGTTGGTGTTTTCTCATTGATTTGTAGAAGCTATTTTAGCCATAAGGGAATTTCAGTGGATGATAGGAAAGATATGAGTATTACGGTGGAATTTATCAACTCTGACCCCTGAGAGGAGATGCCCAGCATTTGGAATTCTAGAAATCCAGCCATGAGTCACAGCAGCTCAGGGATTGGTGGAGCAGCCCAGTCTTCCGCAGTGGGCCAGAGCCTGTGTGTCTCCTCCCCCGCCCCCCACCCCTCTCTCTTTCTCTCAGTTTAGTCTGCAGTCCTGACCTTCCTCCTCCTTCCCCTCCATCTCCTTAAGAAAAGCCATGGGCAAGTGGGTTCTTGTATCAAGTGGTGGTTGATTCCCAAACATCAAGCAAACCTTTCTCTAAGTCACCAGTAGAAAACCTGACCTGGTCCAGGGAAAGGCCCTGTGAAACAGGAATAGCCATGAAGACTCTGGGGAACATTTGCAAAGAAACCTCTTCCAGGAGAGGGCTGCCTGCTAGGGGGTCCCACAGTTCCCAAACTGCCAGATTCAACTCAGTCCCCCTCTGCCATCACATCACACTGTCCCTCTCTGCTGGCTCCAAGTCTCTTGAGGAGCGCACACCCAGGAGGGCAGTGTCCCTTAAAAACAAAAGCCAGCAGGAGTTTTTGTGTGTGTTTTGGTTTTTTTCTTCTCTCCCTCTGACTGGCCGGTAACCTCGCAGCACAGGCCTTCCAGCAAACACTCATCACCCGATAAATCATGTGACCCCTTCTGTTTACTTAGAGGTGCTGGCCCAGCTGGGGCCTCTAATCCACTCCCTGCTCTGTAACCAATTGCCGGGTGGTTTTCACTGGGAAGGGGAACTTGTGAGGACCAGATAAGGGGATCTTTTCATTTGCATAGAAGAGCTCCCAGGGCCAGTCCAGGGATGCGGGGACTGGCAGAGACACCTAAGCTCCCCAAGTGTGTTCTGGAGACTACCAGCCCCGTGTAGTTCCCACACACTATGGAAGAGTCAAAGCAAGTCTCTGCTCAAAAGTAATTTTAGGTTCATTTTTGAACTCTCATTTACTGTTACAGGTTTTAGAATCAACAAAATGCAATACATTTTTTGCTGAGTGCTTTAGTGCAACCTCTGACTAAACTATTATAAGTCTAAAATTTTTTTTTATTTTTTTAAAAAACGCTAGTTATAATGTGCAAAAGGTGTAAGCTGCTTTTGAGGGAATGAAATGTCTGGCTCTGAGTCCAGGGCAGTGTACCTTTGTGGGCTGATGAACTGCCTGCTTTGGAATCCCCTGGGCTGCTTGAATGGAAATCCTACTTGACCATCCAGGCCAGAGAACTGGAATTAAACAAAATTGGGTTCCAGAATTGTGCTTTTAAAACTTTTTTTTAAAGCTCTCAGGTGTCACGCTTATTGACTTTGACATGCCACTAAAATCACCGTTTTTTTTTTTTGTTTTTTTTTTTGTTGTTGTTGTTGTTGTTGAACCCACATGCGCTAAACCCCTGAGCCACATCCCCAACCAGTTTTATTTTTTATTTTGAGACAGGGTCTTACTAAGTTGCTTAGGGCCTCACTAAATTTCTGGGGCTGGTCTTAAACTTTTCGTCCTTCTGCCTCATGTTCCCCAGCTGCGAGGCTAAAATCGCCATTTTAATGAGTCAGAAATTGTCTTATTGGATCATGGACCACCAGATTGTAATGTGAAAATTCTTTTCTGGCTTAGAGGGGACAAAATTTTCACCCTTATTCTGCCTTTCTTGGGCTAGTGACCTTCCTTCAAATCACTCGATGGCTAGTTTTCCAAGGTAAAGACGCACTTTATTCAGTTGTGGTTTCGTGGTTTTATTTTTCGGTTTTGGTTTTTTTGTTTGTTTTGTTTTAAGTCCTTGGCTACTAAGGACAGGCTGGGGAGGGCAGATGTCTTGTGATAGGGAGATAACTCTGAAAACAGCCCAGCATCCCTGACCCGTGGCTGTGTGGAACATGAATGAGGCGGGATGGTGGGAGGAAGTGGGAGGTAGGTGGGTGTTTTTCTAGGCAGTTATTCAACCAAACCATTACTTCGAATTTCATTTTAAAGCAGAATAAAGCCTGGGCCACCCGTCGCCTCAGGACCCAGTTTCTTACCTCTGAGAGGATGAATTAGGAACTAGGAACAGAGAACTCTATGCTTTTAGAGAACTGCCTGTCACTAGGAGTCTTGGGAAGTGTCTGATGGCACTGAACCTGCTGCCAGGCCTGTCCCCAGGCAGGGACACGGCAGACTCACTATTGCTTATGGACTTTCCTACAGGGTCCAGGGATGGTGACAAGGCAGGGCTGTTTTTTTGCCCAGAGACAATGAAAACCGGGTTTTAAAGGGTCAATCTTCAGCAGAGGTCTGCCCCACACTTTGTCCAGTTTGGGTACCAAATTCGTGACGCACTTTTATACACAGGACCCCAGCGGCTGAGACATCATCTGTGGTGACCAGGGTGGGTAGAAGACCAGGGGGTTCTTCCCAGAGTGCAGGGCTTCAGGAGCTAAATAGCAGAAGAAAACTTTAGCTGGTGAGAAACAGAATACCCAATTCAAACAGTCCAGGACAACAGAGGTTTATTATCGTGCAGGTCAAGAAGTTTCAGGGAACGTCACCTCCAAGACACAATGATGTCAGGGGATCCAGGGGCTTCTTGGTGATGCTCTTGCCTTCCGGTCATGGGAACGAGATAGTAGCTGCTCCCCATCCAAGCACCATGCCTCACCTGGATGCATGTGCTCATAGGCAGAATGACTGGAGTTTTGTGTCACATGCTTTTCTTTTAATTAAGGAGGAAACTCCCAACCCCCAGCCCAGGATCTCAGCATCCCATGTCACAAGGCCATCCCATGCTATAGGTAGAAGCCTAGGTGGATCCGCTCAGCAGCACAGCTGACACTGACCATTTATTTGAGCCCTGGGAGAGTCCACCTTTCCTGAGTACGTTGGTGTCTGCACTGGAGTGCCAGGATTTTGCTGGGAAATAAAAGTGCAATAAAAGTGCTCCATGACTGAGCGGGTCATGGAGGTGGACAACATCCATGCCAAGGGGGTCTTGTGTTATCTTTGTTAGGAAGTTCCTTCCTAGTGGCCAAGAATAAATTTCCTGCCCTGGAGAAACAGGGGCTGCAGAGTTAGATTTAATTTGATTTTAGAAAATTAAAAACCGTGACATGTCTCATCTGAGTGTTTTATTTTGTTTCATTTCCTGGGAGTGAAATTTATGCCTTCCTATCCTAAAGGTTTGGATTGCATCTAAGGACGTGGGGCATTTAGCAGATTCTAGGCTTGCCAGAAAGGTCCTCCCTCTGCAACGCCCTGCAACCCTCCCTGTGCACCTTGCTCCCTGGGCCCTTCTGCTGCAGGAAGCATAGGTTCAGCTGAGGCACATGCATGAGCACTGGCATTTACCACCGATGGATGGGTTTCTAGTACTTTCTAAATGAGTTTCTGAAACCAAGCTCCACATTTTCCCCGCCTCCCTAAAGCTCCTAAAGCCTGAACCGTGAGGGATCTTCAAAGAGTCCTGTGTACTCAGCAACTTTGGTGTGTTAGTTTGTCTTCCAATCTGTCTCACTCAGGGTGCTTATCTCTTAGAAAGGGAGATTATTACCACAGAGACTGGACTGGAAACCGCTTCGCTGACAGGTTTAAGAGCCTTAGCAAAATAAACAGCAGAAAAGGCAAACGTGTGTGCAGCATGGCAGGCTTCGTTTTCCTTCTGCGGCTCAGCTGGGCAGAGAGGGAGCTAGAATCAAAACAAAACAGAACCCTCCTCTACACTCAGAGCAGGGGAGCTGGGGCGGGAGGAAGGTCGGGGAAGGGGCGAGCCTTGGCTTCTCCTCACCCACCAGTTCTGTCCTTTTATAGACAACCGTTACAGGACCAGCCCGCCACCGCCACCATACCTGTTGATCTGGTTTATGATTCATGCCTTCAAAGAACCCTAGAGCTGTGGCAGTTCCTCTTCCTGTTTTTCATACCCAGAAAGCTACACAAATTACAAAATTATGTCATCGGGCTTCTCTTGATCTTGCTCCTGGTGCCCAGTTGGAGTCTTTTCCTTGGATTTGTCAGAATCTGAACTGGGAAGGGTACGTGCAGGTTTGTAAGCAACCTGAGAACAGGAGAATGTCATTTACTTTTCTCTTTCTCTTCCCAGCATCTTCTGGCAGTGTTGGGGAAACACTGGGCACTCCATAAATGTGAGTTACAGGATCGGAAGAACTTCTCATTGAAACGGTACTTGGGAGTGTTGGGAAGTAAAAGCAAAAGTAAAACTTATTCTTGTTTCTAACTGTGGTGGCAATATTTCCAGCTAACTCTGGAGTAAAGGAGCAAGTTAGAATGCCTACCTCTTATCACAGGATCCATTTACATGGGGAGGAATTTTGTCTCTTGAAGAGCATTTAAGTACAACAATTGTTGTCACTGAAATCTTAATTCTTCCACTCTCAAAAGGGTTTGGGAGGTTCAGGTAGAACCTGTCATCCCCACCAAAGTTTAAAAATTCAGGGTAGAATTTGAGTGGCTTTAGGGTTGAAGGACTAGATGGCTTCATCTCCTTTTGGGAGAATTGGGTCTGAATGATATCTTTTGAACCCTCTCACATCAAACCTCTGGCTCATGGGCCCTGCAGTGGTCAGGCTCTTCCCAAATTGTACAGAGGACATGTTACCTATTGTCAGGCACTTAGGGTAGGCATCAGGCAGGAATGGGAGCCCTGATTTCACTCTGTGACTCTGCATTAGTTTGGTTAGTATTGCTATAACAAAACCCCTGAGGCAGGCTAATTTATAAAGAGATTTATTTAGTTCATGGTTCCCGAGGTTCAAGGGGACAGTGCTGTTATCAGTTCAGCTCTGGTGAAGGCTTCCTGGCGGGAGGGCACCACAATGGTGTGAGTGCCTGTGAGAGCCAGATCATATTACCCAACAGGAAGCCAAAGAGTGATTCAGGGGTCAGGCTCAGTCTCATAATAACCCCCTCTTACGAGGACTTAGAGGTCCCATGATAGCTGCCTGAATCACTTCTAAGGGTAGGGCCCACAGTGACCTGAGGATCTCCCACTCGAAGTTCCCACCACTTCTCACATGGCCACATTCAGGACCAAAGTCCCAACCCATGATCCCTTGGGGAGCAAACAACATACAAACCACAGGAGACCCCAAACCAGGGACTGTGCTTTTGCGCTCTTAATTTCTTCATCTGTAAAAGGAGACTGCAAAAATTAGTTGGGGAGATTAAATGAGTTGATGCTTTTGAAGCTGTTGTCACAGTGCCTGGCGCTCCACAAACTCTTGCAAATGGGAGCTGTGTGTCCTTATGACCATGGCCATAGTTATCATCGTCACCAGTTCCGCACATCAGAACATTGCAGAACACAGGGGTTTGGCTCACATTCATTTCAAACCTCTTTTTGAGGGGCAATGAGTCCTGAATCCATGAAAATTCATTTACTTGGTCACTGACATCAATCCACTCAGTTGCTATAGATGTGGGCTGAGATCAGGTCAGGCAAGGCTAAACTCCCACGAAAGGGTATGCAGCCAGACCCCAGAACGCTGTGGTCTCAGCAACCCTGCCAAATGACAGTGTTTTTCTTCCTTCATTTTATTTTCAAAGGGGCAAATTAGGGAAAGTTTGATTATGGCCGTACTGTTTGCCTTTTAGCTACTAAAACCACCCACTCCCACCAAAAAATAAATAATGAAATGAAAAATAATAAAATACATTATGTTTAAAGATGACTTTTATTTAAAACCATCAATCCAGCATTGGAGAAGTTACTTACCGTCCTTGGAGAGCCTCAATTTCCATTTGTAAAACTGAGATAATAATGCTTATCTGGCCTGGTCGCTATCACAACTAAAATGGTGTAGCTAAAGTGTTCTTAGTAAAGATATTAGGTGCTCAATAAAAGTGGAAGCTGGCTCCAGGATCTTAGCTATTAATTAGTCTTATTGAGGACTTAGGGGAAGTGGCTCTCCAAAGCCTATGACCAGTTGTTACTCACATATGCTTACGGCAGTCCTCTTTGCCTTTTCCATGTATTAACTAGTTTCACTCTAGTGAAAATCCCATGAGGCAGGTAACATTAGTACCCCCCTCCACAGATGGCAGAAATGAGGCTCAGCAAGGCTTAGGGCCTTATCCAAGACCTCACAGCAGGTGTTCATCTCAGGTAGTGTGCCACCAGCAGTCCGTCTCTTGGCCACTCCACCGGGGTACCTGTCCTGGATGACCCAACAGGGGAAGGTAGGCCTGCCATCTTCCCCTCCAGATGGTCTGCCCAATGGCCTAGCGGCTAGACCTCCCCCCACAGTTCTTCAGTGAGGTCAGAGGAAGAACATGCCCTCCCATGGGAATTTCCCTCTGATCTACTGGAACCAAGGCTAAGAATAATATCTCAGTAACAATCTTAAAACTTCTTTTGGAAGGAAGAGTCCACAGCAAAAGTCCCGGGTTCTGCCGTAAGAACCTCTGTCTCAGTTTGGGGAGTCCATGCAGCTTAGCAGTAAACCTCCTAACACTTGATCAAAGAAACTCAAAATCATATTCTAGGTCTTAATATTTTTTGACCTCAGGTGACCTCCCTGAGCCTTAGTTTCCTCCTCTGTGAAAAGAGAGTTCTGCAAATTAAATGAGATAATGCCCTGAAGCTCCCTGTACAGTACCAGAAATACTCTGGTTCTCGGGGAAGGAGTCTCTTATTCCCCATCTTGGATGAAGACAACTTCCAGAATTTCTCTCAAGAAATAATTGAGTATATTGATAGACCACCTGTCTCTGAAATTGGTGATCCATCAGTTCAGAGACCTGACACTTCATTTTCTTAGCCCTACCTTGAACTTTGCCTCTGGCCCTTTTAGCTCCCAGTACCTCTGACACCTGCTGTGGGCTGACCTCTGCTCAGGTTTGGTAGCCACCAACCCCTCTAGCAGTGCCCCCTGCCTTCAGAGGTGGGATGGAGAAGTGGGTGGCCTAGCAACAGAGAACTCTGGGCATGGAACTAAAGGACTCTCCAGGGCTTCCCTTCTGCTGGTTCCATGAGCTAGGAATGTACCATATCTTTGCCATTTGGGTCTCAATTTCCTCCTTTGTAAAATGGGGAAGAGGAAAGATTAGAGGAGATATCCTTGAGGCCATATCCAGAGACTCTCAGACTGGTGACCTCCCCTCCATCTATGTCCCCCCAGCGTTCTGGAGGCACTGGCTGGGGAGCTCCACAGCTTTAGGGCACGATGTTGCCAGATTTTCTGGGGAATGAGAAGGGAGGAAGAGAAAAGAAAAATAAGCACTCCAAGGTGAGTCTCCCGGTCCATGGTGAACTCCCTAATAAAACAAAACCATGAATCAGTCTCCCTCGCACACTCCCTACGAAAAAGAACAAATCTCTTTTGGATTTCCTGCAGCAAAGTAAGAGCCTTTAATTTCAGAGCCAAGGCTATTTGTACACTGCCTCAATGTCTGTCCCCCCAGAGCTCATCACACAAACAATAGCAAAGGCAGAGGAAAGACGAGCTATTGTTTTGTTGTATTTATATCCTGATGTAGGAAACAGCATGAAAATATTGTTAAGGAAACTCAGTAAGTCTCTGCTCCAGGTTATGCATATAGTTTTGGTGCCAAAGGCAGCAGGGCCAGATGTTAGAGGACATGATCTCCCTGAACGAATAAAAGGGAAGCAGTTGGAATTCCATGGGTTGGGGGAAGAGCCAGGGGAACCACTCAGGTGCTGCCCAGTGAGCCCAAAGGAGAGCCCAGGTCCTTTGGCGTCTCTCTGGGGGTCCCTCCAGACACCACTCCCTGATGGACACCACTCCCCGGCAGCTGAGGGATCTGTACACAATTGCAATCTCTCCTTTCCTCAGCTTCTTCATCTATCAGATGGGGAAAATAATAGTGTTTTGCTCACAGGGCTGTAGTGAGAATTAACAAGTCCATTCTACATGCAATCACATGGATACATGTCATTTTCAGATACTCATATGTCACACAGAACATGGTATGTGCCAAGTACTCACTGTAAGTTAATATTCTCATTATCTATAGGCACAGGGAGAACGTCTGTGATCCCAGAGCTGTAATTATGAATCTGTACTGACGTTTTAGGGAGACTGTGTGGTGCAGTTGAATTACTGTTGGCTTTGCATTCCGTCAGTCTTGGATATGGATCCTGGCTCCATCACTGAGCAGCCCTGACTCTGGGCAAGACGGCATGAACAGTGGGGTCAAAGTGGGTCAAGGTCTAGGATTGCTGAGGAACCCCGTCCTGTTCTAGGGAATCTGAGGATACTATATCATCTTGGCCTGTGGGACTCTCTGAGCCTCTTTCCTCTGTCATCAAAGATGTATTATCATCTTATTCTTACCATCATCACCAACCTCATCACTGTGATCAACCAGTTAGGAGAAGGAGATGATTTTCATTTTCATCCCCCTAACTCTTTCTGCATGCAATCTTCACTCTCCAAAAGATGACCAGAATGTAACAAGGCCCTGAATAAACTGATCCTTAAAAGATGTAGGAGGACTTTCTGAAAATGGAGGTGAAATAATTCACATAATGTAAAATTAATTATTACAAAGTGATCAACTCAGTGACCTTCAGTACTCTCTCTTTATATAGATCCAATACATTTCTGTCATCCCCAAAGGAGAGCCCAGGTCCTTTAAGCAGTTGTTCTCCAATCCTTCCTCCTCCAGCCCCTGGCAACCATTAAGTTTTCTGTCTCTATGGATTTACCTCTGCTGGATATTTCATAAAAATAGAATCATATGATCTCTGAGGTTTTATGTTTGGGCTTCACTTAACATAATGTTTTGACACTTTATTTACATTGTAACATATATCAACACCTCTTTCCTTTGGTGGCTGAATAATATTCCATTGTATAAATACACCATATTTAATTTGTCCATTTATCTATTTATAGACATTTGGGTTGTTCCCCCGCCACACACACACTTTTTAACATTTTTTAACTTGTTCTAATTAGTTATACATGACAGTAGAATACATTTTGACACTTATACATAAATGGAGTGTAATGTCTTATTCTGCTGATTGTACATGGCGTAAAATCATATTGGTTGTGTAACCATATATGTACATAGCATAATAATGTCCGACTCATTCTACTATCCTTCTTGCTATAAACATTGATGTGGCTGTGTCCCTGTAGTATGCTCATTTTTAAGTCCTTTGGGTAGAAACCAAGGAGTGGGATAGCTGGGTCAAATGGTGGCTCCACTCCAAGTTTTCATTGTGAAGAGTGTTACCGTGAACATTGGTGTACTAATATTTGAATACCAATTTTCAATTCTTTGGAGTAGAACCGCAAAGTCGTAGTTGTATATTAAACATTTCAAGGAACTGCCAAATTGTCTTCCACAGTGGCTATGCCATTTACATTCAATAAAAGGATTTTGATGTTAAAAAGCAGCCCGATGGTTGAAATTTTCTGCTTTCTGACTCAGGTTGGCCAATGCAGTGGAGAAACTGACCAGTGGGAGAGAGGGACATTAGGTTGAGATGTGGACTCTGCTGCCTCTTTAATCCTCAGTTGTAAGAAAGCACTAACTCTGCCCTTAGAAAAGCAGGTCCTTCTAACTGGTAGGAAAGTGGAAGGGAGAGAAGAGAGGAATGTTTGGAAAACTTTGAACATAACCAAGTCTAAAATAAGAGGTCATTCTATAGACTGTGTGTATAGAGAGTTTTTAATCCTGCTTTATTGGAGGAGAGGTGTGGTATTCTCATGTATTTAGCAAAAGTAATAATTGTCCACAATCTTGAAGAATCCCATCTGTTCTACTATAAGCACCTGGAAGCCTGTGTCAGAACCACTGTGAGGAGCAGGGGCAAGTCAGACCTTCCAGCACTACCGGCCCTAGAAGCCAGCAGGTGAGGCAGAAAAGCTATTGGAGTAGCTGGAAGAGCAGGAATTTGAAGGAGAGCACAGGTCAGGGCCAGGGAGGTTCTATGTCAGCCACTAGCTGGAGGGGACAAGACATAGTGTCAGTAGCAGTGACCATTAAAAGTCAGGGACAGAAGAAAATACACAATCGATCAACAAATATATGAAAAAATGTTCAACATCTCTAGTAATTAGAGAAGTGTAAATCAAAACTACTCTGAGATTTCATCTCACTCCACTCAGAATGGCAATTATCAAGAATACACGCAACAATAAGTTGGTGAGGATGTACACTCATACCTTGCTGGTGGGATTGCAAATGGGTGCAACCAAATTCCTTAGAAAACTTGAAATGGGACCACCATTCTACCCGGCTATTCTACCCAAAGGACTTAAAAACAGCATACTACAGGGACACAGCCACATCAATGTTTACAGCAGCTCAATTCACAATAGCTAAACTGTGGAACCAACATAGATGCTCTTCAGTAGATGAATGGATAAAGAAACTGTGGTATATATACACAATGGAATATTATTCAGCATTAAAAGAGAATAAAATCATGGCATTTGCAGGTAAATGGATGGAATTGGAGAATATCATGCTAAACAAAACAAATTAATCCCTCAAAACCAAAGGCCAAATATTTTCTCTGATATGTGAATGCTGATACATAATGGGGGAGGGGCAAGAGAAGGGAAGAAAGGAGGAACTTTGGATTGGGCAGAGGGGAATAAGGGGAAGGGAGGAGGGACTGGGTGGAAAAGACAGTGGAATGAAATGGATATCTGATATCATTATCCTAAGTACATATGTGATTGCTCCAATGGTGTGACTCTATATTGTGTACAACCAAATAAATGAAAAGTTGTGCTCCATGTGTGTACAAAGAATTAGAACAACAACAACAACGACAAAGTCAGAGCCAATCTACTTCTATGAGACACAGAGAATGGGTTCTATTTAAGGCATTGATAAAGGTGGGGATGTCCCTATAGTTTGACTTTCCCCAAAATTCATATGCTGGGGACAGTCTCCAAAGTCATATGTTAATGGTATTTGAAGATGATCTTTGGGAGGTGGTGGGGTCCTGAGCTCTGTTGTCATGAGTGGCTTAACCCATTCATGGACTAAAAGGTTATTGAGGAAGTGGCTTTGTTATATGAGTGAGCTTTCTTTGGCACACTGCCAGTGTTCCTTTCACCATGTGATGCCCTGTAGGGCCTCAGGACTCTGCAGAGTTCCCATGGCAAGAAGGCCTTCAGAGATAGCAGGCCCTCAACACTGGGCTCCCCAGCCTTTAGAACTGCGAGCAGAAAAAAAAACTTCTATTCTTTATAAATTATTAAATCTGTAATGTTTGGCTACAGCAAAAACCAAACAAACAAAAACAGACTGAGAAAGATACCCAGATCTCATTCTTATGAATTGTCCCAACAGATGTTGGGACAGCCAGACTAAAAGACACACACTTAGAACTGGCAAAAAGAACCTTGTTCAACAGGTTGCTATGACAGATTATAAAGTGGGTATTCAGAGAATGATTTAACTTTAACCAGATGTCTTTGAAAAGATGCTGATATCAAGAAAATATCATAAATCCTGAATACTGGCAAAACACACTGTCTTTCTCCTTTGAAAACAGTCATCATAGTATTTTTTTTTTTTTTTTTTTTTTTACTGTTTTCCAGAACTATAACTGGGTCTCAGCCCCGGTACTCAATCTATTCCTCAGAAGAAGGGGCTCATTTTCCTGAAAGAGAAAGGGTGCAATCATGCTCTAGGGTGAGTAGGTGGATATGAGAACCCAAAGATGTTGATTTGGGGGTCAAAGGGATGACTGTTGCTTGTAGCCCTCACTTGTCTCTGATGGGGACTCCACCAACCCCATCCCCCCAAAATGTGGGAAATCTCCTAGGAGTTTGGAGGAATCCCATAACAGCTGAAGGATCTTCATTTCTTCATTGCTAACTGGGAGGGGGGGACGGGGACAGATCCTAGTAGATCATGAAGTCTTCCTTTCTTCATAGTGCTAAGGACCTGAGTCTCCCAATTGCCACAGAGCATCGGGGGTTCTTCCTGCAAGTTCTTTGTTCATCAGGGTCAAGAGTCAACTCTGTCCCTTGAAATAGAGCTATGTTTATGTAGAAGAGTCAATGCAGTGACCTTGTGCCCTCCGGCACTACCCTGCAGGAGGTAAATTGGAAGAAATTCCTTCCCAGCTCAAGCCTGGAGGGCTGACTCTGCTGCTACTGGCAGAACATTAAGTAGGAGGAATTTGGAGATGGGAATGTTGGGCCCATGATTATGCCTAGAGGGAAGAGCTTTGGTCTCCTTTGGGACCCCTGGCTGGAAGTTAGTGGGCTGATGATAGATAGTGCCTCCTGCTGCAGAGCACTCAGCTAAGCTTTGACCCGCCCCGCCTGTTTTTTTTTTTTTTTTTTTTTTTTTTTTTTTCCTTGTGGAGCTGTGTACTATTTGGAAAGCAGATCAAGGACATCCTGACTCCCAGCTGACCAGCTCCACCTGGGGCCTGGAGACTCCACTCCACCCTGCAAGGTCCAATGGCAGAGTTCACAGTGCATCCTCCCTTTCCTTGTGTTTTCCTCTCCTGTGGCCTGATCTTTCCAGACCTTCCCTTCCATAGGCAGCTCTTCCAAGGCTCCCTGGAGACTCCAAATCAAGCAGTTTGGGAGTGCAAAAGTGAAAGCAAGTTTCCTAGAGCAGCAGGGACCAGCTCTTGGGCCAACTTTGAGAAAACAGAGCTTCCTGGGGTGCTGGGGCATTCAGAACCCACAGATGACCTCCTGCCAATTCTTCTCATTGTCTTTTTAGAAATGATAAGAAAAGGAGATGAGAGAGGGAGAGGCAGAGACAGAGTCTGACTAGCTTAAAGTGCTCTGTCGCCAGGGAAGTTAATGGGTAAATTTCAGGAACTCAAGTGTTTTACTGGGTCGCCAAATGGGGGTTGAGCAGTCTTTGCGCCTGAAACGCGAGTCACAATAGTGCGCGCCTAATAGGGTGCCACACTTGTCTGTGTTTCTTTTTGATTTTGCCATCGGGAGGGGCCACCTCAGGGGACAGTCCGGGAGGGCTGTGCCAACCGGTTCGCGTCCCCACTCTAAACTCCCTTGCAGCCTCGGCCGGAAGGGCCCGCGGGCGGGACGCTGGGGGCCGAGCCTGGCCAGCGTGGGCTCCGCGCAACCACACGGCGGGCTGCTTCTGCCAGAGGGAGCCCCGGGGGCCGCGCTTCCCCGCCTCGTCCCGCGTCCCGCCCCGCGGCTCTCCCTCCCCCACTGCTGGCGCTCCTCCGCAGGCCGGGAGCAGCGCTGGGCCGGGGTCAGCTGGCTGCCTTTGTGGCTGCTTCCCAGGAAGGAAGAAGCGCTGTCTGCAGATCAGTTATCAGCTGGCTTTCCTGTGCCGGAGCGCCGCCGTTTTCCGGGGACGGCTGCCACCCCCGGGATTCCCAGCCCAGGCTGCCGGCGGTGCGTGAGAGCCGGATAAATAGGCCATTGTGAGGCCGCTGGGATCCAGGTTTCTTATCACATTATCCACCGGCGAGGACGGGATTCCGCCCCTGCTGCCACCCATTTCAGCTTCTCTTTTCTCTCTCTCTTTAGCGTTACAGCCATTTTTCCAGTTTTTGCCGTTTTGAAGGGAATGTTCAAAAAGCAATTTACTAGGTCCACTCCCTGTGCGAGGCAGGGGTTACGGGGCGGGTCTGCAGACTGGACGGTTTCGCTGGCGTTGAAGACCTTGAATTTAGCTTCTTGGGCTTTGATGCTTGATATTTCTGCTTGCCCACTGCGCAGCGCGGGCACATAGGTTAACAGCAGTGTCAGAGGGCAAGTCTGCAGGTCTGCAAATCTACAGTAGTCCACTAGTGGATGGGGGTTTTAGTAGGTTTGTTGTTGTTGTTGTTGTTGTGTGTGTGTGTGTGTGTGTGTGTGTGTGTGTGTGTGTGTGTGTTTTAAGCCTTGAGTTGTTTATGGACAAAAACTTGAGGGAAAAACAGTAATGAAAACTGGTCATCTGACAGATGCTACAAGGAGCTATGGCAGTTTGGAAGAGAGGCTTGCTCCTGGTGCCTATAGTGTCTGTTTTTGTTTTTGTTTTGTTTTGTTTTTCTGCTGCAGCAGCTGCATGGCCAGGGACCGGTTGGGGTTTCCTGGCACTAGACTTACTAGATAGTCATCAGTAGGCAGGGCAGGTTTACAGACCTGTACTCAGAAGGGGATCCATGCTTGGTTGAATGTTTTGTCACCATCTTGAAATGTTTACTAATGTTTTAAAAGGAGCCTGCATCTTCACTTTGCACCAGGCTTTAAAAATGATGTAGCCAGGGCCCTTGTTAGGAGCTCAGATTCATTTGAATAAAATTGAATAATGGTTTGAATAAGTTCCCATTTGAGATAATGGCCTGTGGTTAGTTGATAAGCTGCTGAAGGTGATTTTCTTAGTTTTTAAAAAACATCTACTGTAGTTGAGAACATTCTACAAACTAAACCCTAGCCCTGTCATCAAAGGAAACCACAGCTGGCTGATCACTCCAAGCCAGACTTGCTTCATTCCTTTTAGAAAACAGAATGTGCACTCCTTAAAGATCTTGTGATTTCCCTAAGAAGGTGCTCATTCCTGTAGTTGTTGCTTCCCTTTCTTTTCATACTCTGTAATGCTGAGCTTCCAGATGTGGAGGGTAAAACTGGATTCAGAAAGGACTCATCCTAATCCTAGCAAAACTCCCCTACGGTTTGAGGGTCTGTGTTAATACATTCAGCACTTGTTATGGACTGAGTGTTTGATCTCTCCAGAATTCATTTGTTAGAGTCCTAACATGCAATGTGATGGCATCACTGTAAGTGGTTTGAGGCTGTCTCTCCAGAGGCAGAGGAGACCTCTATGTGGATTTTCCACGCTCTCCACAGGTTACAGAAAATAATTTAAAGGGGTTGGGGTTGCAGATCAGTGGTAGAGCATTTGCCTAGCACATGTGAGGCACACTGGGTTCAATCCTCAGTACCACATAAAAAATAAATTAATTAAATAAAGATTTAAAAATTAAACTCAACATTATAAGAAATAAGAATTTAAGGACATATCACATATTGAGTTTTACCAAAGAAGAAGAGCTTTATTAGAAAGTGAAAGGTGAAAATGCACATTGAGAAGCACTTGTGGGAGTCTCTCTTTTTTTAAAGGGAACTTAGCAAGGGGTGGGTATGGGAAGGTATGTTGAATTCAGTCTTTTCATCATGGATCACAAATTGTTTACGGTGGTCTGATCCTCCCTAGGAGCTTCAGGCTAACATCATCTCTACTATCTAGATCACGATTGGAATGTGCCTATATTAAAGGTTTCTTAGATACTTTAAATATTAGATAAAGTTAATTAGATGAAATCCTTTGTTTTGTCTAATCTGAAAATATATTGTGTAGGCAAACGGCACATATGCCTTAATCAAAATGAGGCAATTTTCATAGATTGTTTTAGTCAGCTTTTCTTTGTTATGACCAAAAGACTTGACAAGAACAATTTTAAAGGAGGAAAAAATTATTTGGTGCTCACAATTTCAGAGGTCTCAGTCCATGGACAGCCAATTTCATGGCTCTGGGTGGGAGGTGAGGCAGAACATGGTGGTGGAAGGGTGCGGCAGAGGAAAGCAGCTAAGGGCGTGCCAATCAGGAAGCCAAGAGAAAGAGCTCTACTTCCTGATTGGCATGTCTTTAGCTCAATGAGGACAAAATATAAGCATTAAAGGCACACCCCTAGTGACCCACCTCCTCCAACTATCCCCTACCAGCCTATATTAACATCCAGCTAATTCATTCAAGTGAATTAACACACTGATTAAGTTAAGGATCTTATAACACAATCATTTCACTTCTAACTTTCTTGCATTGACTCACACGTGAGCTTTTGGGGACACCTCATTTCTAAACCATAACAGATTTCTCAGAAATTTGGAAGTAACCTGGAGGAAAAACAGGTCTAAGGCATAAGTTTGATCATGGGGCTTTTAGATTTACAGCTACAGTGTCTTCTTTCCTTCCCATTGTTTCCTTTCTACCTATCTTTATTTCTTCTGCCCTACCTCAACAGTATTGTGAAGTGGGGCCTTCAGGAGGTAATTAGATTTAGATGAGGTCATGAACGTGCCCCCCCACACACACACATACTAAGATTAAGATCCTTTTAAGAAGAGGAAGAGAAAATAAAATCTCTCTTTCCCTACCTTGCAAAGACACAGGTAAAAGGCAGTTATTTACAAGCCAGCAACAGTACCCTCCTCAGGATCCAAACCTATCGGTATCCTGATCTTGGACTTCCCATTCTCTAGAACCATAATAAATAAATGTCTGTTGGTTAAGCAGTCTCTGGTATTTTTTCCTAGCAACCCAAGCTGACTAAGCATCTAAGTAACTCTTGGGAAACTAATCTGTGACTTGGCACTCTTGCGAATCAGGGGAGGAAGTTGGGATAGTTCAAATTAAACAAGTAAAATGCTATTTTTCTAGAAATAGTTTATGTAAAAAACAATTGCCTTAACTTAAGGCAAAATATATTACTTTTAACAGTTTTCTTTCATGTGCTTACTTCGTTGCTCATTAACTTACGACTTCTTTTTTAATTTACTCAACAAAGGTGACATAAGACAGGTAGCAGATAGTAGTAGTGACATTGTAATATGACAGTGAAAGAATTAATTCCTCTATCCTGCAAGGAGTTCATAATAGTGGGAGAAGTAAACAATACAGCAAAATGTTACAGATGTTAAAATAATATGCATGTATCAGAATACTTCAGGGCCACAAAGAGTCGTGGGCTTATCACTCATAAACTGCTTAGATGAGCCTTATTTTTGTTGTTGTTAATGGATAACATACATAAAGTAATTGGCATGTTTGGACACTACTGATCGCTGCACATGCATTTTCTCAGCTGAAACTCACAAGATGAATTAGGTTCCACTTAGACACCCCATTGCATAGAAGAAACTGAGAGTGGTACAGGAAGTAAATTACTCAAGGCTACACAGGATCTAGAGGTAGGATTTGATCTCCTCCAAAGCTCACCCTCTCAGGGCTGCGCTGCCTCGGACTTCCCTTCTTCCCCATGATGGTTTTCCTCTTCACGAAGCACATGGGGGTTTCCAGGGAGTGGATTGTTCTCCCTCACTGTGTGAATTATGCTTATTGGCTTCAATAACTTAGAGTTCCACAGATGCCTCCTGGAGGACAAGAGTAAAGCCCTGGCCCGTGGGGGAGATGGCAGAGCAGCTCTCCTGGCTTCTCACAGGGGAGGTTCGTGGGCTCTTGGATGCCTCTTGGCAACCAATGATTTCTGCTTCCTGTGGAAGATCCACCACCCTGTGCCCACTCCTTAGCGGACAGGTTTAGTCTTTGCATGTCACACATCTTGGAATACAGCTTTTTGAGGCTCTTTTTGAGGGGCCCCTCTAAGCTGCTTGGCACTAGTAGCTCCAAAGAGTTAGGACCTCTTCCTTTGAGACTTGGGGAAGCTCTCTCGGAGTCTTACACACAACATTGCAATCGGAAAAAGATGGCAGGAGGTTTAAAGCCAGCATGGCAATGGGTGTGGGGCAAAGTGAAGAAGGGTCTGGGGATAAGGTCACATGTCAGTGAGTGCTAGAAATAGAAGTTAGGTCTCCTGATGCTTCCCCCAGCCTTTCCCCTCTGTAGGGAACAACCTCTGTGGAACTTGAAATAAAGTTGGCTTGGGGACTAGTGAAGCAAAGCAAAATTGACATTTTCTTAAGGGAGATTTTCTTCTTTTCTCTCTGCAGGAATCTAAAGATGGGCTCCTTGGCTGTACGCTAAATGTTTTGACTGGAGAGAGGCCCTGTGTGGCTAACTCAGTTCCTCCAATGCTGAGATAGTCCCTTGCTCTGACCTTGACCTGAATGTTTGGCAAAGCTGTGAAATGAAAGGCAAGAATAGAAAAACAAGCAAAGGAAATGAAAAGAAAACATGCATTCAGGGTAACCCGGTGAGGTGCTCAGGTGTCTGATCGTCAAGTTTCCGTTGCAGTTGGGCCCCAGCACACAGAGCAGCAACCTGACATTCCTTCTCAAAAGGAATCTCATTATTATTATTATCATCATTTGAATAGGAAGCATAAACGTAAGCAATCATTCTGATGGAGTCTGATTAGGATTTTCATCCTATAGGGCTCGTGAATATTAACTTCATTTGTAGGTGGAAGTGTTAGATTTAGAAAGATCAGAAATGGGTAAGTATGAGCAAACCCCTATTTGAGTGACTCTTTTGGGGAATGGTATGGCAGCTTCCTACTCCATGTCCTACTACCAGTCACCAAGGAAACCATGTATAGGTGGACAGCTGGCTGATTTTGTTCTTTATTCAGTCATTGTCAGTCAATGAATAGCTGTAGTACTTGCTCTGGGCTATGGACAAGTAACCCACACACTTTGTCCATCATCTGGGAACTTAAGAAGTCTAGGGAAGATTAAAAAGAAAAAGTATCTGAACTTGAGACTCAGACATGCTGGGGCTGATCAAGCTGGGGTCATGGGCATCTCTGCCTGAGTTGCTTTGCATGGTGGGGAAAGAGCCAGTGAGGGCAAGGTTTGTGGTCAGCACTTGTGGGGAGCTTAGGATACAGGAGGGACAAAGAGGTTGAATTGTGAAGGGTGGCAGAATGTGCCATCCCCAAATCTGCCATTTTGACACAAGGATTACATAGAGCAAAAGGAACTTGAAAAACAGCAGATGCAAGAAGGGCCTTCTAATCTTCCTCCTTTCTTCTTGAAAACAGGAGATAAAGACTCCCCTGTGAAAGGTGCCCTCCCTGTACCAGGAGAAAGGAAACATTTTTTGATGAGGAGTCATAGCCAAGAGAATTCTGCACAAACAGACCTTGTTCAAAACAATTCTTATCTTCCTCGAGCCTCTGTGTATAATTTTGTTATTTTTGCACTCTTCTCTCTCTTTGTTCAGTCTAACACAAAAGTATGTAGGTTTGCCTTTTCTTTAGGTCTTCATTTCCGGATGAGTTTATAGTGTCACGGAAAACATGTTAGATCTGTATGTTTTTGTCCTATTGATCTGTCTTATGTCAATTCAATTCTTACACTCAGCCAGGACCCTAAGAGGGTAGAAGTTAAACGTTGTCTCCTTTACAATGCTGACAACATCAAGGCCATCCCATAGCTTAGGCATGTGTCCTACGGAGGGAGGGCCCTCCAGCTTCTAGGAAATAGGGGCAGGAGCTCTGCTTTGCACTCCCACTCAGATCATGGGCGGCTTTGCCTGCATGACAGCTGTGCCTGCATCACTCCATTCTGCAGCCTGGGGAACACCCACCTCCACATCATCCTCTGAGTGATGGCTTTCATTATTGGTCTCAGGATTATTCATGGAACATGGTACCAGCCATGGAAATAGAAGTCAGGGGGTCCAGAAAAGCCCACCTAAGAAGGTCTAGTTAGTTCTGGGAGCCCAGGAGAGACCCTGTCTGTCGAGTCCCAGGCTTAAAGTTGATAGTGATGAAAGAGGTATGTTTGAGGGGTAGGCAACTTTTGATATCTTCATGGGCTAGAAAACCACCCTCATGAGACACAGACATTGTACAGTATATCTCATGAGCCCAATAATGTACAAAAGTCTTAAACTTTGTCAATAGAGAAAATTTAATTGTGATGCCTAAGTTGTGCATTTTGTATACCTGTCATTCCTGAATGATTGTCTTCCTTGTCTTGACTAAATGCTGAATTGCTCCAGTAAACTGCACTCGACAAAGGGACACTTCACTGTCACCTCACCATCCCTGTTCTTGGGCCTCAATCATGTTGTATTTTTATAAAAATTAAAAAAGAATTGTCACAGTGGTCATCAGACTTACTTGATCATGGAACACTGGCAGTGTGAAATATCTATTAGCATTACACCGAACACTAATGTGCTTCGGAACATAGTTTGGAAATGTTAGCTTAGAGCATTTCACATATTATACTTCAACTGTGACAAGGGGAGGACTGTGAACTGCTTTTATGGACCCTGACTTCTTTAGAATGTGATACAAAGTAAGTGCACATAAATAATTTACTGAATGATTAATCTTGAGAATAACTAGTCCAATGTAAAGTCCATTACTTGGAAATGTCCCATATTCATTGAGAAGATTATCATTTTAATACATTAATTTTAAGAGTTGTTTTCATTACTTAAGAACCAGATGGGTGACAATAAAGAAAATGATAGAAACAAGTGCCCTAGGTTCAATTATGAGTCTGGGACTACGAGGATGGAGGCAAGAACGCACGTTCACCTGCTAACACACACACAAACACACACACATACACACAATCACACACCACAGAGTGTGTTATGATTTTCCATCTTTAATATTTACATGAAAATGGCTGCCTTTGCATTATTCACAAAAGCCAAAAGGTAGAAAAAATCCAAGTGTCTATTGATGGATGAATGGATAAATGAAATGTGGTTTTCCACACAATGGAGTAATTATTATGATTATTATTATTCTCTATCCCAAAAGAGGAAGGAAATTCTGACACATGCTAACAGCATGGATGAAACTTAAAGATATTAATTGAAATAAGCCAGTTGCAAAAATATAAATACTGTACTATTATGTTTATGAAGTACCTATAGTTGTGTAATTCATAGAGACAGAAAAAAGTATGGTAGTTGCCAGGGGTAGGGGGATTTCCTGCCCACGTCCCACTGTGGGTGGGGTGTTTGGAAACAGGCTGGTTGCGAAAGGACCACACTGACATGGAAGTAATTTTTTATAAAGCAGGGCAGGATGGCTCTTTGACCTTATGGGCGGGAAGCTTCCACACTGGAAAAAAAAAAGAAAGCATGAGAACCTGTGTTTCCTTTATTTATTCAAGGGGGCTTCAAAAGAATTTCAATGGAATGTTCTTCCCCAAATAAGGCAGGGGGTGGGCTGTCCAAGCCTAATGGGTAACACCCAGGTCCAGAGCTATGAGAAAGCAGACTTCTTAGCTGAGGGAAGGTAGAAGCCATGTGCATCATGCAATCCCTCAAGTGGGAGGGGTGACAAAACAGCATGCAATGCCAGACCAAAACCTCCTTGGCTTAAGGCTAAGAGAAGATGCTCAGTTGCTCCAGACAGGAATTGTTGTTTAAGAGATATAGTTTCCATTTTGCTAGATGAAAAAGTCCTGGAGATTTTTGCCTAGCAATGTGAATATGCTTAAAAGATCTTAACTATGCACTTTAAAATGGTTAAGATGGGATGGAGAATGTGGCTCAGTGGTAGAGCCCATACTCAGCATGCTCAAGGCCAATGGGGGTTTCCATCTCCACCTCCAGTTTGTTATGTATGTTTTACCTCAATTAAAAACCAGACAAGCAAAAAATTAAGTGACATTCCTTGCTAATGATGAACATACTGACAAATCAGTCTTAACCCAAAATAATCATTGCTATCACAGAATGCTAAGGGAATGTTTGTAATTCTTCATTATGTGGGGAATTGCATCCTAGATTTTATTAGGTTTCTTAAGTACTAACTTACTTCTCTGTGTTTATGGAAAGAGTTCTGGAGGTTTATTGCACACCAATTGCAAATGTACTATACAATATAGTGTTGCACACTTTAAAATCATTAAAATTGCAAATTTTCCATCATGTCTATTTTACCACAATTTAAAGAAAAAAAAAGAACCTGTGCAAGCTTAGAAGTTTCACAATTCTAAAACCATAGAAGAAGAAATTGAAATGTACCATGCTTAAACTTTCCAGAATATTTAATTGTTGGGAGAAAATGATGTGGTAATAACCTTTAAAATGGCTGTCTTATACATATTTTGGGGGTTCCTTCTAAGCTCTGCAGATAGGGGAACTATATTCTCTATATTGCTGATATAAGTATTCGAGGAAACCAAGCTTATTCCTTCCTCCCTGCTGTATATTACATGATACAACATATTTACATTTTCCATAATTTCCATGGAGGTTAGAAGTGCTTTGTTATCCTCCTCCTTTGTTATCCTCCTCCATGTGGTAGAGGCCAAATGGACATCTCAGATCCCCCACTTCCTGGATTTCCAGTGGATGACTTCTCTATCCCTGTGCACCTGGGTGAGCCATGGGACTCGTTCCCATCAGAGTGAATGCACCTCACCAATGAGCTGTGGCATCCTCCACATGCTGCCTTTGCTCTTCTGCTGGTCACATGGAGAGGGTTCCAAAGAAGAAGATGGAGATCCCTGGATCCCTGAATGACTGCCTGGAAGAGAGCTTTGCTGCAGCCCTGTGTATGAATGCGACAGGAATGAGAAGGAAACTTTTGCTATGTTAAGCCACTGGAATTTGGACTTGTTTTGCAGTTAGCCTCCTCCAACTCACACAACCATAAAAGGTACTACAGAGACAGGATGTATAATGGTATACCTGTGAGCTAAGAAAAGGTCAGGTAGACAAGGGAAATGGAAATTACACGTTTAACGACTCCCAAGTTTAAGTGCTTTATGTCGCTCATTAATCATGTGGCAAATATGTTTAAGTAAACATAGCCAGGCAATCCTGTTCAACAAATATCTCAAGGGAAAGGGGTTTTGTTAAGGCTTGGACAAGAATGTTAATGCTTTTTTTGAGCCAGCACAACAGATGCAGCAGAAATCAAAATGAAAGACTGCAGGGGAAGATGAAAAGGAACTCCAGGGGTGAGACTCAGGAGCTCCCAGGACGTGAGTTCTTTTCAGAGCTCTAGTAGGACTCCTCCCAGACTTGGATATTTGAGATTTGTTATTCTTATTACTAAGCAATGATCATCACTGACACAAGGCAAAGCTCTTGGGGGGTCTTGAGAGTTCCCCAAACAGTATTCCTGTAGTCCTGCGCTCGCTCTGTTCCTTCCCTGCCTTCAGGCTCAATTGTCCTTACCAAAGTATCTGTGTCAGAGACACAGATTCCTGTCTGCTTACTCCAGCTTTGCAGCCCAGGGCAAGTGATCTGCTCTGCCCTGACTTGGAGGGAAGCCCTCTCTCTCAGCCCCAACAGGGACCTTTGACCAATGATCCAGTTAACCAGCTTGTCCTTCCTGAGTAGAAAAGACCTCTTAGCTTCATACCTCTGGTTCTTCCAGCTCTGGAACTCTTAGGATTCTTTGTTTGTAATTTAGCAGAGTACATTTTTATGACCCTTCAGTGAGCTCATATTCACTTAAAATAATATATAATATTTTATATATAACATAGTTATATTAATTGCATCAATATAATTTATACTAATTATATATTTGAGTTAATTATAAATTAATTTGATATTATGTTATAATAATATATAACATTATATATGTGTGTATGTATATATATACATGTAGTTATATATAATATGTGCGTGTGTGTATATAAATATGTGTGTGTGTATATATGTGTGTGTGTGTGTGTGTGTGTGTGTATTCCTGTCTAGATTAGAAAGTGTCAGAGATCATGAACCTAGTTAGTTTTCAAGTGTCTGCATTTTCAATTCCTAATACTAATAAATATTTTCTGGTGCAGATGCACCATCACTAAATATATATTAAATGAATGAATGAATCAGAAAAATGTTGCACTTATTTCAAGAATTTCTCTTGTGTTCTAGGCATTAAGAGGCAGTATGGAATACCGGTTAAGACCATACAATCTGGAGTCAGATTTTATTTAGTCAATTCTAACTCTGCCACTTAAGCAGTTCCATAGCCTGGAGCTGATTACCATACCATGCCAGAAACCAAGTACCCCATCTTTGTCAAGGGTGATAGTTTTGATGCTAAAATAAATTACACATAAAGCACTTACAATAGTGCCTGCTACATGGCAACCTCCGCAAACACTTTCTTCCTTTCCTCCCCACTTCTTTCCTTTTTCCTTTCTCTTGAATCTTCTCTTTTTAATAATAACAACTGAAATTCAGACTTGCATAGATATAATATCAATTAGGTTTTCCTTCCAAACTTGTCAGTCCATTAGTTATGTGATTGGGTTAACTAATATCAGCCAAATGACACATAGTTGAGAAGCAGATGATTTAGGTATGCATGGTGCCTTAAGTCTTAT
This sequence comes from Urocitellus parryii, assembly GCF_045843805.1. Classification (NCBI taxonomy): domain Eukaryota; kingdom Metazoa; phylum Chordata; class Mammalia; order Rodentia; family Sciuridae; genus Urocitellus; species Urocitellus parryii. The sequence goes on along the minus strand of NC_135531.1, from coordinate 43,989,279 downwards.
TTCCCTTGAAGAAGTGCTTTGTGGGGATTGGGCTGTGGCTCAGTGGTATAGCACTTGCCGAGCATTCGTGAGGCACTGGGTTGAATCCCAGCACCACATTAAAAAAAGGGGGCTTTGGGGATATATTTATATTAATCAAAATTAGACAAAGACCAATGCTAATGTAAAGCATGTGAATTTCTTCCACCTTTTGTTTTTCCTTCACTTTTTTTTTTTTTTTTTTTTTTTTTTGGTCCTTGGGATTGAACTCAGGGGCACTGAGCCACATCCCCAGTCTTTTTTTGTATTTTATTTAGAGACATGGTCTCACTGAGTTTCTCAGTGCCTCACCATTGCTGAGGCTGGCTTTGAACTCATGATCCACCTGTCTCAGCCTCCTGAGCCACTGGGATTACAGGCATGCACCACAACACCAGGCCACTTCTTATTTTTTGAGGCGTCTACTTCTATATGATTATATTTTAAGGTTATAAACTAAGAACCATCATCAAGTTACAATCATGATCACAGTCTTTTCGGTGTTTTTTGGAGCTGAAATAACTATTGAAGCAATAATCAAATGTTACATTAAGAAGTGCTGCTGGGTGTGGGTTGGGAATAGATATGTAATAGGGACATAAGCGTACTTCAAGGACCGGCACACTTCTGCCCTCTCCCTTCCCAGCCCAGTCAGCAATGAGATCTTTCTTTCCCAGGTGGAAGGAACACATGCACCATCAATACTACACTCTAATGCAAAGGGAATTTGTGCCTATATAGGGGCTGAAACTCCTCTCCCATAGAAATAGTAAAAACCAGAGAGTCCTCTTGTACCTTGATTCACAAGCTGACTTTGGGGTAAGTTTTAGAAACATTTTTTAAAGCCATTCAACTTTGGGGAGAAAGAAAATAGAAGTTGAGTTTTACCATGTTCAAAGTTCACAATGTGACAGAGACTGCGTATCATCCCATGGGAAGTGGAGATATTGAGGCCTGGATGTGATTCTTGGGCTGTGGAAGTATGGCAGTGCTGGAACTCTGTCACAGTGACTTGGGTTCCTCACTTGCAAAGAGTTGTTCGCCCACTCTTCTCCTAACTTTCTGACTTCCCTCTTCACTCAGCTTTCTGACTGACTACCTCTGCATTGGAGCTAACACAGGCAACCAGACATGGTGAGTCAGGTGTGGGAAAGGAGGTGGCTGGGTGCCATGACTCTTGGATGATGAAGAGAGAGGGGTTGTAAGTCTTAGGAGTTCCTCTCTAATACAGGGTTGCAGTGCTTCAGGATAAGATAAGAATACTAAAACAGGGAACTGTGAGGTGTTGTGGCGATCTGAAGATAGGAGAATGGGTTCTAATCCTGAGTGGGCCTCGGATTGGCTCTCTGAAGGGCTCCTCTTTGAGCCTTTGTTTTCTGGATTTGGATAAGTGGCTTCCTAATGGGTTTTCGTTTGATTTAGGCAGTTGGTGATTATGTATAAACTGATTTTAGCCCTTTGCTTTCTATAATTTGGTTCTAACTCATGTCTCACCATCAGAAAGTCCCTGACCCTGCAAAAGTCACCAAGGAATCTCCTATGGTAATTTTTGCAATTGAAGTCTGATTTTAGTGCCATTATTTTTTCATGCATATTAAGCCAATATTTAATTCCACTACATTTTGTTTTTCCATTTAGCCTCAGCTAACACATTGACTTAGTCTGGATGTGGCCTAACCTCTGTGGCATGGATGGATGAACTCCATACAAACAATAAGATCTCCTGAATTTCTCCATGTATGTTTGCACATATAAATATGTGTGTATAGATGTCTACATATATGTATGTGATATTGGATTTAAATAACAGACTAATTTTTAAAAAAGTTTCTTCAAGCTATTCCATGTGATTTCATGACAATTTTGTTTAGTTATGTTCTATTTATCTCCTTTGCTTTCTTGCCTCACTGCCATTCCTGCCCATATTGCTGTTCAAAGCAGAATTTTAAGAACACCTCAAGGTGTTTTTAAACGAAGCCAGTAAACAGCTTTAGCCGACACCTCCAGCGTGGCATGGTGACACAAGCCAACACAAACAGGGAGTGGGTGTTTTGCTGACAGCTCTGGGCACCAGACCTCAGGACTGGTTTGGCGAGGCAGACTTGAAATCAAGCAGTGACTCGTAGAGGAGCCCAGGAGGACACAATCATGTTGCCTCTTGCACAAGGAAAAGAAATGCTAGAAGAGGCTGAGTCTGCCTTTGATCAAAGCAAGGGAAGAAATGTGCATGAAAGGAGTGGGCTGAGGTCCACAGGTGCTGATCCAGCACCTCCTGCAGGAGGTCTCAGTGTTGCAGCAGGGCTGGGATGATGCATCCTCTTCTGTGTTTGGTTTCAGAGCTGTAACTGAAATTCCAGCATCATACTCTTCATTAGGATACAGATTTGGCCATTGAAATGATAAGACTCCCAAGAAGAGTGGTTTAAGTAAGAAGAGTTGGCTGATACCTTGTGCCTTTGGGGACCCTGCTCACATAAAGCATCTGGCTCCAATCAATGTTCTTCTATTATCCTAAAGGTGAAGCTATTCTGTTACTATATGGTAAGCCTTGAAAACCTACATCTGAAGTGCTTGGAACAGTGCTCAGATGGTATTTCGAACCCAGTAGCAGACATTAGTGATGCACTGGCCTTATCCATTGGTATGCCCCATTTTGGATGTTCCGGATGGCTTAGAACTTCAAGAATGTCTGTCTGCCTCTAGCCTTACCCTGGCCTCCTGAGGGTGTGCTCTACATGTAGGGTTGGTCACAAGTTCTGGGATATTAATAGACAGCAAGCAGTCAGCAACCAGGATGAGATTTGATATGTAAATATCTCAGCTTTCTCATCATTTGGGTGAGACACTCAGAAGTGGGTTTACATCACCCTACAGAGGTCTCCAAGGTGACTGAGCAGCAATGGTCCACATTAGTAGCCTTTCATCCACTTATACTATATTGCTTCTTTATCTTCCATGACTCTCCACCCCTTTTCCTGGTCTTCCTGCATTTACTACACAAATTAACTACATGTGTTCAAGATCAGCCTCTGGGAAACCCCAACTAAGACATGCCCTTCTTGCACTTCTGATGGATCAAATGATCTTAGTATGCACTTTGAATGAACCTGTCAGCACTCACCCTTCCCTTTCCACACACCTCCTCCCACGGCTTCTTTTCTCACTTTCACAATAGCATCTGCACCATGATGAATCAAACGCAGACTTCTGCACCTCCATGAGCAGCCCCCTGCCATACACAAGATATATGTATACAGAAACCCCTGAAAGTCAGGTCACAAGAACACAGAATATTGTGGCAAAGAATACAGGTTGTCTTTGGGGTTTGCTCCTTTGCCTAGCTTCCTTTAGGCTTGTTCTGATTTCTCTTGGGGCCTGCACATATGGTATATTGCTTAGACTTCTGCCTGGATTCCTACTGCACATTAAATCAGAACGACAGGGCAGGACCTAGCTGCATAGCTCTGTATCCTGTTGTGATGGATAAGCATTCTCTTTCCTTTTCCTCCCTGCTGTGAGAAGATGGAAGCGTTTTTTTTCATGAAGACAGGAAATATCTTCACTATTGCTTTGTGAACTAGGTATAATTATCCCAAAAGAGCAGGTCCATTGGGTGAAGAGTGATGTGTGGGCTGGGTTTTCAACTGGATGATTAACAATAGTGCTCTGTGGCCACACCCTGCAATTTTATACAACGGAAAAAAACAACTTGGCAAAATAAAATCAGTTTTGCTTTCTTTAAAAAATGTGCTACCTTTTCACTGTTGCAGTTATACAAGATTCAGTACTAAGAAGCAGGTAGCCCTCCCTTGGCAAGATTTCAATGTGCACCAATTTCAGTCATGATGATTGAGTTAGTTTAGTTAAATAAAAGCAATGTGGTTCAGGTTTCAGTCACTATGGTTTATGAACTCTGAGTACTTGCATGAAACATGAACTTGGCTGCCAGCTCTTCAGTACACAAATCACTTTGCAAGTATAGGCATCATGATCAGCTAATGAGCAACCACGCCCCTTCCTTCAAAGTCCCTCAATGATGGGTCACTATGCATCTGTCTATCATTCAGTTCACATACAGACAGCAAAGTATGACTTCTCTACCAGCAATAGCTTACGTGACATTTTACAATAAGGATAATAAATGAAGGGAATCAACCAATGAAATTAAAGTGAAGCAAATAAATTAAAAAAAATGAGAACACAGGCAATGAAATTCAAATTGAAGATAAATGAAGATTTGAAGACACAGCTGAGCAGGGAAAGGTTGAAGCTCAGCCATTCCAGACTACCTAAACAACCAAAGGAGCCCAGCGAAGTTGAATTTACTGGTGTAAACAAGGAAAGCTATGTAAAAAAGAAAGATGTCCCAGAGAAAGTGACGACAACAAGATACCACATTAATGGGAATCTCAGAAATATTTTACAGTATCGAAAGCACAAAGGATAAAATGTTGGAAGCTGACTGTTATAGTTTGGATATGAGGTGTCCCCCAGAAGCTCATGTATGAGACAATGCAAGAAGGTTTAGAGGAAAAATGACTGGGTTATGATAGTCTTAACCCAATCTGTGAATTAATCCCCTGTTGGGATTAACTGAGTGGTAACTGAAGGCAGGTAGGGTGTGGCTGGAGGAAGTGGGTATTGGGGGTGTGCCTTTGGGGTGTATATTTTGTATCTGGTGAGTGAAGTCTCTCTCTGCTCTGTGATCATCATGTGAGCCACTTTCCCTCCACCACACTCTGACGCCATGATGTTCTGCCTCACCCAGAGCTCCAATGAATGGAGCCTGCTGACTATGGATCAAGACCTCTGAAACTGTGAGCCCTCAGATAAACTTTTCCTCCTCTAAAATTGTTCTTGTCAGGTCTTTTAGTCACAGCAATGAAAAAGCTGACTAAAATACTAACACAACTTTAGAAAGGAGGTTGACAATTTATCAAAGCATAGAGAAAATACCTGCTCATTCTTGTGACTTATATGACATCAAGACAAGTGCTGTGTACTTTTTCACATTTTTCATACATTATGATGTGTCAACATTTTCAAAACCTTTCTGACTCAGGAGAGGTTGTGTCTCTAGGGGCTAGACAATTCTTACAGATAGCAGAGGACCCAGGGAGAAGTACACCTTTGATGTGGAAATTACCAGTCCAGTCCAGAGCAGTACTTCCTCTATGTGGCCCATGCACCCCAGGAGGCAATAGTGCTCTGCCTTAATCCTCCTGAGGCCAGGTACCAGGCAACTAGAGATTATATCTGCTGCAATTATTCAAACTAGCCAGCCCTGGACTTTTCACCCTCTCCTCCTTCCACTTCCCTCAGAAACCCCAACAAAGGCTTTAGCCTAAATCTTCCCTGGTCTTCTGCCCACCCCCCCACCCCCCCACACACACACACACCAGCACTCATGTCCTCTCTCCAGGACACTTTGTTTTATTGAGACTCTCTTCTTGGGGCCAAGTGTGACTGAGCATCACATAAAAGAGCACAGAACACACAGCTTATAGTACTCTTGATAAGTTTTTACAAAGAAATAAAACACTTTAATTTTCAACCTTTTTTTTTTTTTTTTTTTTTTTTTGTACAAGGGATGGAATCCAGGGACACTCAACCACTGAGCCACTTCCCCTCTTTTTTATATTTTATTTTTGAGATAGAGTCTGGCTAAAGGCCTTGCCAAGTTGCTGAGACCGGCTTTGAACTTGCAATTTTCCTGTGCTAGCCTCTCAAGCTGCTGGAATCTCAACCTCATTTCTGATCTGTTAAAATAGAATATGCTAAATAAATATTTGTTTTACCATTTTTCCTTTTCCCCATATACTTATAACCTGTTGAGAGTTTTTAATATTTTGTCAACAATTTCTAAAGGTTATGAAAGAGTAGTAATTATTCCCAGTGATCATTGAGATCACTTTGCAAGGTTTTTGACTGCATGGTATGTTTTACCAGTACTGCATGGCTATGCATAGTAAAGGCTCCTTGTACTTGAGATTTTATCTTATTATTAAGACAGTGAAACATGTGGGCTTTGGAACCTGGTAGTCTGGAGTCACAAGCACTGAACTGCTTGCTGACGACTGTTCTTGGTTGAGCCAATCAGCCCATTTAAGGCTCTGTTTTCTTATCTTGAAAAAAATACATATAAATACTTTTCATGTCACATAGAGTTTTTGAGATGATAGATGAGAAGATTTCAGGAAATGCACTCTTCAAGAAACATTCCACAAATGAGCTGCACCAAAGTATTTTTTTCTTCACTGTAATATCTTTGCATCTAACAAAGCCTGACACATGTAGTAGTTGCACAGTAAATATTCGGTACGTGAAAGAATATTGCATATTCTCAAATGTCAGTGACCTGATTCTCTTCCTCTTTTTGAATACCCTATATACTTTCTGAATACCCTATATACTTAGTTTAAATAAATCAGGGGGCATGGTTTTACTAATTCTTACAGTTATTTCTCTCCAGGTTTTGCCTGGCGGAATTGATTTAGGTGGCAGGGTCTCTTGGCAAGGTTAACATTTTCCATATAAATAATCAACTACAAATCAATAGAAATAGCTCCAAGTCTTCAAAAATGAGAAAAGAGTGATTAATTTCACCCCAAAATGCAGGACCCTGGTATGCTGGTTATTTTATTTTATAATATTTTTAGTTGTAGATGAACACAATAATTTCATTTATTTTTTTTATGGGATGCTGAGGATGGAACTTAATGCCTCACACATACTAGGCAAGCACTGAACCACTGAGCCACAACCCCAACCCGTGGTTATTTTAAATGAAAGCCCTTTGAAGATCAGTGCATTCTGGAAAAGGTTTTACTCTGTCATTCTCTTATTTGCCTAAAGACCAAACCTACTGCTAAAGAGAACACAATTGTCATTCTTCTTCTCCCTGCAAATCTCATTATCTGTGGCAGAAAATACAGACTCAGGAATGTGACCATACCTGGATGGACTTTCAAGAGATTGTCTATCTGAGGCTCCTTCAGATTTCAGAAGGAATCAGTTACAAGCTAATTTCTTTTGTCTTCTGGGTCCTGTTCTTCCCTAAAATTGTTTACTACCCCTCAAAGTTACCTACGTTCTCCCACCCCTGTAAAGAAGGGTATGTAACTCAGGTTCTCACTTCCCTGTGATTTTCCCCAGGCACCTTAAGTAAATTTACATGCCTTTTCCCTCTGTCAGTCTGTTTATTGTTAATTCATTCCAGCTAAACTTCAGGACGAGAAGGGAGGGTTTCCTTTCACCCCTAGGATTTCATCTATAATCCTTACAACAATCTTGCATGGTGGATATTATTATGCCCATTTTATGGATGTGAAAATGAAGCTCAGCAGTCCAGGTAACATTCCTGAAGCACATGGGAGTTATGTAGAACCATCTGACAGTCAAACATGCACTTTCCTGCCGAATCATGCTTTCCCCTTGTTTGGTTAAGCCTTAATTTTTTTAAATCATGAGACAATGAGGGATTTTTAAAATTTTTCTAAGGTTCTGGTTTGGGAAATACTTCACAACACGGATTAATAATATACCATACACATGGTTAACAAGTAAACAGTGCGACTTTAATAAGTCATCTAATCACTCTGAGCCTCACTAGCTGTGAAACAAATAGTACCTGTCGCAGTTTGCTGTAAAATAAATCGTACACTGCTCATTTTACAAAGTTGTATGTCCAAATTGAAGTGAGATAGCAGAAAACATGTATCAAAAATTTTTCAAGTTAAAAAAGAAAAGGTGCTCAAAAACTTTGAACTGTTCTTTTCCTAACTTCAAAAAACTGACTTACTTCAGTCAATTATGAATTATCACTGCTAATTTAAATACTGTAAGCGTTGAAAAACTTCATTTATGAGTATGTTCTCAGTCCCCAATATTAATACCTATCTCAGCTAATAAGCGAATAGAAAAATTATTGTTTTCTGCTGTTGATATGGAAAACCCAGCACACATCCAACATTCTTTGGAAAGGAAGAGGAAGGCTTTCCTATCAAATGTTTTGGAAAGAAAGTAACTGTGGAATGGGCTGGAAGTTCTAGATGGGAACTTCCCCCAAAGCACTTTTATTGATTTTTGTTGAATATTAATGAAGTTGAAACTTTCTGTCTCTAATTGCCCAGACGCCCAGGCTGACATACTGCAGTCAATGGTTTTCTCGTTGTTCTCCTGAGGGTTCTGTGGTGATGTTTTTGATGCATTTGGCATTTTGTGTATGCACACACACACACACACACACACACACACACACACTAAAAACATTACCAGATCCTGGGCGTTTATGGACTGCTGCCTTCAGGGCTGTTTACTCTGGACCTTGTCCAGGAGGCCAGGTTCATCCTAGATGACTCCTCTTGACAAGGGCTGGAGGCCCAGATCCCCTGCAGGGATTGTTATGCTCACTATGCACCTCTCTGGTGGGTTTTGATCCAGGGGCAATCGGGGAGCCCCAGAAAAATTTAAAAGAGGTGACCATCTTGCTCTTCCTACACCAAGAGAAAAACTCCCAAAGCAGCTTCTAAAGAAGCAACTAGAAATGCTTGGCTGGGGCAACAGTATCCTGACGTTCTCACAAAGTTCAAAAGGTTAATTGATCAGTGACCCTCTCCTGCCAACTGCCACAATTTTAACTGCAGGCAGGACTGCTACCACCCAGATAGTTTAAAGGACGTCACCTTCTAGCCACCCTGGGGAGCTTTCTAAACCTAAATGACTTTTTTTCCCTCCTTCTCTAAGAGGGGAAGAGAATCAAAGAGTAAAAACATCAATGAAATATACAATCAGGTCCACTTTCAAGGCAAATTGGGAGTCCCATCTTATTTACCGAATAGTAGTTATCTCCCCAACACAGGACTTGAGGGTGCTTCAGGCTGACCTTCTGGAAACACAGTTCAGGGTGCTTTCTCCCTCAGCTGTAACAACATTCACTGCAATTTGAGTTCTACCAACATCTTTCAGCCGGAGAGGAAGTTTAACTTGGCTCATCTAAACTTAAAACAAGGGAAGAAAAGGTTTTCTTTCTTTTTTTTTTTTCTTTTTCTTCTTCTGAATTACATTTCAGTTTTGAATTAGATATTATAATCACCTGTACTTATTTATATGTGAAAAAAATGCAATCTCACATATTGACCACAACTTTTGGCAGACTCCGCTAAAACCCCAGTGACCTAGGAGATGACTGTAAATCACTTCCAGACCTGCATTATTTATTTTCTTACTGGACTCTTTTCCTGAGTATAACACTTGGTCTTATATGCAGGAATATGGCCAAATGAAAGGTTTTATTTGCTTAAAATGATCATGTTAGAGAAGCTAGAAAGATCATATCCAATAATAAAAGGGATGATTATGTTCACAAATGGCAAGAGTTCATAAACATCTTCTTATGGGGCATCATTTCAGGCTTGGGTGCTTTTGGTTTTTGTCATAATCACTCAACTTTGCTGTTGTACTGCAAAAGCAGCGATAGGCCGAACTTAAAAGAATGGATGGGGCTGTCTTCTGATAAAACTTTATTTCCAAAACAAGCAGCTGTTCATAGGCCCATAGCTGTTCGTTGGCCAGCTTCTGAATCATGGTATAACCTATTTGGTGCATGCATCTGGCATGCTGATTTCAGCTCAAAGGAAAGGGAAACTGATATTTGGTGAATGGCAGCCTGAAAAAATGAGAAAAAAATTATCTCGGATAATCTTTCTGCAGGGTCTTGTATTCATCACTGGTAGAAATAAAGATGGCAATGGGGTTTTCCCCGCTTTGCATATGTGGATCCTCAGAGGCTGGCATTTATGAGGTTCTGCAAAACTCTGTGGCAGGGACAAGCTCGGGTTCCAAGTTTCTCTTCAACTGCCATCTGAAGAAAGTGTATTTGGGTTCTCTGATCAGCACCTAACCCCATGCCTGGCACATAGTTCTCTGTAAACCTTACTATGGAGAAATAAAAGAAATAATGGAAAGCCCAGTGGAAGGACTGGAGTACAGAAGAAAAAGAGGGAAAGGGAGAAGGGAGGGAGATGTATAAGTGTAGATCAGATATCAGCCCCAGAATGATGGAGCACTTATGTGGAACAGGTATGATTGAAACTCTAATAACTAACCTATGTTTTGTGATTTTTAATATATTATATATCTTATATACATATTAAATTTTATTCTCATATGTATGTAAGATATACCGACAGATATATATATATATATATATATATATATATTCAGATATATATATATATATATATATTCTCTAAAAAGTATATAAAATATTCACTTTGGGTCCCTCCCTGGAGGACATTGCAGTAGTTCCTACCAGGTGCAAAAGAAGGCCTGTCTGGAAGTCAGAGAAAAGGGCTTTGTGAATTGCAAAGCAGGATAAGAACGGTGATTAACCAAGCTTCCACTGGACTCCCAGAACAGTCCCAGGAGGTACTCTTTTGCCTTCTTTTTGTCATCAGAGTTCTCGAAATTGTCCCCAGCTTAAACTAATCAGCCTCGAATGTTCTGTGATTAAAATTTCCACTCTGAAAATCTGAGCAACGTGGAATGGTAGGAACTGGACCATCTGGAGATAATTTATGAGTAACACTTGCCTTTCAAAAGGGCCCTGTCTTCCCAAAGAGTCCTCTGTCCTGTCAGTGGGCATGCTGCCAAAGGCACAAATCGCTAAATTGGGCCAGGGACACTGAAGTTGCTGGCAGGAGTTTCTTATCTCTGATTCTTCTAAGAATTTGGGACACTTCATTGAAACTTTTTTTTTTTTTTTTTTTTTTGCTCATGTAAAATGTAAGCTCAAAGTTCTCCTCTATTGTCAGGATGGAAAAGGCTTCCTGGATTTTAATGTGTGTAAATCACTAAGTTTTACTTTGTCTACTGTTTAAAAATGGAATGTGAATGAAATACTAAATAAAACCCCAAATATCCTGCGTGTGTAGTAAGGTTTGGGGGCATTAAAACATGACTAAGCCCTTTTCTCCTTTTTCACAAAACCCTGCTGACATGAGAGGGAGCGTTAATGCCATCTCTCCCCGATCCCCTTTCCTGGCTAGGCAGAATCGCCATGGTCCCTGCAGTGAATGTGTCTCTGAAGGGCCAGCCCCAGCTCTGTCCCACGTATGATGTAGCTGTGATGAGGGCAAAGAGCATTGTGTGGCCAAAGCAGGCAAACCATGGGAAGCTGACAGGCCTGAGTAGCACCTCTGTTGCCAGCCTTCTGGGGGGTTGCCAATTGATGTTCCTCCCTCGGCCTCCTGAGCTGGAGTGAGCCACATCTCATGTTGTTCACACCCCTGAGATTATGACAAGTCTCACTAGACCTTGTTATTGCTCAGGGAGAGGCAATGTTTAAAAATAATCAAGTTCACAGAAAACCCCTGAATCCTGTGGTCTCTTGTTTCTCCAGGAGAATTCCACCAGCCATATCAAAATGCGCATGGGCACACGCCCTTCCCTGCCCCTGGCTGAAGGCTCTGAGTCACACAGCCTCCTGGGATTGGGCTTTCTGGACTGGAGGCTTTCACATTGCTTCTCAAGGACCTACTGATGGGAAATGCCAATTCCAAATGGTTTGTCCTATAGTCATGTGGAACTCACTGCATGAGAAAGAAGAAATTTAGAAAGCAGCACTTTTCTGAGGGTTGAGGTGAAAACTTTTTCATTTGAGAAATAAACAGCGTAACACAGAAATTTGCTATGTAAAACAGAATGTCAGAGTGTCTACAAGGGAACAGAGCACGTGTCTCTTTCCAAGAGCATTATTTGGCTTAAAAAAGTATGTGCAAAGGTAGTTCCATAGTGGAACTATGTTCTGTTCTCCCTGGGTCCCAAAGGGAGGGTGGTCTTTTTTGTGTGTGGCCTCCACACTTGACCTTTTGTTCTCCTAACAATCGATAGCATTGGTTTTCTAATGAAGCAAAGGAACGTTCCTAGGGATTTATAGAAACATTTCTAGAAATAAATGTATGTATATTTTAAAAACGGGTATTTCATATTATAATAGATTTTTATAATTTGGAAACAACAACAACAACAACAAAAAAGCCCATTGCTCTTATAACATAAATAAGAGAAGATTTGACAAGTTTTTTCTGCTGGAGGGAGTCCAGCTGGTAACCTTCCAAGAGGCCACCTGTTGGGCTAGGGTCTCATATCAATAGGTGGGTCATTGCAAGACAACATTTTTATGTTTACCAAATAGGAAAATATTTTTTTTAAAAAAAAGTTCAAAAACACTTCTAGGCCAAGATGGCAGCAGGAGATGTCTCAACATCTCATGAGTGTGTGTGGGGGGGTCCATGTTCAAGTGCCTGAGCTGAGATAGGAGTCCTTTTGATGAGAGGAACGTCTTCAAGACCTGTCATCTAGGGCCCCACAGGAAAGAGAACCATGTGAGAAGAAAGCCCTTGCTCCCACATCGCAGGCTACACCTTCCTCACATGGGTACAGCTGCCCTAGTGGGTCTGGGGAGGCGGATGGAGGCAGAGAGTACCACTGAGGGCCTCAGCAGGGGCCGGGGACCTTCAGGGGCAGCAGCCACAAGGTTGCAGTAACCTCCTGGAGATCAGTTGTGAGGAATGTGGGAGCGCAGGTGCAGACAGGGGCTGCTCCCTAGTTTCTCGGCGGTGGCACCCCGGGCAACGGGTGGCAGCCAGGGCTCACCCAGGCGAGCAGACAGCAGAACTTAATCCTGGGCCTCTCAGCAGAGAAGCAATTTGGGGTAGGTGGCTTTATGGCATCACTTCTTCAGGACCTGGTGACCCAAGTCCCATGTTCTTCAAGAGCCATGCCTCTGGAGAATGAAAAGAGGGAGTCGAATAAAAGTAGGTCAAACACAGGGGACAGTACCAGGGCATCGCAAGGCAGAATCTTAATCAGTGAGTTTTAACAGAGAAAAGGAGAGCAAGCACAGTGGTTAGCAGCCAATACCACAAGAACCACCACAGTCTACGCCGCCAGACAAGTGAGGCCACCAGAGGTGCTCTGTTGTAGAGGAGTTGGAGGAGCTGGGGTGGGTGACAGCATCTGACCTCTGCAGGAACCCATGAGGCTAGGGAGGGATAGCCAGCTATACCCAGGGATGGCGAACAGAACAGGGAGGAGGTGAGCACCTGCTGGCACAGGGACCACCCCGAGTCACTTAGAGAAGGGAAGATGGATTTGAGGAAATGTGGTCTTGTGAGTTTCCACCAAGGAACCCAGCCCTGAAAACCCTTAGCCCTTGCAAGCTGATGTACAGGGGGCTTAGAGACAGGAGTGGAGGCAACAACCATAATGGGGTGGGGATTCCATGGACAGACTGGACAAGAAGTGATGTGACCCACTGGGAGGGGGTCCAAGCAGAAGCATGTTCCCCCAAAGATTTAGGGTTTTGTTAAGGTAAAGGAGACCCATCGGGACTCTCCATTTCAAAGAAAACTCAGCCACGCAATAGTAGAAGTACAAATTAATCTTTGTGAAATGTCCTCTTACCTTCTTTGGATATTGATATTGAACACAAGGATGAGCTTAGCTCGACTATTGACATAACAAACCAGGCCTCCCCTGGGCTGTTTATTCAATGGTCTGAATACATTATCTTAAATGGTAACCAGGAGAAAAGGAGACAAGAAAATGCATAAAATAGTTTGAATTGCAACATAATAAGTGGCACCACCCAGAAGGTGCTGTGACCATGGAGGAGAGAGTGATGATCTCGGCACGCTTCTCCGTGAAAGGCTAACCAGCAAGAAAATGCTAGAGTGTGGGGCACAAGGAGAATAAAGGATGAGAAATACAGATGATGTTTTATCAAGAATCAGAACAAATAGGTTCTTTCTTCACTCTAATTAGCCTGGAATATTTGGGAAGTTCATTTAATATCCTTGAGACTTGGTTTTTATGCATTTACCTGAAAGTTAAAGCAGGGGGACCCCCTGGAGTCCCCTCTTATCTGAACCTTCTATACATCCAGAGACCCCAGAATGTCACAAACTGGAAAACTTTCCTAGATTTCTCAAAGCAGATAAGCATTCTTCTATATGGCCCTAGCAATAGCATGACCATGAATATTTTCCAATTCAAAAATATAGGAGGGGCTGGGACTGTAGCTCAGTGGTAAAGCACCTGCTTCCCAGGTGTGAGGCACTGGGTTCTATCCTCAGCACCACATAAAAATAAATAAATAAAGATATTGTGTCCACCTACAACTAAAAAAAAAAAAAATTGAAAAAAAGAAAATCACAAGAGCCAGGCATGGTGGCTCATACCTCTGACCCCAGCAGCTTAGGAGGCTGAGGCAGGAGGATCCCAAGTTCAAAGCCAGCCTCAGCAACTTAGCGAGGCCCTAAGCAACTTGGTAAGACCCAGTCTTAAAATAAAAAATAAATTAAAAGGGCTGAGGATGTAGCTTGGTGGTTAAGCACCTCGGGGTTAAATCGCCAGTATCAAACAAACAAATAGAACAAACAAAACAAAAACACAGGAGATGGATCCTTCCTACCTGGGTCAGCGATCTCACTGAGCAGTGTTGTTTTCTCCATTGTCCTATGTCTAATGTGATTTTGATTCTTGTGGTGAGCCGTTTCTGTGAACTGTGGCCGCCATTACAAGATGGCGCTGGTTTCCCCTGTAGTCTGTGACAAACAACTCCTTATCAGAATGAGTTGGCACGCTGTGACTTGGCACCCTATGAGAAAAGTCCACGTGGCAGCTTCGCATTGGGGCTTGAGGTGCTTTATTAAGGCTGGGAGGGGCATCCGGGAAGAAGAAGAAAAAGTATCAAGGACCTGAATAAACTGCTGAGAGAAGATTCCCGAGTTGCGTCTTCCTTGCGGGCAAGGGGTCGCGACAGATTCTCAGGGTGATCCAAGCCTTTCTCACCTCCTCCATCTGACCTACGAAGAAATGAAATGACATTCATCCGGGTTATGGTATGATGCCTCAACCAGAGAAAAGCCAACCTAAAATTACAAAGAACTGAACCCTGATGCTGAGCCCAGCATCTCTGGGACAGACTGCTGAGGCATCTGACTCCAGTTATCAGATAACGTGGCCTGGACTGGCCTGCACGGTAACATGGCCCTGGACATTATAAGACTTTCTCCTTGGTGCCTGAGGGATGGTCACAGGTGCTGGAGTCAGACCCTGGGCCGCCTGGGACTTTAGTCGTTGTATCTGGTTTTCTTCAAAAGAAGCTACCAAAATGGTATAACTCTAGTTACCACAGTGGATGCAGCACTAACATGTTTGGAGAGCAGATGACCTTAGTGTCTTTTGGAATCCAATATTTGTCCATTCGTTCATTCCTTTGTTGAGTACCTACTACAGACCTGAGTGGGATACTATGACAATTACTCTTCCTTAAAGGTTTGTTTACTTGATGCCCTAATCCTGCAGTCAGCAAGCTATAGACCATGGGCCAATCTGGCCCTCTCTCTGCTTTTTTTGTGGCCTCACAAGTCAAGAATAGTTTTTAAATTTTTAAATGGTTAAAAAAATATCAAAAGAATATTTTGTTGCACATGAACATTTTATTGGATTTGAATTCCAGTGTTTGTAACGCAAGTTAAACTTTGGTGTGGTAGGCCGAATTCTAAAATGACCCTAAGGATGATCACCCTTGAATAATTTTCTTTCTTCAGGTGAAATCACTCCTAGGACTTCAGTTATATTATATGGGAAAATAATTTTTTGCAGATATAGACAGGTTACTAATCAGATATAATTGAGGTTACTAATCAGTTGCCTGACTAATTCTAAGGGAAATGATTTTAATGGGCCTGATCTCATCACAAAAGCCCTTTAAAAGTAAAGAGTTCTCCCTGGCTGGTAGTAGCAGAAGCAGCCAGATAGATGTACTCAAGCCATCCTGGAAGACAGCAAGCATCCCTGCAAATTATGGCCTGCCCACAAGAGGCCTGGCAAAGGTCCCTGGGGGCTAAGACAAGAAGCAAGGAGACTGGGACTTCAGTTCTACAATCGCAAGGAGCTAGGTTCTTCCAATAACTTTTTGAGCCAGCCAACACCTATACGTCAGCCTTTTGAGCCCTAACCAGAGAGCTCAGCTAAGCCCACTGAGACTTCTGGCCTACAGAACCATAAATAATAAGTGCATGTTGTTCTACACCACTCATTTATTGTAATTTATTACGTAGCAGTTGATATGTAGGGATGATAACAGCCATGCAGAGTTGAATAGTTGCCATAGAAACCTTATGGCTTACAAAGCCTGAAGTATTTACTATCTGGCCTTTGACGGAGGAAGTGCACCAATCTCTGTAGCCAGAAATGAAGTTTCACCTCAACTGTATTTAGTGAGAGTTTTGTGTCTGACTCAAGGTTTGCAAGAAATAAGCCTTCCACCCAGGAACACTCAGCAAACATTCGTTTTATCAAGCTGAATTAGCCCAAAGAATTAGTAGACTACCAGGCTGCTCTGGAGATCTACTCTCTTCTCCAACTTATTAAAGTTAAGAGACAGAGAGACAGAGAAAACAGAAGGGGTAAAAATATTGTAGACTGAGGGGGAAAAATATCAGAGGAATACGTATCACATCATTTTAGAGGCAGTTAGTTTATATATTATGAATTTTAATAGTATTATGAATTTCATGTAACGAATTCATATTAATTTAATAATAATCATCTCATTATTTTAAAAGGGTATGCTATGCTCCCCTGTGTGTGCCTGGGTACTGTTGCCTGGAGAAGAGGGGGTATGAATACTGCTTTGCAATTAGAATCTGAATTCACTGCTCTGGTGCTAGGTGCTTCCTCCCTTTTGTCTTCACAGTGGGATGACTCCAGAGAATCCAGTTCTGCCCTCATCAATGTTGGTTATCAAGGAGAGTAATTTTCAATCATTTTAGGGTCATTAATGCCCTCTGACACTCATGCGTACACATGTGATGTTCTCATCTCTAAATGCTCAATTTAATTACACCTGTAAAGATTCCTTTACTAAACAAGGTTACAGTCAGCACTATGGGGGGTAGGAGTTGGACATGTATTTTTGGAGACCACAGTTCAACCTGCTACCAAAGGTATTTAGCACAGTCCCGGAGATGGTAGGCAAAATTCTTTCTTGATCTAGTAAATAGCAGTTGAAATCCACAAACCCATTCTGTACTGTAGAAAGTCTACATTTTTTTTTCCTCGTGGGTCTTTATGTCTACACAGCTCTTCTCCCTCCCAGCCTGGATGATTCTGTGATTACAGATTGGACAGTTACTCTGTGACAAGGCAGGCAGGAGATGCCAAAGCCTTCACCAGTGTCTCATACAGGTGCTCCTACCTTGTTTTTACTCATCTGGACAAAACACAAGGTAAGGTAGTATTAGCAGATGTGTCAAAAGCCAGGATAGTAAATGTGTTAGGTCCAGGATAGAACCCTGTTGAGACTTTCCATAGTGGGAAATTGTGGTCTCTAGCAGAAGAGTGTGGGTGAGAAACAAGTTCCTGCCACTTATTGTCCATGTGGCCTTGGGAAACTCAGAGACCATGATCTGGTTTCTCTGCCTGTAAAGGAGGCCTAACAATGCCTTGCTACCTTACCAGGGTGTTGTGTGAATTTGCTGACACCCATAAAGCTCCCTGAAAATGAAGAGGCTTACATAAGTGCCTGGTGTTATTCACACAGAGAACGTTTTCCCCTGAGAATAAAGTAATAAATGGCACCATTGTGCAGCTGGTGGAACGTGTTCAAAAGTTTCCGTTCACAACTAGTAGATCAAGTTGTGGGTGGTTGTATGGACTTTCTGTGCTCGTGCCAAGCTGTATCCAAAACAGCCAGCACAACGGGCTATCTTGGAATGAAAAGCTGTACTGTAAGAGATAGCCGGATCACGGCATCGCATCACACAGGACAGTCATGGATGGCCGCGACTTCACACGCACCCTTTCCTTCCAGCAGAAGAGGATCAATGGCAGAAGCAGTGGCTGCGTGGATGTTTTTAACATGGCAGCATCTGAGAGGCAACTGCCTTCTATCACATCAACAAACTTCCCAAGGTTAAGGATGCTCATGACTGTGGAGGGTTAGAAGTTTTTCTCTCTTGTGGACCAGGAGAAGCCAGAGTTCCAAACCAGGTGGAGTGTTCAGGTTAAGGATCTATTATCTTGCAATACAATTCTCTTGGATGTGTAGGAACAGTCTAGACAGAAAGCCACTGGCTGGCATAGGAGACAGGAAAGTATTTTCTTTCCATCATTTGAAGCATTGGAAATACTTAGGAAAGAACGCAAGGGATATGCCTTCTCTCTTTTATCAAGGTCTGGGACTCCTAGCTTTTGCATGTCTCATCTGAGAAGGAAACTGATATTTTTAACCAAATAAGAGGAAAATTAGCTACTGAAGATATTTCATGTATTTTTTTAAGTGATCATGTCCCTTTAGCACTATTTGGAGATTATACTAATAAGCTTAAAGGTGGCCAGAGGGGATCAAGGTGGTTCCCTTAGTGATATAGTCTCACATTGAAAAGCTGAAGACTGAATCACAGTATCATGTGGCTGCAAGTGACTTTTCTGGGTATTAAACTCTTTGATAAATTTTAATTTCAAAGGACAAGCTAACATCCCCCGCCCCAATCTTTGTTTTCAGTGGAAAAAACAAAATTAAAAAAAAATTGAAGAAAGTTAATGAGCTTAGGACCACAAAAGTAGAAAAGATCTGTCTAGGTATTTAAGTTTGATAAATCAATCTTTCAATTTTATTGCAAAGGCTATCAAGAACCATGGCTTGAGATGGCATCACATGGTCCTCTCCAAGTTCAAATGAGCTACAGTCGCTTCCTGGAGCATGTACGGCCCAGGCAGCCTGCAGGGCAGCAGAGGAGAGCTCTGGGTCCCACTCTCCTAGCTGGAGAAAGCACACACAGAGCTTGAGGACACTGCATGAATATTTCTGCGTGACTAGACCCATTTGCAGGCAATTTAACAGTTGCCAAAGTTTCTCCATCAATGAGCAGTCTGGAGGACCCAAAGCCTGGGCAGTGCTGACCTGTGGTGGTCAAGTTCAGAGGCTCAGGAAGGAGCTAATTGCCTGAACAAGGCCAAGCGTGCTTGTGAGTCTGGGAGATGCAATTATTTGAGCACTATTATGGGCTGGCCTTTCAGTAAGCGTCAAGCGGGCAGACACTAATGTCTGTGCATTCCTGAGCCTCAGGCCACCAGCTGCCTGCCCCATGGGGTTACTCCAATGGCCAAGGGCTGGTTATCTGGGAAAGGATGGAATGAGATGCAGAGAGATGTTTCGAGGAGAGGATGGTGTGTTTTCCACTCTGTCACATAGGTGTACGTTGTTCCTTTGGCAGTTTCACAGCAGATCTTCATTATTTACTTACCCCCACATCCAGCCCCTTCTTTTCCCCAGTTTTTCTGAGAGTAGCAATGTGGCCAGATTACTTGCCTTCCTAGCTCCTCTTGTTGCTGGTGGTAGCTTATGATATCACCTGAGCCAAAGAGATGTGAGCTGAAGTCAGCTGGGGATTTGGGGAAGTTTTTGTTTTGTGATAAAAAAGGCTACATGTGTCTGGCACCACTCTTCCTCCTACTTGTTTTTTGTTATTGGTGGTGGGTTTTTTGGGTTTTTTTGCTCTCCTTAAATATGGACACGATAACTGGAAAGCAGTAGCCATCATGTAGCCATGAGGCAGGAAATATGATGACAAAGCCAAGACTAGAAGAAAGGGCAGAAAGATCCCTTTATCAACCAATTTTTATACAGTAGAAGATTCCATTCAGCCAGCTCTGTGGGGGTTTCCAGATAGCTTCTTACACCTGATTCTGGTCCAGCCTTGCTTGCCTTCTCTATGTGCCTCTGTGTTGGCCCATCATTTTAATACAAGTTACCCTTGAATGGCTCATGTATTCATCAACATCATTCTTCATGCATCAAAATATTAACAACTACCACTGGTAGGATTGGTGGAAGGTTACTATATAACAGACTAACAGACTTGGTCCACATACTCTTTTTTTGTTTGTTTGTTTTGTTTTTTAAAGAGAGAGTGAGAGAGGAGAGAGGAGAGAGAGAGAGAATTTTTTTAATATTTATTTTTTAGTTCTCGGCGGACACAACATCTTTGTTGGTATGTGGTGCTGAGGATCGAACCCGGGCCGCACGCATGCCAGGCGAGCGCGCTACCGCTTGAGCCACATCCCCAGCCCCGGTCCACATACTCTTAAAATCTCACAATGGCCCTGCAACAAAAGTGTTTAAATTGGGGCTCAGAAAGGTAAGGTAAGTACCCTGAGGTCACAGAACTAATGAGATAGGAAGTGACTTGCACTCTGGCTTGCCTGACAAATTCTATGCTATTTCCACTAAGCTGCAAGGTTATCCACTGCATCATAACTATTGCCCATGCAAGACCCAGAACCCCGTATTTTGTCCACAAAAACAGAGCTGAACGGAGGTGGGGCACTTACAAAATACTTTCATATAAACATTAAAGAGAAAATACTATAGTAAATCCACTAAACGATTTTTCCACAATTAATATTTCCCCATAACTTAAATCCAATTTTCTAATGTAGAACCATCACCACCACCACCAAACACAACACTTTTTTGCTATTGCCTGTGCTCCAAGGGTGAGGACATATAATTTAGGCTCCATAAATAAGATACATCTTCAAAATACTTAGACTTAAAACTAATTTGATTTATAAAGCTAGGACATGGACCATCTATTTGGACCCCCTGGATAGAAATAGCATCTTGGCCAGGCTTGGTGGAAAATGCCTATAATCCCAGTGTTTTGGGAGGCTGAAGCAGGAGGACCGTGAGTTCCAAGCCAGCCTCAGCAATTTATCAAGATCCTAAGCAACTCAGTGTGACCCTGTCTCTAAATAAAATACACAAAAGGGCTGGGGATGTGGCTCAGTGGTTAAATGTCCCTGAGTTCAATCCCTGGTGCCAAAATAAATAAATAAATAACATCTTGGAGACAGAACTTGTGCTAGATTCCTGATTTGTTTATTTATTTCTTATTTAATTATTATTGTTATTATTATTATCATTTTTTTTTTTTTTTTTTTTTTTTACAGTGGCAGAGGCAGAGGCAGAAACCCTTTTGAAGTCCCTTCCCTGAATCTCATCCTGGAGTCTGTGTCTTTAACAGAGTGGATTTTGTTGAATGCAACTAAGCACTGTCAATACAAAGCTTTTACTGAACTCTGTCAACTCTTTACCAACATATAACACCACTTTAGACAAATTTAGCATTATAATTAAGTTTAGCCTAATTGAATTTACACTTTCCATTTGTGCCCTATTTAAGTCTTATATCCAGTTGTCCACCCACGTGGACCAGGCAGTCAGCCTGGAGAATATATCAACTAACCTTTCCTGCTGATATACTCAAATTCTCCTGATGATTATCTAAGCACCTCTCTTCTTCATTTGTTAGTTATAATGGTAAGGCACTATTCCCACATTTCCAAATAATTCTCTGGGTCCTTTGAAAGTAAAAACAAAGCTTTATTTTTCTGGCTGGGGCTGAAAGCACAGAGAACCAAGCAGTTCTCTGAAACCCTCTACCCTGATTGGAAGCAGGAACATGCTTATATAAGGCACAAAATGGTGGGGGAGCAATCATAATCATAAGGTGCATTTTATACAAATGGAAAGTTACCAAAAAAGAGTCATATAGTCATATTTTCTGAGAAATTACATTCTCAGAAAAACAATCTTACATTAGTCCCATAGAGCAAGGATGTTATGGTCAGGATGCAAGTAGGTGGGGGTGGAGGTGTTAGCAGCGGGCTCATGTAAAAGGGGGGTCAATGTCACACAGGGCAAGGTGTCTGAACAAAGTGGTGTAAGTCTGGGCTAACTTTCAAATCCGCCCATAACAATAGTAAAAGGTTGGTGGAAGCTCTGCCTGATGTGGATAGGGGAAGAGTATGGAGTTTTTGTTCGGGGTCCAGGAATGGCCTCCCAACACAGATACTGCATTCCAGATAGCTCTGGACTCTTGTGCTCTCTCCTCTCAGTTGTTTTTCATAGGCCAGAAAGAGTGTTTTGAAATCCTCTTTCAACTCCAGGGTACCAGCTCTCAGTTCTGTCTGGCTGTCCAGTGTCAAGAAAAGTCTCACTTAACATCCTAATGCATTTCCATTCTTGTATAAACAAGGGAGAAGGGGGCTGGGGATGTGGCTCAAGCGGTAGCGCGCTCGCCTGGCATGCATGTGGCCGGAGTTCGATCCTCAGTACCACAAACAAAGATGTTGTGTCTGCCGAAAACTAAAAAATAAATATTAAAAAATTCTCTCTCTCTCTTAAAAAAAAAAAAGAAAGAAGAAGGGAGAAGGGCAGACTTCACACCCATGCATTCTTTTCTAAATGGACCCTCTAGAAACTAGTGTTATAGGCTCTTAGAAGGAAAAGGCACTGGGGGAAAATGATGAGAGAGTATAGTGGGTATTTTGTTTTTCTGAAATCCTTTCCTCTGTCCAGCAGATTCTCACTTTCTGGGTTTTTATTGAGACAGGCTGCCTCACCTCTCACCATAGAAAGTGAATGCTTAAACCACTCACTCTCACCCACTTTGTTATAAAAGGATAGAGAGGCATTGGGTCTGACTTAGCCAATCAGAGCCACCAACAATGGACTACAAGGAGGGGAAGGGTGATACTAAGAAGGAGAAATGAGTGAGGGATAACATTTTGGTTAGGGGTAGCAATCGCTGTTTTGGTAAAGGCTAGTTAGCTTCCAGAGTAAGTAGAGGCTTTCAGGCAGCAGCCTGTGGTGGCCAGGAGTTTGCATAGATGCAGAGGCACTCTCTGGGACTAACAGGAGGTGTGAGCGTAGTGGTGGGCCAAGATGCTGCCTCCTTCCTTGCTGTGAGTCTATTTCTCCAGTGTTCCCTTTAATTTTGAGTTTCTCCATAACCTTTCTGATATGAGCTTTTAATGTTAAACATTTTCCTCTAAGTATTACTTCCATTGCATCCTATACATTTGATAATTATATGTTCATTTTCATTCAATTCAGGATATTCTTCATCTTTCCTGAGTTAAATAACTCATGGGCTACTTAGAAATGTTATTTAATATCAAAATACTTGGAGATTTAAAATATATTTTCTGTTATTCATTTCTTCTTTAATTCTATTATGGTCAGAGAATATACTTTGGATGATTTAAATTCTTTTAACATTTTTGAGGTACTGCTGTGGTTGGGTGAGTTGGTCTATAAATGGCAACTAGGTCAAGTTGGTTGATAGTGTTGTTTAAATCATCTATAATCTTAATAATTTTCTATTTGTTTTATTGATTACTAAGAGGTACTAAAGAATCCAATAATCATGGATTTTTCCATTTCTTCTTTAAGTTCTACCAACTTTTGTTTCATCTAGAACTTAAAGAAGAAGAAATGGACAAAATTATTTTTATTTTATTAAAAACTTATACATCTAGAATTATTATGTCTTCTTTATGAGTTAATCTTTTTAATCACAACATAATACCATCACTATTAATAATTCACCACTAGTAATAATTCCCTGTTCAGTCTAATTTGTCTGATATTAATGTAAGTATTTAAATTTTCTTTATTTTAGTGTCTGATTACTATTTATTTCTGTCCCTTTACTTTTAACCTATCTATGCCTTTTGATTTACAGTGGGCTTCTTATAATTTCTTGCCTTTTACTTTTAATCCAATCTGAAATCTTTATTTTAATTGTGTGTTTAGGCCACTTACGTTCAGTGTAATTAATGACATAGTTGAATTAAAATCTACTATTTTTCTGCTTCCTTTTGGATTTATGATTCAATTTATTATAGGCATTTATTACTCACTTAGATAAATAGAAAGACTGAATGTTTGTGAACCCCGACTCCCAAATCCATATGTTGGAGGTGATGAGGGCTTTGTAAGGTAATTGGGTAGGACCTGCCATGATGGGTTTTGTGTTCCAAGAAGAAGAGAAAGAGATGGGTTGAACTGTCAACACAGCAAAAACAAAAGCAAAACACAAAACAGACAAACCAGGAAGAAAGACCTTTCTCCTCTTCTTTTCATATGAGGACACAGTGAGAAGATAGCCAACTGCAAACAAGGAAGAAGACACTTAACAGAACTGAATCACTCAGTCCTTGATCTTCCACTCCTCAGTCTCTAGACCTGTGTGACATAAATTCCTATTGCTTATTGGTCTCCAGTTTATGGTGTTGCTTATGGCAGCCCAAACTCACTAAGACAAAGTTTGGTAGCAAAAGTGGGTTGTTGATGTGATGATATATAAAATTTTGGAAACAGCTTTGGAACTGGGTACTGGGTAGAAGTTGGAAGAGTTTCAAGATACATGCTAGAACTACAGACATTAACAGCAATTCTCAGAAGCACTCAGAAAGAAAAGGGGAGGACTAGAGAGAAAGACTTCCATTTTCTTAGACAATAATCATGAACACAATGTTGGTAAAAATATGGATATTAAAATCTATTTTGGTATGATCTCAGATGAAAATGTTATTGGACAATGGAAGAAAAGATGATTCTTGCTATGTAGTGACAAAGAATCTGGCTGAACTCTGTTCCCTTGTTTTGTGGAAGGTAGAACTCATAAGCAATGAAATTTGATAGTGGAAATTTCTAAGCAGAATACTAAAGGAATGGCTTGGTTCTTCCTGACTTCTTATAGGAAAAGAAGAGAAGAAAATAACTGAAGAAGAAATTGTTGAGCAAAAAGAACCAACAATTTAAAGATTTAGAAAATCTCAGTCCATCTATATTGAAAAAAAATTAGAAAACTTGTTCTGAAGAGAAGACTAAGGGTAGTCAAACAACCATTTGATAAGGAAATTAGTACAATCTAATCAGCCACCTCAGCAGAAACACTGGCAATGTGAACTGGAAGGAATGGAAATGGAGTAAAATGGAGGTTTTGTTACACTTCTTACATACAACAAGACCAGAGCTCTTTAGATACAGATCTGCACTATTCTTTATTTGAGGAAAAGGATAACAACAACAACAACAAAAAATGATGCAGAGATCTTCCTCATTTATTTTGTAGAGGAACATTACCTTGGTTTTAATAAGCCAGAAAGCAGATACCCAGAGCCTTGTGGGCAGGATCCTACCTGACTGAGCAGTAGAGGGGCAGCCTCTGCTTCCCGTGAGTCTGGGAGACTTCAGCAAACCAAAGAGAATTATTCTTGAGCCTTAAAATCTAAAGGTTATTTGCCTTGCTAGGATTGGGATTTGCCTAGGTCTTACCACACCTTTCTTCCTTACAATATCCCCCTTTTAAAATGGGAATGTCCATCCTATGCCTTCCCCAGAATTGTATTTTGAAAGTGTATAATTTATCTGATTTCACAATCTATTAGCTGGAGAAGAATTTTGCCTCAGGATAAATGGTATTTTGAATCTCAACCCTATCTGATTTAGATGAGATTTTGCAACTGATGCTCTAATGAGTTAAGATGTTTGAAGCAGTTGGGATAAATGATGTATTTTTCATGTGAGAAGGACAAAAATTTGGGGGAAAGGTGGTAGAGTTGGAATGGAATGAAATGAAAGTTTCTGTCTCCCCCCAATTTTTATGTTGAACCCGTAAGCTGCAGTGTGATTGTATTTTAAGGTGGGGCCTTTGGGATGTAATTTAAGTCATGAGAGTGGGGTTCCCATGATTGAATTAGCGCCCTTATAAAAAGAGGAAGAGAAACCATAGTGCATGTGTGCCCTCTCTCTCCCTCCCTCCCATGGCCCCTTTCTGTGTCCCACTATGTGAGGACACAGCCAGAAGGCAATCATCTGCAAGTTAGAAACAAGACCCTCACCAGGAACCGAATCTATCAGCACCTTGATCTTTCTGAATAGATTCAGTTCTGAATCTATCAGCACCTTGATCTTTCCAGAATTGTGAAAAATAAATGTCTGTGGTTTAAGCTACCTACTCTAAAGTATTTTGTTATGGTAGCACAAGCTAAGTAGGTTGTTTTTATTGTTTCTTTAAAAAAGCAAGTATAATTCTTTAACATATAGATTAAAAAAAACATATGTACAATGAGATTTATCCCAACATTATGTGTAACTATGAAAATTTGAAAATAATATAAATTTCCATTTGGGGGAAGATAATTAAATAACTTATTATACATTTATTCTATGGAAGACTATTCTTCCCATAAAACAAATGAAATAAGTTGATAGTACTGATAGGAAAAATAAGTCCAACATATATTCTTTTTAAAATATTTTTTAGTTATTGATGGACCTTTATTTTATTCATTTATTTATATGCAGTGCTGAGAAGGAACCCAGTGCCTCACACATGAGAGGCAAGTGCTCTACCGCTACTGAGCCACAACCTTAGCCCCCAACATATATTCTGAAGCAAGAAAAGCTATTTGTAGTATAATATATGTGGTATGGCATGATTAATGTACTAAACCAAAACTCCCACCAAACAAATACAGGCTTTTCTATATGTGAAATTGCTTATATGTATTTATGTGTGTGCATACAAATGTATTGCTTAGAAAAAAGTCTGGCAGGATACACAGTGGATGGACAATAAGACTATTCAATGAGGATTAGGGGGTTAGACAAGAAAAACTTTTGCTTTATCTATACTATTTTAATTTTTGTCAGTGAGAATCTAATACTTATATAATAATAAATAATTTATTATTAAGAGTAGTTGTGATGAGGGTTATGTATCAGGAATTTTTTCACTTTAGGTCTGATGCTTTTATTCATTCCATTAGGGAGGGGAAACTTAGGAGTGGGGAAGATCCTCCCTTTTGGCCTCTACTAGCCACAATAAACAGCACAGCGAGTGTCCTGAGAGTGCACGTTGTGTCTGGGATGCGTTGGTTGTGCTCATTCATGCTGAGACATTGATTTTTGCCCATAAAAGGAGGAATTACAACATCAGACGTGGACTGTTCTCATTTCCAAACAGCCACAAACTGTCAACACAAGACTGCCAATCTCTTGTTCTCACCTCTCTCACAAACACTCCCTGGAACCCAGGCCAGTCATAGAAAACAGATGTAGGCAGGCACTGTTTTGACAACACTGGAAACGCCTGTGATTAGGAGTCAGGACAGCGTAAAAATGATTAATATTCTCCTAAAAGAACAGGGAGTGCACCTTCAGAAGAGATGATTGGATGGGCGTCCCTGCTGGTATTCACCCTCTCCTACCCAAATAAGGACACACATTCCCACCCAGGTTCCTCCCAAGCAACCCCTTGATGAGTGCTTTCTGTAACATTTTTATCAGGACAAGGCAGGTGGGGAGGTGGAAGTATGGGTGGAAAAGCTGAAGGATGGCAAAAGAAAAGCCAACATCTCCTTCTACAATAAAATAATCTTTAAGCAACCAATAGAATGGATTTTGGTTTTTTTTTTTTTTTAAACCAACAGAGACACTTTCGTTGAATGTAGCAACATTCCATGGAATGTGGCAGTAGACAATGCAGTTACTAGTTCTTAATTTATGAGACAGAAAATCTTTGTTTAGCCTATTTCACATGAACTAAGGTTGTCCTTGAGTAACTAATTGTATGACTATTTACTAGGCAGTTGTCTTTTTCCTAGAAATACGTTCTCAGTTGTGAGTTGTCAAAAAACTCCGGGACTCAAAATCAGAGGAGTTGGCTCAGTTCTTCATTAGCTGAGGGGACTTTCCAGATTCCAGAGCTGTACAAGGAAACATATCTCTGTTCTTTATAACTCACCCAGGCTCAGCTTAGACCGACACAGAATAATTGATTTGAGCTAAATTACTCAACAGGAACTGGCAGTGCCAAAATGTCAACTTCATCATCTCAACAATGAGACACACCACTCTTAACTTCTCTTCTGGTCTGTTTGTCCTTGTACAGTTAAAATTGAACAGTTAACTCTAAGGACAAAAAGTTCTCAGGGTGTGCTTTAGGACACCTGCTTTATGTGTCTTGGAAATTCAAGACAGTGGACCTGGAAAGGAGCCTTGGAGATCATGTGGTCCAGTGGAATGGGAGCATGTGGCTCCAAGAGAGCAGGAGGCATCTACATCCATCACTGCAGTGTCTTCTGGCCCTAAAACAGTGCCAGTTTTGTAGCTGGAACTCAGAAAGCATTTGTTGGAGAAAAAAAAAAAAAGTGTCTTGGCTAATTATCCTTTTTAAAATTTCATTTTTTTTTCTTCCAAAAGTCCACTATCAAACAGATCAAGGCAGAAATAGCCTGGCTACAGTTTTTCATTGGTGGTGGAACCCAGATCTCCACCATCGAGAGCCAGCTGCAGAACCGGCCCACAGTTTGAAGACTTGTTTAGTCCAGATCCTTGTATTTAGATGAGACAGCCTGATACCTAGGGAGGTTTAGGGTCCTTTAAAGACCACTCAGCTAATGAGGAACTGAGCCAACTGTTCTAATTTTGATTCCCAGAATTCTCAGATTACTTACAACTTAGAATATATTTCTAGAAAAAAGGACAATGGCTTGGTAAATAGTCATGTAATTAAGGTTACTCAAGTACAATCTTGATTCATGTGCGATAAACTAAGCCAAGATTTTAAATGCTATCAAATTATCTCCACAATAGTGGTTTCAACATATGCTCCCACCCCACACTGTATAAATGTTTCTATTCCCCCCACAGCTTCATCAACTTTTGTTGATAATATTTTCCTCATGGTCCATTCATAAGTCTTTTCCTTGTAGTTTATAATTTTTGTGTCCTATGGAAGAAAATTTCCTATATACTAATGTCATACTCCTATTCTTCTTTGTTTTCTTCTTCAGGTTTTAAAGTTTGAAATTTCACATTTAGATTCTAATATGTCTGGACTTTATTTTGTGTATGGAGTGAGGTAGCAATCTAACCTAATCTTTTCCATTCTTATCAATCTTTGTTTTTAGCATATTTTCTTGTGGTTTGGATTTTTACTTTATGTCCTTAACCATTAATTTGTTAATAATAATCAAATTAATAATCAGAGTATTGATTTATTTGAAGTTCCTAAGTTCTAGTCTTGCTCTTTGTTGTGTGCATAATTTTATTTCTTGATTGTGAATTGATCTATATGGGAATATAGATTTTAGATTGTGAATTTATTTTAGATTGTGAATTCATCTATATGGGAATTTACTTGTGGGTCTGGGAAGACCTGGTTGGAAATGTTTTCTTCTTACTTTTACCAGGTATCATGGTATGTGAATTTGGTATCATAGCCCCCAAAACAGTCTTTAACATAATTTCTTAGCCAGAATTACAAAAGGCCAGAATCAGCCAAGGTCAACTTCAAGCCTCTAACAACACACAAGGCTGTGTCACAGTGCTGGCCAAATTTGGCCTCAGACTGAGTCTTCTCATTAATCCCAAGAAACTTTCTCTGTACACTAACTCAGTCTTTTAGGAGGATGTGAGGAAGATGAATGAGTACAACTATGTTTTAGATATTCCCATCAACGTAGAGCAGGAAAGAATTAAAGGAACTCAGAGAATAATGTGGCCAATATCCTACCTGGTTTCTGGCTTTCACAAGTCCCCCACAGTAACCACACATCCAGGCTTACCCCCAAATCACTGACAATAAAAGAAGAAATGGTTTGTCTTTGAAAAGTGTAATACTTTCAGCAGACGACAGGGTTACAAATGTGGGTAGGAAAATTTGACTTTATAACATATACCCAGGCCTGCCTGTGCTCTCTTGCTTCTCACTTCTCTCTCTCTCTCTCTCTCTCTCTCTCTCTCTCTCTCTCTCTCTCATAAACACACACACACACACACACACACACACACACACACACACACACTAGTATAAGATTAATTGAACACAGAAGAAATGGTTCTGGGATATTGTTAAGATTATCTGAACCCAGGCTTCCTATCCTGCCAATACAAATAAGAAGCTCTAGAGCAGATTATGCTAAGTGAAGTTAGCCAATCCCCCAAAAAACAAATGCTGAATGTCTTCTCTGATATAATGGGGGTGACTCAAAATGGGGTTGGGAGGGAGAGCAGGGGAGGAAGATTACCTCTAGATAGGGAATAGGGGTGGGAGGGAAAGGAGGGAGAAGGGGAATAGCAAGGATGGTGGAAGGAGAGGGTCATCATTATACAAAATACATGTATGAAGATATTAATTTGGTGTCAACATACCTTATATACAATCAGAGATATGATAAATTGGGGTATAAAGGTATATTAAGAATTGTAATGCAAAAGTAAATAAATTTTTTTAAAAAGAAGCTCTATATATGTAATAAGAATTGTAATGCATTCTGCTGTCGTATATAAATAAAAAATAAAATGAAATGATAAAATAAATAAATAAATAAGGAGAACACTTCCCTATTTAAAAAATACAAAACAAATTATAACAGACATTCTCTTAAATGCCTAGCAGAGCTTACAAGCAGGGAAGCCCCTACACATCCTACAGCTGAAGGGGACTGAAAGCCAGGCCAGAGAGTGAAGGAGTGTTTGTGGGGAGGACTGGTGTGGATGGATTTGGCTCACAGTAATCTTGGAGTTTGAATGTTAATGCCTATGTAGGAACAGCAGGGTAAAGGACTTCGTTATGGTCAAGGAAGGTGGAACCTGAGACCCCTGCATAAACTTGGAATTCCAAAGCATTGAATCTCAGAGAAAGAATAAACCAGGAGAAAAATCCAACCCGCCAGCACAGGGACCCTTGTCTATTTCTCCCAGCATTCTTCAAAGAAGCTAAGTTTTCCTGAGAATTCATATTTACAATCTTCTACTTTGTGAGTTTCAGTTTACTATTTTTATATCTATGTCTTAGAAAAGTCATATAGAAATTATGTTAAAGATTGGGCCTTGCATGTTATCATAGGCTTGAAGTTGACCACGGCTGATTCTGGTCTTCAGGTCTCAGTTTTCCCCTCCTTGCTACAATATCACAAAGCAGAAATTTATGAATCCAAAGCACTGGAGACCATTTTACCCAAACATTAGCCAGTTTGCATTTTTATTAAGATTGCACAAAAACACTTCACTTGGATCAATTTGGGGAGGAACAGGATGCCCTTGTCTGAGTGCCTACCAATGGACAAATAGTGAGATCTGAATTACTGAGGTTTTGTGACAATCTCTGAATGGGTGAAGCTGACCTAAAAGTTCCCATGACTTGGGCTCAGTTGCAGAACTCATCAGCAGAATTACAGATTATTGGCTTCTGGGCCTAAAGTTTTTGTTCTTTTCACTAAGTCAATTTTAACTGAGCCACACGTGACATTCATCCTCGTGAACCTTGAGAAAGGTGGGAGTGTTTCTATTTCACTGCGCAACCAGCACGCTGGTTTCATACAAGAGGTTCGTAGCATAGAAGTTAACTAGTAAGATCAAAATAAACACACAAGACTCAATTACCTTTTTCTTTGACCAGGTCTGAGACGGCCCTTCCTCTAGCTCTCGCCTCGAACCACCCGGTGGGGCAGCAAGGCTTACTCAGGACTGTTCTCCTACTCTGTTTGGGGATAGAGTAGGTCTTCTGCATGCTAGACAAGCACTCTACCACTAAGCTACATCCTCAAACCTCTTGCTCTGCATTCCAACCCCTATTGTGTGAGCTTCTCCCAAATCCTTAGAGCTTGCACAAATACAGATCTAATAATGAATTATGAGTAAAGAACAAAGAGGGGGAAGCCACCATTTCTTGAAGGACAGTAATTAACCAAAATCAGATATCTCCATATAAAGTTGCATGAATCATTTCAGTTCTATCCAGTATTCCGATTTGAGACTATGTTCTTCTCAGGTGTGTTCTTCCTACCTCCCTGGGATGCTTAGAGGTGTCTTGCTTTCTTTCCTTCCCTCTTGAAAACCCTGCTCATGGGAGGTCACCGTCTTCTTGCTGAGGGAACTACTTATCTTTGGCACTGCAGGAGATAGTAAGAACATTGGTTTTCTAGACTGAGAATTGAATAGAGCTGCCAGTCATTCTGCAACTCACCCAGTCACCTACCTTCATGATGCTTCACCTACCTCACTTTACAAAAGAGAAAACAGACCCAGAGACATGAAGTTTTTGCTTACCTTACCTTGGACTTGGTATAATCAATTTCTCCAGAACTCTACTGGCTCCGTTCCTGACAAATGATAGAGGACCAATCGTTTGGGTGGTATTGTGAAGAAATCCACTTAATCTGAGACAAAGAAAGATGTTTGTGTTCACATGAGTAGAAAGGGCTTTCTTACTGAACAGCTTTTAAAATACCTGCTATGACTGCCAAGAAGAGAAATGTGACTAATTAAAATTAAGTATTGCAAAATAAGTGGCCATGAAAAGAACTTTTTTGGATGTAAAGATGTTACCATGTGGCCATTTGCATTTAATGATTAAAGACAACAAAATTGAGACAGGAGGAGAGAAGCCAAGTCGCCTATGGGGTCAGTTAAGGAAAGTCAAAATAAACAGCTTCAAAAATGTCTTAGTCAGTCATCACATTTATTCAAAGGTGCAATATTGAATTCGTACTCTGTGCTACATATTAACCACGTGGCCCTTGACATTTTAGCTGGAGACGAAACCCTAAGTGTTTAAATAGAAATGCAGCCACTGCATTTCCTGATTATTTTAAAACCTTTGTTGTTTTTATAATTGACTTCGAAGCAGCTTATTTTTCTTAAATTGGCCCTTGTACAAAATGTGTGTTCAACACTGCCTTAAGGTCACTGTGTTGTAAGAGGGAACAAAGAGGGAACAAAGGCTGAAAGAACTGAGCTATGCTAGAGAAAGTGAGCAAGCATTTTAGTACCAGTGACCTTTTTATTAACTCTCAAAAAGGTATGCCTGCGTCCATGTGCCACTGTCCTCCAGGATGCCATTAGATTTGCTTATTTGTAAGGCCAATCATTATTGACATGTAGAAAATTAAAACATGCCCTAGTGATTTTGAGAAGCAATCCAAAGGACAACTATTTCTTCTGCTGCTCCCACATGCATACCTTTAAATGCAAGTACTCTGTGATCAGTCACTAGATTCACACTAAGGGAACACATGGCCTGGAGCAAGGATAACCACCTTCTGCACCCCCAAACAGAGCACTCCTGGTCCCGAGGCCTTATTAAATAGATGATATGTTTAAAAGGGTTAAACAAGAAAATAATGAGTGAACATGGAGGTTGTTCAGGGTTTATGATTTAATTCACCCACCTGCAATGTGTCTTCAGCACTTGGGGTGGGGCGGGGGAGGGACGGACTCCTTTCTACTCAACCGATGACTGATGGAAATGATTGCCCTATTCCAGCCTAAATTAAATGGGGTTGAGGCCTTGGAGTGACAGCAAAATGACAGCTGCCCTTTCAAACCCTGCCTTTTAAGTGTTTTCCGAGATGTCAGGGGAAAGAATTAGGAAAGAGGAGCCTTGTTATTAGAATAATGTCAGGCCTATGGAGGTAGAATGTGCTCATGGGGCTTTAGGGTAAAAGTGCACATCAAATCAAGGTTGAGAGGAATGGAGGTGCACTTTCACAATAAAGGAGCCCAAACTCTGCACAAGGTGGCCTTGATGACTGCTTCTTCAGGTGACAGCCTTAGATGCTGGGGGTGCACAGGTGGACAGGTGGGCCTTAGCATGTGAAGGGCATCTGTTGAGTGTTCTGGAGCAAGGGGACTGACGTGGATTCTTAAGCCTTCACCATTATTAATACTTCACAAATCTATCACGGCCTATCAGTCTCCCCTACCTGGATGGCTCTCCACCTAAAATGCTCTTGTTCCAAGCCAGTGGGCACACTCAAGGTGGCATGACTTGCCCTTTCTCATCAGCTTTGGGATCTGCCTAATGGTCATGGGATCATTGTGGAGCTGGAAAGAACTTAGCATGCTTTGGTTTAAAGAAAAAGAATTATTTTATTTTATTGGTACCAGGGATTAAACCCATGGTTACTTAACTCTTAGCCACATCCCCAGCTCTATCTATCTATCTATTTATTTATTTATTTAGAGACTGAGTCTTGCTAAGTTGCTTAGGTCCTCATTAAATTGCTGAAGCTGGCTTTGAACTTTCAATCCTCCTGTCTCAGGCTCCTGAGCTGCTGGGATTACAGACATGCACCACCATACCTGGCTAAAGAAGAATTTTATAAACGAGGAAACAATGGCAAGACAGGTGAAGTGACTTTCTCAAGGCCTCTAAACAAATTACGGGAAAAGCCAGCTTCAGAACTAGCTGTCCCAATTCTTAGTCTTATCCTGAATTCCCTACCCCACAAGATCCAGAGATGGAGAGTGTCCTGGGTCAGGGAGAAACTTTTCAGGAAAAGGGCAGTTTTCCTCCATATGGTGCCACAGTCCCTATACTGCAATGCCACAAGCTGCTTCTAAACTATTTGAGAAAGTTCACTGACTTTAAACATCTAAAAAAATCCCTAGGCCCCCCAAAAGTCCTGGGCAGGAAAAAAATAAACTGGTACTTAGACCCAGCAGTCTAGGTGGTAAGGTTACATCTCTGTGACACAGTGTAATTGCAAAAGGCTTTTTGTGACTGCTAAGTAAGGAATAAGGAGATGGAGACATTATTTTTTTTTTTGAAGAGCCAGCTCACCCTTTGCCTGGTGTCCCCTTAGGCATAATCAAGGCACTTAAGTACACTTGCAGGTAGCGTGACTCTAAATTTTCTCCAAGAACATAAAAACGCACAAGCATTTCCATGGGGGAGGCTGCGACACAAGAACCCATAGGAACACACTTTAGCATTGGGTCAAAATAGTTTCTTGTTGGAAGCTCTGGTTCTCATCATGTTTTTTCTCAACGTTTATTTATAAAATGTGAAGATTTTATGTGTTTTCAGCTTTTAAAAAAAATGCATTAATAGGCTTCGGGGGCCTTGGGCAGTTTTGTTTATGTTCCTCTAAAAGGCAGATCTATGAAAGATAGGGTTTCGCTAATTAGAGCCAGAGGCCAGGCTGGGAAGGAAGTTGCTGCAGAATTTCATGTGCTGAGAGGGGGTCCAGGCCTTCCTCCTCTAGGACCCTGCCCTCTCTTCCCTGCTGCCTTGTAGAGAAAGGAGAGGAAGAGAGAGAGATTACTTAACCATTTGCCTAGTGAAAAGATACAACAGGGTGTGGGAATGAAATCACTAATAAATACCATTAGACAGACTTTAGAAGCAAAAAGCAAATACCCCTGTATGCAAAAATCTTAATATTTTGATTTGTAAATGGGCTGACGAGCTGCCAGTTGAGAACAGTCAGGTGACTTTGACAGGTGACTGGATTAGAAGTATTTTTTTACAGGCTGTACTTGCTCATGCCACATGATTTCCCACTGTTCCCGGGGCTCTCTGGATGGTCCCCCTCTGTGCTGTGCTTGCTCCTGTCACAGCTGCCCCTCAGACTTCTTCCTTCCCATCCTTCTTCTCTCTTTGCCTTTGGCCCAGTCAAGCCTTGCCTCAGTTTGAACCCCACCTCCTTCCTCATTTCCAGCAGTGGGTGCTCTCTCAGCTAACTGTCCACAGTTGCCGCTCCTCACTGTAGCTACTGTCTGCTGTGATTCATCCAAAGTCTCTTCCTCTTTTGAAGATGTCACCTCTTGCTCCCTTTGGGGGAACTGTGCATCGCCCATTCTGTGAGTTTTCCCCATGGTGCATTCCCAGAATTCCATTTATAACCCTTGCTGTACTTTTGCTTTGGTTTCCCAATTCAGTGAGAGCTGCTCAGAATGGGAACCGGGTCTACAGGGCTCACCACTGAGTCATCTTTGTCCACCTTGCTGCCCAGCACACGTGGGAATCTAGAGATCCCTTAAAGAAGTAGATCAACAATCAAAGGGCAGAGCTTCCTCACTAGCCAACAATGAAATACTTATTATTCAGATAATTCAGGCTTCACTTTTTTTTTTTTTTTTGTACTAGGGATTGAACCAAGGGGCACTTTCCTACTGAGTTCCATCCACAGCAGTTTTAAATTTTTATTTAGAGACAGAGTCTCACTAAGTTGCTTAAAGCCTCACCAAGTTGCTGAGGCTGATCTCAAACTTGTGATCTTCCTGCCTCAGCCTCCCTAGTTGCTGGGATTATAGGTATGTACCACTCTGCCTGGCAAAACTTCACTTTTGTACAGACGATTCTTTTTTGTTTTTTATTTTTGAGATATTGATGAATCTTTATTTTATTCATTTATTTATATGCACTTCTGAGAATTGAACCCAGTGCCTCACTAGAGGCTAGTGGTAGAGCAGGCAAGTGCTCTACCACTGAGCCACAACCACAGCCTCTTGCATAGACAATTCTTGATGCCATTTCCTTATCCATATATGCTGATTTTTTTCCCCTCTGTGTTTCAGTTTGGCTGCGATTATTAGGTCAGAATGAAGCCATTAGAGCTGAAACCCTTTGTGGCCTGGAATGTCTAGAAGGCAGCCAGGGTACAGTCACTGAGCTGAGATTCTGTGGGAAGCAAAAGAAGATGCCAGGAAGTTAGGGCTGCAGACAAGAAGGGAAGGGTCAGGGCAGAGGAAGCGTGAGTGGGAGACAATCCTGGCAGTGCTCAATGCTCAGAATGCAGGGTCTTCGAGGGGCTGCCCTGAACCTCCAGGCCCCTGTGAAACTCGTCTCGGGCATCCTCCCAGTCACCTGCTTTCTGTTTACTTTTTTTTTTTGGCATAATTATGCATTTCCCATTTAGAGACTGGACTGTTAGGGCTTCTTTTCTGGCCAATGTTTCCCTGGGAGCTGTTTGGAAGGACTGTGAATAGCAGGATGGGGTCTCTCTTGACTCTCCCCTACTTGATTTCCACACTAGAGAGGCCAATTGGATCTTTATCTGAAAACTTCCACATCATCTGGGATGGCATCTCAATTTCCCATAAGCCTATCTAAAAAGAAAAACCAAGCCAAAGATGGAATGCTCAGAAAAGTCACAGCTCACCAGCCCTTTTGTGGTTTCTTTCAGCTCGCTCAGAGCTGATCCCTGGTTAAAATGTGAATTGCTTTGTGTCCCAACAGTCCTTTTTGGTGCCCAATTCCCCTTCTCCCACTCCCAACACCTGTCTTCAAGTCCCCAGAACCTTCATGATGGCTTTAATTCTCTTATGACAAAAAAAAAAAAAAAACCATAAAGTAATGTGATACTCTTCAGGGGTACTTGCAATTTTGGGAGGAGTACTGGGGATTGAACTCAGGGGTACTCCACCACTGAGCCACATCTCCAGCCCTATTTTGTATTTAGAGACAGGGTCTCACTGAGTTGCTTAGCACCTCACTGTTGCTGAGGCTGGCTGTGTTCTCATTATCCTCCTGCCTCAGCCACCTAAGCCGCTGGGATTACAGGCATGTGTCACCATGTCCAGTGGATACTTGCAGTCTCACAAGGAATGAATCCTTCAACTTAGAATGAATCTAGGTGTGGAATTTAGGTACCAGGAAGAAGGAGTTTTCTGGGTTGAGAGCCCCTTCTAGAGCTGTTGAAATCATGCTATGCATACGTCTACCAATTGGCTCATTCTTGAGTCCAGTCTTTCTTATTCATGATTCTTGTGTGTGATTTTTATTATTTCTGGGTGAGAATGACTTCTAAAGCATTCTTCCCAACCCTAAGACACTAAATCCAGCAATTTGGGGGAGCACAGTAATGTTGACCCAGGAAAACACACTAATATCCCCTAGAATTGTCATGTTTTCCTTTAAAATTCATCAAATACCTGTTGTAGTGAGCAGAGAGTGTTTGTTTCTCATGTTTAGTTTCCCAGTGCACAGTGTCTGGCACATAGTAGGTGCTCAGTAGATGTTTAATGAATTGTATTGAAGTGACTCTAACCACACCCATATAACTAGCCCTTGTTGTTTGGTTTAAATCACATGTTGTGTTTGCTTGGAATCTGTAAATAAAGCAGACTGGTGTTGGTGCCTTATTCATTTGTGTGCTCTTAAAGACACAAAATACATAACTAAAAGTTGCTTAAACAGACGGTTTTGTCTTTGTTTTTGTTTTTCCTCTCCACACAACACCACACAAGTAATGCAAAGAAAGGGGCTGTTCTGAGGTCCAATGAGAACATCAGGGATCTGGGTTTTTTCGTCATTCCTGGTGCTTAGCCCTCAGTGGATGAGAATTGCCCACTTTCAGGCTCACAACATGGCTGCGACCGCTCCAAATACCATCTTCTTAGCAAGTGCACTCAAGGCAGAAAGCAAGGGGTAGTGCCTCCACCCTTCCTGGTTCGTCTATATCCTTGACAAGGAAAAAAAAATCTTCCCTGAAAGAGGTACCTTCTTACATCTGATTGGCCCAAAGTGCACCAATCACAGTGCACGGGAAAGGTTCTTACTCAGGGGTTCCACAAAAGAGCCTTCTTACCAACCATACAGCCTTCTTACCAACCATATTGGGAGGAGGGTGCTTGTCTGGTAAATGACAAAAAGCATCATCCCGGATTCAAGCTCAACCAGGGAAACAGTCTTCTCAGGCATTTTACTTACAGATAGAAATCCTAGTTATCTACTTCTTCCTGAGGCAGACAGCCAGTTAATAACCAGGAAGGAACTAGGAGTTCCAGAACTGTATTATTTTTAAGTCAGTGTCTTTTTAGATGTTGCTAGGGAGGGGTTGGACTACTCTGCCATGAAGTGATTTCATTTTAGGGCAAATTGTCTTGAAATGTTTTCATTAGCTTAAAGGTCCCTTCCAAATTTACTTCTCTTCT
The DNA here is from genome assembly GCF_045843805.1 of Urocitellus parryii. Classification (NCBI taxonomy): domain Eukaryota; kingdom Metazoa; phylum Chordata; class Mammalia; order Rodentia; family Sciuridae; genus Urocitellus; species Urocitellus parryii. Next base: position 43,950,662 of record NC_135531.1, on the reverse strand, counting down.
AAAAGGAGAGACTCCACAAATTTCACCCTGAGTTATACATAATCCATTTACATGAGAGTTCTTGACATTTTGACTAATATCATTTCTTTAATATATCAGTAGTTTTTATGATGCAAATTTTTATTCCATTCTTGATCCAGTAGGTGAGTTTGGGTGAAGGACATCCATTGGATGCCAAAAATAAATTTCCCCCACTATTTTCTAAAATAGAAAACAGCCTATTTTATAGACTAAAAAGTTGAAAACAATAATTTGTTGGAGTAACTGGGAGTTTGGATGAAACAAGGTTGGCCATGAGTTGGTTGATTTCGGTTGGTATATGGCCACGAACACTACACGGAGATTCATTATATTATTCTATTATTTCCCAAGAAGAAACAAAAATATAAATAAAAATAATTTTTAAAAAATCAATGATCATAATAAAAATTAAAATTCAATTGAATTTCATGCAAAATTTCCATACTGGTGAAAAAAAACAGCCTGTAATTTGAAAGATTAAGTGTTTTGGAAGAAACAATCAAATTCTCCAGATATGTAAAGATTTTCCCACAATTTCAATTTATTCTATATCTCCAGGAGCATAAATGTTAGTAAGTTTGGTAGAAACTGCAGTGATTCAAGAATCTATCAGTTGACTGAAACGTGATCATTTGAGACACAAGTATGCAAAGAAATAACCCACAGCAGCAGAAGCAACTGGGAATCCATCACCCTTTTGATTTTCTTTCATGGACAAAGGAACATAGGAATTCCACATCTCAAGTTCTGGCTTAGGATTTGACGCAAGACCTATGAGGCCATTGAGGAAAGCCCACTTTTTACTAGTTCTCTGTGTTGTTGAAGGTGTAGAAGAAAATGTGGTCTGTGCAAGCATGGTGACAAAAGGAGCTCACCTGGACTTGGGGCACTAAAGCAGCTCCAATAGGAAGCACAAACTGGAATCTGAGGGAAGTTGAGGAGTTGAGCAGGAACTGGGCTGGGGAGGAGGAAGCTGAGTGCTGCAGGGAGATTGAACAGCATGTGCAAAAGTACTGAGGTGGTGGAAAGAGACAAAAGTGTCTCGAGGTATTACCTAAGGCCTGGGTGTCTGTAGGGCCTGGATTAGGAAGAAAGAAGTAGCAAATGAGTCTAGGGGGAGAACAAGGATAGACCATGCATAGTCATGTGGAGGGAAGCAGCAGCCCAGAGTGCAGTAGAAGGGACTCTCTTTTGGGAGGGATCCAGCAGGCCAAGACCAAGAAAAGAGAAAATGGTAAGTCTTAACTTGATGGTGTTTGGCCAGTGGATTCTCATAGTTCTAGAGCTGCATCCTGTTTGAAGTTCTTTCCAGTGTGCGGGGTAATAATTCCCTCTTGGCACATCCAAGTTATCAGAGGGAAGTTATAAAGGCAGGGGGGAAGGACTGAGTCACTAAAGAGTCAAGGCAAGAGCTGGGACAATGAGTCTCAGGTCAAAATCAGAATCTCAGATGTGACTCAAATCTCAGAAGTGACTGTATGTGGCCATCAATGCAAAATGGAGGCCTGGGTTTGTTCATTTGCTCTGGATAAACTAGATGATCTCAGAAGACAGGAGAGCCAGAGGACAGTTGGGTGAGAGCAGTTTTGTTTCCTTGATTCTGTGACAAACTTTTTGATATTTGCCAAAAAAAAAATACACTTTTTTTTTAAAGGTGTTTTAGTCAACATGACCAAAAGATATGACTAGAACAATTTAGAGGAAGAAATGTTTATCTTTGGCTCTCAGTTTCAGAGGTTCTGTTCATGATCAGCCAATTCCAGAGCTGGAATGCAAGCTGAGGCAGAACAGCAGGGCAGATGGGCATGGTGGAGGGAAGCAGCTCAGAACATGACAGCCAGGAAGCAGAGGGAGAGCTCTGCTTATCTGGGACAAAATATGAACCCCAAAGGTACATACTCAGTAATTCAGTCCTCCAGTCACACCCTACCTACCTACGGTTACCCGGTTACCACCCAGTTAATCCATACCAAGGGATTAATCCACTGGTGAGGTTACACCTCTCATAATCTAATCATGTCACCTCTGAAAATTCTTGCATGAGCTTTTGGGGAACACCTCATATCCAAACCACAACATAGGGCTATTTCTTCTTGGCTATGAATTACATTTGCTGTTTCTCCTCTTTTACGCATAAGATACATCTGTTAGGTTCTCCATAGGAGAGAAATTCCTGGTACAAAAAGGCTGAGATGATCGTGGAGTAACTTTTCTGAGCCAGGGAAGGAGGCTGATCAGCCCTCTGGGAATGACCTCTCTTTAACCATTTGCCTGGTATACACATTAGTTATAAAATGTCTCCAGAGAGCTGATGTTTCGTGCTGGGGTGGGGTCGGGGGCGCATGTAGAATCAGAAAATGTTGGCTCTGGATGGAACATTGGGGCCTTGGGGCTTTGGTATCATTGAGGGCAAACTGCTCTTCTGACAGGTGAGAACAATAAAACCAAGAGGGATTTGTATCTGAATGGAGGTCAATTGCAAGATAGGGAGAAGAGCCCTAGTTCTGCAAGTCTTCCTCTGTGCTTTTTCTGCAGACTAAAGATTGTATCAGGCAACTGCACCGGGTCTAGTAAATCCCCGTATGACATGGACCTCCTCCTTCCAACAGCCTCTTAAAACATGAGGCGTTGGGGGTTTTCACTTCCTTTCCTAAATAACATGATGAGAAAACCAAAAAGTTGAGCAAGCTTTTGACACCCAGAAAAAGAGAAACTACAAATAGTAGAAACAGCAAAATGAGTTGAAATTACTATGAACTTGGGCTTCAAAGGAAATAAAACACAAATTTTAGTTTTTTCTTGGGTCATTTTTCTCACCTAGTTTGGTGTGTGTGTTGGGGTGGTGTGGGTATGGGCGTGTGTGTGTGTGTGTGTGTGTGTTGCTTAGTTATTGCATTTTTTCTTCTTTTTTTAAACCTTAAGGGAAGGTTATTGCACTTTTGTAAGACATTGTAAATATTTTATGAAACAAGGTTGAGTGGGCAAGCATGAAAGAGAAAATACGTTTGTAGACAGTAGCAAGAAGAAATATAGAATGGATATATAGACCATGTATGGAAGCTGAGAATAGGCGCCGGACACCTCCATTGAAGTCAAAGACAAAGGAATGCTGGGAACCTCACCTTACTTCTTATCCCTCCCTCAGGTTTTATTTGGTTTGGACCAATTATATGGCACAGAGTCTTCTTTCTGAATCCCACATTTTCCAGGCCAATCATATGCATGTACACCATATACACTTAAAGTACATGAAACTAGTTCAAGAATTCAAATAAATGAATGATGAACAGAGAGAGAGAGAGAGAGAGAGAGAGAGAGAGAGAGAGAGAGAGAGAGAGAAGGAAATTACAGAGACTATGTACAGTACATCAGAGAATGTGATCTATAGAGCTAGTGCTAATACAAATCAAGAGGGAAAAGACAAAGTTTGCTTAGTGAGGGGTGTTAGGAAATCTAGGTCACTATATTAAAAAAAAAAAAAAGATTCACACTTATACTAACCCAAAGAAAGACTCCAGATGGATCGAAGACCTAAACGTGAAAGTAAAGTCATACAGCTACTAAGATAAAATGTAGAAGAATATTTTTGTGACTCAAAAGAGGGAAGGGTATTCTAAAATGACCCCAAATCCTCACTCATGCTGGACAGAGATGGAATGAGAGGTTGGGGGAATAATTGCCCATCATCAACCAAAAAAACTGCAGTGATGTAAGCAACAAAGAGTTTACATGGAAAGTATACAAGGATTCCTGCACAGCAACAAGAAAATCACAAAAATTTTAAGGCACAAACAGGCAAGATATAAAAAGGCAAGTCATAGAAGAGAAAATCCAGATGGTAAGCATGTATATAACGACATGTGAAAATTAACAGAAATCAGAGAAATACAAAGCAAAGAAACAATAGCATACCACTCTATTCCCATGAAATTCTTATTATTTTGGGGGGTACTGGGGATTGAATTCAGGGGCATTCCACCACTGAGCCACATCCTCAGCCCTATTTTGTATTTTATTTAGAGACTGGGTCTCACTGAGTTGCTTAGCGCCTCACCAATTGCTGAGGCTGGCTTTGAACTTGTGATGCTCCTGTCTCCAGTGTGCGCCACCATGCCCAGCCCCATGAAATTCATATTCACAAAATTTGGAAGTCACCAATGCCATGGGGCAGGGGTAATAAATGGGAAAACAAACTGTTGTGTCCTGCTAGTGGGAATATAACGAAGTGCATGCATTCTGGAATACAAGGTAACAGAGTCCACTGATCTGCAAGTACTTGACTTTGTATGGTAAAAGCATTCCTGAGAAATTCTCAAAAGGTCTGAAAGAGTACAGGTATGCACGTGTATCACACATTATGGAGTTGTTTTTTTTTTTGTTTGTTTGTTTGTTTTTTGGCAATGAGGAATTGGGCACAAATTAGGAGAATGAGGAATTCATAACCATGGAAATTAGGAAGCAAAATATGGTGAAATATTATAAAAATGCAATATGTTGTTAGAAGCAAAAAAAAGTAGGTGCATACACAAATAAAACTTGAAAAACATACTGATGGGCGAAAAAATAAGAAAAAGAACAATATTTTGCTTAGCACAATATAATTTATGGAAAGTAAAAATACATGCAAAAAGTAGCAGATGATATAACTTCAATGATAGATATCAAATAAACTTATTATAGGCTGCCATGGAGAAGGGAGTGGGATGATTGTCAAGAACTCCTTGAAACACATTTGATGGAACAAGAGCAGCTGTGGCCTGAGTGATGTACTGGTAACATATCACCAACTGGTGACTCCATCAGCCCTCTGGATCTGAGATCCTACCTAAGGATGTACAATAGAACAAAACCAATGAGGCATCTTAACTGTTCTCTTTAATTCTTAAGAACTGCATGCAAAGTAAATATTTGATGCCAGGGTTATTGATACCCTCTTTTCTTCTCTAGGTATTTGCTTTCCTATTAGTAATAATGTGAAAAAAATTTTAATTTGGCAAGCAGTGGTTGCTAGCTATCTTTTGGTGTCATTTACTCCAAAGTTCCCTTTATTATAGCAGACACTGGCTATCTGGAATAAAGATGACATTTTAAGAGCCCCGCACAGCTAAGAGTGGCATTGGACTAAGTTCTGCTCAGGGATGGGGGGGGGTGTGCAAGGAGAAATGGTTTGCTCTTCTATGAAACTTGTCCTTAAACAGAGAGGGCCTAAACTTCTTCCTATACCCTGCTGGTTGGGCTGCTGGACATGGTGGCTAGCCACCTCTGCATGTGTGGTCCATTCCTTCAGTTAACAAAAATTCAGTACCTTATTAAAGGAAAGTTAAAAAAAATGAAAACTACCATGTATGGATGGAAACATGAAATTAACATTTTTACAAGTCAAAAATGACCAAATTCCACAAATTTCTTATAGCATCTAATGGGATGATTACTTGGCTGTATGTATTGAAGTGCTCCCTGTTTTCTTCTCCTTCAGGGAAAAAGGACCACTCACCTGGCATCTTCTAAAGACCAAGAACACCCTCTTCATTCAATTTGTTTAGGGTTCTTCTAAAACTCCTTTTTACAGATAATTTACTAGAATGCATAAGCAATAACTCCCTAAGAGTGTTGTTCTTGGTGCATGCTCCTTCTGAAGCAGCCCTAGAGCCAACAACCAGGTACAGAAAGTTATTTAGGATCCCAGGAAATGAAAACAAAGGCAAGAGGAAATGAGATGTGAAAGCAAGGCAGCCAATAAGAGGTATGGTATCCAGCAAGTGCCCACTGTGTGCAGGCAGAGCAGACCCCACCAGGGGCTCTGGGAGCTGATGTAGAGCAGCTACACTTGAGGGATGAGAAAACTGGAGTAGTCATCCACCAGGCTGGTGGAGAGAGCAGGTGCCTGTTTTTCAGCACTTCCAAGTTGCTGTGGGTGGAATGGCCCAACCATCAAAGGAAGCCTTCAGGAAAAAAGGCCCAAATTCTGACAGTTGCAGATCAACAGCAGGTATGGCTGTAGGAAGGCCTGAGAAGATTTGAGTGGAGCTCCCACAGTGGATACCACATGTTAACTGATGGCTTTATGAAGACCTGGCAAACCCAAGTTCTCATTAGTTGCTTTTTGAAGAGACAAATAAATGAGTGACCTGGAAGTTTTGCATTAAATCCAACAAACAAACACACGAACACACAACCTTTCATGCTCCTGTGCCTGGTCCTCATGCACCTGTCTGAGAATTTCTCATGAATATATACACAGGCGCAGAGTTTACCCAGCTGTCTAACTTTTGTCGGTCGTTGGATGTATAGATCCTGGCACAGACTAGTTCTGCAACTTTAAGTGAATCTTTGATATCATCACGAATAACACAAATATTTTTGACAACATCAACAATGTCATAGATGTAGTTATATCCAGTTCACAGAGAACAAAAACAAAACTCAAACTGAAAAAAAAAAAATAATAAAGCCTCAGAGCCAGTTTACACTCCAGAGCCAGAGCAGGGAGAGAAATGGAACCACAGGTGCCTTTTCCTTAGCAGCCAGCACCTGGGACATGGTCCAAAGGTACCAAAGTTGTAATTCCAGTTAGGGCACTAATTCCCACTGGACCTTAAGCAGGTCAGTTCACTCCAGTCAGCAAAATAATAAAGGGCACTCCTCAAGGGCAATAAGAAATGAAGTTTGTAAAGCACTTTGAGATGAAAGCTCCTATTACAGTGTGCAGAAAGGGAGGAGCTCAGAAACAGAGGCCCCAGGCTTAGCAGGGACAGAAAAGGTCAGCATATCCCAGACTGTGCAATGATCTAATTAAGCCTTCTGCAACCCTCACCACCGGTCAAGTTCAGATTTCTGTCTCTCCGTGTAATGTCTAGAAACTACAGATGAGTACAAAAAAGCCCAAGTTTCTTTCGGCTGAGAGACTAAAACACCATGCCCCTTTGAGCCTGTGCATGTGCAAGTGCTCTGTGACTTGCAATACACGTCATCATCTCTCACTGTAAAAAAAAAAAATCTGTTTTTTTACCTTACCTATACTTGAAACACATTCAGGGAAGCAGGTAGCGTTGTGTTTGGCCACGGTAATAATAAGCACTGATAAAACATACAGATGATTGTGGCTGTCTGAATAATCCTCTTACCTATCAGAAGAATCTGTCTCTTTGAACTTAGGTGAGAGTTTGGTGTTTTCTGGAAAATGTGCATCCATGTTTTTCTTGTTCTATAACTACACAGTCTTGCCTTGTTATTTTGTTTGGTTTGCTCCAGAAACATTTCATGGATCTCTTGAGACTTTGCCTTTTTACTTTTACTCTTCTTTTAAATTTTAACTGTTAAATTCTGGGATTCCTAGCACTCTAGTGATTATTCTTTGCAGGATAGCCTTCTGGGGCTTTCTTCTCCAGGTGAAAACTATTATATCTCTTTCACCTCTGCATGGAGAGTCTTGCCAAAGCTAGTGGTCTCTAAAGAGAAGGAATTTCCATCATGTGTAGTTGTTCCAATGGGCATATCCCATGCCTTGCCAGTGGAAGGATTTATATTCCCCCACTCTCCAGGTATAAAACTGAACCCAAAGGCTATCTGGTTTTATTCAAGTCATGCACCAGGAGAGAAATTTATTATAGTTGCTATAGTTATGCACTATTGAGCAAAGTGCCCTGGTGCTCATAAGCCCATGGGTCTACTCCTTCTATGAGCTTCCAGAGGGACCTGGAGGATATGAGTACCAATAATATTAGAGTGTTTTGTAATACTAGCTGTCTCCATCGTCAGATTAGATTTGCAAAGCTTTCAAATGAAGGTGTCTATCACCTATAGTACCATGAGTGGTACATAGTCATTTGTGATAAACTAAACTTTTCAAATGTGATTTTCATGTCCCTGTATTTTAAAAAAAAATCCTTGTTAACAAAACAGCAAACACATATTATGAAATTACTTTGTGCCAGATAGAGAAATTTTGCATAGAAATGGAAGGAATGTAAAAGGATCAAGTGGAAATTATACAACTGAAAACTACAATATCAGAAATAAGGAATTCAGTCAATGTGTTTACTGCAGAAGAAGAAAGAATTGATGAATTTGAAGACAGATCAATAGAAATAAGGCAAACTGGATCACAAAGAGAAAAAGAATGAAGAAAATCTTTGAATTTATAAGTGCAAGACACCCCCAAATGTTCCAATATACAAGAAAGATAGGACAAGGTGTATCAGAAGAAACATTTATAGAGATAATGGCTAATATTTGTCCAAAGTTAATGACAGACATTGACCTAGATAGAAGTCAAAGAGCAAAATTCCCAAGAATAAATTCTCATCTCCCTATTACTTTCTATTTGACTATTTTGATTTTTTTCATAGCCTATATCATTATTTGAATTTATCATTATTTATCTTATGACTTTGCTATTTCATTTCTTCACTCACTAGAATATAAGCTCCCTGAAAGCAGTAAACATGCATTTTTCATTCAGTAATGTGTAGTCTCAATGCTTAGAAAAGTGTTTGGTACTTAGTGGGAGGTCATTTGTACACATATGAGAACAGACACTGCAGGTTTCAGCAATTACCTGCCCCCATCAAGATTCTGAGTAGCTTAGCTCACTTTCACTGAGTAACTCACTCTCCTGGCTCATTCGTACCTCTTCTTCTGCCTCTCAAGTTGGTAGGGTAAGCCAACATGATAATTTTACCACGGCAAACACTCCAGGTTACTCCATCCACTCAGCTGTCCATCACAATCAAACAGAGCAGGGAATAGGGCACAGGGCATTAGTGGTTAGGTTTTTCTTAGACTTACTGCATAAACTTACCAGACTTCTCTTAGATCTGGAGCTATCTTTTTCATGACTGTCTTTTCTTATTGACTTTCTTCTACTCAGCTGAGTTGTGGTCAAGAAAGAAAAAGAAAAAATATTTTTTTTTTTTTTTTTGGTGGTGGTTATGCTGAAGATTGAACCCAGGGCTTTGTGTGCGTGAGGCAAGCATACCAACTGAGCTATATCCCCATGCAGAAAGGAAAAACTTTTTAAAAAGTGTTTTTAAAATGCAGTGAAGAGGCAAGCTTAAAAAACAAACTACTTCAATAAAATTGATACATATGAATATTTTCTTTATTTTCCCCAAGTGTTTTATCTCTATCAATTTTGTTCTGTAATATCCATAGGAAAAGATAAGCAGGTCAATTGCAAAATATTTCAATTGGAGTTGGAAAACTGAGATTCAGATTGATTAGGTGACTTTTCCTTATATTCTGCCCAGGAGTGGCTTAGTATTTTAAACCAGCAGTTCCTACATAATGCAAATGGAAATAAACTCACAAGTCCCCTATGATAGGGGAGAGTTGAAGAAGGCATGCTAATAAACTACCTGCTTCAGATTTTACTGTCTTTGTTTAAATCTATCTTGAAGGCTGGGAATGTAGCTCAGCGATGGAGCACTTGCCTGGCATGCACAGGGCCCTGGATTCAGTCCATAGTGAAAATAAATAAATAAATCTGTCTTGATATTTCTGAAGCCTTAATCATTGTCAGGAAAGAACCATCTGCTACAAGAAATTCTTTTCACTCTCCAATTTGCTATACCTAGCAACTTTGTATCTTTATTAAATCTCTCATTTTGTAAAGGATGACGCAAAACCTCTTGATTATGGTTTCAATAGCTAGATAGCATAGCATCATCCCTGTTAATGCTCTGAGACCAGCCTGATGCTTTTCCTCTGTGAGATGAGACTCAGCCCAGTGCCTTGGCTAATGAAAAAACTATCAGGCACACGGAAAAAAGAACTGAAAGACCCCTGATTACAAACCAGTAGGCAGAATAACTGACATATTTATGCCTGGATCAAGTGATTCAAAATCGCTTGCTGAAAGCCAATTCTGTATCTGACCCTGAGTCACATTCTAGAGAATATAAGCATTTATAAACACAGTTTCTACACTTCAGGAGTTCATAGAGGGGAAGACTGACTTAAACTACCCAAACCCTAAATGGATTTTTATCTAGTTTTAAAAAGTTCTTTATAAACTATTAAAAATGCTAGACAAATATTGAGGCATTTTTGAACATTGTTATGAATGAAAAAAAGACAAAATAATTTTTAAAATGTCTTTATTAATCAAAAACTTATTTCCTGGCTGGGCATGTGGTGCACCACTGTAATCCCAGTGACTCAAGAGGCTGAGCAAGAGGATTGCAAGTTCAAGGCCAGCCTCAGCAATTTAGCACACCCCTAAACAACTTAACAAGATCATGTCTCACAATTTTAAGAAATCAACAGGGCCGGAGATGTGGCTCAGTGTTCAAGCACCCCTGGGTTCAATCCCCAGTACCAAAAAACAAAAACAAAACAAAAAATCATTTCCTAATTATTCCCCCTTAATCTTATCTAGAAGAGGTTTCAGGCTCCTGAGACCCTGTGAGACTTCATTCAATGGAGGATGGATGGCCAGCTTGAACGTTGGGGCTGTCCCAGAGCCTAGTGTGACAGTTTCTGTCATATAGCGTTTATTTAATGATTCTTGTTGAAAAATGAAGGCAGGCATTATTTGACTAATAAACAGAGGATATGTGGAGCACAGAAAGGCAGGATCAGCAATGAAGTTTCCTTGATAGTAAATAATCACAGTGGAGATTTTCCTGGGGCCATAATTTCACGAGAATAAGCTGAACCATTCAAATTGCTTCAGAGGTGTTAGATATCGAGTAGAGAATGTATGCTATAGAGTGGGAACTTGCCAACTCTTCAGGACTGCTAAATGGTAACATTTCCATCTGACCTGTAAGAAAAACATCTTTAATTATTTTCTTCTTTCCTTCCTTCCATTCCTTTAAAATTTGAGTCTTAGATCCCTAATTCAATATGCTTTCTCTTATTGTCTATGGATATAGAAGTATTCCCCGGAAGCAGTTATTTAATTAGTTTAGTAAATAAATCTAAATATATACATTCTTATTTTAACAAAAGGAAGATGAGAATAACAATAAAATCCAGATGTAATGATGCTAACAGGGGCCTCAGGGAGAGGTGGCTGTACCATTGATGGCCATACCAAGGGGATTAATTGTAGAGACAGACCTGTCTTCATGCACAATTGCTGGGAATTTTCCAGTAGGATAATTATAGTCATTTCTGAACATTGATCTCCCAAATCCTGGAGATGTATCAAGAAATTAGAAGAATTCAGAAAATAGGGTTTTTTTTTTCTTTTAGGTATACATGACAGTAGAGTGTATTTTGACATACTATACATACATGGAGTATCCTTATTCTCATTAAGATTCCATTCTTGTGGTTGAAAATGATGTGGAGCTTTACTGGGGGTGTATTTGTATATGAACATAGGAAAATCATGTCTAATTCATTCTACTGTCTTTTCTATTCCCATCCATCTCCCTTCCCTTCATTCCGCTTTGTCTAATCCAATGAACTTCTATTCCCCCCCACCCATTCCCTTACTGTGTGTTAGCATCCACATATCAGAGAATATTTGGCCTTTGATTTTGGGGGATTGACTTATTTCACTTAGCATGGTAGTCTCCAGTTCCATGAATTTATGGGAAAATGCCATAATTTCATTTTTCTTTATGGCTGAGTAATATTTCATTGTGTATATATGCCACATTCTGGAAATGGTTTTTAAAACAATGGAATCCCAGGTGATTTAAGGATTGATTCTCTAAAAATATTTCTAGGTATTAAGGGCAAAAAAAAAAACTATTTTAAAGATCTGAAAAGATTAATGGTCTGAGAATAAGATTAAAATATGTCTTAAGATTTAAAACGTTGGGGCTGGGATTGTGGCTCAGCGGTAGAGCGCTCGACTAGCATGGGTGGGACACGGGTTCGATCCTCAGCACCACATAAAAATAAAGGCATTGTGTTGTGTCCATCTACACCTAAAAAATAAATACATTTTTTTTAAAAAAAAAAGATTTAAAATGTTCGTAACTATAGTAGATACTAAAGAGACAAGTGAGTTGACAGTGGCAACAAGGCAGATTCTGGTATCGATTACAATCTCTAGGTCTCAGGGATTGGCTGAACCAAAACTCTATAGCTGTCTGGTTCTGAAATTGTGCAAATAATGGCCTAGAAAGACATTCCTGAGAAGCAGATTATAACTGGCCACCAGATAAGAAGCTGAAACCAATGCCCAGGCCAGTGTTGTAATTGTGCAATCCACTTTTCTACTTTTCCTCTTTATGGCCCAGCTGAATTTCCTCATTCAGGTCCCACGTTATTCTACCTTTGAACCTTGACCCATGTTCTTTCTCTGGGTACAAAGTCACCATAAATATATACAGTACCCACCCATCCTGCTGTATCCACTTTGTTCCCAAGTACGGTCTAGAGCTGAAAGGAACCTGTCTGTCCTCCGCCCTTTAAGTTCTTGATCTGTACTCTCTCTATGGGATTAATTTGCTTCATTGTATTATAATTATTTGACTAAATATATAGTGCAGCTCCTCTCCTGAGCTATAAATTCTCTGAATTCAAGATTCACTTCTGATATATTTTTAACTTGATTCAGTGAATATCAATTTGATACCTCCTCTTTGTCAGGCACGCAGCTGGTGTTCTGCCTCCTTCATGAGACTCATCAGTTTGGGGAACATGGTTGCTAATATGCAAATGGGAAATTGACTAGTCTCAATTTAGTTCCTTTGGTCTTTTTTTCAGTTTACTTTTCAAATTCTTTCTATGAAAAATCAATTCCATCTTAAAACACATGCGTTTGCGCACACACACACACATACGTACCCACATAGTCAGGCACTATCATGCCATGTCTCACCCCAAATAAGAGAATCCCATACTATAGTTTATTCAGATACACCTCAACCACAATCAAGATCCACTGAGAACTGGGATGTGGCTCAGTGGTAAAGCACTTGCCTGGCATTCATGAAGCCCTGGGTTCAGTCTCCAGTTACAAAAAAGAAAAGACAAAATTTTTTAAAAAATCTATTGAAATAGAAACTAAGCTCTAATCACATCAGAAAGTGTATTTTCATGTCCTTTTACAAAGAGATATTCCTTGGTCATTGCCTCTCCAACTAAATCATAGGCTCCTTTAGGGTGGGAGACTATTTTATACTTTTATATTCAATGTCTTGTATACAGTAGGAATTTCATAATCTTTATTTGGTGTATATGTGGTGAATTCAAATATATATTATATATCAATTTCGTAAGAGATGAATAGCTGGAAATTTCATAAGGAAAGAATAACTGAAAATCAGAAAAATTATTTTCTAAGCCTGGCTCAATTCTGTTCTGTTGTAGATCTCTTGAAATCATTGGAATTGATCTACCAGCTGAGATCAGGTTATTTTTTAAGAAAAAAAAAATAACTAGATGTTTCAGAACTTCCATGAATTATTGGCAGCTAATAAAGCCTGGTATACCTTGAATACCAGGAGTGAGTTAAGTAGACCTCACCAAGAGAAAATGATATTGGCCCTTATTTTTCCCATGAAGGCCCAATTTTCCATTGCTACCTAAAAAAAATAAATAATGCCATGAAACTATGAAGCAGCTGAAATGAATTATAAGTCCTTTTGGGACAAGGAGGAGGGAAAAATCTTTCCCCAAGGATACATTTTTTCTAAAGTTCCTCTTTCTTTTGAAATGCTTCCTGACTTGAAGTTTTGCGAGAATTTCATAATCCCATGAGTGTTAGGAAGACCAGCTCTGCAGAAGAGTAGAAAACATTTCTTGCCAATTAGAAATTTATTTGGTTCTGTTGCCTCTTGCTAACACTATTAAAAACTTGCTTAATGTTTTTCAAAATGTCAGTTCCTCAATGTTCCTATGCACGAAGAAGTACAAAATACACTGCATAAAGCTACAGATATTAATTGCACTATTTCAAGTCCCTAGTATTACCAGTGATATAATACAATGTATTTGTTAATCAGTAACTTAAACCTATTACACCAAGATCAGACTTCTAAGGCTTGTCAAAGTACAATTTTCAAAAAGTTAAATATCTAACTCTTATACAAATAAATAGTAAGTATGTATCAAAGATATATTGAACTCATCAATGAGAGGGCCAGCAGAATAACAAAGCTGATGCAGAAAAAAAGTATGATAATACAGAGAATACACACACACACACACACACACACACACACACACATCTTCAGTGGAAAGGAAAAAAGAATAAGATCTCAAATTTAGATACAAAACTGATTTAAATCCTGTAGGGCAATAGAGCCATAACAATAGAGATTACCTTTTTGATTTTTTTGTAATGTATCATTGTTTTCTAGAATATCACCTAATAGAGATGTGTCCTGAGTAACAGGAGAGTATTGTTTCTTTAGACTGTCAGATGACTCCTAGGTAAGCATGTTCAAAAGGCATGCAGTAAACTTTGTTCTTCATTTTCACGGATCCTATTTCTTCATGAGTCTTTAATGAAAAATGTGGGAAGCCCAGAATTCGCTAGCCAAAGTCCCATATTCCTATTTTATTAATCTGGCTTAGCTAGCATTCATATTTTCATGGTAGAGACCTGGGATAGGGACATCATAAATAGGAAAGCTTTTTGGAGAAATTCCCTTGCCCCACAGTAGATGCCTCATTGTGGATGTTCACACTTAAAACTAACCCATGTGAAATTAAACAGGCAACCAAGCGCAACCGCCCTCTCAGCTCCGTGCTGGCTCAGGATCTCCTAACATGAGTGCTGACGTTACTTGGAGCCAGAGAAGTTGCTGCTTCTCCCACACTCTCCCCTTCCCAGTGTGGTCCCTGTTTATTCCCGTGCCCCAGTCCCCACCACACCACAGGCTGACAGTGACCTCTGCCCTTCTGGGACCCAAGTAGACTGCCACCCTTGAATTACCTGATTTACGCTCACTGTATATTTTGGCTCTGTTTGGCTGTTTCCTTCTGAGTTTATGGTTGCATTTATACTGCATTATAACCAGCACAAATCAATACTTATTGATTAGATACTTTTTGAACATTTTATGTGCACAAAGCCCAGTGACAGGTTTCTTATCCCATTTCTCATTTCACAATGAGAAAGGTCCGATTATCACAGATAATATTCACAGCAACTTCTTAAAATCCCTAGTTCTTTCAGACCTGTCAATGGGGCAGAGTATGCCTGTTCTCCTTGAATTAAAGATCAGACATGGTTCTCTTCCCAGGGAGCTAAACATCAAATAGAATAATAATTTTTAAAAAAGTGGAAAAATCAAGGAGACCCACTGGCTCACCTTTGTTTTTTAAGCCAGTGGTAAAAGACACACCTATAAGTCAAGCCAGTCAGAGGTTAAAAACTAAGGTACATTCACTGGGAAGGAAGGTACCCATTGGGGTGAGCCTTTGTGAAGTAGGAAGCTTTTCACACCCACTGGGAAATTTTTGTCCTGTTTTATTTATTTGTTTACTTACCTATTTATTTATTTTTATAGCACTCTGAATCTTGTTCTCAAAGCTTAAATCTCAGTTCCTTAAGAAAGTTCCAGTGGTTTTCCATGCCATACTTTTCTGTTGGAGGATCTACACAAGGACCAGCCAGTTGATTGAAGAGTCAATTGCAGTATGGAAGAGAGGGGAGGGGGGAGTGTGAAAGAGATTGGAGGAGCCTGGAGAAATGTCACACTCCCTGACATTACAGTTCCTGGAAATGTGTTAAGGAGTCATAAGTGGTTGTTAATAACTAAGCAAATAATTGAATGAATAATGAATTAATAAAATGCTTTTCTAACCTCTCCTCTCTTTCTCTGGTGATTTTAATTCATTTCAACATTACTTTAGATGCTATAATAATCTCTTTCTAAAATAGCCTGGGAGTCTCCACAATTTGTTGTTAAACAGTGTGATGGACAAATTTCACCATATAAAGTGGCATAAATGTGGTTTTAATTGGCAGATTGGCTGATTTTCTCTTGTGTGTGCAAAGTCCTAAGAAAATACCCTCTAGGCCCCTCAAGCCGTAAAGCTGGCTGCTCAGCATCCAGGTTGCTCTAAAAATGGCAATTGGATTAAACTCTACTGCCTTGGAGCAAAGATGTGTCCAAACCATTGATTGATTGGTTCCTTTTATTTCAAAGACTAGCTTAAAATAAGAAAAGGAAAAGAAAAGGAGAAATAATTAAGTCAGAACATGTTTCTTATTCAGTGTGAGGAAACGGGTTTTTTTTTTTAATTGCAGTTTTTTAAAATCAGGAAATGATTGATTTTTTAAACTTTACTGTAAAATTCTTAATTCTAAACCTCAAGGAGCTATCTTAAAAATATTTTTTAAGCAAGAAACCCTAGGAAAATGGACTAGTGTGAAGATGCCCATATGATTTTGAAAATACAATTCAAAAGTTGTGATCCATGCCATGGTTTTTTTTTTTTAATGGCACAAATGAAGCACATAGTCAATTAGGAATGTAAAAAGATCTGCTCCTGCTCCCTTGAGCTCACTTCTATAAAGTTTACCCTTTAATTGGTCTGCATTGGCCTAGTATACACTTCCAGCAGCCTGAGTGGTAAACAGTCTTGGATGCAATATCTTCACCCCACCCACCCCACCCCGAACAATGCAGGATCCATAGTAGGTGTGTGTGCTGTGCCCTGAATAAATGTGACTCACATAAGGAGACACAGTGGGAACAAGATTGCCAGATTGCATGAGGAGTCAGGCAGGGAATGCCTGGCTAGGTTGGTGCCCTCCCTATGCATTTAAATTCAGCCAAGAAGGGTTAGCTCTATGTTCAGGCTCATCATTCCTTAACCCAGGTTTCAGGATCCTTGAGGTCAGGGCCCTACTTCAATTGTCTTTGCATTTGCCACTATGCTCAGCAAGTCTGGGAGGGCAGTGGGTATCCACCTGCAGGCCAGTGGGGACCAATAGTTCTGTACAAGCAGAACTATTGGTCCCCACCTCCTGAGTCTCTCCATGATCCCGTCCCATGATGGAAGTCGGAAGAAGGACCGAATTGCAGGCAGGGAAAGATAGGAGGAGTTGTGATGAAAACAGAGAAGAGAAAACACAAACAAGTGAGGATAGGCCATCCAAGGGAAAAGGTCACCTTGGCCATCGCAATACAATAAAATAAAAGTTTGAATTATTTTTCTCAGCAGTTCAAAAAACATCCATTCTTCCAGAGGTGAGAGGGGCAACTTACATCGGATGAATCTTTTTTTTAGGAAAAAAAATTTTGTTTTCCTTTTTAAACAAATCAAGTCAACATGAGTTCTTAATGTAATCTTTCAGTTTAAAAAAGTACTGTCCCCTACCTCCTGTGCGCGCGTGTACACACACACACACACACACACACACACACACACATACACACACACACACACACAATAATGTTTCCCCCTATCCATCCTTTTAGCCCTCCTGGGTGACTGAGCAACCAGCTGCCTGGAGGAGAGGATTCAGAGGGAGTGGGTAAGGGTGCCCCTCATCCCAAGAACAGCATCCCCTGGGGCTGGAAGGGGACAGCAGGAAGTGGGGGCATTGATGTGTTCTCAAGCTCTGTATTACTCATCTGGTCTAGCTCTTTGGCAAAGAGAAGGACACCAACCAGGACCTCACAGTCCCCCAACTCAGCACAAAGCTTCCTTAGATTAGTGCCCAAACTAATTTTTATGACATGTCATTCCAGTAAGGGCACTGCTGCATTTCACAGATGGGCTTCCCCCAGATAGCGACTGTTGATTGGCCGAGTTGGGATCTGGCTGGATTAGGGAAATTTAAGCTGACAGCTGGTCTTTTTGCATGAGAGCATAAAGCCCCTGTTGTTGGAGGAAGCGATGGGGGCTGGTCAGACCCCATGGCCAAGTAGGAGGGCTTGCCCTTAGCAATGGCCAACATTTCCCAAGCTAAGATGACTTTTTAAAAACATGGATTGTGCAAGTACAGTTACACTGTACAGGCCCTGATGATCTCAGGTCCTGCCAAAAATGCCAAGCAAACAAGAGAACAGCCCAGAGGAACATGGTGTGGGAACACAGAAACAACTTAAAAAAGTCCACTCCTAGGCAGAAATCCCAGAAGTCCTAGTCGTGGCTTCCCTAGAGGAATGAGTCCCCTATATTTCTCCTGTTGGAGATTAGTGTACATTAATAGTCTGTATTAAGAGCAGGGATTTAAAAGGTTTATTTGCCCAAGAAGTGATCTGGATGTATATAAAATACAACTGTTAATAGAAATGTGTGTGCAGAATTGCCAACACATGTGCTCACGTGCCAGTCATGCTAAGAATTTAGTTTACACTACCTCCCCCAGTCCTATGACCACCCTACAAGATGAGTACTATTATTTTCCTTATTTTTAAGGAGAAGGAAACTTAGGTAACCTATAAGCTATTCTGGAAGCCTAACCATCATTAATATCAGTGTTCTTCAAATTAGAGGCCAAGATCCATTAACAATTACAATATCTATTTAGTAGGTCACCACTCGACTTTGATAGGATCAGGGTGAAAATCAGAGTGTTGTACATATAGTAAAAAATAAGAATCCCTTCATTACTGTTACAATTCAGTTATATAGATTCTATACATTGTGGGTTGCATATAAAATATATAACAACGTAGATTAGTTTTGCTCATTTTAAAATTTCATGTAAATGAAATGAGGCAGTGTATATTCTTTCATGTATGGCTTCCTTTTTTCAATATTATTTTGGAGAAAACCATCACTATTGTTGTAGTTTGTTCATTCTCATACCACATATGTATACAATTCACATATTGTACATTGTATGACTGTATACTTTTTAAACCAGTCTCGTGGTCGGCATTTGGGCTGTTTCCACTTTTTTAATATTACTAACAGTGCCTCTGAGAACATTCTGTATGTGTCTTTTGGCAAAAATACATGCACATCCCTATCAGGTATATACCTGGGCATAGAATTGCTGGGTCATTTGGTATGTGGGAGTTCAGCATTAGAAATTGTCAAACAGTTGGGGATGAAGCCCAGTGGTAGAGTGTTTGCCTAGCATGCACAAGACCCTGGGTTCCATCCCCAATACTGAAAAAAAAAAATTACCGAGCAGTTTTTTTTTTTCAAAGTAGTCATGATACTTCATATAGATCAGCTGTTTAAATGTCTTTCTTTCTGTGAATTATGGTCAAAGAAGTTCGAAATATACCGACTGATGATTTGCTTTGGGAAAATACTTCCTGCCGGGTACAAATACAGAAGTGTTTATGTGCACACCTTCTCCCTTAGCCTCTTTTCTTTCCTTTTCCACCCTCCATCTATAACCCTGAGTAGGACTGAGTTGGTGGTGGTGGGGCTCCGTGGGCAGGGCTGGACTGCAGTTTCTGAAACAACGTCAGAGCAGAGGGAGTGTACGCCTGGCAAATGTGCAGTGGCTGACTGTCCTGTAACTGAACATTCTTGAAACCCTTGTGACTCCTCAGCTCCATTGATCAACACTGGGCTTCCCAGGACACTAAGGAGATCACCTTGGTGCCCTGGTCATTGCCAGCCTCCTGTCCTCTGAAGTCTGCCTGGTCCATTGTGGCACTGATTGCCCTTCAGTCCTCTCCTTCCAGAGAGAAGAACTCAGGCAAGGGGACAGCAACCTACAATCCTTCTGAAAGATGGACCCATGAGTAAGTTTTTCTTGATCAAAAAGGAAACAAATATAGGAGAGACTGAGCCCACAGTCCCAAGACAGGACTATCTTCAGACAGGATGGACACTCAACTCACACAGGGCTGAAGACAGTTACTCTGTCCTTTATATAGCAGAGAGTGGTCACCTCATCCTCTTCCTGCACCAGTCTCCCAGTGGCACAGAGCCATCCCACCATGTGCCCTCTAAGGATTGTCCCCTCACTTCCTTCCCTAACGACGACACCTAGGGCCAGAGGGGTGGAGGAAGGCAGCCCAATTGCTCTGAGCAGCCACATCCCAAGCAATGTCAATTGAATCAACCTCTCCAAGTCCCTGGTCTCATAGACCTAGATGCTCTCAGGGAGGCCACTGAGAACTAGAGGATGAGGACATACAAGGCATGTGGGTGTGGAGCTTGTGGCCTGAGAGGTAAATGGAGATGCAATCTGCCTCAGCTTCTGTCAGCCAGAGGGATCGAGTCATCCCAGAGCTGTCCGTAACTATTGGGTACAAAGGCATCCAATACATGGGATAGTCTGGTCTTCCAGTCTCCCAGAAACTGAACATCAATCCTCTTCTCCACCATCTCTAAAGTCCACCATTTTGGACTTTAGAAGCCACCTCCACCAAAAGAGAGAAGTCATAGTGCAGGGCAAGGGACATGTTCCCTTGTAGGAAAACCAAGACATTTAACATGTGGACTTCAGATGGGTCCACATTAGCTACATTTAGCATTGAGCACTTGAAATACAGCTAACCCAAACCAATGTGTGGTGCAAGTATAAAATACACAGAGGATTTCAAAGACTTGGTTAAATTTTTTAAAAATGTAAAATATCTCAATAATGTTTATATCATTGCATGAGATACATTGAGAGACATATTATTAAAATTAATTTCATTGATTTTAGTTTACTTTCTTTTTATTATATTTACTAGATAATTTAAAATTATATATGCATCTTATAGTACACTCCTGTGAGCTAATGCTGCTCTAGAGTTAGACCATGTGAGCCCAAATCCATTGCTTGCTCTTGGGAAGTAGCTTAATTTCTTTGTGATTCAGTTTCCTCTTCTGTAAAACATGGATATTAATGTACAAACTTATACAAACATATACAAACTTATTTATTCCTAATAAACTTTCATGCTAATGTTTATTAGAAATAAGGCAGTTTATTAGAAATAAATAAGTTTGTATATGTCAACTACAGACCCATGCTTAGCAAGAAATAAATGTTCCCTGGATATTAGATATTACTATTGTTAACATTATCTTTGGTCCTCCATGAGAAAAAAACTGACATTTTGTGTGGTTTTTCTGTACCCTGGTCTCCATGGAAGCCCAGCATAACCAGCCCAAGGGAGGGAGAATCAATCATTTGTATTCCTGAGGTGCTTACAAGATTAATAATTATAGGGCAGAAATACCTCTCCTTTAATATAGGTGTCATCCTTGGATGGGATTCATGCTGTCTTTTTGTAATGATCTAAACCCATAGTCTTTTAATGAAACCAAATCTTGTCCTATTTTCTCCAACCCAGAGTATGCTGGGAAGAATTTGCTCTATGGTGCCAATTAGGGCACAGATCAATGGCTGCTGTGGAAATATGCCCCGTTGTCTAGTCAAAATGATTACTACCAATGTTTTGTAACTTATCAGAACAGTAAGATCTTTTTTTAAGTAATTATTAAATTTGAAAATAGATATTCACATTAAGATGAAAATAGAAATTCATCTGAAATTTAAGAATATTTAATCTAAATCTTGTATATAATAGTAGGTTATGGGATTCCCCCACCCTCCGAACTATTTGTAAGACCCTTGCTTTGGGCTACAATGGTGCCTGTTGTTCTCAACTCATTGAAAAACAAGTTCTGATCTTTTCCTTTTAAAGTATTCTGTTTCCAAATGCTTGTCTTGTTTAAAAAAAAAAAAAAGGAAAGAAAGAAAGGAAGAAAAAAAGCCATATCCTGGTGCCATGAATTAGAGGCTGCATTTTTTTCCCCAGTTAATGGCACATTATTTACTTTCTAGATGTGTAAATGAGTAATGAGTCCCTAGGGAGAAAGATAGTATTGAAGAGCAAATAAATTCCATGGATAAGATCCACAGAATTTTTTAAAAAATGATTATAAACTCATGCTTTCAGCTGATAATAGTAAGTGTTTTGTTGAAGAATAAGAACACTGAATTGAATTACACAAGTGGAGAAAGAGAAATGCATTTCCATAATTCACTTTGAATGACAGAGATTTGATTTCTATGTTCCGTTGTTCTGGTTTTGGGGGGGTTAAACCCCATTAAATTATAAGGAGAATGATTCTGTGAAGAAGGCAGAGTTCCTTTCTGTGGATTCATAAAGCCCACATGTGGTTTCTTTTCCCCTCTCTGGGCATCACAAATCACTTCTGTGATCCTGGTAAAGTATCTCCAGAGACTTATTAGCAACAGGCATGGCTAATTAACACAGCCAGGGAATGTGGCGCCTTCCCGGGTTCTTGTGCCCTTTAATCCAGAGCAAGACACACACACATCTTTTCGTGTCCCCAAGGCCATTAAGTACTTATTAGAGATCCAATTAATTTAGATCTGGGCCAAATGGCAAAGCCAGGCAAGGAATATTGAATAGGACACTGTTCCTAAACCTTCAAAAATTCGAATGTATATGACAACTCAGAAAACGTCATTCATGTAGGTTTTTGAAGAAGACAGACAATTAAAAGCCTAAAGAAAATGAAGACAAATCTGTGACATGACTTAATTGGAGGCAGAGGTGACCCTCTGATATAACTTGATCAGGTCCTATCTCTACAGCTATACCACAACTGTGCCGTTACATTTACTGATTCCTTGGTGTCACACAAATTTAACTTCATCATCCCAGACCCAGAGGTCTTGTTCTTATCTAAAAAAAAAATGTCATAATGAGTTAGTAAATGTATGTGAGTCCTAGATCACATCATGTTAAAATTATTTGTGACATATACTGCAAATGGAAACTAAAGAAGCACTAGCCCTACCTGGATGAGATTTGAAAGTCAAAATATTATGATTTCAGTAAAGCATTAAAGAAACAATTTGTGATATCTCTATTGTCAAAATAGGGAATGGTACCACTATCAGATTTCATAGGTGATGGGCAAAAGTGCCCAGAGAAAATGGCACAATCTTGCACTACTCCCTAAGGTACAGTCTTCAGTTCTATCTTCTCCAACACAGAAGGCAATCTTCTCAAATTAAAGATGGTTCACAGATGGGAGGAATAGTTACTAAGATAAGAAAATCAAGGTTCTGCTTTTGTTTTATCTTGTTTTATTTTCTGGAGCATGGGGTAGAGAATTTTTAAAACCATATTTAACAAACATAAATGCCAAGACATTTAGAAAGCCACCTTTCTAAGTATCATCGAAAGTGATCTGCTTGGTATCGATATGAAAAGGACCTGTGGGCATTTGGATGAGGACAAGTCTACGGTGTATCAAAAACATGGTGCAGTTGAATTAGTATAAGACTAAAATTCTAGTTGCGTGGCAAGACTCTCACTTGCATTATATTTATTAAACCATGTCTGGGATGTAACAGGTGATTTATATCAGCAGCATATTAACTGGTAGCAGCAGGTCCCTAGAACGCTTTCTCTGGATCTCTCGCCTGTTGTACCAACACATAGGTAGCCATGTCTGCCTGCTCAGGACCTTGAGCTTCAGAATGCAGAAGGCCTCCCCATCCCTGCATCTCCTCCAGCTGCTTCTGCTGGAACACGTTAAGGCCTTCAGAGGCTCTTCCCATATAAAGCATTTTGATGAAAGCAAATTTCAACATTAACTATAATTTTTGGAGCTAATTTCTTAAAAAACTTTGAGTGCATATGCTTTTGGAATTATTTGATGATGGAAACCAATTTTGTTTACAAGCAGAGTACTTGGGGATCTTTGAAACATGAGAAAATTAACCTGTAAATTGTGTTCCCATGTAATGGAACTTTTAACCGTATGCAATCAAACTGATGTTCAACTGTTTATTAATTTTGTGTTTACAGGGTTGTTGCATATGGATGTGTGTAGTTGCTATATTTACTCTTATGTTTTAGGGCTCGCACTTTCATAATCCTTTTCAAGGCTCCTAGGTCCTAGGCACAGCATCCATGGGGACAAGAGGATAAATGACTCTGCCTATTTCAGGGTCTGTTACACAGTAAATATTTGCCGAATCAGTTAGAGTACACTGATTTATCAAATTCAAAAGAAAAAAACAGTTCCTTTCTCCATGGAGAACTTGAGAGGGCATTAAAGGCGGGTTGGGGATGGCAGGGGAGGGGCAGCAGCTGTCCTTGAATTTCTGTAGATCCGGCTGGCCAAGAAAAGATACATCCTAATTTGGTTTTTAATTGCAGGTGTGATTGTGCCCAGTGTTATGCCAGGAACATTACCATGTTAATAGCAGGAAGTGTACTGGGCTCATAGAAGCAGCACCCCTTTGGTTCAGGAGCTGAGTCACAGCTTTTCTAAAAGGGAGGATTCTAAATCTACTGAAAAGGAACTAGGCACTGGATATTGGGAAGGGTGCCTTTTTGCAGGTCTTTTTGAAGAAAGGCAACAGATTAAGCAGTGGATCAAAATATAAGTGAAAGACTTGCCCACCAAGTTAAAAAGCAAAAAAGAACTGAAGTAAAATAAAAATAGCTCCAACCCAGAGATCAAGAGGACTATTTTGTCCAAGGAAAGAATAGAAGTGGTCCGCTTACACTCCGCCAAGCCACTAGCTTCAAGTGCATCATTGTGCCAATAGCAGAGGGTCTGAAAGGCTTCATTATTAAGAAGTTAATGCTTGACAGCAGCCGACTCCACCACAGCAAAATTACCCGCCTCCGAGAGACTGCCTCCTATGAGTCCTGGGTTAATTACTCAAATCTCCAAATTATCCTTCAGGGAACAAAATGAAGCATGCAGAATCAAAAGCAGATCTGTAGCTGAGATTATGAAAAGGGAGTGGGTTCTTTTCCATTTTCAAAAAATGATTATTTCTATTGTAGGAACCCAGAGAGGAAAGAAAAAAAAAAAAAAAAAACCTTGCCCGTGGACCAAGCAGGCACTAAATGGCTGGCAGTTGTACAGCTCCAGGGAAAAACAGAATCAGTCCATATCAATACTCACAGTTTGCTTGGGGAAAATGGGGGTGCTGAAACGAGACACCCCAAGTCTCATGACTAAAGAATATTTTCTCTAGCACCTTTTTCTAAAATAGCTGAATGTGCCAAATCCAGCGTCCTGTTATTTACTGAAAATAAAATAATGACTTACATATTATTTCTCTCATCATATGTACATGTTTATTTCCTAACCTTACTTCTCACTTTAGGGAATAAATTCATTTTTTAAAAATGGTTTGATTGAGAATCACTACCACCACCAAAACCTTTATTTATTTATTTATTTTCCCTCTGTCTGTAGCTCCATCAACTGTGGCTAACAGAGGTTCCAAAGTTTTAAAAGAAGTATTTCTCAAGCAGAAGTTCCTGGACATATCCTTGGCAAGGGAGGGACTCCACAAATTATAGGAACATTTAAAATTTTATAATTTTGTGTTTTCATTATGTCAATCAAAATGAAAAATGTAAATTAAACCAATAGGATAAAATTATAGCACAATGTCTGTCAGAGAACATTAATGTTAATATCATATTCGGTTTTATTGTTTCTCTCTTTATTTCATGATCTTACCATCTCCAGGACAGACCCGCTCCCTACATTCATAGTAGCTGAGAGATGCACTGAAAAAGTGTACAGGGTTTCCAGGTGTGAAGAACAATATGAAGATCACATCAAGTTCAAGAACATTCACATTGTTGTGAAACCAGCACCGTCATCCACCTCCAGAAGTTTTTCAACTTCTCAAACTAAAATGCCACATTCACTAAACAATGTCTCCCCATCATCCTGTTTCTGTAAAATGCCCAGCTACCACCAGTCCATTTTCTCTGTGAATTGTATTACTCTGTTAACAGTCTTTTTGGAATGCTGCTCTGATTCTTCAATCAAGGTGAATTAGGAAAACCTATGGCCCCTTCCCTTGATCTTCTATGGGCATGCAAGTTGTCTAATCCTGGTTCACGGGTGCAATTCATGAACACATCTGAGATGTTTCCCCACCCTTGTCCCCTGAATCCTTCTGTTGACCTAATCAGAAAGACTGATTTGTTTACAAGGTTGTACTGCCTCAAAATGACCCACAAAGGAAGTACACTAAACACCAAGACAAAAATGGAACTGCACTTTCCAAACTTGTGGAGCAGTTATTTATAATTATTCTTCCCAAGAAGCCTGTACCCAGACCAGCTGCACCCCTCAGATATGGAAGTTGTCATGACTTCCTGTTCACCTATGAAAAACTTTAGTTTTTTTAGTTGTTACCAAAGGAGTGATCACCCTTAGCATATTCTCCAACCTGACCCAAAGAAGAAGTCTCAAAAGAAGCAAATTATTACTGACAAGGATCTCTCTAGATCACTGTGTCACTATGTAACCCAGTTGTTTGAGAGGCACTCATTTGGGAAGAGCTACTTTCCACAGGAAACTTATCTGTGTACAGATTTAAAATATTACTTTTGACAGCTTTCTCCTGTCTGGTTTATATCTCTGGCCCAAACTACCTATTATTTTGTGGATGTGGTTTGTTTCCCGAATGTTCATGTTCTATATAAGCTTGTACCCCATGTGGCAGTGTGAGAGGTGATGGGACCTTTAAGAGCTAGAGCCTAATGGGAAGTAATTAGATTATGAGAGCAACACCCTGGGAAAGGATTAATGCCTGTCTCTTGGGAATGGTTAGATCTTGAGAAACTGGGTTAGTTGCCATGAGAGCAGATTGTTATGATGCAAGGCTGCTCCATGTGTTAGCTTCTTCTGCACATGCTGTTCACCAGGATTGGCTGCACATTTGATGCCATCTACTATGTTATAACAGACCACGAGGTCCTTCCCAAATGGATACACCTGGGCTTGGGCTTTTCAGCCTCCAAAATTTTGAGCCAAAGTAAACCTCTTTTTCTTATATATACCCCATCTCAGCTATTTTGTTATAGCAATATAAAACAAACCAAGAGAATACTCTTGTGTGGGTCCATATTTTTTCTTCATTGAGTCACTTTATAATTTTTTTTAAAGCAAGACGATGTGTAGCTCTATATGTAGGTTTACCTATGAGCCCATGGAAAATCTGGAGAGCTATGTTTCTGTTCTATCCAAGACACATTTATTACAGAGGAAAAATAGACTATGTCTGCTTAGACATCCTTAGAACATCTTATAAAACTTGTCAAGACCTCAGTCTCCTGGTTTATAATATGGGGATTTGCATATTATAAATGTTAAAAATGTTAATTTTTAGGTATAGGTAATGCCAGAGCCTCTAAAAGGAACTTCAAAAGATTAAACTGGTTGATTTTTTTTCAGTTGTAGATGGACACAATACCTTTATTTTATTTATTTTTATGTGGTGCTGAGAAAAAAACCCAGTGCCTCACGTGTGCCAGGCAAGTGCTCTACCACTGAGCCACAACCCCAGCCCCTATCCTGGTTGAGCTTATAGCTATCATTTGTCCAGCCTGGTCATAGGCTAGTGAGTTATTCCATCTTTCTATTACCTCCTTTCTCTTTGACCCTTTAGACACAGAATAGGAAATAGTCTCTAAATCCTGCCATTAAAGTTCTTGCCGTACCATTATCAAATCAATACACATTAAATATTCTACTTTAGTTTGAATCTCTTTGTATCAGAAAACATCAACTTAAAAATTGTAGCATCCTTTGCTGATTTAAGAATATGACTGTGATCTATGTGTCTGTATCCCTCCAAAATTTGTATGTCACAACTGAATACAGGCGGCCTCAGTCCCTTGAATTCTGCAAGGAATCTTCCTTTCTAAAAACTGGGACACTTAGGATATGATTATGTCATGATGGTCATGCTGTCATAAAGGGGATGGTGCCCTTAAAGAAGAAGCCAGAGGTATATCCTGGCCCCTTCTACCATGCGAGGGCACAGCAACAAAGTGCCGTCCGTGAAGCAGACAGCAAGAGTTCACCAGATACGGGCTCTGCTGGTGCCCTAATCTTGGACTTTCCAACCTCCGGCACTGTGAGCAACAACTTTCTGTTGTTTATTAGTTACCCTAGTTACTGTATTCTGTTACAACAACCCAAACGGACTAAGACAAATATAATTTTTGTTCAAATAAGCAAAATAATTTTTAACTTATAGTAGTAGCATTATAGTTAGACTTTAACCCACGAGATATTGGTACAAAAATTTAGGGAAATGCCTCAATGGTAGATTCCTAAGAGAGCCTTCAGGAAAGCTGAAGAATAAGAGTTGCATCTTTAATATTTCAAGAATTTCATCACTGTGTCAACTGTTATGATCTGCCATAGACATTTCCCGCCCCCCCCCATGAGTCTTCAATTCTTCTGTGACTTGATAAAACTCTCAATAACCAAAAATTCTTTCTAGGTCACTTCATGGGTTTTAAATTTTATAAAGCACACGGACACACCTTTTCTCATAGATCGATGATAGCCTTTTGGTGATACTGCAACTGGCTATGGATCTGGTCCAAAGTGATATTGCTCGTGGAATTCAACCAAGGCCGCAAAGTCATGGTTCTGACATATGCTGGAGTGAGTGTGAATGACCAAGGCCAGCTTGCAATTGCAATTTGACTGTGGCTTGATTCTTTGCAGGAAATGAGATTTTTAAAAATATACTCTAAATAAGGAAAAGTCTATTGAGGTCAAATATCTTTGGAATATGGTCCTCTATTTTGAAGATTGGCAATGGACATTAGCTTGCTTATTTGATGACTCTTCAATATAGAAAGCTATGTGTCATGTTGTTTAGCCCAACAGTTCTCAACACGCACACACACACACACACAAACATACACACTTTTTTTTTTTTTTAACTTACTTTGAAAGTACAGGAATCCTCTAAGAATAACAACTTGACAAACCCTAAGCAGGATGTTGTGTGGAAGTGAGATCGGTGTGTAAATAGGAGGCGTGATCCCATGTGTGAAGGTTACCTTTATTCACGCACAGGAATCGACTTGGAGTAGCAGAGGAGCTCTGGCAGATCTGCTGAGGTTCAGTTGTCCAGTGTCCTCCAAAGGCACATGTCATGTAAAGCCATGGACCACAGGGGATGCTACTGGGAGACGGTGGAACCTTTGGGAGGTGAGGCACATTTAGAGGTCTTCAGGTCACTGGGGGTGTGCGCTCAAAGGGGCTTGGGGTACCCCAGGTCTCTCCTCTTTCTCTTTTTTTCCTGACCATATGTTAAGCAGTTTTGCTCCACCACACTTTCCAACCATGATGTGCCTTATGGGGCCAAAACAACGGGGTCTGATCAGGGACTAGACCCACCAAAACTGTGAGCCAAAATGACCCTTTTTCCCCCCATAGGTTTATTATCTCAAGTATTTTGTTAGAATAAAGGAAAACTCACGATTACAAGATGGATATATGGTCAAGAGATACTCTAGCCCCAAATCTTGCCCCCATTTCTCTCTTCCACAGTTAGCCCTAGTGACAAAAACTTGGAGTTGTCTTTTGCTCATATATAGGGATTGATAGAGCCAAAATAAGCAAAACTCCAAATGTAAATAAAAAATCTAAGTGCACTGCTGCTCTGCGCCTAAAGCAAAAGTTCCACTTAATCACTTCTGTAAGTAGCTATTCAAATTTACCTGGGTTTCCCAAGGGAACAAGAAGCCATTCTTTAATGGTTGTACTCTGTAATTCAAGAGATATAATTTATGAGCTGTTTCAGAAGCCAAGAGCAGAATTATCCCCAGCAGAAGATACAGTTTGAAGAACAATGAAATCCCCACTGCAATGCAAAAGGAAAAAGCAGATGCAAAAGGAAAAAGCAGCTACAAAAGGTTTCAGGGTCTATTAACAAAATGCATTAAATGCACACATACCTGTGTTTGACAGCTAATGCTGAAGTTGGTCTCAGTTGCCTATTGATGTTTTAATGTTTGGACTAGTTGGGTTCTTTCCCATGTCATTCTCCCACAGTTGACCTTGACTCCATTGTTGACCTAACCTGAGCCTCGCATACTTTCTGCTAAGTCAGGAAAAGGTTAGGAATTTATAAAGGAGAGACAAAACAAGCCTCTGAGATTGGGCACTGTTATGGTTATGTTCGTGTTGGGAATTGTGAATCTAAAACAAAATGAGGTGAGCAAGCTTGTATAGGGTAGGCGACTTACAAGTCTCCAGTGAAGTTCACATGTAGGGCATGGACCAGAGCCCGAAGCTGCAGACCAGCTCACAGTACTCAAAGGGCCAGCCTGTGTCTCATACAGACATTTCTGTATATGTATCTTAAAATGAATTAAACATATAATGGCAGGGTATTTAGTTGCTTAGATACAAGCAATTTAGAGAGGAATGGGAAAGGGCAAGTATGGAGAATGTGTCTCTAACTGCAGCTCTAAAAACCACAAAAGACCTTTTTGATTTCCAAAAAGGTAATGCTTTCATGGAAATATTAATGAGAACATAGCCCAAGGATTGCTGTAAAGTATATAAAACTTACAGTTACTGTCAAAAAGAATCTATTCATTTCCATGAATGCAGAGTGACTCTTTTTATTTCAATAAATACAAAAGCAATTAAACTTGGTTTCTTTGAAAACAGAGATGGTATTTGATAACTAATTTAGTCTGGCTCCTGAGAGATTTGTAATGAAATTCATGGATCCATTAGAGATTGCTTATTTAGATCACAGGTATATTCTTGCTTTGTTTGGACTAACTATTCTTAATATATAGGAGGGCCAGAATACCCCTGGATCAATTACGAGGTTTTAAAAATAGGTGAAATAAGTGAACTAAATAGTTTCACTTTGCTAGAAAGTATTTTTTCTTCTACAAAATTCCCTCCTCTCTTGTTCTGACTGATATCTTTAACCCTACAATTAGAAATATATCACCTTGGTTTAAGACATTGATTCCTATGAAAAAGTAAACAGAATAACTATTATAGTATCATAAACCTCTTCTGTCAGTTGAAAATAAGTTAATATATCACAGTAAGCGGTGTCAGCAACTGAGACTCAGAGGAGTGAATTTTCCAGGTCCTTTCCTAAAAACAGACTTCAACAGGGAAGGTAGAGTGATGCTGAAAACAGTGAAATGCTGAGAAACTCCCAGAAATAGGACAGTATAACATTGAAGAATATCTTTTCTACTTTGTAGTCTTTTTTCCAACAGAGCTTATTATAAACATTCTTTGTCCATTTCTTTTTAAAAGTTAACTCTAAAATATCTCTGAAGTTGTATTTAGATTGTTAGAAACATCATATTCTCCCATCTTCTCAAATAGACTGTTTGCAGCTTCAAGAAAAACACAAAGGTTTTCCCAGGATCCTTTGGGCTTTCACATTTACTATCAGCTAAAACCAAACAAACATGATTCTGAGGGATTTATTTTGAGATTTAATTGTATACAGACTTGCATGTCATTTCAATTTCATAGCAACTTGTCCCATGTGCATTGTCTGTGGAAAAAGTTTTGAAAAGACTGAAATAATTTTCTTGCCTGCTGACTGGATCCTGTTCCCTCTGGGAAGATACCCTAGCCTCCAATTCTTCATGTGAGATGCTAGGTGGTAGGGACCGGGGACACTTAGGAGTCTTCTTGCTGAATTCGGTACAGAGTTCATTTGAGAAAAGTGGCTTCCATTTTTGGAGATGCTTAGCCGTCGTGCTAAGCATGGTAGTGTGGAGCAGGAAACATGACTTCTCTTATTCTTCTCTTACTGTTTCTTTCTCACTTCCTGACTTCATACACAATTCTCTCCTCACTTAACTAGAGAATATTACTTCAGGTTATTCAACACAAAATTTATATTATCTTTTCGTTATTTTCTTTTAAAATGTTAAATCGTATTTTTAATTTTTTTGACCTTTTGAAAACTTGTAATTTTGGAACTTTTATTATTTTAACTTTAACTTTTTTCTTTTTTTTTCTTTTATGGCCTTTTGTTGTTGTTGTTTTGGAGGAGTTGGGGTTGTTGTTGTTGTTGTTTGTTTGTTTTGTTTTTGTTTTTTACTTTGTTAGAGAAACATCAAGAGAAATGGTTTAAAAATGGAAAGGTCTATTCTTATCAGTCAGGCCTGTTATTTTATTTTTCCTTTGGGTTGGGGAGAATACCAGGAATTGAACCCAGGGTGCTTAACCTCTGAGCCCTTTTTATGTTTATATTTTGTTTTGAGACAGGGTCTGGCTTAGTTACTTAGAGCCTAGATAAATTGCTGAGGCTGGCTTTGAACTTGTGATATTCCTGCCTTGACCTCCCCAGCTGCTGGGATTACAGGTGTACACTACCACACCAGGCTAATTAGGCCTGTTTTTAATGATAATTACTCCATGTTTTTCCAACACGAAACATGTTTTCTCTGATCCATTAAGGCAATAGTTGCATGTGTTTTCTTTAACTTCTGTCAGATTCAGTTTGCAATCTTGACTGTGAATTGGTCCTATTACTATTCAGAAGTTTTTTGTTTCAGAAGGGGACTAATGAAAGTTACAGGCTGATGTGAGAGTGGAATGATTTTACCTCTGATAGAGAACTTGCAACATCCCCAGGTGCTCTCTTCACAGACTGATATATTTAGTCATTTGCCACGAATACATTGAGTACTGCTGCCTAAAATTTTTATGCTATTCTTAGTATATGAAGATGACAGACAGTTATCGGTACATCATCAAACTCTAATGTTTATTTTCAAATAGACTTTTAAAAAGCAGTATTAGGTTCACAGCAAAACTGAGTGGAAGGTACAGAGATTTCACTAATACACTCTGTCCCCACATACTCACAGCCTCCCCACTGGCAAAATCTGGTGCCAGAGTTGCACATTTGTTAAGTTAATGAACCTATATCAACACATCATTGTCTTTCAAAGTCCACAGTTGGCATTAAGGTTCATTCTTAGTTCTACAAGTTTTTGACAAATGTATAATCTCAGGGATCAACCATTGTAGATTCATACAGTAAAGTTTCACTACCAACAAATTCTCTATGTTCTTTTTTTCTTTTTATTGGTTCTTTTTAGTTATATATAACATTAGGATTCATTTTGACATAATTATAAAAGCATGGAATATAATTTGTTCTAATTCAGTCCCTAGTACTTCCCCTTTTCCTCCATTCTTCCCCTCAACTCCCAGAGACCACTGATCTTTTTGATGTCTCCATGATTTTGCCTTTTCCAGAATGTTATATAGTTGGGATCAGACAGTATGCACCTTTTTCACATTGGCTTCTCTCACTTAGTATTATATATTTATGTTTCCTCCATGTATTTTCATGGCTTGAGAGCTCATTTCTTTTTAGTACATGTACTGCAGGATATGTTTTATCCATTTATCTACTGAATTTTCATTTCTTGCAATTTTGGTAATGATGAATACAGCTGCTATAAACATCCATCGGTGGGGTTTTGTGTGAATATAAGTTTTCAATTTATTTGGGTAAATACCAACTAGTGATTGCTAGATTTTAGGGTAAAGTACATTTACTCTGCCAAAGTACCTTTCAAAGTGGCTGTGCCATTTTGCATTGCCACCATCAATTAATGAGAGTTCTTATTTCTTCTCTCTCACATTTGGTGTTGCCAGTTTTCTGAATTTTGGTCACTGTACTAGGTATTTAGTGGCATCTCACTCTTGTTTTAATTTACAATTTCCTAATTACATATTACATTGAAAATCTTTTCATACACTTACTTATCATCTGTATATTGTCTTTGGTGGGGTTTTGTTGTTATTATTGTTTTAAGATCTTTTGCCCATTTTAAAATTGGGTCACTTGTTTTCTTATTGTTGAGTTTTAAAATTTCTTTGTATATTTTGGATTGCAGTCTTTTATCACATGCAAGTTTTGCAAATATTTTCCCCTAGCCGATGTCTTGTGTTCTTTTCTTTTGCTATCTTTTGTAGAGAGGAAGTTTTTAATTTTAATATAGCCCAGCTTAGTAACTGCAACCTCACTTTTCTGCTGGATCTAAAAGAAGATAGGTATTGTTTATTTTTCAGTGTCAGCTTTTTACTTATTAAAATGAACTCCCAAGTTACTGATATGCTAGACAAGAGCTGAAAATCTCTAGTATATTTTTTCCTTCAGCCTGGATGAAAACTCACCTGAGAATTTCAAGATGGCTGCCTACAGGGACTGTTTCAGGCCATGAAAGAGAGAAACCAAATGATCCGTGCAACCACAAAACCATGACCCTTTGATGCACTGAGGTCCAGCCAAATCAGTTTTCAGGGGAAAAAATAAACCCAAACCACCAAACCCACCATTTTATACAGTGCTTTTAACTGTGGTTTATCATTAGAGATCAAATTATTTTGGAACCCTTAGCTTACATTGCTAAATTTAGTCAAAGCACTTGCAGTAAACTTTTCTCTGATTCAGCAGTACTGAATTCCATCTTGTTTTTCCAATTAAAAAAAAATATCAACCATAACTAGGAAAGGGGAGAGGAGAGATTGATCACTGAATCTTTCTAACATGTAGGCAAACTTCAAATAACTTTATATTATAAAAATATGCATACAGCTGTCCTGATTTCTATATGAATAGGTATGTATGCTCTTTAAAGCCCCAGGACCCAGAGCCATAGAGGTCAAAAAGAAGATATTTGGTTGTCCAATATTGATGTCTGGTTCCCAGCATTGCCCTTAATTGTGACAAATTCCCATGGTTCAGGCTTTAGTTCAGTTTCAGAGCATTTATCTTTATGTTGTTGAAAAATCTGTTTTCCTTTACTCTGCTTCTACTACGTTGCAGCCTAACAACACGGCAGGAAGAACAAGGAAAATTACACTTTTGACGTTTCAACTTTAAAATGAGCCTTTGTAGAAACTGGGCTGGTGACCTTCTCTAGACATCACCATAACACTGGGTTATCTCTCCACAAATGGTCACCTACAAAGATTGGGTTTCCCTTGCACTGACCACAATGATCATGGAACTTCTATGTGGCTTATTTATTTTTCCATTGATATAAAATTTACGTAATATAAAATTTACCATTTTAGCCATTTTAAGACTTATATTCTAGTAGATTTTGATACACTTACAACATCGTGCAGCCATCACCATTATCAAAGTCCAGACCATTTCTATCCAACATAAGGAAGGCCCACATCCCTTATGCTGTCTGTCTATGGATTTGCCTATTCTGACATTTCATATATATGAAATCATACAATATGTAGAATTCTGCATCTGGTATCCTCTAGTTACCTTGTTATTTTCAAGTTGTACCCATGTTGTAGCATGTAACAATACTTTACTCCTTTGTATGGATTTATAATATTTCATTACTTATTCTTTTGGTTAACCATTCATCAGTTGATTGACTTTTGGGCTATTTAGAGCTTTTAACTATTGTGAAGAGTGCTGTTATGAACATCTACATGTATGTTTTTGTTTGAACGTCTGTTTTCAATTCTAGAGATGGAATTGCTGGGTCATATAGTAATTCTATGTTTCATTTTTAATGAACATCCAAACTCTTCCACATTATTTTATAACGTGGTTACATTATCTTATATTCTCACCAACAACATCTGAGGGTTCTGTCCTAATCTATTTTCTGTTTCTATAACAAAATACTTAAGGATAGGCAGCTTATTTTTTAAAATGAGGCTTATTCAAAAGAAACAATCAATGAGGTAAAGAGAGAGCCTACAGTATGGGAGCAAATTTTTACCACATGCACATCAAATAGAGCACTAATTTTCAGGATATATAAAGAACTCAAAAACTTAGCACCAAAAACCAAACAACCCAATCAATAAATTGGCTAAGGAACTGAACAGATACTTCCCAGAAGATATACAATTGATCAATAAATATATGAAAAAAATGTTCAACATCTCTAGTAATTAGAGAAATGCAAATCAAAACTACTCTAAGATTTCATCTCACTCCAATCAGAATGGCAGTTATCAAGAATACAGACAATAATAAGTGTTTGCAAGGATGTGGGGGGTAAGGCACACTTATACATTGCTCATGGGACTGCAAATTGGTGCAACCAATCTTGAAAGTAGAGAACTTGAAATGGAACCACCTTGTGACCCAGCTATCCCACTCTTTGGCCTATACCCAAAGGACTTAAAAACAGCATACTATAGTGACACAGCCACATCAATGTTTATAGCAGCACAATTCATAATAGCTAAACTGTGGAAGCCACCTAGATACCCTTCAATAGATGAATGGATAAAGAAACTGTGGTATAAAAATATGCAATGGAATACTACTCAGCAATAAAAGAGAATAAAATTATGGCATTTACAGGTAAATGGATGGAGTTGGAGAATATCATGCTGAGCAAAGTAAGCCAATCCATAAAAACCCAAGGCCAAATATTTTCTCTGATAAGTGGATACTAATCTATAATTGGGTGAGAGCATGGGATAAGTGGAGGAACTTTGGATTGGGCAAAGGGGTTGGGGAGGGAACATGGAGATAGGAAAGATGGTGGAATGAGACAGACATCATTACCCTAGGTACATGTATGATTGCAACAATGGTGTGGTGCTACTTCATGTACAACCAGAGAAGTGAAAAATTATGCTCCCTTTGTGTGCAATGAATCAAAGAGCCTTCTGCTGTCATATTCATGTCACTGATTAGAACAAATGTTTAAAAATGGGTTTATTTGGTTTACAGTCATTGATTTCTTATAAAGGCCTCGTGCTGCATCACCTCATGAGGAAAAAGTGGGAAGAAAGTGGGCACACATGAACGAATGGTAGCAAGATGGCCAGGGGGCTGTCAGGCTCACTTTATATGTACCAACCCACCCTCAAAAAGAGCAAACCCTTTCTCACAAGATAAAGAATGCACTCCCAAAAAAGAGCCTTAATCCCTCTTACAGGTCTCATCACATCTTAAAGACCCCATTACTTCTCAACACCATGACTTAGGAGGTGAAGTTTAACATGAGTTTTTGTCATTTAAACCATAAGTAGGTTCCAATTTCTCCTTATCTCTGTCAATTCTTGCAAGTTTCCTTTATATATATATATATATATATATATATATATATATATATATATAATATATATATATATAAATATAAAGGAATACACACACACACACACACACACACACACACACACCATACTGGTATGGTTAAGGTTCTTGAATGTCCCCAAAGGTCCATGTGTTAAAGGCATGACTTCCAGGATGCATATTAGAAGGCAATGGGACCTAGGGGGAAGTGTGTAGGTCATTGTGGGTGTGTTTCCAAAGGAGATTTGGGGACCTCAATCTATTTCTCTTCCTGTGCTTTTCTTTCTGGACATGAGGTGAGCTGTTTTGCTCCGCTATGGGCTCTTGCCATGATGTGTGTGCTGCCTTACTACAGGCCCAATGCAATGCAGCCAATCAATCATGAATTAAAACCTCCAAAACTGTGAGCCAAAAAAAAAAAAATCTTTTCTCTTTATAATTTGATTATTTCAGGCATTTTGTTATGGCAATGGAAGAATGACTAACAATATCCATCTCAATGGGTGTGTTTGTACTTCCCTAATTACTAACAATGTTATGCATTTTTTCCAGGTGCTTATTAGCCATTTGTATATTTTCATTGATGAAAGTTCTATTCAAGTCCTTTGACCAGTTTTAACTGGGTTGCTGGTCTTTTTGTTGTTGAATTGTTAGAGTTCTTTACATATTCTGGATACTGGACCTTTTTCAGATATATGATTTGCAAATATTATCTTCTATTGTTTGGGTTGTCTTTTCACTTTCTTTATAGTGTCCTTTGATACCTCTGTGTGGCTTTTACAGAGATGGATCTATGCAAACTTGAAGCAGTATTTTTAGTCTCTCTCACTTCTCCCCTCCCCCATCTCTCTTCATTTACTTCAGGTTCCTTCATCTCTCTTATAGTATACTATAAGGCCAGGAAAAAAAAATGTTTTCTGATAAATTCATCCACAAGGGAGTTTACATTGCTGAAAAGGTCTACTAACTTTTCCTCCCGCCAACTGTATCAACTTCTCAGGAGTTGAGCTAAAGGAATTTATGCAATTTCAAGCATGAATGAGGATTGTGGGCTGGAGCATGGATGCCTTTCTATTGCTGCTGAATCACACTGAGTTAATACCTCCATTTCTACCTAAAGTAAAATTTCGAGACCTGATTCCAAGGCTTTACAAAAGCCAATGCTACCCTTGGGAAACTTTCTATTTATCCTCTCAATCCCTTGCCAGCCACTGTACCCAGCATATCAGTAATCCAATCTCAGTATGTTCCACTTTAAAACTGTCTGTGGTTCAGATGTGTTTTGGAAATGCACCCTTTCCCTGACACCCACCTATAGGACTCCTAAGATCACTTCTAAGCTGTCATCTATATGTTAGTCAGATATCTTCAGAATGTCATAAACTCCACTGAAAATAACTGCTTCCCTCCCCCCCCCTAATATTTTCGAATGAGGTTGTCCTGGGGTTAAAATGAATCCACTGCCTTTAGTCATTCATGCCCACATAAACACCCCTGGGGTCTCCTCTGCCACTCCCTAAATACGATTCTTCAATTCTTTACTTGAACATCACTGACGCTGCTGACAGCTCTAATGATTATGCTGGAAAACAAAACCTTAATTAACCTAATCAGCCCACCATGGGACTGACAGGTATGCTGTGCTGTCACCGTGCATTCATGATGTACAATCTGCCATGAATAGAGCTCTTTTTCAGCTGCTCTGGCAGGGCCACCTGCTGTCTGTGCCCCATTTCCTGCCAGCCAGTTCTGTGACCTTCAGCAGCCAAAGCCAAGTGATTACAGAACTGGTCACATTCGTGCCAGGGACTCAGTCCCTGTGAGTTTTGTTTGCTACAGCAGAGGATCAAGAGGCTCCAGGAAAGAACCTCGGAGAAGTGTTTTCTTTACCTAAAGATAACCAGGAAAGGGTCTGTCTGCCTGAAGGTAGTATAAAGAGGCTCAGCATCAATCTTCCTTTCTCCAGACCTGCACAAGTAAGATTCGCCAAGAGGTTTCTCAAAATGAACAAGCATCTTCGAGCTGCTCACACAGCCAATGATGACAGAGGAGACTGAGGCAAATATTAGGATGAATCTCAAAATTAAAATCAGACCAACCTAATTGGAAAAAGTTTTTAAAATTCCATTCAAAATAACATCAAAAATATAAAATAATGCAGGGATAATTTTGATAAAAGATGGGCCACAGCTGCACCAAAGAACTACAAAGCATCGCCGAGAGAAATTGATGTCAAAACAAATAAGAAATATGTTCATGAGTGAAAGAATAAATATTATTAAGATGTCAGTTCTTCCTAAAATGACTTACAGATTTAACGCAATCTCAATCAAATTCCCAGTACACTATATTTATAAAAATTGACAAACTGGGGGCTGGGGCTGGGGCTTAGTGGCAGAGTGCTTGCCTAAAAAGTGTGAGGCATTGGGTTCAATCCTCAGCACTGGGTTCAATTCTCAGCACCACATATAAGTAAACAAATAAACAAAATAAAGGTATTGTGTGCATCTACAACTACAAACATTTTTTTAAAAGAAATTGACAAACAGATCCTAATGTGTGTGTGTGTGTGTGTGTGTGTGTGTGTATGATCCTAATATGTGTGTGTGTTGAAAAAGAAGTACAAACTCAAAGGACTAAATTTTTTCTAATTTCAAGATTTACAAAGCCATGGTAATTAAGATAATGTGGTCATGATATAAAGATAGATGAGTAGAACAGAATAGAGTCCATAAATAGAACTACACAGATATGGAGAACCAATTTTTGCCAAAGGTGCAGGGGCAAGTGTGTGGAGAAAGGATAGTTTTTTCAATGGAAAATGTTTGGAATAATTGGATACTCATATGCAAAAATACAATCTTTGATCCATACTTTGCATAATATACCAAAATTAACTGAAATGGATCATAAACCTAAAGGTAAAACCATCTGTAAGTACAAAACTTCTACAGGAAAAATCTCTGTGACCTTGGCTTAGGCAAAGATGTCTTACATAGGACACCAAACATCTGAGCCATAAAATTAAAAAATTGATTATTTTTAGATCATAAAAATTAAAAGTTATGCTCAAAGGCCACTATTGTGTACAATTATAATGCACTAATTTAAAAAGATCTTTAAAACTGGGGAAAAATCTTTATATACTTCTCTATCTCAATAAGACATAAAAACTCAATTTTGAATATGCATAAAATATACGAATAAATGAATAGTTCAAAACATTGAAAAATATGCCATTATCATAGTCAGTGTCAAAAAATAACACACCCACACTCAGCCCTTTAGTGCCATTGTCTAGAACAGCTGCAGCAGAAACGCTAACAACAGGCAGCCCGACTTTGGGAGGGCTTCCACCCAATCCATTGTTTCACCTAAAGGTCTTCAACCTTCCCACAGAAGACACAAAGATAGCAATAAGCACATGGAAAAATGATCCACATCATTAGTCATTAGGGAAGTGCAAATTAAAGTTACAATGAGATCCTTGCCTACTTATTAGAATAACTAAAATTAATAAGATTGGTCTTGCCCACATAGAGGAGGACATGGAAGAACTGAGACTTTCATGCAATGTAAGTTGAAGTGTAATTTGGTGCAAACACTTTGGGGAAGAAACTAGCAATTTCTTTAAAGGTTAAACATACTAAGAGAGATATGCACATGTATCCCTAGCATCACACTTCACAATCGTCAAGAAATTGAAGCAACCCACATGTTCATTGATGAATAAAAGGGAAAAAAGGTCTATACATACAATTGAATATTATTCAACCTTAAAGAGAAAGGAAATCTTGTCACATGCTACAACATGAATGAATCTTGAGAACTTTAGGCTAAGTGGAATAAGCCAGACACAAAAAGACAAATACTGTATGATTGCAGTTATATGAGGTTTCTAAATTATCTCAATTCAAAGGAAAAAAAAAAAGTAGAATGATGGTTACCTGGGACTGGAGAGAAGATGAAGAGCAGAGTTGTTTTATATTTAGGGTCTCATATTTGCAAGATGAAAACATTGTGGAGATCTATTTCACAAATATTGCAAATACACTTAACACTTCTGAATAGTTCACTTAAAATGATTAAGATGGGAAATTTTAAGCTATATGTTTTTGCCACAGTCAAAAAAAATGGGGAAAAAAGTGAAACATACTCTTATTATATTATGAAGCTATTTCACTCTAGGTATTCACCTATGCAAAATGAGGGCACCTGTTTGTATACAAATGTCAATAACAGCCTTACTTGTAGCAGCCCCAAACTAGAAACAACCCAAATGTCTGTGAGTGAATGGATAGTGTTACAGTTTATGTTGGATATGCAAAATGACAAACCCCAAAATAGTGTGGCCCAGGGAGAGGGAATTGATCCTTACCTAATACATTCTTTCCCAGTGACAAGACAGGCCCCAGGGAAGAGATATCCATCAAGTCTGAAATGACAGTTTCTGGGAGGAGGCCAAAGCATTGATCCTTCCCTATATAAATTCTTTCCCAGATACTGACCACTGACCCCAGATCCTCCATCTGGCCTAATAAAGATAAATCCCAGATACTGACTGCTGACCCTAGACCTCCTCCCATCTCACCCAGTAAAACAGATCCTAAATTCTTGAGTGCCCAAAGTGACACGCTCTTTCAGTAAGTCACCTCTCAGTGTAACCTATATAAGCATAAACTCCCCCTTTGGCCAGTGGCTTATTTTACACAAGAAAAGTAGGTCCAGCAGAGGCATCACTTCATTCCTGAATAAAAACTGTGCTGATCCGTGAAGTTTGCATCTGGCCCAGTTCTTTTGTGCTAACAATTTAAAAACATAATCTCAGAAGCTCAGGTGTGAGACAATGCAAGAAAGTTTAGAGGTGAAATGATTGGATTATGAGTGTTTTGAACTAATCAGGGCATTGACCCCTTGATAGGAATTAACTGGGTGGTAACTGTAGGTAGGTAGGGATGTGGCTGGAGGAGGTTGGGCATATACCTTTGCAGTATATATTTTGTTCCTGGTGAGTGAAGATCCTCTCTGATTCCTGGTGGCCACATTCTGAGCTGCTCTCTTCCAATGCACTCTTCTACCGTGATGTACTAACTCATCTTGGGCCCAGAGCAGTAGAATCAGCCATCTGTGCACTGAGATCTCTAATGTAGTGAGCCACAAATAAACTTTTCCTCCTCTAAAATTGTTCTTGTCAGGTCTTTTCATCATGTTGGCAAAAAAGCTGACTAAAACAGATGGATAAGAAGCTGTGATATCAGTGGAAGGGTTTATTTCTCAATTCTGATAGTAAGTCTGTTCTTATGTCAGTAACCCCACAGTTTTGATTACTATAGCTTTGGAGGAAGTTTTTAAATTGAGAGTGTGAATCCTCCAACTTTGTTCTTCTTTTCCAAGACAGTTACTTATTCTGGGTTTGCATTACACGTGTATGTCAGTATATCACCAAAAAAAAAAAAAAAAAGGAAAAATACTTTTGCCCAGAAATATCTCTAAATATATATTTCTTACATTTAATAGTTTTGTAAATACAAGCCATTTTCTTTTTAATTTGTTCCTAAGTGGGATTCAGAATGAAAAGGCCGCAGCTTTTGGACTTAATAAACTTTACAAAGTTGACTTTTTTCTATCTTGTTTGAGTTGATCCATCTCTATTCCTCTCATATTTCATTAAACACCCAGTCGGTAATTTTTAGTCACTTTTGAATTTCCCTTGGAATCTTCCCCAATAAATTAGAAAATAATATGTTAAGATACACCCATGTAGCCCACTGGGTTTTTTTCTTCAAAACTATGTTGCTTGATGTGAGATCTTTGAAGACAATAGCAATGCAAGAAGAGTTCTAGAAAATCCAGCTCAGACCCTGTTATGTTATCCTAAGAGTATGAATTTGAGATGTGCTGATTTGCATCTTGCCCAGTCTTGCTTTGTCTTTTAAAGAAGCCTCTTGATGGCTTTGGCTTTGAAGATCATTGTCTATTAAGAAGAGCGGGGAGGTAAGGAGACCTGGACCAGTGGAGACACTCAATAAAGTTTTGACCTTCTTCATTAAGTCTGCAGTGTCCTCACTATCTGTCCCTCGTTGGCAGAGACCACAGGATAAGGCAATGTTCCTGCCTGGGAGGTTTGAGCATCTGAGAGAGGCGAGCCAGAGGGGAGGATGGAAGGGGGCTGCGAGGACAGAAAATTAGCCCTTGTGGAGGAAGTCTCCACCCCTTCTCTGCCATGTTGGCTGCCCAGCCAAGTTGAGAGGCAATCGGGCAGAAATGGGAGTGCTTGTGGTTGGCTGCAGGTCACCAAAAATAGAAAATTCAGGAATGCTAATGTGCAAGAATAATGATGAAGTCCAAAATGTTTAAAAAGAGGGTCATTATCCTAGTGTCACGAAGGAACACACCCCACCTGGCCTTTGGAGCTGCTGTTAGAAGAGCTGCAGTAGGAACACCAACAACAGCAGCTCTGACTCAGGGAGCTTCCACCGAGCCTGCTGTCTCACCTCAAGGTCCTTCCCACCCCAGAGCTGGGCCACCTCCCACTCACCCTTACTCTCAGCCTCAGGGAGTGGAGTCACGGTCCAGGACCGGCCTGATGGCTTGGTCTGGGGAAGACATTCACAGATTCCTGTGAAATATGGGATCTTCTCTTGCCCTGAGGTGGTTTGCCAGGCTCCTGTGGTCCCACACCAACGTGATCTGCAGACCCTGAGCCAGCTCTAGGCAGCATGGTGCCTTGACTCTGGATCAGGGGCCCTGAGCAAAACTCAGAAGTTTGATTTCAGGGCTTGTCCTGCTTCCCAGTTTCTCCTCTTAGGGCCTCAGCTTGCTTCCTCAATAAACAGGTTAGCCTAAGAGAGTCATTAATGTATTCTGTGATATTCACCTGGCACTACTGTTAACT
Organism: Urocitellus parryii; assembly: GCF_045843805.1. Classification (NCBI taxonomy): domain Eukaryota; kingdom Metazoa; phylum Chordata; class Mammalia; order Rodentia; family Sciuridae; genus Urocitellus; species Urocitellus parryii. Next base: position 43,907,058 of record NC_135531.1, on the reverse strand, counting down.
ACCTGGAGTTAGTGCCCTCCACTGCCTGGCTGCTCTGAGAGGCTTGATTTGTACTCTGAGCTTCTGACCATCCCCGATTTACCTCCAAACTTATTCATCTTGTGCCTCTTTCCTTCAGGGTCTTACTCAAACCATTCTAGTTACTGACTTACTACACATGCTTTCTCCAACCTACCTTGCCTATAGGCGGGTTATCCAAGCAAGAAGCAGATTAGAATATTAAAATTATCACTTTTTGGAGAAGTCAGTCTAGGAGATCCATGGACCTACATTATGATCACAGTGCTTGATGGAGAAAATAACATAAATTTAAGAATAAAAAATTTTTAAAAAAAGAACTCCAGATGGATCAACGTGGATGTTTGTCCTGAACACTCAGCATACTGAATCCCAAATCTCAATTATGACTTCACACATAGGAGAGCTCTTATGTGAGCTAAGCACAGTGCATGTGCCAGGATGCAAAGAGAGAAGGGAGATTGGAGTGGATTTAGCACCAGTGAAACTCTGTGTTCTACAATGCCAGGTGTAGTCCAAGACCTGACATTCAGAATGCAACTGCGATGTGATCCCTGATCATGCCACTTCTGAGAAATATCAGGTCTAAGAAAGGAGCCGCAAATGTAAGCTGAGAAGGGAAGAGGGGTAAGGGATGAGGGAAGGAGAGCACATGATGCTCTATACCTCTTGTACCTCAATGTGAGAAAGAACCTGCTGGTTCTCGGTTCATTCATTTTGTCCATGAACATTTCCAAGAACCTTTAAAAGACTCTGTTCTAAGCATCAGGCTTAGAGCAGAAAAAAAAAATCGAACAAAAAATCCCTCCCCCTCACTGACCAAATTCTAATTGGGGGAGGTAGAAAATAAACAATAAAATATATATTAGAGTAGAAGTTCTATGGAGGAAATAGTCAGGAATGTGGGATGGGGGATGTTGTGGGCATTGCCATTTTAAGTAGAATTGTCAGGGTAGGCCTGACTGGAAGGTGACAATTGAGGAAATCCCTAAGGGAGGTGAAGGAGTGAGTTGTAGGGACATTTGGGATGAAGGGTTATGGGCAGAAGAAAGTGCAAAGGCCCTGAGACAGGAGCTTAACTACATGTGAGGACTCGCAGGGCAACTCAGACATGGGACCAGGAGGATCCAGGAAGCAGGTAAAGGCAGAAATAATGAAGAACCAGTATACACAGAGTCTTAAAATCTTTTGAAGGTGCTTGGCTCAATGAAATGAAAGACAATAGTATCGCTCTGGCCTTGGGATCCAGTATTGACTGAAGGGGGCAGAGGCAGAAAGATCAAATAGTGAGGCCATTGCAATACAATAGGTGAAAGATGATAGCAGCTTAGGCCAGAGGTCAGGGCAACAAAGGTAGCCAAAGTGGTTAGGTGTGGAATATATTTCGAAGGTGGAGCTGATAGCATCAACAGATGACTTAGATGAGGGGGATGTGAGAGAAGTGTCAAGGGTGACTCCAGGGTTTCTGGGTCTAAGCAACTGAGATAAGGAAAACTCTGGTGGGAGTAGGATTGGGACGGGGAGGATCAAAGCTCAGTTTGGATTTTATATGTGAGACATCTTTTAAGCTCCAAAGTGCAGAGGCTCAGAAAATAGAAGACCCAGAAGATCCATGCACCAGCCCCTATCCAGTCTCGCTCCTAGCAGGGAAGTGAACATCTGGAAAATAAGGGCTTCTTTCTGTCTTTACTTTCTAAAGAGAATTTCACATGGGTATTTTTCTGGTGAACAAAATTTTCAGCTTTATTACATAATATACTGATGAAGAGAGACTTTGAATCACTATTTAAGAGAACTGAGAACTACTATGTAGACCCGCAAGGAATTGTGCTCTAGAACAGAGGTTCTCAACACTGGCTGCATATTAATATCATCTGATGATATTTTTAAAGTACTGATATCCATTCCTACCCCAGATTTCTTGCATGAGCTCATCGAGGGAGGCCTAGTTATCAGAGTTTTCAGGGCTCCTGCCCCCACCATGACGAGGGTTAATAATGAATGGTCTAACCTGGTTTCCCTATTAGGTAAGCCACCAAAATGCAGTGATTTTACATTGAGACCTAAAGCAACCATGAGTTAGATGAAGTGGTTGGTAGAAGGGGTGGAGTGGGGAGCATCCCAGGGGAAGGAAGTTGTCAGGTGAAAAAGACATGAGTAAAGTCTCAGCTTTCAAAAACCAACAGCACCCTCCATAACCATTTTAGCTGTTCATTGCTGGGAAATGGTAGGCCCATGTTTCATGGGTTGAATGTTTGGATGCCCAAATTCACCTACGGAATCCTAACCCCCAATGTGATGGTGTTAGGAGGTGGGGCTTTGGGGGGATAATTAGGTCATGAGGATGGAGCCCTCATGAGTGAGATAATGCCCTTATCAAAGGGATCCCAGAACATTCTCTCTGCTATTTGAGGATACAAGGAAAAGTTGGCAATCTGCAACCTGGAACAGAAACCTCACCAGAATACATGCATGCTGTACCCTGATTTCAGACTTCCAACCTCCAGAACAATGAGAAATAAATGCTTGTTGTTTAAGGTAGCTTGTTATAGCAGCCTGAGTTGACTAAGACACCAACACTTCACACTGACTTACTAATTTTTCACAAGGCCATGTAGGAAATTAGCTAAAGAAAAGGCACCATCAAACAGGCTGGCGCTGCAGCACTAATAATTGGGTATGTAGATGATTTAAAAATAGGTCTTGTACTTCCCTGGGCAGATACAGATTGAATTTGCAGTTTTTGTTCATGTAATCACTGGGTTTGGAACTAAATTTATCCATACCTTGGGATCCTTCAGAAAGATTTTTTTTTTGTGAATATAATTCTACCTTTATTTTATAGGTTTTCAGACTCAAAGCTAAGATCCTCCAGGGACAGAATGCGGGAAGTGCCATTCACTCATCCTGAATGCTCACCTGATTTAGTGAACAAAGAGACAGAAAATGTTATGTTAACAAAAATGCAGGATTTAACACTCAAGTTACCAAAAACTTTTTGGAAAGAATGGAAGTTTTACATTTTCTGTGTCTTCCAAGAGGCAGTGACCACTCGGTAATTGTTTTTGCTCTTATAACCTCGGAACAGGGCACGGTCCATGGTATAATCATGCCTGGGGCCCTGTATAATTGGTGCTCACAGGCCCATTCCCTAAGTTCCAGGCATTACTCATTTATCTTCATCTTTTGTCTTTGTCTTTTAACTGCTAATAGTATAGGAGAATTCATGGAGTGGGGGATTGACAGATTTTGTTAAAGCAACTTCAAGATTCTTCCAAATAAATTTTCCCCTGTACTATATTTCTATTTCCCTCTTTTGCCAATGACAAAAATTATATGCCTTATGGCATTCACTGATGGAAATAGGAATTACAATGACCTTAAATCCTTGTACCATATTGTGTTTTTATTTCAACAACATATGGTATCAGGGGATGGGGTGAGAGAGAATAAAGTGGTTAAAATAACGTGAATTTCACATAGGCTTTCTAATGTAAACATGTTTTGATTCTAATGTAAACATGTTTTGAATTTCTTCTAACCTCCGAAATGAATTATTTGAAACAAATCACTCTGTTATAACAAATTTTTGTTTGGCTAGGCCACATAGGAGAGATTTATTTTCAAATGAAGGTCCAAATTTAGAGCCATAAATAAACTTAGAACTATTCAGTGTTATTCAGTGTTATTCAGAAAATTTCTGATATTACTTCTTTGAACTCATATGTGTGTGTGTATACATATATATCTCATTTAGTCAATACTATATATATAAATTATAAATATATATATATATATATATATATTTTATATAGTCAGCATGTTTTGAAGATGCTCACCTGTATATATCCTTTATATATATATAATCTCCACATACATGCATTCACTTCTGATCAGTTGCTTTGAGGCAGAAATAGAATACCAATGGAGTGCTTTCAATGGAAAATATTTGCAAAATAACTTCACTTGTAAGTAGTAGAAAGGGAAATAGTTTTTTTCTTTTATTTAATAAGTATCTGGGAAGAAGGAGCATTCCAGATGGGGAAAACATCATTTCAATGGCACAAAAATATTGAAAAGACTTCAGAATGTTCCAGGAATAAGGAGACCTTCTGAGTAATCTTCAGAGTACCTGATTGGTGTAAGAAAATGTGGAAGTTTAGTCTAAGATGATGAATCAAGATGTAAGAGAATATAATGGTTGACAGGGTCTAACCTTGGGTACAGACACTGAGTTCATCAACCTGCCATGTGTTCAGTGCTAGCAATTTCTGTGCACCTTATTTCTTCATCTGTAAAACGGAATGCTAATACCTCAAGGGGCCAGTGCCTGGCATGGTGCGCCAAGCTAAGGCACTAGGAGCTTATCCTGAGAGACCATGAGGGTCGATACTCAACTGCTCTCAGTGGAAGACAGTTGCTAGAGATGTTTCTTGGGTGTGTTTGACAGACTTGTCAAGTGAATGGATTGGGGTGATGAGGAAGAGAACAGGAAGCAAGAAATCAAGCCTGAAAACCATGTTTCTAACTTGAGAAACACTAGGTAGTGGAGGCAATAATAAAAAACAGAATAGAAGAGGTGGGGGTTTATTCTGGACACATGTTTAGGATTCCCCATGACAACCAGGCATGTCTGTCTATGTTAGGCAGTTGGTAATAAGAGAATGAAGTTTCAGAAATAACATGTATGATAGATTTGAGAGTTGTCAGCAAAGAAATGGTAACTGAAGTCAGAGAAACTTAAGGCAAATAAAGTGAGACTATGTGGTATAGGGTTTCTCAACCTTGCTGCTGTTGATGTCTTGGAGTGGGGCTGTCCTGTGCATTCTACAATGTTTAGCAGTATCCCTGGCATCTATCTATTAGATGCCAATGGCACCTTCACCCTTAATAGAAGCAACCAAGAATGTCTCCAGACATTACTAAACTCCTCCTCAAGGGCAGAAAATCCACTCTTCTTGAGAATTTCAGGTGTAGAGCAAGGAAAACGTGGGCAAATTATACACACTCTGAATCTCCTTTTTCTGAATCCATGAGTTGTAAGTAATTATAGGAATACTACAAATACATTGTGAAAATCATTCTGAAGCAGTCAAGTACTGGCCAATGATACATCACCATTAGCCAAAGTAGAAAATTTAGCAAAAAAAGTTCAAAACTGGTGGAATGGTGGGATTTTGGAGACTTCATCTCATTATGGAATATTTTGGGTCATCACAAAAGTCAAAAATCTCACATCATAGGCAAACTCTCGATTTCAGATAACAAAGCAGAGTGCCAAACCCCAAGCAGCTTCTACACAAGGATCTGCTGATTGTTTTACTGGATGAAGTGTTCCAAGTCCCCCTTGTATTCTCAATTTCTCGGTTTTTTTTTTCCTCCTCTAACTCCAAAAAGGAGAAAACTGATGCTAATGACAAGCAGCATATCGGTGACCATTCATGAATCTTGGTTTTCACAATCTCTGAACATCAGTCTTGAGGTATCATATATTTTGGTGCTACTTGGAAACATGATTAAAAAGGCAAATGAAAACAAAGTCTAAACTCTGGATCCTGCAATCAATAATTCCTGTATACTCTTGGGCACTGGGCTCTTCAGCTTATATAGTGGAGTTAGACCTCAAAGGAGATGTCTAAGCATCGAATGGCTCCTGTAAATCAATTGAACTTGCTTTAGAAAATAGTGTCATCTCTGTCTAGAAACCAGTCCCCACAGCCTTTGCCTGGGGGGGGGGGGTGGTAATCCATTAGTGAAACTGAAACGTTGCTTGCTTCTTTTATTACTCCTCTTATCTAAGAGTTGTTTTTCTTTTCCTCTCTCTCCCTCACCCCAACCTTCTCTCTCTCAGATCTGTTTCTCCAATTTGATCCCAACCAAATAATCTTAAAGGCAAAGATTTGATTAATAGTACCAACAACTGTTTACCTAGTTCAAACCAAGAGTCACTATTCACCCAATCAACAAAATCTCTTCTCCAGCTTGTTCTCAGGTTGGAGGCAGCAGGATGTGAGCGCTCCACCTGCTGAACCTGAGATCCCCACCTCCACCACCGCCAACCTTGTAAGGGAAAATTCCTGGGCACAGAAGGGTCAGCCTACACACACAAGAAATCAGCCAGACATGCTCCCCTGGGCACAAGGACCTTGGTGTTCAGCCAACCCCTGTCATTAAAAGTGGGGGCTTTTTTGTTAGTTTTTGTACAGTTCACATTTCGGGCAACTCTTTATTACAATGGTGATTATTTTTCCTCCAAGGCCAGGCCTCCACCCTCACATGTTTGGTGGAATGTGTTAATAATTTGCTCTAGGGAGATGAAAGCCTCTTTGATACAAGTAGAATAAACACATGGAACACTGCTCAAAGGTCTAATTTCCACAGTAGGGGCCCAGTTTTGGACTGAGCATTGATGGAGAGAACAGTCTCATTCCTGAGTCACTTTTCACCCTGGCATTCCTCCTTGGCCTCTGTGGCCCTTTCTTAACTTGCCCAATTGAGGACAATGCCAGCCTCCATTCTAGGACTCTCCAGAGAGTTGGCAGCCAACAAGCACCATCACTAACTGTTCTGGTACCTACTTAAGTCCTCAACAAACCTGAAAGACAATTCCTCCTGGATGGGGTTACTTTGTGTGGGCCTCGGATCTTTCTAGGTGTCAAATTAAGACTTGCTTCATGAATTTGTGATGTATTCAAAGGGAAGGACACCACTGACTCCAACCTCTTCATATTGTAGATAAAGATATGGATGATCAGTGAGGCTCTATAACTTCTTTGAAGTCACATGCATCTTCTAAATCTCAGCACAGCCAGTTCCTAGGTGCCTGCGCTGCCATATTGTCCTGGTCCCCAAGGACTGTTAGAAGTAAAATTGAGAAGTCAAAGAAACCCCTTCTTAGGATTTCTTTGGCCTTCTCTTTCTGTGCCTAATTTGGGGTTCTTCTCCCCACCAAACTCTGAGCTCCATCCCGGGAGCTTTGGGGCTCTAGGAATCCTCTGCAGTGGCTTGGTCTCAGTGTTCTGGCAGCATGCTGGGTGGTCTCGTACCCATGGTCTCAGAAGCTTTCATGTACACCCACAACGCCCTGTTCCTGAAGGTGTCCCAGTAGAAAATGAATGAATATGTTACCTCTCTCAGATCCCTCACAATTCATAAAAATTCATATAAACATCCCAAAGCCAGCCTAGGAAAGACAAGATCATGGCCATAGGTTGCATTTCTTGGTCATTTTACACTTAAAAGACCTTTCAAACTTTGTTTTGATATTAACTCATTAGTAAATTTGATTAATTCAAAAGAGTTGATTTTGGGACCATTCATGGTCCAGTAGAAGAATCCCAGTTAGGGTGTCCAAAGGCCAATGTCCAGGAAATGCTATTAGCTAGGCATGACTTTGTAACAGTATTTCACTTTCCTCTACTCTGCCTACCCATATTTTAAAACGGGAATAAAACTTGGCTCTAACATATGCCTCAGGAATGATTTTAACATAACTAAACAATAGAAATCAAAGTAGTTTATTAAGTAATTGGGTAAAAAAGAATATAGTGATGTTATTTATCTAATAATTTCATGAATTTCTACATGATAAATATTCCTATTGACAATGGCTATTTCATTAATAGTGGCATCCTACTTATTCCTATTTTAAAAGAGTTTCATGCAACTTGAATTCACATTCCTTTTCTACATTAACATGATGAATTTCCAGTGCATTCATTTGCAAGATTGTTCTTCTTTTTTTTTTTTTTCTTTTAAAGCACCCAAATATCCACTTTCAGTCCTGTAATGGAAAGGCTATTCCATCATTTATTTTCCAAAACTTGAAACATGACAGTAATGTTCTTTTCTTCCAAATCCTGTAGCTTTGATCTTCATTATCTTAACATTCAAAATACATGGACATGTTTTTCTATCATCAAAGTCCTAAAATGTGTTTTGGCTCAGACACCTGAAAAGATTGAGTTCATTCTCTTCAGGTCACCTGTCAGATTCCTCCTTTGTAGCAATTTGTCTAAGTATCCTAAGGCCACATTCCTCAGAGACTCTTCTCCCTCCTCCCCCACCCCTCCTCCTTACACCCTTGCTCCACCCTGTACAGTTTTTTTTCCTAGAACAGTTCAAGGATTATTTGAAGAAAATGAAAAATCTCACTAAATAGCCAATTGTCTATTTCCTCAAGGTTAGAAATTTCATCTCAATAACATTTAATTTGTATTTCTAAACTAATACCATTTCCAAGATTGAACAGTCCCAAAGGAAAAAGAAAATTAGCACTAGTTTTAATCTTCTGGGACCAAGTGACATCTTTCCCCTTAATACTTGACTGTCATCGCAGTTTGAAACTTCTCCCTGAAACTCTTTACTAAAATCAACTCCATGGTCATTTATGTTCAACAAAATGTTAATATTCTTAGATTCTGTCCCCAAATCATACCCTCACTGCATGTCCTTCAGGAAGAAGCATCCTTCCCCTGTTGCCCCATGGAAAGAGGACCCACAACATTCTCCTCTGAGAAGGTGCCATCAAGCAAGGATTTGGGTGTTCAAATCACCAAAAGGATACTCTAGAAAGATGGGTGGCTTCTCTTGGCCCATCTGTAGTATTTCCATTCAGACACTAGAAAAACCATTATTTTTTTCTGTGTCATCCTTATTGCTAGTTATCCCCTATATGCTACTAAGCAACATGACTCCTGGTTTCTAAGTCCAGTTTGGTAAACATTTAGCTGCAAATTAGCACGTGACTAGTTAGTGCTCTTCCACAGAAACAGAAAGATCAACCAACCTCCAAGAAAGCTGTGTGAATTCATTCTTGCTTAAAATGGACAAATTACTCTGTAAACGGTTAACCAGGTTCAACATTTGGGATTTATAATAGTTTACCCAGCAGGGTTGCTGCCACTCTAACATCCTTGTCACTTGCCCAGGTTCTGTCCTTGTCTTGCTTTGCCCTGGCCTGACACATTGTGGGAATATAATTATGAGAACTCTAATAAGGCTTCCTTTGTGTTTATATCATTGCTTTTTACCCAACGATTCTTCAACACGCACACACAAAGCCAGGAGCTCCACCTTGGTATCAGTCTGCTGGCCTCTGAAATACAGTAACAGGAGAGTTAAGACTCATGGACATCTGATAGCACAATTTATTTGCCACCTGTGGCATTGCAGGTCCCTAAGTGATTAGTCTGAGACCAGAGAGGGAGTCAGTGGTGGCAGAATTCAACCTGTTTCACAATAGGCTCTGTCTGAGAAGCCATCTCCAGTCATCCCTGGTTAGACTCTCGATAAACTATTAATTGATAACTATCTGGGACTTTCCACTACAAGGAAATGGCAACACAATAAGCATTCCTTTGCTCTGCACTTCCTTATGAATCAAATCCACTGTAGGATTAACCTTGGAGATAGTTAAAGAGTCCATTTGATATACACTTATTAAATGTGCAGGGAGTTACAAGTGAGAAAACAAAGTAACTGTATGTAGTAAACTAGCAATATCACTGCAAAGAGAGGACCTACATACATGCAAATGATAGTTCCAGACAGTAGACAATTAAACACTAAAACTGGCCATTCACTTAATGGGTGTCATAGGCTTCCCAAGAAAGGGCAATGAATGGGACCTGCAGAGTTCTGGGAGGATTCACAGAGAGTGGATTAAGATCTGGAATTTAAAGAATGATTCATCCCTTCAAACCTGTGTAGTGAGCTGGGGGACAAGATAGGCGTTCTAGCCAGGAAGTGCTACTATATGTAGCATGTTTTTGAAAGAGGTTAGATACAATGTGGATTGCTCAGATTGAGAATGAAAGAGAGAGAGAAAGAAAGAGAAGGGAGGAAGGGAGGAAGGGAGGAAGGAAATAAAGCTGCCAAACCCTTTACTTTGGTGAAAGGAAATCCAGAAGCTGTTAGTGTTTGTCTGGAAACATTTAGGTCCACAGTGTCCAGGCATTTTTCTGAACATTTTGGAGAATTTCTGTTTTACCCTGTGTGCACAATTTGGCTAAATCAAGAGAGTTGAAGAGTGTTAGGATATTGCTTTCTCTTTTCTGCATTGCACAAATTTGGAATTGATCACCAAATTTGAAATTTTTGAGAGTTCTAGAGAGAAACACTAAACTATTGTCAAACCTTTGCAAATGAGGAGGTAGCATCTGACAACACTTTACCTTGTCAGCAACTTAAGACCTAGCCATGATACAGATATGTTTCAGGTCATTAGTTTAGAAAATTAAATCAGTTCTGTACCAAACCACAGCCTCGGCCTATTATTTAATTACCAAAGTAATGCTTTGTTATGCTTAAGAACAAATTCTGAAGCTTTCCAAAGATTTCATGCTTTCCTTCCTAGTCATACTCTCCCTCCCTCTATTCTTTTCTCTCTAAGGTGGAAAATGGGAGGGAGGAGGAGAAGAAGGAGGTGGCTATGGCTATGACTTACAGTACCTCTGGGTAGAAAAGGAGAGGCAGGTCAGATGGGCCCCTTGTTCACAAGGGATCTGTGAATTGGTCATCTGGTCTCTTTCAAGTTGTTCAGGGTCTGGTGCAGACCCAAAGACCTGATTCTTCTGTTCAAGCGTGACCTCTGCTTTGAGCATCTCTTGTGACCCCAGGAGGCTTCCTTCCCATGCAGAAATCAAGGCACAAAACCGCAACGCCCCCCTCTTCCTACCAGGCTATCCTGCAGACTGGAGAAATGGGAAGGTTGCTATCTTCTGGAGTCCTAAAAGAGAAGTCTTCTCTGCTTTAGGTATTCCCTCCACCTGTTCAAACACCTCTCAAGCACAAAGGTCATTTCAGCAGGCACTTCTGTGCTTCGCTCCACCCCCCACACACACACACACACCAGGAAGGACAGGACTCTTACTCTGGATAGAGGCATGCTGTCAGCCTTCCCCATAAAGGGTTAAGTGCACGTCCTTGCTCTCCTGGGAAGTGTGCTGCTTCTCTATATGTGGGAAGAACCAATAATTTTGGAAGAAGAAATTTCCATTTTTTTTTCTTGAAAATTCGCTCTCAAAACAATGGCTTTTAAAATAGATATCCTTTTCAACACAAGAAGTTGAATACTACCTGGACTGAAAAATTCTGATGGTTTTGTCCAGTGTATCCCACCTGCTATTTCTTATTCCTCACACACACACACACACACAGACACACACACACACACACACACACACACACACACATCCTTTGAGCATACCTGTGGCCAAAGGAGAAGCCAATGAAGTCTGAAAGTGAGAAGAAAGCCCATTCATATTTTCCAAAGTTCTAAATGACATTTGAAAAATAAGTTAACAAACCTTCCTAAATTCACCAATCCAGCCCCAAAGAGATTTCTGAGATTATGTGAAAACTTGGCTCCCATGGTCATCCAAAATACCTACGTGTTTTCTGTAGCATGAAAGCAGCATAGGAAATGGTACAAATCATTTGGAAAGAATGTGTTCCTTCTGCAGAATGGGCCCTTTCCTTTCCAGATCCAAATTTTACTTTTAGGCCCTTGTTTATGTTCTAAAATTTTTTTTAGTACTAGGAGCACAATAGCCACCAAGACTTATTTTTAGAAAGAACACCACCACCTATATTTGAAGACTCTTTTTACCCTGCTTTACCAAAAGAGACTTACCTATTCCATTTAATTTGATTCATAGGCTATCATAAACACCTGGTTCACAGCACTTTGGTCATTACTAGTGACTAGATAACCACAATCCATAGACAATCTGGATAAATGAGCCAATCCCTCTGTATTGAATTGTGTTCATCCAAAATTAGTATTTTGGAACCCAAATCCTTAGTATGACTATTTGGAGATGGAGCTTTTGAGGAGGTAATTAAGATTAAAGAAGTCATAAGGATAGGGTCTAATCTAATAGCACTGTGGCCTTAGAGAGATATCACCCTCTGAGTACCCTTACCAAGGAAAGGTCAAGTGACGGCACAACAAGAAGAGGGCAATCTGCAAGCCATGAAGAGAGCCCTCGTCACAAACCAAATAGGTTGTCACTTTGATCTTGGGTTTTCCATTTTCTAGAACTGTGAAAAAAAAAATTCTGTTGGTTAAGTTTACTATGGCAGCCCTAATAGTCTCATACACCCACCAAGAGGAACACTGTTAGTAAGAAAGTTCTACTTAGCATCATCTTCCAAAGCATCGCTAACCTCTAAGTAGAGTTGTGTGTGCATGCATGTGAGTGTGCACATATGCACATATACCTGCAGATATGCATGTCTGTGCAGCCTGTGTGTAGAGAAGAGAGGATGTTTTGCTCAGAAGGATGCTCTTGGATTTGTAAACATGTTCACCAAAAGTAAGCTTTCATAGCTTCCATGTGTTTATTTTAGTTGATTGAAAGAAAGAATAGAGCAGTTTCTTGAATAGAATACGGGCTAGCTGGGTTTCAGTTGCTCACAGCTCTTTCACAAATAATCTCTATGAATTTTGGATAATTGGAGCTAACAAAATGAAACTTGCTGTTATTTACTCTCACACTGGGTGTTGACGAGAGAATCATTCATTTATTTAAAAAAGAAGCTAACAGTTGGGGCAGGTGAGAAGGAATGCTTTCTTTTTTGCCTTCAGTTAAAAATTAAAAACTTGTATACTGTTGTCCATTTGCTAAGAATTATTCCCATCTGCTGCTTCTGCAAATTCCTGACGATGTGAGGAGGCAGAGTCAGGCTGCTTCTGTCCTCATGGAAGCATTCTTTGAACTCTCTGTGTCTCAGATTTCTTTTCTGTAAAAGAAGGAAAATAATGGATCCTGTAGGATTGTTGAGAAGATGAGATGAAATGGTATCTGTAAAGTCCACAGTTCAGTGTCTGGTATATAGTAGAAACTCAGTCAATGACAGCCATGTTAGCTTTATCCACACTGATATTTTTATCTCAGCTGTTCTTTCATAAATGTAAAAGCTAAGTTTCAGAGCAATCAAGATCCTGCTTAAGGTCAGACAGCTAATCAGAGATAGACTCAGGATTTGATTTCAGATGCCTCTGACACCAGTCTTTAAATCCTCCCTACCTTCTCCTGTCTTCCAGCCATTGAGATATGGCATCAGGCTCTCACAGCACAGAGCTGGAAAGTGCTCAGTGGACAGGAACTACTGACTGACTCAGTGAGTCCTTCCTTACTAGAAAAGAATTGGACCATTTGTCTTTTTTGGAGAGTGCAGCTTGGATCACTGTCTTGGAACAGCACAACTGAGCTGTCTTAACCTTTCTTTGTCTTGCTTAGGGCGTATCTTCTCCTCCTTCAATGTTGATAATCAGAAGAAATGGCAACAAAATGAAAAGGCTAAATAAACATTTTCTGTAAAGACTCATGCAAGAAGGGATTTTTTCCTTTTCAGAAAATATTTGATAACAACATCTCAGACCGACTTTTTGATGTTACTTTCCCACCATTTGGACTAGATGAAAGTGTATGACTCATGGAAATGACCGAGGCAGGAAACAGAATGAGTCACCTTGCCCATTTGGATCTTCTGGCCATGATGCTTCCCAGGATCAACATACCCAGAGGGCTGGCCTGCCTTATGCCACCTGCTTCAGCTGCTTCAGGAGATGCAGGGGCTCCCAGAAAATGAATGTGTTGCAGGAAGAGAGAGAAACACTGCAACTTCGAGGAGTTGTCCTGTAACTCTTCCAAAAATTTTCTGCTATCAGTTTAGAGGTTTCTTGTTCACATTTCATCACTTTCAAGTCCTGAGCAAACCCCCACTACAGCTTATCACTCCCTAACTGTGGACACACACTTGAAAGAGTTGCCAACCCTGGTGCCCTCCTCCCTATTCAAGCAGTCTAGAGCTCTTGGATTGTGCATCTTTCCAACAGATAAATCTCTGCATCTTTCAGTGTTGTTATTGCTTTATTGGAATCTGTCCAGCACGTGACACTCTGGAACCAGAGTGTCCCCAATTAAGCCCACATTTCTGGGCTGAATCTCTGGGAGTTGGAGGGTGAGCTGCTGCATCCCTCAGCCCACTATACCACAGGCCTTTTGAAACTTTATTTTGAATCACATTTAAAGCCAAGGCTCCTCATGCATTTCCTTTGAATGGGTCTCTCTCTCTCTCTCTCTCTCTCTCTCTCTCTCTCTCTCTGTATGCCTTTTCTTTCTGTTCACTCTTTATTTTTCTCAGTGTAAACTTCGATGCCTGGTGACCTTGAGTTTGAATCCCTGCATCCCCAATTATTTAGCTTGTTGACCTCAGGAAAGTTAGTCAATGCATTTGACTCTTGGTTTCCCCATGTTGATAGGATAGAATGATTCCCATTTCTTAGCATTGGGTAAAGATTTAGAGATAGGCAACACAGGTAGGGACAGCTGATGGTCTTCAGTCCAACTTGCTAAATCCATATGAGTCAATGACTTCTTTTTTCCCAGGAACAATTCCTCTACCCCTACCCAAGGTGATTTTAAAAGAACATCCCACTTGTGTTCTCTCACAAGAGATCTCTCAGTATTTTTGTCTCCATGTTCACCAGGATCGATTCTGTTGCTATTCAAGTCTGACTCACCTGAGAACTATATTTGCAGCATATTTCCCTCGTCCAAATCCATGATAACAATGAAAACCAAAGTTAGTTCTGTTGGCCTATTTTACAAATGCTCTTAAAACTTCTCTCCTCAGAATTTATGTAATTTATATAAAAATCCAAACATGTGAATTGAAAAGTGCAAGAAAAGCTGCCATTGTGAGCATAAGTAATTTTTTTTTTAACCAGAAACATCAAAATACCCTCAGGCGATTTTAAAAACATAATACTTCAAGTTCTGCTCACTTAATAAAAAAGCAAACAAAAAAGGTAAATCTCTCAATATAATGCTGTACTTTCATTCTGTGTTAATTGACCTTAAGTATGTTTATATTTATTCTTTCCACCTCTTTAGAGTGTTAAGAGGTTTGCAAACAGTTTGTTTAATTGTAAATTTGGCCATCTATTTCCTTCTTTTTAGAATGGAATACAAAACTCTAACACTGTACTCTTGGGTATTTATAGACAAGGTTCTCCAAGGAGTGAAGCAGTTATACTAGCCATTTAAAGCCCACCCACCAGCTCGCCTTTCAATATAACTTGCTTTTCCAAATTCCAATTGTGGAACAATTTCAAGTCCAAGTAAAAGAACCACAAGGGGACTATATTGAAATCTATATTTTATTTAAGGTGATTTTTTTTTAACAGCCATGCCAAATCTACCTACCCTACTGTCCCAAAGAGGCAGTGATCCACAGTAATGAAGTAGATTACATTTCCATTAACTGTTCTGCTACCAACCTAAGGGCTATTCTCTTTGCTTCAGACCTACATTCTGTGAAGGGCTCTTTGTCTACAAAAGGTTTTTAAAATTTCCAGCCTAGCAAGCATTATTAATCCCAGAAAGAAAAAGAAAAATAGTTTTTTTCATTTTGATTGAGAACCATTCTATTTCAGAACATGAATTATGATTGAACCGAAAGTAAAATATCTTATTTCATTCATAATTAGACATTGGCCATGACTTCTGTGGAGAAAGAGTATTTCAGGTCAAGTTGGTTAGCAGTTTTCACTGTGATGTAATCTATCATCTAATAACAATCCATTGCAGTTCATTGTTGCTATTAACATTTTAGTGACAAGATATGAAATTGATTTATTGTCAGATATTAATGATAATCAGTAATATCTGATCTGCGTGGTAATCATCACAGAGATCAGATAATGCAAATGCAACTGTAGAAGTCTTTAGGGAGCAGGCAGCTCAGGAATGAAGCAGGCTACATGATTAACTGCAGATTGTACCTCTAAGCTAAGTGACAGTTCCTACTTGATTTGGCCATTTAATGTCAAATGGAAATGTAAGCCCAGAAGATATCTTTGGAGGTTTTGAGAAAAATCAAAAGTACCAGATTTTCCTTTATTGGTGGTCAAATCTTCCCATATTCAATTTTTTAAACTGATTTGATTTTAAAAATATTTTTAGTTATAGATGGACACCCAGAGGCCAGAACTAAATTGTGAGGAGAGAAAGAAATCAATCTTTTTCAAAGCCCATGAGACTTGGGGATTGTTTATTACAACTGTTAGCTGAGTGATTAATAGAGATCGTTGACACTTTCTTCTTTTTAAGGGTCAATAATGTTTGTGAGTCTATTTGATCTTTCAGCAATAAAAGTTCTAAAATTAAAAATACATATATTTTTCAATGCTGAAGAAGTTTAAAAAAGAAAGAATACTAACATTTTATGTCCATTTTTTTAACATTACAAATGGTTGAAGGGTTCCATATCCAGACTGCTTTCATTAAGCAGCTTTACTGCTAGCCTTTTCTGGGATAAAGCATGCTGACACCAAAGACATGGCAAGTTAAAGAGGTGTCCATGCTCACAGCCACACCCTCAGGCCCTTCTCCCCATCAGACTGTCTTCTATATTTACGATTGACTTAAAATCCCATGGCTTCTTGCATAGCCAGAGTGGCCATGTGTTGAGTAGAATTATGGTACTTCCTCCTTCCCTCTCCTGTAGTTCAGTTTTTCTGTCTCCATCTTCATAAGTTTGAGATTCTTGAAACTCCTATTTTTAACATTCACCCCTGATGGAAATATTACTGCACTAGAACATTTCACATATTCTTATTTAAAAATCATTTCCTTGTTTGGAAACTTGAATAATTTCTAAATCAGAAAGACATGCATGAAGAGCAAATAGGGAAAATAGTGCAGATTACAATTTTATGACCCCTTTGTTCTCAGAGGAGAATTGCTTTTCCAACAATGGTTAAGTCCATGGGAACATAATAAAGTAAAAATTTTAAAATAGTGTATGCATGTGTTTATTTATTTATTTACAGGATCAGAAATTACAGGCTGAAATTCAGTAGTGATTAATTAAATTAAATTAAATTCAGTGTATTATTTGGGATTAGTCCCAGTGCCAAATGGGATGCTAAGAAAGCAGAACAGAGCAGTAACCGTCTTCTTATCAGTCACTGTAAGTTAGACCCTTGGTGCATGTCACATTAGCTCTGGTCCACAGTGCAGAAGAAAATGCTTTAGTTGGAAGTTAGAGAAGAAGCATAAATTTGATTAAAGGGAATAACAAGACCCACTTACCGAAAGAAAATCTGTGAAACACCTAAGCCACAGTTTCCAAGGGGCTTATATTAAAGGGCTTTGCTTCCTCTTCAGGCTGGGAGGGAAAGAAAAAATGACTCAATTTCCACTCTTTGGAAACTTGAGTTAGATATGAGTCAAAGAGTGCTGGAGTGCTCCTCCCCATCTCTGAAGAGCATATCTTTAATAATGTGACTGAATTTTCTCTGCTCACTGTGTTGCTCACCTAATTCAACTTATATTCTACTTCCTCTAAGAATATGCCTGTCTCTCTCTAGATAGTTGTGCCTTACCAAAAGTGACCTGCCTCCTCTCCTATTCAATGTTAATCCAGATGTGGGCAGAAATGACAATGTAGGCCTGCAAAAAATTAAAAACAATCAGAATAAGGGTTAGGGTTGTGACTTGGTGGTAGAGTGCTCGCCCAACTCAGGTGAAGCACTGGGTTCAATCCTCAGCACCACATAAAAGTAAATCAATAAAAAAAAGTCATTGTGTCCACCTACAACTAAAAAAAAATTTAAAAATCAGAACAGTGACAATACTTCTTGATTTTTAAGTATACTTTATCATCACAGTGGATGCTCAGCATGACCCTACACAGTAAAGCTTATGAAGAAAGCACCATTATTGATACTTTTTTTTATGGTGAAGAAACAGGCATGGTCAGATTAATTAATTTTTCCCATTGTCCCAGATGTGGAACACCTAAATTTAAATACATATAAATAAATATAAAACAATACACAGGCTTATTATGTTTTTAGAGGCCTATTCTTTTGAGATAAATAAAGGGTGAAATGATTAGAGCATTTGAAAATATTTTTAAATTTATCATGAAAATAGCATAAATTTTGCTGTGAAATTCACTTCTAAATATTCAACTGAACAAAATATTATGTTCGTAACTGATATGTATGTAATATAAAACATGAACTCAGGAAAGTATTTTCTAGAACTATATGTCATTTTAATATGAGGAATGCACTGTGTTTCAAGTTGATGGTGGAAAATAGTTTAAATAGGACACTGGGACAATATGCATAGTAATGTGCAGTGGAACTGCCTGAATGTTCTGGGCCCCAGATATGATGCCCACCTTCCCTCATTACTCTGTCTCTGAACATCAAAATTCATCTTTGCCCCTCTACTATGCCTTGAATTCCAAGAGGCTAACCTCTAAGGACCATGTCAACAGGTTGTGGTTTCCTGCTGGACTTGCCCAGTGCATGGTCAGAAATGAGAGAGGCGATCAGGGCATTTATTCTCTGTGATCCTGTCACATGCTGCAAGTTGGCTGAGGTTGAGCCCCGACCCAGAGCCATAGCTCCTTCTGCTTCCGTGCTCACTGGTTTTGCTAGCAGCTGATGATAACAAAAAGTGGGTAAAAATTGGCACCTCTGACCCTTATGCCAGAGTGTTTCACCACACCTGGTTAATTCCCATTAGCCTCTCCATACCTTTGTAAAGTCTTCCTTCTTTCTATTCGTTTCAAATACCCATGCCATTCATGTCCTGTGGAGCCCTGGCTAGCACACTGCCCTTGAGAAGCAGTCTCTCTGAAAGCTACATGAATAAGTAAACAATATTTTATGCCTAATGCTATAATAAAGACAAACTAAGAGTACAATTGATACATAGGTGGGTATTTCTGGTTATCTACTCCTGCACTGCTGTCTGACAAACTCCAACGTGTGGCTACTTGAGATATTTGTTAATAAGTTCTGACCTGGGTTTCTGTACTTTTCCACTCATTATTGTGACTTTTGTGCTCATCAAGATCAAACAAATCAGTGGAGCAGAAGTATTGAAGGTAGTAATAAAGTGTTTTATGTAAACCGCTTTGACTATAATACATAAATGTCTACATTATCCTAGAAATACACAGGAAATGAGTATGCGATTTGAATAAATATTTTATGAGTGATCAGATTATTATTTTTTACTTTGCCTTGCCATACGTGTGAAGAAAACATGTTCAAGCATTAACACTGGAAAAAACTGGGCAATTGTTGAATGAATATTCTGAAGATAAGAATATTGAAGCACCTGACATCACAATTCCACTGGATGTAAATAATTCAATTGACAGTGATGATTCCATTAATACTGCTGCTGATGAAATTGCTGATCAATAGTGAAAAAAAAAAACTCCAGGCCCTCTTGAATTACATACTGAAAAATCTGACCTTGCTGCAGAAATGGATGTTACTACTGTTAATACTCCTACCTGTTCTTGGGGCAAACAAACAAACAAAAATTAGGTAACTGGCTTTTTAGGAATTGGGTGCCAACCTACAGACTGGGTGAAATATCCAGAGAAGTCCAGAAAGATCAAGTCATTTTCTAAGGATTGAGAAATCACCCAGAGATATCTCAGATCAGAGGAAAAGCAAGGGCCAAACAGAAATTAAGTACTTATAATTGGTTTTGGTATTATCACATCAAAAAGTTGGCCTTTATAAGTCTGTCGGTTATGGGTGGTATATTTTCCTTGATTTTTTGGACTCTGGTTTTTCATAGCTTTAAGGAAGGATTTCAGCCGATAGAAAAATAAGAATTATCAGGTGACTGGCTTGTTTTGAGGCCAGAGGACTTAACTGGGCAGAGGATCCTGGGTGGTACTGGAGGCAGAAGAGACAAGGAAAAGAAGGGGACTTGGGTGTGCCCTCACTTGGGTCCTAGAGGGAAAGAGAAGCAGTGGGATCACCCATGGTTGGAGCAGAGGAAGTCGAAGTAGAAGAACCCTGAGGGGAGG
Organism: Urocitellus parryii; assembly: GCF_045843805.1. Classification (NCBI taxonomy): domain Eukaryota; kingdom Metazoa; phylum Chordata; class Mammalia; order Rodentia; family Sciuridae; genus Urocitellus; species Urocitellus parryii. The sequence continues at coordinate 43,887,174 of NC_135531.1, read as the reverse complement.
GAGACACTCAGGTCAGACACTTGTTGACCTACAAGCCACACAAAAGCCATTGTCCCTGGTGTGTTCATCTGCACAAACCTTGGGGGGCAAGGCCAGTCTTCCCCTTTTCATCCACACTCAGCCTTTCATCAGAACTGAATTGTGTCACAGGAGCTCTAACCCCCCACCCCGTCACACTCATCAGAGAAGTGGATCCTCCAAGCAGGGACCTCTTCAAGAATCAGAAATAAGAAGGCGACTCAAAGTTTAGAAAAAATGCCAACTGGATGGTGGGGCCATAAGCAGTGCACGTTAACCTTAAAGTCACAGGGTATTAGTTTCCTAACACTGCTCTTTGTCAAGAGGGACAACTACTCTATGTCTTTTTGCATTTCCAGGCAAATTCACAATCAACTCCTCAGTTTCCACACAGACACACAAGCTGCACACATAATCACGTGAATTTTGATTGATATTATGTTAATGAATAGGTCTGGACTTTGCAAACTTTTCTCTAAAGGGTCAGAGAAAATGTTTGAAGTTTTCAGGGGACAAGCAGCCGTGGAGGATAGGTAAATTTGAATGGGTATGATTATGTCCAATAAAACCTTAGTCACAAACAGGTAGGGAGCTGGATTTGACCTATAGACCATAGTTTTTAGTCCCCATTATAGATCATTTGGCATCTTCACCATAATGACTCTTCCAATTCATAAATATGATATGTCCCTTTATTTTTTTTAGGTCTTCTTCTATGACTCAGCAATGTCTTGTAATTTTCAGGGTAGAAGTATTATACATTTTTGTTAAATATGTGCATATTTTTGTTATCTTAAATGGATTAAAATTGTCTTTATGTTAACAAAGTGTCTTTCAGTGAAGTCTGTTTCAGGGAGCATGAGAATTTATGTTGTTTTTTATTGTCAAGAATACAATTAATATTTTGGTTACTAAGCAATGTTCAAAAATAGAACTTGAATGAAATTAAAAAATCAATTTGTATCATTTACTCTTAAAATCACATTGATCTTTTTTCCCCTCTGCCATTTAGTATTTCCAAATAAAGACTTGGTGAAAAAGCACCTCTGAGGAATAGAACATAGAGAATTAAAATGACCAAAGATCAGCTCTTCACAGGTCACTCTGAGGGAGGAAAAGAATGGCTATGTATTTTATTTTAAATGGCTTTCTCAAACAAAACGTAAGTTTACCATCTTAATTTTATTTTGCTTAGAACTGTCTTAGATTGAATTTGTAGGATATGTTTTATTTCTGGGTACCCACGAAATTTTGACACTACAAGTTCTGAAAGTGAAAATAAACTATGAGGAGTACTCAGTGCAGTGTCTGTACAGATGGTGTGGTGATGAAGAGTGGGTTCTGGTGTTCCAGAGCTCTGGGTTCCATTCCTGGCTCTGCCACTTGCACACTTTGAGAGCTCAGGCAGATCCCTTCAACCTCCTATGTCCCTAGCTTCCCTGTGTATTATTGCCTGCTCATAAAGTCATGGTGTGTGTTCAATGAGATATGTGTACAATTTTTCAGACAGTCCTAAGAGCATAGAAAATACTTATTTAAAGATAGCAACTACTCTGCATTATAATTCTAATTATTATGGAGATGATATTGGTAATAATGATGGTGATGTTTATGGTAAAACTTATGTATATGGAAAGTGTGCTCTGACTTCCCTTAAAATACACAAACCAAACAAGTATCTTCAGATAGGAAAAGGATGGGTGAGTAGAAATGGGAGAAGTTGGTGGTGTAGAAGCAAACAAACAATAATTCTTCCCTATTAAGACTTAGCCTGAAAAAGGAAGGCCTAGAAAATGATAACAGAATCCAGTCTGAGACTCTTTCTATTCCACATTCATCCACAATAGGAAGAAATAGAAATCTTGTTTAAGGGTCTCTGCTTCTGCTTCCTTGGATCCCAAGAACACTGTCTCTGTTTCATGTCAAGGTCCAAAATGAAGACTCTAAGACTTCCTAAAATGTATAGAATGGTGGGCTTTCCAGGAGCCAGGATTTCCTCCAGCCAGTATTAGAGTAGCTGACTGTGGTGATGTATACCAGTAATTCTAGCTACCTAAGGGCGGGGAGGTGGGGCAGTGCGGGGGGGCGGGGGGGGGGGTGCTGAGGCATTGAAAGTTTGAGGTCAACCTGGGCAACTTACAAATACAGAGACCCTGTCTGGGTGGTGGGAGGAGAAAAGACTAGGGATGTTGCTCAGTGATAGAAGGTCCCTGGGTTCCATCCCTTGTACTGCACAAAAGAAGGAGGAGAGGAGGAGGAGGAGGGAGAAAAAGAAATGGAGAGAATGGGGGAATTGTTGATCCTTTGGGCAGAATCAACAATACACAAAGACTACCAGTTAAATATGAATGGGTTAAAGGAAGGCAGCACATTTCAAATAGTTTTTACCTCACAGGAAAAGCAGTGAACAAGATTATATTTTATGTAGATAAATTTAGCCCCTTTTAATATGAAAAATGACCTGCCATGTAACATAAACAATTTTTCGTACAACCACTTTTAAAATGTATATCCATTTATCTTTCATCATATTTTATTACTGCTACATTTTGTTATAAACACTATGAGCAGAATCATTTACAAGGCAAAAGAGTCAAGAAAGTAGCACTTATTCATGAGAGGCTGTGATGAAACACTGGTACTAACTGTGTGTGTGTGTGTGTGTGTGTGTGTGTGTGTGCATGCGCAGAGTTTCTCATTTTTCTTTGCCTGCCCTAAACTATTTTAGGTGAATGAATTTCCTTATGTCAAATTTCTATCAGAGTTCTTTATTATTCCTTCAGGACTCAGAGTTCTTTCCTCTCTAAGTAAAGGGGTGTGCCAAGCCTAGTATTTGATACATTCAATATATTTAATTAAAGTGTCTTTAATGGAATTACATGGACCTGAGTGTCTGGGGACCTGAGAAAAGTATCCTTTCATCAGCCAGTCATTTTGTGTCCTACACACTCAGGATCAAGTCAACAAAAATCTTGACAAGGCTACAAAGTGCTAGCTCTTCATGCCTCCCACCCAGTTTCCACAATATCTTAAAAATAAATAAAAAGCCCATGGCCATCTCTGAGCCCTTTTTGGCAGGTACCATGATGCTTCTTGGTGTGCCTTGCCTATGTGTCTGAAATACCTTCACCTTCTGTGGCACTCTGCAAGCTTGATGCATTTGCAGGCAACTCCACAGCTTCCAAAGTTCTCTTATTCTCCTCCAGAACCTTGGGGCTTGCCCAGGAGAATCCTGAGAATTGGCTCCTGACACCTGTTCTATTTTCCCATCACCCACTTCACTTTTGGCAGGTTTTTACTGAATGCCTACTATGTTCTAGGCATTATACTAAGCACCAAAGATATATATATATATATATACATCTTGTTCCCTGCTCTCAAGGATATCACAGAGTAGTGGAAGTAAACACAAAATCAATTGCTTTGATATAATACAAGTTATTGTATAGGTGGATATATCTAAATCTGGAAGGCAAGGAGGTTAAAGGAGTGTTTCTCAGAGAAGGTGATGGTTGAGAGATAGAGGAATTTTCCAGATAGAGAAGGGGAAGGAAGAAGGAGAACATTATAGGCAGGGAGATGGGTGTGCAAAAATGCCTACAGGTAATTGGTGCAACCAATCTAAAAAATAGTATGGAGATTCCTTGGAAAATTTGGAATGGAACCACCATTTGACCCAGCTATCTCACTCAGCATGGGAGCATGGGAGGAATAGATGAACTTTAGATAGGGCAAAGGGGAGGGAGGGGAGAAGAGGGGGTAGTGGGGTAGAAAAGATGGTGGAATGAGATGGACATCATTATCCTTAGTACATGTATGAAGACACAAATGGTGTGACTCTACTCTGTGTACAACTAGACATGAAAAATTGTGCTCTATATGTATAATATGAATTGAAATGCATTCTGCTGTCATATATAACAAATGAGAATAAATAAATAAATTCCTGCAGGTATTTAACTGGGATTGTATTGAGGAAGTGTAAGTAACTATGATTGAATGAAGAAAGATTTAAGGAATGAAGGGAAATGAAAATAACATGCAGCTGCTATGCGGATTACATGCCATATGGGAGGTGATCACAGGCAACTTTATTTTTTCCTACCAATGGCTCTTTCAAATGCACTAGGTGGGGTGAGTGATTTCCTCCTTCTCCTGAAGGACATGGGTTTGAACATCATGATTTCATGTCTTTGCTCATTCCTAGGCAAAGGACAATCAAAGCCACACTAAGTTCCCAGTGATAGTCTTTACTGGGAAATTGGAATGTCTGGTCCCAGACACTTTCAAAGCTTTAAAACTCACGGAAAGGGGAACTTCTCTGCACTCATCATGCCTAGTTATCGGCAGCTTGCCTCTTGCAGCAGTGGTGTCAATGACATTGACTTTGGTTCTCTCTGCTTCCCACCTCCTCCCCCATTTACTAGCTTCTGCTTGGGGCCCAGTCAGGATTGGAAGGGGCATGGCAGAGAGAAGCAAAGGCAGAGCGATTCTTACCTCACCAGGTAGCACTGCACTTTTGGGTTCAACAGAGACTTATAGTTGACTCTTTCCAGGAACATTTTCATGGATTCTTTGGAGCTTTACATCACTGGGATTCTTCCCTATGTTATCTTAATTCAGTCAGATGTATCTCCATTCTGATAGGTGACCTTATTTTGAAAAGAACTCAGCCAGGACCCACTGGCTAGTCCTTATACAATACTCATAAAACCTTGTTCCCATTCCACTGTGTCTGTCAGTATAGGTCTGACCCATTATAGCTCTCTCTGTCCTATTTCTGTCTATGAGTCCCTTATGTTATGCAGGCAGCAGCCCTTTGTGCCCCTCAGGTACAGAATCTCTGTTATATTTCATGAAATTGCCCTGCTATGTGATGAATTATCTTTCCCCAAAATATTTGCTAAAATCCTAACCCAGGCACTCCAGATACAACCTGATTTAGGAATGAGTAGGTTGGGGATGCAGTTAGTTTGGACAAGGTCAGACAGAAGTAAAGTAGACCCTTATTCCAATATGTTTGATGCCCTTACAAGAAGAAGAGAGATACCCAGGAAGGAGAAAGCCATGTGAGGCCAAGGCCATACAAAGCAGAGACAGAAATGGGAGTGATCCACGGGGCTGTTTCTTGCAGAGAAAACTTTGGGGGCTGTGGGGCATTCACCGGCCAGCTGGCTAAATAAAGACTCTTCAATTTGGACAAAATAAAATAAAAAGAAAGAAAGAAATGGGAGTGATCCAGTAATGTCAAAGATTGTTGTCTGTCACCAAGAGCTAGGAGAAAGACATGGCACAGATTCTCCTGCAGAGCCCTCAGAAGAACACCTCGATTTATTTCATTATCAACCCAACAATGCATGTATTCAGTAAAAGTATCAAAACATGAGCTGAATCGGTAGATATAAATACATGGTCTTGGTGAGAAAACTGGGGTAGTAGAGAAGAAGCTGGGAAAAAGAACAATATAAGTTTTCTCTTGTCAATGTGAAGGAAACTTTCCAAAATGTAAATAGTTTGAATTTTGAGTAAAGGACACTTAGTTGTTTTTAATCCTATGCACATTTAAAATTATTTTAAAATATGCTTATTTTGTCTTTCATATTACAAATGGACAGCATTTAATAATTACTCTAACAATGGTATGGAGGATAAGTTAGAACAGACAGGAAATAAAGGAAAGGAGACCAGGTGAGGGCTACTAAGAGTAGCAGAGAGATAGGGTGTATGAAGATCTGCCCTAAGATGATGACCCCCGGAAGAGACAAAGAGGTGATCATGAGCAACTCAGAAAGGCTACAGGTCCTGGCCACTGAGACAACAGGGGAAGAGAGGGTTGTGAGAAGGTGAGCTCAGGGATGATGCCGAGTTACCGTCTTGGGGAACTGGCAAGTGGTGGTTGGGTAGCTTCTGGCAGCTACTGATTTACTGTCACTATAGATTTGCTTCCATCTTCTAGAATTGGATACAAATGGAATGCAATATACGCTCTTTTCTGTATGTGTAATTGTCTCAACATAATTATTTTAACACTGATCTCCGTTGTGTATATGAACAGTTCTTTTCTTACTATCACTGAGTAGAATGATAAGTTTTATTGACTGTGGATCATCCACAAGTGTCCTTCCTAGCCTCTCCCTGGCATGCTGCCACACAATATTTACTGCCCCCTCACCTGCCCACTGCCATCCCAATTCTGAATCAGAAGCTGTTTTGCTCCCCCAAATCCTCTTGTCACCATCTGATGGACAGTCATAATGTGAGAGTGATTTCCTGGTGGATTGTAAAATGTTACATTAACTAAATATTAAGTGAGTGATGCTCCTCAGGGGGATTAAGTGAGGTCATTTTCACAGCCACATCTAAAAAATTCTCTGATTTTTCTGCTTCTGCTTAGTTCATGGTTCTACAAATGAATTAGTACTTGAAATATGAATTTGTTAAAGACAGAAAGATGAACAGTCTTAGGGATGCAGGACTACTGACTCACCTCAATGACCATGTTTGGGGTTGGCCTCATAGTCATCTTTTGGTTGGCCTATGCAGATAATAAAAAACAAACAAATGATCAAATGAATATCCATGGTCTTAGTTTCACATCCTACATTTCATGGTTCTCAGAGCTACTGTAAGGCTCAGATCCAATGGGTATCCCAAGGACTCCAGTGTTGCCTTAGAAAAATGACTGGTCTGCCCAAACAAGATCTGGGAAGACTGCTGACAACCGATTTCAGGAAACAGGTACTTTCACAGAGTTACAGCACAAATTCCCAAGGGAAAGAGAAACCCTGAAAGAGAGTTGTTTTTAAAAGCTGTTTAATGATTGAGTACCATAAAATGCTTTCACTTTGCAGGATGAAATTGCACTACCTAGAAATGTCTGAGTGACATTTAGAGTTGACAGTAATGAGGACTGGTTTTTAGTTTAAAAAAGGGGGGGGGTTATTTTAGTGGTTTAGTAATTGCTAGACTTTCTGAGACACATCTCCCTTTTTGTATTTGTAACTGTGTTAAGGAAAGAAAAAAGAACAATACAAAGAGGAAGGAAGGAAGGAAGGAAGGAAGGAAGGAAGGAAGGAAGGAAGGAAGGAAGGAAGGAAGGAAGGAGGGAAGGAAGGAGGGAAGGAAGGAGGGAAGGAAGGAAGAGGGGTGGGTAGGTGGGTCAGCTGGTTTCTTATTTGGTTGTCTGTTTCCAAAGGCTCCTGCATCATTTTAAAAGCTAACAGTAATTGCTCTCTCCCTATGGGCCAGGCTTTGTGCTAAGTGCACGTTGATTCATTTCACCTTTACAGCTATTTGGGGCATGCAGTACAGTTCCCTCTTCTTATACATTAAAGAAAAACTGAAGCTTGCCCAAGGTCATTTGATTTAGTCAGCTTTTTCACCACTGTGACCAAAAAGCCTGACAAGAATAATTTTAAAGGAGTAAACGTTTATCTGGGGGCTCACAGTTTCAGAGGTCTCAGTCTATAGACAGCTGGCTCCATTCCTCATGCTCAAGGTGAGGCTGAACATCATGGCTGTAGGGTGTAGTGGAGGAAAGCAACTGAGAACATGGCACCAGGAAGTAGAGAGAGAGCTCCACTCTACAGAGGAAAATATATACCCCAAAAGTATGCCCCCAATGTCCCACCTCCTCCAGCCACACCCTACCTACCTACAGTTAATTTCTATCAGGGGATTAATGCACTGATTAGGTTAAGAATCTCATAACCCAATGATTTCGCATCTAAACTTCCCTGTATTGTCTCACACATGAGCTGGTGGAGACACCTCATATCAAAACCCACAACAGTCACCTAATTAGCAAGTCAGAATTCAAACCGGATGGGTCTATCTTCAGAGTCTAGACTTTTAACCTCTCTCTGGGCTGCATTGCTTCTTATACCTAACTTGGACTCAGAGGTTGGACAAGCAGTGCCTGGAACCCACAGAACCTATAGTGGGAAGATGGGGAAAGCCCCTGGCTAACAGGTATGAGTTACTCATCCTATGAGAAGGCAAAAATCTGAAAGCAGCCTTTCTGTACTCAGATACAAAGCTTCTCCAAGTGAAGGAACATTAAGTGAAACAAAGAGATCAGGCTCTGAAAGAAATGAGTCCCTTTCTCAACACACTAACAGCCAGCTACAAAACCTTGATCAGGTCAGGGAACCTCTCTGGACCTCAGATTCTTTTTTCCTCAATGAGGGTAGATTGGATAAATAGTTCTTTACCTTGATTGCACATAAAAATCATTCAAGGAACTTAAAATTATACCAATGCCCAAACTTCAAGCCACCCAGATTATAATATCCAGAGTTGGGGTACTGGGTTTACTGCAAGAAATGGTTCTCCCTAACTCTCAGAGCTAACATTTTAGTGGGTAAGGAGAAGGCAAAGGCAGACAAGGGTTGCCATATATTTGGTTATATATATTGTCCACCCTCCAAATCCATAGCTTCTGTGTCCTTTTTTTCCTTGGGTCCCATCTAAACCATTCTGTATGCTTAAGTGCAAATGATTTTTAAAAAGACAAACCTGAGTGTATAATTCTCCTGCCTAAACTCTTTCTTGGATTGCTACTGCTGTTGTACTTAACAATAAAATCTAAAATCCTCTCTTGCTCTGGCTCACAGTTGGATTCAACCAACTATGGTTCAAAATATTTGGGGGAAAAAATGGGATCTGTATTAAACAGACATAGACTTTTCCTTGTCATTATTGCCTGAGCAATACAATAAACGGTAGACAATCGGTTTGATAGCATGCAAATGGCATAATTCATTATAAATCAGGCAATTGCTTTACCCCCGAGTCTAGGTGCAGGAGTGCCTTTGGCTTTGTACATGCCATTTTCTACCACCTGGGTTTATTCTGTCCCCCGCAGAGCATGCCGAGCTCTCCAGCCCACATTCCTGCCCTCACTCCCATTGTGTTTCCTCTTCCTTGTCATTGTTCATGCCTCTATTCCCGGGTTTAAGGTGGCCTTTAACCGTGGAGCTCCCATTTCCCATCCTTGCACGGGTTCATTGTGCACTAGAGCATGGTTGGTGAAACACACTAATTGTGCAGGAGTTGGCCAGGCATTGCATTTTTGCCTTTTTGTCCCCTAGTTGAGTGGCGTCCATGGCCTCGGTTCATTTTCTAATGGATGGGTTTCAGCTTCACAAAACCGTCACTTAGATTGGCACTAATTAACCTTTCAGATCCACCATCACCCAGAGGCACAGAATTGCAAGGTCAACAGGAAAATGAACTTCTGTTCACACCTCCAAGGGTGGTCTGGCTTCGGATCATCCAGAGGACAAGGACTAATGGGAAACAGAACTTTCCGCTTCTGTGCTCTTAGACCAGATGTTTCTTGAGAAGTCAGCCTTGGGACACTCAGCTCAGGAGATGACTCCACCCATAGCAGGGTTCGGGCTTGTTAAACTTTCCTCCCTGACCTAGCCTCCCGGTGATGCTCGGTCTCCCCACTCCCCGGCATCACCCTCAGCCTTGACACCATCCTGGTGAAGGAGGTGGCATAGCAAGCCCGTGGTCCCTTTAGGTGTGTGTTTATGGTGCCAAAGTCCTCAAGTCCAGGCAATGACTTAACTGCCATCAAAAGATAAGAAATAAAAATAGCTCAGGGTCACACATATTTTCAAAAGGGAAATCACAGTATAGAAGATGCATTCAGTATAGAAAGTATCCTATAGAAAGTATCCTATAGAAAATATAGTCATATGTATTTCCATTTGATCTTTACAACACCTCAGTGAAGGACCCAGGGCAGGCATTTGCCTTAGTTTATAAACGGAAGCCAAAGAGGTCAGTGACGTTCACAAGGTCCCACAGTCATTTCATGATGGGATTTGGACCTCCAAACGAAATCGTTATGGGTTGCAAATAAAGTCAAGGATACCAAAGCATTCTGAATACTGAGAAGTATTCTACCAATATATGGCATTGCATACTAGTTTCCTGAGGCCAGAGTAGTAAGTGATCACACACCAAGTGGCTTAAAGCCACAAATTATATTCTCACCCAGTTCTAGAGGCCTGAATCTGAAATCCAGCTGGACTATTCTATTTCTGGGGAGGGAAAAAGGGAACCGTTCCTTGTCCCTTCCAGCTTACCATTTCTTTATTTGGGCCACATCACTCCAGCCTCTGCTTCCAAAGTCTCATTGCTGCCTTCCCTTCTCCCCCTGTTTTCTTTTATCTCAGATATCTTTCTGCCTTTCTCTGAGAAGGATACTTGTCATTGGATTGATAGTCCACCTATCTAATCCATCTCCTCATCTCAAGATCCGTAACTTAGTTACATCTGCAAAGACCCTTCTTCCAATCAGGTCGTATTTTATGGCACAGGCATATATGAGGTGGGGGGCATCAAACCCACTGCCATATTTAAGGCTGGTGACAGGGATGCAGCTGTGGGTGTGGCAGAGCCATGGTTCTGTCTACTAGTCCACACTACTCCTTTTCTTCTAGTTCTGTTAATCAATTTGAAACAATATAGCCTAGGAGTTAAGAACACAGACTCTAGAGCCAGTCTGTCTAGGGTTCAACCCCTACTTCTGCCACATGACGACTGTGTGACACTGACAACGTCCTTAACCTCCCTGGGTTCTTAATTATCTCCCTTGTAACATGAAGATAACAAAACCCTGTCTCATTGGCTGCTGTAAGGATTAGATGATTTAATGAAGCATAATGTGCTAAGATCAGCACCTACACTGCAGAAATGTTGGCTATCCTTATTCCTTGGCTGGCACCATGAGCAATACTAAGTTCTCTCACCTCGCCTATTTATCATTAAATAATGATTTGGATAAACAGAGAATAGACTTTCTCCTTTGGAAGAGCACTCGTGAATTATTCATTCATTTAATGTAGTTTTCTGAGAGCAACATTCTAAATTGTGAACAGATAGAAGAAAACACTAAGTGCATTGGGAGGGATCATTGTTCTAAAATCTTCCTTTCATTTTCCACTTGATCCTGAAGGTTCTAAAGTCTTTTGAGTCCATTGCTCAACCTAAAATTTTGGCTAGTCTCGGAATAGTTCTCGGAATAATTAATGAGTACTTAAAATGTTATGTAGAAATATTTTAAATAAAAAGCAATGTTGTTAGAAAAAAAACAGACATTGAGAAAAATGTCACCAAAAAAGATGATATTTTGATCAAGTCACTTTCTATAGCTTCAATTTCAACAAGGTGTCATCAGGTTGCCTGGGTTAGGGCTGAGTACTATCGTGTTTCTTTTCAGTTTTCATTTGCATTAAACACTGTTTTCCCTAAAACTTGTCCATCTTCTCCCACTTTCATCTCATCTAAATGCCTGTATAATAAACTGAAATCCATCCTCAGAACACAAGTAAAGACTGGTGATTTTGCTCCTGAAATTAGGTTTCTTAAGGCAAGCATTAAAATTTGCAAATCCATTATTGAATCAAAAAGAAAATAATGGAAAACAAAAGTCCTGTAATAAAAATAATATTGCTAAGGAAAAGAGGTGCTGAAGGTAACTTTGGATGCCAAGTTATTAAATCCCTATAACTTTGTTTCTTATGTTGTAAAAGTAAATTATACACATCAAAGGGTTTGGAAATTGTGGAAAAGTAACCCCCAAAATAAAACAAAAATAATTATCTATAGTAGTTTCACTCTCCAGAGATCACCACTGATAATATTTTTATGTAGTTTCTTTCTGTGTAAAATGCAGTTAAAACCAAGAGATGGAATCTTGCTATTAAAGTTAGGAATGTCTCTTCTCTCTACAGAAGGGTGGTACTTGAGTTCTTTTTACTACAGGAAGAAGATAACTTTGTGTATAGTAGAGATTAATGCTCTATCTGAGGTGCAGATGGTAAAGATTTTCTCCCATACTATAGGGTCTCTTTTTATGTTCTTGATTATTTCCTTTGCTATGAAGAAGCTTTTTAGTTTGATGCCATCCATTTATTGCACCTCAGATAGAGAATTAATCTCCAGGATATATAAAGAACTCAAAAAACTTAACACCAAAAAAAAAATCAATAAATGGGTAAAGGATTTTGCTGTCTCATGTCTTCCTTGAGACTCCAGATCATCTGAAGCATGTATATCCTGATCTCTCTATCTGACATTCCATCTGTTGCACCTATTACCTCTTCTAAAGTTGAGTTGACCTGCATTGCCTGTGGTCCTTTCTTTCCTTGTCTTTTCATACTGCTGGCGTTTCTTTCTGCTTGGTGAAACTGTTGTGTTTTGAAATTTTCCCTCTATTTATTTATATTGCTCTTGTATAGTTGAATAATCACCCTTGCAGGGCATGTAGTGGCTGTGATCCTCCTCCAATTGGTGTGATCCGTCTACCACGCTGGGAGGCCCTAGGTCTGCTCTGCTGGTCGGTCAAAGGTCCGCCTACCCAGCAGGTACGAGGGGCACCTCTATCACTCCGCAGGTTGCTGGGCCTAACCTCCCGATGGGTCAAAGGTTCCCCTAGCTTGCAGGGGGCTGCTCCCGGAGCGAGAGCTAGGCCTCCCGGGGGAGCCCGGATGGTGGAGGCCGACTGCCGGTTCAGGCGGGGTGGGCCAAGCCGCACTGGGTGCCGGCGGCTTGCAAACGCGGCTGGTATCAGCAGGACTTAACTCCTGCACCCGCTGCGGGGGCACCTTTATCGCCGAGTAGCTGCGGTCGCGTGGTTGGGACCCGGGCGGGTGGGGCCGCTTCTCCCAGGGCGAGAGCTGGGCCTCCCGGGGGAGCCCGGATGGCGGAGGACTGCCGGTTCAGGCGGGGCGGGCCAAGCCGCTCCGGGATCCCGCGGGTTGCAAAGGTGGCTGGCGTCTGCAGGACTTAACTTCTGCACCCGCCGCCGGTTCGGGCGGGGCGGGCCAAGCCGCTCAGGGTTCCCGCGAGTTGCAAAGGTGGCTGGCGTCTGCAGGACTTAACTTCTGCACCCACCACGAGGGCACCTTTATTGCCGAGTAGCTGTGGCTGCCTGGTTAGGAACCGGGCGGGTGGGGCCGCTTTTCCCTGGGCGACAGCTAGGCCTCCCGGGGGAGCCCGTATGGTGGAGGACTGCCGGTTCGGGCGGGGCTGGCCAAGCCGCTCAGGGATCCCGCGGGTTGCAAAGGCGGTTGGCGTCTGCAGGACTTAACTTCTGCACCCGCCGCCGCTTGGGCAGGGCGGGCCAAGCCGCTCAGGGTTCCCGCGGGTTGCAAAGGCGGCTGGCGTCTGCAGGATTTAACTTCTGCACCCGCCACGTGGGCACCTTTATTGCCGAGTAGCTGTGGCTGCCTGGTTAGGAACCGGGCGGGTGGGGCCGCTTTTCCCAGGGCGAGAGTTAGGCCTCCCGGGGGAGCCTGTATGTCGGAGGACTGCCGGTTCCGGCGGGGCGGGCCAAGCCACTCAGGGATCCCGCGGGTTGCAAAGGTGGCTGGCGTCTGCAGGACTTAACTTCTGCACCCACCAGGAGGGCACCTTTATCTCCAAGTAGCTGAGGCCACCTGGTTAGAAACTGGGCGGGTGGGGCCGCTTCTCCCGGGGCGAAAGCTAGGCCTCCCGGGGGAGCCCGTATGGCGGAGGACTGCCGGTTCGGGCGGGGCGGGCCAAGCCGCCCAGGGATCCCGCGGGTTGCAAAGGTGGCTGGCGTCTGCAGGACTTAACTTCTGCACCCGCCACGTGGGCACCTTTATTGCCGAGTAGCTGTGGCTGCCTGGTTAGGAACCGGGCGGGTGGGGCCGCTTTTCCCAGGGCGAGAGCTAGGCCTCCCGGGGGAGCCTGTATGTCGGAGGACTGCCGGTTCCGGCGGGGCGGGCCAAGCCACTCAGGGATCCCGCGGGTTGCAAAGGTGGCTGGCGTCTGCAGGACTTAACTTCTGCACCCACCACGAGGGCACCTTTATCTCCAAGTAGCTGAGGCCACCTGGTTAGAAACCGGGCGGGTGGGGCCGCTTCTCCCGGGGCGAGAGCTAGGCCTCCCGGGAAATGAGGACAACTACTCCATTCACAATATCCCCCCAAAAAATAAAATACTTGGGAATCAACCTAACAAAAGAGGTGAAAGATTTATACAATGAAAATTACAAAACCCTAAAGAAAGACATAGAAGAAGACCTTAGAAGATGGAAAAATATACCCTGCTCATGGATAGGCAGATCCAACATCATCAAAATGGCGATATTACCAAAAGTTCTCTATAAGTTCAATGCAATGCCAATCAAAATCCCAGCTGCATTTCTTGTAGAAATAGATAAAAGAATCATGAAATTCATATGGAATAATAAAAGACCCAGAATAGCAAAAACAATACTAAGCAGGAAGTGTGAATCAGGCGGTATAGCGATACCAGACTTCAAACTATACTACAGAGCAATAGTAACGAAAACAGCATGGTACTGGTACCAAAACAGGCGGGTGGACCAATGGTATAGAATAGAGGACACAGTAACCAATCCACAAAACTACAACTATCTTATATTTGATAAAGGGGCTAAAAGCATGCAATGGAGGAAGGATAGCATCTTCAACAAATGGTGCTGGGAAAACTGGAAATCCATTTGCATCAAAATGAATCTGAATCCCTATCTCTCGCCTTGCACAAAAGTTAACTCAAAATGGATCAAGGAGCTTGATATTAAATCAGAGACACGGCATCTGATAGAAGAAAAAGTTGGTTATGATCTACATACTGTGGGAGCAGGCTCCAAATTCCTCAATAGGACACCCATAGCGCAAGAGTTAACAACTAGAATCAACAAATGGGACTTACTCAAACTAAAAAGTTTTTTCTCAGCAAAAGAAACAATAAGAGAGATAAACAGGGAGCCTACATCCTGGGAACAAATCTTTACTCCACACACTTCAGATAGAGCCCTAATAACCAGAATATACAAAGAACTCAAAAAATTAGACAATAAGACAACAAGTAACCCAATCAATAAATGGGCAAAGGACCTGAACAGACACTTCTCAGAAGAGGACATACAATCAATCAATAAGTACATGAAAAAATGCTCACCATCGCTAGCAGTCAGAGAAATGCAAATCAAAACTACCCTAAGATACCATCTCACTCCAGTAAGATTGGCAGCCATTAGGAAGTCAAACAACAATAAGTGCTGGAGAGGATGTGGGGAAAAGGGCACTCTTGTTCATTGCTGGTGGGACTGCAAATTGGTGCAGCCAATTTGGAAAGCAGTATGGAGATTTCTTGGAAAGCTGGGAATGGAACCACCATTTGATCCAGCTATTCCCCTTCTCGGTCTATTCCCTAAAGACCTAATAAGAGCATGCTACAGGGACACTGCTACATCGATGTTCATAGCAGCACAATTCACGATAGCAAGATTGTGGAATCAGCCTAGATGCCCTTCAATAGATGAATGGATTAAAAAAATGTGGCATTTATACACAATGGAGTATTACTCTGCATTTAAAAATGATAAAATCATAGAATTTGGAGGGAAATGGATGGCATTAGAGCAGATTATGCTAAGTGAAGCTAGTCAATCTTTAAAAAACAAATACCAAATGACTCCTCTGATATAAGGGGAGGAAACAAGGACAGGGTAGGGACGAAGAGCTTGAGACGAAGATTTTCATTAACAGGGTTGAGAGGTGGGAGGGAAAGGAAATGAGAAGGGGAATCGCATGGAAATGGAAGGCGATCCTCAGGGTTATACAAAATGACATATGAGAGGAAAGGAGGGGTAAGACAAGATAATTCAAATGGAAGAAGTGATTTACAGTAGAAGGGGTAGAGAGAGAAAAGGGGAGGGGAGGGGAGGGGAGGGGGGATAGTAGAGAATAATACAGACAGCAGAATACATCAGACACTAGAAAGGCAATATGTCAATCAATGGAAGGGTAACTGATGTGATACAGCAATCTGTATACGGGATAAAATTGGGAGTTCATAACTCATTTGAATCAAACTGTGAAATATGATGTATGAGGAACTATGTAATGTTTTGAATGACCAACAATAAAAAAAAAAAAAAAAAAATAAAAGTACAAAATAGAACTAGAAAAAAAATAAATAAATAAATAAATAAATAAATAGTAAATTTCAAAAAAAAAAAAAAAAAAATATGGGCAAAAATAAATAAGTTGTAAATTAGAACTCTATGATTATACCAGGAACATTATTAACACTTAAAAGGAATCAAATGGAGATAACTTCTTTAAGGTTGTTTGCTTATATTAATAAAACAGGTGAAAACAAAACAAAAAAAAAAAAAAAAAAAAAAAAAAAAATGGGTAAAGGAACTGACAAGCACTTCACAGAAGAAGAAATACAATCAATCAACACATAAATGAAAAAATGTTCAACATCTCTAGCAATTAGAGAAATTCAAATTAAAACTACACTGAGATTCCCATCTCACTCCAGTCAGAATGGCAATTATCAAGAATACATAACAATAAATGTTGACTAGAATGTGGCGGGAAAGGTTCGCTCACACATTGCTGGTGGGACTGCAAATTGGTGCAACCACTCTGGAAAGCAGTATGGAGATTCCTTAGAAAACTGGAATCACCATTTGACCCAGTTATGCCACTCCTCTGCTTATACCTGAAGGACTTAAAATCAGCATATTATAGTGATGCAGCCACATCAATGTTTATAGCCGTTTAAGTCACAATGGCCAAGTTATCGAGTCAACCTTTCAAAAGGCGAATAGATAAAGAAAATGTGGTATATACACAATGGAATATTACTCAGCTCTAAAGAAAAGTGAAATTATGGCATTTGCCAGTAAATTGGGAGCTGGAAAATATCATACTAAGCGAAATAAGCCAGTCCCAAAAAACCAAAGGTCAAATATTATCTCTGATATGTGGATGCTAACCCATAACAAGGTAGGTTATGGAGGGGATGTATAGAAGTTCATTGGATCAAACAAAGGGGAATGAAAGGAAGGGGAGGAGAGATGGGCATAGGAAAGATGGTAGAATAAATCAGACATAGGTTTCCTATGGTCATGAACACATGACCAGTGTAACTCCACATCATGCTCAACCACAAGAATGGGATTGCAATTGTAATGGGTTGCACCTCATGTATGTCAAAATACACCCTACCATCATGTACATCTAAAAACAAAGAAACAAACAAAAATATGTAGAGCCTAGAATGAAAAAAAAGAAGAGAAGATAACTTTCATTATACAAAAAAGAGATGGCTCAAAGGGGTCACATTTTCCTTGGAGTTCTGTCTTATTTCAATACTTTGCTATCATCCAAGTAATTCTGTCCTCTGCCCTGAGATGGGACTGTTCTCAACTGTCCTATCAGATCTGGCATTGCTACCCAGGTGGTTGATGCATAGTTTGTCTTCTCCTTTCAACTGAGCAGTACCATCAGAGGTCGTCACAGATACATTTCTCTTTCTATTCTAGGAGAACTGAAAATTTTACTAAGGACAGTAGCTAAAATACACTGAGGGTTCACTGTCCTAAATGCCTTGAATCTAGTAACTCATGTAATCCTTACAATAATCCCATGAGGCAATTTGCCCTCGCAGAAGCAGATTTGGGCTTTGAATCTACAGATTGGCTTTGGACTGTGCTTTAACCACTGGAAGAAAACACCTGGGAGGATGTTGAAAGGGTGATGGATACCAGTGCTGTAGAACTTTCTAGTACTATCTTTGAGAATGAGTTAGAGATTCACATTTTCCCAAGTTTTCTTAAAGAAATTGAATTAACTGCATTGAAAAGTGATTTACTTAACTTTTTAAAAATTAATATCAATCACTAAATGGCTTTATAGTAGTATATAATGCCAAGACTTATATTTTTTAAAATAATTTTTGATTGACAAAGAGAATAACTGAGCAGAAAAGCATGCTAATTTGCCTCAGGTAATTCCTCCAAGGGAAGACCAGAGTTCTGGCCATAAGCCATTGATTTATAGGGAGAACAAAGATTTCGAATTCAAATTCTTGCTCCATCCTTTGCTAGGAAAGTTATTTACTAGATACACATTTTTCATCCTTAATTTCTTAAAAAAGGAAATGAAATAAAATTTTCCTTTGCAAGGTTTTTGTGAAAACCTTGTAAAATGCCTGGAAACAGAAGTCACTTAACAAATAGTAACTTATTATCTGTGCCTCCTTGTGACAGTCCACTGAGTTTAGAACCTGGGAAGAAAGAAGATTCTCAAACTTCTAGCCTTTGAAATGCAGAGCCAATCTTAGTGAGTATGGTTAGAGCAAAATGAACTGAGAGAGTAGAGAGAAATCCTGCCTGCCTCTAGCCCTGCCCAACACCCTACATGCCCAGGGGGAAGCAGCCCTTGGACCAGGAGACTGGAGCTGACTGGCTCTGAGGCCAATTGGAGCCAGATGAAAGGAGAGCAGAGAGGGCAAAAGAATCATTCCCAATGCCCTGCTCGTCAGCTCCTTTCAAAGCCTCTGGACCTTCCCAGGATCACTCTAGTCTCCAGTGTATACTCTCTGCATCCCTTGGATGCAAATGAATGTAGAAAGAATTGGAAATATGACTCAGCTACATTAGAATATTAAAGATCTAGTCTGGTAAAGATGGGCTATGTAGGGTGGTTGAGGGAAAAATAATTACAACCCTCACAGTATCCTGCCTTTGACATCTCTTATGTGAAGAATCCAAGTAACCTCAAATAATATGTTCATCATTGCTTCCACCATTGTTAAGAAAAAAAAATTTAAAACAAAAGAGAGAGATTATTCTAGGGTCCCAGTGGATAGGCACCAGTTATTGAGGTTGGCAGAAGACTTCTAGCTATTGAGGGACTCACAAATATGAAGCCTCCAGGTTGCTTTTGGAAGCTAAGAATGAAACGGAATAGGCAAAGGAACAGTAAAGTAATTAGGTTTTCCCTGACAGTTCTGTGATTAGGGGGATAAACTAAAGCATAATTTTTTTTCTAAAGCATTGCTTGAATTTTTCTGGGGGTGATAGGGTGAAAATCTGCTTGACTATCCCTTGGAGATCTTCTGTGAGGGAAGAAATAAAATCCCAGTACCTCACCCCTGAGATTCACTTACTAAAATCCAGTTGGGGTGAACTAAGGGGGAGTGGTGATCCCAGCCACAACTCATTGAGAACCCCTGAAATGAAGGCACCTTACAGTAAGAATTGAGCAGACAGGACTTGTTCTCAATGGACCCGAAAGCCCTATAACCTCGTGAGTGAATCTGAGGTGGTGTCACTGGGATTGGCCATTCATGATGTGGAACCCGCTGGACTGGGAACAGCACCAAAGTGTAGTGGGTAAGGCATTAAGGCATCCTCTTCCTTTCTCCTAAAGCACTGATGTGACTCAGGGGAGTTGTGTCATAACATCATGGTAAATCTGAAACAGCCTGAGCCACGCCACCTCCAGGAAGCACGCTTAGCTTTGGCTGCCCCTGCTCCCAAGAAAGCACCAGTGGCCTCGAGGGACACAGCTAGGAGAGGGACAGTTCTTTTGCTGATCTAGATAGGAACGGGCTCGAGAGTTGTATATCCCAAGGCCAGTTGGGTGGTGGGTATCTCCATGCCCAAATTGCACAGTAGTTCAAACATCATCTCATTAAACATTAAACTCATTCAACACAGGAGGAGATGGTGGCTCTGTAGTGGTTCAGAGCTTGGGCTTTGTAATCAGACATGCTTGAATTAGAATTCTGTTCCATTTATGTGTCCTGGAGCGAGTGCTTAAACTTTATCAACAACTTCATTTTCCTCATCCACTATTATCCTCCAGGAGATAATGATGAAACCGACATTATGGGCTGGTCGTGAGAATTACACGAGTTAAGTATGTAAAGTGCTTGGCCCCTAATAAGCTTCAATAAATGTTAGTTTAGGCAAATAAAAACCCAAATCGACCTCAGGCTCATTCCATGGGAAGAGAAATGCATCTGGTCACATTCCTGGGTGGATATAGCAAGTTGTGTGCAGGCAATGGCAAGCACTAACTTAACTAACGTGGAAGGATCGTGCTGAGAAATAATGAGGGGCAATTTCTCATCAAAATGAAGAGAAAAATGGCAAGCAAGTTTGGAAGAGGCCCAGAACCTTCACAAGAAGAACTTGGATTTAGACAACAATGGGGGCATCTCGATTCCAAACCGAGTATACCATTTTTGGTGTAATCTTTGACTCTCCTTAAAGAGTTTCAGTTTTATTCAAGGACAGTCTCTATTTTAGTTTTTTCCACTTGGTTTTTTTTTTTCCCTCCCTTCAATTGTCTCCTGAGGATACTATTTCCAATGCTTCGTTATATCTTTTGATTCAAATGCTTGTTTGAAGATAACTATGTGGCTATTATTCATCTGGTGTTTTGGTCCAATATGCCTGACCAAAGACATGAGAATGTGCTTCTCTAAAAAGTATCGCAGAGGTGAAGAATGAGCCGTGCCTCTCAGGGTGGTGGTGGAAGAGACATAAAACTTCATGTGTCAGGAATCCTCTTGACAGGCTTGACTAGGCCTGAGTCCAAGATGAAGCTGAGAAAAAATGAAAAGGGATTTGGCTGACAAAGCAGATGACAGGCAGAGAGAGCCAGTGAAAGGGAATTGGCCAATGGCAAAGAGGGAATTGGCAAGGCTTCGTGAAACCCCTTGGTGGAAAACCATCAACCTCAGCCTGTCCGTCTGGCGCATCAGTCCTCAGAGGCAAATCACTTTTGCCTGGAGAAGGTGCCTGCCAGGAAGCTGCACGTCAGGGGGCGCCTTTGGAAAAGTGGATCGTGTCTGGACTCCTGCCCAACCCGACGTGGATGGGGATGAGAAGAAAACGCTCACAATGAGATCTCCAGGGCTCGGAGATGGGGAGAGCTCCAGTGGCTGACACTTGTGAGTCAGAGCGATGGGAACCAGGAGTTGGGAAACAGAGGAAGAGTTCTTGGGTGGGAGGAGGTGGGAGGCAGCTTTGTCTCTGCAGTGGGAGCCTGTCAGGGCCTGTCTCCCTCTGTGATGGGTCCCCACTAGGGATGACTCACCGACCCTTTCAAAACTGGAGTCTGTCTTCTCCCAGGTGAGCCGCCCCACTTCTCTGGGTTTCTCAAGTGAGCACTTTTCCTGAAAAGTCTCTTTCAGAAAAGAAAAATAAATAAATAAATCTGTGATTTTGTGTGTGGCCTTGAGAGAGGCTGAGCTGCTGCCTAAGAGGTGGTAGTGGGGTGGGGCCTCCACTTCAGGCTCTTCCAAGTGTCCTTCTTCCCTTGTCACAGCGTTGTACCTTCAGTCATCCCCAGTCCTCCTCCTATAGCCTCCTGTTCAAGTCGTCCTCCCTTTGAGAACTGACTTAGCCCCGTCTTTCCACCATCTCCCCTACCAAGAGCCGCTTCATATCCATCTCCTTTCCATACATAATTGGCAGGAAAAGCTTCACTAGAAAAATTCACGCTGAGGTGTTAATAACTAGTAATAATTTAGGGTGATGACTTCTGTTGGAGGACTATGCCCTAACCTGGTACTTTCTCACATTATTCCATGTCTGGAACACATAGAAAAGAATAATCATTTTACCACCTACTGTCACAAATAAAAGTGAAAGATGGTGGACTCCAGGAGATCGGCCACCCACCCAGGAGCTCCTGACTACCCACTAAGGGCTGAAGGATCCCTACCTGCTAACTACTATGACCCTTTTGTTCACATAGATTAGGAAGTGGCTTTAAAAATGCTTCACTGAGCCCTGCCAGGTTTGCAGCTGCACCTCTGGGGGAGTAGCCAGCTGATCCCATGGGTTACCTAATTCAGCCACAGCCTCTCTGTTTTTCTTACTTTATCATATAACTAATAATATATTAAATATTATATTTCTTATTAAAGAAACAGTGTAATATCTTAAAGGAGTTTGAAAATCACTATTTTAAATCCAACAAATGCAACGATAGAAGCTCAGGCAGCCATGAGAGGGTAATGATGCCAGAGGGGTTTTCTGGTACCTTCCACCATATCATTCCTGCAACACAGTCTACTCCACACAGACTGGGTGATATGCCTGCCCCGCACATAATCTGTGTACATCCCACCTCTCTATTTTATTTTTTTAAAATGTCTAGTCCTTGAAAAAAATATCTAACAGCAGGTCAACTAATACCAGAGCCTGCTGCTACCTTACTTCTGTCTAATCAAAAACACTGATAACTGCTTTTGCACCATGATTTGTTTCTGCCGTTTTTTCAGAAGCCACGTGACTTCTGAGAGATCAAAACCACTGAAAGATAGTCAAGCAAAAACTAAGGGCTGAGGTTAGGGGAGGTACTGGAAAATGATATTGGCAAATTACATTGTTATTGTTATATTGTGTGCATGGATGAATACGTAACAATAAATCCCACCATCGTGGACAGCTATGATGCACCAAAATAAACTATGAAATAAACTAAATGGTGAGATACTTTGTGAGATTGAGGTATGGACTTATTTATTATTATCATATTATTTTATTGCTTTATTATACGTATCTCCACCCTACCTTGCTTCAGAAAAGACTCAAAATAAGAAAGACTCATCGAATTCTGTTCCATCGGAGAAATTTGACATCAAAGCTGAGGTTACTTGATGTTTGGTGGATGAAATTATTTCAGAACTACCAAGGTTTACTGTGAAATTATTTTAAGATTTCAAGGGTTCAATATTAGTTTTAAACGTTGTTTAAAATAGAGTGTCAACAAGAGTCACAGTTCTGTGTGTGTGTAAGTGCGCGTGCATCTGAGTGTGCGTGTGTGTGTGTGTGTGTGTGTGTGTGTCAGTTTATATTCTACACTGTTTCATGAAGGATCTGAGGCAGCCAGAGCTGGAGTTTTGCAAGTTAAAGAAAATGTAAAAATACTGGTGAGATCTTATCTCTCAGTGAGAATTCACCAGTTGTCTGCCATTTTTGCACTGATCAGTGGAATTTTGATAACACACTTGAAGCATGCTTCTTTGCCTTTAGATATTGTACTAGAATTTTTCTTGCCTTTCGGCAGCAACAGAGGCAAGTGGAGATACAGAGGTGGAGGGGAGAACAGACTTGCTTCTGTGACCCTTGCCTCAAATTCTCTTCAAAAATCCCGGAAGCTCTGAATGGTGCTGTCTAATCAGGTCCAGTGAGATTCTGGGCCTCAAAACAGAAAGTTAAAAAAAAAAAGTGCGATCAAGCTTTATTTCATATAAAATAATTCCATCTCCAGAAAGGTAACCTGTCCTTGCTTGGGACTCAGCACCTCCTGAGGCACAGCTCAGGCTCTTGAAGATAAAAGCAGAAAATCACCTGTCTCACTTTTAGCGTTTTTTTTTTTTAATCACTCTATTGCCTTTTCACTGTTCAGTCTTATACTCTCTGTGTGCTATCTTATTTTAGAATACTTTCACAGAAACGTTGTGATGCAGTTGCAGATACATATTAACTCTAATCTATCCTTAAGAGCAGTTAAGCTAGCATTTTAAATACCCTATTCAGAGGATCTACTCTCCAGAAGTGGTTAACCAACACTGAAGTACCCAGCAGAATCAGCATCTTAAAGCCATACATTTTAAATATAATTCAATAAACCTATGCCAGGAGACTTAGTGATTAACATGGGAAATAGTAAGAGTAGTTTCCAATTGGTGCAATGAATAGTGTTCAATACAGGGAGTTAGTTAGCAGGGTCATAGGAGCCAGGGCCCCGTCCTGAATGAAGGAGAAGCTTCTGGGAAGACCAGTTTCCTCATACCAATGGGGCAAGCCACAGCCTAGACCATCAAGTTGACTGCACATTCCCCCACTTCACAGAACACCCCATGCCTGACCCAGCCCATCTGCCATTAGAGTATGCTTGTGTTCAATCCTGTGAAGTCTCTGAAGCGGACTACTAAGCAGAGAGTGAAGATGAGGGCTTCCTCCCCTACAGACCAAGTTTAAGACTGTTTTTGAGATTTCTTGTGAATAAATGTTTGGGTGTCATCAGAATATTGTCTAAAACTTTCTTCCACTACAACAACAAGATTGTGAGGAAAGAAAATTATTGGTTCCCCCATTCTGCCTCACTTCTGATGACTGGAACCCATCAATACTTAGCAGAATTAATTTATATTTGACAAACGAATTGGCTTCAGTGCCTTGCCGTGCTTCAGATTCATGCTTCAACATTTTGAAAATAGTCATTTACAAATATAGATGATTTAGCTGAAGATTTTAGCTTAAGGTTTTTCTTAGAATTTTAGGACTGTACTTGTTTTCTGCAAATATTTCTTATGCACTTAAAGGAACTATTTGGCGGGCTTTACATTTGTCCCTGAGCATGCTGGTACTGTGACTTCTAAGATATTCTCTGAACCCTTTTAAATTCTGGGATCCTTAGAATTGCCTTCTTAAGCAGTAGTTCTGCTCTTTGTCATCTTTTGTGTAAAATATTAGATTCTAAATTGATTGCAATATAAATCCAGAGTCACTGAGGGAAGAGTAAAAGCTGGTTAGAGTTTTCCCCACTTCCATGCTGACTGTGACATGCAAGCTCTGCTCAGTGACAGGGAAAGGCCCACTGAGGACCCCAGACTTCTGAAGATTTTTTTTTCAGGATTTCATGCCTATAAAATTCATCTTCAAAAAACATGATGCCCCCTGCATCATCATCATCATTATTATTATTGTTCAAATGAGCATCTACCACTGACTAATTGTGTCTAGGCCAAAACCTGCTTTGGGTCAAGAGATTGGACAAGATAATTGGAACTCAAATGAGCCATTGAGAAACATCCTGTGGAAACATCAGGGTAGAAGAAGGAAACAAAATTCAGTATCATTAATGGTGTTTCTTTTATCCCCCTCTCAGTCTGTTCGAAACATTGATTGCCATTGTAGGAGCAGAGGAGCATCCAGCCTGTAGCTGCAGGGCAGTGCAACAGAGAACCCCTAGGGGGCGGCACTTGGACACAGGACTCAGGGAGATTCCCTGCTGCCCTGCTATGCAGGCACCCAGGAGACCCCATCTCCTGTTCCTCACAGAAAAGTTAGTACATACACAGAGAAGGAAAATTTTACAAGTAGTGATAATGTCTTGAATACAAGAAAGCAGCAAACCTGAGCAGACCATCCTGAAATAAGAATAGACTAATGTGGCCAAAAGAATCCAAGCTAGGCTTTCACCAAATCTATGTGGTAAACAAATTAGAAGTTTATGAGAATCACAGTATATAATAATCATAATTGGATAATAATTATGCTCAAGATTTTGTCCTTGTTCCACATGTGGATTCTGTCATTCTCTGCCATTTTATTATTTTTTGTGAAATCCGAAGTCCCCAAACCACTGATGTTTATTACAGAGGAGGACCTTCCATAAGCCTCTCCCTGCTGTGGAAGTGGCCGCACTGGGGCCTCTGACTGAATAGGGCTTCAAGGCATTTGTGTCTGGGTCTCCATCATACAACCACTTTTAACTCTTCATGTAACTCTTCTTACAGTTCTAACCAGGTTAAGAAGTAAATCACCAGTCACTTCAAACATTTCATGAATTTTCTTAAATAAGAAAATAAATCTTCAGATTGCCTTGGGAAGGTTTCAAGCTGATTGATGTCTGGTATATATTGGATCCCTTGGATATCGTGAAAAGTATTGTAGAGCTGATGATACTTTCTCCATCTTGGATGTCCCAGTGAATCCATTCAGGGCCTGTGAACACCTAGCCCTGTCCTGAGTCCTGCCAGTTAGTTTTCCAGGGCTTTGAGGTGCATACTGCCTCTGGCTCCCAGGTTCGCATGTACTGTCTGCATAGACTTTTCTCAATCCGGGTATAATCCTCAGCCTTTTGATATTTTATACACAACAATTCTCACGCTAAGTATCTGATGAGTAATACATTGTACTGAAAGTTTGGAATGCATTGTGGACCATGTGTGGGTGTATCATGTCACTGAAGTCAAGGCTTCTGTAGACTCTCTTGACTCTCTCTCCTCTTCCCATGCCTTCCATATGATCTCTGGGAGCTTCAGTGTCTTCTTTCTGTGTCAAATCAATTAGCCCAATTCCACTATCTCCTATCTCAAAGCTTCCCTCAAATACCTCAGCAAAATAGAGATCTCTGTTTAACAGAAATCTGTTCTCCTTAGACGACAGCTAGAAACTAACAAAAACAAAGCTTCAGGAGCAAATGATTCAGGTGATTGAAATGAAGCGCAAATCTCTGCCTCCATTGAAAGACCACATGTTCTTTTAGAAATGGAGCTGATTCAGAGTGACTTATTGGGGTCTGACACCCAGTAGCACCCCTGATGAGTCACATTAAAAAAAATGATAAATCCATTTTGAGTCTCCATTCGTCATCTAAAGAATGAAGATGTTACAAACATTAAAAATTCTCGGGCTGGGGATGTGGCTCAAGCGGTAGCGTGCTCGCCTGGCATGCGTGCGGCCCAGGTTCGATCCTCAGCACCACATACCAACAAAGATGTTGTGTCCGCCGAGAACTAAAAAAATAAATATTAAAAAAATTCTCTCTCTCTAAAAAAAAAAAAACTCTTAGCTAATTAAAGCAAATAACTTAGACATAGGTAATTGGGAACATATATACAGCAGTGTTTCTTAGAACGTTTTTAGTTTCACAACGACTGAGGAGTGCTGCTGGCCATTGGGGCAGAAATCCTAGGGATGCTGAGTGTCCAGCAAAGGGGAAAAATTCCACATACCACACAACTGCCAAACTACCACAGAGAAGCCCTGCATTTGAGCATGGCTTAAAGGGAAGGCATGCCACCTCTGACTTTTGCCTTTCACACAAAATACAGATGAATTTATATACTGCGTAGTTAATTCTTTAAAAAGGCTTTCCACATTCTGGATTATTTTAGCCCCATCTTTGTTCCAAGTTGATAGTTTCTCTGACATCTAATGATACTGCCAACGTTTTAATTACAATCTTGAACTTTATCCTATAAGGAGTACTTCCATTTAAGGTGTCTGTGTTTAATCTCTCAGTTGAAACTATATTTTACACTCCAGAAGACAAAAGAAGGAGGACAAGTTCAGAGACAAAAGCCCGGGGCATTTTCCCTGTGGCATAGGCAAGCAGTATGAGGCCCAGGCAATCTGGGTACAAGTGACCTGTGTTGGCATTGGACAGCTATTCAGGCCACAGTAGTTGTCTTCCCAAGGCCAACATCACCTATAAATAACTGCTGGGCTAAAAGTAGACTTCAAGTGTCTTTCTCACCCTTCCCCCTCAGCTTGCAATAAGCAAGGTAGCCCTAAATAGGGCCCAGGCTCCCAGGCCTGGAGCCCTCCTGCAGCAACACAATCCTCCACATTCTCTGGCTCTCCCTCTTCCCGGGAAGCTGCCGAGAGGCCCATTACCTACACACCAGGCTCCTGAGATGCTCTTCTGGCCATGGTAAAGCTCTTGGTCACCCATTATAACCTGCCTTGATCCTCAGGTGGAAATGGGGTTGTGACCCCTGCCATAAAGGTGGAGCCCTGAGGTAGAGCTGTAGGGATTAGCCTGCAAAGGCCCCAGATCAGAAGCCAGATGAGCATTTGTACCAACTCTATATCCCTGAGGTTTAAGGAGCAGTTTTTGAAGATGCTTGGTGAAGTGAGGGTTCTCAAAGATATTTTATCATCTATGGAAGGGGAAGAAAAATCCCTGCCTCTGTGGGCTTAAAGCGAAACATGATTCAGATGAGGGTGGGAGGGCCCCGCTGACTGAAGAGATATGGAACCTGTAAGCCGGTTGTACTTCTATTTCCAGTCAACAGGCTGAACCATATATTTTGACTTTTAAGTCACATCTCTGATTACTTTGACAATGTCATTTCTTTTTTGAAAGTTTCAATGACTGTTTATGACAACAGGAAAAAAAATCTAATTTCCTTAGTCTTTCATCCAGTCTATCCATAATTTGGGTTCAACCTCCTTTACTTAGTCTTCTCTTGTAACTCCCTTTACAAATCTTGTACCCCAGCTCCCTTCCAGGAGAAAAAACAAACAAAAAAAACAAAGTTGTGCTTCTCTGTTTTCTGAAAATAAGTCCCCCAACAGGTTCAACTGCTAATTCATGAGAAATATGACCCTGGCTAATCATTAACATCTTCAAGTCTCAACAGCCTAGTTTGTAAATCCAGGGGCAAGACCTGGGCTGCTGAATTTTTTACAAGTTGCCCGGGTAAATCTAAAACATCAACATCAGGGTTCTGATAGTCCCACACATTCCCATGCAATGCAATTAATTCTCTGCCTCTGTGTGTTTACTTATCAAAGTTTCCTTTCCTAGAATGATTCACTTTCCCTCTAGCAGACCCCTGTAAAGTCATGTGTGTGCGTTCTCATCTACACACGCAAACATGTTCAAGGTCCTTCAAGGTCAGCTCCCACCCTGCCTCCTCCAGGAAGTCTTTTGGGAGGACTGAGTCCATCTTTCTATACTCTCTACCTTCAGAATCCTCTGCTGTAGCACTTATCACAATTACCCTGAGTTCTTGGTGGGTTTTAACTCGTCGCTGGTATATTATAAACTTCTTGAGGATAAGTAATCCATCTTGTTCGCTTGTTTGTTCTACATTATTCATGGTAGTAGCTTGTGAGAGTTGGTTGAATTGAGTTCTTTGACTTGACATGGATTAATTGAGAGACATCTTGGAGAAGGTGACAAGTTGGAACCTCTTGGAAAGACTACAGATTGGGGTGGAGGGCTTGTGTGTCTGACTGTCATGGAACCCTTAACACTCACTTCCCTAATCTGTCTCTATCCACATGTAATTGTGGACTCAAAATGAGAGAAAGGCGGCAGCTGCTTTGTGTCAAAATCAGATGATTTTATATCTACAATCTTGCAGCCAGAGCAGTTGAGCTGATGCATTTAATGACTCACTCTAGACAGACTAAAGTCTGTCCCTGAGAAACGAGGAGGGGGAGCCATTAATCTTTTCTAAAGTAAACAGAGAGTTATAACTGCTCTTTAATCTGAACAGTGGAGATCCTGGGCTGGAACGCAGCACCCAAGGGCCCGCCAAATTCCAAGATGAGTGAAGAATGCCCAGATAATAATTGATTGTGGGATTATTTTCCTGTGGTCTCTCAGGGGCATTCACAATGTCACCAGCATTTATGGGGGTCTTATCAAAGTAACTATCCCAGTTTTGTGTGAAAGAAAGACATCATCTGGAGCTTTGGGGACTTCTTTTCAAAGCTTACTTTGAAGCTCAGTATTTTGCTTTTGGTGGCCTATTCCTGTGTCAAAACCATGCCCTTCCCACCCACCCACCCATGCCTGGCCACAAGAGTTCCTGCTTCTCCCAGGAATGGAATAGACAGCTTCTCCTCTACTTTTTATAGAACACACTTATTCTCTAATTTCTGAAATTTGGCCAATGCCCCTTTCAAAGTCATTCAGTGTTGCCTGTCTTTGCTGCCAAACAAGCTCTACCGTCTCTCCCCACTGCACCTGCCCCAGCTCCCAGGCCATGCCATGCTGGGCCTTCCCTTTCCTCCCCGGCTTCCAGCTGATTTTCCTTGGTCACTCTCTTGAACTTTCTCTGGGGCTTCGTCCTTGCCTGTCACTTAGATACTAGCACCCCTAAAGTTCTTCCTCAAGTCAGCTTCTCCTCTTCCTTTAGGTTTTCTTTCTTGACAATGTTGTTCATTTTCATAGAATCTCAATGCCACAGACTCTTAGGTCTGTAATGCTCTCCTGAACTACAGGCTCAGTTTCTTAATACCCTAGTGCACAGTATTTGGACATTTATGTCATACTCACCATTCCCAAATCTAAGGGACTATCTTTGGGTTCTCTACCTCAAACCTTCTTGGAATACGCTCTAGTGCCTGTTTTCCCTGTTCCCTTATCTGCTGTGGTGAAAGAACAATCATCCCAATGATGTTGTACTCTAAACCTTGGGATGTGTGTGGCTCCCACACTCTTTGCTCTTTTCTCTGACATGCCACTACTTGCCAGATTCTTAGAGTTCAGTCCTATTGATTCTGTGTCTGAATTGTTTCTAGTCTCTTCTCCTATCTGCACGCACAGTCATAGCTCAGGCTTTCATTATTTTGACTTATAACAGCTTAGTTACGTGTAGTCCTATTTCAAACATCAAATTCTTGCAGAATTCCCTCAACCACAGATCCAAATGTATCATTCCATTGCATAAAACTTTCCAAGGTCAAGATCTCCCCATCACATGTTGATTAAAAGAAAAAAAATCCTAATCTCAGTATGAAACAGCTTCCACAATATGACTTTTACCTGTTTTTCCAAACTCCTTTCCCAATGGAGCCAGATGCAACTGCTCACTGTCCCCTGTACATACACTAACTTTCATGCCTCAAAGTCTTTGCATCACTGTCACCCTGCACAGCCCCAAATATCCCTCTTATGCTATCTAACTCCTTCTGTCACAATCTTACCAAGGTCTGAAGCCCATCTCCAAGCTGGCTCTTTCCTTAAATCTTTTCCTAACCTCTCCAGCAATTGGAGAGCATTCCTCCTTTAAGTTCATATGTATTTTCCCTTCCTTCCTTTGTGTTTTATATGCACCTATGTTATTCCTTCTAGTTTATGTGCAGTTATGGACTTTTTCCAATGAATTTCATAAAGGATGACAGTCATATGCCGTATACATTCTTGTGTTAAAGTCCAGGATAAAAGCTGTAACTTAATTTCCTTCTATCCCAATTGAGGAAGTATATCAAAATGCCAGAGGAGGATAACCCTAGTCTATTCTTTATATTAAAAATATGAGTAGAGGAAAGGGTTAACTCTTCCAAAAAAAAAAGTAAGTTAATGACTTGACTTCAGGACTGGCCCTTGGCCTGGAAAATAACCTGTTAGGCCCTGGGATATTCTGCATGATAAGAGAGCTTTGCTATGCCTGAGGCCTTTGGCAATGCTGCAACAATATAACCAGATAAGTTTATGAGAAGAATGTGATTTGTGGTAAGCACATGTTTTTGTTCTGGGGAGCAGGAAACTGAGTAGCTGAGGTTAGTCAAGTGGGTGTTTAATGTTTATATAATAGCCCCCCAATAAAAATCATGAATACCAAAGCTGGGGAACTTGCCTGGTTGGCAACACTTGGCATATGTGGTCATACAACTTTGTTGAGAGATGAAACATGTCCCCATGTGACCCTGGTTTCTCCTACACTTTGCCTAATGTGCCTTCCCCTTAGCTGATATTAATCTGTATCTATTCACTTTAATAAACATAACTATAGAGAGTTAATGCATTGGTAGAAAACATACTTATAACAGTCTCTGAGTCTTGTGAGTCCTTCTAACTCATCCTTGAGCCTGAAGGTGGTCTTAAAAATCCCTGACACAATATATCATTCATAGACTTCAAAACTTCAAGTCATAAGTTGATAGTGATTGACCTTACACCTGGTCAAAATCCCCCAGAGAGTCCTAACACATGGATTGTTCTTTGGAGATGAGGATATGTCTTCTTCATTTTTTTTATCACCTGTCATGCTTTTCACAAAGCTGGGCCCACAGTAGTATTCAGGGAACATTCAGTGGTAAATATTAGAATCAAGATGTTGAGCAAATATTAGAAAATGTCTCCCTAGTTCAGGCATCGTTCACAAGCCCAAGAAGTACCATGTAAATGTACTGCAGTAACAGAGATCCAAATACCCAGTGACTTAAATTTAAGTCAGACATTTGTTTATTTTCCTCATGAACCAGTCTGTAGGCAAGCAGTCCAGGTTCATGGGCAGTTTTAACCCATGCAGTCATTCAGGAACCCTAGTTTTTTCCTTATGTTCTTTGACCATCTCTTAGGATGGAGGTCAGCAGACTAGAGTTCACATTACCTCTGTCCTGTAAATGAAGTCTTGTTGGAACAGAGCCATGCTCATTTTTCTTTTTCTCTCTCTTATCTATGTCTGTATTTACGTTGCAAAAGCAGAGTTAAGTAATTGCAATGGAGACTCTAGGTCCACAAAATATGGTCCAAAATATTTACAATCTACCATGTACAGAAGAGGTTTGATAAGTCTAAAGGACGCAGGAAGAAGGGTGGGAGAATTTTAAGGGTTGGGCATAAAAGTGCTATGTATCACTTTCACTCAGGTCTCCATGAACCACAGCTCACATAGCTACAAGGGATGTTGGACAATGCAAGCTGTAGCTCACGAGTCAGCAAACATTTTCTGCAAAGGGCCAGATTAAAAAGTATTTTCAGTTTTGAAGGATACATGGTCTTTGTCACAATTACTCATCTCTGCTATTAGAATATAAAAGCAATCATAGACAATATATAAATAAATGAGCATAAATGCTCCCATAAATCTGTATTTACAAAACAAGGTAGTAAACCTGATTTTTTTTTCAGTGTTTCCAATGGTCTTCATCTAATTTTTCCTATTGGTTACAGTAGGTTGGCACCCTATTCATTCTGCAGAGCATAAAAAGCTAACAACTACATCCCCCAGCCTCTCTTGTATCTAGGGCTCTTGATGCACGTGGGGAAGGTTTGGACCACAGAGGTAAGACAGAAGTTATCTCCCTGGACCTACGCAACTTCTGCTGATAAGCAGGTTGTGGAGATGTGGCAGAGTAACTATGACTGTTGGCCTCAGCGATCTTGATTTTGTCACCATCTTTGTAGGTATCAGAGAGAGTTGTGGCTGCTTGGCAAGGATCAGGAAGCTACAGCTGGTCCCGGAGCAGGCAGAAGGCATCTTACCCAACAGCCCATCATTGCTGAAGATGCAGCCTGGGAACATGACAGATGGGAGCACCAAGACTCTAGAAGTCATCAGAGTGCAACAGAGTTTCCATTGTCTATGCAGGACCAAAAGTAGGGTTTCTTTTGTGAACACATTTCCTGGCAACAAGGAGGTTATCAGTGTTTTTATTTGTTTTTATGTGCAGAAATATGTAAGCAAAGTAATGAGGTTTGATTATAAGACTTATTCTCAGATTCCCAGTATGTTTCGCATACAATGCAAGTTGCACAATTAGGCATGTCATATCACATCTTCAGGTTTCAGTTTCTTAATTAGTCAGGTGACAGTATAATGCAAAATGACCTTCCTTAGGACCTATTCTATTTTAGTATCCTGTGAGCTGTTAGTGTCATTAGAACCAGGAGTCTGCTACATCCTTCTTTGAAGGACTGAGTGAGCCACAGATTCATTTCAGTTATTGATAAACTGATGTGGATTGAATTGTAGTCCCATTGAAATTTTTGTTGAAGTTGCAACCTCCAGTATTTCAGAATGTGGCTGTATATGGACATGGGGCCTTTAAAGGGGTATTGTGGTAGGCCCTACTCCAGTATGACTTGTGTCCTTATAAGAAGAGGATATTAGGGAACACATATGAGAGGCAGGGGAAGAGACCATGTGGAGACCCAGAGAGGAGACAGCCTTGACAAGCCATGGAGTTAGGCCTCAGGGGAAACCAAACCTTCCAACACCTTGATCTTGGACTCCAAGCCTTCAGAATCAAGAGAAAATAAATTTCTGTTGTTTTAAGTTACCCGGCATATGCACATAGCATGTGGTATGTACTTTGTTGTAGCAGCACTAATACAGTGACACCCAAATGAAACTTTTCAGAAAGTTTTCTGACAGCAGAAGAGGAAAGGACTTATGGATTTCATCATCAAGGAAATCTTTGTAGATTTGTGGTCATGAAAGCAGTTAAGAGTCCACAAGTAGAAGTCACATATTCTATCAGAGAAAAATGTCTGAGATGAATATTGGACCATGTTTCCATCTGGTAATAGAAAACCAAGTTTTTTCTAACTCTAGCAATTCTGTACACTCTGGGGCAGTGTTTCTCATTCAGTAATGCTTGTATGAGTCAGAAATTTTTGCTCAAATGTAGGTTCCGATTCAGTAGGCCTGGACTATTGCATAAGATTATGTGTTTTTGAAAATAGAATCTACCAAGACTGATGCTGGGCCACACTTTCTGTAGGAAGGCTCAGGGAAACACAGATAGACCAGGTGGTCACTTACATGCTGGAATTGAAGGGGAAGGAATCAAGACTCCTGGTCCTCTGCAAAGTATTAATTCCAAGGCTCGTCCTTCATCTCACCATCATGGTTTTATGTCTTCATCTCTAGGAAATGTGTCCCAGAAATCCTTTGTTTAAAAGCAAATACTCTTTCATGAAATCCTTTCTTAAACCTAGGTAATACAGTGATCTCTGGAAATATCTTAACAGAGAATTTTTGGTAGCCAGCTTGATACAATGGTAACACTTTAGCTATAAGAAAGGTTGCAGTATAACACTTCAAAAAAAAAGAATATTATCCCAAAGGAAGGAATATCAAATAAGGAATGCTTTGGGTTGCAAGTAACAGAAAACCCCAATTAAGAATGATTTACCCCAGTGACTCAGGAGGCTGTGAGTTCAAAGCCAGTCTCAGCAATTCAGTGAGGCCCTGTCTCTAAATAAAATATAAAAAAAGGGCCGGGGATGTGGCTCAATGGTTAAGTGCCCCTGGGTTCAATCCCCAGTACCAAAAATTAAATAAATAAATAAATAAATAAATAAATAGATGGTTTACTCAATAAAGACTTTTACTCATCTTACCTAATAAGAAGTCTAGCAGTTAGTACTCTATGGTATCATCAAGAACCCAGGTTCTTTCTGACCACTCTATTCCATCTTTGGTTATTGGCTTTTTATCTTGGTGTTTATTGCTATGGCTACTGAAACTTCTGGCATCACTTCTATTTTGAAAAAGGAAGGAGAAGGAACATATAAGTCACATCTGCACCTTTTGCCAGAAAAGGAAAGTCTTTAACAAAAGTTTAAGTCAGGCTTCTCCTTGCTTATGATTAGTTAGAACTAGATCAGTTGCCTTCCCTTAAACCAATCACTGGCAAAGAGGATGTGGTTGTGCCAGGCTTAAAGTAATCATGATTCATTCTCCTAACATTAGGGGAGGGAGTTACCCTTCCCAAAAATAAGACAAATTCACTATTACAAAAGTAGGAAGTAGCATATGGGGTAAGCAGCACTGAGTAGACCATGATTTGTACCTGCCCCAGGAAGAAACCAGTTCATACTTGTAAGACAGGCAGTAGTGTGCAAAGCCCAACTTCACTCATACCACATTGGGCAAGGTCTAGCTGTAACAGCCACCAAACCCTGATATCTTCATGTGAATTGATCTTATTTTGAGTTCTGGAGGCTGTAGAGAGCAGAATATTCAGTGGGTATTTGTTAAGAGTGAGTGGAAGTGTCAAGAGGGAGTCAGAAACATGGAGAAAGATATTCAGAAGTAATGGGTTTATTTCTTTGAATAAAACAAACTGTCTCATATAAACACTGTGTAATTTCAACCTCCAAACAACCCTATGAAATAGAGATTATTTCCCACATTTTATAGATCAGAATTCAAAGAGACTAAGAATTTTGCCCAAGACACATAGTTTGTAGCTAGAAGCTTTGAGATTTCAGTGGGCTCACTGATTGCAAACTTCTGTGCCTTCAACCAACACTATACATTCAGATGAGTGTCTCGCTCAGCTCCTCGTGAGTGCTATGTACTTATTCAAGGCTCTACTTTGCTGAAAAAGTCTTTACACCCCCTCCTTTGGAATTCCTTTAAGCTCACTTAACTGGACACACACAAGGAACAGGTGGAAAAAACAGTTGTGCAGTCTTATGGCAGTCACTTCTGAAACCATGAGGCTCCAAATCTTCATCATCAAGCATCCATCTCCAATACAGAACAATCTTAACTTCTCCTCTCTACCGCTATCTTTGCTCTACCCAGCCACTATCATCCTCTTCTTGCAAAAAAAGCATAGGTTCATGAGGGAAATACAGAAGGTTGGAACAGAAACAAAAATTAACTCAAGGGCTACATTAACAATTATAGCATTGTATTTCCCTTCCTTTGTTTTCTAATAATTTTTCTACACTGGTTCCCTATTCCCTCCAAATATAAAAGGCTTAAAGTTCTTGTTGGGAATCTTGTTTGATGAGAATCCAATCCAGGGAATTATAGAACTCTGGTGGAGAGCATCCATATGGGCCAATTTTTCTACTGACTTGCTCTGCCTCCATTGATTAAATTTCTTTTCAGTTGCCTTGAGCAATCAAGTATTCAGATCCTTGAGACAAGTGTCAGTACCATGAGTCCCCAAGAGAAACAGGTGTCTGGGAAACCTGTCCTGTTCTTTTAACTTCGGGCCCCTTGGTTCTGCCTGGTGGGGAGATTGTGTGGCTTCGTTTGGCTTCTGTTGGCTTCTGTTGGTCTTTCTTGCCTGTATCTACCTGGCCTGGGCTGGCCCTTTTCTGAGCTGCTGTAAGTATCTGGATAGGATGGGAATGTTCCTTTCCCTGGCACTGGCCTTATAAACACCATTATCAAGACTCTGGATAATTATTTAGATTCTAGAGATGCTAGATTTTCACAAGAACTAAAAAGCAGATCATGTCTTTTCTAATGTGTTAGTATGAGCTGTTGCAGAAGAGAAAAGAGGAATGATGAGTAGGAGTGGATGAGTAGGAGTGGGTCCAGAGAATGGGCTAGAATGGGTCTATTTGACCTTTGTGAGGTCATCTCATCCTCACAACTCTGGCAGGTGATAATACTTTTACATTCTATGGATAAGGCTCTTAAGGCTCAAAGAGGTTGAGAAATTCGACCAAGATCACACACTTGTAAATGTAAAATCTCTTTTCTAATAGTCTCTGAGTCCAGAGCCTTTTTCCACAGCAAGTTCATGTTTTGGCAGCCGTGAGGCTGCATTTGGAAAAGACTATAGAAAGTAGAGAGACTCTACTCTGCTACATTTGCTACAGATTTTAAATTACCTCAGTGTTTCCAGCAGGAACATGCAAATGTTGCTCACGGATGGGAAACAACTGCCCCCAGGTGCTAAGGAAAGCCAAGACACTGACTGAAAAGATCAGAGCATGGATGAATGACACAGGCCCCAGATGAATGAAGAGAGGCTGGTGATCCCTTCCCTAATTGATAATAAAGTAAATCTAAGCGAACTTCCCAGGCTCCAAGCTCTAGGAATCTCTGTCCCTTAGCATTAAGTAGTTTAGTGTCTGACAGGCCAACCTCTGGCCCCGCTTCTGGCTCCCTCCCCCAAGTACAAGCCAAGAACTGGAGCTTTGCCGGCCTATGAGTCATGGGGCCAAGCTGGGAACCGAGGCAGCCCTGGCCTTTCTGGCTGCCCCCACATGCTTGGAAGCATCCTCTGTCTGTTTCTGTGACCCTCTTTTCAATTCCATTTCCTGACGCCATGTGGCTACTACCTTCAAGTTACCCGCAATTGAAGATCTTCAGCAAATCCAGCTCTAAAAATAACCTTATTTTGTGCTAAAACATGAGCACTAATGCTAAAACTCATTATTGCTGTCTTCCACCTTTCTCCTCCTCCATCTTGTTATCTAGACTCATATCTACTAGAGATGCACCTATATCACATACCTAGGAACATGTCCTATATTCATAGGATCTTACCATTTACTGAACCTTTACCATGTGTCAGGCACTATTCTGGATTCAAATACGCATACACATACACACATTATCCGGTTTTATATGGAAATATATATTTCCTTGCATTTTACCTGTACCAACACCCCTAGGCCAAGTGAGTGCTCAGCACTGTGAGGAAACCTTTGGCTATGAAGTATCCTAGGATATAATAAGGTTTGAGGTGATGGAAGGATCAGGGATAGAAATGAAAGAAAATCCATGCTGTGATGCTCATCAAGTAAGCAGGACAGAGCTCCTCCAGAAGCAATGGGGAGTAAGAGTAAAAGCATGTACTTTTTAGTTGAAGAGAGAGCCAGGTTTGAATCATTTCCCAACACTGGCCATCTGAATGGTTGTTGACCAGAACCTTAACCCCTCTGAGCTTTAGAACTCTCACCTTTTAAACGGGAACTATAATCTCTATGGTAGACTGTGTTGGGATCGTTAAATAGGGTAACCATTGTATGAGAGCTGTGATCATCATTATAATAGGGCTTACTTCATACCAAGTCACATGGGGAAGCAGATCACTACAATCCTGCACCTATGATTCTCCTCCACCTCTCTTATAAAACCCTGAAAAGCATAAACATAGTTCTACTTAGGTCCCATGACAAATTCCCAGCTTTCCTTTAGGGAGCCCAACTCACTCTGCCTGCAAAATTATTTGTCAGAGTCTAGAATGTGATGATACTTGAGACGGAGTAGATGAGAAGGTGGGAGTCTCTGGTGTCTCCACCCCATTCACACTGTTTTTGTTAGCAGCAGAGAGCATTTTTTTCCCTATCCCCATCATCTTTCTTTCCATATTCTCCCACTAAATGGCCTGTTAGGTGAGGTGCAGCTCTGTGGGGCAGAACCAAACATATTCTCATCAGGAAAGGGGATGGAGGCACCATCTGCACTCCTTTTACCAGGCCCAAATAGTCTCCTTGATGTGAGGAGAGAAGGTCCCATAACATCTATGCCCATGGCATTGAAAGAGACTCCTGGCATGGGCACAAAGACCCTCACAGAGAGGGAGGCCTTGCCAGGGTGTGCCCTGCTGCCAACCTCCACACATGGCCTTTCAAGGCATACTAATTCAATGTCTCCTAAGTAGCTGTATGACATCTGACTGGAAAATGCAAAATAAGCTTCTCCATGGTTCATCCACACAACCATATGTAGCTACCAGGGACCAACTCAAGCCAGTTTCCTTGGCCAGGTGGGTGTACGTTAGGCGCCAGAGAGCGCGTGCAGAAACAACAGTGCTGCTGGCTGCAAGGCCACACGGGACCCATGTGCCTTCTGTTCCCACAATATGGGAAGCTTCAGGGTTCCAGGTGGGAGAGGCAAGGCTATGAGTCAAAGAGATACAGTAACACCAGAAGCCCAGTTCCTTCCTTTACCACAACTGAGGGTTGCAACAAGTTCTGCTGTTTTCTAAATAGCAATAATGGAGAATCTCAACAATAACCATACCCATAAATAAAATAAGTGCTTCAGAAGCATCTTCAAGACCATAAATAAACTTCAGGCTTATTCTACATGGGGATATAAAAATATAAAGACAGAAATGCCAGGCTAGGGACAAACCCCTCTAAAGCAAACAAACAAACAAAACACAGTAGGGATTGCAAAATTGGAGGAAAAAGAAAAAAAAAAACAGCCTTATCATGTGGCAATTTTGCTCTAAATCATAACAAAATGTGTAGCCTTATATTTGCTTCATTGGTTATTTTAAGAATTAAAAATAAAACAACCAGGTAAATACAACTGATGCTCATTCTGCCCAAGAACTGGCCTCAATGCTTCAAAAAAATCTCAAGTGTCATGAAAGAAAAAAGAATTATCTTTAGGGAAACACTCTAGATTAAAAACTAAGTAGATATGAGAACTAAATGCAATATTTTACTCTGTATTTGTGCCTGATTTTTTTTCAAAAGTTAAAAAGGGCGTTATTAAGGCAATTGACAGTACGCAAATATAGAATGAATAGTAGGTAATACTCTTGTTAAGTAGTGTTGAATTTCCTTGTGTAATATTTATAATGTGACTTTGTAGTTGAACGACCTTGTTCTTAGGGAAAATATAGAAATATTTAAAGATATAATGTCATGATAACTGCAACAAACTTGCAAACTCTCAGATGATTCTGAAAAATGATAATGATGATAAGCACCTCCCCCACATTTACACAGAGTTAAGCAAATGTGTTAAACAAAAATTTAAGTGGGTATTCATTGCATTTGTCTTGCAACTTTTCTTAAAGTGTTTGAAATGTTTCCAAACAAAATGGGAGGGAGAAAAAATGGGAATTGTTATAGATTAAAATATATTAAACAGATATATCAAACAAAATGTAATGTATGGGCCATATTGGAATCCTGGTTGGAATGAACCAACTATAAAAAGGATGTTTTTAAGACCATCTGAAAATTTAGCATAGATTAGGTATTAAATGATAATAAGGAATTGTTGATGTGATAATAGTACATTGTGGTTATAGAAAAAACTTTTTGTCAGTTAGAGACTTACTGAAATATGTACAAGTAAAACAATATGTCTTTTGGGATTTGCTATTACATAAGTCAGAAAGGAAAAGGAAAATTTAAATAAAGGTGAAGAATATGGAGCAAGAATGACAATGTTGATAATGGTTGAAGCTGCATAGTGGTTACGTGGGACTTCTTGATACTGCGAGCATCCTTACTTTTTGTCTGAAAATCTCCATCATAAAAAGTTGCTTAAAAATGAAAAATATATGCATAAGGGTGCTGCAGAGAATAAAATCATTCTTTCTAAAAGATAGAGATAAATAATTTTTAAATTAATCACTCATACTCATTTATAAATTTATATTTTACCTTTATATTTTACCTTTAGAAGTTTAAGACGTGGTACACATGCACGCACGCACGCGCGTACACACACACACACACACACACACACACACATTTTAAAAACAATACTCCAAGCCACTATTGCCCAGGTTCCAGCCCCAGAGGTGACGCAGTGACAAGCAGTCACTTCCTATCTGCTGGCTGATTGCTGAACAAGTCATCGACAAGCCTTCCGAGTTCAATATATATTTTTTAAATTCTCTCTCCCTCATCTCCAGCTCTTCCTTCTCACTCGCCACCAATAATAAAACAAAGATCACTCCCCAAAGGATTCCAGCACAGTTATTTTTACTCCTATCTGGTAACGGAAGAATTGCAGCCTAGAGATGAATTATGGACGGGTTCACAGTGAATCTGGGTTGGGCTCAGACGGGGACCTTGGACCTTAGACCTCTGCTCTAACCGTGAGTGAACATGTCCTCTCTTGACCATCCAGAATGTAGGCAGCTCTAGTCTCTATAGTAACCAATCTGCCTAAAATAGGAATTAGGTGGGGAACAAAACATTTAAAGCCAATTGGGTCCATTCATACCCAAACAATGTCAATTTAAGGGCTGTTACCCAAATTGTTGGCTTTTTGAATGGTCTCCCACCCTGTGCTCAGCTAAAGGAAAGGGGGGAGGGTATCTGTATCAAACACTCCACCCCATACAGAACCTTGCCTGCTCTTATTCTGTTCTCCCTCTTCAAACATTTCTTTATGTCCCAGAGTCATAAGCCCTTAAAACAAACTTTTGGTGAAGGCAGTTTTATGGCCACAAGACTGAGACAAAAGCGAAAGTCTAAGAATTCCTTATGGTCAAAGAAAGCTTCCCGAGAGGAAACAGGACCAAGTCCAAATCCCACACAGGAACCTGGCAACTTTGTGCATTATTTTCTGGTCTGAAGGTAGGTTTTTGAACAATTCTCTTGTCTGATCAGCTTCCCTGTGGGTCTTCGGGAAGGAAGTGGAATAGCATTTGGAACCAGAGCTAACAAGGCCCAAAACTGGGAAGTGAAATTGTATAGCCACTTTGCCAAGGGCACCTTCCTCTTAAGGCCATCTGACGCCCTCATGAGGGTGCACCTGAGGTGTATTGATAGGAGAACACAAGCATGGACATTATTTCACTGTCACTACTATCACCACTTCTGTGTGTTAGACATAACTTTGGGGTTCTACACTAGAAAATATCCTCTTCTTCTTCAACCCTCATTTTGGAAGTTTTTGACTTCCAAAATATCGTTAGGCATAGGGAGAGCTATCCCTGCACCTGTCAAGTAGCCCTTTGTTTTTTATATTTTAATTTTCCCAAGTGGGTGGGAAAAGACAAGCAGTAGCATTCATTTACTTTAGATATCTTTTTTTTCTTTTTTCTTCTATTCAAGAAACATTTACTTAATAGGAACTTGAGGTTAGACCTGGAGTCTCATTACTCACTTGGATATTAGTGCCTTCAAGGCTTTCATAGTGAAGTGTA
Source organism: Urocitellus parryii (assembly GCF_045843805.1). NCBI lineage: Eukaryota > Metazoa > Chordata > Mammalia > Rodentia > Sciuridae > Urocitellus > Urocitellus parryii. The sequence continues at coordinate 43,845,455 of NC_135531.1, read as the reverse complement.
AGGAATGTGTAATCAGCTGAATTATAGCATGGCAAGCCTTGCCAGGTTTAGCAAATAAAAATCAGGATGCTCAGCTCTATATGAAATTGAGATACGTGATTGTTTAGTATGAGTAAGTTCCAGATATTGCATGAGACCTACCTATAAGAAAAACCATTCATTTTCATCTGAAATTCAAATGTCACTGGGCATCCTGAATTGTATCTGATCACCCCAACTTAGGCTACGTGATAGCTACCATCAGTGAGTATACAAAGGGCTGCAGGAGCACAAAGGCCCGAACAGAGAGCAGGCAAGACAAAGGAGGCCTCCACACAGGAGCAATGTGTGCCGGGTATTGAAAACAGCAGAGAGGGGCTGGGGTTGTGGCTCAGAGGTAGCGTACTCATCTAGCATGCGTGAGGCACTGGGTTCAAACTTTAGCACCACATAAAAGTTAAATAAAGGTATTGTGTCCATCTACAACTAAAAAAATAAATTTTAAAAAATAATAATAAAACAGCAAAGAATGTAATCTTCCAGTGACCTGAAGAAGCAGCCCCATCAGAATAACTGGGAAGTTGTGAAGAGCATTATAAATGCTGGCACACAGAGTGCCACGTGGGTAAGTGGCTTATGATCAACCAAGGTGGTTGGATATCATTCCTTGGCCATGGGGATCCCTCAGAAGATTTTTCACAGGGAGTTGACAGGCTCAGACTTGTTTTGGGGAAACTCTGAAGAAGGGAATGAATTATTAGAAGAGCAGGATAAGTTGAGCAGTTAGGAGTCCGTTACAGTAACTCAGGAGAAGTTCCTGATAAAGAATGAAACTAAACCAGTGGCTCTGGAGATAAGAGGAGAAACCAAATATAAGAGATGATAACTCAGACCTGTCAGACTGTTGATGGGCAAGGCATTTGGCCATAACAAGCATAACTCTCAAATGTTAACTGGGAGAATAATGATTCTGTCTTTGGCCATGAACAATATGACATAGTATGTATTCAAAGTAACTTCAATCTAGAATCTAGCAGCAATTAGTTAACATTCAAAAACTCCTAATTATAAATCTACTCTTCAGGGATAGTTAATTAGCAACAGGAAACTCCAAAGAGAAATCAATAACCTTCAGAAGTAGTTACTTAGCATGTCAAATGGTCTGTCTAAATCTGTCCCAGAGGGTTTGTGAGTCGGCTCTAGGGAGAGTTAGTGACTTAGGAATATTGCAATCCCCACAGCCCTTGCCTGAAGAATTTGGTATGCCCAGTAAGGCATGACCATCATCAGGTCTCAGTCCTGTGGTTCCTGAATCTTCAAAGTGGGACAGAAAGTTAGCACATTCTGTCCTCAAAATATCTTTGTATTTGTTTTGCACGCTTATGAACAAATATTAACCATAGGTCTGCCAAAATTTGATCCAAGGCTCACTTTCATTTCAACACACTGTGTAGTGGTGAGGTTGTTAAAATGGTACATGGAGTCTGTCCACACTTATCTCCACTGCTGGAGGCTCCTATACTAGTCATGGATAGCAAAAGAAAATTAACCGTTGGCCAGATGACTTATGTCCTTTCAAAACAGAGGCCACTGGAAATCGACTGATTATAGACGAAGGTGTTTCCTTTAAAAAGCATGGAACTCAGCTTGCAACCCTGCTCGGTGGGTTTCAGACACAGCCAAAACATGTTGTCTAGGTCACAATTCTTGTGGGGAGTCCCCTTCAATCCCTCCGGGAGCCAGATTTAATCGATGACGTGTAGCTGAAGAAACAGGATCACACATGAGGACTTTCTGAAAAGTCTGGAAAGACTTAAAAAATAAAGTAAAATAAACCCAAACATCCCATCGCAAATGTTGGCTCCAAATAGAAGACTTTACTGTAAACCTTCCAGCCATTCAGACTCCACTGTTATTTTTGAAAAGACATTCCAATAACAGATGCCCCTTCAATTGGGGCATGGTTTGACAGAAAGCAGCAGACACAATTTAAAAAAGAAAAGAAAAAGCACTCTTGAGACACGTCAAAACAAATTAGCTGTGATGCTGAAATTATTTCCTGTTGGATTTAATGAAGTTAACAAGATAAGTAAATATGAAAAACAGCATTAGGAAGAAGGAACCAAATTCCTCCCAAACATGGGAGCTTTTTCATATATTGATAAAAAAAAAAACATGGAATTTCATTTGTCTATTTTTAAATATCACAACATCCTTATTCCATGTCTGTTTTTCAAAATTCTCTTTAAGATGTGCCTTTAAGTGAACTATTTGTGCTGTTTTGAAACCTGCTTAGAAATCTATGATTCAAGCACATTTCACGTTGTTTCCACATTGAATGTAGTACTTATAACGAACTGTTAAATGATAATCGAGGGGCAAGTTGAAGTTATTTAAATGACATTTGGAGATTTTGTTACCTTTCATTAAACAAGGTTTTTTAGTCTCAATTAGCATAAGTAATTAAGACTTGGCAGGAAGTTAGAGATGTAGTCCCTTCCCTCCCACCCAACACACAACCTAAAAATAAACTACTCCAAAGACATTTTTACTACCATTCCTGATCCGTCTCCCTTAGCTTATGTAGAAAATGCCTTAAAGATCTAGGAAGACACAGAGGGCTTAAAGTCAGGCTGGTTTCTAGTCCCCACTCTTGTCACTGTTACTTAAGCACTTCATCTCTCTAGTCCTTAGTTTCCCATATGGAAAGATGAGGAGTGGAATCTTTGATAGGGAGAAAATCTTCCGGAACAGGCAAAAGGAAGCTTTCTTGCCTGTGCGATGACTATATGTTTCATATAAGTTAACATTTTTGACATTCCTAAATCTCAGACAAACAGATAACTGGAATCTTTGGTGATAATACATCGTTTATTGAGCACAATATTGAGCACAAGGAGGAGGGAATAATTGAGAGAGTGAAGTCCTATAGTTTATTGAGGAGACCAGAGTTCAGGGTGCAAGCTCCCATAAACATCAGCCTTCAATCATCTTGAATCATCCCACCTCAGGTTGGCCTCCTGAAGCCTGTGACCCATTAGACTTTGTTTCTGGTCTCCATCAAGAGCAATAACATGCTCTGGTTTTCAGAATTGGAAGTAATTTTTAAATATCAAAACTCCTGATTTTGCAGTTAAAAGTGCAGCCCAGAGTGCTAAACTTACCTGGAGTCCAAGACTAGTCAACGAGAGAGCCACTTACTAGCCTAGACACATTAACTCTGAGGCCAGAATTTTTTCCTTCGTATCATAGTACTTCCATATGTGCAAAACCTTCTCAAGTTTCCCTCAAATAACTAAGGAATAATTAATAGTTATTAATAATTAATAATAATACATTTGTAAAGGGTATAGAAGAAAAGATGGTTGTCTTACATATGTGTGATTAATGCTGCTCAACAACCGCACTAAAACAAACTTGTGTTTTGTTTCACTATTACCTGCCTTAGGCAGGTAAGAAGTTTTTTAATGCAATATACAATCAATGCAAAAATTATTACACTAAATCCATTCCAGACAAGTTAATTTAATGCAAGACCAACTGGACGCTCAGCCCCGCAATCCCTGGATTTCCTTAACCCCAGGGAATCTAATAACCTTTCCCACCCACATACACGGTGACCCTCTGGGTTTTGTCATCACCTGGAGCTTCCTGCCATGTAACTCTGACTTCCCCCATCCTACATTCTTATTGTACCATGTCTGCTCTTCCGCCTCATGGAGACCGCAAGTCCCCAATCCCCAGTCCTTTCCTAATCATGGGCTTGCTCCTGTCTGAACTTCACAGTTGATCCCAAGTTCTCTTCTCTCAGATTCCTCCATTTCTTTATCCCACAGTCCTTCCATAGTACCTGCCCAGCAAAACCTCAAGACTGATCAGCAACACTGTCACCTGCCTTGTCTGCTCTTACCCTGGCCACTAAGACCACCACAGCACCATGGTGTCCAGTGTAGTCTGCCCACCAGTCCTTTGATTTGTCCAGCATGAATTTTACTCTTTCCCAGCCCAGGCTCAGTCCTCAGTCTCGCTCCTTCTCTTGTGTGGCTTCTGGCGTCCTAATGCACCAAGAAAAATCAAGTTAGTCAGGAAGGATCTGCTTCAACTTCCTGCCCCCTTCAATATTAGCACATTCAACCCTCACTTATCTCCCCCCCCCCTTTTCCCTAGTCTGTAAAGCTGAAGTCTCCTTGCTCTTGTTTGGAAGGAACCTTTGCGCTAAACCACACCTCTTTCCACTTCTCTCTGCTACACTCTTAGCCTCTCCCTCCCTCTGGGCTGTTTCCAAAGGCTGGTGATTATCAGAGAACTTCTCTAGTTTCTCTAGGCCTGAAACACCCACCCCTTGGCCAAATGCTCCTCAGCTTCTATCAAATCCCTTTCCTCTCCTTCTTACCCAGACCATCAAAAATATAGCCTGCACTCATCACTCCTTCTTTCCATGGCCCTTGCCTCCACTCACAGCAATATGGCTTCTGCCTTCCTTCTTTGGGCCATGAATTATCTCCATCTGCCAACCTGACATACACTTCATCACCTGTCTTATCTTACCAACCCCTCTGCTTTATCCACATCGATGATGACTTGCTCCTACTCAAAACTCCTCTTAGTCCTGTAGTTGATGTCTGATTCTTTTCCTAACTTTAATTCATTTATCCCTTTAAAACTGAGACACATTTATTGGTACCTGATATGTATCAATAATTGCAGGCATCTGGAGATGAGGAGAGCAGACTCAATTCCTGTCCCTACCAAGTGTACTGCCTAACAGCAGAAGCAACAGTGAAGAGGTCATAATACCAACATGTGGCCAATTCTTATTATTCAGGCAGCATTGTCCTCTAAAGTCACTGCAAACACTGAGTTAACAAATAGGAGACCATTCCTTCTTGCGGAAGACAGGGACAGGTTCCAGCAGTTCTCCAATCATAACATTGTCATCAACCATTCAGCACATGACCTTCTTCTATATGTTTCTGTTTAAAGACAACTTATTTATACACATGTCTTACAAGTGATTGATTATATGCATTATTTCTTTATTTAAAAAAAAAACACCAGCTGAGAATAGTTTAATATTTTCCTGATCCTGAGCAACAGGATTCCTCCCAGATCAGGGTCTTTCTGTTCAGTGAAATAATTTTCTGAATTGCTTTCTCATCTTGTCCCAGTCAGTATTCAGGACCTTCTCTTTCTCTCTCAATATCTCTCCCTCCTTCTCTCTCTCTCCTCCTCCAGCCCTCCCCAAGCACAACACACACACACACACACACACACACACACACACACATACAGACTTAGCATCTTTCAACTCAGATCACATTATCAGAGCTTGTGTCTCATGGTCATCCTACAAATCATCTTGACCCGTTTATTTCTGCTTCTCCAACTACAATTTATAGAAAGCTATGATTAAATCTCAACCCAACACATCAGAGTTTCCTGAGAATGAAGATGGAATTATTAGCCAGGGGTGGATGCAAAGATGACTGCAAGGTCAGCGAGAAGCAGAGTGTAGAGATGAGCATGGGCTGCGGCCAGGCAGACCTGGGGTACAGTGTGCTACCATTTGCCAACTGACACCTCAGCTTGAGCACTTGACTTCTTTGAGCTTTGATTTGCTCTTTCATGAAATGGAAGCAGTACCTGAGAAGATGTTTTAATACCTATTACATATAAATTCCTTGATACACAGTTAGGGCAGTTAGTGCCCCTTTTGCCCCTCTAGACCTATTCAGTTTTCAGGACTATAGCCTTGTCCACTTGCCCAGAGCCACTTACTGGGCCTACTGGAGTATGTACGAGCTGGTATTAACAGCATCTCACAGCACTGCAGGGGAGAAAATTCCCATGGCAAACAGTGAGAGACTTGGAGGAGGAGGCAAGGATCTCAGGAAGGGAAGGAGGCAGGGAGGTGAGACGGACAACAGCTTTATGGAGAGCGGGAGAGGAAACAATGGCAAGACACTGTGATGGGGGAAGGAAGGGTGGGAGGAAAAGAAAGATGAAGAGCTAGGAGGCAATAAGTCTAAGCAGAGAGCAAATGGACCACAGAGGACACCATCTCCTACTCCCAGGAAAAGTCAAGTGTCCCCTGAGCCAGCTCAGCTCACAGAGGATTGATGCTGCAGGGAAGAACCAGGTAGCCCTTGTCATCCATCCCAGGTCTCAGGCCAAGAAGAAAGAGCTGCAGTGAAGCTGCTAATGGACGGATGGCCAAAAGGCAACACCTGGAGAAATGCGGAGTCCCGCTCTTGGGCCTGGCCATCATGTGGGTCTCAATTTCAACCGATTTGAATGTAAGCACTTAAATTTGAGAGAGAGAGAGAGAGAGAGAGAGAGAGAGAGAGAGAGAGAGAGAGAGAGAGAGAGAGAAAGAAAGAAAGAAAGAAAGAAAGAAAGAAAGAAAGAAAGAAAGAAAGAAAGAAAGGAAGAAAGGAAGAAAGAAAGAGAAAAAAAGAGAAAGAGAAAGAGAGAGGAAGGAAGGAAGGAAGGAAGGAAGGAAGGAAGGAAGGAAGGAAGGAAGGAAGGAAGGAATGTTTCCTACATCAGCCAGGAAATCTGGAACCCCTCCTTCAGCATATGGTGAAACTCCAAGAGAGAGAGCTAGACCCCACAGTCCACCTAGCTCCTCTCTTCTTCAGGGGAAATTGGGGTCCTCATGTCAGCTCTTCCAAGGGAAAAAACTACCTCCCCTCCCCTTTCTCTGCACTCCAGAACAGCAGAATCTCACCCTCATAATTACATTCCTGCCTCTCTGTTTTATTTCCATTAATCCCCAACCAACCCTTCCCCATTTTACCAAATTCTTCTTCCGGATGAGTCAGGGATTAAAAATGCTTGGCATTTTTTTTTTTTTTTTTTTTTTTTTGCTGAATAAATTTAGTATCTCTCCACAGAGACACTGGTCAGTGGAAAACCACCTTTGCTCTGTGACAAGAAGGCCTGGGTGCACAACTTGCCTATCTGCCCACAACTCAGGTCCTACTGGGCAAGCTCATGTGACTGTAGGCTTTGCTTGTGATCTGCTCCAGCTAGCTAGGCTGACTGGCCCAGGAGAGAAGGGGTGAAGGAGGAAAGGAGAGTGGGCGGGAGGGAAACCACCATGCTGGTTGAATATAAATCTCTTCTTTGATCATACCTGTGATGTCCATGTGGTCACTCCCGTTGTACAGAGCCAGAGAAACTCAGTCCCTTGCCAAACTTGCAGATGTTCAGACAAGCTAGAACTTGACTGTCCTACCCTAAGTGGGAGCCCGTTATTCTTTGCACCACAGCAAGCCCTGGAATTGAACAGGCAGTTGGCTGAAGCTGACTGCCATTCTGCCTGCCCCAGGCCTGGATGCTCTGCCCTAAGTGGAATGCAAGCTGCAGCTTCCATTTCTCTGGTTTCTCAATTAGGTGTCAGGCTTTCCCAGAGGGAGAACTGTTGGTATCAAGGCAGCTGTGGGAGAGGCATTTCCCCTGTACCACAGCATCCTGCTACTCCCCTGCAAATTCCATGGGGCATAGCAGCCATGCAGGAATAGCTCACCTCCCTTAGCAGGCCTGGTGTAAAGCCAGAGCTCAAACTAGTACAGGAAGCCAGAGAGCTCTCTCTGCTATGCAGGCTTTATGCATTTCTCTCTTCACTGCTTCAGACATGGCTTTGAATGTTGTTGTTTTTTTAATTCGGGGTCTCGCCAGTCATTCATTCCCAAGCTTCTATTTTTGTGTTCAAACTCAACATTTTTACACAGACAGTATGGTCAAGGCTCAGAGAAGCACAGAGATTTTTCTCAAGGTCACACAGTCAGTGCATGATAAAACTAGACCTGACAACAATTCAGTTGTCATTCACTAGATATTCATTGAGTGCTTAGTATCTGCTAGGCACTGTCCTGGGGGCTGAATGCCCAACGTTGTTACTAGAAACAGACTGCACTGCTCTTGCTACAGCTCCCCTACGCCCCTCTTCTGGATGCTTTCCATTCCCAGCCCCAGAGTCTAACCCCGAGACCTCCAAGGCCACTCACCACAGCATTCCTGAAGACTCAGAAGAGGTGCTTTTGTGTGCAGGCTTTTCCTCCAAGACCCTGGAATGCACGTTCACAGGACTTGCTGATTTATAGCCATGTTGCCTTTCAAGGAATTCTCTGGCCTGCGTTGAGTCAACAAATATGAGAAAAGGCTTGTTAAAAGTTCTGTCACGAAAGCCAGTTGTTCCTTGTTTAGGAGGATGCTTTCTTTATCCCTGGGCCCCGATCAGGCCTGTAATAGTGCTCCTTGGCCTTACAATGGCCCAAGATCTATGTGTAAGACTTGGAAACTTGCAGAAATATCCATTTATTCAGGGCTATATCCAATCTTGCCACTCCCTGGAACAGCCCATTCTCCCATGTATCCCCTTTTGTCTTTAAACCTTAAACACTTGCTTTTGCGATCACATTGGTCTGTTTTCTATTTCTACACTTTTGTCTCCCTGTCATCCACTGAGAACAGTGGCCACATCCTCTTTGTGCATGCTGACCTGTGTAAAGAGAATTCATTCATTCATCTATTCATTTGTTCATTTTTGCACCCATCCATTCAACCTTCCTGGCCTTGCTCTGGGAACTGGCCATACACTGCAGTCATCAAATAAAGATAACTATTGCCCGGTGCACTGCCTTCATCCCCACGCAGGACCAGGCTGCTCTTCCCCAGCTGGCAGGAGTGTCTCTGGCTGATGACTCATTGCTGAGTGTCTTCCCTGGGACTTGCCTACACCAAAAGGAGCTTGTCCCCAAGGAAATGCCCTTCCTATAGACAGACTGCATCCAAGGACCAGAATACAAGGCCCAGCTCCCTGTGTCTCACTAACCTCAGGACATCCTTGAAGCAGTGACTTAGCTTCCAAGCTCCCTGGGAATAAGCTGAGACCCCCCCATTGCAACCACATCACAGGTCCACTCCTTTCTTGCCCAGCATACTGTCCTCACTCTCTTGTGGCCGCTGTCCCTGAGAACATCCCCCTCCCCCACAGACACCATAAGCTTTCTGCACACAAATCTTAGTTCAGAGTTTTGTTCCCAGGAACTTGTCCTGTGACACCTGCCATCATGAAGTTTATTTTGTAGAGGAGGGAGATAGAAACTAAAATCAAATAAATAGTAACACAGTATGTGAAAAGTGACATTGCTATGGGAAAACCAGAGTGGGGTCAGGGGATCAGGGATATGGAATGGGAGATGATGAATTTTCATTTTTGATAGAGTAGGATCAGAACAGGCCTCGATGAGAATGTGACATTTGAGCACAGTTGAAATTAACAAGCTGAATGCCCCAAAGTCTCTGAATCCAAAATTGTCACTGAGTCACTCAGGGCTCTCCAGAGAAACAGAACAAACAGGGTGTATGTGTGTGTGTGTACACACGCGCGCATATATTTGCATATACATATACATAGTATGATTGGTTTTGGAGGAATCCGTTCATGGGATTGTGGAAGTTGGCAAGTCTGAAATCTGTAGGGCAGCCTCAAACATTGAATCAGATGAGAGTTGCTTCAGTCTTAGGGCAGAATTTCTTTGTGAAACTTCTGTCTTTGCTCTTAAAGCCTTTAGCTGACTAGATGAGGGGTCGCCTGCTTTACTTAAAGCCTAATTATAGATGTTCATCACATCTACAAAATACCTTTACTACAACACCTAGGTACTGTGTGATTAAATCACTAGGTACCATATAGCCTGGCCAAGATGAACAGAAAACTAGCCATCACAGCTGTTCTGTCCCACACATAATTCCTGACCCATCTCCCTGTTCAAGTTTCTCCTTGACAGGCAGCAAGAGCTGACACCTGAATGTTTTACTACTTATCTGCTCAATTGCCTTCTCTCCTCATCCCTAGAGTGTTCCTCCCACGGGAGCAGGATCCTCATCTCTTCAGTTCCTAGCTGTATCCCCAGTGCATCGATCATACTCCGCTCATGTTAGGCGCTCAGTAATAATTTGTTGCATAGTAATGAATGAATCTTAAACTTAAGTACGGAAGAAATCTTTCCAAAAAAGGAGCAATATTTCGAACTCAGAAAGGATTTCAGAAAAAGGAAAAAAAAAATCAATACAAATGACAAAAGTTCATTACCAAAGAACTATAGGGAAAAGGGAGCTTGGGGGTTGTTTTTTACACCCTACCACGGGATACAGAACTTGATGATTACTTTTAAAAATTTAGACTGGAGACAGGGAGTGGTGAGATTAAACAGAGAAGCTGCACGCGATGGTAATAAAGGAAACATATGGAGGTAAAGGCAGGCAATCTTAGCAAGATGACAGAAGTCGTCGCAACATTTGGTCCTCGACAACTTAGGATTTTGGATGGTGTATGTGTGTGTGCATACTTTCACCAATCATCATCTTTGTTGATAAATTCTGCTACATTTTCCATGGAATAATGTCTCTCTACAAATGTTCTGTGGGGTGCTATTTTCACAAGATGATAACATATGTTCTTAGGAAAAACGAAGGAAATCATGGGGAAAACTTAAGGCTGTTCCTTAAGCTGTTCCTTTACACCAAGTGCTGAAAATGTCAAACTTACTTGATTCTAGAAAAATTTTTTTATTGCCATCCAAAGTCAGAGCCTTGGAAAGAGAAATCAACGACAACTTCTGCTGTAAGTATAGAAATGAACACATTTTCTCGTCTTTAAATCTGGACTTGAAAGGTTTTAAACTGGCCATTTGGTCTGTGAGGGCTTTTGTTTGGCCCACACAGTGTTCTTTCACAAAATTTAATTTTTTTATAGGGTGCGGGCATTTCAGTTGGCCTCAGTCTCTATCATTCCCCGGTGTCTTTTGTGGAGCCCCCAAAGACACTGCATGTTGTAGCTGCTTGCTTTCTTAAAAATATTCAGGTTGATAATCTTCCAGTTTGAGGGTCTCAGAGAGGAAATAATTATGCAAATCAAAATAAGAGATGGAAATGATAATGAAGAGAGAGCTCCCAGGTAAGGAACATGAAGGTGCTAGGATAGTACCTTACATGCCATGGTCGATGGCATCAGAGACTTCAAAAAAGGACAGGGGAGAAAACATTGATAAACCAAATTTTTGACAAGGGGTTAATATCCAGAATGTATAGAAACTGAAAAACTCAACAGCACAAAAATAATCCATTTTTTTAAAATGGGCACTAGACTCCAGCTTTCACCAGTCCCCAGATGCAGCCTCATGCCACCCCTCAGAGGTACCAGCAACAGCCAGGTGGCGCCACCTTCAGAGGGCTCAGCTCAGTGCACAGAGCTCCTCCTAGAGACCTTGTTCAGCTGACTCCATCTGTTGGCTTTTGCTTCACCAGCCCTTGAGTTGCCAACAGCTTCTTTCTGTTAATTTTTATATTTTCAAAAGATAAGTTCACTTTTCATAAAACTGGCCATTTTATTTTTTAAAATATCTTTATTTTACTTATTTCTTTTTATGTGGTGCTGAGGATAGAACCCAGGGCCTTGCACATGCTAAGCGAGCACTCTACCACTGAGCCACAACCCCAGCCCAAAACTGGCCATTTTAAAACAAACGATGCAGTGGTTATGAGTGTGTCAGTAATGCTGTGCAGCCATCACCAAGATCTAATCCCAGTGCATTTCCATCACACCAACAAGAAACTCCATACCTCCCAATTACAGCTGATTTCTTAAAAATCAGTAAGTGTTTTCTCAGGGGATACTCTAAGGCCATATAAAAATCCCATAATTTACCTCACTTTCCCCCACTAGGTTTAGAATCTATTGATACATTTTTTTTTTTTTTTTTTAAAGAGAGAGTGAGAGAGGAGAGAGAGAAAGAGAGAGAATTTTTTTAATATTTATTTTTTAGTTCTCGGCGGACACAACATCTTTGTTGGTATGTGGTGCTGAGGATCGAACCCGGGTCGCACGCATGCAAGGCGAGCGCGCTACCGCTTGAGCCACATCCCCAGCCCCTATTGATACATTTTTGCCTAAGATAATTACAATGGGTCTTGAATAATTCTTTTCTAAATCCATAATCCCTTCAATATTAATTAGCTGGAATTCATCTACAGGAAAAAAAAAACCTTCTCTTCCCACTTATGTGTTAATTTACTTATTATAGCAGGATAAACTAATGGATATCTATTTTAATCAATGGTCTATAATCTGATACTGTGATAAATTACCTGTTATTCAGGTACCAGCTGGCATCCCTTTGAGCTATTTTCTGTGTCCTTTGACAAGTCTCCATAATTTTTTGATTATTTGCTTACTTTCTGGAACCACAAGATGTTCAAAACTTGTCTTTACATTTTTCCTGTTGCAGCTGTAAAATCAGCCTTTCTCCAAGAATTCCTGTTTCTCTTTAGCAGGGAATGGTATTTAAAAACAAAACTATGCGAACCATACCTGGTCCATTGTTATTTCACTATTTCCTAGCTCTCTCGGCGACAGAGGTAGGAATTGTATGTATTTGTCTATGTGTGCATGTGTATACGCATGTACACATATGAAGACACAATGTATGCACACACATGTCAATATTTTATTTCTGTCTCTAATTCTACATATTTAAAACTCTACGTTTACAACAAAACTAGTTCTAATCCCACATCAAGGGTTCATTCCAGGTTTCTCCTTTTCTACATTGTTTTATATTCTTCTTGTACAGTGAGGAACCTGGCTCACATCATCTCATGACACTGAATTATGTCCCCAATCCTCCCGTCCATTACTTCTAATTTGTCTTTAAAGCCCAAAGAGATATACCTACACCTTTTTTGCCATCTTCCTTGTGTAGGCAGGACTCTGCCAGGCAGGCCAATTTTCTACTTCAAAACATCTAAAATGTAGATTGTTACCTAAGAGCCTAAATACATTTCCTTTGCAGAAAATGCTACCAACACAGTCCAGTAGGGTCTAAATGTGTGTCTTCCAGCAATTCTGAGGGACTGACTAGGGTGAAAGTTAGTCCATGGCTACAAAAGAGTACTTTTCCTAAGAGCTAACTTGTGAGTTTAAATTCATAAGCAGTACAATTATAGGACATGTTCAGCAGTTCCTCAGGCATCATCAAAGAGAAAGATGGCCACTGTTTTCTTCTGGGTTTTTGCTTTGTAGAAACCATGAAACTGATCTTTCTAAGGAGGCTCACATTTTTGCCAAGGCCTAAAATTAGGTTGTAAAAGAGGGTGTGTGGCTTCATGGACCACTTAGCATAGCAATTCAATAGTTAAAAATTATGTAGGAAATTTTTATTTAATTCCTTGCTTATCTCTGATAGGAAAGACATCCTCATGCGATTGTTGACGATAGTTTCTGGAAAGGTTCATACAGGCAAGTCCTTTGGCTGTCAGATATGGCTCCCTTCTCTCTTTTTGAGACACACTCTGGCCTGAGCATGGATGGAGTTAGAGCATGGGATTATGACTACGCTGACAGGTGTTTAAAGCCAACTTTCTATGGAAACTATCGTTTGGATCTGCAATGTCCCCCAGGCCCATGTGTTAAAGTCTTAGCCCCTGGATCAGTGGTATCAAGAGGAAGTAGAAACTTTAGAAGGTGGGACCCTGTCTTTGAGATCATACCCTGAAAAGGGTTAGTGGGACCCTGGTCAGGTTCCTCTTCTTTCACATACTGGCTATAAAGTGACAGTATACCTTATCACATGTGACCACCATGATGGATTGCCTTACCACAGGCTCTAAATCAATGGGACTAACTAACCATGGACTAAAACCTCCAACACCAGGAGCCAAAATAAACTTGTCTCTTTTTAATTTGATTATCTCAGGTATTTTGTTACAGAAATGGAAAGCGAACTAATACAGGGGGAAAGCCCTGATTTTCAGTCTTTGCCCATTTTTGTGACAATAATACTCCCACCATGGCTCCTGCCAAACTACCAACATGACATAACTTAACTAGGTGGTAGGAAGAGATGTATATAATTGACTGTCATGAGTCACCTCCAGCCTGGATGCCTGTGTAAACCAATAAACCAATTAGGCCCACCCATCCTCTTAAGCTCTATTTTCAAACTGCCATTGGCTTAAAAATAAATAAATAAATAAAGTTCTGAACACTAGTAAATAAGAATCCTAGAAATCGGCTAGAGTCCTTGATTTTGGGTGTGCACGTGCTTTACTGGGGGAGATGAGTGTCCTGTATTCCTGATCCACACAGGGGTTCTTGCTGGAAACAAGTGGGATGAGAAGATAATAAGCAAAAGAAAACATGAAACAAGCACCCAGCTTTGAAGTCAAAACCGGTCTTTGTGGTAAAGCACATGAGATCAGCTATCTCCTTTGTTTTTACCATTTTGCTTGGCTTGTAGAGAAAGGGGGGTGGGGAGCAGAGGAGAAGAGAGGAGTTGAGTTCCAGGTGGTTTCCTGTTAGCAGGATTGTAGAATTGTAGGTTTGGGGCTAAATGTGCTGAGCAGTAGGCTTGGCCTGATTCTCCTGGACATGGAGCTCCTCTGCCCCCCACTGGCTGTGGCATGCACTGCATCTCTGCGTGGCCAATCCCCTTCAGCACGCTGCCCTTTCCCTACAACCCTGACCACTTCCTCTTTTGCTGTGATGTCAGAATGTTCTACCCAGTGCCATCTATTTCTCATTCATCTCCTTTATGTTTGTTTCACTCTTTCTTTCTCCTCTGGGATAGTGGATATTCCTACTGTCATTATATAGTGTATGGAGTTCATTTTTAGTTTTTATTGGATCAGAAAATGAACCAAGATGTTTGAGGTTGTTGCATGTGTGGCTGGTTTTCATTTCTCTTTTTTTCTGAGCTGTTTTGTGACAAACAGCACCAGGCCCTAATTCTTCATTTATACCTAATCCAGATAGTTACCTGAAGCACACCCTCTCTCTCATGATTCCTTCTGTAGAGCAAAAGCATCAACTACAGCAACAAAATGGCATGGACCAGTCCCTCAATCTCTCCACAGGTAGCCAGGGTAGTTAATGCAACCTCGGTGAGCCACAGAGCACTGTCTATAATCTGGATTCTCTATTGAACATGCTTCAGCATCCAATTCCATCCATTTATTTTACTAGTTCTCTCCCCACTCACTTTCACGGTGCTGGGAATCAAACCCAAAACCTCTATGCAAATGCTCTGCCCCTGAGCTACATCCTGGACCCTTTTGTTTTATTTTGAGACAGAGTCTCACTAAGTTACCCAGGATGACTTTGAACTTGGAAGCCTCCCACCTCAGCCTCCTGAGTAACTGGTATTACAGGTGTGCTCCACTATGCCAGTTTATTTTGGCATTTCTATGGCATCTGTCTCTATGGTACCTGGGTGGTCTGACTCATGAATTAATCTAGCCTAAAGTAAGCTGGGGGGAAGCGGCATTTGGAGTGAGGGGCACGCTTTCCAGTGGGTTACTCTAGCTATACAGCAATCACCACTAATTTCCAACCTTTCTCTGAAAACAAAAGTGGTATGTTTTAGAGACTCCCCCAAAGAGAAGTTTTTTTTTCAGTGCCTTACATTAAATTAATTCAGATTTTGGATTGAGATCTGAGTCCGATGTGTTTCACCACTGCTGGCTTGATCTGCTCTCACCATTTTATATCATAGCCTTAGTGTGGCTTCCCTTTATGAGAATCCCTTCACAGGAATCCTCTTGCCTCTTTATGTATCACTTTCAAATACAGGGTCCCTGGGTCTCAAGAACTGCTTTCTGCTCTTGATTCTCATGGGCCGTAGGGGGACCTCAGGATACCACTCAGACAAAGTGAGGGGCTGGGCTACTTTGCTGGCATGAAGAATGTTCTGGCTCTCTTGAGAAGTGACATTTAAACTTCGGGTTCCAAGCCCACACACAAAAGGCTTGAGAAGCAGATCTCTGTCTCCTGTGACCACAGGTACAATCATCTTTATGTGGGGCTGGGAAGAGCTATGCAACCCCATCCACCCCTGGCAGGGAGAGAGAAAGCAGTGTAGTGCTTTCTGAGAATCAGCAAAACCAAAGGAGAAAAGCAGCAGAATTCTGGCCCTGGGCCATTCTATACCATTGCCATCACAGCTAGGTAGAGGGAAAAGAGGTGTGTGGGAGACCAGGGCCAACTCAAGCTCTTTATATTCTCTTGGTAAAATGTACAAAGGTCCTATTCATCATCAATATTATTTAAAAACTTATCATGTTTTTCTTTTTGTTTTTTCCTGATCCTTTAGATAATGTCCAAATTATAGAAAATAAATGCTTTGTCTTAATAAGATATATATTAGAATGATACAGATCACTTTGAATTTTGAATGTGGCACTCACCGTCTAGTAGTTAGAAAACTTTGTAGTTTCTCAGCACGTACCAATATCATCCTCAATCAGGGTCTAGGCAGCTTTGCTAAAGATTATCTCAAGGATCAGTTTTATTTCTTAATACTAGTTAATAATGATCAAGCAATAAAAGTATTTATGGTATACTTATCATGTTCAGAGAGTGTATAGGTCAGAAGAAAGAATACAAAGAAACATAAACTATGACCCCTGAGAACCAGGAATGTAGCTGAGTGGTATACCCCTTACCTAACAAGCATGAGGCCCTGGTTCAATCCCAGTTTTATATGTGTGTGTGTGTGTGTGTGTGTGTGTGTGTGTGTGTGTATGTGTGTGTATATATTCAGTCCCTGAATATATTAAGTTGACTGTATATCTAGAAAGATGAAGCACAGTCCACAACAATCAATAAAAAAGTATCAAGTAATCTATTTAATGATCATGTATTAAGTTTTGATTTCCAATTATTGTTGTAAGTCCTTTATATATATATTATTTCATTCAATCCCTAAAACAGCTTTATGAGACTATTATTATTTTTTATACCTTAGGGATAAGAAAACTTACACACTATTTAAATAACTTGCCAGGATCTGATTTCAGTCTGTCTCACACCAAAGACCAGGCCCTTAAATATCCAGTGACCTGTACTGCCTCCTAAGAGCAAAGGAGGTCAAAGGTGGGCACTCAACCTGGGCTGGTGGAGGCCTTCATAGAAGATGAAGGACGTGGTTCAGAGTTGTTATGGTTTGGATATGAAGTGTAGCCCAAAGGCTCAATTGTTGAAAGCTTGGTTCCCTGTGCAACAATATTTAGACCAGGCTTTTGGAAAGTGATTGGCTCATGAGGGTTCTGACCTCATCAGTGGATTAATCCATTCATAGCAGAATGGACTGCTGGAGGCAGAAGAGGGGGCTGGAAACTGTAAGCACTGGGGCATGTAGACACCATCGGCACGGAGGAAGAAGGGCACTGGGAGCATGCCCTGGAATGGCATTTCTTATCCACAGTGCTCCCCTATTCCAGCTGGCATTAACTTATCATCTTCTCTCTTCCACACCCTTTTACCATGGCGTTCTGCCTCATCTCAGGCCCAAAGAAATGGAGCCAGCCAACCATGGGCAGAAATCTCTGAAACTGAACTAAAATAAATCTTTCCTCCTCCAAGTTGTTTTGTCAAGTATTTGTCATAGTGATGAAAAGCTGGCTAATACAGGAGTAAAGAGACGAAGGAGAAGATTTTCAGGGGAAAAAGAGCACACACAAGCTGAGAAGTGAAAATGCACAGGGCATCTAGGTTCCAAGAACAAATCTGCTGCTGCTGCTGCTGCTGCTGCTGACTCTATGCACAGACATGGGTAGGTAGACAATGGTGGCCAGGTGAGAAAGCAGGCCAAAGCCAGATTATGGAAAGGCCTCCCTGAAAAACCTCTGTAGAGGTTGTTGTCCAATGAAGTAAAATGGGAGCCAGCACAGAGAATAAGCAGATTACTTTGCCACCTCAATAATTCTCCATGTAGGGTAACAAGTACATACTTGAGCTGTGGGCAGGAAATATAACCAGAGATGCAGAGATGAGATGTCATCTAAATTAGATGGCTAAATTCTAACACCCCAGAATTTTATATTATAAATCCTATTAAGAAGTGTAAAACCCTAACACATTTTACAACTTTGGCCCAATCACTTGAAAATTATTACTATTTCTAACAAATATTATACACAGTCCTTTTCATGTCTTTCATTCTCACGAGTGAGCTCAGGAATCATCACATTAGAGAGGAAATAACTGAGGTTCAGGAAACAAATGACTGTGAGGTTGGGGGTGCTGGGGATTGAACAAAGGATCACATGCCAAACACTTGCCCACCACTGAGCTACATTCCCAGTCCCCAAAAATGACTTACTAAAAACTTCCCAAATAGAAAATGACCAAGTCATAAATCAAACTCAGATCATCGTCCTACAAGGTTTTCATTGCATTCTTCAAAAACCAACTGAGCAGTCACAAACACCAAGCATTAGGTTCACAAAAATAGTAACTCATAGCCACCACTTTAGGTACTTTGTGGCATTTACATAGACAAATAGAGGCAATAACTATAGATGTCAATAATACCTTTTCTAAATGTCTCCACGTTTGAAATTGGGATAAATGTGTATAAAAGATCTACTAGCATTTTTCAAAACTAAAAAGTTCTTTTAGATGAAGTTATTCCATCTGTCACTTCTTGGATGCGGGAAGCTGGACCAGCTACAGGTGCTGTACATTGAGGGAAAAGTAGTAAGTGATGATTTCTGCAGTTTGCCAATAATCCATTCTCCCCACTTGCGGTTCTTTACAAGTAGGAGGCAACGCTGCTGATACAAGCCTGCCACCTGCTGGAGACAAGTAGAACCAACCTTAGTTTTCTGGGAAGTGCGACGACCAGAGTGGACCTTAAGAGACTGTTCCCGCCTGCAGAGCTTAGAGTGTGTGCTGAAGCCCTTGCAACTGTTCCTGCCACCCTCATTTTTAATGGGTAATGTCTAGTAAAATCGAATACTGAAGAATCTTTCAGAGAAATAAGTTTCAAAGGATTTTCCTGCAGCAGAGCCAAACAAACCTAAGCACAAATCACAACTTGGCCATTTAGCAGCTATATCACTTGGCAGGTTACTCAACCTCTCTAAAACCCAGTATCCTCTGTAAAATAAAATTCCTGGCAATTCAATATATGTTCAATGAATGAACGAAAAGAATGCATGCATACATTTTTGTTGTTAGTATTAGAAAAAAAACATATGTAGAGCTCTTATTGTAGTACATGGCATAGAGTCAAAAATAAATTACTATAAATAGTTTTATTTAAATAATCCAGACTTTCTCCATATTGAGCATTCTCAAACCTGCTTAGCAAATATGTGCGTGGTACAGAACTATTTTAGGGGGAAAAACAAAATAAAACTTGTCCAAACCTCTTTTCTCAAATTTATACAAGATAGGACCAGTCAAGATTCCACTCATCCAAGATCCAAGCTAAAAAGATAAGTTGCTAACCTACGGAATACTATCAATTGAGAAGAAAGGTTGTTCTACTCATGTGACTGTATTGTTGGGATTTGATATCCATTCACATATATGTATGAGGCTTTCAGTGATTTTAGTAACAATCTTTGAGGTATTTTCTTTTATCAGTACTCCAATAATGACAACTGCAGCAAGAGCTAACATCACATGCGCTAGGTGCCTTCCACACATCATTATGTTTAATCTTTATAGCAACCATGCGGGATAGACATTATTATTACCCCATGTTGCAGATAAGGAAACTGAGGCTCAGCAAACATAAGTGCATCAGACACCAGTGCTATGTATCTAACACCTCCTTCATTCCTCATTGGCCAAGCCTAGGTTTTATTCAGGAGCCTGCCGTCCCTCCCCAAGTGGCTCTGTGCCTACAGACTAAGGAGGTTCATCCCAGGAACCCCATTCTTCTTGCTGGAGATTGACTTGGGCAAGAGCAAGTGACCTAGTTATTATGTTCAGTTATTCATTCAGGAAGTCTGCTGAGGGGGCTTTGGAGAAGGATTATTTACTAATAAAAAAGAGACACATGGCAACATTTTTCCTTTTCTTCCATTTATACACTGCATCTGGATGTGACTCAGGGAAACCAAAAGGCTAACGATGATCCTTACGTATTAAAGGTGGCAGAGTAGAAAGATGGAAAGAACCTGGAGTCTTCTTGATGTTCTAAAACTCTTAAGTTAGCAACCCTAAGAAGTTCTACCTTAGACTTCCCAATAAATGAGAGAACAGTGGTTCTTTTTTAAATATATTTTTAGTTATACATGGACACAATATCTTTATGTGGTGCTGAGGTTCGAACCCAGTGCCTCAGAGGCAAGCACTCTGCCACTGAGCCACAATTCCAGCCTGATTCTTCTTGTTTCAGTCTTTGAGGCTGAGGGTTGTTGTTGTTGTTGTTGCTTGCAGTCAAAGTCTTCTTAGCAGATTAAGAAATTTGGTGAAAATTTCTTAATCCAGGAAAAGGCAGATCCAGCTCTTAACCTCCTACCTCTCACCTCACCTCCACTCCCAGCCCAGGTCTCCTGGAAGCACAGCATGGGAAACCTGAGCAGCCTCAGGACCCTGAATGCTTCCAGAGGGTCACTGAAAAGAAGCAGAAGAGACAGAAAACTGGGTAGATCACCCCTGGGCTGTCCCCTGTAGCCACTTCTACTCTCTACCAATGTTCTTACAGAACTGAGAAACCCATCTCCTTAAGAATCTCCTACCCACCCCCCCAACTTTTCTCTTCACCTAATGGTCCTCACGCAGACCACACACACTTTCTTGCCATGTGTCTGAATGCTCAAGAGTTCATTGTTTGACATTAATTTTATCTCAAAGTTCTAGGACAGTTACAGTTACTTATGCTTTTTCTTTAGACCAGTATTGAACACTATGGGTCAGCTCAACCCAAATCATCAGTTATTTTTTTTTAACAATTTGCAGTGAAAAATGTCAGAGCTATGTGGTTTCATCTTTTTTCCCCCAGTTAACATTAATGCAAACTATGTTTTCAAAGGTTTGAAAGTAATTTATACATTGTCTGGGCTCCAACTTCCAGAAGAGTTCCTCCTGAATGAATAATGATTGGTCTGTTCTTGTTTTCCCTCTTTTATTCTGAGATTTCCCCAATCTTGGTTTAGTTGGTGCCACTTGAGAAAACCATTCAGAGCAAGTTTGGATTTTTTTTCCCCCAACAACAATAGTTCTATACTACATATACATTAGCTGAGCAGACTACGGGGTGCTCAATGCAGATTATATTATTTAAATAAATTATTTTGTACTCATAAAGTAGAATACTATGGAGTCCGAAAACAAAAGAGAGAGCTTTTTGTAAGTTGATAATGGTACTCTTTAAGAAATATTGAGAACAGGAAAAAATTCAAAAAATGCAGAACAGGAATATAGTATTTGTATTGGTCAGGATAAGTCCAGTCGTGCTGCAGTGACAAACTAACCACAAAATCTTGGTGGTCTAACACAGGACAAAGGTTTATTTCTAGTTCATGTTTAGTGTCCAGTACCGATTGGAAGAGGGTCACACTGTCCCTAATAATTCAAAGCTGATGGAGGCTTCAACCACTTATGCCACTGCCATCTGGATATGTGACTTTCTGGGTTGTTGTGTCAAAAGAAGTTGCAGACTCTCTTGGACTGGAGTGGCAACAGGTATCCCGCCTGCTCACAACCATTGCCCAGAATTTCTTATGTGAATATCCCTAAATATGGTATGCTGTTCTCTGAACCCATCAGAATAAGAGAACCAGAGAGCAATAGTTACCTCTGTCATTGGAATTTTCTAGTTGTTTATTTTTTTAAAGATGAAGAAATTTCTCCCCACCCATACACACACACACACACACACGTGTGTGTGTGTGTGTGTGTGTGTGTATACATGTATATGTATACATACACATATACATGTGGATAATATATCTCTAGAAGGATAGCCAAAAAGGAAAATTAAATAGCTAAAAAGGAGAGGAGTGAAAAGAAATTTTTCCAATGTTTACCCTCATCTCTTTTGAATTTCGAACCATTCATATATACAGCCATCCATCAGTATCCACAGGGGATTGGTTCCAGGACCCTACTTGGATACTCAATCAATAGAAACTCAAATCCCTTAGAGTAAACAATGGCAGAGTGTTTTTACATAACCTGCACATATCCTCCCAAATATTTTAAATCATCTCTAGATTATTTATGATGACTCATGCAATATAGATGCTATGTAAATAGTTGCTATACTGTATTGTCTAGGAACTGATGAAACACATCTGTAGATGTTCAGTATTTTTTTTAAGTATCTTTGAGCTGAGATTGGTTGAACCCACAGATGCAGAATCCACAGATACACAGGACCAAGTGTGTTTCTATTGAGAAAAAGCCTCAATTAAAGAAGAAAAATCAAAAATAGGATTTTTTAAAAAATACAATTTTTCTTTTTGCTCTTTTAAAAGGAACAAATAGCATTTACTTATCAGCAAGATCAAAGTTTGAAGGAAAAAAATTCAAAGTAAGTAGATTTTCCAAGAGCTACTGATGTTAAACTACCAACTCTTCAAATCATTAACTTTAATGATGAATGAGAAGCAATAGTCACCTTTTATTTTTATGGGTATTAAATATCCTTGTTTTGAACAGAAAGGTTAGGGTGGGTGTCTCATGAAAATCAAAAGGAGATCAGTAGAACAGAAGAAAAGGACCAAGGGGTGGAAGAAGGGGAAGAAGGGGAGAAGTGCTGAGAAGTGATATTAGCCTAAATATAGTTATATTGTGTGTATGGATGAATATGTATCAACAAATCCCACCATTGTGTATAGCTATAATGCACCAATAAAAAATGTTGGGGAAAAATGGGAACCTCCCTAAAATAAATATCCTTGTTTTAAAAAAGAAAAGCAAAAAAAATAAAAATAAAATAAGTTTCACCAGAAAATTCTCAACTAAGCATTCTCAAAGTATGGTTTGGGAAATCTGTTTCTTTTGAGACCTTTTCGAGGTGAAAAATATTTTCATAATATTGTTAAAGTATTATTTGCCTTTTTCACTGTATCATTCTGTTTTATGCTACTGTAACAAAATAACCATGACTGGGTACTTTATAAAGAAACACATTGAGCTCTGGATTCCAAGTTCTGGCGGTCTGAGAACATAGGGCAAGATTCCTCCTGCTGCACCACAATACAATAGAGAGGACCAAAAGGGCCCAGCACATTGGGCGTCCTCACTTCATATCAAACTACTCTTACAAAATCTCACTCACTCCTTGAAACTAATATTATGTCCTTCTGAGGGTAGAGGCCCTATGATCTAACCACAATCTTCTGGCACCATGTCTTAAAGGATCCACCTCTTCAACACTATCTACCATATTGGTACCAAGCTTCCAGCACATGAACCTTTGGGGAATACAATCAAACCATATCCAAACCATAGATTACCCACACTCATTCTCTCAAGTATATATGATCATTTTCCAGAGGCGACATGGTGTGTAATATCACAAGAGACTGGATGCAAAATTAGATATGAGAATCCACTTGTTTTCTAATAGAAGGCATTTCTTTAACTGACAGAGATTTCCCAATTATCACAAAGATTTGAAAATATTTTATAGGAATAACAAACAGTGCCTTAATACTTTTAAAAGAAATAAGTTATTTTTCATAAATTTTTGGTACATGTATGGGTTTGTTATTGTTTTAAATAAATTCATAAATGTCGGCAATTCTCAGTTTTTATTTCAATACAATGTATTAGTCAGTTTTGTCTTACTATAATGAAATAACCTGAGGCAGGTTAACTTTGTTGGGGGGAAAAAAAAGCTTGTTTCGCTCACAGTTTTGGAGGCCGCAAGTCCAAATTGCAAGGTGCAGGTTCTGGTTTGGGCCCCTTTGACTACATCACTTCATAGTGGATGGCAACAGTGAGAGTTCATGCAAGAGAGTGAGAAGTGGTCACATCTTGAAATACGAAGACCAAGAGACTGGGGTCCCTTCCAAGGGCACATCCCCAGGAACCTAAGAACTCCCAGTAGGTCTCACCTTTTCTATCACTTCTCACGTCACCACGCTGGGATCAGGTCTTCAATATATGAACATTTAGGGTCAAACTGCATCCAAACCATAGCATATGATGAACATTGGATGATATAATCCCCACATACAAAAGTTAGATTGGGTTCTGAATAATTTTGAAGACTGAACAGGAGTCCCGAGACCAAAATTTTTGAGAATTTCTGTTCTAGATTAATGTCAGATAATGTTGTGTAACTTAGGAATTATGTCTTGAATAACAGGATTGCATACCTAGTTTCAGCTCCTTTCCACTTTTCTTCTAATTAGGGATGTAATTAAGCTTCTATCCACAGATTTTGTTGCCTTACTCTCTTCATCCTTATCCATATAGAAGAACTTCAGCATACCTTGGGTTCACCCAAGGAGACATTTGAACCCATTCTCCAGCCTTGGGAAATTATAATTCTGTACCTGTCAGCCCCTCCACTCTCTTTTCACGGGGCCAGCTTTCAATGCTGGTCATTCAGAGACACTTACCTCATTTTCTATGCCCACTCTGCTGTGATAGTCCAACCACTGACCAGATCATAGGTGATAGAGATAACAGAGTAATGTTTTTACCTAGAAGGACACACACATCAGAATATTCAGGCCTTCAACATGAATACCTGTTTGAGTCAGCTATTGTGCCACTGTGGCTAAAAGACCCAACCAGAACAACTGTAGAAGAGGATAAGTTTATTTGAGGACTCACAGTTTCAGAGGTCTTTGTTCATAGAAGGCCAGCTCCATTTCCTGGAGCTGGAGATGAGGCTGAACATCATGTCAGGAGAGTGTGGCAGAGGGAAGTAGCTCACATGATAATCAGAAAGCAGAGAGAGAGAGAGAGAGATCTCCACTTGCCAAACACAAATATATACCCCAAAGCCACACCCCCATGACCCACCTCCAGCTATGTCCTACCTGCCTCCAATTACCACTCAATCCCATCTTGATTGAGCTTTTGAGGGACACCTCACATCCAACTATAATAGTATCCAAGAACTTACCCTAGAACAGTACAGCCTGCAGAATTCTAAAGTTCTTCCATGTAAATTAAAAAAAAAAAAACTCTATAATCTGCAAAATAGGTAAAAGTTCTCCAATAGAGAAAGACCACCTCTATTTATGCCTTGCTACACTCTAACATACCAACCTAACTCATTTTCATCACAGTTGCTATGTAAACTGGGGTTTCATCCATTCATTCATTTGGTGAGTGGGTCAGTAGGGGGCCTCCCTCCCACAGCTTTTACTGAGTATCTGGGGCAGGCAGCTATGTTCACAGGCCCCTCTGCAGGAGTTGTCAATGCTAATGTCCCACCAGTCAGGAGATGGAGATGCCCTTAAATGGAAAGAGAATGGGCATGTTGTGTATTCACAAAATAGGGATCCCTACACTTTGCACACAAACAAGAGAGACAGTAGGAGGGACAATTTTATGACAGGTTATTTCCTTTAGGAACTCCATCTGTATTTACTGGGATGTGGGACAGTGTTTCAGTCATGGATGTCTCCCCTTTACCTCTTTGCCCTGGGAAGAAGAGGAGGAGGAGGAGGAAACATGGAGAAGTTTCATGAAGATCTTCAAGTCACAGAAAAGAAAAAAAAAAGATTAAGATTCCTTGCAGATATAAAATTCTATAATCTTATAATTTTACATTTTAGTTTCTGGGAATCTTTTATTTAAATTCCATAGAGGCCACATCCAAAAGCACACATCCAAAACCATCTCTCCATAACTATGGATCTGAAGAATGCTGAAAGAAGAGCCTGCCCCCAAAGTATTGTCACCACTGGCTTCCCACAGGTTAGAAGCTCTCAGCATTACAGTCAGACTCTTCATGCCAAGAGAGATACAGTATCCTAGTGTAATCTGAAAACCACTCATGTGAATGACCCACATTTCCCAAGATGATACTGTCAACAAGACTCATAACATTAAAGTTAAAATGGCTCAAGTCTAGGTCAGACATGCATCTTGCATTTCTTCAATTCCCTCATTGCTTTCTTCTCATCCTTGATGCTTCATTCCCAACGTTTCAGATAAATGCAACACAGTAAGGTGTGTAGCTGGCACCCTGAGCAATTGAGGAAGGAGCCACCCCAAGTGGAAGAAGACTTAGGCTTCCAGGAAGTAAATCTTGGACAATGGGAACGGGAGATAAGAGAGATTAGGCAGCCACAGGTGTCTCCTTCTTCCCTCCATGACGAGACTTCTCCTTGACACCCTCCAGAAAATTCACAGGTGACAAATGAAGACACGTTGCTCCATCTCCTTGCAGCTCATTGCAGCTCGTGGTGCCAGCACAATGCATCACACCCTATAGCTTCCTATGTTCTCTGAATTCACTTCAGTTTGTTTCATCATCCTCACTGCCCTGGGCTTGCACCTCCAAAACCCAGAGTCAGCACTTTAATCTTTCCCATGGGCTTTGCTTTCTGCAACATCATGGCTAAGACTGTCTCGATGAAGATCTTTGAGAATATCCCAGCAAATGGCAGCCTTCTTTCCATCTAGGCTCTCAATGATTTGAGGAAAAGAAAAACAAATTACCTATGCATGGAAGCCAAGGCCTACACACTGTCCCAGTGTTACAATAGGGGGATACATTGCCACATGGAAGGGACCTGCCCAGATGAGACTAACAGACAAGGGAGAAAGCTCGTGTTTTCTGTGGGCAATACAAGGACACAGTTGAGCTTAATCGAAACAGCTACTCTTTCTAAATTTCTTAATTAGAGAAGTCATTCTACTCCCTACGGACAGAGTGAAATGGGCTCCCTTCAGAGGAAGGGAACATATGAATAGGAAAAAAGAATCCCCACTGAATTTCTCTCATTCCTTGTGCATTCCCATTGCCTTGGCAACCTAGTGATCTGCATGTCTCTTAGGGGCAGCTCGCTCTCATTTCCTGATTTCACTGCATTTTATCTCTTTATGGCCTTGTTCTATGATTGGTCTCTTCTCTCCACCCTATGCTGATCCCAACATGAAACAGTATTTTTTTCCTTAAGTTTCCCAAAGAATTCATACAAGTGAGGCCATCGAGTTTAGGAGATGTACCAAAGGTCTAAAAGTAACAGCTCAGCCCAGAAAATACTTAAGTCTGAATAGTTAGAAGATTTAGGATTCCAGCCTCATGGAATAGTTTACATTATACTGAACTTTTTTTGCAAAAACAATTATAGCACCAGGGCTGTAGCTCAGTGGTAGAGCGCTTACATAACATGTCTGAGGCACTGGGTTCGATTTTCAGCAACACATATAAAAAAAATAAAATAAAGGTCCACTGACAATTAAAAAATATTTTTAAAAATTATAGATGTTAGACAAAACACATAAAGCATTTGTCTGAAGGCACTGGAGATAACAATAGAGGCAAGACTTAAAGAGAAGGAAGCCTGTGACATGCATTCCACAGTCACCTAGATATTTTTCTGAGGACCTTTACAAATTGCAGAGTAAGCAAATATGAAACAACAGTATTATTGGGCTGAAAAGGTAGAAGCCAGAATTTGGATCAAAGTCTTGGAGAAGGGAGAATTATAGAGAAGAATGGTAGAATTTCAAACTGAGCATGCACAGGGTAAAACTAGGAAGGAAGGAAGGAAGGGAGGGAGGGAGGGAGGGAGGGAGGGAAAGAAAAGGTGGAGAGAAAACAGAAAATATCAGCTGTGTAACTGAAGACCTGGCTAGATATGTCAGCAGTACTAGGAAGGCAGAGGTCATAATTAAAGCTAAATAATAACCAGTCCATAGCCATAGGGGAAAACTGGAATAGACTAGCCCAAAATAGCCTAAAACTATCTTTTTTTCACAAGATCTTGACTAATTTGTCTGCCAAGAAAAAAAAAAATAAACATAATCTTGGAAAAAGATAACATCATCTAAAGCTTCTATAATTTTTCAGTTAAGACATCTGGATTTTGATCAAAATGATAATGCATGCCAAAAATCATAAAAAATAAAAAGGATCAAATTTCTAACTCCAAATGAAAAATATGTAGACTCAAAACAGCTCCGTTGATGATTCAGATATTGACATTAATAAGAGGAAGTTTAAAACATAGATGATGAATATGATCAGGAGTATGAAATGTTAGTCAAAATAGAAGAAAAGTTAGAGAATTTTAACAGAGGGGAAAAAATCTGTTTTTTAAAAGAAGCAAGCAATTAGTAAACGTTCAAGCACCAAACATATCAACTATGTAGAATAACTAGTGGAAAGATGTATAAGATCTCTCCTCTAAAAACTACAAATAACTGCTGAGAGAAGTAAAAGAAGATCTATGTAAATGATTGGCTATAGCACGATCCTGGAATTCAAAGTCGTAACATTGATAGGACATCCATTTTTTTCCAAATTGCTCTGTAGACTTAGTGCAATTCCAATAAAAATCCCAGCAGTTTTTTTTTTTTAAAGTGGAAAGGAACAGCTATTTGTAAAATTTATATGAAAAATGTCAAAAACGTAAGGCAGTCCTGAAGAAGAAAAACAAAGTCTGGTTTCAAAGCTAGAGAAATTAAAACAGACCCACATCCACATGATCAATCACTTGATTTATGATGAAGACACCGCAGTGATTCAGTGGGAGAAAATTATTTTATAAAACTTTGTGGTAGCTCAAAAAGGGAGCAGGAAACAGGGGGGATTCTTGTCCCTTATCTCAAACCATATTCGAAAACAATATCAAGATGGACCATCTCACTAAAGATGAAAAGTACAACAATAAAATTTCTAGAAGAAAACATTGGAAATATTTTCAGGACCTTGGGATAGGTCACAGTTTCTTAAATAGAAGGAAATACTAGTAAATTGAATTTAATTAAAAGTAAGAATTTTTTTTCAACAAATTGTACTCTTAAGAGAATAGGAAAAAAGCAAACCTCAGACTGATGTAAAATATTTGTTATGTGGAAATCTGCATACACACGCTCATACTTGTCAAAGCTGGCAAATATTTGTATATAGATAAATAAATTGGTGGATGGATGGATAGATAGATTTAAATTCTAAAAATTGATAAGAAAAAGATATACCATCCAACTTTTAAAGTTGGACAGTACTCCTGAACAAGCACCTCACAAATGTAAATATGGAAATGGTCAATAAGGAAATGAAGAAGGCACTCAACAACATTCTTCATGGTAGAAATGCAATGAAAACTGCATCTGGATGCCATACACTGCTTTTTAGTTAAGAAAGGCAAGTGTCTCGCCCTGTAAAAAGAAATTGCAAGACCATAGTCCTGAACACTAGAAAGTGAATTAGAATAGGTGTGAATTATCATAAACATCCTTGCTTAATTCAGAGATGAGGTTTCCATTAAGAGTTTTCATCTTGCAGTGAAATTAATTTTAATTCCTATTGAGTTACCTAAGTTACCCTTGCCATCCTAGTGCTAAGAACAGATTAGGACAGATACCTCACTCTGGAAAATAAAACATCTGCTCAGAGTTATTGAAATATTTCTGAATTCATTTCTTTACAAAGTCATGCAATCCCTTTTTAAATAAAGAAATACTGGAAAAATAAGGCTGTGTGATCTCTAAAAATAATGTGAGATGTGGGGATTTAGTCCCTATAGATGTGATACTATTGCAAGAGTGTGTCTATTTAGTAAGTCTTTATTAGGAAGAAATGAGAAAAATTAATACATGAAAATGCATAGCACATATCCACACTCACTGAGGATGCAACATTAGGATGGATAAGCTATAGTTACAAGCACAAGTTCAGGTATAAATCCACCTGGTTTCCTATAGCTTTGCCTTTCAGTTCCCACTGTTACTCTCCTCCCTGTCATTGTTTCTCACAATGGGGATCTTTATGCTGCTTATAATCTATTTATTTCAAAAAGAGACTTTCCCCACTACTAGCTTATTGAAGGTTACTTTTCAAGCCTCTTAGTGCTGTATAAGGAAGGGACATACATGAGACTGAAAAACTAGTGGGCTGGGGAATATAGCCCAGTTGGTAGAGTGCTTGCCTCCCATGCACAAGGCCCTGGGTTCAATCCCCAGCACAATCAAAAAAAAAAAAAAAAAACTGAATATACTATTGAAGAATAGGTTAGTGAAGCACCTTTAGAACTTGCTCTAATGATAAAATAGCTCAATAATACCTTCTCCAATCTGCCACACGAAGGGCATTGTGTAAGGTGTAATCACCTAGTCACAAAAAGACAAATACTGCATGATTCCACTTATATGAGTATCTAAAATTGTCAGATTCATAAAAATAGAAAACAGAATGGAGGGTTCCAGGGGAAAGGGGAAGGAAAAGTGCTGTTGAATGGGTATTGAGTTTCAGATTTGCAATATGAAAAGCTTTTGGAGATACATTGTACAATAATATAAATATATTCAATGTTTTGGGACTGTGTGCTAAAAAATAGTTAAGATGATCAACTTTATATTGTTTTCTTACCCACAATAAAAGAAAAATATGATTAAAAAAACAATATCTACTCCCTGGGACAACAAGTGATTATTTCTTCCTTTAAGCCCTTTGGGATTCTAAATTTGAGGTTCACAGCTCCCTCTCCGAAGGGCTTTATGAATTTAGGGATTTAATAAGTTGAAAGGGAAATTCTAACTGCAATGAACATTACATTTCAGTTAGAAACTTAAGTTTAATTTCTTAAGAAAATTAACATTTCCTTTGATCACAAATCAAAGTGGCATTAGATGTGATATTTTCATATTATTTATTTCTTGCAAATATCTCAAATATTGTTTATGCTCAGCTCTACTTCAAAATTACTATAGTTATCAAACCTACCACTAGATCATGCTTTGTAATATGTTAATCAAGAAGCTTTTATGTTACTATATTACTACATTTTAAAACTTTTATTTTACTATATTGTTAGGATATAGTAAAATAAAATAAAATATATTGTTACTATATTGCTTTCCTTTGTAATCCTATGCTTTAATTTTGTGCATTTACCCTGATAAGGCTTCATAGGCTTCACCAGAGTGCCCAAGGGGTCTCTAGTACACACACAAAGGCAACATTCTCACCCTAAAGTCCAGTGACCTCACGTAATAGACCAACTTATGGCTTTATCACATTCATCATATAACAGATTGTGTTTGTAAAGTGTGTGTTACATACATGCCCAGACATCTCATCCTGGCTCGGAGTTTCATCCATCACAAAGCCTTCCTAGGTGTCTTGCAGGTAGAGGATGCTTGAAGTGCTTTGTTGATTTATTAGCGAGTAGTACAATTCAGTGCTTAGACCTGGACTGAGAAATCCTTTGTGCAAAATCGAGCTCTTGGATCCTGGGCAAGTCAATTCACCAATCCAAGTCTTGACTTCCTTATCTGCTACTATGGTCGGAATGTGTCCCCCAAGATCCATGTATTAAAAATTTAAATCCAGCCAGCCGTGAAGGCACAAATAGAAGGAGTCACAAATCATTAATGCACCTTATAACATATAGATATGTCTCCACTAGGATAGCATCAGCCCTGTGGACTTGATTATGCAGGTCAGTCCCTACATCTGAATACTCTCTGGTGGGGTTAACCTATCCCCTTGGCTCTGGAGGTTGAGGCAGGAGGATCACAAATTCAAAGCCAGCCTCAGCAAAAGCAAGGCGCTAAGCAACTCAGTAAGACCCTGTCTCTAAATAAAATACAAAATAGGGCTGGGGATGTGGCTCAGTAGTGGAGGGCCCTTGAGTTCAATCTCCAGTACCAAAAAGATTCAAAACTAAAACAAAACACAACAAAAATCCAA
The DNA here is from genome assembly GCF_045843805.1 of Urocitellus parryii. Classification (NCBI taxonomy): domain Eukaryota; kingdom Metazoa; phylum Chordata; class Mammalia; order Rodentia; family Sciuridae; genus Urocitellus; species Urocitellus parryii. The sequence continues at coordinate 43,813,839 of NC_135531.1, read as the reverse complement.
TGCTACAGTGTTGGAAGGTGGAGCATTTTAGGGTCCTTTTAGGTCTTGTTGCTGTGTCTTCATATGAAGCATATGCAAGAAGAAACAGCAAGAAGACCCTCCCCAGACACCAGATAATGACACGTTAATTTTGGACTTCCAGCCTCCAGAACTGTGAGAAATAAATTCAATAATTTATAAACTATCCAATACCAGATATTGTGTTATACCAGCACAAAATAAACCAAAACTCCTGCAAATGGAGCTATGTATAGCATCTATCTCAAGGAGCTGTTAGAATTAAATGAAAAAACAAAATCATAAAAAAAACCTACCAGTTTAAAAAGTGAGAGAGCATATCAGAGTATTTGCAAAGTAAATTCTTAATACATATCATATGTTAACTATGATCATGTGCATGAAAGTTTTGAGTAATGTTGATGGCAAGATAGCATGTGGGATACAGAAATTAAAGAGATTCATGGAAAAGGAGTCAAGCAAGGGGATAGGTTAACCCCACCAGAGAGTATTCAGATGTAGGGGCTGACCTGCATAATCAAGTCCACAGGGCTGATGCTATCCTAGTGGAGACATATCTGTGTGTTATAAGGTGCATTAATGATTTGTGACTCCTTCTATTATCCAACTCAAAGCTGCAGGTCCTCAGTTAAGGAGTCATCACCAGAAGGCATCTGTGACAATAAATCAGTGTTAATTTTCAACCACAGAGCAAGAGACTGCAGAGAGTAGTACTAGTTCCACACCTCTGGGGATCTTGGTTTTTTCCTTTGCAAAAGCAGGGTGTTGGACTGTGAATCTCTGTAATGCTCTGAAAGACTGCTTATTTGAGAGGATTACTATGTTATGTACAGAGTTAGGTCTGGGAATAGCTTATCATTGTTACTCTACTCACAGACACAGGCTTTGAAGGGTGAATATAATTGCAAAGGAGGCAGGAAAGGTTTCTGATTACATGAACATCTGTTCAAGCACTTAAACAAGCTGATTTTCCCCATGAAAGTCTTGAAATATTTATCTTTGTCTCCCTGAGACTAGTCATGCCCCAAATTTTGTGCTACAAATTGAGATCTCATTTTTTTTCCATTTCTCAATTTGAATTTCAATAGACTCTTTCCCTGAAGAAAAGAAGGAGGGAAATGTGAGAATATAAACCTTCTGGAAACTCAAAGTCTGCAGATAGGTAACATATTCTATCAAGTTAAACTTGCTTCAGGGCTGATATGTGCTGCATGTGAAACTCAGACACTGAATTTCTCACAAACAAATAAGACACATTAGGTCAAAAAAAGATTCAGTCAGCATTTAATAAAGGAACCTGTAGGTTGTACAGATGTGATACCAAAAAGTTGGTCACTTTTAGAAACCAAAGTCAATCAAATTAGTTGTTCAGCATAATGGAAACCCAATGATATACTCTATGTTTTAATCAAAATTTCAATTTTCCATTCTATAAGCTTCACATAAATCTGTTTGTTCTATTTCCAGAGGGAAGAAAATGGCTTTTTAAAGATGTATCTTTAAAAAAAAAAAAGATTGTGAAATCAAATAGGAAAGAGATTGCTGTTATCATTCAGCATTTCAAAACCTGTCTGCCACAACCACATGTGAAAGCGTACTTTTAGCCACCATGTAAAGGAAACTTTCGATCCCTTGACATTATTAAATTGTTGATACTGCAATTGTGCAATGGGAGTGTCACCTTAACCAGCCAGAAACTATTAGAACTTTCTTATTTTTCTTCCTACAAATAAAGAAAATTCTCTGATGATTAGTGGTTTAACTATCAACCCTCTGGGTCTCGGTTATTGCTGTGACCAAAAGATCTGACAAGAACAACATAGAGGAGGAAACGTTTATTTGGGGTTCACGGTTTCAGAGGTCTCAGTCCGTGGATGGCCAATTCCATTGCTCTGGGCTGGAGATGAGGCATCACCTTATGGCAGAAGGATGTGGACAAGGAAATCAGCTCCAGGTATGGGAAACAGGAAGCAGCCATCCAGAGAAAGCACTACATCCCCCAAAGACACGCCCCCAGTGACTACCTCCTCCAGGTACACCCTACCTGCCTACAACTACTACCCAGTTAATCTATTTAAATGGATTAATGCACTGATTAGGTTAAGGCTTTTGTAACCCGATCATTTCACCTCTAAGCTTTCTTGCATTGTTTCACACATGAGCATTTGGGGACACCTAAAATCTAAGCTGTAACAATCTGTTTGTAAAATGAGGATGGTCAAGATAGCTTTTTTGCTCAATATAGTTCATAATTCTCTTAATATTGGAAATCTTTTCAAGACAAATGACAAGAAGAATTTAGGGGTTAAGATTCTCCTGAGAGAAAAAAACAGCCTGGAGGCATAGCTACAGAAAGAAGAGACAGATAAATGATACCAAGAAATGCCAAATTGGCTTCCCTTGGGGAGGGTTTCCTCAGAGGCCCATTTCTCTATCTACAAGGGCAGTTCTGGGTCCAGCAGTAACTTCGTTAGCCCTTCATATTCCTCCCTTAATCTTCCTGCAGAGAGAAAAATCCCTCTGATCCCTTCCTATTTCTGCACAAAAACACCTGGTTTAAGGCCAGACACTTAACTGCTGCTTAGGCTCTGTCAGTGGCAGACTCAACCTAGATAGCTTGTATATTTTAATAAAATTAAGAAGAGAAGAGTCCTGATTTTCTGGAAAAATAATTCATGTTGTTTAAATAAGTCTTGGATGAGCATCTACCAGGTACAAAGCAAAATGAGAACTTGAGCCCAGGTCCTGTGACTCTAAGTTCACAATTCGTTCCACCATGTCACACTGTTTTGGCTAAACTGCCAATGTTTCAATTTTAACTCCAAAACCATGGCGTGTGCTTACATGAAAAAAGTCCTGAGATTTGAACCTGTGTGTTTTCCACAGCACATGCTGCCACCCTAAACACCTAAGTGTGGCCCCAGCCAAATGGATCCATCAGAGCAGCTGTCTGTTTTGAGTATCTGCACAGTATTGCTTGCTCTCACAGCTACCAAGGTAAGGCCACATTGCAAAAGATGGGAGAGAGATGGGTGGGCAGGAAGGAAAAGAGTGAATGTAGACTTTTTTGTTTTTCCAAAAGCATGTCGGAAAAGAAAGAGTAGATCTATTTAAAGAAACATCCCAGCTTTGTTTTTATTTGTTTTTAAGGCAGAAAGATGTGAGCATATGTGTAGGCTAAGAAAAAGTTTCTTGAGGAGGGGGAAAGGATAAAACTGGAAAAAAAAATGGAATAATTGGAGAATTTGGAGAAATCATAATAATAATTATATACAGAAATTATTATGCAAGGCATTTATCCAAGAACTCAATGTATTTAAGTCTGTTTACTTCACTCAAAAACATTCTAAAGAACACACTTTGGGGATTTCCATCGCGCGAGGTTCAGCTGCGGGAGCTCGATTTCCCCGCACGGAGGGTCGCATAGCCTGATCGGCGATCGCCCCGCGGCTGGAGTCTGCAACGCGCGCTGGGAAGCGGCGAGGCACCGGAGTGGGGATGCAGCGATACAGATTCGGGGGGCTCCCGCCAGTGGTACAATGGCCGCGATTAGTGCTGAGTTCCGGCTTTGAGACAGAGGAGAGAAGCGGTCCAGTTCGGTTCCAGACACTGGTCGGACCACGGAAGAGGTCAGCAGCCGCCATCTCGGAGAGATGATGTAATCATCCCCGTTTTCTACTGATCTCAGCTCATTCAGCTACGGAACAGGTGATTTCAGGCTGGTATTTGCCTGTGTCTCGCAGACAGATTTTTTGCTCAGGCTTGGGATTGGAGAACCTGTGGAGAATACTCCTGGGAGCTCGTTCCTAGCAAGGAGTGTGCCAGGCTCTGAGCGGCTGGATTCTGGTTCCCGGGGCTAACTTGGCCTAGGGCTGGGGAAACTGCAGAGACTTCCTGTGGAGGCCAGCTCCAAGTGGAGCATACGCTGAGCTTGGGGCGACTGGGTCCTGACTTCCGGAACAGTTTTGGCCTGGGGCTAGGGAACCATGGGGGTCGCTCCTTGGATCCAGCTCCCAGCAGAGAGTGCGTCGGGATCGGAGAGGCGGGGTTCTGGCTACCGAAGCTGCTTTGGCCCAGGGCTGGGGAACCTGTAGTGACTGTTTCTCAGTCAGGGTCCTGCTGGGTGCTGTGGGGGCCAGGGGGGGGCAGAGTGGAGCTGCCGCCTGTGCCCAGAGCAGGCCAAGTAACCTGCCGGCGTGGTATCACGACACCCCAACTGCAGCTGGGGCCGAAGAGAGTAGCCGCCCACGCCTAGAATAGGACCAGCGACCACACGGCACGGTAGCCAAGTAACCTCATTTGGAGTAGGGGCTGTGCAGAGCTGCCATCTGAGCCTGCAGGGTAGGCAGACCTGCGACCCACTGGCAAGACAGGCCCGGTAGCTTGCCAGCGTGGTGGACACATAGCACCGAGGCAGTCACGTCACACTGGTTGGAGTGGGGGTGGAGCAGGGCCACCACCCGGGTCTGGAGGGGGCTCAGCCACCCGTTGGAGAGGTAGTCAGGTACCCCCATTGGGAGTGAGGGCTGTGCAGAACTGCGACCCACCGGCCTAGAGGCCTGCCAGCGTGGTAGACACGTCACACAAATTGGAGTGGGGACCGAGCAGAGCCGCCACCCACATCCGGATCAGGACCAACGACCCCAGGGCGTGGTAGTTACCTCACCACAATTGGAGTGGGGGCAGAGTAGAGCCGCCACCCACGCCCACAGGGGGGGCAGACCTGCGACCGACCAGCATGGTAGAGAGACCACCCTAATTAGAGGAGGAGCACAGCCACTACCCGCCCTGCAAGGGAGATTTCCCAACTATACAAGAGCAATATAAATAGGGGGTAAATTTCAAAAACACAACAGTTTCACCAAGTAGAAAGAAACGCGAGCAGTATGAAAAGACAAGGAAAGAAAGGACCACAAGCAATGCAGGTCAACTCAACTTTAGAAGAGGTAATAGCTGCAACAGATGGAATGTCAGATAAAGAGTTTAGGATATACATGCTTCAGATGATCTGGAGTCTCAAGGAAGACATGAGACAGCAAAATCAGACAATGAAAGATCACATTGACAAGGAACTACATAAACAAATCCAGGAAGTAAAAGATCAATTTCACAGGGAGATAGAGGTAATAAAAAACAAACAAATAGAAATCCTAGAAATGCAGGAAGCAATAAACCAACTTAAAAACTCAATTGAGAATACTACCAGCAGAGTAGATCACTTAGAAGAGAGAACATCAGAAAATGAAGACAAAGTATTTCAACTGGAAAAGAACATAGACAGCTCAGCAAGTCTGCTAAGAAACCATGAGCAGAACATCCAAGAATTATGGGATAATATCAAAAGACCAAACTTAAGAGTCATTGGGATACAGGAAGGCACAGAGCTCCATACCAAAGGAACAAACAATCTATTCAGTGAAATAATACGAGAAAACTTCCCAGACTTGAAGAATGAGACAGAATCCCAAATCCTAGAAGCCTACAGGACACCGAATGTGCAAAATCATAAGAGATCCACACCTAGACACATTATAATGAAGATGTCCAACGTACAGAATAAGGAGAGAATTTTAAAAGCTACAAGAGAAAGGAAGCAGATTACATTTAGGGGTAAACCAATCAGGATAACATCTGATCCCTCAACACAGACTCTGAAAGCTAGAAGATCCTGGAATAACATATTTCAAACACTGAAAGAAAATGGGTTCCAACCAAGAATCGTGTATCCGGCGAAATTAAGCTTCAGATTAGAAGATGAAATTAAAACCTTCCACGATAAACAAAAGTTAAAAGAATTCGCAGCTAGAAAACCATCTCTTCAAAAAATCCTTGGCAAAACATTACAGGAAGAGGAAGTGGAAAATAATATTGAAAGCCAACAGTGGGAGGTAGGACAGTAAAGGGGGGAAAGTAATCAAAGAGGAAAACAAATCAGGTTTAGTAAAATTAATAAACAAATACGGCTGGAAGAACAAACCATATCTCAATAATAACCCTAAATGTTAATGGCTTAAACTCACCAATTAAGAGACACAGGCTAGTTGAATGGATCACAAAACAAGACCCAACAATATGCTGCCTACAGGAGACGCATCTGATAGGAAAAGATATTCATAGACTGAAGGTGAAAGGTTGGGAAAAATCATACCACTCATATGGACTGCGGAAACAAGCAGGAGTGTCCATACTCATATCTAATAAAATAGATTTCAAGCCAAAGTTAATCAAAAAGGATAAAGAAGGACACTTCATACTGCTCAAGGGAACCATACACCAACAAGACATAACAATCATAAATATATATGCCCCAAATAGTGGTGCAGCTAGGTTCATCAAGCAAACTCTTCTCAAGTTCAAGAGTCTAATAGACCACCATACAATAATCATGGGAGACTTCAACACACCTCTCTCACCACTGGACAGATCTTCCAAACAAAAGTTAAATAAGGAAACTATAGAACTCAATAACACAATTAACAACCTAGACTTAATTGACATATATAGACTATACCACCCAACATCAAGTAGTTACACTTTTTTCTCAGCAGCACATGGAACCTTCTCAAAAATAGACCATATATTATGTCACAGGGCAACTCTTAGACAATATAAAGGAGTAGAGATAATACCATGCATCTTATCTGATCATAATGGAATGAAACTGAAAATCAATGATAAAAGAAGGAAGGAAAAATCAAGCATCACTTGGAGAATGAACAATAGGTTACTGAATGATCAATGGGTTTTAGAAGACATCAAGGAGGAAATTAAAAACTTCTTAGAATTAAATGAAAACACAGACACAACATATCGGAATCTATGAGACACATTGAAAGCAGTTCTAAGAGGAAAATTCATTGCTTGGAGTTCATTCCTTAAAAAAAGAAAAAACCAACAAATAAATGATCTCATACTTCATCTCAAAATCCTAGAAAAAGAAGAGCAAAACAACAGCAAAAGAAGTAGAAGGCAAGAAATAATTAAAATCAGAGCTGAAATTAATGAAATTGAAACAAAAGAAACAATTGAAAAAATTGACAAAACTAAAAGTTGGTTATTTGAAAAAATAAATAAAATCGACAGACCCTTAGCCATGCTAACGAAGAGAAGAGAGAGAACCCAAATTACTAACTTACGGGATGAAAAAGGCAATATCACAACAGACACTTCAGAAATACAGAAGATAATCAGAAATTATTCTGAATCCTTATACTCCAATAAAATAGAAGATAGTGAATGCATAGATAAATTTCTTAAGTCTTATGATCTGCCCAGATTGAGTCAGGAGGATATTGACAACCTAAACAGACCAATAACAATAGAGGAAATAGAAGAAACCATCAAAAGACTACCAACTAAGAAAAGCCCAGGACCGGATGGGTATACAGCAGAGTTTTACAAAACCTTTGAAGAGGAACTAACACCAATACTTTTCAAGCTATTTCAGGAAATAGAAAAAGAGGGAGAACTTCCAAATACATTCTACGAGGCCAACATCACCCTGATGCCTAAACCAGATAAAGACACTTCAAAGAAAGAAAACTACAGACCAATATCTCTAATGAACCTAGACACAAAAATCCTCAATAAAATTCTAGCGAATCGGATTCAAATACATATCAAAAAAATTATACACCATGATCAAGTAGGATTCATCCCTGGGATGCAAGGCTGGTTCAATATACGGAAATCAATAAATGTTATTCACCACATCAATAGACTTAAAAATAAGAACCATATGATCATCTCGATAGATGCAGAAAAAGCATTCGACAAAGTACAGCATCCCTTTATGTTCAAGACTCTAGAAAAATTAGGGATAACTGGATCATACCTCAACATTGTAAAAGCAATCTATGATAAGCCACAGGCCAGCATCATTCTGAATGCAGAAAAATTGAAGGCATTCCCTCTAAGATCTGGTACAAGACAGGGATGCCCTCTCTCACCACTTCTGTTCAACATAGTCCTTGAAACACTGGCCAGAGCAATTAGACAGACGAAAGAAATTAAAGGCATAAAAATAGGAAAAGAAGAACTTAAATTATCACTATTTGCAGATGATATGATTCTATACCTAGCAGACCCAAAAGGGTCTACAAAGAAACTATTAGAGCTAATAAATGAATTCAGCAAAGTGGCAGGATATAAGATCAACATGCATAAATCAAATGCATTCCTGTATATTAGCGACAAATCCTCTGAAACGGAAATGAGGACAACTACCCCATTCACAATATCCCCCCAAAAATAAAATACTTGGGAATCAACCTAACAAAAGAGGTGAAAGACTTATACAATGAAAATTACAGAACCCTAAAGAGAGATATAGAAGAAGACCTTAGAAGATGGAAAAATATTCCCTGTTCATGGATAGGCAGAACTAACATCATCAAAATGGCGATATTACCAAAAGTTCTCTATAAGTTCAATGCAATGCCAATCAAAATCCCAACAGCATTTCTTGTAGAAATAGATAAAACAATCATGAAATTCATATGGAATAATAAAAGACCCAGAATAGCAAAAACAATGCTAAGCAGGAAGTGTGAATCAGGCGATACCAGACTTCAAACTATATTACAGAGCAATAGTAACAAAAGCAGCATGGTACTGGTACCAAAACAGGTGGGTGGACCAATGGTACAGAATAGAGGACACAGTAACCAATCCACAAAACTACAACTATCTTATATTTGATAAAGGGGCTAAAAGCATGCAATGGAGGAAGGATAGCATCTTCAACAAATGGTGCTGGGAAAACTGGAAATCCTTTTGCATCAAAATGAATCTGAATCCCTATCTCTCGCCATGCACAAAAGTTAACTCAAAATGGATCAAGGAGCTTGATATTAAATCAGAGACACGGCGTCTGATAGAAGAAAAAGTTGGTTATGATCTACATACTGTGGGGTCGGGCTCCAAATTCCTCAATAGGACACCCATAGCACAAGAGTTAACAACTAGAATCAACAAATGGGACTTATTCAAACTAAAAAGTTTTTTCTCAGCAAAAGAAACAATAAGAGAGGTAAACAGGGAGCCTACATCCTGGGAACAAATCTTTACTCCATACACTTCAGATAGAGCCCTAATATTCAGAGTATACAAAGAACTCAAAAAATTAGACAATAAGATAACAAATAACCCAATCAATAAATGGGCCAAGGACCTGAATAGACACTTCTCAGAGGAGGACATACAATCAATCAATAAGTATATGAAAAAATGCTCACCATCTCTAGCAGTCAGAGAAATGCAAATCAAAACCACCCTAAGATACCATCTCACTCCAGTAAGATTGGCAGCCATTAGGAAGTCAAACAACAATAAGTGCTGGAGAGGATGCGGGGAAAAGGGCACACTTGTTCATTGTTGGTGGGACTGCAAATTGGTGCAGCCAATTTGGAAAGCAGTATGGAGATTTCTTGGAAAGCTGGGAATGGAACCACCATTTGACCCAGCTATTCCCCTTCTCGGTCTATTCCCTAAAGACCTAATAAGAGCATGCTACAGGGACACTGCTACATTGATGTTCATAGCAGCACAATTCACCATAGCAAGATTGTGGAACCAACCTAGATGCCCTTCAATGGATGAATGGATAAAAAAAATGTGGCATTTATACACAATGGAGTATTACTCTGCATTAAAAAATGACAAAATCATAGAATTTGGAGGGAAATGGATGGCATTGGAGCAGATTATGCTGAGTGAAGCTAGTCAATCTTTAAAAAACAAATGCCAAATGACTCCTTTGATATAAGGGGAGTAACCAAGGACAGGGTAGGGACGAAGAGCTTGAGAAGAAGATTAACATTAAACAAGGAAAGGCAGCAGAATACAACAGACATGAGTTTATCAATATGTAAAGCAATGAAGTGTAACTGATGTGATTCTGCAAGCTGTATTCGGGGTAAAATGGGAGTTCATAACCCGCTTGAATCAAAATGTGAAATATGATATGTCAAGAACTATGTAATGTTTTGAACAACCAACATTAAAAAAATAAATTAAAAAAAAACATTAAACAAGGATGAGAGGTGGGAGGGAAAGGGAGTGAGAAGGGAAATCGCATGGAAATGGAAGGTGATCCTCAAGGTTATACAAAATTACATATAAGAGGAAAGGAGGGGTAAGACAACATAATACAAGTGGAAGAAATGATTTACAGTAGAGGGGGTAGAGAGAGAAATCGGGAGGGGAGGGGAGGGGAGGGGGGACAGTAGAGAATAGGACAGATAGTAGAATACATCAGACACTAGAAAGGCAATATGTCAATCAATGGAAGGGAAACTGGTGTGATACAGCAATCTGTATATGGGGTAAAATTGGGAGTTCATAACCCACTTGAATCAAACTGTGAAATATGATGTATTAAGAACTATGTAATGTTTTGAACGACCAACAATAAACAAACAAACAAAAAAGAACACACTTTGATTTTACAGATGAGGAAACTAAGGTATGTTTATCGTCTCAAGTCCTGAGAGAGGGATTGGAACCTGGCTAGTCCCGAGCTCCTGGTCTTAATGGTGGTAATTTAAATCTGTCTCTCTAGGGAAAGCTTTTGGGTAGGAGGAGGGACATTAATTGTGACCTCGAATTCGTTCCAGCAGAGGGCATTGAGGAAAGGCCAGGAAAAGGAACAGAGAAATTTAGAGCAACAGGAGAGAAAAGTAGAGGGCATTCCTCTTGGCTTGCTAGGCTGATTCTTATGTTCAGGACAGTCAAGTGTGTTTTCAGTTCAAATGCACACTAGGAAATCACCTAGCTACATATTATGGCAGGTGTCATCTTCCAATTAATTCACCACCTATGATTATTTAGGCAAATATGTAAAAGCTTGTGACTGGACCTAGACCTATTAAATAGTAAGAATATTCTACCCCTCCCGGTGCTGATTCTTGTCATAATGCAAGCTTTGGAGACACATTAACACTCTGAGCTCTCCCCTGAGATTGTACAACGGGGACTCTGATGCTTCCTATAGAGGGGATCAAACCTGTTATAACAATGAGCTCCCCAAATTCTGAAACTATGCTTAGTGTTTTCCTTAGAGAGATGAAAAAGCAAAGCAAGGAAAATGGCAGATTATGGTCACACTTCATTCTGCATCCAGTTTGGAGACCCAAATGTACCATTTCTTGAAAAGAAACCAATTACAGAATTTATTGAGAAGAACATTGGTATCAGTAAATTATGCACTTCAAACTATAGGTACTGGAAGACTTCAGAAAAGGTAATGATGTTAGTTGGCTTTTTTGTAACTGTAACAAATCCCTGAGATAACTCACAATTTTTTTTTAAAGTTGATAGGACTGGGGATGTAGCTTATTGGTAGAATGCTTGCATAGCATGCACAAGGACATGAGTTCAATTCCTAGTACTGCACCAAAAACAAAAAAGCCCTTTAAACCAGGCATACCTGAGGTCCAGAAGGAAGAGGCTTATTTTGGCTCACAAGTTTAGGAGGTTCCAGTCCAGGACTGTTTGGCCCTTTTACTTTTAGGTCTGTATCAAAGAAGCACATTCTGGTAGTAGACTATCATGGCATAAACCATGCAGTCATGGCTGAGAAGCAAAAAAGAGAGACAGAGAAGAGGTTCAGAGTCACACAATTCCCTTCAAGGACATATCCTCAGTGACCTGAGGACCTCCCACTAGTCCACCCCTCTTAAGAGGGGTTCAAGCACTGGGGGCCAAGCCTTGAACACACAGACCTTTGGGAACACTGAAGTTCCAAACTATAACAACAGTTAGGGAAGTAGCAATTAATAACCTACCGAGCTCTTTTAGGTACCAGGTACTTTATATTTGGCAATGTGGTGGTAAATCCAATCTCAAAGAAGAAAGGAAGGGAGGGAGGGATAAAGAAAAGAACAGAACAGAAAAAAGACATGTCCCTAACTTGTAGTACTTTCTGTGATGTAAATCTTCCACTGAGCTGATTCTAAGCTGCCAAGACTAAACCCAAGCAGGGACACATCACCATTTGTCATCCCATTTTATCTTCACAACCACCTTTGGGGGAGCTATTATTATCTCCAGCATGTATATTAAGAGAAATATTTAGAGAGATTTATAATTTGGCCAAGTGTGTGGAGCTAGAATGGGGCAGAATTCTAAGGGAAGCTTCAATACATAGGGCTCTGATAACATCTAGCCCCAGGACAACTCCATTTTTACTCATTAAAATAGCTGCAGAAGTTCAGGGCAGTAATATTTCCCAGTCATTAGCCAATCTCCATCTCTGGCTAACTTCTGATACAGATTTGTTTTTTGAGGCCCTTTGAGGGCTTAGTTTATATTTCTGTGTTTTTACTGTTCCATAGTTAAATTGTCCCTAAAGCAGGGGAAGGGAGTGGATAGTAAAATACCATATCGTGAATACCCCCTCTCTGTTCCCAAAAACCTAGCCAAGTTTGGGGAACAAGAGGGCAGGCCTAGATAAAAAAAAAATTCAGATACATATCACAGGATTTCTCTCATGCACACTGGGAACTAGAGCAAGTTAGTGTTATCTGTAGAAAGCTATTTTTTTACATATCTACCAGGCTGGTTGCTCCTTGGGATGCTTGTCAAATTAAGCAAGCTAATGCTAATGACGTCACTGCTTCTGCAGCATAACATATAAGGCCCTCTCTTACTGGGGATGGAAGCAGAACTGAAGACACTACTACGGAAAGGATGCATGTCACTCATCTAGCCAGCCATCAATGGACATCAGACCTTAGGGAGAGGGGACACTGCTTGGCAAAGTATCTTGAGGGATGGAGGTGCTATCTGTCAGCCTGTTGCCACTGGCAGACTTCTTTGGGCAGTCTTCCATTTCTTACAAGCTTTTCCTAATAAACCATGTTTTCCATGCTGTCTCTGGGCACTTTATTCAGCTTTCCCACAACCTACACCACTGCGCTGGCACAACTGGGTTGTGACAAGACAGTAGTAAGCCTCTTTATAAAAAATGAGCATAGTTTTTACCTTTGAAAAACATTCTAGCTGTTTACAACACCCAGAATGAAACAACTACCTGCAATAGTCTGGGCATTTGATAGAAATTTAGAATCTCTGGCATCCTACCCAGATCTATTAAATCAAAATATGCATCATAAGTTGGCCCCCAGCTAATATGTGCACCCATTAAAATTTCAGAAGTGGGACTGGGGTTGTAGCTCAGGGGTAGAGCAGTTGCCTAACATAGGTGAGGCACTGGGGTCATTTTCAGTGCACATAAATAAATGAATAAAATAAAGAGGTCCATCAACAACTGAAAAAATATTTTAAAATTTTCAGAAGCATTGCTTTAACCTACAATGATCAAATTGGGGCTCCTGTATACCAAGAATGTCTCACATTGTAAGTTGTTCTTGCAGCTGGCAGGGATTGGCACTGAAGCAACAAAACATTCAATGTTATGTTCCCTTTGTGGCAGGAAGTGGTATAGTCTATGGTCACAAAAGAGAGCAACTCTTCAGAGTGAAACTTTTGCCTCCTTAGCAACTAATTTAAGCAGTCAAACAGCCACAGGCTTCTCTTCCATTAACCTCCTTGGCAACTCCATACTTTTCTTCTCTAACTTTACAAGGAACTTTGAGGAGCCAAGCTCAATTAGACTCCTCTCAAGGACTTCCTCTCAAAAAATTAATGCAAAGAAACATTCTCCTAAACACTCCAGAGGCTGCCAGGAAGGAACAGAGGGGAGGAGTGAGATCGCTGGAACCAGACCTCTATGAAGTGATAACTTAATTCAAACCGCAGAACTTCATTTGAGCTGATCATTCACAAGTTAAAAATAGAAGTAGCCAATATGTGGTCAAAGTCTGAACTTCTTAAAAACACTTCTGAGATGTTGGCAAATTCTCCATCCAGGCAGATATTTAAAAGCATGGTGGGTTGCTTTTGTTGTTCTGCTTTTTGTATTTTCCCCAATCCATTGGTTTGCTGAGGAAGTGGCCACCATCCAGATGCAATTGAATGCAAATCCCCAAGGTTTCCAGCTGAGATGGGAATGTAGTAATGAAACAAATGCATTTCAGAGAAACAAAAAAGTTTGCAAAGATATCTGTTTGGGATTTTTAAATGAAGGTCAAATTATTCTTAGTTTTGACAAAAGCAAAGCCTAGCAAAAATATGAGCCTGAATATATCCAAGTATGGGAACAGGGTGAGAAATCCTTTCTGTATTTCATCTGGGCAAGGAAGCCTAGCAAACATGCAGCAACAGCATCAATTATCGACAGAGTAGAAGGATATGAAGAAGCTCATCTTTCTGTTCTGGTAAGGGAAGGGTTTCTGTATTCTTATGAGACAGGGGCAAAGACAGATAGCTGATTATCAAAGAAAAGAAAAGAAATACAACTTGCCCATCAACCAGTTGCTAACATCTCCAAGGGAGGGGAAGGATCCCACTTTCTAACACAAATAATTACCCCCTGGGGCTACTCTTTCCTGCCTTTTGGGCATATGGACAGAAAGATAGGCGGTGGGGGTCCATAAAAATGCAAGACACCACCAATCCCAGGGATACCAACTATGGGTTCCCTTCCCTTCTTGGAGAAGTCTGTTTCTGTTCTATTTAAATAAAATTTGTTTTCTTGCCTTGGCATTTCTCAGGTGTTTAATCTTCAATACTTGGGAATGAGGACCCCATCCTAATCTGCAAGACCGGTATAATTTATAGAAGATGGTTATTTGGAGATTTCCCCTTAGGTCTCTGGAGACCAAGAATTTCCCCCAAGAATTCATGCTCCACATGCAAGGGGACAGCATGCAAGGGACTCCAGAGACCTTCTGGAGTGATAGAAGTATTCTACATTTTGAATGTGGTTCTGGCTACACACCCTGCATTCAAAATGCACTGCAAGATACAACTAAATATTATCTTACATTGGGCTTTGGTTGGAAAGAAAGATCTCTAGGTTTGAGCCCAGGAAGTGGACTGAACAATTACCACAGTCAATTCACAAGAAGTTAGGGATGGAGTTCTTACAACACTGATTAAGACACTTGAGTCTTAAAAAATTATGTAGCTTGCCCAAATCACACTAACAAAAAACAAACTCAAGCTCATGTCTTTTCCATTCAATTTGACTATCTTTGACCCCAAAGTAGTCCTTTTACAAACATGGACATGTCTCTACATTTTAATTTGGTTTGGGTAATGATAAATGCTCATAGAAATGTAATAGTTTTGGAGATTTTTGCATATAAGTGTTGGGTGTCTCTCTCAGTTTCAATTTCCTGAAGCCACTGTAACAAATTATCACAAACTTGGTGAATTCAGACAACAGAAAAGTTTTTCTCTCCCAGTTCAGGAGACCAAAAACTCAAAGCCAAGGTATTGGCAGAGTCTCATTCCCACCAAAGGTTCTCAAGGACAGTCCTTTCCTTATCTCTTCCTGATTCTGATGGCTACCAGTATTCCTTGGTTCATGGCTGGATCCAATCTCTGCCTCTGTGTTCCCATGGCCTCCTCTCTTCTCTCTGTGTGTCTCTTGCAGGGACACTTGTCATTGGATGCAGGGTCCACCCAGAGAACTCAGGAAGGTTTTAACTTGAGCTCTGTTTTATGCAGGTTGTGCATCACTGTGATCAAAATACCTGACAGGAACAATTTAGAGAAGAAAAAGTTTCTTTTGGCTCACAGTCTCAGAGATTCAGTCCATGGTCAGCCGCCCCTATAGCTCTGGAAGGGAGACAAGCACGACATCATGGTGGAAGGGTGTGGCAGAGGTAAGCAGTTCAGGACATTGCAACCAGGAAGCAGAGAAAGCAAGGATCCAGGGAGAAAAAATATAAATCCCAAAGTCACAATGTCAGTGACTTTTTAGTCCAGTCACGTCCTACCTGCCTACAGTAACCACTCAGTTATGCCACTCACTCAACTGGTTTAATCCACAGATTAGGTTACATCTCTGTTAGTCTAGTTATTTCTCCTCTGAATATTCTTGCATTGTCTCACACATGAACTTTTGGGGGATACCACATACCCAAACCATAATAAACTCCTTAACTTACATGTGAGAAAACCCTTTTGCCAAATAAAGTCACATTCACCAGTTCTGAGGTTTTAAACCCGAACGTAACTTTTTGTGGACCATTCCACAAACCATGAGGTAAGACATACAAAAGGAACCTACCTATCAAAGAACACAAATGAGAAATCACATCAGTCCAGGTCAAAACAAATGAGGTGAGGGTTAGGGATGTAGTTTGGAAGCAACGTGCTTGACTAGCATGGGGGATCCATTCCCCAGGATCAGAAAAACAATAAATAAATAAAAGTGTATAAATAAAAGTATATATATGCAAAGAAAATGCTTTCTGATTTTATTTCCAAATTCATGCACTAATTAGTTAAAAAGAAAACAGCTCTTTAACATTATCAGCAGCATTTATGAGAACAGCTACCATATGGCTGTTTGACACATCCAAAAATATGATTGTGTCTAGAATGTAGAGCCTGGTTCATTTAAATTTATTATATTAGGCTGGGCGCAGTGGTGCATGCCTGTAATCCCAGAGGCTCGGGAAGCTGAGACAGAAGGATTGGGAGTTCAAAGCCAGTCTCAGCAACTTACTGAGGCACTAAGCAACTCAGTGAGACACTGTCACTAAACAAAATACAAAATAGGGCTGGGGATGTGGCTCAGTGGTTGAATGCCCTTGAGTTTAATTTCCAGTACAAAATATGTATGTGTGTGTGTGTGTGTGTGTGTGTGTGTATATATATATATATATATATGCACATACACATACATATATATATGCATATATATACATATATAGAGATATATAGATACATAGATTAGATTCGATTTTTGTTGCAAATATTAAAAACATACTTGTTATAATAAGCCAAAAAATACAGAGATTGATAAAGAACAGGTAACTGCAATCTCCTGAGGTAATCAATATCAACAGTTTAGTATGTGTCTTTCTCAGTGTTTCTCTAAATGTATATAAACACTTATAATGCAATGAGTGGTCACTGGTTTTATAAAAACACAACCAAATAAAATATGTAATTTGTTTGCTTCATTTAACAATAGATTAGTGACATCACAAGCAGCTGAATGTATGTAGATTTACTTACCTTCCACTTTCAATCTAAAGTATAAATGTAGTGCCATTTACTCAGCTGCTCCTCAAGTGATATATATTTGAGTGATTTTTCAGGTTTTACCACGCAACGCTGCAATATACACCCTTGTGACTGCAGACTGTTTTAATTTTTGTCATCACAAATTCTTGAGCCTAGAAACATAACGTTTCCAATGCTTCTTCTAAATCCCAACCTCCCTGTCAATCAGAGACCAGTGCTGAAGGGAGCCTGAAGTCAGGTGCTAAAATGGGTAATTATTCCACACAGCACATGGCCAGCAGACATCTGCTACAATATTTACGTCCTATTCCATTGAGATGGCACTCTCTGCTCACATGACCCAAATGCAGTTCGCACTCCACCAGGAACACTGCCGAATGCAGTCTGCATCGGAAGCTTTGCACATGCTCTGTCTGGCCCTGTGAATCTTCACTCACCCATTGAGATTTCTGATGGTTTAAAGCTACATTCCAGCTGCTGAAGCTCTGTAACCTGCTGCGGTTTCCTGGCCTGGATCCAAGGCAGGTGGCCTCCACAGATACTGTTTTTTTAAAAATTTGGGCTGTTTTATTGATCTGTTTGGGGTAGAGGGTGCATAATACTTACACACAAGTATAGCCAGTGAATGAGGCTGTAAGAGTAACTCTTTTCCTGGCAGGAGGAATATTTACCTATTTTCATCATTTTGCCTTGATAACAACCTGCAGCTCTGATGTATCCTCAATTCTCCAATAGGGGTCTTGGCCAGCGATACCACATCTCACTGTTGTGTTGACTGCAATGTGCGAGATGGTGTTTTCTACTCTCTAGAGACCTGGATGTTTTTTGCCACTCTGATGATGAGACAGGCTACCATGGATTTCAGCACCTCTTCTGTGTTCGATCAGCAAAAAGGTAAAATGCTGCTTTAATACATTCTTTGGTTCTTAGCATCTTTAGTTTGTGGTTGCAAGGAGGGAGGGGTGTGTGTGTGTGTGTGTGTGTGTGTGTGTGTGTGTGTGTGTAGAGCATTTCGCCCAGAAAACAAACCTGCTCTGAATGGTCACTTCTAATTTGAAGCATTTGGAAGAAAAAAAGAAGCTTATGGTCTGTCTTATTGAAGTATTCCTACCACAAATTTTAAAAACTGGGTTTCAAGCATACTGTTTCAGATAGTGTCATCTTCATTCTGTTTTTTTTTAAATCCTTAAAAAATATGTTAGCGAAAGTAATATAAGGAGAATACATCACATCTCTCTTTCCTATCTGTTAACCTCATGTCTTATTGCTATAGCTTCATAAGCACCTCTTGATTCCCTTCAGGAACAGAGGTCACCCACACATACTTTGGGTTGATACAATATCTCCTCTGAGATTACACCCTGACTTGTCACTATGTCATCACTTGCAATGACAGAGTGTAACTTCCTTACTCATAATTTCCAGATTGGAGATAATTTTCTACACGAAAAGGTTGCTATGAAATTGACTCCCCCTTATGATAAGCATGTATGTAGCCATATGGTCTATAGATGTCCATTTTGTATACATAGTAAGCATTTATATATGTTATGTGTGATTATATATCTGTTCTATGTATGTGTAGGAAATTTCCCTTCTTTAAATTTAATAAATATAGTTTAGAATCTTTTTTAAGTATCTGATATCTAAATCCCTTTCTACAATCCCTGAGTATTCTTCAAGGTCCTAAATTCCTTTGGTGATTTCACTGTTTTTGCCACAACAGGAAATGGTGGTTTGTGAAAGCATCATTAAGAAAAGTCATTGCTTCTTTTCCCCATTAGCTGCCCAGGCTATAGTGTCTACTACCCCTCAATCTATAGCTGGATTCAGGGGTGAATTATTTGAACTCAGTGAGTATCTCAAATAATTTATATTTGGATTTCAGGGTTAACAAATGTATATCTACATATAGTGTATTTCCAACTCATTTGAATAGTGTGTGTGTGTGTGTGTGTGTGTGTGTGTCTACATTCAAAGTGTGCTACTTCCCATTGCGTTTGGATATAAGCACCATAGAAAAAGGGATTATTACAGCTCTGCCCAACACCACCCTTTCTCCTTTGTACATTTTGTACCACTGATGGCAATCAGCAAAAGTGAAAATCTCCTTAGAACCAAAACACTCACACTGGCTAAAAAAATGACGTTGTTGAGCCATGTAATCCAAAGTAACACAATAGGTTTATTTTTGAAAACTAATTTGAGGAAACTGGGACTGACTGCAGAAGAGCTAGCCTTTTATTATGAATTCATGTGTTCCAGTGCAGTACCTTCTAACAGCAATGAGCTCAAAACGCAGCTAAAATATTAATTTGGAATATTTATTTTCTTATAACTTCTCATATGAGCAATTCACAGCAATTCCTCCACCTTAGGCCTGATTGACTCCCACGAAAGTTAACCCTTTCCTTGCTATCTCTATTTCTATTTCTTAATCCTTTCTCTCTTTCTAAAGATACGGTGAAAATAGCAGGGGCTTCTAAATCCTACAGACATAGGTCAGAATGGCAGATAGCTACTACTTCTTAGCTGTGTAATCTTGGCAAGTTACCTAACCTCTTTGGTCCTTAGTTTCCTCAACAATCAAATGAAAGAAATGATTCCTAAGTATCAGGATTGCTGTGAGGTTCTCAAATAATACATAAGAAGCCCCTGTCACATTGTCTGATGTGCAGTAAGTATTTCCAATTCATGCTGGTGCTGTTGTTACATTACCACCTTGGACAGGGAGTCTCTCAAATGCAAAATACTGTACACCTCCTGCTTCCATTTAGCAGTCCTCAGCCCTGAGTTAGTGCTAGGTGGCTAGGTTACATTCATTATTTTTTTCAGAACCCCAGGGTACCATTTAGAGCAAGCTCTAGAGTAATAATCAACAAAATGATACCTGAATAGTTTCATTATTTCATTAATCCTTCCTCTGTCTTATTTATTTTGAAAATTATACATAATACTGGATCCCTTTTGCCATATTTATACATGCACATAACATAATTTGACCAATCTCAAGTTATGAATTTGGAGTACCTTTCCTTTTCCTCCCCTCTTCCCTTCCCCATCCACTTGCTCTACTCTACTGATCTCCCTTCTATTGTTGTTACTGTTATTTTAACTAGTGCATTATAATTTCAGATACATATGTGTGTGTATATATATATTATATAAATATATGCATACAATACATATATACATGCAATGAATAATATAAGAATATTACACAATAAATAATACATACATATGTATTATTCATTGTGGTATATTTGTAATAAGCATAGCCTAATTTGGTAGATTTCATTCCCTAATAATTCCCCATGCCCTTCCCTCCTTTCTTCCTCTTAATTCCCTTCCTCTACTCTATTGAAAATTCCTTTCTATTTTCCTGAAATTTCCCCACCACCACCACTCTTCTTTTCTTTTTTCTTTCTTTTTTCATAATCCTGTACCCTCCCTCTCTCTAGCTTCTGCATACAATAGAAGACAATTGACTCTTGACTTTCTGAGTCTGTCTTATTTCACATAACATGGTGTTTTCCCAGCCCATCCATTGACCAGCAAAGGACATAATTTAATTCTTCTTTATAGCTTAGTAAAATTCCATTATGCATGTTATTACATGTTTTTGATATTGAGCTCTAGCCCATGTCCCGCATGGGTTACGGAACCAGGGTCACTAGGGTGAATTGGGCTGGCATGACAAACCACACATTCACTGAAAATACCTTTTTCAGGGTGTTCAAAGACGGCTCCTCCACCTCAGCTGTAAGCACCCACGAGGGGGGCAAGAGTAAAACAAGAGAGGCAGGCAAGAGACAGCGAGCATGCCTGGAACCCTGTTTTTTTGGGGGGAGAGCTGTTCAATAGAACATTCCATCCAAATAAGGTAAAAGCATAGTGTTACAAGAGAACAGGAGGGCAGCCCACTCCCAGAGCTACACTCCCCTGCCGAGCAATGGTGAGGTCCACCTGAAGTCCACCTGCTTTCACGCTGAGCAGAAGCCAGTTCCACACCTTCATTACTCAAGGCTAAGGGTACATGCTCAGCTCCTACGTAGCAGCCTCCAACATTCAGCCATTGGTGGGCACCTCGGCTAATCCTTTCTCATTCTTAAAAGCATGAAAACTCATATTCCATAGGTTCGGACCACTGAATAGATTTCAAATATTATATCATTAGGCAAACCACAGTGAAGTGACTTTCTCTGGAAAAGTTGAGTGTGGAGCTTTAGTGGGGAATTTTTCATGAATTCTTAATTTCTGAAGAATTGAAACTTTGGTGGCCCTGGGCTCACATGCAGATGTTGACAGAAGACATCTGGAAGAACCTTAGAAAGGCATGGGATCCACTGGTTTTCAAACCTGGCTGCACATAGGAATCATCTGGGGACGTTTGGAAAATGTGGATACCAGGTCCCACCATGGAGATTCCAATGTAACTGGTGTAAGGTATGGCCTGACAGATGCCCCACAGGATGTTCTGAGATGCAGCAAAGATTGAGGACCAGTCATCTGCTTCACTCCCTGACATTTCAGATGGGAGAACTGAAGCACAGAGGTTCTGGGTGGGCCCTTTGAAGTGAGAATAATCATACCCCACTATTACTAACAGAGGGGACCAAGACTTTGACATTCTCCACCCAGACAACAGATCAACAGGATATACTTCCTATTCATAGGCAATCTCTGACCCCCAAAACTGCTCTGGGATGGGTGTAGGCCTGGACTTGGTTCATGGTTGTCCAGAGGATGCTGGAGCAATGTGATGCAGAACGACCTGCAGGGCCCTAACAAGGTGGGTTTGGTAAATCGGAATCCTGCCTGCTGCACTTTTCTGTATCTCCGTTTATCTAGAAGCATCAAGACATCCTCATGTCAGGGTCTTGGTGGCAGATTGACATTTACCAAGTTTTTTCTTAGCCCTCTTCCGTTTGCATGAACTTGGACAAACTGATCTCCTCTGCTTCAGTCTTCTGTAGAATGTGGATGATATTATGCATCCACAGAGTTGCTGGAAGCTCAAAGATCAGGTTATCTGAAAGGCCAGGGGGTCAGGGCCATGCCTCTGGCCTGCTTTATGAACTTGAGGGAATGAAGCCTGGGTCTTCAGTGCTCCCACCCCTGTCTTGTGTTTTCTGCTTTCACCATAGCAACAGCTCTCTGTTCCCATGTGCTCTTCCTGGCTGTCTTCCCTCTCAAAGCCCACATGCAGGAAAGGACCTGTAGTAAAATCATTTACTATAGAACACAGAGGTTCCTGCTGAAGTCAACATATTATATAACTGAAGATTTTTCCATTTTAAGCTTTGCCACTACTTGTAGAAAGAAAAGCTCTGCTGTGCCTGAAGGCATCCCAGGCCTCAGAGAAACAAGGGTGGTCCCAAAGGCTAGCCCTCCATGTGGCTGAATGAGGAAGGCCAGGCCCTGCATTGGTTCTATAAGGAAACTTGTTTGATGAGGCATTATGGAGTGTTTGCAGACACCTGGGGGACTCTGGGCACCCAGTTGTTTCCATGAGAGGAAAGGTCTGTCTCCCAGCCCAGGGTGATACAGTGCTTTATGTCACAGGCTGCTATAACAAATTACTACCAGCTGGGATACTTAACACAACATAAATTTACTTTCCTATGGTTCTGGAGACTACAATTCTGAAATCAAGATATCAATAGGGTCCATACTCCTTCTAGAACATTAGGAAAGAATCTTTCCTTGCTTCAGTCTACTGTGGCCTCATCACTACAATCTCTGTCCCCATCTTCATGTGGCTTATTCTGTGTGTCTGTCTGTCTCTCCGTGTGCATGTCTCAAATTCCTTCTGCCCCAGATGATCCAGGATAAATTCCTCAAGATCTTTGAGTTAACTGCATTTGCTCTCACACCTAATGTAATTTTCATTCTTTTGCCATAAAAAGTAAGACAAAGGTCTGAGGAATTAGGACACAGACATATCTTTACAGCCAATATTTGACCCACCATGTGAAGTAAGAAGTTAACTCTTAGAAAACAACAACAACAACAACAACAACAACAAAAAGCACATAATTCTCATATCTTGATTTTAGGTAAAATCCATTCTCCTTTAAGTAAGAAGGAAAGCCATCATATAAGAGGTGGGAGGGGTAATCTATTGGTGCAGACTCAGTGCAGGCACTTTCATGGATAATTTAATGCTTAGAGATGTTTATTGAGCGTTGAGCAGAGCCAGGCTTCTGTCCTGAGGACTATACTTAGCTCACTCAGATAATCTTCGTATTAGCCCCATTGTTTTTACCACCTTTTACCCATGAGGCAGTTCATAAAGTTTGTCCTACCCAACATTACCACAGAATAACAGCAAAGCCAGGATTCCAGCTTAAACCTGTTTGACTTCAAGGGCCATGTTCTTCCCAGCACAGTATGTTTCTTCCTCCGCCAACTATAAAGTTTAATTTAAACAAAACAAAAGACATCAACAAAAAAGTCGAGTTAATGAAACATTTATTTGCACCATCAAGCTGGTATCCCTTTGTGTTTTAGATTTTTAAAGCTCAGACACACAGAAGTGCTGGTTTTAAATTCTAGACTCTCATTTAAAAAATGGAATGGTAAACAAAAAGACTTGTACTTTGCTGAAAAAGCAAAAGTTAAAAATCACAGCATGAAAACCAGATGCCTTGAAAGGAAGAATAAGCAAATTTTTATAGTTTGGGGAAAAGAACAGAGATTAGACAGGAATACCATAGGAAGCAGGAAGAAGAGGAGCATGATTTGCTTCCAGTTGATTTCAGACTCAGAGACCTTAAATGGGAGCCTGGAATGAAACCCAGCCACAAGGAGAATTTTGTGATTGGTTTTTCAGAACTGTGATTGACAGTTCAGATTCAGAAAGATTAGCTGGTTTATAGTCAGATGATCTATTCCCTCTGAGTAGATGTTCAGCCTTCTCCCTCTTTTAGCTAAGAAAGAGGAGCATAGAAAAGAAGGGTCGAAGAAGAATCTTTGTTTCCAACGACTCTGCCCACTCAAGATGAAGATTAGGTGGCGGTCTCCCGCTCCTTTCTCTGCCTCTTCCCTAGTAGAGTACCTTCTCTTTTCCCATCAACCAATACCTGGGAAAGACTGTGGCAGATCAGTCCATTCTGGAATCTCTCCTCAGTTAGCAGCTGGGACAGGCTCGGCCTCCAATAACCTGAGTGCTCCTCTCCTTCCACCCTTCCCAGATCCTTTTAGGGACATAGAAAGAAGCCCTGGCTGAACTTTTCCAAACTCTTTCAGTTAGTGTTCTAATTCTTTTAAAACTTTTTGTTTGAAAATGATTTCAAACTTACAGAAATGTAAGATTAAGAACAGTATAGAGAATACTTGGATCTCTTCTACATAGATTCACTTAATGATAACATTTTGCTCCATTTGCTTTAACATTTGCTCTATCTATGTCTGTGTACCCTCTCCCTTTCCTATAGAATGTTTTCCCAGTAAGGAATCCAGTCTAGGATTAGATTTTACATTAGTTATCATGCCTCTTTAGTCTCTTTCAATGTGGAACATTTCTACAGACTTTCTTTGTGTTTTATGATATCAACATTTTTTAAAATTATAGTCTCTCTCTTCTGTTAAATATCAAGTTCTTCTTTTTGAGTTTATCTGAGACTTCCTTGTTATTCAAATTGGAGTTTGCATTCCCAGCCAGAATATTGCATAGGTGATGTTGTGTCTGTCTCAATTTATCACAGAATTGTTTAAATCCTTTATAATCATCATCTGGGGATAGAGATGTTGCAGTATTAGGTGTCAACTGTTTCCAGCAGAGTTAATTTTTTTTTCTAATTGTGAAGTTGATATAACTGTCTAGCACTACAAGAATGAATATAGTATATAAAGCCTTGTATTAACCTCAACTAACAAAGGACTGTGTTCTTCCCTGCTTCTCACCAGTAAGATGGATCCATGGCAACTCATGCTTCATACTAGGGCTGGGGAGTAAGTCCCAAAGAGAAACAGATCAGGCCAAGAGTATTAACCAGAACTCAGAAGAACAACTACTCTGGTTTATTAAGCAGCTCCCATGTGCTGGGCTCCCATATACTGTGCTGAATTCTTCATTACTATTGCCTCATTTAATCCTTACCATAGCCTCAAAGATGGGTTCCATTTTTGGTCCATCTGATGTTACATGACTTGCCCAAACCACAAAGAACAAGGGGCAAAGCTGCCATGCTAACTTGGGCTTCTGACCCTCAATCCCCCTCATATTCCCCTTCATACCAAGCTACACCTCTGGATTCTACCAGCCTACTACATCGGTCTCTTCTTGACATTTAGAATGAGAAGGGGAAAAAAAAAGGTGAGGTTGCTAGAGTTCTCAGCTGAGAGCCCAATTCCCTCTCTCATTTGCTCAAGCTGGGCCAGCTGTGGCCTCCCTGGTCTGGGCTTCCCTCTGCTGGGAGCTCTACCAACAGGCCTGGGCTCACTATCACAGCCTGCCTTTGGAGCAAAGAATAGCCTCAGCATTTGAGGAGGACAGGTCAGGTGACACTGGAATATGACCAGTGGATGTAAGGTAATGAGAACAGGAACCTGCAAGGTGAGGACTTGGCTTGCCAGCACAGAAACTTCCGTGGGTGGGCTCTTTATCATTCTCCTACTTAGTCTGTTCTGCACAGCGGACAAGATGATGTTTCTCCAAGTAAACAAGGTCACATGAAAACAGCAGTTGGTTTAAAAAAAAAAAAAAGAAAAAAGTAAAAAGAATTCTTCCAACCTTGGCATTCTATACTTTAGTCATGGTTTCACCAACTTTACCAGACTGCATCTTTGATCTTTCATTCACCAGGGTGAACAGGACACAGTCTGCTTTTTAAATTTATTTTTAAATCTCATTTAAAAAAAAAACTGGGAGAGGGGCACCTGAAATTCACCCCAAATGGCACTTGCATCCTTCTGGTTACACAATGTTACCCTAGAGTTTGGGCTACAAGTAGACTGCCTTGCAGGGACCACTGAATAAAAGAAGAGTTGAGATGGGTGCATAGGTATTTGGTTTCAGGTGGCCACAGAAGAAACCAATCTTAGGATGGCTCCTGGAGGTGCTTTGCCTTAGAATAGTAGTACTTTTAAAATTGGAAGGTAGTGAGAATATAATCCAACTCCCTCACTCTTTACAAAGGGGGATTTACAGTGCCCTGAACCGTATGGCCCTGGAACTGTCACTTACTGTGGGAGCCAGCTGTTTAACATCTCTGCTCTTTGCTTTCCTCTCCTTGTAAGTTGAGATGATGACACTACAGAGGATTGCAATAGACTAAATTAATTGATAAACACAAAGCACCTGGATCTGCACCCGGCGCACAGTAATTGCCCACTTATAAGGATATAGGGTGGTTATGAAGAGGGTTCTAACAATCCTCTGAGGATTGATGAAGTAATGCATACAAGGTCCTTGGAACTGTGCCTGGTCCAGAGTAATCACCGAGTAAGTGCTAGTGATTATTATAAGTGACTCACCTAAGGTCGTGTGGACAAGAGAATAGCCCACCCTTCAAGCTGCCTCCTCCTCCACAATGAATTCATGGCAAAGCACCCATTTTTACTTGGAAGGGGAAAAATTAGCCTGAGAAGGAAAAATCTCATCAGAAGGTAACTAATCTGCTCTGGGGTTGTGGCTCAGTGGCAGTGTGCTTGCCTAGCATGTATAAGGCACTGGGTTCAATTCTTAGCACTGCTATGTAAGTAAATAAGGGTCCGTCACTATCAAAAAAAAAAAGTTAATTTTGCTGGGAAGCTCATTGACTTCAGAGTATCATCACTTTCCCTCTCAGCCTCCACTCTTCTGTACTCTGAGTCTAAGATGCCTTTTAGGTCAAACTCTGCCCTCTGCCCTTGGCTCAAAAGCCAGGCCAGCTGCTAGCTTCCACCTTCCACGTGACTGCCACACACTTTTCTGAGCTTCATGCTGCTCTTGTAACCTCTCTAGTCTTTAGGCTGAACCCCCTTATTTTAATTATTACAGTTTTATAATGTACTGTTTACTAGAAGAAATCTTCTTCAATATTGGTTTTTTCAATTACGTTGGATATTCTTACCTATGTTTTGAATCTCCTTTTTCTGTTTCTTTTTGCTTTTGAAATGGTAATGTAATCTCACATTTTCAAGATCTAAAACGTGTCCAATCAGTACTTCACCCACTCCCCTCTTTCTAGCCACCCAGCTCCCCTATCTGGAAGAAAACCAATGTAACCAGTATTTTTTTTTTGAGTACTGATAATCAAATACTTGACTATATTCTTTTTTCTTCTTTGAAACATACCCTTGTCCACATATTGCTACAAATAAAAGCTAATATCTTCCTGACCTCAACTTCTTCCCAAATTGTAGGGAACTTGATTGAAGTTAAGACATTAAACATAAATGGATATGGTAATAATTAATTTTTTCTTATACTATTTAGCCTTCCTAACTAGGAAAATAGTATATATTTTCATAAATTCTATTCTTATATATCTTGCAATAAAATTACATAGTTTTCTTCACTTGAATTATGAATATCTTAGAGGGGTATATTGCTATGTATTTTGTATTTTCATTGCAATGGGTTATTTTTCTCCTAATATTATTTAATGTAGACTGTGTACTTTTATACTTACTTTTAAATTCCAACTTTGTTAATTGTTTTAATCATATTGTATTAATTCTTTTGTTGACTCCCTTGTGCTGCCTGATGGGTAATTACCATGAATCTCCTTATCCTTAATCTTCATTCTAAGACCCCAAGGGGATGCTGAAACCACAGACAATACCAAACCCTACCTGTACTGTTTCTTCCTATACATAGATATCTAGAGTAAAGTTTAATTTGAAGGAGTAGACCCAGCAAGAGATTACCAATGGTAAATGATAATAACATGGAACAATTATGGCAATATACTTTAATTAAAGTTACATGAATGTGGTCTATCCTTCTCACATGCACACACTATCTCTTTCTCCCTCTGTCTCTCTCAAATATCTTAGTATACTTTCACCTTTTCACTTAAATGTAGCACTTGATGGCTCCTCTTTGGCATATCTGAAGTGGCAGCACCAGTACTCTTGCCCTTTGGGGCCACTATTGGGTAAAATAACACTTAATAATATAAAATTTACATTATTAAGTAAAAAAAAAACATTATTTGAAAACAAGCACTGAAATATAGTGACAGTCAACCTCATAAGCAAACTGGCTTCTAAGTGACAAATGAGTAGGTAGCATATAGAGCATGGAGACACTGGCCCGAGGGATGATCCATTACCCATGTGGGATAGAATGGAACTACAAAAAATTTTGTAATGCTACTGGAAATGGGGCATAATTTAAAACTAAAAAAAAATATTTATTTCTGGAATTTTTTATTTGATATTTTCAGACTGCTGTGTACTGTGGGGAGCTGAAACTGGATAAGGGTGAACTACTGTAAATTGTTCAAATGAGGAGGGGAAGTGCTACATAGTGGGTGAGAATCCTGGCTGCAGGTCAGATGAACTGGTTTCTAGTCCCACTTTACCACTTAATAACTGTGAAACTTCCAAAAAAAAGTCATTAAATCCTTCTTTGCTTCAATTTCCTCATTTACCAACTTCATAAAGTTGTTCAGACAAATAAATGGCCTAAGATTAAATTGTTAGGAAAGTGACTGGAACATAAGTCACCTATAAAAATTAGCGACTACTAAGTTATAATTGCTTTGATCTTGCTTCATGATTATCATATCCCACTTCTTCTTTGCTTATCTTATAATATCAGTTCAAATGTGTCATATACCTTTCTTTCTACATTGTTTCACTATTAGGTATGATGTTTGCAATTAGTTTGAAATAAATATACTTAATCATATTAAAGAATATAATCTATTGCTAAAAACAGCTTTTTAGGAACAGATACCAAATAGTATAAAATGCTTTTATGGTCTTTGCTCATCTCATCGTGCTTTGTCCCTCTGGTATGATATATTTTATTAACGGATACTCTAAAATCAAAGTATCTTTAGTTCTGGAATAAGCTCCATTTGGCCATGTTATATTGTTCTTTTAACCCAAATGAATTTGATCCAGTAGAAGTTAATTTACAACTTAGAATTTTGTGTTTTCAGATTGAATTGGCCCATAGGTGCCTTTGTGTGTGTGTGTGTGTGTGTGTGTGTGTGTGTGTGTATGTGTGTTGTCTTTACCAGTTAGGCTAACCGCAGAAAATAAAGTAGAAAATTTTCATTCTTCTTCTGTGTTTCAGTCTGAGAATTATTTGTTCCTCAGTCATTTGACATTTCTCTTAACATGTTAAAAGAATTCACTCTTCCCCTCTGTAGAACCTTTCTACCATTGTTGGTAACTTTAGCTCTTCCCCTCCATTGTACAGCCAACTCTCCACAACTGTGCTCCCATCTCTGGGTTATGTGTCAAACTCATTTTTGCTACAGTGAGTATAAACTCTAGTGTGAATCCTAGTGAGGTCCAATGAAGGGCAGGTTGGATTTTATTCTATGCCTTTTATCAAGCAACAATGAAACCAAGGTGGGTACCCAGAAATTATCCCCATGTCATGAGAAGAAATTCCATTTCAGTTGCTTGTAAGCATCTTTAGGAACCCATAATACAGTCTTCAAGGAACTACTGTCAGTCTGTGACTGTAGACAGAAAGCACACTTTGGGAGATCAGTGAAATTTTAAAGAAAATTTAAAGAAGGAAGAAATCCTGTCCAATCTGAAAATGCTTCACTGATGAGAGGGAGAGAAGAGAATTCAGATAGTGAGAACACCATAGAAGTCCCTCTGACAGAACACAGCTACAGTAGAGCTTCATGGACAAGGCAAAGCTCAAGAATCATAGAATGATATAGACTTGTTCAAATTTGGGCAGTTGGGCCAGCCACCTAACTTATACTTGGTTTTGTAAAATTATTTCCAGAAGACCAAGGCACTAGGGACAGCACAGAGGAGGGCCCAGGAGGATGCCCTTTACTACATCCAAGGAAGACCTCTTTCTCCAATTCTTTCCTAGCCCAACAGTCATTGTTCTTGCAATGATAGGTGATTCACCATTTGGCTCTCCACCCATGTTCATTAGGTACATTGATGTTCTCATTAATCATGCATGGAAACTTAGGGGTCCACTTGCTACTCAATATTAGTGTCTCTTTGAGAACTTTCCCAAGATACATTTGGCCAGAACCTGTTAACCGGGGTAGTGGAGAGGAACACACTAGATCACAAGATATCCTTCTGTTTCTGAATATCTCTGGTTATTCAGAGTCTCATTTATTCTAGTTTGTACCCACCAGAACTAGTTTTGGATCTGTAGAAAATAATCCTAAAATCTCCTTCCCAGGTTTTCAATATGCACCTGTCATGTTCCACTGAGTCTGCTTGGCTCCAAACTACATGAAACCTGCTTCTGTACCCACCTGTCACTACCACCCCAACCCCACAGTCTCCAGTTAAAATAGCAAATATGTGACTCCAACTCTTGCCCCTTCTAAAAAGCAAAAGAGGTAGGTGGAGTCATATAGTCTACTCAGAAGTTAGAAAGGGAGATTGGAGAAAGGACGGTTGACATAACATCACTTAGTTTACTTTTCAGTATCCAAAAGCCAGCTAGGCTAGCACAGTCAATTTAAGATGTATACCTCCTAATTGCCAAAGAACATTCTGACACAATGCTTCAACTTCAAAAATATTTCCACAAAATTTTAGTGGTTGAGAAAACTCATTTGAGTAGAACATACAGACTAAGTTGAGCAACCAATACAGTTACCCGACTCGAAAATGTTCTGTAAATTAAAGATAGTCTTTTTAAGAATTGGTGCTATTACAGTTAAAATGCATTCTATACAAAGGCATTACAGAAGTCAGAAAATCCAGAAAGTTCTCAAAGAGACACTAATATTGAGGCATCATTACTGAAGGACAACACAGACACACTTCCAAAAACAGAGAAGTCCATTTTCAAGGCTCCTATCTGTGCAGGAGATAGACTAAAAATGGTAAAACATCCACAGGTCAGAAGAGCACCCCAAGGAACACAGGGATGCAGAGATTCAAAGAAACACACAACAAGTATCGCATGATAAATCTGGTTACAGAGAAAGGCCTGTGTTGGCCAGATATTACTCCTGAGATAATAATGTTGCAAGACTCTCCTCCACTCAGGATGAAATCCCTTCTTTCCCACGCCACATCACCAAAGTTGTTTTGCCTCTTTCTTCTCTCAGTTGGTAACTGCAGGAAGTTTGGAGTTATTTTTCTTTAAAATGTTGAAACAAAAAACTCTTTCTCTTCTTCCCCCATGACTGACAATTTATAAGAGAATGCACATGAGGGAATGGAGAAGAAAATGTGAAATAGCAAACTGCTTCAGTTCACCAAGTCAGGACAGCCTGCTGAGAACATCTCTTTAGTGACAAAGAAGAGACAGGTGCCTATCTATATCAAAGTAGAAATGTGGATAAGCATGTTAATTAACACACTTGGAACACATACTCAGTGCCAGGCATTGCTCTCAACACTTGGTGTGAATGAACTCACTTAGCTGTCTGGACGGCTCTGTGAGGCAGGCACTATTCCTTTCCCATTTGACAAGAGAAGAACAGGCATAGAAAGGTTAAGCAATTTAACTGAGATCTCACAGCTAGTGGGTAAGTGGCAGTGCCAGGATTCTACCCCTGGCAGTCAAATCCCAGAGTCTGTGTCCCTAGCATTATTCTTTTCTTTTCTTTTAAGAGAGAGAGAGAGAGAGAGAGAATTTTTTAAATTTATTTTTTAGTTTTTCGGCGGACACAACATCTTTGTATGTGGTGCTGAGGATCGAACCCGGGCTGCACGCATGCCAGGCGAGCGGCTACCGCTTGAGCCACATCCCCAGCCCCCCTAGCATTTTTCTATTGCCCCGTGTGTGTGTGCTGCATGTCACGTGCTGTGATAAGAGTCACAGAAGGCTAATTGTGATTCAGTGGTGGCCAACTGTATCAATGACCTTCAACTTGTTCCTGCCTGGACGGAGAGTTCCAGACTGGCTCTTAATCCTACCTAGCAGCACAGGCACCATCCTGGCTCGAAGCCCAGGTCAAGGCCCCACACAGGCTTTCCATCACCAGTGGGTGGCAATGTTGTCACACGGAGGCATCAGGGTGCAGTGAAAGCACGCCCCCGCCCTCAAGGTGGAAAGGCCTCACCGTCTCATGAATAGACCACTCTGGGTGGCCCTGAGAATGCCCTTTCTCCACTGTCCCACAGCATCCAGGATAATTCTACAGGAGAAAAGAGAGATTTAAATTAGGAAAATGCACAGGAAGCCATTATTTAAGTGATTCCTCCGTATCCTGCCATAATGTTCCCAGTGTTTCAATGATAAATTAGATATTTTTTCTTCCCACCAGGGCATGTCATATTGCTTTTAGGGACAGAGATTCTACCACTTTTGTTCTCACACTTTTACTAGTCTATGGTAGAAGCTGAGTAAATGGATGAATGAAAAAATGTACTTTCTTTGGAGGCACTCAGCTCTATTCCAAGGAATAATCCAAGAAAGTCGTGTATCCTCTCTAGTTGCCCCAAATGAATCCAGACTTCATGGGTGACTCTAGGGTAGGTTCAGTCACCCAAGGAACCACAGAAGAGAATAAACAAAAGAAAGTCTCTCAAACCATCTGGATTGGACTCTTGACATTGCATTACCCAACCTGCCCTTACTCAACCTGGCCTTTCCACAAAAGGGTCACAACTTAAGCAGAACAAGTGTCAAGCTGACCTCTAGATAACTTGGAAAAAATGGGCCTAGCAACTGATGCAGTTGAGGGCTTTCCCAAGGAATTCAACAGAACCTCAGGGCAGAGCCACTATATGAAGCTCTAAAAAAGGGGCCCACGTTGGTGTAAAATCTGAGACACTCTGAAGACCCATAGCATTGCTAACAGCCTGTCATACATCTGAAAACCCAGCATTAACACTAGGCCCTTGGGATTAGGTAGAATTTATGACACACAGAAACCAGTGAGTTTTTTGATCATGAAAAATGAAGGAAAGAGATGATTTCAAGAACGTCTATCCTCCTGTTGGTAAAATTTTATGACAATTTAAAACATTTAACCCAATTTAAAAAAAAACACTACTAGGGTACTTTTAAGGGTCAGAATTAGAAAAACAGATTTCTTCCCGGTTTGAGAACTTTGTGAAATATCAAGAACTTGTTAGGTATGTACATCCTAGGCTCTGTCTCTTCTTTAACTAGTAGCATATTACTATGAAGCTAAGAAACCACACTCCTCATTCAACATTTAAGAAAAAAAAATACTTGGTTAACTTTGATGAATATAAACAAATGCAAATTCATCATAAAGAATTTAGAAAGTATAGAAAGTTCAAAGGAATATCCAAGATAGTCTAATTTTTGATGCATGTTCTTTCAGTCTTTTATACATCATACATATATCATATATAATTGCTTACAAAATATAATCTACATTTTTTCACATGCGACTTTCTTCTTATTTCTTCATGTCTCTCCCATTCTCTCCACTGTCAGTCTGTCTTCCTCTGTGTACATTCTGGAATTCCTCTCATCTCTCTTCTCCCCTTCCTTTTCCCTCCCCCACCCCATCTCACTCACTCTCTCTCTCTCTCTCTCTCTGGTCTTGACATGTTGTCCAGGCTGGACTCTAACACATAGGCTCAAGTGATCCTGCCACCTCGGCTTCCCAAGTAGTTGGGACTGCAAGCATGTTTCAACATACCAGCCCTGAAATCTCTCTTTATGCCCCTCAATGTCTGTTTAGCTTTCACCCGAAGAGGCGAGAGCCATCCAAAACATGCTCCATGGAAACAAAGATAGCCATATGATGAATAGGTGACAAATGGGTAGACAGTCATTGTTAAATCACATAGATCACTTGGATATCTTAAGTGCTTCTGTGACCTTCAGTGGAAAAGATTTTTCCTGCCCCCACTTTTTAGATTCCATAAGAACCATCAATTGACCTTCTCTTTGAACCTGCTGTTTGTACACCACCCACTCTCATTTCTCCAGAGATTCTTTGTACCATTGTCAAGGTTAGGCCTGGTTATTTGCATTGACCACAGTTTATACCAGCTGTTTCTACACAACTTCTAGGGAAGCTCCCTCATTTCCTATTTCCTAATCACTCTGTGGTTTAGAATCATATCCAGGGATAAAAGTAGCTCTGAAGGACATTCTGTTCTGCCTCTCAGGTCTTCCTTCTCCCTCCCCTGTGCTTTGCTCTGAGTTCCTACTATGCACGCTTCCTCGGTGGTCATCTAGCCATGACTGGCCATTTTCAGTGACAGGAAGTTTATTACCTCTTGCAGTGACCTGGAACATTTTTTACAAAGCTGTAACAATTAAAATACCTTTCTGTCACTCACCCACTGCTATTTCTAACTGCTGAAGTTTCACAGAACAACTTAACCACAAAGCTGATTGCATAAAAGTCCTTTGAAAAACAATCCTATTTACAATAGCATCAAAAAGAATAAAATACTTTGAAATAAGCAAGCAAGGAGGCAAAAGACATACACTGAAAACTACAAAAAAAAATTGCTGAAAGAAATTAAAGAAGTTACCAATGAATGAAAAGAACCCTATGTTTCCTGAATGAGAAGACTTAATATATTTTTTATTAAAGCATTATAGTTGTATATAGTAGTTGGGTTCATCTCAACAAAATCATACATGCATGGAATTTAAGTTCCCATTGGCCCTCTTTTCCTTCCCCTCCTCCTTCCTCCATCCTCCTTCTTTTACTGATGTTCTTTCACTCGTCTATTTATTTCTAATTGGTTCTTTCTACATATTCATAAAGATGAAATTCCCTGTGGTATATTTATATATGCACATAGCATGATTTTAGACTTAATATTGTTAAGATGTCAATACTACCCAAAGCAATCTGTATATCCAATACTATTCACAATGCCCATCATGCATTTAAAGAAGTAAAAAAGTCCACCCCAAAATTCATATAAAATCTCAAAAGACCTCAAATAGCCAAAACAATTTTACAAAAAAAAAGAATGTTGGAGTACTTACACTTCCTGTTTTCAAAACTTACTGCAAAGCTATACTAATCAAAACGAGTGATACTGGCATAAGCACAGGCATACAGATCAATGGAACAGAACTTCGACCTCAGAAAGAATCCCATACATCTATGGTTTAACTGCTTTTCAACAAGGCACCAAGACCACTCAGTAGGGAAAGAATTGTCTTTTCAACATATAGTGCTTGAGCAACTAGAGAGTCACATGGAAAATAACGTACTTGGACTCTTACCTCATATTATATTTAAAAATTAACTAAAAATGGATGGAAGACTGAAACATAAGACCTAGAATTCTTAGAAGAAAGTAGAGGGGGGCAATTAGGCAGGCTGAGGCAGGAAGATAAGTTTAACACCAGCCTCAGCAACTGAGGCCCTAAGCAACTTAGTGAGACTCTGTCTCAAAATAAAAATAAAAATAAAAAAGACTGGAGATGTGGCCCAATGGTAAAGCAACTCTAGGTTTAATCCTCAGTACCAAAAAATAAAAGAAGAAGAAGAAGGAGGAGAAGGAAGAAGAGGGGGAGAAGGAGGAGGAGGAGGAGAAGAAGAAGGAAGAATAGGTGGAAAGTTTTGTTGACCCTGGATTTAGCAATTATTTCTTGGATATGGCACTAAAATCATGGTTATCAAAAGAAAAAATAGTCAAACTGAACTCTATGAAAATGTAAAATTTTTGTTCACCAAAAGATAACATCAACAATGTGAAAAGACATCACAGAATGGAAGAAAATACTTGTAAATCATATATCTGATAAAGGTTTAATATCCATACATATAAAGATCTCCTATAGTCGGGCGTGGTGGCACACGCTTGAAACAGGTGGCTCTGGAGGCTGAGGCAGGAGGATAATAAGGTCAAAGCCAGCCTCAGCAAAAGCGAGGTGCTAAGCAATTCAGTGAGCCCCTGTCTCTAAATAAAAATACAAAATAGGGCTGAGGATGGATGTGGCTTAGTGGTTGAGTGCCCCTGAGTTTAATCCCCAGTACCCCTCCCCCCCCAAAGAAAATCTCCTATAAACTCAACAACAACAAAACAAACAATCCAATATAAAAGTAGGCAAAGGATTTGAGCAGACATTTCTCTCAAATTTAAGGGGAGATAACCAATAACACATGAAAACATATTCTACAATCATGAATACTTCATATCATTAAGATGACTATTATCAAAAAACAAAAGCCACATACACACATAATAAAAAATATATGGAGGTGAAGACATGAGGAAATTGGAGCCCGTGTGTACCATTGGTGAGAATATAAAGTAGTGTAGCTGCTATGAAGAACAGTATGGTGGTTTCCCCCCAAAATTAAAATGGATCATCATATGATCCAGCAATTCCCTTTCTAAGTATATACCCCAATGAAAATTAAAAGCAATGTCTCAAATGGACTTGAACACCTATGTATATGGCAGCAAATTCACAATAGCCACAAGGCAAAAATAACCTAAATGTTCATCTGCAGATAAGTGAATAAACACCATCTGGAACATACATATAGTGGAATGTTCAGCTTTGAAAGGAACAAAAATCAATATTACAACATTCCAGTGTGGATGAACCTTGCTGACATTATGCTAAGCAAAATCAGCTAACACAAAAAGACAAATATTGATGACTCTACAAATGTAAGATACCTAGAGTAGTCAAATTCACAGACTCAGAAAGTGGAATGGTGCTTTCCAAGGGCTGCGGGCAGGAAAGGATAAGAAGTTATTGTTTAATGGGTAGAGAGTCTTGGAGACTCTCTGGAGACGGGTGGTTGTGATGATCACACAACAATGTGAATGTACATAATGCCACTGAACTCAACGCTTAAAAATAACTAACGTGGCATTGCCATTTTGTGCCATGCATATTTTATATACCTAAAGGCTACTATCATGACCTCACAGAATAATAATCTCCAGAGAAAACACATTTATTTCCTTCAACTCTTTCTCATGTCACATGAATGAAGTTCATTCATACCTCATTGTGTTCACTCTGAATGCTCTCTAGCTACCTGTAGCCCCATTTACCCTATAGATTATAAACTGCAGTATGACACTGACTGGTATCACCTTCCTCAATGTGATACCTAGACTGTCAATAATGGAGCCAGTGTTTCTTCTAGTTTATTAAAACATCACTAATTCTTATGGAGCTAACTATCCAACTAAAACCATAAGTTCCTTTCTAATGTGCCACCACTAAAACCTCTTATTGGTTGGAACTCTCTCAGTGACTAAAAAGAAAACCAAAACATACACACAAGATCATGAAAATTGACTTCAGCAAAAAAATAATTGATTGGCACATGTAAATGTTCTAGAGATGATGCCAACGTAAGATGCAGCTTGATTCAGAAGTTTAAATTATGTCACCAGGTCTCGACTCTTTTCTTCTCTTGAGCCCTGTCTATTCATCTCCTTGTTTTAGTTTTCATTCTTCTTAGGCAGGCTTTCCATCCATAAAATGTCACCAAGTTGGTGGAACAAAGTTAGAGTATTGTTCCCAACAATAAGTCAAATATGTTTGCTTTTCGTGGACTCTAACTGGGTTACATCCCTGAATCAGTCTCTGCCCAAGATAATGCAAATATTGAGTGGCTTTGATTCAGGTCACATGTTTCGTCCCCTGAATCCAGTCAATCCAACTGAATTAGCCCATGGGCTGAATGTGGAACAGAGCTGGTCTTCAGAGAACAATCAGGTTCAGGTTAACAGCAGGGTGAGGGAAGCTTGAGCAACAAAACCCACAGGTTCAACCACCCTTCACTGTGTTTTGTGGACTGACATATGCTTATCCCTATTAAATATGATCTATCTAACTACTCTGGCAAGATATTTTGTGGATCCTGATTCTGCAAGGCAGCTCCACAGTGTGATGAATTTGCCTTTGCATGTGTTATTGCAATCAGTCATATGCAGGTGGTAAGTACATTAGCATATTTTATATAAGCACACATGATGTATAGACTCTGAAGACCCACAGTTCTAATGTCACCTTCAGCAGTTCCTTGGCCCACCATGACGATCTTCCTTCTGAGATGATGTTGCTAGCATCTTTGGATGTGCACATATAACCAGACACCAGGCCCATCTTTATCCTTAAGTCTGGGCCCTATTTCTTGTACCCAAAGATATTGGGAGCCATGTTAATAAAAGGTCTAGACTCCTGGGAAAGTCTTTAATAATGAGTTAATGTTCTATGCAACATATAGATTCATTATTAGCATCATCAACAAGAGATCTTTTTCTCTACATGTCCCAGATTTTTCATCCTGTCTAAATAAGAGCCCTCACCCCTCAAAAAAAAGTAGCACTAGTGGTAGCAAAGTGCATACAGTGTTTACTAAAAGCTGGATCCTATTCTAAAAGCACATAGGATTAAATATTAACTCATTATCTTCCTCACTACACCCTGATGTGATAGGGAGTCGTCGTCATCATCATCATCATCTCCATTTTAAAGATAAGAAAACTAAGACCCAGGGAGGGTAACTGGACCACATTCACACAGGTAGTCAGTACAAGCAGAACTTGTATCCAAATTGGCTCCAGAATTCTCACACTTACCACAAAAGTGGTCCTCAGCCTGAACACCCCTCACCTCCCACTTCCAGCCCCCACACAAATGTACAGGTGAGTCCACTTTTGGAAAAAAAAATACCATGGAAAAATTAGAGCACTACCACCATACTTTACAAAACAGTGAATCATTTTCAATAACAAGTTGCTCCTGGTACAGGTTAACTGGTTAAAAATCATTAATGAATTCTTAGAAATACTGGGACAGAAACCCAAACCAAAGGTTAGAAACCCTGCCAACTAAAGATCAATTCAAACTGAAAAGCATCTCTGGTATAATGTCCACATTAGGAGAAAAATACAACTTAGAAAAAAAACAAACCACCTTTAATTTCACTCCAATGTTTTCTTCAGACAATGGCTGTGCTTGAGGGGAAAAACACGCCTGGGAGAGAGTGCATAGGGGAGCTCAGCATAGCTTCTCACTAGGGGTCTCCTTATTAGAAAAGCTTGCTTCCCAGACCTTCCTGTGCTCCCTGGGGTCAGGCGACCCATGATTCTATTGTCACCTTTGTATTCATTGGTTCAATCATGCACAACAGTATAATACAGGTGGTGACTCAACTCAAAGGAGATGCATACCACTCTATTTCTTCTGGAACAACCATCTCATGAAACTCCAGGGATGACAGGAAGGGCCTTTCATGAAGGTACAGCACTCAGAGATGAAACAGGGTTCCAAGGAAATGCGCCAAAAGTGAACAGGTGGATACCAGCAGGAAGCCGTTACCTAGGTCACAGCTGAAGGAGAATGAGAAGGGATGGTTGTCATGGAGCCCAGAGAGAGCTGGCTCTGCAGAGGAAGAACTCCTGGCAGGAGGGACACTGCTACTGCGAGGCACTGGACTGGGCAGAGGGGAGAATTGCCCTATCTCTCTGTCTCTTCTTCCATCCCCGCCCGTCTCCCGCCAGTGCCTCCCCTGGACAAGCCAGAGGGTGAGAGGTCTGGGGATAGTCAGTCCTCGGGATGCAGAGCCAGACAGGGAAGCATTCTGAGTGCATCTAAAAGACAGAGGATGAGAAGCACAATGCCTCTCTCAAAGGTGGGTAAACTGAGTCACTGAGTAGCCAAGTAACATGCTTCAGATCAAAAATGAAACACAGAACCAAGATGAGGGCCCCCTTCCCCCTCTGGTCTTCACTGATTTTGAGAAACCCGAATGCCTGGAAAGAACCACAAAATCTCAAAGAACGTCGAATCCCTCAGTTTCCTTTCCAACATACAGTGGTGTTACACTAGCCCACCCTCCTCCAGAAGTGGTAAAGGTGCAGTGATCGGGATGACTCAGCTGCCTGCCCAGATTCACTAGAGAGGTTTAATGAATCACTCGTGTGGGTGATGATTTAGGTGGTTATTCTTTGAACAAACTCACTCCACTCACTAACAGGGTGTCTGTTTGATTCATAAAGGTGACTCATCTGAAGAAGTTGACCTGACCATGGTCTATCAGGCAGCATCTAACGGAGATGTCAATGCTCTGACCTCGGTGATCCGGGAAGACCCCTCGATCCTAGAATGCTGTGATAGCGAAGGTGAGATCTTTACACACTTTAAATCTAGGCTGTTATGTTTTATCCTTTTGAGATGATGTTTTGAGATGATTATGATTTTTAAAATTACTTGTGACAGTACACTTTGGTACTGCAGGATATATTTATTACCTGTGGCTATGTGCAAATACTGCAATATTTCTTTTAAAAAAAAAAAGGTGTTAGAAAGCTTCAAATTCTTTTACATCATCACTCAGAATAAAGTCAGCTCGTTTATTTCCTTTATCTTCATATGAGTGAGCAAAGCAGAGAGGCCAGGCTGTTCTAACAGGGTCATGGAGAGAGTAGGTTACCTTTCGTGGCAATGGATGTTGGAAAAGTGTAACTCTTAGAGAGCAAGGACTTGGGCTTCTGGGAAGAGGGAGTGAATGTGCTTTTCCCTCTATCCTTTCTGGTAAGTACAACTAAAGACGCTGGACATTATAAAATTGTATAAAATCAACATAAGAAAACTCTGGAAGATGGAGAGAAAATGACAGACTGGCTAAGACCTTGGAGCCCAAGGAATGACATAGTGGTAAGTACTCTGGGTTTCCTTTTGCCTGGTACATTCCAGAGTTGGAGGTGAAGAAACTGGCAACCCAGAAATGTCAACAGACACAGACAAAAATGTCCCAACCAAAAATTTGCATTTTCTAGCCAAACCACCAGGAAAGAAACAGCTTAGCAAGACAGAAAACTTTTTAGACAATGATGGTTCTATTACAGCCATCACCACCCCCGCCACACACACCCACTGTGACCCCAGGCAACTTACTCTAGCAACGACCTAGTGGGGAGCCTGCACCTCCACTCCCACCTGGCATTCAGGTCCCCCTTCTCTTACCTGCAGTATGATGTCAGAGGGAGGCCTTGCTGAAAGTTAGGACCTCGAACAGCACCCAGTAATAACCAAGAGTCCTCTTCAGATTTCAATGGAAGCCAAGCAGGGAATCTGGGTTTATAATCCCACTTTGCCATAAGGAGATGTCACCCCCTTTTCTTCCTTTCTTTGAACAGTGTCTAAGGAAGCCTGCTAAAATAGAGTAAATCAAGAATCACATAATATCCAATAGACCAATATATGTAAATTATTTGTCCTACGAAGAAACAGGAAGATCTCAAATCAAATGAACAATCAATAAATGCCAATAAATCAAACAATGTTAAGAGGGAACTTTATATACTAAAACAGATACATATGTTAGAAAAGAGAGGAAACCTCAATCATTAATTAATCTAAGCTCTCCCCACCACAAGAGCTTAGAAAAAGAAGAGCAAAATGGTTTAACCCCAAAACAAGCAGAAGGAAAAAATAATAAAGAGAAAAGCTGAAACTGAAAACAGAAAAACAGAGAAAATCAGTAAAATAAAGGACTGATTCTTTGAAAGATAAAGTTGACAGACTTCTAGCAATACTGCCAAACAAAAAGTGGAAGAAGATACAAATTACCACCTTCAGGAATGCAAAATCAGGAGATCACTGCAAACCCTGCCAGACGTCTAAATGGAAGAAGGAAATACAACAAAAATGTACACACATAAACTTGGCAATTTAGTTAAATGGATCAATTCCTCAAAAAACAACAAACTGGGTGGAAAAATGAAGATTGGATTTGATTAGTGCATGTTCTTTGCATGTTTGGAAATATCACACTGAGCCTCATTACTATGTACAATTAATATGTGCTAACAAAATTTTCACATAAATTGCTACAATGCAACCAGTAGAAAATTGGTGATTTGAATATTCCTTTGTAAACTCTTTAGGAAATTGAATTTACAATTTTTAATTTCCTCAAAAAGTATATCTTTAGGCCAAGATGGTCTTACTGGAGATATCTACAAACTTCTAAAGAACACTCTGCATCAATTCTACAGAATGGCTTCCAGAAAACAGAATAAGGGAACAATACAACTTGTCAGTTATATTTATGAGCTAATATTACCTTTGAATCAAAACTAGACAAAGACTCTATTTAAAAAATTCTACAGACCAATAGTTCTCATGAATGTGAATTCAAAACTCCTTAATAAAATCAGGGTAAACCAAATTCAGTAATATATGAGAAGAATTATACACAATGATGGGAAGATGGCAGAGTTCCTAGAGCTATAATCTGGCTCAATATTTATTTATTTATTCATTCTTTTTTTATTGGTTGTTCAAAACATTACAAAGCTCTTGACATATCATATTTCATACATTTGATTCAAGTGGGTTATGAACTCCCATTTTTACCCCGTATACAGATTGCAGAATCACATCGGTTACACATCCACATTTTTACATATTGCCATACTAGTGACTGTTGTATTCTGCTATCTTTCCTATCCTCTACTATCCCCCCTCCCCTCCCCTCCCATCTTCTATCTCTACCCCATCTACTGTAATTCATTTCTCTCCCTTGATTTTTTTCCCTTTCCCCTCACATCCTCTTATATGTAATTTTGTATAACAATGAGGGTCTCCTTCCATTTCCATGCAATTTCCCTTCTGTCTCCCTTTCCCTCCCACCTCTTGTCCCTATTTAATGTTAATCTTTTTCTCATGCCCTTCCTCACTGCTCTGTTTTTAGTTGCTCTCCTTACATCAAAGAAGACATTTGGCATTTGTTTTTTAGGGATTGGCTAGCTTCACTTAGCATAATCTGCTCTAATGCCATCCATTTCCCTGCAAATTCCATGATTTTGTCATTTTTTTTTAGTGCTGAGTGATACTCCATTGTGTATAAGTGCCACATTTTTTAATCCATTCATCTATTGAAGGGCATCTAAGTTGGTTCCACAGTCTAGCTGTTGTGAATTGTGCTGCTATGAACATCGATGTAGCAGTATCCCTATAGTACACTCTTTTAAGGTCTTCAGGGAATAGTCCGAGAAGGGCAATAGCTGGGTCAAATGGTTGTTCCATTCCCAGCTTTCCCAGGAATCTCCATACTGATTTCCAAGTTGCTGGCTCAACATTTAAAAGTCATCGTAATCAACCAAGTTAACCAAATAAAGAAGAAAAAGCATGTATTCACTTCCATTGATACAGAAGAAGCTTTTGACAAAACTTAGTAACATTCATAATTTAAAATCTCAGAAAAATAGGAAGAGGTGAGAACTTTCTCAATATGATAAAGATTATCTACAAAGCCAGGTGTGGTTGAATGAGACTGTGTACCAGCTACTCAGGAGGCTGAGGTAGGAGGATAATGATTTCAAAGTTAGGGTGAGAAATATAGCAAGATCCTGTCTCTTATTTAAAAAAAAATCTACAAAAAACCCAGAGCTAATATTTTACTTTGTGGTAAAAGTCAAATGCTTTGATCCCAAAATCAAGAACAAGGCATAAATTTTCACCTCAGGCATGAATGTCCACTTTCACCTCTCATGTCCAGCCTAGTGCAATCAATACAAGCATAAAAAGGCAGTTCAAAAAGTTAATGAAGTGAAATAAAAGACACATACATTGAAAAGAAAAATGCAACCCTCATGTATTTGTGAGGTAATTTTTATATGTTCATTTGTTTGTGTTTTCTCTTTTGTGAATTGCTTGTATATATGTGTATGTGTCTGACTTTTTCTTCTCTTAGGTTGTTGAATTGTTGACTTGTTCTTTATTAACTTTAGCAAATAATCTTTTCTTGGTTTTATAAATTAAAATATCTTCTCCCAATATGTTTTTTGTTAATGGCACCTTATATAGAAGGTATCAGAATTTTCTTATATGGAAATTTTAAATTTGAATATAATAGAATTTAATAAAATATTTCCTGGGCTGAAGCTGTGGCTCAGTGGTAGAGCACTTGCCTAGCCTGTGTGAGGCACTGGGTTTAATTCTCAGCACCACATATAAATAAATGAATAAAATAAAGGTCCATCAACGTCTAAAAAAGTATTTTCCTTGCAGTTTATGATTTTTACGTCTTCTTCAGTAAAGCCTTGCCAATCTTGAGGTTAGAAAGATAAGAATCTATATTTTCTTTTAGAAATTTGTTAAATTTTGCTTTTCATATTTGGTCTCTAATCCATCTGGACTATGTTAATATATGGTATGAAGTCTGGATTTTATTTTAACTTATCCCTCTGTATCACCAGGTGGTCAGCACCATTTATTAAATAACTTTTTTCTTTCTGAT
This sequence comes from Urocitellus parryii, assembly GCF_045843805.1. Lineage (NCBI taxonomy): Eukaryota > Metazoa > Chordata > Mammalia > Rodentia > Sciuridae > Urocitellus > Urocitellus parryii. The sequence continues at coordinate 43,769,425 of NC_135531.1, read as the reverse complement.
TTGTATTGTCTTTTAGTCACACACTGAGTTCCTTTGTAGGTTGGAATGTTCCTCGGGCTCACTTTTCTGCTCTGTTGATCTATTCATTGTTTCAGCAATCAAAACTTTATAATAATTCTTGTCAGTTAATAAGGCAATTTCCCTCCCTTTGTTTTACTATTAAATCCTGGGGATGGGGGGGAGGGGCTTTTGTTGTTGTTGTTGTTGTTGTAGTTACTTTACTCTTCGAGATAAATTTTAAGATTTTTTTTTTCAGGTTTCACAAAAGCTTAGTTGAATTTTTACTGCAATTGCACTAAATTTATAGGTTCAGTTTCATGAAATTGATATTGAGTTTTCCCTTTGTAAACATTGTATATCTTTCCATGTTTAGTTCTTCTTTTATATCATCTAATAAGTTTAATGATTTTGTCTACACATCTTGGTCTTCTTCTGTGAGATCTATTCCTAAGAACCTTATTTTGTTTTTGGTTGCTTGCTTTGTTAGTTTTCCCATTGCTTTTGTTTATAGGAATTCCTTTAATATGTTTTTAATTTTATATACAGCATCAATGATGTACTCTCTTATTTGTTCTATTTTGAGTTTGTATTTGTGTGTGTGTGTGTGTATTTTTGTATTATCAACAAGGACAGTCAGGAATGTCAACTTAAAATAAATTTTGGAGTCCATTTGGAAATGAATCTTCCATCCATTCTCTCTAAACCTCAGAGATAACTCAGTAAGATTATCTTAAAATAAGAAATGTTCCGTAATCATTCAGCTATTCATTTGTTAACATCTTCTATGCTCTAGGTGTAGTGGTTGGCTCCCAGGACCTAGTGATGAGCTCAAGGGATGAGGTTTCTTCCCTTTAGAACTTACAACTCAGAGGATAATTACCCCCAAAAAATGCATACTTACAAAGTGTTAAAAGAGTTATGAAAGAAAAATAAAGCATGATAAGAGCCTGTAACTTGGGATCTAGTTGGAGGGGTTCTTTAAGGAAATTTATATATAATCTAGGATCTCAAGATAGATAGAGCTGGGTGTGGTGGGACACACCTACAATCCCAGGAACTAGGAGGCTGAGGCAGGAGGTTCACAAGTTCAAGGCCAGTCCTGGCAACTTAGTGAGACCCTGATGCAACAAAAAATAAAAAGGACCAGAGATGTAGCTCAGTGGCAGAAAGCCCCTGGGTTTGATCCTCAATATTTGGGATAAAAATAAATAAATAAAAACGTTAGCTAGACAAGGAAAGTAATTTTTTGAAAATAATATTCAGGAATTCTTTAGTTTTATATACTGACTATTTCAGATTCAAAATGCTTCAATAATTTCCTTTTCAACATGTTCTTTTTTGACCCAGTCGTTATAACTACCACTTGTTGACAGGAACAAGGGAGGAAGGGAGGGAAGAAAGGAAACTCACTACTATTTTAAGACACAGCATTTCATTGCTGTTTCCACGCAGCACAGATGCCTGAAAGAGTTTGGAAGGGAGAGATTTAGGAAGAAACTGGGTTGCTGGATGCAATCTTTCTGTGAGAACATCCTGGGCTATTCCTGCCCTCGGGGATCTCTGAGGGTCAAAGCTTGCAGTTCATCCAGGGAAGAATCACAATTCACCATGAATCTTGTCAAAAGACATCTGAACAAGTCTGAGTTGGAGGAGTGCCTGTGTCTGGTGTTTGGTTTCTTCTTCGCTTAAAGGAATGTGAAGCACCTGGATTCCACCTCACTAGCTGGCTGGTTCCAACAGCCCTGCAAAGTTCATCACAATGTGGAATTTCATCTCTGTTTTTACTCAGGAAGAAAATATACTTAAAAATCAAATACTGTTGGCTATATTGGTTCTGAAAACAGAGAAGTATTCAGTACAAGTAGATCCTTTTAGTTAAAATTTCTATAACCTAAGGCTGAGATTCCATCACTACCTTCAATAGAAGTATACCTGGCTGAAGCTGCTTTCTACACATTTCCAGATTCTGCATTGTCCAAGCCAAGTCAGGATAAACCTGCCTATTTGATTCCAAATTATGTGGATCCCTGGAACAACAATAAGTAATTTTTCTCATTGTCCTCAAATGTTTTAATCAATTATGCAAAATTACAGAAGATTGGGGAAAAAAGTCAGAAAGAATAGTTTACATAAATGTAGCAATAATCCTCTTCATCTCTCTTCAATCCCACACAGTTCAACAGCTGGGTTTGTGTTACAAAGAGCAAAACAGAGAGGCAAATAAAATCTGCTCATTAATTTCATAAGTCGGACATTTTTAAAGGCCGTTGAAATGTCTCATTGCAGGATGTACACCCTTGATGCATGCGGTTTCTGGACGCCAAGTGGACACGGTGAAGCTGCTTCTGAAGATGGGAGCCAACATTAATATGCAGGATGCTTATGGCCGTACAAGTTTATGCCTGGCAACCTACCTGGTATGGACTCGAGTGGGTTAAAGGGGCTGAGGAACAGGGTGTGGATTAATGCAATAGAACTTGAAGCTTTACCTTAATCATCTTCAACATGGATATCACCACTTTGAGTTCTTTCATGGATTTAATTCATTGAGGATCCTCCAAATGTTAAGTAAAAAGGAATGTTATAGAAGTAATGTCACCGCTTGAGAACATTCCTTTCTGTTTTCACAATATCAGAATCTCTCTTGGGACATTCTGGACACTTCTAAGAACAGGGTCCATAAACAACCCAGAAAAGGTGGTATTGTTTTGAAGATCCAGTTAGCATCTGTGGGGTAGGATTAGTTGAGTGGAGGCTCCAGGCTAAGGAATGTGAGAACTGGGATGAATGAGGGAGTAGCAAGCAGGGGGTGTACCAGACTTATAAGGGGCAACACAGAGTTCACAGTCAAGTTAGAGGCTGTGTGATGCCAATTTGAGAGATTTCCGTTCAGCATTTCCCAACATTAGAGCAAGCTTGGTTAAGACTCAATGAAAATCTCCAAACCCTCTCCTCTCAAATCCTCCCTGTGGTTCTTCTGGGAGGCCCCAGGGCTGACCTAAGTCCATGTCAAACAAGTTCTCATCACCATGCAGGGGATATCATTCTTCTTCCTCTCGGACAAGGTACCTAGGAACCTTCATCATGACCACCATCTCCTTGCATCTGCTGCCTCTTGCACTTGCTATTGCTGCCTGTTGCTGGCGGTGCTTTCCCTCTGGATGAATTCCATTGAAGGTGCCCTGCTTGAAATAAAACACGTCCCTTCCCCCCAACATACACCACCCCTTCCTGCCATGATCTAGCATAGATTGCAATGATGTGTTGCCCAATTCTCAGAGGTTTTCTTCTGCACCCAATTTTTCTATGTGCATGCCCTCTTTATCTTGGACTCACAAACAAATCTGGGAAGATTTTTTAAAGTGAGGTCCACAGATCTCTTGTGTCCACATCCCTTGGAGTGTTTTGTCAAATGCAGTTTCCTCTGGTACAACCAAGACCTCCCTGGACTCCAGGAACAGGATTATGGTGGGAGACAGGGTCTGCACATTGAACAACTTCCTAACAATTTTTGTGTCCTCTCAAGTTTGAAAAGCACTGCTCTGTGTGTGCTAGCTGATGTCCAATATCACAGACAGATGCGTGACTGTCTCCCCAGTCCCCTCTTTTCTAGCACATTTCCTAGTACATCTCTTACTACAGATGTTTTTGATATTTGAACTGAGGAAAATGGAAAATTGGGGTGAAGATGTCAAGAAAGGGGCAGAGGTGGTGTCTACAGTGGACTGCCATTAGCCTACAGAATATTGTGGGTAAAACTGTATTTGTTTGGACATTCTAAAATTCAAAATTTCCAATTTTTTTGGCTGAGCTGCTAGGCAAGGGACTGAAGGAAGGAAGTACTACCCTAGACAGTGAATTATGAGGGGTACCCACTCTTTAAACCTAGAAAGGTGACACCTAAGGTCCTATGCATGGTCTCTGTGTGACTCCCCAGGGCATGTCCTCTCCCTGGCCCTGCTGAAAGGAGGTGTCTTGGGAGTACACCATGAAGTCCACCACCCATTCCTGGAAATGTTCCAATTCAAGTATCAAAGAGAAACTTGGCAAAGTTTCAGCTCCAAACTCAGTCTACAAAATACACGTATAGGTGTGTAACCTCGGACAAACCACTTCACCTCTCTTGTGCCACTTTCCTCATTTGTAAAGTGTAGCAAAATAATAACCTAAGTTTATCAGAGCTGAAGGAGAAGTTCACATGAAATCAGCACATACTAGGTACAAAACTCATTTGTTAGTTCAGAATAGTGACAAAGGTTTCAGGTATATTCAATGGTGTTCTGATTTTTTATTTTTTTAAAGAACGAAAACCACACACACACACACACACACACACACACACACAGTTCCAGGAAATATTGCAAAATGATTTTTAAAAAAAAACTGTTTCAAATCTTCCCCCACAAAAATATCTGCTTTTCAAAAACTGTAAATGTTAGGCAACCCTAAAATTTGTCCAGCATGCCTTTCTTTTGGATCTTCTGATCTTTTTTCCTCCTTCTAAGTAGAGAACTTGATGACTTAGACATTAGCCACTAAAAGCAGATTGAATGTATTAGTAAACTCTGAGTCAAAACTGACGATACCAGAAAAATGTTCGCTTCTACTTAAGATTTACATAATATTGGTCCATTCTATAGTACTGTGTTCAGTATTATAACAGGACTTTGGGTATGCTTTTGTTGACAGATATTTCCCAGACTTTTCAAAACCAAAAGGTTCTTTTCTTATCATTGTCTTCCTTCTTCTTCATGCATTCATTAATATTTTGGGTTTTTATGATTCCACTATTGTGATGTTAAGGGGGAAATTCTTCAGTTAACTTTCTCGTCTAAGAAATCTTAAAGCTTAACTACACAAGAATGAAGGAGGCCAGGAAGCTTGCTTCTGAACAAAAGAGAGAGTTGTCACATTTTTCTTCATGATAATAGTTTCATCTACTTATTAGTCTACTTATAACCCAAGTGGTTCTAGATAAATGTAGGTCTACATACTCCTCAGCATGAAGCTAACCCTGGTTATCAAAGATTTAGCTCAAAGTAATATGGAGAGAGAGAGAGAGAGAGAGAGAGGACTAGCCTAGGATGACTCCTGAGATGGGAGAGAGTGAGAAAATGACCCAGCTGTGTTGGCTAAGCAGGGGACAAGCATGTGATGTAGCAATACAAGGTCTCCATCTGCACAATTAGTAGACAGCAGGGAGTTCTCACAGCGTCTTTGGGAACTCACTGGTGAGTGAAACAGAAATGAGGAGCCCTTGGCAAGTACTGAAGAGACTCCCCTATTTAGGGATTCAGGCTGTCAACATCTGAGTCCCAGCCATTGGAGTGGGATTCGGGTTAGGCTTTTGGGCACTGAGGGGGTGAGTAGAAGAAGCAAGATGCTGTCTGTGTGGTTACTAGAAAAGGAAACTGGACTAGTGGACCAAGGCCTATTTATCAGACATAGATAAACTGGGGTGAAGAATGGAGGCTGAGACTCAAAAATGGTGTAGAAGTCCAGTTGTTAGAATTGGAATGTGACATTTAAGTCAGACCATTGGCAAGCATGATCAGGAGTCACGTCCACAGAATGAGAGCCCCAGGCTGGCTCATTACCCTCATCACATGCTACCTGTGGCCCTAGGAACTGGTGCAACCTGAGCATATCAGTGTAACATCGGTGAATGACTCCGAAAATGGGGAGGAGGAGGCAAAGGAGAGAGTCTAGAATCAGTCTGCATCTGATGGGGTAAAGGGCAGAAAGCTTGGGAATTTTTACTTCAAGACCTTCAGATTTCTATTGAGGTGTCTAAGTTGGAGTCGTGGTCTTTAACTACTACAAGTCAAATACACCTTTAGCCAAACCAAAGAAGGGGGGAAGGGAAGAGAAAGCCTGTTGGCATACGTTATGAGAGTTTGTGTTATATAATGACGTGGTTGCTCCTGCATTTCAGGGTTGGCTGGAAGGCTGTGTGAGTCTGCTCAGAAATGGTGCCAAGCACAATATTCCAGATAAAAATGGCCGTTTGCCACTGCATGCTGCCACTGCAGAGCCAGATGTGAGGTAAGCAGCCAGGTTCAGAGGACACACAAGTTGGGAGGGATCCAACTTGCCTTAGAAACTCATCTAATCATCTAATCCCTCTATCCACTCTAGCTGATAATAAAAAAACCCATCCTTTTTTTTTTTTTTTTTTAAGTTGCAACAGACAAGGGCGCAACAAAATACCCTGGAATAATCTTCAATTCTAATTTTATTCTTTCCCCTCCTCCTCTGTTAAAACCTTTTGTTCCTAGATTTTGATTTAAGAAGATATTGCTATTTGACATCATTAGAATTCATGTTTTTATTCATTCAAAATTAGTCAGGCAATTATTAATTGAAAAACTATTTACTGAGCACTTATTATGGACCAAAGATGGCTCTAGTCCCTCACAGACCCATAGGAGGCAAGACAGAGTCTCTGACTTTCCAGAGCCGACAGTCTATTAAAGGAATTCATTGGCATACTGATAAACAAAGGAATGAAATAATACCTAATAATGAAAGAAATGAGATAATTTCTAATAATGACAAGTGCTTTGAAGGAAGTCAAGCAGGGTAAATGAGCTCGGACTGAGCAGAAGCTTAACGTCCAAACCGAGTCTAGTGCATGTACAGCAGTTGTAAGGAAGCAATGAAGCCTGAGACAGGGAGGCCAGGGGGCTAGAAGGAAGACCAGAAGTGTGTGTTCCTGGAAGCCAGATGAAGAGACAGACTTCGAAGAAAGGGGATGGTGAAAAAGGCCACATTAAGACACCAAGGAAAAAGGTTTGTCTGGACCAGAGGTAGCTTCTTCATTCCTCTGTGTCTAATTGGCTTCTGTCCCCATTCTTTTGAAAGGCCCCCACAGCCACTGGCAACAGCATTTCCTACTAGGGAATAGTAACATTGTGAGCTCTTCCTTCGCCTCTGCTGTACGAAACATGCCTCTGACAGGAATCTAGCATTCCCCAGTCCTCAGCCACAGGCCAACACCACAGCCACAGGGAGTGTATTCTGCATACCTCATCCTCCACACCAGTGTCCAGAACCAAAACCTAAAGCTCTGCAGAGCTGCAGAGAACCAGGCCTTAACCTTCCAGGCTGAGAGACAACAAGGTTCTTCATTTCAATAACTTTAACAGGAATGTAAAAAGGGCCTGGGAATTTCCAGGACTATCCCCAAGACTTGCCTGTTATTATCTTGGACTATATCCAGAAACAACAGAAACTAGGATTTACCCCAAACCCAACAAAGCAAGGAAATTTAGAGAAGAAATAGCAAGCCCAGACAGCCAACAATCAATAAATATCCAATGTAAGGAAGGGGATGACTCTGTTTTGATTAATTTAGGGGAAAAAGATAAAAACAAGAGGGCCTTTTTAAGACAACCCACACAAATATTTAGTCACAAAATTATACTGTTTTTCCAAGCATGGTCTTTAGAAAATAAGCTTAAGATCTACCTTTTAATATGATTTTGCCTTAATTTACCGCACTTACATGCCTTTCTCAGAATTATCACTTAAAATAGACTAAAATCTATTAACTATTTCTAGAAGAAAAATGCCTACTTAATAGTACAGCTATTGTAACAAAACCCAAAACTTCAACCTTTTAACACTATGAAAATTTATTTCTCTTCTTGGACGTGCAATGGCTCTGTGTGGATGCTCTTGGGTGGTGGGTTGTTTCCCTCCACATGAAGATCAGGGAGCCAAGCCTCCCCGTCACCTGGCTCCGCATCCTCTAAGATTGCAGAACACTCTCCTCTCAGTCTTCTGTGAGTGGGAAAGAGGAGTAAGGAGAAGCCTCATTTATTGCTGCAAAACCTTTAGCTGCAAATGACACAATTCACTTCTTTTCACATTTTACTATGAAGAACAAGTCATTCAAACGTACCTGGGTGTAATGAGCTTCAGGGAATGCAGTGCCTAGCCAGGAACTGACTTTCCATCTGTAATTCTCATCTATGAAGGGGTACATGGGTTTTGGTGACAAGTTAGCTGACTCTGCCATCACCCCATTGCACATGAGGGCTGAACTAAGCCTGGTCTGTCAAAGTCATATTTGAGGTTAATTAGGCCAATCAATCAGGTTCATCCTCTGCAATCACTGCAGTAATCATCCAAGTCCACTTCCTCTTTGGTGGACCTCTGTGTCTATTTCTTACAATGACCAAAATTGCCTCTGGAAACTCCAAGATTTACATTTATATTGCTATAACTGGGAAAGCAGAATTGCAACTTCCCCTTCTCTTATATCTAATGACACAGCCACCACTCTTGGATGAATTGAAGAAAAACAAAAATTCCCCATGTGCTGATGACATGGTTATATTGTCCTAAAGGGACACTTGGTTCTGAAAGATAAAATCCAGCTTTAGTTATGATACTACCAGCTGCCTTAACTAATAAAACCCAGAAGTTGAGATTAACTATTCCAAAACCAAAATCGTTATTTCTAATAACTGTTCTCCAAAAATTAATTGGGTTAAACTCTAACAACCCCTATAGCAAATCAACCAGTTAAATTACCTACAGAACATTTGGAAACCACCTTGCCTTAAAGGAATTGCATTGCTAAAAATTACATATTTTATGGTAGTTTTGTTGAGAAATTTTATGGTCATGGCAGGTTTTAATAACATTTGCATTAAATGTTTAAAGTAGAAAGTACCCAAGCCATCCTCTCTGCAGAGCTGGCTATAATCACCATTTGAGTATCAGCATAAACTTAGAATTGTTTTCTGAGAAAAAAAAAAAAAAGAAATGGTACAGGACTGGGGTTGTAACTCAATGGAAGAGCACTTACCTAGCATGTGTGAGGCACTAGGTTCAATTCTCAGTACCACATACAAATTAAAAAAAAAAAAAGGTTCACCAACAACTAAAATTATATACTAAAAAATAAAAGAAGAAATGGTTCAGCTTGTAGGTACTTCATAATCCTACAACCAAAATGAGGGAGGCAGAAACCTTCCATTAGGTCAAGTGAGTCTGCATGACCTTAGGCCATCTTGGCTGACCACTTAAGTGTACAAGTCTGTACTTAATTTATGACAATAAGGAGGACGTAGAGAAAGATGACTGGTTAATACCATGCCATGAGCAAAATTTTAAGTGCTTTCTATATTCTTCCTCATTTGATCTTTACCACTCCTCGATGCAGTAGGAAACATTTCTATGAGGAAACTGAGGCAGGCACAGGAAAGCTAATGAATTGCTCACTGCATGTGTGAAGATAACCTGCCCAATGGGTATGCTGTGCTCCTGGGACTTGTTACTATGGAACTTGTAGAATTTATTATGACCATATTTTGCCATAAGCACTTGGCCTTATAAGAAACAGCCTTACTGGCTCATTGTCAGGACATATTTTATTCATTACAGCATCTGAAAAATCCTATACAAGAAACCACAAGGAAAAAGTATTCTACTAAAGGAGGAATTGATGTGCTTCTCCAGAGAAATTATTTTTATTATATGGACACTGAATTATGATTGTGTTTTTTTTTTCTATGTTTAGAATATTGAAACCCCAATTTGAGTTTCACCCCTGGCTATAGGACTATAGATTACGTCTTTATTCTGCCCTTGTTTTCTTTTTGTCTTCTTTCTTCACTTTTCTTGTATTACTCCATGTAACTGAAAGCCACTTAAAAGCTCATTGGGTTGAGGTCAAGGGTGACCGGGAGTCAGACATTCCTCTCTTGCCAATCATTTTATCCTGAGGGATTTAATGTATCATGGCTAAACTAGCTTTATTTTCTAGAAAGTAGGCAGAATGTAACCCTTACCTTATAGGAAACCAGGGAGAAGTAACTCAGAAAAAGGTACAGAAACAGCTGAACACAGCCCCCAGTACACTGCCGTGTTCAGAAAGTATTGGTGATGATGAGAAGGGTGATGATATTGATGATATGAATGACAATAATCATGATGAAGATGATGATGATGATGATGATGATAATGGAAAGAAATAAATACCACAGATCATCAGTAAAGAATGGAACCCTTTTAACTGCCACTCTACCGGCTCCTACCCTGACCTTCACCTTGGACTTTCACATGGTCCACAAAAAAATATGTACCTATACATAGATCTGTGTACATGCAGTCCCACATCCCAGTGGTATGCACACACATCGACTGCAAGAGATGTTGGAGTATTGTCTTGCCCTGGGGACATGGACTGCTGCTACATTCCAGACCCAATGAACATTAAATTCAACCATTCAACTCCCCAAAACCTCTTTTGCTTCCTTTGTTAGTGCAGATACATCTGCATTTTCCTCCTAACAGTAAGCGTGCATGGCCTTGTACAAAGTGTTTACATTGGTTTCAAAATCTGCTGACCCTTAGAATTCCAAACAGCAAGCTCCTACTTGGCACTCGCTGGAAGTTATTCAAAGGGAAGCTTCAAACCGAAGCTGCCTATAAACAAGTCAGAGGGACACTTCAGTTAGCCCTCTGCCTGCAGAGGTTCTCTGAAGGAAACAACCCTGTCCTAAACCAATCAGTCCCGTCCATATCCTTAGCTGAATTCCACTGCAATGGAGATTGAAGCAGATACAGGGATAAGTGGTTTATAATTATGACAAGAAGGCACATTGGGTTGATAAAAGCAAAAGAGCACAGGTTTCAGATCATAAGTCCCCTTGCTGCTTTGGACACTCTGCTTTCTCAGCAGGTCCAAGTTTTTTGCCTTTCAGCTCCCCAGGACTTTTCTTGCTCCCTTGGCTGGGACATTCAGAGGGCGCCTGTGTGAAAGAGGGGGCATGATCATTAAGACAAAGCTCCAAAGAGAACAGAGTTGTGTTTGTACAATGCTGCACATGCTAGTGTTGGAAGGCAAGCAGCAATTTCCTCTGAAAGCAGCCACAGGATTCTCTGAAGGCCTTTTTCATGGTCTCTATGGTAACCAGCAGGTTCTACCACCTCCCTCGCCCCTCCCCCAGCTCCAGCAGCTCTGCCTCTTTTCAACACACTTGACTACAGCCAGAGGGAGGAAGGAAATCATTTCCTTGGGGTCCTGTTCTCTAGTTACCAAGTGATGTGCCCTAACCTGCGGCAGACCAGACGTTTCACTATAGCATGCTCTCACATCCTGCTTCAGGGGCCGGAAGGGGAGACCACTGGCATAAAAACTATTTCCCCCAATCATCCCTGGGCTAGCTAGCACCAGGGAGCCTTAGAGGCTGGGAAAACAGAAACTTTTACAGAAGTAATTGCCCATAGGATGCTTCTAGCTGATACCCTTACCCCTATGAATTACCTAATGGTGACCAGGGAGGACCTAGAAAAGACAAGCTAAGAGCTTTTAAAAATGGTAATCATTATAATAGAATATACAGTGGCACATAAAAGCTATTCTAAGTGCTTTTCATAACTTAAGTCATAGCAAATTTTTAGGCATTGATACTATTTTATAGATAAGAAAATGTAGTTTTTCTCCATTTTTGCAGATAAGAAAATGTGGGCCTTAAGAGTTTGCCCAAGGTCCTTGACGGTTGGCAGGGACTAAAGATTCTGACAGGCAGGTTAATCTGGCCCCACCTCTATGCTCTTGTCACTCACATACTGAAGATCAAGCCTGCTGTCTTAGAGATCAAGAGCAGGTCGGAGTTTGAAGTGGTGCTAATGAGAGTTATGGGCAAAAATACTCCTGGTCACCATAGCACAAAATGGGAGCTCTGGGAAAACAAGACAAAGAGGTCTACAAGCTGTCTGGTAATTACAATTGATGTGAGCAAGTTCTTGCAGATTACCTTCATAACACAGAATAGCAAGGAAGCACCACACCTAGCTTCGGTTCAGGCGGGATCACCAAGGCATCCTGTAGTGGCCTTAACAAGTTATGTGGGCCTCAAATTCTTTGCTTTCATAAAGTAAGTAAGAGAGAGAGAGAGAGAGAGAGAGAGAGAGAGAGAGAGAGAGAGAGACTTCCTCAGTAAATTTGTGTCAAGCTTTAAAGATCAATGAGTTTTAGAGACTTGGACATCAGATGGAGCCAGGCAACACAGATTGGCATATATCAATCAGGGTCATGGCAGTGAAGACAGGGGATGTTGAAAGATGGCAACTGAGGAATGTCCAATGAAAGACTATTTAACAATAACCACAAGAGATGATAAGGTAACTCCTCATTCACCTCACTTCCCCCCAAAAAGCAGGAAAATGTCTCAACAACCATGACCCAAAGGGGCAAGGTAAGGCTCTAAGGGACCCTCTTAGAGGTGTGGCTGTGGGAGAGGACTTTGATAGTGGAAAGCAACCATCGCCAGTAGGGGAGTGGCTTTCTCCCCCTGCAAGTGCTTCCACTATGAAACCTAATGGGAATTCAGAGGTGAGAAGACCTGGATGATGCCATCCTTCAAGGTCAGCCTCAGAACAGGTCATTGCAGAGTGGAGAATGAATTTGAGAGGCAAAAAAAGAAACATCCAGGTAGAGGGTTCATCCCACAACCTTTGGAGGCCCACCCAAATATGACAAGAGATCTTGCTCTGCTCACCCTCATTCTAATCTAGAGAGAGCTTGTCCCCTCAATAATATCGCTCTGTGCTGGAGGAACCAGGAAGATCCTGTCTGGCTATGGGTAAAATCAGTCTGCTTGGGATTAGTGGAGGATAACCATCCTGGACCACAGATCATCTCCTACCTTCCCCTCCTACCTCCCCCAGTACTTCAGACCAGTGGGCCCTGAGATTAAGTAATGGCGAGAGAGAGAGAGAGAGAGAGAGAGAGAGAGAGAGAGAGAGAGAGAGAGAATGGAGATTGTTACCAGTTAAGCCCTGGCCCCCATGCATAAGCAGCCATATGGGATCATTCCACCTGTGTGTGGCTCTATTCTCTACACTCCTGATGTTATGCCCTCTGTTGTACACATGAGGATACAGAAGCTCAGAGGTCACTCAACAGTGAGGCCCAGAATTAAATCTCATAGCCTCTTGGCTCCCCACAAATGACCAGGATTAGACTAGATTCCAACTATAGACTTCCTGACTATTTCACCCCCACAACAAATAACAAGAATTCCATTCCCATTTATCACATTTACTGTGAAGGCAATATGATTAGTCCATCTTTTTTCTATTGTGAGTAGCAATTTAATAGGTAGGTCTTTAGATGTCATCTAAGATGAGAGACAATAAAAATTGGATCGAGGATGAGACTAAACAGGGTTGGGTATATAGCTCAGTTGGTAGAGTCCTTGCCTTGCATGCACAAGGCCCTGGGTTTGATCCCCAGCACCAAAGAAAAGAAAAAAAAAAAGGAAAAAATAGAAAGAGACTTAACAATTTTACTTTTCAAAAATAATTTTTTCAAAATAACTTTGAATATCTTTTATAGGCTACCCATACATTATTCTTCATCCTCATGATGGTGTCCATTGATTAACTCATTCAGTACCTTTCTCAAGGGTTTCTAAACTTGAATGTTCCCAGAATATTCTGAATCACTTTTTAATTTTTATTATTATTTTTTTAAATTTTATTTTTTTTAAGCTACACATGACATTATAATGATCTGGGCAATCTGAACCACTTTTTTAAACTGTAGAAGCTAAACTTCTCCCAGATCTATGGGGTTAGAAACCCTGTGTATAGAGTCCAGGCATCTGTGGTTTTAAAAATTTCCCCTGGTTATTCTGAAACAGGCCAAAGCTCAAACTTCAAGGGTTAAGATTTCCAGAAATAACACTTTCTGTTTTCCAGGCATTCTCTTGATGCTTTATGCATATTAACTCATGTACTCCTCACACTGAGCTGTAAAATGGGTATTTATTGCCCCCTCATCACAGAGGAAGAAGCCTATGCAAAGAAGTTAATAACTTGCCTGGAGTCACTGAGCTAAATAGTGGCAGGGTTCAGGAAGGGGCAAACTAAATGCTGACTATCTCCCAGCATAATCTATGCATCTAAAAAGCATGACATATAGGTAGCCAGGAGTGAAGCAGTTTTGAAAGTCCTGGGTGAATATATGTGAAATTAATAGAGTAAGCACTGGATGATTTGGGTTCTTGAAGTGCATGCCTAGGTGACATAAAGTGGGCCTGGGGAATAAGTTGAACCTGAAGACTCATCTTGTCCATCGCCTTCCAAGGATACCAAATTGGGAGAAGGTGGGAGAAGAAGGGGGATTCTTCTCAGGTATCTTCTTACTTACTACACTGCTTTCTCTTCTCAGATAAGTGGAAAGACCTTCATCTTCATTTGTAGACCTGCAACTGTCTATATGTCTAATGTCATGTTTTTATACCAATTCTAAGAGCCCTGAGAATCTTCTCTTGAGCCCCTTCTGTTTTCCCTTACAGACTCTTGACAGTCCTGCTGCAGCAGTCCAACCCCAGTGAGATCAATCACCAGGACAATGAGGTGAGTCACCTTCAGGCCACAGGTGGCCCATTTGCTTGCCAGAGTGGAGGGAAGGGCTCTTCTGAACCCTGGTTCTTCCTCTCACAAAGGAGGAAATGGAGCACATTTTTGTGTTCCTACTCTGAAAGGGTAGGTGTCTCCATTGTTAATTCTCAGGAGGAAATGTGGGTGTGAGTAGTTCTAACAGGGAAGGGCTTTATTGCATTAAGTACATTAGCATTAATCATATGACTGAAATTTTGTAATTTCCCTCTGGACATTGAGAAATAAATACTGCTCTCTCTCCTGTCTTCTCGAGTCCCTGAAACATAGATGACAAATGATGGCTCCAGATGTGTTCTCTCTGAGCAAAAGAGGACAGAGAGTGAGTCATTCCAGGCTACCTACTCCAGAGGCCACATAATTAATCTCAGTGATCTTGCAAAGGCAATATCATGGAAAGCTTCCCAAAAGTGGGATGCCCGCACCCCTCTGCCCTTGAGTAAAGTTCATAAGAGAAGGTGGGTCGGACTCTACATAGCTGCCCTGGAATAGCTTAGGTCTTGTTATGTATCCGTAACACTTTTAAAAAGCAGCATTGATTTTCACTAGTTGGCCCAATTTAACAAGCTTCTTAAAACCAATTTAAATACCTGGTGTTTGGTGGAATTTCTTTATAAATTTGTGCTTGGTTTGGCTGCACTTTCCCCAAGAAGTTCTGGTAGTATTAAGAAGGCTTTAAAACATTAAAAATGCATTTAAACAAGGTGCCACACTACATTGTTTTTCAAGAAAGCCAGCTGGCCAGACAATAGGGTGGGGGTGGAGCCCCCCAAGAGTTTCCTCGTGCACTGGACCTCCATCTGTCTTGAGCCTTTTGGTGAAAGGCCTCCTCCTGACCAGCATTAATGACCACAGCAAAAAGTCCCTGCTTGCAGCTTGGGTCTGAGGTTGGATGCCTCCCTGTCTCGGATCACACAACGCTTTCACTCCCCAAATGTTCAGTGGTTTGAAGCCAAACCTCAGAGGACAGAAGATTGCACTGTTTTTAAACTTCTGCTTTAAAAATGAGAACCGGGGATGAGACAGTCCCCCTGATCACTCTCTGCCCATGGTATGAAAGCAGGACACTTGAGTGGTCAGCAGATCGGGAACTTCTATATCTGAGGCCAGTTACCAAACACTTCCTCCACCTCCAGTCCTGGCTGTCACCCGCCTACCATGATTCTTATTTAGGAAGGTGACCAGTCATCCATACCCTAAAGCTAAAGTCCACTTACAGACTTCAACACTGTCCACCCCTCAGTTGAACTACGGCCCCTCAGCAAGGCACAGTTCTAATTTCTCCCCACCCTGGGAGGCTCTAGGCTGGTGAACAATGATAGCAGAAGCAGATCTCTTGAAGAATACTCATTGTAATACCTTGCAGATAAAAGGTGGTAAAGTCCTTGATTTTTCCTCATGCAAAGTGGCCTCTGTGAAAAAGACTCCTCCTGCTATTACACCAGCATTTGGACCCCCGGGTTTTAAGCTCAGAGAGCAGCAGCCTCAAAAGAAACACTTTCTTTTCGATGTCACAGCTTCCTCTTCAGACTTTGTCACAGCAGGTCTGAAACCCATCTAAAACCAAGTGTTAATGCTTGCCTGTGTTTTTCATAATATTTATGTATTTAATACACAGTTATCCCTCTGTATCCATGGGGGATTGGTTCCTGGACCCCCTTATGATTCCAAAACCTAAAGATGCTCAAATCCCTTATATTGAATGGTGTAGGCAGGTGCAGTGGCACATAGTTATAAACCCAACAACTCTGTAATTTGAGGCAGGAGGATTGCAAAGTGGAGGTTGCATCACAATTTTGCATCCTTTGAAATAAAAAATAAAAAGGGACTTCAGACTTAGCTCAACAGTAATATGCTTCTGAATTTAATCCCAGGACCGCTAAATAAATAAATAAAGTCAAATAAAATAAATAAAAGGATGTAGTATCTGTAAATAGCCTATACAACCCCCCATACACTTTAAATCATCTGTTTTGAGCCTTTTGGTAAAAGGCCTTCTCCTGACCAGCATTAATGACCACAGCAAAAAGCCCCTGCTTGCAGCCTGGGTCTGAGGTTGGACGCCTCCCTGTCTCGGATCACACAACACTTTCACTCCCCTCTAGATGACTTATAAGATCTAAAACAATGTAAATGCTATGTAAATAGTTGATATACGTTTAAGGAATAATAATAAGAAAAAGTCTGTACATGTTTAGCACTGACACAATTTTGTTTCCCAAATATTTTCTAACAGCAGTTGATTGAACCCATAGATATGAAGGCCACAGATATGGAGAAAGAGATGCATGTGTACACAGACATGTACTCATATGTGTGTATATTACATATATGCATATATATATGTATATGTAGTTGCTAATATGAGCCAATTAGTACATATTTGCAAAGGTGGAAGGGGGAGATGATTAAGAAGTAGAAAGAACACAGCTGAGGCTTTTCATTACTTTCATTTCATATTTCTCTTCTCAACGTTTTGAACAAACACTCTTCTTCCAATCAGTTTTCAATGAGCTCCAAGTACGAGGTAACTTACAAATTGTATATGGGGGGGATGCAGGGATAACATTTAAAACAGATAGACCCACCCTACTTCTGCTAAACACCCAGAAGCAAGAACAACAAGGCCAGAAGCAACGAGGAAGAGGGTAAGTTAGTGCTGGTGCCGCATTCCAGTTTCCTGGTGACAAGAGCACCGAACAGTCATGACATCTTCCAAGTTTAAAGTAGTTATTTTCCAGAAATGACTGAAGGAACACAAGCTTATCAACATAAGGGTTAAGGGCTAAATAATCAATTAGTAGAAATCTGACATGATCAACAGATTATTAGATTAAAAACTGAAATTGAAGAATGGAGAGACAAAAAGAGAAAGAAAAAATAATTCCTGAAACCATCCTGTGACTGCTCACATAAAACGAAACTTGATGCCATTTTATTTCAGGGTAGTGAATGTCACTTTAGAGGCCGTCCTGATCTGAACTCAATGACTATTTTTTTTTCCATACCCACCCTTGCTTTTTAAAAATTTAAATATTATTACCAGTAATGCTAGAAAGTCCTTGATTACTTCTACCTGCCACCTTTGCCCTCTGGTAGGCACTGTCTGATATCTCTTTCCCAATCTTTTATATATATTTACAGAAACAATGGAGTATCGCATAAAAGGTATCACACTCTCTGTTGTTCTACAACCTTGATTTTTTTTTAACTTAAGAATATATCTAGGGGCTGGGGTTATGGCTCAGCGGTAGATCACTCGCCTAGCAAGTGTGAGGCCCTGGGTTCGATCCTCAGCACCACATAAAAATAACTAAATAAAGATATTATGTCCAACTATAACTAAGAAATAAATAAATAAAAAGAATATATCTAAGTCGTGAGATTGAGACATGAGGATTGCAAGTTCAAAGCCAGCCTCAGCAATGGCAAGGCGCTAAGCAACTCAGTGAGATTCTGTCTCTAAATAAAATGCAAAAAAGGGCTGAAGATGTGGCTCAGTGGCCAAGTGCCCTGAGTTCAATCCCTGGTACCTCCCCCCAAAAAAGAAGGTCTTAGAACTCCATCCATGTTAATAGGTAGAGCCTTTTAATGGTTTTGCGGTGGTCCATACTACAAAATGCTTCTGTTTAGCCATTCCCCTGTGAATGAATATTGAGGTTGTCTCCCATTTTTCACCATCATAAACACTATTAGACATCTCCTTGAGTACCTTATGAAAGTATTTCTCTAGAATCGTCAGGTAGCAGAGAGTGTACGTTTCTATTTTATTACACGCTGCCTAGTTATTCCCCCACATAGCTGCATCAGTTGATAGTTCCACAAGCAGTACCCTTTTCAGTTCATCACTGGATTTTCTTGTTTACTTGCACCATCCTGGTTAATGAGTTTGCACCTCATTTCATTGGTATAATTGTCTGTTTTATATTTTCTTTTCAGACTTGCCTGTTCACATCCTTTGTCAATGAACCTATTGGATTATTCTTCATTTTCTTATAGATTCACAGGAGTTTTATTTTATAATCAAAATAGTAATCCTTTGCCTACAGTTGAGTTTAAAATATTTTTTCACAGTCTGTTCCTTACTTTGGAACTGTTCATAGTCTTTTCTTCTAGAGAAATTTTAAAATATGATGTAATCAAAATGATCATTTTTTTCTGTTACTGCTTTTGCTCTTGGTGTCTTCTTAAAGAATGCCTTCCCTACTCCTGAGAACTTAATTACAGTAAATGCTAAATTTTCTTTTAGTTTGTTACAAGATTTTTAAAAAATTTGTGCTTTCCTTTCCGAACGCTTTATTCTGTTCCGATGATCTGTTTGCTTTTCTTGTTTCATTAACCACATTGCTTAATTGTGAAGTGACTTCTTTACATGCTATCCAACCACAATGCAGAGTTTAACACTGTAGGAAAGGTGGGATGGGTCAGATTGTCCTTTGTACTTTTGTTCTCATCAGGACCTCATGAGAATCATTGACACAGACGCTGGCCTGTTGCAGCTACAGTTAGCAAATCTCTAAACAACTGAAGCCTAACCTCCTCTGCTCTTATTTTAGCTTTGACAGGAAGAGTACAGCATCAAGAGTGGCTCTAAGAGTTGGGAACATAAGTCAGTGGTAGAGCACTTGCCTAGTGTATGAGCAGCCCTGAATTCAAGCCCTAATACTGGGTGACAGAGGGAGAAAAAAAAACTAAAGTGACTCCGAGCTGTTAGCATCTGAGTTAGAACTTTGAATGCATTTATCTAGAGAAGTGCCATTATACATAGTATTTATAATATATTGTTGATTCCATGCACATTCTTCTGTTAGTAAATTTTTATGAGCAGCCTGACAATCCCAACTTCAATTACAACAGCACTCTGAGAAAATAAGTCCAAGTTGCAAAACCAGATGTGAGCTTTTGGACATAATCTTAGTACCAGTTCCATTTACTACATTCCTAAGATATAATCACAAGCAGACATTTTGTGCTCCAAAGGCAAAATCAGGAGAAAGAGACCCTGACTCTAAAAATCTTCTCACTTTACAGTTAGCAAAAGGTAAAATAATAAAGCAAATGTTTTTAAATGCACCCAAATTTTTATCCTAAAACTGAATGTCTCTTTTAAAAAGTAGAATAAGGTCAGTATGACTTAGGATTTCCCGCTCTCCCCCGCCCCAACCCCATGAATATCTAGAGGCAGACCACTGATTTCCCATCTTTGTATCCCTAGAATCTAGTTTGGTAACTTACACATGGTGAGACTCAAAAAATATTATACATTTATATATATGTGGATGGATGGATAGATAAATAGATAGATAGATTTAATCCTGGGATTAAATTCAAGAAAAATCCATGTTATTTTGTTTTATGACCCTTTCTCCTTTTGTTTTATTGACTCAACTTAATTACCCATTTTATCTACCAGACCTGACTCCAGATCAAATAATGTTAGTTATTTCCAAAATCGACTCCCCCCAAATAAGATTTTATGTCATTTTTAAAAATATTTATTTTTTAGTTGTAGGTGGACACAATATTGTTATTTCTTTTTTATGTGATGCTTAGGATTGAACCCAGTGCCTCACATGTGCTAGGTAACCGCTCTACCACTGAGCCACAACCCCATCCCCAAGATTTTATATTATTTATGGTCTTTGAAAAAAATGTCCTGCAAACTGTCATGTGTTGTTGAAGCCTAGGGACCCAGTCTCTGATATTCTTCAGAAACGGTCTAAAATTACATTAAAGAAATATATAGGATCACAAAAATCACTTATACTAAAATAGAGTCATTAAAATGTTTTAAAGCATAGCCAGGCACAGTGGCACACATCTTTAATCCCAGTAGCTCAATAGGCTGAGGCAGGAGGATCCTGAGTTCAAAGTCAGACTTAGGAATTTAGCAAGGTCCTGAGCAACTCAATGAGACCCTGTCTCTAAATAATGTACAAAGTAAAGGGCAGGACTGGGGATGTGGCTCTGTGGTTGAGGGTCCCTGGATTCAATTCCAGTACCAAATAGATATATTCTAAAGCACAAATTTATTTTAATAAGTATAATTGATGCACTTTTAAATTTACATCATTCATTCCACTTTTCTAAGGAAGGTTTTCTATAATTTTTGTGGGGAATGGTCATCAGTGGCTAGGGGATTATTAGTATATGAATTTTTTATGTCAACCAGAACCAACACGGTTGTGAAATTCTAGATCCTTCAGAGGATGTGGAATGGTTTTGCTGAACCCTCAGCCACCTGCTATAATTCTGTCCCCTGGTGCACCAAGACAGGTGGGTACCCGACACCCAAGCCTAGCAAAGTTTCTCTGTGCCTTTTGGGGCTGGCTGGAGTTGGGTTAAAGCGTAGTTCTGAAACATGAAACCTGCTACACATTAAATCAGATTTCTGACTCAGAAAATAGAAAAGTTGTGGTGGTTTGCGGAGGGGGGGGGTGAATATTCTGAGAAGCTGATAGAACTTGTAAGCTCATAACTGAAATTGTAGTGGCTCAGGCTTGGGGCACAGAATCACTCATTTGAGCAAGAGCACTGTTCCAGAGCAACCTTACTGTGCACCCAACAGTTACAAGGTGCAATTAGTCTTCTCAGCGATCTAAAAACAGATCCTAAGTCAACTGAAGTTTAGCACTTCCCTTCAAAATGTTATATTCATAACTGAATGAGAATTATGCTTCACTCTGAGCCAATGCTTTTTATTTTTTAAAAGAAATGGGACTTTGCTGTCAAAGTCCCAAGGCCATCTGGGTGTTGTTGCAACACATCTGCAAGTGACTCCTAGATTTTCAACTCCTAGTTGCTTTCAAGGTCCAACTGAGTCTCTAGTGAAACTCTAGGGAGCTAGTAGGAAAGGTCTCCACAGTTTAAATACAGGGGGCTGTCTTTCTCGCATCCAACAGACTGATTTTGTTCTCCCATATGTTCAAGAAACCTTGATAATGTGCAATTCACTAGTTATTTCTAGTGAACATTTCTTGAACACCTAGTGTATGCTCAGTGCCAGGGACATTCCAGGGTGAATACACCACAACATCTGCCTTTACCTGTGTCAGAGCTTCATTGTGATTTCTGTCATTGCTGACTGATGACACCAGTCACCAAGCCTGAAGTCCACCTTGAAAATGGTCAACAACTACAATGCCTATAGCATCAATAGAAGCTGAAGAAAGGAGAAGGAGGCAGTTGTAGGAAACTGTTCCTAAAGAAAGAGTGTTGTGCAATACCAACCGCTGCCCATGAGCTGATTTTGAAAGTTTTGGTTTTCATATTATTAACTCTAAGAGGATTTATTTTTATTTCTCATTACTCAACTGAAAAAAAAATAGGCAACAGCAGGAAATTTCTCTTGGGTGAATGTTCACAAATTGTTTATATTGTGATAGCATTTAGAGAAGTAGTAAAGTAATTCAAGTCTCAATGTGGGGCCATTTAAAGGACTGTCATTCATTTCTAAAGGCACTGGAATTCAGCTCCTGATTCAAAATCACAAAGAAAAGAATTTTCCAGCACCTGAGCTTATTTCCAAAGAATATCAGGGTAAGGTGTAGAAAGAGCATTTTTCTCCAGAGTCGGAGAACCCTGAATTTGAATCCCAGACCTACTCTGTACTTGATCAGGGCCTTAAGCAGGTTAGTTACTGTTTCAATTTCCTAATATGTGAAATGGGTCTAAAAATACTCACCTTTATATAGGATCATTGGAAAGATTCAATGAGATAGAATTGATATGAAGATATGAAGTTCTTGGCACCACGTGGGTGTATCAAAAATAGCAATAGTTTTGTCATCCCATTCCTTTACCAAAACATGCAAGAAAATTGGTATTTGAAGGAGTTTTGTTGTTGCTTTAAGAGAATAACTCTGAAAAGTCTGGCAATTGTGTTTAGGTGACTACATAATTACAATTTAATTCACAACTACATTTTCTTACTGAATTCTCACATCCCTGAGTCGTGTTTCTGAATATAGTCATTGCTGTCTATCTCATCTTTGACAGCAGGACAAAGGACAAGATTACTTGTCAAAAAAATTCTACTATCAACTGATAAGTTGGTATCAATGATCATATTTGATTAATTCATTTGCTGTAAAGGAGAGGTCATGTTTTGCCTTTTTTCTCGGAGTGTATGATTACAAAAACGCAAAGCCAAATTTTATACAAGCAAGAAATCCAATCACTAATAGTGAGAAGTTATTCATCCATTTAATAAGTAGTATTTACAGCTTCTACAATGTGCCTGCCACTATTCTAGACTTTAGGGATTTAGACAGTCGGACAAGGGCCCAGATCTCATGACTTGAAAATTGACTCAGTCTTTAGTCCTGAATATTGTTGGCACTTAGTGATGAATCCAATGACTCTGAAGCAAATGGAAGTTAGAACTGAGAAAGGAGTGAGCCATGCAAAATAAAAATAAAAAATCTGATGCTCTCAAGTTTAAATTCCAATGGGCCCAGTTGAAAATGAAGAGGACCTATTAAAATGCACTGAGCTACTCAGCATTCCCCAAGTAAAACTTCAGCTGTTGGAATAAAAGCAAGACTTTCCACAGCATTCTTTTCCACAAGGAACCAATTTTTTGAAAAAGCCTCAAGAATATCTCTAGAGGCTCAGTATTATATGACATTTGAAACTTGAAACCTTTAAGGATTAAAATATGGAACTAGTTGAGGGGATTTAGCATTCTAATCCTAGGGCCCCACAAACCTCAAACCCTACATTCAGTTCCGTGCCGACTCGCAGACTTGGGAACTTCTTTAGAGTTCAGTTTCCTCTTCTATAAAATGAGGACAATTGCACCTGTCAGAGTTGACTGTCTGCAATAGCAACCCAAAATCTCAGTGGCCTGACCCAAGAAAAACTTATTTCTTGCCTACATTATGGTCCAAAACTAGTTGGCAGGATGGACCCGTTTGCCCTCATCAGTCAGGACTCAGATTTTTCAGTTACATAGTTCCATCATCCTCTAGAACCTTGTCTTTTCTCTGAATTCAGTTGTTGGATGAATAAAGAGAGAAGCTAGAGAGGAATACATGGTCTCTCTTCTGGGCCAGGCTGTAGGGTTTTTCCTCCCTTCTGTCTATATTTGAATAATCAGGACTCAGTCACCTGACGACTACACCTGTCTGCAGGAACTTTGCAATGTAGTCTGACTATATGCCTTGGAAGAAGAAATAGAATTTGGTGAACACAGAGTAGACCTCAACACAACAGAGAGGTGGTTTGGAGGATTAAGTAAGATTATATATAAAAGAACTCAGAAAGGTCTCTGGGTCAATAAGTACTAACTCTGGACTGTTATTACTGCATTCCTAACTAGGCAAGGTCTTTCTTCTCCACTCAGCTTATACTGGATGGAGCAAAGAAGGCCAAGGCAATGTCTCGTATCTGCAGGGATGACTATAAGGAAAAAAAAAAAGAGATAGAGAGAGAGAGAGACCTTTAAAGGTGTTCATGCCCTTTGCCTCCTTTAAAGACATCTTATTCCCAATTCATTTTGGATGCATTTTATGTAATAGAGAAGTGTGGGCAAGGAGAAGTGGCTATCTTTCAGAGTATACTTCCAAATCATACCAGTTTTGGGGGCCACAATTTTCCAGCATAAACTCATTACTATTAAGTTATTCCTTAACTATATGAAATTCTGAAAGAAGCTGAGGTTCACCAGATTGACTCTCCCAGCTTCCACAGTTTCTTTGCAACAGAATAAATAGGATCATACCAACATCTGCTATATCCTCCACTGTCTTTCCATTGAATTTAGAATTAAATCCAAATGGTTTATACAGCATCAGTATCTACCCTCCAAATTTCCCAGAATCAGCCCCTGCCTCCCTCTCCAACTTCATCTTGTTTTATTCTGTCTCCTACTCCATGCATGCATTCATTCAACAGCTATGCACACAGTCTCTATTCTAGGCTCTGCAAACACAGCAGTCAGAAACACCCCTGCCCTTGTGCTGGGGGTTTGCATTCTAGCATGATTCAGTCTTAGGGGACTTCCTTAAACATACTCTCTTCCTCTGTGGCTTGGTGCTGGATGTCTTCTCCTCCCCAATTCTTTTTATGTAAGTCTATTTAGAACAAGCCTGATCCCTTGGCTTACTCTCTAACACAGAACCTTGTGCACATACTTAAGAGCATTTACCAATCTACAAGATCCTCTGGCTTGTTTGCATGCATTTATTGTCTTTCTTTACCACCGTGCAATGCCCATGAGGGCAAGGTCTTGTTTATCTTACTCACTTTTGTATCCTCAATACCTATTTGCCTGGCAAAAAAACAGAAGCTCAACAAATATCTGTTGGGTGAATTATTTAACCAATGAATGAACGAGCAGTAACCAGCCCAACTGCCCAGTGCAGGGAGAAAGCACGAGCCCCGGTTTCCTTGCCGGGAGCCTGAGCTCATCTGTGCCCCTCTGACTGTTGTTTTGCAGGGAATGACGCCACTCCACTGGGCAGCTTTCCACAACCGACCTCAACACACCCAAATGCTGTTGAAGAAGGGGGCAGACCCCACCCTTGTGGATAAGGACTTCAAAACAGCTCTCCACTGGGCAGTTCAGGTGAGAGATTGACCAGTGGGCCCATCTCTAGTTTATATGTATAAAATAATATGAAAGATTTTTTAAGCAGGTCGAATGTGAAGGATGGAATTATCACAGGTACAAGGCCTGGTGTGGATATGACAGAGCAAGTAGGATGCACTCTGCCCTTCTCCGCTTCTTTTAAATCCAGAGGGGCAACAACAAATCTGTCACTTTAGAGCCTCTGCCTTGCTGTCTGTCTGTCTGCCTGTCCCCCCCCCCCGCCCCGTCATACACACACACACACACACACCACCCTCTCTTTCTTCATCTCAGTGCTTGCTGCTGGCTTAACAGTAACCTTCAAAGGATTACTGGGACAACCCCTTCAGTGTCTTTGAATCATGACTCCGACTCTCTTTCTTCTATTAGAGTCCTGCACAGAGGACTCATTGCAGGTGATCCTAAACTCTGTTCTGAGCCGTGAAAATAGTGGCCCTTGATCATAGAAGGGGGTCAATGCCAAAACACAGAACCAAATGTAAAATGACAGAAATCAGAGTAGACCTGCAAAGTCTTGAGTCCAAAGAGGGTAAAAGAGAATGAGGGAAAGAATGGCAGCTAATGTGTACAGCAGTGCCTTCCATTTTCAAGGGGAATGATTACCTGGTGTAATAAATTAATCAAGAAGTTATCTGTTCCCTCCTTCAAGGAGCACAGAGCGCAGTCCTATGCTTCCTTTAACAGACGTGTGAGACCACTCTGTCTCTGGATGCGTAAACACAGACGTCCCTGGTGTTGTTTCCATTGACCCAGTAAAAGCACCCTTTCAAAACTGCTGCCAGCATCCTTGTGAGAGTCGTTTCTGCGGTCCTGACTCTGGTTTCACTCATTGTTTTCATGTGCCAAGCGCAGCAGAGGTTGGCACCTGGGACTTTCAGGACTGACACATGTGCCTGGTTAAGGGGAAACAGAAGTGATTTGGAAACTGCTGTTTTTGTCCCTCCAAACTTGGCTTCAGTTACTCTGTACCAGAGCCAACCTCAGGCTAAATTGCAAAGTGAGCAAGACTTGTTTTTGTCATTTCCACCTGCCTTAAGCACCCTCCCACATACTTTCAGTATCTAATCACCCCCCAGGCCCGCCCTCCCTGCCAGTCTGTGCCCAGGGTCCCCAGAGCTGGCGTCTAGCTAATCACAGGCCACCACTGTAGCAGTGGCCCCAGAACCTGGCTGACTCTCAAAAAAGTGCCCCATGATGTTGGTTCTCAGCTAAGGTGAAAGTGGCATCAGGATCAAGCATTTTCTGTATCGTCAGCCTCAATACCTCTGCATTCTGATTCCATAGTTCTGGGATGTATGTGCCTTTTGGAAAATTTCCCCCAGGTAATTCTGACTGACAACCTCTCCCTACCTCTCCTCCAGCCCCAATTTAGAGCTGCTGTCCTAGACCTGGCCTTGCAAGGAAATCACTAACAGTACTTGTGACATTACAGATTCCCTGACCCCAACTCCAGACCTTTTGAGTCTGATTCTGTGGGGATAGGACCACTGTTCTGATCCTCTCAAAACCAGTTTTGCAAAACTAAAAGGACAGCATATTCAATTCAGAAGATATGAGTTTGTATTGACAGACTTGGGTTTAATCTGAGGAGAGTCACTAATGCCTGTTTGGCTTAACTATCTAGGTATCTTTGGGGGGTATGAATGAAGCCAGGCATATGGAAGTGATATGGAATGTGCTATGGAATTGGAAGAGCTAATTATTTTATTCCTGATTTCCTCCCTAAAATTGTGGTTGTCATACCCATGCCTTCATATCCCAACTCTCTACTTAATGATACATCTTTCAACTTGCTACTTTCATTAGAAGTCATCTGAAGAGCTTTTAAACAAGACTGGTGCTCAGGACCCAAATATTTTAAGATTCTCATTCAGTTGTTCTGAGGGAGAGCTCAGGCATCAATATTTTTTAGAGCTCTCTCCTCAGAAAATTATAATGTATAGCTAGGGTTGAGAACGACTATGATAAATGAATCAAATTAATACCTTATCCACTTCTAACCATGATGTTTACATTTTGTCCATGATTGTATAAATGTAATACCACCCTCATTTATTTATTCAATCACTTAATAAATATTTCTTGAGCATCTACTGTGTTTCTGGCACTGGTGGTAAAATTATTAACAAGACAGGTACCTTTTTGTACTTCCACAATTGTATGCAATATCGTATGTGTAGTTGTGTGAGTATGTTTGCATTCATTTTAATGAGGAAGGAGTCCACTTCTTTTTTTTTTTTTTCAGTTACTCAGTGAGAATCAGTGACTATCCCTGAAAGGTTAAGGATCATGGCTTTGCTCCGCCCCCTTTGCTCCCTTCTCTGTGGTTAGCAGTAAAATTCAGAAGCATTCGTTCTGCTCTTTACATTGCAAAGACAAAGGGTAATTCCAAATGTCAGATGAAATCATGATTACACTCACTTTCTTTAGACTTCTTGTTCATTTATAACACAGGACAGCATTGTACTCCTTAAAGTTTTTCCACATGAATGATTCTATTTCCCATTGTCACTTATTCCTTTTGATGAACTTCCTGTTTTTCTATTGAACTATATAATGAGATCCCATTTAAAGCTATAGTACTTTGAAATAGTAAAGCCTTTGTATTTAGCCCAGTTAACCAAAGCAGTAAATGATTGAAACATCAGGTTCAGAAATATGCTGGTTAGACTTCTTGCTCCCATGTCTTAGGTCCCTTGGTAGCTGGTGATCCCCTTCAAGAGGCCCATCACTGTCTTTCTCACTCCCCTAACTGCTGAGAAGATGCCACTGCTTGACTGTACCTGGACTAACAATGTCCGGGATTACATCCTCCCCATGACAATCACCCCAAATGGCATCTAGTTCCTTAGGGACATGTCCCTTATCTACCTATGATGACACCAACTTATCAGGAGTCTAGCCTGGTATCTCCCTGCCTCATCTCCCTTTCATTCCTTAACTAGACATAAGTTTATTCCTGAGTTCCTCTCCCACTGTTCCTAGGAGAGCTTATCAGCTCCTGTGGCATCAACTACCCTACAATTCTGAAGAGTCTCAGACAATAACTCCAGCTATGACCTCTCCTAACCAGAGACCCACATTTCCAGCTCTCCTGAGCATCTCAAAATGAATCTTTAATCCTACCTTCCTATCACACATCTTCATCCTCCCAGTAGCCCAAGCTGAAGACCTCTATATACTATATATGAATATATGAATACCATTTCCTTATCACCCTTCACATCCAGTTGGTTATCAAAACCTCTCAATTGGGGCTGGGGATGTGGCTCAAGCGGTAGCGCGCTCGCCTGGCATGCGTGCGGCCCGGGTTCGATCCTCAGCACCACATACCAACAAAGATGTTGTGTCCGCCGAGAACTAAAAAATAAATAATAAAAAAATTCTCTCTCTCTCTCTCTCTCTCTCTCTCTCTCTCTCTCTCTCTCTCCCCTCTCTCACTCTCTCTTATTTAAAAAAAAAAAAAAAAAACAAAAAAAACCTCTCAATTCTACCTCCTCTCAACTTTCTCCCCTCCTTTCTATCCTCACTGTTCAGGTCAAGGTCCCAGTAGGAAAGAAATGGAACACTCAGATGTGGATCATTGAGGAGAGCATCATGAAGAGACTATTAGCACATAAAATATGAGCAGGTTGCCATTAGGTCATATGGGCCTAAAGAGCATGGAAAGGAGGGATTGGCTATGAAGATTTTTTATTTTTATTTTAGGGGATTAATTTGACTCACAGTTTCAGAGGTTCAGTCGATGGTGGGCCAACTCCACCATCTGAGGTGAGGTGAGGCAGAACATTAAGGTAGAGGGCATGGCAGAGGAAAGCAGCTCAAGACATAGCAACAGGAAGTAGAGAGAGGACTCCACTCACCTGAGAAAAAATATTAACCCAAAGGCACGTCCCCAGTAACCTGCTTCTTCCAGTCACACCCTACCTGCCTACAGTTACCAGCAGTTAATCTGTTTCAGTGGATTAATCTACTGATTGGGTGACAGCTCTCATAATCTAATCATTTCACTTGTAAACATTCTTGCATTGCCTCATGCATGAGCTTTGGGGATCACCTCATATCTAAACCCTAATATTTTGCCCCTATACTCCCAAAACTCATGCCCATCTCACAATGCAAAATACATTTAGTAAATTTCTAAGCGGTCCCAAAGTATTAATAGTTTCAGCATTAGCCAAAAGTTAAAGTCCAAAATCTCATCTGAGATTCAAAACAAACTCTTCAACCGTGAGTCAAGATCAAAAGCAAGTTACATTATGGCACAGACTAAACATTTCCTTTCCACCAGGAGAAACAGCAGCATAAAAGAAGGGATGGAATCAAAGCAAGAACAAAATTCCACAGAGGAAATAAGTCTTGTAGTTCCACATCTGGCATCTGGAGCACATGGCATTGTTACCTCAAAAGGGTAGCTCACCCCTGTGGCCTTGCTGACTTTAGCGCATATGGCCTCTTTCTTGGCCTGTCTCTGTTCAATTCCTGCAGCTTTCTATGGTAGACATTCCATGTTACTGGCATCTCTTAATTTCGGGGGTCTCTACTGCATCTTAGGCTTCCTTCGTACATCTTTACACGTTGCCCTCACAGGGGTTATTGGCAGAGATTATTCTTCACATCCAGTTGGTTATCAAAACCTCTCAATTCTACCTCCTCTCAAGTCTCTCCCCTCCTTTCTATCCTCACTGTTCAGGTCAAGGTCCCAGTAGGAAAGAGATGGAACGTCAACTCTGCTCCACTTTTCCTGCCTCTCATGCTTTCCTTTGAAACCTCGGTGGAAACCTCCATGACCCCATGACTTTAGGATTCCTGAATTTCTATAGAACCTACATCATGTGATTTCACAAGCCAAGGTCTTGTGCCATCCTGAGCAGTATCTGAGCATCCTGGGGCCACAACTGCAGCAACCTCTGAGTGCCGGGTGACTAAGCATAAGGAAACAAATCCTTGCACCACTCCCTCTTTCCATGGTACCCCCATGGTCTTTCTCAAAGGAATTTTTACTTTTACACCCTTGAGCCTGAGTAGATTTGGTATTGCCAATTTCTGAGATTCCCTCAAGCCATTGTTTTTGAGTAAAATACTTAGTATTTCTTTACGGGCTATAATCTCTTTAATAACCACAGCTCCTTAGCTCCAGTTTTACTTGCACTTTTCTGGCCAGACTCAAGTCTTTCTGCTTCTTATTATCACAGTAAACTTTGCAAAAAGTCACCAGCAATATCCATGCCACCCCCAAATGCTGTGCTGCCTTGAGATTTCCTCTGACAGTTTAATTAGTCCATCACCTTTAAATTCAGCCCCACAGAAATTCTTAGGACATGAAAAATAGGCAATTTCTTTATCAAAATGAAACATGAATGGCTTCTAGTCTAATTTTCAGTAAAGTCCTCCTTCTCCTCTGAAACCTCATGAACACAGTCTTTACTATCCATAGTTCTACAGGCATTCTGGTGTTTTGAGCTTTCATCAGAATTGATCATTAAGCTCCACTTAGAATATTTTAAAGATTTTCCAGCTTGCATCTCTAAAAACATCTCTAAACTTTTTAAAAATTCTTCCCTCTCTTAAACTAGCTCCAAAGTCTTTTGAACCACATGGTCAGGTTAGTCACAACAATTAACCTTAGTACCAATTTCTGTTTTAGTTAGCTTTTTATCACTATGACCAAGAGACTGACAAGGACAACTTAGAGGAGGAAAAGGTTTATTTTGGCTCATGGTTTCAGAGTTTCAGTCCATGGATGACTGACTCCATAGCTCTAGGCCCAAGGTGAGGCAGAACATTGTGGCAGAAGGAAGTGGTGGAGAGAAGCAGCTCAGAACATGGCAACCAGGATACCGAGAGTGACTACAAAGTCTCATTCTATTTTGGGCTGCTTTAACAGAATACCAGACAATGGGTAACTTATTTTTAAAGGAATTATTTCTCACAGTTCTCGAGACTCAGAAGTCCAACATCAAGAAACCTGCATCTTGTGAAGGCCTTAATGCTGAATTACTCCATGGCAGAAGGCAGAAGGACAAGAGAATATACATGAGAGAGCAGATGGAGGGAGTTGAGCTCATTCTTTATAAGGATGTCATTCCCACCATGATGAGACTATTCCTGAGGTAGCAGCATTAATGTATTCATGAGAGCAGAGTCCTCATGACCTAATCATCAATTAAAGGCTCTACTTCTCAATAATGTTGCATTGAGGATTATGTTTATGTTTTTTTTTCTTTTTTCTTTTTTGGTACTTGGGATTGAACCCAGAAGGGTTCACTTAACTACTGAGCCACATCCCCAGCCCTTTTTATATTTTTATTTAGAGACAAGGTCTCACTAAATTGCTGAGGCTGGCTTTGAAATGGAATTGCATTTGCTGGAATTACAAGCATGTGTCACTCTGCCCAACCTGGGATTATGTTTCTAACACATGAACCTTAAGGGATACATTCAAATCATAGCTCTAAGACATAGCAAAAGCTATAGCTATAATAATTCACCTTAACAGAAACTGTAGCCCTTGGTAGAATAACAAAACTAGTTTAGCAGGAAGAGAATTGAGGGATAAATACTCCAATCTCTCCTTCCTCCTACACCCACCTTCAGTCAATGCCACCCACTTGCCAAATCTAACCAGATGCCAAAGGCCAAGGAGACATTCTGATGCAATTCACAGATACTGGACAGTGGACCCAAATGAGAAAAGAATATATGGAAACAATTTAGCACACTTCCATAGACCAAGCTCTTACCTTCTCTCTTCTGAACAGTTACAATAACTGGTATTCCTACTTTCATCACATCCCTTCTCTATATATTCTTATATTGTTATTGAATGTTTTTCCAATTAATCAAAAAGACACCAACATAACTGTTATTTTAGCAAAACAGTTGTGATGACTGTTGGTCATTGGCTCAAAAATCCTCACTGAGTTAATTTTGTAGTAAAGGGCAAACTCCTTAAGTCAGTACTTAACTGCTATAAACAACACCTCCACACTCTACCTCAGCCACCCACAAACCCTCCTTTTCATTCTATATAGTCTTATCCAATCACACTGAGTTATCATTAACCCCCCAATCCATCATAGAGATCCATTCTATCTCCCCTCCCCCAATTATTCTCTTTTCTTTGGGTGAAGTGCTTCTTTCTTTTTACATTCCTCACATCATCTCTTCTACCTGTAGAATTACAGAATTTCTGCTCATTCTTTATTATTCCTCAAAGCCCAACTAAATGTCATTTTCTCTGTAAAGATTCCTTTCAGAGTTTTTCCATCCATGTTGTCTGACCAGCACTGTCTGGCACGTAGGGCTTGTGTTGCACTTAGGCAGGGATCTGTGTCTTCCCTTTTAGACTGTGTGCCTAAGAGCCCTGTGCCTTATTCATCTAACTGCCACTCAAGACCCAAAGCAGAGCTTTCTGAAGCTTAAGTTTCCAAAGATGTATTCACTTAATTCAGTCCCAAGAACAAATCCATGTCAAACTAGTGGGTTAATGGTTCATTGGGTTATATGTGTGGATATAATTTTAATTTAAAGATTATTTAAATTTTAATTATTTAAAGGTTATTTAAACTTTAAAGATTATTTTTAGAGGAGTTTTAGATTTGCAAAACTTGAGAAGAATGTACAGAGCAATTCTTCATATCCCCTGTACCCCATATGATATGCACAGCCTCATCCATTATAATATCTCTTACTAGAGTGGCATATTTGTTACAATTGATCAACCTGTATTAGCACCCCAAATCCATAGTTTACATAAGGGTTCATTCTTGGCACACAGCCACCATTATAATATCATATACTGTAGTTTCACTGTCCTAAAAATTCTCTGCAATTTCTTTATTCTTCCCACTGTCTCCTCCAAGCCCTGATCTCCATATTTTTATTTTTTCATTTATGTTTCCTCCATGTCTTTTCATTTATTTTAGTGCCAACTAATATTCCATTGTCTGGATGTATCACAGTTTATCCATTTGCCTGTTTAAAGACATCCTGGTTGCTTCCAAGTTTTGCCACTTATGAATAATGCAGCTATAAATATTCATGTTCTGGTTATTTTTTAATATTTACTTTTTAGTTATAGATGGATGCAATATCTTTATTTTATTTTTATGAAGTGCTGAGGATCGAACTCAGTGCCTCACGCATAGTAGGCGAGCGCTGTACCCCTGAGCCACAACCCCAGCCCGTGCTGGTTCTTATATAGACATAAGTTTTCAACTTCATTGGGTAAATACCCAGGAGCAAAATTGTTGAATTATAGGATAAGGGTATGTTTATTTTTGTAAGAAACCAATAAACTCTCTTCCAAAGTAACTGTACCATTTTACAGTCTCTCTAGCACTTTACATTCCCTGTTGCTCCACACCCTTGCCAGCATTTGATGTTGGTGTTCTGGATTTTGATCATTCTTATAGGTGTATAGTGGTATTTCAATTTTTTAATTTTCATTTCCCTGAAGTCTTCTGATTTGGAGCATCTTTTTATATATTTGTTTGACATTTGTATATCTTCTTCAGCGAGGTGTCTATTAAGGTCTTTGGTGCATTCTAATTGCATTGTTTGTTTCTTATTAGTAAGTTTCACAGGTTCTCTGAATATTTTGGACAACATTCCTTTATCAGATGTGCCTTTGGCAAGTATTTTCATTCAGCTTGTGTCTTGTTTTTTCATTGTTCTGACAGTGTCTTTACAAAGCAGACATTTTAAATTTTAATGAAGTGAACTTTATCAATTCTTTCATGGATCATACTTTTGTTACCATATCTAAAAAGATATCATCAATCCCAGCATCATTTATGTTTTGTCCTATGTAACCTGAACGTTTTATAGTTTCATGTTTTATGTTTAGGTCTCTGATCCATTTTGTGTCAATGTTTCTGAAGGACACAAGGTCTCCTGTGTCTAGATTCATTTGTTTGCATGTAGATGTCCAATTGTTCCAGCACCATTTGTTGAAATGACTATCTTTTGTCCATTCTATTGCCTTTACTCCTTTATGTAAAGATTAGTTGGATATGTATATCTATACACACACACACACAAAGATTTTTTAATATATCTATTGAATATACATGCATATATTTAAATATATATGTATACATATATACTTTTTATTCTTTTCCATTAATCTATTTGTCTATTCTTTTGCCAATACCATATTGTTTTAATGACTATAACCTTATAATAAGCCTAAGAGTCAGTCCTCCAACTTAATTCTTCTTTTCAATATTTTTTTTGGTTGTTCTGAGTTTTCTGCCTCTCCATGTAAATTTTAGAACCAGAACAATATCCACAGAACAATTTCCTGGCATATTTATTTGAAATGCATTTAAACTATATATTGAGGTGGAAAGGACTGATATTTTGACAATATTGGATTTTACTAACCATGAGCATGGAATATTTCTCCACTCATTTCCTTATAATGCTCTTATACATATTTTGTTAGACTTATACCTGCATATTTTATTTTAGGGGTGCTTATGTAAATGGTATATACATTTTTGCCTTAATGCCTTTCCTGTTACTATAATAATATCTGAGACTTAGTAATTCTAAGGAAAAAAAATGGTTTATTTAGCCATAGTTCTGGAAGTCCATGAGCATAGTGCTAGCATCTGCTTGGCTTCTAGTGAGGGTCTGTTGCTGCTCCAGGAAGGACATAGAATCAGAAGGCAGTGAGGCATGTGCAAAGAGACGGGGAGGGGGAAAAGAAGCTGACTCATTTTATTACAACCCACTCTTGAAATAACTAACCCTTTCTCATGGGAACTACATTTATCCTTTCATAAGGATGAACCAACCCCTCACATGACTTAAGTACCTCTTGAAGATGCCACCTCTCAATGCAATTACATTAGAAATTAAATTTCACCATGAGCTTTGGAAGGGACAACCACATCCAAATGACAGTAGGTTTTATTACAAACTCAAATTGTTCATTGGGGCTGTATAGGAAAATAATTGACTTTTGCATATTAATCTTGTAACCTGTGAATTTACTAAATTTGCTTCTTATTCAGGGTGTTTTATTTTGCTTTAGTTTTGTAGTTGCTTCTTGCCTATCTTTCCAGGTTTTCTGTATAGACAACCACATTATCTGCAAAGAGAGATACCTCTTCCTTCATAATCAGTGTGTGTATGTGTGTGTGTGTGTGTGTGTGTGTGTGTGTGTGTATTTAATTTCCTTTCTTTATCTCATTCTTTCATTTCTGTCCTCTTTGTTTCCTTAGTCTGATCAGAGGCTTCTAAATTTTATTGATCTTTTCAGTAAACTAGCTTTCGGGTTCATCAATTTCCTCTGTTCATTTCCTGTTTTCAATTTCATTGATTTATGTCCTAATTTTCATTTTTCTTTTCTTCTGCTTACTTTGGATTTAAATTGTTCTTCTTTTTATAGTTTTAAAAAGTGGAAACTTGAATAATTGGTTTTTAGATCTTTCTTTTTTTCTTGCATTCAATGCTATAAATTCCCCTCTAAGCATTTCTTTTCCTGCATCCCACAATTTTTGGTAAGTTTTGATTTAATTAAAAATATTTTCAAAATTTCTCTTGATATTTTTCTTCTACATATGTTTTATTTAAAAGTATACTATTTAATCTCCAGATATTTATGAATTTTTCAGTTTTCTTTTTGCTATTGATGTATAGTTTAATTCTTCTGTTTTCTAAGAGCATCCATTATGATTTATATTGTCTTAACTTTACTTTAGGTTTGTTTTATGACCTAGAATCTGGTTTGTCTTGGTGAATGTTCCAAGTGAGTTTGTTAAGAGTGTGTCTGGGGGTTGGAGGTATAGCTCAGTGACAGAGCACTTTGCCTAGCATACATGAAAACCTGGGTTCAATCCTAAGCACCATGAAAAAAAAATATGTATGTTTGGTTGTGTTGGATGAAGTGGGCCATACATATCAATTATATGCAATTCATTTCAACTATGTCCTAACTTATTTTCTGCTTGCTGGATTTGTCCTTCTCTGAAAGAGAGGTGTTGAGGTTACCAACTATAATAGTAAATATATCTACTTCTTCTTGCAACCCTATTAATATTTGCTTCATGTATTTTAAGGCTCTGTTGTTGGGTGCATAAGGATTATTTTATATTCTTGGAGAACTAACCCCTTTATCACTTTGTGATGTCCCTATTTATCCTTAATAACTTGCCTTGCTTTGAAATTTGTTCTGCCTCAAATTAATATAGTGACTCCTGCTTTCTCTGGATTAGTGTTTTCATGGTAGATTTTTCTCCATTCATTTACTTTTAATCTATATGTATTTTTACATGTAAAGTGAGTTTCTTGTAGACAACATATAATCGGGTCTTATGTTTTGATCCACTCTGACAATCCTGTCTTAATTGATACATTTGGGTAATTCATGTTCAAAGTGGTTATTGATATATTTAGATTAATATTTGCAATCCTGTTTTCTATTTGCTACTTTTTTCCTTGTTTTTTGTCTTTCACCTTTTTTCTACCTTTTGTGTTTTTAATTAGTTTCTTACACAATTCCATATTCTTGCCTGTCTTAACATATTAGTTGTAATTCTTCACTTTTTTCAGTGGAAGCCTTTTACAACAAATCCAAGTGCACTTTCAATTAACACTGTACCACTTCACAGTTGGTATGAGTACTTTATAATAACAAAAAAAAAAATCTCAGTTCCTTCCACTCATCTCTTGTATTGTTGCTTTCATCCATTTCATTCATTTTTAAGCATAGATCAATAAATATATTTATCTATATAAAGATATATACATAATGATACATAATTGATTACTGTATTGCTATTATGATTTTGAACAAACTGTTATCTGTTAGGCCAGTTAACAATAAGAAGATTTAAAGTTGTTTTTTTTTTTTTACTTCCATTTAGTTCTTCTTCTGTGTTCTTCTTTCCTTTATGTAAATCAGAACTTCTGGTTTATATTTTCTCTTCTAAGGAAATTCTTTTAAAGTTTATTGCAAAGCAAATTTACCAGCAGCAACAAATTCTTCAATTTTATTTGTCTGGGAAAGTATTTATGTCTTATTTGTTTTTAAAGGAAAATTTCACATAGTACAGATTTCCAGATTGGTAGGGGTTTTTCCTTCTCTCAGCTTTAAACATTTCACTCCATTTTTTTCCTTCTTGCATCGTTTCTGAGAAGTCTGATGTAATTCTTATCTTTGCTTCTCTATAGGGAAGGGTTTTTCCACCTGTTGACTTCTTTCAGGATTTTTTTGTCTTTGATGTTCTGTGGTTGAAAAATACACGCCGAGGTATAGGTTTTCTTTATATCTGTCCTTCTTAGTGTTTTCTGAGCTTTGGCATCAAACATTAATTTGAGGAAGTTTTCAGTCATTATTAATGTTTCAGTGATTTCTCCTCTTCTTATCTCTCTTTCTTCTCCTGGTATTCCAGGAGAATACCTGTATGTTGCAGCCTTGATGTTGATCCACATTTCTTTGACATTCTGTTCTGCTTTTTACAGTCTCTGTTTTTTCCATTTGAGAAGTTTCTGTAGAGAGATTCTTAAACTTAGAGATCCTTTACTCAGTTATGTTCAGTCCACTAAATTCCATAAAAGGCATTCTTCATTTCTGTTAGTGGTTTTGATCTCTAGCATTTCCCTTTGACTCTTCTTTAAGAATTCCATCACTCTTCTTACTTGCCCATATGTTTTTGCATGTATGCAACTAAAAAGGAAGACAAATTTTCAGAGATTTTATCATTAGAGCCCTTAGCATATTAATTATAGTTTCTTTAAACTCCCAATCTGATAATTCCAACATTTCTAGTCCTGATGTTGGCTCTGTCTCTTCAAATTGTTTTGGCTTGTTTGTTTTGTTTGTTGTTTTCCTTCTAGTATGCTCCGTAATTTTTCTTGTTTGCAAACATGAGATGATGTTGTGGGTAAAAATAAAAGCTGCAAAGAGGCTTTCAGTAATGTGGATGGTTTGGGGACAGGAGAAGTGTCCATGATTATGTCTCAGTCTTTAGTAAGCCTGTACCTCTGGACTGTGAATTTTACAAGAATTTGTTGGGGTTTTTTTCCTATGTTTTTAGGTGGAACAGGAGGACTACAGTGGGCTAAAGCCAGGCATTTCTCTTCCCCAAGGTCAGTTAGGCTCTGATAAAACCATGGAAGGTGAGGCTCTGAGACTCTAATTATCTAGCTTCTCTTTAGTGCCCTGCTGTGTTTCAAAATGATTCCTTTCCTTCCCCCAGCCAGAAGCCCATGGGGATTTTTCTCTGATATTTATTGTCAGAACCTAGGCAAGTTCCTGGAGGTAAAACTCACAAAAGTACAGGGCTCCCAGTCTGTCTGGGTCCCTCTGAAGTTTGTAACTCTCTCATTTGTCCACTCGAAGCCAACAACCATTCATCAACTGCAGTTCAGGGTTCCCTACCCCAGCACTTGTCCTCACAGAGGTCTCTGTTCTGAGATGTTGTGATTCCCTGTATAGGCCTGTCTGCCTCTCCAAGTTGGGGGTCTGCAGTTAGCCCTGTGACCTTACTTTTTTTATGGATCTGAGTTCTGGGTTAGCATTTTCAGCTTAACCAAGCATCCCAGGGTTATAGTGTTTTAACACATGGATTTTTGATAACAACAATATCAGGGCAGGTCAGTTTAGAGGGGCAAGTATCTACTGCCCCTCAAATTTCACCACTAGTTCCCTTCCCGAATTACTAGAAAATAAGCTTATTTAAGATATCCCTAAGTTGCGCCATTCTTTCAGCATACTGTGCAAGGGAGGATGGAAAGAAAAGAGCTGCACCAATGTAAATGACTATTTTATGATTGTTTATTCAGTATGTGGTGATGTGGTTAAGAAATTTTAACACACACACACACACACACACACGGGGTGGGGGAGGGAGAGCTGTTCTGTGCCAACTATTTGAACTTTGTCAAAATTCTGTAAATATAATTTAACTCCAAGTAAATTCATAATGCCAAAGGATAATTATAAATGTAATATGTCAGTGATCCAATTTTTAAGGTGAAAGAATGTTCAAGAAGGAAGGGACTACATAGTCACTTAAGTCCAACCCTTCAACTTCTATGTGGAGAAACTTGGGCACAGATAGATCATTACTTACCCAAAGTGCACATAGTGCCCATGAAGGAACTCAGGCCACAGGACTTCCAGTGCTTGATAAGAGAATGACTGCAAAGTCACATGAGCCCAGGGTAAAGAAGGAGAAAGTCAAGTTTACAAAATCCATCCTGATTACCCTGGGGGCAGATTCTGACCTGTGGTATTAACCAGAATTCCATCATTGTGACAAAATACCTGATATATGCAACTAAAAAGGAAGACAAATTTTCAGAGATTTCAGGCCATGGTCAGCTAACTCTGCCACTTTTGCACCCGTGGCAAGGCAGACTGTCATGGCAAGAAGTATATGGTAGAGCAAAACTAACTAACACATGGTGGCCAGGAAGCAGACAGAGAGAGAAAGGGCAGCGTCCCGGGATCCCCTTCAAAGCATGTCCCCAGTGAATCAACCTCCTTCCACCACTTCTCAGAAGTGCCACAGGCTGGCAATCAAACCTTTAAACATGAGCCTTTGGGGGATATTTCAGATTCAAACCATAACACCTTTTGGGGAAGCAGGAGGCTTCAAGGGTAACCTAAGCTGACCATATCCGCTCCCCCATGCTCACTTGTAGAGGGGAAGTGAATGGAGCAGAGTGAGGAAAACAAAGATTGGCCTGGGAGTAAAAAAAAAAAAAAAAAAGCGGAGAAAAGATAGAGAAAAGGGGGCGGGACAAAGAGAAGAAAGAGAAGCCCAAAAGTATGAGTAAAATTCAATTCTGTTTGATTTTCCCTTTCGTTTATGAGGATTGTTTTACCCGTTTATTTATTCATTGCTCAGTGCATATTTACTAGGACTTACTCTTTGCTAAGCTTCATTTCAGCAGAAAGTTCCTAGAAACAGTTTGGCACAGACTATACAACTCTCCAGTTCTGGAGATTTCATCTTGCTAGGCAGCCAGACCTTTTCCATACACTAACTCTGCAAGAAAGAAGTTTGTTTTCCATGCTAAGTATTCGTACCACCATTTCTGTCTTCCGCATTCTCTCCAAGAGAGTCAGCCCCAGGCTTTTGGGTTCAGTAGCCTCTGGAATCCAGGCCACGAAAAAAGCCTGAATCCAAAGGAGTTAACCATGAGGATGGTGCAAACTCTATACCAGGGATCTTGAGTACCTTTCTGCCTCTTGTTAGCCCCAAACCTCTAAGTCTCAAACATTCAGGAAGCACAGATTTGCATATTCCCATTCCAGTCTAACATGTCTGACTCCTGCTGAACTTGGCCAGAGTGGTCTTTTTACAACCCCAAACCACCCAATCTTTTAGGAAGAACATAGGACTAAAATACTAGCCTCTGCTTTATACCATCACCATCACAAGACAAGCAATGCAAACATCCCATCATTCAAGACAAGAAAGATGAGAGTTCCCTCCAAAGGAAGTTACCATGGAATTTATTCACCAGACATATATATGGTAACAAATAACTAACTAGTCCCAAAACTTTCCACTTAAGACTTTCTTCAGAGGTTACCTAGAATAAAAAGATACAAAATCAGGATTTTTGCAATCTTATTTTTGTTTTTGATCCATCTTTCTGGAACAAAATGATAATGCATTAATTTAACTTTCTCCTTGATAAGGCTTCTTCTGAGTCAGGCTTTCCTATCTCTCTTCCTCCTTGAAACCTAAAAGAAAACAGCTAGAACTCAGATAGTTCTGGAACAACAGTTTTCAGAGTACATCAGGTAACATTATGGATTACCTATGGACAAAACCAAAGAGAATAAATCCAACAAAAACAAATCCACAATCCTGGGCTGGCTGCCCCATGCAGAATTCTGGAACTCTACCCCTATTAAATAACATTCCCACCAATGTAAACTCATTCTCCATTCTTCCCTAGGGCTCATCTGGGCAACATTCCCATTTCTTCTTCTTGGCATTTCCTGGTCTCTGTGACCCTCCCTGGCCTCCCAGGTCTGAGCATACCTTTGGCTGACACCCAGCCCAGACTGCTAAGAAGGGAATTCTGTCACCAGGAGACTGTCATCAGGGACTTGGCTTACAAACCAGTTCTGTCCAGGGCTCCTTCAAATTCTCA
The DNA here is from genome assembly GCF_045843805.1 of Urocitellus parryii. Classification (NCBI taxonomy): domain Eukaryota; kingdom Metazoa; phylum Chordata; class Mammalia; order Rodentia; family Sciuridae; genus Urocitellus; species Urocitellus parryii. Next base: position 43,728,276 of record NC_135531.1, on the reverse strand, counting down.
TGAGAGTGTACCATGGTAACCGTCCTAGGAGAAACTTTTAAAGTACCTCCTATTTAACTTTAAAGAAGCCTTCAGTTGGTAAGGTATGCATCCCTGCCACTGATGTTGCAAGCTGAAACATCAGTTCCACTTTAGTTCCACCAGTATGAACAGGCAGAATTAAAAAAAAAAAAAAGTGACCACTCCTTTCATCAAAAACAGAATGAGGTAAAGCACAAAGACACTACAGAGTCTATCCTGGCTCAGTTAATTCACAGCTGTCACCTTGGGCAAGTTACTTAATCCCTCTGGGCCTTCCTTCTCTAACCTCTGCAATATGGGGATAATAATAGTATGTTCCTCATGGGATTGTTGTCAGGATTAAATGAGTTCATGGACTGGTTTAGAAAGGTGCCAAGCACAGAGCATTCATTCAGTAAATGCAGCTATCACTGTTATTTCTGGGAGAATCCTAAGGAAAAGAAAAATACAAATGATAATGTTATAAGTGAGATCCAGGTGTAGAGGTAAGCCAACTAAATGGAGGGGCTGGGGTTGTAGCTCAGTGGCAGAGTGCTTGCCTAACACGTGTGAGGCCCTGGGTTCAATCCTCAGCATTATCATAAAGATAAATAAATAAAAGATAAAGGTATTGTGTCCATCTGCAACTACAAAAAAATTAAAAAAAAAAAACTTTCTGGAAAATTCAGGACAAAAGCCATTTTGGAGGAAAAGTATAAATGGGGGTTAGGGGTTTTCTTCACTTACCCAGAGAGGTGATCTACAGTTTTGCAGCTCCCAAGACACTTGCTGCTTGGGACTGGCTGGCTACGATCCAGAAAGAACAGATTCAGGGGTCATTAGCCCCTATTTCAGCTGCGCATTTTCAAGTGACTCTTCCCAAGGTGAGAAGGGGAGGATGAGAGAGGTGTGGAGGGTTTCTGTTTTTCTCCATATGTTCTTAATGCTCCCTCTCCCACAAAGAAGGGAAACTCTTTGTGGGAGAGGGAGCTACTCCCTTACTGGGTGTTTTGACCTTTGAGTCACCTTGGCAGCCTGAATTCTTTGGCTCTTCCAGGAAATTTTAAACAAAATGAATTTACTGAGCTAGCATTCCTTTTGATTTTTCCTTCTTCAGTGGCTAGCTAGCGCTTTTCAAGAAAAAACACCTCTTATTGCCTAAAATGTATTTCAGACCTTTGACCTATATGTAGTAACATCAAGTGAAATAATCTTGGAAAAGTTGATAAAGCGTGAAAACCCAGCTGTGTTCAGTGCATCAGACTTCTGATGACAGGCACGCCGTGGAACATAAATAGTGGGTCAAGTTTACTTAAAAGTCCTTGTAGGAAAAGGAAAAATGGAGGGAAAAGAAGACAAGAGGGAAGACAAGAGGAAGAGAAGTTTGTAAGCAAGGATCACTTTATGGGTACATGTCCAGTGCACTGATAGAGGGCCCAGTGCTCAGAAGAGAACCCTGTGCTCGGGGTACAATGCTCTGGGCTCACCGTCTAGAAATCCTCAATTTATTTTGTAAAAATCCAGTAAGACAAAATCTGATAGGACCTGGGTCAGAGGCTCAGTGCCCTGCTTCCTTGGTTCCCACCCAACAGCTGCTGCTGCCCTCTGCTTGTGACCTTGGCCTGGTCATAAACCCTGGGAGGCCCAGGCTTGATCATGTGCACAGGCATAAGGCAGTCCCAGGCACCCTCAAGGATCTGCATTTATGATAAGAATTCCTAGCACAAGGAATACCACAGTAAATAGTATATAAAAATCACTATAACAAGGCGAGAGACACCATGGTTGAAAGGAACTATTTTTTTTCCCTGCATCATGGGGCCACGGTGGGTACTCACCACTTTTTTTTTTAACGTTAAAAATTATAGCCAGGCTCAGTGGCATATGTCTGAGGCTACTTGGGAGGCTGAGTCGGGAAGATTCCTTGAGATTAAGAATTCCAGACCAGCCTAGACCACAGAGTGAGAACCCATCTCAAAATTAATCAATTAATTAAATTGAATCGACTCTTCCAGTTCCTAGTAGTCAACCTCAACAGTAAAAGAAGAAAATAAAATGACAGACCTGTCAAACAAGTTGTTATCTAAGTGGCCCAAACATCAAGCCAGGTCTGATGTCACTCATTTACACTCATTTATAGAACTGAGGTCTATCCTTAGTTCACTGGTTATAGAAGACAATTTCACTCTTATGGGAGACAAAATAATAATAATAATCCTTGCAGAAATTTGGGACAAGTGCAAAATTGTTGGAGATATTAAATAAAATTTGTAGGAAGCCACTGTCTTGAACTAGGTTCCCATACTGAGCCCCATCAAAACATTAAAAAATAAAAATGGCATCAGCTTTGCTTAAGTTCCATGGCACCAAAGCAAAATTATTATCTGACTTTCAGCGAAAGTAGGAGAAATAAGGCTGTATTTCCTAAACAGACCAACCATCACAAAAATGAAGTCCCTTCTTCTTTAATTCTTATGTCCTTTTAATCTTTAGAAAAAGAAATCTGAAATCATCTAGTATTAGTGTTATATTTCTACTGTTCTGTCTCAATTTGCTTTTTGTTCTTTGTTTCTGTCTTTGTTTGTTTGTTTGTTTGTTTGTTTTCAACTGTTTTCTCTCAATAAAACCAAACTCCTTTGCTTAGCCTTTTGGGGCACATATTCTATATTATAGAATGAAGTATTTTCTGGTTTTAGAATAAAAAATAAAAGCAATTAAAACCTTTAAAGTGTAGTAAATTTGTCCCTTGAGATATAATTTGTATAGAACATATTTTGCTTCCATGTTTTCTTTTCTCTCCATGGATTGTTTTGTGTTGTTGTTGTTTTGTTTTTTCACTCTGTATTTTCAACTTAACAGCGATACACAGCACTGGATTGTTCATACGGGCATTCTCTGACTCTGCTTTTCAGAGTGGAAACAGAATCCTGTGTTCCATCATTCTGAGCCACCATCAGGGTCCATCCATAATCAACTACGACGATGAGAGTGGGAAGACGTGTGTACACATCGCGGCAGCTGCAGGCTTCAGTGACATCATTAACGAACTGGCAAGAGTCCCCGAGTGTAACCTGCAGGCTCTAGATGTGGATGACAGGTATCCATGGCAGAAAGTGCTGGAAACTATCAGACATCTTCCCTGAATGCAAATCATAAAATAAACATGTTCAAGGAGTTATCCTATACGATTACATCCTTCTTGCCTGTAATACACATGTGTCTATGACAATAAAATTTGTTCTGTTTCAGTAAGAGAAGGAAAAAATCGTTGTTGTGGAGAGAAATACTGTGACTAGGTATTGTCAGATTTTCCACTTTTTGCTAAATGTTTTCAGTGTTCTCAGAAGGCTTTTGGTAGATCAGTTTCCTGTTCTGTGTCCTTTTCTCAGCTGTAGGTTTTGTTTTCTTTATTCCTGGATTATGTCATAACATCAACAAGTTCTTATTACCCAGAGATGAGCATAAGTGAGGCTTTGTATTCAGAATTACTGGGCTTCTAGAACTGGAGGGACCTTCTTAGGTTTTGTTCAATCATTGAAATGCATTGGTTGGAAAGGAAGCTGAGTCCAGGAAGGTGAAGAGTCTCATTCTCAGAGCGAGCTGCCAACTCAATGAAGATTTGTACCCCTGTCTTCTAGATTTACAGCTTTTCATCTACACTGTCTTTACTTTCATTTTCCTTTGGCATTGAGTTGATGGAAATGTAAAGAAATATATATATATATATATATATATATATATATATATATATATATATATATATATATATATATATAAAACCACAAACAAGACTATTGGAAATAAGTAGAAGTTTTGTATACTATAGTTTTTTACTCTTTTCTACTGAAGTGCAGAATTACTCATCCACTTATCATGATGTCCCAAAAAAGCACTTCCCTTCACACCAGGAATTCTTACAACAGGGAAACAATTTGGGGGTTCCACATAGGTCTCAGAAGCTAAAAGTGGGTTTCATTGAAATGAAGGCATAAATCCTTGAAAATAGACTTTTTTTTTCTCCTAAGGGTAGGCAGTGATCCTGAGCAGGTAAAAAAGTAGAGGCATGTTAGTTGCATGAGGAGAAAAGGTGAATTATCCATAAAGAAAAGAAAGGAACAAATTTCGGAAAGGAGGGCTGAAGGGACATTTTCCCAGTTTAAAACACTCTTAGAACCATCTCTGAACAGACTATTTCCCCTTTTGCAGTACTATGCAGTTAGCAAAGAAAATCCAATTCCCTGGGCCTCGGGGAAGAAAGTAAACCAAGGGGAGGAAAAACAGTACAAAAAGTCCAAGGAACCTTAAGGTAAGTTCAGAGGAAGGACATCCCCAAGGAAAGCCCAGTTTTTCTGCTCCAAAGCTCAATTCCTTGTGCACAAATCAAGTCATTTGATGCCTCCGTTTTGTTTTGTGTTTTTTGCCACTGAATGTGTGAAGGTGCCTCACGCTAAGACTAGTAGTTTCTGTGAGTAGTTGAAGTTTTCAAAATTTTCACCGGCTTCAGTGTTTTAACTATTTATAGTCATTATGAATTCCCTTCCTTTTTCTTTGCTTCCCTAATGAGAATTTTATCAAAAGAAAATTTTTTTTCGTGAAAAGGGAGGAAAATAAAGTAGCAACTAAAAAAATAAAAAAGATAGAGAAAAAATACGGAGAATTAGTCCTCCTTAATATTTAAGTACTTCCTAAATCTACAGTATTTAAGATATTGTGGTACTCACCTAAGATTCATGGCACTGAAGCATAATCCATAACCAGTGCGTGTATTTTAAATGTCCCAAATTATCGTTTTCTGAGGTCACAAGTTCCTTTCATAAGGAGCTCATTTGTCTTTTTTTTTTTTCTTGGTTGTTCAAAACATTACAAAGCTCTTGACATATCATATTTCATACTTTAGATTCAAGTGGGTTATGAACTCCCATTTTTACCCCATATACAGATTGCAGAATCACATCAGTTACACATCCACATTTTTACATAATGCCATATTAGTAACTGTTGTATTCTGCTACCTTTCCTATCCTCTACTACCCCCCTCCTCTCCCCTCCCATCTTCTCTCTCTATTCCATCTGCTGTAATTTAATTCTCGCCCTTGTTTTTTTTTCTTTCCCCTCACAACCTCTAATATGTAATTTTGTATAACAATGAGGGTCACCTTCCATTTCCTTGCAATTTCCCTCCTCTCTCCCTTTCCCTCCCACCTCTCGTCCCTATTTAATGTTAATCTTTTTTTCATGCTCTTCCTCACTGCTCTGTTTTTAGTTGCTCTCCTGTGTAATACTCCATTGTGTATAAATGCCACATTTTTTAATCCATTCATCTATTGAAGGACATCTAGGTTGATTCCAAAGTCTAGCTATTGTGAATTGTGCTGCTATGAACATCGAAGTGGCAGTATCCCTATAGTATGCTCTTTTAAGGTCCTTAGGGAATAGACCAAGAAGGGCGATAGCTGGGTCAAATGGTGGTTCCATTCCCAGCTTTCCTAGGAATCTCCATACTGCTTTCCATATTGGCTGCACCAATTTGCAGTCCCACCAGCAATGTACAAGTGTACCCTTTTCCCCACATCCTCGCCAGCACTTGTTGTTGTTTGACTTCATAATGGCTGCCAATCTTACTGGAGTGAGATGGTATCTTAGGGTGGTTTTGATTTGCATTTCTCTGACTGCTAGAGATGGTGAGCATTTTTTCATGTACTTGTTGATTGATTGTATGTCCTCCTCTGAGAAGTGTCTGTTCAGGTCCTTGGCCCATTTGTTGATTGGGTTATTTGTTATCTTATTGTCTAATTTTTTGAGTTGTTTGTATACTCTGGATATTAGGGCTCTATCTGAAGTGTGAGGAGTAAAGATTTGCTCCCAGGATGTAGGCTTCCTATTTACCTCTCTTATTGTTTCTCCTGCTGAGAAAAAACTTTTTAGTTTGAGTAAGTCCCATTTGTTGATTCTAGTTATTAACTCTTGTGCTATGGGTGTCCTATTAAGGAATTTGGAGCCGGACCCCACAATATGTAGATGAGAGCCAACTTTTTCTTCTATCAGGCGCAGAGTCTCTGATTGGACATTCTTCTACCAAGTTCTCCTTCCTGCATATGTCAGGGCATTCTCTGGGGAATGTTCCCATGTTTTATAACCCATCCCTTGGCTATTGATACTCCAACCAATGCTACAGCCTTACACTCATCGTCTCTTGCCATCCAGAGACCACTATATCAGTCCAATGCTTTTCTCTGATGAATTTCTTCTAGATCATAGGCCCTGACCTTCAGTTCCCACTATGATAAGTGGAATAGTGTGCTATGTTTGCAGGACTCCCCTGAAGCTTAGAGATAAGAAAGGAACTATAGCTTAGATGATTTGAAATCAGGTGATACAGGTTTGCCACAAAGACCCTCGGTATATTTATCAGAAGTTTTCTGTATGTACCCCTCATTTATTATCAAAACAAGGTTAGTTTTCCACCCTATTCTTCTGGACTTCTTCCATGGTAGTGATCAGAGGAATTAAAACCATCCTGTCTTTGCAATCATTGTAAGGAATATTTCACAAAACTTCCAAGTGAATTTTCACATGTTGGTAAGCCTGAGTAGATCAATGTCCAACTCTTCAACTAATGAATTTATTGACAATATATTCTTTAGATAGGAGGTGCCTCAGCTGGTTTTAAAATAAATATTGTCTGGAGACCTCTCACACATAGAATGGGACAAATCATATCTGCCTCCTTCAAATACACAAAGTTATTGATCACTGAATATGTGGCCCTATTAAGTATTATACAATTGCTACTGTAGCATAACAAGAAGGGGGGGTGTTTAGTTGAGAGCATGAACTATTTGGGGGAACTATGGGACTATCTTGTATACATGGATGCTCTCCAAACATTCTAATCCAGGCCCCTTGACAAATACCCGACTGTAAATACTTTTCTGCCCAGCCAGCAGTCTAATATTATTAATAGACTAACAATATTATTAGTCTAATTTTACCACCCATGCCAGAGAGGTCACTTGGGCCTCTCAGAAGTGCCCTTCAGCCCAGGGCTGGGATCTTAGCCCAAGGCCTCCCATCTCCTCCTTTCCTTACCCAGGATTGGCCCATTTCCAGAGTGAATGACAGGAGGGATAACCATTCTCTTCATGGGAGACCCCATTCATAAGGATGTCATTTTTCCCTTTGCCTGTCTCCATCCTGCCCCATCCCCCCAGAAAAAAAAAATCAGAGCACGCTGGTATAACACCAGTATGTCAGCCCAAATATGGTTTACTCCATCCTGAACAAGCCAAGTATAGAACTGAATGTCCAGATCCTCCTCACAGTATTTTTCAGAATGGCCTGGTGACTAAGGTTATTCATCTTCTTCCATCTTCAGGATCTTCTCTGATCTCCTGGTGACAACTTCCAAGCAATTGCAGGTCCATAGTTTCCAAAGATAGTAACATATAGGCACAGAGCATCATAAAACTACAGTTAAGGCACATTTCTTCAGAGTAAATATAATCTGCAAAGAAGCAACTCTCTTCCAACAGGTTGACTTTCTATATGCTTCAGAATTAAGACATAGCCTCTCAAACTTCTCTTTCAGATAAAAGTATTTGCTGAACATGAGAAACACTTAAAAACCCACTGGGATAGGTACAAAATCAAGTAGTCTAAATTCTCATTTCTACCTATAGAAATTTTTTTTTAAAAAAATTAGTCTAATATTACCCAGAATTATTGTGTCATTAGTATAATACAAAAAGCATTATCATAAATGTTTCCCTTTATTGACTATTTTTAATGAGCTCCTAAATATGCCAGGCAATGTGCTAGGTGCTAGAAGCAACACCATGTGAAATGCTCCATTTCCTTCCCTTAGGGAGTTTATTGTATATATAAGAGGAAAGGATGAGCAGAACGTTGTGGCTCATGCCTGAAATCCCAGTGACACTGGAGATGAAGGCAGGAGAATCTCAGGAATTCAGTGAGGCCCCAAGCAACTCAGCGAAATCCTGTCTCAAAATAAAAAATCAATAGGGCTGATGATGGGATGTGGCTCAGTGATAGAGTGTCCCTGGTTCAATCCCAGTACCCTCCTCCCTCACCAACAGAAAGGGAAAGGATTGCATATTTACTATGTCAAGTATCAATGTCATGTTACGACGACCCAGATTTTAGAAAGTTATACTGATTGTTATCATCTGTAAATTAACCTAACTTCTGGTTTTGAATCATCTCAGTAGAGTGGTGGTAAACCCAGTTCACCTCCCTCTTTCTCAGGCCCCACTTTTCCTTATTGCGCCATGGTTCTGGAATTTCGGGGGAGTACCAAGATGCATAGGGACAGAGGCGGATGATGGTACACCTCATCTTTTGCCCTTGTTCTTTCAGGTCTGATGACATTCAGCTGTTACCAGGCTGTGCTTGACAGTACAGTGACCTTGGGCTGCCAAGGATCCCACTGCCGAGACACACCAGAGTCATGCTGGGCCATCCCTCCCAGGGCCTCCACCAAGGAAATGATACTCTGGCCCCCGTTGCCCTGGAATCCCAAAGTCCTTCATGCTCTTATCACCGTCTTATCACACAGCTGAGGGGGGTTCTCTTTCCAGCCATCTCTCTTTATAGGTTCAGCTAAATATTTTGTCTTCGCTCCAGATCTGCAGTTAGTTTTGAACTTGACTTTTGGAAACTGACTTCTCTTTTCGACCCCATCACATCCCTCCCCCGAGGTTAAGTACAAAGTCAATCATCCCCTTAAACAAGGGAAGGAGAAAGGGTAGAAAACTATGAGTATAGTTCTGTATCTCCAAATATGATACCACCTCATTAATAAGTGATGTTCAGAAAAGTGGGCCACATATTGGAAAAACAGTTTGACTCCATACCTCACTGCACATGCCAAAACATGCATCTAGAAGCACACACTTTTTATTTTTAGTCCAAATATATCTAGAAAAAAAAATACTGGTTTTCTTCTTATATCCATCCAGAAAAATTTACTCTTTTTTTTAATGTATGAATCTATAAATTTTAACATGAGTAGATTCATATAACTACCACAAACAAATTTCAAAACAAACGCCATCAACTCCAACATAAACTCATGTTGATCACTATAAAAGTTTTCCTTTTATAGTTAGTTCCTCTCCCATCCTAAGCCTTGGCAACCACTGATGAGTTCTCTGTCCCTATAGTTTTGTCTTTCCCAGAATGTCACATATATGGAAATACAGGTTATATATCCCTTAGCCAAAATGCTGAGGATCAGAAGTGTTTCAGATTTCTGATTATGTTTTTTTTTTTTTAATTTTGGAATACTTACCTATATATAGTAAGATATCTTGGGATGGGATTCAGATCTAAACTCACAAATTTGTTTATATTTCTTTATTTATTTGGCACCAAGAATTGAACACATGGGTACTTAACCACTAAGTAACATCCCCAGCCTTTTTTTTTTTTTTTTTTTTTTTTTTTTTTAAAGACAAGCTCTCACTAAGTTGCTTAGGGAGTTGCTTAGGGCCTCTCTAAGTTGCTGAGCTAGCTTTGAACTTGTGATCCTCCTGCCTCAGCCTCCCAAGCCACTGGGACTATAGGCATGCACCACTCTGTGAATGCCTGTAATTTGTTAATTTTTATACACCCAGGCTGAAAGTAATTTTAGTGCACCTGCATTATGACCATAACCTTTCAGATGGAACCAGGTATGGAAATGTCCATTTGGGGCATCATAATGGTGCTCAGAAAATTGCAGAGTTTGAAGCATTTCAGATTTAAGATTTTTGAATTAGAGAAGCTCAATATATATACACCATTTAATTTTTTTAGATCAATTTAGGTCACCCAGCAGAACGCATTAAAATTCATCTATATTGTTGCACATATCAGTAGTATGTTCTTTATAAGTGAGCCACATTTTTTTTTTTTTAACCCATGGATCTCCTGAAGGACACTGGGTTGTTTCCAGCTTTTGACAATTAGGATAAAGCTGCTGTAAACATTAAGAATGGGTTTTTGATTAATGTAAATTTTCATTTCTCTAAATCAGCATGTAGAAGTGGGATTTCTGATTCATAGGATCAGTATATGCTTAACTTTAGAAGGGACTGCCAGACTGTTTTCCAGAGTGGCTGTTAACCATTTTACATTTCCACCAGAAATGAATCAAATTTCTAGTTGCTCCACATCTTCACAAGCACCTGCGATTGTCAGGCTTTGTTTTGTTATTATTTGGTTTTCCTTATTTTAGCCATTTTAATAGGTGTGTAACAGAATCTCATTGTGGCTTTAATTTGCATCTTTCTAATGAAAAATGATATTGAGCGCCTCTTCATGTGCTTATTTACTATCCAGACATCTTCTTTGATTTGTCTTTTCAAAATGGGTTTTTTTTCTTATTGTTCAGTTCTGAAAGATTTTGCCCTAATTACAAAGCCCTTTGTTGTATGTATGATTTGCAAAGACTTTTTTCCTAGTTTCTGGCTTTTCTTTTTATTTTCTTAAGAAAATGTTAGTTTTGCTATCTAATAACTGTTTAAATACTGTTGAATATCTACCTTCTAGCTAATAAAGCGCTTTCTAAGCATAATATCATGCAAGATACCAAAAAAAAAAAAATTAAAAAGTAACTAAATGTGATTGTTTTAAAAAATACTTTTTGGAAAAATCAAACCTTAAGTAACAAATTCAAGAAAATATATGCATAAGAATAATCTGTAAAAGATCAGTGTCTTTAATATATAAAGAGCCCATACAAATTAGTAAGAAAAACATGAATTCACCAATAGAAAACTGGACGAAGGGCATTAAGAGTCACCTCAATGAAAAAATTCAAATAGCTCATAAGCATATTGCAAAAGTTCAAACTTACTATTAAATGAATGCAAAGGAAAACAAGAGGAAAGCATCATTTTGCCCCCCAATCTGGCAAAAAAAAAAAATGTTAAACATGGTGATAAGAAGAGGAAAAAGGTCCTGCTGTGAGAGGGCACACTGCAGCCAGTCTTCCTGGAAGACAGTTGGGCACCATGTAAGAGCCTGAAGACGGTGCCTAACCTTTGACCCGCTACTTCCTCCTCCAGGAAATTCTCAGAAAGGCCAGAGGAGAGGGAAAGCCAATGTTTGGAGCTTGAGGAGAGGCTCCTGCGGGTACACCCATCATCCTCAGGACCAGTTCACGGATACTATTTCCATACTATAAATAGCAACAGGATTTTGCTCCTTCAACCTGAGTTGGGGTAGGAGCTGCTGCAGGCCCACAGCCTGTTCCATTCTTGAGCTTAGACACTTGTGCTTTTCCCCCGTGTGGTTCCTCCAGGACACCCCTGCACTGGGCTGCAGCGGCAGGCAAGGCAGAATGTGTCCAATCGCTGCTGGAGTTGGGCATGGACAGCAACCTGCGGGACATCAACGAGAGCACACCGCTGGCCTACGCCCTGCACTGTGGTCACACGGCCTGTGTCAGGCTCCTCTCCCAGGAGAGCAGGTGCGCATCTGTGGGCACTCATCTGCTTCCTCCTCTCAAAGGCTTATGAAGTTGATGAGTTTTCTAATGGCTTAATATTATTATAATAATATAATAGTTGATAATTTCACCATCAAGTTTACTGTTATCTACTATTAGAGTGAAACGGTCTCCATTAGGTGGAACAAAACAGGAGTAATAAGTCTGAACCCATCAGCCTAATGCTAATGGACCTTGACTCTTCTTTCTTTTTCCTCTTCCCTTTATGCTTTCTCCTTTTAATCCTCCTTTTACCTAAACTAGCAGTTCTCAAAGTTTCTGTTCTCAAGGACTTTATATATCTTCAAAAATTGTTGAGGACCCCAAAGAGGTTTGATTTATGTGAGCTACACCTATCAGTATTTATGGCATTAAAAATTAAAACAGGCCAGGAGTGGTGGGTGGTCTGCGCCTGTAATCCCAGCAGCTGGGGAGGTTGAGGCAAGAGGATGGAAAGTTCAAAGCCAGCTTCAGCAACTTAGCCAGGCCCTAAGCAATTTAGCACCACTCTGTCTCGAAATAAAAAATAAACAAAAGTCTGGGACTATGGCTCACTGGCTAAGTGCCCTTGGGTTTAATTCAAAAAATTAAAACCAATTTTTAACAATTGGTTTTATTTAGTAATTCATTTAAAGTAATAAACAACCCATGGCATTTACATGTTAACACAAATGCAAATTTTAGTTAAAAACAATTATTTTTTTCTAATTTCCAAATATTCTATTTTTTTTAAATAAGAGAAGCAACATTTTTCACATTTTTAGCCAATTTCTTTGATATCTTAATAAAAACCTAGTAGAATACAGCTGGGTTACCACATCTACTTCTGCATTCAATCTGATATGATATGATGTTTTGGTTGAAGTATTTTTTTTTCTTTTTTTGGTACTGGGGACTGAACCCAGGGGCACTTACCCACTGAGCCATATCCTCACCCCTTTTTTATATTTTATTTAGAGGCAGGATATCACTGAGTTGCTTAGGGCCTCAGTAAGTTGCTGAGGCTGGCTTTGAACACACAATCCTCCTGCCTCAGCCTCTGGTTGAAATATTTAAAGACAATCTGGCCTCACATAGATAAGTCAATGGAAAAGGAGGAGTATTTCAATAGCCTTTTAGATCATTGTGAATATTTTTCTTTGATATTATAGCAGAACTTGACAAGTAGTTGTATCCTAATGGTTAGCTACAATAGGGACTCTATCAGCATATTAATGAATTTTTTTAGACTTTATTACATTAGAATCCATTACTATATTTGACGCTTACACTTTAATGGTTCTTATACCCAAGCATGATTTATAGCCTCTTAAATTGCTTATTTGGAAAATATTGGTTCACTTAGTTATGAAGAACTTTTTAAATGACATATTTTATTAGACAATATCAAAAAGTCATATTTGTTAGTACCACTAATGATCTCCTCATAAAAGCCTTTATATATTGAAATGCCATCAAGCTTACAGAATGAATACAAGTTTCCCAAAATCCTAATTTTTACTTAAAAGCTAGACTTTTGTCATTGGCAACAATAATAGCCAGGTCTTTACCTTGAATTACAAGTTCCCTTTGTGCATTTTTAATGTATCCTTATTGTATACTTAAGGTATATAATATGATGTTTAATATGCATATTTATAGTACAGTTAACTACTGGTCAAGTCACTTAACATATCCTTCATTTTACAGTTACCTTGTGTGTGTGTGTGTGTGTGTGTGTGTGTGTGTACGTGGTAAGAATACCTAAATTCTATTCTCTTAGACATTTCCACTATATAATACAAAAAATATTGCTATAGTTTGAATCTTGAATGTACCCTGAAGGCCCTATGTTTTGGAGACTTGGTCCCCAGACTATGGTGCTGTTGGGAGGTGGCAGAACTTTAAAGAGGTAGGTCTTAGTGAAAGGAAGTTAGGTCACTAGGAACATGGTCTTGAAGGAGATATTGGGACCCCAGCCTCTTCCTCTCTCTTTGCATCCTAGCCACCATGAAGTGATCAGTTTCCTCTATCACGTACTGTTCCCATGGTATACTATGCCATCACAGACTCAAAGCAACAAAGTAAAATGACTGTGTACTGAAACATCTAAAATAATGGCCAAAATAAACCTTTCCTCCTTTTAACATGTTTATGTCAGGTATTTCATCACAGTCACAGAAAGCTACATAAATATTATTAGCTATAGTCCTCATGGTAAACTTATTAATTATACATACTCTAAACTTTGTACCCATTGGTTGTATCTCCGCATCCCTACCCTGGACTCCACCCTCACCTCTGATTTCCACATTTCTATTCTCTGTTTCTATGTATTTCACTTTATTTTTGTTGGAGAAAATATCAGAAAATACCCAACCCCACATCACTGTTGTTTGACTGCTGGTCATAAAAATAGTGTTCCATGAAAAAAAGTGACTTGTTCTGTTGGCAACCCAAACAATGCCCCATGTGCTTTACCTCAAGATAACCATCAAGCCTCAGTATATAGCAGAAGAGCTCTTGAGTTTTCTCATTTTGTCAAATAATGTATACTCAGGGGTAAATATTTAATCAGCTTAATAACTTTTTCTTACCTCAATAGGACAATACTAAATTAAGTGGCTTTCTATTTTTAACTGCATTGATGTCACTATTGTCCTGATTTGTGCTAAGGTGCCCACAGCTTTACCCACAACATCCATTGCACTACAGGTATACAGGCAGTTAAAAAGGTAAATGACCTGACATGTTGGTATTATTACTAGTGTAGTGTAACCTGCATGGAAACTCCCAAAGATTCTTGGGGACTCCTCCCCTGGATTTCAGTGGACCATACTTTGAGACTTGCTGGCCTAAAGCACAGCCTGTAACAAGAGAAGGAGGTGGTAGTAGGAGATACTAAAATAGCATTAATTAGCATAGGAACCTATTCTGTGTGGGAGCATATAGAGAATGTCAGAGATCCCAGGACTTCTTCTGGTTGTATCAGGAATTCAGAACCTATGCTCAATATTTCAAAATGCATATTGGAAGGTGAAAGAATGGAAATAAAAATACACCATGGGAACAATGATTGAATCACGTACTATGTGACCTGTAAGAAAAGCATTGATATATGCACCCAAAATAAGTGGTGATGTTTTTCAAATTATAGATTACAATATGTCACTCCAAAGAGTCATGCTGCAATCTGACTCTTAGGGGCCATGTGTGTGGGCCAGTTTCATCATTCATTCATACTGCAGAAAGCAATAACTCTTGCGGCCTCAAAAGAGAATAACAATTTTCCAAGGAACAAAAACAGAATAGTGCCTCCGAGAAACTCTTGCCATAAGTAGAGCCATCAACAATTGCTGACCTTTTTCCTTTAGAATTTGCCTGCCCACAGGTATTGTTCACTTTTCTTCTACTATCACACCCAACCCCTGACATGCACATTTCCTCTTTAGCTGGAGCTCAGACTAAGGTTGCTCTCCTGTCTCCTTTAGTACACTTTTTAAAGTGTTTTAGTATTTCCAACAGCAAATTTAGCAAAAAGTGAAACAAAAAGAAAGAAAGAAAAAGAAAAGAAAATACAAATAGCATAAAATGGGCAAAGTTTCTGGGGTGCATAAGGTTGGTGCTCTGTCCAGATTCCCTGGGATCCTCTTCACAGAAAGAGGAAAAGCACATTCTCCCCACCTCTGCAACTTTCACCTTCTGCGAGGTGAGGCCTGAATTAAACCCCTGGCCTTTATCTCTTCACTTACAGCTTGTCTGTCCTTTTTTTTTTTTTTTTTTTTTTTTTTACACTGGGGATTAAACCCAGGGGTGCTTTACCACTGAGCCATATCTCCAGCCCTTTTTGTTTTTCATTCTGAGACAGGGTCTTACCTAGTGCTTAGAGCCTGGCTAAATTTCTGAGGCTGGCCTTGAACTTGCAATCCTCCTACAGGCATGTGCCACCACACTGGGCAAAGCTGTTCTGCTATTGAACAGTTAAGACTTGAAGCTGTTTCCAGCTTAATTTATCTCCTAGTGAAAACAGATTACCTAGGGTGGATTTCATAAGGGTGTTCCATGAAGGAGCAAGCAGGGGACTGAAGTGACAAGGAACCCCTTCTGCAAGGGGGTTTAAAGGCTGAGGGTTCTTGCATAGCACCTTTTACTTGAGAGGTCTTTGGGGGTATCCGTGGATGATCACAAACAATCTGACCAAGCAGATGGAATACTGGAGGTCAGTGTTTTGATCAACAATATTTCCACTTCCTGTCCTCACATACCATCCTTATCCTTTGATATTTCCATAGAGCAGAGCCTGCTCGACCCCTTCCCTCCCAGAGCAGTCACCCCCAGAAGAAGGAGGGACGGTTCAGCATGCTCAACCAAATCTTCTGCAAAAACAAGAAAGAAGATCCGAAAGCCCATCAGAAGGATCACAGCAGGGACCGACACAGGGGGGAGGACACCTCGGAAGTCGATGACATCATCACCACCTTTGACAGCATCGGGGATACTAACTGCCAAGAACAGCCTGGTGACCAGGTGGCGATGGTTGACTTTAAGAAGAGGACCTCAGAGAATTCAAAGTATCTCTTGCCAGAAAAGAAACCTCTGGTCCGTAAAGGGCTTCCACCAATCAGAACACAGAGTCTGCCACCTATCACACTGGGCAATAACTTCCTGACCGCCTCCCATGGAACCACTTCCCTCGTTGGCCTGAGCTCTGGCACTCAGCACACCACCCAACGATCACAGAAAAGCCGAAGCGAACAGGATTTACTAAATAACAAGACTGGCTGCCAGCTGTTGTTAGATAACCCCTGGAGAGGTGACTCTAGTCAGGTGTTCTCCTACAAAGCGTGGACTGTGTCTTCCTCGGATAAGCTGCTGGACAGGCTGCTCGCTGGCCGGCCTGGTCACCAGGAGCAATCTGGGCCTACACACCTTCCTCATCTACACAACCCTTCACCAGGTAATGTCCTTGATTTCATCCTCTTCATTCCTGGCAGTCTCTACACAGGAAGTATCTGTGCAGTTCTAGGTTAGGAATTAGAAACTCGGTAGCCAAGAAGGCAGGTCAAGAGTAAAACGCTGGAGATTTATAGGTTATGAAAATATTCTGCTTTTCCACCCTGACAGCAATCAAGGAAAAAATGTGTTTTGTGCATTTTTATCTTCCCAACAAATACGTGTGAGGTCTGCCAGATTGGAGCAGAAGTAGTACCCTTTCCATTAAAAAGGATTCTTAGCTGGGCGCAGTGGCGCACACATCTAATCCCAGCAGCTTTGGAGACTGGAGGCAGGAGGATGGAGAGTTCAAAGCCAGCCTCAGAAAAAGCAAGGAGCTAAGCAACTCAGTGAGACTCTGTCTCTAAATGAGATACAGACTAGGGCTAGGCTCAGGGGTTGAATGCCCGTGAGTTCAATCCCCAGTACTCCCCCTCCCACTGCCTGCCAAAGGAAAAAAAAAGATTCTTAACCCCAATATGTGGCAGAATCACCCCTGAGAGGATGATTCACATGATTTTCTGTTTTAAAATTAGGTACTGAATCCTCACCCCAGACCTACTAAACCAAAATCTTGGCGAGGGGGGGGGGGGGAGGCAATGCCTTGTTTGTATGCATGAAGAAATGTAACACATTTGCACATTTATGGTTAAGTCTCAGAGTACCAAAGGATTACACAAAAGTTCTCCTCTCTGCCTCTTCCCTCAGCTACCCAGTGCCCCTCATCCAAAGCTACCAATATCATTAATGTTTTATCTTTCCAGAAATATTTTGCACACATACATATCTGCACTTACATACAAAATGTGTTCATACCCTTTTAAAAATATGACATATCCCACTTAAAATTTTTTATTTTTATACACAAATAAATGAGTACGTTCCCCTCCTCATAAATAAATACATCACACTAAGTAATTTATTTTTTATTGCATAGGTGATTCTGATGCACCCTAGAGGCTAGGAACTTTGGGTGCTGCAAAAATAGCTTTCAAAATCTGTTCAGTTACATAATGCCTTGTTGAATTTTAAATGAATTAATGGTCAATATTTAAAACTTAGGACATTTTACATACAAACTGAAAATTTCTAGTTTCTCTTAAGAAATATAAAAAATCTGACAGCACTGAATACAAATTCCCATGTGGTAATAATTGGTTGGATCTGAGTAATCACTGTACCCTGGGCTTCCACTGACCCCAGTTCAACTCGGTCTGCACCACTTACTCCTTATCATTATGTTACTGTTGTTATGGTAGGGTTAAGAAAGAAAATGATGTGTTTCTTGGACCCATATTTCTGTCAAACGTAGAAAAACAAAACACAAAGAGAGCAATGTATTTTAAAAAGTAGTGGAGGCCCACATTTCTTTTAGGATGAGGAACATTCTTCCCTGTTTAATATACAGCATGTTTAACTCTCTTCTCTCATTGACATATGGCTAGTGCATGAAGACTTTGAAGTAGAAAATGCTTCCCCTCACATATATTGCTACATATTTAAAAGCAGGATAAATATGGATTAGCACATAAAGGTTATTTCCTATATCTGGGAAAAACTCCACTCAAGGTTTTGCTTCCTCTGCAAAACACTAAAGGATTTGGCTGGTGACATGGGTAATATTTTTGCATTTTTTTTCTGCAGAAGGATGAGGAAGGGAACACATGGTTTTGCTACCTTTTAACACTTTAGTGGCCTCTAGGGCATAACCTAGCCTGCTTTCTTGAGTTAGTCATATCCTGAGCAAGCTAATAACTTCTCTTTTTAAAAATCTTTTGAGATTTTTAAGGTCTTATTCTCCTTCTGTTCCAAGGACAGCCTTAAACTGTCTTTTCTATCAATTTAGGATTGGGTTTAGCTACCTATAGCAGAAACCCAGTCATAGTGGGTTAAATACATAGAAGTTTATTGCATTTGTTACCAAATCAGGCACATTTTTTCCAATGTACAGTATGCCAATCACTGAAACAAGTGCAAAAGAGAATTTATCCACAAGGCAGCCAAGCATAGAGGAAGTAAGAAACTGAAATCTCAAATCCGCCACCCTGAGAATAGGGTTTGGGGATATTTATGGGGTAAAGAAGCAGGCTGATTTGAGACATGGGGAAAAGTGATTGGAGGTAAAGTCACACAATCTGCCTGTGCACAATCAAACTTCATGGATCTTCATGGGACACATGTTTAGAAAATTGAGGCATTAGCATGATGTAAAGGGAATTTTTGGCCTTGTGACATCAAAAGGTCACCCATCAAATACCTGCATAGGCCTATATGAAGTCAGTGATTTCAACAAAAGCAGCCTTCAAGTCCCTAAAAAGCAACCTGGGCAACCATTATCAAAAACCACACAAGAGAGGTGTCAGCATAGCTAATGGGAGACTATTAATATATTGCTCAACTACATGAACTGCATGGACTTCAAAATTAGTGATTAAAAAAAAAAAATCAGCTAAGAGCAAGGGAAAGCCCGAGGGCCCAGAGTTAGAGACATAATAATGTAGTTTTTGTTGTTTTTGATCTTGAACTCTTGAACTGTTGCCTCAGCCTCTGGCATACACAACAACAACTATGGTAAACTGTGCTTAGTGTGAGACTAGGGAAGCTGTGTTTGTGGACTTGTAATTACCAAGGTTAGGATTCTGTCCTCCCATGGAGTCTTGGAGACTGAGGCCTTATTCTTTTGGTGGTTACATTCTTGCAACTGGCCCTAGGGTCCTTGAAGGATGCTTCTATACTTACTTACAATTGCAAGATGGCCAGGCAAAAGGTTGAGGTCTATGGAACAAAGGCTGGGGTTACTTTCCTGGGAAAGAAATATGAAGTATGGTATGCGTTTTGCAGATTTTTGGTGACTGCATGTTCCACAGCCTAACATATGGTTTCTACCCTCCAGATCACTTCCCAGTCAATAGCTGATGATGCAGGAAGAAGTAAGGGTAGGGGAACACATGTCCCCCAACTAAACCAGCTCCCATTATGAAGTGTCATAAGGCTCACACTGCTATTTGCATTTAATTGGCCAACCTTCCCTCACATTGCAAAGAAGACTGAGAATTGTAGTATTTTAGCTGGGCACCTCACTGTCTCCCCCAAAATGGATTTCTGTGTAGTATTTTTTGGTTTTGTTTTGCACACCTGGGGTTGAAGTCAGATTCTCACACATGCTAGGCAAGACCTCTACTGCTGAGCTATATTCCCAGTCCTTATTTTTGCAAGGTCTTTCTAAATTTCCCAGACTGATTTCAAACTTGCAATTTTCCTGCCTCAATCTTCTGAATTATAGGAATAATTTCAGCTGGAATACAGGTGTGCACCACCATGTCTGGCTGAATTTGTTTTTAAGGGAGAAGGAGTAGAGATTGGATAGAAAACTAATAGAGAGATTTTGCCTCATGTGTCATCCAAAAGTTTCTGTGTTATTTGAAATAAATGGACATTTGATAAATTTGGTTGAGGATTTGCTTGGTCTCCAACAAAGTAACTAGAAAAGTCCCAGAGCAGCAGACTGGCACAAAGGAGAAGTGAAAGTTTCCAAGGCTTTCTTAAGAAATCATTTGTGCTTATTTATCCTACAGAATTAATGTCAGCATATTATAGAGATACATTCATACCCATGGTTAGCGCAGCACAATTTACAATAACAGAATTATGGAACCAGCCTAGGTGCCCATCAACAGACAAAAGAATAAAGAAAGTGTGATATGTATACACAATGGAGTTTTATTCAGCCATAAAGAAGAATGAAATTATATCATTTGCAGGAAAATTGATGAAACTTGAGAATATTATATTAAGCAAAAAAAAAAAAAAAAGCCAAACTCAGGAATCAAGGGTCATTTATTTTCTCTCATATGTGGAAGAGGGGGAAAAGGGTAGAAAAAAGTGGCAGGGGCAGGTCTCAGGAAAATCAAAGGGAGATCAGTAGAGTAGAGGAAAGGGACCAGGAATAAAGGGAAAGAAAAGGGAAGTACTGGGGAATGATAATGGCCAAATTATGTTGTTATGTCATGTACATATACAAATATGTAATAACAAACTACAGTGTTATGTGTAATTATAACTCACCAATAAAAATAGAGAGATAAAAAATGAAATTAGCTGTGCTTATATCAAAGTGTTTATTTTTACAGCCAGGATTTAAAAATCTATTTATTTATTTATGCTAATTATGACTAGGAAGCATTCAAGAAAACTGAGTCATGATAAGAGAAATCTCCCAAGAGTCTTCAGCCTATATATGAGCTTTCAAGGATATGGATTTGCTAACATGATTGTAAAACTGGCTTTTTATTTTTGTGGAGGAAGGGACTGGGGACCAAATCCCGGGCCTCATGATGCTAGAAAAGTAGTCTACCACTGAGCTTTAAATTGACTTTTGTCTTAGACACTAATCATACATAACAGTTTTTAAATGCGAGGGGTCTTAGTTATCTAATTACTCACTAAATGATTATTGAGTGTTTACCTGATGCAGTAACACATGCCTGTGCACTCACATACTTGGGAGGAGGATCCCATGAGCCCAACAATTTGATGCCAGCCTGTTCAACATACCAACCCTCCTGTCTAAACAAATAAATAAATAAATAAAAAGAAAGGGAAAAGAGGAGGAAGGAAAACTTTGTACCAACTTTGTGTCTTCCTCCTTTTCTGCTGTTGAGAGAACTATGCCTCTAGCCCCCCCCCCTCCTTGCCAGGTAGTTTCTAGATAGTTTTGGCCAATAGAAGACACTGGCAGAAAATAAAGAATAGAAAAAGAAAACCAGTTGTCTCAGGCAGCATTGGTTTCCTATGGAATCTCCAATAGGCTCACCTCCTCCAGCTCTCTCTACACAGCCTGTCACTCTGGGGTTCTGGCTTCTACTAGCTCCTGGGCCTTGGTAATACCATCTCCTCCCTTTATCCCTCCAGCCTGGAGATGGCTTTCTGCCATGGCTCCTCTCTAGATTGTTCTGTCACCCTGTCCTTGTGTTTGGCTTCCCAGATTTTCCAATATAACACGAATATTCTTATGAAATTCCCTCTGTATAAATGGACTAAAGAAGTCTTTTTTTTTTTAATATTTATTTTTTAGGTTTAAGTGGACACAATATTTTCACCTTACATTTATGTGGTGCTGAGGATCGAACCCAGTGCCTCATGCATGCTAGGTGAGTGCTCTACCACTGAGCCACAACCCCAGCCCCCTAAAGAAGTCTCTTTTTCTTTAAGAGATTTTTCTTTAAGATTAAGCTTAAAGAAATTTTGCCTCATGAGGCCTTTTCCAGTTACAATTAACATGCCCTAGAAAGTTGAACAAAAAGTTCAATGATTTGCTCCAAACTCTTAGTTAATTAGTGATATATTCAGAGCTTGATCCAAGAGCTACTAAATAGAAAGGTATCACCACAGTGACCATGTGTTCTTCTCTTTAAATCTCAAAGTTCGTTTTGTTGATTTGCATACCAATTACCTACCATGTAATTTTCTTATCAATTATATTGTCTTCCCCAAAATGAAGGTTCCCTGCCTTATGGATTTTGTTTTTGTGAACATTTTCAGACCCGTTTGATATGTGATTCTTAGAATTGCTGAGGCTTCTGCATTACAATCAAAGGGTTCACTTAAGTGGTTGTCAGTCTAAACAGGTTGAAATTTAGCTGATTTCTATATTGAGACTATATTTTCTGTGAAAATACTGTGGTAAAGCAATTGGATACTGTAAATCATATCATTTTTCCACTATCTTGAGCTTGGATAGTCCTTTTATCTTTGGATCTTTTCCTTTCCTGTTCCAGGTTCACTAGAAATAGCATGGGCCAGCAGTGCTACTATTTGAATTCTGGGCAGCTACTATCCTGTGCTGATATCAGCAACCCTGAACATTTAGCTGTAATGACGATTACTTAACATGCATTGAGCCCTGTCCATGGGCTAGACGTAGAGAGATTCAGGATGAAGCACTTATCTTAATGAGTCAGAATTTGGAGCACCTCAGCTTAATTCATTGTGAGCAGTTTTCGGAGAAAATGGAACAGAAAACTCTGTGGTGTTTTCTACCAGCCTGGTTATTTATAAGCCATCACAAGAAAACTAAGAAAGTGCTCACTTCCTTTCTCCCTCTAGGGAGAACTTCCTTCTCCAGAATTTTCTAGATTATCCCAGGAGCAATGCACTCTTCTTGTTGGGCAGGTGGATCTTGTAGCCCCTTTGTTTAAAATCAGCAGCAGCTTTGCATCTTTCCAGGACAAAATCCAAATTCCTAAACTGAGCACACAAAGCCCTTATCATGGCCTGGCTTCCCATTCTCAACTCACCCCTCCCATCTCAGATCCCCTACCCATCCCCTTTTGCAGTTCCTTGAATATCTCTCAGTTCCCTGAAAACCTGCTACCTTTCCATTGTATGACGTCTTCTTCTGTGTTATCTTAGCTCCTCACTGCTGTGCGCGTGTGACTGGTTCCTGCAATCTTTTAAGAGGCAGCTCAAAACTCACCTGTATTTGAAGGTCACCCTGATCCCTGGAGAGAGGTGGTGACTCTTCCTTACTTTTCATAATAAAAATAGCTCCACCTTGTTGGGTATTTCCCCTTCCTCTGCACTCCAAAAGAAGGACTTTTATTCCCATTTTATGGATGAAGAGATTGAGATTTGCAGAAACTAGCTGATTGAGATCTGAGGAGGTAGCAGAGCAGACATACAAGCAAGGGCTATGGGATTCGAGAACACGTGGACTTCAGTGCACCTTCTATTCTATTGTGACGCCCTCACATACTCACGGCACTATTTGTGGGGCTTCAGAACTCCAAGTTTACCTGTTTCAAGAGAGAGCTCTGGGCTGTGCAGGGCTCCACCCTGTCTCTCACAACCAAGCAAAACACCAGCATGACATGAAGTTGAATTCTCCTCCCAGCTCCCAAATTGCTGCCAAGGCCCCTTTTTCCACTCCTCCCATCCTAAGAATATTGCTTGACTCCTAGGGAAGCAGAACATTATGGGTTTTAGCGTCAGACAGACCTGGCCTGGAGTCTAGGCTCTGTCACTTCCCAGCATGTGAACTTGAGCACATTTTAGAACTCCTTCGAACCACAGGGTCTTCCTCATTTACAAAATGGGGAAGAGATTAGTACCTATCTCACAAGGAAAGCTGGTTGTCAGAATTAAATAAGATGATGCCTATAGCAATTAACCTACTTCCTGATAATAGTAAATGTTCACTTAATAAACATCATCCATAATTAGCAACATCTCATTTCTTAGCCTTGCAAATATCTGCTCATGCATTCATGGACAATTAAGGTATGAGCCGATTTGGGTTTTAATATAATTCTACTCAAGAAGGTTTTCTTTATAAATTATGGCTCCTGCAGTAATTTGACTCCCAAAATTAAAGGAATAAAGTATAATGGAAAAATATCCACCAATGTAACTGGAAATTTTCCTCAGTCTCCAACAAATGACACTGTTTAGGTGACTGCCCCTACACAATCTACCACTGGATTCACATAAGTAGATGAAGACAGATCTTGGCTAATATTTTCTTTTTATTGCCTTTCTTATAATAAGGACTACTTAAACTCCATGAGCATTGCTATGATGATTCAGGTTCCTTCTTACTAGACTACTAGGCAAAAGGTCAACTTGTCCTTTTTTGCTAATGTTGATGGAATGCTTTACCTTGTACATGGTTTTACACCTGTCCTTTCAATCTTCTTGACAACTGGAAAAAGCTACAATTATTTTCACCATTTCAGATTTGAGGAAATCGGAGTTTAGAGAGGTTAGTCACTTACCCAAGATGATACAGCTGAAACCGGGCAAGCAGGGAATGCAGCTTAAGCCTGTCTGACCTCAGAGCCAAAGCTCCTATTCATTATAGGATTTGAACGACTTTTAAAATGGACTTCAACAACTTTTGTATGTTCCCTTCTATTTTCAGACATCTGGGATACCCATCTCTCATAGTCAGTACTGAGTGTTGAATTTTTAACAACTGACTCTCCAGGAGAAAAATCAGTGCTTTCTTATTTTTGTGGTAGAAATAACTTGCACTTGATGGCCAAGTTTAAAACACCAGGATAGTATCAACCAGCTCACAAAATTCCTGAAAGTGTAGCCATCATCTCTCAGGAATAGGTTCAAATGGCACACACAGCTCCAGGACACCCCTGCCAACCATCAGAGTTGGAGAATAGTGATTTCCTAAGCACTTTACCCAACTGTCTTCTAGGTCAGTGATTCACAATCCTGGTGGAACATTTGCGTCACCAGAGAGCTAATGACAATCCGACGCCCTACCTCCAGAGATTCTGATTTCATTGACCTGGGGTATAGCCAGGTCAGCAGTAATTTTATTAAAACTCAAATCATTTGGAGGTACAACCAGGGTTGAGAAACACTGCTCTGGGGAGAAAATATCCTTCTTATCATTCATTCATAAAAGATGCAATGAAAATGTGGTATTCTATATCAAATCTATATTTCCTTCACCTTTTCTAACTTAAGTTTTATAGAGAAATTGACCAGCTATGCTTGTTTATAAGATTTTATTTAACCTAGTTTATTCAAGAAATGATTTCCAATGTATTTTCATCTAAACAGTGAGTGGCATGTAGCAGAAATGCAATGGAGTGTGGTCATTATTATTTTCATTGTTATTATACCTTGAATTTAGTGATCTCTTAACAAACTCTTATGATTCTCTCCTCCACTGATTTTATAACTTGCTCTTGGTTGAGACTCAAATAATTAATGCAATTATGTTTGTCCCCAGGACAAAATTTTCAACATCTCTCCCCAAACAGACCCAAAATCAGGGATCTTCCTTTCTCTCGAAACAACCTAGCTCCCCTACCAGATCAAAAATGTAAGTACCGTGGCTCTTCCTATTCTTCCTTTGCAAGCGTTAACATGTCTAGATGCAACCAATGTTATTTCACCTTATTTTCATTTTGAGAAAGAACATCAGCTACTAACACTTGTGAATTAGAGGAAAACAAAGAATAAAAATAAAGATGAGTAATTCTTATTTTGGATAAAAACTTAAAAAAAGAGTATTCCCTCCCTTCAGAAATGTTTGTGTTTGAACTCTAAAATCAAACCAGAAGTTTATTTTGCTTAACATCTTTAAGAAGGTACTTTCAAAATTCTTGATTTTTATTTCCTTACTGGATAAGACAAAGAGAAATGTGCTTCGCTTTTAAACTCATAGTGCACCTACTCCTAACAAAAGGAATGCTGTTCATCAAGATCATTTGATGTATTTATTTGGCATTCTTGATACATTTGATAGTGTTTTACACAAAAAAACCCACTAATATAAAATATTAATATATACTATGGGCCAGTGATCTTCAAATTTGAGTGTCTAAATATTACCTGGTATACCTACCATAAAGTAGATTACTAGGCATAACACCTATTGATTCTGAATTTATGTAGCCTTATACTGGACTTTAAGGCCAGTTATATTATTATTCCCATCATATAAATGGTAAGACCAAGTTCAGAAGAGTTACATGACTTCCCCAACAACACCCAGGTTGTAAATAGCAGAGCCAGGAGCAAAACTACAGGATCCTAAGTCAGTTCCCTTTCCTCACAAAAAAAGCAACACACTGGATTCTAATTTCCTTCCTTCTTTGTCTTCCTGCCCCACCCTGTCCTGTTTCTCTCTCACATGCCTGCTGTCTCACTCCGTCTCCCCCCACCTCACCCCCCCACAGGCCATTCATATCTTAATTGTCAGATTATTTAAGAACTGTCCTAACCATTTCAGACAAGTTCCTTAACCTTTTTGTATTTCACTTTCCAAACTGTGGCTATAACAAGGGGAGAGCCTGATAAAATGGTTGGAAGGACTAAATAAAATAACATATTTATGTACGTAAAACACTTGGCACATGTTTGCACAGAGCAAACAGGACAATATGTCCTCTTTCCCTCAGGCTACATTTTGCAGGAGACCAGTCAAGAGTTCTAGAACTCTTTAGGTAAAAACAATAAAGTATGTGGTCTTAGTACAACCTCATTTTTTTTGTAGATGAGGAACTAAGGAGTAGTGGAGTATTTTATTCAAAGTCACACAGAGTTAAGAAGCAGAAGACTAGAACCTGACAGGTCAGCTCTTCTGCCCTTCCTAATTTGTGTGAAATCCAAGTATTGGATCAGTCAGAGTTCCGGTTTTGTGTCCTTTTTAATTATTGCATCAAATTCAAACCTGAGCCCATCTTTAAGAAGAACTGTAGCCACAAAGACATCTGGTTAAGAAGTCAGTCTTGAATCCTGGTGGGGCTTGGAAAAGCCAAAGAGGTTTCCTTTGGCCAAGCCCAGAAGTTTGCTTTCACAATTAACTTTCAAGAGAGAAGCCAAAGATCTCTGACCAATTTAACTCGAGGAAAAAGAAATACAAGATCCCAGCAGCTCAGGAGGCTGGAAAGGAGGATCATGAGTTCAAAGCCAGCCTCAGCAAAAAGTGAGGCACTAAGCAACTCAGTGAGGCCGTGTCTCTAAATAAAATACAAAATAGGGCTGGGGATATGGCTCAGTGGTCAAGTGCCCCTGAGTTCAATTCCCGGCAACCCCATCCTCCTCACCCCCTCCCTCCCCCCCCCAAAAAAAAAAAAAGAAAGAAAAAGAAATACAAGGGCACACTGAGCTCTTCCTAAAAGTAGCCTCCCAGCTACTCAGGAGGCTGAGGCAGGTATATTGCAAGTTTGAGGCAACATTGGCAATTTAGCCAGAGTATTGTCTCAAAAAGTAAAAGAAACCTGAGACCCTTTAGAGGTTTGTTTAAAAGCACAGTACAAATGTCTTAGGGCTTGTTTAGAGCCTTGTGCTGACTTGACCATCCATAGCTGCCTCACCCTAAGGAAGAGTTCTGACAGGCACGCAGAGCCCAATCATGTTTTGATCAAACTTGGCAATCTTGTATTTGTGCATATTTGAAATCTCTGACTACATATGGTAAGCCTGAATAGATATGCATACCCAGCATTCCTCCACAGTCCAGCTCTGGCCAACATCTTCTTAGAAATGCCTCCACTCCTTAAGAAATAGCACACTCCCTTGTGAGCCCAGGAGGAAGCAGTTCTTGACCATTTCTTTCTGTTTTTTTCTCTGCAGTTCTATCTGGAGAACCACTAAGAACAAACCGAGTGCTTCCTGCGATTCCAAGTCAAAGGGGACACAGCACACCACTTGGAGAAAGCGATTGCCCTGCCAATACCACCAACACTCCCAACTAACTGGGGGGCCCTGACTGCAGGAACACAGATAGCATATATTTTCAACTCCCAAAGGACGAGATTACTCTAGTTTGTAAGAACAAAGACTAATTTAGTGAACTGCACTCTATAAGCCATTCACAGTTTTTTTTATAACTCAGAATTCCTTATTCCAAATAAAGACAGTTCCTAAATAAGCACTTAGAATCTTTGAGTGTGCATATATTTAAGTCTGTAAGTTTCTGTGACCTCTACTTGCCAAATTTTTAAAAATGTGTTATTAGTAGGGAAACTTAGCTGTGTTTGATTTGCTTTGTGACATGTTTGCTGTTATGTCTGCTGAATGATTTCATGTGTTTTTGTTTTTTAATGCTTTGCTAAATAAAAAAACAAAAAAGATATCCCAGACTTTTCTTCGCATTTATTAAATGACAAAACATAATGAAAATTTAAGTAATAAATTCCCATAAGCATCACAGTCTATGACTTTTAAATGTATGATCTTCTGCAAAATATTTTCTAATATTGTCAGTTCCTGGCTGCAGCCCAAATCACTTGACATTGTCTGTGTCCCATCTTTGTTATTTGATGATTTCCACCTACTGTTTTGTTCAGATATGATTGATTATTCCAAAAGTAGAAGGTCATGTGAGTTGGCAAAGTGTACATCCTGGCCTACCATAATTGAATAGGCATTTCTCACACATTCCTCAAATACTCTACATAATTAATAGTTCTTTTTTTCTGTTTCAAAATAATGGTTTCTGCCTACTCAAGGCCTTCTCAAATCTATGACTTAGTAAGGTTTTGAAAGACTACTTCTAACTGCAGACCTCTTTACTAAGATGTTTATGTGCTGTTTGGATTTATTTTGGCTAGAGTCCTGTATAAAGTTCAAGGCTTAGCCACATAAGATGATGAATACTCCCTGTAATTTCTGAGCTTGCATGTTATTTTGTAAATATCTCAACTATAGGATTTACTACTTTATATTAGTATTATTCTTTTAAAAAGAACAGACTCTCCCATTAGCTACATAGAAGCTCCTTTAGGGCCAAATTGCAGTTCTTTGATTTTGCCCTTCTAGAAATTTGTGCCGAGCCTGGCACAAAGTAAACACTGGGTCATTTAATATTTATCAGGAAGGAACAGAAGTAGACAGGGAGTTGGCAAGAACAGGAATTGTAGAAAGTGATAATGAAGAAGTCACAATCCCATTTTGACAATGGTAGTTGTCTTAATCAGACGTTTTTAACTTAAAGTCTATGGATCAACCTCCAAGCTGTGCCACAGCTAGAAAGAAGGAAAATTCTGGTACAAATAGAAGAACTCTCAGGACTCAGATTCTGAAGGGTTTTCTTTTTTGTTGTCTTGTTTGTGGGTTGTGTTTTTCTTTGAAGAAGAATGCTTTGTTCGATGTGCCACCAGGCTACTTCTGAACCCATGTCCATGAGTTAGACATCTTGTCAAATACTACCTATAGGCTAGCTTCTGCTTCAATAATAAACAACCCCAAAAATCTCATTGGCTGACACAATTTGTTTCTCATCCACAATACATGTCCCACGCCAGCTTGCAGAGTTGGATTGATATAGATTCCTTATTGCCATGTGCTTCCTTGGTGACCAAGGCAGAGGAAATGAGACATGTGTCTCATAATTTCCTTTAGCATTTCATTAGCCAAATCAAATCATGTGGGCATGACTAACTTCAAAGAGGGAGGGAAAGGAGTACAGAAATGTAATCCTTGCATGTGTCTGGAAAGGAGAAAATTAGAATATTTATGAATTATCAAAAGAGGACTGCACTAACCAAAACTCAGGTCCTAAGTGATCATTTAAGGACACTGGTATGATCCTCCTCTAAGTAAATAATTAAAGAGGTCAAAGTAATTTAAAAAACAAAATGCATATTGCTATGGGAAAAGCCACTATCCCCTAATGTCTTCACTTCTTTATATACACATACACACAAAGAATCTTCTGATGTCAGGACTTTCTTTCCAATTTAGTTTAGGAATTGTTTTTAGCTATGAAGAAATAAAATGCTGCTCACTTCCACCTCTTTCAATAGAGCAGCTGTCCTTTCCCCTTCAGCTAAAGTTGCTTACTGGGCAGATTCATCCTTGGCTAATATTTTACTGACCAAATCAGAATATTAACTACTAGAGTTTGGATCTAAAATATCTCCCAAAGCCCATGTGTTCAAGTCCCCAGCCTGATGTTATTGGAGAAGGTGAAATATTTAAGAGGTGGGACCAAATGTAGGCTTTTCTATTATTTTGGGCATACCCTTGAAGGGGACAGTGGGACTCTGGCCCCTTCCACTCTCTCCTTTTTTTAAATTCTGGCCATGAGGTAAGTAGGTTGTTCCACCTTGTGCTCCTGCACTATGTGCTGCTTCACCAAAAATCCAGATTCAATGGGGCCAACTAGTCATGGACTAAAACCTCCAGAACTCTGAGTCAAAAATAACCCTTTTCTCTCTGTAGATTATCTCATGTATTTTGTTACAGTGATGGAAAGCTAACTAACACATTGAGCATTCTCTAACTAGTACCTGACTTTTAAAAATTTCAGGCAACCTTTTCTTCTCAAATGACTTTTCCTTCTTTTATCACTTATATTTGCCTTCATTGCAAAGAATATATTATTCATTTACACATGTAAAAATCATAACTCTGCATATATTATTTCATTTGAATCATTACAACAACAAGAGGCCCTGTCACCAGACAATTCAAGGCAGAAAAAGAAATTAAGTGAATTTCCCCAAGTCATCCAGCTAATAAATGGAAGAGAAGGGCTTTGAATTAAAGTTTCTTTAGTTTCATCACCCACACACAGAATACCCAAACCATTGTTTTCTGGTTCCAGAAAATTCATTCTCATTTCATAGAATGACATACTTTGGGCAAAAACTCCTTTCTGATTTGTACAGTAGAGCAGAGCTGCTGTTGTGATTTGAGGAAAATGCCTACCAACTCAGTACTTTGTGCTAAACCATATAGGGTTGTTGGTTTTTTCCCATTTTTTTTAGTTTCCTTTGGTAATCACCTGGTTTAACACAGGTATTATTTCTTCCAGTAAACACTTGATCCGATATTCTCATTTTCCTGGAATTTAGCCAGTACAAATAGATTTATATAACTCTGATTTATTATCCTTTCCAACTTTACCAGAGCATATAGCTTGACATTCCATATGATTTTAGAAAACTCTACCAAGTGACTGATTACAAAAATAGTGACTTCCTGAAATACAAACATAACCATTAATTTTGCTTTTGCCTCTACCTTTAGAAATTTATCAGTGCACACCTCTAAGCAAATGCTACCTTGCCCTTGAAATGTACTCTTTTGAAAACAACCTTTGGAATTCACCAAAGGACTAAATGGGATAGCTTAGAATAAGCATATTTGACCTTAGCATAACACCCAAGTCAACAACCAAATAATAAAGGAGTATGATAATGTTATGGGCCAGGCTAATGGGCAATGACCAAGCAGACTCCATTTTGCCCTCAGACTCCACATCATTAAGAAATGCTTCTCCCATGGAAAGCCCCGCCTCTATACCCATCAATAGTTGCTTAGCATAGCATGTTTGGCAACACAAAATGGCAATTCTTATACAATGTAAAAGTGTTCTCTCTTTGGTTCCCATTTTTCTTGGACAATGTATCCTGTCAGAGACTGATTGTCTAGATGTTAGTAACCATTCTTTAACTTGTGCTCAACTAGGGACATTTTTGCCCACTCCCTTTTCTGCTTATGATTTTAGATCTCATGATGTGTGTTTATGGTTTTGAATGATAGCAACAGCCACTTATGCTTTAATATGGTTTTGGACTATAAAAGGTGTGCTTAAACCCCAGAAGGGGATTGGAGGGTATAAACTTCAGCCTACCCCTTGGCCCACCAGCTGGTGGATCCAGACTGCTAACTGGTGCATAAAGTTTCCATCTCCTACTTTAAGATGGACTAGTGATTTATTGCAATCTCACCTTAACAATAACAATTCTCACATGTAGTAGTTAGGCCTTATCATTGTCTCCCTGGGGAAAATTACATTTTTAAATGAAGAAATTCTATCAGAATCACATATTTCCTAGACATTGACATAGAAATGTCAATACATGTGGATTAAAACTATTAATAAATGATAAGTTCATATCAAAACTATAGCCTTTCAAAGAAAATGCTTTCAATTCTGACTTCTATTTTCTCCCACCTCTTGTTTTGGGGGTTTGCTGAGTGAGTTTTCAGCTACCATTTTACACTAGCAAAACCGTCACTAGCGGGATAAGAGTAGTTATCATGTTGATAAATGTAAAACAGGAAATAACTTGTTAATCATTAAATCCCTACTAAAAAGAAAAAATAAATCGTACTAGGGATTGAGCCCAGGGGAGTTTTACCACTGAGCTACATCACAGTGCTTTTGTGGTTTTTAATTTTGAGAAAGGTCCCACTAAGTTGTTTAGGTCCTCACTAAGTTGCTAAGGCTGACCTTGATCTTGAAATCCCCCTACCTCAGCCTCCCAAGCTGCTAGGATTATAGACATGAACCACCATGCCCAGCAAAAAAAAAAAAAAAAAAAATTATTAATGGCAAATGGTAAAACACCTTGCAATTTCTAGTAAGACCAATGAAAGCAAAAGTCCCTTTAGGAGGATCAGGTAGAATCTAAGTGGTTGACAGTAAAGATAGGAAGCTGAAGTTTTTGGAGACTGAGGTCTGCTGTAAAATGAGAAGGTGGGGTGGAAGACAGAGCAGAAATCCAAGAACTGAACCCAGATATAAACAGATGGCCATGAGCAACATCTCTGCTGCTCCAAAAGTGAACCTGGGCCAGAGACATAACAGTGATTGATATAGAAGGAGGAAGGAAATTATTTCCATTGCTTCTATGCATGTGACATAAAAGTACTTCCAAAAGCTATTAAGAGAAGCTACTTAGACACTGATAATAAGAAAGACAGGTTATGAGAAAACAAAACCACATCTTAGAGCCCAGAAAATTTTCCTCTGCAATGAGCAAGCCAAGGCCCAGCCTCAGCCTCAGAAAAAGGAGCTCTATTTCTCTTGACAAACACCTCAGACATTGCTCATAGAGCTCTTGGAAGATTCCAACTGCACCTTCTATTTACTTCACTAGGACTAGATTTAATCAGGTCCTACCTATAAGAAAGATACTGGGCTACAAGTATTAATGTTCCTTCATCAGATTAAAAAGGAAGCTCAAGACCTTAAAAATGGCCAGGTGCAGTGGCCCACACCTGTAATCCCAGTGGGAGGCTGAAGGAACTTTGGATAGGGCAAAGGGGGGGAGGGTAAGGAGGAGTATGGGGATAAAAAAAGATGGTGGAATGAGATGGACCCTAGGTACATATATGATATCATGAATGTTGTGACTCTACTTTGTGTACAGAGACATGAAACTATCATGCTCTATTTGTATACTATGAATCAAAATGCATTCTGCTGTCATATATAACTAGAACAAATAAATAAATTTTTAAAAGAAATTAAAACAAAAAAAGAAAGAGGTGATGGGAGGGGAGGGGAGGGGAGGGGGGAATAGGAAGGGCAGCACAATACAATAGACACTAGTATGGCCCTGTGTATAAATGTAGCTGTATAATCAATGTGATCCTGCAATCTGTACACATGGAAAAATAGGATTACGTACCCCATTTGAATCAAATGTATGATATGTCAGGATCATTGTAATGTTTTGAGCAACTAATAAAAAATTTTTTGAAAAAAGAAATTAAACCAAAAAAGGATCACAAGTTTAAAGCCAGCCTCAGCAAAAGCAAGGCACTAAGCAACTCAGTGAGATGCTGTCTCTAAATAAAATACAAAAAAGGGCTGGGGATGTGGCTTAGTATTTAAGTGCCCCTGAGTTCAATTCCCAGTACAAAAAAAAAAAAAAAAAAAAAAAAAAAAAACCTAAAAATGGACTTTAGGTGGATTACTGCTGGGTCAAACACTAACTACATTTGAAAATTCTTCTTCAAGCTGCTAAACTAAATGAGAAAAGCAGAGTTTCTGGAAGTATGTAAGGGAATAACAATAAGTGGAGGTGAAGTCAACCAGCCTAAGATTCTACAATTAGAGAGAAGCCACTAGAGGAACTTTCTCAAACATACATGAAAAATGAATACAGGAAAAAGTAAATACCAAGGCAATGCTTTTACATGTCCAATGGCTCATTCTAGGATATCTATACCAATGTTCTCTGAACAAGTGATTTAGGGGCAGCAGGGGTGTAGAAGAATAAAAACTTGAAAAGATATAAGGAACCAGGTGAGGTGGCACATACCTGTAATCCCAGCAATTCATAAGGCTGAGGCAGGAGGATGATGGCAAGTTCAAGGCCAGTCTCAGCAATTTAGCAAGACCCTGTCTCAAAATAAAAAACATAACAGACTAGGGATGTAGCTCAGTGGTAAACCATCCCTGAGTTCAATACCCAGTACATAAACAAAAAGACACAAGGAATCACCTCTCCCTAGAATCTTTACCTATTCAGTCTTCACAGTCCGGGTTGGGTGAACCTGTCCTTGTAAGCACCACCTCCCCTTTGCCACAGTCAACCAAGGATGAAGATTGGAAACGTCCTAATACCCTTTGCATTATTAGATTTTATTGTGTGGGGTGTATTGGAGCCAGCTCCCAACAGCTTGCAAGAGTTCATTGTTAAATGCAATATTCAGGAATTTTATGAACTTTTTAAATCATTAGTAAATTGAAATCAGCCATGTTGGGAATATTTGCACCATGGAAATCCTCAGGGTTTTTTTTAAAAAATTTATATCCTGCACATCACTGGTTGAAACTTTTTTTTTAAAAAAAATTGAATTATAAACATTTTAAATTAAATACTATATTTTAAAAGATATTCCTTTGATAACACTGATAGTACAGAATCTGTTCTTAAAGGGTGATCATGACACGCCTAGGTTTTACCATATTAGATTGCAATATTTCTTGGAATACGATTTAATCCTATGATTAATAAAACCCATATAATATATGCATGTATGATTCAGCGCTGCACCCAGAATGGGATTTCCCCTAAGACCTTACCATGAGCCAAACGTGCCTTAATGAGTATTCACCAGGACAGCCTTTAGCCCTGGAATCCTGCAGGCCTAGGAACAGCTGCAGCTCAGGTTACTCTGTTTTCCTGTGGGCTTCAAGTCTGATCTCCTTACCACCCCACACCCTGTTCACATGCAGGAAATGAAGGTGTGCCCCCTCAACCCCCCCGCCCCTTCAGCTCTCCTTGTAGCCAAGAAATAAACACCAAAGCAGCAAAGGAGTCAAAGTCAAGCAGGAAATGGAAGCGACAGTGTCACAGTGTCTCTCCTGGTGCCAGCTCTTCCAGAATTAAGGGGATTTGCTGTAGTTTAGAAATTGTCTGAGTATGTGTCCCCCCAGGGGCCCATGTGTTCAAATTCAATCCCCTTTGGGAGGTATTAAGAGGGTGGAAATTTAAACAGACTATGGTATTTTCAGGTAGGGCCTTTGAGAGGCGATTAGAACCAGAGAAGGTCCTGAGGGCAGAGGCCCCAGATTGAATACTGGGGTTTCATAAGAGGAAGAGAAACCTGAGAAGACAGACGCACATGTACGCATGTATACACGCAGGCACACGCACACAGGCACCTGTATTTCCTGTCTCCTGCCACGTATCACTCTGTGCTGTCCCAGACTCTGCCAACAAGAAGGCCATCACCAGATGTGGCTCCTCTACCTTGAACTTCTAAAGTTATGAGCCAAAATCAACTTCTTTTTATTTAAAATTTTCCTGGTCTGTTGGATTGTGTGTAATTGGCAATGGAAAATGGACTAAAGTAGATTCTACAGCCAGGCAAAATGCACATATTCTTTTGTGCAGAAATGGATATATATATATGGATCTGAATTAACTTAGCTAATTGCATAACCAATTAGTATTTGTTAATAAAGAGAAAAGTTAGTTTAAGTTGCATGGCCCCAAAACTCAGACCTCCCTAAATAGAAGGAAGGCCTCTTAGGCATTCAGTCGTAAGGTCAAGATCTTGAAATTATCTCTTTTTATGCTGCCTATGTTCTGGACTTGGCTTAGCTGGTTCAGGACAAACAAGATGATTGTAGTACATTTGTGCATTATTCATTATTTCAACAAATATTTATTGCTTGCACTGTGGTAGATGCTGCAGGAAAAAAAACATAAACTAGAAAGGATATAACCAATTTATGAGTTTAAGTTATGTGGGTTTTCTTAAGTGTTTTAAAGAAAAAAGTTACTAAGCCATATAGTCTCTGTTTGGGTTCTTTATTTATTATGTAAGGCCAATAGATTACCTTTTAATAAAACCAAATATTAAGTCTCAAAATTGTTTTTCTGCTTTTATTCTTCCACTTGTAGTTATGGAGTCTACCAGAGTCACAGTTTCAGAGCCTTAATACAAAAGACTCTAGAATAAATTTTGATAATTCAAAATGTTAACATCGTAACTCCTCAAGATTCTGAAAGCTCAGAGACAGGGCCTTTTTTTTTTTTTTCCCCTTGGTACTGAGGATTGAACTCAGGGGCACTTGACCACTGAGTCACATCCCCAGCCCTATTTTATTTAGAGACAGGATCTCACTGAGTTTCTTAGGGCCTCGCTTTTGCTGAGGCTGGCTTGAACTTGTGATCCTCCTGCCTCAGCCTCCTGAGCTGCTGGGATTATAGGTATAAAGAGTCTTTTTGTAGCTGATTCATGGTCAGAATGTGAGGAAAACTGCACTGGTTCCTATAAATGGTCACCATACTGTGTAAGAGGAACCTTAGCATAATGACAAAGCTGCCACCATCTCATAAGTGTTGGCATCACTGAC
Source organism: Urocitellus parryii (assembly GCF_045843805.1). NCBI lineage: Eukaryota > Metazoa > Chordata > Mammalia > Rodentia > Sciuridae > Urocitellus > Urocitellus parryii. The sequence goes on along the minus strand of NC_135531.1, from coordinate 43,691,731 downwards.
TTTTCTTTCTCAAAATGATGCCCAGATTACTAAACCTCATTTCTTCATCAGCTGATTGATAGGAAGGGAAAGCCTGCTGGCAAGACTGTAGGAAGTGGGGAAGAGAGTGGGCACGTTGAGAGTCCTTTCACTAGTAGGTCCCTCACCTGGCCAAAGCTCTTTGACATCAAACCAACATGGATTAATTCTTCAGGGTAAAGGATCACCAGGATCAGAATCCAGCAACTTTCCCTGATGGTAATGACCCCAGAAGAAAGTACAGCAGTATTCACGATCTTCCCGGGCTCAGCACTTTAATGGATTATCTATTACTTCAACTTTCTTCACACAAACCTTTTAACACAATTGCTTTCAAGAGGCAAAACAAACTGATTTTCCTGTTCCTATTTTTCTTAACCACTCATGCATCCTGTGGGTGTGCTCATGAACTCTAGAAGGTGGAGAAGGAAGGAAAGAGGAAGACCTGTCAGCTCTCCATGAAGCCCCTGCATGTTGGAGAATTGGCTGTGTGCAGCATGAGCCCAAATGTATGTGGATACAAAGACACAGAGCATCACGTAAAAGAAGACATTTCTTACTGTGATTTTAATATGAGGCTGGGTTTCATGAAAAAAGCACAGAGAAAAACATAAACAAGCCTCTTAAGCGTGTTTTATCTTCAACATTTGCAGCTTAACTTTACAGACCACTTTAAAATCAAAATTAATAGAGTTATACTTTGCTCATGATTGTTTTTGTTACTTTAAGATTTCACCCACATGAACATATGAGTAATTGCCTTTATTTGATTACACTTAAGCTGAAAAATGTGTTTCCTTGAAAATTTTTCAAAAGAAAAATGAATAATAAGTTGGAAGAAGAATTGCCATTCAGATCCTGAAGACTTACATTCTTATAAAATATGCTAGCCCTTCCAACATCGCTAATGTCCTTTTTGATGCAAAGAAAAATAATTGATAATGATAATGATGACTTTAATCCTTTACTTTAAAATACCATAAAAAGTAGGGTGGTGAACATCAGGAGAAACAATGTAAGCAAACTTTAATAAATCTGTTCCTTTGCTCTCATCCATCAGTTCCCATCTTTTGCTAACTTCCTTTTTCCAAGTAAAGATTGATTAAGCAAACAGTTGTGAATACCTACTATGTGCACTGGTCTCGGTGAGAGAGTGACAGTTATTAATAAAACAAGATGACTACTTTCATAAAGCTCCTGTCACGAGCCAATTAAAATTCTCTAGATTTTGTGTACAGATAAGAATTACAAAAACTGTTCATTATCTCAGGTTCTATTTTTCACTTTGTTCCACTGAGATCCCAGAGATTCCATCAAACCTGATTCCCAGTTACTAGGATTGCTGCTGCTAATGGCTCTGATTCCCCTGGGTTGTATTTCCTGTGAAAATGATAGAGAGTAAGGGAAGAAACAGAAAATCAGAAGGGAACACTCCACTTAATTCAGAGAGATTCTTTAAATGTGCATTGAGGCAAGATTTCATTAAGAGGATGTTTCTGGGGGCATTTGATATAGGAAGGAAATGGAGGCCACAGAGTAGGGCCTAAATAAAAAGGGACTTTTATAGCCAGAGAGTACATAATGGAGAAGAGAGAAATAAAAACCAGGAATGGAAACAGACATCCAAACTTGCGGGAAAGAGGAAAGTAGGAAAGAAAAGGAAAAGCAGATGAAGAGAGATCAGTGGAGGGCCCTGAACACTAGAAAATAGTGTTTTTAGATGAAGATGTCAATAAAGAAAAGGAGTAACAATAGCTATTATTACACAAAATGTTAACTGGGGCCATTGGTTTGGCCTGAGCTCCTGCACTAGGCCCAACAGACCAAACCAAAATGGAGCACTTTTGCTAATCATCTATGCTACCAAGCCCAAATTTAAGTTGTCTACCTTCAAAGAAATCAGAAAAGAAAGAGAGGTGACAGCCAAATTTCCAAGTGAGCCAGTTGAGGTTGCTTTTAAAGACCTTTGCAAGGAAATTAACTCTGCAACAACAAATCTGTTTTTGTTTTGAGCTTCTGCTTTCCTCAGCCCTGTTTGTCAATAAAACTAACCTTCTCTGCTTGGCTCTTGGGAACAGCTATTCTATGTTATGGAAGAAGTATGTTACCCTATTCTAGAACCACCAATAAGATCCTTTACCTAAATTTGAGTAAATTTTCTCTTTTGACAGAGCAAATGTTTTCCTGTGTCAGACCTGGGCTAGGCACTTCACATTCATTAATAAGAACTAATATTTCTTAGGTATTTAAAATGTGCAGCCACAGTTCCGAGTTCAGTACTTACCCCTGTCATCAGTAAACACCATACTGTACCCAATTTATTGTGTAAATTGTACAGTGTAAGAATCACACAGTTACAAAGTAGTGGGGCCAGGATTTTAGCCCAAGAAGTCTGGCTCTGACCCTGGCCACTTAATTCCCTGCACACACTGATTCTTCCCCCAGAAAGGTTTGCTGCTGCGGACAAGGCTGGTGCTCACTAGAGCTGTTGCTTTTCTTCTTCCTGGGGCAAGTGCCACCCCTAGCCCCTTGCAGGGAGGTGAGGCGTGGGCTGATTCTGTATGTGACTGTCTGTGCTGTGCCTATCTTGCCTAAAGCCCCTGGCAGGGTCCTTTATATGCTTTCTATTCTCTTGCCAGAATCAGATACAGAGGACCCAAGAAAGGATTCTAGTGTCCTTGAAGATGGCAAAAATACTAGACAGAAGCTGTCTCAATCCAGTTGCCACGCACCTAATTGGACTTTAATAGTTTGGGGGAATAACCTGTCAAGTATTAAAACACTGAAACTTTGGAATTATTACAATAATTATTATTTACACTGCTTCCCTGATTAATACAATGGACAAGGTCAAAAATGACTATTAAAAAGCTATTCTTATCAGCATAATTTAAAGGAAAAATATGAGGAATAAGAGTCATCTGTAAATGTTGAGGAGGCTCTCAGCATATATAAAAGAATGATTATTGGCCTTGCCTCCTTCAGAACTTGGTGATAAGCAACCTAGGCTAATGAGGAAGTTGCACACTCTGGAAGGCTAAGGAGACATTTAGCTCAGAGTTGACACAAAGGTGAGTCTCCTAAAACAGTCCGTCTGAAACTGAGCTGGGGATCCCTCAGACTGAAGCAGACATCTTTGTGTTGAATCCTTATTCTCCTTATCCTCCTCGTTACAAAGAGGTTGATGAAAGTCTGGGCTCCTGGGTTCAAGCCACGTACATTTCTCAAGAGATTTCTCAATCCCAAATTCCACACCCCCCTCATTGCCTTCAGTGTCTGTATAAATATCCAAGACCCTGACATACTCATAGCTCCAGACAGTTGTCTCTCAACTTTGATTTTTGAACCACTCAATTACACCTGCTATTGGGGCCCATGATCATCAGGGGCATATAACAGAAGAGGTATGGGATTGAGATAAATAAGTATCTTCAGTGCTTCATCAACCATGAAATGCTTGCCAGATACTCCTCTCTCCCCATCAATATCAACATAGGAGAAGGGTACAGAGAAAGACCCACCATGATTTTAGAAGGAATCTAAGGAGCAAGCTGCAAGAGTGCATAATTCCTTGGGCCCAAACAGGAGTCAGTATTATCTTGAAATGAATCTTGCCAAAGACAACTCCTGAGAGCAGAGAAAGGGGCCCACAAAATCACCATAATTCACAGGATAATTGACAAGTGAGTGGTAAGGGAGAGGTGATTTATGATGTCAATTGGAGAGCTCAGAAGGAGAAAGAAAAGGGGAAATAAAGGAGATGAATGGAATATGGCCATTGTCTCCTTCTCTGCTCTCCTGCCTAGATCCTTGATAGATCATTCTGGATTTTCCTCTGTCATGAGGGGTGAGAAGAAAAAACCAGGGATGCAAAGCCAAGCCTATATGAAACGACCAATGTTCTAGAAGCCTGCTGACCTAAATTTCAGGACAAGAAAGGACCCAAATGTTCTCTGAAGGTGATCTTGTCTAAAACAAGGACAATCTTTAAATTCTTAGTGTTGAGCCTCCCAGGCTTGGCTCCTGATCAAGCACTGCGGTTCTTTAGGCTGGCAGGTCCTCCACTGAAGAAGGAGAAGGAGATATCATCCTTTTCCTGCAGAAGCAATGAGCCAACTAATAGTATCCTGAGTGCCTAACCAGCACCTGAGGTCCTTGACTTTGTTTTGAGACAGTCTAATGTATGCCCCTAAAAGTATGATTTATTTTACTATCTTCTGAGTAGTTGTCAATACCATTAAGTCATATAATTTTGAAACTTCCTTTACTTCATTTATAAAATGAATATATTGGACTAGAATATCTCTAAATATTCTAGCAGCTGTCAAAGTCTTTGTGCACACGTGTGTGTGTGTGTGTGTGTGTGTGTGGCAGATGCACTTGGCACATACACATAAAAGGAGGCCATAAAGTATCAAGTTGTGTGAGTTTTTAAATAAACATTCCAAAATGTATACACAACCCATTTTTTGAAGAAGTTAATCTCAACAGAATGTGAATATGAAAGCAATTTTAATCTTTCTCATCCCTTTATAATAAGCTGACTCTGTGGACCATTTTTCCAGGCTGAAGATAAAATCTCAGGCAAGTCCTATAATTTTCCAGGTCCCAGAACATTCTGTCATTTTTAAAGTTCAGAGAAGCCAGGTATGGTGGCATATGCCAGTAATCCTAGAGACTCAAGAGGCTGAGGCAGGAGGATCACAAGTTCAAGGCCAGCAAGGACAACTTAAGATCCTGTCTCAAAAAAAATAAAAAAATTAAAAGGGCTGGGGATGTAGCTCAGTGGCAGAGAGTCCCAGGGTACTGGGTTCTCTAGTACCCCCATCCCCACATACCCATACACAAAGCTCAGAGAATTTTGGAACTAGGGTAGAGCACTCGCCTAACATGCATAAGGCCCTGGGTTTAATACCCAGCACACACACACACACACACACACACACACCACCACCACCACCACCACCAAAAAATAAAAATAAAAGAGAGAGAGAGAGAGAGAGAGAGAGACAGAGAGAGAGACAGAGAGAGAGACAGAGAGAGAGACAGAGACAGAGAGAAGAGAAGAGAAGAGAAGAGAAGAGAAGAGAAGAGAAGAGAAGAGAAGAGAAGAGAGGAGAGGAGAGGAGAGGAGAGGAGAGGAGAAGAGAAGAGAAGAGAAGAGAAGAAGAGAAAAGAAAAGAAAAAATCCCATCAGTTTAATATCAAAACTTCAACCTTATTTTCATCTGCGTTTCTAGCAAGTGTCTGTTTCATGCTTGGAGCCTGCAGAGTGTGCTGACTCCTTCTCTCCTCCTTTGTCAACCTCCTTTCCAACTTCTTAGCCAATGCTTTAGACCTCCTAGGGTCACCCAGGGAGAGGGGAGGAGTGGGGAGAAGGCAGCACAGCTGTCTCTGTCTCTGATGGTGCTATTTCTCCCCTGCTGGGAACAATTTCTCTGGCTGGCAGCTTTGGTTTCTCACCAACCCCTAGATTCCAACTGCTCACTCTTTGGTTGGGGCCCTTTCTGTGTCTAGAAGGTTCTCTTGGGCAATATCCATTTCAAGATGACATGGGTTCCTTTTGGGGACTAAAAGGATATGACTCTTGCAGCTTGCTCCCAAGACACTCCCTTCACTTATGGGTGGGTCTCTCTCTGAAACTGTTCCTTGGTGCTTGACATGGGGCGAGCACTCTCCTCTGTAGCCTTCTTATGGAGAATATGGAAGAATGGCCACAGCTCTCTAACTTCTCCAGCACATTCTGTTCATCTGCAAACTTCTCCAACTTCCCCTCCTCACAACTAGTCCAGAAGAGATGATGGGCTAATTCTGTTACAGTCAGTTCACACCTATTAAAATGTCTTGCTTAAAGTCTCTAGAACCTCAGTTTAGGATGAGGGGACATTTGATATCTATTCTTTGGTTCTAGACCAAATTCATGAACTACTGAGCATCTGAGGCCTGGATGAATTAAAATTCCTGACAGGTCATTTCTCTTCAGTTATAACTAGTATTTCACATAAAACAACTCTCTCGTTCAAACTCTATTTAAGAAACACTTATGTATTTGGATTTTACTCCCATTCAAATATTTACAGGAAAAAAAAATAAGTTTGATGATCCAATTCTGAGTTTATCTGATTTCACCAAATGAGTTTTTCAGTTTTAGAAGAAAAAGTAACTAAGATCTAATAAAATAAAATGAAATAAAAATAATATTTTGACTTGGCTCAGGAAATTAATTCTGTTTATTCAGCTTTCAGTTCATAATTCAGTTCAGATTCTCACTATAGCCCTGACCTTATTGACTTCTTTCCTTCTCAGCCTGAATGGTGGTTTAAGGAAGCATTAAATGGTACAATTTCCTCTCTGTGAAGATGGAAATGGAACAACTTAATCCAGGGAACCCTGTTTTCCTGCTAGTTTTCTGCAAAACGTTCTGTAACAAGTATGGACAAGGGGATCTCAGATGGCAATTGCAAAAGTCAGATATGTATGATACAATATTATTTATAGCCTCTTCTAGATAGTCACAAAATATCAGATATGTAAACATGTTTGCTCCAGGAAACCGTTGAAAGTTCCACTAACTCACAAATAATGACTTCACTGTGCCTCACAATGACCTCCTTTCACCCAGTACATATTAGCAATTGCATTCCTAAAAGCTAACCAAAAGTCCACTTATTAGTTTATTGTTCATTTACTAGAGATGCGAAGCAAATGGTCCTGCTTACCAAATTTAAATACAATCTTAAGCACATTGTTAAACACTGTTGGTTTTTTTGTTGTTGTTGTTTTGTTTTTTTGTTTTTTGGCTTTAACATTTGCAGACACTGAATGATCAGCTGGCTACATATGGTCAACATATATCAAGGATAACCAGGAAATCTACATCTTTGAGGTCAATGTTGCTCAATGTTAGAGATTAGTCCTTGGGGGATTTTTATACAACAAGCCCTAGAGTGGTGATTTCACTTTTTTTTTAAAGAGAGAGAGAGAGAGAGAGAGAGAGAGAGAGAGAGAATTTTTAATATTTATTAGTTTTTCAGCAGACACAACATCTTTGTATGTGGTGCTGAGGATTGAACCCGGGCCGCACACATGCCAGGCGCTTGAACCACATCCCCAGCCCCTGATTTCTCTTTTTAATCACCACTGAAATAAAAGGTTAAAAAAAATTAAAAGTGACTTTATTTAAATATCATTTCAATGGAAAAATGAGGAAGTGGTTTTGGCTTCTTTCCCTCCCCTTATAAAATAGTATGACCCACAGTAAGTTCTCCATGAACATCATTCCCAATGACAAAAGAAGCATGATGACAATTTCAACATTCTCAGGACAGGACATGTCATTGAACCACTTCTGCCCACAACCATTGGTTGGAATCACAGTTACTCATTCAGTAACTATTTGTGCCAGCATTGTGCAAGGTATTAAAAGTGATACAGTCTACTCAACTGGGTCCTGACCCTGAGAGGCATATGTGTGGTAAGATGTTTGGTGGCGGTGCTATTGGCTCTGAGAGCTCTTAAATATCAGGAGAGGTTTTAAGGGTTTCACATTTTTAACCTAGAATCTAAGATATGTTTGAGTTATCTAGAAAGAAAAGAGAAATTTTTCAGGAACTTTACATACAAAGACTGGAAAATGGGAAGGAGTGTTTAGAAGAGTGCAATTGCTCAGTACAGGAACAGATTGAGGGTGAGGGTGATGGAAAAAAAAGAGAGGAACAAAAGCAAGAAAAGAACAAAGACAGAGATCCCTGAAGGCCATGTTGTGAAATGTAGACTGTGCTAAGGATTACTGTCCAGCAAAGGGTTTGTGTAAATAAGGGGTGGGTGACGTGCTCAGATGAGAATGTTTAAGAACACGGCTGCTGTATGAAGAATGGAAGGAAGGAAGCAAAAACGGACTCAGGAAGACTAGTTAGGAAGTTCTTGCATTAACTAGGAGAGAGAGAGAATTACTTAAAACAACCCAGAAGTCAATGGATTTGGAGGTATTCAAAAGATAAAATTTAATGGGTCTTGGCAATTGACTGGACATGGGGAAAGTCACAGGAGAACTCAAGAATGATGTCAGAACACTGATTTCAGCAACTAGAGATATGATATCACCATCAACAGAGAAAGGGACAACAGCTGGGGAGTAGGCCTAGGGAGGGAAATGGTGAGCTTGAGTTAGGATGTGCCCATTCTGAAGTGCTGGTGAGATTTTGGTGTGGCAGTTTCCTTAAACTATGGAATTTTCTATGGATTCTACAATATAATTTTATTACTAAAAGAGCCCACAAAACATTCTAAGAGGTTTCAGTGGAAAGATTGATGTCACCACAGCCAAGGAAGATAGTTTGAAGACCACAGTCACTAGTATCAGATGCTTCTTACACTCATGTCAGATAATGCTGGGAGTGGGGGAGTCTTAAATTTAGCAACAAGGCTAGGCATGATGGTGCATGCCTGCAATCCCAGTGACTCAGCAGGCTGAAGCAGGAGGATTGCAAGTTTGAGGCCAGCCTCAAATTAGTAAGACCCTCTCTCAAATAAAAGGGAGGAGGGTGGTTCTGGGAATGTAGCTCAGTGATAGAGTGCCCCTGGGTTCAATCCCCAGTACAGCAAAAACAAAAATTTAGCAACAAGGTTATTGGTGATTTGGGTAGGACCCGTGTCAGAAGAATGTTGGAGCACAAGCCAGATTTTAAGGAGAATTTCAGAGTGAGAGCAAGTAAGTGGTGAGGTTGAGTTCAGACACCTGCTTCAATAAACTTAACTGTAACCAAAACAATTTAGATAAAGCAGGGGTAGAAAAGGGTGTAGAAACAAGAGAGGGCAGTATTTTAAAGATGGGGGGAAATGGGCTTGTTTAAATGCTGGTAGGAAAGGAATCAGTAGCAAGTAAATCAAAGCAGAGAGAAGGAATCTACAATGGAGCAAAGTTGATCGACCTGTAAGAGAGATTTAGGGCCTTGGAACAGACTTTGGCAATGAGAAATCTCTTCAACTATAATAGAGAGAGGAGGACATGGTGAGTTGCTTTGTAAGTAAGTTTGTGGCAAGAACCTGAGGAAGCTCCTTTCTGGTGGCTTTTATTTTCTCTTATAAAGTAGAAGGAAAATTCCCCAACAGAAGACTGGTTTAAAAAAATATATATATGTGCCAACTTTACAATCACAAGTTTTCTCCGATTAGGGTTTCATTTATGAGTAAAAACAAAACTTACTGAAATCATTTCCGTCCTTCTTTTAACAGGCAAGTCATAAATACCAGCCACCAACTGTGGTCCCAAGAGTTACATAAGATAAGATCCAGTGAGCAGTACAGGGAGGCCCTCAGATACTGATGAACTCTGAGCATAACCCTGGGTCATGGGTTGGATTGCTGTGGGCTCAGTTAGCCTTCGTTCACTGGACCATTGGGGAAGGACAGTAAAGCCCTCCTGGGAAAGGATTATTGAAAGTAGAGGCAAACCTTAGAGAAATAGTGAAGGAGAAGGAAGAATAGAACCTAAAGGTAAAAGTCCAGAAATGTCCACTGAATCCACTCTAGATGACCATAATCAACTTCCCAAGGCCCACACTGCAGGGTCTACAGAACTGAAAGATGTTAACTAATATAGATAGTGTCTGTATCTCTCTCTCTCTCTCTCTCTCTCTCTCTCTCTCTCTCTCTCTCTCTCTCTCCTCCCTCTCTCTCTCCCTCTCCTTCCTCCATTTTCCCTGCCTGCCCCCCAAAGCCTTTCCCTCCCCTCTCAATTTTATATTTGTTTTTATGATTCTTTATATGCCCGTTTCTATATCCACTAACTTCAATAAAACGCCAAGGAGCTGTAAAGCCCAGTGATTATTCCCTGTTACTTGCCTGGCTTCCTAATATACTCCAGAAAACTGAAGCTGACTCCCACGCCCCTTTGTTTCTGTAGCTTTTCACAGTGAGGGGAGTATCCAACCTCACAGAAAACCCGAAGGCTGTAGGTATCTCTACGTGCTCAGGCAATCCAGACCTTATCCCACTGTGCTTCAGTAGGACTCTCAATTAAAAGTAGTTTTCAGAATCACAGGTCCTGGCTTTCCTGGCTATTCTCAGCAACCTGCTTTTCATATCAACAAAATGATTCTGAGGACAAAACAGAGAAGCTTCTCCTGCTCCCCACCCTCTGGCCCCATTCTGGGGATCAGGTTTTGTGTGGCATAAGGCAGAAGGGTCCTTGAGAAGATGTTTGATTTGTCACCAGCAGCTCTCCAAGACAGACAGACACACACACACACACACACACACACACACACACACACACATACACTCTAAGCTGTTGCCAAAAAGAAAGACTCAGACCAATGTAGCAAAACTTCTGGAGAAAAAGGTTTCATAACCTTCTGGCAGTGACTATTTCAAAACCAAATAACACTCTAATTTTGCCAGACACTGAAATGAAAGTAGGGAAAGAGAGTAGAGTCAGGGCGGAGGGAGGCAAGGAGAGGGAACATTAGAGCAGAAAGGAAAAACAGGAAACAAAATTAAGAGGAAGAGCCAGAAAATGAAAAGGTTTAACTGACCCACAAATTGAGAATTTAATGAAAAGTATGAAGTCTGGTCTTCTCCGCCCTCTTTGTCTAGCAAGCATTTTACCATTTTCAGGAAGAATAAAATGTAATCTACTCCACCCCTAGTAGCTGTTGGAGAGCTTTTTCTTATTAAAAAAAATAATTATAAACACAAATAGAAATCCAGTGAGCCAAAGTCAATAGTTAGGCATTTGTGTCAGCCTAGAAGAAACTGTCCTTTAGGGTTTCCAGCCCGCACCCTTTGCTGGCACGACTCCACTTCTCTTTGTGCCTGGAATTTTCATGTTCTCTGACTGACCTTAGCCCAGGGCCTCTGATCCAAACACACAGCTGTTCTGAAGCACTCCACCTCCTGCATTCTCCCTGTCCCAGCCTCCCATCCACCCCACCTATAAAACAAAAAGTGGATCCTGCTCTTCCTGGCTGATTTGCTGGGGCATCTCAGCCAAGACAATTCCTTGCTGACATTGTGCCAGAGACTGTGACCCAAATTCCCCACATCTCTTAATCAAAACAATGGAAACTTCTCCTCTTCCTTCTCCTCCTCCTCCTCCTCCTCTTTATTTTTCTGGAAGGGGCAGCAACTAGTGTGATTTTCTGCCTGGCAGAAAACAAGATCCTATCTCAAAATAAAAAAAATAAAAAGGGCTGGGGATATAATTCAGTGGTAGAGAGACCCCAGGTTTGATCCTCAGACTCTCTATCCAGAGCCATAAGGTAGCCGTGGGGCTGCTGGACTTTATGTCACTTGGAAAAATAGGTGGTTTTTCTGAGATGAAGTCAAGAGGTTTGTTGAGTTTGTGAAAATTAGAAGGAGGGAGTTTTAACTTCATTTTGCAAAATGGTGGCTACGGTTCCTGCTATGCATATGAAGCCTCAGAGCCCCAAGTTCAAAGGCTTTCTCCACAGAATGTGTTAGGGACACTGAGGCTTCATGTGGTTGTTGCTGGAAGCTGTAGAGAGAGTCATGTAGGCCCTCCTTTATTGGAAGTCTCACACCAGGAAAGGGACATCCAGGCAAAAGATGACAAAGCACAGCAGAGACAAACCTTTACTCTTGAGTCAGTGCCTTAGGGTGCTTGGATTATGGGGACAAAAAGGAGGATAGAAGTGGGCGGTTCCTGAAGTACAGGAGCCCCCATTGTGGTGACTTTGATTCTCCCTTAGGTCAGCTCCACCTCAGAAGTCTGGGGAGGTCACACAGCACCATGAAAAGGGGCTTTCAACAGAATTGGCCTATTTTTTTTTTAATAAATCAATAACATGGGAGAATAGGGAAGAGAAATTGGAGACATAAAAACTCAATGTAATATGTGGCCCTGGAGTGGATTCTGGTTTGAATAACCCAGTTGTAAAGACCTCCGAGAAGCCAGGCAAGGTGGTACATGCCTGTTATCCCAACTAGTCATGAGGCTGAGGCAGGAGGATCACAAGTTCAAGGCCAGCCTGAGAAACTTAGGAAGATACTGTCTCAAAAAAGAAAAAGGAAAAAGGGCTGGGTGTGTGGCTCAGTGATAGCGGGTTTGCCTAGCACATGTAGGGCCTGGTTCCATCCTCAGCACCTCCAAATATAAAAACAAACAAATAAAAATAATGAGGCCTTGTAAGAACAATTCATGATATTTGGGAATTATTACTTATTATTATTTATTTTATCATGCCATGTACATAATATTATGGTTCTGCAGGAAAACATCCTTATTTTTAGTTAGGCATACATGAGTGAAATATCATTACATCTGGAATTTATTTTGAAATAATTTAGGCTGAAAGAACAGTCATGAAGTAAATATGGCAAGGAGTATGATATTAATTTAGGTAACTCTAAATGAATATTAATTATGCTTTTCTTTATGCTCTTGGTTTATTTCAAAATGTGTGATTTTTAAAAAGTTAAAAATCAAACAAAATGCCAGGCAGATGTCACACCTATGATGGCAACAACTCAGGAAACTGAGACAGAAGGATCACAAGTTCAAGACCAGCCTCAGCAACTTAACAAGATCCTATCTCAAAATAAAAAAAATAAAAAGGGCTGGGGATATAATTCAGTGGTAGAGAGACCCCAGGTTTGATCCTCAGTACCACCAATAACAAATAAAGTCAAGGACACAATATAGGAAATAGGAAGATTAAACTTCCCATGCAGGTCAGTGCTCCCTAACACCAATTGGCCCAATCCAGAGTCAAGAAGTCAAGAACTAATAAAAGCTGGTTCTTATTCTTTAGGAGCTAACAATTCAGAGTGACAGGTAGACAGACCAATAGAGCAAGTATTCGGTATCCTGGGAGCAAGGAAGTGGCATAGTGCCAGCGGGGTTGGTACTTGGGGAGTGGTGGTGGAGGACAGAGGGTTTCCTGAAGGAGATGGCACCTGGGCTGTGGCTTGGTAAATGGGAAGCCTTACTAGGCAGACAAGCTATAGGATGGTCTTCTCCCTCCAGCCAGGAAGCACTCTCAGAACCTGGATGTGGAATTGAGAGAACAGACAAAGAAGGGAGATGAGAAGAGCAGTCAGAGGAGATGCCTTTTAAATAAAGATCCATTTAAGGCATCCTAGCCTAACATGCCCCTAAAGTGGTATAAAATCTGAAAAGGAGAGAGAGATTTCTGAGGGACCCCTGGGTAAGGGTCATTGGCCAAGAACATCATTCCTCTGATAAGCCAAAAGTGGGTCACATAAAACAAAGATGTGTTTACAGAAACACAGAGACGACTAGGTGGGCCCAAAGGTCAAGGCAGAGGCCATAGCCACACCCCAAAATTCCCAATGCTTATCCTGGTGTCCAGCTTTCCCAACCCTGAAGTCCTGGCCTACAGCCTCAGATCTCTCTTCTGTTTTCAGGGAAAGGCTCCAAAGTAAACCCCTACATCTGCTTGGGATCCCAGGATCCAAATATTCTCAAATGACACTTATTTCCACCTAAATTTAATTGATCCACTCCCTGTAGGTGCGCTGAGCTAATGGGAATCAGGCCTTCTGATCCCATCATCTGCCTCACCCAACAATGAAGTCCCTTTTCTTCTGTTTATGCTAAATCGACCCATCAGAGAGTGTGTTGCTGTTTCCCCTAAATAGAGGCCACACCTGTGATTCTCATTAGTCCTCAGACTGAGACGTTGTCACTGGAGACTGATGAGGGAAGAAAAAAACAAAGTAACTTCATTTGACACACAGATCTCTTTTCACGGTGGAAAATCATTTTCATGTTTATTGGAGCGTGAACTAAAGGAATCTGAAGATTCTCTGGCTAGGGACCTCCAGTTCAATGCAGTCACATCTGAGGTTGGGGCTAGAATCCAAAGGTAGAAACTGTATATGCTTAACTTTAAGAGCCTTTTAAATTTCTGTACAAGTAGAATATATAATTGGATTTAATTCCACCATTTGAATTTAGTTCTAATTTCTCAACTGAACACCAAAGTAGCTGACCCCTATGTATAAGCTATGATTATTTGTACTAGAAAGAAAAGAAGAAATATACCCTGAAACAAATGGACACACTAATAAAAAGTGCACCTGTACCCTAAGAAGCCCACGGAATGGAGACCCACCAGTCCAAGGCAGGCCCAGCCCCCGGTCCTTCCAGGCTTTATAGTAACACACAGGCAATCAGGTGGGCCCAAAGGATAATGAGCAAAAGCCAAGAGCCCTGGGAGAGCAATGGCAGACAGAATCACTGCACTAAGTAAGTTACCTTCTTTCCTCTTTCATGGTTTCCAGTGCACATATATTTGATTTTTCAAAAGTTAAATACACTGATACTATAATTCCAGACAGAAGTCCATAGAGTTCAGTTTTCACTAGTTCATCTTCTGGTTCTATTTTATAAGGTCTCATTAGGACTTCTACAACTGCACTATGATTGAGCATTAAAAATAGATCCTTCGCTTACCAGGAGCAGATATAAAGGTTGAAAAACAACAAGCTAGAATGCTACACTGTCAGAGAATACTCCAGAGCAATTTGTGAACAGATACTGTCTTGATTTGTAAATAAGAAATGCTAAATCAGAGAAATGCAAATTAAAACTACTCTAAGATACCATCTCACTCCAGTAAGCATGGCAGCCATGATGAAGACAAACAACAACAAGTGCTGGTGAGGATGTGGGGGAAAAGGTACACTCATACACTGCTGGTGGGACTGCAAATTGGTGCAGCCAATTTGGAAAGCAGTAGGGAGATTCCTTGGAAAGCTGGGAATGGAACCACCATTTGACCCAGCTATTCCTCTTCTTGGACTATACCCAAAAGACCTAAAAATAGCATACTACAGGGACACAGCCACATCAATGTTTATAGCAGCACAATTCACAATAGTTAGACTGTGGAGCCAACCTAGATGCCCTTCAATGGATGGATGGATTAAAAAAATGTGCATATATACACAATGGAATATTGCTCAGCACTAAAAAATAATAAGATCATAATATTTGCAGGGAAATGGATGGCATTAGAGCAGATTATGCTAAGTGAAGTTAGCCAATCCCCAAAAAAACAAATGCTGAATGTCTTCTCTGATATAAGGGGCTTGACTAAAAATGGGGAAGAGAGGAAGAGCATGGGAAGAAGATTACCTCTACATAGGGAAGAGAGGTGGGAGAGAAAGAGAGAAAGGGAATTGCATGGATGATGGAAGGAGACCCTCATTGTTATACAAAACACATGTATGAAGATGTGAGAAAAATAAAAAAGAATAGTGTTACCCTAGATTAGGTAGAGAGAAGTGATGGGAGGGGAAGGGAGGGGTTGGGGAGATAGGAAGGATAGTAGAATGAAACAGACATTATTATTACTGTGTGTATATATGTGACTGCATGACCAATGTGATTCTGCAACCTGTATACTCAGAAAAGTGAGAAATTATATCCCATCTGATTCAAATGTATGATATGTCAAGGTCATTGTACTGTCATGTGTAACTAATTAAAACAAATTTTAAAAAAATGCTAAAGCTGTACCCAGAAAACTGAAATCACTCCCACCCAATGGAGCCAGGGGGAACTTTGTGGCGTAGGTAGACCCTAGCTGGGAGACAGGAGCCTCAGATCAGATCAGTGGCTCCGTCTTGCCTCTGCTGTTTACTACCTTTAACAGACTTTCTAAATCTGTTTCACTTCTGTTCATGGGGGTGATAATAGTACGTATCTCCAAAGGCTGTTATGAGGATTAAATAAGATAATGTATATGTCAGTGCCTGACACATAGTAAACATTCATAAAAATGCTATTATTATTATTATGCTGAGCAGGGCCTTGAAGGATGGGAAGAATTCAGAAAAGTAGCAGGGGTGCAAGGAGGTGGGTGTGGGGAGTGAAGTCCAAGCTAAGGCCATCTGCATCTGGGGTGAAGATGATGGGGAGAAGGGAAGCATCCATGAAAATGGCATGGGATCTGGATGTGGTTCTCCTCCTTCCTTATGGTTTGGGGCAAGTATGCTCTATGCTTCAGTTTAGTTTATTATTAAAGATGATAATAGCAACTACCACATAGGGAGGTAGAATGAATTAAATGAGACTTTATACACACACACACATACACGAACGTACACACGCACGGGCTCGTGTGTGTGTGTGTGTGTGTGTGTGTGTGTGTGTGTGTATGTTTCCCCCTCCCTGAGATGGGATCTTGGTACATTTCCCAGACTGATCTCTGGCTACTGAACTCAACTCCTCCCTCAGCCTTAGCCTCAGTCCAAGCCTCTCAACTTACTTTATGTACATCTCACTCTTTTGCCCTTTGATTTCTTTTAAATGTTTGACTGGACAGAGATTTATAATTTTTAAAAAATACAATCTCAAAAAGACATACATACAAAAATAGATCAGGGCTGGGGACAGAGCCCAGTGGTAGAACACTTGACTTGTGTACACCCCCCTTCACAATACAACACATAATCACGCACAAATCCTTCCTATAAAATATCTTTTTGCCAGGCACAGTGGCCCACACCTATAATCCCAGAGACTTGGGAGGCTGAGAAAGAAGGATCACAAGTGTGAGGGCAGGCAACTTAGACTATAACTTTACAATTTGAATATAGCCCTGGCTGCTCTAAAACAGACATTTTTTTTTTCTCTTCTTGCTCTCCTCCCCTAATTTCTCCTCCCTAATTTTACCCCACCCTCAATCTTGGGGGAATTAGGATCCCTTTGGATCACCTCTTTTAAAACCTTCTGTTGCCTTGATGAGGAGAATCCCAGCCTCTGGACAGGGGTCCCCTGTGTTTCTCCTTGGTTACCAAAGCAATAAAACTTCTTTTTTTTTTTCTCAAAATGGTGTCCACCATATTGGATTGGCATCAGGGACAAGGACCAAGCTTTCCAGAACAAATTGGTGACTCTGAAGTGGAAACCCTTCACTGTGGTTTTCTTAGGTAGGTCTGATGCTCCAGGGGTCTCCTTTTCCTTGCTGAGGATGTAAAGTGGCTGGGAGCTTGTGGAGAGCCAACTGCTGGAGAATTAGGAGATGGGGTGAGTTAGAAGATCA
The DNA here is from genome assembly GCF_045843805.1 of Urocitellus parryii. Taxonomy (NCBI): domain Eukaryota; kingdom Metazoa; phylum Chordata; class Mammalia; order Rodentia; family Sciuridae; genus Urocitellus; species Urocitellus parryii. The sequence continues at coordinate 43,674,677 of NC_135531.1, read as the reverse complement.
GGTAGATCTGGAGGAGCTGTTTCTGTGAGTAAAGGGAGGGACTGAGGGACAGTCCCAGCAGCTGCTGAAGCTCCTTTTGCTTCGGGGAACTCCCCTTCTCCCCCTGAACTATACAGTTTGCTCCATCAGTTGGTCTATTTTGAAAAAAGGAAACTGAATGCAGTAAATTGGTGATACTCTTGGCCATCTGGTAAGTCTCCCGGTGTGCACACCAAGACCCTCGATTTCAACCGTCTGGTTCCTCATTATGGGAACACCTGGTCCCACTTTGTGGGGACAGCTGGAACATCACTGGTGTAGGAGTCACGGCTCAGTGGGACTCAGGAACCTTGGGATTTTGCTCCCTTCTGGTCTGTTTTCTAGGTTCTTATCTGTTTGTTGGTCTTGGATTCTGGAATTCCCTCTGGTTGACTATCCCTCTGTGTGTTTTATTTGTTTGGGGGTTTTGTTTTGTTTTGTGGGGGGTGTAGTTGTTGTTTTGCATCTGTTACTGGCCCTTTAAGACACTGCATTGATCCTGTAGGTAGTCTCTTGGGAAAGATCTTGGCTGAAAAGACCACCTATAATTACAAATAAGCATGTCTAAGAGAAAGATGTTTTACTGTAACACCGTCTGACCTTTGAATGTTTTTTCTGAATTATTGTACAACCTTGAAGTTGGTCTGTCAGAGGTAAAATAAGTGGAAGAAATTCTGTATATACAGGCATTTATGCAGTTGCATGATAAGGAGTCCAAATAGTCAGAAACTAACTTAAGATGTGCAAGCCTAGCAGGACACCAGAATAAAGGTTTTTTTTTTAAAGATTGAAATCTTTTTAACCCAGTGCTAAGCGTCCTAGCACTGTTTCTTAGCCTGGCCCTAGGCAACTGCAGATCATCTCACTATGGGTAAAGGATATCTGCCCTGGGCTGGGGGGCAGGGGAAGGGACCCAGGAAAACTGCCTGGGCTGTAGAGAAATGGGCAAAGAGGACCTAGTTTCTGCCCTGCCTTCCAGCCCCTTTTGTCCATGGTGGGTGGAGCTGCTGGCCACAAAGCTCATGGCAGTAAGTTCCAGCACTGTTAGTTTGTGACCTGGGGACAAGAATGGTCTCCCCTTTTAAGATCTGACAGGACACCCCCATTTGACCATGGAACCCCCTTCACTGGGGCAGAGCAATTCTTGCTATGACAGTGTCCCATCAAACAAAATGCATGAGGAGCCTGGAGGGATAAACAACTGTACCAGAAAAGACCAAAAAGAAACTAAAGCCAACCTGTGTTTTGTTAGCAAATTCTACAAAGGGACCTTCAAGGAAGCCTAAAGAAAAGAACAGAAAGGGCCTCCTCCATTGAATACCAATGTGTCTACTCTAAGAGAAAGGCCCCCAAAAACCCTCTGTGTACAATTGACAGTGGGAAACTCAAAGTGGAAGGCATTAGGAGAATCGGAGGGAGACAGGCCAGGCTCAACAATATCCTGTGCTCCATCCAACTCTTTGAATGCAATCTAGGAGAAAAAAGATTAAGGCACAGTTTTTGTATATGCCAGATTGTCTGATCTCTCTCTTGGAATGAAATTTGTTGTATAAATTAAATGCACAGAAAGCATTCATAAGAATTGTTTCATAATATTTTAAGAAAGGATCTAAAACTAGAAAAGAGATATAAGAAAGTTATAGGTATAGAAATATGTATATATTTAGTATGGAAAATTAGAAGGAAAAAGAAATGTTTCTGGATGAGAAGTATTTTGTATGGTAGAATAATATTCTTATGCTAAAATCCAACATGAAAGAGAGGACAAAACTAAGGAGGTAAATAAGTGTAAAATGTCTAAAGTTATTTGAGAGTTTTTTTTTAAAGAAAGAGAGAGAGAGAGAGAGAGAGAGAGAATTTTTTAATATTTATTTTCCATTTCTCGGCAGACACAACATCGTTGTTTGTATGTGGTGCTGAGGATCGAACCCCGGCCGCACGCATGCCAGGCGAGTTCGCTACCACTTGAGCCACATCCCCAGCCCAATTTGAGAGGTTTTTCTAAAGTCGAATTTTAATATACTGATATGAAGTAAAGTCTGAAACATTGATAGCTCTTATCTATCCAGATAACTTCTTATGTCAGGTTTTATTACTTAGGGAAAATAAGTCTTAAAGGAATTAGGGTTTGTACCTGTTTTAAAGTTTTTTAAATTATCCTTTGAAATTGGTTATTTTAGGTTCTTACAATATAGTTGGCACACTAAATATATGTGATTTAGAGATATGTATTCATCTGAGAACTATGTTTGTCTGAACCTGTCTAAGTGTTAAGTTAAAGTTCATAAAATGAAAGTTTATGTAGGTTTACAGGCAAGGAAATTAAGAGTTCTCTGAGTCTTTTTGTTTAATTATGTTTCAGATGTAATGCATTACATTGAATGAGATTCACATAGAATCAAGAAATAATATTTGAGAATTTATAGAATGATGTTTTTTTTTTAAAAAAAAAAAAGAGGAAAAGATCACCTCCAGAAATAAATACTTTAAGATTTGTCAAGAGGCCATCCTTACCTGAATTGAGGCTCTGCCTCTCATCCTTCTCCATGTTAAGCATGACTCCAAAGTAGGCTAGAATTAAGCTAAAGTTGTGTTTAAAAGATGGACTTTTACTATGATCTCAAAATAAACGGGCTGTGGTATAAACTTAAGTCGAAGTTGGACCAATTGTAAAAGATACTTAGGTTTGTAAAAGAATTTTAAAAGAAGTAAAACTTGGAGAGAATTTCATAAGTAATCGAGTTGATAAATATATGGGTCTTTGTAAAGGCTAAATAGACACCCAAGATGAATTAGTGTTCATTTTGTATTTTCCTTGTAAAATTTTATAAATGTTGCCTTGCAGAAGTTCTACTTCTAACAGAACACCTGAGCTTATTTAAGAAAATAAGTCATCACCTATAGGACAGATAGAATATAATGTCAACTCCCAGTACTAATACCGAACCCAATTAAATGAAAAGGGTAAGTGTAAAATTATAGACATTGACGTTATAACCCATTATTCCCACTTTAAGATGGATGAAACTGGCCTCCTCGGTGTTTAAAACAAAAAATTTGGAGACCAGAGTGAAGGAAGCAAAAGGGCCAAGGAAAAAGCAGCCAACATGTTGGCCCCTGACTATAGTCAGCTTGGATCCAGGGAATGATGGGACTCCCCTAGGGTCCTGCAACTCCAGTAAGTCATCTGACCTCCTGATCAGGGATCAAGAGGATCATTGAGAACAAGAAACCAACCAGCACACATTCTGAAAGGAGGAAGGTGATTGGAGAGGGAAATGTCCCTGATGCTTCAAAACGAAGCCATATATGGTCAGCAAGACTCTGCCCATCCTGACAGATGGCACTACTGGTAGAGGAAGGCTGACGGGGTCAAGAGGCTTCTCACACATCCCAAGAGTTATCTCTGGGAAATCTCAGCTGACCTTAAGAGTAGATAATAACAAGGTCAGTTTTAACCAACTTTCTCTCAAACACCTGGCAGAAGAGTATAACCAAAGCACAGTCATACCTGGAAATGTGAAAGGAAAGACAGCAGGTTTTTTTTAATACAACTTAAGATGTACACTTGTGTCATCCCTACCAAAAGTAAGTAAAGCTGGAGGCTCTAAAGGAAGCCTCCTTGTGTCGAAGTGCCTAATAACAACTATTACAAAGGGCTCTAGAGCAACAAGGTTGTCCTGAGTTTCAGAGACTGACTGAAATGCTAATTGTTTTGATGCTAATTGTTTACCAAAAAAAGTAATGTTTTGCTGTCTTATTGTTATCCTAGCATGATCCCTGCCCTATGTATGCCTTGTCCAAACACCCACCAACTGCCACTAAGGACCTCTGGACATCCTTGATGCTAAATACCCTTAATTATCCATGCCCAATTGCTAGAGAACAGAACTTCTGGTCACTTACCCCCAATTCCTCCCTCTCTCAGCAGGAAGCAGCTTGGAGATGTACATTGCTCATTTTTCCATAGAATGGAAAGTAGAAATTGACAGTGGGAAAGTGTAACAGGGGTCCACTTCATAATTTGAATATAGCCCTTGCTGCTCTAAAACAGAAATATTTTTTTTCTCTTCTTCCTCTCCTTCCCTAATCACTCCTCCCTGATCTCTCCTCCCTAATCTTGAGGGAAACAGAATTCCTTTGGATCACCTCTTTAAAAACCCTCTGTTCCCCTGATAGGGAGAATCACAAGTCTCTCTGTTTCTTCTTTGCTAGCAAAGCAATAAAACTTCTTTTTCCTTTTTCTCAAACCTTGTCCTTGTTATTGGATTGGCATCAGGAACAAGGACCAAGTTTTGGTAACAAGACCTGCCTCAAAATAAAATAAAAACAAGATGTAACTCTGTGGTAGAATGCCCCTGGACTCAATCCTCAATACAGGACAAAGAAAGAGGAACAAGAAAGAAAGAAAAGAAACAATCTGTGCAAAGTCTGATTCATAGTAAATATAAAATATAAAATAAATGGGAACAGTTATTATATTATTATGGAACAAAACTATATTCTTTCGCACTTTGCTAAACAGTACATAGTAATTTCAAACCAAACCTGCCAATGCATATTTTGAAAAAAATAAGATTTTCAAAACAAATCCTAAAATTGTTTAGATATCTTGTGGAAACAAATTATTTTCAAGTACATCAAGTAATTTTAACACCCTCTGTTTAGATGACTCGATTATAATTTTTCTTCTGTAGGCATGTAAGCAATCCCAGGATCCCTATTTGTTTCTTTAGCTATTTAACTGTTAAGAGAAATGCCTTAAAATATCAAATTTATATTTACTTTTAAAATTAATATATTGTTTATGTTTTTAACCAGATCAGACCTCTTTGAGACTATACTAGCTGTTGAGCAATTCAAACTCAGAAACCATAAAAGTAAAGAACATTATTTGGAACTATAATTCAGGAGACACAGCTGCAGATGGATCTGAATCCATGTTCCAAACAAGGCAAGGAAAGTGGAAGCATAAATCAGTAGGCAGCACGATTTATCACAGAGTGGATAAAATTTCTCTGTAGGAAACATCAATTGAAATGATGAGAAAAAACAGGGGCTAGAGACTGACAGCAGATAAAGAAAAGAATGTATAAACAGAATGGACATGTTCATAAAAAAACAAGAGTCCAATAACCTTGATATGCATCACAATATAATTATCTGGTTGTTCCAGATGCTGCAGTCAAAGGGTGAGGGTGGCAGAAGTTCACACTCCAGCTCCAGCTGCAGAGTGCATGAGGCCTCTTCCCTCAGTGCCTCCCAACTCCCTCCACCCACCCACACAGTGAGGACTGAACCCAGGGTCGCTCTGCCTCTGAGCTACATCTGCAGCCCTTTTCATTTTATTTTGACACAGGCTCATGCTGAGTTCCAGGCAATCCTCCTGCCTTAGTCTCCAAGTCTCTGGGATCACAGGCATGCACCACCATGCCCAGCTACTCTTGTCCCTTTGTAAGTGTTGCTCCCCATTTCCTCCCTATACAGTTTCCTATCCATAAAAAAAAAAAAAAAAAAAAAAAAAAAAAAAAAAAGTGGATCTGCTTGATATATTCTCGTGGCAGCTCTGAGCCTTCCTAAGCAGAAATGGCAGCTCTAAAATGCTTCCCCAGTTTCTCCAGAGACCCGTAGATCAGAGGTTAAATAATCAGCCTGAGGATCCCAGGCTTGCTTTCCTGCCTTGGCTCAGAGCCACTTTCCCCTGGGCACTCACAGTGACTGGTGACCCAGCACACACCATCTTCCAGGGAAGTCACTGTTGTGAATCAGCTGCAGAAAGTTTAATTACTACGAAGTACCAAGATGCAGTGGAGGCTTCCTGTGTTAAGCTGATGTCTCACTTTTAAAAGATCTGATCATTTTACATTCTGTGTTCAATACTCATGGAAGGTCCTTGCTTCCCTTCAGCCAGGGACTTTTTAGTCTTACTATAGGAAACCTATTGTGTGACAAACATGCTAACATTGCTTCAATTTCAGGGTAAAACTACAAGAAGTGAAGAGGAAACGAATTAAGTGAAATCTACACACTTCCGATTTTGTTTCAGGATAGATCCTATCCTAATTTACTTTTCAGGTCAGAGATGGTTTTTCCAATTGGCATTTCTACTTTCAACTTACTAGTTACAAGATTGAAGTCAAAATTCTCATAGCTGGATCACAAGTTCAAAGCTAGTGTCAGCAACTTAGTGAGGCCCTAAGCAACTCAGCAAGGCTGTCTCTAAATAAAATACAAAAAAAGGGGCTGGGGATATGACTCAGTGATTGAGAACCCAGGAGTTCAATTCCCAGCACCAAAAATAAAATAAAATTCTCATAACTGGTCAATGAAAACCTGGGTATAGCTTTTCATGAAATTTCAATAGATGACAAAATGGTACAGAAAATGCATTCAGAGATAACAGACTTTCCCAACTTGCTGTTTGCCTCACAGAGCAGAGCAAATCTTACATTCCTCCTGTTTGGCCCCAAGATACTTCTCTGGAAATTCTCTTGCACAATAGCCAAGGATACCCATTTTTAGAGCCCTGCTACTAAGAAAAGGCACATTATCACTTTGTATGTAAAAAAAAAAAAAGCTGGAAGATATTATTTCTTTCAGATGAATATGAAGTGGTTTCCAAAGAAATGGAGGAATTGATTTGTGTCTAGTCTTGTCAAGAGCAGTTCAAAGTTTGCATCATCAGTAAAATAGGTTTATTCTTCTAGAAAAAAGATGATGGACTTAGTGATGAGAACAGAGAAGATGTCTATAAAGCTTAGGCTTTGGAGTCTTGCTCCCACCAGCTCCTGAGAGCGCTGGGGTTAGCTGCTGGTGGGAAATAGAAGGCAGGGTACATTCAGGAATTGTTTCTATGTAAGAGTTTCTGGTAAATTGCCTAATCTCAGAAGAAAAGAACATGGATCTCCAAGGATTTAGTAATTTTTTTTTTTCATCAGTGCTGGGGATCAAACTCAGGGCCTTGCACATACTAGGCAAGCGCTGGACCAACTATGCCATACCTTCAGCCCTATTCTAGGAACTTACTATGATTCATTTTTTCTTTCTGTATACTTATTTTCATACCAATTTTTTAAAAACATTTATTTTTTAGTTGTATTTGGACACACTACCTTTATTTCACTTATTTATTTTTATGTGGTGCTGAAGATAGAACCCAGGGTCTCACACGTGCAAGGCAAGTGCTCTACCGCTGAGCCACAGCCCCAGCCTCATACCAATTTTTAAAAATTTATTTATTTACTCTAATTTGTTATACATGACAGCAGAATGCATTTCAATTCATAATAAGTACACATATAGAGCACATTTTTCATGTCTCTGGTTTTTCACAAAGTAAAGTCACACCATTCATGTCTTCATACATGTACTTAGGGTAATGATGTCTATCTCATTCCACCATCTCTCCTACCCCCATGCCCCTCCCTTCCCCTCCCTCCCCTTTACCCTATATAAAGTGCCTCCACTCCTCCCATATTCCAGCCCCACATTTTGGATCAGCATCCACATACCAGAGAAAGCATTTGGCCTTTGGTTTTGGGGGACTGGCTTATTTTACTTAGTATGATATTCTCCAACTCCATCCATTGACCTGCAAATGCCATGATTTTATTCTCTTTTAATTCTGAGTCATACCAATTTTTATATTCATATTTTTACTTTCTTTTCCTTAAACAGCACCCAAAATTGTATAAGCTTCAGGACTCATGCAAAATCTGGCTCCATCACTGTGTAAGAATGAATGATTTTTTTAATTACAATTCACTACCAAGTCTCAGTTCTTCATTTCCTTAATTGATGGCTTCTTGTTCCTGTTCCATTTTAAAAATAGATTTTACATTATAACCTTTCCTTCATTCAGCTAAGCTATAGAATAAAAATTTAGAGGTGTGTGTCTGTGTGTGTGTGTTGATAGGAGAAAAGAACCAAGGCACTGGAGCTTTGAAGGCAGGACTTAGTCCTTCTAGAAAACAGACTGCTATTTTTTTTTCCTCACTGAAATATTGAAATGTCCTAAACTGACAATATGTTTCTGGCTCTTCAAAGTTATGAATACATACTGAAATTTCAAAGAAACCTCTTTCACTATTCCAAGAGTAGAATTACTTTTCTGAAGGATGCTGTTAGGAAGAGCTTATCGCTAGACTTCCTCTAAGGATATGATGGAGCACATTGTTCAACATTTCACCCTGTCTTTTTCTGGAGCTCTTTCCAGAGAATTTTTCTGATCCTAATTCCAGGAATGGCTGTACTTCTTTGGGGCCACTGACCTTTTTTATCTTATTGACTATGTGAACTATATAAGTAGTCACTGTTCCCATTTTGAGCTGCCTGCTGGTAAACCCAAAGCTAAATCTGCCAATGGGTCATGCCTTGTAATTATTTTTTCTTGTGATACTTGGGATTTAACCCAGGAGCATTTTACTACTGAGCTACATTCCCAGCACTTTTTGTTTTTATTTCAAGACAGGGTCTTGCTAAGTTGCTGAGGCTGGCCTGGAGCTTGGAATCCTCCTGACTCAGCCACCTGAGTAGCTAGGATTACAGGAGTACACCACCACACCAGGCTTTATGCCTAGTAACTATGGTGTAGATAGACTCCTGACTCCATTTTAGGTTGTCTTTCTTCCTTTGTTTCTAATTATTACTCACTTAGTGTTGTTGTATTTTATATTTTCTTTGTGGAGAGAGGATTAGAGATATGAATTAATAAACCATTCTTTCAAAAGAATTCTGATTATAGTTTTAGCATGGATATATGGATTTGTAGCAAAAATAAAAAATTAAAATCTTTACTGACCAGACCAAAAAAATAAGATTTTGAAGTGAGTTATGAGGAGCTTCCTTCCTTCCCACCTCTTCACACTCACGTGCTGCTGGTTTACCAAGGGAGTCAACCAGGCCTCCCTTGTCCCAGGATTCTGTCACCTAACCTTGGGAACATTGATAATGGCGACTGCTTCTAAACAATCTTTGCCATGTCCAAAATCTACTTCACACACACACACCCCCACACACACACATTCCTAATAAGACCCCTATGGTCTAAGAGCACTTATGAAGATCCAAGATCTATTCAGGATATCCATTCCACTTGCTCAGGGGCAGAGGCATACAAAAGAAGTTTCAGAGAAGGTCCTTCCAGGTGTGCCTGGAAGAGAGTTGGAGGCATCCTGGCTCTAAAAATGGCATCACCGATCATTTAGGAAGGAAAGAGAACTGACTGGGGGAGAGGAGCCCCAACCTCCCTGGATGAGGCTTGAGCCATCTTGTGGGCACACTAGGTCTCCTAGAGGAAGCAGGTGAGGACTGAAGTGCTGGGGTGGCCAGAAGCAGGGAGCACAGCTGTCTAGGAGGGAAAGGGGTCCTTGGGGTTAACTCTGGCCAGGGCAGTCTTCTTCAGAATAGATCTAACCTTAGATCTCAAACTTCTCATTGCTCATGATTTCAGATTCAAATCAGAGTGAGAAGAGTTTTATCATTACTCCTGAATTTCTAGTTCGGATGTACTTTTGCCCCAACCTCCCTGTTTATGGAAGTGTTCAGCCCCCAGACTTCTCTCTTATGGCATCACCCCCAAACCCACCCAACTTCACTCTGCTAGAAACCCTCTCACTGATATTGCTGATTCTTTTTTTCTATTTCAATTAGAGGTGCCTTTCTCAGATTTTTTCTCCTATTCCTAAAAAGAAGAGGTAGGTTGGTTGTGGGTAAAGAAGAGGTAGGTTGGTTGTAAGATTCTATATGCATCAGATTGATCTGAGTGTTTTATTTCCACCCACAAATTGAGATGACTAATACTAAGTTATGTTACCTAAGAAAGGAAAATCAACATTCAAGTATATGTTAAGACCCAGACTGAAGAGGATACTAAACGGACACTTGAGAATTAAGTACACTCAATCTGCTTGCTACAATGTAAGATCCATTGTGGATCTATTTTGTTTAACTGCTATATCCCCAGAACCTGACACATACATAATATGTGTTCACTTAGTATTTATTGCTGTGTTGATTGTTGGCACAAATGGATCCATATTGATGATTAGAATGATACTCTTTTCAGGCTGCTGTAACTAAATACCATAGATTGAATAATTTATAAAAACATTTATTACTCCTAGTTCTGGAGGCTGGGAAGCCCAAGATGAAGCTACCAATAGATTTGGTGTCTAGTGAGGGCCTATTTCCAGTTTCATTAAAATGGCGCCTCCTTACTGTGTCTTCACATGGTGGAAGGACAAGGCAGTCATCCATAGGTTGCCCTTTTTATAAAGGAACGAATCTCATTTATGGAGGCTCCACCCTGTGACCTCGTGACCTAGTCGCCTCCCAAAAGCCTCTATAGATGGAATTTCTTTTTCTCTCTCTCTTTTTGGAGACAGCATCTTTATCTAAAAGATCTCTGTCTTTTTGGAGACAGCGTCTCTATGTTTCCCAGACTGGCTTCGGACTGGCAATTCTCCTGCCTTTTCTTCCTAAGTAACTGGGATTGTAGGTGTGCATCACCATGCCCAGAAAGGGAGTTAGGATTTTCACATATTAATTTGGGAGTGAGGGACACATACATTCAGACCATAGCATTGAACAAAGTCTCACAAAATCTGAGGCCTTCTTTCTCCATGTCTTATGCCCGTAGAGGAGAGACCAAGTTGACTGTTAGTTTTTAGAGGAAAAAAGGGAGGAGGAATGAAGAAAGGGAAATCGAGTCATTTAGGTTTCCTCATTAAAGGATGTATTTGCTTCACTATTACACACTGTGCTTAGTGAAACTGGTGAACTCCCCAACTGAGATTGCAGACATCAAATTGTGACCCTGGCAGATACTATTTATTTCTTCCTTTCCTTCTCCCACAAAGAAAAATTTTGCTAACAAAGCTTCAGTTTTGCTCAGTATTAGATGACTGTGTATTTCAGAAACATCAGCCCCTTTCCCACCTGGTGATGAATCTTGATTCATCTAGACCATTCATGGTATTCTACCTGCCCTTACCAGGCTATAAGAGACCTGTGAAGCAACCCAGAGAGGAAATCTGCTAGGAGACTTCTGCAAGAGTCTTCATCACATCATGTTTGATGGAACATGAGGAAAACATAGGCCTCTTCACCTCTTCACATCTTGGAACCTGAGGAGCCAGGGCAGGTATGTTGAGAACATGACAGGGTGAGCCTCAGAGCAGGCAGAAATGGCAAAACAGAAGAGTAGAAAATATGTGGGTCCTGCCTTACATCATTGAGCCATTGATTAATCAATGCAAGAGCTTCCTTTCTTCTAACATGATAATGAGAGTTAATACAAATTTCTACATTGAAACTATTCATTTGCATTTTCTGTTACATACACCAAAAGCATATCTGCTGGTACAATGACCAAAAGCAAGAGAAACAAAAGAAAAATACTCCACATTCATCCTGGTAGGACAAGCTAAGAATGTATACCTTGGAAACAGTTAAGGTTCCCAAAAAAGGCCAATTAGCATTGACTTGAGTTATATAAATATCACTCTCCACAATTTGCCATTTTCACTATGATTCATTTGCCTAAGGTTAAACTTTATCCAGTCATTTCCCCTAAGGTTGTTTTTATACTTATGACCCTTTTCTTGGCAGCTGAATTTACTCTGGAACAAAAGTCGGCAAACTTTTTATAAAGGGCCAGATGATAAATACTTCATGTTTTGCAGGCCATACAGTCTCTATCACAACTACTTTATTCTCTCACTGCAACACAAAAGTAGCCATCAATAATACATCAATGAATGAGTGTGGCCATTCTCCAAACTTCATTTATGAATACTGGAATTTGAACTTCCTATTATTTTCAGATATCACCAAAATATTCCTTTCATTGCTTTCAACCATTCACAAATGTAAAAACCACACAAATGAATACACATAAAATCAGAGTAAATCAGGATAAGATTTGATGTTAGTATATTGTGTTGAATAGTTTTGTAAGATGTTACCTACCATTGGAGAAAATAGTAAAAAATACATGGGGTCTCTCTATATTATTTTTTTAATAGTGGTAAAGTATAACATAGAATTTGTGATTTTAACCATTTTTAAGTTTATAATTCAGTGGCATTAAGTTACATTTACTTTTACATCCATCTCTAGAGCTTTTTCATTCTTTCAAAATGAAATTCTGTACCTACTAAAAAATAACTCCTCATCACTCCTAAACCCTTTTTAGTCTCTCCTCCTAGGTGCCTCATGTAAGTAGAATCATACAATATTTGTCCTTTTGTTTCTGTTTTTTTTTCACTTAGCATGAAAGTTCATCCAGACTATAAAAGGTATCAGGATTTTATTCCTGTGTTTAAATTTTTAAAATTTACTTATTTATTTATCTTAATTAGGTATATATGACAGAATGCATTTTGATTCATTGTACACAATTGCTGCAGAACTTTTCATTTTTCTGGTTGTACATGATGTAGCATCACACCATTTGTGCAGTCATACATGTACCTAGGGTAATGATGTCCATCTCATTCCACCATCTTTCCTGCTCTTATGCCCCCTCCCCACTCCACCCTCACCTTTGCCCAATCAAAGTTCTTCCATTTTCTCCATGCCACCCCCTCCTCCATTATGGTTCAACATCCACTTATCAGAGAGAGCATTCGGCTTTGGTTATTGGGGATTGGTTTACTTTGCTTAGCATGATATTCTCCAACACCATCCATTTACCTGCAAATGCCATAATTTTATTCTCTTTTAATGCTGAGTAATATCCCATTAGATAAAAATAACCACAATTTCTTTATCCATTCATCTATTGAAGGGCACCTAGGTTGGTTCCACAGTTTAGCTAATGTGAATTGAGCTGCTATAAACATTGATGTGTTTATATAAACATTATTATAGTAAGCTAATTTTAAGTCCTTTCGGTATAGACTGAGGAGTGGGATAGCTGGGTCAAATGGTGGTTCCATTCCAAGTTTTCTAAGGAATCTCCATACTGCTTTCCAGATTGGTTGCACCAGTTTGCAGTCCTACCAGCAATGTATGAGTGTACCTTTTCCCCTACATCCTCGCTAACACTTATTGTTGTCTGTATTCTTGATGATTGCCATTCTGACTGGTGTGAGATGAAGGATTTTATTCCTTTTAAAAAGCTGAATGATGGGGTTGGAGTTGTGGCTCAGTAGTAAAGCGCTTGCCACTGGGTTCGATCCTCAGCACCACATAAAAATAAATAAATAAAGATATTGTGTTCATCTACAACTAAAAAATATTTTTTAAAAAAGCTGGGAAAAAAAGCTGAATGATGTTCCATTCTATGCACAGACCATATTTTGTTTAGTTATTCTTCTAGGGCTGAGCTTTGAGTTGTTTCCACCATTTGGCTGCTATGAATATGCTGTTCTGAACATTGGTATACAAATATCACTAAGTCCCTGTTTTCAGTTCTTTTAGCTATATACCAATAAGTAGAATTTCTGAATACTATGGTAATTATTGTTGAATAATATGGTAATTCTATGCTTCATTTTTTTAGGAAATACAGTACTGTTTTCCAGAATGGCTGCACCATTTTACATTCCCACCAGCAGTGCACATGGGTTCCAATTTCTCTACATCCTTGCTAATACTTTATTTTTTTGTCTTTTTGGTATAGTCATTCTAATGAATGTGAAGTGGCATTTTATTGTGGTTTTGATTTGGATGATTATTTATGTTGAGTTTTTCTTCATGTGCTTATTGATCATCAATATTTCTTTAGAGAAATGTCTATTCAAATCATTTATGCATATTTAAATAATTTTGTTTCTATTTGTTTATAAGAATTCTTTATATTTCTGGACATCAATCTTATCAGATGTCCAGAAATATATTTCTTTACAAAAATTTTCTCCCATTCTGTGAATTGTCTTTTTATTCTTTTGATACATAAATATTGTTTTCTTCTTCTTGCTATTTCTTCTTCTTTGGATCAAAATCAGAGTCTCATGCATGCTGGGCAAGCTCTCTAACACTGAGCCACATTCCCCAGCCTACTGATATACAAATGTTTTTCATATGTTTGATGAACTGCATATTTTTATATGGTTGAAAAAGAGCATATTTTTATGTTTGTTCAGGACAGCATATTTATAATAGCCAAAAGGTAGAAACAACTCAATGCTCATCAATGGATAAACAAAATATAGTAAGTGCATGCAATGGAATATTATTTGGTCTTTAAAAAGGAATGAAAGCCTGATACATATTACAGCCTGAATGAACCTTAAATACATTATGCTAAGTGAAAAAAAATGAAAGGAAAGGAAAAATATTGTACAATTCACTCATATGAGGTACCTAGAAGAGTGAAATTCACAGAGACTAAAATTGACTGAGATAATTTTGATGAAGGCTCCTTTAACTATTTTTCCATTTCTTATCACCGTGTGTGCATCTATAATTATCTCAAATTTTAATCAAACAAAATACAAGTACTATTATTTGCTCATGATCATATGAAAAAACAAGTACCACTTGGATCACAAAGACATAGTCTTCCAACGCCTGCTGCAGAATAGAAAATGGAATTATTGCAACTGTTTTCTTATATTCAAAAGCTCTATACAGTGTCTCATCAGCTTCTAACCCACTACCTGGGGCTCAAAATTTTAAAATAGTTCGGTATATATATGTATGCATATGGTTTCATCTTACTTGTTCCAAAGATCAAGGGACTTACCAAAAAGGAGCTGTTCCACATTTGATTTTAAGAAACCAACATCCCACGTTTTTAAATGCCCCTTGAGAACTTTGCTCTTAACATGTTTTCATGCTCTGTATTGCACTGCAACATAGCATTTCAAAATGGGCCCTTTAAAGTCATCCACCCTCCCTCCTCTCCTGGGAATCCTTCTTCCATGTCCTTACACAGACTGTCTGCAGCTTGGCCTCCCACAGCTTCCAGAGGCAGCCACTTCCAGAGCTTATGGGCTCTAATGGATAGCAAGTCCTGATATCACTGCAATTCAAGAAGAGTTTTCAATTCCTTTTTAAAATTGAGTACAGAGGCTTGCTTACAGAAGGTGCTACGTTAGATCACATCCTCCAAAGTTGGTATGTTGGATACTTACTCACCAAATTCACGTGTTAATGGTGTTTGGCAGCAGGGCCTTTGGGAGGTATTAGGTTTAGATGAAGTCATGAGGGTGGAGTCCCCTGAAAGCATTAGTGGCTTTATAAGAAGAGGAAAAGAGACAAGAGCTAGCACACTTACTCTGTTCGGCCTCTGCCATGTTATAATGCAGCAAGAAGACCCTCACCAAATGCCAGCACCATGCTTTTGGATTTCCCAGCCTCCAGAACCATGAGGTAAAAAAATATATATATATCTATTCATCACAAACTACCCAGTCTGTGGTATTCCATTATATAGTAACAGCAAACAGAGGATTTCATGATAATAATGTTCTAGTTCTAGAACAAAGAGATGGCTTCATGTATCTCCTACTATGTTTTATAATTTACTTTAATGCTACATGAATTCTTTTTAAAATATCGAGCATTTTATGATGAACATATTTTTAAAGAAGTAATTATTTGTGTCTCTTATAAATGTTATTATATAAAAGGTGCCAGTGCAAATCTTCTCAGGGAAATTCAAAGAGAACATCTCCAAGGTTATAACCCCAACCCAAGCTCCATCATGAATTCTCCCAGACAATTCAACAACCATCCCACAGTCCCATAATTGCCTCCTTCCAGTCCATTCCCCATACTGTGAACAGACTGATCTGCTTAAAAGGCACCATGTTTATGCTTCCCTTTTGCTTAAAATATTTTAATAGTCTCTCATCATTCTCAGAATAAAAGCCAAAATTCCCACCACAACCCACGAAGCCCCACACTAGCCACATCTCCAGCCTTGTCTTGTTGTCTCCTCTTAACCCTCCATGCAAGAGTGCAAGTGCTCCCTCTTCCAGAATGCTCTGTGTCTACCCCACACACCACTCCTGGCCCAGAGCTGTGTGTTTTCACTTCTCTTGGGTAAATAGGTAGGAGTGAGATTATTACATATATGTTTAACTTTATAAGAAACTGCCAAGTTGTTTTTTCCAAATGCCTCGTTTTGCATTTCCATCAGTAATATACAAAAGTTCTAGTGTTATAGTCCTTGCTAGCACGTGGCATTGGTAGCTTTGTTATATGCTACATGTTTAACGAAGCAAAGAGTAGTATCTGATTATGAGGCTCTGCTAAGATGCATAGAGGATGAGTTAACTCCTTTGATCTAGTTTCAGTGAGAGTTCTCTGGTCTGTTATCTCCCCCTCACCCTCCAGCCTTCATGGTAGTAACTTTTAGCCAAGCTGCCATGAAAGCACAGGGGGATTTAACATGCTTAACCACAGAGATTGTTTTTCAGACCGAATTGATAAAAGTACAGCAGCTTCAAAGTCTTACCTTACTGTCTCTACCGAGCACAGTCTTACTTACCCCTTACTTCTTTGTAGGAATCAAAGTGGTGAGTGTGAAGGTTACATGTGTGGAAATGTCACAAAGGGCATAGTCACAGAGGGTGAGAGACTTCCGGGAACGGAAATACTTCTGAAGGTTGGTTAACATATTTTCCAGATCAATTGGTAGTTTAACTCTGCAGAAGACTACCGATAAATTCTTTTTTTTTCCATTAACCCATCACTACCTGTTGGTCACTGGGAGCCACAGGTACCTTTAGCAGTTGTACTTTGGGATACTGAGTGTGAGGGTGTTAATGTTACACCCCTTAAAAGGTTGACATGCAAATTGCTAGGAGGGCTTTGCAGTTTGCTTTTGATTTCATCAGAATATTTCAGTGAGAGTGTTTTTGACTAATAGAGTAAAAGAAGGCTGGCTCTGGAGCTAGCCTTTGCTAAGGTAGCATTAATGAGTCAACAGAAGCTATAAATAGGACTCGGCATGAACTTCTGTCCACAATTACACCACTATTCCCACAAAGAGAGATGTTACTAATGAAAAACACAGTCTGCTAGCCACTACTAAAACCAAAGGCTATGCAAACAGCCCTGAAGTCTGATTTACCAAGATGTCATTGTGTGTTTCTTGGTGGCCCTTATGGGTTGTGAAGCGGTTGTATTGTTTTCCTTAAGGATCATCAATGGATGTACCAGCTGCTTGTCAAATTCTCTCCTGGTGATAAATCCCAGACAAAAACTTCCTTGACTCGGTCATTTATCTTTTTAACTTTAACTTTATTTCTTTCCTTCTCCTTCCCAGCACATAGTACATATATCAGATAGTACAGTGCAAGTGCACACAGGAGAGTTCCATAATTATTCTTGGAATGGATGAACAGATGGACAAATGTGAATGTTAACTCTATACTTCTGCATTATACCTGGAATTTTGAAAAAAAAAAAAATATATATATATATATCCCCATACATTCTAGTAAATTCCTCATATAATATGTATTGAAATGGTTCCTTTTTCAAAAAATATCTCTACCAACCACTCTACCATTTTTCCTTATACCCTTCCCTGAGAAAATGAAACGTTATCTGGAAGCAGTGAAAGGGCAGCATGTTAAGACCCCGCCATTCACCACATCCAAGGTCCAGTTTTCCACTACCTCTGAAAGACAGGAGACAGGAGAAGTAGGGTTTAGAAAAGAGAAGTGTTCAGAAATGGTGGAGTACATGAAGTTCTACTAGTGTAGACAACCAGAGCCCTTCACTCTGGGGGTCTCTAAAGGCACCAGATTCTAAAGAAAGAGGTCCAGAAAAGGAAACAGAGGTAGCAAATTATCTTTGCTGCAAGTTTGTCTGGTTGTCCTTTGGCCCCATGGCCAAGTTCTTGTATATGCCCTAACCCTGAGTCAGAGAAAGCAAGGAAAGTTGGGAAGATGACCTGTGCGTAGCAGACTGCAGTATTTCCTCTTGCTCGTGTTCTGATGCAATCTAAGTAGACAGTGGACATTCACTTTTCCTTCCCCACATCAGATATCATAAACAATAGCCTTCCTCCAAGGCCACCCTCCATCTCTGCTGTAAAGTGCAATCCTTTTGCAATGTGTAGACTAATCTATCTGAAGAGACTCTGGTCTAGGGATCGAAGAAAAAGAAAGAGGTTCCATTGGTATGCAAGACCAGTATCCTCTGAAACTAGTAATAAGAAGTCCAAACAATGTCTTCTTCAGATTCTAAGACTCAGTTCTTGAGATGTGCAGGACTTGAGATGTTGCCTGCTTTTCAAAAGGGCTCCCCACCCCCCACTGCTGTGGTGGTGTAAGAAAATGCAGAGAAAATGCAGAGAGACAGAGCTCAACTCTGAGCTTCAACTTCCAGCCCCCTTCTCCCTTTAGCTCATTCTCTCATCCTCAAAGTCGCAAAGAGCACGTAGATTCCAGAAAAAGAACATATTCATGTATGACGATTCTCAGATTGGGCAAGTTTGAAGTGATTCAGAAAAGACAAAATCAGAAGATATAAGAATATAAACCATCAAGGGTGGCAAAGCATGAAGGAAGATTAGAATGACAAATGGATGTCCATAGACCCAGGGAATACACTATTTCTCTGCTTTAGTCTTTAAAGAGAAAGGAAATGGTTCAGAACTAAGATCTCACATGTTACTGTCCTACGCTCTTTTTACCTTACTGGTCCACCTCAGAAGGACATCTGATTAGTTTTACTCATCTCTGAAGACCTGTCCATGCTCTGACATAGTTAACGTTATGAATATAAGGTCTTCCCAGTATATCTTGAGCCAGTTAATGAAGTTTAATCTATTGGAATGCTGCAATAAGTAGTTAGGCATGGTGGTACACACCTGTAGTCCCAGCTTTTGGGAGGCTTAATACATAAGGATCACTTGAGTGTGTGAGTTCAAGACCAGCCTAGGCAACATAGTGAGACCCATTTAAAAAAAAAAGTTGATTTACATTGATAAATTGGAAAAATATGGTAACATGGTTTACTTAAGGTTTGGATATGAGATTATGAGATGTCCTCTAGAAACTATGTTGATGCAGGAATGTTTGGAGATAAAATGATTGAATTATGAGAGCTGTAATCTAATCAGTCCATCCTACTTTGCATGTACTGACTGATAAGTGTAGACAGATGGGGCATGGCTGGAGGAGGTAGGTCACTTTGGGCATGCCTTAGAAGAGTTCATCTTCCCAATGGTCCCTCACCCTCTCCCCTCTGCTTCCTGATTCTGTCAGGAGCTGAGCAGCTGTCTTCCGCTGGACCCTTCTGCCATGATGTACTGTTTCATCTCGGGCCAGGAGCAATGGAGTGGACCACATACAGACTGAGATTTCTAAAACCATGAGCCCCAAATAAACTTTCCCTTCACTAAGTTGTTCTAGTCAGGTATTTTGGCCACAGAAACAAAAAGCCTACTAACACAGATATGAACTGATATCCAGTGGATCCTGGACATCCAAAAGGATTCTGAAGATTGTCTCTACAGACTCTGTGGTTAGTCTGTACTGGATGATCTTATGGTGTCTTTAGAACTTTCTTTAGAAATGAATTATACTTCATCTTTTCATCAGATTAATCTTAATCAGATTAATATAGAAGTCATTTCCTTGATGAGGATAGATGTAAAACATCACACTTAACAACCGATTTTTAAGATTAACCAAAAAAACAATTTTGTGGTAAGTCTGACAATCATAACTAGTGTAGGTTATATTGGTTATTTTCATAAAATTAGTTGCCTAGTTTATAGAAACAAAAACAAGAGGCTTACTTGGCCATGATCCAAAGTGAATCAATAGCATATTTTTTAAATTCTTTTATTTATTTTAAGTAGTTATACATGACAGTAGAATGATATATGAACTTTGATATATCATGAAATCTTTGAATACTTTTGATTTGCATTTCTCTAATTGCTAGAGATGCTGAACACTTTTTCATATATTTATTGATCAATTGTATTTCTTCTTCAGTGAAGTGTCTGTTCAGTTCCTTAGCCCATTTATTGATTGGGTTATTTGGGGTATTTTGTTTTGTTCTTTTTTGGTGTTAAATTTTTCGAGTTCTTTATATATCCTAGAGATTAATGCTTTATCGGAGATGTGTGTGGTAAAGATTTTCTCCTAATCTGTAGGCTCTCTCCTCACGTTATTAATTGTTTCCTTTACTGAGAATAAGCTTTTTAATTTGAATCTGTCCTATTTATTGATTCTTGATTTTAGTTCTTGCGCTTTAGAAGTCTCGTTAAGGATGTCAGATGCTAGGACGACGTTGTGCGGATTTGGGCCTATTTTTTCTTCTATTAGGCGGAAGGGTCTCTGTTCTGGTGCCTAAATCTTTGCTCCACTTTGAGTTAATTTTTGTGCAGGGTGAGAGATAGAGGTTTAATTTCATTTTTCTACATATGGATTTCCAGTTTTTCCAGCACTGTTTGTTGCATAGGCTATCTTTTCTCCAGTGAATGTTTTTGGCACCCTTATCTAGTATGAGATAAACATATTTATTTGGGTTTGTCTCTGTGTCCTTTATTCTGTACCATTGGTCTACAAGTCTATTTTGGTGCCAATACCATGCCATTTTTGTTACTATAGCTTTGTAGTATTAAGGTTAAGATCTAGTATTGTGATGCCTCTTTCTTCACTTTTCTTGCTAGGGAATGATTTAGCTATTCTGAGTCTCTTATTTTTCCAAATAAATTTCATGATTGCTTTTTTCTATTTCTATGAAGAATATCATTGGGATTCTAATAGGAATTGCATTAAATCTGTATAATTCTTTTGGAAGTATGGCCATATTGATGCAAAAATTCTCAATAAAATTCTGGCAAATTGCATACAAAACCATATTTTTAAAAAAAAAGAGTGTACCATGATCAAGTTGGATTCATCCCAGGGATGCAGGGTTGGTTCAACATATGGAAATCAATAAATGTAATTCATCATATAATAGACTTACTTAAAAACAAGAATCATATGATCATCTCAATAGGTTTAGAAAAAGCATTTGACAAAATACAGCACACCTGCATGTTCCAAACACTAGAAAAATTAGGGATAGTAGGAACATACCTCAACATTATAAAAGCTATCTATGCTAAATACAAGGCCAGCATCATTCTAAATGGAGAAAAATTGAAAGCATTCCCACTAAAAACTGGAACAAGACAAGGATGTCCTCTTTCATCACTTCCATTCAACATCATCCTTGAAACTCTAGCCAGAGCAACTAGACAAAAGAAAGAAATTAAAGGGATACAAATAGGTAAAGAAGAACTCAAACTATCAAACTTGCTGATGACATGATTCTATATCAAGAAGATCCAAAAAATTCCACCAGAAAACTTCTAGAACTAGTAAATGAATTCAGCAAAGTAGGAGGATATAAAATCAACACCCATAAATCAACCATATTCCTATACATTAGCCATGAATCCACTGAAAGAGAAATTAGGAAAACTACTCCATTCACAATAGCCTCAAAAAAAAAAAAAATACCTGGGAATCAATCTAACAAAAAAGGTGAAAGAGCTCTACAATGAAGACTATAAAACACTAAAGAAAGAAATTGAAGAAAAACTCAGAAGATGGAAAGATCTCCCATGCTCCTGGAAAGGCAGAATTAATATTGGCAATAGCATATTTGACAATAGATATTTTGGAGAATCCTGGACCACAGATGTTTGTGAAAAATTACAACTATGAACAACTTATGAAGATAGTCTATACATGTATAATCACACTGCTCCAGTCCAGAAGAAATTGGATCCAGGCCTATGGTGATCCTTCAGGGCTCTGGTTAGACCTGAGCAGAGATGATGACCTCATAATTCTGGGCCCCTCCAAACCAGGAGCAACCAGACATAAGCTACAGACTTACCTGTTAACCTCCCAAAACTTTTAAGATTCCTTCAGTTTTCTAAGGAAAATTCAATTTGCTACAGATTTGCAAGATTGGACCATAACTCAAGAGACTGAGACCAGTGTAGACTTCTTTTTACATGAAACCCAGCAAGATATAGCCTCCACAATCAGAGCTTTCAAATATTAGAATCACCTGGGAGCATGTTTTTAAAAACTGAGATAAAGTGAATATGACATAAAGTAACCATCAACCATTTTACAGAGTATAATTCAGTGGTATTTCATACATTTATAATGCTGTGCAACCATTACTTGTATTTCCAAAACATTTTATCACTCAAAAGACAATCCTTATCCATTAAGAAATTGCACCTGGGGAGCATTTTAAAAGTGCATATTCCAAGGCCCAGACCCAAGAGATTGTAATTCTGAGAGCATGGAGATGTTTTTCAAAACTTCCGGGTATCTCATTCTTAGATATTTACCCAAATGGAATGAAAACATGCCCGTACAAGGAATTAAACATGAATGGCTATAGTAACTTTATTCATAATTACCCAAACCTTGGGTAACCCAAACTTCTCTCAATTAGATAATATATAAGCAAACTGATAACATCTATATAATGGAATAGTACTTAGCAATTAAAAGGAACCAACATGCAACAAAAGTGAAATCTCCAGTGTATTATACAAAGACATAGAAATCTATTTTCCATACCATATTCCATTACATAGCATTCCGGAAAATATAAAACTATAGCAATGGAGAATAAACAGGTGGTTTCCAGAATTTAAGGGTAGCACCTAGGTTTTGAGTACAAAATGATAGCACGAGGGAAGTTTGAGAGCAATGAAGCAACTGTTCTACATCTTGGCTATAGTGTGGTAGC
Organism: Urocitellus parryii; assembly: GCF_045843805.1. Taxonomy (NCBI): domain Eukaryota; kingdom Metazoa; phylum Chordata; class Mammalia; order Rodentia; family Sciuridae; genus Urocitellus; species Urocitellus parryii. The sequence goes on along the minus strand of NC_135531.1, from coordinate 43,651,967 downwards.
AAGGATTTGTCAAAATTCAAAGAACCTGATATCAAAAAGAGTGAATTTTGCTAGATTTTTAAATGTGAAGGTAAATTCCATGTGTTTCTGGATGGGCAACCTCTCTGGGGAACACGTGCATAAATAATGCTGGACAAACTAGTTATTCTATAACCCAAGCAAGTTACACTTTGGACACTTGGAAGCTATGGATTTGCCATTACTATATCTCTGGTTGTCCTCATAGCATTTGGATGTTTTTCACAGTCTAGAAGTACAAAAGCAGGCTGCTGAGCTGTAGCTTGGTGTGGCCTGGGCTGCACTGTGGTTTTGTTTTAGTGTTTGTCAAACGGAAACCACCACCAAACATGGCAAATTTAGAACTTTTTCTAAAAATGAGTTATATTGTCTCTTCATCAGATTAATTTTAATCATATTAATATGGAAGTCATTTTTTGATGGGGATAAATGAAGACAAAAGATAAAATATCAAGTTTAACAACTGATTTTTAAGATTAACTCCACATCAGAAACCTAAACTCAGCATTTAAAAAAAAATTTTTTTTTAGTTGTTGATGGATCATTATTTTATTGATTTGTATGTAGTGCTGAGAATTAAACCCAGTGCCTCACACATACTAGGCAAGTGTTCTACCACTGAGCCACAACCCTAGCCCTAAATTGAGTGGTTTGGATATGATAAATCTGATGATCCTAATCAATTCCAGTATAGGTCAGTTTTGTTATTTTCATAAAATTAGATGCCTTTTATGAATGTGTGTTGGAGAAAAGAGTATTGGGAATTAAACTGAGGGTGCTTTACCACTGAGCTACACCCCCAGTCCTTTATTTTTTTATTTGAGACAAGGTCTCATTAAGTTACCAGGTTGACCTTGAAGTTGAAATCCTTGTGCCTCAGCCTCCAGAGTCGCTGGGATTACAGGTGTGCACCACCACACCCAGCTAGGTATCTTTTCTATAGGAAAGAAAATAAGAGGTTTACTTGGCCAGAGACCAAAATGAGTCAAAAGCATATTTGACAATACACGTTTTTGTAGAATCCAGGACCCCTTTATTTGTGAAAATTTACAACTATGGAAAACGTATGAAAATAGTGTGTACATGTTTATGTAATTAGTCTCAACAATTCTAAGTCTAACCCTGCATAAATCAACCTCACTTTAAAAAAAAAAAAAAAAAGCCATATCCTGCTGTGGCTGATCATACCCTGAAAACTAAATTTCAAAATAACATGGCTAAAACTCAAATTGAAATTCCCAGGTATAAGAAGAAAATAAACAAGAAATAGGCACAACTTAAGATAAAGATAATTTCAACTGTGGAACTCAGAAAATGAGCAAACAAACATGTCCCCATGCAAGGAAGTAGGTCCTACTGAGGTCTCTATCCTGTTAATCCATATTTTCTAATTTTCAATTCTCTTTGCTGGCCCTAGTCTCCAGTGATTTCTGTTGATACTATAGCTTTGCTTCCTCATCACTTTGCAAAAGATAGCAAAAACTCCTTCTCTAAGACTTTCTGTTCACATTGCTTCTTTTTTTAGAGCTGCTTGTGCCTGAGAGGAAATGGAGCTACGAGTGTTTCCTTTCCATTCAAAACTGGCACTTTTTGTAGTGGGGGAGGTAGCTAAGAGTTTACAGTTTGTTCCCAACAGATTGAGATAGCACCAAGTTTTCCTATAAGCCTCTCTGGAGGCCCTTGTGTTACAAATTATTTATAAATTTTATCAAAACCTCCAGGAAGCAAGCTGGGCAAACTCTCCCAATGCCAGATGGCTCAGCAGACTTGAGATATTGCTGCTCTATTGCATGTCCCTGCTTCTGTTGCTCCAGACCCCAAAACACATCCAATGAGCGAGTGCATGGAAAGCACTCCCAGGTTCTCACGCAAAGTTCCTCTCCACAGAGGAATGTACAGGGGAAAAAATAATTGGACCTATCTAAAGCTTAGAACAATGATAACAGACCTCCAACTTTCCCACCAAAACACCTCCAGGTGGAAAGGAATAGGTACAGCCTCAAGGACTAGACCATAGCCAGATATTCTACTTAATTATATGTATCTGTGGTTTAAAAACAAAAATGATATTGGGGTACTTGTGCAAACTTAATAATAGTAGTATATAATGGCTCTTTCAGAAATGTTGCTATGTTTATTGTGTGAACCAGAATTCTTTGGGTTGTAAGTGACAGACCATATTTTGAACTAGCTTAGAGGGAGAAGGGCACTTGTCAGCTCCTATAAACAGAAAGGACAAGATGATTCAAGGGATGGAGAGTCCTAGTACATTTATCCCGTCTGCCTCTGGTTTCTTCTTCCCACAAGGGGAAGGTTGAGGGGCCCATATTTCAGTTTCTCCCTAAAAAAGGAAAGAGCTGCTGCAACACACACACACACACACACACACACACACACACACACATCAATCATATTTTGAAGACTTACACTGCACGTCCAAGTGATGGAGGACAAAAGGACAATTCCCACAAAAGAAGGGAAGAACACAGACATGGCCTCTGGGTAAGAAAAATTGGCACTAAGAACGGATTATTTTTATCTTGGGGCTTCAAGTATTTCCAAGCATGAGGCCTTAGAATTCCAAAAATAAACTGATGTGATACAGCAATTTGTATACGGGGTAAAAGCGGGAGTTCATAATCCACTTGAATCAAACCGTGTAATATGATGTATTAAGAACTATGTAATGTTATGAACGACCAATAAAAAATAAATAAATAAATAAATAAATAAATAAATAAATAAATAAATAAATAAATAAATAAATAAAAAAGAATTCCAAAAATATATTTATGTCAGTTTGAGAAGCACAGATACATGTGTCATCTAGGCCTCAGAGGGCCCCGGGTTTGATGCTGTGTGAAGAATTTTCTAGTGAGGAGCTGTCTTGTTCTTTGGTAAAACATTTAGATGGACAGTGAGACCCTTAGGAGCCTGAGGGAGACAAGGCAGTGAGAAAGAATTCGAAGCCTTCTGTTAGAAAATACTAACAGAAATGTCAGCATATAAGAAGAGATAAAAAGAAGGAAGATATAAAGTGGAGGAAAAAAGAGAAGTTGGCACGAGTCTGTGAATTACATTAAAAATTCCTAGTAGCAAAGTAACCAAGGAATTCCTCAATACTAGGAGATATAATGTTAAATTTGAGGCTGTGTTGCTACAAAATAAATTCTGTAACAATGATAAATTACAAAACCCATTTTCTTTCCTTTCTGGGCTCAAAACTAGTCTACATTTCCCAGCTTCCCTTGAAGTTAGATAATAGTCATATGACTAATTTTAGCCAATGGGGTATAGGCAGAAGTGATATGTGCTACCTCCAGACCTGACCAATATAGCTTCCACATTATCCTCTACTCTGTTCTTTTTCCTATAGAATCAAGTGGGGGATTCCATATCCTAGAAGATGCTGGAGCCACTGCGAGGAGTTCTTTGAAGAACTAGGCTCTTCAAGCCTCTTCTACTTCCCGTTGACTATGATGTAAGTAAACAATAATCCTTCATTGTTCTTTCTAGGTTATTTCAAGAGCGTTTGTTATAGTGGTCGCATCCTAACTGATACATCTTCTTTACTCCATCCCCTTTCGAATCCTCAAAAAAGTTTATTAGGCATATAAATGTCCTATAATGGCTCTGTGGCAGTCAAAAGAAGGCTTGAGGTTTACAACTGGGTGAACAAGGAACAGAAACAATATTTACAAGAACGCAACATGTTCCATAATCTAAACCCATTTGCTAAAACAGGATCAGGGGTAACAATGAGATCATAAGCTCCTAGGAAATTTGCAGAAGTGTGGGAATGGGCTTTGACTTCTACGGAGCATGGAATGAGGAAGGTTTCAGGAACTTTATTTAGATCTAAGGGGGCAAGCAATCCTCAAATGACTTATGAATTACACTATTTTTATATTCAGGGTGCTATGAGTGAAAAGTCTTTGCTTTACATCCCAAGGATAAAGTACAAAGTCTACACTCTTCTGGTTGCCTCACCCAAATGGAGATTTCCCCCTCCATTTCTGTTTTTCATAGTAGGTTACTGATGATCTTTAAGGCATTAATGATACCCAAAAATTTTAGCTATGCGCCCCCCACCCTAAGACTCTAAGCTTGGTGAGGACAAGGGGTGCCTGTTTTATCCTCCAGAGTATACCTGGCACCTAAAACAGTGCCTATCACACACTCCACAGATTTTAGTTGAAATTAATGAAATGGAATCTCTAAGTGTGAAAGCCTCAAATAGTCCCCCACTGACCTCAGAGAATTCACTTCTTACTACAATTTTGGCCAAGTGAATATTTGTTTCGCTACCTGGTTATTTGAAAATGCATTTGAAAGTCATAACCTTTCTTTATACAAAGAACATATGACATTTATTATATTATGATATTTTGCACGCATGAATTTCAAAATAGAAACAGAGATATGTAGGTTTTATTTTTTTACAGGGGTAACGTTTGCTTCTTTCTAGAAAACACAAGAATCTTTTTTCCATGTGTTATAGCCTAGACTGAGTTTGAAACTAAAAGTTCCCTGTCCCATCAGCTCAGGAAGTGACAATATTAAATAAAAGCCTTCCTGACTTGCCTTCTGGAACCTTTCTCATCAGAGTTCCAAGAATGATAACTTTCGTTTTTAGAGAATATGATATTAAAAGAGCAGAGTGATATCCTTTGTCTGATTGCTTTATATGAATTTTGCAGTTTTTCCTCAAACTGCACAGCTTAGACTTCTAATTATTCTTTTCTCCCAACAGGTCTCATTTTACCCTACACAAATCTAAAAGTTCAAACTTCCACTTTAATATCTTGTTAGCAATTTTTAATAATTTTGTCAAATTGAGATTAAATATATACCAATCTGGGCTGGGGATGTGGCTCAAGCGGTAGCGCGCTCGCCTGGCATGCGTGCGGCCCGGGTTCGATCCTCAGCACCACATACAAACAAAGATGTTGTATCTGCTGAAAACTAAAAAATAAATATTAAAATTTTAAAAAAAATATATATATATATATTTATATATACCAATCTCCTTTTCTTTCTTTGCTTGTAAGTTTACTAGGGGTAGATTTAATAAATACCTGATGATTTTCTTTTCCCTTTTATTTTGAGAATGAGCCTTTGGTATTATTGTTCTTTCTTCCAATAGTAGTTTATCAAAGAATAAATTCTACATCAACATTCATTTTATAGATGAGACAGCTACTTAGCAGCAAATCATTTTCCCTCTTATTTTATGTCAATATTATAATATGTTGATATTTTCTTGATGCAGTAACTTCACATACATAACATGATTACTTTGAGTTCACCACAAAATTGTAATTTATTATTTACCATTATGAGCAATATACATAATATTACAAAAACAGAACTTATAGTAATGGTAAATTATACCAAATTTCTTGCAATTTCTTAGATATGCCACATAGGTTTTTTTTTTTTAGGCATCCAAGTCATTACAAACAATTTTACTTAAGTCTACAATGTCCTTTCCTAGCTTCTAAGCCTCTTTTATCTATCAAGACCAAATTGAAAAGTCACCGTCTCTGCAGTCTTCCACATCTCACTCTCTTCTCTGTATTGCCATGGCTCACTATACTAAGTCTATACTTTGCAAAGCTGAATACCATCAAGGCCAAGTCCTTGATGTCTATATTCTTCCCCAGAACCTAGTACTGATTTGTGCATTACATGGGCATTTAATTAATATCATTGGAAGAGTAAGGGAATGAATTAATAAGTAAACCAAACTCAATATCCCTTCACTGAAATTAGTTATTGGTTTCTTGAGAGTTAAAGCAAAGAAGGAAAAAAAAATAAGGATGTCTTATATAATCTATCAGTGTGACCCTGTAGCTGCTAAATAACATGAATACCTAATGCATCCTACACAATGCTGATACAGACACTTAGTAAATGTTCCCCCTTATCCATCCTCCATTATGTACACACAATTGTTTTAGCAGAATGAAAATAAGAAGATCAGTGTTTGAAGTTGTATCAAACATTGTGATGAGAGAAATGAGCTTCTTTATCCTTTGAGAGATTAACTGGATTGTCCAGTGGAGGTGGCTGAGCAGGTTAATAACTACCCAAGTTAGAAGACTATCTTGGTGGGGCTGGGGATGTGGCTCAAGGGGTAGCGCTCTCGCCTGGCATGCGTGCGGCCTGGGTTCGATCCTCAGCACCACATACAAACAAAGATGTTGTGTCCGCCAAAAACTAAAAAATAAATATTAAAATTCTCTCCCTCTCTCTCTAAAAAAAAAAAAAAGAAGAAGACTATCTTGGTGCCCAAGACAAAAAAGAAGCTGTAGTACCTCTAAGCACAGAGGAAATTAAAATGCCATGGTCAATTAGCCATGTTTGCCTTGGGCACAAGACAGGGAACTGGAGCTTCTTGTCCTAGAACTAGAATCTATTTCCTTAAACTGAAGCAGACCTGGAATAACTTACTGAGTTAATGAAGTACACAGAGTGATTAACAAAAGTGAAAGCCTGGGGGCTGGGGTGTAGTACAATGATAGAGTACTCCCCTAGCAGCCTCAAGGCCCTGGGTTCAGTCCCAGAGCTTCTCCCTGGGATGCCTTAGAAAATTATGCTAATACAGGGGAAATTCTAGAGAAAGGTATTGGCCATATAATACTGTTAGATCATGTGCATGTACAAATATGTAACAATGAATTCTACCATTACAGATAATTGTAATATCCAATAAACATATGGGAGAAAAAAAGAAAACTATGCCAATGTTTCTTTAAAATACATCACATAATACTAATATTTTATATTATAAATTTTTTTGGTTAGTGTTCACACTTATTTTAATTTTTTATTTGTTTTAATTAGTTATACATGACAGTAGAATGCACTTATATACCTTGATATATCATACATAGATAGGATATAATTTCTCTTTTTTCTGAGTGTACATATTGTAGAATCACATTGGTCATGCAGTCACACACATACATAAAGTAATAATGTCTGTTTCATTCTACTATCATTCTTATCCCCACATCCCCGCCTTCCCCCTCCTTTCACTTTCCTCTACCTAATCTAAGGTAACTTTTTTTTTGCATTACAATTCTTAATACACATATATACCACAATTTTTGTATCTCTGTTTGTATATAAAGTATGTTGACACCCAATTCAAGTCTTCGCACATGTACTTTGTATAATGAGGTCCCTCACATTCCAACATCCTTGCTAATCCCCTGCCCCCTCCCTCTCCCTCCCACTCCTCTTCCTTATCTAGAATTCATCTATTCCTCCCAGGCTCTCCCTCCCAATCCCACTATGTGCCAACCTCCTTATATCAGAGAAAACATTTGGTATTTGTTTTTTGGGGATTGGCTGACTTCACTTAGCATTATGTTCTCCAAGGCCATCCATTTACCTGCAAATGCCATGGTTTTGTTCTTTTTTAATGCTGAGTAAAAATTCCATTGTGTATATATGCCACATTTTTTAATCCTTTCATCCACTGAAGGACATCTAGATTAGCTCCACAGTTTAGCTATTGTGAATTGTGCTGCTATAAAATGCAAAACAAAACCACTCTAAGATATCACCTCACTCTAGTCAGAATGGCAGCTATCATGAAGACAAATAACAATAAGTGTTAGGGAGGATGTGGGGGGAAAGGTACACTCATACATTGCTGGTGGGACTGCAAATTGGTGCAGCCACTTTGGAAAGCAGTATGGAGATTCCTTGGAAAACTGGGTATGGAACCAACCATTTGACGCAGCTATTCCTCTCCTCGGACTGTACCCAAAGGACTTAAAAACAGCACACTACAAGGACACAGCCACATCAATGTTTATAGTGTTCACACTTTTCTAAGCCTTGAAAAATAGTTTGTCAAACGGTTTCTGTGATGTCCAATAATATTTGAAGCTGATTCAATGATTGATATGGTATGGCTGGTTTCCCTTACTGGGAATAGAGCACAAAAGACAAAAATTAAAAAATTAAAATTCTCATCTTCTTGCAACCAAGAGAAAGTAGAGTTATCTCATTAGGGTTTTTGAAGCTGATCAAGTATTTGGGGTTTTAGGGCTAGTCACTGTTACATGAGTACCATGACTAGCAATTGAAAATACTGCTTTAAATAAGTTACACAAAATATTTCACTATCAGGTGTCATACTTCAGAGGAATTCTTCTAAAGATTGAGTCTCATTTTTACCTCAAAGTGAACTAACTGGAAAAATCAACCACCATTTCTCTTTATAATGTATGTGTAAATGAAAGAAGCCATTAAGCAAATCACTGTTGAGCACTTTCTATATGCCCAACTCTAAAATATTAAGATTTTTTTAAAAACTTAAATGTTGTTATATGTCTTACTATAAGTAGATTTTCATATAATTTCAATAATCAGAAAAGTGTTAAGTTTAGCCTGTTCTACTGAAAAAACAGCCTCTACCTCAGAGCAAAGCCTGTCCAAGGAAGGGACATCACCTTTGTCCTTGGAAAAACCCACAGAGCACTCCTAGGCACATTCCCACCCTGCTAAGTTGTTTATCTACAAATAACAGGAGACATCTGCTGCTCCAGGTGTCCCTGACTCAGTCAGGCTAGATGGGGATCCATAGCAACCCCCTGGCAGCCACCAATCAGCATGAGACAGGGAAAATACCTGGGATGCCAGATGACCCTCCCAGCAGTTTATGGTGGTTGGTAACATGTTGGGAAACCATGTAGTTCAGCATGTACACCCCTCTTGGCTTAAACCAATCAGTTCAAATGAATCCCCCTCTTGTAGTAACCAATCACCCCTACCCAACTTGTTCCCACCAGGGAATGTGCTAATCATGTTTTAGAGTTGTTATTTGATTTTCCCACGGTGTGTGATGATTTGCTAAGAGATGCTATGATGTATGTGAAGTCCCTGCCTTCTCCAAAGAATGTATAAAACTGCTGCAAACCCTGTGCTCCGGGCCTCTCAGCATCACCAGTTGCTGTGTGTGCACGGAGGACCCAGCTAGCTCGCAATAAACACCTCTTTACTGCTTACATCGATCTTGGGTCTCTGGTGGTCTTTTGGGGGTCCCGAATTCGAGCATAACATTACTTATTAAGGTTTAAAATAGTAACAGGTAACTTTCTGAACATTCATTATGTACCAGGTACCATGCTAAGTATTTTATAAGTATTAATCTAACCCTCAAAATTCCCTATAAGGTATTAGTTGGTTTGTTTTCTGTAGCTACAACAAAATGCCTGAGGCTGAGTAAGTTATTAAGAAATGATGATTTTTTAGATCACAATTCTGCAGATAAGGAAGTTCAAGATCAGGAAGCTGTCTGGAGAGGGCCTCATCCTGTGCTAAATGTTGTGGTGGCATCCTATGGCAGGAGCATGAGTGAGAATAGCAAACCAGTGTGCAAAAGGGGCCAAAACACCAGGGATAATCTTGCTTTGTAATCACTCACTCTTACAATAATTAATCTAGTCCCCCAAGACTCAACTCACTCCCACAAGATCTAATCTAGTCTCAAGAGACATAACTCAATCTCTTGAGAAAGACACTAACTATTCATGAGGGTACTGCCCCTATGTTGCAACTACATCCCAAAGGCCCCACCTCCTGACACAACTGCAATGAGGAATTAAGCTTCAACATGAGTTCTGTCAGGAACAAAATATAGCATCTTCTTTTATAAATAAGGCAACAGAATTCACAAGAGTCAACTTTCTTCACAAGATCACACAGCTCATCAGGGCTGAGCTGGGACTTGAGTTCAGGCCCATGTAACTCCAGAGCTTAGATTCTTTCTTTCTTTATTTGTTTTAGTTGTAGATGGACCCAATACCTTTATTTTGTTAATTTACTATTATGTGGTGCTGATGATTGAACCCAGTGTCTCATACATGCAAGGCAAGCGCTCTATCACTGAGCCACAACCCCAGCACCCAGAGCTTGGATTCTTAACAACTGCTGTATGTGGTCTTTCCTATGCTTTAAACAATTTGCATAAACTCATTCTAAAACAGAGGGCTTTTAGTTAATTCTCAGCTGATCCCAAAACTGAAATAGCCATGCAATTCAATTCAAAAATGCTTTATATTTCAGACACATTCACAGTTCGATCTTCTGCTCATATCTTTTGAATTTACCTACTTTTGTTTGTTTTGTATTGCTATAAAAGAATGCCACAAACTGGGTAATTTATAAAGAAAAGCAATGTATATCTCATTGTTCTGAAGGGTGGGATGTTCAATATCAAGACTCCAGCATCTGGGAATGTCCTCTTGCTGTGGTATCCCATGGTGAATTACGAGACAGTGAGAAAAGACAAGAGAAGGTGGGTCAGGAAAGGGTGAAACTTGCTTTCATAACAAACCCACTCCTGTGATAGTGACAGCAATTCTTTCAAGGCAGAGTCCTTATGACCTGATCACTTCTCAGAGGTCCCACATCCCAACATTGTTGCATTGGAGATTAAGTTCCCAACACATGGAATTTGTAGAACACATCTGAATACACACACACACACACACACACACACACATACACACACACACACTTGGGTTGCCAGATTCTGAAAAGAAATTTTAAAATGCCCAGTTGCTTTTGAATATCAGATAAACAACATTATTTCATATATGTCTCATGAAATATTTGCATTTTATCTGGAAACCCTAACTGAAGTTGCCACTTGTTCCATATCAAAGGGATATGAGATTGGTTATAATATCGTGTGATTTAGCAACAAATTTTAACAGGAGTGCTATGGATTAAAGATGGCTGCAGATTCTCTGCTCTTCTTCTCCTGTTGAATCTGGGTTGGTCTTAGTGGCTCACTTAACAAATAGAATGTGATAGAGTGGCATTCTAGGATATCTGAAGCTAGGTTATAAGAAAACTTGTAGCCGAGGACTACAAGGCTAGAAACTTGGACTCTGTCTAGAAACTGCAAGCTGCCATGTAAGAAATGAGACCACCCATGCTGGAGATGACCCAGGTTGTTGCCCTGAATGACAGTCCCAGCTGAGACCAGGTTTCTAACCAACACTCTCAAAATACCAGACATGCAAGTAAAGCCATCCTGGACTCTCCAAATGAACCTGTCCAACAACTGAATCCAAGAGTGACCTTACATGGAAGAGAAGAAATACCTAGCCAAACTCTCCCCGAATTTCTCATCTCAAAATACAAGATTTGACAAAAGGTGGTTCTTGAAGCCAGTGAGTTTGGCAGTACTTTGTAACAGCAATAGATAACCAGAACAGAAGGAAATGGTCTTACTATTCAGTACTCTAACAATCAGTTGTACAGAATACTAGGAATGGGTTACTTTCTCACACAAGAAATACAATCTCATTTAAACCAATACCAAGATCTCACTTTGTATGATCAACGGACAAGAGTTATATCTATTATCATCATCAATAATATAAGAATGATAACTCTAAAAATTACCATTAAAGTTTTTCAGAATTTTAAGCAAATTTCAATAAGCAGTTGAAACTTTGAATTTATTTATTCCTTTGAATCTCTGACACCTCCAGTGACCCTTCCTGACATCCATCTCCTCAGTCCATCTTTTACTCCAGCCACTACAGAACAACCTGTTTCCCACAGGTATAACCTGACAGCATCTTTCTTCACCTGTACCCTCTCGTTCTAGCTCTTGTCCCCTTGGGCTTCTCTGACACTCTGATGTCTAGTAGGATGCCTGCAGGAAATTGCCTGGCCCCCATGCATACACCTAGCGCAGACAAGAACATATGATCTAAACAGTGCTACCAGGCCCCTTGCTCAGAAGGGTGTCATTTTTGGCTTAAGCCTCAGCCATCTCCATCTTGAAATTTTAATACTAGTTGAATAAGGACCTGTAATTTTTGCACTAAATCTTGCAAACTATGTATGTGGTCTTGCATGCACTCATGGGAATGTGGGCTCTTGGCCAAAGCTGACACAGAATCTGTTAGGTAGGTACCCTTTTTTCTTTCTTGTGGATGGACAATCCTGAGACAATTGACTCCACAGAAGATGCCCATTATTGTGATTCCTAGTCTTAAGTGGTCACGACAGTAACGACTTGAGAACAGACGTCTGGGCTGCTTTCCCTCCTTCACTGTTTGCTGAACTTTACTTTTCTTGCATGGAATTATTTCCCCAAATGCAAGCAGATCCTGGGAGCAGACTTCATTTTCCAGAGGAAACCCTGGCTAAAATGGGATTTTCCCAGTGCCTTCTATGTGCCACAGTTCTAGATTCCAGGGATTCAGAAGTAAACAAGTTATCCTACTGTCATGGAGTTCACATTCCAGGTGGAAAAGACACTAATTCAATAAATGAACAAAGAAGATCATTGTAGATTGCACCAGGAAGAACATAAACAGTGCTCTGGGAGCAGGAAGGGTGGAGACAGAGATAACAGATACAAGAACTGAATAATGAGGATGCAAATGCACACAAGGCCTGGGATGATAGCCAGTCCAAAGGTCCTGGGGTAGAAATGTCCTTGGCATTTTCTGGTGACAGAAAAGAAAGCAGAGTGTTGGGAGCACAGAGAACAAGAAGAGAGGGACAATGTGCTACTGGAGACAGGAAGGGACCAACCACACATGTTCATGTTTGCATTTTATTCTAAGTACTATAGAAAGCTGCTGGAAAGTTTTAAAATAAGGAGGTGCATTCTCGTTAGGTTTTTAAAATATTACCCTGTTCGGAGAATGGATTGGAGGGAAACCACTTAGGAAGCTCTTGTAAGAGTCACAGTGAGAGTTGCTGGTGGCTCAGGGAAGGTGAAATCAGGGAAGAAGGAGAGAAGGATACATCCGAGGAGGTGTAGGAGGGGGCCTTGTTGCTGAGCCTTGGTCTGATCTCCTGGCCGAAGATGAACAAGGCCAGGCAAGTGACAACTTCTCCCCTCTGTGCAGAAGCTGGGACCACTGCCAGAGCCCCAGTGAGGAGGGAGGGAGAGAAAAAAGCAGGGCTGAGAGAGAGAAGGGAAACAAGGGGGCGGGGGTGGCAGATCACTGATCACAGCAAATCAAAAACTCAGCCCATGGCTGCGTTGGGCAAGCCCCGCTGGCCAGCACCCAGGGCTGCAAACACTGTGTTACTCACCACCCCAGACATTTCCCTTTCATTCTTCTAGGATGAGTACCCACCCCACTTCACCCCTCCTTCCCTGCCCCTAAGTCTTTTTCTTGTAGGAGTGAGAGAAAAGAGAAAGAGAGATTGCTTCCTCTGTTTCATTTTTTCCCCACACATTTTCAGTAACAAAACAATACCCATGAACAGAATTAAAGAGTATAATGATTGGAAAAAGATTAATGTTACTTCTAGATGATCCAATTATGTACTTAGAAATCCAACTGACTCCACTCTAAACCTTTTAGCAGTCCAAATAGAGTTCTTTGGAAGTCTCCAAAAATCTATATATGTTCTATATGCCAGCCAGCAATGTTAGGCCTTATAACAGAAGCAGCAAATCCACTTACAAAAGTATTAAAAACTATAGAAATAATACTAGGTAGGCCTATGTGAAAACAACCACAAAATCAACTGCAGACTTGCAAAACTTTAAAAATGAAATTGCAATAAATGAAGAAATAGTCTATGTTCCTAAAACAGAATTTATAGGTTGAATCCAATCTAATTTAAAAGATTTTTTTATATGTAGGAACTTGACATAAGGACATTAAAATAAGTTGAAAATCATAAGCATTCAAGAAATTCTAAGAAATATTTGGAAGCAAATGTCTAGCAGGTGTTCAAAGATGCTATAAAGCTAGAATAACAGTGTTGTGTTGTTGCAAAACTGGAAACTTTTTAGAAACGTCAACAATAGACCTTAGAATATATAATTCAAATTATAGATGATAAACTATGTATACAAACTAATGTGGGAGATGGACTGGATTTCTAAGCAAAAAAAAAAAAAAAGCAATAGGAAAGATGTTAAAGAAAATATCTTTTTCTTTTTCTTCTTCTTTTTTTTTTTTTTTTTTTTTTGGTACCAGAGATTGAACCCAGAGGTGCTTAACCACTGAGTGACAACCCCAGCCCTTTTTAATTTCTTATTTTGAGACAGGATCTCACTTAATTGCTTACAGCCTCACTAAATTGCTGAGGCTGACTTTGAACTTGCAATCCTCTTGCCTCAACCTCCTGAGCCACTCAGATTGCAAGCAAATGCCATCACACCTGCCTTAAAAGGTAATTTAAAACTGAAAAAATTGGCAGTATTCATGACATACAAGAGGTTAATATTTTTAATATACAAAGAGCTCCAAAAAATATGTAAAAGGGGAACCCAAAACCCCAATTAGAAGGAGTGAACGGACATGTTCACACAGACACAAATGGGCCAGCAAAAATGATATTGTTTAATCATAAAAAGCAAACAAAGAATGCAATTTTGCCTCTACCTGTGTGTATGCATGTGCATTACTGAGGATTAATCCAGGGCTTTGTGCATACTAGGCAAGCACTTTACCACTGAGCCACATCTCCAGCCCTAAAGAAAGCAATTAAAAATATCAAAGAGATACAGCTTTTCACATGTCAAATCAGAAGAGAATCTTATTAAAAGCAATAAGCTAGCAACAATAACAATAAATTTTAACAATGTACTTTTAATAATAATTTACTTATTTTCTATTTTTAATACCATTTAAATATATATATGATAATGTATGGTTGAAATTAATGTATCATTGAAACTTTATAACAACCCTATGAAGTAGTCAGTATTGTTATACCTGGTTAATAGAAGAGAAACCAGGAAGCAGCTAAACAACTTTTCCCATCCACATGGGTAGAAAGTGGGATTCAACTCTAGACAGCCTAGCCTGATGCAGGAGCCAAATACCACAACTAAACCATTAGGCAATCCAGGTGTGTTGGTACACATCTGAAATCCCAGGAGTTTGGGAAGAGGCTGAGTCAGGAGGATCATGAATTCAAAACCAGCCTCAGCAACTTATCAAGGCCCTTAGCAACAGAGTAAGACCCTGTGTCAAAATAAAAAATAAAAAGGGTTGGGGATGTGTAAAGTGCCCCTGGCTTCAATCCCTGGTACAAAAAAAAAAAAAAAAGAAAAGAAAAAGAAAAATTAGGCAAGAGTCCATTTGGGAGAATGTAATGAAACAGACAATATCCTGACACTATTCTGTGCTGCTGTTGGTAGAATAAATGATAAATGATGTTTCTTTGAAAAGCAATTTGACTCTAAGTATCAAGAGTCTTCAAAGGATTTGTTGTACTTGATGCAATATAACTCCCCTATTAAAAGATTCTATCCTAAGGATATTAGAGAAAAATTGAGAATCATGTTAAGAACTTTTTTTTTTTTTTTTTTTTTTTAATTCGTACTGGGGATTGAACTCAGGCACACTCAGCCACTAAGCGACATCTCTGGCCATGTTTTTGTATTTTATTTAGAAACAGGGTCTCATTGAGTTGCTTAGCACCTCGCCATTGCTGAGGCCTGCTTTGAACTCGCAATCCTCCCAAGCCGATGTTACAGGCGTGAGCCATCACACCCAGCAAGAAATTTATTATAGAATTATTTATAAAAATAAATGCAAATCTAATGCTCAATAACAGGAAAGCATGTAAATAAGTTGTAATACAACCGTTAAATAATTATATTGGTTCTAAAAATATTTGATGGCATGCAAAAATGTATTAATATCTTAAATGAAAAGCAAGATATAAAACACTGTGTATAAAGTCAGGCATGGTGGCACATGCTTGGAATCCCAGCTACTAGGGAGGCTGAGGCAAGAGGATTGCAAGTTCAAGGACAGCAATCTAAGCAACATAGCAAGATCACATCTTAAAAAAAAAAGAAAAAGAAAATACTATGTACATAGTATGACCTTAGTATTCTAAATGAAGAACAACAACAAAAAAAAAACTTGAAACACCTCAAGGGTTCATAATGGTTATCCTAATGAGAAGAAATTACAGGTGAACATCATTTCCTCTTTGTTCATTTCTGAACCTTCTAAATTTTCCACAAATAAATCCCTAAAATTTCTTTTATAATCAGGAAAAAATCAATGAATATTAGATTATTGTTTAAGAGAATTAATAGGAATTCTGTTTTGAATGACTTTGACTCCACTGAGGAGAGAAATCAGATAATAGTTAGAGATGCCCCCAATGTTAGTCAGTTTTCTATTACTACACCAAATACCAGGGATACATCAACATACAAAGTGAAAAGGTGGGAATTGTGAAGGTTTTAGTTCATGATCTGGTAGACCTATTGCTTTGGGCCTATGGTGGAGCAGCACATCATGGTAAGAACACATGGTAGAGCAAAAGAGCTCATCTCATCACCAGCTAGCAAAAGAAAGATAGAAAGGAGCAGGGTCCCCAAATCCCCTTTGAAAGACTACTCAGTAGACCCCACCTCTTAAAGTTTTCACTACCTCCCAATAGCACCAAACTGGTGATCAAAACTTGAACACTAGGGTTTTGGGGGGACATTCAAGAACCAAGCCATACCATTCCCCAAATCTTATCTGCTTATACCTAAGAGCAGCAGCAGCAGACATGGATCGTTTCTGTTAAGGAAGAGCTATGAAGGGAAAAGACAAAACTTTGTCCTGGAAACAGTCCTGGAAGCAGATCCAGAATCCACCTGGACTACTCAAGCTGTGAACAAAAAACACCCACAAACTTGGAACCCTATTGGGAGAATTTAAATACATTTGCTTGCTTTCTTAAAATAATTTCATTTGAGTCTGGCATGGTAGTACATGCCTGTAATCCCATCTGAGGCAGAGACAAGAGCATTGCAAGTTTGAAGCCATTCTGCATGACTTAACAAAATCCTGTCTCAAAATAAATTTTAAAAATGACTGGGGATGTCAGTAGTAGAGCACTTGCCTTGCATGTGCAAGGCCCTGGGTGCAATCTCCCAATTTTTTTTTTCATTTGATAAGAACAGCCACTGTTTGAATAAGATATGTTCATACTTTCTCGTTGCTTCATTTTTAGAGCATACTACAGAGGAATTACCAGAAGACATTAATTCCACTCCTAGGTGTTTTTGTTTTGTTGTGTTCGAAATGCTGGAGATGGAACAAGGGCCTTGCACATGTTATGCAAGCTACACCTCCAGGCCTCAGTTTATGACTTTGTTATTTAATTTTCTCAATCATTTGATCTCTCGGAATCTTAACATTGTGGCTTCTCAAGTAGAAATACAAGTAGAGGTACACCTGCCAGTTGACTCAAATGTATTCAAATGTGTAGGAGTCATTTGAAAATAAAAATACCTTAAATAAATGAAAATTATTATTGTTATTATAACTTAATTCCCTGCCTGGAAGGACTATTTTCTTTGGCAGAATAGATTACCTATTTTCAAAATACCTATTGTCAAAAGAAGGACAGAGGCAACACAGAACTACAAGGTGTGGATACCAGCTAGCAGCTAGCTTGCTTTCTTTCTTCTTTCTTGGAAGCACTAAGGATTGAACTCAGGGCTTCATGTATGTTAGTCAAGTGCTTTACCACTGAACTACCTTCCTACCTCTCCACCTTTTTTTTTTTTTTTTTTGGTACTGAAGATTGAACTCAGGGACACTCGGCCACTGAACCACATCCCCATCCCTATTTTGTATTTTATTTAGAAACAGGGTTTCACTTAGTTGCTTAGTGCCTCACTTTTGCTGAGGCTGACTCTGAACTCACAATTCTCCTGCCTCAGCCTCCCAAGCCTCTGGGATTACAGGCACACGCCACTGCGCCCAACACTCTCCAGTCTTTTTGAAAATACTATTTTGAAACAGGATATCGTTAAGTTGCCAAGGTTGGCCTCAAACTTGTGGTTCTCCTGTCTTGGCTTCCCAAGTAGCCAGGATTACAGGCATGTGCCACCACCCTGAATTCTTTAGACTACAATCTTCTGAAGTCTTCACTGCATTCCTCCCAATCCTCTAGATTCCTGGGAATGTGACAGGATCTGAGGTCCATTCCAGAGCTAAGCTTGGCCACCTCTCTCCAGGTTCAAAAGCTACTTCTTTCATGTGATCTGAACAGGCTTTTAGTGTAAACAAGCACTACATTTGAACCTCAGAAAGGTGTATTTGTCCTGTTAGTCATATGTTTGTCTGGTTGGAGTGAGTCTTAAATACCCAGCCTCACCCCCCAAAAAAGTTATTATGCACTTTTTCTTTAGTTAATAAGTGTTAAGAGAAATATAAATAATGACATCGGCAGATATCTATGATTTTTAACCAAAGGCTTTTGCTTTGTCAACCCCACGTGAGGCAAACATGAGTAGCTTTGGCCTTAAGCGGAGCAAGAATTCTTAGAGCATTCTCCCAAGTTCTCCCTTCAGAAAAGTCAGAAAAATCTTTGAAAGTTAATCCACAAATTGGGAAGATTTTATAACCTAACAAAAGGGTATATGCCTAAGATTTTTGAGAACCAAGATCTCAGGAAGTTTCTCTGGGAAGTCTCTGGACCTTGGATGTTCCAACTGTGGAATGAGAGCTAGATAACTCCTAAGTTGATTTCAAACCAAAAGGCCCTGGATCAGAATTGTCAATGTCCACTGAGTTGTTGGTCTAAATTTCCACAGAATCTCTCTGCATCTAACAAGTTCAAATGAAATCTAAATTTTCTCCATGTCTCTCTGAGCACCTCTGGGTAGATGTACCATCCCATGGGACTCAAGAAGGTCCCTTCCTGCAGCCCTACTTCTTAGAGGTGACTCTAACTTTTTTTTTTTTGGTTATCTTTCCTCCAGATAGGACAGGAGTCTTCAGGGCCATGGGGTGTGCCCACCAGTAGGCAGCTCTACAATTCCTGTATTAGCTTGGGCTGCCATAACAAAATACCATAGTTTGGGTTCCTTTAACAACAGAAATGTGGTTTCTCACGGTTCTGGAGGCTAGAAATCCAAGAGCAAGATGCCTGCATAGTCAGTTTCTCTTAAGGACACTCTTTCTGGCTTGCAGATGGCCCCCATCACTCTGCATCTTCACATGGTCTTTTGTTGGTGAATGTGCACAGAAAGGAGACTGAAGAGAGGGAGAGAACAAGAAAGAAGGAGGAAGCACTGGCATCTTTTCTTATAAGGACATTAAGCCTATTGGATGAGTTCCTGGTAGCCAAGACTTCTTCTCCCAACCATAATGTCATTGCCTCCTTAGATAAGAGTTAATATTTACTGTGCATTTGCTGTATAACAGAACTTTTCCATTGCTAAAGCTACAAAGTCAATGGTATTATTTCTCCTTTTCAGTGGGGAAGTACAGGGGTGGAGCCCAGGGTCACTCTACCACTAAGTTATATCTCTAGTATTTTTATTCTTTTCTTTTGAGACAAGATCTCTCTAAATTGTCCAGGCTGGTCTCAAACTTGGAATCCTCCTATCTCAGTTTCCTGAGTAGCTGGAATAAGCAGGCATGGTGGCACATGCCTGGTTCCTTATATCTTTACATTTTCAAGTGTGTGCTACCATGCCCAGCTTATTTCTCCATTTTATAGGTGGTAAAATTATAATTTAGCAAGGTTGAGAAATCCATCTGGAGGTAGACCTCTTGCAAGCCAGGTTGGTACATTCAAATTCAGTCAATCACATTTCAAAGCACATGCCACTAACCAGACCAATTGGGCTTGTTCAAGGGCTTTTCCCCTGAAGGAGAATATGCAGATGGTGAGGAGAGCCTGGACATCTCAATGGGACAGATGGTGACATCACAGAAGAAATTCATCTGTGCTCTATGAAGAAATCAGCTCTTTGAGTAATCTGCTAATTTGAGGGAAGTTAAATGGATTAAAATTATAGATTGTGTTTCATATTGGGAACCACTGGCATTTTAGTGCTTGTGGCTTGAAATGAAATCCCAGAGTGAATCATTACCATCGCATTCTGACTTTAAGCATATTTTCAGTACCACTAAGAATAATTGACTCCTCAGAAATTTACGAGCTACTTGAAATAGGTGAGGTCTGGAAGCAACCTAATTTCTTCAATCTGTTTCAGTCTAATTCAACATGATCCCAGATAATATAATAGATCTGCCACAAGAGAGATGTTTGACTCTGTATGAAAGTTTGTCAACTAGGAAGCTTTTCCCATGACAACTAACACAGTTACCTTGCTTTAGGACATTGCTCAAATCCTCATCCATATGATTAAAAGTTGGAAATATGATGATATGCAGGGTGTCCAACAAATATACCATTTCACCTATGAAGGTTCATATCTAAAAGTTTCTTCAGCACCAAAGAATCACTGAGGGTCAAAGTGAATCCAAAACCTTACTCTTCTGCCCCTATTTTGATGACCACCAGAAGTCTGCCATCACTCTATCAGAAGCTAATGGATTCCTGTGGGACATCTTGGCTCTGCATTGCCCTCTACTAGGGAGTTTTCTAGTCCTTTAGTCTAGCACAGGACTGAGTTTGCTGATCTTCGCTGTCTTTGAATACATTGTTCTTTTATGGGAAAGAGCCTTATTAGAGTAAGTTAAAATATGAACTCACAGTTCATGTAAAAAGAATGCTAGCTTGGGGGAGAAGAAGGCAGCCCCCATGCTGTGATTTCTCTAGAAGATTCCCTATCTCAAAACAAAAACCATATGAACTCTGCTCCCACCCCCAGATTCCTTCCTAGTTAATGTCTGATATCCCTATTGGCATATTTTAATTTCTTTAGCTAAACAAAGCTCTGCATTCTTGCTCATATCTAGAATATTCCCTTTATCCGAAAGGATTGTATCTAACTCAATTATATGCACATAATAGTAAAGATTAGTTAGGATGGTGGTTCTCAAATTTAGCATGCATCAGAATCCCCAGGAAGTCTTTTTAAAATATAAATTACTGGGTCACATCCTGCGAGTTTCTGGAATTTAGTAGGCCTGGAATTGGACCCCCAAATTTTTGTTTCTAGTCAGTTCCCAGGTGATGCTGATGTTACTGGTCTATAGACCATACCTAAGGACCCCTGGATTAATAGTTCTCAACTTTTCCCCAGGCTCTGACACATCTAAGGGTAGAACATGCTGCTATCAGTGATACAGGATCAGCAGGACAGTGATCTTGATTGCATTTTAAAAGTACCAAAAGCTGTGATAAAATAACACCCAGGAGTCTACTCCAGACCAATGAACTCAGATGCCTGGAGGTACACCCAACCACGGGCAGTTTGTGAAATTTCCCCAGGTGATTTTATGTATAGTCAGGGTTGAAAACCTTTGTTTCATAAAACTCAAGGACAGGGGGATGGAGGGGAAAGGTCATTTTTTTTTTTAGTCTTTCCCCAGGTATTTTAATATATCTCCTCCATGGGGCAATATTCTTCCCTCACCCATTTTATAATCAGGTTCAAAGTCACCAGCTAAGAATGTCCAAAAAATGTGGTCTATTTATGGCTTCCCCAAAGCTAAATGGGTCAGGGTCACATACCTGGAATTTCTTGTAAATAACATTTTCCTTTGGAAAATGGATAATTGGATAGGAGTATAAGAAGCAGGATGAGAGCAGCCAGAAAATAAAGGAGCTAGAATAAACATGGTCAGTTCTTTTTTTGGCCTTTTTCCCTGTCCCACTTTTAACCTTCACCTTCCTTCTGTATTTACCAATATCTGGACCAGAGAGAGGACTAACTCCCATTGACTAAAACAGAAGAACTGGTGCATCCTAATATTTTTTATTATCTGAAACTTTTTTATAACAAAGATGTACGGCCCAGAAACAAGTAGATGCTCTAAGAGGTGAGGTCTAGGTGGGCAGTACATTGAGCTTCCCTCAACTCCCAGGGATACCTTGAGCCAAAGGTATGAAACTCTTCTGTCAATCAGCTCAGGATCAAATGTTGCTAGACAATGATCCCGAAACCCAAGGTCTCCATTGCAATGTTAGCATTCCCTAACAGACTAAGAGTAAGGTGTTTAACTTCCTGGATTCCCAAGTTTCCCTACATGTAGGATAAGGAGAACATGTGGTGAGACCAACTAATGTGTTCTTAGCAAAATTTTAAAAAGTTCAGACTGCAGCAATATTCACTGGGTTAGATAATATTGCCATTTTTAACTTCATAATATTTCTATGTAATTCATTTTCCCCCTACAAACACATGGGAATTCCAGAGTTCATAATTCAGTAACTATAACTCTAACACATGTACATATACAATTCAGCCTTCAGCATAACAAGCAGTTCATAAATATTTGTTGACTAAATAATGGATGACTAATCAATGGATTGAATGAAAGCGTTTTCAAAATCAAACGCACCACAAATAAATAAAATCCCAAGCACTTATTCTAAATAAATAACTCAGTGACTATTTCCTGAGCTGAATTAATTAAGGTTATCTACAACAACCTTGCATTAAGCATATTGAATATGTAAAATAAGCAATAAATTACAAAATTAATCAATTTACTCATGGCTGTGTTTGACACAGTAAGTAGAAGTAGAAAAAGTGATGGCCACAGTAATAAGATCCAGTATGCCTTGCTATTCCATGACCAGGAAGAATCTAGTCCCCAAACCCCTATCTTGCTCTCCTTTTTCTTGTTTTCCATAGCAGTTAGCATGTTTTAAAACAGTGTATAATTGACTCTTGTATTATGTTTATTATTTATTTCTCTCCTCTCCCTAGTATACAAGTACCACAAGAACAGGGATGTTTGTGTATTTTGTTCGTTGACATATCCTGGCTTTTAAATATCTAGACACAGAGGGGCTCAATAAGTACTTGTCAAATTAATAAGTGAATGGATTAATGGATACTTCATTTATCTCACCACTATACAATATTTATAAGCCCCACACCTACCTTGAGAGTCTGCATAAGACCAAATCACTGGTTCAGTGATTCCCAAAAGCTCATTGAGTAACAGTTTTCATCAGTCCTTAGGAAAAATGTGTATGTAAATTCATCAGTTGCCATTCTATGTTGCTCTTCCTTTTTTGATGTTAAAAAGTTTTTATTTTGGGCTGGGGATGTGGCTCAAGCGGTAGTGCGCCCGTCTAGCATGCACGCGGCCCGGGTTCGATCCTCAGCACCACATACCAACAAAGATGTTGTGTCTGCCGAAAACTAAGAAATAAAATGTTAAAATTCTCTCTCTCTCTCTCTCTCTCTCTCTCTCTCTCTCTCTCTCTCTCTCTCCTCACTCTCTCTTTAAAAAAAAAAAAGTTTTTATTTTATAAAATTGTAGTAATAGCAGATAGTAATTGGGTGAGTGTGGGGGGAAGATATTTTCTTTATGTTAGGAGGAATTTGGTGGCTAAAAACTCTGGTGTGTGTGTTCTGACTTAGCAAAATAAAAAGTTAGACATTTTAAAATCAGTCATAAAGCACCCAACTATATTTTTTCATAATTGAGTAGTCTGTGAAATCCCAACTCTCTTTCATATGGTTTCATACTTGCTAATTCAAGGACTCAACTGGATTATAAGGCCCAGGAAAAAGCTCAACTAAAACTATGCATATTTAAGGTAACCACAAGTTTAACCTATGTATAATGTATTTTCTGGTGTTTTGTTCTGCTTTCATCTTGCTTTGTTTTTGCATTGCTGGGGATTCAACCCAGGCTTGGTGCATGCTAGGGAAACATTCTGCCTCTGAGTGATACTCCCAAACCTAGTGTGTTTTCTGACAAAGCAAAACCAACATTATATTATATATAGCCTATAAGATATAGAATCCAGCTCATAGAAAGTAAGGTCAATGTATTGATCAGAATGTACTTATTCAGTTCAGACACCATCATTTTGACAAGGTTGACACAAGCTGGAGTGATTTTGAAGTGAAAAATTGGTCTAAACAACATCTAGAAATTGCATCAGATAACAAAGAATGGTACTCACTATCAATTTTTAAGAATGTGTTGGTATAAGCATGATGGCTAAGAACTTTGGTATAAAAAAGGCAGTACATTTATTCAGTTTCAGTCAGCTCAGGCTGCCATAACAAATTACCATAGACTAGGCAGCTTGAAACAAAATCAGAGATTTATTTTTCATAGTTTGGAAGCTGGGAAGTTAAACATCAATGTGCCAGCTAATTTGGTTTCTGGTAGCTCTCTCTTCATGGTTTGCAGACGGCCATACTTTCTTGTATTCTCATTTGGCCTTTCCTAAGAGATCTCTCTCTTTCTCTTTCTCTCTCTCTCTCTCTCTCTCTCTCTCTCTCTCTCTCTCTCTCTCTCTCCTTAAAGGCCACTAGTTATATTGGATTTGGACCCCAACATTGTGACCTCTTTTATCTTAATTACTGCCCCAAAGCTTTGTCTCCAAATACAGTCATATTGCAGGTTAGGACCCCTAAATCTTCGGGGAGGGGAGGAATGCAGTTCAGTCCATAGATTAGTCTATGGATTTCTACAAGTGAATGTGTTGAGAAACACATTGAGAGTCACTGTAAGAAAACATCCTAGCTAAAGTCATTCAACAATCAAAGTAATTCCCCACCCCACCCCCCATGTTGTTTGTGGCTTCCCTTCTCTCAGGGATCTTGAAGGAGGAAACTCCAATAATGAATGGAAGTTTAGAATTGAAGACTGTTAGGAATTCTCCAGCTCAAAAAGTCTACCATATTTATCTTTTTAAATATTGCTGTT
The DNA here is from genome assembly GCF_045843805.1 of Urocitellus parryii. Taxonomy (NCBI): domain Eukaryota; kingdom Metazoa; phylum Chordata; class Mammalia; order Rodentia; family Sciuridae; genus Urocitellus; species Urocitellus parryii. The sequence continues at coordinate 43,627,371 of NC_135531.1, read as the reverse complement.
CAAGTCGACTCACTCAGAATTGTCCTTATCCTGAAAGATTAGAACCATATGTGGTTATTTTGGCATGAGAATAAAGTCTAATAAAAGGCTTAAAAAAACAAAGTTCAAACAATTTTGGATTAGCTAGAATTTCACAATTCTTGGTTTTGCAAAGAGCCATGAGAAGCCTATGATTCTAATCCGGATTGTGCTTGGGTTTGTGATTTTGTGTGGGGTTGGGAGGAAGTGGTTAAGTAAATTCTTAAACAGCATCCCAAACACTGCTTGCTATCGGTTTCTTAAGAAAGACCTTCAAAGAGAGTAGGTCTGATTCCATGAATAAGATTAGAAAATGTCTAATATGTAAGATCATTTTAAACCTAGTCTTAGGTAAACTTTAGGCAGAAAAATCCAAGAAAAAGAAACTAGATTCAGAAAGAAAAACAGGATTTTTTTTTATACTTTTCTTCAAGAAATGACATGACCTCCTACTAAAACTTCCAGATGTTGTTAATTTTCAACAAAAACTTTTAGTTCTAGATGAACCAGAAATATTTGGCAACCAACACCATTTATTAATTCTGAACTCTGGATCAAAGTTTTAAAAAATGGTATTTAAGCTTAATATAAAATGTTTCATATTTTTACAAAAAATGTTTTTCAAGGAACATAAGACAGAAAAATGAGTCAGATGTAATGGATGCCCTACTGTTTAGTAAAATGAATTATACTAATAAGAATATTCAGATAAAAGAATATCCAAAGCTACATTTATGAAGAGTGTAGTTTCCATATAGATTAAAAGCAACACCCCTAATGCACATCAGTCAGTATCCAACAATATTAAATATAGCTGATAAAGATCTCTCTCTTTCTCTCTCCCTCTGCCTCATTAACATCTTAGGCATAAGACAGAGAAGAGAGTTGGAATCACACATTTTATTGATGAATCCTAATTCACAAGCCTGTGTTCACTTGTAGAAAAGGTCCTTGACTTACTTGAATTCAAAGCTCCTTGTGGTAAGGTCATGTCATCTATATGTTAAAATAACCAGGATACTTTTTAAATTCTAATTTGTTTTATATATATATGATAGCAGAATGCATTACAGTTCATATGACACATATAGAGCACAATTTTTCCTATCTCTTAACCAGGGATACTTTTGAGAGTGAAGGGGAACATAATTACACTGGCTTAACAGGCATAAGCAGGAACTATGCCAGGCAAACCAGAACATTTGGTTGCCATGTCTATAAGACACTCTGTGGTTGATACCCTAATACATTCCACCCCAGTGGATAATTTTAAGATAATGGTGCTCAAGGAATGGTCCTAGAATAGCAGAACCAGTATCACATGGCAACTTGTTTGAAATGCAAATCCCAACCCCAGATCTACTGAATCAGAAACTGAAGCAGGGCCAGACAGCAATGGTGTTTTTCCAAGTCCTCCAGGTGATTCCAGTGAGACTAATATTGGAGACCCATTGGTAGAAGCCAGTTGTATTCAATTTCCTTGGTCAGTGTTGGATTTGGGAACCGACCGACCTGTGGGAAGCCACCCATGAGCTACTTGAGGGGTCTTTACTGAGCTATGGAGACTGAGGTTTTTCCTTGGGAACTATCCCGGCTTTCCCATGTGTGTCAGACTTCCCAAAGCATCAGATCTCTGTCTTTGCTCTTATAGTGAGACAGATCCAGAGTTGGGCGAAACCCATTGGGAACTGGACAGCCCACCCCCTACCTTATTTGGCAAAGAATATTCCTTGAAAAACCTTTGATCCCCCCCCCCCATATAAATAAAGCAAGCGCAGGCTCCATCTCTCTCTTTCCAATGTGGAAGCTCGATCCCTAAGATCAGAGAGCTGTCCTGCCCCTTCTTTCTAAAATTACTTCCTGTGTCCTGTGGTTTCTTTGCTGTTTTGTCTTTCTTAGCTTCTATTTCACAGCCAGACCACTCCACCAAGAGGGACCCCAATTCCAATGCCTGCGTGGGATGTGAGCAAGACAGAACTAAAGCCAGTTTGAGTCAATGAAATACAAAGACAGGCTAGTTTAGATTTCTGAAATCAAATCTCTCTCTTGTGAGATATGAACAAGGGAGAAGATTATGTGACTTTTATGACCCTTTTAGGATCTGGCTTTTTATTTATTATTTTTAAATTTATTTATTTTTATGTGGTGCGGAGGACAGAACCCAGCACCTCACCATGCTAGGCAGGTGCTCTACCACTGAGCTACAGACCCAGTCCCAGGAGCTGGCTCTTTAATGACACTGCCTGGCATCGGAGTCAAGCAATCCAAAGCCTATCCTACCTCGGGGTGATGTGAAAAAATTAATTCGTTTCATCCATTTTTGTACCAAGTAGCTGAAATCATTAACACACCAGCACTCATTCCCACTCATTTTGAATGTGTTATGTTTTCCCACAATGTCACCTTCTCCTAAATTTCTTCCTTCAGTCCCTATCCCTTTTCATTTAGTCAAATCTGACCTATCCTTCAATTTACCTCCTCATTCATAAAAGTCACACTAACTGCCCTGCCCCAAATTGTCTCCCCATCTTTGAAATTCAGTTTCACACACTTTCTAAAGCACCAATCTGTTTCCATCACAGACTACCTTCCACTGCTGTTTTTCATGTCTAAGTACCTCATTATGTGTATTGCCTGGTACCTGGCCTTGAACATGGCACTCACAGATGCTCAGAAAATGTTTGCTATAGATAGTGAGTCCACTGGTCTATGGAGATGAGGGGTATGGTGGGCTACCAATTGCTGCCTCTCTTACCAACTGTGCTATTCCCCAGGTCATAGATGTTCTTTGGCTATAACCACCTTACCAAATCCTGCCTTAATTACAAGTCCGATCCTACTGTGGCCTGCCTAGAGGCAACTTTGTGACATCTGTTAGCCAGAATTTCTAGGAGAAAAAGTTTTCTACTCTCCTTTTCTTTCCTCAGCAGAAAGATGTAGGTTACCAGATAAATGGTTAGTTGACTCCACCAAACAGGACACTACTGCAAAAGGTCTCTAGGATGAATAGGAAAAGGAGTTGCCAGGCCAACATCACTACCTAACCCCCTTCTATCTGCTCTTTTTAGAAACTGTATGCCACCAATGAAATTGTGTTTGGTGACAAGAAGCTGAGAGCAAGGATGTACATGAGCTGAATGTTGCAGTGTAGCTTAGTGTTTGAGGATGGGGGTTTTAGAATCAGACTATCTGGATTTGATGGGTGGAAGCCGCTATCAATACTGTAATCTTGGGCAATTTCTTTGATTTCTCTGACCCTCAGTTTCCTTATCTGCAAAATGAGGATAACAATCATACCTACCTCATATTCTAACATGAGAAATGAGTAAGATCAGGTGGGTAAACACTTAACTTATACCTAGAACATAGTAAATACTCAATAAATAGTTGCTATTGTTAGTGACCCAACCTCTCTGTGGTTCAGTGCTGGCTTTGTTCCTGGACTTTGTAGGAGGTAAAGGGCCTTGCACTTCCCTACGCATTAGTCAGCCTTCCATTACTGAAATAAAATAGCTGAGCTAGTCAACATAATCAATGAAAAGGCTTATTGGCTCATAGTTTCAGAGGTTTCAGTCCATAGTCACTTGACCCTATTGCTTTGGGCTTGTGGTTGGATGCAACATAATGGCAAGAGCATGTAGCAGGGGAGGTTTGTTCACCTAGACAGCCAGGAAGCAAAATAAAATAAAAACAGGAACAGGCTAGGGTCCCAATATCTCCTTCAAAGGCATTCCCCAGTGATATAGCTTCCTTCCACTAGGCCCCATCTCCTAAAGGCTCTACCACTCCTAATAGCACTACAGGCTGGGGATCTTCAATACATGGGCCTTCAGAGGACATTCCAGATCTAAACCATAGTAAGTGCTGAAAAGCAAGGCAGTTAAGAGATAGTGAAGAGAGGAAACTGGGGTCTCAGGTGCAGCTGGATTAGAGAGCAGGCTTTGCCCTGGCTTTGTACCTGCCCAGCAAATGTGATTTAGCATCTGGATAAAAAAAAATTGCCAATACCCTCCCTAGGACATAATTCTCTTTAGTGCCATCTCCCTTACCCACCATCCTCTCATGGATAATCACACACAAAACTAGGAAATTCTGAGGTTGATATTAATCCTTGCATTTGCCCAGCACTTTAGGATTTAGAAATCCTTTTTCTGTCTCTTATCTCATTTGGCTCTCATGCTGTCTTTGCACAATAGTTAGGAACAGTCCATTATACCAATTAGAAAAGTGAAATTTAGAGTGATTATATGATTCACCAAAGACTGCATGGTGTGGAAGTTACAGAGCCAGGGCTCAAACAGAGCTGTTGGAACTCTTAGTCATTAGTCTGCTCCCTCACAATCCTGATGCTCTGAGCACAGAATGAAGTTTCCCAAGAAAGGCATGATGTGTACATTCCAAATAGAGCATTATTTCAGCCAAATTGTGCATTTGTGAAAAACTTAGCTCCCCATCCAGGACCATTTGTTAATGTTCAAGTACTTGTATGGTGCCTAAGGAAAAGAATGGATAGGCCTGTCTTTCAGTTAATTTTGTAAGAAAGAGTTTGTGTCATGCCTTAATCTTGACTAGTAACCAAATCCTATTTAATTTGAGTGTTTGCCCAACCTTTATCTTTTACCTTTGTTCAAACCAAAGGTTTCAACAAACTGTATATGGTTCTTTTGTTCCCTTCACATTTAAAGAAAGAACCTGAAATGCTTATAAAAGTTGAACAAAGAGGAAGAGATCAAATGGAAATATTTGGAGAACTGGGGTTAAAACTCAGCGTGAATTCACTGTTTTATTTTTGCTGTTGTTGTCTGTTTGTTTTTAAAAAGGGATTGGAAGTGCTTGTTTGAAGTAGAATCTTACCAGTGTGGATAATGTTGGAATAGCTAATCCTTGTGTAGAATTTTTATTTTAAAATTGGCTAAGAACTAAAGACATGGCTATTGAGGAAACAGCTTTCTTCTCTCTGTCACCCATACTCACTAACTGGAAACAGTGAAAGAGCCTGGGTTTCAGGGTCTTGTAGACCTTACCTAGAACATTAATCTAATATTTCTCAGCTCTGTGATCTTGAGCAAGTTCCCTAGTCTCTTTGAGCTTTGAGCTTTGATTTCATCTGTAATATGGGAGAGTGGAACTAAATTTCCAATTGGTGAAAGAATTACATTATGTAATTTAAGTAAAATACCTAATGCTTAATGGGTGATTGATAAATGGTATGTATTACTTCTTATCCTAAGCAATTAATAAGCAATGTTTTCTTTATTTATTTCTTTGGTTTTGTTTGTTTGTTTGTTTATTCCAATACTGGGGATTGATTTCAGGAGTGCTTTGCCACTGAGCTACATCCTCAGTCCCTTTTAAAATTATTTTTTATTTTGAGACAGGATATCTCTAAGTTGCCAAAGCTGGCCTGAACTTGTGATCCTCCTGCCTCAGCCCTCACAAATAACTGAGATTATAGGCATGAACCACTGCACCCAACTCCAGGGCAGCTTTAATGGTGTTCTCTGCTTCTTTATTTGAGAAAGGCTCAATAACAATATCAAACTCATTAGTTGCCTTGAAGAAGATAAATATTTTGATTAGTACAATGTCTACTGTTAATCATTAGGTTCAACCTGACTGTTTTAATTTAAATAAATACAAATGAATTTGAACCCACAGATTTAGGATCTGAAACATTCTGATCAAAATCTAAAGAAAATGTCCTTCTTACCAGTGAAAATTACAACCAAGGTGAAAAACACATCTGATAGAGATACTACTGTATTCTTCAGAAACCCATGCCAGCATGTGCTGAGGGTTCTCAGGACCCTGCCATGGTGGCTCCCTCCCCTCATAATCTCCATAATTCTAATTAATCACCTCCCTTTTGGGGGGTCTTTTTACCCACGATAGAAGGTTTCTCTGGTCACATGGGAGTATGTGTTGATATCCAATATTTTTCTATTGGAAATTGGTGCTGATGGGGCAAAGTGGGTGCAATCAGCTATGAAGATGAATTGACCATAGGAGATGATCAACAGGACAATAACACCCTCTCTCCTCACAAAACATGCCCCAGATGCCATGAAGAAAGGGGGCTTGAAGCTGTCTATAGGAGGGAACAGTCAACATGCTCTCCCACTATTCTATGGCTGATATCTGCATCTATGGAATCTATTGGGAAATTAAATTGAGCTATTAATTTTTTTTAAACTATTGGGAGATTAAATTGAGCTATTAATTTTTTTAAACTCTCAAAGCTTTAACTTCTCTAAATGTAAAATAGGAATGACAACACCTTTCACACTGGTTTGTTACTATTAATTGGAGGATATCAGGAGCCCAATGAATGCATGCAAGAAAGGGTAACAAATATGATTTTACTTGTTATTTAGGAATTGAAAATTTGTCTCTAATCAGTTAGAGGAAGAAGCATGACTTATTCTTACTTGGAAAAAAATCACTTTTTTATTTGAAATAAAAATTACAACCTACGGTTTACAGTTTTCTGCATTTAGGTTGAACCACTGGGTCCATCTACAGACACTAAAGGGGTTTAGAGTAGTAAGCAGTTTCTCTTCTCCTACTTCCTACCATTAAAAGTAAATACCAGAACTGGGGATATAGCTCAGTTGGTAGAGTGCTTGCCTCACATATACAAGGCCTTGGGTTTGATCCTCAGCAACACACACACACACACACACACACACACACACACACACAGTAACACTACACAAGAGCTTTGATTCATTCTTTCATTCCTTTTTCACCTCCATGCATGCAGAAAAAAGGCATACAAGGAAGATCAGTGTGTAGAACATCTGTTTTCATTTTTCCCTTTACTTGCACAATTGAAAGTATGGGTTGCCTTGAACATCACTGAGAAATTTTATACAAGACCTCTGAGACAATTCCCCAGTGAGTCAACACTTAGGAAAACATGTAGTTTTATGCTCCAGAGCCATGTACCTGAAAGCAAGTTTTCAGAATCTAGTTGACCCTTTGCTTAAGTCTTCTCATGTGCCCAGGCAGCAGGAATCAGATTAAAGATGCAGACAATCTTTATAATAAGCTGAACTTTCTTATTTATGACTATCTTAGCAGATTTAAAAAGACATTGCATAGATTGGGAAAGACAAAAACTTTATGTAAGTATTTCAATATATTTTAGTAAAGTATTTATTCCAGAATATTTTTTCCCTCTCTCTCTCTGCACTTCTCACTCACCAATCTCCCCAGCCCCCATTGCTTAAGAGAAAAAAAGACAATACTAGCAGAGAATAAAGGCACCAAACTCTTCACTTTCAAGTTAAAAAATCTTGGTCAAGGTGTAAGACGGAAATATTTGGGAAGTTTATTTGCTGACCTGTCCTAAAATGCTCCTACCATTAATATCAATCTCCCACGCCAACCCCAGAGAGGTAAAGACTTTTCAAAGTAGGGAGAGCAAAAGTAGAGAAATGTAAACTAGAGAACTGTGTAGGTAGTGAAGATCTAAGAAAGGTTTTCCTTTACTTTGAGGTCAGCTCCCAGGTAGGGAGAAATAATGGAGGCTCTTAAGAATGTTGGGGATCCCTTGACATCTGGAACCCTGGGAGGCAGCAGCCAGGAAGACATTTTCTAGAACACAGTACTGTAACAGTAGTAAGGGAATGATGGCCATATAGAGTGCCCCAGGTAGGGAAAGCCTGAGCAGTCCCTCTGAATCTCTAGCAACCCAAAGAAGCACAGAGAGCTAAATTGACCTGTGCCCTCTGAAATAGCAAAGAACTTGGCAGACAAAGGCCCAAGGAGTCTTATAATCCTATCTGTGGGACACAAAAGTGAAATGGCATGAAATATACATGCAGAACCCAGGTGAGGCTAAGGACAACTCTGTGGGTACCTAATGAGGAGGTGACAACTGAGGACCACTTGGAGCTATTGTCCAGCTCGGCTCCACAGATGTCGGGCACATCACAGCTGAGAACAGATTCCCTCTCCTATGGACTTAGATATTACCTTACTCCAGGGAAAAGGAGGGAAAGGAGAAAATCCTGAAATTAGTGGACTTAAATCTGAAATCATTGAGGAAACTCAGAATTAATTTATTTCATTTTCTGTTAGATAGGCTAGGGTCTTCAAATAGAGATTAAAGTTGGTTTTCTTTTCTTTTAGGACAATAGGAGTATCTATGAGCTCATATTATAGCTGATAGATATAAGTAGCAGAAAAGGAAAGGTATATTGGGAGAGTTTGAGCAGCCACAAAAAAACAGTGGCCAAGATTCAAGAGGTGTGGGGCTCAGAACTAGTGAGCCTCCAGGTCCCTAGAAAACTACTCCAACTGTCTCTTAAGGCTCTGTGGTTTCTTATTTGGTTTCTCTCTCCTTCCTCTTCCTCCTCCTCCTCTACCTCCCCCTCCTCTTTCTTCCCCACCCTCTGGTCCAGCTTGAGCTCCACCACACCCAACTCCTCTACCACAAGCAAATGGCTAGCCTCCTTCAATAAGTTACCAAGAGATCCGGGAGAAATATAGAGGCAGACACAGTGGTGCACACCTATAATCCCAGCTACTTGGGAGGATGAGAAAAAAAGATAGCAAGTTTGAGACCAGCCTGGGCAATTTAGTGAGCCCCTGTCTCAAAATGAGATATAAGAGGATGGGGATGCAACTCAGTGGTGAAGACTTTGGGTTTAATCCTTAATCTGTGTACCCTGCGAGAGAGAGAGAGAGAGAGAGAGAGAGAGAGAGAGAGAAAGAGAAATATTAAAATTTCTTTTTAATTTTAATTTCTTTGTGTTTTGTTTGAGGTTTTAAGGTACATCTTTAATTATGGTTTCCAACAAAGAGTGAATCTGATTAGCCATGGGTCTGAAATTCCTAAGATCTAAGGCCTTACACAAGTAGAGGAAAGGAATGATGGAAATGTGTAAATTTTGCATTATAGCTAGGGCTCTATACAACCAAATCCCAAAGTGAAGTCAATGTCTTCTTCCTTGACAAAGTGCTTCACTCCTTTTCACCATCCACCAACTTTCCCATCTCTAATGTTTCTCTGACCTCATTCCTGATTGCAACAATGACCAAAGGAAACTAAAATAACACATACACATTGGATCTTTCCTCTGATCTTTTGCCAGTTTCCTGCAAGTTAATCTCATTTCAGCCTTTCAGAAACCTGAAAGACATGCAGTATGACTAACAATTTTACAGGTGAGCAATCTGAAACTCAAAGATACTGTCAATTACCTAAGAACCCACAGTTGATCAGCAGTGATTGAGCCAGGCTTTAATCTCAGATCTGCCATACATAATTTGCTCACTATTCCACTGTTAAGCCCTGTCCATTCTATCTCCCAGGCATCGTGAGACCCACACCTTTCTAGAAGGAGGAGCTTCTCTAGTTCAAGCCCTCATTAGCACAACCACAGACCCTTGAAGAAACCTAGACTCATTTCCTCCAGTCTCCTCCTCCTCCAGTTCATCTTCCATAATATTAACAGAATTTTCTTTCTGAAGCCCAAGTCTGTTCACAGCAGTTTCCTACTTTAAAAACATGAAGTCCAAATTCCCTATGTAGCATGGCATCTAAGGAAGGACTCCACTTCTTGTCCCATTAATTTCTCATCCCTGGCCACCTTGTTCTTCTCTCACCAGACCTCTTCATCATGCTTGGTCCTTTCACATTCCCGCTGCTTCCTCTTGCTGTTCCATCTTCCTAGAGCTACCTCCCTCTATTTTCTCAATTATTTAGTCCCTATTCATCTTTCAAGAGCCCAAGTCACACCTACACTAGAAAGCATCTTTAAATCTCTCCAGGCAAAGTTAATTTGTCTTCTGAACTACCAAACACTTTATTCACCTGGCCAAAACAGCCTTCATGATATTGTGTATGTTGAGCAAGACTAACCTGTAGAACAAGGAATTTTTTTCCAGTCCACCATTTTACCTGGTGTATTAGTCCATTGTGTGTTGCTATAACAGAATATCTGGTTCTGAATATTTTATAAAGAAAAGAGGTTTATTAAGCTCCTAGTCTTGAGGCTGAAAGTCCAAGATCAAATTGTTCCATCTGTTTGCCTCTGATAAGAGCCCCCTGACTTCATCACAACATGCTGAGAAACAGAAAGGAAAACAGTCATGTGAACAAGAAGCCTATTTGGGGTAGGCCCCTATGCATAGGATGGATCTACCACTATAACAATACTTTTTTAATGAGACCAGCATTAATTCTTCAGAGGCAGTATACCCTTAACCTAATTACCTTCCATTAGGCCCCACCTCTTAAAAGTGGTAGCCCACCTCTCAACATCACTCCAATGGTGACCAAGCTTTCAGCATATGAATTTGGGGGTGACATACTCAAGCCATGCTCAAACTATAGCACTTGATTTCCCTCATTCCTTTTTTACTCTGTGGTCTAGAAGTCTCCACCTCTTCAGTTCCTTTTCTAAGGTAAAAAGCCACTCACTTGGAATCATTGCATTTGCTGTGACTTTCTCATGAACTAGTACAGACTCCTGGGAGGAAATTTCTTAGATGAGCAAGTTAGGTGAAGAAAATGAAGCAGGCAATGATAGGCCCAAGAAACAGCATAAGCTGACTTTTCTTGGCGTAGAAACAGGAAAACAATATGTTGGATACTAGCCCAGGAACCATTAGCAAATAGGTAATATGAGAGCCTGGAGTTGGAGGTCATGTTAGGAGATAAGGTTGGTGGCAGAGGTGAAGTAGTGGAAGACTTTCATGACATACAAAAGGGCTCAGGTGATGGGATAGCACTGATAGATCTTCAAGGAGAGTAAGATGATCAGATTTTCAGCATTTGTGCATGATAAATTTGACAGTTTTACTCTGGTTATAGTGCTCCTAATAAAAGAGCGACTTATAACAAATATTTGAATGCATTTTACAATTTTCAAGTTGAGAATTTGGGCAGGGTTCAGTGTGACAATCCTTCTGTCCTATGTGGCATTGATTGGGGTCAACTGGCTGTATTTACCTGGTGGCTGACCTGATATCAAAGTTCCAAGATGGTTTTACTTACATTTCTGGTACCTGGGCAAGTACAAAGAAAGGCAGGAATCGGCTAAACCACTCTCCTTTTTCATGTAGTCTCAGCCCTGTCCAGGTAGTCTCACAAGTTAGTTGGACTGATTACATGGTGGCTCAGGACTCCCAGGGAGCAAGGTGAAAGTTCACCTTGAAGGAAAGGACCCTGATTGGCAGAGATTCGCTTTCTCTGTCCTCCTTTGATCTATGTACTACTGAACCTGCCCAATTTCAAGAAAAAGGAAAATAGACCTCAACTCTCCATAGAAGAAAACTGAAGAATTTGTGGCCATCTTTAATTCACCAGAGTGTGAGGATGTATAAGTAGAGGTAGAAGGAAGCCACAGAGCTCTTATAAAGTCTAGTCCCAATAAAGAAAAGAAAGAAAGAAAGAAAAGAAATTAAAAAACAAGAAAGTCCAGTTCCAGAAGCATTCATGTGTGAATGCTCCCAGGAGATTCTCTTAATACCTTCCTCATAGCATTATGACATTGCTATAATTGTTCTTTTAATTCATCTATTTCATTAGACTTTTAAATCCTCAAGGACAACACATGTGTATTCCTTATATCATATTTTAGTGTAGGCACATAGTTGATGCTCAAATGTTTATTGAGTGAACAAATTGAATAAATTGGAATGGTTAAGATTCTCTTAATTTCTGGGATTCAGGACAATTTGCCTCCTGCTTGATATAATTTCCTTCTCCAGATCCAGATCTTATTGACTTAAGAATAGTTTTATTTGAATGTGTAAAATTCATATTAGTCATGACTATTTGTGTGAAGAACTTTCAAACTTTTCCTACTGTATTAGTTCTCTATTATTGCTGCATAACAAGTTCTTGCAATCTTAGCAGCTTTAAACAGCACACAATGATTGTCTTACAGTTTCTTTGGCCCAGGAGACTAGATATGGCTAAGCTAGGTTCTCTGCTTCAAGTCTTACAAGGTGCAATAAAATTGCTTTCTGGGGATGCTGTCTCACCCGAGGCTTGAGTGGGGATGAATCTGGCTCTGTTCCTTGAGGTTGAAGGACTTCAATTTCTTGATAGACAGAGGCTGCTGAACTTTAGTTTAATCCATGGCTGTCTCCATACAGAACCTCACAGCATGAAAGTTTTCTTCATTAAACACAGCAAGAATCTCTCTTCAAGAGAGAGATTCAGTTATTTTTCAAGATGGCAGAATAGAGAAGTTCACTTTCTTGACTGTTCCATGGTGTGAAACCAAGAAAGCAAATAGGCAGCTTCTCAGCAAGGTGGTTGAAAATTGGCGGGGAGGTGACTTTACTGGGATTTAATACTGAACATTCAAAGCATATTAGGGACTCAGAAGGTTGGATGTAATAAAATAAAAAAGAAATCCCAAGTGCCACCACTGCCCCTGTTGCCAGGAGCACCAGCCAGAGCAGTCCCTCTATGAGCAAAGCAGAGGGATAAGGGAATCAAAGGAATCCACATATTTAGAAGGCCTGAGGCATGTCTGGGTATGGAGAGATCAGAGACCAAACACACTGCCCAGCTGAACTGAAAAATGTGCTGCACAATATCCTTGTGCAGGAAAGAAGCTGCGTCTCTACTGGTTGCCTGTGGAGGAAGAAGAACGGACTATTTTGCAGCTGTGGAGCAGGAGCAGCTGTTAGAGGAGTTGATTCCTGGAAAACCCAAATTTGGCCCGAAATATAAGCCTGGAAAAATCTATACCACACAAGGTAGAGTGTGCCTGAGGACCAGGAGAAAATCAAACATGGAGAGGGGACTACAGAGGGGAATACTGGACATGGAAACCCACCAAGCTCTCCCCCTCATACTCCAATCTGGCCACTTTGCAGGGCCAGCTTAGAGAGACACATCTGGACAGGAATTCAGAAGTAGGACAGGGCAGGGCAGGAGAGATTGAGTTTGGAGACTGAACTAGGTAACTGGGGTCAGCAGGTGATGGAGGGGACTAACAATTGGTTCCCCACTGCATGAGTTGAACCCAGGGGAGATCCCTGAGGTGCAGTCTTCCAGCATGGACCAGAAACTGCTGGGACCTGGAAGTGTTCTAATTTAAAATCTTCAGACCAATTGCTATTAAATGAAGAACCTGTACCTACCTAAGCCTCAACCCTGCCTTCAGGAGATCCACCTGTGAGACTTCCTCTTACACCCAAGCAACCCCACTTTGAGAGTGGAGCAGGCACCATACTCTAGGCCACCCCCCCCAACACCACTACTGACAAAGGAAGCTGAGAATCTTTTGACCTCCAACAGAAACAATTCTTTAACTTTTCATCAATATCATTTTTTAATTTTAATTATTTTTCTTTTCTCTGTTTAATTGCAACTTAAATGATTCATGGACACATATACATACTAATATTTAGCTTTTTTCTAGCATTTTTGAAGTCAGTTATTTTTCATGGATTAGTATTTTGAGGACTAGGATGTTTAATTACTGTATTTCATTATTCTTCTATTTTTATACTTTAAAAAACCTAAACTTTATATATTTTTCCTCTCACTTATCTGTCTTCCTTGATACTCTTTCTCTCTTTTCTTCTGATAACAGCCAGTCTCCATTGTTATCTCTTTCAATCTTCCTTTTATTTATTTATTTATTATTATTATTATTATTATTATTATTATGTACAAGGGGTTGAATCTAGGGGCATTTAACCACTGAGCCATATTCCCAGCTTTTTATTTAATTGTAAATTCTAAAGCTTAATTTTGCTAAGTTTTTTTTATGTTTTATTTTGAGACATAGTCTCATTAAGTTGCTTAGTATCTTGCTAAGCTTCTGAGGCTGGCTTTGAACTTGAAATTCTCCTGCCTCAGCTTCCAAAGCTGCTGAGTTTATAGGTGTGCACCACAGTGCCTGGATATTTTTTTCAATTTTTTACCTTTATTCTCTCTCCTCTTTCCCATAATCATCACATCCTACATCACTTCTGAGCTCTCCCCATCCACCTTTTGAAATTGTGAACCCATTTGCAAATTCATTATTATTATTTGGGGCAGTAGCTGATCACATCACTTCTGTTTATTAAGACAATTAATACTTAAGGTATCATAGCAGGAACTATTTGGTTTATGCTGTATATTATTTGCATTGGTTGTTGTTAGTATTTATGTCTCCCCCTAAATGGTGAGGTACTGGAAACTGTCAGGGTTACTATAAGTCTACAAGATAGAAACTCTACTGTCTCAGATCCATACTGTTAGATGGGTATGCATAGAAAAATTAAGGGAAAGAATTGTCCCAAACAAACCAAGATACTTCAAAATCCACTGAAACTACAACAGAAGAAATATCAGAGACAGAGTTTAGAATGTTTTATTTAAGCTGACAATATAAGGACTGAAATCATAGAGAAAATGCAAGAAGTGAAAGATCACTTCAATAAAGAGATAGAGATTCTGAAAAAAAAATCAGCCAGAAATCCTTGAAATGAAGGAATCAATAAAGCAAATTAAGAATTCACTGGAAAGCATCACCATCAGACTAGACTACTTGGAAGTCAGAGTTTCAGGCAATAAAGACAAAATATATAATCTTGAATATAAAGTTGACCATGGAGAAAAGATTTCAAGAAATCATTACAAGAACTTTCAAGAAATATGGGATAACATGAAAAGACCTAACTTAAGATTTATCCAGATCAATAAAGACTCAGAGATACAAACCAAACGAATGCACAATCATTTCAATGAAATCATATCTGAAAATTCCCCAAACCTTAAGAATGAAGTGGAAAAATCAAATACAGGAGACATTCAGAACCCAGAATATACAAAATTATAACAGACCCACATCAAGCAAGGCAAATTATTATGAAAATGCCTAAGAAATAGAATAAGGAGAGAACAGATCCCATATAGAGGAAAATCAATCTGGATCTCATCTGATTTCTCAACCTAGACTTTCAAAGCTAGGAGGTCTTGGAATAATATACACCAGGCTTTGAAAAAAAATGGAAGCCAGCCAAGAATACTCTACCTAGCAAAATTAAGCTTCAGAATTGATGATTAAATAAAAACCTTCCATGATAAACAAAAGTTAAAAGAATTCACAACTAGAAAGCCTGCTCTACAAAACATACTCAATAAAATATTTCATGAAGAAGAAATTAAAAATAAAAGTAAAAACCAGCAAAGGGAGGAACTACACTAGAAGACTAGTAAATCAACAGAGAAACTAATTGAAATTAAAAACCAGAAATAAATTAAAATGACAGTTTTGTCAATAATTCAGATTGGATCAAAAAACAAAACCCAACGATATACTGTCTCCAAAAAACTTACCTTATGGGCAAACACACCCAAACACAGAATGTAAAAAGATGAGAAAAAACATATTATTCACATGGATCGTGTAAACAAGCAGGGATTTCTATCTTCATTTAAGATAAAATGGACTTCCAAAGTTAATCAGGGGGCTGGGGTTATAGACCAGTGGCAGAGCACTTGTCTAGCATGTACGAGGCACTGGGTTCAACCCTTAGCACCACATAAAAATAAATAAAGGCATTCTGTCCATCTACAACTACAAAAAAAGTAATAAAAGTTAATCAGAAGGGAGCAAGAAGGTCATTTCATAGTGCTTAAGGGAATTATACATCAATGAAACATAACAATCATAAATATTTATGCCCCAAACACAATGGAATATATATATATATACACACACACGTATGTATTTATATAATATATATATATATATATATATTTATATATAATATATATATATATAAAACAAACCCTTCTCAATTTCAAGAATAAAATAGACCACAACATAACAATCCTGGGGACTTTAACACACCTCTCTCACTACTGAATATATCCTCCAAACAAAAACTAAACAAAGAAACTATAGAACTAAATAATGCAATCAATAATTTAGATTTAACAGACATATATAGAATATTTCATCCATCAACTACCAAATGCACTTTCTTCTCAGCAGCACACGGACCCTTCTTAAAATGAGATCATATCTTATGCTATAAAGTAACTCTTAGCAAATACAAAAAAAATAGAGATAATACCCTGCATTGTATCAGATCATAATAGAATGAAATTAAAAATCAACAATAAAAAATAGAAGGTACACCTAGAGACTAAATAATATGCTATTCAATGATCAATGGATAGCAGAATAAATCAGGGATGAAATTAAAAAATACTTTGAGATAAATGAGAATAATGACACAACATATCAAAATCTCTGGGACACTATGAAGGCAGTTCTAAAAGGAAAGTTCATTGAGTTCATTCACTAAAAGAATAGAAAGTCATTAAATAAATAACCTAACATTACATCTCAAAACCCTAGAAAAACGAGGAACAAATCAATGCCCAAAGTGGTAGAAGACAGAAAATAATTGAAATCAGAACTGAAATCAATAAAATTGAAACAAAATTCAAAAAATTCAATGAAACCAAGGTTGGTTCTTTGAAAAAATAAATAAAATTGATAAGTCCTTAGCCAAGCTAATGAAGATAAAAAGAAAGAAAACTCAAATTACTAAAATTTGTGATGAAAAAGGAAATATGACCACAGACACTACTGAAATATAAACATTAATCAGAAACTATTTTGTAAATCTACACTACAATTAAAGGGAACAATCACAAAGTCATCAACAAATTTCTAGAGACATGTGACCTACCAAAATTGAATCAGGAGGACATAGAAAATTTAAGCAGATCAAAATTTCCAGCAATGAAATTGAAGACACCATCAAAAGCCTACCAATAAGGAAAAGCCCAGGACCAGACTTATTCTCAGCCAATTTCTACCAGACCTTCAAATAAGAACTTACACCAATACTCCTCAAATTATTCCATAAAAAATCAAAAGGAGGGAACCCTTCCAAACTCATTCTATTAAGTTAGTATCACCCTGATACCAAAACCAGACAAAGTCACATCAAGGAAACAAAACTTCAGCCCAATTTCCTTGATGAACATAGATGCAAAAATTCTTCATAAAATACTGGCAAATTGCATACAAAAACATATTTTTAAAAATAGTGCACTATGATTGAGAGGGGTTCATCCCAGGTATGCAAGGTTTA
Source organism: Urocitellus parryii (assembly GCF_045843805.1). Taxonomy (NCBI): domain Eukaryota; kingdom Metazoa; phylum Chordata; class Mammalia; order Rodentia; family Sciuridae; genus Urocitellus; species Urocitellus parryii. The sequence continues at coordinate 43,610,274 of NC_135531.1, read as the reverse complement.
TTTGACATACAAAAATCAATAAACGTAATTCATCACATCAATAAACTTAAAGACAAGAATCACATGATTATCTCAGTAGATGAAGAAAAAGCATTTGTCAAAATACAGGAGCCACTCATGTTCAAAACACTTAAAAAAACTAGGGATAGTAGGAACATACCTCAACATTGTAAAAGCTACATATGCTAAACCCAAAGCCAAAACATCATTCTAAATGGAGAAAAATTGAAAGCATTTCCTCTAAAAACTGGACCAAGACAAGGATGCCCTCTTTCACCATTTCTATTCAACATAGTCCTTAAAATTCCAGCCAAAGAAATCAGGCAAGATAAAAATATTAAAGAAATACTAATAGGAAAAGAACTGCTTGAACGATCCCTATTTGCCGGCAACATGATTCTATATTTAGAAGATCCAAAAATCTCCACCAGAAAACTTCTAGAATTCATAAATTAATTGAGCAAAGTAGCAGGATATAAAATTAGTACCCATAAATCAATTGCATTTCTATACATTAATGATGAGTCAACTGAAAGATAAATTAGAAAAACTATCTCATTTGCAATAGCCCCAAAAACAAAAAGTACTTGAGAATGAATCTAATAAAAGAGGTGAAAAAACTTCAACAATGAAAACTACAGCACACTAAAGAAAGAAATTGAGGAAGACATTAGAAGATGGAAAGATCTCCCATTTTGAGGGGTAGACAGAATTAATATGGTCAAAATGGTCATACTACCAAAGCACTATACAGATTTAATGCAATTCTTATTAAACTTCCAATGGCATTCTTCATAGAAATAGAAAAAGCAGTCACAAATTCATTTAGAAAAATAAGAGGCCCAGAATATCCAAAGCAATCCTTAGCAGAAGAAGTAAAGCAGGAGGCATCACAATACCAGACCTTAAATTATACTACAAAGCTATAGTAGCAAAATGGCATGGTATTGGCACCAAAACAGACATGAAGACCAATGGAAAAGAATAGAAGACAGAAAGACAAACCCACATAAATACAGTTATCTCATACTAAACAAAGATGCCATAAACATACATTGGAGAAAAGATAGCCTCTTCAACAAATTGTGTTGGGAAAACAGGAAATCCCTATGTAACAGAATGAAATTTAACCCCTCTCACCCTGCACAAAACTCATCTCAAAGTGTATCAAGGGCCTAGGCATTAGACCAGAGATCCTGCACCTGCTAGAAGAAAATGAAAAAGGCTCAAATCTCCATTATGTTGGCTTAGGAACCAAGTTCCTCAACAAGACTCCTAAAATGCAACAAGCAAAATCAAGAATCAATAAATGGGCTGGTATCAAACTAAAAACCTTCACAGCAAAGGAAACAATTAAGAACATGAAGAGAAAGCCTACAGAATGGAAGAAACACTTTGCCACTTGCAACCTCAGATAGAGCATTAATCTTCAGGATGTATATTTTATTTATTTTAACATTAAAAATAAATAAATAAGTAACCCACTAAATAAATGGGCAAAGAACAGAAAAGGCACTTCACAGAAGAAGAAATACAAATGGTCCTCAAATATATGAAAAAATGTTGAACATCTCTAGCAATTAGAGAAATGCAAATTAAAATTACACTGAGATTCCATCTCACTCCAGTCAGAATGGCAATTATCAAGTATACAAGTACATGAATTCTCGTTGTTGGCGAGAATGTGGGGAAAAACGTTCACTCATACATTGCTGGTGGGACTGCAAATTGGTACAACCACTCTGGAAAACAGTATGAAGATTCCTCAGAAAACTTGGAATGGAATCGAATTTGTCCCTATTATTTCATTTCTTGGTATATACACAAAGGATTTAAATCAGCATACTACAGTGACACAGCCACATCAATGTCTATAGAAGTTCAATTCACAATAGCTAAACTATGGAACCAACCTAGGTGCCCTTCAACAGATGAATGGATAAAGAAAGTATGGTATATACACACAATGGAATATTCCTCAGCCATAAAGAATAATGAAATTATGGCATTTGCCAGTAAATGAATGAGACTGGAGACTATCATGCTAAGTGAAATTAGCCAATCCCAAAGAAACAAAGGCCAAATATTCTATCTGATATGTGGATGCTAATACACAATAAGGGGAAGGAAGCATAGAAGTTCATTGGATTAGACAAAGGAAAATGAAGGAAAGGGAGGGGAAGGGGGATGATAATAGCTAAGACAGTAGAATGAACAGACATAACTTTCCTGTGTTCATGTATGAATACACAACCAGTTTAACTCCACATCATGCTCAATCATGAAATGGGATCCTAATTAGAATAAGTTACACTTTATGTACATACTCTACTGTAGTGTATATCTAAAAGGAACAAATAAAAAAATTTTAAAAAGACAATCATCACAATGTTGTATAACAACATGTGATGAGCCCACAACATGACAGATTGATTGATTGGTTGATTGATTGATTTTAGTACTGGGAAATGAATCTAGGGGTGCTTTACTTCTGAGTCATATTCCCAGCCCTTTTTATTATTTAGTGATGGGATCTGGCTAAATTTTTGAGTCTGGCCTTGAACTTGTGATCTTCCTGCCTTAGCCTCCCAAATCGCTGGGATTACCGACATATGCCACCATGCTTGGCACAGTTTCATTTTTCAAAAACCACAAGGAGTAAAATACATTAGCAAAATGAGCACTTAGATCTTAAATAACCTAATCATGTATATCCCTTCACACTTAAGGGGTGGAAATCACACTAGGAACACCAGAAGCCAAAGGCCACAAGTTCACCGTAAAGTCTGTCATTCACTTTTACATCAAAGTAGTAATTACCAACCATCATTTGACATGAGAGCTAGAATAGCTTTCTTTCCAGGTTCATTTGACTCTGACATTAAATTTAATTCCTTATTTGTTGATCATAGAAAATTGACATACCCTGAAATTCTAAGAAAAATCAGAGCAGACAATTTTTTGCAAATTCTGGTCTTCTCAGGAAGTATATTAATTTAATTTTTGACTTTTCAATGTCCACTGTCATCATGTTCCCTTAAGGAGCTCAAAATCCTTTGGCCTAAGCCATTATTTAACACAATCTATACTGTCTCTTTATCCAAATTCTATGTAGGAGATTGGGAATCCTTATCTATACAAATCCACAAAATAATTTCTATTTAAATTCATGTTGATATTTTTTTACCCCTTTGGTTTTAGCATTAAGTGTCAGTCTTGGAGCCAATGAATCTCTTTTGTAACTGCACAATATCCTCTCCAGGAAGATAAGTGAAAGGAGAGTAAACCAAGGAAAGTGCTAGCCTCTCAAACTCCCCAGAATGGGATTCTGAAGCAAGTCTGAGCCATTCTGAAGTTGCAGTCCCAAATACCTGATTACCTTATCCTATGCACACATCTGGAAATAGAATCCTCCTAACTACACGTCCACCCTGGCCTTCATTCCCAAAGCCAATCTTCTGTGTGAAAAAGGGTGTCGCATGATCATTGTCCAGCCCATGGCCATTTGACAGTGTTTCCCAGAGGTCCAGAGAACTGAGAAGCTAGACCCCTTCCTCTTCAATCTGCACCCATGAACAACCTTTATACAGAGCAGCACTTAATTTATTTCAAACTCTTGCTCTATTGTAGTTGTTCATTTAAAATGAAATAAAATAAGCAAGTATAACTGGAAGGGAACTGGAGGGATCTTTTAAGTACTGGTTATGTTCTTTCTTCATCTGGACACCAGTTATCTGAGTATATCCAGTTTGAGAAAAAATTTTAAGCTATACTTTTATAATACATTGATTTTTCTTAATACATATTAGTCATTGATAAATTTGTTAAATGATAGTCATAATGTTTATTAGTTTTATTGTCATGAAATGAACATTGCCTGTTTTCAAACTTAGAAATTTAGTTATAGCTTGATTTAAATTCTTATTACTTCTAAAGCTCCTTTTATCAAATGGATTACAATGTAATTAATCTGCTTCATTTTGAGATTTATATTGAAGTAGCTACTTTTCATTTATGAATTTGATGCTGTTATCTTACAAAGGCTTTAAGATATACAAAGTAGTTGTCCCCAACTCACTATTGAGTTAATATTTAATTTTTTTATTTCTAGAATATTTTATGCTAATAACGTAAAATATAAATCAGTATTGAATTTAATAGGAAGAGGAGCAAAAACATATAGGATGAATTTCTATAAGAAAAGGGACCTTTCTTCTTCCAAAGCAGAGGGAAAAAAAGAGAAAAACGATAAATATACATAATAGTTGAATCCTAAGTTGTAGAAAACTCAAAGATGCTCAGAAAATGATAGTCTTGATTTCTCTGAGGAATAATGAAACAAGGTTCTGTATCAAGAATAAATGTCTGGCCAGGCATGCACACCTGTAATCCCAGCGGCTTGGGAGGGAGACTGAGGCAAGAGGATCACAAGTTCAAAGCCAGTCTCAGCAAGGGGGAGGCACTCAGCAACTCAATGAGACGCTGTCTCTAAAAAAATACAAAATAGGGCTGGGGATGTGGCTCAGTTTTTGAGTGGCCCCAAGTTCAACCCCTGGTACAGAAGAAGAAGAGGAGTGGGGGGGGGAGAAGGGGAAAGGGGGAAGGGGGAACAACAACAACAACAAATGTCTGGGTGGGGCTAATGGTTCAAGGAAAAGAGAAATAGGAAACAGACTGATAAGGTAAACATGGCTGAAAGTCAAGGGAACTGAAGATACTAGTGAAAGTGCAGTTAAAACAGTTGGCAAAAGGGTTCTCATTACTTAGAAGATAAGAGAAGGTAGGAAATAACTGATAAGCCATAAGAACAAAGACTGGAATTCACACTGAGGACAAATTCAGTGGGAGTGAGCACAAAGGGAAGCAGAGGGATAGGTGGCTATGGATACAATCAAAATTTCTGAAGGTAATTTCATTCAATGACTATGTTGAAGGTGTGGCTCTATCTATTGGTTGCTTCTATACAGTGAAGTTGAGTGCTAGAAAAGAAAAGGATGAGAAATTGTGAGGTCAAGAAGCTGATTAATTATCATAGATGCTGAAATCATTAGATTGACACAAGACATGTGGTTAGGTCCAGGAATGACACAGTTTCAGAAATACAACTAGGCCCAGACAAGAAAGTAGATGGATGCCTGTTCAGGGCCAGATTTAGCTAAATAGAAAGGCAGGCAGCAATGGAGAACTTGCCACCTGCCATTTTTCTCCATTTACCTTTGCATTTTGATAGAGTTTTCTTTCTTTCTTTTTTCCTCTCTCTCCCCACCAGGAAAACCATTATTATCAAAGCAATATTTGATATGAACAAGATGCCACAACTATTTTTTAAAAGGTGCACATTGCAATCTTTGATGGGTGTTTTATTGTTCTTTCTTCTTATTGGTGCATTCTAATTATACACAACAGTGAAATTATTACATATCCATATGTGTACATTATAACAGCATTATTTGATCAATTTCATACCCTTTTCCCTTCCTGCCTCCATCCCTTTCATCTTCTCTACTGGTCTCACTTCTATTTTCATGAGATCCCCAACCTCAACACACACACATAAACATACACACTTACACATTTTTTTTTCCTTTCTAGCTTTCACATGAGAGAAAACATCTGACCCTAGACTTCATGAGTTTGGCTTATGTCACTTAGCATGATGTTCTATAGTTCCATCCATTTACCAGCAAATGACATAATTTCACTTTTCTTTATTGCTGAACAAAACTCCATAATGTATAGCTACCACATTTTCTTTATCCATTTCATCTGCTGATGAACACCTAGGCTAGTTTCCTGAACTAGCTATTGTGAATTGTGCTGCTATAAACATAGGTATGTTTTATAGTATGCTGACTTTAATTCTTTAGAATAGACACCAAATACTGGTATAGTTGGGTCATATGGTAGTTCCATTCCTAGTCTTTAAATAAACTTCATATGATTTCCATAGTGGTTATACTAATCTACATCCCCTCCAACTATGTGTTTCTTTTCCCACACATCTTCTTCAGATTTTGTTGTTTGGATATTTTATTTTATTATACTAGGTATTGAACCCAAGAGCACTTTACCATTGAGCTACATCCCCAGCGTTTTTTTAAATTTTGAGACAGGGTCTTACTAAGTTGCTTAGGGTCTAAGTTGCTGAGCCTGGCTTCAAACCTGTAATCTTCCTGCCTCAGCCACCTGAGTTGCTGGGATTATAGGCATGCACCACCCTGCCTGGTGTAGTTTGTATTCTTGATGGCTGTTATTTCAATGGAGAAAGATAAAATCTCAGGGTAGTTTTGATTTGCATTTCCCTAATTGCTAAAGATATTGAACATTGTTTCATATATTTGTCGGCCATTTGTTATTTATTCTGAGATGTATCTGTAGTTCATTTGCCCACTTATTTATTGGCTGTGTGTGTGTGTGTGTGTGTGTGTGTGCTGCAGTCTGGCTGGGCACAATTCAGGAGCCACTTATCAAGCAGAAACGAACTTTATTTTTAGAAAACACACACACACACACACACACACACACACACACACACACACACGCCACACCACACAAGCTCTTCAGGAATTCCCCCAGAGCCCAACTGCCACCACTGGCTTCCCACAAGCCTCTCAACCCCCCCACTCCTCCTGCTCTTGAGGCCGATTGGCTGGGTCATGTGGGCGGAGCCAAAAAAGTCCCCCAATGAGCAGCTGCGTGGTCTGAAAGGGCGGGGAAACAGCCCAATGAGCATCACCACAGAGGAGCCAATCAGCTGGCAGCTAGAAGTTTGCTGGGGCAGCTGTGAGCCAATCATCAGCTGGCAGCTAGAAGTTTGCTGGCAGCTGGAAGTTTGCTGGCAGCTGGAAGTTTGCTGGAGCCCCTTTGGCTGTGGCTCTCAACGTGTGTGTGTGTGTGTGTGTGTGTGTGTGTGTGTGTGTAGCTCTTTATGTATTCTGGATTTATCCTCTGTCAAAAAAGTTGCTAGCAAAGATTTTCTCCCATTCTATAGTTTCTCTCTTTACACTTATTTCCTTTGCTGTGATGCCATCCAATATGTTAATTCCTGGTATTATTTGATGCCATCAAAATTGTTAATTCTTGGTATTATTTCCTGAACTTTAGGAGGTCATATTGAAGAAATCATTGCCTGTGGCTACATGTTGGAGTGTTTACCCTATGTTTTCTTCTTGCTGTTACAAAATTTCTGTTCTAATTCCTAAGTATTTGATCCATTTTTAATTGACTTTTGCAGGGTGAGAGACAGGGATCTAGTCTCATTCTTCTACATATAGATAACCAGTTTTCCCAGTACCATGGGTGTAAAAGGCTGTCTTTTCTCCAGTTTATGTTTCTGGCACCTTTGTCAAGGATCAGATGACTGTATCTGTGTGGTTTGTCTCTGTGTCTTCTATTCCATTCCATTTAACAGGGCTTTCTAATGATAAATTCTTATCTGAAGGTAGTCATTTCAGGGCCAATACTTTATAGAGGTGTCTGCAAAGTCATATAAGTCCAGCAGAGTAGATGTTTCCCACTGTCTTGTTGTTCTGAAAATTCTCTTTAATATTGATTCGTAATTTTAACCTAGGTCTTTAGCCACCCACACAAAATGTGAGTTTCTTGGCAGCAGGGCCTAAGCTAAATCAATATTTTAAAAACCCACAAAAGAACCTCACTTTTCCAACCAGTGCACCAAGGTAGGCTAGTGTGTGGTTGTGTATTGATCCCCTTCTCTCCACCCCAAACCCTGAGAAATATCATTTTCATCATGATAAAAAAAATATTGGGAAACATTAACACAGAAAGCAGAGAAAAATGATAACAGCTGATATTTATTGAGCACTTACCATGTGCCAGGCACTTCATGTATTTTAATCATGTTTATTCTTTGAACAATCCTATTAGCTTGTTACCATTATCCTCATTTTGCAGATGAAGAAATTGAAAATTCTTGCCCAATCTCAGAGATAAGAAGCAGCAGCACCAGGATTCAAATTTAGACAGTCTGATAACAGCTTAATCACTATATATTGTCTCTAAATGTTTGCTAGCTCTTTGTAAATTTTCCAAATTTTTATAGTTTGTCATAGAATAAACACACCTATAAAGGGCAAAGCTAGGATATAATCTGGACTCCTTCTGCAGGTTAGATATAAGACGATAAGGAGCAGCAAGAGATTAGTACTTGAGTTGCAGTATCATTCTCAAGTTTACCTGAGACTCCTTTAATAGATACAATGTCACTGTTTTTTAAAAATTATTTATTCAACAACTAAGATATCATAATTTGATGTTTAATTCCATCTGAATCCTCAGCATAATGAATAACTTTAGTAATTGTTAATTCAGGGGTGTAATTGGTTCATGAAACCATTATTGTCTTTCTATGGCCTGCCATTCTTCCAAGGTAGATACTGATGTTGTATTTCTTTACAGACACACCCCTTATCTTTTAAGCTTCTCATCTTGCTTTGGAAAAAAATATGTGTATCAGCGTGAGCCTTTAGATTCATTTTCCAGGCAGCAGGGTCAGGGAGTAGGGGTGAATTCATTGAAATTGGTTTTTACTCGGTGTTTCTTTTTATCACAGATTGGGAGGAACAAACCGCAAAAAACACTTAATTTCTTGGCAGGTTACCAGTTCTGGGATTCACTGATTAATCATACCCAAACTCATTTACTAACTTAAAAAGAAAAAAAAAAAAAAACTATACCGTGGCAAGGTTCGTTTACAAGACTTGGACCGAAGCCGCCACCACAACCCGCGGCAATCTCCTGTTCAGTCACTGCCACCAAACCCTTCACAGTCCCCAAGGCGCTCCCACGTCTCCCTGGTCCGCTAGGGAGCAAGGCAGTCCCTCGCGGCTCTGAGTCCCTCGGGAAAGGCCACCAAGGGAGGCCGAAGGCACGGTGGTGAGACGGCAGGGTGGGAGGCGCGGGCAGCACCGCGCCTCCAGTTCATGACCCCGTTATTCCACGGGAAAATGGAACATTCTGCTCTTTCCGCCCGTAAAGGGGAGGTGGGGGACGCCTTCGATCTCGTCTGGGAGAGACAGGCACAGCCACCAGAATCCGGGATGCCGGGAGCCGCGTTACGGGAATCTCAGCCGCCTGCAGTCCCGCCTCCTCGCTGTCGGCGGCCACTGGGCCAATGATGGGGTGCGCTGAGACTCTCGGGAGCCAATCAGCGTACAGGCCCTGGGTGCGGGGCGGGGCGCGGCGGGGGCGCCGCGAGGCGGGGTTAGGGGAGCGCTGCGCCCTGGCGCGGGAGGAGGGCCGCGCGCCGCGTCCGCTGGGAAGGAGCTGCGAGCGACCTCGGGTTCCGGCGAGCAGCTAGGGGACTCGCGGAGCTGTGGAGGACCTCTGGACTCAGCTGCTGAGCTGAGCACCGCTCCCGCCAGGCCGACGGGTCAGGCAGGGCCTGGCGTGAGGGGGACGCGCGCGGTGGAAACGCTGAGGATCGAGGCGCTGCGGCCTGAGGTGAGGAGGGCCGGGGCGGGGTGAAGGAAGGGTGGTGTGGCGGGAGGGTAGGGGCTTCGTTGGCGCGGACCGGCGACCTGGCACTCGAAGGGCCTGCCTTGCACGAGAGAGGCGGACCCGGACGCGCGCGAGTCCCGAACTTGTCAGTCTCAGCCTGGAAATCCCCACATTCCTCTCTCTCCCTGCTCCCACCTCCGAATTGTACTTCCCCAACTTTGTCACCTAGATGTCTCAATCTTAGGTACAGACCTTAACCCGATCACACACGCACTCGGCGCACAGGCTGGCACACCCTTCCGAAGCTCCCGCCCAGAACTCCCTTGGTGACCGTACCTCTAGTTATCAGATCCCACGTTTTTCCAGTTCCTTTAAATGTCTTTAGCCCCGTACTTGACCCTTCATTCCCTACTCTGAGCTTGATTTCTCTCCCGGATCCTTCTTTTCAACCTTAAGTTGTAACAACCAGCATTGTTGTAAGTTCACAATAGTTATACATATTATTGACATTTATTTTTATCTTTTCTATGTATCGTTCTGACAAATCCCATATGCCGCTGTATCCTAAAGAACAAATCCATCTTTAAATTTTTTCCTTTCTTCCCTAAATTTAAAGGTTTTTCTAAGTAGCAGGGTTTTGTTCTTTGTGGTTGAACATTTATTCATAACCTCACACTGAAAAAGAAATGTCAGGTTTAAAATAAGGTCTTTACTAAAGTTAGAAATAAAGCTTACCACTTTTTCCTTTTTTTCTTTAAAAGGGAACTTCTTTCGGTTTTATTTGTGTAGTTGTATAGCTGTATTTCAGCAACTATCTGCTTTAAAATAATTAATTATTATTGGAAAGGCAGGATGAATCTTCTAAAAGATTATTTAGTTTAGTTTGTTCCATGCTGTAAACAAACCCTTTAGACTGTGTGTGACTGCCAGCTTCAAGTTGGAACAACTCTTAATTTGAAATTACTGACTCAGATCTATCTTATGAGCTGTTCGCCATTATCTTGATTTCCTAAATTTACTTTAATACATATTTGGAAATATTTTTGAACTATAAACTGGAGTACTACATTTACAAAACCAACTTGAGACTAAGTTAGGCTGTGCTTTCCAAATATTTCTTTTGGGGCATAATTTGGACATTTGTTTTTAATCACAAGTGGAAGAAAAAAATTACTAAGAAGAAGTGTCAAAGATAAATTTTGTAGTAGAATATTTACCTCATCTCATATCTGTATTAATAATACTATTAAGTTTCTCATAGGTAATTTAGAGCATTGTAAACATTGCTGCCAGCTAATAAGCATATTCTTATATAACTCAAAATGTTCTCATTTTTATTTATGAGTTTCAGTGTTTTGAGTTCATTTAAATTTTTTTTCTTAAGAGAATTTGGCATTTCAGTTAAATGTTTGGGTGAATGTTGATTATTATATACCTGTGAAGTAGGTGTTAAACTATCTACTTGATAGACAAGGAAACAGGCTCAGGGTCCCTCTGTAAACTAGATCTGTGTGGCTCCAAATTCTTTGCTACAAACATCTTGTGTTGACAGATTTCTCACAGAGAGTTCAGTGCTACAATTTGGTTGGGGAGCTTAAATGTTAAACCAGAACTCCTCTATAGAGGTAGCCATGTTTTTTCCCTTAGAAGCTATTTCAGAGCTTCTCATTTTAATGGCAGTCAGAATTCCCTGGTATTTGCATCTTGGCTCCTAGGGAAGCATGGAATGTTCTCACAGGTTTCTCCATTTCTTTTATTGCAAAGGCAATGTAATCAGAGTTGAGATTTCTGTTGAGCTTTATTATTTTATGCAACAAAACTCATCAGTTACTACCTGCTACAGGAACTCACAAGATGCCTATATGTCATCAGGACCTTCAAAGAGTTTTAAAAAATTAGGTTGACCAATGTGAAAAATTATATGGATGCAAAGCAGTTTTAATTAAATATAGAGCGATATAGAAAATGTTACAGATATTTAAGTTAAAGAGTGATCAATTAAGAATTGGAATGAACAAAGAATCTGCTGGCGTTCAGCCTTGAAACCTGGGTAAGATTTGGACAAAAGGAAAAATAGTGAGAGCCCATTTATAATATAAAACAGAGGACGTAATGTAGAATGGGAACCTAAAGAATGTAATAGAAGACTATTACGTTGGCATTGCAGTTAAATGTTAGGGTGAATGTTGATTACTCATGTGAAAAGGGTCAGAAATAACTAAGGTATATTAATTACAATAGCCAATACATATTTAATGCATATTTAATGGTATCTATTGTAGGCATTTTACTCCTAATAAAGTATTTAAATATCATAACCTCTACCTCATAGGTGGATCTTTTTTACACAAAAGGAAAGCCAGGCACAGAAGGGTTAATTACCTTGCCTAGTTAATAAGTGGTAGATCCTAAATTTGTATCTAGATAGTGTGGCTTCAGAATCTCTTAACCATACATATGGTTTTTCATTTGGGGTACTTGAGTAACAGTGAGTAGAATAATATGGCCATACCATAGGTCTGTTAAACCCACTCTTGGGCTGAAAATGTAGCCACTTATATAGAGAGCTGGCCTAGCATGTGCAAGGCCTTGGGTTCCATCCCCAGCACAGTGATAAATAAATAAATAAATACCCACTATTAGTTGTTTAGTGAGTACTTGAAAGATGTTAAATATCGAGATGTGTAAAATAATTATTGTGCAAAGTTATGAATCCTTTTAGGGAACTATATAAAAGTGCATTGGGAACAAAGATGTTTGTGAAAATGGGGGAAATTCCGCAGAAGAGATGTTCCATCTGAGTTATAAACAGTAAAGCTGAGTCAGGAAGGCATTGTAGAGACAGGGCATAACACATAAAGAAGCACACACACTGAAAGAAAAAGGTTATGTTAGAGGAAGTCTAGTAGTGCTGTGGCCTGAGCTCAGAATCTAGAGATGATAGGAGAGAACAATGAAAGGTAAGACCAAACTGTGAATGACATGTGAGGCCAAACAGAATGAGGAACATCAATATTTGTTTTGCAGTTGGAAAACTACAAAAATAATTTCAGCATGATTTGAGTAAAAGCCAGATTGCTTGCAGTTCTCTCTGGAAGTGTAGTGGTGAAGTAACTTGAGCGAGAAGTCTAAAGAAAGGATTTTATTTATCTGTTTTGAGGTGCTGGGGATGGAACCCAGGACCTCCCACATAGTAAGCAAACTCTTGTCACTGAACTACAGTCTCCCCCCCACCCCCACCCAGCACCCTTTTTTTTTTTAAGAACAGAGATTTGAATATTGGGAAAGATCAACTGGAAAAAGCAGGTACTTAAAGTAGCTAAAATATTTGGCATAATTGTTCGCCTTTTAAAAAGCTTTTAAGAATGAATGACAGCTTAGAAGGTAGTGTTTTAGAAAGATTCATCCACTGACAATGTTCAGAATGGGAGGAAGGAAAGAGACTAGAAGTAGGAAGGTTGTTATAAGTAATGAGGTGACCAAATTAAATTGGTTGTGGTAGAGGATAAAAAGATGAGTGGGAAAGATATTGTGAAAGAAATCTGGATCAAACTTGTAACTGAGAAAAGCTAAAGTGTAATGGGCAAATAAGAGAACAGAGGACTATACTGACTCAGGCAATTGAATAGGGTGAGTTGTTTATAGGTGGGGACAAAATGTAAGTCCCTGTAATTAAAAAAAAAAAAGAATTGTGTATCAATATGTGTGTGCATGAACATGTATGTATATAGGTTCTGTTTTTAGGCCTTTTAAATTGATTTGAGTCAAAGGCAGAATATGCAAGATGATGACATGCTGGTGAAATTTAAAAAAGATCCAAGCCAGAATTCTTAAAATTATTTATTTTTCAGGTAATAGTTGTAGTCACATGTATTCAAATAAACTGGCATTTTAAAAGTAGCTGCCAAATACTTTATTATTCATAGCCAGAGAATTCAGTAAAAGAGATAAGACTCAACTATATCATTTAGTTACACAGGAGCCAGAAACAGTTGTCACAAGGCTATAGATACCCCCTCCTCCAGGCTATATGATATATTTTAGTGAAATTTAATAAGAAATAAGTTATCTGATTGATCATGAATAAGAGAACTTTGTTAATATGACTGTTGTGTAGATTATTGGGGTGTTTTTTGTTTGTTTTAATTTTTGCTTTAAAGCTTCATGTATACATATCCAGAGCAGAACTTCATTCCCTTTAGCACAATAAATTCAAAATTGTTTTGCCTCAAAATTTTCATTTTCTCTTCATTAATTAGTTTCATCCTTTGCTCTAATGGAGATTGGCTTAATTGTTACTTCTGAATTGGGTTTAATGTCAGTGTCTTCCACACAGTCTTTTTCTGTTTTTCTTTTTGGCAGTACTGGGGATTGAATGCAGGGCCCTACTCTACCACTGAGCTACATCCCCAATGCCTTTTTAAATTTTATTTTGAAACAGAGTCTTGTTGAGTTGCCCAGGCTGGCCTGGAATTTGGGATACTCCTGCTTCCTGAGTAGCATAATTTCTTTCATTTGGGTGTTCTGTTTTATATGTGCCCCCTCAATCCCACCACCTAGTTTAAAGTAAACTCATCAGAGCTATATGTTGTATAGCACAACTCTGGTCAGGTAGACTGGTGTCCTGGGATTTTACCATTGCTAATCTTAATTGACAATCAGAATCAGTGATTTATAGCTCATGTGTTTGCTATTTTCTCTGTCTAGAAAACTCTTACCCTAATTTTCTCACTCTAAACTTTGAACTTCTTGACTATAAGAATTATTTATTTGGCTCCAATTACATTTATAATTTCTTTCTTTCCTTTTTTGTTGTATTAGGGATAGAACTAAGGGGTACTTTGCCACTGAGCTACATCCCCAGCCCTTTTTTTATTTTTTATTTTGAGATAAGTTCCTGCTAAGTTGCTCAGGCTGGCCTCAAACTTTTGATTCTCCTGCTTCATCATCCCAAATCACAGGGATTATAGGCATGTGCCACAACACCCAGTTTGTCATGTTTTATTTCTTAAGCAATGTTGAGAACCTGGATGCTTATCAAAGTACACTTGAAACCTCTTCATTTGGCTAATAAAATAGTCAAAGATAATTTGTAAAAGGCCTTCTCTACTGTGAGGTCATTAATACATTTCATATTCTCTTCTGGCACACTTATAATTTTGCTTTTGTACTTAGTTCTGTAATAAGTCTGGAGTGTTGTGTGCACTGGATGGAATAGGACTCTTTGTTATTGTTTTTGTTTGTGGAACCAGTTGTCCCAGTAATATTTATTGAATAGTCAGTTCTTTTTAGCCCATTAATATAAGATGCCTTTTTAAATATTTCAGATATTAAATTTCTCCTTTGTGTATGTATATGTGTTTGGTTCTTGTTTTTGAGATGTGATCTCACTAAGTTGCCCAGACTGGCCTCAAATTCCTGGGCTACACTGGCCTCAAACTCCTGGCCTAAACTGTCCTCTTGCCTCAGCCTTCTGAGTATCTGGAACAATAGGCACACCATTGTGCCCAGCCTTTAAATTTGTATATGTCCTTGAGTCTTTTATTTTGTGCCATTAATTTCATTGTGTATTCTCCTGTACTAGTCATGTTTTAATTATTCTACCAGTGTGTCTTAATGGATGATGGTACAGCAAATATTCTCTTTATACTTTTGGCGAATTGGCTTTTGGCTATTTTAAAATTTTTTATATGAAATTTTAAGTTGGTTTGCAAAATTCCCTAAGAAAACTCCTTTGCTGTTTGGATTAAAATTGTATTGCATTTATATATTATTTTGTGAATAATTGATAGCTACTATATTTATTTATTTATTTGATTATTTGAGTTTTTATGTGTGAGAGAGAAAGAGTGGTACTGGGGATCCAATTCAGAACCTCATGAGTGCTTGGCAAGCACTCTACCACTTGAGCTAAATCCCTAGCATGCCCACCTTTTACATAAAGATCTTAGACATTATTAATGCACCTTTTAGTAAGATTTTATAGTTGTCTCCATAAAGTTCTTTCATAGTTCTGATTATATTTTCTCTAAATATTATGGTTTGGGGGGCTTTTATGAGGATTTTTTCCTATTATAATTTCTAATTGGTTATTATTGATGTATAGGGAAGCTGTAATTTTTGATAATCTTTTGTTCAACTACTAAGTTAAACTCAATAATTCTAGTAGTTTATCATTTTCTCATTGTTGATAGACAATCTTACCTACAGTTTTTTTCTTTTTACATTTTATCTTATTTATTTTTGGTTCCCCCTTCTAGATCAGTGTTGAATAAATGTGACTCAAATCATCTTGTCTGAATCTTGACTTTAATAGGAATCTTCCAATTTTTACCTTTAAACCTATGAATGCTTACTGTAGGTTTGTTATAGTAGTACTTAAAGCAGCAACAGCAAGGTCTGTACTACTGATAGCTGTTACCTTTATTGAGTATCTACTATCAACCAGGTAGATTCTGAGCACTTTGTGTGTTGATTAATCTTTACAGCATTCCTAGGTGGTAAGTAGGTAGTGATGTTATATCCATTTTTATAGACAAGGAAAAAAAAGTGAGGAATATTATATAACTTTTCTAAGACGAGGGTCTGAGATCAGAACACAGGCAATCTGGTTCAGATTCCCTGCTCATATTTATTAAAATGATAGTCTCAAAAGATACAAAAAGTTCTTAGTTTTCTGATGCTTTGTTATTATTTTTAAATTTTAGGTTAACAGTTATTGACTATTACCAGATGCTTTTCAAGCAACTGTTAGAATGATGTGTTGTTTTTCTTCTTTAATCTATTAATATAGTAACATTAATATCTTTTTCATTTTGAACTATGGTAGTCTGTTTCTGTCTACAGAGGCTATAATCCAAGATATTTCAAGGACATCTGAAACCATGAATAGTACTAAACCCATAAATGCTATATTTTTATACATGCATATTTATGAATATGCATGTATAAAAATATGTATATTAGGCTCAAGAAGAAATCAACAACAATAACTAATAATAAGGTAGAACATATTTATAATATACTATATTAAGTTATTTCAAACTTAGGAATTTTTTACTTCTGGAATTTCTATTTGATATTTTCAGACCTTGATTGACTATAGGTAACTGAAACCATGGAATGGAAAACCATTGCTATAGGTTTATATGCTTACATTTTTAAGCTAAGTACTTGTTAGTGTTTACATTTTGGTTTTGTTTTCAAATGTATTCAGGCTTTTTCACACAAATGTTCATAATAATTTTGACAATACTTTTGTTATGTAATTTTTATTTATTTGGTATCCAAATGTATGTGCAGCTTACATTTCTGACCAAGATGGAATAACAAGGAATGGATTTACTCCTATACCTGAAACAACCAAAAAACACATATAAATATATATATATATATATATATATATATATATATATATTTATTTATTTATTTATGGGTTTTATTTTATATATATATTTAAAAAAGACTGAACATCAGATGATGAAATATAATGATGTTGATTTATTTGGTTTTGGGAATTGAACCCAGGGCCTCTTAACCACTGAACCACATCCCTAGTGTGCCCCCCCCACACACACTTTTTAAAATTTTTAGTGGTAAATTGACACAATACTTTTGTTTATTTATTTATTTATTTTATGAGATGCTGAGGATCGAACCCAGTGCCCCACATGTGCTAGGCAAGCACTCTAGCACTGAGCTACAACCCCAGCCCTGCAGCCCTTTTTATTTTTTGAGACAAGGTCTCAATTGCCAGGGGCCTCACTGAGTTACTTGGACTGGCTTTGAATTTGCAATCCTGCCTCAGCCACCTAAATTATCTAGGATTACAGGCCAACCAAGACAGTGATCTTGAGAGATGAGAAACAAATGAGGTGAACCCTGCAGTTGCCCTTGTTCACTGCATTGAGACATTTTAAGCTATGACACAGGTAGGAAATCCAAGGCTGAGACTATTGGATACTATTAATTTGAAGGATGTGTCTGGGGAGGCAAAAGTAGTTAGTAGAGTCAATAGAACAAAATAATAAAGAAAAGAGGACACTACAGAGAACTTTGGAAAGGTTCAGAGGTCCCTTTCAACTATTCAGCTGATTAATGATCAATGTTAGCATATAAAGAAACTACTGAAGGACCAGGGGAAAAAAAACTGGAAAAAAAAAAAAAAAGAATTAGAAGTAACAAAGCCTGACATTCTCACAAAGTCTGAAATAGTACCTGTTCTTACCAGCCAGGTTAGAAAACATATTGGTTCCTGGGATATTAGGGAGGATATACAAAAAAGTCTTACCTCAATAGAAGGAATATAATTAGCCCCAGATATCATCTCTAAAAAGCTCAACAAACTTCAAGTGTAAGAAACATGATGAAAACTATGCTAAGGGGCATCACAAAAAGGTTGCTCAGTTGCTCAATCAAATTGATAACATGTAAATCCTATACACAGCCAGAGGCATAAAAAGACCTTTCATGCAAAAGACCTTTCTTTAAAGGCATGATAGCTGATTTTTTTTAAAGTGCCCACAAAACACTAATTTCAAGACTTGTAAAGCTATAATTATCAAGACAGTGTGGTAGTTGCATAAAGATAAGTAAATAAATTAATGGAACAGAACAAGATTTGGCAAACTGCAGCTCACCTCCTATTTTTATAAAGTATAATAACACAGCAATCCCCATTTATTATCTTGGCTACTTTTGTGTCACAACAGTAGATTGGCAATTCCAGCAGAAACCTCATGGCCCTCAAAGCCAAAAATATTTACTTTCTATCCCTTTACATAAAAATTTGCCCGCTCCTAGAAATGAAAAAGCACAAATAAATCTACATATATATAAACAACTAATTTTTTTCAAAGGTGCAAAAGGCAGTTCCCTTAAGAAGGAATAGCATTTTCAAAAAATGGTGCTAAAATAATTGGTTATTCATATTACAAAATGAATTAGATTTCTGCTTCATGCCCTGTATAAATATTAATTCAAAGACCTAAACATAAAACCTAAAACTTGGAGAAGAAAACAAGAGAAAGAAAACCTTGTGACTTTTAGAAAATATTTCTTAAATACAACACTAAAAGCAGAGTCCATTAAAATAGACTTCATTAAATCAGACCTTCTGCTCTTCAAAAAACAATATTAAGAAGATGACTAAACCGCAGGGAAAAAATTATGTGCAAATAAATTTTCTAACAAAGGCCTTGCATTCAGAATATATTTTTAAAACTTTCAAAATTTAGTAATAAGAAAACAAGAAACCTAATTAAAAAAATAGACTATTTGAACAGATATATCACCAAAGAGAATATATAGCTGGATACACACTTAACCAAATGACCTAGCAATTCCACTCCTGGTATTTCCTCCCCCAAAATTAAACCATCTGTCCTTACAAAGACTCAGCACTAAATTACAGTAAATTTTGAATATACATATTAAAAAATGGAAGTGTTTCTTCATCTGATATATGTCAAGTGCTTTCTATTCAAAGTATGATTCTAGATTCTAGGAATATAGCAGGGAACAAAATAGACAAAATTTCTACCTTATATGCTTACATTCTGTTTTGGTAATATAGACAATGTATTAATTTCCTAGGGCTACTGTAACAAACTACCACAAACTGGGTGGCTTAAAGAAACAGAAATTTATCCTCTCAAGGTTCTAGAATATAGAAATCATGAGTCTAGAAAGAAGCATTTACCTCTTCCTAGCTTCTGGTTATAGCTTTCTTAGCTTGCAGCAGCATCATTCCAGTCTCTGCCTTTTTTGTCACGTGACATTTTTCTGTGTGTCTTTCTTTTCTTAAAAGGACAGCAGTCATGGCATACTAAGAGCCCATCCTATTCCAGTATGACATCTTAACTAATTACATCTGCCATGGCTTTATTGCCAAATGGGTCACATTTTAAGATATTGGGAGTTAGGACTTCAACATATCTTTAGGGGAATGTGATTAAACCCATAACAAACATTAAGCAAAATAAGTACATGATATGTTATTCTAGAACAGAGGTTGGTAAACTGGCCTGTGGACCAAACCCAGCTTGCAGTCTATAAAGCTATATGGAAACAGCCATGCCTACTTGTTTGCATATTAACTATGACTGATTTTGCACTCCAGTAGCAAAGTTGCCTAGTTGCACACTAAATCTAAAATTTATTATCTGACCCTTTACATAGAATATTTGCTATCCTGCATAGTAGGTCTTAAGTTTATGGAGACTAAAATAGGAAAAGAGCCAAAATAAGCAATACATTGTCATCAGGGAAGATCTCTATATTAGGGGGAATTTGAGCAAAGGCTATAAGAATTTTCTTTCCCCCAGACCTGGGAATTGAACCCAGGGGTACTCTACCACCGAGTAATATCCCCAGTCCTTTTTATTTTTATTTTGAGGCAGTGTCTCCCTAAGTTGCTAAGATTGGCCTTGAATTTGTAGATCCTCCTGCCTTGGTCTTATGAGTTGCTGGGGTTATAGGCGAGTACCACTGCACCTGGCAGGAATTAATCTTTGTATTAATATAGATGTGCAGTATATAGTGTTAAATGAAAAAAGCAAGTAATAGAATATTTATCACTTGTGATCCTATCTTTGTAAAGTATAAAAGTATATATTTAAACAATATAAAGTTATAATGTATTCATAGAAATTTTTGCAAAGCTATTTGGTAGAATTACAGGGCATTTCCACCTGGCATTTTTCTGCTTTTCACTTAAAATTTTTAAAATATTATAAATATGGTTTCTTGTGTTATTAAATTATATCAAAGGCTTACTGTGTTTTAAACAATGATGGAGGATTCCATTCTTTGCCCAAGTTTTAACTTAACTATATTTCAAAAAGGAGCCACCACTACTCATGCTAGAATTTAACCTAATGTGTTTTAAACAATGATGGAGGATTCCATTCTTTGCCCAAGTTTTAACTTAACTGTATTTCAAAAAAGGAGCCACCACCACTCATGCTAGAATTTAACCTAGCACTGGGCAAACCTTAAAATGAATTTGTGTCTACATGCATAGAATACATTGGCATTTGGAAAATCAGCAGTTTTAATTTAGTGCTATCAAAAGACAAAAAAATTAGGATTCTGTCAAAGCACTGCCTTGCTGCTTTTGTTGAATTCAGCAAAGCATCCCTTTCACATTTCTGTGGTATTCCATAGATATTAAGGAATTTGGAATTAAGTGTAAGTGAGCCTTAGTGTTTGCAAGTATGTATCTAAACATACTTCTGGGCTGATGTGGTCCCAATTTCTCTGAAACTGTGACAGAAGGATCACTTGAGCCCAATAGTTTCTGGCCAACCTGAGCAACATGGCAAAACCCTGTCTTAAAAAAGAAAAAAAAAAAAAAAAAAACTAGGCTATTTAGTATTCTTACACAAGTGTTTTTGAGATTATTTTATTCTGAAGTTCAGAAGGTCTCTAAAATGGAATACTTTGTGCAAACCTGAAAACCTAATAGCAGATAAGGATTTTAGAAGCACATGTATAATAAATGTTACCAATATGTTGGCTTTCTGAACAAGGCTGTTCTCTCTTTACAGCAAAACCCAATAGAAAGAACATGACATTTGGAGGCAGAAGACTTAGTTTCAAATTCCTGCTCCTTCACTTACTAATTTTGTGATTTGGGGTAAGTAATTTGTCTCATCTGAACTTTTGTCTTTTCTTTGCAAAATTCCAGTAAATAATCTCTTTCCTACCCACCTGATTCCCTAGGATAGTAGGAGAATCAAGTAAAATAATTTATGTGAAAGTATTTTGTGTAAGGTAAAATAGTATCCAAGTGTTAATGAACTCGTAATTGGTTCTAGTGAAATAGAGCTGAGGGTATATCATTTTAAGTAATTAGCTTAATTATTTAATGTAGATATGATCAGCATTTTGCAAATTTATTTAAATTAACAATGTACTATAATAGATAACAGAAATTTTCCTCATCACTAATCCCTGTTCAACTTAATACTCAATACATGGTTTTGCTTTTTTTTTAATATTTATTTTTCAGTTTTAGGTGGACACAATATATTTATTTTTATTTTTATGTGGTGTTGAGAATCGAACCCAGTGCCTCACGCATGGTTTTGCTTTTTATTTTATAATTATAGTAGTAATTTTACCATGGTAACAAAATTCACATTGATATTCCTCCTCATGTGTAATGTAATTCTGATGCATCTTTTCATGGTTTTTCTTTGTTCTTGAGTTCTATTTTTAAGAAAAAGAAAATAACAAAAGTCACAATTATGGGCAATAAAAATAATTTATAAGGAGTCACAACTACTAAATATTCATCAATTGTATCTCTACACTTTTCCTCCTACCTAAGAAAATCCATGGAAATCAAAGTAAATGAGAATAAACAACTATAACAGTTATCTCATATTCTAATTTTTTAAATAAGTCATTCATAAACTTTGTTACTTTAACATTAATAGTAGCAAATTACTTATGATATATTTCGTAGCTACTTTTAACACTGTTATGTTGAACTACCATGGTTGAAGAACTACTGTCATAGAAGAATCACTCATTTCTTTGCTTTGTCTGTCTACAAGTCATGATTTGGCTTTATAGATGTGCAGATTATAAGGAAAATAAATGTATGCAGGATTATTGCAATATATGCATAGAAAATTATACAGGAAGTGAGGAGAGGGTAGTACTATTAATAGAATTTTAAATTGAGTGTTTACTGTCAATAAAATGAAAGGGAAAAATAAGCAGAATATTGTTAGTTCTGTCAATTTTAAAACAAGATGAGCTCCCAAATAAAGTTAAGTGTATTGCATATATTTTGTAAAGTGCTGCTATTATCTCCATCTCTTAGAATTATATATGAAATCAAGTGCTTTAATAGATGTTCCCTCTCGCCGCATCTCAATAATAATCTTTAAAATTAGGAAATGGTACTTTGTGCTATAACTGCAAGTATGAATCCCCTCTTTGCTTGTGTCCTTTTACTTGTGTCTCATGCACTGCTCAGTTAAATGAGTGCTTTGAAGTAATCATAAATATTTACACTATAATCATAAATATTTTGTTTTGAATTTTATTATAAGAATATGGTACATCAATAGAAAGATTGACAGTTTTCCAGAACTGTAGAGAAATCTTTACAATGTTAGCCGAGGTATTTGGTGGAATGAGTGGTCAGGTTCACATTACCACACATATTTTCTTTGTTTTCTGATTTCATGAGCAGTTAAACATTGTGGTAGAATTTTCTAGTATGGGGCTATTTAAAGTGCTCCCCCCACCACCTTTTTTTTTTTTTTTTTTTTTTTTTAACCTTGCATGGAATCAGTTTCAGGGCCTTGCACATGTTGACATGTGCTCTGCCACTGAACTGTGTCCCCATTCCTAAGTTAGACTTTTTAAAGTTGGGGAGTAAGGGAAGAAACAGGTGGAAGAAAATGGCCTCTGCAACTTAATTCTTTTATACCTCTCCTAATGTGGTCTAAACAGTTCATTATCTGTTTTGTACAAAGTGATTTACATGGTTAGGAAATACATAGTCAAGTTAGAACTATAATTTTTAAAAATATTTATTTTTTTAGTTGTAGTTGTACATAATACCTTTATTTTATTTATTTTTATATGGTGCTGAGGATCCAACCCAGGGCCTTACGCGTGCTAGGTGAGTGCTCTACTACTAAGCCACAACCCAAGCCCCTAGAACTATATATTTAATAAAAGAATACTCTGTTCTAAGTGTAATACTGTGAAGCACCAATCAAAAAGTCCATAGTTTTACTTAGCAAAAAAAGTTTACACATTCTTTTTTATTTAAATTGTATGTTTCATAACTTGAAAGTAAGGCCTTGCACATGCTACGCAAGTACTCTACCACTAAGCTACATTCCCAGCCCAAACTGTATTTTTGTATAAGTACTAAAGTAAAATTGGTACATCATTGAAAAATTCCAAAGAAAGTATAGTAGAGAGTTTCCCTCCCACCCCAGTTTCTCAAACACCCAGTCACAGCCAACATTAAATTTTTATCCCTTCTAGAAATATTTTATTCATAAATAATGAAATGAGTATATTTTGTTTTCTTTTTAATTTTGTTTACTGACAAACAATAGCAGATATACATTCTGTGCCTTAACAATATACTTTAGATTATGTTATGTATTTATAACACAGGATTTGGGGGGGTACTAATGGGGATTGAACCCAGAGGTATTTTACCAGTGAACTATATTCTCAGCCCTTTTTTTTTTTTTTTTTTAAGATAGGTTCTTACTAAGTTGCTTAAGGCTTCAGCCTTCCAAGTAGCTGGAATTACAGGCACACTCAACTGTGCCCTGCCTAGAATTTTTTTTTTTTTAATGACTACATATATACAGTGTTTAGGCATACCATAATTTAGTGGCCTATCAAAAAATTTTAGGTTATTTCAACCCTTTACTGTTGAAAAGAGTGCTGCAGTGAATAACCTTATACATGTGTTGTTTTGCTCATATCTGAAAGATAAAATAACTAGAAATAAAATCATTAGATTCAAATGTATATGTATTAATTTTTAACTGATATTGCAGTATGCTTTATATGGCTATGCACCTTATCTGGGTACAGCCATCTTTGTTTTTAATTAAGAACTAATTTACAAACAATAAATATTTAGTTTTAAGTGTACGATTTATTAAGGATCTAAATTAATTTGTGCTGTAACCTGCAAGTGTCTAATGAGGCCTTTATTTTTTAGTCTCACAACAATGTTGATAACTTTCTGGAATTTATGTTTTTGTCAATATTATATAGGTAAGAATGGTATAGAGATCGTTTTTTGGTTTGTTTTTGTTTACTTTCATATGTAGTAAAGTCCAGACCTCATGAGCATACAACCCAATGAGTTCTTAACATTGTCCAGGTCAAAATACAGAACCTGCTCCACACCCTAGAATGTTCCCTTTTGTCCTTTTCCCTACATAAAAATAGCTGCTCTTTGACCTCTATCACCAAAAGTTAAATTTTGCTTGTTTTGAACTTAATATAAGGGAAATCATGTGGGGTGTACCTTTTCAAATGTCTGGTCTATTTCATTCTGTATTATACGTGAGATTTATACATGAGATTCATACGTGCTGTGTGTACTTGCAAATAATTCTTTGTTATTGTGATTACTCAGTTACTTGAAAAAATATACCACAATGTATCTTTTTTTTTTCTTTTTCTTTTTGGTGGTAGGGATTGAACCCAGAGCCTACAGGCATACTAAGCATATGCTTTGCTATTGAGGCTAGACCCCCAATCTTTACTGATAGGGAATGTTCTTCTATATATCTTTGGAAGAATTAAGCATTGTTTTCATTTGGCTCTAAATCTTGTTTGTGTATCTTTTGTTTGGTTATAATTGAGGTCTAATTTATAAATAGCAAAATTTACCAATTCCTGGTGTACAATTTGATAGGAAACCCATGAGTCTTTTGCATTTCTGCAGTCTTCTAAGCAAAAGCCCTGCCTTTTTTTCTGAACTATCTTTTCAAGTTTATTGGAAGATAGAATTGGTGTCTCCCTGTATTGCAAAGCGGCGGGGCGGGGGGGGGGGCAGGTTTTCTTATAGCATTAGAAGACAGAGATAATGTCTCCCTCCAGAGTAAATATCAAGCATGTTTCCTGCTCATTTTTTAAAGATTTGAGTTTCTTAAGCTTGGTCTTTCTCCTGTAAGGTGCCACCTGACTCTCACAATACCCTGTGGGAATTGGGGCTCCAATATCTGGCACATTAAAAAGTACTGCACTTTAAAAAGTACTCTGATGACTGCTGTTGTTAAGAGTAATAAAGTCTTATGTCTCTGACTTAAGAAGTCTCATCTTTTGCCAGTATGCCTGAAACTCTGTCAGGCTAACTTGTTAGCTCAAACGTAAGGTAAAAATCTCACCTCAGAACCTTTGCAGTTCTTGACACAATTCAATGAATTTTGGCCAGTGTATAGCATCTTATAGCTATCACTATAATCATGACATAGAGTATTTCTATCACTCAAAAAAGTTTATTTTGTCCCTTCTCTACTTCAGTGCAGGAAACCCCTGATCTGCCACCTGTCACCTTAGTTTTGCTACTTCTAGAATTTACTATAGATAAAATTATATAGTACAGCCTTTTGTATCTGGCTTCTTTTATTCAGCAGATTGCTTTTGAGCTTCATTCATACTATTGCATGTATTGCTAATGCATTCCCATTTATTGCTGAATACTGTTCTGGGTTACTTCCAGTTTGAGACAATTATGAATAAAGCTATGAACACTTAATTATGTCTTCATGTAGACATGTATTTTAATTTTTCTAGGTACATTCTTAGAAGTAGAAATTTCAAGTCTTAGAGTGTGCTTTTAACTTGATAAAGTGGCTGCTTAATTTTTCATTCTTATCTGGGTATTTTTAATTTTCATCCCTCATTTCCAGTGAGTTTAAAAGTATCTTTCATACATTTTGTTTACTTATATTTCCTTTCCTATAAACTGCCTTTCAAATATTTTTGCTTATTTTTCTAGTAGGTGTTAGAATTTTCTAGTGATTTATAGCCATTTTTCATATATTAGGGAATATTTTTGGTCATGTTATAAATTATAAACTCTTTTTTCACTTGTTAAGTGTCTTTTAAGGTTACTAATAGTGGGTTTTTCCTTGAAGAAATTGTGTCTCTGAAGTTCTTAATCTCAGTTACTGATGTGTTAGACTTCATAAAATACAGAAACAGGATTGGTCTCTTAAGCTGAAAGTATAAATTATGTTTTTCAGTCATTTTATGTAATAACTTAAGCAGAAATAAAGAAAAATATCTTGAAGTCTAGCTTTCTGCATTCTCATAAGAGTTTTACCACCAGTTAGAAAACAATTACACAATGGAAACAAAAAAAAAATTGTTTTAAACTATGTGTATATAAAAATATTAAAAATAATCTTAAATGTGTGTGTTACAGAAATATCTGTGCAAGATGTTGATGTTGCAGATTTGGCTAGTGAAAGCTTTGCTTATTTTCCTCACAACTGAATCTATAGGTAAGGTTAATGAAATGCCCTACATTCTATCTCCACAAATTAGGTTTATGTGTTTTTATATACTTATATAATTAAGCTTATGTTCAATAATACATTATTATGCTTATGTGTTTATTCTTTCTAGTGTTATTGAGTTATAATGTTGCCTTAAAATGATTTAAATAAATAAAAAATATTCTTGATGATTTGTTTTATGTAAGTTCTCATTCAGTAATCATAAATGTTATTTAGTTATTTTACAGTAACTTTAAGGTGGGGAGAGCAAAAGAAAATATTAAAAGAAAAGGAGAAAAATATGTTAAATCTTAGTGAAACTCTTTAATTGCCAAAAGTGTCTCTGAGTAGTGTGGTTGTATTACTATAATGAAGAGATAGCTGAAATAGTACTATTTAAATTATAGTTCATAGCCTGATGCCCATCTGAGAACTGGTCATTACTGGTCCATAGTTAGATAAATGCAGAAATAATGAACACACATTTAGAAACTCTTTTAACAATTTGGTGTAGCCATGACATCCCATCACAGGATAAGTGAACATAGCAAACCAAAAATGTAGTCTGTGATGGATTGAATAAAGGAAATACTGATCTTTCATCAAGATAGTTTAAGAAAGCTTGCTTTAAATCAGAAATCAGACCCTCTCCAAATCATATCAATACAACTGCTTTGGGGACAGAAAGTTTATGTGGAAAATCTTTCTTTCTTAGAAAGGCCTTTCTTTTTTTTTTTTTTTTTTTTTTTTTTTAAGATGGTGGTGCTGAGGATTAAACCCGGGGTCTCGCACATACTAAGCAAGCACTGTGTCACTGAGCTATACTCTCAGCTAACTTTCCTTATTGTTGGGTTTTTGTTTTGCAGTATTGGGGATTGATCCCAGTGTTACTTTACCACTTGCTGAGCTACATCATAGCCCTTTTTAGTTTTTGAGACAGGACTCTATAAGTTGCTCAGGTTGGCCTTGAATTTGTGTTCCTCCTGACTCAGCCTCCCAAGTAGCTGGGATTACAGGCACGCACCATCACATCCAATTTAACCCTCCTTATTCTTTTTTGTTGTTGTTTTAATGGTGCTGAGGATTGAACCCATGACCTTGTACATGTGAAGCAAGCACTCTACCAACTGAGCTGTATCCCCAGTTCATAACTTCTCTTATTCTTGAACACAAATTTCTTTTTTGTATTTTCCCCATTAATTATTTATTTAGAATATACCTGTTTTCTCTCCCAACAGTTCAGCTTTTCAAGTATTGAAGGACCACTTTTCTGTGTCTCTAGGCCCTCTTTCCCAAACTAAACTTAGCCAGTTATCCTAATCATTTATTTTAGGATGTGGCTTCTAATCCTGCATATGCTCATTGCCCTCCTGCTTCTTTTCTTGGTTACCTGTGTCTCATCATGTTACCACCCCAGTTCTCCATCTTAAGAGATATAGTAGTTTGACTACTCATTTAATCTGTGCCTCAAATTTTCCTGTCTATAAGATAGAGAAAATAATGATCCTTAACTCTAGGTTTGTTGTGAAGATAGGCTAGTGCCCAGCTCACAGTAAGCATTATAAAAAGGATAGTTATGGTATAGTATTATAAAAATGATTGAATAAAATACACTTTATTTTAAAAAGTACCTGAAGTAGACATGGTCTGACTAGTGGCTCTGTTATATAGCAATGCTTCATGTTAAGCTAGTAATGAACAAATATTCTCTGATTATTTTCACATGAATTGTGTATGTTGTAAGGCCCTAAATTTGATCCCTAGCACTGTTTTAAGAAAAAGAAGAAAGGAGGAAAAAACCTAAATAGATACATAGATACTTTCTCCATTGCAAATTTGTTTTATTAGTTTTAGCCTATTCTAATCTTTCAACAGAATTTTTAGTTGGTTTTTTGTTTCTGTTTTTGTTTGTTTTTTTTTCTCTTGACACTAGGGATTGAACCCAGGGCCTC
Source organism: Urocitellus parryii (assembly GCF_045843805.1). Lineage (NCBI taxonomy): Eukaryota > Metazoa > Chordata > Mammalia > Rodentia > Sciuridae > Urocitellus > Urocitellus parryii. The sequence goes on along the minus strand of NC_135531.1, from coordinate 43,581,854 downwards.
ATGCATGGTAGGCAAGTGCTTTACCACTAAGCTATATCCCCAGCCCTTTTATTTTCTTTTTATTGACACAGATCTCACTAAGTTGCCTAGGCCGACTTCAAACTTGCAATCCCTGCTTTAGCCTTCCAAGTAGTTGAGATAACAAACAGGTGTGTGCTGCCGTAGCTGGCACATTTTATTTTTTGACCCAATCTAATTTTTTGTTTTTTATTAGGAAATCTTATCCCATTCATTTAAAACTAATAGATTTCTAACACATGTAAATAAATGTAATTTATTAAATTTCTAATACATTTACATTAAATATAACTAATACATTTATTAAGACTAATAAGAATTCCTAAAAGAAATAGGAAATTCTATTCCCTACATTTATTGTTAAAACTAATATATTTGGTCATCTAGTTCTATTCTGTTTTTGTTGCCCCCTTACTATTTCCTTTTTTTTGACCACATTTTGCTACATGGATAATATGTTTCTGTCTTTCTGAACCCCATCTATACCACTCTTTCTCCCAGCAGCATTCAGAACTGGAGAAAGGAGACTACCATTGCCTACCTCTGGAGATAGGCAGAATTAATTAAGATCTGTTCAAATCAAGGAACAGGACAGATGGTGGACAAATATGAGTCAAGCTGCAGTCAGTCAGAAAAAGCTCGGATATTATAATATGAGCTGAAGCATGTATAGATTTTCTTAATCCGGTTTGGTAATTTGTGTATTTCTTTACAAATTTAGGCATTAAATTCAGACCACATTTTTAGTTGTGTTTCTTTTTTTTAGGGAATATTTTAGTGAAAATTCAAGGAATCACATTGAGTGACACCAGGCAGAAACCATTTTGTACCAGAAAAACTTTTTTCTTTCTTTCTATCTTTCTTTTTTTTAACAGTTCTGGGGACCAAACCTATGCCCTTAAACATGCTAGAAAAGCACTCTACCAGTGAACTACATCTTTTGCCCAGTTTATTTTTATGTTTTAAAAAATTTTGTTCCTTCTTTCAGGTGAACTTCTGGATCCCTGTGGTCACATCAACCCTGAGTCTCCAATAATAGAACGTGGCTCTAATTTCACTGCAGTTTGTGTGCTAAAGGAAAAATGTATGGATTATTTTCATGTAAATGCTAATTACATTATCTGGAAAACAAACCATCTAACTGTTCCTAAGGAACAATATACCATCATAAACAGAACAGCAGCCAGTGTTACCTTTACAAATGTAGTTTCACCAAATCTTCAGCTTACTTGCAACATTCTTACGTTCGGACAAATTGAGCAGAATGTTTATGGAATTACAGTTCTTTCAGGATGTAAGTTTTGTTTTTTGTTTTTGTCATATTTCTGATTTTGTCATGACTATTGAACTACAGTTTTAGTGTTGTCCTTTAGAATTAAATTTATGAAATGGGGTAACTTGTGGGCTCAGTGACTTTTGGACATATTTTAAAAAAATAAGCATAGAAATAGGACCTACATTTTCATTAATGTTCAGATTCATAATGAATAACAGAGATTTTCTCTTGTTTCATGAAAGTCAAGCATTCTTCCAGTTTTCTAGAAAAATATTTTGGCTTGAGACCCTGACCCCCTAAAAATAGTTATTGTTGATTTTGAAGTCTGTGAATATATTCATAGTAACTTCCAGTATTCTTTAATTGCTGTGAAAATGCATATGTAAAGAAGCTCCCTGAAGGTAGTAAACAAATACTGGAGAAAGCACTTCTTTTTTTTTTTTTTTTTTTTTTTGCATTACAATTCTTAATACACATAGTAAAGAATGTAAGCTATGCTGGGCCTGGTGGCACATGCCTGTAATCTCAGTGGCTCTGGAGGCTGAGGTAGCTAGGCCCTAAGCAATTCAGCGAGATCCTGTTTCTAAAATAAAATATTTTTTAAAAAGGGCTGGAGATGTGACTCAGTGGTTATATGCCCCTGGCTTCAACCCATCTTACAAAAGAAAAGAATGTTAACTATGGTCCAAAAGCAGGTTACCAAATTTGCAGATCACTCCAACCATTAAAATTTCAGCATTTGTTTTTCTTCCAGTAGAGTTTGAGAAAACAGTAGGAACAGAAATATAAATGAATTATTTTGCTTCTACTTAATTGCCTGTTATTATTGATTTTTTAATCCAGTTATTAATGAAAGTTTATATATATATATATATATATTTTTTTTTTTTTTTTTTTTTTTGTAGTACTAAGGTTTGAACCCAGGAACTTATGTATGTGAGGCACCCTACCAACTGAGCTATATCCCCAGCCCATGAAAGTTGATTTTTATGTAGAAAATTAATGTGAAACAAACTAGTTAATGACAGCCATGATATAAAATATGTATTACTATCTATAATTGAGTTTTAAAGTTTTAATAGAAAGAAATTAACTTTTTAGTCACCAGTCTTTCATTATGTCCACAATTTTGTCTTGGGTTTGTTTTTCTATCTAAGGGGGTATATAAATTGGACAATGTTTGTGGATATAAAATATTTTTAAATGATCATTTCCTTTTAGTTCCCCCAGAAAAACCTAAAAACTTGAATTGCATTGTGAATGAAGGAAGAAAAATGATGTGTCAGTGGGATCCTGGAAGGGAAACGTACTTGGAAACAAACTTCACTTTAAAATCTGAATGGTAATTTATTTTAAGTTTGTCCTATGTTGGATGTATTAATTAGACATTATTACTGGAAGTTTTATTTTATCAAGCAATAATATTGAATCCAAAATTTTAAACAGTATGACTTTATTTTGGAATATCTCAAATATATATGAAAGTAGAAAGAATTTTATAATAAATTCCCATGGGTACCCATCACCCCACTTCAACAATGATAGCAATCGTGACCAATCTTACTTTACTTTTTCTACCCCATATTGTTTCCAAGAAAACATCAGACATATTCCATTCATAAATATTTCAGTACATAGCTCTAAAAGACAAGGCCTTTTAAAAAACATAACCACATACCATTGTTATACCAAAATAATTTAAAGTACTTTAAATGCTCAGTTAGTATTAATTACCTCAGCTATCGCATGGAATGTATATGTGTATGTGTATATATGTGTGTTTATGTGTGTGTCTGTTTTATATTTGTTTCAGTTGAGATCCAAATAAGCTCTATACATTGCAAATTGATATTTGTCTCTCTTAACCATAGATTCTATCTGCTTCCCGATTTTTTTCCGTATAATTCAGTTATTAAGAAAACTACTATACCTCATTGAACATATTCTCTCCTCACTAAAAAGTGCCAAGAGCTACAGATTTAATCAAATTTGGGTTTGATTATTTTTTCCCCAGAAACTATTTCATAGGAGTGATATACTTTCATGATGGAAGAACCACTTCATAGTGTTTTATTGAAATTTTTTATCTGATATTAAAATTGAGCATTGATTTCAGGTGTTATCAGCCTTATTCATTCTTTTTAAAGTTTACCATTAGGGTGTGGTTGCTTGTGCCTGTAATTCCAGCTATTCAGGAGGCTAAAACAGAAGGATCCTTAAGTTTGAGGCCAGCCTGGGCAACCTAGTGATACCCTGTCTCAAAATTTAAAAAGGACTGAGGGTTTATAGCTCAGTGTGTAAAACCCTGGGTTCAATCCCTAGCACCAAAAGAAATTTTTTAAATGAAACAAAAACTCCTTGTTGGTTTGTTTCAAACATAAAAAAGTTGAAAGAATTTTATAGTGAACACTCATACATACCCATTATCAATTAACATTTTTTGTATCTGCTTTATTACACATCTATTTATCTATATACATCCTTCTATTTGATTGATAGATATATAGATCTGTCAATTCATATTTTTTGTTAATACATTTCAAAGTATAGGCATTAGTAGTTTTTATTATTAAACATTTTAGTATATACATGATTAAATTATTTGTTTAACCATAAAAAAGTTTGAAAAATCATCTAGATTCTATAATTAACATTTTTCTGTATTTGCCTTATCTATTTATCTATGCCTCCTTCTCTCCATCTATTAATCCATCTCTTTTTGTTAACACATTTTAAAGCACAGGCATGGGTGTTTTTTAATCCTTAAACTTTTCAGTGTTTGCATGATTGAATTCAGTATTTGCTTACAGGTTTGATTTTGTTTTTTAGGTAAAATTTACATGTAGTGAAAAACACCGATCTGAAGTACATCCTTTAGTGAGTTTTGTTACACTCCCAAAAAGTTCTCTCATGCTCCTTCTCAGTCAATCCCAGTCACCACTCCACCCCATGAGGCCACTCCTTGTCTGAATTTCTTCACCATAGAGATTATTTTTGCCTGTTACCGAATGTCACATAATATGTAACAATACAGTATACACTCTTGTGAAAAATTTTTATGACTGAGTACAATGCATCTGATATTGAACCTTATTACATCCCATTACATCACTAAGTTCAAGCCTGAGAGACTTAGTGAGTCCCTATCTCAGAATTTAAAAAAAAAGAAAAACGGCTGGGAATATAGCTTACTGGTAGAGCACTTGGCTGACATGTGCAAGGCCCTGAGTTCAAACCTCAGTATGGAAAAAAAAGAAAATCAGAAACTGTAAATACCCACTAAAAAAATGTATCAAGTGAGGTTGTAAATGATTTTAAAGGATTCTCATGGAAGTTTGGAAAATCTTTAATATAGCAGTACAAGTTGGTGGAGAAGGATTTGCCAGTGTGCTTGCTAGAGAAGTAAGAAACAATATTGAAGGCCATTGAGATATATTAACAAATGAGGAATTAGAAGAACTTGTTCATTCCTCTACAAAGGAAAAAGATGAAGAAGAAACTGAAACAGAACCAGCAATGTAAACATTTCTGAAATTTGCTAAACTATTTTGAATTGCACAGACATTAAAGAACAAAATTATGTAATATAATCCCCAGATGGAATTAAAAGCACTTTTATGATCACCAAAGGATTACATTCTCTAACAACACTTTGATGAGTTAAAAAGAGACAACAATTTCCAATTATAATGTTCTTCCAAAAGGTTTCAGGGTTGGGGATACTTCCAACTATCAAGGATCCCCAACTATTGACATCATTTGCTCCAGACATCATCATGGTTTTATTATCTATGATCTTCTGAAAAAGATGATTCTTCTTCTGGCTTATTGTCAGAAGGACAGTAATATTCTAAGATTGCCTCACAATGCCTATATCATTCACCTTATTTTATCTTTATCAGGTGGGCATTATATCATCTCACATCATCACAAGAAAGATTAGTACCATAAGATATTTTGAGAGTCATATTCACATAACTATATTATATTGTTCTAATTTTTCTGTACTATTATTAATTTCTTCTATGCCTAATTTATAAATTAAACTTGTGTGTGTGTATATATATATGTATGTATATATAATGGGTAAAAACATACTGTAGATAGGAGTTAGTACTGTCTGAAGTTTCAGGCACACACTGAGGAGTCTTGAACTGTATCCCTTGTGGATGGAGCAGGACTACTTACTGTACTAGGATCACAAGGAAACTGATAATTTTTGGAGAAGGATCAATAAGAAATAGAGCATAAAATTCTAAAATACAATATTATTTGATTAAAACTTTGAAAATAATTTTGTCTTAAGATATAGAGTTTTATAGAAAAGCAGGCTTATTTTTAAGAAAAGTTACTTGATTTTAGTTATAAACTAAAACAAGTGTAAACTTTGCTGCTGCACAATCTGTCTCATCAATTTCTTTTCAAGTAACTTTTTTCACTACTTTTTTCAAACCTAGTTTTAATGACTAATTCTTTCTTTCTTTTTTTTTTAATTTAGGGCAACAGAGAAGTTTGATGATTGTAAAACGAAACCTGATACCCCCAACTCATGCCTTGTTGACTATTCTCCTGTGTATTTTGTCAACATTGAAGTCTGGGTAGAAGCAGAGAATGCCCTGGGGAACGTTACATCAGACCATATCAATTTTGATCCTATAGATAAAGGTAGTTATAAAACTGAATTTGAGAATTTTGTAGATTAAATAATGATTTATCAGTTATTTTTTTCAGATTTTAATTAATGTAGAAACAAGCATTTATTTAATTAATGTAGTGATTTTTACAAAGTCATTATATTGTCAATATTAAATATAATCATGGAAAAGAAAAGTAACCATAATCTAACCATACTAACAACTATTTTCACTTCAAATGTTATCTTTTTGTATTTGTCCCATTCTCTTAACGTTTTATACCATTGCAATCACAGTATACATGTTCCCTTGTTATTCTTTTCAAACTTTTGATTTATCATAAACATTTACTTGCTTTTGATATCTGAACCTGAAAAACATAATATACTAAACTGACAAGGAAAACTAGTTTCTTTAGAAATCTTTTCTTTCCATTTTATAATGTATCATCATACCATTTTCAGAGAAATTAGTTCATGTGCTAAAAATAAGTGAATCATGTAAAATAAAGAAAAATATAAAAAGAGTGTATTTGATTTTCTTTTTGAAGTTGTAAAAATAAAATGTGATCAATATCAGATTCTATTTTATTCTTTAGTGAAGCCTAATCCACCACGTAATTTATCAGTGAGCAACTCAGAGGAACTGTCCAGTATCTTAAAATTATCCTGGATCAATCCAAGTATTAAGAGTGTGATAAGACTGAAATATAACATTCAGTATAGGACCAAAGATGCCTCAACTTGGAACCAGGTAAATTGAAAGTTACTGTTTATTCAAATAGTCTTTTTTGAACCCTCTAACATAAAAGTCTCAATCATTTTCTGAATGTCTGATTTTCTGGTTATGTGAAATATTTTGCTTAACAACTGTTGTAGGTCTTTATTTCTAACAAGAGCAAACAGGAAGACATCCAGATAGAAAAATACAGCTATGCTGTGTACAGTAACCTTTAAATGAAATATGGAAGTGATGAAGGGTGACAGGAAAGAGCATTTTTGATGGTAGGTAAAAGGAACATAAGTAATAAGAAGCAAATTAAGTAGAGGAACAAAAATAAATGGATTACAAGGATGAAGGTAGAGCAGGTGTTGGCATATTACAGTTTGCAAACAAAGTTCAGCCTGCCATCTGATTTTACAAATAAAGTATTATTGGAACACAGCCACACTCATTCGTTAACATACTGTCTTTTTATGCAAAAAATGGAAAGAGTCAAGCCCTTGCAACAGAGACTCTCTGGCGCTTAAGGCTGAAATAACTTACAGGCTGGGGTTGTGGCTCAGTGGTAGAACATTCGACTGACACACTTGAGGCACTGGGTTTGATGGTTTGATCCTTAGCACCACATAAAAATAAATAAGGTCAAATAATTTACTATTTATCCCTTTATAGAAAGTTTGCCAACTTCTATGGTGGGTGCTGGGGGTGGTGGTGAAGGGTCTTGGCAAAAGAGAGAAGGGATAAAAGAAAAATTAGATCATCATGTTTATTTCCCCTGCTTTCTCCACCTAAGGTTGTGCCCATCAAGGCAGCTCTCTCTATCTGATCCTCTTCTTTCAGGCTTTGGTGCCTTGCCTTTTCCCTGTGGCCTTTAGAGGTGGTAATAGCTATAAGCTCCAGAGTGTTAACTACACTAAGAAATCCCTATACTTTTGACCATAGTTCTTTTACATAACCCTCCTTGAATTCATTCTAACTGGGGTGTACCATCTATTTCATACTGAGATCCTGAGTAGGAGGGAAAAAGAGGAAGGAGGGAGAAGGAAAGAAATTAAACCCAATAACATTTACTGATTTTGACTTGCATTTATTTCTCCTCAGAGGTTGAGTTTAATTTGTTAGTCTTACTGTTTTCTGAAATTGTATACAATTTAGTCCTAATTTGTTGGCGATTTGTTCCTGTTGTTGCTGAATTTGCTTTATTTTCAGATTCCTCCTGAAGATACAGCATCTACCCGGTCTTCATTCACTGTCCAGGACCTTAAGCCTTTTACAGAATATGTGTTTAGGGTTCGCTGTATGAAGGAAGATGGTAAGGGATTTTGGAGTGATTGGAGTGAAGATGCAAGTGGGATCACATATGAAGATAGTAAGTAAATAAATGAGGATATAAAGCTAGTAGAATTCTGTCTGTGAATCATGTCTGGTTTTAATAACAGATCTCATTGCTTCTTATTTTATGATCATTCAAAATAAAGTGTCATACTTTTTTAAGGATATTGAGATAGATGATTTAATATGCATTATTGATAGTTTATTTTATACTTCAACTGTCATGGGAAGGTACCTTAAATGCCATCAAAAAACCTTTACTTAACTGTTGATAAGTACAGAACATTTTATTCAGAGTGATCCAGCAATACCCCTAACTAGAGAAAAGATATTTATATCTTTCATTCATTTATTTCTACCAGCACTTGATAAGTCCCTGGAAATCAAGTGATCTGGGATCTGAATTGGTTGATTTTCATTTTTTCCCCCTCATGGATAATAGAAGATGTATAGTGTAGAATACAGTAGGATGTAAAGTCTAGAGTAAGACTTCCTGCACAAAGCGTTAACATTACTGAGTCTTTTGTGTGGCCATCAAGCAATAATAGATTGCTTATAGGCGTATAGATTTTTCATTTTGAATCTTTTCCTATTGCAGTTTTCACTCTTCAGTTGTCAGCAACAGCAGCTATGGCTTATCTGTATCCCTTCGCTTCCAACTGTGTTAAAGGTTTAGGTCATTGTGTGAATTGAGAATGTCAAAAGTAACCTTCTCCCTTCAGAATTTATTCTCTCTGCTCTCAGAAATGCCAGGTTAGCAGTCTTGCTATTTGCTGATTTGAGAGTCCTCAGATTCCTTTGACTTGACCAGGAATTAGATTCTTCGGACCTTTATAGAGTTACATGGATCCTTTGGGGAAGTTCATGAAGCACTTCAAAGTGCAGGCAAAATTATTGTGTGGTTAGCATATGCATCTCCCTGGGGTGAGGGTGTATAATCTTAGATAAGAGATCTTTGGAGCCAAGAACATTATGAACCTTTGGACAAAGTTTTTCCTAAGCTTAAAGAATGAAGCCTCTAGTTTCTCTTGACGTTAGAAAATATTTCTGGCCCATAAATTTTTCTTTATAATTTCATGTTCTTTATTTTGTTTGGGTGCTGCAGCAGACTTGTGTATATGTCTATGTGAACCTCTTAGGCTGAGCCTTTTCCCCAGCTTTCCTGACCTGTTTGTTCTATTCTCTATTTTGTCATGTATCCGTATATCTTCATGGCCAGGATATCACTGCTCAGGTTTTACTCTGATTGTGACTTTACTCTGTTGAATACTGGGCTTATAATTATACTTACCAGATTTTTGAAATATCAGATACAGGAATGTTTTTAAACCTAATTACAGTGATCCATCCTTATCTGTAGTTTCACATTCCATGGTTTCAGTTTTCCATAGTCCAAAGATACAAGATGGAAAATTCCAGAGAAACACTTAATAAGTTTAAAATAACTATTATTACTACATATTGTTATTTATTGTTGTTGATCTCTTACTGTGCCCAATTTCCAAATTAAAATCTATCATTATTACGCATGTTTGTATGTATAGAAAACAGCATATATGGAATTCAGTACTGTCCAGAGTTCCAGGCATCTACTGAGGTTCTTAGAATGCATTCTCTGCAGATAAGAGATGGCTACTATATTGGTACTTTACACTTTTTTTTTTTTTTTTTTTTTTGGAGGTACTAAGGATTGAATCCAGGAGCATTCTACCTCTGAGCTACATCCCCAGCCCTTTACATTTTTAATTTCCAGACACGATTTTGGTTAAGTTGCCCAGGGTTGCCTTAAACTTCCAATCCTTCTGCCTCAACCTCCCAATTGACCAGTATTACAGGCATGCACCACATGCCTGGTAGTATTTGATACTTATATTCTTCTATCTCTTTGATATCCCAACATAAAGCAATAAACTTTTGTGACATTTCCTACATTTAGTTTCTTTTTATATTATGTTTATATACTTAGAGGTTTTAGACATATTTTAGGCATATATTTGTATATTTCTGTATGATTTTTCAATTTGATAATTAACAATAAATAGTATCAGTTGATTTTTATCATGTATACACACACTGTTTTTTTTAATTGGGGGGGGGGGGGGCAGTGCTAAGAATCGATCCCAGTGTCTTGCCCAGTGAGCAACTCCAGGCCTGTATTTTCTTTTTTAAAAGTCATTAGTATTGACTAATTTTTTAAAAGTATTATAATTGTAAGATATGGTATTCAACAGAACAAGAAAAGATTTAGAATAAGTTAAGCAATAATGTGTTGATCATGAAGAGGCAATTATAAATGACAAAGCAGAGAAGAGAGGTTAGGCAGATCAGGAAGGCTGGGGGAAAGGCTGTCAGCACAGAGATTAACATGATTGTACATGTTATACATGTATAGAGCAGCATCTGAGCAGAATAAAGAACATGAAATTGTAAGAAATAAATAATGACATCTTTTGGTTATTGCTTAGAACACATTTTTATCTTTATAATTTTGAGGTTAGAAAAAGTTTCTTTAATCTGTAGCTAGGCTCGGTGGTATAGGCCTGTCCTGTAGTCCCAGCTACTTAGGAGGCAGAGGCAAGAAGTTTACTTGAGCCCAGGAGTCCAAGGCCAGCCTGGGCAACATAGCAAGACCCTATTTCAAAAAAATAAATTAAATAAAATTATTATCTAAATCATCAAGCTATTACCATGTCTAAAGGAAAACCCAGATATATCTTGATGGGATGGGAAAATGCTGTGAAGAGCTAGACACATCATGAGATGAAAGGGAAAGAATATTAAGAACAAAGTAAGAGAATAATTTACAGGATTTTATTATATTCAGATAAAAATATTTTAAATTTTTGTGTTTTCTTTAGGACCATCCAAAGCACCAAGTTTCTGGTATAGGATAAATCCATCCCATTCTCTTGGCTATAGATCTGTACAACTTATATGGAAGGTAAAAAAAAAAAAAAAAAATTCTATTTTTTATCTCTCTTATAGGTATATTTTAATGTTATTATTGGTATAAGTTTTTTAATACTTAATTTTTATTCATCTTAAGATCAGCAAAGCATTTGATATTTTTAACAAAGCTTTATGTAGGGATTAAGTTCATAAACTGCAAATAATATCTCATTTGTTATTTCAGCACAGTTCTATGAAAGTGTAAAACCTACAAGAGGTACCCTTTTGTATACTTTATTGAATTTACCAGGGTGCCTCATAGAAAGCAATAAAGGTTTGCAGTAATCAAAATGTATTATAATAAGTTGATATGTGTACATGAGTACATCATACTAAAAAGAGTAGGGAGAAAATACCCAAGTATAAATAATATAGACCAACATAGCATAATGCAGAATTCTGTGCAGAACTGGAAGCTAACTGAAAAATGGTACGTCCCCTTGTTCAGTTGAGCTTCATTCTTTTACTCTTCATCCAGTGGATAGTGGTATTACTTTAGTACTGACTGCAAAATAAATTTACCAGTTTCTTCCAATTAAATGTTTAGAGGTTTGATATAATGGTAGAATTTGTGAATATAAAAAAGTAATTATTCAATATTTATGAAACTTTTAAAAATAATATTTTATTACAGACATTGCCTCCTTTTGAAGCCAATGGGAAAATCTTGGATTATGAAGTGACTCTTACAAGATGGAAATCACTTTTACAAAATTACACAGTTAATGACACAAAATTGACAGTAAACCTCACAAATGATCGCTATAGTGCAACTCTGGCAGCCAGAAATCTAGTTGGCAAATCAGATGCTTCCATTTTAACTATCCCTGCCTCTGACTTTCAAGGTTTGTGTCTGTAAAATGGAGTCTGGATCATGGATGAAAAGAGTGGTTAGGTATAGATAAGGATCCTGTAAAAACACAAATGAATTAAGATTACCTGAGTATCAGAGATGATGGTATTTTCAGAAATCAGTCAGAAAGCAGATTTCTTTAGAATGCATGGAATGACTTCCCATCCCCATGTAACTCATTTAGACTTTTTAGCATGCTGTTCAGCTCATTTAAGCATTTTCTGATTGATTAACCTAATTTTAAAAATATTTAAGGTTTTGAGAAGTTTCTATGCATATATTGTTTATTGGTGGTTTTCAGAGAAGAAAAAAGTTGAAAGTTGCTGTTACAAACTTGCATACACAAAATATTTAAAGAATTTAAGGAAAACAAGAATTTTTAAAGATCAGTTGACATGTAAGTTAAAAGAAAGGGCTTTTTATTCATGGAAATAAATGTTATGTCCTACAAAACATGATAAATTGCATTTAGAAATGACTATAAGAGATTGAAGTTTGAAATCACGAATGTTCATTCATTGTATTGACATCAAACTTTGTTTTAAAGCTACTCACCCTGTAACAAATCTGAAAGCGTTCCCCAAAGATAACATGCTTTGGGTAGAATGGACTGCTCCAAGTAAATCTGTAAAGAAATATATACTTGAATGGTGTGTACTGTCGGATAAATCACCCTGTATCCCAGACTGGCAGCAAGAAGATGGTACTGTGCATCGCACCTATTTAAGAGGTATACCTGGCTAGAAACATCTAAGTTGATATCCTTTTTCTAATGCATTTAGACAGCTTTTTCATTTGCATATTCTTTTCTGGCTTATACGCATTGTAGTCCATTGAAAAGAACCAATTTAGCATAACCCTACTAATTACTAGATGTGTGACTATCAACGAATAACATTTAACCTCTCTGAACTATGGACAGAATAGGGGTAATACTGTCTTTTTGGCTTTTTATACCCAAATATCATTCTTATCACCACAAGAACACTCACAAAACTGTAAAAAAGTATAAAATAATCTAGTCTTGAGTACTGATTGGTTGTGTATTCTCTGCATCTGACTTAACTCTTCATTCTTCCAATGAGAAAATAGTTCCTTATAGCCTTTGGATGACTTGCTGAACTTCTTAGAGCCATAGATTAGGGTAGTCCAACCAGAATGCAGGTTTCCTTGTACCTTTTAATTTTAACTGCTAACACAGAACAGAAAACAATGTGTTTTGTTTGGGGTTATTGAGTTGTTGTTTTTGTTGTTTGCGGTGCTGGGGATTGGACCCAGGGCCTGGCGTATGCTGGGCAAGCCCTCTACCACTGAGCCACATCCCCAACTCCAAAACATAATAGTTTTGTAGCATTCCAAACAGAATTATTCTGTGTGGTGAGTAACTACTTATGTGGCTGTAATATATAATGGCTATGAAGAGAAAATAAAAACATTCAGTGAGTATGTGCTTTTTTAATAAAGAAGGGAATAATCATTACACTTAACCTGTAGATAATATCAGAGAAAAGCCCTAAGCAGAGAGAGAACCTGCCATAAATTTTTTTGAGCTTTATTCATTAGGTAGGTTGTTTGGATTTTACTAACCTATTATTTAATGTACAGTTTAAATATGCCTGATTGTCTAGTTTATCAACCTTATTGAATAAAAGCAATGGTGGAACCAAGGAGAAGACAGATTGGAAATAACTAGACCTAAGAAGCTTAAAAAGCCTAGTGTAGGTTCTGGAGACATCAGGGTTTCAAGGCTCCACAGGCCTGAAAGCATCACTATCACAGTAGACTTTAAAAATAGCGTATTTCTTGATAATGTGGTCTCTTCAAGAAAAGGTAAAATTACTCTGTGTAAGAAGGCAAATGTGCATATAACTTTATGAATAATAGTTAAGGAAATACAAGTTCTTGTTGAAGATAAAAGCTTCAATATCAAACACCATTTTCTTTTGTGTGTGTGTATGTTTGCATATCTTTTTAAAATTTTTATTAATTTTTTATATATGACAGTGGAATGTATTACAATTCATATTACACAAACAGAGAACACTTTTTCATATCTCTGGTTGTATACAAAGTATATTCACACCAATTTGTGTCTTCATACATGTATTTTGGATAATGATGTCCATCACATTCCACCATCATTTCTAACCCCCTGTCCCTCCCCTTCCCCTCTCACCCTTCTGGCCTATCTAGAGTTCGTCTATTCCTCCCATGCTCCCCCTCCCTACCTCACTATGAATCAGCCTCCTTATATCAGAGAAAAGAACCGGCATTTGTTTTTTTGGGATTGGCTAACTAACTTCACTTAGCATTATCTTCTCCAATTCCATCCATTTACCTGCAAATGCCATGATTTTATTTTCTTTTATTGCTGAGTAATATTCCATTGTGCATATATGCCACATTTTTCTTATAACCACAGTTTCTTTATCCATTCATCTATTGAAGAGCATCTAGGTTGGTTCCACAATTTAGCTATTGTGAATTGTGCTGCTATAGTCATTGATGTGGCTGTGTCCCTGTAGTATGCTGTTTTTTAAGTCCTTTGGGTATAGACCTAGGAGAGGGATAGCTGCGTCAAATGTTGGTTCCATTCCCAGTTTTGCAAGGAATCTCCATACTGCTTTCCATATTGGCTACACCAATTTGCAGTCCCACCAGCAATGTATGAGTGCACCTTTTTCCCTACATCCTTACCAACACTTACTATTGTTTATATTCATAATTGCTGCCATTCTGACTGGAATAAGATGAAATCTTAGAGTAGATTTGATTTGCATTTCTCTAATTCCTATGATGAACACTTTTTCATATATTTGTTAATTGATTATATATCTTCTGAGAAGTGTTTATTTAGGTCTTTGGCCCATTTATTGATAGAGCTATTTGTTTTTTTGGATAAACACTATTTTCTGATGTGGATAGATAATACACTGTATAAAAAGGGAAAATTTCATTCTACATACTAAAAGAATAGATTACTTTGATAATTTGAAGAGATTATTAATAAAAGAAATCTGCATTTAAGATAACTTTTTCTTTTAAATTACAGGGGAAATTATCACTTTTTTTTTTTTAATTTTTTTTTTTCAACTTACCTGAGAAGCCATAACTCTTAATGCTTTCCCTTAGGTCTATTAGTGGCATCTTGCTCATTAGGCAGTTCTCAAAATTAGGTAAGATATGAGTTGTCAAACTAAGTAAGCTTTAGAAGAATTTGAGGTCAGTGTTTTATAAGTCCTGAATGTAAATATAATAATTGTTTTTATTAACAATATAAGTAGTTTTATATACTGTATTGGCAATAAAAGTAATATTGACTTTTTATGAACAGTTTTACCCTTAAGCTTGAGTCCCATAAATAAAAGATAATGCTTACTTAGAAAACTGCCATTTTAAAGGAAAATGTAATGATAAAGAAATTATAATGTGAAAATAGATAATAGAATTAATTTGTATTTTTCATTATCAAAAAAAATGCTTAATCTGCTATTCTTACTTTAGGGAAACTAATGGAGAGCAAATGTTATTTGATAACTATTACTCCAGTTTATGCCAATGGACCGGGAAGCCCTGAATCTACAAAGGCATACCTTAAACAAGCTCGTAAGTCCACACTCACTTTCGTTGAAGAATGTTGTTTAGTTTTAACAAAGACCTTTTATCATTTTTAAGTAAGGATACTTCTCATGATATTCAAATAATTTTAGTTAGTTTCTAAATTCTGTTGCTTTGTAGTTAGCAAATACATTTATTCTGTTATAGCACCTTCCAAAGGACCTACTGTTCGGACAAAAAAAGTGGGGAAGAATGAAGCTGTCTTAGAGTGGGACCAACTTCCTGTTGATGTTCAGAATGGATTTATCAGAAATTACACTATATTTTATAGAACCATCATTGGAAATGAAACTGGTAATAATAAAACTGTATCAGTTACTAAGAATTATATTTTTTTCTTAAGCTATTAAATACTAATTTCTCATCTTGCTGCATTATCCATCTTTTTATTTCATATATTTTATTGTTGTTTACATATATTATTTTTTGAAGACACTTGAGAATATGTCATGCTTGTTCATGGCTTTATTTAAAAATTATTACATCGTGCTTAAGGAAGAATATTATGTCAGAGTTATAAAGGTTGTTTTCTGAGAAAATGTTTTTATTACTTTTAAACATTTTTACCTAACAAATATAGAACAAAGCAAAACCATTGAATTATTTTTTAAAAATATTTTAAGTTGTAGTTGGACACAACACCTTTATTTTATTTATTTATTTTTATGTGGTGCTGAGGATCAAACCCAGGACCTCGCACATGCTAGGCAAGCGCTGTACCACTGAGCCACAACCACAGCCCCCAAAATGTTGAATTATTGGATAAAGCTGTTTTTTATTTCTTCCAGCTGTGAATGTGGATTCTTCCCACACAGAATATACACTGTCCTCCTTGACCAGTGACACATTGTACATGGTACGGATGACAGCATACACAGATGAAGGTGGAAAGGACGGTCCAGAATTCACTTTTACTACACCGAAGTTTGGTAAGAAATGATGAATTGTTTTTTCTTATTTTATCTTGTTTTAAAATTAAACAGACTAGAAATGGGATTACTGTGCTAAAATTTTGTTTAAAAGTACACCTTTAGCCGATAGGGGTATAGCTCTGTAGTGCACAGAGCCCTGGGTTTGATCCCTAGCACAAAACAAAACAAAATAATGTACCATTGGATTCATAAAATGAAGTGTTCATAAATTATGATTTTTATATTTATATGGTTTAGATGTTTCTTTTAACTATAGGGAATGTTATTCCTGACCTTTTTGGTGTTACACTGTTTCTGACTAAATTCACCTATACTCTGAATCCCACAAGAACTTGCATATCCCCCTCAGTGGATTCATCTTTTTCCACTGGATTAGTTGTTATAGTTTTTCCTCTTCTCTTCTCTTGTTCCTTCCATTTATAATCAGGTTGCTTGAAAAACTAGTGCACCTTGGAATCTCCACTAGTACCTCCAGCTCAGTCACTAGAAGCAGGCTTCCCACTCCACCACTGTTCTGAAACCTCTCTGGTGTTCTCATCGAAGACCTTAGACATCATATCCAGTGCATACTTTTTAAACTTTACCTTTTTTCCATTTTATTTATTATAGGATCTATTTGGCCTTTCCATTCTTGAAATTCCCTCCTCCCCTGGTTCATCCAATCATATCTTTCTTTGTTTTTCTACTAGCACTCTCCTGAATCTCCCTCCTCTCTGGCACCGTCCCTCTTGTTCTTTTTCTGTTCAGCCTTTACATCATTTATTCCCCAAAACTCTGTTCTTTGCCAATTTCTTTATCTGCCTATTCATACTCCCTGTCATGAGTAAACCATCCTCTTTCCTTCTTGAATACATTTCTCTTTCTTTGTTCCAGGCCACAATCATCCAGCTCTGCCAAAACAGAAATTTAGATGTGATTACAAAAAATTTCTTTTTTCCCTCCTTGACACCAAGTGTCAAGTTCTGCCAGTTATACCTAATTATTGCTGGCCCATGTGCTTTCAGAAGCAGCAGCTTGCTCCAACTGCAATCTCCTCGTTATTCTGTCCAACTTTTCACCTTTTCCTGCATTGTCCTAGTGTGGATCCTCCTCTTTTCTTGTTTTTATTGTTCCTGTAGCCTTCCAAAAGAACACTTAAATGCATTCTTTCTTGTTCCAACTATTTGAATTATTATAGAAATTACCTTATTTTCTTGAATTGTATTTGTGGCTCTCACCCCTCAAATGCTTCAATAAGGGGAATGATAAATAGCAATCTACATGTTCCTCATTAGTTCATTGATTGCTGAATGAGAAAATAAATGATGAGTGACTACATAAAATACATAATAAAAGGTCCTGAGCATTTCTATTAGGGCTAATAATGAATATAGTTTTGAGGATAAGGTTTGTCCTGTATTGTGACATGTTAATAGATATATAGTGAATGATACTTGAAATAAAGCATTGAAAAAAATAATAAGACTTGAAAAATATTTTCCCTAATTACAAAAGTAATGTTCATTATAGGGAATATATACAGTAAAATACAAAGAGGAAGAAAAATTATTCTTAATCCCTCATTTATAAATAATCTAACATATAATTTAGTTGAAGAAACATGGCAAAAGTTAAAAAAAATATATACTGGGTTATGTGAGTAGGAGTTTAACGATTGTACGGGGATTTTCATCTTTAGAGAAGAGTTCATGGAAAAGGCAATGCTGGAGCCTTAAGTTTAGGATGTGGACAATTGGGAAAAAGAAGATGTCATAGAGTGGCACAAACAAATGTCCAAGGCATGAAAACATAAAAGCCATTTTTTCTGTGCCAGTCTGTGTGCCTCATGAGCATCTTTTCTAAAATTCTCAACTCTATATCCAGTATATTATCTTTTTGAAAATAACTTACAATTTTTACCTCAATTCTATTTTTTATTAATTTTTTTAGTTGTAGATGGACACAATACCTTTATGTAATTTATATGTGATGCTGAGGATTGAATCCTCATTCTAGCCAGGCAAGTATTTTACCACTGAGCCATACCGCAGCCCTCAATTGTATTTTTATTCCTTATAAAAAAGTTAAATTTGTTGTTGAATTGTTTCATAGCTTTTGCAGTTCTACCCAGTGTTCATATTCAGATATAATTTTTCCATTTTATGGTGATGAACATTAAAATATTAAGCTTTTGCTAAGATTCTGAGTGCAGATCATAATTATAATGAATGGTTAGGTTTGAAAGCTTTAACAGACCAGATATATTGTCTTTTGAGTCATTTTATTCCCCCAACCAACATGTATTTTATGCTTACTACCTGGTCATGGTACTATGTAAGGAGAAATTGTTAGGATATGATTTAACAAGGAGGGAAGGAACACTTTTAAAGTTCAAAAAGACTGAAAAGTCAAGAAAGTACTTTATCTATTCAACAGGCATTGGTTGGGAGGTTGTATTATTTCCCTTTTGTATGTGTGTCAATTATTTCTCATCACAATCTTTCCTTTTTTTTAGCTCAAGGAGAAATAGAAGCCATAGTCGTGCCTGTTTGCTTAGCATTCCTGTTGACAACTCTTCTGGGAGTATTGTTCTGCTTTAATAAGAGAGACTTGTAAGTACCTATATTCATAGTTTTGTATTTCCCCCAAGCATTATTGATCTATAATTTACATATAATAAAATTCATCCATTTAAAAAAATTTTTTTTTAGTTGTAGATGGACACAACACCTTTATTGTATTTGTTTATTTTTATGTGATGCCGGGGATCAAACCCAGTGCCTCACTCATGCTAGGCAAGTGCTCTACCACTGAGCCACAACCCCAGCCCCTAAAATTCATCCATTTTTAGTTTACGGTTTGATGAAAGTTTGCAAAAGTGCACAGATGTATAACATTTCCATCACCCTAAATTTCTTCATTGTTTATTCTTATCTTCCTCCCTCAATCCTTGACCTCAGGCAATTACTAATCTGTAACTATAGGTTTGCCTTATTTAGAATTTCATGTACTTGAAATCAAACAGCTTGTAGCCCTTTGTGTGTGATGTCTTTCACTTAACATTTTTGAGATTCATGTTGTTGCATTTACTTCTTTTCTCCTTTCTATGGCTGTATAGTATTCTGCAGTATGGATATGTTAAAATTTATCCATTTGTTATGGAAGTTTGGTTGTTTCTAATCTTTGGCCAACATGTATAATAATGTTGTGAACATTCATGTGCAAAACTTTGTATGGGCATATATTTTCATTTATCTTTAATAAATAACTATAATTGGGAGTGCTGGGCTATATGGTAAGCCTATGTTTAACTTTGTAAGAAATTGCTAGACTTTTTCAAAATGGCTACACCATCTGGCATTCCCACCAGCAGTGTTCCGTACCATCACCAACACTTGATTCTGTCAGTTTTTCATTTTAGTGGTTGTATAGTATTGTCTCATTATGGTTTAATATCCATTTCCTTGCTGACTATTAATGAATCTTCTCATATGTCACATATCTTCTTTTGTGACATGTCTGTTTGAAGTTTAAAAACTTAAGACGATTTGTTAATATTGAGCTGCAAGAGTTCATGCTCTCATTACAAAGTTTTTACCAAATGTGTTTTGCAAATTTTTGTCCCAGGCTGTACATTGCCATTTTGTTCGCTTAACTGTGACATTAAAACAGCAGAAGTTTTTAACTGTGAAATCCATTTTGTTTCCTGCATTTTGTGTCATGTTTAAAAAATCTCTGCCTGACCCAGTGTCAAAAATGTTCTCTCCTGTGTTTTCTTCTAGAAGTTCAGTAGTTTTCACTACCATGTCTACAATTTATTCCTAGTTAATTTTTGTGCACGGTGTGAGTTCAGGGTCAAGGTATATTTTTATCCCAGATACCTAACACCATTTATTTTTATAAGATTATTGTTTTGCTAGTGAATTGCCTTGGCACCTTTTCTAGAAATCATTAGTCTGGACATAAAGGTTTATATCTATTTCTGGGCCCTCAGTTCTGTTCCATTTCACTCTGTGTCTATTCTCATGCCAGTACCACACTGTCTTGTCTTTTTTGTAAAAAAAAAAAAAGAGAGAAAGAAAATCGATCATATTTTGTATCAGTGAATACTGATAATTGGAAATTATACATTTTTTGCTTTTAATTT
Organism: Urocitellus parryii; assembly: GCF_045843805.1. Classification (NCBI taxonomy): domain Eukaryota; kingdom Metazoa; phylum Chordata; class Mammalia; order Rodentia; family Sciuridae; genus Urocitellus; species Urocitellus parryii. The sequence goes on along the minus strand of NC_135531.1, from coordinate 43,561,393 downwards.
TGTTTTGGCTAAATTAAATTTTTAAGTGATTTTATTGCAGGATATCAGAGACTTTAAATTGAATACTGATTGAGTTTAGCCTTATTATTGTTTTTCATTGTGAATACATTAAGATCCGTATATATTTTAACAGTATTTATCCATATATATTTTAACAGTATATTTCTATTTGTCACAAAAAAAAACAATTTGTTTAGCATTGGGGTAAAGTGTAGGTATGTTTTGTTCTTTAGTTAATTGATTTGCTTCTTAATAGTTTTAGATGACCAGTTCAGAAAGAAAGAGAATATTAGTTGTTTATTACATGTGGTTCTACATATGCCTTTTTTTTCTCTCTCTCTTCAGAATTAAAAAACACATCTGGCCTAATGTTCCAGATCCTTCAAAGAGTCATATTGCCCAGTGGTCACCTCATACCCCTCCAAGGGTAAGATAAAATGCATCTGATTTGTTTATAATGCAGAGATATATTAGGATACATTTATAGAGTTTAACCAAAAGATAATCACGCTGAATCAAAAAAGTAAATGTGTCAGGTGCAGTAGCATGCACCTATAATTAGCTGCTCAGAAGACTGAGGCAGTAGGATCACAAGTTTGAGTCTAACCTTGTCTCAAAATAAAACACAAAACGGCTGGTGATGTGATAGAGTGCCCCCTGAATTCAATCCCCAGTATAGGAAAAAAAAAAAAAAAAGTAAATGAAAATAATATAGTATGTAGATGAATGTTACAGTCAAAATTTTAAATAACAACTGCTTTCTGGGGTTCATTTCATAGCATATTTGATATTCCTAATTCTGTTCAATAAACATTACAAATATTTGATTAAACTTGCAAACTGAAAACTTGAAGTGCTAAAACTGCCAATGTGAGAGAAACTGTTATGTGAGCATTCAGGATTGGATTTGATATTTAAATCTGGTTTACCAATCTACTGTTTTAATACTGATGAAATGATTTCTACACTAAATTCTTCAAACTAAAAATATGTCCTAGGTGCTGGGACTGTGGCTCAATGGAGGTGCACTTGCCCAGCATATGTGAGGCACTGGGTTCGATTCTCAGCACCACATAAAAATAAATAAAATAAAGGTCTGTCAATGACTAAAAAAAAAAAAAATTTTTTTAAAGTCCTAAAGGGCAAGTTGTTTGCATTTATTATCCTCTAATAATCCCTGAGTTTTTATATTAACAAATTAAAGATGTGTTGTATATTTTTTACCTTTTATAAAACCTTACCCATTGAAGTTGTTTTGTTTTCTTTGTACTAGGAATTGAACCCAGGGATGCTTTACCACTGAGACACATCCCCCAGTCCCCCTACACACCATTTTTTTTTTTTTTTTTTTAAAGATAGTCTCTCTCTAAATTGCTGAGGCTGGCTTTGAACTTGAGACCCTCTATCTTAGCTTCCTGGATCACTGGGACTATAGGCATGCACTATCATATCCAGCCTGATTTTTCTTGTTTCCTAGTTTTGTTTTGTTTTTTTAAATCCATTTAATCCTAGGCTGCCTGCTCTAAGCACAAAATACTAAATGTTATTTTTAGACCATTAGCTATCAAAATTTAACACCAACAGTATTGATTTAGAAATACTAAGAAACTTATTCATTAGCTCATTTTACATAACATTATCTGCAATTTGGATAGTTGACAGTCATTTAGTGACATTAATTCCACACCAATGAAAGTTATTGAGAAGTTTCAGAGATGTATTAACTGAGTGTTATGGCAAAAGTAATAATCCACTTTTTCTCTTTACTAGCACAATTTTAATTCAAAAGATCAAATGTATTCAGATGGAAATTTCACTGATGTAAGTGTTGTGGAAATAGAAGCAAATGATAAAAAGCCTTTTCCAGAAGATCTGAAATCACTGGACCTGTTCAAGAAGGAAAAAATTAGTACTGAAGGACACAGTAGTGGTATTGGGGGGTCTTCATGCATGTCATCTTCTAGGCCAAGCATTTCTAGCAGTGATGAAAATGAATCTACACAAAACACTTCAAGCACTGTGCAGTATTCTACTGTCGTGCATAGTGGCTACAGACACCAGGTTCCATCTGTCCAGGTCTTTTCAAGATCTGAGTCTACCCAGCCCTTGTTAGAGTCAGAGGAGCGACCAGAAGATCTACAGTTGGTAGATAATGTAGACAGCGGTGATGGCATTTTGCCCAGGCAACAGTATTTCAAACAAAACTGCAACCAACCTGAAACCAGTCCAGATATTTCACATTTTGAAAGGTCAAAGCAAGTTTCATCAGGCAACGAGGAAGATTTTATGAGACTTAAACAGCAGCAGATTTCTAATCATAATTCACAGTCCTCTGGATCTGGCCAAATGAAAATGTTTCAGGAAGTTTCTGTAGCAGATGCTTTTGGCCCAGGGACTGAGGGACAAGTAGAGAGATTTGAAACAGTTGGGATTGAGGCTGCAATTGATGAAGGGATGCCTAAAAGTTACTTACCACAGACTGTAAGACAAGGTGGCTACATGCCTCAGTAAAAGACTAGTTCCTTCAACTTCAACACCTATGAAATAAAGCTAAAAATATTTTGTCTGTGACTTCAGATACAAAACAATCTTCACTCCCTGAAGATGATCATTTGCCCTGAAGGACAAAAATCTCACCGGAACTGTTTTCATTCCAGAACAACTGGGATTTTACTTTAAGCACTACAGAAACTGACTTTATCCTCTGAATAGCTGAATGACTTTGTGCTCTTTTACAATGTTTGCACTGAAGAAAAACAGAAAGCTTATCTGAACTTTATGGAATTAAACTTTGTGTTTTACTTTACATAGAAAATAGTATTTACATAATGAGCAGCAATCGAAGAGTCATACTGATTTTGATGAGAATAATCATCAAAAACAAGTGGCTTAGGAATAGTTAATGTAAAAAAAGAGGAGCAAGATCTAGATCCTTTACTTCATCTGACATCATAATTTAAAAAGAGGTCCATAGGGCATGACTATCTGAGCCCATCTTTTGAGGTCTCACAAAAGAAATGGTGGGGGTATTCATTTATAGGACACAGAATATACTTCAGTTCCCTTATGTAGGTAATGATGCTGTCAAATGTTACTGGAGAAAAGGAACTCCAGAGCTCTAACTTGGCAGATTAAAAATATTTTTAATATTATATAATCAAGATCTTACTAAATTTAAAAAATTACTAACATCCTCTTTTAAGATCCATTTCACAAATTAAGCAGAGGGCCCTTATAAGAGCTAGGAATAAACATCACAAACTGTCTCAAGAATCTTAAAAATTGTTTGTCATTTTTAAGACAAATTAACATTTTATATATATATGTGTGTGTAAACATCATTGACCCTTGTTAAAACTTCACAGAATTTGGTTAACTCAGAGCACTTTGTATAATGTCTGCAGCTTAAAATGTATTTTTACTGAATATGCCTTGTTTTTAAGTATACCAAGCTTTAAATTTTTCTAATAAGTGTTTGAAGAAAACTAAGAAGGCAGTATTCATCAGAACAAAAACGGAACCCTAAAAACGTACATATTGATTATAGTATGAGAGGTATTTTTTTGTTTTGTTTTGCATGGGTAGGGATCAGTTTTTGTTTTCTGTGTTGCCTGGGCCGGCCTCAAACTTCTGAGCTCAAATGATCCTGCCCAGCCACCCCAGTAGCTGGGACACAGGCATGTGCCATGCACCTGCCAAGAATAGTATTTTAATATCTGCCTGTTCTGAGGTAGAGTGGAACTTAGTTCTACATTGTGATATAGAAATATTTTTAAAATCTCCTAATTCTGTTCTTCAGGGGAGAAGCCAGCCAGGCTTCCAGGGTTTAGCTTAAAGTCACTAATTCATTTGTGCCATCCTCTGATAACCTATGCATGACCTGGAAGCAGGGGTTAAAGAATGGGGTTGAGGGCTGGGGATGTGGCTCAAGCGGTAGCACGCTCGCCTGGCATGCGTGCGGCCCGGGTTCGATCCTCAGCACCACATACCAACAAAGATGTTGTGTCCGCCGAGAACTAAAAAATAAATATTAAGTTTAAAAAAAAAAAAAAAAAAAAAGAATGGGGTTGAGTAAATGAGAAGAAATTGTCATGCTCAATTAGTGGTTAACTACTACCGTCAAGTGAATTCAGAGGAAAAGGGTTTTATTTTTTACTAGTAAGTTTCAGAAAACAGGCAGACTTAAAATAGTTTGTAGATGTTATTAAAGAGTAAAAGGCTAAAACATTGGTATATATTTGAATTCTTTTACTTGGAATATTGTTCTATTAAGCTTCCTGCTATATTTTATCATTTGTGTTCTTGCATTTATATAATGCCTAATACTTTTCTGAGTTATTTTACATATATGATCTTTGTGAGAGTAGATGCTTTATTCTGATATCTAGTTTCCTACTTTGGCAAAACCAATTTGAGATTAATAAAATGATAGAATAAGTAGATGAAGAAAATAGGACCCAGAGAGGTCAAGAAGGGACAGAGAGACCCAGATTCACACTACAAGATAACGGTGTCACCAGCATTCTAGATGGCCATCAAATGCTGGTCCAGGTCAGGACTAGATGTATCTTTTGCTATATATATTTCTGTCAGGAAATTTGTACCTGTTTTATTTTTTATTTCCTCAAATTAAGTAATGATGTTATTGTGATCATGTTTAACTCTACCCTTCCTCATAACAAATAGCAGTGTTGTGAAGAACATTGTAAACTTTGTACATTTGGGGGAGCATTTATAAAATGTGAACTCATGATCCAAGGGCATGAGAATGGAGGGTCATGGAAGAAAGGACTGCACGTAAGTAGATTTGCATGTTGAATCCCATATAGAAGATGGTCCAGTGAGTGAATGCCACAGAGCACTTTAGACATGTTACGTGGTTACATTTGTTACTGTTCAAAAATTCATTCAGGAAAAAAATATTGGCACACCAATAAGTAATGTACACTTTGCCCTGAAAAGAAAAGCAATCATAAAACTTGTTTTAAATACAAAATAGAGCATGTTTTAGAATAATCTTTTGATGCATGTACATTGTATTATAGGTAGGCAGAGAAATCTGGTTTATTTATGTAAAAACTAGTCTAATAAAGTTAGTGGATTTATTACTCTTTAAATTGTTAGTGTGGTTTAATGCTAGTATGCCAGAAGACAGTGTCTTTGTGGACAAAATTAATACACTGCTTCTAATGCAATTTGCCCCTTTTAGGATTAAAAAACAAAAACCAACCTATGTTATATGTGTTGCTATTGTAATTTAACCATCAGTTACTGGTCTTTTGGTATCCTACCCTTAGCTCTCATAAAGGATAATGCTGAATAATTATCAGAAAATTAAAACTTCAGGCTTTTTCTGTTAAAATATAAATTTTTCATCCTTTTTTAAATATGAACACACTCAACATTTGAATAGAACCAGGGAGAAAAACGCAAAACCATTTATGTCTTCATGCCTGTTCTCTACCTAGTTCATTTAACTTCAGCCTTATTCCTTGAAAAGTGATTCTACCACCTGAAGTCCACCCAGTGACCATAGCTCTTATTTTGAAATTAAAGGTTAATGAAGTTTGTATACTTACAAGATACTTATTTATTAAAGCTCATATTTAAGGTAGTTTTAGAAATAGAAATCAAATAATTTTTAAATATGTAATTTTTTGCCCATGTTAACTAGTTAAAACTATAACATATATATAAAAGTATGATGATCAGATAGAATTCCCAGAAATATTTGTCTATTATCATATGTTTAACCAAGGAAATCAAGAAGGAGAAATCTTCCTCCATTCACTTATATCCTACATCATTCTCCTTTTTGTTTTACTCAGCTGGTTTTAAGAGCAAATTTCTAAACCACATACTTGTGTTTCAGTAAAGTTTTATTATGATGAAATGAGTAAAATATCAAAACAATAAGCTATGTAAAACTTAATGTTATTTCAAAGAATTGGAATAGCTTTCTATTACAGGCATCACTGTTACATTGCCCGGGTAAGATTACTTTTTAATTAAAAAAAATTTTGTACTTTTATGTACATTTAGAAAACACACAGCCATAATAATGGCCAGCTATTTAGGATTAGTCTAAAACTGGGGATTATCACAGACTGCAAAGAAAAAAGTATATACTAGCAAGCCTACAGCCTAATTCTTTAGACTGGTCCTTGGCAGCAGTTCCTTTTCAGATTGTTAATAAAGTGAATTAAAATATAAGTCAAAAAAAATTTCTAAAGTCAACAATATCTTTTGGATTAGTTGATTTTTCCCATCATGTATTCTCCAAGTCTGTGCATTAGCATATGTTCTAGTACACACAGCATTAGATAAAAGGTGCAGCTCAGGGTGAGCTCTTCTGTTACTTACTTGTTCCTATATTTTTAAGGGCTTTTTGCTATCAATAACTCCCTCAGACTGGTTAGTTTCATTACCCAGTTGTTGACAGATAATAATGAAAATGCACTCAAGGCCAGTGGTGATAAATATTCCCAGTCTTTATCCCTTGAATACATGCTTTGGTAACTACAGGTTTCAAATGCCGTTACATGAATACCAAAATGATGTGTCAGAAACAATTTAAAGATGGGTATTTGAGAACTGTTTGTAGTCTTTAATGTGCATTATATTAAATGATATACTTTAAATGTGCAATTTGCTAGCACAACATGCAGTGATTAGCATTAGGCGTGTGTCCTGTGTACATCCTAGCCGTGCCCTATTTCTTGTAAGTGCAATCCTTTATGTTCACATGCTGTCTCACCCCATCTCATCTGATTTCATTTGGAAGGCTCTTGTAATTTTAAATTGCAGTGAATTGTGTGTGCTAATTAAAACCACAGCTGTCATTTTTATGTTGACATAACTCAAAATATTATCATAAACATTTTACTATATATCAATTCTAATCATTTAAGTAAGTTTAAGAAATAAATTCTCATTAAGTTTTTCCTGTGTGTGGTTACAACCATCTGTCCTGCATAATGCTTGAGGTAATGGCAGTTGTCAGTACTAGCATTGGTTAAATAAGGGCCTTAGTATAAACACAAATGTTTTATGAGTTTCTGTGGTTTTTTTAACTGTTCATTTGGCATCATGGCATAGGATTAAGAAGAAAAGCAATACAACATCATAGCCTTAATAATGTAGAATGGAGATGGCAGATTTCATTTACCAGATTTTCTCCATGAGTTCTGGAATCTCTTGCAGGGATGAAAGGGACCTAGCACACAGGTGCGTGCCTTCCTGTGGCCTGTGTATGCCCACACTGTACTGTGTTTCCCTCCTTGTTGGGAGACCTGAAGCAGGTTGACACACTGCTTCCTCTTGAGATCACTGAGTAAGAGTTGATGAAACTGATAGAGTCAACAAGCCCACCTGGAAAAAAAAAATTGTTACTAGTGGAACTTTATGCCTTCATATTATGATTTCATCTAAAATATGCAGTGAGTAAAAAAAAATCCACAAACCAATGTTTTATCCCTTCAAATCTATTATCAACATTTATAGAAATATCTTGGCTCTAGGCCATGTGTTCATTTGTTTAAAATCACATGTTTTGCTGTGTCTGTTTTTTTGTTTTGTTTGGCAGTACTGGGGAGCGAACCCAGGGGAGCCCTACCACAGAGCTACATTCCCAACCCTTGTTATTTTTTGAGACAGGTCCTAAGTTGCACAGGCTGGCCTCCAACTGACAATCGTTCTGCCTCAGCCTCCCAACTAGCTGAGGTTACATGCATGGGTCACAGCACCTGTCTCAGCCTGATGTCTTTAATGTATGTGCCTCTTGTCTGATCCTAATTTGTACAATGGATATAGGCCTTCTTGCTTCCACAAAGATGGCCTATTTTGTTTTTCTGGCTTAAAGGCCAAGAAATGGTTCAGGATTACTTAACTTTCCATTTAAACTTTGTTCTTTCTAAAGTAATAGCACACATTCTTTTTTAGACTTTCAACACATAAAACATTACCTCAGTACATATGCTCTTCCATACACAGGTAAGTCCAATGCTTTGGCTAGTTAATGGGATAAACAAGAGGGTGAGAAAAGGAGCATTGAGACAGAAAAGGAGAAAGTTTGGTGAAGCGGCAAGTCTGGATGTAGTCGGGGCAATTGTATGTTTAGGCTGCCTCTCCACCATCCTAGAGAAACCTTAACCAGCTTCTTCATTTCTCAACAGCTTAAAATAGTCTGTCTCTACTGAAGGAGAAAAAAATAACTTTATTCAAAATTCTACACTTTTAAAATGATAGTTATTTTCTCCCAACTGCCAAAGCAGATTTTTTTTGTTTTTGTTTAACTTGGGCTTTTTTTTCTTTTCTTTTTTTTTTGGGGGGGGGGTGTTGTTGTTGTTGTTGTTTGTTTTCTGTTGTTGTGGTGGTGGTGGTGGTGATGGTTCTTGTTACAGTACTGGGAATCAGACCCAGGGCCTCTTTCATGTTAAGAAAGTTTTCTACCACTGAGCTCCACCTCCAACCCTAAGGGTTTTAATCAGTGAGAAGTTATAGCTTGTTTTAGAAATCTGTAGACAGAGCATTCATTAATCTCCAGGATATACAAAGAACTCAAAATAACACGAAGAAAACAAGTAACGCAGTCAATAAATGGGCAAAAACTGAACAAGCACCTCACAGATGAAGAAATACAAATGGTCAACAAATATATGAAAAAGTGTTCAATGTCTCAAGCAATTAGAGAAATGAAAATTAAAAACTACACTGAGATTCTATCTCCAGTCAGAATGGCAATTATAAAAAAAAATACAAGTAATAATAAATGTTAGGTGAGGATGTGGGGGAAAAGGTACTTTCATACATTGCTGGTAGGACTGCAAATTGGTGCAACCACTATGGAAAGCAGTATAGAGATTCCTTAGAAAACTTGGAACCACCATTTGATCCAGTTATCCTACTCCTTAGTATATACCTAAAGGACTTAAAATTGGCATACTACAGTGACACAGCCACATCAATGTTTATAGCAATTCAATTCACAATAGACAAGGTATGGAACCAACCTGGGTGTCCTTCAACAGATGGATGAATTAAAAAATGTGGTATATATACACAGTGGACTGTTACTTAGCCATAAAGAAAAGTGAAATTATGGCATTTGCCAGAATATCATGCTAGGTGAAATAAGGCAATCCCAAAAAACCAAAGGCCGAAGGTTCTCTCTATAAGGGACAGGGAGGGGGAATAATAGAAGTCCATTGGATTAGACAAAAAGGAATGAAAGGAAAAGAGGGGAAGGGGAATAGGTAGGACAGTAGAAGTAATCAGACATAACTTTTCCATCCTTGTATCTGAATACATGAACCTGCATAACGGCATCATGTACAACCACAAGACTGGGATCCTTATTAGAATAAGTTACATTCCATGTATGTATAATATGCCAAAATACACCCTGCTGTCATGTATATCTAAAGAGAACAAATAAATTTTTTTTAAATCTGTTCTTTTACATTTATTCTTTGTGATTCTGGTCATGTCATTTTTACATGTCAGGAAAACATAACTAGAATCCGCGTGCTTGAACTTTTAGCCAGAACCATTCCCTGCTTCAGTGGCATTTTATTTATAAAATTGTGCCTTTCATGAAGTTCTTGCTTACTGGGATAACATAGTGAAACATATAGTGGGACTCTCCACAAACAAAAGTGAAGAAAAGAAATAGATGAAGTGTTTGTCACAGTTTGCTTCCTCATAACCCTGGCAGAGGAGCCAGAGGAAGCAAACAGCCATAGTGGTTGGAACCCTGAGGGCTGGGTAACACCAACCCAGTGACTAGAAGTGGCATGCCTCACACCAGGCCCACTTTGTCAGACACTCTCCTCTAGGTTACTGGTCCAGGAAACAACTATTACATACATAACAGGACCCATAATGATGGGAAGTTATTTTCTTCCAATTTTGGCCATGACCAGAATAATGCTATTGACTAATAATAGCTTTTAAATGGGCTAACAAAAATGCCATTGATTTTTTGATTCTATCAACTTCTATGAGGGGAAAAATCACTTTTAAATGAAAGGCCTGATAAGGAATAGCTTAACAAAAGGGTGCTCAAAGCCACTAAGGCTCCAACAACAGAAAATTTTTCTGCACAGGCATCCAAAAATAAAAGTTGGTATGGGTTTTGCGACTATAAGTCTAGACTTATAAACACCAGGACTCCCGGGCCAGCATCAAAGTATAGGAAAGGACCTCTGAGGAAATTGAAGTTTAAGGTCAGAGGCTGATTATGTGGCTGGGATAAGAGGTTGTTCGATGCATGCCCAAGGCTGTTCCCCTTCAAGGCAAACCCTCAGACATTTTTTTGATTTATTTTTTAGTTGTAGTTGGACAAAATACCTTTATTTGTTTTTATGTGGTGCTGAGGATCGAACCCAGGGCCTCACGCTTACTAGGCAAGCACACTACCACTGAGCCAGAATGCCAGCCCCTCAGACATTTTTGATCAGCTGACAGGGGCCACATGCTGACACAGGTGTCCAAAGGTGAGCAAATACTACCATCTATGGAGTGTGTGCTTTGAGTCATTAAATCCTTGGAAATATTTATGGGGCAAATGCCAGCACCATTTATAGACCTGGGCTCTGAGAGGTTGCATAATTTGCCCAGGGTCATGGTCAACAAATAGCAGAATGCAATTCTGACTCAAAACCGACTTTCCAAGCCCACATCCTTCAGTGTGTGGCCAACAGTACCAAATGGCTTTCAGCATGCCCAGGCCTCCCTGGCAACACTTGTGGAGAACATTTGTTTTCCCAGCGCTTTCTGACCTGGAGTGTTTCTCCCCTCTTGTTGCTGCCTTCCCACTCATGAACACTGTGATCAGGTGCCCTCACACTGTGCCCCTCCCTCCTTTTTGAGGCACCCTAATCAGCCTTGAGCCCAGAGCAGTGTTTTGATCAGGTTCTTCCCCCTTTGGCCCTCATCAGAGTTCGCCCTGAGGCCTGAACTTCCCCCCTAGCACCTGTGAGTTTGCCCTAACCCATGTGGCAACACCTAAAAGAGAGGTGAACATTTTCACGTAAACACACTTTCACTTGACACCCACAGTCTCATCATCTTGGCCAAAGAATCTCTTCTATTGCTGTAATCTGGCCTCAGCTGGTGAGAGAAGGACCTGAGGACAGAGTACCCAGAGTACATCCTTGCCCTCACTGGTTCTGTCCAGACTTCCCCAGCCTGTCCCACCTCAGGAGCCTCTGATTTCTGGTGGCAGCTACAGCTCCTGTTCTTCCCCTGCAGCTCCACTGGAGGGCAGCACAGGCAGCCCGCTGGTCCAAAAGCGCTCACTCCTTTTGCTTTCTGCCTGGCACCTCTTTCCAGCCTGACATAGCCTCTTCTCCAGCTCACACTCTAAACGTTTGCAGACCATACTGAGTTTCTTTGACCCTCCTAGCCTATGCACATGACTTCCTCTTATAAAATGGTCTTCAGGTCTCAATCTCCGTTTAGCTGAAAAATTCTTATTGTCCACCAAGAATCCACTCAGATTCTTCTTAGTGAAATCTTCCAGCTTTCTCCTCTGTCCTTCCCCCAGAGTGAAGGGCCTCTTCTGTCCTGAGGCCATGCAGACGGCTTGATCCCCCTGGAGAGAGGGGCCCAGCTTAGTCACCTCCAGTCCCCTAACACTTAGCATAGTTCTTGGTATATAGCATGCGACTGTTAAAGCACACTATGTGAAGACATGAACAGACAGGACAGGATGGAGAAGGTGTTTGTTTTTTGTTTTTTTGGTTTTTTTTTTTTTTAAAGGTGCTTTCATCTAACCAAGTGTCACATGGTACATGGACAATGAGGGATTTGCCTCCTCCCATCTCCAACATAAAGTCATCTCCTGATTCCTCCCCACCCACTCCCACCCCCTCCAAGTGCAAAGCCTTTCTTGAAAAGCAAAATGTACACTGAGTCCAAAAGCAAAATTTCAAAGAAAATAAAAGTCAGGTGGATCCTTACAAATCATCCTTACAAACTCCTCCTCATCCCAGTGATAAGGAAAACAGGGTCCTGAGAAGTTAAATTTGTGTACTTGCCAACACCACAGGGGAAAACACACACTTTAGGCACAAGAGGAAAATAGAAAGCAGCCCTGCTCTGTGGAGAGTTACTTTTCAGAGGGGAAGACAAAATAAACACCAGGATCAGGCTTAGCTTTAAGAAAGAAGATCTGGGCTGTGGTTGCAGCTCAGTGGTAGAGCACTCGCCTAACATATGTGAGGCACTGGGTTCAATCCTCAGCACCACATTAAAAAATAAATAAATAAAATTAAAAGGCATTGTGTTCATCTACAACTAAAACAAAAAATTTAAAAAAGAAAGACAATCTACTCAGGAGGCTGCAGGAGGAGGTTCGCAAGTTTACAGACCAGACTGGGCAATTTAGTGAGACCCTGTCTCAAAATAAAAACTAAAGGGGCTGGGATGAGCTAATTGGCAGAAAGCTCCCCTGAGTCCAATCCCTGGTATCAAAGGGAAAAAGAAAAAAGAAAGAACACATACAAAAAGACTGGTTGTCGGGCCACACAAAAGGCTACAACTTATCTCCTGAATCAAATAGGAGGCAGTGCCAGTCCCTCAATAATACCCTAAAGAATGGTCTGGGCAGCATTTAGATCATAAGCCTCAGAGATGTTGATTAATAATAGTCAGACGTCCCCTAGGTTATACAGGATAATCCAGGAATGTGGAAGTTTGGATTTTTTCACTCGTATCTTATGAAACAATTCCATTCAACTCCTCACCTGCACTTGGGCATCAAAGTCTCTACTTGGCATCACGAGGTCCCCTTTGTGAATCATCAGCACACCTTTTTCTTTGATTTGGATGAAGCAGGAAAGGGGACTGAGACCGGGGGAAAAACAGGATGGCAAAGACCTTCAGAAGCAGCCTGATGACCACCAGACCCAGGCTCCAGGAAAAGAGGGACAGGAAGGATACAGGTGGGTAAGGAACTGTTACCCTGCTTCTGAGTTTGTAGAGGAGTCCAAAGAAAGACATCCTGAGACAAGGAGGGACACCCCAGGCTCTGGGCCCCTTGAAGCCAGGCCCTCTTCCCATGCCTGTAACAGGGATCCATTTTATGCTTTGAACATAACCCTGGCAGCTCTGCCATTGCAGCTTATTTTTAAACTGACATGGTTTTTCTCCTCTCTCTTCTCCCTCTCTAACCGTGGGTGAAACATGAATGCCCTTCTTCCCATCCTAGGCCGAGTTACCTGCCCTTGAGCTCACACACCACACGAATGAAGTCATTCAGGCTTTGGGACTGGCACTCCAGAGACCTAAGAAACAGCTCTTCAAGGTTACAAGTCAATTATGACCCCTGACAGGGCACAGCTGGAATTAGGCTTTGAATCACCTCCTCAAAAGCCCTTTGGTTCCCCTGACAGGATCACGACCTCTGGGACAGGACTACCCTGTGTTTCTTCTCCGCTAGCAAAGCAATGAAACTTCTTTTTCCTCTTTCTCAAAACTTGTCCTCATTACTGGATTGACACTGGAATGAGGACTGAGCTTTAAGCAACACCCTGAGACCGGCAGGGCTTACTTCAGGGACCCATGCCATGCCCTTGCTGTGACTCTACCTACATGGAGGAGGGCTAGAGAGTGTTTCCTGCCTGTGACTGCCCTGGCGCTCTAAGAAGGGCATCTCCTACAAGCAAGGCACCGAGCTGAGCTGAGAAAGAGCTCACTTCCTCTTTCAGATTCACCCTGCCCATTGTCTCCATTTCTCCTTCCTTGATCCAAGTACGATCTCACCCCAGGACACTGCTCTAGGACTGCAGGCCTCCTATGAAATTCTGCAGTCCCTCCAGCCTGAACCCTTCCTTCCCCATTTTGGACTGCATCAGGGAAGGTGAGGGGCAGGAAAATGGGGAGGGGTCTTTCCCCAGGCTCTGCCCACCTTTTCATTAACAGCCTGTTTACACGCTCCAGTGTTCAGCCTTCCTGATAACAGAGTCCCACCCAGAAACTATATATGATGCAAAATTACCATTAGAAAAAGTGGGGGCTAGGGAGGCCAACAGACTGGTACAACTCCCGAGGCTCAGTGAGTTCATCTGTGAGAACCACAAAAACACAGCTGTTGCTGGGTGCAGTGGCGCACACCTGTCAGCCCAGGGGCTTGGAAGGCTGAGGCAGGAGGATTGCAAGTTCAAAACCAGCCTCAGCAACGGTGAGATGCTAAGCAATGCAGTGAGACCCTGTCTCTTAATAAAATACAAAATAGGGCTGGGGATGTAGCTGAGTGATTGAGTATCCCACCCAAAAAGCCCAGCTGGTTATTCACTGAGCACCTTCTGCATGCTGAGCAGTATGTTCAGCACAATATAATCCTTTCTTCTTTTAATCTCCCCTCCATCTGCAGTGATACCATTATTTCCCTCCCCCCATTTTATAGATAAACTGAGGTGGAGGGACTCTTGGAGGCCTCAGATGAGTAGGTAGCAAAGCTGGAGCTCATAAGCAGGTGCAACCCCAATCTCTTGCTCCAGATGTTTGACTGTGCTCCACCTTAAAAACAGAAGCACCCATGAAAATGCCTGCTGGGTGAGGATTGGGGGGTCTGGCCAGTACCCGTGTGTGTGAACTCATTACAAGCTCTGCACCTTTTGTTGCCGAGTTTGTTGGCCCTGCAGAGGGTGGCCCCATCTCTGCCAGCTGCCATGAGATTTGCTCCCCACTTTCTGCTCCAGTGGCTCCTCTTCATGGCTCCCCTGTGGCTGCTGGAGCTCTAGACCTCAGCCAAGAGTCTCAAGTGCCTGGATGTTACATAGCTCATGGGGCAGCCCCTGGCAACGGCCCCCTTTAGGAGGAGCATGATTGCGCATCCCCTTGCCCAGGTGGGATGGACTCTGAGCAGTCACTTACCTCCAGGGTCCTCCACAGGATCAATCAGGAGCTTCCCTGCAGGACTGGGTCTGAAACCATGCTCTTCCCTCCCGGAATCTTCCTTTCTCACCAATCCTCTCTTGCTCCCCTATTAATTTCACCTGGGATAATATTAGTTACACTTGGATTTTTCTCAGGCTTTGCTTATGTGGAGCTTCACCTAAGATATCATCCCTAACCTCACTTCTGTACAAATGCAGCCTTCAATTGTGACCATAGGACCATAACCCTCTATCTGGGCTAATACTGGGAAGGTGTACACAGAAGGAACCAGGTGATGGTTAGAAGGATAATCACCTAAACTGACAGCTCCCCAACCTCCCGGGAGATCCATTGGGACAACCTGTTTGTGAGTCACATTTAACACCCAGCGTTCCACCAGCTCTTGGAAATAGGGAGCAGGGGAAAATTGCAGCTGGGTTCTGTCCGCTCGACAGGTATCCTCCTACTTCTCTGTGGACCTTCCTCCTGGAACCCCCACTATCTCCCAAGGAAAGGCATTGCCCGCTTCTGCTCTATGTCCATCTTAAATGCCAGTGGCTTCCACAGAGGTTTCCAATTAGGTGGTAGTGGGGCTTTTTTTTTTTTCATTACAACACTCAGCCAGAGATATTCAGTACATCTGGCTCTAGAGATGCAGGATCCAAGACCTGTGAGTTCTTCAGAGATCTAAAGAAATATACTTGACCTAAAGAAAAGAGTGATTGTCAACAAAACAAGAAAATAATAGAACTGAAAATGAAGAATGTTCCATTAACTGGGGGGAAAACATCTTAACAATGTCAGCTTCATTCTTTTCAGAATTTATTAAAGTGGTATGGTATCACATTTGTAAGCAATTTACAAACTGTAATAGATGGATTATTGTCAACTCAAAAGAATCCCAATAAGGGAAAGATGATTCCTGAGAAATCAGAAAACAAAGTTTTACAGTCAAATCATTTCAAGAAGGAAACATAAAACCCTTTCAAAATGTTTGTGAACAAAAGACAACATCGTTTATATGAAATGTGGAGATTCCAATGGATTCGACAGTAGGTGTACCCCCTGGGACCTAGAAGAGTTCTCAGGGGGATCAGCTTTTAGCACAGAATACCCCATCCCCACCCACTTTCACTAACCAGCCCCAACTCATCCACCCAGGCTCTGGGAGACCAGCCACAGGCTAACCAGAAACCACCTGATTCTTCAGCAAGTTACTAGGGAGGGGACACTTGACCTAGTTAATCTAAGCCATGACCAGAGCCTCAAGATGAGGACAAAGATGGACTCAGCCAACTTTGCCAATGCCTTGTGTGAGCCTTGGTCCACTGGAAGGAGTGGATGCCCCATGACACCAGTGACCCCCTTGGGAGAGCAAGTCATTTGAAGAGACAGGAAAAGCAAACCCTAAAGTCTGGGTCTCACAGCCACCGCCCAGCTCAATGGTGAAAACAAGGTAATCCATTTTGACACTGGTTAGCCACACGGTGGAGCAAGGGGACTGTCCAGTTTGATACTGTTGTGAGAAAAGGAAGTAATGTCTCCTGGGTCCATTCCCTATGACGGGCTGAGGGGCTGTCAGGGTCAGGAGGAGCATTATGGGAAATGGGAGGAGCCTGAAGTCTTATGGGAGGTGGGTTGACTTTAGGGCAAAGCTTGCCAAGGAAGCAGGGATTAAGGGCCATCCCCACATCCGCAGGGGCTCCATGGCCACAGGGTCAGTGGGCACAAGCGGGCTGAAGGTTTAGGAGCAGATTACTACTTCATGCCAAGATAATGTCAGCAGTGTGTGAGCTCCGGAAGGGTCTCACCAGCCCAGGGCCCAGGCCACTCAGGTTTTAACACTGTGGTCCCTCATTCTCAAAACCCTTAGATACACATGGACAGGCACTCGAAATGCAGCCAGGGTCCACCAAGCTACCAGAGTCACAAGCTGGGAGGCAGGAGCACCAGGGAGCCATGGAAACCCTAGGTCTTCATTGCTAGGATTCTGTTGCGTCTTGCACACAGGCTATGAGCCAGAGAAGCCCTGGCTTGCCATTGAGCCCATACCCTACTCCCACAAGGGTGTGGCCTGGGGAAGTGAGGGCACCAGTGTGCGAGACCCCCAGACCTTTTACCATCCCCCACCACCTCCCTGCTGCCCCTTGCTGCCACCTCCCAGGCTGGAAGCCACAGCCAGTGGAGAATGGGTGACAACTGGGTGACCATGCGTAATCAGCACCTGAGGATGGCTCTGTCCTGCTGAGAACTGGTCTTAACTTTACACTGTGATTCTGGTTGTCTGTCACGCTGTCAGGTAACCCAGGCACCCCAGAAGCCCGACTCTCTTCCACCTATGAATTTAGCTTTGCCCTGACTCAGAGCAGGAATCAGCTCTTGCAGAGATGGGGCTCATCTGGGCCCTACACATCCCCTTTGCCATGGGCAGCCCAGCATTGGGTCCCTCACATCCCAGACCAGGTTCAGGAGGACCATCCTGAGCACATTCACTGGGGTCTCCCAGCCAATGAAGTTAGGGAGGGCCTGAAGGAGATTATTCAGTCAATCAGAGACCTGAGTTTTTCATCTTGTGGTTTTGTTGGGAGTGCTTGTTATAGAAGGTTTTGTTTGGGATTTTTATTGCTGCTATTGTCTTTTGATGTTTTATTTGCTCTTTGGGAGTGCTGGCAGGGACCTGGGCTCTAGAGTCTGAAGTAAGATAGCAAACACTGCTTTGAGTCCTGGAGAAGACTCACCCCTGTGTTAAAGGATAAAATGTTCTCTGGAACCAGCCCGTGAGATGTCACAGACACGTCTGCTTAGGAGGCTGTTGTTTTATCAACAGGAAATCAACATTCAGCAAGCATGTCATTTTTCCTGGAACTCATATTTTTTCCTGGAGGACAACAAAAACTGGCTGATAAAATGATCACCACAGACTCCTTAATTAGCACATGCTGACACACAGAGAAAACATGCAGCTTAGCTTTTAAGAAAATATGTATTATTGATTCTAAAGGCCAACCAGATACGTGTGTGTGTGTGTGTGTGTGTGTGTGTGTGTGTGTGTGTGTCCCTGTCCGTCCTTTGGGTTGATTCCTGTGAAAGGAGATTTGAAATACAGCAGCTCTGTGTTGTGCATACATCCAGCTGTGGTTTTGACTCTCCCAGAGTTTGCTGGGCTTTTCTCTCATTGGGGTGCACTTTGGTGGAGTCTTGAAACCTCTGAAATCCTAAAAGCTCGTTAATCCTTAGAACTTCTGAACTGAGATGGATGTTTGTTGGGATCCATCCTCATTTCCCTTGCTCCCTCTCTTAGGGGCCTGCTCTGAGGGGCCCAGTCTCCCAGCCAGCCAGATGGCCCTCAGCTCTGGAATCTACAGCCCCTGCTCCCTTGATTGTTTGGTTTGGGAGCAAAGATGACATGCCCTGGTCAGCTCTGTGCCCCACATGAGGTAGAGGGCCTGTCCTTGCCGAGCAAGGCCCGTGGGAACGTGGCAGGCTGTGACTTGGCGTGTCTAATTCTGGGGCACTGTTGGCAAGCCTGCTGGGTCAAGTCCAGGCTTTCTAGGCAGCATTGCAACAATAAAATGACATTTTGATTAATTTCTGGGCTCAGTTCCTGGTTCTGAGGTCACGCAAGGCTGGTCGCTGGGTTAGGAACACTGAGAAGTAGACAAACATGACATCCCAGAGGAAAGTTCACACATGGATGTTGAGACTTTAGTTGGAGATTCAATGATGTGCTCCAGGCCTCAGATTGAAAACGGCCCCAGCAGGCAGAGCAGGAGGTGAGCGCAGAACTGAGAGAAGCAACCCTGCTGGTTTTGTAGGAGGAGGAAGGGGCTGGGAGCCGAGGAAAAAGGCATCTTCTTTTTAGGAAAAGGTCAGAGTGGTACTCCAGAAAGAATATAGCCCTGCCAACACCTTAATTTTAGCCTGATGAGACCTATGTTGAACTTCCAACCAATACTACTATAAAAAAATAAATGTGTGTTGTTTAATTAAAGTTATGGTCATGTGTTACAGAGCAGTAAGACAGTCTTAGGACTCTTTGAACTCTTTAAAAGGATAGCACATGAGCCAATAATTTAAAGGAACTTCATCCATTGCTAGACTAAGGACTTTGTACCCATGTCACGAGTCAGAGGGAATTAGGCAGCAGGCAAGAGATAAAACTGGATCTAGGCATGGAAGCAGCCCTCTGGAAGTATCATGAGGATAGGAAACAGGGCTGAAATCACAGAGACCAGTGAGGAGGCTACTCCGAGATCCAGGCTGAAGACGATGAAGGCTGGTGCTGTCGGGGATCCATGGAATGGAGCAGAAAGGATTCACAGGAAAAGAGTTTTGCAGAGAAGAGTGTAAGGATTGGCCACCCATAGGATGCTAGTGGAGAAGGAGGAAGCAGTTTCAATGGTTCCAAGTGTCCAACTTGGGTAACAAGGAGAATGGAGGATAAAATGAGAAAGAGGGGGCTGGGGTGTGACTCAGTGGCAGAGGGTTTGCCTAGTGTGCACAAGGCTCTAGGTCTTATCCCCAGGACTGAAAGGGGAAAAATCTGAAAGAGGAGAAGCAGGATGAGTGTAGGAAGTGTACACTAAGAGTTTGTCTTGGATGTGTTCATTCCCAGTGGAGATTTCCAGCAAGCAGGTGGAAATGCGGATGCGGGGCTCAGTTGGGCAGTGAGGGAGGAGATGGAGATTTGGGGATGATACAGACACAGCTGAAGCGTGGGTGTGCAAGAAGGTCATCATGTGGAGTGAGATGTCCACCCAGGACTGAAACCTGGGGAACTCCCTGGCTCAAGGGCAGGTTAGCCAAAAGCACAAGAGTGACTTGGGAGGAATGGGGAAAGGAAAAGGGAAGGAGTGGGAGGAAGAGTCAGGAAGGAATGGGAAGAAGAAAGTCACATGTGGTACCCATTCCAACAACCATGCAAAGGCCATCCATTCTCTAGACCCCCCTCTGCCCTGCCCAAGTCCTCCAGGAGCTCACAGCACCTACGCTCTGTCATGGCACCTCTTCTTGCATCTGCAGTAGTCTCAAGCCCACCCAGGGTCCTTTGGTCTTCTCTCTACTTGTCATTTCTGTGCTGTGGACATGGGCATGCCCCCTCCTTCCTCCTACTCCCTAGAGACATTTCTCTCAGAATTCTCTCAAGACAGTTCTCTCACTCTAAAACCCATCTCAGAGGTCCTAGCAGGTGCTCAGGGAAGAGGGGAAGGGTGTGTATGGCCCTCCAAGAAGAAACCCTCAAGGTCTTCCACACCACCAAGTCTGCACGCCCCTTCATCTCTCTCTGACCTCAGGGCCTCCTTCATTCCTTCCTTCTTTTTTCTTTCTTTTGTTTTCTCTCTTCTTTCTTCCATTTTCTTTTGTCTTCTCTCTTCCTTCTTTAATTGACACATACAATCCTTAATTTTAGCCTGATGAGACCTATGTTGAACTTCCAACCAACACTACTATAAAATAATAAATTTGTGTTGTTTAATTAAAATTATGGTCATGTGTTACAGCAGCAATAAGACATTACAATGTGACATTTCAATGTCACACTACCCTGTAATGAACAGGATAAGGGAAAGTGGCATATCCATCACCTCAGATCTTTGTGTGTATGTGGGGGGGTGTGTATGAGACACTGAACATACTATTAGGTATTTTGAAATATTCAATTAATTATCATCACCAGTTAACAAAGCCATCTTTATTATAACCAGAGACAGAATAGTACAAGGGGGATCAGAGGCTGGGGTTCCAACCCACCACTTCCTGTTACAGAGCCTTAGCCAAGTCTCCTAGCCTTTTAAGCTCAGTTTCCCCACCTGTAAGTGCATAATCCTGCTGACCCCACAGAGAGGTCATGGGGTTTCTGAATTACACATGCAGTGTCCTTGGCTCAGTGCCTGACACAAGGTAAGTGCTGATAAACGTTAGTTCTTTGTCACCTTAGTAATGAACAGGACAGGGTAACTATGTGAAATATTGCCCTGCTCCAGGGCTTCTCCTGGAAGGATGACTAGATATTCGCCTTACATTGGGGCACTTTTTCATCTGTTCTGGTGACTTTATTCTCTGTCCCCAAATTATCTGCTTTCAACTGCTCACTTCCTATGCCTCCATAAAGATGAGTAGTGCAATTCTCTCTCTACCCAAAAAGGAAAAGATGTTTGGAGAAGCTGCTACACAGAATGAGGACCCCACCCTTAAACCACAGAAAGCCAGCGGGGAATGAAGATGGAGGGAGCCCTTTCTTTTCCTTCTTTTAAGATGGAAGTGCTGAGAGGGAGCATGTTTGGAACTGAGGAAAGGAATGGCCAGAAAGGAAGTTGAACCTGCCAAGGGATGGGGGGCAGAGCTCAGGGAAGGAGCAGGGCCACCTGCCACCTTGAGCTCTTCCCAGGAGTCTGGCCTGAACAGGACAAGAGAGAAAGGCTGGTGGTACATGCCCAGTAAAGTGGGGATGTTGTCATCTGCTGAGAGCAGTGAGGTGAAACTTGGAGGGAACTCAAGGAGCTGGGAGGAGTGTAGAGACACTGCCTTGAGGAATTAAATAGGAAGACCTGAAAGCCCCACCAAATAGTTGCCAGGAAGTGCAAAAGCATGGTAAACCTGGTAAGTCCAGTCATCTGTGGCTCTTTCCCATAACCACTAGACTCCCTGACCTCTGCCATGTTCACATTTTAGACATCTGAGTAGGCAAAACTTTAAAAGACAGGCATAGCATTACATAAAAATGGCATTATGGATTTATTGTCTGACAGGTTAAAATACAAATGCACTTATAATAAAGCAGTTTAAAAGCTACTCCCATTGTCATGGCCATGTTTCCATCCCCAACTTGAAAGTGTACATTTCCACTCCCTGTATTGCGTGAACAGATGATCAGTCGGTGGGAAAGAGCATAGCCAGCCTCCTGAGTACACAGGTTCCATCTTCCTTGTTGCCACAATCTTCCAGAACACTCTGCAAGCCTCTTCTGGTTTGCACATTTTGATTTCTATTTCCAAGTCCAGGCCTTGGGACACATTTCTGGCATCCTACTCCACACATATTAAAGTTGAATAGGACAAGAGAATTCCATTCCTAAACATGAAATTGGTAGAACATAAATCTAACTAGCATGGGAGCCTCTGCTGACTGCAGGTTCTGCCCTCACCTGAGTTCTTCCTGTTGCTGTCTCCCACAGCACAGGCAGCCATCTTGCTCAGGACCCACCCTGCACAGAGCTCAGCACAGAGGGCAAAGGTGGCCTCTGGACACTTCCAACATGAACTGGGGCTGTTTGTGCTGCTGAGAAAACTCTCCCATGGACCCCAGTGTCCAGTGACAGCTGTGGAGGGATTGAGGCCTGCTAGCATACTTTGTCACATTCCACTCTTTTGGATTGTCACAATACGAGTGCAAGACACCAGCATTGTGACACACTTTGATTATAGATAAGCCTTATTGATCATTAACATTTGCATCAAACAATTAATGAAAGCAAAATCAAGTTTACAGCAGTAAACAGATGATTATCAGTGGAAATGGACAAAAGATACCTCAGACATACATCTCTGATGATACTGTAAGTAACTATAGCATTTGGGGGAGTGCAATCATGCAGGATGAGTCATAAGCTATGACTCAGCTATTCACTTTTGGAAACAGCTCCAAGGAGATAGGACAAAGGTCAAAAAAGAAAATTTTGTACAAAGATGTTTGCTGCACTCTCTCTATACTAGGAAGATATTTAAAATAGTCTATCAACTAGCCAGGAGGGCAACACATGCCTGTAATCCCAGCGGCTTGGGAGGCTGAGGCAGGACGATTTCAAGTTCGAGGCCAGCCTCAGCAACTGAGCGAGGCCTTAAGCAACTCAGTGAGACTCTGTCTCTAAATAAAATATAAAAAGGGCTAAGGATGTGGCTCAGTGGTTAAGCGCCTCTGGGTTCAATCCCTGGTACCAATTTAATAATAATAATCCTATCAACTAAGTAAGTCCTTAACAAACCATAATATGAAGGTACAAAGCAGAAGTATGGATGACCCTTCAAAATGCTACAAACTATATTCATGTATGCATTTTATATATGAACTAATAAATGAAAGTAAAGGTAGAATACAATAGATTCAATATATACTTGCACACAGATGAAAATGTATACAGGTGTACATATATCATGCCATGAGTGAATCGGGAATGATGTAAATAATTGGTATTTAAAGTTCTCGGAATTTTTAATATTAAGACCAAGACAAGCTTCAACTTGAGAGAGAGGAAGTGGGGGAAGAGATCTAGAGGTATCTGTGGATGCTTGAGTGACATCCAGGAGAACCCTATGAGTCTCAAAGGCAGAGGCTAGGCAGGACAGGGTTCTCATCCTCGACACTGCCGTCATTTGGGGCCCAACATAGTAGGATGATTACCAGCACTGATGGCTTCTATCCACTAGATGCCAGCAGCACCCTCCTACTCCTGACAATCAAAATTACCTCCAGGAAGTCTAAGAGAGTAGATTGAGAGGCCAAATCACAGTTAAGGACTGGTGAGAATGATAAGCAGACACCAACTCTCCACCTCAGCTGTGGGCAGGAGGCGGGAAGCGATAAGGATTGGGGGAGCCAGAGACTGTGTACCCTTCTAAAGCAGCCAGTCCCTATTCACCTGGAGATCCAGAATGACAAATCCTGACTTTTTTTAAGATTCACAGCTAACTCAAAGTTAAAACATAATGCATCCAGAGCCTCACATGCGTCAGCTACAGCAGGCTTCCACGCACTTTCTGCAAGGGCCAGATGGTGAGCATCACAGGCTCTGCAGGCACAACCGTCTCATTTGCCTTGACAGGGAGAAGCAGCCACAGATGATGAATGGACAATGAGTAAGGCTGGGTTCCAATGAAGCTTTATTTATGTGCACTGAAACTTTAACTTCATATGTTTTCACTTCATGAAACATTCTTTGATTTTGTTTTCAACTGTCTAAAATGCCAGTACCATTATCAGCTGATAGTCCCACCGAAACAAGGCCAGGATTTGGCTCAAGGGCCATGGTTGGAGACGCCCTGGGCAGTAGTGTGCCCGCAGCAGTACCAGCAACTAAAGGCATCCTGGAAAGGAGGACAGGTCAGCCCTGGGTGGCCAGACACCCCAGCACACAGGGAGGAACAGCAGGCCTCAGAGGGGCCTATGCTAGGGCTCCTTTCTCAACTCTTCCCCTCCTGCCTCTTCCAAAAGCCCCACACAGTATCTCCACTTTGCTGCCTCCAGGACCAGAAGGAAGGCTTCATTGTACAAAAGTAAATAAATAAATAACACAGATTGGTTTCTCTGACTTTTCTTGACGTTTTTTTTTTCTATTATTGTAAAAAAGAGGACACCGTTGGGCACCAACCCAATTGTTTTGCAGGGTTTCCAGAGTCCTAGAGAACTCTTTAAAGAGGGATTTTGTCTGTTTTTAATGACTTTGCTAAAACGCAAGTCTCCTTGTTTGTGTCCTCACAATGCCTCTTTGACAGAAAACACAGATGGCCTTTCTCTAATCACAGAAGCAGCCCAGGATTCTAGGAGTGGGGAGACTTGGGGACTTGATCCAGAAGAAGAAGCCACCAGTGGTTTCTGAGCTTGGAGGCCTGGCCCTGAGTCTGCGCTGGAGAGCTGAGTGACTGGCTTCAGTGAGGCCACCTTGGGTCTACCTAGAGCAAAGCAGAGAGCCTCAGCTCCCTACCCCTGGAAGGCAACGAAAGTAAACAGGACAGATGATGGAGGGAGGCTGATGGGAATGGAGAGGAAAGAAAAGAAAAAAGAAAAAAAAACAAGAAAATAAAGAGGAAGAGTTGAAATGATGCTCTGGGAGTAGGGGGAAGAAGCAAAAGACAGGAGGCCAGAAGTGAGAAAAGGGAAGAAGAAATGAGACAGAGGAAGGGCTGGGCGGCATCTGCAAACTACCAAGTCAGCCTCAGTGACTAAGAAGGTGCGGGCAGAAAGCAATATTTTCATCTTGGAATCCAGTCACTGGAGCCATTTAGGATCCTTCTCACTCCCTAGCCATCAAATTATTGAATGTTCAGATTCAAAAGCCTCATCAGGTGCATGCCTGTAAACCCAGTGGCTTGGGAGGCTAAGAAAGGAGGTTCGAAAGTTCAAAGCCAACTTCAGCAATGGCGAGGCACTAAGCAACTCAGTGAGACCCTGTGTCTAAATAAAAGACAAAATAGGGCTGGGATAAGGCTCAGTGGTCGAGTGCCTCTGAGTTCAATCCCCAGTATTTATAAAAAAAAAAAAAAAAAAAAAAAAAAAAAAAAAAAAAGCCTCACCAGATATAAGACAGACAAGATGGTGAGGTTTGAGGCTCTCTACCCCCACACACCTCCCACAGGATCTCACTGAGTTGTTTAGGGCCTTGTTAAATTGCTGAGTCTGACTTTGAACTCACAATCTTCCTGCCTCAGCCTCCTGAGCCACTGGGATTACAGGCGTGCAGGTACCCCTTTTGTTTGGCTTCTTTCTCCTCCCAGGCTTGAAAGCAGGATGAAGGGGTAAGGGGGTGAGCTAGAGGCCAACGGTCTCATGCCCCAATGCCTGCTTCGTGCTTCTCTCACTCACAGGTTTACCAGCAGTCACTGTTCTGAAAACTAGGCCTGAAAAGCCCTGGGACTGGGTCTGCAGCCACCTTAGACCTCATGAGGATTCTCATTTGAACATAATGAGGAGGGAGACAGGGTTGGGAGAGCAGCCACACCTTCCTGTGCCCATGGTAAGAATGCAGCTGAGGACAGTAGCAGGTGACTCCATAGGGACAGGAGGAGATACAGGCACAAACATAAAACCAGCAACAAAACCATGGCTACAAAAATACATGATCCCAGAGGATTTCACTGAGTGGCTACCCTACCCCATTGTGTTCCATTTGAGAGTGTTCCATTGAACACTCTCAGCATCACTCCCAGAGAGGACCTGGAAGGTCAAAGTCCCAACTGTGACTGAATTACAAACCCAGAGGAACTCGGAAGTCACCATATTGGCCCACCAGATTTGAAATGCCGTGCACTAGCAATTAATTTTAGTTACAGGAAAGTAAAGCAATATTTTTGCACCTAAGTTAGAAGCCTGTGAAGTTCATATCTGCAACACAAGTACTAACTTCTAGAAGTCTCTCTGAAAAAATACTATCAGCCTTTCTGGCTGAAAATGCTGGGTTCATGGCCCTTTAGACTGCTCAGTCATTTCCTGGCCATCCCTGTATCCCAGGCTACATGCCCTTTTCCCCCACCATGCAGGCCACAGTCTCAGCAAGGAATCCTGAATCAGCACTTTCACCAAAGGCTGCACTAATTGTCACGAGCTCTGTGCTTCGCTGGAGCAAAGGAGAAGTCCTTGTGATGGAGTTGCATTGCATGTCCCAAGGTCTTGCTCAGCCCCTGCTGGGAAGAGGACTTTCAAGGGTGTGCTCAGTAAGCATTCCTGGGCTCTGAACCAGTGTGAGGGGTCATCATCCCTATACAAAAACCACTCAATGTTGGGTGCCTTTTTACTCCCAGGCATGGGAGCAAGATGGAAGGGCAATAGAAGCTGGGAAATGGCCTGTAGGCTGGGACAGGAATTCTGTTCCTTTGCTCCAGCAAAGGTAAAGAGCTCAGGATATGGTTTGGTGACAGAGTGCTTGCCTAGCAAGTTGAGGCCATGGGTTCAATAAAATAACCAATACAAAAAAAAAAAAAAAAAAAAAAAAAACAGGGTGAAAAGTTCTGGGTGGGATGTTGCTATACACACTTGAAATTTAGCAAGGACTATAAGGAGGCTCAGGCACACCATTAGAAAATTCTACTCCCATTTCTAGGCCTCTGTGTTGAGAAGAGTAAGATATTAGGGCTACGTGGGAAGAATAGAACACAGGTTCCCACCAGACCACCAAGCACCAACCAAAAAAATCTTCTGGCACAGTCCCTCTGGGAACTATAAGGGATAGCCCTATAGCAAAGGCTGTGACCATGACTCAATTCCTAGGGAGACTAGATGTCCACCTAAGAAGTCTTTTGAGTTCAGAACCTGGGTCTTCATTTTTAGTCAATGTGTCAAGGAGTCCTTCAGTGGAGCTTATTACCTGAACAAAAGAAAATAATTTCTTTTCCTCTACAAAGCACTCAGGCCTACCATGTCTCTTCTTCTCCCCAGCAAAAGTTCACACCTGTGCCAGGCAAGCCCAACTATTAGCTCAGGGCAGGGGGAATTTCTTCAATCCAGGCAGAATGCAGAAGGGGCCAAAGAAGCGCTTCTTGCCAAGTCTTGATATCTTCTCTAGGCCAGGTCATCCACACTGAGACTGAGGGTCTCCTACCATGATGGCCTTTAGACTTCTGTCTTGGTTTGGTCTGGAAGTTTTTCATGCACAAGAAATTCTCTGGTTGTTACTGAATTTTTCAAATATGGATTTAATGCTCCTTCCTCATAGAAATAGTCTGGTCCTAAACTTTCACCAGAAGAGAGAAGTTGCTCTTCAACTTCTGAAGAGTTATCTTCTGACATTTCTGAGAGTTGGGATTTTCTGGAAGGAATCTCAGTTAAAAACTGCGAACTCTTTTCTGGAGGACAGTCAGGCCTGTTGGGGGAGGTTACATACTCATTCTTTTCTCCTCCCCAAATGTTTTCCTGGCCCTTTTTAGCTTCTTCTATGGACACCTCTTCCAAAAAATTCTCAAAGTTCACCACCAACTTGTCAATAAGGTCACTGGGAACACAATATGATTTTAGGATGCTATCTTCTGTGTTCACAGAGTCATCAAATTCCTTAAGATTTGGCTTATTCTAGAAAAGAAAAAGGGACATACCCCTCATTGAACTTGGGTCACCAAAGTCCCAACCCCTCAAACAGCATTCCACCTTCCTCCCTGGCTCAGAAGCGATGGCCAACCATGTGAGCTTGGCAAGAGTGAAGCAACAGCTCCTGAGAAACAGCACCTTGTATTCAAAGAAGTCTTCCAGAGAGCTCAAGGCTATTTTCCACACAATGTTCACAAAATCCCAGGCAAGATGGGAGTACCAAATTTAGAACTTTTGGAGATGGAAAAACTATATCCCTGACAGTCCTGCCCAATACCACCAGAAAAATCAAAGGTGGTCTCACTGCAGGGATGTGTCCTTGTCATCTTGTATCCCCAGGATCTCGCCCAGGCCTGATACACAGTAGGCCATTAATCAGTGCTTGCTGAGAGCTGACTTGCAGATTATTCAAAAAGCACTTCAGTCATCAGACCACACTGCCTATGAATTCATTTATTCTCTAGATAACTTTCAATAAGTAGAAAAGTGAAGAGGGTGACTTAAGACTGAAGAGGGAGAAAATAGAAATTCATTTTCACCAAAAATGCCCATGCCACAGAAGAATTCTGAGATGAAATAAGGGCTAATATTTGTAATGCCTGTAACAAGGAAAAACTGGTAATAGTCTTTCCACAATAAAGTTTTAAAGGTTATTATATTTGATGGGGCCTATTCCTACTTAAGCAAGAAATTATACCTTAGAAATTTCATAACAATTTTCAACATAAAAACTTAGAAACAGGAGGGTTTCTACTTAAAGAAAGTATACTAGAAAACTCTAACCCCCAATTACATAAAGTGACTCTAATTTTCTCAGTCTGAGAAAAATGATTTGAGGCAGCCTTTGGATCGCCATGATTGTCACATCCCCTCAGGGTCTCTAGGTGGTCCCTAGATTAATTTGTTCTTGTCTGCTTTTTAAATGACCTCAAATCTTATAGCGAAGCTACCTCCTACTCCTCCCTCTCCTCCCCCTACTTTTTTCTCTTTCTTTACTTCTCTCTCTCTCTCTCTCTCTCTCTCTCTCTCTCTCTCTCTCTTTCATTAGACTATCAAGTCATTGAGGATAGGGTTGGGGTCTTTCTTCAGCACCAAGCTTTACAAGACCAGCCCTATGCTGAGAACACACTGGATCCTTGCTAATAAGTCCTTTCCTCTTGTGCAGAGTACAAGGTCAAAGTCATTCCAGGAAGGCTGATTCCATCTGCCCTACCAGATGTTCCCTGGAACTTTCCAACCTTGAGTTCTCTCTATATGAACCCTAAATAAAAGCCCAGCTCATGACTTCCCCACAGCTCCACTCATCTGGTCACTTCCCACACCAGCCCACAATGACTTCCTGAACAGAAACAGTGGTGTTTGTTTACCTTGCAGTCATTTCCGTGCCACGAGGCTATACTACTTTCAGCAGGGTTGGGGACAATGGGCCAACACAGGTGAGTCAACTTGCTAATGAGAGATAAGAAAAAAGAAAAGAAAAACCAAACAGGAGGTAAGTTCACAAAGTGTCTTACACATGCTGCATGGCTGTGGCAAAACAGTGAGGTTTGCTAAAGAGTACTGCATGCTCCCCACTAACTAACTAAGAGCAAGCTGCTGATCTCCTGGCAGAGATGGGGAAAGTGAATTAGTTTGGGGAGGGAAATTATAAACTATCTATGAAATGTGATGGGAGGAGACCTCTCCCCTTGTAAAGCTGTTCCTTTTTTCCTTTCTCTCCCATCCCTGAGTCTTTACACCTGTACTGATGCTGAAAACTGCACCATCACAGTCACTCCTTTTGAGTTATTCCCTTGGAAAGGCAACACTTTTAAGCTACTACTTTAGTGGATTCCAATTTGCAGCACCATTGCAAATGCAAAAAGAGCTCATTGCAAATGCAAATTATTGGGCTTCACTCCAGAACCCAGAATCTGAAACCCTTGGGGGCAGGGCTCAATTCTGATGGAGGCTAAAAATTGAGAAAAATTAGTCAAGTGTATAATGTACAAACAGTTTGTGGATGATTTGGACACAATCTATGGTTGGTAACTGAGGTTGACATTAGCTTAATTATTAACTAAACACAGCTGCTTGACCTACAAGTGTCCAATGTGGAGAGAGAGATCTACTAAGAAGGACCTTCAGGGAAGCATGAGGCTCACTGTGAGGAGAAACACAAGATCCTGAAGACAGGCTTCCTTCTCCACACTAGACAGGGTAAGAAGGACAAATGTCCCTGCAGCCAGCTCTTCAACACTGTACCACAAGCAAGGGACAAAATTGTAGTGTCATACAACTGGTCAATGTTCAAATCCCAGAAGTACAAAACTCCCTGCTCTGCCTCTTGCCATTGTCGGGGTCCCTCTAGCAACTCTAGTCTCATATGGAAGAGCAGCCGACACTCCCTGCCTCAGAAAGGCCTTAACCTAGTGTGTGGAGCTGTGCAGGTATGAAAGTCCTCCTGATTGGTCACAATTCTTATGAACCACAGAAAGTGACCCTTAATGATCTCAATAAATATCTACCAATATCTTCATGGTGGCCTCTTGTATCATGTGCCCATGATGTCTTCCACCCTTTTCCATCCCTGGGTTTTAAAGTACCTACTATTACGTATAAACTCACGTTGCTTTTTTGAGACCAGAGGCCACAGTCAGGACCGTGAATATAAGAAGTCCTCCTCCAACCAGAGAAGTTATAAGGACAATCTCAAAGACACCTTTGGGAAAAGGAGAAGAAAATTCTTTTGCAAGCCAAGTTCTTCACTTTCTTGACAAAAATCAAAGATTAACTTTTTCTTCTAGTAGCTCATCAACATTTCTTATTAGTTTTCTTTCAAATAAATTCAATTTCTTTCTACTTAAAAAAAAAAAAAACCTGAGATTCATGGTTCCCCACCTAGCTGTCTCCTCCCTGCTAATGTGACAGATGTTATGACACTGTATTTGATAGACATGGAGCTTACCAAAGCCATCATCCAACTTCATTCACTAAACAAATATTTACTGAGCCTCTGTCATTTACCAAACACCATTGTGAGTAATAAAACAAACACAATAAGCAAGAAATAGAAGATGCCTCCTCTCAGGGAGTCTATGTTCCCATACCTGGATTAAGACAATAAATAACAAGACTGATTCAGATAAAACAGAGTAATAGAGTAACTAGGATAAGGTGGAAAGCAGGATAGAAACATCAGATAGGGTGACCAAGGAAGAAGCCACATGTGAGCTGACCTTAACAATGAGAGGGACCTGCCATGCGAAAGTATAGAGAAACGCATTCCTGGGAGGAACAAAAGCTTTGAAGCAGGAGCAAATCAGAGAACACAGAAGCAGAAGTGACAGAAAGTGAAATCAGCAAGGGACAGATGATGAGGGACCCTGAAAGCCATGGGGAGGAGTTTGGATTTCATTTAAAATAGAAGGGCAGGAGCTGGGGCTGGGGCTCAGTAGTAGAGTGCTTGCCTAGCATGCATGAGGCACTGGGTTTAATCCTCAGCACCACATAAAAATAAAATAAATATATTGTTTCCACCTAAAACTAAAAAAATAAATATTTTTAAAAAATACAAGAGCAGGAGCTGGTGGGTTTTAAGCAGGGACTGTAAACCTGGGAACCATGGCTGCTATGTAGAGAATAGATTGTAGAGGGTCAAAGATGGAAGTGGGGTGCTTTATAATCCACAGACTAAGGAACTTCTAGGCTTCAAGACAGAATCTTGCCTTCAGTTTGAACCTTGGAGAAAATTCCATGAGCAGATACAATTTTGTGCCTAGTGTTTTGAAAATACAACATGGGTTTTTAAATGCTCTTATGCAGCAAGATGAAGAAGAGTTCCAAGAAGGTAAAGTTAGTCCATGAAACAGAACATGTTTTCTTTGTAAAGACACATGCTACATTTTCCAGAGTCCTATTTTATCTTCTAAGAATGTAAACAACAAGAGACTTCCAAAAAAACTTCAAGCAGACAATTTTTAGCTTACACAAATTATTGCAAAACTTTGTAAGATTCCTCATTTTTAATCTAAAAGATTGTTCATTCCTTAAAGTTTTAATATGTACTTAAAAATCTAATCTATGTCACTCAAGGACTTGGTGAAATTAACAGTTCCTTCTTCTCCTTCATCTCCCTCCTTACTTTGTCTCCTCCCTGTCCCTCTTGAACATCTGCATTAATAAGCCATCACATGAAGATACATTATTTGTTATATTTGTTAAATTCTTCTTCTCTATTTTAGATGTAAAATCTGGTAAGGTGAGCAAATTATATACTTTCTTGCTCAAAAAATTTCACAAAGGCTAAAGTTAAATTCTTTCTTGTGAGTCAGTGGTTCTTAATCAACCAAGGTTTTCTCTCCAAAGCCCTACTGTGAAGTAACTTCTCACGTTCAGAAACTGATGACCATGACCTTGAGGACAGGCATAGGAGCAGGTATGATGCTCAGATTGAAGTTGGTATTAAATTTATCACTTCTCCTAGAGGTGATCAGGGCTGCCATGGGAAGGAACAAGATAACCAGTCTTTCTAAATTCAACTCTCAATTTGCCTGCCCCCCACCTCTCTCTTGACCTATATGCCTGCCAAGAAGGCAAATGAACCAGAGAACAGATGGTTCTTCTCACTTAGGTACTGTCCTTTCATCTGACTTCCCTTCCCTTTGGGAAATACTACTTCTAAATAACCTACCATAAATGCCAAGAAGGATACTCACTGAGGGATGATGTCCTGAAGTTTATCTCCGTCCCATTTTTCCCCCCAGCTCTGGTGCTGGCCATGACACGAACAGTATAAGAGGTCTTTCGTGTCAGAGATTCCAGGTCATATTGCTGGACGCTGGAGCTGACTGTCTTGGCTAAAGGAAAAATACAGAAATCAAGTACCACTGTCAAGTGGACTGAACATTTCATTTTAGTAGCACCAAAATAAGAGCATTGGAACCCATACTTCCATCACTTATTCCAACCCCTATCCATGACCTGCTTAAAATCAGCCTGTCAACATGGACCAAAGACCTAAATATAAGAGCTAAAACTATAAAAACTCTTAGAAAACAACATAAGGTAAATCTTCATGACCTTGAATTTCACAATGCTTTCTCAAATATGATGCCAAAAGTACAAGCAACAAAAGAAAAAATAGATTAAACATAACTTCATTAAAGTTAAAAGGTCTTGTTCATCAAAAGACATACCAAAAGAATAAAAGACAACTCACAAAACTGGAGAAAATATTTGCAAATCATTTGTTTAATAAGAAGTTTATATCCGCAACTATAAAAAATTTTTGTAACAGCAACAAATCGACAACAAGATTAAAGATAGATTTCTCTGAAGAAGATATACAAATGGCAGACAACTACATGAACAGACTGTAACAGTAGAGATTAGAGAAATGTAAATAAGTGAGAAACCACTTCATACCCACTATGATAGCCATAATAGTTTTGGTTTTTGTTTTTTTTTTAATGATAAGTAAGAAGCGTTGGCAAGGATGCAGAGAAACTGAAACCCTATACATTTCTGGTGGGAATGTAATCACTGTGAAATATGGTGTGGTGGGGGCTGGGGCTCGGGCTGGGGCTGTGGCTTAGCAGTAGAGTGCTCACCTAGCACATGCAAGGCACTGGGTTCGATACTCAGCACCATATTAAAAACATAAATAAATAAAATAAAGGTATTATGTCCAACTACAACTAAAAAAATATTTAAAAAATAATTTGGTGGTGTCTCAATAAGCTAAAGCACCATTCAGCAGTTCCATTCTGAGGTATACACCCAAAAGAACTGAAAGCAAAAACCCAGATATTTGCACATCAATATTCATAGAAGCATTATTCATAGGATCTATAGGTCAAACAACCCAAAGCCTCATCAAACAATGAATGTGTAAACAAAACATCAAATAACCATACAATGAAATATTATTCCATCATAAAAAGGCCCTAAGGACTCATTAATGCTATAACATAGAAGAAGTTTGAAAGCCGCATATTGTATGACTTTATTTATTTATTTATTTTTATTTTTCAACATTTTGCAGTACTTAGGATTGAACCCAGGGCATTGTGCATGCTTGGCAACCACACCCCAGCCCTAATTATATTTATATGAGATGTTCCTTAACAGGCAATACATAGAAACATAAAGCAGCTTGGTGAATTCCAGAGGCTATAAGAAGTAGGGGATAGGATATGACTGATTAAAGGATACAGAGTTTCTATTTGAAAGAGAATAGAAAAGTTCTGGAAATAGGGGTGATGGTTTCATAATATTGCAAATATTATTAATGCTAATAAATTGTACAACTTGTTTAAAAGGTTAAATTTTATGTTATGTGTATTATACCTTATCCTAGACAGGAATCTAAGCATATCCCAAAATTTAAGATATCAGGAGATACTGTAGACTCAAGAAAAAAGCACAGCATAGTGGTGGGCAGTAGAAGTAGTGGTAAAGAACCTTGAAAGTAAGTGCCATCAAAACAGGGGATGTCCCTCTGACATGTGCTTTTTTTTTTTTTTCCTTTTTGCTCGTGAGTTATAATCATATATAACAGTGGGATTCATTGTTGCCTATTTATACATACACACAATATAACAATATAACTTGATCCAATTCATTCTCCAGTCTCTCCCTTATCCTCCCTTCCTCCCATCCCTGGTCTCCTTCCTCTATTCTACTGGTCCTATGCCATTCTTTAAGCCAGGCACACCTCTCCCAGGAATAAATGATCAGGGGGTAAAATCACTCAAAGCCTGTTCAAGATAATTATATCAAATTTCTGCCATTCCTATAGGCCTCTTAGGTAATCATTTCACTCTTATTTAACCTCCAAACTCAAGAGGGACCCAGTTTTCAGCAAAGCTCAAAGGAGCTAAGTGATTCATGCAAGGTTGCTGGTTACAACCATAGGAGCTACCCCTCCAAGTCTATCCACATCATCTATCTGAGGAGTTATGTTTCTTCAACTTGGTCATGAGCATACTTACAGAATTCTTTTCCACCTTCAGCTTGGTAAAATATGGTGTAGTTGCTGATAAATCCTCTTCTCTCACTCTTGGGAATCTCTTCCCATGTAATTGTAACTGTGTTCACACCAATATTTTCTGCCTTGATTACAGGACCCCTCTCTGGAGCTTGAGAGGACAGAAAGATAAATGACCAAATGGAAACACATCCCAGCAGAACCTTTCCCCACAGAGGTCTTGTCCCTACTCAAACCAAAACCACAGTCCTTGAAGTGGAGAATGGAGGTTGAGGAGGGAACTGATGAGTCACCCTATTTGGAAGGATTGTTTTCTACAATCATGCATCTTAAATAATAAGAAAAGTTGCATCAAAGAC
The DNA here is from genome assembly GCF_045843805.1 of Urocitellus parryii. Lineage (NCBI taxonomy): Eukaryota > Metazoa > Chordata > Mammalia > Rodentia > Sciuridae > Urocitellus > Urocitellus parryii. The sequence continues at coordinate 43,526,392 of NC_135531.1, read as the reverse complement.
CAGAGGGAAAAATACTTTATTTATATACCCCTAGCTCCAATGAGGCACCCAGTTCTTTCATTTATATGTGGTAAGTGTAGCTATTTTCAAGTAGTTGAACACTGCCTCCACGGGCTACCTTTGCATATATAGCAGGAGTTATTTTCTAACGCTGAATCTGGAATATGTTAACTTCCACAGAGGTAAAAATAAATCTGATCAATTTGCCACTAAAGCACTTATTACATTAAAAAAATTAAGGGGAATGAAAGGAAGGTAGGGGAATGGGAATAGGAAAGATAGTACAATGAATCAGACATTACTATTCTAAATGTGTATATGATTATACAATCAGAAGAATGAGATGTTATACTCCATATAGGTATAATATGTGAAAATACATTCTACTATCATGTATAACTAGTGAGAAAAAATTGAAAAATAATTTTAACATGTTTAACTTGTGATGAACTCTATAGGGTCCCCGAGTTGGTCTTCATTATTATTTCTAGTTGCAGCTCCATTTGCACTAAATTTTTTGGTGACTTTGGGAAAGTTGTTTCACCTCTCTGAGTCTCAGTTTTCCACTTTTGAAGTGAGAGAATTGAACTTGATGATCTTCAATGTCTACCCCACCTATAAAATCTAGTGACTCTATAACCTGACCCCAATATATCCAACACAGAGATGGCTACAAGATGGAAGTCCTGCACAATTGGATCTTCAGGCAACCATGAATGAGCTATAGACATTCACATCATTCTCTGAATATTGGACAGTCCCCATGGTTTCCCTTCACCCACAGGGCCTTGTTCATACATACCACATTCTTTAGCATACACCTGGATGGAATATGGTTCTCCCACTCGGTCTTGGAACAGTGGATACACAGAGATGTTATAGAGGTGAAAAGGTTTTAATTTATCTATATCCAAAAAAAGGAAAGAAAGGGAAAAAAAACTAAGCTAATTGTAGAGTATGGCAGAGTAGAAGGGATGCTTAATGTCTAAGACCATAACTTAGAAGATATTTCAATGTTCCAACGGAAGATACTTCATTTCTCTACAATTTCCTTGATGATCTCTAATATCCATTTTTGTTCTAAGAATTTCTAATTAATTCTTAGAATTAAACGCTGTACCACTCTGATAAAATTACAAAACCATCCAAGTAAGATATACAGTCCCTTCTCCATTACTGATTTTATCATATGATTTGGTGCAGTGCAGAATAAAATTTAATCCTTTTGGCAATAGCACATCATCCTGGAGAACTGAGATACCATGAATTCTGGCTCCTCTGCCTGCCTGCATCCCTACATGAGTATAATTTTTTTTTTTTTTGGTACTAGGGTTTGAACCCAGGGTCATTTAACCACTGAGTCACATCCCCAGTACCCCCTTTTAAATTTTTTCATCTTGAGACAGGGTCTTACTAAATTGCTTAAGGCCTCCCTAAGTTGCTGAGGCTGGCTTTGAACTTGTGATCCTCCTGTCCCAGCTTCCCAGGCTGCTAGGATTCAGGCATGCACCACCACACCTGATTAGTATAATTTTTAGTATAGGTGCCATTACTAATGAAGGCCACTAAGCATTCAGAAATGGCTAGAGTGATAAGCTAAAGCCTCACTTATACATCTTGCATAGGGCAGGGACTTTCTTGAAAATCAGCAATTCCCTATATCAGTCACCTGAGAAAGGGACCTTAACCAGGTCCTTAACCAGGCAGCCAAAACAGAAGGGAGTGTCCTAAGTAGGACAGATAGTATCCAAACTGTGGTGTTATCCCCAAGATGATCAAGATATCTGGGTGTTAGGATAGTGTTTTCATCTGTGCCTGGATACAGGGAAAGGCTCCATGTTCTGAGACCCACAGGTTTCTGTGCCAGCAATACTTGGGAAATGCCAAACAGTGTGACACTTCAGTAAGCTTGCACAAGCTTGTCAAATGCTACTAACTACATTTACAGTTTTGAAGCCAAAGTTAAAAATTTAAAAGCTGATTAAAATGAAACCAAATCCTGCACAGAGGGAACTTGAAGGTTTGGCACCAGCTACCTTGTGGAATTGTCCAGTTCCTGGCCTCAGACACAGATTCCCAGGAGATGTCAGAGGGCTCCGAGTCCAAATCTGGGAACCACTCAACCATCCATGTGTCCACCACTGGATCGGAGCTTTGCCATTCCACCACCAGCAGGTCCTGGGCAAAGTAGGTCTGCATGGCCTCAATGCACTGAAATGCTGAAAGACGACACAAAAACTGCTTCACCACTGCTTGACCCAACGCCCCAACCACTTGGCATCCAATTATTGCCCAAATTGTGAAAGAAGGTCAAAGTTCAGGACTTCCACTACAGCCTCCCCAGATGGTGCTATTTCTGTATTCTTTTTCTTTATCCAATACCTTTGATGACTAAATACCTTCTGATCTGCTTTTATCCCCCCTAAATTGACCTGTTTCTCAAATAGATCTCAATAGAGAGTTATTATCTAAAGAGATCAACCTTCCATAGATGTTTCTGCAAGTTAAAAGAAAAGCAAACCTGAGACAAAGAATGGATCTCTTAGGTGGTGTGTATATTTTAGAGTCTTGTTCTTGTAAGCCACAGTTTATGGGTCCTTTTCCCAAACTGGACCTTTATGAGATATTCCAGCTGTTAGTCCTAAAAGTAAGGCCAGGTAATTTGTTTACCTGTAATGGTAGCTTTGAGAAAGGACAGCTAAGGTATAAAGAACATGTGAAACTGAAGTAGGGGCCATGGAACAGCAAGAAGCACAGAGCCTAGGTATCAAGTCACCAAGTTCCAGAGCTCCTGCTGTTTCCTCCCTGACTCCTCCTGCTCAGGGCTTGAAGCATTCTCAGCTACTCCAGGCTGAAGCTCATTGCTGAAGCATTGGAAATCTTATCTTTTAGACCCTCTCAGATTCATTCTTATTGTTTGTGTGTTTTGCTTGATTGGGATAATTCTGAAATATATACTCTAGAGTCACCCTGCAGGATTTGGAGGGACCATCTTCCTCAGGACTTTTATTTCAGATTGCACCCACCGATTATGGGTTGCATGTGTCCTTATAAGAAAAGAGGAATCTGGACCCAGAAAAAGAGACACAGGAGGCAGGATACAGGCAGAGATTGGAGTTACTGGAGTCAGTGGAGATTCCATAAGCTGAGAAATACCTGGTGCTACTGGAAGCTGGAAGATGGGAGGAAGGATCCTCCCCTGAAAAGTTTGGAGGAAGCATGGCTCAGCTAACACCTTTAGACTTCTAGCCACCAGAACTATGAGACAATAAGTTTCTCTTGTTTTAAGGCTCATGGTTTGTGGTATCTTGTGACAGCAGTCACGGGACACTGAAAAGCACCCTTGGCCCAGTCTTCTCCCCTCCCTGGCCTGTTTCCCTTGTTTGCAATTCTGATCTTTCCAGAGATATTTTTCTTAATAAATGATTTGCCCACAGATCCTGACCTGAAAATGAGCGAGCACTGGTTGAAAAAACCACACTCCTTCTGCTCACCAACCCAAGAGTTATGAGAAATAGGAGGAGCCAGGTCTAAAGTGTCCAGTGTGCTAACAAGATTGAGGAGATCATGAGAGGCAGGGAAAGAGTTCCAAGAAGCCACGTGGCAATTATAAAAGAGGAAAGGCCTTGCCTTACTGGGGGATTTTCAAAAAGAATTTTCCAAATCATTCTACTGAATATAGACTAATTGCTGGTCCTTCCATCATTCAACAAGAACTTTTTGAGCAATTATTCTAAATCCAACACATTTTCCACAGTGGTAGGAAACACAGCTCCTCCCTAGGAAAGGGGGAAAGCGCTTGACTACAAACACCATTGATTTCTTAATGAAGACAAACACACTGGATCCAACACATTCTCAGTTACTGTTTCCCCTTTGCCAGCTCTCATGGCCCAACCTGATCTCTACTCCAGCATAGTTCCCTTCTCCTTCTCAGGTCCCTCACCACACAGTGGCTGTGCTTTTTCACACCCTGCCTCAGAACACTGTTCAACTGCCTGCTGGCTGAAGTCTCATAAAAACTCCCATGTTTAGGCAGAAGGAGCCTGAAGATTTATCTATTCCAATCTTATTCTAAAGATGAGAACATGGGTACCCACAGAGGTAAGCAACCAGCCCAGCATCACACAGCATCTGTGACCAGAATTAACACCACGTTCAAGACTCTAGATAAAGTATATTGTACCATTTTGGTTCATCTAGACTTGGGCTGGAATCTCATCTGAGAGTCCATGGACAAGTTACTAAACTTTCCTGGATATCTGCATCATCTTGAAAGTGGATCTAACAGCATCTATATCATGGGTCATTTCAAAGTTAAAATGAGGTAATAGAAGGGATCTCAGCATAATGCCTGACACATACAAGTGGACAATATGTAACAATTATACTTTAAAAAAATTATAACAATTCTCCAGTTATCTCTACTTTATTAAATAAAATTCTGAAGACCATTACTTTTTCTTTGTTCTTTCTTTCTTTCTTTCTTTTCTTTTTTTTTTTTTTTTTGGTACTAGGGATTGAATCTTCTTTCTTTAATTTTTAAAAGGAATACAAGCATTTTTAATTTTTATTCAAATAATAAATAATGCCTCCCCCCATATATTCTTTTTTTATTTGTTCTTTTTAGCTATATATGAAAGTAGAGTGTATTTTGGCGTATTATAAATACATGACCAGCCCTTTTTATTTATTGCTTATTTTGACACAAAGTCTCACCAACTTGCTCAGGGCCTTGCCACAGTACTTTCTTATATGTCTAGTACAGGAGTCTGTAAGCTTCTTCTGTAAAGAACCAGAAAATAAATATTTTAAGCTTTGCAGGCTACATGGTCTCTATCACAACTACTTTGCCACTGTTGCACAAAAGAAGACATAAACAATATGAAAAACAAACAGGTGTGGTGGTGTTTCAATAAAACTTGACAAAAACAGGTGTCAGACCAGGTTTGGACACAAGTCGGCCAACACCTCTATTCGAGGACCATTATAATCGATGTTTCTAACATAAAGATAGAGAAAACCTACGTGAATTTAGCATAATTTTAGCTAAAGTATATTTTATAGCATTTTTAAATTGATAATTCATGTCTAATAGAAATTCAATTAACCAGAATTTTTCATGACAATAATAATTAACTCTAAGACAAAGATTTTCACATACAGAATCTCATTTAATCTTCACAACAGTTCTATTAAGTTTGTGTTATTATGTAACAGCTCCATTTTACAAGGAGCCTAGATCTAGAGAGATGGGGTAACTTGCCCAAGGTTCATGGTATCGTGTGCAAGTGCACAGATTTGAACTCAGAGCTTGTTGGGCTGTAGGGCCTTTGTCACTATTCCTCACTCTGGGGCCATACTAGGGAACTGAGATTACTATTTATCAAAATGCATACAAACAAAGCATGCATATTCCAAGGACAAAATGCATTTCTCAGAAACTTCATCATGAGAATACCAGACAGGTAGGAACTAGAAAGTCAGGAAGCAAGGACCACAGGGAATGCCTTTAAATACTAAAATAATATCAAGATTTTGCTCAAAACACAAAATACAAATTTCCAGGAGTTCTAAAATGATGGGGGAAATGGGTTAAGTTTAAGAAGAAAAGGCACAGGAGTCTAAAGCTGGTTAGATAAATGCCTGAGCCAGTCTGGGGCAAACAAACAGAGAGAGTGGCAAGTGGGAGAGAACATTCTCTAACAATGGTGCTGACAAATCCCCACTGAGAGCGTTCTCTATGCTAACTGCTTTGGGCTTCTATAGGAATTGAAATTAGATTTTTAAAAAGAAAAAGGAAAGAAGAAAAGGAAGAAAGGAAAAAGAAAGGGAAAACAGAAATTCTACCCATTGGACATGTATCTTATTGAAGGAGTAAATGAGAAAATATATGGAATGAAGGATAGTACTAGTTTAATAGAGAAAAATAAATCAGAGGAAAGGAAATCTATTGCTTGCAATTCTTCAATAAGAATCAAAAAGACATTTTAATCCAAAACAGGATGTAAAATATAAGTTTTCCTGGAAGCAGTAAGATCTTCAAAGCTTCTTAATCAAGTATAAGGTGCCACTGACTAGCAAGTATGCACATTAGAATTTGTCCTAACTTGGGAGTCAAATGGAAGGGTAAAAAAGGAAGAAAACTAGAAAGTGAGCATTCAGACCCAACAGCTGGGGACTGGTCAAGCCCACCTGCAGGAGATCAAGGGAGGCTTTGATCACTGAGGATCGTGATCAAATATGACCATTGCAAGTGGCTCAATCCAGCTTTCATCTGCTTGGACCAGGACAAACATGAGCTGTATGGAGAGCACCTAAGCTTTATTGTCTTTGTCCAACATTTATGAAGTCTCTAATTTGTAACACAGACTTTGTTCCAAAGAAACCATATTTCAGGGGACTCATTACCTACCAGCAGATTTATTCTCCACCAAAACCTAAAAAGTCCCCACTCCCTTGTCATTTTGACTCAAGAGAAGCAACTACCCTTGAGAGGACAGGACGTGCTATGGGCAGTTGGATGGGACCAGGCACCCACAAAAGAAGTTCACACTCTACTTACGTGGCTCATTAACAGCTGGAATCCTCAGGGTGGCCGCTGGAGAATTCCCAAGAGAATTATAAGAAGTCACAGACACCCAGTAGGTCTCACCTCCCAGGTACAGCTCACACTGCTGGGTGGTGGTATTAATTATCTGTGTGAGGTTAGTGTTGTTTTCTGGAAAGTATGATAGGATGTAGCCAAATGTTTTCTCCAGGACTGGGGCTCCTCTTGCTTTCTAAAGCCAAAGGAAACACAACTTATTGCCAATACCAGAAAGAAAAAAGGCATTGAGACAGTGAGAAGTGGTGAATAGAGGTTGGGGGTAATGTTAGCTCTGAGATGCTGACCTACAATCAGGGAATTATCCTTCAGTGATGAATACATACCCTACTGCAGTGATATTAACCTTCAAGTACCAAAAGAAGGGATTTGCTAAAAGGCATCTTGGTACCTTTCAGCCTTTAGCATAAGCCCAATTTCATGAGACTAAATGAGGAGAATGCCCAAATCAGTGTAAGCAACACACCTCCAAGTCTTTCCCTCCATCCCACAAGGCAGTGGCCCTGAGCAATCTCAAGTCTGATCTGGCCCTGACTAACTTCTTCCTGGAATCCTGGAGGGCTAGAGAATACCTGTGCCTTTGTCTTTCATCTCCATACCTCCTACCCCTGAGGATACAGCAGGCGTCCCTAGACCAGGCACCCTAGCCAAGCATCCAGCTGAGGACTAAGACATTCTGGTCTGCCCTACCAGTCCCAGACCCTTGGTCAAAAGCCAATATGAGAGGGTGGAGGGGCTACAAGCCAAACTTCCAATTTTCAGCCTTGAATCTGGACCTACTAACCAGATGTTTTGCCTAGTAGTCACCATACTGAGTATTTCCCAGGATTTATAGGGATTCCCAGTGTTTTTGTTCTCTCTTGCTGATTACAAACACAGATGGAGAAGAATGACTGGGTGTATAGTCAGTCAGGGCTTTAGAAGTCACTTTGGCCCATTGCCTTCCTTATTCAGGAATTTCCTTTACACAGACCACAGCACAAAAGACCAGATAAAACACTATTAATGACTAATATGCTTTTCTCTCTCGAGAAAACCTGTTCTCTTTTTAAAACAACAGCTTTGAGATAAAAATCATATTCTATAAAATTCACTCTTCGAAAGTGTATCAGTCCATGGTTTTCAGGATATTCACAGACTCATGCAACCATTAGCACTATCTAATATTAGTACTTTTTTTTTTTTTAAACCAACTCAAATTCTTAGAAAAAGCTCTCCTGTCCAGGCAAAAGAAAAGCCAGTCCCCAGGCAAGGGGAAGTAGGAGGAGGGCATTGAAGCTGTCTTGCCTGCTTCACAGGCTGGCTTACTTGATCCTTTCCCACCCCTGCGTAGTTAAGACCATATGTGGGTGTGTGTCATTGTTTATCTCCCTAAAAATTAATTGTTGAGAGTGTCATCTGTTTCCACTCTTGATAAAAGAAATCCCGGCGTCTGGGATTGATTCTCAAAGATTTCCCAATCCTGTCTGCTGCCTCCACAACCTGAGGGTGTCCCCTAGGGTGTGAAAGGAGAGGGACAAAGGCAGGGGGTATTCCAACCCTGAATAATTGGAATTGAGATGTCACTTGGCTAATCAGAGTGATTTCTCCATTTTCAAAAGGATTTAAACTTGTCTGAACTTCAGCAAGTAGAGGATTATTTAATGAGCATTATCTTCAGAATTTTGGAGACATCTAAAGAGACATCTTCTTCTCCTATCTTTTCTCTCCTACTTCCCATGAAGTTTTTCCCTCTCTGTCCATTTTCTTTCCTACTTATTACCTCTCCCCCTCCTTTTCTGTCCTCTTCTACTTCCTTCTCTTATTTCCTCTTCCTTTCTCCTTGTTCCTCACTCCCAGGCCTCCATCCTATATAGGAACACATGGCCCCTCTTCTATCTTTGCACCCCCATATCCTGGTTCTTAAAGGGACACATGTGCCAGACATGTTGGCAATGACCTCAGGACACTGAGCTGACCCCTGTCAGTGTTCCTCTTGGGTGTGTAGGGAGAGTCTTCACACTGTGTTCTAGTGCAGCCAGTTGGGATGGCTTCTGGCAAAAGGTCACAGTGCCTCCTGTATTGTACTTCATAATGGTCCTAAATGTTAATGTTTCAGACCAAAGAGGGACCCAGAGTCTATAATGTGCATCAGGACATCTACAAGATGACCTCTGGGGCTCTTCTGAGCTGGGCAAACATTGAGATTTGAAGCATCATAAAGCCCTCTAGGAAAGGAAATTCAGGACGTAAAATTTCAAGAATCATAGTGTTTACAGGGATAAAAGACCAAAGTTTTTTTTTTTTTGTTGTTGTTGTTGTTGTTATTTGTTTGTTTAAACAGGGAAAAAAACAAAGAAGAACTCAAAGGAAGGTCACCTTCCAGAGCAACTGCACTGGCCTCCTTCCATCCACCTCAGCTGGTCTCAGGACCCTCCACAGATCCAGGCCACCTGGAACTGAAAGGAAAAAGATAGGTGCTCAACTTAGAAGGGAATTGCAACAGGAGATGGGGAAAGTTTGCTGAGCTACTGGGTGAGAAAGGCAATGGAGAAGAATATGCTGGAGGGAGCCAGCTGAGGACGGCAGCATGAAGAGATGGTAGCCTTGCAATGACCAACAAGGTGGTCTTCATTTTGTGGTTGAAAAACTGGGAGGAACCAAACTTAAAAATAAAACTGCTCATCCTGGCATGCAGTGGTGCATGCCTGTAATCCCAGGAAGGCTGAAGCAGGAAGACTGAAAGTTCAAGGCCAGCCTGGGCAACTGAGACCTCAGCAATTCAGCAAGAACCTGTCTCAAAATAAATAATAAAAAGGACTTGGGATGTAGCTCAGTGGCAAAGTGCCCCGTGTTCAATCCCAGTACCAAAAAACAAAACAAAATCTGTTCATCCCCAGTGCCAAAGGAAGGAAGGAAGGAAGGAAGAAGTGCACTTGAGTCTGATAACTTAATGAAAGAGAAAAAGAAAAGTAAAATACAACCCCATTGTAATATAATTGATCCCCCAAATCTGGATGGAAATATGTCTATAAAGCTGGGAGTGACACAGATAATTGATAAGAAATTATGTATATATAATTTATACCATGTGTATGTCCAAAAAGAATGAACTTGAGTACTTATAATGGTATAAGATGTAGGAAAAAAAAAAAGGAAAGTAACAAGGAAATAATCTTCACTATTCCTCACTGTTCCTAAATTTTTATTTATTTATTTATTTATTTAGCTGTACTGGGAATTGAACCCAGGGTTTTACACATGCTGCATAAGCATTCTATCATTGAGTGACATCCTTTTTCTTTTAGTTTGAGACAGGGTCTTGCTAAGTTGCTCTGGTTGTCCTCAAACTTGCAATCCTCCTACCTCAGCCTCCACAGTCACTGGATTACAGATGTGTGTCACCACACTCAGATACTGAGCTCTAAATTTAATGCTGGTCTTCCCAGCAAGAAAAGTAAAAAAGAATAAATTCTCATAACCTGATAAAAAGAAAACACAGAAATTCATATGAAGAGATTATTGTTTTCTGCCTATGGACACTAAGTTCATAAATAGGACTTATCTCAAAAAGGACACAGGGTGACAAAAAGACCAAAAACTGCAATCCCAGGTGAGTAAAAGCATAGAAATACAATACAAACATGTTTCTCATGGTTGTCATCTATAAAACACAAGGGCATAAAATCTGAGTCAACTTCTTTCAGTAAAAACACAGTCTGAGAGTATAGGTTTCCGATGATCTAACTATACAGGGACAAAATGTACAAAAACAAGGAATTTACATTTCACTTTCTCTCTGGACTATTTCTCTCAAATGTCTCAAGCAAGTTCTGACAAGGGATGGATCACCAGCAATCTGTAGTTCAACGCTCCAACACGTACCTGCGATGTCAAAATGCTGACCTGCTGATTAAAGAATGACCCACACACATCAGCCAGGAGAGGCAAGCAGAAGGTACTAAAGAAATGTCCAGGAGACTAGTGGCCTACAATTTGGAGCAGAGAGGAAATGAACCTAATAAAGAGATGCAGCTCTCTGAATCCTTTCTTGAGGAAGTTGTGTGGCTGGGGATGCTATATTAGGTCCACAAAGAATGGAGCCTACCTCTAAGGCCAAAATCTGAACTATTTTAGTACTGAAAGACTGTCTTCAGGGATCTTTTTAACTTTAAATGATTGGGATCTTATAGTGAAATGAGTATCTGCAACTAAAGACAACCTTATAATGTAGAAAAGTACACCAAAGGGCAATTAAGTCGATAACTTGTTTTGTCATCAAGGGAGAGACACATTTCTACAACTACTCTTGCAGAAACAAAAGTATGAGTAACATAGGCTAGCTACTAGGGCTAGCATCTCCCAGTGAGATCTATTGTAATTTCATTTAAACTGTTTATAAGGTGATTGGAGCTGTTTAGACTTCACATGTGATTTCACCTTAATTCCACTGAGATGTTGCCTTAAAAGCTCTCCCAGGAGTTTTCTATTTCCCAACAGTCTTTGTTGAATGACAAGACGGAACAGCCAGTACTCAACTTTCCCAGGAAGAAACAGGCTGCTTTCAGCCTGTTTATAAGACAAGTGAGACATATGCGCAGGTAAAGCCTCTCTCAGAGACAGCCTTAGTATGGGCCCACAAAACCATCAGACCTTCAAAGGTAACCCACAGAATTGGAGAGACTCGTTCTCTTTAATTTGTAGAATTTCTCTGTTCCAGTCATGTGGAAAGTCAAATTCAGGGATAATAATATTGGAAGTAAGAAAGAAAATTCTAAACACAAAATGATCATTATAATCCAGTCCTAAGTAGTCATCTCAAGGATAAATACATAAATTGATTATTAAATAATCATCCCAGGCATTTTGACTTTTTTATTTTTGATTAGAAACCTTAGTGAAATTCTCCTTAGATTTATCTCATGGGCAGCCACTTAGTTTTAGTAGACAGCAATAATGAATGAGTTTAATTGAGCATTTTTTTCTTTCATTGAGGCCATTATTTCTTGCAGATATCCAAATAGACTTTCCATCAGATGCAGTTTTTAGTAAAAAAAAACCTGCCTGACTAGCATGTAAATCTTCTACAATTATTACAGTGAACTTTTCATTGACAATGAGTTGATAATGAATTTATAGTCTAACCAAAGGGTAGTGGGAGTAGTAACTCTACATTTGTGGGGGAAAAAATTGAATTTTTCCAAGTCCATCAAAATACCTATGTGTTCTAAGGCATCAATTACCTGGACTGATTTAGAAACAATTAGATGTTGTGCTGTGGGGATACAATATGGGTATCCCCTCAACCAATAGCAAGCAGACACATACTGATGCCCTTGCTAAAGACCAACAATAATAACAACTATCTTTTAGTAAGTATCGCTATATTAAGCATTTTACCTGAATTATTTAACCCCAAATCATATGTTTCATAATCCTCATTTCTGAAGCATAAATTATTGCCCAATATCACAAGCTTCTAAGTAATAAGGCTAAAAATTGAATCAAATTATACCAGTATCATTTAGGAAGTAGATATTTAATGACAAAATGTAGGTATACAGCCCTATTAATATGATGAAATCCAAGAGAAAATAGGTATTACCTCACATTTAACTTAGAATTTTTCAAATAATTAGATTTGAAATCATATGTACTAGACAACTAGCATTTCACTGTGAAGTAGGGAAACAAAGGGTTTATGAGTTGGAAAATCAGAAATTGGGATTTGCTAGGAAGTTGGATATGCATTTTCATCAATTTCCTCTGGGATCCTGAAAATGCTGGAGGATGGGGAGCCAATGTTCTTTATGGGTAACTTTGACAAATAAGCGTTGATTGATTTAATTAGCAAACGAGAACACCAGCATCAAGTGTTTCTGCAAATTACTCTTAACCAAGCTTGCCGAGCTAATAGATCACATGAAATTGTAAATCTTGTTTCTGACAGCAAAACAAGTTGAGGAAACTGACATTAGGGAGTGGCTGGACTGTGAAGAACTTACCAGACTTGAGACTCTGAGCCATAAAGGCACCAGACAAGAAGAGTGATAGGCACAGAGAAAAGTGCTAGCCAAGGGCTGGGGTTGTGGCTCAGTGGTAGAAAGCTCAACTAGTACATGTGAGGAACTGGGTTTGATCCTTAGCAACACATAAAAACAAATAACCAAAATAAAGATATTGTGTCCATCTATAACTAAAATATATATATATTTTTTAAAAGTGCTGGATAAAATACCATCCCATCCAAGGTAGTACTTAATCACCAAATTACCTACAGAAAGGTGTAGCAGAGAAATGATCAATGATATCCCGGGCTTCATTTTAGTATTTTAAAGGGAGGATTTAATTAAAATATAGACAACATGAACTATTTCAACAATACCACTGGACCATTTTTTTATTGTGCAATTTATGTGCTGTTTGATATTTGTAAACTATTTTATTTATATTGATTAGACATTTAGAAATGACATTTAGAATGTCAATATGTGCCAAATGTATGTATTTTTTAGTTTACATTAGGTCCACACCTTGGTTTTTTGTTTGTTTTGTTTTGTTGGTACTGGGGATTGGGCCTAGGACACTCTTCCACTGAGCCACATCCCCATCCCTTTTTTTTTTAATATTTATTTTTTAGTTGTAGTTGGACATAATACCTTTACCTCACTTATTTATTTTTTTTTAATGTGGTGCTGAGGATCGAACCCAAGGTCTCGCACATGCGAGGTGAGCGCTCTATCGCTGAGCCACAATCCCAACCCACCCATCCCTTTTTATATTTTATTTAGAGACAGGGTCTCACTGAGTTGCTTAGGACCTCACTAAGTTGCTGAGGCTGGCTTTGAATTCATGATCCTTCTGCCTCAGCCTCCTGAGCTGCTAGGACAACACATGGCCCATACCTTGTTTTAACATACATTTTTATTTCTTTAAAATAAATAAATAGGGCTGGGATTATGGCTCAGTGGTAGAGCACTCACTTAACTGTGCTGTGGGGATACAATATGGGTATTGATCTTTATCATCACATAAAAATAAATAAATAAAGTCATCGTGGCCACCTATAACTAAAAATTTTTTTTTTAAATAAATAAATATTTTATACATATAAAAATATCATGTGGGCTGGGAATGTGGCTCAGTCGGTAGCGCGCTCGCCTGGCATGCGTGCGGCCCGGGTTCGATCCTCAGCACCACATACCAACAAAGATGTTGTGTCCGCGGAGAACTAAGACAAAATAAATAAATATTAAAAATTCTCTTTAAAAAAAAAAATATCATGTGTGAGGCACAGTTCTAAGCACTTAATGGTTTGGTATTTTCTGTGATTTTTTTCCTCCATATTACTAAAGCAATGCATATAAGAAAAGAAGCTCAGAGTGAGAAGAGCTTTTGGAGGATGTCTAACCCAATTCCCCATTTGCAGCATGAATCCCTGTTCTGAAACCATAGCCACTAAGGAGAAGTCCAGGCTAATCATGAACATCCATTGGGGAATGCAAGACTCACAAGGCAACAGACCATTTCCGGAATCCTATCACACGGGTAAATCTGCCAAACATCTGTTAATATCAACTTGGTGTCATGGGAAATTCACGCAGGAGCCAGAGGAATGAACTGTTGGACCCAAGTAGAAGCTGAATCCAGATGTTATCTGAGACCCCCATGGAACTTGGCTATCTTGTCTTTTTCCTTCCCTTTCTGTCATTAAAGGTGATTTTTTCCCATTTCATTAGTTATACTTTATATTTTAGTAGTAGCTTTAGGATTTAAAAAATATATCTTCAGTTTATAAAAGGATACCTTTAAATAATACCTCTTCAGGTAGAATGTAAGAACCTTATAAGAACATTAAAGAAGAGATCTTTTGCCTTTGGGATACAAAGATGCTAAGGTAACTAACATCCTCAGATGAGCATAGCTTGCTCCCAGGGGCTCAGTGGGGACTATAAGTGCCTGTGGAGAGGGAACATGAGGACTCTCCAGGTTTTGGGATCACAGGATTCCATGATTCTCAAGCCTGGCACTTGACAAAATCTACCAGGTCTAGGCAGAGACAGCCTTACACCAGAGCACAGAGACAAGGAATTACAGAGAGCAGCTTGCCTTCTTCCTCGGTTAGTCCCCTTTTTTCTTGGCTCCAGTCACTCCAAAAGTATGATCCTTTGACCATACATCGCATGGCTATGATGTATTCTGTGAAAGCCTGCAGCCCCGTGAGGTTGTAGACCAGATCATCACTCTGGAAGTCAACTTCCACCTGCGAGACAGAAAAAGCTCTCAGCTGAAATGGGGGCAACACATCTTCCCTTTCCACATTTCCTTCACTACTCAATGCTCTCTTACCTTTCAGAACTAGAAACAGTGTATCTCCGATTTTAAAAAACATCATTTTCATAAATAAACCTCCAGACCTGCCTGGGGACAACTTGTACCTAAATAGATGTAATCACCCCAAGAACCACCACCTCCATCCCCATTTCCTGTCTCTGAGCTTGGGAACAGAGATTTCCATCTCTGGGCCTGGTGAATGATGTTCTAGAAGATACAAGGCAAAACTCCATGACTCAGGGCAAACTGAGCCTCAGCTTAAACTCAGAGGTGATTTCAGTACCTAGAAATACAGTTTCACAGATCAAGGGGGTTAGAGACCTTGGCAGCATCGAGGTCAATCCTCTCAGGTCAGGGTTGAGACCCAGGAAAGTTAAGTGACCCCAAGACAACCTCAGCATTTGTGATCAGTGGAACTGGAACCAGAACACAAGTTTCTTCACTCCCCGTTTCTTTCTTTTACCCCAATATTCCATTATAAATGATTGGTCTTGGGGTAACCAATCAAGCTGCTTAAAGTCTCAACAGCCTGGATATATAAATTCATTTTGACATTCTCTTGGGAAGAATAATGGCCAATTAAATCAGTTCCCTTCTCTCAATCAGTGTCACTTTATCATTAGCAAAATAAAGGTGGAGTTTTATAAAATTTCTAAAAGTCCCTTCTGGAGCCAACCCTCCTTGAAAAACTAAAAATATATATATATTTTATTTCTGAGCACAGACATTATTGGAACAATGAAAATGGTTAGCTGTTAGTTTATTAAACTTATATTGAGTTGATTAATAAAAACAAATTTCACTAACAGGATGTCCATTTTATTAGTATACAACCAGCGAGAGAAGGAAGTTCTGATATTTCTTACATGTATGTAAGAGCTGTGAAGGGAAGTACTTAATTATAGTCCCTGGGTCTAACTGTAATTGGGCAAAAGAAGAAAGTGTGTGACAGAGAGCTGAGCACCCCAGCTACAGAGGGACTTCTGAAAGCCCAATCAAGTTGGGGGCAGAGGAAGGAGGTAGGACCCAGAGGCAATAATAGCATTTTCACTGTTAAAGCCTGGGCTCCTGGAGCATCCTCTTCCAAACAACCCCAGGAGATACTATGGCACCACACTAAGGTTATTGGGAACAAAACTTGAGACAATCTGTCATTCATCATGGGGTTATAAAAATAATTCTAATCCATATGCCAACTGTAAGGAGGTCTAATAATGCTCTATTTTACTTTTTATGCCTTTTAAAATGCAAAATATTTGCTGGACACAGTGCCTATAATCCCAAGGGCTCAGGAGGCTGAGGTAGGAGGATTGCAAGTTCAAGGCCAGCCTCAGCAACTTAGTGAGGTCCTCAGCAATTTAGCAAGATCCTGTCTATAAATTTAAGAAAAAAAGTTTTAAAGTGATGGTTGTGTGTCTCAGTGGTTAAGTGCCCCTAGGCTCAATCCCAGTACCCAAAAATAAAAATTTTAAAAAAATATTCTTTTTAAATCTTTCTTAAAATAATCTTCCTAATTTTTCCTTCAGCACACACTTGGCCTACTTGGTACTTCTCATCATGCTCAGGCTGAGAAAGCTTTGCCTCATCTAACCACTTAAACCTGCTGTTCCCAGCCCCGGCTACAGAAAAACCAAAACAGGCTGTTCAGTCTTTTCAACACTTTGCCTTTAAGGTAAATTGCCTTGGATTTATACCTTAGCTTTTGTCTAGTCGAGGAGCTATTGGCTCTCTCAGACTCCAGGCCTTCATACACAGGCTTAGATCTAAAGCCTCCCCATGTCCACCCAGGCCTTGGAATCCTACCAATACACTAATTAACTCCATCAGATTTGTTTCTAAGTCTATGCTCCGTGCCAAATCCTAGCTCACCCAAAGTGTTTGTCATAGGGATGAGTCAGAAGTTTTGGTGCAAAGCCTAAATCAAACTCTTTAAACAATCTTGAGATTCATTTCTAGGATATCCACATGGCTTCTAGGATGTCCACATGGCTTCATCATAAAAAGGGGCAAACCCTGCGACAAGAACCGCAGGAAGGTTTGAAGGTTGCTGAAGTGTGGTCACATGAATGACAAACCTGGAGTCAGAAAACCTGGGCTTAGGTTTGCAACTTGCAGACCTTGTGATTTTGGTTTATTAATCTCTCTACATCTCAATTTCCTAATCTATAAGTGAGGATAGCAATGCCTCATATATAGGATATTTGCAAGAATTAAATAGGTGACACATAAGAAAGCATTTTGTTACCCATATAACATCATACAAACATGGGTCTTCTTATATGGCCACAATGGGATTTTAGAATTAGTTTTACATGGTTTTGTTTGGTTAAACTGATGTTTGTTGAACACAGCCATGTGACAAGCAAAGGAAAAATAAAAATGACAATCAAGGTACCTGCATTTGAGTTTACAGTCTACTGAGGGGCGAATCTAATGAGTTTAAATGTGTTGATTGTTAAGTGCCATGACAGAGACTTACAGAGGAGGGGAACCTCGCTCAGACCCTAAGAAAGAAATATATCTCATCTAAGTTCTGAAAGATGAATAGAGGGGCAGTAGCACAGGTACAAAAGCAGAGGGTGTTCTAGGCAGAGACACAGAATAGGGAGACAGTGTGCTGCAAGGAAAACAAGCAATCCAGAATTACTACTGAAGTAAGCTCAAGGTGAAAGACAAGGTTGGAGGGTTGGTGCGGCCTGGTCTCAGAAGGTTAAGGATTTGTACCTCTTTCCATGAGTGGGGACCATTAATATGAGGCTGGAGTGGGTTGGGTTGATCTTAGCTGGTTCTAGAACTGAGGAGACTTGCTTGTGTTTGATATCTGAAAGGAGAGAGTGAGTCCTGGATGCTCTCTCTCCAGGAGAGCAGAAGGAAGGACATCTCACCTCATGGACAGAAAGAGAGAAGGCAAAGATGGATGCAGATGTGGGTGACTTTGTTAAAGGGTGGAGTATAGAATGCCAAGAGTTGGAGCAACTTCTATTTGTTGGCCTCACTTAGTGTTACACATAGTTGAGTAATTTGTCAGAGTGACGTAGGCTCTGGTTTGTTTCTTGTTGAATCCTGTCTTGGAACATTTTGTGACTCTGGGACCCTACCAATAGAAAGAACTGGGGTGGCTAGTCAGTGCTGGTTGTGTGGCTGAACCTCCCCACAGTTCCTCAGGTTTGCTGAATCTATGGCACAGGGCTTGAAGGAAGATGAGTTTGTGCAGTGCTGAGGCCTGCTCTGCTTAGGGGCTCCTCGAACTATAAATTGGTGAGTCCAGTGTCATATAGTCAGGTTCAGGGAAGAAGGTTCCAGAGTTGGCTCAGAAAGGAAGCAGGAAGGAGGAGTGGCCAACATCATTCTCTCTGAATACAGGAAAATGAAACCTGACAAATTTTCTTTTCTTAAAGCATTCTAGAACAGGATAGAACACAACAGACATCGTGTTTGAGGGTTTCTACTAGGAAAGGGTCTCATGATAGCCTCCTGGACACGATGAAAAATGACTGTCATGGTAATCAGGTGTATTCGTAGAAACCTGAGTAATGATTACACTCAAAGAAGGCAGCATTGGGGCTGGGATTGTGGCTCAGTGGTAGAGCGCTTGCTTAGTATGGGCGGGACCCAGGTTTGATCCTCAGCACCACATAAAAATAAAGGCATTGTGTTGTGTCCATCTACACCTAAAAAAATAAATTAAAAAAAAAAGAAGGCAGCATTGATGCCCCTGGAGAGTCTACTGGCTTTCCACAGGGCTCTGATGCAGTTACTGCTTTTTTTAATGATTAGATAAAGTCATAGAATTAAGTTATTAAATCTGAAGTAAGTTTATCATGTATTAAAAAGGAAGTAAAATGTTGAAAGTAGGTTTGGGGTAGCAGAATAAAGGTTCCAAGTGGAGTGAAATGATGAATAAGGCCAAAATGAAGAAATTCAATAGGAACAAATAGAGCATTTGAATTCAGGTTAAAACCTAACAAATTACTGGGTATGGGTGGTGTCCTCCTTTAATTGCAGAGACTTAGGAGGCTGAGGCAGGAAGATTGCAAGCTTGAGGTCAGCCTCAGTAACTTAGAAAGGCTCTAAACAACTGAGTGTCTCAAAATAAAAAATAAAAAGGGCTGGGGATCTGGTTCAGTGGAAAAGCATGCCTAGGTTCAATTATCAGTACAAAAACAATTGTACAATAGTGAATATGTATTTTTCTAGCAAGTTTTGTGAGAGGGGAAAAGTCTTAAAGACATCTCCATAATGTGAGGTGGTCACCAAAAAATGAAGGATGATATAATTTCAGGCTGGGATGAAGGAAACAGGAGAATTATCTTCTGAACCCCAAGGTAAGAAAAGGTTTCTTAAAACATAAAGAGCATTAAGCATAAAGGAAAAGTTTGATAAAAGTTAACATGATCAAAATTAAGAAGTTCTGTTCATCAAAATTCATCATTAATAAGAGAGCAAAAAGGCAAGCTGAGGTGAGACAGAACATCAAGGCAAAAGGGTATGGCATAGGAAAGCTGCTCAGATCATGGCAATCAGAGAGAGAGAGAGAGGTCCACTCATCAGAGACAAAATATATACCCCAAAGACACATCCCCAGTGACCTACCCCTCTAGTCACATCCTATCTGCCTACAGTTACCACCCAGTTAATCCATTCAAGTGGATTGATAAATTAAGGCTCTCGTAACCCAATCATTTCACCTCTAATCTTTCTTATTTGTCTCACACATGAGCTTTTAGGAGATTTCTCATATCTAAACCATAATACTTGAAACGGTCAATAAAAAATTATTTAAATGAGTGAAGTCATTTTAGAATTATATAAATGAATCTTAAAAGCACAATATCAAGAGAATAAAGTCAAACATAAAAAATACAAATTGCATAGGTTGAATTTGTATGTTCCTCATATATTTCTGCTGGGCACTTATACAATAGTGGGCACTCCTTAAATTATATTTTTCCAGAAAGCTGGCATAATGGTGAAATATTAAAAGCAAAGAAATGATTACTGTGAAAACAGGATAGCAGTTAACTGTAAGGGGAGAAAGTGTAATCAAAGGGTTCTGGAATGCTGCAAATGTTCTATTCTTGACTTCGGTAGCTTTTACATGAGTGCCGACTTAATAGTAATTTGACAAATGCAATATATGTTTTGTTTACTTCCCAAGATGTGTTATGCTTAAAATTTTTACTAAAGGTTGGAAAAAAAAAGAAATGGTCAAACCACAGCGTATCTGATAACCAACAGACCTAGAAACAAACCAAGGTATAATGCAAAAGTAAAATTTTCATTCTTTAATGTGTCACTGTGCTCAGACTATAATACACCTGTGGTGAAACATCTACCCAATCTAAAAGATGTGAATAAACAACTGAAAAGTATAGTACTTAGTATGTTACTTTTCTATTTGCAATGTAGAAAGTTAAAAAGATTCTAGATCAACAAAGTTGTCAATGAATCTCTTTCTCAGGCCCTCTAATAGAAATATTATAAAAGTATGACTTACCCAATGGGTACTATTGATTGTCCTGTATCGAAGCATGTATTTGAAATCAGATGAAGAAAATAACGAATCATGCCATTCCCATTTTATTTGCATCATTTTTTTGATGCCCAAAATTGGTTTCACAGAAAGAATCTTAGGTGGTTCCATTTTCACTGAAAATAAAAATCATACAATTCTCATATTTGCAAGAAAATGAGATGCTAATAACATTGAGCCCAAACTGAAAGCACAATAAGCCTAGAAAATAAATAGTAGTACACGTTTTGCTGTTTGCTTTATGCAGATGGCATAGCAGGGAAGTGCAAAAGGAATGTCTCAACCGAAATTAACTCCAAAAAAGGACTACCTAATGAAAAGAGGATTATTCCTGAGATTTTTCTGCAAATCAGTCTTTTACTGATTGGGTCATATCTTATACCAGAAAGGAGATAAATAAATAAAAATAATAATCCAGACAAACTATAGTTACACAATAAACTACAACAGAAATTTAAAGAGAGACTACATACAAGAAAATAAGCTATTCCCTGTATCTACCCTCCCCTTGGCCTCCCTCTCCTTGATCCCCATGATTAAGGAAACCCCATTAGAAAGAACTTCTCATTTTCTTTTCACACTACAAATCTTCTAGCCCCAATTTTCTCTCTATGGAAATGTGTGTTTTTCTGGTTATAGAAGTAGCATATGCTCAAATTTTTTTAATACACAAAATCAGGAAATTCTTCAAAACATGGGTTTTTTTTAAAAGTTTCATAATATCTACCTTATGGATAAATGAAACTTATTTGACCACTTTTCTACAATTGTGCATTCATAGTGTTTCCAGTATTTTGTTTAAAGTTCCTTAATGACAGAGGCTAGTCTTGATCACAAAGTCCAGAATTAAAACCTGGCACATAGCCAGTATCAAATATTTGATAAGTGAATGAATACATGGGTAAGAGATGAATCTTCCTCTAACATCTCTAATTATTTCCTTAATTCCCTTAGAATTGATTGGTTGGTTTTTCAAAAGGAAATACAGATATTTAGTTTAACAGCCACACAGTGCAATTTTGTTCCTAGAAAAGGCTACATCAATATCAGTTTCCATCAACAATGTATGAATACCTATCTCATCACACCCTCACTAGCTAGAATTTAATAGTAGCATTGTGGATTTGGAAAAGCAAAATCCCTAGTTAGGGCCATATCATTAAAACACTGACTGCATTAAAATATTCAGAAATCTTTTAGTGACTACTCAAAAAATAATGTGTATTTTTTATGCCTGAACTAAAGGGTGACCAAACTATATGACCACTCTATAAGTGGAGCTATAAGCAATAGACATATTAAGTATTTCCATAAGATTACTGGTATTTATGGAACACTTCATAAGTATTCTTGCAGGTGAATAATTTTGTCAATTCCTCTCAACCACATAACAAAAATGGCCATTTTACAGAGGAGATTTAGAAAAGGTAAATAAATTTCTAGTAACAACTAAGATAACACTCATTTATATCTATGCCAAAGTTCCTGCCTATATTCATTGAATTAAACTGTTTTTAGTCAGAGTAAACACAAATTCCTGTTATATAACCATTCAACTAATCAACTCTATCACCAAGGATATGTTATTAATTTTTTCCTGTGATTAAAATGGCTCTCAAAATAGTTCATTAGGAACTGGTGTGTATTGAGTCACATAAGCAAAATGGTAGACTAGGAAACTCCAAGTTTTTGTTCCTTCATGGAAACATTGAAAAAAAGAAAAACAAAAATGGACAGAAACTGAGTAGACTAAGCTTGCAGGAACTCTAGAAATCTATCTGAGGTTTATACTAACCAATCTAGAATATCCAATTAAGAAAATGTCACCTTCAGAAAGGTAGGAAAAAAGTTTTATGGCAGTCTTATTTGCCTTGCTCCACACTGTTTGTGTTGTGTCAGTGGTCTTGATAGAAAGGAGACAGCAACCCAGTTCCTAATTCCCTTCCTTCAACTGGAGGGAACAGAGTAGACCTTATTTACAACATTCTAACCTGTCTGAAGAAGAAAGGGCTGGCCTCTTGTTTTGCCTAATTTGAATCTCAGGTTGGAAAAGTGTCAGGAACAACTCATGAAAGCTATAGAAAGACTTCACACCTGTAGAAGCCTGGGGCAAGAAATTATGTAGGGAAACATGAAAATAGATGACATAAGGTCTTAAAGAGAAGCTGAGTAAGATTCTGATATTTGAAACAATAGCCACCTCTCCTAGTGTTTGTATACTGACTCTACTGGGACAGTCTTTCACAGATTAGCTAGGCTTGCTCTGAGTTTTGGGATCCATCCAAGATGAAAGTTTAGAGTCTGCTTGGGTCTTTTCTTACCATGATCAAGCAGGCCAATTATACAATTGAGAGTCTCTGAAGGAGAAGAGAGAAAAAAAATGTCAGAAAGATTATTCAAAGAAATAATGGGCAAACTTCCCATTTGATGAAATACATGAATCTACAAGTCCAAGAATCCCCAAAAATCCCAAGTAAGATAAACCTAACTAAAAACTTCAATAACTGAAAATTTTAAAATTTGGTAGAGTGATGCAAGAGTAAATTTGAGCAGGCACAAGAAGAAATCAGCAAACTTGGAAATAAGACAATTGAAATAAGTAAATCTGAATAGCAAAAAGAAAAAAAGAACGAGGAAAAGTTAACAGAACCTGAGAGACTTGTGAGACATGATCAAGCAGGCCAATTATACAATTGAGAGTCTCTGAAGGAGAAGAGAGAAAGGAAATGTCAGAAAGATTATTCAAAGAAATAATGGGCAAACTTCCCATTTGATGAAATACATGAATCTACAAGTCCAAGAATCCCAAAAAATCCCAAGTACGATAAACCTAACTAAAAAGACCCACAACTAGACAGTAGAAAGATAAAACAATATTTCAAAAGCAGCAAGAGAGAAGCAACTCATAAACAAGGGATATGTCATGATATTATAAACTGATTTCTCAACAAAATCTTAGAGGTCGGAAGGCAGTGGCATGGTATATTTAAAGTGCTGAATTTTTTTTTTAAGTTGTGTGTGGTACTGAGGATTGAGTTCAGTGATTCCATGTGTTCGTGATTCCAGAGCTATAGCTACCTCTGAGCTACACCATCAACCCTTTTTAAAAATTATATTTTGAGAAAGGGTCTTGCTAAGTTGCCCAGGCTGGCCTCAAACTTACAATCCTCCTGCTACACTCTGAGTAGCTGAAATTATAGATATATGCTGTTGCACCCTGAGTAATTGAAATTATAGGTATGAGCCTTTGCACCCAACTTTAAAAACAAAAAGAAAATTTTAAACTGGGACTTCTGTATCTAGTAAAACTGTTCTTCAAAACTAAAAGAGAAATTAAGACATTGCTAGATAAACAAAAGCTAAAGGAGCTTATTACCAGTAGACATGTTCTAAAAGAAATACTAAAGGGAGTCCTTCATGTTGAAATAAAGGGATGTTAGACAGTAACTTGAAGCCAGTTGAAGATGGAAAGACCTCTGGTACAAATGAATACATGAGGAATCAAAAACAATTATTATTATGATTCTGGCTCATAAGTCCTTTTGTTTTACATGGGTCTTAAAAGACTAAAGCATTAAATTAATTATAAATCTCTATTAGTGAGTATCTATGATATCCATGGCATCAAATGGGGAAGAATTGGGAAGGCATAAGTTCTGTATGCAATTCAAGGTAACATGGTATCAATTCAAATTAGATGATTATAAGTGTAGGTGATATATGTAATCCTCATGGTAACCACAAAGAATATACACAAGAGGAAATGAGAAGGAAACAAAAACATATAACTACAACAAATCAACTAAATGCAAAGAAGGCAGTGATAAAGGAAATAAGAGGCCAAAAGCTACAAATCATACAGGGAAAAGAACAAAATAGTGAAAATAATTCTCCTTTTTCAATTACTCTAAATGTAAAGGAACTAAACTCTCCTAACAAAAGGCATAGACTGGCAGACAGATTCTTTTAAATGATTCAATTGAATTCTATCTACAAGAGACTCACTTTTTTTTTTAATATAACTTTTTTTTTTAAAGAGAGAGTGAGAGAGGAGAGAGAGAGAGAGAGAGAGAATTTTTAATATTTATTTTTTAGTTCTCGGCGGACACAACATCTTTGTTGGTATGTGGTGCTGAGGATCGAACCCAGGCCGCACGCATGCCAGGTGAGCGCGCTACCACTTGAGCCACATCCCCAGCCCCAAGAGACTCACTTTTAATCTACAGTCAAAAGTAAGTTGAAAGTAAAAAGATCAAAACGGCAGGAGGGGTTTCATGAAAATAGCAGGGAGGCCAGTAGAGTAGAGGAAGGGGATCCAGAGGTGGGAGGGAAAGAAGAGGTACTCAGGAATGTAATTGACCAAATTATGCTATGTGCATGTATGTAAATGTGAAGACAAAGCCCATTATTACATTCAATTATAATTCACCAATAAAAAATACTACTAAGAAAAAGACATTCAATACACATAGTAACCCAAAGAACAGAGGTAGGTATATTTATATCAGACAAAATAGACTTTAAGTTTTAAAAAGGACACATATCAAACATAGCAAAAGTTTGATTAGTAAGATAACTTATGACAGAAGTTAGACTAAAAGTATACCCAAGCATTATCTATGGGGGGGAAAAAAGGCTTAAACAAAACTATCAGTGTAAACCTAAGTTGCCGCAGTCTGGCTGGGCACAAAATCACGAGCCACCACACACCTTGTAGATTCAAACAGCAACTCTTTATTCCCGAACTCACACCGGTACTCTACACACGTTCTGGGGAAATTCACACCTCCACTCGGCTCTGTATCCCAAAAAATACTCTCTGAATCCCACAAGAACTCAACAGGAACTCAAGGAGTGGGCATGCCTGAGGCAGCAGGATACACCCTATTCCCAGCAGGGTACACTTTAAACCTGGAATCGCCCTAAACCAGTAGGATCATCCCTAAACCCGGATCCACCCTGGTCCTTGAGCAGGGTGACCTTTCTTAAACATACATGCAATGTCTCTGCAAATGTCCAAGGCAAGTCCATTTCCACGAGTCCTTCCTCTAAGCAACATGGGGTACTCTGGCAAGGAAATTGTCATACCTACTTGGCTAATGGCTCTCAGCACTAAGTGGTGGGAGACATGTTTCAGTTAGAAATCAAACTATTTTCAATTGTTCTTAAAGCACTGTCATAATCCCATCCAGTTGAATTTAAATACAATTCTAATTACAAATATATTATTGTTATTTATTATATGCTTTTCTCTCATAAAAGGAATCCAAAAATATTTTACTACTTAGCAACACTTTATCAGGACCTAGAAATAGATAATAAAAAGCAGTTTCTTCAGAGATCAATTTTATAATTCTAGAGTTTTACTATTTTAGATTAAAATTCCTCCCTACTCCAAATTTAAAGCAGTGAAAAGTTACACAATATTTAAATAGATACTAAATATAGTCAAAAGAGATTAGAAAATTTCATTTAGTTTTCTTTGTAAACCAGGAATATATATAAAGAACTCTTAAATTTCAATAAAGAGGCAACTCAATTAAAAATGGGAAAAGAATATGAAGTAAAATTTCTCCCAAAACCATATATGAATGGCCACAAAATATATGAAAGATGCTCTACATCCTTAGTTTTTGGGTAAATGCAAATCAGAACCATAATAAGATTCCATTTCACACCCACTAAGATGACTATAATAAAAATGAGGGACAACAGTTATTGTTAGTGTGTCTGTAAGGATATTGAGAAACCATAGCCTTTATAAATGGATGAGGAGAATGTTAAATGATACAACCACTTTAATAACATTTGGTGGTTCTTCAAAAAGTTCTCTATCATATGACTCAGCAATTTTACTAGATATATATCTAAGAGAATTGAAACACACGCTCACATAAGAATTTTTACAGAAATATTCATAGTATTTGTTAGAGTCTGTAAACAAGTCAGGATGGCGTCTGGGATTTTGCCAGAGAAATGTTAGAGTCTGTAAACAAGTCAGGATGGCGCCTGGCAAATGTTAGGGTCTGTAAACAAGTCTGGATGGCGCCTGGCATTTTGCCAGAGGGAGTGGTTAATGTTAAGGTCTGTAAACAAGTCAGGATGGCACCTGGGATTTTGCCAGAGAAATGTTAGAGTCTGTAAACAAGTCAGGATGGCGCCTGGCAAATATTAGGGTCTGTAAACAAGTCTGGATGGCGCCTGGCATTTTGCTAGAGGGAGTGGTTAATGTTAAGGTCTGTAAACAAGTCAGGATGGCACCTGGGATTTTGCCAGAGAAATGTTAGAGTCTGTAAACAAGTCAGGATGGCGCCTGGCAAATGTTAGGGTCTGTAAACAAGTCTGGATGGCGCCTGGCATTTTGCCAGAGGGAGTGGTTAATGTTAAGGTCTGTAAACAAGTCAGGATGGCGCCTGGTATTTTGCCAGGGGGAGTGGTTTGTGAAGTAATGCCAGTGAGCCATTAAGTGTGGAGATTCCTGATTGGTTGACTGCTGTATCTAGTTTATGTTAATTAGATAAGCTGTATGGAATGTATAAATACCTCTGTTGTCCTATAATAAACAGCTTCCACTCCTGCTGTATCAACATACACAAGTTGTTCGTCACCCCCCCCCCCCCCCCCCCGTTATTTTGCCCAGCCAGCCGGGCTGCGGCAAGCATTATTATTCATAATAATGAAAAAGTCAATCAGCTATAAAAAAGAAATGACGAACTAATACATGCTACGGGGTGACAAACCTTGAAAACATTATTTGAATGAAAGAAGGCAGACACAAAAGGCCACAGAATATATGATTCTATTTATATGAAATGTTCATAATAGGCAAATCCATAGAGACAAAAGTTAGACCCATACTTTCCTGAGTATGGGGAAAAGGTAAGTAAAGGATTAGGCACTTGCAACCCAAAGAGTCTGAAATTTCTGTGTGGTATAATGAAAATGTTATGAATTAAACAGTGGAAGTGTTTGTACAACTTTGTAAATATGATAAAGACTACTGAACACTTTAAAAGGTGAACCTTATGTTATGTGAAGTATATGTCAATAAAGTAGTTATTTAAAAATTACAGGAGTCAGTAGCAGTGGCACAAGCCTATAATCCCAGCAACTCGAGAGGCTGAAGCTGCAAGTTCAAGGCCAACTTCAGCAACTTAGCAAGACCCGTTGGGAAATTGCATGGAAATGGAAGGTGACCCTCATTGTTATACAAAATTACATATAAGAGGATGTGAGGGGAAAGGGAAAAAAATCAAGGGACAGAAATGAATTACAGTAGATGGGGTAGAGATAGAAGATGGGAGGGGAGGGGAGGGGAGGGTGGATAGTAGAGGATAGGAAAGGCAGCAGAATACAACAGTCACTAGTATGGCAATATGTAAAAACGTGGATGTGTAACCTATGTGATTCTGCAATCTGTATACGGGGTAAAAATGGGAGTTCATAACCCACTTGAATCAAATGTATGAAATATGATATGTCAAGAGCTTTGTAATTTTTTGAACAACCAATAAAAAAAATTTAAAAGGACTGAGGATGTACTTCAGTGGTTAATCACCTGAGGTAAAATCCTCAGTACCAAAAAAGTAAATAAATAAAACACAGGAAAAAAGAGTCTTTAAAAAATAATTGTAAAAGGTCAGAATTAGTGAGACATTTTTTAAAATAAGTGTTTTACTCTTCTTTCATGAGCAACAATAATTTGTAATGTGTTTAGGGGAGGGGTCTTTGTTTATCTGAATTCAATTTATGTAACAAACTGTAAGAAGAAATCAGTGACCAGATATTTCTTCTCATTCCTTTTTTTCTTATTTGGCCAATTAATTCCTTCTTTGCTTGCTTTCTTCTCACTTTCTCCCTCACTCACTCCCTTCTTCCTTCCCCTCCTCTTTCCCTTGCCTTTTTTCTTCCTTCTTTGATAAGAAAATGAGTTTTCTGAATATCCATAACACATATCTACTATTCCCTTGAACTTTGCGTCTACAAATATATCTTTAAAGAAAAAAGAAAGAGAAGAGTAATTACTCAATAAAGACTATCTAAGAACATCAAAGAACACTTACCTATGTCATTTAAGGTCCAACGTGTAATATCAGATGTAGCTACACCATCTTTATTTTCAGCTTCCACTTTAATGGTGAAGTAATCTGGGGGTGTTATAGTTGGACGGAAAAAAGAACACGAAGCACCTGTCGAACTATTGGCTTTACAAATGTCACGTTTTTTTCCAAAAGAGCTTTGAAGGAAAAAAATTATTCAATATGAGGTTAGTATAGTATTTTGGAAATGTAGTCATACTTAATATATTAAGCTGTATTTTTTAGTTTTACTCTGGGTTTCTCTTGAGGTCCAGGATATTCTTTTCTTGGCTCAGGATTTGGTTTCCTTCTGCTTCAAAGAGAGGTCAAAGTTACCTGCTTATTTTCTCCTGAGATACTATGAGCCTTCGAGACCTCCTTGGAAACCCTGTGAGCCCACTTAAAAGCCAATCATAATGCTTTTCCTATTGGCAAGAAATAATGTATTGGCCTCTGAAATTCCAGATTATAGTTTTGAGGCTTTATTATTTTTTAAAAGTCAAAGAGAATTTGTTAAATAAATTCTGGTGGACATATAAGTAGGATTTTAACCAATGCTTTTTAATATATCTATATTTACTCATATGTAAAGATGGCTATATTCTGTTTTTGGTGAAAAAAAACAGATGCATATCAAATTTGTAATGACCACAGTTGTATCAACATACATATTTATGTAACTATTCTAAAGATAGCTGGAAAGGCCCTAGTAAAAATGTTAAAGTTGTCACCTTTGAGTCTGTGATTTTTTTTTAACATTCTTTATGTTTCAGATTGGACTTTTATCACTAGCATATATTGTTTTCAGAAAACTCATTAAAACACATAGATGGCCAGGTTTAGCAGCACACACTTGTAATCCTGGCCACTGGGGAGGTTGATATAGGAGGATCACAAGTTCAAAGCCAGCCTCAACAACTTATCAAGGCCCTAAGCAACTTAGCAAGACCCTATCTCAAAATAAAAAATAATGAGGGCTGGGGATGTGACTCAGTGGCTGAGTGCCCCTGGGTTTAACATAGATGACGATGATGGATAGATCCTATTAAGCTGTAATTTTTACCTATATTAGCAGGAATCAGATGGGTGGGTAGAACCATAGCAAACATGATTCTGGGAATTGCAAAGGAGACAGAGACGAACATAAAAGGAAGTTCAACATGTAATGTGCCAGTGTCTGTTGGGGTGGGAGAAAGGAAAAGAGCTTAGACACATAGATTATTATTATTTTGTGTGTGTGTGTGTGGTGCTGGGGATTGAACCCAAGGCCTTTTGTGATTGTGAGGCAAGCACTCTATCAACTGAGCTATATATATATCCCTAGCCCAAATCATAGAATCTTGAAACCAGAAAGGATCTCAAGGATTTATGATAGTTATTACACCAAGAAAAATGTACCCTCAAGGTAGCATTGTAGATGCAGCCTCTGGAAGGAGATTGATCTCTGTCAAAACTACTAAACACTACTGCAGTAGCCCCCAAACTGCTGTAGACAATTTGTGATGAATAGGCAAGACTGGTTTCCAGTAAAACCTTACTTGTGGACACTGAAATTTGAATTTCATTATAATTTTCATATGACACCAAGTTTTCTTCTTATGATTTATGCTTTTGACCATTTTGATAACATAAAACAATTGTTAGTCTATGGGCCATATAAATTCAGGAGATGGGTTGTGTCTGACCTGCAGACTAATTTCCCCACCTCTGCTGTACTGTCTGATCCTTTATAGAAAGTTTACTGAGTCCTGTCTGAAAGCATTGATCTGACATAGATGCTCATTGATACTGCAAAAAATAGTGTTTGCCTTTTCCCTTTCTTTGTAAAACAACAAAAAAAAAGAATTTCCCTTTCAGGACAAGATCTTCTTCTTAAAAAAAAAAAAAGTTTGGAACCATAGGCTTTCTTTTTAAAATGGATAAGATAGTAGTTCATCTTGCAATGGTCCCAATATAAGTCCCTTTATTTTTAGGGGAACAACAAGAAAATAATGTTTTATGAGCTATTTTCAACATTTTTTTTAAAAGTACACATATAAAAACACCTAACTTTTGACTGGGATGATGATATTTAATTCTAGAAGTTTTATTTAATAGAAACAGAATTAAAAGGGATGCTTTCAATAGTAAAGAAAATTTGGGAATCATTGTCCTGGTGGAATACTGTTTAGGGTTATACAATAAATTAGTGGCAGACTGAGGTAAATCCACTTCTCAGTGCTAGATCATAGCTCCACTTACTCTATCTTCATCCATGAAGAATGGACAGTTGTATAACATGCTGGAAGGATGAGGGGTATGTTGAATATAAGAAATAAATAGACTTTTCCACTCTGCTTGTAACTAATGACTATTCTCAGCCAATCCAGCAGCTCTAAGAGGAGGTCATCATGTGGCTCTATGTCCCCTCCCCATGTAGCTGCAGATCCTGTCTGCACGGATGTAAGTAGCCAAGATGTTACCCTAGCCACTGGATAGACAAAGTGGCCATACAGAAATTGTAACTGAGAAAACATTTTACTTCCTAAGCGGTTTTGCTCATCAACGCATCAGGAGCCTCTGACTCTTCCCATGGCCCCCACTGAAAGAACACATACTCCCATACTTACTAAGTTCTATTAACAACGTATGTGGTATAATTGATTTCCTTCTTTGGACTCCAAGTGCAAGTTAAATTTTTCTTATAATATAATATACAAGAAATGTTTTCAGGCTTTGCTGGCAGAGCTAAAAAGAATTTACATAGACACAATTTTAGTACACAATAAATATTGTCATCATTAAAAATTTCATTGAAAACGGGCTTACCAAAAGCTGGGTTTGTTGGTTTAGTTGCTAGATAATAAGTTCTCCTAATCAGATTCATGAAGGACTCTAATTCTAGCTCTTCTAATTTTTTTATTATTCCCTTTGAAGAGTTAGAATTCTACTTTTTAATAATTATATTTTATATTCTTAAGAAACAACATTTGAGAAATAAAAATTATTTTTTAAAAAACAGGCAAATATTAAGCATTAGTTAAATACTAAGTAAAGCATTAAATTATAGAACCATTCTGGATAATTGGGAAACAGATCATGTGAGCAAGCTCAAAATGCTGAACTATGCCACACTTCAACTGTAAGTTATTGATGCAAAAGATTCAATAATTGGAGATGGAGTAGTGGCTCAGTGGTAGAGCATTGCCTGGCATGTGTGAGGCACTGGCTTCAATTCTCAGCATTGCATATAAATAAATAAAATAAAGGTCCATTGACAACTAAAAAATATTTTTTTAAAAGATCCAATTATTTTCTTTTCCCAGAATATAGTATAATAGAAAAATATCTTCAGCTGCATTTTCATATCTTGTTCCAGATAGTTCCCCACCCAGGAAAATAACTAGATACAGGGATAAGAACCAGGATCTAGACACTTATGGAATCCATAGGTAGAATTCAGGGGTCCAGGAACTTTAATGGGAAAACATCTACATCTTTATTTTTCACTAATCTATTGTTGAAACTTAGAATTTCCTTCTATCATGAATGTAGTCAACAAACTACAATAATAATATATAATCATTATTATGTGTTTTGTTTAGTTTAGGCTCTTAAAATTTTTTAAAAGGCTCTAGATATGTGTATTTACATATATATTTATATATTTAATTTAAAAAATGAGCATTGTCTGCATGAGTAAAGGAGCCCCTAAAAATAACAAATAGGAATAAGAAGAGCCATATGCCTTCATATTATGTCAATATTTCTGGCTCTTTCCAGAGAAGTTGCTTCCTCTAAGTCCTTCACTTTGCTACTTGCATACCGAAAACCACAAGAAAGCTTTTGATCTCCAAGTCCAAATGCTTATCAAGACCAAAATTAATGGAACCTGAACCAAATAATACAGTTTATTACATGGAGACTAGAAGCTGCACCATTAACACATTCCACAAAGGGCCCACATAGTTTAAAACTTTCCCCGTGGAGTCCTTGGGTGGGTAAGAATATTCACAGACTCAACACTTCATAGCTGCCGTGGGGAATGTGCAAAGTCTAGAATAAGGGGAACTAAGGGCCAGTCAACAATGTCTTGAGAGTCTGGCACACTCACCAAGTCACTCCTATCTCCATGGCTCAGAGAGAATGTCAGTATGTGAATGTATGTGCATGTGTGTGTGTGCTATGTGTGATTTCACTCAGATATGAAATCCAAAAACGATGATCTCATAAAAGTAGAGCACATAATGGTGGTTACCAGGTGCTTGGGTGGTTAGGAGAAATGGGAGATGAGAAAATATCGGTCAAAGAATATAGAATTATAGATAGAAGTTATATTTTTTAATGTCCAGAGTAGGCACATAAATAGGGATAGAAAAGAGACAAGCAGTTTTCTTGGGCTGAAAACTATAGTAATAGCTGCACAATTCTGTAAGCATAACAATTACCAGTGTCTTATAAACTTTCTTTTTTTGTTTGTTTTAAAAAATTTTTTTAGTTATATATGGACACAATGCCTTTATTTATTTGTTTGTTTGTTTGTTTGTTTATTTATTTATATGTAGTGCTGAGGATCAAATCCAATGCCTCATGATGCTAGGCAATAGCTCTACCACTAAGCTATAGCCCTAGCCTGGATTGAATATTTTCAACCGATAGATTATATCATATATGAATTTGATCTCAATTGTTTCTAAAGAATCTAATTCATATAGTATATAAAAGAAGCAGCTTTGGTTAACATATATTCAAAGTCATAAGCCATAAAATATGTCACATATCTGGTCTTCAGGACTAAAAATGTCACAGGTATTAGGAGAATAGAAAAAAAGTAACAAAAAAATGGAATTCCATTCAACCTGGGTTGTTTATATGGGGCTACAATTATTTTGCCCTTACTGCTTGCCATGTAGCAAGAGAGACCAATAGTCTAAAGAAGGACATTTGATACTGGTATTAGAAATTTGTGCTAAATAAAATGAATACTCATCAATATGTTCAATGTTCATCAATATGTCCTTCTCTTTGACATATAGGAAGATTTTATTTCCTTGGTGCTTTGAACTC
This sequence comes from Urocitellus parryii, assembly GCF_045843805.1. Taxonomy (NCBI): domain Eukaryota; kingdom Metazoa; phylum Chordata; class Mammalia; order Rodentia; family Sciuridae; genus Urocitellus; species Urocitellus parryii. Next base: position 43,492,815 of record NC_135531.1, on the reverse strand, counting down.
AGGCGTGGGCATGCAACTCGTCTTGACCATTGACATATGAGAAGAAGGACTTAAACTCTGGTAAATAATGCCTTCCTTACCCTCCCACAGCCCAACATGTATTGATTCTTAATTTTTCAGCATAAAATGGAATGAAACTAACATATCTTAGATCTGCACAATATTCTATGGATATTAGGCCCGTAGTGTTGGGTTGGTACATCGTAGAAATATGCTGTTGCTTCATTTCCCTTTATATCCTTGGAATTTATGGCAAAAAAATGTAAAAATTGTCTATTTTTGTATTTACGTGTGTGTCTGTGTGTGTGTGTGTGTGTTATATAAATCAACACAAAAACTAAGGAGACAAGCTCTTATCATCATACTCTCACAGTGATCTTAACTTTTTGGAGGTCATATAAGCCATCTTGCCAAACTTGCATATATAGGGGTATATTTAAACTTTCAAGTACAGATGTGCTTATGTACACACACACACACACACAACATACACAAATTCAGGGCATTCACAAATTCCCTATTGTCTAGAAGTGGGTGTCTTTTGGCACTGAAGTTAAAAATTCTTTTCCAAAAAAGGCAATAGGATAACCACCAGATCCATAAAAGGGTCAGGCTGACCTACCTGTCAGGCTGAATTTGTAGAGTAAAGGAAGTATCCATAGTGTCAAGATCCACATTTTTCCTGAATTAGCTCACGAAGGCTGGAGAGAGAGAGAGAGCTGAAAATGTCACCAGAGAGATTATTTCCTAATTCTTTCCAACAACCCCTTTCAAGTGACAAACAGATACTTGGGTAGGAAGGGTTTTATTTTTATTCAATTTTATTCTGTTTTGTTGGCTGTGATAACATAAATCTCTTCATAATCACTCCATCAACCCCAGATGTTATCACACAAATGTGTGATAACAATATATTTTCCTTTAGTCCATACTGCACTCTACTATGTAATATGAAAACTACAACCACCACCAAGAATCTGCTTCATGAAAAAAAAAATACTGTTTCTGTTCCACTCTGAAGTCATCCTCGGGCCTTTGCCTCAGTTCCCAAGTATTCCAGCCAAATGGAACAACTCACAGTTTCCCAAAAGCACCATACTAGTCACATATCCATGCTTTGTACATTCATCCAATGCCCCTTTCCCTTTGTGATATTATTATTATTATTATTATTGTCTTCATCAAAACTGCCTCCCAAGACAGGTCATAGAAACTAGAATTTCTCTTTTCCAAGTTGGGTCATAGAAACTCAAACCTTCTTCTGCTTTTGTCTTGGAGCTGGACATAATGAAATTCTCTGACCTATTCAATAGACCATACGACTCCCCTCATCCACAGGGATCCTTCCCCATACTCTTTAGGAAAAAACACTATACATACAGGTTTTGTTGGTTTTTTTCCAGTCTATTAGAAATCATGCCTATGCAATTAAGTCTCCATAAAAATCAAAAGGACAGGGGTCCAGGAGCTTCCAGATAGCTAAACAGGTGGACATTCCTAAAGAGTGGTGGAAGTTCTGCACCCCTCCCCCAATATCTGTATTCTTTGTAATATTATTTATAATATGGTATATATAATATAACCTTGTATATATACATAATATTGTATGTAATATATGTATTATTCTTTATAATAAACCAATAAACCTGTTTCCCTGGGTTCTGTGAGCCATTTAAACAAATTAATTGAATCCAAGTAGGAAGTTGTAAACTCCAACTTCTAGCCAGTCAATCAGAAGCACAGAAAAAACAAACTAGGTTTTATCGTGGCATCTAAAATTGGGGAGAGGGATTTTTGGAGACTGAGCCTCCAATATGTGGGATCTACTGCTACCTCCAGCAGAATATAATTGGATTACAGGATACCCAGCCATATCTGCTGCTGCAGAACTAATTGTTTGTTTGCTGGTGGGAGAAATCCCTACCCACCTGATGTCAGAAGAATTATGTGATGATTATGGTATGAGATTAGAAGAAAATCAAGACATTTTGTTTTTCCTGACACACACCCTTATTCCTGGGCAAATTAAACATCTTCCAAACTCATCTCAAAGCTAGCCTTCTCTAAAATGCTGTCCCTGAATTCTCACACAGAGCTGAGCAGTCAATCCCTCCTTTGAGTCACCCCTTCCAACATGTCGTCTGTGCTATGGCCCCTGTCACAGAAAATACTGTGTAATAGTTTACTTGCTAACTTCCCCATACACAGCCAGTTTTGTGAAAGTGAAACCTCTCTGATGCCTCTTTGAGGCCTTGTTATTCAAGGTAATGTCTGTTACATGTTAGACATTCAATATTGCTTGTATATCCTAGGGGCTTATTAGGACAAAAAGATTCCTGGCTCCTTGTCTTATCCTAGATGAGATGGTGACAGAGTCTAAAAACAAAAGACATGCAAAAACAGTAACTCATTGTTTCAGAAGAAATGAATGATGCTACATTTCATTTGACACATCCATAAGGAAAAAGGGTTTTCAATAAAATAAATCATTTCAGAAAAGGTCACATGCAGTTTTTACAAAGATAAAATTTTCCCATATATAAACCAACTGAAATATATAAGTAATCCAACATGCCTGAAGTGATAAAGCAGAATGAGAATGTAGATTTATAAACATAAAGATATCATCAATAAAGACTGGTCACAGGCTTCCAGGTAAGAGGTGGAATAAAAGTGTCTTTTATGTGATTTACAAGAGTCAGGGCAACAAAAGAGAAATCATATTTTCAGAAGAAAAAGAGAGGAAGGGCCCTGAGAATGAAGAAAGAGGTAATGGGAAAACTAAAAAGCAGAGAAAAACAAAAAGGCAACTCAGAGAAAAGCATAAAGCAGTCCATGACCCTAACCCTGGCCCCAGGTAGGGAGGGAAACCTGATGATGCTGCAAGTACGAGTTATTGTTACCATGGTTTGTTTTCTCCTGAGTTGTACTGGGGACCAAGCCATCAAGTAAAGGATGCTAAGATGATCCTCACATAAAAGTGGAAGACAGAACCCTCTCAAAAGATGCACAAATCTCAATACAGAAACACAAGAAACACACACACACAAAAATGAAAAAACAAGGCAATATAACTCTTCCAAAGGTTCATAACTCTTCAATAACTGAACCCAAAGACATCAAAGTAGATAAAATGCCAAAGAATTCAAAAGATTGATTTTTAAAATGATCAATGACATCAAAGAAGATACAAATAAACCACTGATGAATTAAGGAAGAGAATACAAGATTTGAGAAAACAATTCAATAGAGATGACAATTCTGGAAATAAACTAGTCATAAATCTTAGGGAAACAAAAAACTCAACTGCAAACCTCACCAATTATTTTGATTTGGTTATGAGGAGTCCCCCAGAAGCTCGTGTGTGAAAAATGCAGAAATATTCAGAGGTGAATTGATTAGATTATGAGAGCTGTGACCTAATATATGGATTAATTAATTAGATGGATTAATGATTTGAATGAATCAATGGGTGATAATTATAAGCAAGTAGGGCATGAATGATGGAACTAAATCACAGGAGGTTTCCCTTGGGAATTTATTATCCCTGACTCCTTGCACTCAAGATCTCTGATTGCTGGCTGTCATGAATTGAGTAGTTTTTCTCTGTCACGCCCTTCTGCATGATGTTTTGCCTCACCTTAGGCCCAGAACTATGCAGTTGGCCAACCATGAAGTGAACCTCTTAAATTGTGAGCCAAAATAAACTTTTCCTCCTTGTCAGGTCTTTTGGTCACAATGATAAAAAACTGATTAACATAAAAATACCAAGATTTGAAGACAAAGATTACAAATTATCACATTCAGAGAGTATTAAAAGGAAAAAAGAAATCACAAACAGGACATACAATACCTATGGGATAAAATTTAAAGACCAAACCTAAATAATTGGTTTAGACAAAAGAGCCAAGGTACAGACTAGAGGCATAGAAAAATCTGTTCCATAAAATAACAGGAGAAAATCTCCTTAATCTTAGGAGATGCTTACATCAAAGTAAAGGATTAATTTAGATAATGACCAGAAAAACAACATCTCTATGTCATATTGCAGTTAAATTGCCAAAAGTACACAACAAAGAAAGAATATTGAAAGCTGAAAGAGAGAGGTGCCAAGTCATTTATTAAGGCATATCCATTATATTAACATCATATTTCTCACCAGAAACTCTAAAAGCCAGGAGGGTGTAAAGTATTATAATTCAAATCCTACAAACAAAACAAACTGCTAATCTTCCAGCAATCTTTCAGAATTGAAAGTGAAATAAAACCTTCCAAGATAAGCATAACTAAAGGAATTAATGATCACTAAATCGGAATTACAGAAGATACTTAAGGGATCCTATACATAAAGGATAAGGCAAGACAAACACAATCATAAAAGCATGGGAAAGAATAAATCTTACTAGAAAAGTTCACAATCAAATGAGAATTAAGAATCAAACAAGATTTGCATTGTTGGTGGGACCACAAATTAGTGTGAACACTTTGGAAGGCAATATGGAGATTCCTCAAAAAATTGGGAATGGAACCACCATATGGCCCAGCTATCCCACTCCTTGGTATATATCCAAAGGACTTCAAACCATCATACTACAATGACACAGTCACATCAATGTTTATAGCAGCACAATTCACAACAGCCAAGCTATGGAGCCAACTGAGGTGCCTTTGAACAGATGAATGGATGATGGAAATGTGGCATATGCACAATGGAGTATTACTTAGTCATAAGGAAGAATGACTTTATGGCATTTGCCCATAAATGGACGGAACTGGAGACTACCATGCTAAGTGAAATAAGCCAGTTCCAAAAAAATCAAAGGTCAAAGATTTTCTCTGACATGTGAAAGGTAATTCCAAATATTAGGAGAGGGATAAAAAAAAAGAATAAAAGAAAGATCAGTAGACAAAGAAATAAACAAAGGGGAATGGAGGAAAAGGAAGAGGGATGGATAAAGCAAGACAATGGAATGAATCTGACCTAACTTTCCTATGTACATATACTAATATACCACAGTGAATCTCACCATCATGTACATCCACAAGACACTAAGTTTTTGAAAAACTATGAGTAAATAGCAGAAAGAACTGTAAGTAGAGGGAAGAGAACAGGGGGTAAGAGAATGGGTAGAGAAGGGGAAGTACTGGGAACTCAATTAGAACAAATTATATTCCATTGTTTTATAATTACATCAAAATGAATTCTACTCTCATGCATACATAATTTAAAAAACAATAAAAAGAATCAAATATGGCAATATAATTCAACCATGATTAATTCAGTAAACCATAAAAATGAGAAGAATAGGAGAGAAAGAAATGAACTTAGATCATTAAAAACAACCAGAAGAAAAACAACAAACTGACAGGACAAGTCAATAACCCTAAATGAAAATAGCCTGAATTCTCTAATTAATAAACACAGACTAACTGATTGGATTTTTAAAAGGACCAACTGTTGGCTGTCTGCAAGAAACTCTCCTTGTGAGCAATGATATACAGAATAAACTACCACAGACTGAAAATGAAAAAAATATAGAACAATATTCTAATCAAATAGTATCCCAAATCAAGCAGGAATAGCTACACTCATATCTAACAAAATAGAAGTTAAGCCAAAATCAGTCAGAAGAGACAAAAAATGGAATATCCATCAAGATATAAAAATTATAAATATGTATCCACTGAATGTTGGAGCACCAAATTTTAGAGAACAAACATTGTAGGGCATAAAGGGAGATATGATGTAGGCCCAAATACAATGATAGTGACTTCAATACCCCACTCTCACCAATGGTTATACCTTCCAGACAAAAAGTCAAGAAAGAAACATCAGAGATTATACTATAGACCAAATGGGCTTGACACATATAGATTATTTTATTAAGTACAACTAGACAATTATTTTATTAAGTACAAATAGACATTATTTCCAATAGACGTTTTAGTTACCTTTTTCACTTCTGTGACAAAAAGACCTAACAAGAACAATTAGAGGAGGAAAAAATTATTTTGGCTCATGGTTTCAAAGGTCTCAGTCCATATAAGGCCAATTCCATAACCCTGAGCCCAAGGTGAAGCAGAACATCATGATGGAAGGGCATGGAAGAGGAAAGCAGCTCAGGACATGGAAACAGGAAACAGAGCTCCACTCACCAAGGACAAAATATAAACCTCAAATGCACACCCCACTCACCCATCTCCTTAGCCACACCCTACTTGCCTACAGTTACCATCTAGTTAATCCATATCTATGGATTAATTCACTGAATAGATTATATTTCCTAATCATTTCATCTCTGAAAATTCTTGCATTGTCTAATACATCACTTTTGTGGGACACTTCATATCTAAACTATAACATCAGCACATGGAACTTTCTCTAAAATAGATCATATTTTACACCATAAAGGAACTCTTTAACAATTATAAAATTTTTAAATACTTTTTCCTTCTTATCACACCATAAGAGAAAAAAAACATAAGTAAACAGCAAGACAAATGACAGAAAATATAGAAACACATGAATATTAAACAATACACTTTTTAACAAGAAGTAGATCATTAAAGAAATCAGGAGGGATATTTAAACATTTCTAGAATCAAATGAAAATGAAAATGAAACCTGCCAGAACATATAGGACACAGCAAAAGCAGTTATGAGACATTTATAGTTGTAAATACCTACAGTAGAAAAACAGAGGTCTCAGATAAATAAGCTAATGATTCATTTCAATTCCTAGGTTAACAAGAACAAAACCAAATCCAATATCAGTAGATGGAAGAGAATAAAAAATATCGGAAATATTTTTAGTCTCTAAAATATAAATAAATAGAGACTAAAAATACAACCACCAAAAAAGAATCGATGAAATAGAGTTGGTTCTTAGAAAAGATAAACAAAATTGACAAATCCTTAGCCAAAGTCAACAAAAGGAAGAATACCCATATAAAACAAAAGTAGACACAAGAAGAGGGATGTTATAATAAATACCACTGAAATCCAGAGGATCACTGGAAAATATTTTCATAAATTATATGCAAATAAATAGGAAAATCTAGGTGAAATGGGCAAATTTCTAAACACATATGACATACCAAGATTGAACCAGAGCATATTAAAAAATGAAATAGATCAATAACAAGCATTGAGACTGAAGCAATAATAAAGTCTCCCAATAAAGAATAGCCCAGGACTGGGTAGATTCACTACTGAATATTATCAAACTTTTAAAGAAGAACTAATATCCATGCTCCTCAAACTATTCCATAAAATCAAAAGGGAAGAAATTCTTTCAAACTCATTCTATAAAGCCAGTATTACCCTGCTGCCAAAACCTGATACAGACATAACAACAACAAAAAAAAGAGAACTATAGACCTGCATAAACATAGATACAAAAATTCTCAATAAAATACTTGCAAATTGAAGTCATCATCACACTGAAAAGATCATACATCATAACTGGGTTGGTTTCATTCTAGGAATATAAGTTTTATTCAACATAAGCAAATTAATAAATGTAATTTACCACCCAAATATAATCAAAGATTAAAAAAAAAACAGGACCATCTCAATAGATGCAGGAAAAAAGGCTTTGATAAAAGTTAACATCCCTTCATCATAAAAACTCTGAATAAACTAGGTAAAGAAAGAACAAGAACTTAGCTCAATATAATAAAGGCTACATATGACAAACCCCATGGCCAACATCATACTGAATGGAGAAAAAAATGAAAACATTTCCTCTAAAATCAGGAATGAGATCAGGGTGCCCATGCTCACCACTCTTATTCAATATATCACCGGAAACTTTAGCCAGAGTAATCAGACAAAAGATATAAATAAAGGGGATATAAATAAGAAAGGAAGAAGTCAAATTATCCCTATTTGCAGATCATATGATTCTATACCTAGAAAACTCTACAGTTCGCCCAAAGTCTTTTAGAACTGAGAAACAAATTCACCAAAGTAGCAAGATACAAAAGGAACATACATCAACAATGAACTCACTAAGAAAGAAATCAGGAAAGCAATCCTTAACAAAAACTGATACTGAACAAAAAGAACAGTGCTGGAGGCACTGTTTTTATATGATTTTAACATATGCTATAGAGCAACTGTAACAAAAACACATGAAATTGGCTCAAAAATAGACATGGAGACCAATGGAATAAAACAGAGGGCCTAGGAACAAAACCATGTATCTGTGGCTATCTGATTCTTGACAAAAACACACACTGGAGAAAAGACAGCCTCTTCAACAAACCATGCTAGGAAAACTGGAGATCTGCCTGTAGAATACTGAAATTAAATCCCTTTAACTTTGTACAAAAATCAACTCAAGATGGATCAAAGACTTTAATATAAGACCTGATACTGAAACTATTTTTAGAAAACACAGAGTCCCTCTAAAATCTGGAACAAGACAGGGATGCCCTCTATCATCACTTCTATTCAATATAGTTCTCAAAATACTGGCCAGAGCAATTAGACAGACGAAAGAAATTAAAGGCATAAAAATAGGAAAAGAAGAACTTAAATTATCACTATTTGCAGATGACATGATTCTATACCTAGCAGACCCAAAAGGGTCTACAAAGAAGCTATTAGAGCTAATAAATGAATTCAGCAAAGTGGCAGGATATAAAATCAACACGCATAAATCAAAGGCATTTCTGTATATCAGCGACAAAACTTCTGAAATGGAAATGAGGAAAAACACTCCATTCACAATATCCTCCAAAAAAATAAAATACTTGGGAATCAACCTAACAAAAGAGGTGAAAGATTTATACAATGAAAACTACAGAACCCTAAAGAGAGAAGTAGAAGAAGATCTTAGAAGATGGAAAAATATACCCTGTTCATGGATAGGCAGAACTAACATTATCAAAATGGCGATATTACCAAAAGTTCTCTATAGGTTTAATGCAATGCCAATCAAAATCCCAACGGCATTTCTTGTAGGAAATAGATAAAGCAATCATGAAATTCATATGGAAAAATAAAAGACCCAGAATAGCAAAAGCAATTCTAAGCAGGAAGTGTGAATCAGGCGGTATAGCGATACCAGATTTCAAACTATATTACAGAGCAATAGTGACAAAAACAGCATGGTACTGGTACCAAAACAGGCGGGTGGACCAATGGTATAGAATAGAGGACACAGAGACTAATCCACAAAGTTACAACTATCTTATATTTGATAAAGGGGCTAAAAGCATGCAATGGAGGAAGGATAGCATCTTCAACAAATGGTGTTGAGAAAACTGGAAATCCATATGCAACAAAATGAAACTGAATCCCTTTCTCTCGCCATGCACAAAAGTTAACTCAAAATGGATCAAGGAGCTTGATATCAAATCAGAGACTCTGCGTCTGATAGAAGAAAAAGTTGGCTCCAATCTACATATTGTGGGGTCAGGCTCCAAATTCCTTAATAGGACACCCATAGCACAAGAGTTAACAACAAGAATCAACAAATGGGACTTACTTAAACTAAAAAGTTTTTTCTCAGCAAGAGAAACAATAAGAGAGATAAACAGGGAGCCTACATCCTGGGAACAAATTTTTACTCCTCACACTTCAGATAGAGCCCTAATATCCAGAGTATACAAAGAACTCAAAAAATTAGACAATAAGATAACAAATAACCCAATCAACAAATGGGCCAAGGACCTGAACAAACACTTCTCAGAGGAGGATATACAATCAATCAACAAGTACATGAAAAAATGCTCACCATCTCTAGCAGTCAGGGAAATGCAAATCAAAACCACCCTAAGATACCATCTCATTCCAGTAAGATTGGCAGCCACTATGAAGTCAAACAACAACAAGTGCTGGCGAGGATGTGGAGAAAAGGGTACTCTTGTTCATTGCTGGTGGGACTGCAAATTGGTGCAGCCAATTTGTAAAGCAGTTTGGAGATTCCTGGGAAAGCTGGGAATGGAACCACCATTTGACCCTGCTATTGCCCTTCTCGGACTATTCCCTGAAGACCTTAAAAGAGCATGCTACAGGGATGCTGCCACATCGATGTTCATAGCAGCACAATTCACAATAGCTAGACTGTGGAACCAACCCAGATGCCCTTCAATAGATGAATGGATAAAAAAAAAATGTGGCATCTATACACAATGGAGTACTATGCAGCAATAAAAAATGACAAAATCATAGAATTTACAGGGAAATGGATGGCACTAGAGCAGATTATGCTTAGTGAAGCTAGTCAATCCCTAAAAAACAAATACCAAATGTCTTCTTTGATATAATGAGAGCAACTATGAACAGAGAGGGAGGAAAAGCAGGAAGAAAAGATTAACATTAAACAGAGACATGAGATGGGAGGGAAAGGGAGAGAAAAGGGAAATTGCATGGAAATGAAGGGAGACCCTCATTACTATACAAAATTACATATAAGAGGTTGTGAGGGGAATGGGAAAATAAACAAGGAGAGAAATGAATTACAGTAGATGGGGTAGAGAGAGAAGATGGGAGGGGAGGGGAGGGGGGATAGTAGCGGATAGGAAAGGTAGCAGAATACAACAATTACTAATTGGGCATTATGTAAAATTGTGGATGTGTAACCGACGTGATTCTGCAATCTGCATTTGGGGTAAAATTGGGAGTTCATAACCCACTTCAATCTAATGTATGAAATATGATATGTCAAGAGCTTTGTAATGTTGTGAACAACCAATAAAAATTAAAAAAAGAAAAAAAAAGAAAACACAGAGGAAATACTTCAAGATATTGATATAGGTAACAATGAACTGAATAGGACTCCAATAGCTCAGAAAATAATAGTAAGAATTGACAATGGGGTTATATTAAATGAAAAGGCATCTTTACAGCAAAGGAAATAATCAAGAGTGAAGAGATGGGCTGGGGCTGGAACTCAGTGGTAGAATGCCTGACTCACATGTGGAGAGCACTGGGTTTGATCCTTAGCACCACAAAAAATAAAATCTTTATTTTATAAAATCTCGTGTCCATCTACAACTAAAAAAAATTAATCAAAAAAAAGTGAAGAGATATCCTACATAATGGGAGAAAAATCTTTGCCAGCTATTTATATATTCTGGATTCATATCCAGAATATATAAAAAGGATTCATATCCAGAATATATAAAAAACTAAAAAACTAACACCAAGTAATCCAAGCTGGAAGTTGTGACACATGCCTGTAGTCCCAGCAAGTCAGGAGGCTGAGGCAGGAGGATTGCAAGTTCAAAGCCAACCTTCGCAATTTAGTGAGGCCCTCAGCAATTTATCAAGACCCTGTCTCAAAATAAAAAATTAAAAAGGCTGAATAAAATAAAAATACTGAATGGGGAAAAAATGAAAGCATTTCCTCTAAAATCAGCATTTCCTCTAAACTCAGTGGGTGAGTGCCCCTGGATTCAAGTCCCAGTATCAAAAGAAAGAAAGAAAAGAAACTCATTCTTTTGTATAATTAATTTGCATTATTAATTATAATAAAATTGTTTAAATTTTTTTAAAAAAACTTGTTACATCACAGCAACAGTTAGTGCCTATGCTATTCTGTAGAAGGTTTTTTTTCCCTCTCTCTCATGAAATAGCCACTTTGATTTAAATGAGTATAAAACATAAAGGGAAAATGTTTTATTTGTCAATGAAGAATAAATGTGTCTTTAAAAATTAATCATAATACTAATAGCATTCTTTTGTGTCTAATCATTCAGAACATTGTCTCACTTTTATCCATCTCTTGGGCAAAAGACACACCTTTAATCTTAGCTTCCATTAGTTACATGTCCTAAAAGCACTTTGGAAAGTGAGTGAAGGAGGTCCAACTGTGGATACTATAAAAACAGAAATGTTGACAGTCCAATAATTTAATAAATGAGTGATTGTGTCTGCTAAAGTTAAAACTGTTACTTTGCCAAGTATTTTTGCATTTTTAAATCTTATGACTACTAAGTGTTAAATAAAATATTAATATATTAAAATGTTTTTAAGTTAATGGTAAGTATTGCTTGGTTACTTTATCAGGAGAATACATACCAATTATTTGTGAAATTTTAAAAAGAAACTGAAAATTAAAAGTCAACAGTATTAAATCATACCCAGAGACAAAGCTGGGGAAGTTATAGCAGTTAAGAGACTGGCATTCTAAAAACTGAGACCCTCTATGTTCCAACCCTGGCGCTCTCATGAATTGGCTGGCAACGACCTCATGCATTCCTGGATTCATTCACCACTGTCCCAGCCACAGGTTAGGGACTGGGAATAAAAGAAGAGCCCATCATGACTTGAAGGAAGTCACATTCTAGCTCAGTGATTTTTTTTAAAAAAATCTTGTTTTGTAGTTGTAGATGGACAGAATGCCTTTATTTTATTTGTTTTGTGGTGCTAAGGATTGAATCCAGTGCAACCACATGTGCTAGGCAAGCCCTCTGCTGTGAGCCACGCCCCAGTCCGTTAGCTCAGTGATTTTTAATAAGGGGAAGAAGATAAAGGACAGAGAGGAGAACAGTTGCATTTTTTTTCAAACTACAAATGCTACAGTGAGTTAGATACTGATGATTCTTGTGTTATAATTCCTCCAGTGGCTTTGAGTATTAAAGGGTTGAAGGCCATGGATCTACTTGGAGAGATAGAGCATTGGCATTTATTTCAAATACCACATCACAAATGCTGTAATTATAGTATCCCACAGAGAGCACAGAGCACCTATGGACAGAAATGAGCTAGTGACTGTGGAAAGCCAATGAGCATTGTCATTCTGACAAAATCCTTATTCTAATGCTTATCTGTCCTCCAGAAACTTTTCCACTTTCCCCTTCTCCAAAGGACCACCACAGAAATGACTGCTTATTCACAAGAAGTAAAATCAAGAATCAATAAATGGGATGGTATCAAACTAAAAAGCTTCTTCACGGCAAAGGAAATAATCAAGAACATGAAGAGAGAGCCTAAAGAATGGGAGAAAATCTTTGCCAGCTGCACCTCAGATAGAGCATTAATCTGCAAGATATAGAAAGAACTTAAAAAAACGTAACACCAAAAAAAACCTAATAGCCCAATCAATAAATGGGCAAAGGAAATGAATAAGTACTTCACAGAAGAAGAAAAACAAATGGTGAACAAATATGTAAAAAAGTGTTAAACATCTCTAGCAATTAGAGGAATGCAAATTAAAACCAAACTGAGATTCTATCTCACTCCAGTCAGAATAGCAATTATAAATAATACAAGAAACATTAAATGTTGGCAAAGATGTGGGGGAAAAGCTGGGGAAGTTGTAGCCCTTGAAGAGAGTAGCATTTTAAAAACTGAGACCCTCTATACATACATTGCTCATACGTTGCTGGTGGGACTGCAAATTGGTGCAGCCACTCTGTAAAGCAGTATGGAGATTCCTCAGAAAACATGAAATAAAATAATCATCTCACCCAGTTATCCCACTCCTCAGCATATATCCAAAGGACTTAAAATCATCACACTACAGTGAAACAGCCATATAAATATTTATAGTAACTCAAATCACAATAGTTAAGCTATAGAACCAACCTAGGTGCCCTTCAACAGATGAATAGATAAAGAAAATGTGGTATATACACACAATGGAATATTACTCAGTGATAAAGAAGAATGAAATTATGCCAGTAAATGGGTGGAACTGGAGACTATCATGCTAAGTGAAATAAGTCAGTCCCAAAGAACCAAAAGCCAAATGTTCTCTCTGATATGCAGATGCTAACACAAAATAAACAGGGGGATGAACAGAAGTTCAGTGGATTAGAGAAAGGGGAATGAAAGGAAGGGAGGGAGGATGAGAAAAGGAAAGATAGCAGAATAAATCAAACATTAACTTTCCTATGTTCATATATGAATACATGACCAGTGAAATTCCACATCATGTACAACCACAAGAATGGGATCCTAATTAGAATAAGTCACACTCTGTGTATGTATATTATGTCAAAATACACTCTAATGTCATGAATATCTAAAAAGAACAAATTTTTTTAAAAAAAGAAATGACTGTTTATTGGTAGTAAATGCAAACTAATGTGAAATAATTCCCAGAATTTTAGAATTAAGTTTAAATGAGTTCATCTAGTAAAATTTGTACACAAAAGTGATCCTAGTTGTCTTTGGTGGGTCACTGTACACTTGTAGAACTTGCATTTACTCAGAATTCCAGCCAAGGAAACAGATCAGACAGGTGGATCTGAAAAAATCTTAATTGCTTTTTAGTTGCAGGAACACACTCAACCAATTGAGTCCTAAATGGAAGGACACTTTAAGGGCAGAAAGGAGAGGCCAGCTTAGAATGTACAACATTAATGGCTAATATGCAAAAGTTGGTAGTTTTTAACCAGTATTATCTATAGGAGGAAATGATGAAATTTCCTCTCACTGAGAGCAATAGACTCTAGCAGTGCAGCCACAAGAGCTCACCACAGCCTTGATGAAAGACACCTCAAAACCAAGAAGCTTCCTCCCTGAATGCTCAGATTCTGTGAAGCCTTTTCAGATTACTGACTTAACAAAAGAGGAGCCCTGAACAAGAGATGTGCACCTTCCAGTCCATGGAAACTCTATCCCTCAAGTGTTTCAATATGTCAGTCTTCTGAAGGCAAATTGTCCTCTCCAAATCTGAAATACAGGAAATTCCCTAAGATTCTGCTGTGCTCTCCAGGAGAACCATCAACCATTTCCTGCATTCCTGGCTCATCAGTCTTACTTTTGAAATGGAAAAGTCTTGAATAACTGGCTTTTAAAGAGAGGCCACTTCCTAGAAATAGATAATCTCCTGCTGGAGAGACTTCATTTGAATAAAGCATTTAATGGAACCCTAGAATTTTCAAACAGTACTATGAACAAGCCATGCTAGACTAAAGGGCTCTTAAATACACAGTGAATCCCGCTTAAGCAAGGGATGATGTCCTATCTTTAGGGACAAAAACCTACAAGTAGCCATCATTAGGACTAGGATGACTAGAAATAAATCCAAGCAATTATTGCTGGCTACCAGCAGTGACTAGGGACAAGGCAGGATGGAGAAGCAAAGAGGGGTGCCATGGCCTCAGCCAATAGATGCTGCAAATTTTATCATGTTAAATTATCTCCATCTGCCTACATCCTATCTCATATGACCAAAGTTAAGAAATAGAATGTGGCAGTTGTACTGCCCTGCACTCCCCCATAACACACACCCTACACACACATATTATCCTCTGGCAAATCAGTTCTCATGCAAGGCTGTGTCCTAGAGGCTGAACTTGATCTTATTTTACTTGTACAAAAATGTACCACCATGTGGAGCAGGCTCTACTCCTTTATTCAGTGAGTTGCTCATACATTCATTCAACTAATATTTGTTGATAGCCACTCTGTGCCAAACACAGAACAGTAAAACTTGAAACCAAGCTCTAGTGGTTGGTGAGAAATTCTGAAGGACTGAGTGAGGATGAGTGGCCTTGCTGCTTGATTCCCCCTCCCAAGGCAAACAGTCTATAGATAGTTGACTCACTGACTGGAATACTGTCCCTAGAATTCTCTCCCTCCTCTTTGCCCATTCTTTAAAACTCCTACCCATATTCTGGGAAGCAAGCAGTAGGCTGCCCAACCTTCCTTGGTCCCTCAGAATTCCTCACAGACTAGAAGGATTTAGCTTAAAGTTTTGCTTCATTGATCAACTAGAATTTCTTATTCCCTTTTAAATGTTGATTTGGAGCCTGCAGATATTATTGTAGCAATAATAATCGCCTTAGATTTATAAGGTACTTTCCAAGAATTTTCTTCATCCCTTTTGAGGTAAATAGGAAAGATATTTGCATTTTTTATGTAAATGTTTAATATTTACATTTGTGTATTTTATAATGCATCTATTATTATATTTTAGGTTAAATTATATGGAATTGCTATTTTCAAAATTGCCCAAAACAGCCAAACAGTGACAATTTTTACCTAATAAAGTAATAGTATCCTTATTTTTTGGATGAGGACACTGAGTACATAGCTATCCTAAGATAAGAGTAAGAGCTATCAGATGACTGCCTTCATTTTAAAGTCTATAAATCCACCTGGGATTTGGGCTGCCTCTATACAAGAACATTCTGAGATGACCAGAAACAAAATTGGAAAGAAAAGAATCATAATGTAACATACAAGACTAACAAGTGCTAATAACATTACATGAATTTTATTCTCTCCTTAAAATCCCTGTAGAGTTGGTATCTCCACTTCACGGAGATGCCAACTGAGGCTCAGAGACAACATAGAAATAGTTTAAAAATAATAGTTTGTAAGTGGCATAAACAGGATTCAAAATCACGCTGTCGGATTCCAAAGCATAGGCTCTCCACTAAAACCACATCTTAGCTATTCATCATTTGTTCCCCCCTAGCTCTCCTGTTGTGAAACACCAGTACACACAGGATTTTTTTTTTCTGCCTCTCCTCAGCTAATTTTCTTTTTTTTTTTTTCTGAAAGATAAATCCATTATATTTAGATAGTTTCCCCAGTCTCTGATTCCTGACACCCATGACTCCCCACCAACACCCAGTGTGTTAAAATATTACCTGCTGAAAGAGTAGATTCCCTGTACCTGTCAACATAAACTGTAATGTGATGGGTTCTGACCCATAATTTGACTGAAGACAGCAGAAGAAGATTCTTACATGGTAAGAAAAGAGCTTGGGTTATCACTGTTCTAAATGAGATGACACTCACCTTCAGTACTAGGTGGTATTCCACAGGTGATGATTCAAAGGATCGAGCTCAAAGGCAACTCTTTTCTTTACAGCACAAATCAGAACCGAGAGGGTGATCTGGACTTTAATTTATATGCACAAAGATGTGCATTTCCTCTCTAGTTGTCTGGGGGCTTTTCCTTTGCTTTTAAGCCCAGCCCAACCCAGGGTGGCACTTATCCACTCATGCTGGGAAATGGATTGTATTATTGTAACTGAAATAAATAAATAAAGAATCATACTCATCTGTCAAGCCACTCAACTTTAAAGGAGAAGTGCCATCTGAAAGAACCATAAAAGAAGTGACTAAATTTTAAAGTTTCTATTCAGGAAGTTCTTATGAATGTGGTAATAAGTGAAATCCTAGAGTATCTTAGCTTGAAAGCAGAAATGTGCAATCATGCAGTTATCTTCAAACAAGGAAAAAACTGAGGGAAAGAAAATAATGATAGCTGATTCTGAAATAATGTTTATAAGTCTTATTCATGTGTAAAGGAAAATCCACTAAATTGGCAGGCAAGAGCCTCAGCTTAGCCACTATTAACGATATTATAATTAATAATATATAGAGCTCTTACTATAGGACAGGAATAGTACTAAAAAATTTTAAATTAATCATTTCATCTTCGCAATAATCCTCTGACATTGGAAGTACCTTTATTCTTATTGTACAGATGAAGAAACTGAAGTGAAAACAAGTAGTGGAGTTAAGTTGTAGAGCCAAGAATTGAACCAAGGCAGCCTGACTCTCAATTTCTGTAAACCAAAGGGTCAAATTAGGATTTCTGGGATCTCTCTGAGCACTACAATTTTTTACAACCTTTTATAAATAACTGATAAAACCATAAAGAAAATAAATAGACTAGTGAAGAGGTTATGACGCAATAGGAAAGAAACCCAACCTAAGATTAAAAACAAGGTATGATTTCTAGTCCTTTTTTAAAAAAACCATTATTCATCTTCCTTAATTCATGTTCCACTAAGTCAGAGAGGTTAACAGAAACAAGGAGGAAAGAGGTAGTCTATACATAGTAAATCATAAATATAAGATACTTAAGATCCTATTATAGTGTACTATGTAGGAAAGCTAAATATTAACATAAAAAACAAGCACTTCTTTAGTTTATTCAACTAAACAGATGCAAACATCTATTATCTATATATTATATGTATAATATAACAGATGCAAACATCTATTATATGTATAACACTTTACTAAAAGTACTGTGTGTCAGAGAATTCTAGTTAAGACCTGGCCAGTTAAGCATCTGACTTTATCTCCACTCTCTCAGGAAACTCCGGAAAAATCACAGTAAATGTACAGGAATAGTATAGAACCACAAAGCAAAACATATGGGAAAACAAACAATAGAAAATAACAAAGATACTAAAAAATTGGGGGGGGTGAGAAGTGAATCAGTAGTAAATGGATTGGCAAAGATGAGAAAACTGAAACCTAGAAATTCATAAAAGGGATGACAAGAAGTAAGCATAATTGTGCCATCACACACATCTCAGGAAATTTTTTTAAAGAGAGGGGAAATATGTGTCTTTATTTTATTTTTATGTGGTGCTGAGACCCAAACCCAGGCAAATGCTCTGCCTCTGAGCTAAGCCTCAGCCCCAGCAACTCAGGAATTTGAGATATCATGTCAGTATAACTGGCCTTCAGTATTCATGTAGTTCTGATTTTTTAATTCACCTACTTGCTAAAATTTATTTATAATTTCCAAATCAATACTCACCATGCTTTTTCATTAATTCATAGACATGCAGTATTGGAAAACTAAGTTACCCTATGCACACATTCCCAGCTGATTTGGGAGAAAGCAACACTCTGCCTTCTTGTTTGAGCTCTAAGACTATTCACAAGCATCTTCCCATGTCTGTTTTTTAAAATATCTTTAGTTGTAGATGGATACATACCTTTATTTTACTTATTTATTTTTATGTGTTGCTGAGAATCGAACCTCACATGTGCTAGGCAAACGCTCTACTACCACTGAGCTAAAACTCCAACCCCCTTCCCATGGTTTATTTAGTGCCATGAGTTTTGCATTTCTGTGCCTTTTGGTAGTGATTTCACTATTTCAAATGGCCCCTGAGCATTTGCTGAAGTGCTTTCTAGTGTCTTAAGAACAAGAAGGCTGTATGAGGGCTGGAATTGTGGCTCAGTGGTAGAATGTTGGCCTAGCATGTGTGAGGCACTGGGCTTGATCCTGAGCACCACATAAAAACAAATAAACAAATAAAATAAAGGTAATATGTCCATCTACAAATTTTTAAAAATTAAAAAAAAAAGTCTGTATGATGTGCCTCATGAAGAAAATAAGTGATAGATAAGCTTCATTTTGGCATGAGTAGAAGCACTTGGGCATGAGTTCCATGTTAATGAATCAACATTATATATTAAATAAGGTATCTTTAAACAGAAATACATATCTAACAGGTTATATATGGTTCTGTTAATGAAAACGTGACCAGAGGCTCAAGGGAAGCCAACCATGTATTTCTTCTGTGGAGAGTGGTTCGGTATTTGCTAATTCATTCGGAGTTTTCAACAATCATCAGGAACAGTAAGAACTGACTGTAATTGTGGGAAATGAAAAACAGGAAGTTTCTTGAAAATCTGAAAAAGACCTTCCCCTTCTTCTTCAGACACAAAGTCAAATTAACTAAATTTCTCCTATTCAACAATGTTTAGGAAAAAAATTGAAAGAAACAGAGGCAATGCTGAAAACAAACAGTTTTTTAATCATGAAACTATTACTTAACCCCTCAGGAAAAAATGATAAAAAATGTATCTATAAAATATGACCCAGAGTTACTAAATGCTAAAAAAATAAAATAAAATAAGATGCTAAGTCTGTTTGTCTGCATTGACTAAGGGCGGAACAGGCTGAAAATTCGTGGTCTGGGATTTTCTTAATCTAGAGATTGGGGGTGGGGCCTTCTCCTTCTAAAGCACATCCTGAGGATGTGCTCTAGGGGACCGGCAGACTCCAGATTCCATTGCTTTCTCAGGAGACCACAGACTTCAAAAGAGCAAACTTTGGTTGGCATTCAAACCTTTCAGACTTTTACGTTTTAATCTCTAGTTCCTTCTCAACAGTAGAGCCTTATTTTTTGCACGTGTTACTTGAAAAGCTAGATCTACCGTAAAAGTGCTATGCCTGTAGGTATTTTGAGGCTGTACAAGATTATTTACCAAAGATCACAAAATGACAAGCCAGCTACTTTGGGACTTCCAATCTCAGATTCAAAACTCAAAGACATATTATCTTCCCTCCCCAAATCTGCGTACAATGTTCTTTAGGTCCTTGCATTTTCTTTTTTCTTTTTCTTTTCTCTCCTCCTCCTCCCCTTCCTCTATCTCCTCCTCCTTTGCAAAATAAAACAATATCTAACATGGCTCTGGAACCCTGGGGAGGGGCATTGTTCAAGTGGCATTCTTATTTATTTCAATATGGAAAATTGCATTCAAAATTTAACAAGGCCAGATCAAGTATATGAAATTTTGGAAGAAACTGACAGAGCCCATATCACTTCACTCTTTCCCAACTCAAAATGTGCTCTTTCTGCAGTTCACAATGTAAATTGTATAACCTTTCTAATTAGATAATTTCAGCCATGATGTTGTGCATATAAGAATTATGTAATTTTCCTTTGAAGGGGGGTGCTCAGAAGGATAAAAAGGAAGTTTTCTCTCTGGTAGTGATTGAAAACAAACACCAAAACCTGACAATTTATACACACAGTCCCCTTTCTGACTCAACTTGTCCCTTTGAGAATTACTATTTCAAATACCAAAGTTACAGGATACTGAGTTAACTGTGGTCCTCAGCCTAAATATTTGATTTCTAATTCTGAAAAACTGGTTTTCATTTGTTTCAGGAACTTTTAAAGGAAAAGTTGTCTAAGATACATAGTTGAACAAGGACTCGGGCAACAGCATTTGACTGCTTTTACTCTCTATTTAAAAATTTTAAAACTATGGTTTGAATGACACTCTCAAGTGTACGGAATAAAGAATAAATACTATAAATTGTTAAAAAAAAGATGCTAAGAAAAAGGCATAATCAGAGAACAAGACCTTCTAGAAATTACTAATCTGAGAGCTGAAATTTAAAGCTTAGAAAATACAATTGAGGAAATTTCCCATAAAATGGAAGAAAAGACAAAGAGATGAGGATCAGTCAACATCTAACTACTAGAAGTTACATAAATAGAGGACAGTGAAATGGAGGGAAATAAATAATGTAATAACATTTCTAAGAATTGAAGAATGTATGTTCCAGGATTGAAAGGTCCTTGCTGTCCTCAGCATAATTAATGAAAATAAATTAACACTAAATTGCAAAACAGTGAAGATTCAGAATATTAAAAATAAAGAAAAGTCAGGTGTTGTGGTGAATGTCTGTAATCTCAGCACTTGGGAGGCTAAGGTTGTTAGGATCACTTGAATCCAGGAGTTTGAGAGCATCCTGTGCAACACAGAAAGACCTGTCTCTCAAAAAATAAATAAATAAATAAGGTGAGGGAGGATAGATGGGAAAAGGGGAAAGAGGAAACTGCAGAATGAAGTTGTCCAAACTTGGCTATGTGTATGCATGAATATATCACAGTGAATTCCACTCTGAGGTATAACTATAATGTATCAATTTTAAAATCATCAATAAATAGAGAAAGACAAGCAGAACAGAGGAAGAGGACTGGGAAGAGAGGAGGAAAGGGAAAGGGAAATACTCAGGGTTGCATTGAAGTAAATTTCATTATAGGTATTTATGAATATGTCAAAAATAGTCCTATCATTATGTATAACTATAATGCACTAATAAAAACAAACAAAAAGAAGAGTGTAATAAACAGAAAAAAAAGAATAAAAAGGGGAAAAAAGCTTTTCAGGATCAGGAATGAGAATGGTTTCAAATTTTTCAGTGTCTCAGTAGCAAAATCAGAAGCTAGAAACTAATGGATCAATGCCTTATTTAATGGAAAATTACTTCTAACCTAGGAATGTTCTATGCATCCAAATATCAATTAAGGGAAGAGAATCAAAAATGTATTTTTTAAAAAGTAAAGTTTAAAGAAACATTTCTCCCAGAAACCCTTCTTCAAAATGTTATTGAAAATCACACACAAAACAAGAGCATAAACCAAAATAAAAGGGGAAAAACGGATGCCTAAACACAGAATTTCAAAGAGGACAGAATTCCAAGAATGATGACCAAGGAAGATACTAAGTGAAAACAGCGCAACAGGCTTACATAGCAGATTGTAATTAATGTATTGCTGGAGGGTCAATGGGGACAAGTCTGAGAGTTAAATATTCCAGGGTGACCCTGTTATGGGTCACATTCCTGTTATGGAATGTGGGGGGACACATTCTACCAAGCTCTCATAGCAATGATTGGAGAAAAATCTCAGGCTTCTGGCAGCGGGAGGGAAAGAGTAATCATTTAGAAATATAGCAGAGCATTCTGTTCTTAACAAGGCCTGCCCTTGAGAAAAACCAGAGTTTCATCTAATGGGAGAAGGGAAATACCCAACTGCAATCTCTCTAGAAATCCCATACCACCTAAGTGGTGGGGAAAGAGAAAGCTGAGACTCAACTTGTAAAGTTCACAGTCCAGTCCAGGGACACCTGCTCACTAAAATATTGAGACCCTGTCACAGGGCTATAGAACACTTCCCCTTCCTCCAAATCTTAGCACTACATTGCTAAAGGTCTACTTTCCACAGTTCCTTTTATTGTTTTTTTATTCCTTACATTATGTCTGCCTCTCAACAAAAAAATCACAGAGCATACTCAAAGGCAAAAATCACACTTGAAAGAAAGAGAGAAAACATCAGAAGGAAACCCAGATATGGCAGGGATATTAGAATTACCAGACCATGAGTTTAAAACAACTACAATTATATGCTAAGGGCTCAAATGAAAGAAGTAGATAGAGTGCAAGAACAGATGAATAATGTATGCAGAGAGTTGTAAATTCTAAAAAGAAAAGGAAAAGGAAAAAAGAAATGCTAGAGATCAAAAACTCTAACAGAAGTTTTTGATGGGCTCATTAGTAGTCCATACATAACTGAAGAAAGACTTTGAGCTTGAGGATAAGCAACAGACTCTCAAAGTGGAAATGCAAAGAGGAAAAAACTCCTTAATAAATAATCACAGAATATCCAAGAATTGTAGGACAACTACAAAAGGTTTAACATATGCATAATAGGAACACCAGATGGAGAAGACGAGAAATGAAATAACAGAACTACAGCAATGTTTAAAGCAATGAAGACTGGGTTTCCTCAGATTTATGTCAGATGACAAATCACACACATCAAGGAAGCACATAGAATAGCAAACAAGGTAAATTTCAGAAAAACTAGACCTGGGTGTATCATATTCAAACCAAAGAAAGTGAAATATAAAGAAAAAAATCCAAAACATAGAGGGGAAAAAAAAAACACCTTATATATGGAGGAGCAAAGAAGAGAAACACATCTGACTTCTCTTCAGAAACTAAATAAGGAAGAAAACAGTGGGATGAAATTTTTAAAGCACTGAGAGAAAAAAATGCATTAACCTTGAATTTTATATCCTATGAAATTATCCATCAAAATTAAAAAGAAATATATTCTGAGATCAAATAAAAACTGAGAGAATTTATTGCCAGTAGACCTGCATTGCAAAAAAATGTCAAAAAAGGGGTTTTTTTTCGAGAAGGAAAATTATATAGGTCAGAAACTTGGATCTACCTAAACAAAGGAAGAGCATTAGATAAAGAACAAGTGAAAGTAAAATAAACACTTTTATTTTTCCTATTGTAAATTGACCTAACAGATGAGTTTATTCAAAATAATAATAGCAACAATGTATTCAATCATTACAGTTTTGCAGGGTTTTGGTTGTGGTTTTGTGTGTGTTTGTGCTTTGTTGTTTGTGGTACTGGGATTTGAACACAGGGATACTCTACCACTGAGCTACATTCCTAGTCCTTTTCATTTTTTATTTTGAGACAGGGTCCCAGGCCCAGGTTGGCCTAGAATTTACAATCTTCCTGCCTTAGCCCCCCAAGACTCTGGGAATGAGTATAGTTTATACATAAACCAAATGAATGACTGCAGTGATACACGACACAGGAGGGAGGGATTGGGATTATTTGCATTATAGTGTCATTTGAAAGTGGACTTGAATTAGTTGTACATGTATTTTTCAAACTCCAGAGCAATTGCTAAAATAGTTAAAAAGTTTAATATGATAAGCAAGAAATGAAATAGAATTAGATGAAATGCTCAATTAAAACCACATAAGGCAGAAAAGGAGTTGAAGGCAATAAGAAGAAGAAAAAAAAAAAGGACAACAAATAGAAAACAGTAACAAGTATGATAGGTATTAGTCCAACTAAATCAATAAACACTTTAAATTTTAATGGTCTACATACACCAATTACAAGACAGGGATTATTCACATGGATCAAAAGAACAAGGATCAACATCTTGTAAATGTTGTTTATAGGAAACCTACTTTCAACATAAATATTCATATAAATTAAAAAGTAAAGTGATGGAGAAAGATACACCATGGTAGTAACTAACCAAAAAGAAGTAGGAATAACATTAATTTCAGACAGACCATACTGAAGTATGAAAAACAAGGAAACTTATCAGGGCATTATATAATGTTAAAGGGGTCAATTCTACAAGAAAGCTCAATAATCTCTAATATGTATGTGCCTAAAAACAGTGTGTCAATACACGTGAAACAAAGACTGAAAGAACTGCAAGGAGAAGTAGAAGAATGGACCATTTTGTCTGGAAACTGCAACTGCTCTCTAGTAGACATGGATGGACCAACAGGAAGTAGACAGTTCAACCGAAAATTCACAGCTGCTTAATTTTCTTCAGCCTTTAAAAAGGAGTAGCCACTAACTGGCAATATTCAAGACCTGCCACAGAGAACTTAACAGGGAACAGAGGACATATTTCCCACCACTGACTACACTACTGCCACCTAAAACATTTCAGAAAAAATTGACATATTTTGCTCTCTCTAAATTATTAAAGAAACATTGTTTACTTACCGCAGAATCAAGCAATATTTTCTGAAATCCTAATTTTCTTTCCACTATGATTTCTAGGACCACAGCTTTCCCTCCATCTTCTTTTCAAACCCAATTTGGTACTAATAATGCAATTCCAAAATACTATACACTGACCATGGCTAAGATTTAAAGAGAAATATAAAAATGTATAAAATGGATACCCATGAATGAGCATATCTGTACAACAGGGAAGATTAATGTGAATTAAAGTAGCATAGGGGAATCTTGAACATGCAAGGCTCACTGAACCTAAGGTAGTATACTTGCACATTTCCCATTACTATAGTAAAATACCTGAGGTTGGGTAACTTTAAATAAAATAGGTTTACTTAATTGACAATTTGGGGGTCTGAAAGTTTAAGATCAGAGGGTTCCATTATTTGGCCCCTGGTGAAGGTCCCTCTGACTACATCACATCATGGCAGGAGATATTACAACCGCAACGCATGTAAGAGGTGTGATTACATGGTGAGACATAAACCAGAGAGGCTGAGATTGATTGATCTTTTATAACTACCCTCTCATGAGAACTAACCAGGGACCCACAAAAACTATATTAATTCCTTTTGTGGACAGTGCTCCCAATGACCCAATTACCTTGCTCTAGGCTCCACCTCTTAGAAAGTCCCACAACCTCTTAACAATGCCATGGGGGGATTAAGCTTCCAATACAAAAACCCTTGGAAGACAAACTATTCCCAAACCACAGCAGGCAACAAGACTATTCTGAGGAAGTCTAAACCAGATGGTAGCATCAGGAAAGGAAGAGATGGGGCAGATCTGAGCATGTAACAAAGAACATAACACAGGATAATATTAAAACTGGCTAGAATGGAGAATTAATACAATTTAATAAAGAAATGTTGAGGTTGAAGGTGGGGAAAGACTCAGTACAAGCCTTTCAACTCCATACCTCAAAGAACTTAATGTTAGGTCTTGTGCTTAAGATCAGGGGGCTCCATTGTTTGGCCTCTGGCGAGGGCCCCCTCTGGCTGCATCACATACAGTGGAAATACAACTGTGGAAATACAACTGAGTGAGGCAAGAGCCCCACCCAGGAAAAGTACACAGCTTAAATGGCAAAATGGACATGTAAAATAAAGTGCTATAACAAAAAGTAGCTGTCAAAGAGGTGTATATAAAGTGTTACAGGAAAAGGAAAGAAGAGCCATTAATTTAGCCCAAAGGAAAGAGGACTCCAGAAAGTTACTAAAATACAAAAACTGTTTTGGCAGATCATGTTACTTGGAAGAAAAGATACAAAATGATAAAAACAAATATTCCTGGTAGAGGTGGAGACTACAGACATTTACCAGAAATAAATGGAGCCTTGAAGCCATGCTAAATAGCCCTTGATTTTACCTCCCAGAGTAAATCTAAAGGTGGCCCCCATAAGAGATGTCCACCTTGTACCCCAAAATATGACCTTAAGTATAATAAGGGTCTCTGCAGATGTAATAGAGATGTGATCATCCTGGATTAAGGTGGACCCTAAATTCAATAACCAGTGTCATTATGAGACAGAAAAGGAGACACAACTAAGAGGGAGCCATCAGGGGAAAGCCATGTAACTAGGGAAGCAGAGATTGTCATGATGCAACTACAAATCGATGAGTACCCAGGATTTCCAGAACCACCAGAAGCCTACTGACTACTTCATTTTGTACTTTCAATGATGAGAGAACAAATTTCTGTTGTTTTTAGCCACCAAGTTTGTGGTAATTTGTAATGATAACCATAGAAAACTAACACATCCTCTCATCCATATTGAATCTCAGGTTCTAAGAGGCCAAGGTAACCCTTTAGGTTCTCTCACCTAGGAATGGGAAAGAGAGTTAGCTGTATAGTGGTGGACAAGGGTGCTATCACATCAGGGGTCCCAACAGCTGTGTTAGATATGCAAAGAAAGAAAGATTAAAAAGAGTGAAGTAAAGAGAAGCAAAGAGGGAAACAAAGGTGGGAGTCACATGATGGCCAACAGTTCTAATCCCAAACTTCCAGCTGCACATGTGGAACATTTGAGCTACTGTTGTGTAATTTCCTGCCTGTAGATGTCCATGACATTGCTATTATATGACTGCAACAAACTGCTGCTTATTAAAGTTAGCTTAAACAAGTTTTTGTTCCTTGCAACCAAATTATTCATAACTTAACAATGATGCTCAGAAGTAACTTGGTTTTAAGAAAATATGAAGTGATGGAAATTATTAAGCAAATAAATTTAAGTGTAAACTGATCAGGAAAAAAATGTAACAGATGGGAAATTTTAGCAACAAAAGGGGCTTTCTGAATAAAAAGGAAACAAATTTTCTTTAATATAATATTTTGATTATGTCAGACCCCAGATGAGATATTCAAATCAGGGAAGAAAAGAATAAAGGAAGAGAATCTCAAAGGTCCTGAGACTGAAAGAATCACAGCTCTGTTGACACCATTTATATCCTTCCAAAGAGTAGGTCTTTTGGTCTCTGCCTTGGATCAGGTCTCAATATCTTATGTGACAGAATAATTACTTCATTCTTTCAGTCTCTGAATATGTATTAGCATCTACTATGTGCTAAGGATAATAGAAATCCCAGAGATTTAAGGATTAATTTCCCAATCGTTATAACCATCAGTAGACTCAATGCAGGGTGGATATAGAAACAGACCACTGTTAAGAGAAGTGAGAAAAATATAGGAGTGAGACAAACATGGGCATGTTCAGGGAAGTTGTCTGGAAAGTTTGGAAAAGGCTGTCAAAATGAGCAAATATGCTGGGCACTATGACACACACCTGTAATCCCAGCAGTTCAGGAGGCTGAGGTAGGAGGATTGAAAGTTCAAAGCCAATCTCAACAATTTAGTGGTGCCTAAAACAATTTAGTGATACTCTGTCTCAAAATATAAAGGGCAGGGGCTGGTGTTGTAGCTGAGTGGTAGCACGCTTGCCTAGCATGCATGACGAGCTAGGTTTGATTCTCAGCACCACATACAAATAAATAAAATAAAGATCCATCAACAACTAAAAAATATTAAAATATACATATAAAGGGGAGGGGGCTGAGGGTATAGCTCAGTCGGTAGAGTGCCTGCCTAGCACAAGGCCCTGGATTCAATCCCCAGCATCACCACCAAAAATACACACACACACACACACACACACACACACACACATATATATATGAAGGGTGGGGATGTGACTCAGTTGTCAAGCACCCCTGCATTAAATCTCTGGTATCAAAAAAAAAGAATATACATTTGTGCCAAATCTCAAAGAATGAATAGACAGATGTACACCAGCAGAATAAAGCAGCAAATTAGCAGTTTAAATATGAACAATATGGAAAGCCTGGAAGATAGTATGAAGTTCACTCTGAAAACAGCAGGTCCTTCAACGTGTCCATGTGTTAGGTAATATTAAACCAGGGATCAGAAGACAGAAATTTTTCATTTTCTATTCTATTTACTGCCAAATACCAGTTGTTAAATGCAATGGTCAATCATCAAAATGTAAGGGCCATGAAGGCAGTGATTGTCTTTTTTGGTCACTGTAAAATCCAGGTAGCTTAATCTTTTTTTTTTTTTAATATTTATTTTTTAGTTCTCGGCGGACACAACATCTTTGTTGGTATGTGGTGCTGAGGATCGAACCCGGGCCGCACGCATGCCAGGCGAGCGCGCTACCGCTTGAGCCACATCCCCAGCCCCAGGTAGCTTAATCTTATGGTCAATTTCCAGATCTCATTTTACTGACCTCATAGTAGCAGCACTTGACACAGTCACTCTCCTTGATAATCTACCTTCTCTTGGCTTACAGGTAGTGGTATGCTGGTAAATGTTTAACAATAGTTTCTCAAAGAAAAATTTTAAAAGCTCTCATTCATTGCATTTGCTGAGTGCTGTGGTACAAATACTCCTACGATATGCAATTTCAAGCTACCAATGTGATATACTAAGCTGGAAAGAGATGTGCAGTAGCATATACCATTGTTTTTGTTTTTAGTTTAGTTTATTTAATTAAATTTATATGATTTAATTTTAATAATGGCTAGGCCTGGCAACTAAATTCCTGAAAATTTAATGATCACCCTTCTTGAGCTAATACAAACTGGCTCCAAGACACCACTGCCTCTAGGACACCATACACCTGATACACTGAAGCTCTCATTGTATTTCCATTGAACTATGCTGCTCTAGAGTTTTACTTTAACCTTCCTACCAACTCTCTTCTCCCCTATTCCACCTTCAAAAATCTTCAACTATACTACTAATTTTACATTCTCAAGGTTTGTAAGGTTTACATTCCTTTTATTAGGTCTTCCATGTTTTATCTATACCTTGATTCAAAAATTTAGCCATCAATAGATAGACCTTACAATAATAATATTGCAGCAGAACCAACTAGTATTTTATACCTGTAAAAAAAGAAGTGTAATCACATGCCCCTCAAACTGTAATGCTACATTGCATTTCAAGACTCAAAGTCAATTGAATTATCTTTTCCAAAAAGATTCCTCAAATTTATACCACCTTGTAGTCCACCTGTTTGGACAATGACTTCCTAGTAGAGCTTTTTATGTTTCCTAAAATTTTTATTTCTGTTTTCTTGTTGAAAATAGAAAGAGTTTCTGCCCTTGTCTAATACTGAAATCATCCACCTTCTTCACCATACATCTTGGAAAAGTGAATCCATTTTTTATTTGACAAATCTTCCTAGAACCAGCGACAATGACGTTTTAGCAGCAGGCAGGCCGTGGGTGCAGCAGAAAGAGTATGTGCAAGTGAGAGAAGGGTAGCAGCAAGCATGAAAAAAGCTTGTCTTTGAAATGAAGCCTGTAAAGAAAGGATACCTGGGTGGGATGCATTACAGAAGGAACTGTAAGTGTTTATCCTCTCAGAACTAAGAGTAGGCTTGAATATAGATATATTTGTAGATGGGAGATCTTTCCACCTGACAGCTTCCATCTCTGCACTAAAATACAAGAAATGCCCATCTTCTACTAGAAAGTACCTAAGGACATTAGTACATTTTGAAATAGCTGAGGCTCAGAGGAACTAGCTACCCTGGTGAAGACAGGGATAGAGGAGCAGCATTCAGGATTCTACATCACCTACAAATGAAATATTCTTAGTTTCAGATATTTATTACTGAAAACATTCTCATATTGCTGTAGCACTCAATTGAAAACTTCAGCTCTGTGATATTTCAACAGAACAGAATTATGGTGCTAAATCAAAGACTACTTTCCCGTCACTGCCTTAATTGGAGGTTGCAAATGTGTTACTGTTATATCAACTCCCAATTCCAGCTGAGCATGGTGGCACATGCCTGTTCTCAGAAGCCTGGAAGGATGAAGCAGGAAGATCACAAATTCAAAGCCAGCCTCAGAAACTTAGAGAGGTTCTAAGCAATTTAGCAAGACCCTGTCTCAAAATAAATAAATAAATAAATAAATAAATAGGACTGGGGCTGGGGGCTGGTGCTGTAGCTCAGTGATAGAGCACTTGTCTAGCATGTATGAGGCACTGGGTTCAATTCTCAGAACTGCATATAAATAAAATAAAGTCCATCAACAACTAAAAAAATTATTTTAAAAAAGGGCTGGGGTTAAGCACCTTGGGTTCAATCCCTGGTACCAGTAAATAAATAAATATATAAATAAACTCCTGATGCCCTCTCTATTCCATTATAATAATAATAGCTAGTTACACAGAAATCTGTAAATGAACAATTACAACTCTTAAAACTAAAAGAATCACTAGCAGCTTTTCTCATCCAGATTCCTCATCTGAACCACAAAACACAGAAAGTGACAATTTTACCAAGAACAGGACATAATTAGTATCAGTCAAGATGCCCAGAAATTTATTCATATCATATGCAATAAACATTATATATAATGGATGCTTTTAGGGCATCAAACTTAATTCTTACACAGACACCACAGAAAGGCCAGCTGAAGTGGACATCCAAAAACATATTTGGAATTACTGGATATTAAACCATTATGACATCTTTGAAGTATGTTTCTGATTTAAAAAACAGATACCCTGATGATAACCCTTCTTTAATTAGTAAGTTCTGGTTTACTTTTTATAATTAAATCTTTAAACTGTATAAGCAAAAATTCCACTTTCAGGTTTGGGAGTATAATCAACAAATCACAGAATGTGGGTAGATTCCACTAACTCAGAAAAGGAAAACCGCAACAAAACACCAAAACCTCTGTGCACACAATTCCACTTCAGTAAGAACATTGATGGGAATCAAATAGGGCACTTTCAAGTAGAGTTTCTGAAATCTCCTTATCTGAAATATAATAGAATCACATAATACCTTTCTGAGGAAATATAAATGGACTTCATTACATTAGCCTGCCAAGAACTAATGCAGTATCACACTTTCTGGAAACTCTACAAGTCTTCCAAGCATTTGCCTCATTAAATACTCTTCAAAAACCATTAATTAAGACCAATGAATGTAGCTGGGCATGGTGGTACACACCTATAATCCCAGAGGCTTGGGAGGCTGAGGCAGGAGGATTGCAATTTTAAAGCTAGCCTTAGCAACCTGGCAAGGCCCTAAGCAACTTGGTAAGACCTTGTCTCTAAATAAAGAAAAAATAAAAAGGGCTAGGATGTGGCTCAGTGGTTAAGTACCACCGGTTTAAAAAAAAAAAAAGACCAGTGAATGGAAAACAATATTTGTATTTTTACATAATTAAGCAAGCTCAAAAATACCAAATGGTTTTTCCATAGTATTGCAATTAGAAAGAAACCATGGAGGAACAATGGACACAGAGGGCAGCTGTACATGTCTTCTTTCATTGGGCCACAGTATGAGCATCAACTGGGAGCTGGTTTGTAAATGCAGATTCTTGTGCTTTGCTGGACCTGCCTCTCAGTTCAAGTTCTCCCTCTTCCTAATGTTGCTTCCTACCTCACTCCCTTTCAAGACATTGATAAGCATGTTATGCCCAAACCCAAAAGTAAAGCAACCACAAGAAATTCTCACTATATAAGAGAAAGTCTACCTGGTTTCTATAAAGGTTGGCATTTGACAGTATATTAGGCATATATGTGAATAAA
The DNA here is from genome assembly GCF_045843805.1 of Urocitellus parryii. Taxonomy (NCBI): domain Eukaryota; kingdom Metazoa; phylum Chordata; class Mammalia; order Rodentia; family Sciuridae; genus Urocitellus; species Urocitellus parryii. Next base: position 43,460,911 of record NC_135531.1, on the reverse strand, counting down.
TGAATAAACGAATCTTTGTATCTTGCAAATCTCACAGCAATCTTTCCTATCCAAATGTTATCTTTTCTATAGCTATGTTTCTTTACTTTTAAAAATCTACTCACTTTTAATCAACATAAGAATATGACATACTTCTACTCTTAAAGAGATCACATAGTTGATAACTTTTCCTAGTTGAAAAATTCTGACATTGAAGATAGCGTCAGTCTTCTGTGTATCTCATGATACCAAGAAGATTTGGTTTAATGTTATTATCTGTAATTTGTATTGGGAATGTAATGGGCCTTTGGGTTTTTGATTTTTTTAAATACATATATACATATATATGTGTGTACATATATACATATATATGTGTGTACATATATACATATATATGTGTGTACATATATACATATATATGTGTGTGTATGTGTGTGTGTATATATATATATATATATATTAGTTATAGTTGGATATAATATCTTTATTTTTATTTATTTATTTTTATGTGGTGCTGAGCATTGAACCCAGCGCCTCGAACATGCTAGGTGAGTGTTCTACCACTGAGCCACAACTTCAGCCCTGGGGTTTTGATTTTAAATAAATGAATCTTTGATTTTGGTCAGTCACTTTTCAACTTTCCATCTCCTGTTAATTTTCTACAGATAGGTGATGTGACCTGTGGAAGGAAGAGTATCACCCAAGGCCCCGTACTTAGAAGGCCCCTGCTTTGGTTTAATGCCTTGCTATTGCTGTCTTGGATTATTTAATTGTTACTGAACAACAGGCCCAAAATTTTTACTTTTCACTAAACTCCACAAATAATGTAGCCCCTCCTGTCTATAAGTCTGATGCTTAATAAAAGGTGCTAATCAAAAGCATCTAAAAAGTTCTTTTCCAAATACATTTGCCAGTCATACTGAGAATTCATTGTTGCAATTTGTCTTACATCTTCTCTACTATCAGATACATTTTCTGTTGTCTAGTCACATTCTATCATTCCTTCAGCTTCCTCTCCTGGTCCAAAGGATGGGAGCTATACCCAAAGGGATTCTGGCAAAATTAGAACCAGTAATCTTTTATTGTGCACCTACAATTAAATTCATATGCTAGCACTATACAGTTCCTTCTTATGAAGGAATGTGGCACATATTTACTATTAATCTAGGTGAACTTGTGGGGGAACCTTTACAAAGTGATAGGTCTTAAATAGTGTTATAGTTTGGATGTTAAGTGGCCCCCAAAAGTCCATATGGTAAAGGCTTATCTCCTGAGTGGAACTTTTGGGAAGTGATAGAGCTTTTAGGAGGTAGGGCTAGCAGAAAGTATTTAGGTGATCAGGAAATGCCCTTGAATGATATTTTAGAACTTTGGCCCCCTCCTCCCTCTCTTCATGGCTATGAATTTAGTGATTTTGCTCCGCCACATGCTCCTGACATGATATACTGCCCTGTCACAAGCTTAAACACAATACAGCCAACTAATCATGGACCAGAATCTCCAAAACTGGGAGTAAAAATGAACTTTTTCTCTTTATAGTTGATTTACTTGGGTGTTTGTTATTGTGATGGAAATCTAACTCAAAAAGAATTTCAATAAAGGAAGGAAACGTGGCTCCATAGGCATTCTGGAGAAGGACTGGCAGGTGTGTACATCCAAGAGCATAGTAGAAAAGGAGAATTTTGAGGAGCAGAAGAAACTTTTGCCAAATGATAGGAGTAAGCTCATCTTGAGATATGCTGGAAAGGCCCTCCATGACTCATGTGCTGGATGACTGGGTGTCACAAATTAAAAAATTAGGAACCCTCACAAGTCTCAAAGAAAGGAACAACATCGTCCAAATGACATGTTAGAAGGATAATTCACTGGACATACCATTTTTCAAATGATACCCTTCCTTCAAATAGTTTTTAAAATCCATCTTTTTATGACACTCCCTCATTCAATAAATATCAAATGAGTCATGATGGTAAGAATGCTGAAGTGATACTTGAAGGCTCCTCCATGGACATTGAGCTAAGTATTTGGAAAGGGCTCAGTCACCATCAGGAGAGGTCTGCCAGGTTTTGACACATTTTGCCTAACTGCAGTGCCAGGTTTTGCCACATCATAACCAAAGCATCTTTTTTATTTTTCAAGTTCTTTGAACAACACAGAGAGCAGATGCTACCTAACTATATTCTCATGGGGGCAGAATCAAAGCTAAGGTTTATAAAAATCAAAATCCCTACCAGAGAAGGATTTTGTCATGGAGAATACCCACTGTTTCTAACACCAACCTTCCCCAAAGGCAAGAGAAGGTATAGATCACACAGCAGTTAACTGCAATCTTCTCCAGCATATTCCTTGAAGTCTGTAGAATATGTGAGGGGAAATGGGAGGAGTTAAGTAGTTGCAAAGGAAGCCCCATCATAAAGTGGAACAGGGAGAGCTGATTTAAAACATACACATACTCTGCATTTATCTTATGGATTCAGAGGAGCAGATTAAAATAAAGAAAGGTCTAAGTCTAGGTAGTGTAAAAGCAGAGGATCCAAACATAGCCTTTATTATTCCTGGTGTGCTTAGTACATTCAATGTCATAACTCAGCCCTGGCCAAGTTGAACTGAAGCCTAGAGAACAAAGACTCAAACTGCAACTTAACAAAGACTTTTCTTTCTTTTTTTTTTCCCCAGGTACTGGGATTTGAACTCAGGGGCACTTGACCATTGATCCACATCCCCAGCCCTATTTTGTATTTTATTTAGACACAGGGTCTCACTGAGTTGCTTAGGGCCTCGCTGTGGCTAACACTGTCTTTGAATTGGCGATACTCCTGTCTCAGCCTCCAGAACCACTGGAATTACAGGTATACACTACTATGCCCAGCACCACAAAGATTTTTGAAAAATGAAAAACAGATACCTGACAGAGATAACTTTTACATATTGCCATATGGATAAACTAAAATGTTAAAATATATTTATACAAAGAAAAAGGCTCTTGAAGACAATAAGAACATAGATATTAACCGAATTGGGAGAAAGACTCCTTTCTTGGTAGATTAATGTGTCTCTTCATCTTGTTATCACAGTGTATACAGATTAATGGTTTTTTATTTGTTTGGTTGGTTTGGTCTGTTTTGTTTTTTTTGCAGTGCTGGGGATTGAACCCAGGGCCTTACATATGCTAGGCAAGTGTTCAACCACTGAGTTACACCCCAACCCTGCTGTAGATTTTTTATCAGCAAGAAACAATTTATGAGATTCTATGTTTACTATAATGGGGAATTTTATGTTCACTTTTTTTTTTCCTTTTTGGTACCAGGGCTTGAACTCAGGGGTGCTCAACCACTGAGCCTTCCCCATGCCCCCTCCCTTTTTTTGTAGTTGTAGATGGACAGAATGCCTTTATTTTATTTTTTAATGTGGTGCTAAGAATTGAACCCAGTGCCTCACACATGGTAGAGCACTCTGCCACTGAGCTACAGCCCCAGCCCTCCGTTTTTTATATTTTATTTTGAGACAGGGTCTTGCTAAGTTGCTGAGGCTGGCTTTGCCCTTGTGATCCTCCTGCCTTAGCCTCTTGAGCTACTGGGATTACAGGCATGCACCATCATGCCCAGCTTGTGTTCACTTTTTATAATAGAATCTTTAGCTTTAAGATTAATATGTTTATATTTGTGTAAAACCTTGTGTTTACACAAATCACAGAAAATTGAATTTGGACTTTTGCTTAGAAAGTAGAAAACTACAAGAGACCATCACTTCCATCTTAACAACAAAAGCCAAATAACATAGAAAACTTTTCTTTAGTCTATCAAAGAGCTGGAGTCATTGCCAATCAATAGAATGAATTCTAAAGAGGAACAAGTGCTGTAAGGAGAGATGGAACACATGAACTGTCTCTTCCCTTAACAAGCAAAGAAAAAAGAAGTGGCCAACATACAAGCTGGTTAAAGCCTCAGAAAAACTTCTAATGAATTCTAAAGACAAGTGTGGACAAGCATGTCTGTTTCAAATAGTTTGAAGACACCAATACTAAGTAGCTCTGACCAGGGTCATTTACTAAGTTGTCCACAAGAAAAATTACAGCAGGGAAGAATATATGACCTTTTTCACTCCAACTATTTCCCAATATCAAAAACTAGGGCAAGAAACCCTGGCACGCCCAAAGCACAAATGAAATTCCACTGCATCTATAGGAGGAATAAAAGCAAAGTCCATCTGCTTCTGGGAAATGATGGGAAATCCTCTCATCCCAAGACATAAGCAAAGATCCATTTGCCACTAAATAAAATAAAATAAAAGCAAACCCGTCTACTAATGGTGAAACCAGTTGAAGCCCAGGATCCTACACTTTTATCCACAAAAGGACTGTTACCACTGGGAGGAACAGGAAATTCTCTAGCTCAAAACAACTGCAGACACAAGAGAAAGTTTGGCTGCCAAGGAGAGAATTGTTCGTGGGAGTCCCCTCCCTTAAATATGGGTTAGTCCAATAACTTGTTTTAACTAATAATAGAACATAGCAAAAATGATAACTATGCCAGTCTCAAATCTAAAACTTAAAAGAGTTTTAGCAGCTTCCACTTTTGCATTATTGGAAGCTCTGAGCTGGCGTGTTAGAAATAGGGCTATCTGCCCAAAAGCTCCCATGAAGAGAACGTGAAAGGAGAGGTGAAGAAAGGGCCCTAATACTACATAGAGAAGAACTAAGGGACTCAGTCATTAAGAAGAAAAAAGCCAAATATATAAACCTCAGCTGAGTTATTGTAGCCAGACCCCAGCCATTTGATCCATCTTAGCTGAGAAGCCATCCTGGACATTTTAATGCAACAGACATCACACAGAACAGTGATAAGCCATCCTTCTGTGCCTTTTCTGAATTCCTAACCCACTGAACCAGAAGTGTGTTAGTCAGCTGTCCACCATTATAGCAAAATACCCAAGATAACTAACTTTATAAAGAGAAATGGTCCATGTAGCTCATAGTTTGGGAGATTCACAAGTCCAAGATCAAAGAGTCCTATTGCTTTGGCCTTTGATGAGGGTGTCAGATGATAGCACCTCATGGCAGGAGCACATGTAGGAGCAAGCAGTTGCATCTTGAGCCAGGAACAGAGATAGTGAGCAACACTGGGATCCCACAATCCCCTCTGATAGCATACCCCAGTGACATAAGGACTTTCACTAGGCCCCAACTCACAAAGGTCCACAGCACCTCAGAATACCACCACCCTGAAGACCAAGCTTTTACATAGGGAACATTGGAGACACTCAACATCTAAACCCTAGGGATAAGAAATAATAAAATGTTTAATTTATTTTTATGGTTAGTGTTTAAAGCAACTACATTTGGAGTAGTTTTAATGTAGTGATAGATAACTGAAATAAGAGGATGACTATTTTTTGTGAACAAATCTCATAGAACTTATGATTCATTAAATTCAATGCAAGTATATATTTTAGTTGAACTGTTGTTAAAATTTTAAAGGTAAAAATAAATAAGACAAACAAAAGTTAAACTTGTGTTGATCTAATATACCCTTAGTAAAATAGGGTTGCTCTATTAAATATTTGTTCTATTGACAATTTTTTGGAGCAAAAATTCTCACCACTTACTAATATGTATAAGAAAAAATAATTTCAGCCCACAAAATAATAGATGTATGACAAATATACCAAAATGGTTTGGTATTTCAAATTTTAGAAGATCAAAAAAGAAAAATCAATTTCATTTCACTTCATTGGTTACAAAAAGCTGCTTCCATTTAAATGATAAATGCTTAATTCTGTCAAGTATTTTTTTATATTTACAGTTATTTGTTGTCAGATTCTCTATTTACCTATCTTGCAATAAAATACACTTCATAAAAAAATCTTGCAAATGCATCTTTGGAAACCACACCCAATAAGATTTGGATTTCTAAAGGAAAAGCAAAGTCAGAGGTAGGTTAGCTGAAAGGAGGATAGATAGTTCTTGAAGATGATAAATCCTTCCATTTTATTAAAAGAATCTGTTAGTAATTGGCAGTAAAAAAAGAAAGAAAAAAAAAGAAAAGAAGGTGAAACCAGGCATGGTGGTGCACACCTGTAATCCCAGCGAGAGGCTGAGGCAGGAGGATTGGGAGTTCAAAGCCAACCTCAGCAAAAGCAAGGTGCTAAGTAACTCAGTGAGATCCTGTCTCTAAATAAAATACAAAATAGGGCTGGGGCTGTGGTTCAGTGGTTGAGTGCCCCTGAGTTCAATCCCCAGTACCAATAATAATAATAATAATAATAATAATAATAATAATAATAAGGCTAAGAATTCCAAACTGGTCTTCTGCTTAGAGAAATTAACCTCAGTTACATGGAGTGGTAATTGGAGCAAAGAAAGCTCCAAGTAAATGAGTGTGTGGAAACAAAATGGGAGGGAGCGAATATAAATCAATCCTTCAGGAGATTTTACAGCCTAGAAAAACAAAAATTTCAGAAAGGAGAGATTATTAACAGCTTGGTACAATCACAACAGTTAAATGATGTCTAAGAGGTTTTTTTCTTGATAACTTGTCCAACAGGATAATTCTGAAAAGTGTTCTACTCTCTTATCTTTCCCTTCTTCCCCATTACAAGTGAGAAGCTAGGACCCTTGTTATTTCTATGACTCAAGAATGTGCCCAGATTGAAAAGGTCTACATGAAGTCAATGATTCTCCTAGTCTTGGGAGAGAGCTCAGATTAATGAAAGACAGAATGGGGAATTCCTTGAAAGGGCGGCAGAGAATAAGAACTACCACCATCTAACCCCTAACTGGGGAAGGGTCAAGGATTTGTAAGTTTCAATAATTTGGTGTTCTGTGCTTCTCTTGGTGCTCATACCCCCAAAAAAGATGACTATGAGGTACACCTAGGGTGGCCAGAATTTGGAAACAGGAACTCTCAGCTCTGCCCCACCATAGAATGGCAGCAACAAAGATACTGGCTGGCCCTGCACACTGACCAAGAGAACCACATCTATCTCAGCAGTTAGCAACATGGACAGGTAGAGGGCTGAAGGGTGCTTATGACCCTTGAATCTCGGACAACCATGAATATATGTGTCAGGGTAAGAATGAAACCCAGTTATGACTGAGATCAAACTTCCAGCTATTCTAATGGGATGGGGACTGTCAAACTGTCAGACTGCATATTTAAAACTATGGTAGTATTACATTCAAGAATTATGGACAGGAATGATATCCATACCTTATTCTAAATTGTGTCTCATGTGTAATAATTTACATTGTGCAGTAGAAAGCTTCTGAAATGCCTCCCAACAACCTAACTTCCTGTTATTCATGCTTTCATGTAATCCTTTCTTTCAAGTATGGGTTTGAACTAGTAACTCACTTCTAACAAGCAGAATACAGAAAAAGTGATGGGATGCCCTGAAGATGTGCCTCTCCTGTGCTGAACAAAGCATAGCTGGTCCATGGAGGAAAAAATGATGGTATGTTATTTCCAAGATCAGGTTAGAGGACTGCAACTTCTTTCTCCTTCCTTCTCATGACTTGTTCACTGTGATAAGGCCAGCTACCATGGTGTAAACCATTCTATGGAGAGGCACACATGGCAGGAACTCAGTGCAGCCCTTGGTCAACAATTGATGAGAAAATACAGACAGTTCAAAACTATTAGAAAGTGCCTGGAGGCAGATCCTTTTCTAGTCAAGCCCTGAGATGATCACATCCCAGCCAATACCTTAACTGTATCGTGAGAGACCCCAAACAAAAGAAGCAGCTAAGGCATGCTCAGATTACTAACTCACAGAAAGGAAAAGATACTAAATGTTGTTTTAAGCCACTCTATTTTGGGGTAATTTGTTATGGAGCAATGTGTAATTAAAACAAATTTCAAGAAAGTAGAAAAAAAGAGAAGTTGTTAATATACATCTAGCTAGTGGTTTTTAAGCAGGGATACACATCGGAATAACCCAAGGCTAAGGGTAATATGAGAAGGGAGAAATAAATCTGGGCACAGTGGCACACACCTATAATCCCAGTGATTTGAGAGGCGAAAGCGGGAGGATCACAAGTTCAAAGTCAGCCTCAGCCTTTCAGCAAACTTAAATTATTAGTTTTTCTTTTTAAGTAACTTAGAACCTGTCTCACAATAAAAAATAACAAGGACTTTGGATATGTCTCAGTGGTTAAGCACTCCTGGGTTCAATTCCCAGTACTTCCTTCCCCCACCCCAATAAAAGAAGGGAAAAATATGCGGAAAAGTTTGGGGGTAGTAAAAATGAAGACAGCCAGGTGCGGTAGCACATGCCTGTAATCCAGTGATTCGGGAGGCTGAGGAAGGAGGATCACAGTTCAAGGCCAACCTCAGTTAACTTGGTGACACCCTGTCTCAAAATAAAAAATAAAAAGGGTTGGATGTGGCTCAGTAGTTAAACATCCCTGTGTTCAATCCCCAGTACCAAAAAATAAATAAAAATTAAGACAGAGTGTGTTTCACTGTAATGTCATTAGAATCAAATCCCCATTCCTTGTTTTTGTGCAGGTTTAATAGCTAGATTTTGAAATGGCTCTAGTTGAATCTTGTGGAAGCCTCTAGAACATTCCATTTATTCTACCTGGCAAGAGCTTATGGAACAGTCCTGACACAGTCCAACAAAGTGTCCTATTTCATATGTGAATTTTCTTCACAACTCCCTCTCCCTAGTGAGAGAGCTAGCCAAATGAGTAAATTTCATTTTCAATCATGTTATTTGTTTCTCAAACTCCTAAGCAAACCTTCAAGCCATTCCCAGAAAAGCATGGCATGATTAGAGGTCCTAACAACCCCTAGAAAAGGTAAGCATCATTGAGAGGGAAAAATAAAGACAATGAGGAGGACATAAGATCTGACAGGGTTTTTCCATATTTTTTCACTATTTGTAAAAATGTGTTAGCATTCTTGGGCATGTAGCTTTGTCCCTATACTGGCTCACATGCCTAAAATAAATAAATTCCAACAGCACCCTTTCTGGGTAAAATAAAATATTTGTAACATTCTTGATTCATATTGCCAAATGCTTTCGAGATAAATTATGCCTGTTTATGTTCCTGCCAGCAGCATGGGAGTGTCAAATGTCACACTCATGATTATAATTATTGATAGAGATCATCCAGTTTGGGTATTGTTGACAATCTTTTAATACTATCAATCTTTCTATCAATAACAATAATAATGAAAACTGAGAGCTTATAATATTTCAACTAGTTTACTAAGAATTTTACATGTGTTATCTCATTCAGTCCTTCTAGTAACCTATAGGTTCAATATCATCACAAGTCCCCCATTTATACATTAAAAACAATTAACACCCAAGGCAAGAGGTTAAACACCTTGACTAATGACCATAGCAAGTAAATGATGGATTCCAGATAGAATACCGGTAAGTCTTATTTATATAAGCATTACTCTTTGCTTTTTTAGCAAGAAGGATGATGTAACCTGAATGGTTATCTGCATTGTGCTGGCTCATGAAAGATCTAACTTGAACAAAAACATTGCTAAACATTATAAATAAGTCAGAGCCTTTGTATTAGTTTTTCTTTAAATAATTTTTAGTTGTAGATAGGCACAATACCTTTATTTTATTTATTTATTTTTATGTGGTGCTGAGGATTGAACCCTGTGCTTCACACATGCTAAGCAAGAGCTCTACCACTGAGCTACACCCCAGCCCTTGGTATTCGTTTTTTCCCACTCTCTCTCTTCTAAGGATATTGTCACCTTCCTAGCTGAGAGAAATGAATCCCTGTTGATTCTATGAATTCCAACTAACTATATTTCTAGGCAGGATTGCTTCCTTCCAATGCACATTGAAATATGCCAACTGCATCTGTTTCCTGGGAAAAAACACTTTTCCAAGCTGAGATGGGAATGTTTCCTATAAAGATGGTGCCAATATGTACTTTATAGAATAAGGGCTTTGTTGGGGGAGAAGCGGGAGATAGAGGGAGAGAGGAGGAGGAGGAGGAATATGGAGGGAGAAAGTGAAAAGAAAAAGTTATTCTCAGAGAACTAAGAATTGAGTCTTGAGGAGCTTACCAGAACACCAGAACGTCTTAGGAAGGCCTAAAATAGAGATGCCAGGAATATACCTGGCCAAATTCAAGATCTCATGTACACTTTTTATGAACATGATCTAAAATTATACAGAATATCATCAAACCTGACTTTCTGATGCTGGCGATTTGGACATTTTACTCAAAAGTGGAAAGCTTTTCACACAACTGTTACCTGACTGACAGCATTGCAGGCATCAATTGCAAAATGTGCCCTGCTTTCATAGATATTAAAACTTGAGAAAATGTGCATACTAGAGTGAATGAGAACAGTCTTGAGTCTTAACAACATTAGTGACTTCCTGCTTGAGAAATATGACTCCTGGCCAAAAACCCTATGTGATTTTTCAGGCCTGATTATAGGCAATTACAAAGACTTTGCCTGGCAAGCCACAGGGAAAGCTGCCCTCCCTACAGACCTGGTACACTGCCTGTGCAATACAGTTTCTGGAAATCACTATGGTCCTCTGCATAGCCATGCCCTTACACATATTTACATTCCTGGCGCAGGCACCTCCACTTAACTTGAAACCAATCTTTTCTACTCTTAGCTTTCCCCTCTCCCTCCCCACTGCTCCTAGGTCCACAGAACTGTCAGAACCTTATGACCCCCTCCATGTGTGCTGATCTACCTGATCCTCAACCAGTGGGTCATTCTATGGGGGAGGGTCAGAGCATGAAATGGGCAAGCAGGTGCCTTCTCCAGTTTAGACCCTTGTTTTTATACTATTGCAATAAGTGAATAAAAAGGTTGGCTGTCATTTTCATTTTGACTTGTCCTTTAATTTACAATTCCAACAACATCTGGAAACCCAGCTCTCCCACTAAGCTTAGCTGAGCTTCTGGAACTACTCAGGTCAAGCAGAAAGCAGTATATCAATTTGAGCCCAATGCATTAGAACATCTTTAAGATGTTTCTTAGCCAGGGTTTCCATACTGTCCTTGTTTTCTGTGTACTCAAGTGAATGTTGAGTAACTGACACTTAACAAACACTAATTTGGATGTACTAGATATGATAAAATTCATTAATTAAATGGGAAATAATTCACACCATTGTAGACATATATTTGAAAAACAAATACTGGGAAATATTGGGGCATTACCATGAATAAGAAATGAATTGAGGGAAGGGAGGAAAATGTGAGCTATAGTAACAAAGGCGGCTTTATGAAAGAAGGTCAACTTGAGTACATAATTGAGCTGGTGAAATATGGGTCACTAGTGGAAAAACAGACATTAGAGTATAAGATTCCCATTTTCAAAGAATATATATAGAGTTCCTCTTCACACTAAGAACATTTTTCAGGTAAAATTTTGTGCATTAGAAGTGTGTGCTCGGGGCTGGGGATGTGGCTCAAGCGGTAGTGCGCTCGCCTGGCATGCGTGCGGCCCGGGTTCGATCCTCAGCACCACATACCAACAAAGATGTTGTGTCCGCCGAGAACTGGAGAATAAATATTTTAAAAAATTCTCTCTCTCTCCTCTCTCCTCTCTCACTCTTTCTAAAAAAAAAAAAAAAAAAAAAAAAAAGAAAAAAAAGAAAAAAAAAAGAAGTGTGTGCTCCTAGCTAGGCACAGTGGCACATGCTTGTAATCCCAGTGGCTAGGGAGGCTGAGACAGGAAGATCACAAGTTCAAGCAACTCAGTGAAACCCTGTCTCTAAATAAAATACAAAATAGGGCAGAGGATGTGGCTCAGTAGTTGAGTGCTCCTGAGTTCAATCCCTGGTACTCCCACCCAAAGTGTATGTTCCTGTTGGGAACTTCCCTGGATGCAGATGCCTTTGAGTCCTGATGCACTGGGTTCTGAACAATTCTTGCCTCAAAGTACCTTGGGTGTTACCCCAGCTCAGATAACAAGGCATGGCTCCAGGAGTAGGAGTCACCAGCTGGGGTTGAATTACATTCACCTGTTTCTTTGAATCCTACCTTTTTGCCCTTTTTGGGATAGAATGTTCCATAGAATCTCCCCTTGTGTGTCCCCTATATAAGAATAAAGAATTCCAGTGGCTCTCTTTCTTTCCACAGACCCTTTAAGGTTAAGAGTGTAAGGATTGTCTTAGACCTAAGTCTAAGCAATTCCATTTTAAAACTCCAGTTTGAAACCTGCAGTCTCACCAGGGATACCTACGGAGCCCTCCAGTCTGGCCCTCAGGCACAAACAAGTTACTTCTCCTCACCCTGATAAACTCAGAATGAAGTCTCTGGCATGCTGTCCTAGCCCAATAAGAGGGAAAGGCAAAAAGATCAGGATGGGGACTACCAGAACTGAGAGACCTAGTGGCACCTGATAAGGATTAAAAGGGAGGTCAAAAGCCCCCAAATTTTGTATAAATGGAGCAACAGACATTCAGCCAGCCAACAATGATGCCCTCACACTGAGAGAGAGCCTGATGAGGACCTGGACTGACACTTTTCATCATATGCCTGATTCTCTGCATTGTTCTCACAGTCTCAAGCTCTACAGCTACATCTTGACCCTGGTGAGAGCCACAACTTCTCCCTACAACCCTCTCCTCAACCAGCTGTCAGCTCCACCCCAGGAGAAGCCTGTCTTGGTTCCTGATCTGATCACCACGGTCTATGTGAGTGTGCATCTGCTGGACTTAAAGCCTAAGGCTTGAGACTTTTGATCTGAGACTTGAGCTTAGCGTGCAAAGGGAATGTCTATCATGAGCCTATCATGATTAAGTATGTAGAATTAATCTAGAATTGTTTGCTGTGAATTGATTATGTCTATTGCAGTGCCTAGCATTAAGGATTGTCATTTCCTTGATTATGAACCTATAGAGTGGGCTGGGGCTGTAGCTCAGCAGCAGAGCACTTGCCTAGCATGCATGAGGCACTGGGTTTGATCCTCAGCACCACATAAAAATCAACAAATGAAATAAAGGCATTCTATCCATCTACAACTACAAATTTTTTTAAAAAAAAGAACCTATAGAGTGAAATTATATTAAGTGATTTGAGTGAATAAAATATTGTGAACCCAGCATTAGGCCTCCAGCTAGGATAAATGGCAATATACTCCTACAAAAATATGAAACTGATATGGAATAGGATGTATGATTATTTTTCAGAATTTCAGCCTTGTTTTGACAATATTCATTATCCCTTTATTTATATTCCCCAAGTCCAAACAATGGATTTCAGAATGTACAACTTAATTACCCACAACATTGTTTAGCTGGTCCGTTATGTGGTGATTAAATAGGGAAATTGACCAGAATTACCAGCCTTTGGACTGGAAAAGGTATTCCCAAAAATGGTATAATCATTTTGGTCTAAACAGTTGCACTCCAAATACTCTCTAGGAATAAATAAGTTTGGGAAATAAAAGCTTAATTTTGGAAATCTGACTTCCCTTTAGATTCAATGAAACTAGCTTATTTATTAAGCACTTCCTTCAATGCTGACAATTTTAAACATTTAAAAATAGCTTTAGCAGGCTGGGGTTGTGGCTCAGTGGTAGAGTGCTTGCTTAGCATGTGTGAGGCACTGTATTTGATTCTCAACACCACATACAAGTTTAAAAAAATAAAAGTCCATCAGCAACAACAAAAAATAAATTAGCAGGGCTGGGGATATAGCTCAGTTGGTAGAGTGCTTGCCTTGCATGCACCAGACCCTGGGTTCTAATCCCCAGCACCACCACTCCAAAATACTAACTTTAGCAATATTTTCAACCCACAAATGTTTTTTGAGCACTTTATTAACACCAGGCAGAAGTCCCTGCTTCCTGGAGCTCACAGTTTAAACTCACCTACACTTTTTTTGTTGTTGTTACAAAAATATGAGTTTATTTTTTTCACATCTTCATACATGTGTTTTGTATAATGATAACCATCACCTTCCACCATCCTTGCTATTCCCCTTCCCCCTCCCTTACCCTCCTCCCACTCCTATTCTCTATCTAGAGGTAATCTTCCTCCAATGCTCTCCCCTCCCTACCCCACTTTTAGTAACCCCCCTTATATCAGAGAAAACATTCGGCATTTATTTTGGAGGGGGGGATTGGCTAACTTCACTTAGTATAATCCTCCCTAATGCCATCCATTTCCCTGCAAATGCTATGACCTTATTCTTTTTTAGTGCTTAGTAATATTCCATTGTGCATAAATGCCACATTTTTTTTATCCATTCATCCACTGAAGGACATCTAGGTTGGCTCCACAATTTAGCCATTGTAAACTCACCTACACTCTTGAGTTATATTGTCAACATGGTACTGACTAGCCACATGTGGCTACTGTGCACTTCACACTTTTTTTTGTACATGTACAGAGGACTGAACCCAGTTATATCCCCAGCCCTTCTTATTTTTTATGAGACAAGGTCTCACTAAGTTGCTGAATCTGGCCTTGAATTTGTGATCCTTCTGCCTTAGCCTCCTAAATTTCTGGGATTATAAATATGAATTTTAATTTTATTTAATCTAAATTTTAAAATGGACTTGATTAAGCTATTGGAAAACTTTTAAGCATATTTAGAACTTGTGAATCTATTTTATAACTGTACATTTTATAAAATCTAAATGCAGATCAAGTATATCTAATGAAAACTTAGCATCCAAATTGAGGTATAAATGTAAAATATGCACCAAATTTCAAAGATTTAACACAAAAAATGTCAAATATCTCAATAATTATTAGATTGATTACATATTTAAATGGCAATACTTGGTATATTTGATTACATATGTGACTCACATTGTAATTCTATTGACCTGCCCTGAAACAATGATTTGCCTAGGAAAAATTGTAAACAATATAGGGCCACTTAATTATAATACATCTGAAATGGTGAAGCAAGCTATTTCTTTCTTCTAGAAAGATAGCTGGCACAGGGTTTAAGGGATTCTTATTGATAGAAGATTTTAATCACAAAATAACAATATCCCAACTTGGCAACTCCAATATATAAGTAATATCTCAGTAGCTCAAGGGAAAGGTGTCAAAGAAATAGCTTTGCATCTTTCCATGGATAGTCTTATAAGAAGTTGTCTAATAAGTGAAGTCATTAAAAACAAAGATTTTAGAAAGTTGCAAAACTTACTAGAATATGAATGAAAGAAAAAGTAATTTTGTTACCTTAAACTGTTTATTTCATAAGCAGATATAAGATCAAAAACTATTCTATGAAAAGCTTTCACCCAAGAATTTTAAGCCATCGTGGAATTAATTTATTAAGTTATCATTACTTGTACTTCTATGGTCACTCCTATTCTTATTGTATATTCTGGTAGATAACAGCATGAGAAGAAAGTGTCCTATTTAAGATTCTCTCAACAATCTACACAGATTCCTTGCTATCTGAAGCAGATAAAGACTCCATCAAGTACAGAAATCCACTTAAGGGTCCTAGAAAACATCCCATTTCCTCAGCATTGGCAGAGTGTGTCAGCTGACTCCCAGATTCCTGGGCACACAGATAAGGCTACATTTTCCAGCTTCCTTTATGGTTGATTGACCAAGTTCTCAACAGTGAATGTAAAACATATTTGCCGTTACCTTGCCTAAGTCATAAAAACTTTCATAAGTCCAACTCTCCCACCCACTCCTACTCTTTCCCTTTCTCTAGGTTAATGAAAAAAGACCTTAGAAGCCATATATCAAGGTTGCAGAGCCACAAGATGGAAGGGAGTTGGATTCCCAAATAACCACTAAGGAGGTCACTCATCTACCAGAATACCCTTGTGAGACAATTAGGTGATCAAAAAATATACCTCTATTTTGTTAGGCTACGAAAGTTTGGGGATGCAGCAAGCATCACCCTGAAGATATAAATAGTGACCCAAAGGACTAAAATTTGGCCAAACAACAAGCCATTTTCACAAGTCTCAGATAATCACTGGGCAGCAACACCCCATCTTTTGATTTTATCTTTTCTCTACCCCGCCATCCTTTTACTACTCCCAGCTGTATTGTGTGCAAGACTGTGACTACACAAACATGTAAACAGGTGAAGAAAAAGTCAATACATATATGAAAAGGTGCCTAATATCACCAATCATTAGGGAAATATAAATTAAAACCACAGCACATGGCTAGAATTAACAACACTGGCAATACCAAGCAATGGTGAGGTGTGGAACAAGTGAAACCATTTTATTATCCTGGAAGCTATATTAAACGTCACTGCCATTTTGGAAAACTCCTCATCTATTTCAAATAAAGTTAAAATATAGCACTTTATGATCAATTCCACTCCTAGATATATGCAAGAGAATTAAGTGCTTAAGTTAACCAAGGCTTGCACAAGAATATCCATAGCAGCTTTATTCATAATAGTCAACTGGAAAAAATCCAAATTCCCATTAACAGACTGGAAAAATAATTGGTAGTATATTCAAATGAAGGATCAATATACAACAATAAAACTATTGACACACAAAACACAGATCATCTGAGATATTATGTTGAGCAAAAGAAATCAAACACAAAAGAGGACATAGTCTATGATTCTATTTATATGAAGTTCAAGAACAGGCAAATTCAATTTATGGTGGAAAAAAAATCAGACAAAGGGAGTAAAAGGAAGGGAACTGTCTAGGGTGATAAAATTTTTTTCCATATCTCTATTTGGGAGATGGTTATACAGACTATACACAGATAAAACTTTAAGCAGTACACTTAAGATTTGTAGCCTTTCATTATTTGTAAAATTTATTTCATTTTCTTTTCTCTTTTGTGGTGAGGTGGTGCTGGGGATTGAACCCAAGGCCTCATTTAAGATAATTAAGCAAATTTTCTACCACTGGGCTACGTTCCCAGCCCCTGTAAATTTTATCTCAAATTAAAAAATAATAAAGTTAACCTCCTCAAGATCACACAATTAGTAATAAGAGTTGAACTTTAGTCAATTTGAATCATTTCATAAAGAATAAGGTTTATTCCTAATGAATTATATATACCAATAAGAAAAAATATAAGTCTGTTTCTTCTTACCTTTAGAATTAGCATCTTTCTCTCATTATATTTTCTTCATAGAATCCTCATTATGGCAAACTATTTATTTGGGCACAGATATACTATAAATTCTACTCCAAAGGATAGTATTTACTTTGCAACACAGCAAGAGCAATTCCATTAATAGATTTGAAATAAATTATTGGAACCAAATTTTCTCAGATAACTACTAACCCAATAAAATACCTCAGCTGAAGAACAAACATCTAAGGATGAAACTATCAGAACTTGCATTGCAACATTTAACTGGCAAGAACACATTGGGGAGTATCCTCAGTTGATTAGGATCCCTGGGTTGTCATGAATAAATCTACAGTTGTGGAACTGGACCGATGAAACACTTGATGAGTATATAGTAAGATGCCAAAATGGTCAATTAAGAAGCATCAATCATGCTGTGCGATATCCCAAGGGCAAACTGTATTTGTAATACAGATTCAAACACTATACCAGAATTGTGACCACTGACTTGTTTCTTAAGAATTAACTTCTATTAAACATTGTTAAAGTACCTAATGCAATACCAGAATAAAATATGAGCATCAAAACACAATTTTACCAGCAGTCAAGCTATGATATCCTGCATTCTTACATGGGTCTGCTTCTTTAAAAATGTTTTATACAACAGCATGGATTGTGTGACTTCATCAGATGGGAGATTCAGGGAAACATTCAGTTGTCTTCCTTTTACACATAAGCAAACCAAGGCCTAAAGCTGATCACTGACATGCTGGCACCACATGTTTTAAGTCTACTCTGACCAGTTCCTTATTATGAAGCATCATGCTCACCTTATTATACAGCACCCCTGTCCTCCAACACATAAAAGTTCTTGAATTAAAGTGTTTTCATTTCTGTTGAGGATTTTTATTTCTCCAACATGGAAATCAAAAAGAAAAATCAAGTCAAAATAAATATATCCAAGCCTTTGGGATAAATTCATGTCTTATGAAGTTTTTATTGTTGTTGTTGTTCATGAATAGCGAAAAAGAATCTCACAAAAATAGGAGACTCCAAATCCAGAAAACACTGATGGAGACAAAAACCTTTCAAAGGATTCCACAAAGTAAATACAGATGCTCTACTAAACATTCAGGTAAAGGTCTAAGGAATTTACCTGAGTCACCAGCTCCCAAACCCAAGAACAAACCAACCTCCTTTGCTTATTTCAATTTCCAGCAGCCAGTGTTAATGTTCCTACACTCTGCGGTTATCACTCTCTATCCTATCCAACTTGAGATCCCTCGGGACACGATCTCCTGAGAAGGGCTCAATCTACAGTCCCCAAAATCTTTGGTATCTCTGTTAATGAGTTTCAGAGAGGTTGACAAATCGTTTTATGTCAAACGTGGGACTATAATTTACTTGATCCAAAAAGAGTAGGAACTGCAATTCTAAAATGAGAGCCCAGCGAAACTCAGCTGCGCCTCACCCCACAGCGCCACTCACCTGGATGAAGCCAGCCCCAGTTCCCAGCTGCACAGGCCCCTTCCGGGATGCTGGACTCAGTCCCCTAGAACCGGCAGGGCCAACCTCCACTCTGCCTGGTGAAGGCGCCTGCCGCCAGCCCAGGGAGTGGAAGGACCACCCGGTCCGGGCCGCCCCTGGGCACCGCCTCCTTGAGCTGGGAACGCGGGCGGAAACAGCTTCGCAAAACCGACAACTCTGCGGTGGACCTAGTGGAACACAGCTTCTAGTCCGCTTAGGCTCGCCTCTTCCCTGGCTGGACCTTCAGGGTATGGCCATGGGAAACGATTCAAGTGCGTTCTGGACTAATATTCACAAAAGAGGTGCACAGGGCATGGCTCAGAGCAGGACGAATGAATCTAAAGCCCGAGAGAAAGTACTAACAGCCTCAGGCAAGTTGAAGTTTTAATAAGGACTTCCGAAGATGCTTCAAAATTGTAAATAGGTACCCTGTTTTCAATACATTTAAAAAGCAGTTAAGCAACCTAAGTTCCATTCTTATACCTGCACTAACTAGTAAGAATGATATGCTTCAGGAGAGCAATTTTCCTATCTATCAAAATTATATGGCCAAAAAAAAGAAAAAGAAAAACCTACATTTTAGGGTTTGTTGCAAGTTTCAAAATAAGAGAAAAAGCTTTCAGTAAGCGTTTTTCTTCTGGTGGCTTTTAAAATTATTTCTGTTATTATTAGAAATATGGGAATAATTTTGTACAGTCAAGGGCTGCACACACAAAAACTGAGAATAAATGAAGGATGAAAGTACAAAATTAAGCCACCAAAAATTAAAACAAACCTGGGGAGGGGCAAAAAATCATCAAGGGCTTAGGGGATGTAGCTCAACATTAAGAGCTCTTTTTTAGCAAGCACAATTAAATCCCCAACACCACAAAACAATCAGGGTCACAAACAATGAAAAGCTGACTTCGCACAAATAAGGGGACCAATTTAGAGGTACCTATACAAATAGCATAAATATGAAGTTATGGAAAATGCAAAAGGGTTAAACTAATACTGCTCTGCTGTATAGAAATGTTATCCATGCTGATTCATGTAAAATCAGGAGAACCTCTTGCTCTTTGCACCAAGACCCCAACCAAGTCTGGTGCAGTAGATAGAGTCTGTAGGTTTATCCACTGAGTGAAATCAGAACCACTACTCCACTAGGTGCCCTGCTACATGAACACTACTCCCAAACCCTCATATATGCTTGGTATTCTTCATCTGAGGTGCGGTAGGTACTTTAGGCCTTTTGTGGCTGCAAAGGGTTTGAGGAAGAAAAATTAACCCTTATCAGCCACACCTGAACCTATGCCTGAAATTTTAAATATATAAAAGGACACTAACGGATGAGGAGAAAGGCACAAAAATTTGACAAATCAAGCAAAATCAAAAACTTTTAAAAAGCAATCCGGATGACTATGACCAAGAAATTCTTTGATTTGTACTGAATTTGAGTAAAGCTCAAATGTGTGTATAACTTACATAAATTATGAAGGCTTAAGATGTCAGATCCCAAATAGCAAAAACATCCATGCTCAATTAAAACAATGATTTCTTAAGCTAGATTCCAAGAATTAAAGAAGTACTAATGAAGCAGAATATTCACTAATTACTTGACATTTTGGGTGGGACAGCTCTGATATTCAAAATTGCTAAAAATATGAAAAGAGTAAAAATTCTAGCAGAACCTAAGAATAAACAAAGAAAAAATACTTTAAAAAGATATTATAGGATTAGTTCAGCAGTTCTGAAATCCAAAAAAAGTTCCAAAAAAGAGAAAAATTAGGAAAAACTATTTAAGCACAAAGGCCTATTCATGATTATAAAAATGAAGAAAAATATTTATTGTGATCTTTCAAGGAAAATTAACTTTGAGCCTAGAAAGGCAAAAATATTGGAAAAGGCATGTTTCCTATGGGGGAAAAATTATAGGGTAAACAAATTATTGCTTAGAGTATGGTCCAAATTTAAAGATTTGACCCTGACCCTTATAATCATTCTCCCTATAGACACAGAGATTGTAAAATCAATAAAGAAAAAAGAAAAATTAAGACTATTAATTGTAAAATCCAGTGAGCAAAAGGTACATAGATACAATGTAAAAACTGGCTACTAAGTTTCAATTTTATAATCAACTTGTAGATGTAAGAGAGACTATGGCTATAAAAAATGTAAATATAGAGTTACAGATGTGATATAAAAAGAAAAGCTGGGAAGGAAAAGAGTGTCAAAATATACTTCTGAAGTGAGGTGAGTTTAAATTTTCACCTATCAAACATTAACAGATGTCTAAACAGGACAGATGGAAAAAAAAAAATGTACTTAGGACAAGAAGAAGCCAGGAACGGCTGATTGTGGGAGAGCAATTTGGAAAAGAAGAGGCAGAATAATACTTTTTTCCTGATGGTTTTGCCCTTTTTTTTTTTTAGTTGTAGATGGACACAATACCATTTATTCATTTTTATGTGGTGCTGAGGTTCAAACCCAATGCCCCACACATGCTAAGCAAGAACTCTACCACTAAGCTACAACCCCAATCCAAATATTGCTTTTTATTATAAACTTTTATCACATTTTATTTTCTAATCATAGATGTTACTTTGATAATTTTTAAAGAAAGCATTCAAAATTATCCCTAGAAATAAGTAACTGAACATAGGAACATTAACAGTTGGTATGTAATAATGATAGGATTATATATGATCTTCCTTCCATTTTTATGTCTGATTCAGCAATGCTACTTATGGTAATTTGACAAATCAAGCAAAATCAAAAACTTCTAAAAAAGCAAGCAGGATGGCTATGACCAAAAAGCTGTTTGACTAAATGAAACAATAATAATGGAAGAATGGTCTGTAAATGTTCTTTGTATACAATATAAATTAGAAAATTAAGACACAGTAAATGTTTCAAATAACAATGCAAACATGTTTATTTATTTAAGTCTTTCCCAGAAGTGAGATTACAGAGTGAAATATTTCCCAGATTTTTGTTCACTGAAATTCCCTTTGAGTTGTCTGTTCTTTGTGCATTCATCTATCAGTATTCCTAAATGTCCACATATAAAGAATTACACATTAATAACCAACTGTGATCATAGTAATGTTGTTTACTTTTCACTCTTTCTCTATAGGCAATTAATCCCTTTTAATCAAATCTGTTAATTGTTATCTTTGTGATTTCAGTCCACAGAGCTTAACTTGAACCTTTTTCCAGATACAAAGGTTTTCAACTCTATTTTGTAGTCTGAATTTCTTGTAGTTCACATGAAATTTTTAATATGGCACAGGGTAGACATCTAACCAGTTATTCTACACTATCTGCCTGAATACACTTTCTTTTCCATATGTGATGCCTTATTAATAACTAAATTCCTATAACAAGATATACATTGGGAATGTCACTTTGGATTGTGCTTAGATCAATAACACTTAAATCTGATCATTTTGTCTCAATATTTACACCTCACTTGTTTTATATCTTAATGTTTAGGGTTCATTCATTTAACTTATTAAGAACTTATACTCTAGGCATATAAAGTTCAAAATATATAATGGTGAATGAAAAAGATGGTTCTTTGACTCATTAATTATAAAAATGAATCAAAAATTGTGACAAAAGTAAACAGTATTGTTTTTGTTAACTGGGTTTGAGTTCTAAGACTTATTATCATTACATTTGTATATTAATGCATTTTATACATTAATTTGTATAAGCTTTTTTTTTTTTTTTGAGGGGGTCTCACTATGTTGCCTAGAATGGCTCGAACTCGTGATTCTCCTGCCTCAGCCTCCTTCAGTAGCTGGGATTACAGATGTGCACTACCATGCCCAACTCTTGTAAGGTTTTTTTGTTCACTGCACTGGTTTCAGAGATGCAATAAAACAAAATTTCAAAACATAAAAGTTGAGATCTGTGGCATGTAACAAAGAAAAATTTAAAGTGCTATTGGAAAACTTAAGGGAAAATGTGTTTCTCCAAGGAAAGTCTGAATATTATAAAAACAAACATTTGTTATGCCACTGAGTATAGAGTTCACATTGCAAACTAACCATTTGCATCACACAGCTGATCTAAAATCAAAATCACCCTGAAAGGCTTCAGTCTTCCACTTTTTGTTTCATGAAAATCATGTTATCACATTATAGTGACATGCTATTGCTTTAAAGGCTCAAGCAGAAATGAGACTCAATAATTTTTTTTTAAACAGAAGTGCATCATATTCTATTGCTTGTCTTGAAGGAGCAATAAACACTATAGTAAGACTTAGAACTTAGACATAAAACATGTCTAAACCCCAAAGAATATATTAGAAATAAGCAAGACATTTAGAATGCTTTAATATTTCCAGTTAACACCATTTGTATCAGTAACTGCAACGCTGTAACTTTAAGCATTTCACACAACTAGTCAATAAGGATTTTTTTAAGGGTGGGAATGAGAACAGAAGAATAGGAAATACAAAAATGTCAGTTTCACACTTCTGTTAAAAATTTAAAAATCAAAGCTATTTTCTTCTGTGCATCAAAACCATACCACAGAATTGAAGCATGTTTTTTAGTTTTAATCCCATGACTCATCATCTACTGGATTGGGAGCTTGTGAAGAAGATGAAAATCCTGCTGCATTCAGAGTGCTCTTAGCCTGGTAATTCTTTAAAAAAAGGAAAGAAATATTAAGTTATGACAGTTTTAAAGTTATATTACCCAGACTGAGGGGAGGGACTCAAGATTTCCGGCTTATCTGCCCCAAATTAAAGAATTCATTCACTCTTATTTTTTAAATATTAGTTTTTAGTTGCCAATGAATGTTGTTTTATTTATTTATATGTAGTGCTGAGAATCAAACCCATGTTAGGCAAGTGCTCTACCATTGAGCCACAACCCCAGCCCCATTCACTCTTATTGGACAAAAAGGTCTATATTTAACTGTTACAGAAGTCTGAACTGCACAGAATAATTCAACAAGACAATTTTTTAAGTCACTAGGTTTTGGCAAGTGGAAAAACTTCCTGTGTTACACTTTAGCAAATCAACAAATATTTAATTTGCATGTTCATATTTTTTGTATACAGATATGCTGCATAAAAACTGACCTATCAGAAAGGCATGCAGCCTCATGGCTCCAACATTTTTTCTTAATAATGTACTCAAAATTCTGAAATTAAAGAATTCTGTAGAAAGTTCAGGAAATCCCAAATTATAATTTAAAATGTCAGCAAACTGAGGAATGGAGGAAATTAGAATTTTAACTGAGAAAGTTAATTCTTCACCTTTAAAACCCAAAATATGTATGTACATAAACTTTTAAAGAAACAAAGTTGCTGCCACTTAGGCATGAAAATAATGGTTTAGATCAATTACTGATTATATTAACTTAATAATAGCAAGCATATTTTCAAAGAGCAACTATAAGCCAATTTCTGAATTATTCCCTTTAACTAACCTTTCTAGTATCAACTGATGCAAATACATTTCCTCTTGTACTACCACTGAAGCCAGGAACATATGTACTAAAGGCAATTTCTTCCAACCATGCAGGTACATCCTGTTGAGCCTTTAAAAAAAATATTATATGCAACATAAAGTCTCAAAGATTGGTGAAGTCTATTTTTTGTACATATGCATAAAATATCTCAAAAATAAAATAAGAACATTTTCCATTCAGTTTTATAATTTTAAAACTTACATCTGATAGTACTTTCACTAGAGGCTGTGCTAAATGATTATCTGACTCAGGATCAAAAAAAGAAATAGCTCTTCCAGTATTCCCACAACGCCCAGTGCGCCCAATTCGATGAACATATTCATCAATGGTAGAAGGAAGATCAAAATTGATAACATGTTGAACATTTTCAATATCAAGCCCTCTGGCAGCTACTGAAGTAGCAACAAGAACAGGGCACTTTCCACAGCGAAAATCTCCAAGAGCTTGCTCTCTCTCTCTCTGTTCCCGATCACTTGAAAGAAAAGGAAGCTTGTATTAGTACAGCTTTTAAGAAAATAAAATTCAACATATAATTTTTAAAAAATAATTAAAATGTCAGCATTTAATGTATTCTTCCTACATAGGAAGGTATTATACTAATTCCTTTCAATCCACCAATTTTATTTTCTCCTCACAATAATACCTTGAATTGGAACAATTATTCCATTTGCAGATGGGGGTAACAGCTAATACACAGGGCCAGAATACAAGCTCAAGTACAACAAAAGTCAAATCATACCTAGTAATAATCTCTATGCTTTCTAGTTCTGCTAAAAATTATACAACTACTTGGTTAGAATGCTTGCTCAATAAACTAAAAAATTAAACTAATTTCAGAATTGTACATATTCAGTGATTAATACTTTAGATCTATTAGTAAAACATCAATAAGGTTGTGGTGATATGACTTTTTTTTTTTTGATGGTACTAGGCCTCCCACATGCTCACCAAGTGCTTACCACTCAGTGAATTCTATCCCCAGCCCCTGATATGACATTTTTAAGCACTCCAATTAAAACAAAAGAAAGCCTGAAACCAGAAAGATTTAGCAAAGGAAAAATGTAGACATAAGACCAAGAGATCTTTAAATGAAATCTCTTGAGAAGTTCTCACTCCTCATGATGAGGAACCTAAGGCATACCTTTTACCTGCTCATTCCCACCAGTTAGTTCCTAAGAAAACTAAGAATGGAGATGAAGAATAATAATTTAGCCCTCTTGGGTATACCACACTTTCCTGTGCACCGAGGGGAAATAAATGGGGGATAACAGTGTATACCTTAAGACAATTCTGAATTCCAAACCTATTAATTCCTATTACGTCATGTTAGTTTGAGTCTTGCATCACTTGACAATGGGGACATATTCCAAGAATGTGTCATTAGGCTATTTTGGCGTTATACAAACATCATAAAGCGCACTTACACAAACTAAGATGACGACAATGCCACAAGGCAATATAATCTTAAGGAACCACTGTCACACGTGCAGTGTGTCATAGACCAAACTATTGTTGTATGACCCATGCCTGCATATATACTAATTTGCTCAAACAGAAGTGCATCTCCTCCTAGGAAATCATATTACTCACCCATGAATACTTGTAGTTGATATTTTTTCTTGACAAAGAAAAGTTGCAATAAAATCTGCTTTCTTCTTGGTTTCAACAAAAACCATAGTTCTTTCATCACCTACAAAAATAACAAAATTATTAACATTCAAACTACAAAATTAAAAACAAGAAAAAAAGGCGCATGTTTGAACAGGAAACTTGTTTCATCAACCCAAAGTACCAGCACCCAGATCCAGGTCTGGTACTTGAGAGGAGTCAAATGTTTCTTGAATGGATGAATGTCAAAAAGACAAGTTCTCCCAGTTTAGGGATTTAAAAAATTACCTTGCCTTTTCTCTTCCCAGGCCAACTCAGGAAATACAGATTTAGGAACTAATAACTTCCTGCCAACTTCTAGTAGTTTAAAATTTGCCTCTGTCCATTTTCCCAAAATATCTCATATATTTAAAAAGTTAAATGACAGCCTTTCCCAAGATCTTAACTCATTAATAAATATTTACTTGTTAGCTTAAAGTATTTAACTGATAGAAATTCAAGTATGGGGCAGATTTTCCACACAGTCAATATCCCTATATGTTGAGAAGATGATAATTTATACCTTTAATGGAAGGAAGAATTTATTGTTGCTCATACCCTCTTCCTCTCATTTACCCCATCAGCTCACTGCATTCACTCATTTATTCAACACTTAGTGCCAATTAGATGTCTATCACTATTCTAAGTGTTAGTAATACAGAAATAAAGCTCCTGCTCTTACTAGGGGGAGGCAAAACATATTAAATCTTGAAAAGAATCACCAGAATCAAGATGCAAAGATTACTTCAGATAGAGTAATTAGGTGATATCTGAGTAAAGACATAAAGATTGGTGAGCTAGGGGCTGGGGATGTGGCTCAAGCGGTAGCGTGCTTGCCTGGCATGCATGTGGCCCGGGTTCGATCCTCAGCACCACATACAAAGATGTTGTGATTGCGGATAACTAAAAAATAAATATTAAAATTAAAATTCTCTCTCTCTCTCTCTCTCTCTCTCTCTCTCTCTCTGTCTCTCTTTAAAAAAAAAAAAAAAGATTGGTGAGCTATGCAAATACCTGAGGAAAGAGCATTACATGGTAGAGGGGAGAACAGGTATAAAAGGCTCTGAAATAGTGTTCTCAGGCTCAAAACAAAACAAAAAGAGACCCTCATATGGCCTGCCCATTCTAGGCAAAGGGAATAGTTAAAGTACAAAGGCAATGAGACAGAAGTATGCCTAGTATATGTAAGGAATACTAATGGACAAAACATGGCTTACGGTGCCCAAAGGAAACTAGGAGATAAACTCAAGAGAAGTAATGGAGGCCATCATACAAGGGCCTTGAAGGCCAATGAAAGAACATTTTTACTCTGAGAAAGGAAGCTGCTGGGTTTTGAATAGAAGTAACACTTTTAACTGAGAAGTTAATAGGTTCTAGATATATTTTGACAGTAGAACCAACAGGATTTTGATAACAGATTAGATATGTAATTAAAGAAATAAATCAAGATAAGGATGTTGATTCATAATGGGGTTGGGGTGTATGGAGCATGGGAGGATTAAACAAACTCTAGATAGGACAAAGAGGTGGGAGTGGAAGGGGGGACTCAGGGGTAGGAAAGATAGTGGAATGAGATGCACATCATTATCCTAAGTACGTGTATGAAGACACAAATGGTATGACTCTACTTTGTATACAACTGGAGATATGAAAATTTGTGCTCTACACATGTAATATGAATTGTAATGTATTCTGCTGTCACATAACAAATTAGAATAAAAAAAATTTAAAAAAAAAGGAAAAAAAGAGATAAATCAAGGATGATTCCAAGAATTTGTGCCTGAACAACTGGAAGAATGGAACTAACATTTAAGTGATGTGACAAGAGTGCAAGTTATTTAAAAAAAAGGGTTTGGAGGCTAATACTCAGATATCTATTAAACAACCAAGCAGACAAATGACAAAGGCAACTTGTTCCCACAGTAGTAAGTTAAATCTTTGGGACACAGTTATTTTATATTTGTTTAACATTTTTTATGTTTTATCAAAAATTATCTTTCAATAGTTTTGGAGGTCATCCCACAAGATGCTTAGTGCCAAACTGATTCACATGACAGAGCAAGGTACATATAGCACTGGTGTGCACCCTTTCTTGCTTCCCACTGTCAATCTCAAATGGCAATAAATAAAATAAATAAAACTCTGATGATTCCATTTCTCTAGTTTTTTTCCTCTTTACTAATTTTGTATTTGTTCTAGTTTAGAAAATAAGCTATTTTCCATTAGTGGCAGCAATGATTACATAGTTTTATGAGACCATCTGGTGATCTCTAACTATTTTCTGTGAGGTAAAAAATACAGAAGATCCATTTTGTAAGTCTACTTCTTTAGTTGTCTATTGTGAGGTATAGCAATTAAAAAATCTAAAAATTATTCTCACTTTGGCAAGCTAGATTATAATTTTTTTGTATTTCTGTTAATTCTTGACATATGACTGAAGTAGTAAAACTAAAGCTATAAGTATTTTATGTATTTGTAATTCAAAAGGGCTTTATATCACTTTGAAATCATCTCAATATCCTATAATAGTATTAATAACTTAAGAAATTATAAAGTCTCAAAGAAGCTCCATTTTGATTGGTTTATAGATATGAATGAAATTTAAAAAATGTTACCAGAAAATAAAGAATATTAATATTCCCAGAAAATAAAGAAACTGAACTTGTAATATACTAATTGTATTAAACTTTTGAAAAAAAACTTATTATGGAAAATATTAGATATTTAAACACTATATATACATATACATATATACATACATACACACATACACACACACACACACACACACACACACACACTTTTTTGGAGGGGGGCAGTGCTTGGAATTGAACCCACAGCCTTAATCATGATAGACAAGTGCTCTACCACCAAGCCATATCCCTAGTCCTAAATCAAAAAACATTAAAGAATCCATGTTGACATAACCCTTTAATAAATAAGACTATTTTAATAACTTGGGTTTTTAAAAAAACACTATTTTTTTCCTCCTGTTAAACCATATTAGGTATCAAACAAACATTTTAAGTCTATTTGAATTTGATTTTCCTTTCATATACAGGTCTACCAGTCAAACTAAAATTACTCCTCCATAATGTTTAGAAATACAAACATGTAAGTTGGGTACGTGGTGCCTCTAATACCAGAGGAAGCTAACACAAAAGGATCACAAGTTTGAGGTCAACCTGGGAAACTTAGAGAGACCTAGTCTCAAAATTTTAAAAAAGGCTGAGGTAGAACACCACTGGGTTTAATTTCCAGTATCATCCACCCCCCAAAAAGAAGCCTAAACATGTAAATTTGCATTAAATATTCAACAGTATTTACATTTTGAAAAACATCATTTTGAAGATGATTTTCAAAATTTTGAGGTTACTTAAAATAAGAGACATGCTTACATTTGACATCTGATATCTCTCAATATTGCACCCTGTCCCCAGGGTAAAATAGATAATATTTTGGTTAAAAATATAAGTGGTCAGAGCTGTACTAGAAATAATAGTGATAGAAAAATATAAACTATGTGTGCTTTTTTTTTAAGGGGGGGGGAGTGTTTTCCTAAGACTGGGGTTATGGGTTCAGCGGTAGAGCGCTTGCCTAGCACACGTGAAGCCCTGGGTTCGATCCTTAGCACCATATACAAATAAGTAAATAAAATAAAGGTATTGTGTCCAACTACAACTAAAAAATATTTTTTATAAGTGTTTTTCCTAAAGTGGTAACTATCAAACATTTTGGTCTATGTCTCCATGTTTAATGTTTAACTCATAAAACACTCTTGAGAATCCCAAAGAGTTTTTATCATATGAGTTACAATGCTTGGTATTTACCATATTAAAAATAAAATCCAAGGAAAAGTTTAAATATTTATTTGAACACACTGAATGTTAAATAATTTTTAGTATAACTATGAAAATTATTTTTACCTTGCAGACCCCTTTAAAGGATCTTAGGAAACCTAGGGAAGACTTGCTTTGTTCTAAAGTGTTACATTCTAGAATACTAAAAAGTACAATAAAAGACAAAATTTGGAAACTGAATTTTCTTTGTTTTGATTTATAATACTTGAGTCTAAAAAGAGCTATGAAATGATAAAAATTTAGCAAAATTCATTCAATTTGGATGGAATTACTTCTTTGATTTATTGTTCATCACCTTATAATATGAAAGGTTATTCTTTACTTTCCTTGTAATCAGCCTGGACAGTAGAGATTGTTGACTTTATTATGTCTTTTGATTAAAGAGAGGAAAAGACCCCTACTTATGAAATAGTTGGGGTTCTTTACAACCATGTTGTTAACTTCTATGTATATTTCTAAATGCCTTATTGTCATTTCAATTAAACTGGTAGCCAAAAATTGTTTCTCAAACACCCATGGATCCTACACTAATTGAATGTTCAACTCTTCTCTGAAAACTCTTTTTTAAGAGCAGAATGTAAATTTATAAAAAAGAAATCTACCTTTAAAATTTCTGAAAGCCCATGCAAAAGACTTATTATTTCCACCTTATAAAAGAAGGAGTGCTTGAAATAATGATACGTCTGATACATTACTATTGTATGAGTTGTGTGATAAGAGTTGTCAAATCAGAAGAGACACAAAGCTTCTCTAAATTTTAAATAGTATAAGTAAAATGTTTATTTCAAAAGTATATACTTCACAGGAATTCCCTAGAAATTTGTAAATTCCCTCACTGTCTTTAATATGTTTTTAACCTTCAGAAGAAATCACTCATCAAAACTCTTAACAAATATAGGAAAACTTCATAGAATTATTTGCTAAGAGTCCTGATACAACAATACAGTAATGACATTCACAATTTCACTTATTATTCAAAATATTTATTTATCTACAAACTTCTTTCCTAATTTGAATTTATCATCTTCTAGGACAATGTTCTCAACTAGGAATGTAGATGAGGCTTACACATGGAATTTTGAGAAAACAAATGTCTGAACCCTACAGTTAACTGAATCTATTCTGGTCATAAAAATTATGTCTAATCATTTTCATTAATGATTTTTTGCAGTATTGCACAATAAACTTAAGGCCTTGCACATGTTAGGCAGAGCTCTAGTACTCTACCACTGAGCCATCTTCCAGCCTGATTTACTTCTAATTCTGAATCATAAAATCTTTTACAAAAGAGTTTTAGAGGAAGAGGAAATACACTTACTAGAAGTTATGCCAAACATTATAATGATTTTTAAAAATTAGTCATTTTTTAAAAATCAGTATCATAACAAAAAATATCAACATAAGATACCTATGTTTCGTAGAATTTCGACAAGTTTTTCTCTTTTTGAGTACTGGCCAACTTGGAGAATGGTCTGCTGAACATCTCTACATGCTCCACCCACTTGTCCAACAGCAACAAACAAATAATTCGACTTTAAAAACTCCCCAGCCAACCTTGAAAGACAAAAGATTATTCCTTAGCTTACTTATACTCCTCCATTCACGCTCATATTTGCTGAAGTCCTGAAAGTGTTACTTCCATATTTACTAAACAGCAGACGATAACAGTGATAAGGTGGCTTTTTATGTCATCCAAGTACTATTTTCAAAGATCAGGACACAATGTTAAGATTTTGCAAAAATATATAATTACTAGCAAATAAGTTTGTATCAAATTATGGATATAATAATTTCCAATGGATTTGGAAGTAGTCCATATAAAACTACATAAAATGTGTACAGAAAAATTAAAACTGAGAACTAAAACATAATTTAACAAGCAGAAATTTTATAATTAAAAATTGAAAATTAAAAAAAACTAAGATAGTCTTCCCTTGTTATTTCTTATGTACATCATTGCTAGGAATTGTTTTCTGATAATAGTACCTGTTAAACTACTGTGCTTCAAATAAATGAGTATGAGCAAACCAGATCACAGATCAGTGCTTTTTATGTTACTACACACACACACACACACACACACACACACACACACAGAGAGAGAGAGAAAGAGCGAGAGAAAAAATGATAAAATTTGTATTGCACAGTTGAGCAGGAAAAAAAATATGATGAGGTAAGAGGCATAGGGGCTGGGCAGGACTAGACTATGTGAGCCTGCTCCAAAGATTGAGAGGATCAATATCCTGACACACAGTAATTCACTATTAACAGAAAACTGAGGTCTGTTTTGAATCATCCATACATATGACTGGTATAGGAGCACTGCCAATTAGAAAACTTGAGTTTTTAGAAATAAATGGGAAACCTAAGTTTATCTTCAGTTCTCTTCTCTCCTATATAGAAGTTCCTTACTTTCTAGATGTCTCCTAGAATGCCATGAATATAGCTCAAACTCAGCATATCCAGAATCTTAATAAACCATTGCCTCTTCTTTCTTCTTACCTGCTCTCTTACCACAAAATCAAAACTTCTTTAAGAGTCAAGCACCACTCTCATGCAGGCACAAAACCTTAAACCATTTGAAATTCTTTGTCCATAATTCTTTCATTTACTAAAACATTTACTGACTGCCCTACAGCAGGTATATATAGTAGAAAGTACTAGGAACACACAGATGAATATAATGATGTTTGTCTCTGAGGTGCTTGCATCAAGTAGAATAAATGTATTAAAAATCATTATAATTCAACATTAGAATAGTTAACATTTACTGAACAATTAATTTCAAGAAATGTATACAAAGTGTTTTTCACAAGATGTACTGGCAGGAAATGAATGAAGCAAGCACTATTTAGAAGACTCATTAAAAAGTCTTTGAAGCTTGACCTAATGAAGCAGTAAGCAAGACTGTGGAACTGAGAAAGACCTAAATTAAGGTGGGAAATAAAAAGGAAACTAATAGACTTGAACAATTTTAGAGAACTATCAAGTAAATTTTGAAGGACAGAGTTAAAAGAAGGTGAGGAGGAAATTACCACAATTTAAAGGATTACGGCTTCAAAAAATCAAGATGCCATCAATCCCAATAAAGAAAACTGGAAAGATGGAGTTAAAGAAAAAAAATAGGTTCAACTTTGAACATCAACACAAGTTAACTAGCAATTCATGTGAGAGAAAAATCACTTTCAAAGAATTAAATCTTAAAGTCTGGAGCTCAGAATAGAGATCATGGATATTGGGAATAGCTCTTGAGAGTTACAGTTAGAAGTAGAAGCCAAGAGAATGGATACTACAAGGGTTCAGAGAATATTCAAATGAGAAAAAGATCTTAGGCAGAATAATGGGGAACCAGTAACATTTAAGAAAAGACAGTAAAGTAATGGAAGACTCAGAAAACAAAGAATATAGAAAACTCAAAGTCAAGGAATCTTATTTTGTTTATCAGGGATAATAATCAAATATGGCTCATAAAATATCAACAAGTAGTACACATTAGTCATTGTGGGTATAGCCAATATCCTAATATTTCCTATTTTACAGGAAATTTAAAAAGCAGCAGCAGGAATATTACCTGGTAATTAGGTAGACAACAATCTACTTAATATTATAAGCTGATGGTAGGAATCAGATACCCTATTTCAGATGTAAGATACAATTCCATCATTAATAAATTATTTATGTGCCACTAAGAAACAAAATCCTGCCAACTGACCCAGAGCTTTATGATTTAGATTTTTTAAGCTTTCTAATTTTACATGAAGATTTTTTTATCATGTAATAAGTAAAACAAATAGTTAAGCATGACTATCCAAAGGCTTGTGAAGTGTTTGATACACTAGGATGGGATCCCACATAACATTCTCTCAGATCAGATGGCCAACTTTACAGGAAAGAAGAAGTAGGCCTATAACATTAGGATCCACAGGTCATATTATATACTGCATCACCTAGAAGCTGCCAGGCTGAGAAAACACTGAAATTATCTAGAAAGAACAGCTCACTGGTGATCTTGAAAGAATTTTTTTTTTTTTAAGAGAGGGCCTCATCTAACAGGACACAGTAACCTCTGAACCAAAGATCTTCATGTGGCTTGAGTCTAGGAACCAAGTTATGCAAGCAAGATCTATCATCATTCCCACAATGATCCACGTAAGAAATCTGTGCTTTCCATCCTTTCTTTTTTTTTTCCCATCCTTCTTTCTAATCAAGGTTCTGCAGGAATACAGCTCTTGGTTCCCAAAGAGAATAGTTCCTAGAGAAAACAGCAAGGGTCCTCCTGCTTTTGCATGGATACTTTAGGTTCCCTGTTCCAAGCAAGGGATGAACTCGTAGCTGGTAAGAAGAGTTGCCATCCTAGCAGGAATGTGTCACCCTAATCTCTGAAGTCATCAGACCACATGGTATATGGCATAATTCTCAAACACTATCAATAACTCATGTCTGAAATGTCCAAAGGCCCAATTCCATTTAGATTTGAAAATAAAGTACAATAAGAATAACTTCATTTACTAAGAACTCATTAAATCCTATCTAGGTGCTATGCAGTAGCAGCAGCAACAACATCACACACACACTCTCTCACACACACACACTCCATACATTCAATAGAATATGATTCTAAAGCAGAATCAGGAATAAAGGTAAGTAACAATGAAAAAAATGTAGGAAACTTTCTAGGAATACATTTACTTTTTAAACTACCTGTGTAAAATCTTAAAGAAAAATCTCTAAAAATGGTATTCACAATGCTTCTATTTCCATAGGATATCTGTATATATACAAATTCTTTAAAGAATCTGTAAAATAATGGAAGACTCAGAAAACAAATAAAAACTTACCTTTGAATTTCTTCTGGAAAAGTTGCACTAAATAAAAGGGTTTGACGTTGTTCCTTTGATGGCATTCCTGGGCAAGAAATTAACTTCTTCATTTCTGGTCCAAAACCCATATCCAACATGCGATCAGCTTCATCCAAAACTAAATACTTGACTTGTTTGAGGCCAATCTTTAAGGATATTTTCAAGGGTAAGAACAGAAAATTCATAGTAGTTTATATTAAACCAAAACATCTCTATCAATAAGAGGACTTTCTACAATTACTTGAAAGTTCTATTATCTGTATTAACATGTTAGCCACTAGCTATATATAGCTATTAAGCAATTGAAACATGACTATTGTGACTGCAAGACTGAATTTTAATCATTTAAAAATGCAAATAGTCAAATGTGGCTTAATGATTACTTGTACTGGACAGCACAGATGTAGACCGAATTATCTAATAAAGACTCCTTAATGTAATAAAAGTCTAACACAACATATATAAATATCTTCTAACTGCCAATCTTTTTCTAATCTCTTTAAAAATCCTTAATAAATTCTCCCTTCTCTAATCACTCAGGAACAAGTTGGAAACTTCTCTTATCTTTGCATAACAAGAACAATATTTATTGGTATAAATAGAATATATCTGCAAAAATACAAGTACTACTATGAAGACAATGAGGATCTAAGGTGGATTTTCTCTGGATACCTTTATGTATCCAACGAAAGATACTTTTATGCAGAAAGATAAGTTTTAAGTAACCCCTTTTGAGTAGAACTTAAAAAAATTAAGGTTCATTAAAGTGAATTTAAAGTGTTGATTGAGAGGCAATAATTTTGTATATGAATTTTGTATATGAATGCTAATATAAGTGAGTATATAGCCCCAAAACCTCTTCTTAAATTTTAGAAATAATCCTGGTTAATATGCACACATCCGTCAACAGGAAACAAAATGATTGAGGCCACAAAGGGTTTTTTCCCAGGAGAAAACATCTCTCATTAAATTATATATTAAACTAGATAAAACTGTTTCTTAAATTTTTCTCCCACTAAGGTTTATAAGATATGGATTCTGGAATCAGACCCATATTCTAACCCTATCACTTATTACAGCTGAGGGATCTAAAATAAATTATCTAATTTTACTGAGTTTGTTTACCCAAGCATAAACTGAAAAATACGCTGTTAAGATTATTTTGAGAACTATATGAGATTACATTCAAAGAATCTAGTGGAGCTTAACATATAAACAGTGCTCTAGTAAATATATCTTCCATTTACTTTCCTTTTCCCTAAAAAATGCTAGAAGTTTCACAACTTTGTTATCCTTCTAAGGCCTACCTTTTCTTTTTTAGTTATTAATTGATCTTTATTTTATTTATTTATGTGTGTGTGTGTGTGTATGCACACGCTAAGAACTGAACCCAGTGCTTACACTACAACAAGTGCTCTACCACTGAGCCACAACCCCAGACCTCGCCTACCTTTTCTTTACCTATGATATCCATCAGTCTTCCAGGAGTAGCACATAGTATATTACAGCCTTGTACAATTTGTCGAATTGAATGTCCCAACTGGGTTCCACCATATATAACAACAGCTCTTACACAAGTGCTAAAGACAAGAAAACCAAATGTCATTTTCTAGTTATTTGAAAATTAGATGCTTGTTTCTAATAACATGTTAATCAATTTCCATGAATGATAAAAGAATATACTCAATGACCTTAAAATTTTTAAATTCTGCTCAGGAAGAAGTTGAAAATAAATGACAAACAGAAAAAAAATTTTCAACTTATCTGACAAAGGGCTCATTAAAATAATGAAAAACACTATTACTCTGTTCCCTAAACATACTCTTACAAAAAAAAAAACCCAACAATCCAAAGACATTAACAAATGATTCATAAAACTACAGATAAGTTTGAAACATTTTCTAACAGTTCCAACATTATTTTGAAAAGGAAAATGAATGACTACTAACACAACATTTTCCCTTAGGTATGGTAATACCATGTTAGCCTAGGTACCAGCACTGATGGTAAATTAACACAACTTCTTACAATTTTAGTCTCTATTAAAGTTTGAAAATTTGTCCTTTGGCCCACTAAATCCAAATCTAGAAATTAACTGTACAGATATGTTCCCACAAATAGGTAGAGATGAATGTACAATAATATTCACTGCCACCATTATTTGTAGTATCAAAAGACTGAAAATTAAGTGTCTATAAAGACAAAGAAATAGTGCATTCTTTAAAAGGGCTATAGTTTTAGATTAAGAATTATCTCAAATATACATTGTGTTAAAGAAACAACCCAGATGGCAACAGTTTAATATGCTACTATTTATGGAGAGAACCTACCCCTACTCCCCTCCTGTACTAGAGATTTAACCCAGGGGTGCCACTAAGCCTACATCTCCAGTCCTTTGGGTTTTTATTTTGAGACAGGCTCTCACTAAGTTGTTTAGGGCCTCCTCAGTTGCCCAGACTGGCCCTCAACTTGTGATCCTCCTGTTTCATTCAGCCTCCCGAGCCATTAGAATTACAGGCATGCACCACACTGTGTGCAGCTACATCAGCTTTTTCCAAAAGATTATCAAGTTTTAAATTAAAGTGATTTTAATGATCACTACTTTCTTTTCTCATTTAAAATAAAACTTATACAAAATAAAAGACTAATGATTTCTATATAGAAAGCTCTAAAAAAAACACTAAAGAAAAATGTTCTTTCCAATAGATAACCTGTACATAATGGATAATTCACAAAGAAAAAAATTATTAAACATTTAAAAAAATTTTCAATCTGAGAATAATCAAATAAATGGAAAAAATGAAGATACCTATAATAGTTTTAATACATACACAAATTCTTCAAAATTCCTTCCTGACCCCTTAAGTATGAGTAAGGTTGGCATCATGGGTGTGCAACCAATGTAGTCACAAAAGATCCCAAACTCAAAAGAGCCCTGTGCTTGGTTCCCAAATTCAAAAGAGCTCTGTGCTTGGTTTAATGTTCTGCTGTTATTATTTTGAAATGTGTAATAACTAGAGAACAAAATGCCATGCCCTTTCATTTTATTGGTTCTGGTAAATTATATAACCAGTCCTGAGACTTGGTGTCATGCTCCTTATAACAGACGACAACATAATGACATGTGTGAGGCTCCTGAGACTGTTCCATGAAACCACTGCAGCCTCCTCCTTGTTCTCTTGTTAATCTCTCAATCCAGGAGAAGCCAGCTGCCATTCCTCAAGAAAATGAAGTAGCCTTATGGAAATGGTCCAGTCAAGTCTCTGGATTCCTGGCTGACACCCTGCCTGCAATCTCAAAAGATATTCCAAACCAGAAGGAGCAAAGCTCAATTCTTAACCCCTAAGAAGCTGTGACATAGTAAATGTTTATTGTTTTAAGAACTATATTTTGCCCGGCATGGTGGCACATGCCTGTAATCCCAGTAGCTGGGGAGGCTGAAGCAGGAGGATCACAAGTTCAAATCAGCCTCAGCAATGGTGAAGTGCTACGCAACTCTGAAACCCTATGTCTAAATAAAATACAAAATAGGGCTGGGGATGTGGCTCAGTGGTCAAGTGCCTGAGTCCAATCTCCAATATGCCCCTAAAAAAACTATTTTTTTTAAAGTAACTTGTTAGGCAGCAATAGATAATACAATAATAAATATTGGCAAAGGGTATAATGAAATTGGACTCTCATACACTTCTTAGAAGTGTACATTAGTGCAAGCTTTAAAGTAAGTTCACACTATGTTGTATTAAAATAGATGTAAATCTATTTCAAAGAGATACTTAAAACAGAAAAACTAGTTGGATATAGTGATACACGACCGTAGCCCCAGCTACTTGGGAGGCTAAGGCACAAGTTCATAGAAAACATAGCAAGACTTCATCTCATTAAAAAAAATTTTTTTACTTAAAATAAAAAACTTTATATAGCAAGATGTTTGTCATGATTTTACTTACAATAGCCCCAAGTTAAAAAGAAACTAAATGCTTCAAAATAATTAAAATGTATACATATGAAAATTTTAAAATCATTAAAAAATAGGTCTAATAATCCAAAAGTAGTTTTCCATATTATGGAATTATAAAGAATAATTATTCACCAAGTTTATTTTTAAATATGCATTAAAAGCTACCACAATAGACCAATATTTTCACTATTTTCTTATTTCCTGCATCTATTACTAATTTTAAATAGTTATGTTTCTTTTAAAAAATAAGAATTTCATAAGTAAAATTATAAAAAATATACTTCAATCAAGTGATGCTAAAAATTGCATGAGAATGCTATTACTGAATTCCTTCCAACAGTGAGAAAAAATTCTAAGTAAAATTATTTTTTGAATGACATTGTGGATTATACTTACCCAAAAGAAAATTTTCTGGCTTCCAAATAAATCTGGTTGATCAATTCTCGAGTTGGTGCTACAATGATACACTCTGGTTCCTGCAGTTCTTTAAAACGACTGGCAGTTATTCCATCACGCATCATATGAGCCAAAATGGGCAAGAGAAAAGCTGCCTAGAAGTTAAATTGCCTAATTTATAAACTTATAGTGCATCACTTTTGTCCCTACAAAAAGCTATTCCTCATGCCCTTGTAGCCATTAAGATTATTCTTCCATCTTGCTGTTAAATTAGGGATGAGATATGACAACAATGTCAACCAGTTAACATTCAGGTCTCTAGGCTCATATTATACAACATAAAATATTTGATAAAATTAATCATCACATCAAAATATTTTTCAATCTTTTAAGAAAATAAGCATACCCATATGTACACAGATCAACATTAATTTACTTATAAAGGGGAATGTAGGTATAATTTGATGCCAAATTCTTGCATTTAACAGTTATTCTAACAGTTATTACTCCTTTGGGGGAAGCAAAAAATTATCAGGAGGTCCATAGGCAGAGCAAAAATTTGAAAATTATCATTTGGATCATTACATACATTACCCTACTGAAAAGTTACACTGGACAAGAGAAATTGTGTGTTATAGTTTCTCATTTAAGCAAATAAGACTAAAATCTACCTCCAAAGCCATGTTTAAGTCACTCATCAGTTGCTATGTTATACAATGCTTCTATATTCCCTTCCATTCTGATGTGGAGATTGATTAAGACTAAAATGGTATGAACCAGGACTCTATAATCCTGGAAATAGTAATCTCATCTCATGACACCCAATTTAACAAATAAACCTTCCAGAGTAATCCTAAAATCAACTGATCTCATTTTATTTCTTTTAGAAATGACCTGAGGTCATTTATACTGTGGACCAAGTACAATGCATATAGTTGTTTCTCATTCTTTATCTTTTGACTCCAAGATTATATCAGATATCACAAATTATTTTCTGTCTCTCACAATGCTTTATACCTCTGGTGCCTTCACCTTCAATCCTTTTGTTTTAGATACTGGTAAGTACCAGAATGAGTTGAACACACTTAGAAATACATTAAGCACCCATGAAATGCAACACTACCTTAGAAATAATTCAAAACTCCTTTAGACGTATATAAAACCAGAAATCAGAAATGAAAACATGAATATTTATGATAGTTCACTGAAATTACCTATAAAACTTCTATTGAACAAAAGAGATTCAAGCTATTTCAGAAGAACCAAAGTTCAAAAAAAAATAAAGTTTGGATAAAAGGCAAAACACATTTAGGATAATGACTTACAGTCTTCCCAGACCCTGTCTGAGCACAAGCCATCAAATCTCGTCCTGCCAGTATAATAGGAATACTATATTTTTGCACAGGAGTTAGTTTAGTATAACCAGCTTTAGCAATGTTGTTATTCAATGTCTGACAAAGATTAGCTTCTTCAAAAGTCTAAAAAGAAAAAAGAAGCAATGAATTAATCCATATCATACATATGTCATTCGTAAACATATTCCATTTGAAGCAGTTTTCCATTTTTATTAATTCCACTTTTAATACTAAAGTTAACAATACGTCCCCACTCAAAAGTAGACATTCAGAGCCTATTTATTATTACTGAATAGCATTAGAAGCTTTACCCAAAAACAGTGGTTCTAAAAACTTTTTCTGCTCCCTTAAAAACCTGTGTGATATGAAAAACTAATCAGTAACAAGGGCTCATTATTACAATTAATAGAACATAGAGGCGACCCCAACTGTCTTTTAAAAAAAAAAACTCACTCCTCTAAGATAAACTTCTCTACACACTTAGTATGCAAAAATATTGAATCTCTAGAAAAAGTGTCCTTTTTAGCAAATTTTTAAAAATTCCCATTCTGATATGGAAATTTTTAAAATTTCCATGTCACTCTGTTTTGACATAGCAATTAATTCTACTGAAGATGATAGACATGGTTCTAAATTTCCAAAGACATTAAAAACTAAAAGTGAATTTTTGTATTATCAATTTAATAAATATAACACATAATTCTAAATCAAAGTTTGCTACATAAGAATACAGAAACAATACACTTACCAGAATTGCTGGTGGTGCATCATGTCCAGACACTTCTACAAGAATAGTATCATATTTGTCAAAGTTTATGCCTGTCTGATAATGTGCAAAGATGGAATCCTCATCTTCTGGTGGAGGAGGGGGTATGTAGGTCACTTTTGGGCCTAGAAATTCAAATAAAATGCAATTTATATTATACAGACTAAAAGAAAAAAAATTAAAGGAAACAGATAAAAATCAAGTTCAAATTACTGTAGAACTTCATACTGCTTATCACTAAAGTTTCCACTGTTAGAATTTTAAAAATTTGACTCTTTTAAACATTTTACATTTGTACAGATCACACAAATATCAATATACCTTGAATGTCACCACTTTCTCCTCCTTCAGCTTCTGACTTCCAAGAATCTTAAGGGATCAAATAAAAAGAGAGAAATACTTTAAAAAACTTGGAGATAAAAGAAATCTCACTATAAAATCAAATACTTTTTTTTTAAAGAGAGAGATAGAGAGAATTTTTTTTAATATTTATTTTTTAGTTCTTGGCGGACACAACATCTTTGTTTATATGTGGTGCTGAGGATCGAACATGGGCCGCATGCATGCCAGGCAAGCACGCTACCGCTTGAGCCACATCACCCAGCCCTAAAATCAAATACTTTATCTAAAATAACACTTACTCTTTCCAGAGCCTGTTATTACTTCTTCATTTAAACCTTTGTAACCACCTGTTAAAGAAATTAATAGTGACAACTGGTCAAGATGGAAAGCTATGAGCATCTTTACTTTCAGTGCTTGTCCACAAAAAGGACAAATTCTGAAAATGAACAGGTATCTATAAAGCCCCTTCTCACAAATATCACTAGAAACAATTAAGAGAAATAAAATATTAAGCACATGCCTGTAATACTAGCAGCTCCGAAGGCTGAGGCAGGAGGACCACAAGTTTAAAGCCACCTCATCAAAAGCAAGGTGCTAAGCAACTCATAAGACCCTCTCTCTAAATAAAATACAAAATAGGGCTGGGGGATGTGGCTCAGTGGCCAAGTGCCCTTGAGTTCAATCCCCAGTAATAATAACAAAAAAAAAAGTGAAATAAAATATTGGGGTTCAGTAATAAAGCACATTATACATTTTATGTTTCCTTAGTATTCAAGATGCTGATTTTAGGGGCTGGGGTTGTACCTCAGTGGTAGAGTGCTTGCCTAGCATGTGTGAGGCACTGGGTTCATTCTCAATACTGCATATAAATAAAGTTCCAATGACAACTAAAAAATATATTTTAAAAAATCGTGATTTTATTCAGATGAGACTATGCTACCTTGTGCTGTTTCTGGGTATGACTATAACAGTGTTTCTAGAATAAACTGGCATCTAAAGTGACACAGAGAAAGATTCTCCATTCAGCCAAAGTGGTCAGGCACCAAACAATTTGCAGAGGGCCCAGAAAGAACAAAAAAGCAAAGGAAAGGCTACATATGGCCACCCTTCTTCTACCCCTAGTTATCAGAAGTCTAGGTTCTCCAGCCTTTGGGTTCCAGGATTTGCATCAGAAGCCCCCCACCCAAATTCTGAGGCTTTTTGACTTGGACTGAGTCATATTATCAGCTTGGAGGTGGCCACTTCTCTATTTCCAATAATCACAAGAACCAATCCCCCTAATAAATTCTCATCCATACATCCATCTCTTGTTGGTTCTGTCTCTCTGAATAACCCTAATTAATCAACATGTGCCAAAAACCAACCTTGTAAGCAAGACAGTTTCACGAATTGATGGATTTTAAAGAGCAGTCAGGCTTATTAATTCTTTTCTGTAAGTGACCTTCCTGATTTTTAGTTAACTACTCATCTACTGTGCCACTTTTAGGTATTATGACTGCATTAGATTCAAAAGCTAATCAGCTATGACTTTAAAAAAAAAAAAACATATGAGGTCTATATTTCCTTTTTCTTTATGTCCACAGTCTTGTGTAAGGTCTTTCCTTCACATAAGATGGGTATATTTGTGGAAGATCTTTATCTACATTGAGGAATCCAAGAGGCTGGTAGAGGGGTCACTTTGCTCTCAGACTAATAATGACTACTGATAATCTTTCAATACATTAAACAAGTTTTACTGATTTATTAATCTGAAAACCATTTTTATTTTTATATGACATTTACATAACTATACCCTGAAAAAAATCTTCAGCATAAAAAATTGTATACACCAACTCTACCCCTTAGACCAAATAAAATATTTATTCCATAAGAAAAGCATATTTTAATAATGATTTATATATATGAATATATCTGAATATTTAACATCTGCACAATACCCTATCTTATATTTCAACAATTATTTATTGAAGAATTTTGGGTGATTTTCAGTTTTTACTTATTATAAATGAAGACTCAATGAATGTCCTTGTATGAGTATTTATAAACATATCTAGAGTACTTAAGTCCTATATAAGGAATTGCTAAATCAGAAAGAAAATATCCTATACATATTAATGAACTCTCCAGTACAGGCTTTGTAAATTTATACTCTTCACAGTGTACAGAATTATTAATAGTTACTTTAAACCAAAACTTAAATTTAGATTACAAAAATTTTAACCTTTGTCAGGTAAACCAAATAAGAACCTACCTCGACCACTTCCACTGCCACTTCTGCTTTGGTAAGTGTCACCATTACCTGTAAGGCATCGTTTTGAAGAATATTTAGAGAAAATACAGCTCCCACTCAAGCAC
Organism: Urocitellus parryii; assembly: GCF_045843805.1. Classification (NCBI taxonomy): domain Eukaryota; kingdom Metazoa; phylum Chordata; class Mammalia; order Rodentia; family Sciuridae; genus Urocitellus; species Urocitellus parryii. Next base: position 43,417,409 of record NC_135531.1, on the reverse strand, counting down.
ATCCACTATATTGCTATTTCTGTTCAATACACTGTAACTACTTAGGGTTCCCCATCCCTTAACCCTCTTTTCTCTAGATTGAATTTAAACCTTACTTTCATATGAACATTTTCATCAATAATTCTTTTCATTTTTTTCTTCAAATCACACAGATTATTTTCCCCTAACTTAAAAACTTTTTTTTGAAACCAAGCCAAACATCAAGGTATAATTCACATTTCAAATTACAAGAAATAAATCTTTTAATATAATGTAAAAGAAATAATTTACAGTGCACATATTTTATAGGGAAGGCAAAATGATTCATGTATTTTTGCCTAAAGATCTAAAACAGAGAAAATCAGGAACCAACCTAGTATAAATATGTATATTATATTTACTAATTATAGTGCTAACGGCATATATGATTAGTATTGAGTAATACGTTTTATTTCTTACCTGTACCACTTAATGCTGGTCTTCTAGAACCAAAAAGGCTACCAGCCCTCTGTGTCCCCTCATCTTGGTCATATTCATTACCTTGATTTGGAGAAAATATAATTATATTACTTTTAAGAAGTTTTTAATCATTTAGTAAAGAGAAAAAGGGTCAAGTTATGGTATCAGAAATTAAAATACATGGGCTAAAATAGTTTAACAAGAATCAAAATGAGTATTTTTCAAAGTATTACAGAGAGGATTTCTCTATAAATTATATCCTTCAATTACAAATTACTGTTTTGAAAACATTTTATTTTAAACTTTTTTATAAAATAAGTTAGGGCCAATGCTATCTCAAAATATAAGCAAAAGATAAATCTCCTGCCAAAAGTAGCACTGTTAGTGCCCTCAGAAACTTCACACTGCATCATTTCACTGCTTATTCTCCAGCACAGCATCCCTACTCCCACCCACCGTTGCCAAATCTAATCTTAACCAGCCCTGTACAGGCCTTTTGCTTGTTTTTTGTTTGTTTTGTTTTGTTTTTTAAAAAGTAGGACAATTTACTAATCTGCTTCACATTTATTAAATCATAATTGCAAATATTTGATGTTTTTAGCTTCCAAAACCACTAATCTATAATCTTCTATTAGGAGACACATGTATTCCAACAGTCATTTATGAAGACAGCACCTTAGCTCTAAGAAATTATGGCTGGAGGAATTTTAAGGTAGAAAGCCACATTGGTTGAAGCCACATATGTTGAAGTGTAGAGCCATACAGAAGGCCACCTACTGAAAAGGTAAGCCATATTACCAAGGCCCTAAAAAACTTAACAAAATGCAATACTAAAAAACTAAGTCACATAAAACTTCTGAAAAAATTCATATATTCCAATTTAACCAATATGTAATTGTATCTAAAAATGATGTTATATGATATGGGTGATTAATTTATATAAGCCACTGTGCTAAAATATTTTCATTTAAACCTCATAACAACTTTATGTGATTTTTTAAAAATCATTTCCTTAACAAATGAATCACACCATTTGCAATCCACTACTAACTTGGTCTTCCTAAACCAAATCCTCCACGGCAACCTCGGAAACTACCTCTTCCACCTCTTCTGGATGGCCCTGAAGCTTCCGAATCATTTCCATCTTGATAGCCTATAATATTAAAACACACACACATATACAAGAACAACACAAAACAATAATAACAAAGAAATCTTGGGGACATGATGACCAGATTTGTTTTGCATAATTCAATAGCATTAAGTAAATACTCTTTAAGACATTAATGGAAAAAAAAGAAAAAAAGAAAAGCCAGAATTGATCATAAATGTAAAGACTTTACTAATATAAATAGATATGGCTATGAAGAGAAAAACCCACTGCTGGCTTTGAGGAACAAAACTAAATACAAGTAAAAGAAAAACTTGTCACTTAAAACACTGAAAGTTGCCATAAATGAACCATTAACTGAACTTCTACAACCTACAAAAGGATTAATTAATCATAGGCTTATATTTACTCCCAATAGACAAATACCTTAATCAAAGTACAAATAGACACATATAAAATCTCAATTCCTGTTAGGCAATTCATTTTTAATTCAACTAAAAACCAACAGAACTAGTGAACAATTCAAGTAAAATTTGATTCTACCTAAGGCAAAACCAGATCAATTCTAAACCAAAGTGTCAACTAGACAGGAAATAAAGAAATTGAAAATGTTTAGTTTATGCATTTGCAACTATTTACACCTAAAGAGGATGCTCAATAAAAGTGTAAGTCCTATACATGCTACTTATTGACAGCAGATTGTGCATGTTTTAATAGCCTATTTAAAAATGACAGAAATAATTAAAAGTAGATTCACAGTTCTGCATCACCCAAACCTTACACTCCTCAATTCTGTCAACAGTATATATCAAGTTACTTTTATATTCTAAATTACTTATTTGTGCTATTATAGTTTTTAATTTTTTTAAGTTGTAGATAGACATAATGCCTTTATTTTAATTTATTTATTTTATGTGGGGCTGAGGATTCAAACTCAATGCCTCACATGCGTGAGGTAAGTGCTCTACCACTGGGCCACAACCCCAGCCCTGTGCCATTATTATTATTATTATTATTTTAGTTGTAGATAGACACAATACATTTATTTGTTTATTTTTATGCAGTGCTAGGGATTCAACCCAGTGCCTCACGCATGCCAGGCAAGACTCTACCAGTGAGCCACAACCTCAGCTCCCATTATCTTTTAAGAAAGCTTGTCAGGGTATATCTGAATTAAAAAAAAAAAGTTTATATTCTGGATTCTGTTTTTTAAGGTATAAGTTACTTTGTAAGAGTATAAAATATACATATAAAATTTTAAAATATAATAAAATGAAAACCACTTAGGTTGAACAATTTATATTTTATCTTCCATATTTGTTAAGTACTTTCACATTTTCCATTTACAAGTTAGAAATTTCCTCAACTCCTTTGATTTGAATATTCATCTGTTTAATCTGTCCAACCCATCACTGTTTTTTATTTTAATCACTACTCTTTTTTTGTAAATACAGAAAGAGTCCTTTTAAATCTACCTTCCCTGTCTTAGCCTGTGTAATGCCTCAGCATCTTTCATATATATATCTTAATACCCCCAAAGAGAAAAAACTCACACATTTAAAGAAATATGCTCTTTCCCTTCAGAGTTGAAGCCTATTCTGAGTTATATAATAAGACTAATAGCTAGAGATGAAAACAACATGAGTATTACATAGAATCAATTCTGCACAGCCTTGTTTTCAGGGAAGGCAGAAACTCCCTGTATCCTACATAATCTTAAAAATTATCCTTGTTGAAATAAATAGGATAAAAGGAAGAATAAGATACAAAGTTAAAAATAAATGAACTAGGCAAGGTGAGATGGCCCACGCCTCCCATCAGCTTGGGAGACTGAGGCAGGCAGATCACAAATTCAAAGCCAGCCTCAGCAAAGGTGAGATGCTAAGCAACTCAGTGAGACCCTGTCTCTAAATAAAATATAAAATAGGGCTGTAGATGTGGCTCAGTGGCCAAGTGCCCCTGAGTTCAATCCCTTGTACCCCCAAAAATAAATGAACTACAGCCACACTTTCAACACAAAAATCTGAAAAATTATGAATAAAGATGTCATAAAACATAGGCATATTTTTAACCTTATATAAAAATACAGATAGGAAGTATATATAATATATATCAAAATACATTATATCTGGGAAGATATCAACATAAAATGTAAAGTTAAACCATCCTTTAGGCTAACAATTCTAATTTTTAATGGCTTTGAAAAAAATATGACATAATATTTTTTAAATCTGGGTAGTAACATACAAAATGTTTGTAATAAAATATTCTTTACCATTCTGCATCATTGAAATATTTTGAAATTAACCACTTTTAAATGCCATTTTCATAAAATAACACCAATTGTTGGAGGAGCAGTGCTGCAGATCAAACCCAGAGCCTCCTACATGCCAGGTAGATATTCTATCACTGTTACACACCCATTAGACATTAACATATTTTTTAAAGTAACAGGATTCCTTCTGGAGGTATACTCTTAAGTTGTTGATGGACCTTTATTTTATTTATTTGTATGTGGTACTGAGAATCAAACCCAGTGCTTCACACACGCTAGGCAAGCAGTCCACCACTGAGCCACAACCCCAGCCTGTATTCTGCATTTTATAAGGGACCACTGACAATCTCTTATAATTCCAGAAGATGTTTGGTAACAATCTTCAGAAAAAAAATGTCTGGTTAAAAGAAATATGAACATATTTAAGAAAAGTACTTACCATAAATTTATTTAATGAGGTCAATATATAAACCTGTGATATATAAAATTCAATTGTTTTTATACACTATCAAACAAATAAAATGGAAAAATGTGGTGTAATATGCACCACTACTAACATCAATGAACAAAGCAACTCCAGATTTTGACTACTCCAAAAAGGCAAGAAAAAAAATGAACAAAAACTTCGGAATTTTTTCCAACTCTAATAATGAATCAAAGGTTTGCAACAATTCAGGGAACATTTAGGGAAAAAAAAAAAGGAAATTTTGTAGCATTCTAACTTACCCTGGTCCCATTTCTTGGCAACTCCACCTCTAAGTTACATAACCAAAAGACTTAAAAACAGGGATTCACATAGATGAATGTTCAATATTATTTTCTCAATGACCGAAAACAGAAAACAATGCAAGTGTCCATCAACAGATGAATGGATAAACAAAACATGGTAAAGATGTAAAATGGAATATTATTTCACCATAAAAAGGAATGTAACTCTGATACATGCAACAACCTGAATAAACATTGAAAACATGGAACTAAATGAAATACGTTATACACAACAGGACAAATAATGTATAATTCCACTTGTAAGAAATATCTAGAACAAGCGAATTTTATAAGAATGTAGAATAGAGGCTACCAGAGATTGGGTATGGGGAGTTAACTGCCTACAGGATACAGAGTTTCTCTTTGGGTGATGAAAATGGTAATGGTTGCACACACTGGAATGTACTTAATGTCACAAACTGTACACTTTAAAATAGTTAAATGGCAAGATTCTATTATGGTTTCACAAAAACAACAACTAAAATTTTTCCAAATCTAATTATATCAATCTACATACCCAAGAAGCTCAACTCAAAGGAAGATAAACCAAAACAGATTGGCACCTAGACACATCTATATAAGAGCAACAAATGATGCTGAGAAAACTGGATATCCACAGGCAAAATAATCACATCCAACTTCACACTATAAATGAAAATGAACTCAAAATGGATCAAAGATAAGAGTTACAACTACAAAATTTTGGAAAGAAACATAGGCAAAAATCTGACACCTCAGATTAGGCAACAGTTTCTAGATGACACCTCAAAGCACAAGCAACAAAAGGGGGGGAAAAAAAGATAAATTAGACTGCAAAGAATGTCAACTTCTGGGCTTCAGAAAATACAACAAGATGATAAAGACAACCCAAAAGGAGAGAAAATATCTGCAAACCATGTATCCGATGACACTCATATTGAGAATATGTACATAATCTCAGAACACCAAAAAAAAATAAAATTACCCAATTGTTAAAATGATCTGAACAGGCATTTCTCCAAAGATTCACAAATGTCCAATAAACACACTGGAAAACTGCTCCACATTACAGTCACCATAAAAAGCAAATCATAACCACCACAATTAGTATTGGTAAGGGTGTGGAAAAACTGGAACCCTCATACATTGAGAGTGGGAATGTAAAATGATGCAACTGCTATGGAAAACAATTTGAATTGCTGGAACAATTGAATTTTTTCATTAAAAAGTTAAACACAAAAGTTACCATGTGTTCATATAAAAACTTGTACATAAATGTTTATAGCAATATTAGTCATGGAAGCAACCCAAATGTCTTCACTGAAGAATAAACAAAATGTGATATATCCATACAGGAATATTATTCAGCCATTAATAAGTATTATCATCTACTTCACCATGGATAAATCTTGAAAATATTATGCCAAGCAAACTTGTGTGCCAGACACACAAGACCACATACTGAATTATTTCATCTACATGAAATATCTAGAATCAGCAAATCCACAGGAAGTAGACTAGAAGATATGGGGAGAGGAGCAAATGGGATTAAGCGCTAACCTGTATAAGATTTCTTTTGGGGGAGAAAAAAATGTTCTGGAAATAGTGAAAATAGTTTCACAACAGAATGAATGTATTTAAAACCACTGAGGTGTACACTTTAAAATGGTGAATGTTAGGGGCTAGGGTTGTGGCTCAGCAGTAGAGTGCTTACCCAGCATGTGAGAGGCACTGGGTTCGATCCTCAGCACTACATAAAAATAAATAAATATATTGTGTCCAGCTCCAACTAAAAATAATATATATATAAATTTTTTAATTAAAAATGCTTAATGTTATATGAAATGTTAGCTCAATAAAAATTATATGCATCACAAAATATCAAAAACTCAAGTATAGGAACAAGGACTCAGCAGTGAAAACTACAAAATATGGTTAGAAAACATTAAAGACCTAAATAAATGGGTAAATTCACAGACTGAAAGACAGACAATAGCAAAAAAAACTAATTCTCCTCAAATTAATCTACAGATTCAATGCAATCCCCCCCAAAAAATGCCATTAAGTTTTTACTAAGGTTTGAATGTCTGCATCCCTCCAAAATTCACATTCAAATCCTAATTCCCAAGGTGATGAGACAGAAGGTAGGGGTCTTTAGAGAAGTGATTAGGTCTTGAGGGCTCAGCCCTTATGAACAGGATTAATGTTCTTTAAAAAAAAAGCCCCAAAGAGCCATTGTGTCTCTTTCATCATGCAAAGACAGAGAATGAGAATGCACAATCTATGAACACAGGAAATGAGTCCTCACCAGGCATCAAATCTGCTGGTGCCTAGATCTTAGACTTCTCAGCCTACCAAACTGTGAGAAATAAATTTATGTCACTTATAAATTGCCCTATTTGAAATATTTTATTACAGTAGTCCAAACCAAGTTTTTTTTTTCCTAAAAATGAATAAGTTGATTATATCAAATGAAAATTGCAAAGGACTAAGAATAACCCAAGCAATCATAAAAAGCAGTAAACTTGGAAGATTTACACTACCAGATATCAGGACCTATTATGAAACTACTCTAATTACATTATGTAACAATGGAGCAAAAATAGAGGAAGTGATCACTTGAATAGAGCCAAGTTTAAAAACAGATACATATACTTCTGTTACTAGTTAAGGACAAAAGCAGCCCTCTAGTATACACTGGAAGAAAGAGTCTTTTCAATAAGTGACATTAAGATAAATGGATATCCACCCATATGGAAAAAGCATACCTCAATTTTTATATAAAAATAAATTTCCAGTGACTAGGGGAGGCTGAGTCAAGAGGATTTCAAGTTCAAAACCAGGCTCAGCAACTAAGCGATGCCCTAAGCAACTTAGCAAGTCCTATCTCAAAATGAAAAATTTTAAAAAGGGGGCTGGGGATGTGGCTCAAGTGGTAGTGCGCTTGCCTAGCATGCGTGCGGCCCGGGTTCGATCCCCAGCACCACATACAATCAAAGATGTTGTGTCCGCCGAGAACTATAAAATAAATATTTTTAAAAAAAATTTTTTAAAAAGGGCTAGGGATGTGGCTCAGTGATTAAGCGCCTCTGGGTATCCAAAAAAAAAAAAAAAAGGCACTAAACAAAGATAGTAAATTGTGCTTGATTAAAATGAAATGAATAACTTCTATTCACACCAAAAGACCTCCAACATAAATGCCATACAGGAATTATCTATACAATTCTTGAAACTCTTCTGTAACTTTTATCATTTACAAATAAAAAGGTAAAAATAAAGATGTCCAATAGAAAAATGAAAATGAGACTTAACACACTTCACAAGGTTCTGTCCAAATGGCAGTGCTCAACATTTCATTAGTATACCAAAAATTGCAAATTAAAATCATAATAGGATACACAGCAGAATTGTTAAGACGAAAAAAAATAAATGTCAAGTACATTGCTAAGAATGTGGCGATATCTTAGTATAAACACTGAAAACATTTTTCAATTGTTATCAAAGCTAAAAATATACAAAGCCTGGTACCTACCAATTCTACTTCTGAGTATATACCAAAAGTCATCAAAATACTAGAAATACTTTTTTAATAGCACAAAACTAGAAGTAATCCAAATATTCATCATTAGAATAGTTGAAACAAACAATACTATACAGCAATGATAATGATCTAAAATTGTAACCAATAATATCAGTGGATCTCACAAGATCAATGGATCTTAAGTGAAAGCCAGACACTAAACAGTATATACTGTATGATTCCCTTTATACTGAGTATAAAAACAGACAAAATTAATCTACACTGCTAAGAAGCCATAAAAGATGTAAACCGGGCTGGGGTTGTGGCTCAGAGGTAGAGTGCTTGCATAGCATGTGAGAGGCTCTGGGTTTGATTCTCAGCACCACATATAAATAAATAAAGGTTCATTGACAACTAAATAAAAATAATAAATTTAAATTTTTTTTAAATAATAAAGGTAAACCTTCAGGTGAGGTGTTGTAAGTGAAAATAAGCATGAAATGGGACTTCTGTGTGCTAGTAATTTCCATTCCCTGACCTAGATGCTGGTGAACATTAGGTGTGATTGATTTACAAAAAAATTACTGCATTATATGCTTTTAATATGTGTACCTATGTCATGCCATGCTTCACAATAAATATTCATTTACTAAGGGATCACTATATGCTAACTTAATACCCTCTCATATATGTCTACAGTGAAAGGGAATCAGAAATACCCTGTAAAATGACTATGTCCCTGCTAATCACTCTACACTGGTCTTTAAGTCATAATCAAGCACACACATTTAAAAATGGTTTTTGACTGCCTCACTTAAATATGAATCATACTAATTTAGTTAAAATAAATGTAAGCTATTCACTCTTCTCTGTAAGCAATCAGAAATTTTAAAATCTAGGCAGTATTTTTCATTAATGTCAAGAATTGCTTTCAAAAAAAAGAATTTCAAAAAGATGGGTCTGTTTTTTCCTTAAACTTCTGCACCACCCTAAGCAACTCAGCAAGTCCTATCTCAGAATGAAAAATTTTAAAAAGGGCTAAGATTCAATTCAGAAAACTGCCTTCCCTCATTCTGAAATCCAGTGCTAACTTCACTAGGGAAAGTCTATCATTCAGCCAGCTAACCATGTAATGGGAAAAACAATGTTCCCAAGTTGCAGTAAAACACTGATGCATCTAACTACTATGTTGTCCCAAACAGAAGGCCCTTTAATCATAGATCAACACATCTGTAGCAATTTTACAGTAACTTCACTATAGGTTTTATGGGTTTTGTTGTTCTTTTGTCAACGTATCTCCATATATAATTGAAAATTAAGTATGATAATTGTTATACGATTTCATCTCAAATTCATTAAAAGTAGAATTAGTAGAGTAAGGTGGAATATTGCTATACTTGAACAAAAACTAATCTAAAATTTCTTTTCTCCTCCAAATATCCAGCGACTCTATTCAAAGACAAACACATCCCCTATTCCATCTTAACCATGATAGAAATTTCACAACATCCCTGTTCTGTAATTTATAACACATTCTTGAAATCTCAGGGGAAAAAATACCCAGTAATGTTAGAAAGTGGAAAAAGGGGCACCTACTGAATATTCTCTTAAGTATTATTAAATGCTCAAAACATATGCACCAAGGTATTTTTCTTAAAGGGTTTCACCACCAGAATTTTTCTTTTTCAACTTCTCTAAAAATCAGTTTTATCAGTTTAGTATCCCTGTCTCAAGTATAAATTGTTCCAAAACACTATCCTTACCGCCTCTCTTGGAAAACCCTCTGTTCCGTGTTTGATTATCTTCACAGTCATTAGTAGACTCTTGAATAAAAATTAAACATGTGAATAGCATCCAAATAAATTCCTTTAGAAACATAATATCTAAATAACACTGTCACAGATAAATTAGTATGAAAACAAAAACATTTTCATAAAACATTTTAATTCTTGAAATAATTTTTCTAATATTCTTTTTTTTACTTGTAGATGGACACAATACCTTTATTTTATTTGTTTTTATTTTTATGTGGTGCCAGGGATCAAACCCAATGCCTCATGCATTCTAGGCAAGTGCTCTACCATTGAGCTACAACTCCGGTCCCTCTTGAAATAATTTTAACAATGGAAAGTTACATTTTAATTCTTGAAACATTTTAATAATGGAAAATGCCTAATGTTTCTAAATATTATTCATTAAGTATATAATTGAAAACCCACTATTTTCCAAGTATTATCCTAGTAAAAACAAGCCCCAAAATAAAAATTTCATAACAGTTATCTAAACAGTTATCAAGTGACTCTCAAATGTGAACCATAGACCACTAGAAATACACGACTGTTTTATTTATGATCTTATTTTTCTCTCATTTACTGTTTTTAATAACTGAGAAACCGATGCTTTATTATATATACATGCCCACTTCTCATTCATCCTAATGAAATAATTTAAGGACATCCTGGCTTTTCTATTTATAACAATATTATCAAGTAACATTAAAACAGGATTTTTAGGGTCTGGGGTTGTGGCTCGGTGGTAGAACACTTGCCTAGCATGTGTGAGGCACTAGGTTGGATCCTCAGCACCACATAAAAATAAATATCTATCAACAACTAAAAAAAAAGAAACAAGAAAAATTTTTAAAAAGTGGGGGATGCATTTTAACAATGGAATGAGGCTCCCTAGGAGTTACCTGGAGAATTAGTCAGACATAAATGCACAGGCCCCACTCCTAGAGTTTATTCCAAAAAAAGTAGAGAAACAATGAGATGTGAGTGATTTTTCAAATTTTAAAAGTTCTAAGCTTTCCTGAAGATTCCAACAAAGTCACTTTGAGAACTAGCTATGGTTTCAAGAGATCTTTGTAGCCAGGAACCTATAATCCCAGCGGCTCGGGAGGCTAAAGCAGGAGGATCCTGAGTTGAGCAAGCTGGTGAGGTCCAAAGTAACTCATTGAGACCCTGTCTCTAAATACAAAAAGGGCTGGGGATGTGGCTCAGTGGTTAAGCACCATTGGGTTTAATCCCTAATACCCCCAAAAAAAAGAAAGAAAAAGAGATCTTTGTACATGTAATTAATGTTTAATAACTGAAAACTTTAATAGCGATGATATAAAGTAACCAAACAGTTTGTAGGCTATCAGCAAAATTCCTGTGTAAAAGCACTATCTATTTAATGTTTTAATTTTACCAAAAATAATAACTGAGAGGTCTAGTTACAGGCTATTTGAGCTGTGGCAGACAACTGACAAGTGTTCCTGAAGAGTCATCTAACAAGACAACTTCTTGGAAAAGATTTAATGTAAGGGAGATAAGCAGAAAATGAAGAATTTTAGAAGAAAGGTTGGCCCTAAAATAATGATGATAAATAACATTTGTTGCCTTAAAGAAAAAATGATACTGATTAATTTGGAATCTGGCAAGAATAAAGGAGTCTTACATACATTCTTTGACCAATTATATGCCTAAAACAAATCTATATTTATTTTGACTACCCTGGGAAGTGAAACAGAATAATGACCTTCAGAGAAGTTGGATAAAGGATATATGAAAACTCTCTGTACTATTTTGGCAACTTCTTGTGAATCAAACTATTTCAAAATAAAGTTATTATATGAAAAGAAAAAAATCTCTATAGAGCTAGAAGATAAAGCAAAGAAATGAGATAATGAATGCAAAATTAGTTATAATCTATCATATAATATAAAAACAATAACCCAGTAGAACTTAGTATGTATATAGCATTGTTCTAAATGCACCTATTTGTATTAATTAATTAATTAAATTTTAATTTTAACATTTAATTTTTTAGGCAGGGTCTTGGCTATGGTATCTAGGCTAGCCTTGAACTCCTGGGCTCAAACAATCCTCCTGCCACTACATCTGTTGTTTTGTATTAATTTTCTTTTTCCCAGAGCTGAGGATCAAACCCAGGATCTCACATATGCTAAGCAAGCACTCTACCACTGAGCTAAATCCTAGCACCGTATCAGTGTTTTAAATTCTCACAAAAACCTTATGAAGTATAATTCTAAAGAAAATGAAATTTTCAAAAAGGTTCAATGCTTTTTCCAAGTTAATACAACTGTCAGGAGATGGATCTGGGTCTCATATCTAGGGTTTCCAACTCTAAAACCTGAACTCCTTATCACTACATTATAGCAGCCCAGGAAAACTAGACAACAGAGGGAAAAAAAAAACAGCCAAAAAACACTATGTATATACAAGTAAAAACTTCTACCATGATCTCCTCCTGAGTTTGTCAAAACTTTTAGAAACAAAAGAATATGAACTATTTATATTATTTTTTTCTTTTAGGATAACTAAGAATGAAAACAGAAGAAAGTGAACCACTATGGAGAAAAGTCTGGGAGAAACTGAAATATGTGCTCATATGTTCTTTGACTTACCATCTCTAGGAAGGAGTGAACTGGGATAACTGAATGATCTTGGGATAAGTGGAAATAATCATAAACATTCCATGGGTTAAAAGTTGGGAGGTTAGAATAGAAACAGTAGAAACAGTAAAGAAAAACATGGTGATTTTTTTCTGTAATAAATACTAGTTCTGTTATGTATGTTTTCATTTAAACAGGAAAGGAAAAAAGCAAAGAGAACGAGACTGGGAATAGTTTGGGATATTAAAATACAACCTCATTTCAAAAGAGTTTTTAAGTAATCAGGTCTAGTCTTTGAGTTTAGTAAGATCAAGCCTCAAACTTTTTTCTCCCCACTTTGGTACTAGGGACCAAATCCAAGGCTTCATTTCTGTTAGACAAGCACTCTACCACTGAACTATATTTCTAGCCTAAGCCTCAAACATTTAATGAAGAAAAACAAGACAACCACAAATGTATCTGATACTGAGTTTTGTCTTTTCTTTCACATGAATTCTTACTTAATCTGCCTAACAACCTATAAAATGGGTGGTGGTCTTCATTCTACAGAATATAATACTATGACTTTAGAAAGATTAAGCAATTTATTCTACCATCATTCAATTAGCAAGTAGCAAATTACTCCAAAGTGTTTTATGCTATAAAGATTCTACACAGTGGTTATCAAATAAAGGATATATCATAATCATGAGGGATGTTTTAAACACAAGTTCCAAAGCCTCACCCAAATATTCACAATCATTTTTAGGAAAGCAATGTTCATTATGTCTATATTCTATTAACATTATTCTATTCTCCCAAACCAGAATGTCAGTACCTTTGACAAAAATGTTTTTTTAACTTCAGCAGTGATTCACGAATCTCTCTCACAGACTTAAGTGTAAATGGTCCCAAACTGTATTTATATATGGAGAGTAATTGTAATTCTGAATTTGCTTTCTACTATCCCATTTTCTTCTAAAGGTAGCACAGCATTCAAAAGTTGTACTCTCACATTTACTGAGGCAATAGGCCAAAATAGAAGGCCTGAATTCTTTATCTACAAACCAATAATTCTTTGGCAAAATACACAGATATAAGCTGCTTCATAAATAAAAACTGTCTTTAAACAAATTACATCTGGTCCAGATTAAAATACTTAATTTCTCTTTAGCATGTGCTCTTAATGTTAACACTTTTTGAAGTTACTACAAAAACAATGAACTTACCTTTCCAGAAACCAGAGCTATCACCTTCTTCAAATTTGTTATTTGAAAAACCTAAAAACAATATAAAATGAAACTTGCAAACTTTTGAAAGCAATTTCCTGTACTTCTATGCTTTAAAAATTTCACCTTTGCAGGGACGAGTTATGGTATCCCTTTAAACTAAGATAAACTATATACAACTAACTATACATATAGATATTGAATGAGAATTCATTCAGGCTGTACTAAGATTTTTGCCTTGTGTCAAGTTTATCAGATCCATTATCTTAAGGTCAAAAACACCTTTTTTTTTTAAAGCCAATTTTATGTTTCACCAAATGTCCTATATTCCTCAGTGTGTACGTGGCAAGACAAGGGTAACAATATAACAACTATAAGCTTTCTTTTCAAAATATAAAAAAAAATTAAATTTTACAAATAAACTCACAATTTCTTCACCTACCAAAAGACAACTAAATTATAATCCAATGCATGATAATTTTTCCCTTCTCAGTAACATGGAAATCCTGTTAATTTTTCTAGTTTACGATTTAACAACAACATCTTTCATCAAGATCTGCTTTCAAATTTATCATTTCATAAACACCTATGTCTAAGATTTATACATCTCTGGAGCATAAAAGACTGTCTTTAAAATTAATTTAAGGAAAATTCATCCATAATCTTCCATAAAACTAAAAAATGTTGAATCTTAATAAAATTACCTTTAATGCAAAGATACTCAGGGAGTCAGGCATGATGGTTCAGGACTACAGTCTCAGCTACTTGAGAGGCTAAGGCTATAATAGGCTGATCACTGGAGCCTATGAGATTGAGACCAGCCTGGGCAACATACCATAACCCCCATTCTCAAAAAAAGTAAAAAAAAAAGATACATACCTTTAAAATTAAATGTCAATATGGAATGCCTGCCAATTGGTATGTAAATGAAAAAATACTTAAGTATGTTACATTTGGGCTTCCATTAATACAAGGACTAACTAATTATTATTTAGGTAGCTACCCAACTTACACACAAAATTGTGTGTGTGTATGTGTAGTCACTTAATATATCTCTTTTATTATTATTATTATTATGTTGTTGTTGTTGTTGTAGTTCGACACAATACTTTTATTTCACTTACTTATTTTTATGTGGTACTGACGATCAAACCCAGGGTCTCACACGTGTGAGGCAAGCACTCTACTGCTGAGTCACAATCCCAGCCCCTCACTTAACATCTCTTAACATTACTAAACAAAATCTAAGGTCCCTTCCAGCAAGGACATTCCATAAAAATTTAATACAAAGCTAGTATATAAAAAACCAGGTACCCTATAACCTTGCTATATGATTGAATAACAGAAGAATTTTTCCTGGAACAGATAGATATATTATCTTAAAATATATAAAGATAGTCTCTAGAGAAAGGATATAGTTCCACAAAATCTAATTTGAATTATTTCACTCATCTAAATATTTGCAGTGTTTGAAGATGCTTGAGAAAAGACTATATTCTAAAGCCTTCTACAAGTGCTGCTCCCTCCTCATTCTTCCTCTAAGAAAAGTCAGTGCTAAGTTTCCCAAATCTTGGGAAAGTCTCCCACCTACACATTATTAGATTTGATCATAAATTCTGCCTGAATTATAATTTTTTAAGTTCTTAAGGAAAAAATATAATTTCAAACTACTGGTTGCTGGCTCAACTAAAAATGGGTACTCAGAATCGTCTAAGATGGATTTCTTGGTAGAGGTTGGCGAGTATTAAAGAACTGGGATTCATGAGTAGGGTGAATCCATCTGAAGAGAAGTTGCAGCAAGGAACATGGCTGTTTGGGGGAGCAGGAGACAGTTAAAAAAAATGCATAAACATCCAAAGCAACACAAACTGCTATTTTAAACTACAACTAGAAAAGTGAAAGCACTCACTTTCTTGTGATCCTCATAAATTATTGAAAAAGACAAATATTTTCTATGTATATTAGAGGGAATTATGAACCAAAAAACTGAAAATTTTGAGATTAACTCAAGTTTTTATTATTAAGGTATCAGAAGCAAATACCTACCTCTGTTTCCAAAACCTTTTCCAACTCCAAAACTGCCCACTGTGGGTGTATTCTCTCTTTTATTAGACTCGCCAGCATCTGAAAAATTTAGACAAACTGTTTAACATAAAATTAAATACATCAGTGGTGGCATATGCCTGTAATCCCAGTAACTCAGTAGACTGAAGCAGGAGGGTAAACACGGTCAAAGCCAGCCTCAGTAACTTAGTGAGAACCTACGCAAATCAGCAAGAGCCTGTCATTGATGTGGCTGGTGATATGGCTCAGTAGTTACCCCTTTAAACTAAGATAAACTATATCCAACTAACTATACATACAGATATTGAATGAGA
This sequence comes from Urocitellus parryii, assembly GCF_045843805.1. Lineage (NCBI taxonomy): Eukaryota > Metazoa > Chordata > Mammalia > Rodentia > Sciuridae > Urocitellus > Urocitellus parryii. The sequence continues at coordinate 43,401,336 of NC_135531.1, read as the reverse complement.
ATTCATTCAGGCTGTACTAAGATTTTTGCCTTGTGTCAAGTTTATCAGCTGCACTCAGAAAAAAACAAAAAATAAAAAATGGGGATAAAATAAATCTTTGGGGTAAAGGGATTTTTCAAGGACAGGAAAAGAACAGTATAAGAACTTAAAATTAATTGCAGCTTTTTAAAAAAATAACAAAACCAATATACAAACATAAATCTACTGCTAGTGAAATACAGGTTTCTACTATTTGTTATTTTACTGGAGTCCTTTAACCAGAAAACAAACTTCATGATTTTGTATATGCTGAATGTTCACCTTGATAGACCTTGTTATTATACTCTGTCCCTGTGAGAGTTATTGCTATTGAAAACTTTTTACTCTTATTCTGATTTATAACTGCTCTATTTATTATTAATAATAATAATATTAATACTAGTAAAATTAAAATTAGGGACTAAAGAAAAGCAGCTTTCAATACCACTCAACTTCACATCTTCTTGTGTCTTACTACTATTTGCCTATATTAACATTTGTAGCTTTATTTCCCACTGCATAATTCTGAACAACCAACATTTTAAATCACACCAAATAAGTTCTCCTACTTCACACTGTGAACTTCTAGTATTGTGTACTTTCATACATGCTGTTCTTTTGGAATAGTATTCCTTGCTTTCCTAGTTTTCCTACTAGAATTCTTTTCATCCTTCAGAAGACCAATTTTTCTGTAAAGCCCTTCAGTACTCCAGTCATAATCCTTCCTCCACATTCCCAATAACAAACTATCTGTACCTCTTTTTAGTAATACTTCTTTTCACATATTTCTGTACCACTAAATTATAAAAATCTTGGCCAGGCACCATGGCATACACATGTAGTTCCAGCTACTCAGGAGACTAAGGCATAATCACTTGAGCCCAGCAATTTAAGACCAGTCTTAGTAATATAGTAAGACCCCATCTCAAAAACAACAGCTACTTAAGGGCAGAAATGCAATGTCAAGGAGCATAGAAGATAAAAAACTGAGAAAGAACAAGAGGAAGGAAAGAAGAACCACTAGAAACTTCCAAAACAACATAACTGACATTCTAAAATATCACCGGGAAAATTTTATCTATTCCCTGTGATTCTTATAAATTACTGTACCTATCTCTATAATACTCTCTGAAATTCCTAAAATCAGTGCAAACTTGTATATGTCCGAATGAGTATTTTCATCAGATCTTAAAGATGTATGTGATTCAAGAATTTAAAGCTGCTTAGCCATACTCCACAGAACATAAAAAGTGAATGTTAGGTAATTAAGACAATTTTAAAAAACACCTCACTAAATGTACAACTTATACTCAGAAAAATTACCAGAGATTGAAGCAATATGTCAGACAAATTATAAGGAAAAGAAGTAATATTCATGGGTCTAGGAATTTCTGATTGTATATATAGTATAAAAATAACTTTTTAAAGTACTGACATTCAGAAGAGTTCTCATCAGGATTTAATGTGTATTTCAGCTTTAAATATATAAAAATGATTTGTGATAAAATCTAAGTGGTGGTTTTGTCATTGAAAAGGGATCTATTCAACAACAGAAGTCTACATCAAAAAATATCACATAAGCTCTTCAAAAATTATAATTTTAAAATTATCTAAATATATTAACATATTAAAATATTAAATATTAAAATATTCTTAAGTATACTATTAAGGTATTTATTATTTTTATTGTAATAATTAACAAAGCCCACATCTGAACCTCTTGCGACAATTAATTACATGATCCAAATCAGCATACCTTGACATATAAGCTTTAAAAGCAAGATATGTATGCATATTTAAAATATAAATTAAGTCAACTAGAAGGACCATATCCAAATATAAAATTCAAATTTGTGTTCATTGTATCTAAATAGAAACTATGTTTTCCAAATGTCAATGAAATAACACATATTAACTTTTAGATTCCAATGATGAAAAAGGAATTGGAAATACAATAAAATCTTTCAAAGATAAATTTAAGGAGAAGTATTATGCATGTTTAAAAGTACTAAATAGCCCTAGCTAAGGAATCCCCTAAAAAAAATAATTTTCTTTTTTTTTTTTTTTTTTTTGTTATCAGAAATTAAACACAGTGGTCCTCTACCACTGAGCTACATCCCCAACCCTTTTTTTTATATTTTGAGACAGGGTCTTGCTAAGTTGCCCAGGCTGGCCTCAATCTTGCAATCCTCCTACCTCAGTCTCCCAAGTCATTAAGATTACAGGAATTAGCTACCATGCCAAGAAAGTCATACAGATTTTTAATTTGAGTTTCTAATTATGTTATTGCACTATAAAAATTATTTAGAATATTTTCAGCATTTTACTATGAAGTCTAAAAAAACGGATTATAGGAAGGTATCTCACTGTGTTACCAGCTGTCAAATAAAATGTTGGCAATTCTAAAAGTAAAATTTAAGAACCTAAGCTTGGTAAAATAACCTCACAAACCTAATACTAATGAACTAATAGAAATGTTTCCCATAATACCTTTTCTTAAGAAATACAAAACTCACGCCTGTAATCCCAGCTCAGGAGGCTGAGGCAGGAGGATGGCAAGTGCAACCAGCCTCAGTAACTTAGCAAGGCCCTGAGAAAACTAGTGAGACCCTGTCTCAAAATTAAAAAGATGGTTAAGCACCACTGGGTTCAATCCCTGGTACCAAAAAATAAATAAATATATATATCAAGAAAGAGTCCTCCTCATCTGGATCTGTAAAGCTTTTTACATTCCTCCCATGTTAATTATAAGAAATTATAAGAATTATAAGAAATCAATAATCATAAATTAAGAAGAGACAGCTATGTGGAGCATCTACCCAACCAATCTGTTAACTAATCTATCTGTCCAATCAATTTAATTTTGTCCTACTACCCCCCAAAGAAATAAAACAGCAAAAAGGATATTTACATTTTCAAAAAACGAACTCATTATCCCCCCAAAAAACCTACTATACATGGAGTTATAAAATACTTAGCTTTGCACCAAACAGCTATAAAAGCCATTCCATTATCCAAAAGTCCAGGAGATTAAAGAAAAACAAAGATCTTACCTCTGTTTCCCAAACTCCTCCCTGAGGCAAATCCACTTCTCATGAAATGATCTCTTCGAGAAGGTCCATCATCCATTTCTAAAGCAAATGACATTTTGAAAGAAGTCAAACAATAAGTATTCAAGTAGTATGCAAATTGTAAGTCTCCTCAATGTGCCACATGTAGCAAAAGAGGAATTTTATATAGCAATAAGAAAGATGAAGAGTCTAGAAGAAAAATGGGCTAAAAATATGAATAGGTAACTCTCCAAAATGAAAAAAATGGTGACTAAATTTCACTCATAATTCAAAACTGAAAATCAGAAGGAGAGAGTAATTTTCAACCATAGGACTGTTTTTAAATTTGCTAATAATACCCAGTGCTTTTAAATTTGCTAATATAACCAGAATATTCAAGGACACACATGAAACAAATATAAATCACACACTATACTTAGACTGTAAACTGAACCAATCAATCTTGACTCTAAATTAAAAAGTATATACTTTTCTAAAGTACATTAATGTGAAGTAACAGAGATAGATACAAAGGGAGTTTTTGCTTGGTTTGAGTTGGTTTGGTACTGGGGATTGAACTGAAGGGTGCTTAACCTCTGAGTCACATCCTCAGCCCATTTTTTATTTTGAAACATGATCTCGCTAAGATGTTTAGGACCTCAATAAGTTGCTGAGGCTGGCTTTGAACTTGTGATCCTCCTGCCTCAGCATCCCAAGTAGTTGAGGTTACAGATGTGTACCACCACACCTGGCTAAAGATGTTTTATATAAGCACAGATAATAGCAAAATTGAAAGAGAATAAAGAAATTAGTCATCCATAGAATGCTATGCACATTAGTTTCATAGAAATATGTAGCACTCAACATTACAGAACTTTCTTCCACAACAGAATGTTTATTTAAAAACCTAGGGCGGGGCGAAGCGGTGCATGCCTATACTCCCAGCTGCTCAGGAGGCTGAGGCACGAGGATTAGGAGTTTAAAGCCAGCCTCAGCAATGTTGAGGGGCTAAGGAACTCAGTGAGACCATGTGTCTAAATAAAATTCAAATAGGGCTGGAGATGTGGCTCAGTGGTTATGTGCCCCTGAGTTCAATCTCCAGTACCAAAACATAATAATTAAATAAATAAATTTTTAAAAACCTGCTATGCGGGCCACAAACATAACAAATTTCAAAAATTAATACCATATACACAAAAGGCTTAGAATCCCTTTATATCTGAAATGTTTTTTTTTCTTTTTTTTTGGGGGGGGGGTGGGTACCAGGGATTGCACCCAACACTGAGCCACATCCGCAGCCCTTTTTTATGTTTTATTTAGAGACAAGTCTCACTCAGTTGCTTAGGGCCCCGGCTAAATTGCTGAGGCTGGCTTTGATCTCTCAATCCTCCTGCCTCAGCCTCCCAAGTGACTGGGATTACAGGCATGCACCACCATGCCTGGCTGGAATTTTTTCTTTTTTAATGTAACAGTGTTTCTTTAAGATATTCTGATGAAGAAAATTAGTTTGATAATAGCAACACTAACAGAAGTGACATTTGTGCAACAGTAGAGTGTTGTAATGTAAGTCATTATGTCTTGGAAATCTAATTCCTAACATACAATCAAATAAACCAAACTGATCACCATGCTTCATTCATTTCCTTCAACCATTCAGTAAAATCTATTGTTTGACAAGAGAACCAGTTTACTCTATAAATCAATCATAACAGAAAAAAATTAATAAATATTGTTACCTTTTTTAAGCACTTCAACAGAACTAATAACTCAAAGAAATATATCACAATGGAAGTTTAAAACACTTAGAATCACCAAGTGTGGTAGCACACATAATTCCAACTACTTGGGAGGCTGAGGCAGAAGGATCATAAGTTTGAGACCACCCTCAGGACTCGAAGACACTCTCAAAATAAAAAACAAAAAGGACTGGGGATGTAGCTCAGTGGTAAATTGCTTGACTAGCATGTGCAAGATTCTGGGTTCAATCCTAGAACCAAAGAAAAAAAAAACATAAAAGTTTCCAAAAATTAACTCACCAAAACTAACTTAAGAAATAATGCAAACACACATACACACACAGTTATCCTATAGAAATTCAATCAGACTTTAAATTTCTACATCAAGCCCAGAGAGTATTTTACAGGAGAGTTCTATAAAACTGGCAAAAAGCTAATCAATCCAATATCATACACATCTTCTAGAAAATATACTATTCACCAATTTATTTCACAAGGCTAACTCTGATATGACAAAACAGAAAAAAATTATAAGCCCCCATTACTAACAGATACAAAATTTCAATATATTAGCTAACCAGACCCCACAGTAAATTAAAAAGAATAAAATATTACTGGAGGTCTGGGGCTGTAGCTCCGTTGGTAGAGTACTTGCCTTAGCACGAGTGAGGCTCTGGATTCAATCCTCAGCACCACATAAAAATAAATAAAGGTACTGTGTCCATCTACATCTAAAAAAAACACTTTAATATCATGAGAAAGTTGGTTTTATCCCAGTATATAAGGGTATTTTAATATTAAATACCCTTTTTTAAAATTTTTAGTTGTAGATAAACATAATTATAGGATTGAATCCAGTGCCTCACACATGCTAGGTAAGAGTTCTACCACTGAACTACGAGCCCTAGAATACCTTTTTTAAAAGGTAATTTATAGCAGATTAAAAATTAAAAATATTTAATTATCATAAAATATATAACACATTTTAAACCCTCAACAGCCAAATGTAGCTTGTAGCTATCATACTGAACAGTGCAAATGGATGATATTTCCATAATTTCAGAGAAACATAATAGCCAGGTATGGTGGTGCACTCCTATAATCCCAGCAGCTCAGGAGGCCGAGACAGGAAGATCTCAAGTTCAAAGCCAGCCTCCCCAACTTGGTGAGACACCCAAGCAACTTAGCAAGATACTGCCTCAAAATTTAAAAATAAGAAATAAAAAGGACTAGCAATATGGCACAATGGTTAAGTGCCCCTGGGTTTGATCCCTGATTTAAAAAAAAAAAAAAAAAAAAAACACCAAACCTAGTAGTCCCCAACTTGTGAAACAAAAACACCAACAGAAAAGGTGATAAGGTGTTCTCACTCATGTTTCCATCTTCAATCAATGTGTGAAAGCAGACTTTAGCACAACAGTACTCAATACATAAGTAACTCAGGTGTAAGAGATGACAACTCAGCTGGGCACAGTGGTGCATTCCTGTAATCCCAGCTAATTAGGAAGCTGAGTCAGGAAGATGGCAAGCTCAAGGTCAGACTGGGCAAGATTCTCTCTCAAAATAAAAAGTGACTTGGGGGGCAGGGGTTGTAGTTCAGTGGTAGAACACTTGTCTCACATGTGTGAGACACTGAGTTAGATCCTCAACACCACATAAAAATAATAAAATAAAGGTATTGTGTCCATCTACAACTAAAAACTAAATTTAAAAAATTTACTTGGGATGTAGTTCAGTGGTAGAGCTCTTGCCTAGCATGTATAAGACCCTGGGCTCAACCCTAGCACTTGGGAGTGGGGGGGTGGAAGAGACAAATCAATAGTTGTTTTAGAATCAATAAACAGATTTTTAAAAAATACCCTATACTCACAAACTGAAATTTCTGTATATGCATCTCAAAATTTCTCCTACCTGCTGGCATTTATATCACTTATACTGACTTTTTTCTCCCTCATTTCCTATAATTTTATATATCTGACTGATTTTGCACTTAGGAGCCACATAATGTATGCCCATCTATCTCTAGACTTCTCCCAACTTCTCAACAAAAATGCAATTTGGCCAAAATTAATATTATCACAGAAAATAAGTATGTAGAGAGAGATATTTCATAACAGCATAGAATTTTGTTTTCTGAGATGTCACTCATCTAAGCAGATTAAGTTAAACTTTCACTATCTTGTACAATGTCTTTAAGAAAGGTCACTTAGTGTAAAGACTTTCTAAACAATGTAGCTGCTAAACAAAAATGCCTAGAACAAAAAAACCTTAACTGTATTTGGCATTTTTTGAAGAAATAATGATAGGATTACATTCTTGACAATCTGCTTTGATAAACTGTTACATGATAGACATGTCTGAAAATGTTTATTATGTATACATAGGCAAAAAAAGATACTAAAAGCTCTAGAGATGTTTTAAAAGTAGGCATATACAAAGGGTCAGGACTCAGAATATCAAACTTCTTAACACCATCACTAGAATTTCACACAATAAGATTCAAAATTATTTCCAAGCTAAGATTCTTCCCTTACACTATCAATGAAGCACGAAGGTTAAGACATTTTCAATTTCCTCTCTCTGAAAGCTGAAGAAAAATGAATTCAGGCAAAGTGAGGGGGGTGGAGGATTCAAGGCAGAAGAAACATACGATCCAGAGAAAATGGAATGGGAGAAAGCTAGAGAAAGGCCAGTCTATACTAAAACAGCTGAATGGAGTATTCAAGTCCTTTTCCAATTAAAAAAGGAAATTGATAGATCACATTATATGTTATAAACTAAATGGATATTTGTTTGTGCTTCTGGTAGAGAGTTTGGAAATGAACTAGCAATAGGAACACAGAATTTCAAGCTAACAAAACAAGAGTTAACTAGCAAAAAACCAGAGGGTTGATATAAAAGAAATGAAACCATATTATGGGGTTCAGAAGTGAATGACATATACATAGCTATAAAGTAGTAACTTTATAAAAGAACTACCATATAAAAGTAATTTCGTGGCCTATAAGCTCTGACATTTTAAAACCAGATAATGTGAACTTTTTTCACTTAATTTTGGAAAGAATTAGATTATAATAGTTGCTTAGAAAGTTTTCTGTGACTATCATTAAGTAAAAGATGTGGTATAATAAGATTCCATTTCTATGAAATACGTAAAGAAATATTTTCAAGTACAATTCTAAGAACATAAGAAGGGCATGAAATGCAAGGGCAGGTAGGCAAAGGAAAAACAAGACAAATATTTATAATAAAAAGAAGTATGTGTAAAGCCAGTGGAATACAATTATCTCTGTGGGATATAGAGAGAGATCTAAAAAAAAAAAAAAATCAAAGGACTGTCAACAGTGGCTAAATCTACAAATGAAAATCAGGATTTCAGATAATTTTGTTTCTTATTTTTTGGGGGGAAATAAACATATTGAACTATCAGTTTAGTATACATTCATTTGCCTCATATATTCTGTAATAAGAAAACATAATTGACTGATTTTGTTTCATTAGTCTAAATATTCACAGAACTAAGCAAAAGCTCAGCTTTTAGTTGGTGGTTATTTCAATCTAGCTTTCTGAAAATATTAACTCAAATACATAGAGACTTACAGCAAACACATAGTAATTCAATTCACAAAAAATACAATGGTGGGGCTGAGATTATAGTTCAGCAAGTAGAGCACTTGCCTAGCACATGTCAGGCACTGGGTTTGATACTCAGAACCACATAAAAATAAATAAATAAAACAACGGTATTGTGTCCATCTCCAATGAAAAAAATATATTTTTAAAGTAAAATGGTGGTTTCAAGTTATTGTTTAATGGGTATAGAATTTCAGTTTGGGAAGATGAAAAAGTTCTGGAGGTGGATGAAGGGTGGTAGTTACACAGCAATGTGAATATACTTAATGTCACTGAACTATACACTTAAAAAAAGTCAAAATTGAAATAACCACAATAAAAAATTCTTTCAATACAATAGCAATCCATTTCAGCCTGCTTTGAACTTCGATAAAACAAAAGACTACTGTCATGAGTTTAACTTCCTAGACTAAGCCCTCCCACTTAAACCCATCTTTCCATCCACATCAACTCTATATTAGAGAGAGTATGTGTGTTGGATAATCAAGATGAATGCATCAGTGTGAGGAAGCAGCCCAGGTGGAAACAAGTTCAGAGAAAGTAATTGAGAGCAGCAGGAAGGATAGGGCTCCTTTATCTTGACATTCATTTCTCTTCTTCTCTTGGGACTTATCCGAAATTAGTTTTCTGATCTCAAAGAAACTCATATCTTAATGGCATGACATGTGTGGCTTGAATAGTTCTTACCCTGGCCATTCACCACCATTGGAATCTGCTTCAATAACTTTACATATAATATACAATATCATACTTCCTTATGTCAGGAATCCTGACAATGCTCTAGCAACCTAGAAGCAAAACATGCAACTTCCAGGTTGAACAAAGGTTTACAGTAATCCACTAACTAAACTAACACTACACTTTCCCTTCTCTCCCCTACTCTAGCTAGAAGTGCCCCCAACCCAAGGTATCCAAATTATAATGAATTCTCACTAGGAAATTTTAAAAACATCCCCTTATCAGGGGGATGGGTTGTAGCACAGTGGGAGAGCACTTGCCTAGCTAGGACGCATGAGGCACTAGTTTGAGCCTCAGTACCATATAAACAACCAAAAATTTATTTTTAAAAAATATGCTGGGCTGGGGTTGTGTCTCAGCGGTAGAGCGCTCGCCTCACACGTGCGAGACCCTGGGTTTGATTCTCAGCATCACATACAAAGATAAACAAGTGAAATAAAGGTGTTGTGTCCAACTACAACTAAAAAGTAAATATTAGAAAAAAAATTTTAAATATGTCTATCAGTCTGCTCCTTATTCACTAGATGAAATTCTCAGAGTTTTGCCTTTTTTTCCTTAACACATACCTGATGATGAAGCTGAAGTCCTGTTAAAAGTGTCTCCATTTGATCCAGAAGAATATTTATCCTGTAAGAGGAAAGACCAGTTTTTCACTCTGCATAATAAGAATGTCATCTATTTCACAAATAGAAAATTAGAATAGTAACCCCTTTTCCAGTAGAATGCATTCTAAGACTTCTAGTGGATGCCTGAAACAATGGATATCAAACACTGATTCATACAGACACACTATATCTTTTCCTACACAAACATACCTGTGATAAAGTTTAATTTATAAATTGGGCACAATAAGATATTAACAAAATAAGAATAATTATAATTATGTAATAAAATTATGTAATATGGTCTCTCAAAATATCTTATTGGGCTGTACTCACTCTTCTTATGATGTGAAATGATACAATGCTTAGGTAATAAGAGGAAGTAAAGTGAGCAACATAGGCATTGTGATGTAACATTAGGCTACTACTGAGGTTCTGACATTGTCTGAAGGATATTAGTGGCTTAACACTTGCAACAATAAAGAAATTTATTTTTAAAACTTCCACTGTGTTTATATAAAATGAAATCGTTAATATATCCAAATTTTTCAAATGGAAATCACTCTAAGAAAATTCACTTATGCACAGAAAAGAACTTGTCTTTATATGCAAGTACCTCCAATTCCTCTCCTTTTCCCTTTCCTTCTCTGAATTCAACTTCTACTACTCTTGTCTTATTTCATTGTGCTTTAGTCATATTGGCTGTAATAAATTGTATAATGGTCATTAACAAATAATCCTAATTCCTGGACTTTGTAAGTGTTACTTATTTGAAAAAGGGTCATGGCAGATGTGATTAAGGATTTTGAAATGAAGAGATTACACTGTTTTATGTGAGTGGGTCCTTTGAAAGGGGTAAAGGGAGATAACACAAATACACAGAGGAAATGGCCATGTGAACACAGCTACCACAAACCAATGTCCTCTTACAGCCATCAGATGATAGAAGAGAAAAAGATTTTCTCCAAGAGCTTCAAGATGGAAGTTAGACCTGCTCAAACCTTGATTTCTAACTTCTGACTTCTGGAACAATATGAGAATAAATTTCTATTGTTTTAAATTACCCAATTAGGGGTAATTGCTGCCACAGACACATGAACTCAACACATTCACATTTTTCTTGGTATCCAAACAACCCCCCCCACACACACACACTCAAAATTCCTTATTTTTTCCATAGCACTTTTTTTTAAAAAAAAATATTTTTTTAGTTGTAGTTGGACACAATGCCTTTACTTTTTTATTTTTATGTGGTGCTGAGGATCGAATCCAGTCCCTTGCACATACTAGATGAGTGCTCTAACGCTTACCTCTGAGCCACAACCCCAGACCCATCCATAGCACTTTTTAATCATTCATAATTATCTGGTTCACAAATGTGCTTATTCTATCTCCCCAAATAAAATACAAGTCTTTGACAGCAAGTATTTCATCATGTTCAACACTACCTTCAGCATACCAAATTCAATAAATATATGTTGAATGATCAGAAGGCTTGTCGGTTTACTTTTAGGACACCTAGCTATAAATCATTTGTAACCTCTTAAATCACCCAAGTGAACCAATTTAGAAACTTCAAGCCAGGAATAGTGGTGTATACCCTTAATTCCAGCTACTTGAGAGGCTGAGACAGAAGGATCACAGACTCAAGTTCAGCCTGAGAAATGTAGCAAGACCCTGTCACAAAACAAAACTTAGTGAAGAGGCGGAGATGTAGCTTAGTGGGAGAGCACTTGCCTAACATGTGCTAGAACCTGGGTTCAATCCCCAGTACTGAAACAAAAAATTTAAATTTCAAAATGTTTTAACACATAAGAACTCCCCTATGCAGGTACAAAATATCCTATTTTGGTGAACACCTTTCTTTTCACCTGTACCCTTTTCAATTCTGGAATGTCATATGCAAGCTCCTTTTCTAAATTATTACTAACTTTGCTACTGCTACTTAACACAATTACCACTGTGGAGCAATTATCTCACACTGTTTCCACTTTAATCACAAAAGTTTTTATCTTCTGAAATGTACCACAAAAATAGAAATTTATTCAATATAGTAATGACCACTACATTTAATCATCTGGTCATCTAACAAAAAACACTAACAGCTAATAATAAGTAAGCAAACTAAATATCTAATACACTCACCATATCCATACATTCTAACACTCATCCCAATAAGTCTGCATACTATGTACGAATATCAACCACTGAGATTTCTGGAATTTATAACTGCTAAGTTACCACATTTTTTATAACTCATATCTTTCATTTTTCTATTCCCTCAGGTTGTGTACTCACTTCAAAATCAAGATTTTGGAGTTTGGAGTTTTTCTGTGAGAGAAAGAGGACGTCCCCAACTTTTCTTATTTTGAGACAGGGTCTCACTAAGTTGCCCAGGCTGGCCTCAAACTTGCACTCCTCCTGCCTCAACTTAAGGAATCTCTGGTATTACAAGGTGTGTGCCACCATGTCTTTCTAAGTGCTACCAGAACAATGCCCTATTACTGCAAAATTATACAAGCATTTATGAACATATCTCGAAAAAAAAAAAGCTCCTGCAAAGCACTCATAAAAGTCTGATGATAAATATCGCTTAAACTGATATTAATCCAATGCTATTTTTTAAAGCCACTATAAATTTAAAAGGAAAGCACCACCTAGTTTTGAGATGAAAACTTATTTAGAATGACCAATCAAAGGGGTGCCTTAGGACTGGGATATGGCTTGCTCAGCCATAGAGCACTGGTCTAGCATGTGTGAGGCCCTGGGTTCGATCCTCAGCACCACATATAAATAAAATAAAGGTATAATGTCCATCTACAACTAAAAAGTATTTTTTTAAAAAAATTGGTGCCTTAAATTAAAAAATGGCAGGGAATAAAAGACCTCCAAATTTTCCTCCATAAAAATGTCATTTATACATCCTAATTCTCTGCACTTATTCAAACAAGAAAGGAAAACAAAGCTACTGACTGCATCATGTTCAAGTTAACTAGGAAGTTACTAATTGCACAACCAGCACCAGGTGTCAAGTTTGCAGACAAATGTAAAAAATTTACTATAAATTGGCCCCGTACAGATGTATTAAGAACTGTAAGGTGAAATTATCAACATAAATTCACATTCTATTTAGTATTCCAAATGTCATGATACAAGGTATGTTACGAATACTACAATGACTCCAAAAAGGTAAACTTGCAAGATGTAATAGCTAATCCTCAATTTCTGAAACTTGATAAAACAAATATGCACAACATACTGCAGTGCACTGTGCTGTTTGAAGAGTGCTCCATTTAGACAAACATCTCAAACTAAAAAAATAAAAACTAGACTGATGAAAAAAGAGCCTATCTGTATATTAAACTTTGTATTATAGCAAATCTATTAAGAAAAAGGGGGGGGCTGGGGATGTGGCTCAAGAGGTAGCGCGCTCGCCTGGCATGCGAGCGGCCCGGGTTCGATCCTCAGCACCACATACAAACAAAGATGTTGTGTCCGCCAATAACTAATAAATAAATAAATATTTAAAAAAAAAAAAAAGAAAAAGGGGGTGAAAAGGGAGCCATAAAATATCCTCTGACCAAATAATTCCTTTTTTTTTTTTTTTTTTTGGAGGAGGGGATTTATTGGGGATTGAACTCAGGGGCACTCAACCACTGAACCACATCCCCAGTCCTATTTTGTATTTTATTTAGAGAAAGGATCTGACTGAGTTGCTTAGTGCTTTGCTTTTGCTGAAGCTGGGTTTGAACTCGCAATCCCCCTGCCTCAGCCTCCCAAGCCACTGGGATTACAGGGGTGCATCACCACACCCAACAAGTAATTCTATTTTTGAGAAAAAAAATTCCCAAATTAAATAAGTTGTAGGTACTTATGACAATGTCAAAGAAAAAACTAACACCATCCTAAATTCCCACAACAGAAATCATTCATATTATGACAGATCCTTTCCATAGGTCTTATGTATGCATAAGAAATTATTTGTAGGAAATTAGTAATACGGAATAATCTGTAAATAGTAAAAAAAAAAACAAAAGCTGGATTCAAAAATTACTGTTATAGGGCTGGGATGTAGCTCAATGGTACCATGTTTGCCCAGTATGCATCAGGCCCTGGGTTCAATTTCAGTACTTAAAAAAAATCAGTACTTAAAAACATATTTTGGAAGATAGAGGGAAGCTTTTCATAGGAGTAACTATGCTAGAGAGCAACATTTTTAGGTGATTTTTCTCCTTTTTTCACAAAAATGTGGTTATGCTTTTATGATGAAAGACGACTATAAGAAGATAACAAAAAGATGTTATTTCTAAAATAACTTCCAAGATAAGAAACATGACAAAATCAGATTAATATTTTGGGTATTGCTATTCAAACTCCACATATGAATCAATTCCAGTTAATTTAAAGAACTGCATTTTTTGTATAAAATAATGATTTACACAAAGGCATCACTTAAAATCAGAAAGTATCAAAATTTATTGTCTTACACACAAACAGGAAATTCTGAAGAGAATAAAAACTTTTGGAGATAATGTCAACAAAGTAACACTTCTGCAAAATCAATCCCTTAAACTATATTATCAAGTTTCATTCCACAAATTTTTTAAAAGTCAGAACTGAAACCCAAAAAATCTAACCCAGCACCACTGCTTCTGAATTACAATGCAATTTTGCAAATGCCAAACAGGAAAAAGATCTGATGATCTGTAATGTATTAAGCTGATGGCACCATTTGAATCAGCCTAAAATATTTATCTTAGGAGCCTTCCTTGCATAAAACCAATTTTCAGAATTCAAAATATCATCCAGAACCAAACTTTTGCCAATTTTCCATGTAAGTGTCCCTCAGAGACATTCCACCAAATTTGAACAAGCTTGCTTTCACCTGTAAGTCCTAAATCACTGAGATGTAAATAAGTTCTTCATATCACATCTAATTTAGCTTTTAATTGTCACATTATCAGATACATAATTCTACACAGGCATTCTTTCTCATTCCCCATAAAATAGTTTATAACAACCACAGAGATAAACACTGAAATAGTCTATAATTTAAAACTTCCCCACCAGTTTTTCAACTTTGATAAAAATCCATAGCATTTAATAACTGCACACTTTAAATTTTATTACCTTTTCAAATACAGGAACATAGGAAGACACATGAGGTTTGATGATTTCTGCTTCCCAATCTTCATCTCCCATGGTGGCTTCAAGTTCTATTTTTATTTTGTGGGGGGAAAAAGCACTTTGACCTCCATTAGATAAGAACTGTGTCTTTAACAGCATAAACTATCCTTCTGGGGATATAACTCCCTCACAGAGCAAATGAGACCCAGGGTTTGATTCCTGGCACATCCACACCCACCAAAAAAAAAAAAGTATAAACAATCAACAATCATTGTTTCACATATAGCTCTTGGAAATGCTCAACTAACTGCTAATCTTCCCAAAAGGATTTTGCAAAAAATGGAGAATTGGGTATTGCTTCTTATCTAGTGATTGCATTTATAGCCATCCTTTTTATATTTCAAAGCCAGATGAACCACTTAACTAATAATTCTAGCAATCACCATGTTGCCGGTGATGCTTAGGCTCTGTCCCAAAAAACGGTTCTCTGTCAAAGTATCCCCCACAAAGAGCTTGTTGGATACTAAGGGGATGGAAATTTTTTAAGATACTACTCAAGATTTCCGCCTTTCTAAGCTTTCTCCTTTCACTCCCCTTCAAAGGTAGACAGGAAGTCTGATACAGGTTTCTTGTTTGCTTGGGATGGAGGGGTTAGGGAAAGACCTTGGAGACTGGAACAGAAAGGTTAGAACTAAATCTCTCCAACACAGGACAACTACTTTCCTCCAGGAATGTCTGTATACAAATAGTCCTATAACAATCTTTGTCAGAGAAAAGGCTGCGTAACCGCTAGGGAAAAGACCCTTCACCTCCTCCGCCGGCCTCAAGCCTCAGGTCACCCACAGGGTTTTAGACTCAAGACAGGAGAGAGAAAGGCTCCCAAAGAAAGCTTCAAATGCTTGTCCGGCCCATCCCACTCTTCCTTTGGCACAAGGCCCAGCGACGAGAACCCCAGAGGGCCTGGGCCAGGGCCAGGGCCAGGCAAGCACCCCAAGGTAAGGTAAGCTCCACACCCACTCACCTCTCCGCTTCCAGTTCTCTCCGGTCCTCACAGGATCCGTCGCCGCTTAAACGGCTGCACGTGCAGACGCAGTCTGCGTCAGGTGCGCAGCTCCAACAACAAATAGCACCAAGCGACGAGCGCCACCAGCCAATCAGCGCTCTGACGGTGGGCAGAGTCCCACCTCTCCCTGAGGCCCGTATGTTCCCTATTTGCTCATGTTTAGGGCTTCAGTGGCAGGAACCTTTGGTACACACTCGTTGAGGATTTCTTTAGGCCTGTGGCTACACTGCTGGCCATGGGTCCCCTGTCTCCACGTTGTGGGTGGGATTCTCAATATTGGAGAGGCTCTAGATTTAACCTGTGCAAATTGTGCAAGCAAAAGCTGTCCACCTCCATTTTCTAACATAAAAATAAAAGGGGAGTAGAGTAATACCCTCCTTCAAGTCCTTTTAGACTTCTCGCCTCTTTTGCCTCTCACAGTCCCTGGATGTTGGCCTCTCTGGTTCTCAATTTCTGAGGTGATGGCTTCACATCTGGGGAACCAGTGCCTCCATGTAAGGCTGAGGCCAGTAGAGTGTTGTAACCCTTTTCCTCCCTGTATGAAGGGTGAGGATGAGGCTCCATTCTGGTGGTACCCCAGGGTGTTGTAAAGAAAGCCTGTCGTATACAGTTGGTGGTTCACCTTTGTAAGAAGGAAACAGCCTCTGCTCCAGAAGGAAGGATGGAATTGATGCTGGCGTAGGTCGTTCATCAAGGCCATTTGCAGTCCTCCTTTTTATATCCCTAGGGCCACTGACCAAAACAATGGCCAAGAGTTATTTCAATAACTGATGCTCTCATCAATTAAATATTCTCGTTCTACCTACTTCAAAAAGTAGGGAAAACCCCTCAGTATTTCTCCCATCCCTTCAAGGCACATGACATGAAGTTGTTCAAAAAGCATAGTTATAAACTTAGCTTTTATTTCTGTCACTTTTCTTTCTCTGAATCTTTGAAGAAATTCCTGGATATCTCACTCAGGACCATAAATCCCAATATAGTCTCATACTCAGGCATCAAAGATAAGGTGCTTAGGCTCAGACACAGCTTTAAATCTTTCCTCTCTAGAACCACCTATTGTTTCAGCATTAAGAATATGCAAGGATTGGGTCGGGGGTGGTGGCTCAGCGGTAAAGCACTCCCTCGCATGTGGGAGACCCTGGCGAAACACTGGGTTCCATCCTCAGCACCACATAAAAAGAAATAAGTGAAATAAAGGTATAAAATATGTAAGGACTTATCTAGTTAGCGTTTAACTATCAGATTATTCACAAGGTGAATTGATCATATTCAACAAAGACCTAGCCAAAATATATTCTAATATAACTGCCATTTAAAACTTGGAGCTGGGCATGATAGAGTATGACTGTAAGCCTAGCTACTCAGAAGCTGTGGCAGGAGTATCACAAGTTCCTGGCCAGCTTGAGCAACTTAGCAAGACCCTATCTCAAAAATAAAAGGGGAAGGGCTGGGGATGTAGCTTAATGGGAAAGCACCCCTGGATTCAATTCCCAGTACTGCCAAAAAAAATTAAAATAAAATAAAATTTGGACAAATGTTCTAAAATGAACATATTATCTAAAACACTTAACAAACATTCTCTGCCTTTTAGAGGGAACAAATTCTTTTCGTTTTCAGGTATCACAACAATTCTTGTTGCTTTCAAGTTCCTTATTTTCATAAATGTGTGAAACCAAGCCCAGATTATTAAAAAGTGTATTATGATGAGAATTGAATTTCAATATTGAGGAAAAGGTAAATAAGTAGTGGGTAAAAATAATATAGTTCAAAAGTTGAACATAAACAGTGAAAAGGAACAAGCATGCTTCAGTAAACATTTGCTCCTTCCTGTATGTCCCAGGAAAATGAAACCAATATATTCTATTTTCAGTTCCCACTGAAGGATCTTAAATTAGTAGTGGTAATACATTGCAACATAAGTAAAAAACTAGAATCCATATCCTTATTAAATGGACTTTAAATGAGCACCTACTGTATGCCAGATATTATTTTGGGTACTTCAAATAAAATTAGCCCATGTTTCAAGGAAGTGAAAAAAAATGAAAAGGATAGTATGCCAGACATTATGTTAGGTACTACAAGTAAAATTATCCTGTTTCAAGGTAGTAAAAAGAATGACAGTGCTAGCCAAACCCATTGGTGCACACTTTTAATCCCAACTACTCAGGAAGTTGAAGCAGGAGGATTGCCAGCCTGGGCAAATTACAGAGACCCTATCTCAAAATAAAAATAAAAAGAGCTGGACTTATGTAACTTAGTGGTAGATCTCCCCTGGGTCCATTTCCAGTACTGGGGGGACAAACTTGTTTTTGTTTTTGTTTTGTTTTGTTTTTAAAGAGATGGGAATGTAGCTCAATGGTACAGTATTTGCCTAGAATGTGTGAACCCCTGGATTCAATCCCTAGTACTATTAAAATATAAAAATAAAAAAGAATAACAGTATTAACTGAAATTTAAAACTTTGTTTCCTCCCTCAAAATTTCATTAGGCAGCTGGCAGGCAGGGAAGGTGAGCCTCCAATCAAATACAGTTTCTCCAAATTCTCCAAGTCCCATATAATTAGGTAAGACAACAGTTTTCTCAAGGCAAAAGCTTATAGTTATGACTCTTCATAATTTAGAAAGAGGCACTAATTTCTCCAAGTTAATATAGATAAAGAAAACTGATACTTTAGTCATTTTATGTTTTAGTATTATCTCTACATTGTCTGAATGTTCTCTAAATTGATGTAGACTGTGTCTAGCACCATGTCAAGGCTTATAAAAATTTCTTTTTAACAGGTAGGGTTGTGGCTCAGAGGTAGAGTGCTTTCCTAACATTCATGAGTCCCTAGAGTCAATTCCCAAACAGAAAAAAAATAAATTTTAATCCACTAGCAGTTCAAAAAAAAAAGGATTAGCTCAAATGGGGGAGAATAGATGCTTATTCTTAGGTGCCATAAGTATTTGAAAATCTGCTACTCTGCACATGATCATATATTTAAAGATGAAATAAGGGGCTGGGGATGTGACTCAAGTGGTAGCGCACTCACCTAGCCTGCGTGAGGCACTGGGTTTGAGTCTCAGCACCACGTAAAAATAAAATAAAGATATTGTGTTCACCTAAAACTAAAAAAAATAAAAAATATTTTTAAAAAAGATGAAATAAAAATATTGTAAGTTGGAGCTACGTAATATCAACACAAAATAGAGGTGGAAGGGGATACAATGTCTTCAAAATACCATCATGCTACATCAATTTAAAGTCAACAGAGACTGGTTTTAATACCAAACCAGGTTTAAAGAGACAATTTTTTTTGTATTTTTCTAATAACAGCTAAAGCAATATTTACCAAAGTGTGGTATATATTCCACTTTTAATTTTGATTTAATTTTTTATTTTAGTATGTATTAGAAAACTATAACACACCAAATGGGAGATCAGAAATACAGTCATTTAGAATGAAGCTAAAGTAAATAAAGTTTTTTTAAATTTCTACTCATTTAAACAAAAACAATATAGTAGTATGTAGGAATGGCAAAATGGGGAGTACTATCATAAAGATAGTATTTGTATTCAAGTGGCTGAATTATGGGAAACACTGGGAAAAACTCAATCTGGGGGCTAGTCAGTAGAGGGGTGTTCTCTATTTCAAGTAAAGATATTTCATCAGCACCTGTTCTGATTCCATGCTCACTTAGCAACTTCCTGATTAATAATTCAACTTCCCAAGTACTTTGATAGTGGGAAAGGAGATGACATGAATAAGACACATCAGCCTTACTTGCTTCCCAACATGAACTCATGTTGAGGTTCTGGTTTTGAAATCAGTATCATTTGAGTTTAGCTAGTGTTCCTGAGAGGTCCTTCTTGTAATCAACCAGCCCTCCTTGATGATAAAGTGCATTCAGTGGCACCCTAAACACTGTTATAGACATATTTAATGAGTGCTTAAATGAGTGAAGGTGAAGGATAAAAACCAAATAATATATCAGAGTACCTTGAACAATCCTTCCTAAGTCTAAACGGTCCTCCTGCCCCTTTGCCATAAAACAATGGTTCATCAGTGAAACCATAGAATCTGGTAAATAGTCACTAGGAAAACACAGGACACTAGGGCCCTTTCCACTTCCAACAGATGTTGTTTGCCTCTGAGAACAAAGAAAGCTGACTTCTCTGTGTTCCAAATGGCACCTGAACAGTAATTTGTGAATGTCACCACTATCCCTCATCCTGGGTCTAAAATGGAAGAAGGAGAGGAGAGAGAAATGGAAAGGGAGGGAGAGGAAGGGAGAAAAGGAGGGGAAGGTGAAAGGAGGAGTAAAATAAAAAGTAGAGGAAGGAGGAGAAGGGGTGGGAAAGAAAAAAAGAAGAAGGAAAAGACAACCTTAAGAGAAGTTCCCAGATCCATGAATAGATCTAGTCAGTAGTGAACAGACTGTTCATGAACCTTGACCATGGATGAATCTTTTCTACACTTCATAAAATTAAAATATTGAAGCTCTTGTACAGGGAGGAAATCAACAGCAATTCACTGAAAATTTGGAATCTGGTAATCTCTGATTGTCCATTTATTTACCATATGATATTGGGAAAATTATTCAATTTATTTCATTAAAATGAGGATAACCAGGGCCACTATATACAGTTGTGGAGGATATGCTCTACACAAAGGCACCAAACCAAAAGGCAAGGAGCTGAACCCTATCTGTACTTGAGTTAGCCCCCTGTGTCCCTTCACTGACATATCTCCCCATGTCAGGTACCATTTTCTAATCCTCACAAAGGATAATTCCCTCCATTTTAAGTACTTAAATGATTTCTGTTTTTCTGGTTGGTCCCTGACTTACATAGGAGTTTTACTTACTAAACACGCATTCTAAATCTTTTATATGGTGCTTAATAAAAAGACTATCATGGCTGGGCATAATGGTGCAGGCCTGTTATCCCAGCAGCTTGGGAGGCTGAGGCAGGAGGATCACAAGTTTAAAGCCAGCCTCAGCAACAGTGAGGTGCTAAGCAACTCAGTGAGACCCTGTCTCTAAATAAAATATAAAATAGGCTGGGGTTGTGGCTCAGTGGTCAAGTGCCCCTGAGTTCAATCCCCAGTACCTGCCCACCACCAAAAAAAAAAAAAAAAGACTATCACTTTAGGACCTAATAAGAAGTCATGTATACTTACTGCATCCACTTTCTTTCCATCCCCAAACCATTTCAATCTGACATCTGCCCCATTGCTTCACTAAAACTGCTATTGTCAAGGTCACATTGACCTCCCTTTTTCTAAGTGTTGACAGTTTTTAATTGAAAAAAAAAACATTTATTTTTTAAGTTATAGGTGGACACAATATCTTTATTTTATTTTTATGTGGTACTGAGGATCAAACCCAGTGCCTCACACATATTAGGTGAGTGTTCTACCTCTGAGCCACAACCCCAGCCTGACAGTTTTTAATTCTTAATCTAACAAACCTCTTAGCAGTCCTTGACACTGTTAGCTGCTGCTGCTTTATGAAAATGTCTCTATGTGTTATTGGAGAGCAATGTGGAAAAAGATAGTATTGGACTTGTTCCTCACACCATATAACAAGATAAAAATTTCAAATATAAAAACAAACTATGCAAGAACTAGAAGAAAATATTGACGAATCCCCTATACTTGCAAAAACTTTTCTGCCTATTATACAGAAAGAACAATTTTACATGACTACATAAAGATTAAAAAATGAAACTTTTCATGGCAAAAAAAAGTTACCATCACAAAATCAAAAGATAAATGATGAACTGAAAAAAATACTTCCAGCATAAATCAAGAAAAAAGGGACAAAATCTATAATAAAATCTTCTAAAAGTAAAAAAGAAAAAAATTGACAAATCTAAATAAAAATGGGCAAGAGATATTTTAAAAGTTCAGAGAAATAGAAAAGCAAATAACTCTTGAATACATAAAGAGATTGCCAACTTCATTTGTTACAAGAGCAATGCAAATTAAAATAATAGTGAGGTACATTTTTCTCATGCTGTAAAATGGCAGACCCTGTTAGGCTCTGAAATAACTGGCAAATTGTTGTTGGAGATACTTCATGGCATAACTTTGAAGGAAGAAAATTTGACCATCTTTAGCAAAATAACATATCATTTACCATTTGATCCAGGAATTCTGTCTTTAGTATTTATCTCTAAGATATACTGACAAAAAGTACAAAAGGATTTTACACAAAGTTATTGTAGGGCTAAAAGCTAAAGACTGAAAAAGTCTCCAAAGACCCTCAATAGTTAATAGAAACATTTACCATTGGAGTATTCTGCAGCCATAAAAAGTAAAGAAGATTATGCCTTTATACTGCTATGGAATGACCAGCAGGATGTATTATTGTAAATAAGCCAGAGTAATGTGGGAACAGGTAAAGGAGTAGAGTGATATGTGCTAGGCAATTCTGAATGAATTTGGTTGTGAAACCATATGGCTGTTACACAAAATTATAAAACAAAATTAAATCAAAATTTTAAAAGCAACCTAAAATTTAAAACAAAAGGAAACAGAAGAACCTAAATAATGTGTGTTTACAATAGCCAAGCTGTGGGACCAAACTGGGTGCCTTTCAATAGATGAATGGATAAATAAAATGTGGTATATATACACAATGGAATATTACTCAGCCATAAAGAAGAATGAAATTATGGAATTTTCTGGTAAATGGATGGAACTGGAGATACTGTCATGCTAAGTGAAATAAGCCAATCCCAAAAGCAAAGGGCAAATGTTCTCTCTGTTATGTGGATGCTAACTCACAATAGGGGGTGAGGGGAATAGAAGTTCATTGGATTAAACAAGGGAGAATGAAGGGAAGGGAAAGAGAAGAATAGGAAAGACAATAGAATGATTGGACACAATTTTCCCATATTCATATGCAAATACACAACTAGTGTAACTCCACATAATGTACAATCACAAAAATGGGAAATTATACTCCATGTATGCATATTATGTCAAAATACACTCTACTGTCATATATATCTAAAATTTTTTTTTGTACTGAGGATTGAACCCAGAGGTGCTTAACCACTGAGCCACATTCCCAACCCTTTTTTATATGTTATTTAGAGATAGGATCTGAGTTGCTAAGTGCCTCCCTAAATTGCTGAGTCTGGCTTTGAACATGCAATCCTCCTGCCTTTTTTCCTTGAGCCATGGGAATTACAGGCATACACCACCACGCCTGGCTAAAAAGAATTTTTTAAAGAGAATTAATAAAAATATAAATAAATACATATATGTTCAGTTATAACTTAACCACACAGAGAGAATTTCAGATTATTTAAAATACTATAATTTGACAATATGTTCCTACTAGGAGAGACTCAAATTGGAAAAGAACTACAAAACAGTTAATAATTTTGGAAATCATATTGTTTGTAATAAAATGGTATATAATTAGATTAATGTTGTTAAGAACTAAGGTTTGCAATATGAGAGATAACAAATTGAAATATAAAATCAAATTTAAAAGACAATACAAAGGATTAATGAAATGAAAAGTTGGTTCTTTGAAAAGAAGAACAAGATCCATAAACACTTAGCCAAACTAACCAAAAGAAAAAAAAGACCTAAACTTATAAAACTAGAGATGAAAAAAGAAAATCATCACAGAAATCTAGAGGATCATTAGGGACTATTTTGAAAACTTATACTCCAATAAATTGGAAAGTCTAAAAAAAGGAATACATTTCTAGGCATACATGACCTGCCCAAATTGAATTAAGAGGACATGGAAAATCTGAACATACAAATAACTAGAAAGAGATAGAAGCAATGTTGGAAAAGCCCAGTAACAGATGGAGTCTGAGCTAACTTCTTCCAGAACTGTAAGGAAGAACCAAGGTCATTGCTCTTCAAATTATTCCATGAAATAGAAAGGGGTGGAACACTTCCAAATGCAATCTATGAAGCCAGTATCACCCTGATATCAAAACCATATAAGGACACATCAAGGAAAGAAAACTGCAGGCCAGTATCCCTGATGAAATTACATGCAAAAATACTTAATAAATTATTAAAAAATTGTATCCAACATAATATTAAGAAGATTGTGCAGGATGAACAATTTGGTTTCATTCTGGGGTTGCAAGGATAGTTTAACATACACAATCAATAAATGTAATTCACCACATAAATAGAAATAAGGACAAAAATCACATAGTCATCTCAATGTATGCACAGAAAGTCTTCAACAAAATTCAGTACCCATTCAAGATACAACTAAGGATAGAAATAAGAAACTAAGGATAGAAACTAAGGATAGAAATAACTCTCCTCAACATCATAAAGCCTATATATGACAAACCCAAAGTCAACATCATAGTGAATGAGGAGAAACTAAAAGCATTTCCTTTAAAATCTAGAAAAATGTTCCCTCTCACCACTCCTATTCAATATAGTTCTAGAAATTCTAGCCAGAGCAATTAGGCAAGAGAAAGAACTTAAAAGCATAAGAATATAAAAGGAGGAAGTCAATTTATCACTATTTGTAGATGATATGAACCTATACTTAGAAGATCCAAAAAACTTCACCCCCAGTGTCTCAGGAGGCTGAGGTGAAGGATCCTGAGTTCAAAACCAGCCTCAGCAGCTTAGTGAGGTCCTAAGGCAACTCAGAGAGACCCTGTCTCTAAATAAAAATATAAAAAGGGGTTGGTGATATGGCTCAGTGGTTAAGCACCCCTGAGTTCAATTCCTGGTACTAAACAAAACAAAACAAACTCCACCAGAGTTAATAAACAAACTCCGCAATGTAATTGGTTACAAAATCAACATGCAAACATCAGTAGCTTTCCTGTAACCAATAATGAATCTACTGAGAAAGAAATCAGGAAAACAATCCCATTCATGATAGCCAAAAATAAAAAATTTAAAAAAAAACTAAGAATAAATCTAACCAAGGAGAGAACTCTATAATGAAAACTATAGAACATTGAAGAAAGAAATTGAAGAAAACACTAGAATATGGAGAGTCCTTCCATGCTCATAAACAGGCAGAATTACTATTGTTAGAATGGACATATTACCAAAAGCAATATACAGATTCATTGCAATACCCATCAAAATACAAATGATGTTCTTCACAGAACTAGGAAAAAAGAAAAGGCCTAAAATTCATTTCAAAGAATGAAAGATCTAGAATAGCTGAAGCAATTCTTTCTCCTTCTCCTTCTCCTTCTCCTTCTCCTTCTTCTTCTTCTATTTTTTCCTTTTGGTACCAGGGATTGAACTTGGGGGCACTTAACCACTAAGCCCCATGCCCAGCTCTTTTCTTGTATTTTATTTAGAGACAGGGTCTCATTGAGTTGCTCAGTGCCTCAGTAAGTCGCTGAAGCTGGCTTTGAACTCATAATCCTCCTGCCTCAGCCTCCTGCGCCAGTGGGATTATAGGCATGCACCACTGTGCCGGCTAGCCAAAACAATTTTAAGCCAAAACAAAACAAAACAAAAACAATGCTGGAGGCACCACAATACCTAACTTCAAATTAGACTATAAAACAACAGTAACAAAAACTGCATGGTACTGCTAAAAAAAAAAAAACAGCCACCTAGACCAATGCAACAGATAGAAAACACAGAGACAAACCAACACAGTTACAGCCATCTGATCCTTGACAGAGGTGGCAAAACACATGGGAGAAAAGATAGCCTTTTTAACAAAAGATGCTGGGAAAAAAGATGCTGGGAAACTGATTATCCATATCTAGAAGAATAAACTAGATCCCTGTCTCTCACCCTGAACACAGATTAACTCCAAATGGATCAAAGACCTAGGGAGTACATCAGAAACTTTTAAACTGCCAGAAGAAAACATAAAGCCAACACTCCAACACAGGTGCAGGCAACAACTTTCTCATTAGAATGCTAAAACTCAGGAACTAATGCCAAGAATTAATAAATGGACAGCATCAAATTAAAAAGTCCTGCATAGCAGCTGGCACAGTGGTTCATGCCTGTAATACCAGCAACTTGGGAGGCTGAGGTAGGAGGATTGTGAGTTCAAAGCCAGCCTCAGCAACTTAGCAAGGCACTTAGCAACTCAGCAAGACCTGTGTCTACATAAAATATAAAAAGGCAGGGGTGGGAGGGACTGGGGTTGTAGCTCAGTGGTAGAGCACTTACCTAGCACATGTGAGGCACTGGGTTTGATCCTAAACACCACATAAAAGTAAATAAACAAAATAAAGGTGTTGCATCCATCTACAACTAAAAAAAATTTAAAAAAGAAAATCCTGCACAGCAAAGAAAATAATCAAGAATATTAAGAGAAATCCTTTGCCAGTCACAGAGGATTAATATCCAGAATATATAAAGAATAATCCACAAAGTTAACCCTCCAAAATAACAATAATAATCCAATTAACAAATGGGCAAATGAACTAAACAGACACGTCTCAAAATAAGAAATAGTCAACAAATACATGAAAAACTGTTCAATATCTTTAACAATTAGGGAAATGCAAATCAAAACTACACTGAGATTTCACTCCAGTCAGAATGGCAACCATCAAGAATACAAACAATAATAAATTCTGGAAAGGATATGGAGAAAAAGGAACACTTTTACATTGTTGGTAGGGTTGTAAATTAGTGTATTCACTATGGAAATTAGTATGGAAGTTCCTCAAAAGACTAGGAAATGGAATCACCATATGACCCAGCTATACCACTCCTCAGTATTTATCCTAAAAATTGAAGCCAGCTTGGTGTAGAGATCCATGATATATATGTTTATATCAGTTCAATTCACAATAGCTAAACCATGGAACCATCAATGGATGAGTGAATAAAGAAAATGTAGTATATATACACAATGAAGTTTTATTAAGTTATAAAGAAAAATTAAATTACATTATTGACAGGAAAATAGATGGAACTTTAGAACATTATGTTAAACAAAATAAGCAAAACTCAGAAAGTCAAGGATCATCTGTTTTCTTATATGTGGAAGACAGAGAGGAAAAAAGGAAAAGAAATATTGTGGGTGGGCACATGAAAAATCTAAGGGAGTAGAGAAAATCTAAGGGGAAACAGTAGAGGAAAGGGCCCAGGGTTAGGGTTAGGGAGAAGAGGGAAAGTAATGGAGAATAATATTGGCCAAATTATATTGTCATATTGTGTGCATAAATGAATACGTAACAATGAATCCAAACATTATGTATAGTTACAATGTATCAGTAAAAATATGGGAAAGAGAAGAAAAAAGAAATAAAATCAGAGTGAAGAAATAAGTCTGTATTTTTAAATTTTAATTGAAGCTATTGATATGAAACCATAACATATTACCTGGAAAAAAATAACTCCCTAACTATCCATTAGAAAAATCTACAAATAATGATCAGTACACTAGCATTAAGCATGTTAGCACACAGACTGTAGTCTCTCCAAGAAACCAACTTCCTTAGCAAAAAGCAAGGAAACTTTCAAAAACCAAAACGTATAAGAAACCAACTGAAGTGGGCTCTCACTGACCAAACCTGGGACAATTTGAGCAACAAAGTAAACAATTATAGTAACATAGTATAACCTATGGAATAAAGAAAGAACCCTTGATAATAAATAAGTAAATAAGAAAGGATGAAAATCTCTTTCAGCAGAATTCTAACTAATAAAACTAATAGAGACTTTTTAGTCACCATCTTGCAACTATCACAGTAATATTTGATCCTGGTTTACTAAAACCAACAGCTGAAAGTTTGATGGAAAAAAGGGATGTTAATAAGTTGTCTCCCAATAATTTTTTTATCAATTATAAAGAAAAATAAGAACCATAGAAAGGAGAAAACAGGCACACACTATTTTAACGAAATGATCAGTTAACAGTTCTATCCTGGTTATCTATTACTGTATAACAAACTACTCCAAAATCTGATGACTTAAAACAATTTTTTATTGTCTCTTGTGGTTTTGTGGATTGAGGGAATTGGGTTGGGATTTTTCTCTTTTTTAAGTTTTTTTTTTTTTTAGTTGTATATGGACACAATACCTTTATTTTATTTATTTATTTTTATGTGGTGCTGAGGATCGAACCCAGTGCCACATGTGCTAGGAAACCACTCTCCCACTAAGCCACAATCCCACATCGCCCCAGATGGGATTTTTCATACAGTCCATTTAGATGTTAGCTGGGACTTGATTCATCTCACAATTTAATATTGATTTTCAGGTCCTCCCTGTGTGATTAGGCCATTAACTAAATGTATACTTATTTAGGTGCTTTGGTTGTTTCCTTTTGTGCTAAATTGTGTTAAAATTTCCTTTTGTTTGCTTTTAAAATTTTGATATAATTGTTTTATATTTTTGTGTAACAGTCACATGATGTCACAAATTCACTCAGAGTTGTCTAGCACACATTTTTCTTTTTCTTTATTTAAACAAATTGGTGTCTTCTTTACTGTAGCTTTTATAGCTAAATCAGTTGCGCAGTGGCCAATCTTTTCTTTCTCCAAGTGGCTGGTTTGGGCTTTCTCACAGATTGGTTGGTGGTCTCAGTCAGATAGATACTCTATGGTGGCTGCCTACCCCCATAGTGAGAATTGCAGGTGAACAAACATTCCAAGGATAGCATTCCAAGAGACCAGGGCAGAAGCTGCAAGACTTCTGCAGATCTAAGCATAAGAAATAATGCAGTTACAGTTACCACATTCTATTGTTTATGAGAAAGTCACAACATCAGTCCAGATTTAAAGAGGGAACTATATAATGGCATGAAAACTGGAGATGTGGTTTACTAAAGACACTGTTGATGATAACCAATGTATACCAGTTAAACCCTTTGACATTTTTAAATCCCTCTTCAACCCCAATAACTGGCATCCCTCTTCAACCCCAATAACTGGCATCTTTACTCTTATAAAGCTGTCCCAAAGTTCCCATATGCTTTCTTCATTCTGCTTCATTCTTTTCTCTTTTTCCCCCTCTGAATGTGTATTTTCAAGTAGCCAATCTTTGGGCTCATTAGTTCTTTCTTCTGTTTAATTTATTCTTCTCTTGATGCCTTCTTACTGAAATTTAAATTCCACTTAGTATTTTTTTAGCTCAAAGATTTTTAAAATTGCTTCAATCTCTCTTAATATTTTTTGTTATTTAATCTTTTTTTTGGGGGGGTGTACTAGGGGTTGAACTCCAGGGACACTCAATCACTGAGCCACATCCCCAGCCCTACTTTGTATTTTATTTAGAGACAGGGTCTCACTGAGTTGCTTAGTGCCTTGGTTTTGCTAAAGTTGGCTTTGAACTCGCAATCCTCCTGCCTCAGCCTCCAGAGTCACTGGGATTACAGTACTGCATCATTTTTAAATGGTCTCTTAAAGTCTTCAAATTTCTTTAAAACTGCTGTTTTAAATTCTCCATCTGAGAATCACCCATATTGACAGTTTTTGACACCTTATTTTTATTGTTTTTTTAATTGTAGATGGATACAATACCTTTAATTAATTAATTAATTAATTAATTTGACGTGGAACGCAGTGCCTCACACATGCTAAGGAAGCGCTCTACCACTGAGCTACATCAGCAGTCCACCCTGGCATGTTATTTTGACCATTAGACAGGTATGATTCCCTACAAGTTCTTGATGCTTGTTGGTGTGTGACATAGTCTAAGCATTGAAGGACTGGTTATTTATTCCAGTCTTCCAATTTAGCTTTGTTTTTGCCTGTCTTTCTAGAAATTCAAGCAGGCTGCTTCTTTTCTCTGAGTCTTAAGTCACTCCTATTATTTCAGCACTAGATAGAGCCCTAAGTTCAGGTTAACTTCAAATCCTCACTGTTTCAGCACTAGAGGGGGACCAAGCTCAGTTTGTCCACAATCTGGAGTTGATGCATTGTTCAGCATGAATTGGGAGAGTACTTCAAAGAGTAGTCCATCCATGCAAACCTCCCCCTGGCCCAAATGCCTCTTCAGAAACCGAAACACCCTCAGAATTCTACCTGGGCAGAATCACCATAGAGAGACCAGCTCAGGCTCCTATGCCACATCTGTAGCTATGAACTGCAATACTATTATACCCTGAGCCCACAACCAGTCAAGAGCAGCCCAGTTCTGAGGTATGGCCAAGACCCACCCTGCTGTGGGCTGCCTCCTGCTGAGGTGGACTCAGAGTCTAAGACTAACCACTACAACTAGCCATGGGTGATGCTGGCTAGAACAGAAGATATATAGGCAAGAGCTGTATGTCTTTCCTGGCACTGGAATCACCAGTAGATAGAACCAGAATAGAACCAGAGGCTCTACCTACAGAGAAGACTGGAGGCAGGGGCCATTAGGATCTGCCTGCCCAGTGTTAAGTTTCAGCAGCCTAGCACTGAGTTCTATAGCAAAGTCATGAGCTTACTACCCAGTCTTGCCCCAGTGAGTAAAGTTTTGCTCCATACTATGCTGTCTGAAATTGGGATAGTGTTGGTTAAAGTAGTCCTTTGGCTACAAAGACTAATACTAAACTGGGTCATATGAGTCTGACAGCCACAAGAACCTACACAAATCTCAGGGTGCACCTAGGCCCACACTGTATCTGGTGGTGATGCAAGTGGAAACAAATCTGTCCCACTGGGGTTCAAAACTGTGCCTGGTACTAGAGCAGAGCTAGAGCTCCATCTGCAAACACTGGCCAGGGGATGGCTGTGCTGTTGGAATTTGGGAGAGGGGTGCTGGAGACAGTCCCTTGTCCACCAAGGCTAATACAACGCTGGGTCAATCCTGAGTCTTACAACTGCAGGAACCTGCAAGATGGTGTGGGGGAAATGATCAGGCCCATTCCAAGGGTAACAATGATGCAGGCCCAAACTGGAGTCTGTCCCACTTGCATGCAGGCTAAGGCTGGCCTCAAACTTTCAACTCTTGCCTCAGCTTCCTCAGTCACTGGGATTACAGGGATGCATCAACATTCCTGCCTATAAAAACAATTTTATTTATTTTTATTTTTTTAATATTTTGTAGTTATAGTTGACACATGACTTTATTTTATTTATTTATTTATATGTGGTGCTGAGGATCGAACCCAGGGCCTCAAATGTGCTAGGCGAGGGCTCCACTGCTGAGCCAAAACCCCAGCCCTAAAAACAATTTTAAAAGGAAAAAAGAAGGTGGGCAGCTTAGAAACTTCAAGAGAAGAAGAAACATAATCAAGTGCAATGTGCAGGTTTTGTTTGGATCCTGACTCAAATGAGCTATTTAAAAAATGTATGATATAATTCAAGAAATTTATAAACTGACTAAACAATGATCTTAAACTAATATCAAAGTTTTAGATATGATAATGATATGGTGGTTATAATTTCTAATGGAGTGTTTACATCTTAGAAATATATAGGGGGGTGAGATTATAGATTACAAGATTGGGCCTGTGTTGATTACTTTTATAAGTGAGAGATAGATAGAGTTTCATTATGAGGGAGATATAAAAGGGCTTAGGCGGCAAGATGGCAAGTGAGGAAGTAAGGGACAGGGCTAGAACAAAGGAGAATGGAGAGGTCAGCTTCCTGCTTGACAAAAGTGCTCTTGGACAAAAGTAGGGGACCGAGTCAGATAGACACTCCCATACTTGTGCTACTAAGCAGGGGAATCCAATAGAAAAATTAAAACAGACACATGGACAGAGGGGGCATCAATCAATAATAGTAAAGAACATATGGACAGGGGCTGGGGATGTGGCTCAAGTGGTAGCACGCTCACCTAGCATGTGTGAGACACTGGGTTTGATTCTCAGCACCACATAAAAATAAAATAAAATAAACATATTGTGTCCACCTAAAACTAAAAAATAAATATTTTTTTTTTAAAAAAAGAACATGTGGACAGGGAGGAGATAAGGAAAGGAGGACATTTCAGAGATCATAACAAGAACAGGACAAAACCCGACCACTGGATTTCTAGCTCTGGGGCCCCTTCTCTTCAGAGAAGTCTGTCTCTGTAATAAACTCGCTGCTTACTTGCTACCTCTGTCCTGTTCTTCAATTCTTTGCTAAACAAAGACAGTGAGCCCAGTACCCATAAATAGTAACAATTATATTTTCTACTTTTGAATATATATAAAATTTTCCAAAAACAAAAAACCCATACTCCCTTCTCTGGTTATTCCTGACTTTCCTTCTATCTCTATGACCAATTTCTTCTCAATCTTTTTTTTTTAAGTTGTAGATGAACACAATACCTTTATTTTATTTATTTATTTTTATGTGATTCTAAGGATTGAACCCAGTGCCTCACATGTGCTAAATAAATGTTCTACCATTGAACTACAACCCCCGCCCCTCAATCCCTTAATTTTTTTTTTCTTTCAGATTCTTCCATCTCTATCTAGTCTTTAAATGTTGGAATTTCTTGGGATTTGTTCTCAATTCCCGGTCCCATCCTTTCTTTTTCCTGAGTAATGTTTATCTTTTCTCATAATGTATAAATCAAGCACTTTTTAGTGTATAAATTAAGAATTTTTCAGTGGAAAATCTGACTTACTTTAGGAAAAAAGCAAATGGAAAATTTATTGGTTCATACATCTGGGTCAAACACAGAATCAAGATCAAAGTAGTATGAACACAACTTCACTCTTAGACTTAAGAACTGTCTCTCCATGCTTCAGGTAGAATGTCTGCTTTACAGATAGGTTCTCTTCATGAGGCAAGCGAGATGATGACTTCTATCAGGCCCAGAATCACATTCACCTAGCTTAGGTATCCACTGCCAAGTTAGCAACTCCAACAAA
Organism: Urocitellus parryii; assembly: GCF_045843805.1. Classification (NCBI taxonomy): domain Eukaryota; kingdom Metazoa; phylum Chordata; class Mammalia; order Rodentia; family Sciuridae; genus Urocitellus; species Urocitellus parryii. The sequence continues at coordinate 43,368,651 of NC_135531.1, read as the reverse complement.
GAGTTTCTTTCTCTAGGAAAAAAAGGATTAACCTTTTGAGCCATGTTCCTTACATTTGGATAATTGCTGATACTATTAGAGGATACTATAGGATAACTGTCTAGGCCTGGGTCCAGTCAAGACAGCAGGGTATATTATCATAAGAAAGCCCAATGTTTACTGGACAAATAAAAATAGCTATTCCAGTTCCCTAAACAAAGGAACCATTACAATTTCCATTTGTATATTGACATTTCAAATGCAGTGCTCTCCTGGGCTCCAGGTCTAATCACCCAGCAACACACTGAATATGTCCAATTAGACATTTTATAGGTACCCTACTCTTAAGTTTCCCAATCCTGCCAGGCACAGGGACACATGCCTGTAATCTCAGTGACTTGGGAGGCTGAGGCAGGAGGATCACAAATTCGAGGCCAGCCTCATCAATTTAGCAAGACCCTCAGCAATTTAGTGAGACCTGTCTTGAAATAAAAAATAAAAAGGGCTGGGAGGTAGTTTAGTGGTAAAGCACCCCTGGGTTAAATTTCCAGTACCAAACAAAACAAGTTGTCCAATGCTGAATTCATTTTCTCAGCCTTTCCCCTGTTTTCCCTCTTTATTCCCAATCTCAATACAGGATACAACCATCCATACACATGTACAAGTTGCATACCTAGGGATCACATTTTTTATTCCCCAACATCCATCACTCCCCACATTCAGTTAGCAAAATATGTCAGTTCTACTTAATAGTTCTATTCCTTGGATGTGCTCACTTAATCTGTCACTAACATAGGTTAGTGGCTGGCCATCCCCTTTCAGCGAGACTAGTCCAAGTCATATTTTCTGATCTTTTAATTTAAGGTAGTACCCTCACCCCATTATACTGTAAAAAAAACAGTTTACTTATGTAATAGAATTTTATTTTATTTTACTTACCATTGAATAAAATGTTTGTTAATTATTATTTATTTCTCCCACTTAAATGTAAGTTCCTTCATAGAAGAAAACATGTTAGTCCTATTCACTCCCAGATTAAGGTGATTTAAGTTTAAATCAACTTAAACAATAATGAATATTAGTTGTTTAAAAAGAAACCTATTCATGGGGCTGGGAACATATCTCAGTGATAGAGCACTTGCTAGCATACACAAGGCCCTGGTTTCATCCTGTGCACCACACACACACAGAAATACACACACACACATAAACTACGTTTGTTTAGTTGGATAAAAATTATCATTCAACTGGTAAGGTTTCTTTTTCCATTCAAATCTGGATTTTTCAAAGAGTTTGACACATAATAATTATATACATTTATGGAGTACAGTGTGATAATTCAATAATGAATATACTCTATAGTCATCAAATCAGGGTAATTACCATTCCTATGTATTTAAATATTTATCATTTTGTATTGAAGACTCTAGTTCTTTATAAAATATATAATAATGTTTTTTAAGTAATAATCACTCTATTGTACTGTAGAACACTAGGTTTAAAAGATTGGGTAGAGTTTATACATAAAATTTGGGCCTCCTGTCTCTGAATTTCTTATTTGTGGTATCCCCCTTACGTTCTAGCAGCTGTGATTGTCTCAAGTTACCCTGTTTTTTTAGACCAGAAAAAACAGATCTAACAGAACTCTAGCCACTTCTCATAATGTAGACTAGAGCTAAATCCTCAAAAATGAAGAAACTCATCCAGAGCCATACACTTCTTCCAAATATCATCTCCTCTCCAGAGTCTGTTTTTGTTTTCTCTCTAGTACAAATAGGTAGTATTTTCTGTTCTACATACAGGTCAAGATGTATCATCGTCATCAGGGGAATTTAGTGTGTTGGAAGCTTATGCAGCTATTACCAAAAGAGACTCCACTCAAATATATGATAGGAGGTTTAAGTTTTTCATAGAAGAAATAAGCCAGGATTGGGACATCTAGTGTACTAGAACTACAAATTTTAAATTAGAGAGTTTTGAAGAATTTGATTAGCCAAACATGGTGGTGTATACCTATAATCACAGTCACTTTGGAGGGTGAGACAGGAGGATCACAAGTTCAAGGATCACCAGTTCCAGGGCAGATCCTGTGTCAAAATAAGATTTTCAAAAATGCTAGGTTTGAAGCTCAGTGGTAAATAACTTGCCTAGCATGAAAGAGCCCCTGGATTCAATCCACAGTGCCTCAAAGAAGTGAAAGGAGGAAGTGAAGGAGGAGGAACAGCAACAACAGCAAAAAAGAATTGTATCAATCCTAGTTGTTTCCCACACAATAATTCTTTGCCAATCTGTGATCCCACTTCATTTTTGTGGTTTATCCAGACTCTATCCAATCAACTCCCACTCTCTTCTTCATATACCATTTACTTCTCTAAAAAATATTTCTATTTCATTTAGTTTAAATTGTTTGTATACAGTTGATCATAGTATTTTCTTATAATGTTTTTATTTCTGTAAGGTTGGTAGTAATTATCACAATCTCATTTCTGCTTTTAGTAATTTGAGTCTTCCTTTTCTTGCTAGTCTAGCTAAGGTTTGTTGATCTGTTGATCATTTGGAAGAACCAACTATTGGTTTCTTTTGATTCTATTGTTTTTCTATTCTCTGTTTCATTTATTTCCACTCTACTCCTGATTATTTTCTTCCTTGTGCTAGCTTTGAGTTTAATTTGTCCTTATTTTTCAAGTTCCTTTGTGGTTTGTTGTTGTTTCATTTTGCATTTTGGGTTTTTCTGGCAATACTTGAAATTGAACCTAGGGCCTAGCACATGCTACACAAGCCATCTGTATCCCTAGTCCCTCCCCATGCCTTTTATTTATTTATTTTTTTAATGTTGAGATAGGATCTAATTAAGCTACCCAAGTTGGCCTTGAATTTGTGATCCTCCTGCCTCAGTCTCCCCAGTTGTTGGGATTACAGTCATGCATACTGCACCTGACTTCAAGTTATTTATATAGAAAATTTGGGGGCTATGGTTATGGCTCAGCAGTAGAGTGCTTGCCTAGCACATGTGAGGCGCTGAGTTTGACCCTCAGTACCATATAAAAATAAATAAAGATTTATTTTTTTAAAAAAGGTAGAAAATTTTGATTTACGGATTAAAGATCTTCTTTTTATGTATTTTTAGTTGTAGATGGACATAATACCTTTATTTTATTTATTTATATGTGGTGCTGAAGATCAAGCCCAGAGCCTAAAACATGCTAGGCAAGTGTTCTACCACTGAGCTACAACACCAGCCCAAAGATCTTCTTTAACATGGACATTTATGGTATAAATTTATGGGTATATTTTCCCATAAGCACTGCTTTTGCTACATGTCATAAGTATTGGTATACTTTTGCTTTCATTTATCTCAGAGTACTTTTTAATTTCTCTTTTAACCCATTGGTTATTTAGAAATTTGTAAATTTTCACATATTTGTGAATTTCCCATATTTTTTATTTTATATTTTTAATTTCATTCCATATAGTCAGGAAAGATACTTTGTAGACTTCAATCTTTCAAAACTTATTGAGACTTGTTTTTGAGACTAAACATAGATTCTATTTCAGTAATGTTCAATGTACACTTAAGAATATGTATTCTGTCATTGCATAAGATGATCTATAAATGTTCCATCTCGTTGGTTTAAAGTATTGTTCAAGTCTTCTAATTCCATGTACATCTTCCATATTCCATCTAGTCCTTTATTTATTTTTGTAGTTGTAAATGAACAGCATGCCTTTATTTATTTTTAATGTGGTGCTGAGGATCGAAACTAGTGCCTCACATGTGCTAGGCAAGCACTCTGCCACTGAGCTACAGCCCCAGTCCTATCTAGTCCTTTATTAACAGTAGGGTATTGAAGTCTCCAACTATTAGTGTAAAACTGTCTAAAATTACATCTTTATACATTGTGTGCCCATTGACATAGATTTGTCATTATTGTTTTATGCATTTGTCATTTAAATATTTATTTACTTATTTATTTGTAGTTGTAAATGGACATAATGCCTTTATTTTATTTATTTATTTTTAATGTTGTACTAAGGATTGAACCCAGTGTCTCACACACGCCGGGCAAGCACTCTGCCACAGAACTACCCCCAAACCCATCATTTAAATCTTTTATTAAGAAGAATTACAAGTCAAAAATACAAGCGAACAAGTTTTATACTTGTGTAGTTACATTTACTAGTGTTCATTTCTTTTTTTAAATTTATGGGTTTTTTAAAAAAATATTTTTATTTTACTTATTTCTTTTTATGTGTTAATGAGGATCAAACCCAGGGCCTTGTACTTGCTAAGTGAGCGCTCTACCACTGAGCCACAACCCCAGCCCAAGTGTTCATCTCTTCACATGACTTTGAATTACTGCCTATTGTTAGCACAAAAGAACTGAACTGGGTGCAAACTTCATGAATCAGAGCCTTTATTCAGCAATTGAGTCAGCTTTTGATAGACCCACTTTCCTGGTGGAAAATGAGCCCCTGGCCAAAGGGGGAGTCTATGATTATGTGGGTTACACTGTGAGGTAACTTAATTTGCCAAAGCATGTCTAACGGAGGGTCTTGGATCAGCATTCGGTATTTATCTCTTTCCCTCCAGGGTTCCATTGTACTGTCACTGGGAAAGGATTTATTTTGGGAAGGATCAATGTTTTGGCTTCTTCTCAGAGACTGCCAGTCTAGGCTTTGATGGATATTTCCTCTGTAGGGATCCTCTTGCCACTGGATGTTTGCTTCCTTTCTAGGGATTGTCTCAGACACTGGGGAAGACTGTATTGGGAAAAGATCAATGTTATCCATATGTTGCCTTCTTCCTCACTCTTCCCAGGCCATGCTATTTTGGGGTTTGTCATTCCACATCTAATACCTACCATCTTTCCCTTTCAAACTGAAGCAAAGACTTTAGCATTTCTTGTAGGGCAGGTCTAGTCATGATAAAAAGTTCCTGTTTTTGTTATTCTGGGATCATCTTCATTTTCCTTTATTTTTTGGAGAATTCTTTATTTTTTTCTTTCACCACTTGAATTATGACATAGAATTCTTTATTTTTTTCTTTCACCATTTAAATTATGACACTGGCTGTGGACTCCATGATTTCTGATGAGAAACCAACTGTTAATATTGAGTATTTCTTATCCATGATCAGTCACTTTGTTCTTGCTAGTCTTAAAATTGTTTTTTTCTTTCAACAATTTGATTTTAATATTTCTTGCTGTGAATCTCTTTGAATTTATCCTTCCTAGATTTCATTGCATTTTTTGGGTGTATGGATTCATATCACTTTTCAGCTTTTACTTTAAACATTCTTTATACTCCTTTCTTTTCTCCTCTCCTTTTGGATTTCCCATTATGCATGTGTTTGCTTAGATGGTGTCCCACAGTTCACATAGCTCTTTCACTTTTCTTTATTCTTTATTCTTTCAGTTATTCAAAGTGGATCACTTCAGTTGACCTATCTTCAAGTTCCCTACTCTTTCCTGCTCAAATCTGCTATTGAATCTCTCTTAGTGAATTTTTCATTTCAATTATTGTACTTTTCAACTTCAGAAATTCTATTTGGTTTCCTTTCTTAATTTCTGTCTCTTTAATTATAACCTCCATTGAAAAATCAAGTTCTTCTGGTTTCTTTTAGTTCTTGCTCATGGTTTCCTTTAACTGTTTGAACATATTTAAAATAGTTGATTTGAAGCCTTTGTCTAGCAATTCTAATGCCTGGGCTTCCTAAAGATCCTTCTAACATTTTCCCCCTGAAAATATGATGTATTTTTTACTTTGTATGCCTCATATTTGTTCGTTGATAACTAGACATTTTGCAAATTACAATGTGACAATTCTGGATACCAGATTCTTCCCCTTCACACCAGGGCTTGTTGTTGCTGTTTATTGTGACTAATTTTTGTTTCTTTAGTGACTATCCAGAACTAATTCTATAAAGTCTGTATTCTTTGTTTTGTGGCCACTGAAGTCTCTATTGGTTTAGTGGTCAGTTAGTGATTTCATTTATTAAATGCCTAGAGCCAAAAAAGATAAATAGCCAAATACAAGAAAACACTGTCAGCCTTTGACAATTAACTATGTGTTGGGATAGCCAGGCAACTTACAACACAGCTTTAGCCTTCACTGAAATTTCATATAGCCTGAAGGTGAGTCAGAGAAATGTTTTGGGGTCTTTTCTGAGCATACCTCCAGATCAGGACATGTGTATGGCTTTCTAGATTCTCCAGAATCAAAGGAAGCTTTTCAGAGCCCTTATTCCCTCAAGAAACTCCTTCCTCAGCTTCTTTCTTCCCAGTATTATTGGTGTGTTTATTTCTTGCTTCAACTGCCCTCTCTGCAACCTGTGGCAACAGCTGATGTGTGTGTTTTAATGTTTTTGACAAACACTGCCCTAGGGAAGTGCTGAAGCAGATGAAACTAAGACAAGCCCTTAGCTGAACCTTCAAGGAACCACCAGACAGGTCAAAACATACAACTACATCAGGAATGTGGGCTGCCATCTTCAAAGCCACCAACCTGGGGAGTAGATGACCATAGAGCTCTGACCAAAATTCAGTAGTTTTTTTCCCCCAGTATTTCTCTGGCTGTTGTAAGATTTTTAAAAATGATTATTTCTAGTTTCAAAAAAAAAAAAAAAAAGGCGATTCCAATAGTTTTGCCAGCTTATTCACTGCCTTTATGGACAAAGTTACCAAGTTCCCTACTTGCTACTTTTGTGAACACTCCATATCACTTACTTCTGAACTTCCCCATCTTATTTTTCTCAGTCTGGAATGCAGAGAATAAGAAAATTTTGCTATCACTGAAGCTATCAAAAGAATGTAATGTTGATTTGAAAGCAGGGCCAGAGAACAGTTGCAAAAGCACTAGATAGACATCATCAACAAAGTAACTTCTATCTTTCTTAAAGGCAACATACACGAAATCACCTACGTTGCATTCATTGGATCCTCAACAACAGAGCCAGTATTTGATAAAGTTTGAAAACACAGGCTTTGGGATAAGACCTTAATTTTTGAATTATAGATATTTTGCCACTTGAAAGGTGTTTAGCCTTGGCAAATCACTTAAATTCTTTTAAGACTTTTTTTTGGGGGGAAGGGGGTTGTTTTCTTTGAAATGGGGTCTAGCCATGCTGCCTAGGCTAGTCTCAAATTTTCCATCCTCTTGCCTCAGTCTCCCCAGTACCTGGGATTACAGGCATCTGCCACCACTGTGCCTGGTTTAAGACGGTTTCTTTACCTGTGAAACAGAGATAATATACACTTACAAAATTGTGATAATAACTTAAAAGGAAATATATGTAAAATACTTGACATTCAGTGCTATTTGTTAAATGGATTTTTAAATTTAGTTCTTGATGACGTTACAGCACATATTGTTGGTTTGGGGTTTTTGTTTGCTTGGGGTTTGTTGTTTGTTTGTTTTTTGTTTTTTGCTGGTTTATTTCTATGAGCCACTGGCTGCCTATGTAGGAAGGGCTTAGGGGTTGCCATATGGTTTTCACGGATTTACTTTCAGCTGACTTTTCTAACAATCACATAATTTTTACCTAGGTTGTATATTTATTTGCGTTGGCTTTGGGAAATCTGCTGGGAACATGGGGGCTAAAATCCCCCCAGTCTTTTAGTTTAGAGAATAATTTATCAATACATAAAAAACCAACCTAAATGTCTATACGATGGACAACTCAGCAATTCTATTTGGTTCCCTTTCTTAATTTCTATTCTTTCTTTCTTTTTTTCAAAACCAGGTCCGATAGGTGTCTGTAAGGTCCAAGCACGTGACCACCTAGTACAAAAACAGCCGCGAAAGCCTGAGAAGACAGACAAAGGGAGGTCAGCCCGACGTGGGGACTGCCCATCAACGATTTCTCACAGCGCCTCCGAGGTTGTAAATACGACAGGAGGCCGCGCCACTCCTCCCAGGTGCCCTGGAGCCTCGAGCGCCCTCCGGACCGCACACCTGCGCGCTGGGCGCGCTCCTCCCGACGCCGACCCCGCTCCGCCGGAGGAGCGCACGGCCGCAGGGCCCTCTGGGAATCGTAGTCCGCGGCTGCCGAGCTTTGACAGAGGCCGCGGGCCCAGAGCGCACAGAACTCCATTGCCCGCCGGTCCCCGCGGCCCAAGCCATTGCCTCTTCCTGTTTGGGTGACTAATAGTCCGGCGGCCGCGAATTGCCAGGGTTTGGAAAAGGGTCTACGCCTTCCCGTCCAGTTGGCCTGCTCAGGTAGAGCACGTTTCTGGTCTTGCAAACAAATTATCCCCACCGGAGGGTGGGCAGGGAGCCGACGGGAGGCGGCAGGGAGGGCTGAGCTTGCGCCGAAGCCGGCTGTCACCTGCGGTAGTTTTTTGGAGTGGCGAGTCGGCACAGCAGCTTCTTGGGGGAGCCGCGAAGCCAGATCCCGGGCCGCCGAGGCTGCTCCCCGGAGGCTGCGCGCGCTCCTCGCCTCCTCACGGGCTGGAGAGCGGTAAAGTCAGGGAGCCCCCGGGAGAGGAAGCGGGCGTCTACTGAAGCCTTGGGGAAAAGGCAAGTGTTAAGTGGTAAGACAGATGAACATCTTGATCCCCAGGTGAGAGAAGGTGAGTTGGGGTTTTGCAGGAACCGAGTACCTTTCTCTTTTCAGAGTGGGGAATAGCTGGCGACAAGGTTTAAGGACGGAAGCCCCTTTTCGCCTTGAGCTAGGACCACAGATGGCTTGGGGGGGCCATCGCTGTTAAGCGCTTCGCACGCTTGTCACGAGATTGACTGGTTCCAGTTGAGGATCCTAATAGTGGGTGGCTTGGTATGTTAGCTGTCTAAGAATACTGGAGCTGGGAGAACATCTGGCCAAGAGCATTCGCCTCACTTTACAGATGAGAAACTGAGATTCCCCCGAGTTAGAGGAACCCATTCATCACCAGGCGCACCCCTTCCTTTTTCTTAATCTCTGGGGATCTTTTTGTGTCGTTACACTATTAAATAATTCAGTAGTAAGTTGTTTTTCTGTTTCGCGATGCTGAAGATAGAACTTAGGGCCTCATGCATGCTAGGCAAGCCCTCTACCCCTGAGCCACACACTGAGTACATCCCCTCTTTTTTTTTTTTTTTTTTTGAAACCAGGGCCGCTTAACCACTGAGCCAGGTCCTCAGTCCTATTTTATTTTGAAACATCGTCTTGCTAAGTTGCTGAGGGGCTCCCTAAGTTACTGAGGCTGACCTCGAACTTGCAGTCCGCCTGGCTCAGCCTCCCTAGTCGCTAGGATTACAGTTGTGCACCACCAAGCCCAGCTTGCCTTTTTCTTTTTAATGCCTTTGTGGGACATGATATTGAATTGACATATACAGAATAATAGACAACTGCTCAGGGGAAAGGCTTTTATTTAAACTTTTCAGTAGTTCAAAGTAACCCTAAATACGTAACTTTAAGAAAAATTTCTGCCATAAACAACTACAATTCTTCATATGAAGATAAAAGGTTGATAGCAAAGATAGCACCTATAGTTTCTATGCCTCTAAGAAAACAAAGTTTACCTTTCCTTTCCTATTTATGCCCTTTAGAGCTCTGAGAACAGATAGAAAATCGTTTTTTTCCCCTCATAATCTTAAGTACTGTCTATTGCAGTTACATACATAAAAATTGCTGTTAATTGATTTTTAAATTTATTTTATAATACCCTAAATATTTACAATAATGGGTAAAATTAGCACAGAAAGATAGGAATACCAACCTGAATTGCAAATTAAAATGATACGCTATAATATTTTTTTTAGAAGAATAGGGCTGGGAATGTATCTGAGAGATAGAGCACTTGCCTAGCATGCTTAAGGTCCTGGATTCCATCCCCAGTACCAGAAAGAAGAAAGAAAAAAAAAAAAGATATAATGCCATTAAAGTTTTAAAAAAGGATTAAGAGGTTAAAATTTTCTACCAGGCCTGTATTTCTGTTATGGCATATATGTTTTCTTATGTATAAGTCCATAATTGAAAGATCAGTGGCAAATTTATCTAACTCCCTTCCTCTGTCACTGAGCTACAACCCCAGCCCCTCTCTATGTTTTTTGAAGAGGATAAGTGCTTCGTTAAAGGCTCCAACATTTTAAATAACATTTCAAGTTATCACATTTATCTGGTAAACCATTGATTTCTTATTGGGACCTATCTCACTTGGTTCATACTGCTCTAAGAAATACCTCAAATTTAATATTTTATAAATAACAAGTTTATATTTAACAGTTCTTGGAGCATGAAGTCAAGATCAAGGTACAGTCAGATTCAATGTTTGGTGAGAGCCTTCTAAAATGATGCCTTCTTGGTATATTTCTCTCCCTTCTACCATGGAACACATATGTATTCCGGAAGACTAAATTTTTAGTCTTTGAGAAAGAACATATAAATAATTGTGTGATGGGTCCATAGTTAAATTTGTTGGTATTCTATTGCAAATTGATACATGTGTGTCCCATGTTAGAAGGGATAGAAGGGTAAAAAGGGGCCTACCTAGTACCCTTTGGCCCTTTTATAAGGAGTAATACTTAGTCATCTCATCTCCTTTTTTTTTTTTTTTTGAGACAAGGGGTCCCTTCCTGTTGTCCTATTGTCCAGGCTAGCTTCAAACTCCTGGACTCAAGTGATTCTTCTGTCTCAACCTTCCAAATAGGTGGGACAACAGGTCTGTGACACTGTGCCTGGCAGGTCCCCCCTCCTCCTCCTCCTCCTCCTCCTCCTCTTCTTCTTCTTCTTCCTTCTTCTTCTTCCTCCTTCTTCCTTCTTCTTCCTCCTTCTTCCTTCTTCTTCCTTCTTCTTCTTTCTTCTTCTTTTTTTTTTTGGTACTGGGGATTAAATTCAGGGGCGCTTAACCACTGAACCATGTTCCCAGCCCTTTTTTGTATTGTAGACAAGGTCTCAGTGCGTTGCTTAGCGCCTCACTAAATTCCTGAGGCTGGCTTTGAACTTGCAATTCTCCTGCCTCAGCCTCCCAAGCCCCTGGGATTACAAGCATGCACCACAGCGCCTGGCTCAGGCCCCATTTCTTAACACAATAACATTGGCAATTAAGTTCCATTATGAATACTGGAGGGAATACAAATATGCAAACCATTGTAGGACTCCATTTTAAACCAATCTTAAACAATTAGGAACTCCTTATTGGTTGACTTAGCTTTGACTTAATAGTCTCACATCTGTGACTTTGTTTTAAAGCTAAAATATTGAATGAAATATTGAAGTGAATATGTCTGTTTATGACAACTTACATATTTACCAAAAATCATAACAGTGTTATATCTGTGGCAAATAAATGCTGGAAGAATATTTAGCATTTTAGTTAATCGTTGATAGACTTTTCTGCATTATCATCTATATAATAATATCTAAGGAACTCTAATTCACCTCTCAACCTAATTCGTCATACTCCAAAATATTTTATAGTTCTCATCAAGACATTTAAAAAAGGCATTAAATTCCTTTTAAACAACATTCTAGGGAAATCTGACATTCAGGCTAATTGAGGCAACTGAAAATTACCAGTTTTCTTTCAAGTTCATCATATTTACTTGAAAATTATTAAATATTTGATTAAAAGGCACCAGGAACTTTGGACTCCTCAACTTTAATTACTTAAATTGCTAAGATATTGTCAGTTTTCTGCTTCCTTGAAATAAATAATTTTACTATAGCACAAAATTTCAGGCTTGTTCAAAACAAATATTCATATATTAATAAACTGGAACCTTTATTTTAATTCCTGAATAACACTTAAATTTTCCTATCCTTGATTATTATTTTTTGGTAAGGCTGACTGAAATTCCAGTATCTTTCTAAATTTCTCTTTCCTGTTTTCCTAGTATTTACTCTGTAGTTAAAATATAATCTTCAGGAGTTAAAAGGATCTAGTCTCTCTAATCTCAGTCACATTCTCATATTAAATTATGTGGCAGAGTATATTGGTTACAAAGTAAATTTTGAAGAGTAGCCATCTATTTCTACAGTTGTTTAAGCAGGTATCTTTTTGCTACTCTACTCGGCTATTGTCCTTTTCCTGTTTCACTGCCACTAGAAGCGTTGTTGCTGCCTAAAGAATACCTAACCTTGAGACAAGAAAGTTTGCAATAGGAAATAGATTCATCTAAACTAGTTGACTTCAAGAAAACATATTTCATTGTGTTCAAATTGCTGTCTGGATACCCAGGCATGCATTTTCAATCATCCTAGTCCCAGCTGTGTTTTAAATAATTTAAGATTATTTGCCATTTTGTATATTATTGTCCTTCTTTTAATTTGTTGTTGTTCTTTTTTTTAAGATATAACAGTAGACTGAATTTTTGTGTGTGTGTGTGAACACAGTATCTTTATTTATTTATTTTTATGTGGTACTGAGGATAGAACCCAGTGCACACATGTGAGGCAAGTATTCTACCACTGAGCTACAGCCCCAGCCCCTTATTGCTCTTTTACAAATAGATTTGTTTTTTAAAAAAGAAGAAGGAAAATAGAAAAAGAAAGAACTGATTTATAGATGTTTCTTTTGTCTTTTAGGTAATCTTATTCTTTCTTGAGGCATATATCAAGTAGAAAAAACATTTGGGATCAGATCAGAGTGACTTGTTTTAATCCCAAACTTTATTAGCTAAGTGATTTTAGGACAAATTTCTTCTCTGACCTTCAATTTCTTTTCTTTCTTTGTCTGTTTTCAATATGAAGATGAAACTTATTTCCCAAATTCTAATGATTAATTGGAATTAAACAATACCAGGTAAGCCATTAGGCCAGGAGGAGGCATTCAATAAGTAAAATTTATTTCTGTCTTTCCATCTCCCACTGCCTTTCCATCAATTTTTTTTTTTAAAGAGAGAGTGATAGAGGAGAGAGAGAGAGAGAGAGAGAGAGAGAATTTTTTAATATTTATTTATTTATTTAGTTCTCGGCAGACACAACATCTTTGTTGGTATGTGGTGCTGAGGATCGAACCTGGGCTGCACGCATGCCAGGCGAGCGCGCTACCGCTTGAGCCACATCCCCAGCCCCTTTCCATCAATTTGTTTTTGTTTTTTTTCCTTGAATTTTCCTCTAATATGGTACCATTTTCTTCTTCAGAAATAAATTATTTTCCTTTAGTATTCTTCTGTTTGTGGCAGTTCATTCATTTTATGATGGTCAACTATTTAATTTTTTTTCTTTTTTTTTAGTTGTAGAGGGACACAATATCTTTATTTAATTTTTTTTTTTTTATGTGCTGCTGAGGATTGAACACAGGGCCTCACCAGTGCGAGGCAAGCGCTCTACCACTGAGCCACAACCCCAGCCCCCACTTAATTTTTTTTTTTTTACCTTGCTGAGTTACTAAGGGTATGAAGGTATGTTAGCTGATTTTATTCAGGCCTGAAGTAAGCCAATGCAGATTTCATTTATAGGTACTTTTGAAGAGCCAAACTCATAATGAAAATGATAGCTTTTATATATATATATATATTTTCACTGTGTATCAGGCACCTTGCATGTATTATTGCATTTAAATATCAAACCCAGTAAGACTCATAATTTTATTATCCTCCAAACTGGTGAATCTCAAGGAATTTAAATAAATTGTCCAAAGTGATAGTTAGCAAACGCAGAGCCAAGAGTAAGATTCAGGCACTACTTAATAAGCTTAATCATTGTGTATAATATAAACAAATCTTTCTGAAGGTTTTTTTTTTAAGCAATTGGGGGTTAAGGAATAATATGGTTCTTTCTTTAGCATTTTTTTTTTCTTTTTTTTAATGGTTCTGGGGATTGAACTCACGGCCTTGCACATGCCAGGCAAGCACTCTGCCAGTGAGCTACATCCCCAGCCCTCTAGCATTTTTTTAGCAACTTAATATATAGGTTGTTTTCCTCCTTGCAAAATAGAGTTACATTAGGCTTAGTTTTATTAAGTTCAGAAATAATAATAACAAGCTCTGATACAGAGTAGTATTTGCCATGGTTCTAAATGTTTATACATATGAACTTAGAGATATAAAAAATTTTTTATGTATTTTAGCCAGACATGGAGATATATGCTTGTAGTCCCTGCTACTTGGGGGAAGCTGAGGCAGGATCACTTGAGCCTAGGAGTTTAAAACCAACCTGCATATTACTAATTTTTGACTCCAAAAGCTAGGTCCCTTTTCTCTCTTGGAATTGTGGAACCAATAGCAAGACCACAAGCACTGACTGAGCAGTGAAGAAGACCTTTATTCTTGGCCAAGAATAGAAGTGGGAGATAAACTCCTACACCAACTTCCTGTTCGTTTGGTATTGGGAGTGTATAGATTTAGCGAGAAAAATGAGGAGGAGGGAGAAACCAATAAAAGGGAGGGCTTATTTATGTCTTTTCTGGGACTAGGCAAAGAGTTTCCAGGAATTCAGACACCACTTCATTTTGTTTCTTTATGATTCTTTCTGGTTTGGGTCATGGCAACTATCAACTATCATGAGGGGGTGGGAGGTTGGGGTTGTCATTTAGCTTGCAGATGAAATGAAGTTAGAGATTGACTGGCTGTAGCTTTGGCATCGCTTAGATCTAACAAGTTTTAGCTAGCCTATCTGAAGAGGACTTCTGGCCTTTGGCCTCCTCTCCTCAAAGATAAGCAAGATTAGGGCAAGGTAAAAATTTAGCTAGGTCCACCTAGGCAGCACAAGATTTGGAAATTCAGGCAGGCTCACTCAGGATTAAGTTATTCCCAAGTTCCTTGTATTATCCTTATATTATTCTTCTGCCACTGAGGATCAAACCCAGGGCGTCATGCATACTAGGCAAGTGCTCTACCAGCTATACCTTCAGCCCCTCTATTGTTTTGAAATATTACTTTCATAAGGTACTGCTTTCACATTTTTCTTTAACATTTGCTTGTCACCAATAGGACTAAATTAAATGAGGGTTTTTACTAGTTTAAATATCAAGCAATAAAGTAGAAAGGGGAAAGAAAAGGAAAGAAACAGAGAAAGAAAAACAGTATACATTATTACTGGCTTCTGAATCTCAAAATCAATGGCAGATTAACATTTGCATAACTGTTCATTATTGAAGAATTTTTCTCTTAAAAAAGAGGGTAGATCTCAGATGGGGCATGTGGATGTGACTTAGTGGTACAGTGCCTGTCTAGTACTAGTACACCTGAAGCTCTGGGTTCCCTCTGCAGAAGTACAAAAAAAGAGGAAAAAGAGAGACCTTAAAAGGCTATGTTTGTTAAAAACTAAGTATTTTCATTTGGTATTTGAGAATCATAATAATATACCTAGACATTTATTTTCTTGCAAACTGGTAAATGTAGTATGCTAATTCTCTGACAACCCAGTGAGATGGGTGTTATTAATAATCATCTCAAATAATTAATAACTGATAATTAATTAAACTGGTTCAATAATTAATGCTAGATTATACAGGTAGTAAGTGGTAAATATAGGATTTCTGATTCAAAAATTTTATTTCTATTTTTCTATAAATGTTACATCTGGAAAATTAGGATAAGTTGACATAATTATCCATTCAACAAATACAACAACAATGAAACTATAATTTTTAAGTGGTCTGGGCAGTAACAAACAGAAGAAAATGTAATGCAAAGAGAAAGAACAGGATAGATTGTGCAGCTTATGGGGCAAACAGTACAGGTTCTGGACTAAGACTACCTCAGTTTGATTCTAACACTTTGATTAGTTGCTTCTCTTCTTTGGGCCTTATATTCTTATCTATAAAATGAATATTATAATAGTAACTTACAAAGTGAGGAATAAAGGTATGGCATTTGTCTTGGTTTTGATGGAGGGAGTAAGCCCAGAGCCTTGCACATGCTAGGCAAATGCTCTACCACTGAGCTAAATCTTACTCAGTTCTCTCTGCATTTTTTATTATGAAATATATATACAAAAAAGTGCATAAAGGTATGTGTGTGTATAGTGGAGGGGGAGTTTAGGGAGAGAGAGAAAATAGATAGAAGAGAATAATTATAAAGCAAAAAGCCATGTATCTAGAATCAAGTTAAAGAAATGAAATGCTGCCATTTCCATATAAGGCCCCCTAATCACAATCTCCTATTTTCCCCCTAGAGTAACTTCTCTCAGCCTCAGAATTATCTTTTTTTTTTTTTTTTTTTTTTTTTGGAAGGAGATTGTCCTATGCATTGTAGGATGTTTAGCAGCATCCCTGATTTCTGCCCTTTGGGTGCCAGTGCACTCCCACCAAATGTAACAAATAGTTGGATGAGGTCATATTCCTTATTACATCTCTCCACAATTCTTTACTTGCTGTCTGGAACATAGACTATAGGGAGAAAGGAGTAGAAGCAGGGAGCTCCTTTAAAAGCAGTTGTAGTAACTTGGTAAGTAATGATAGTGGTCAAATGCTGGATATATTTGAAGGAAAAACCAATAAGTTTGTTAATGGATTGAATGCAGACTGAGAAACAGAAGTGCTGTATGATTCCAAGAACTTTAGCCTAAGCAACTAGGAAAAGATTCCAACAACTAAAATGAGGAAAACAATGGGTGGGGTAATTTTGGAGGAAGAAAATAAATTTTTAGACATGTTAGTTTTGAGTTGTATATTACAAACAGGTAGATGTTGAGTAGCCAATTTACTGTGTAAGTCTGATATTCAGGAGAAATATTTAGGCTAGAAATATTAACATAGAAGTTGTCATTGCCTATGTCAATAGAACTTTCTACAATGATGAAAATGTTTTATTTCTACATTGTCTAATATTGTCTAATATGGTAGCTAGAAGTGGCTATTGAGTACCTCAAATGTAACTATTATGACTGAGGTACTAAATTTTTAACTTTATTTAATTTTACATAATTTAAATTTAATCATGTGATTAGTAGCTACCTTATTGGGCAACACAGACAGTGGTATTAAAACCATGAGACTGGGTAAAATTATGAAGAGATTGAGAGTAGATGGAAAAGACTGAATCTTGGAATTTTGCAACTTCAAAGAGATCTAAGAGATGAGGAATAAACAGTGAAGGAGATAAGAGAAGTAGGAGGGACCTGTGAGATAGGTAGAAAACCTAGATGCCTAGTGAATCTCTTTGATCATGGAGATGGAGAGTGATCCCTGTAAGCAAATATTTCTGATAGGTCAATTTTTACAGACTAAGAAATGACCATTGAGTCGTTTACCAATATGGGGGTCATTGGTGATCCAGCAAAACAACTTCTGTGTAGTGATAGGAAAGATAGACATGTTAGCATACATTTGAGAAAGAATAAGAGGATCTTACTTATCTTGGGCTTTCTTTTTTCTCATCTATTTTAATTTTCACCTTTCTTGCTTTTTAAAAATATTTTTTATCAGAGCTTTATAATTAAACATAGTACTTGGGTTCATCCCAACAATGCAAGGAAATTGATTTCAGTTCATGATCCCTTCTTTTCCTTCCATTTTCCTTCCCATCTCCCATTCTTCTTCCTCTATTCTACTAGACTTCCTTTTGCTCATCTATTGTTTTATATTTGATTGTTTTATATTTGATTGGTTCTTTGTGTCCTCCCCTCACTCTTTTCCTTATTTTAGTCTAGCTTCCATATATGAGAGAAAATATGCTATCTTTAAGTTTCTGAATTTGGCTTATTTCACTTAGCATGATATTTTCCGTTTCCATCATTTACCAGTAAATGATAATTTTCTTCTTCTTCTTTTTCTCTCTCTCTTTCTTTTTTTTTTCTGAGTAGAACTTCTCTGTATATATATACACCACAATTTCTAAATGTGTTCATCTGTTGACAGGCATCTAGATTGATCCCATAATTTAGTATTGTGAATTGTGCTGCTATAAACATTGAGGTGGCTATATGCCAAATTTAGGTCTTTTGGGAAAATACCAAGGAGTGGGATAACTGGATCATATGGTGGTTTCATCCCTAGTTTTTTGAGGAATTTCTGTACTGCTTTCCAAAGCAACAATGTACAAGTGTATCTTTTCCCCCGCAACTTTGCCAGCATTTATTATCTTTCATAGTCTTGATCATTGCCATTCTGATTAGAGTGGGATGAACTGTTAGTATTGTTTTGATTTGCATTTCCCTTATTGCTAGAGATGTTGAACATTTTTTATATATTTATTGTTCTTTTGTGTTTCTTTTATTGAGATGCTGTTTTTCTTTTGCCCATTTACTAATTAGGTTGTGTTGGGGGGGTTGAGTTCTTTGTATATTCTGGAAATTAATCCCCTATCAGAGGAGTAGCTGGCCAAGATTTTCTCCCATTCTGTAGGCTCTCTCACTCATCATTTCCTTTTCTGTACAGAAGCTTTTTAGTTTAATGGCATCCCAATTAATAGTTCTTTCTTGCATTTTGGGGGATCTTGTTAAGGTGACTTGCCAGCACCTATATGGTGGAGTGTTGACCCTGTGTTTTCTTCTGGCAATTGTAAAGTTTCTGGTCTAATTCCCAAGTCTTTGATCCATTTTGATTTGAGTTTTGTACAGGGTGAGAGATAGGGGTTCTAATTTCATTTCTGAGGAGAAAAATTTAGGCTGGAAATACTAACATGGAAGTTGTCATTGCCTATGTCAATAGAACTTTCTACAATGATGGAATGATTTGTTTATGTTGAACCAGATTTGTATAACTAGATAGAGTTATCTAGTTTTCCCAGCATCATTTGTTAAAAAGACTGTCTTTTCTCCATAATATATTTTTGGCACCTTTGTCAAATGTCAGACAGCTGTAGGTATGTGGAATTGTCGGGGTGTCTTCTGTTCTATTCCATTGGTCTTTATGTCTATTTTGATGTCAATACCATGCTGTTTTTGTTACTACAGCTCTATAGTATAATTTCAGATCAGGCATTGTGATGCTTCCTGCTTTTCTTTTGTTGCTTAGTATTGCTTTGGCTACTCTGAATCTCTTATTCTTAAAAGTGAATTTAAGAAGTGTTTTTTCTAATTCTGTGCAGACTATTAATGGTATTTCTATGGTGAATTGCATTGGTGGTATGGCTATTTTGACAATATTGATTTTTCCTATCTAAGAACATGAAATGTATTTCCATCTTCTAAGATCTTCAATTTCTTTCTTCAGTGTTCCATAGTTTTCCTTTTAAAGCTCTTTTGTCTCCTTGGTTAGATTTAATTTCTAAGATGGTGGGGTTTGTTGTTGTTTTGTTTTTATTTAAAGATGGATACAATACCTTTATTTTATTTATTTATTTGTATGTGGTGCTGAGGATTGAACCCAGGGCCTCACACATGCCAGGCGAGCACTCTACCACTGAGCGACAACCCCAACCATGTTTTTGTTTTTTATTTTAGTTTTTTTTTTGTTGTTGTTGTTGTTTAGGTTATTGTGAATAGGATGGTTTTCCTGATTTCTTTCTCAGCTGAACTACTTTTGGGATATAGAAAAGCTATTGACTTATGCATGTTGATCTTGTATCCTACTACTTTGCTAACCTCATTTATAAGCTCTAAAGGTCTTCTGGTGGAGTTTTTTTGGGTCTTCCAGGATCATATTATCAGCAAACAGAAATAGTTTCACTTTTCCTATTTGTATCCCTTTGATTTCCTTTTCTTGCCTGATCACTCTGGCTAATGTTTCAAGGACTATATTGAATAGGAGTGGTGAGAGTGGATGGCCTTGTCTTGTTCCTGATTTTAGAGGAAATACTTTTTTCCTCCATTTAGTATGATGTTGATTTTGGATTTGTCAAAAATGGCCTTTATGATGTTAAATCTCTTCAATTCCTAGCTTCTATATCATTTTTGACATGAATGGGTATTGGATTTTATCAAAGGCCTTTTCTGCATCTATTGGGATGATCATGTGATTTTTGTCCTTAATTCTGCTTAAATGGTGAATTACACTTTTTGATTTGTTTATGTTGAACCAGATTTGCATCCCTGGAATGAAACCCACTTCATCATGGTTTATTATCTTTTTTTTTGGTACTGGGGATTGAACCCAGGGGCACTTACCACTGAATCATGTCCCCAGCCCTTTTTTTTTTGTATTTTATTTAGATATAGGGTCTCACTGAGTTGCTAAGTGCCTCACTAAGTTGCTGAGGGTGGCTTTGAGCTCTCAATCCTCCTGCCTCAGTCTTCCGAGTCATGGGATTACAGGTGTGCACCACCATGCCCAGCCTTTTTTTTTTTTTTTAATTTTTTTTTTTAGTTGTAGTTGGACACAATACCTTTATTTTATTTATTTATTTTATATGGTGCTGAGGATCGAACCCAGTGCCTTGCATATGGTAGGTTTGCGTTCTACTGCTGAGCCACAACCCAAGCCCCCGTATTATCTTTTTGATGTGGTTTTGAATGTTTGCTAATATTTTATTAAGGATCTTTGCATCTGTGTTCATCAGGGATAATGGTTTGTAGTTTTCTCTCCTTAGTGTGTCTTTGTCTAGTTTTGGTATCAGGGTTATACTGGCTTCATAAAATGTATTTGGGAGTGTTTCTTCTCTTTCAATTTCATGGAATAAAAACTGGTGTTCTCTATAAAGGTCTTAGTAGATCTCATCTGAGAATCCATCAAGTGCTGGGCTTTTTTTTTTTTTTTAAGTATTCTTTTAGTTGTAGTTGGACATAATACCTTCATTTTATTTATTTATTTATTTGGTACTAAGGGGCTAACTGAGCACTCTGCCGCTGAACCACAATCCCAGCTCCAGGGCTTTTCTTTTTTGGAAGGTTTTTGACTTCTGTTTCAATTTAATTATGTAATATTGGTCTATTTAGGTTTTCTATATCTTCCTGCTTCAATTTGGGCAGGTCATATGTATCTAGAAATTTGTTGATGTTTTCTAAATTTCCCAGCTTATTGGAGTATACGTTTTCAAAATAGATTCTGATAATACTCTGAATTTCAGAAGGGTTTGTGGTGATATCTCCTTTTTCATTTCTGATCTTGTTGATTTGGGTCTTCTTATTTTCTTTTGGGTAGTTTGGCTAAGGATTTGTCAATCTTATTTATCTTTTCAAAGAACCAACTCTTTGTTGCATTGATTGTGTTTTCTTATTCTCAATTTCATTGATTTTGGTTCTGATCTTAATTATTTTCTGTTTTCTACTGGTTTGGGGGTTAGTGTGTTCTTTTTTTAAGGCCTTGAGCTGGAGCATAAACATTTATTTGGGATCTCTCTAATTTTTAATGTAGACACTCAGTGCTATAAATTTTCCTCTTAGAACTGGTTTCTTGCTGTCCCAGAGATTTTGATATGTTCTATTTCTGTTCTCATTCACTTATAAGAATTTCTTGATTTCTGTTCTCATTTCTTCTTTGATCCATTCTTCAATCTCCATGTGTTTAATCACCATGTGTTTATGTGGTTCCTATAATTTTTCTTGCTGTTGATTTCTAGCTTTATTCCATTATGATCTGATAGGATACATGGGATTATATCAATTTTTTTTGTATTTGCTAAGATTTATTTTGTGGCATAGTATATGATCTATTTTGGGAAAAGTTCCATGCATAGTTGAGAAGAACATAAATTTAGCTATTTGTGGGGTATTCTACAGACATCCATTAGGTCCATTTATTTGTGGTGTTATTGGGATTGGAGATATCTTTGTTAATTTTATGCTTTTATGACCTTTTTATTGGTGATAAGGGTATATTGAAACTATCTAGTAGTATTGTGTCACAGTCTATGTGGGATGTGATGTCATGGAGAATTTTTTCCTAATAATTGGTTGTGTTGATGTTTAGGCCATAAATGTTTACTATTGTTTTATCTTCTTGTTGGATTGTTCCCTTTACAAGGATATAGTGGCCTTCTTGTTCTCTTCTGATTACTTTTGGCTTGAAATCTGCCTTATTCAATATGAGACTAGCTATTCCTGATTGTTTTCTTATACCATATGCATGAATATTTTTGTCATCCTTTTAACTTCAGCTTGTGGATGTCTTTTCCTATAAGATGTGTCTCTTGTAAACAGCACATAGTTGGATCTTATTTTTTGACTCATTCTGCTAATCTATGTCTTTTAATTAGGAAGTTGAGACCATTAACATTCAGCATTAGTATGGATATGTGTTTGTGGTTTCCTGCCATTTTGTTTTTTTGCTATATTTTAACCTGTCTTGATTCTCATTTAATGGATTATTCTTCTATTGAACTCTTTGGACTTTGGGAATTGTTTTTTAGTTCTACTTTGTGCAGTTTATCTTTGAGTAGTCTTTGTAGTGCTGGCTTGGTGCTCATGAATTCTTTTAGTTTATTCTTGTTGTGGAAAGGTTTTATTTGCCCCTCAAATTTGAAACTGAGCTTTGCTCCTATAGTAACCTTGGCTGGCAGTTGTTCCCTTTTAGGGCTTGGAATATCTCATTTCGGGTCCTCCTTGATTTTAAAGTCTGAGCTGAGAAATCACAAGTGAGCCTTTTTAATTTGCCCCTAAATGTGACCTGATGCTTTTGTCTTGCAGCTTTTACTATTCTTTCTTTATTTTCTTTCTTTTTTTTTTGTTTTAATATTTATTTTTTAGGTGTAGATGGACACAACACAATGCGTTTATTTTTATGAGGTGCTGAGGATCGAACCTGGGTCCTGCCCATGTTAGGCGAGAGCTCCACTGCTGAGCCACAATCCTAGCCCCTCTTTCTTTATTTTATATGTTAGGCATTTTGATTATATCTTGGCAAGCTTCTCACTTGACTAGGTCCATTTGGATCTTGTAAGCCTCTTGGATGTGTATCTCATTTCTCATATGTGAAAAAAGTTTTCTTTAATTATATCATTTAAAATGTTCTTTATGTCTTTAGTTTGTATCTCTATCTTCTCTTTTATCCCAATGATTCTCAGGTGTGGTCTTTTAGTGTTTTCCCATATTTCTTGTATATTCTGGTCATGTTCTATAATTTCTTTTCCTTTATTGCACTCTGTGTACCTAAAATCACATGCCCTGTCTTCAGGGCTTGAAGTTCTGTATTCAAGAACTGAGATTCTATTTTCTACACATTCTAATCTGTTAGTGATGCCTTCACGTGAGTTTTTAATTTGATTGAGTCTTTTCATTTTTAGAAATTCTGCTTGGTTTCTTTTCACTATTTCTATTTCTTTATTAAAGTGGTCTTTCATCTCCTTTAATTGCTATCTTAACTCCTTCCTTTGATCTTCTTTTAGTTCATTGAACACTTTAATAATGAATTTTTAAGTAATTTTCTCTGGGCTTGTGTCCACCTCACTATCAGTGGGATTCTTTGTTGGAGCATTGTGAATTTTGGGGGGAGATCGTTTGTCTGTTTCCTCATGTTTTCAGAGGTCTGGGCTTGTGACAGTTGAGGTGGATTTCTCTCTCTCTCTCTCTCTCTCTCTCTCTCTCTCTCTCTCTCTCTCTCTCGATTATCTCATTTTTTCTTGGACTTATCTACTCATACATCAAAACAGGAGGTAGGACCTGAGGTCCCTCTCTGATTGTTCCTTCTTGGGTCCTGGTTTTTGGTTTAGGGCTTTTGTCTCCTCACTTCTTTGAGTTGAAGTAATGTCAGGGAATGTTTAGTCTAGCAGCAGAGTCTCTGATCTGTGAACTTTTAGTGTTCCTCTAGGTTCCTAGCATCTCATAGAATAGGGTGAAATAAGCAATAATAATAACCTTGCAAATAAGATACAGTGTTGCTGGGTGTAGTTGGTGCACACCTGTAATCCCAGCGGCTCAGCAGGCTGAGATAAGAGGACTGTGATTTCAAAGCCAGTCTCAGCAAAAGTGAGGCACTAAGCAACTCAGTGAGACCCTGTCTCTAAATCAAGTACAAAATAGGTTTGGGAATGTGGATCAGTGGTCGATTGCCCCGAGTTCAATCCCCAGTACCCCCCCACCCCCCCAAATAAAAGAGATATTGTTAAAGTAAATACCCAGTTCCTACTATGACATCTTCAACAATAATAAACAGGAATGGTGGTTCAGCAATCGACAACAGTAAAAACAATAACAATGACTAGAACTGGCTTTAAAGCAGTTCAACAGGTGTCAAATATATCATCCACAGCAGTGATGATAGTATCAGTGTGAGGGGCGGTGGAGGAATTATATAATCCAGTTAGTTCTGAAATATGGTAAAAATACAGTTAATTAGTTGCAAAGCAATGTGTTAGAAGTTTGAAAAGAGTTTACAGTTTCAAAAAGTGAACAGAGACTACAGAAGAGATATAGCCGGTGATGTTTGTACAAAAGGAGAAAAAATAGAAGAAGCAAAGTATTGAGAGAGAGGGAGAGAGAACAATAGAATTTGGCTGTTAGTAGGAGAAAGAGAAACGAGAGAAATAAATAAATGAAAATAATACAAAACCAAACCAAAATATGAAATAAAAAACAAACCAACCAACCTGAACCTGCAAAAGACAGTTCTAGGAAAAAAATAATTACATTTTAAAATGTTAAAAATGAGAGAAAAAGAAACAAGTATATGTATATATGTCCCTGAACCAATCAGCAGCACAACAAGAATTCACACACATGTGCACACACAAAGAAAGAATGATAAAATAAATTTAAAAATTAATGAAGAATAAAGGAACTGTCTCCATGTAGTGGTCAAAACTATCTTTCTTTCCAGTTCTTCTTGAGTTATGTACTGATAGAGCAAGAGGTGAGGATTGTGAACCCCTTCCTGTTTTTAATGTTGCTGTCTGAGCTGCCAGTTGGATTGGCTTAACATTGAAGCCTTTTGGTACAAGGTTTAGCCTCCCTTCTCACCAGTATAAATTGGGATAGATGAGGAGGTACTGTCAGTTGGCATTTTGTCCATTCAGACCAGTTTGGTGCACTCCCAGGGTACAGCTACTGCAGAGTTCTGTGAGGGCAGTTCCAGGTGGGCTTTAGGTCTGACCTAAACTCAGGGGCTTTGTTGGGTGGTACTGGCTTTGGAGAGATTAAATCTACCCAGCTGTAGGGCTTGACAGTAGCCCATCTCTGATGTGCATCTGGTTCTTATTACCCTACCAAGAAAGCCAATTGTGAGGCAAGGAGGCCAGGCCAATCCTTCACTCTCTGCTGCCGAGAAGCACCACTTCAAAAAGGAGAAGCTAGTTGGGCTTCCCTTTGCCCTTCCAACTTGAATCTCTCTGGGAAACAGTCTACTCAGCAACTGTTTCACTCACAGTCCGCCAGCACAGCCTAGGCTACAGGCTAGGTGCCTGCCAGGATATTGTGGTTATGTTTGTTGTTGTTTCTGATCTCCGGGGCTCCTGCCCAGCTCTCCAAGATGAGTTGAGATACAAAGTGCACTTTTCAAGCACAGGTACATAGTGCAGCTACGTGGCATTTTTTAATCTCAGGTTTTTCTGTACCAAAACTGTGTTCCTCCTTCCTCTGCGGTGAATTTGCACCACAGCGCCTGGTCAGCTCCAGTGTATTCTTTTTTCTTTGTTTATTGTACCAAGCCGAGTCCTAAGCTACTTTAAGAGACCAAGGTTGAGTTTTAGCGAAGTCCTTTTTTTTTTTTTAATCACCTCGCTGAGAAGCTGTGCACCTGCTTTGGTCCTGAGCCATGGTGTGGTTGGAATGCAGCTTTCCTCTACTCTGCCATCTTTTTGTCCCATCTCCTTTCTTGCTTTTAGATAAAATTTTCTTTTTCCCTTTTACTAGATTTTGTTAAATACTGTTATGTTATGTCATGCTAATAGTTACCTTAAAATTACAACATATATTCTACCAATATGGAATTGATCTAGACAATACAAGGATCTTAAAACACTTTAATTCTAAGAACCTAACTTTTTATTTACTTTGATCTATAATTTTAATTCTTTTTTTCTAACCCTATAAATAGTTTATTATTTCTCTCGGATTCATTAAATTGCTTGAATCTGTTGATTGGTTTCTTATGAATTCTAGAAAGTTCTCATCCATTATCTCTTCAAGTATTACCTTTTATCATTTTTTTTCTTTTTGATTCTCCAATAATGTGCTTGTTAGACCTAATCATTCTCTCTTTCATATACATTAACTTCCAAATTTTTGGCCTTTTTTTCTCTGTCCCATTCTAGAGAGCTTCTTCTTCTTTTTTTTTTTTTTCCTACAGAGTTTCTTGTGACTTATCTTCCAATTCATTAATTTTCTCTTCCAACTTTTAAACCTAACCATTGAGGGTTAAATTTTGACTATTTTTTCAAAATAAGGTAAGACACTTTTGGAAAATTATTGTGTAGGCTCTCTCTCATCCAGCGAAGAGGTCCACAGAACAGGGTAGAGAAGAGTGTGGCTGCAGAGTTGCTAATCAAGACCTCCAGAGACTGAGCAAGAAGCAGGTTTGATTTTATTGCTCAGTTATCATGTACTCAGGCGGTAGCTAGGCAGATTATAGGCAGCCACCAATACACTTTCTTGCTAACTGTCCTTGCAGTGACCAATCAAGGAGTGGGCTGTGGAGCAAGCACAGGGACTGCAACACATGGCCTCACACCCAGGGCTGTGCCTATGGGTAAGCGGTCTCCTGCTCCTGTGCCTAGCATGAGGCGAGTGGCCTGCCACTCATACGCCCTTAAGGTATGCCATGTATGCAGTACTGCATACCCTTGTCCCCACAAATTTCTACTTTTTCTTTTCTTTATTTAAACATAGAAAGCATAAATATTTTATAATCTTGTTCTGATAATTCTATAATTAAAGTCCTTGTGGATCTATTTCTGCTGTTGTTTCTTCAGGTTCTCATTGATAGCACTTTATTTCCTACATAATTTGGGGAGGGACAACTACCAGGGATTGAACTCAGGGACACTCAATCACTGAGCCACATCCTCAGCCCTATTTTGTATTTTATTTAAAGGCAGGGTCTCACTGAGTTGCTTAGTGCCTCACTTTTGCTGAGGCTGGCTTTGAACTCCCGAGACAGGAGGCTGTTTCAGCCTACTCAACCACTGGGATTACAGGCATATGCCACTGCGCCCAGCACTAGGTTATTTTTGACTGTGTATTGTTAACAGGATTTCTTTAAGGGCTACAATGAAGGTGTATCCTCACAGGAAAGATTTACATTGGTTTCTGACAGTTACCTAAAAGTGCTACCAAGTAGGTTAACTTTAAATTGTATTCACAGCTTTAAGTGTACCTTGATACTTTGCAAATTGGCATGAGCAGTAGCATATGGTAACAAATTGTTATAATAGCTCCCCCTCCACAAATACTTGCATACACTCATTGTTAAGAAACTTGGCAAGTCCCTTGTGAAAAAGTAAATTACTTTCTTGGTAACTCCAACACTAATAAGCTCTTATTATAAACATTCCTTACTTGGAATGAAACCTAGGCTAGTAAAGCTCTACTATAATTATTCCTTACTTTAAATGAAATCTGGACTTGTCTTCTGTTTCTCTAATACTTCTTAAGACTTTGTAAACATCAACTCAAATTATCTTGGTATAGTAAATACTCCTAGGGCAGCAACAATTTTTTTGAGTCATTTACACCTCTAGGTTCCTTAACTCACCAACAAATAATCTGATTTTCCTATTGTTAGTGCTTTCAAAAATTACAGGGAAAAAAATTCTTTTTTTTTTAAATTTATAGTGAGTCTAAATAATCTAATCTGTTTTATTCTTGGAAATGGAGTATCCTACTTACTTTTTTTTTAATTGAGCTGTGAAGTAAGAAGTAACTACATTTCAGTCTCTGATAAATATTTCAGGCATATAATTCATTACAATATCTTTAGCATCGAAGTGCAATAACTGAAGGCCTATAGTTCCAGCTGCTCTGGAGACTGAGACAGGAGGATCCTAAATTTGAGGCCAGCCTGGGCAATTTTGCAAGACCTCATCTCAAAAAAGAAAAAGAAAAAAAGATAGCAAATTCCTCTACTTTTCCATTTCTTCTCTATGCAAATGTATTACTTATGAAAGTAAAATGTTTTTGAAATTAAACTAAACTGCTATCTTTTCCTGTTTATGTAGGGCTTCCCTAGTGCTTAGAATCTGAGAAAAATGGCAAATATGGATAATGATTCTAGACATCTTCTCAACTCTGAAGTAAATCATGAAATAAATCCTGGACCTATGAATATCCAGTTTGAGTCATCAGATCTAAGATCTAAAAGGTAAGAGTTTAAAATAATTTTTTCATATTAGAGTTTTTAATGACTAAAATATAACAAATTATAATCAAGTGTATATGAATTTGATTATAAGATACCTAATTTCTTACAGGATTTGTATGTATGTTTTCTGGGAGTGTGACTATTATCTCCTCATACATAAATAAAAATAAAAATAATTTATTTTTTATTTATTTTATTTTTTTTGACTTAACATTTCTGTTGGGGAAAAGAAGGATTGGAGTAAGTTTTACAAAGTAAGATGTATATCCCAGGTGCTAGAGATAGAACAGTAAAAGTAATGGAAGCAGTCTTTACCTTCACTGAACTAAAATGTCAGCAGATAATTTAAGATAATTTTGAGTTTAAATTTTATTTCAGTTTATATCTGGAAAACCCAGAAGAATCTTCTTCTTTTTTTAATATTTATTTTTTAGTTGTAGTTGGGCACAATAGCTTAATTATTTATTTATTTTTTTATGTGGTGCTGAAGATCAAACCCAGGGCCTCGCCTGTTCTAGGTGAGCACTCTACCACTGAGCCACAACCCCAGCCCCACCCCAAGAAGAATCTTCTAAAATATATATATATATATATATATTAAGAGAATTCAATAAAGTAGTTGCTTACAAAATAGGCAAAAATGAATAAACTAATGAGAAATGTAATGGAAGAAAAGAGAAAATACATTGAAATAATCTTAACAAGAATGTGCAAAATTATGAGAGGAACTTTAAAATGATGCTCCTGAGGGATGTAAGATAATATTGAGTGTATTTCATGAAATTCTAGATACTACTGATTATAAATTGCATTTTAAAAAATATAACACTAAGAAAATTGCTGCCAGTAGCTCTGATGCAGTAATCTTTTAGGACTTAAAATTTTGTTTTGTATTTATGGAAAGAACTCTTAGACATAGTTGGTATTTTATCTCATGCAGTTATAAAAACAAAAATACAAAGTGTATCTGTTAAGATATTATTTACACATCACATTTAGAATCTGATTCTTCTGAATCACTTTTTGACATGGAATCATCAAAATTGGTGTTTTCTTCCCCCCTCACAGAATTGTTCTTTATGCCATGAAGAGCCTTGATTATGTCACATTTCTTGATTTTCTTCCAAATTACTTAGGACACTGGTTTTGCATTTTCCTAATCTTACCAGAAGATGTCACAAGAGGTTTTCTAACAACATGATTCACGTTTCTTCCTCCAATGGTCCTTAAATGGTTTGATGACTGAAATGACCAGGGATGGCATTTATCTGTCATGCCATCAGGAATAGTTACTGTCACGTAGTCTGCTGACTAACTAATTAAAAATTGTTTTAGATTATGAGATACATCCTTATTTATAAATGTTTGTGTATATTAGAATTAGTAAAATATGACATGATGAAAAGACAGATTCTACTCTCAGTGTAAAGGCTCTAAAATAAAGATGCCATGCTGTTTACATTTTAATCCATAAATTCAATGTGATTCCTCTTCCCAAATGCCAGCAGCCATTTCCAAAGTTTATATGGATCAGAAATTTCTCTTCTAAGCACTAATTCATAGTATCAGATGACACATGTATAAGGTAGTTTAGTGTAGTCTTTTTTATAGTAGCAGAGATTGAAAGTATCCAAAATGTCTTTTCTTACAGGACTCAATAAATTATGGCATATTCATACAATGGAATACTTTTATCCTATTAGGAGGTGGTTTTATTACATATCAAAATGGAATAAGACTTCAACTTTTTAAGTGAAAAAGGTACAGTGCAGAGCAATATGTATAGTATGCCTCCATTTGGGTAACAATAAATTAATACATTACATATAATACAACATGTATAAATAAAATCTGAGGAAATAAATAGAAAACTAAGAGTGATGTCACCTTAGAGAGAAACCAAATGCTTGAGGTGGGGTCTTATGGCAGATACTGTAGGTTGATACCCAGGAATTATTCAATACCCCCTTCTCTTCCCTGTCAACAGAATCCTAATTTGGTTAAGAGCTGCAGTAATTACCAATATAGGAGATGGAGAACTGGTTTAAGCTAATCTTGATAATTTTGTTTCCGTTTTCTAGTACTCAGTTTTTTAGTCTTGCATCTAGAGGTGGCAATGTGAAATTTATCTCAGGAGAAAATTATCATTGCCATTCATAGTGGCCATCAAAAAAGATAATGAGGCCTGGTGCACATGCCTGCAATCCCAGCGACTTGGGAGGTGGAGGCAAGAGGATCCCGAGTTCAAAGCCAGCCTCAGCAATTTAGCGAGGCGCTAAGCCACTCAGTGAAATCACCCTGTCTGTAATAAAATACAAAATAGGGCTAGGGATGTGGCTCAGTGGTTGAGTGCCCCTGAGTTCAATCCCTGGTACCAAAAAAAAATAATAATAATAATGAAATTAATCTTGTGATTTTCACTTCTGTGTTCTAACATCAGGGAATATAAACATTAATGTATGCTGACTCAGTGCTTAGGGTCTTCTTTAAACCTCTAAATTCTATGATAAATAATTGACTACTGTGACAATAGGACATAGGTCATTAATGTACATTCTATTACAATAGTTGTCAAGAGTTCAAACAGTTCTCTGAAAATTTGGCTAACAGGGTAGATTAGATGGAAGTATATTTTCTATAATGAAATTGAGGCCCCACCTCAATTTTCTATAAAGAAACTTGTCAAAATGAGAAGGCATCAACTATTTATGAACATGGCATAACTACCTAGGTAAGCATGTTTGTTTTGTTTTGTTTTGTTTTTGTAGTGCTGGGAATTGAACCCAGGGCCTTGAACATGCTAGGCAAGTAGATGAGCTACATTCCCTAACCCTAGGTAAACATGTTTTAAGGAAGGTAGATACACACAGGAACTTAATAATCCTGAGTGCTAATTTGCTTGTGAAATAATTTGCTTACAAAAACATAAACTATTTGATGAGAAAAAGAAATGTGAGTACCATAAAAAAAATGTTTCTGTTAAAATATGGATTACTTTACTTTGGAAATATAAATAAAACCAGACACATTGAGGGGAAAGTATTTTTCATTAGAAGACCTAGTTTAGACAACTATTTATAAAACTTAAGTCATTTTAGAGTTATCTTACTACTTGGGTATATATGAGTACCACCTATATAATATAACTTGATGTTTCTTAAAAATCTATTTACTTTTTAAAATTAGGATTAATCTAGCTTATCACATATTTGTGAACTGATGGATCAGAAGGTTGTATACACCTTTTTCTAGTATGCATTGCAGCAAATACCAGCTAGCTAACATAACATTCATCCTTGTGCTCTCTAAAATCATCTTTCATATTACCATACTTCGGAAACTTTCTTGCTTGTCAAAGTACAGAAAACATTTGATACTTGTAGATTACTTAGCCTCACCGTAGCATGTGGTTTTCTATCTCTTCCACTAGGTGGCAATCAAAATTTTATATCTTCAACTATAAAGAATTTTAACAACTGCTATGGACTGCTGGATCTGCTTCTCATTTTGGTGAAACTGGGGTCTGACCTTAAGTGGAAGAAGGAGCTTGTCCTTCTAGAGGAATTACATAATCATTTGGATCACTTGGGGAATGTTTTCACACTATGAAGGTTCACTTCTTACTCAGCATGGTTCCCTTCCTTCTTCAAATTTTTTACCTGGTTTGAGGTGTGGGATGAGTTATATGGTTGGAGATAGAAAGGAAGGTTTTAAAGTATCCCATGTGAATTTGATATATTTCACTGGCAATTACCAGTCTAAGAAAATATTTTCCTACTTTTCCCAGACCACTGGAAACCAAAGATAGAACTGGTATTCAGGATTGCTTCATTTTCTACTGCTGCTCTGGGACCATGCCCTGGGGCAGTTGACCATTCCAGCCAGCCTACAAACAAATTGTGAAATGGTTAATTGGGTTTTGAGTTTTAGTGTTTTTAGTCTTCCTGTTTACTCTTTCCCCACTTTTCTTTGGGCCTAGAACTTTGCATTTCCTTTTCTGTATGCCCAATATTACCCAAGGCAGGTGTTTACTCAGGCGTAACCCTCTAGGAGTGCTTTGTATACCATACTTGTCTTCTGCCCCTTGTTCACCAGAGCTTATCTGCCCTGTTTTTCTAGGGCTCTGTTGTCAGCTTAATGTTAGAATGCAAAACAATCTGATGTGTCAGAGACTTAGTCTATTACCTTCCTGTGGCTATTTGCATTCTAAAATAGAGAGTCCTGGATATATAAAATCCTAACCTAAAGGTTCAAGATTTTTCTAATTGGTAACATTTCAAGTGCTTTCATAAACCATTTTGAGGTAAAGGAGATATTTAAAATAGATAGCATTCCTCATGCTCTTCAAACATACAAGGTATGCTATGACTTTTTTTTTTTTTTTTAATATCAACTAGTCTATGCATTTGTAAACTGTTCTGTGTTTCACCTGCCATGAATACCAGCACTGTAGAGCAGCCTGAATTGACTCCTTTTGGTATTTGTAGCCCTTAAAAAAAAAAAAACCAAACCAACCAACAAACAAAGAAGATAAGACAAAGGAGGTTTATTAAGGCAAAGTGAGGAGTTCATCTAGTAATAGGTAAAGGTAGAATCTGATTGGAAGCAACTCATTCCCCACGTTATCCAAATGATTATGTCATTCCTCTAGAAGGACAAGCTCCTTCCTCCATTTAAGGTCAGACCCCAGGCTTATTGATTTTATAGTTGGTAGTTATATAGATAAACAACAAAGGATGCGTTTGGGCTGGGAGTATGGTGTAGCTCAGTATTAGAATGTGTGCTTAGTGTGCTCTCAGTCCTGAGTTCCATCCCCAGCACTAAAAAAAAAAAAAAAGAAAAGAAAAGAAAAGTTGGGGTTTTTTTTCTTTTTCTTTTTTGGAGGTCTGATCTTATTTGTTTATTATTCTTAAAAATTCTAATTTTTGACTGGTCTCAAACTTAAAAGTAGAAACCCTCAGGATAGCCTGCGTCTCTTGGCAATCTGTTCCTATTCTTTAACTTCTTTCATTCTTTTGGCCAAAGTTAGCATATTTTTCAGACTTCTCTTTATCTTTTTTAATATCCTGTTTCTTTAGAGTAATGTGCCAGTGATTGTGTTACAGGACACATGGGGTGACAACATCCTGAATCTTCAGTGCTTTGGTCCTGAGTTTCTTACCTTCCTTGTTTAAGGGCTTTTTTAAGTTTGCAAATTCTACCAGCTCTTCAGGTCCTAGACCCAAAAGACAAGGCACGTGTTGCACTATTCTTTTTTCCTAAAAGAATTCTCTTTTTGCCGAATGCCTAAATAGGACAATCTTGGCCTTGTTGTTAGAGATGCCTTAAATCTAAATATGACTTTGTTAGATTAGGTTTTTTGTTTTGTTTTGTTTTCTTTTGTTTTTGGTACCAGGGATTGAGCCCAGGAGCACTTAACTACTGAGCTACATCCTCAGAACTTTTTATTTTTTATTTTGAGACAGGGTCTTGCTACGTTGCTTAGGCCCTTGCTAAATTGTTGAGGCTGTCTTTGAACTTGCAATCCTCCTACCTCAGCTTTCCAAGTCACAGGACTGCAGGTGTGCACCACCACACCTGGCTTAGGATATTATTTTTTATTACACTGGCATCTTCTTGTTCTCTCAAATTCTCTGTTCTTATAATGTTTTTCCTTTTGCCTCTCATTCCAGATATCTTTGTTTACTTCACTGTCCTTTCATATATCCATATCTGCTTCCCTGAGTTGTCTCTCTCTTTCCTAGATATGTCGGTTGTGATTTACTTTTTGTTTACTTGCCTAGAACTTAGTCATATTTTATCTTCTTCTCTCTCCCCTTCATTAATATTATTTGGAGAAACCTGAAGAAAGGAGAGAGACTATTTGGATTTGACTAGTGCTCATTAGAGCCAAGTCAAAAGTATGTTTTCTAGGTGGAAAGGGAATGAAGGGTTGGTTTCGTTCTTTCCTTTTATACTCAATATTATTTCTAAGTGTGTATGTGTGTGTATATATATATATATATATAGTTATATATATATAGTTATATATATATTGTTTTATATATATATATATATATATTGTTGTGTTATTTGGACACAATACCTTGATTTTATTTACTTTTATGTGGTGCTGAGGATCGAACCCAGCTCCTTGCACATGCTAGGCGAGCACTCTACCACTGAGCCTCAGCCCCACCCCATTACTATTTTAGTACTATAAATGCAATGAAGCCAATTTTAAGATATAATAAATGATTTGAGACTTCTTTTAACAAACACTTAAAAGCAAGTATCAAATATTAAATTAATGAAGTCACCTGAAATAGAAGAATCTTGTTTAAGCCCACTGGTTATCTATAGCCCAATGATAAAGAATTGATGTTATGAAAATCACATATTTAAGCTGGACACGGTGGCACATGCCTATAATCACAGTGGCTCAGGATGCTGAGCAGGATGATCATGAGTTCAAAGCCAGCCTCAGCAAAATCAAGGCACTAAGCAACTTGTGAGACCTTGTCTCTAAATAAAATACAAAGTTGGGCTGGAGATGTGGCTTGGTGGTTGAGTGCTCCTGAGTTCAATCCCCGGTACTCAAAAAAAAAAGAAAAAAAAATCACAGATTATATATCTTAGGCTTTCCTGTTCTTATACTCTTTTTTTGAAAAAATTTTTTCTTAATTTTTTTTTTTTTAGTTCTAGATGGACACAGTATCTTTATTTAGTTGTATTTATGTGGTGCTGAGGATCGAACCCAGAGCCTCACACATGTGAGGCAAATGCTCTACCACTGAGCTACAACCCCAGTCCCCTGTTCTTATACTCTTATTCTGAAATTGTACCCCAAAGTCTATTATTTCTATTACCTCTTATATTAATATTTTCTCTTACAATCTATTCTTTATTCTCTTATCATAAGATATGGTTTCTAAGGTCGTATTAGAAAACAAGTGAATGCCTTCACAATTCAAGTTAGGAAGTATATTTTCTGTGAAATAACAAGAGAATTGTTGCTAATTTATGAAAAGGCCTGATTTGCTAGGAATATGGCACAGTGGTGAGTACTTGCCTATCATGTCTGAGGAACTGGGTTTGATCCCCAGCACCATAACACACACACACACACACACACACACACACACACACACACACATACACAAAGCCTGTTTATTTGTTAAGAACATCATATTACCTCTTTTTTTTTTTTTTGCTTTAGTAGTGTACAATTTATCTTGTGTCATCACTACTTCTGTTAAATACTGCTCACTCACTACAAATAAAATCAGGCATTGAACTTTGACATATATTTGTGTGTAGCTATGCTGCAGCATCTACATATTAAAATATTTATTATTTTATTTCTCTTTTATCATTAGAGAACTATTTTTATTTTAATACCTATGCATATATATATATATATATATATATCATATGTATATGTATTATTTCTATCACTTTTATTAAGGCTGACACATGGGATATAAAGAATAATTATTTAAAGCCAGACACCATGGCAAATGCATGTAATACTACCAACTCTAGAGGTTGAGATAGGAGGATTTTTAAGTTAGAGGATAACCTCAGCTTGTAGCAAGACCTTGCTCAAAATATAAAGGATTGAGGATATAGCTCAGTGGTAAAGTACCCCTGGATTCAATCCCCAGTACCAAAAAAGAAAAATAGAATAATTACTTGGGGGATTGGGGGGTGGGGTTGTAGCTCAGTGGTACAGTGCCTGCCTAGCATGTGTGAGGCACTGGGTTCGATTCTCAGCATTACATATAAATAAATAAAATAAAGGTCCATCATCAACTAAAAAATTTTTTTTTTAAAAAAAGGGCTTTGTCCTTGTGTATTGCTGGTGGATTGAAATCTGATGCAGCCATTTTTTTTTTAAGTTTTCTCTCTCTCTCTCTCTCTCTCTCTCTCTCTCTCTCTCTTTTTTAGTTGTTAATGGACTTTTATTTTATTTATATAGTGCTGAGAATCAAACCAAGTGTCTCATACATGCTAGGCAAGCGCTCTACCACTGAGCTACAGCTTCAGCCCCTGATGCAGCCATTTTTTAAAAACAATTTTATGATTCCTCAAATTGTTAAATACAGAGTTTACCACATGACTCAACATTTCTACTCTTAGGTATCTAACCAAGAGAATTAAAGCCATTGAGACAGAAAGCAGATTAATGGTGGCCAGGGGTTGGGGACAGAGGAAAATGGGGTTTGGGGTTTCTTTGAGAGTGATGAGAATGTTCTAAAGTTGATTGTGGTGATGGTTGCAAACTCTGTGAATGACAGATTAAGAAATTTAGATCAACCACAAATTGCTGAGAATAAAAAAGGTGTCAAGAAAAAAAATTTTAAATGTTCTTGAAGACATGGGAGAACTAATAAAAGAATGAAAGAATACTGTAGTCTAGAGCAGGACAAAGAAGGAAACCCAGAAAGGGAAGCCTAGCATTTCTTCAAGAATGTCTGCCAATTACAGTCTTTAAGCTGAGAGGCTTAAAACAGAACAGAGCTTTTGAAAGCCTTAAAGAGATAGAGGGAAAAAAAATTGGAATCTATGGCCCATTGTGGTATATGTGTGTATTAAGAATTATAATGCCAAAAAAAGACAAGTCACGTATAATGGCATAATTTGGTGTGAACATACTTTATACACAGAGTTACGAAAAATTGTGCTGTAAATGAGTAATAATGAGTGTAATGCATTCCACTATTGGTCATGTATGTAAAAAAAAAAAAAAAAAAAAAGAATAAGTCCCATGTAAACTGAATTAAAAGCCCAAATGGTTACAATCTAGAAATATTGAGTGAATTCAAAATGGCCTTGGATTGCGAGTATAGCTCAGTGGTAGAGTGCTAGCTTAGCATGTGTGAGGCCCTGGATGCAGTCTCAGCACTGCAAAAAAAGGAAGAGAGAGAGAAAGAGAATGGATTTCTTCCAGAGACTAAAGCCCAATATTAACTCATCTAAATTCTTAAAAAGTGGATTAAGGTAATCTAGGATTGTTTCTGTCTCAAAGGGCTACTAAAGCAAATGTGAATTAATTTTCTCTAAAGAAAATATTCTAGGATCAAATTATTTATACAGTTTTCCATATACAAAATCAGAAATGTAATTGAAAATAGCCAGGCATAAGAGGAGACAAGACATCATGATTGGAAATTAAAAAAGACTCACATAAGTGATCCAGATAATGGAGTTAACAGAAAAGACTTAAACACCCTCAATTTGTTCAGGAAACAAGATTGAGAATTTTGGTATTTGTTCAGGGAAACAAGATTGAGAATTTTGGTGATGACTACAAATATAAAAACCATAATTGTGGAAAATATTAAGGAAAAAAAATCTAATGGATGATTTCATTTTCTTCAATAACTTATATGTTGTCTGCAGTATAGGCAATTTACTAGTTTTCTAAGGAGAACAAAGTTACTAAAAAGTTGAAAATTTCTATAATTTAAGATACCATATATAAGATAAATAACTCATTTGCTTAAAACTAGTTAAATTGCCTAATGCTTCTGTAGGATGATTTAAAAAAAAAAAGTTTTGTTTTTTTTTTCCAGTTGGAGAAGCATTTAGGGGGAGGATTATAAAATTCATTTCCAGAAAAAAACCTAGAAGCATGAAAAAATATAATCTCATCACATAGAAGCAAATGTTAAAACCTTCCTCCTCAACTAGACATAGTGACTCACTCCTGTAATCCCAGCTATTTGCGAAGCTGAGGCAGGAGTATCACAAGTTCAAGGCCAGTCTGGACAATTTAGCAAGACCTTGTCTCAAAATTTAAAAAACAAGACTGGGGATGTAGTTCAGTGGTAGATCGCCCCCTGGGTTCAATCCCCAATACCCAAAACAACAAAACAAAAAAACCCCACAAATACCTTGCTCCTTGCCTTCTGTTTTTAGATGAGGTCACTTAGTATAGAAAATACAATGAGTTACTTGTCAATTTAATTTATATTACATGGGGGTGTTTTATTTCTACAAATTATTACCTAGTTATTACAAGTTATTACCTAGATGTCTGTCTTCCTGCCTCCTTTTCTTTCCTCCTGTTTCCCCCACCTCCCTTTCTTCCTCTTTTCATTCCTTCCTTTTGTGATCAAAGGTTCTTTTTTTTTTAAAGAGAGAGAGAGAAAATTTTTTAGTATTTATTTTTTAGTTTTCGGCAGACACAACATCTTTGTTGGTATGTGGTGCTGAGGATTGAACCCGGGCTGCAAGCATGCCAGGCGAGCGCGCTACCGCTTGAGCCACATCCCCAGCCCGAGCAAATGTTCTTTAAGCTCCTACTATGTACCAGACACTTGGCTCAAACACAATTCCTCCCTTTAGCAAAAAAGAAAGCACTTTGATGAAAGGTTAAAGATATTTGGGGGGAAGATAGCTGTGTATATATGTATCTATCTATCTAGATTTCCTCAGAACTCATTTTTCAGGGGAAAAAAAACTTTTTTTTTTTTTTTTGGTACCATGGCTTGAACCCAGGGGATCTTAATCACTGAGCTACATCCCCAGCTTATATAAACGCGCGCGTGTGTGTGTGTGTGTGTGTGTGTGTGTTTGTTTGTATATATATATATATATATATATATATATATATATATATATATATTTTTTTTTTTTTTTTTTTTTTAATTTAGAGACAGAGTCTTGCTAAGATGCTTAGGATCTCCCAAAGTTACTTAGGCTGGCTTTCAACTTGAGAGCCTCCCAAGACTATTGGATTATAGGCATGTGCTACTACACCTAGCCTATTTTTTTAAAACATACTATTTTAGGGGTTGGGGTTGTGGCTTAGCTGTAGAGTGCTCGCCTAGCATGTGTGAGGCACTGGGTTTGATTCTCAGCACCACATATAAATAAAAAAATTAATTAAATAAAGGTCCATCAACAACTAAAAGTAAAAATACTATTTTAATGGGCTGGGGTTGTAGCTCCATGGTAGAGCACTTACCTGGCACATGTGAGACACTGGGTTCCATCCTCAGCACCACACAAAAATAAATAAATAAATAAAATAAAGGTATCATGTCCATCTACAACTAAAAAAATTTTTAAAATATATACATACTATTTTAGGAAAAATACTCATTGTTCTCATCATTTTGAGCCAGCATTGCTGAAAACCTTGTATTACCATAATCTTGTGAGTGTTCTACAGGTTCTGGCTGAGTTCAATCTGAAGTGAACCAGGGCCATTTGTTATACTTGTTCTTGGGGGTGGGGTTGGAGTCTGGTGTGGTGCAGGTGCTGCCTTGCATAAGAACATTTGTTGTGTGTGTTGTTTTGGCTGAGGTTGTTCTTTTGTTAGGCTTTTGTTTTATTTTGGATATGCAAGAGGCAGATTTTGCAAGGGATTAACTGGATGAGGTCTAGGAACATCTGGTCATAAACATTTCTAAAGGAAAAACCTACTCAGCTGTTCCCTGACATAGATCTGGTAAGAAGAGCATGAAGAAAGACTTTTCTCCAGCTCATAAGTCCCTAAGACCTTTAGTGGTCTAGGACAAGGACTAACAAATTTTCTCAATAAAGGACTAGATAGTAAATATATTAGGCTTTATGGACATATGGACGTAACTTTGCCATTGTGGGATGAAATCTGCCACAGACAGTACATAATTGCCTGGGCCTGGGTGGGTTTCATTAAAACTTTATTTATGAAAATAGGCCATGAGTCCATATTGGTCCCACTGGGCTATAGTCTCCTGATCTGCTAGGAGGAACTGCAGGGGCTCAAGCATAAACAACCATAGGGTCTGATATTGCTGTGACCCCTAGGAATACCTCTTGACTTGTTTCTGGGAGAAGTTAAAAAAGTAAGATCCACTCACCTCAATTTCACTTCATGTCACAATTGCTTGTAATAAAATCATTCTGATCAGAATAGATCTACAAACAACAAAACAATATATCAGTCCTTAGCCTTTTTGTAAACTTCATGCTCTTGAAGCAAACCTGAATCTTTTGGCAAGGTAATTCAAAGATTTTAATTGCCATAAACCCTAGAGATAGGCTAAGAAGAATAGATAAGAGGAAACTGCTAGGTTTTAAAGAATAGCAAAAAGTTTTGCAGTCAGATTTGTCCTAAAGAATCATCGAAGCTGGGTACACATTGGTACACATTCAGGAGGCTGAGGCAGGAGGGTCACAAGTTCAATGCCAGCCTGGGCAACTTAAAGAGACCCTGTTTCATAATTAAAGGAAAGGGAAGAAAAGGACTGCAGACATAGTGTAAAGGTATGATCTTGCCCAGCAAGGTTCTATCCCCTGGGTTCTATCCCCACAATGAAAAAAAAAAAAAAAAAAAAAAACACTAAAATGTCAAAAAGGAACTGTCATAAGAATTTTTCTGTATTAAGAATTCTTTTTAGCCAGTTGTGGTGACATGTTCCTGTAATCCCAGTGACTGGGGAGGCTGAGACAGAAGATCAAAAATTTGAGGCCAACTTCAGCAACTTAGTGAGGCCCTATGCAATTTAGTGAGAACCTGTTTCAAAATTAAAGAAATAAGGGCTAGGGATGTGGCTCAGTGGTTAAGTGCCTCTGGGTTTAATCCCTAGTACCTAAATAAATAAATAAATAATAAAACCAGTTGAATGTGTGGCTCAGTGGTAAAGCACCCCAGTTTAAAAAAACAAAAACAAAAAAACCTTTCTAAACATCATCTTAAATAAACTTGTATTCTTTACATGTAAATCATTTTACCAATGTAGTTTTTGTTTTGAGGGGTTTTGGGTGGTGGTGATGGTGGTAGTAGGTTTTTTTGTTTGTTTGCTTGCTTGTTTGTTTTGCAATACTGGGATTGAACCCTGGGGTGCTCTACCACCGAGATGCCTCCCCACTCCTTTTAAAAAGTTTTTGAGACAGCTTCTTGCTAAATTGCCCAGGCTGGCTTCAAACTTGGAATCCTCCTACTTCAGCCTCCTAAGTCACTGGGATTACACATGGGTACCACTATGCCTCACTTAACACTATGTTTGAATATTAAGCCATTTCCAATTTTAATTAGTTTAAATGCTGTGATTAGTAGTTTCTACATAATTTTAATACCACATTTTGATCTCAATTCTTAATGGATAATAAACACTATTAAGGTTCTTGATACACAGAGCCGAATTGCCTTCTAGAAAGAGTGTACCAGTTTATACTCCTACCAGCCACTTGTAAAAGTTCCTATTTCAATATATACCCTTTCTAGCACTGTTTGTTTTCTTTGTTTCCTAAAATATTTCTTGTATTTTGCTTACAAAATTTTTCAGTATGTAAAAGTTAGTTGAGAGGAGCCAATTGGCAGGGCAGGATTCACCTTGGACTCTTGCCTTAACTGGTCTCTAATTTTTTCTGGGTCTGGTCTGCTCAATAACATGCCATGCAACTAGCAGTGGGTTCTGGTCGGCCTTCTATAATATTTGCTATCTGAGTTGAAAATACATGCATCAGCTGTGCACAGTGGCACCCACCTGTAATCCCAGCAGCTCTGAAGACTGAGGCAGGAGGATCTCGAGTTCAAAGCCAGTCTCAGCAGTGGCGAGGCGCTAAATAACTCAGTGAGACTATGTATATAAATAAAATAAAAAATAGGGCTGGGGATGTGGCTCAGTGGTCAAGTGCCCCTGGGTTCAATCTCCAGTACCCCACTCCCCCCAAGAAGAAAATACATGCATCATCACCTGGATGGCCAGGTTAAGTTGACTATTTGTTTTTAGTGTCTTCTGTAAAGCAGAAGTTCTCTTAGTCCATCTAACTTTTTTGAGAGCCATGATGAAGGCTTGGCATATAGAATCCATTTCTTAAGGGTCTAAGTCTGTTTTGTGCTGCTATAGAAGAACACCTGAGACTGAGTAATTTATAAAGAACAGAAATCTATTTTCTCACAGTTCTAGAGGCTGAGAAGTTTGAAATCAAGGCACCAGCTTTTGGTTTGTTTGAGGGGCCTCTTGCTGCATTTTTCAGAAAAGCTGAAGAGCAAGCTAATCGAATGCTGTGTGAAGCTTCTATTAAAAAGGCCTTGATATTAATGAGGTGCCCTCATGGCCTCTTCACCTCTTACAGGCCCCACCTCTTACCATCACATTGGCAAACCTGAATTTTGAAGGAGACACATTCAAACTATAGCATTTTATGAGACAAATATGAGTTGCCATGCCCTGCCCCCATCTGTTTAGAGAGTATATGTAGGTTTCTTTTTGTTTGTGTATTTTCAATTTCTAGGTAATTGAGATGACAGAAGCAGACTGGACATGGTGGCACTTACTTAGTAGTCCCAGTTACTTGAGAATTGCTTGAGCCCAGGAGTTGAGAACAGTTTAGGCAACATAGCAAGACCCTGTGTCCAAATGAAATAAAATAAAAAATAACATAATAAGACAAAAGCCATTTTAGTACTTATCTGAACAATCAGATATGTTTATTAAACATTTCTTTCTCTACATATACTATTTATTGAATTTTTTACCTTTTCATCATCTTTCTGGTTTCTAAGGAAAGGAATTTTAGTTGAAATGCTAGTCTGTCGTTTTTCTTATTCCTTACTTTTCTTTTTTCCCATGGGGAATAGTTATGAAACTGGACATTTTATCTTTTTCAGAAATTCTTCTGGTAGATTGTGTAAGAGGGCGGGTAACAATTGGCATGGCATTGCTGGCTGAAGCCCTTTGTTAGGATTAAAACAAGTTCTTCATTTCAGGATATTGTTAATACTACTCTTATTAATTATTATACTTAAGTAAATTGAGACAATTTATGATTTATTTTGGCATTCTCATAAAGTGGATAAAGGAGCAGCTGCTTGGAGAACTGTGCCCTCTTGGGAAATTTCCCATATTCCTAATCTTTTGTGGAGTGTCACTCATCATGTCCTCTTTGGAACTGCTCTTTCTGAACTGAAGATGAAATGGAGTGACTGTGTTACTCTTTATATTAACTTAGAGAAAAACTGAAGAATTTTTTGTTGGTATTTACTTGCAAGTACATCTAGCATCTTAACTTGATTGAAATGTTCCTAGTATTTATACAATTCTCTAATCCTTATACAGTGTTGATACTAAAAAAGAAAACAGAAAAACTGAAACTTTGCATTTCTTTTACTGATCCTTTTGTTGGCCGTAAAAGAAAAGATTATTTGTCTTTAGCACAATAGAATTAAAACAATAATTATTAGAAATTTTAAGAAAGAAAATTTGAAAGCATGAATTGCATCAAAAAGAATTTCAAAACTCATTCTTAAAGGAATTTTCAGGTTAGGTTCTTCATGTTTTTGAAGATGTTTACTTGCAGCTAAATAACAGCATAAAATTCTAAAATAGGGAACTCATAACCTTCAACCCAGGTGTTTATCAAATTTAATTTTTTCTCATATTTTTCATCATATACTCTTCTTAGTTAAAAAAACAATAACAGTCTAAAAAATGGGACTGCATATGTATGTATGCATATTCATTTGCAAATTATGTACATACATTTATTTGTATATTTCCTATTAAAAACACATAATAATGAAAGTTTCAATAAATATTTACTACCGGTGCAGTAAAATTTCTGTTTTTACTTTATAATACCAATAATAATTCAGTATGCTTTCTTTTTTTCAATTTTATATTTTGTCATGCAGTAATTCAGACCAATTTGAAGTTTACTTCACTTTCATCCAACAATTATATGGAAAATTTTGTTGAAATTTTCCTAGTCAATTTTTTTGGGGGCGGGGGGAATACCAGGTATTGAACCCAGGGACACTCAATCCCTGGGCCACATCCCCAGCCCTGTTTTGTATTTTTTAGAGACAGGGTCTCACTGAGTTGCTTAGCACCTCAAGATTGCTGAGACTGGCTTTGAACTCACGATCCTCCTGCCTCAGCCTCCTGAGCCGCTGGGATTACAGGCTTGCGCCACCACACACAACCTAATAGCATGTGGTAATTGCAGTCTGGTTATCTGTGTTCCGATATACCATGCTATTTCTAAAGCTCAAATTACTAGTGTTTTTGTTGATTCAATACTGTTAATTTGTAAACAACCATTAGTTTTTTTCACCTTTCTTGGCTCTCTTTCCAGTCCCTCAGCCTCTTCTCCTCTTTTCCATTTCTCTGCCTTTCCCTTCATTCTTGACACCTCCTTACTCTATTTATTGCCCGGTTCCAGCAACAATGTCCCTGGTAGACAGACACACACACACACACACAAACACACACACACATAGATTTAGAGGGAATTCTCAAAAGGTAGCAGATCTCTCTGCTAGAGAAATGAGAGAGGATTAATGGACAGAATCACCCTTTCCAAATTAACTGGTAGAGAA
Organism: Urocitellus parryii; assembly: GCF_045843805.1. Classification (NCBI taxonomy): domain Eukaryota; kingdom Metazoa; phylum Chordata; class Mammalia; order Rodentia; family Sciuridae; genus Urocitellus; species Urocitellus parryii. The sequence continues at coordinate 43,324,398 of NC_135531.1, read as the reverse complement.
ATCAAAGCTGCTACAACTCAGCGCATTCTCGACAGAGTGGAAGAGCTGCCTCACTGGTCTGAAAGCTCCACAGGAGGATCGCTGAACACTTCAGGAAGGTCCTAAAGCCTTTCTGTGTCCATTCCTTCATGGTGTCAGTTTGGAAGTCACACTGGGCAGAAAAATACAAAAGTGAAAGAAGCATTGGCTACATCTTGAAAATATATTAGAATAAAAACTGTTTAGTGTTTGTTTTTATATATTGTTTTATTTGATGCTTTACAATGTTTGTAAGTCTCCACATTTGAAATATATTGAATATTTACTTCACTGATTTTAGAACATTTTATACTTCAGAACACTTTTGTGAGTGCATGTGTGTATATGGTACTAGGGGTTGAACGTAAGTTACTTTACCACTGAGCTATATCTCCTGCCTTTTTTTTCTTTTTTGTAGTTGTAGATAGATAGCATGCTTTATTTTGTTTATTTTTATGTGGTGCTAAGGATGGAACCCAGTGCCTCATACCTGCTAGGCAAGTGCTCTGCCACCAGCCCAGCCCATTTTTAATATTTTATGTTGAGAGAGGAGCTTGCTAAATTCCAGAGGCTAGCCTTGAACTTTTGATCCTCCTGCCTCACCTGCTGGAATTACAAGTATACACCACTACACCTGAACTGAACACTTAATTAAAATATTTGTATTAATACATACATTCATGAAATAAACACCAAGATACTAGTAGTTCCATTTGCTTTAGTACTTTATTCCTTTGATTTCTTTGTTATGTTTGATAACAGATTCAAAGGCCATTTAAATTCTTCATTTGAAAGTTTTTTAGTTTAGAAAATTTTGAATCCATGCATACTCATATTGTGGATGTAAGTTTTTATTAGTGACAGACATCATTTCCAGCAATAATTTCATGTAACAATGGAAATATTTTCAAACATTCATTATCAAAATGTTCTGTGTATAACATGAGTTTTTTTAAAAAGGAACTACTTTCTCAATTACTATTAAAATATCATTTTTACTTTGAGGAAAGAAGGATTAAGAATGTAGGGTTGTTTGGTTTGGGTTTGTTTTGTTTATAATATCTGCCATGTACTTATTAGCATACTGTTGGTAGCCACATGTCATTATAAAAGAGATCAGCCAATTTAGAGCAATTTTCTTTTTGTAAAAGAAAAATTTACAACTCATATTTGTTTGAAAGTAATTTAAGGTACTTTGACACAAAATACCAATGAATTTCTGGACAGAACAAAAGATACTTTGGTCCCTTTTAATCCCCTTACTATTTTTTAAAGGAATGTGTTCATTTAGTATCTATTTTTAAAGATTTTGTATCATTTGATATATATGCAAAAATTCATTATATATGTGGAATTTAAGAAATTACAAAGCCAATACCATCTAACCAACACCAAGTTCAAGAAATAACAGCACCCCAGAAGTTCCCCATGGGATCTTCCCCAAAGAAATCTCTTTCTCCATAAAGGTAACCTCTATCTTGAGTTGTATGATCATTTCCTTATTATTATAATAGTTTTATTATCTGTATATTCCTAAATATGAATTTAGTTGGCCTGTATTTGCACCTTATATAGATGGGATCGTACTCAGTGTGTTCTTTTCTGATTTTTGTTCAACATTGTAATCTTTGGGCAAGTTATATGTAATCAATTCTTTCATTTCTATTTGTTATTTTTGGGTATCTGTAGTTATTTATACATTTTACTGTTGTTGGATGTTTGAGATGTTTCCTGTATGGATAAAATGGCTTGGGGATATCACAACTAGACTGATTTTCCTACAGGTCGAGTCTTCTCATTTGTGCTGCATTTGATCCTTCGATTACTTCTCCCATCATTTCTCCCCCAAATTTTTATTTTAAAAAATTTTAAACTTATGTAAAAGTTGTATTATCCCCATAATTTTTATTGACTTATTTTCTGACTATAAAAGTAATACAAGTTTTGATGATTATATGTTACCAGAAGGGGAACCTAAGTGAGGCGCATAAGGGAACTCACAACTCTGTTTATTCTTTTTCTAGCTTCTGTGTGTCAATCTAAAGTTATTTCAAAATAATTAATTTTTCTTAGAGTAATGCAGGTTTATCCTTTATACATTCATCAGATTTTATTGAGCTTCTATGATATGCCAGGTACTGTATAAGGCCCTGGGAATATGGGACTGACCAAATTGACAAAAAGCTTTGCTCTTGGAGGGTATATTATAGCAGAGGCAACTAAAAATGAATAATTAGGCATATATTATGTTAGATAGTATAGATGCTAAGGAGAAAATGTAAAGCAGAACTGGTAGACAGGAAATAGCAAGGGTAGAGAAGAGGTGTTGAAATTTCAGATATGATGATTAGGGTAGTCAAATGCCTCATTGAGAAAGGGCAGTTGAGGAGTGAGCTGAATGAAGTAAAGAAGTAAGCTGTGCAAATATATAGATGAAAGGTCTTCAAAGCCTTTGATTTTTACCTAAGATTAATAACGAAGGTCCTAAAGGAGGTATATGCTTATAATATTTCAGGAAGGATGAAGAGGCTGGTAGGGTAGACAGTGAAGTCCAAGAGAATGGGGTAAGGGAGGCTTGGCAGAGCAGTTTGATTTATGAATCAGGCATTCAGGCTGGAAATACAGTTCAAGTATCATTATCATATACATGGATTTAGAGTTAAATGAGTACATGAATCCACCAAGAGAGTGAGAATTGAGAAAAATGTCTATGGACTGAACTGTGGGATACTCTGACATTTAAAGTTTGTGGATTTGGAAAGTAATCAGCAAAGAAAACTGAGGAGTCTTCCATTTAGGATTAAGTCCTTTGTTGACATCTGAAATCCTTTATATGCTGGACCAGGTTTACCATCTCTCTCACCACTTACTTCCCTGCAGCTTACAGTGTTGATTATTTATTTATTTATTTTTATTTGTTCTTTTTAGATACATGTGACAGTAGAATATATTTTGACATATTATACATAAATGAAGTATATCTTATTCTAATTAGGATTCTAGTCTTGTGGATATACACGATGTTGAGATTTACTGTAGTGTACTCACATATGTACATAGGAATTCATTCCCTTGTCTTACCTATTCCTATCCCCCCTCCCTTCCCTTCATTCCCTTTTGTCTAATTCAATAAACTACTATTCTCCCTGCCTCCTTGTTTTGCGTTAGCATCCACATATCAGAGAGACCTTTAGTTTTGGGGGATTGGCTTATTTCATTTAGCATGATAGTTTCCAGATCCTTTCATTTACTGGCAAGTGTCATAGTCATTCTTCTTTATGGCTGAGTAATATCCCACTGAGAATATGTACCACATTTTCTTTATCCATTCATCTGTTGAAGGGCACCTAGATTGATTCCATCGCTTAGCTATTGTGAATTGAGGTGCTACAAACATTGATGTGGCTACGTCACTGTAGCATGCTGTTTTTAAAGCCTTCAAACATATGCAGAGGAGTGGTATAACGGGGTCAAATTGTGGTTCTATTCCTAGTTTTTTGAGGAATCTCCATACCACTTTCCCAGAATTGTTGCACTAATTTGCAGACCCACCAGCAATGTATGAGTGAACCCTCACATCTTTGCCAACATTTATGGTTACCTATATTCTTGATAATTGCCATTCTGACTGGAGTAAGAAAAAAATCTCAATGAAGTTTTAATTTGCATTTCTCTAATTGCTAGAGAAGTTGAACATCTTTTCATGTTTGTTGACCATAGAACAGGGTTGTTGACAGAGAATGTTAATAGATATCAGAGGAAGTGAGAAACATCAACAAGCCAGAGATTACCAATATTTTTCTAGTAACAATAAGGAATGGCTAGGTATAATAACTTTCTTAACTTCTTTTCTGTAAACTTTGTGAAAAGCTGCCCAGCAGATATTAAATACCAAGCAGTTAGAAGCAAGTACAGTTGGTTCATTATTTTGAATGTTTATTTGCATGAGATTTTTTGGAACACCTGATTCCCTTTTTGTTTTTTAACAAATTACCCCAACCTGTCAGGGATGTGAATAAATGGACAGTTTTAAGTCAAGGTTGTCATGTTGGATATTAACCTTCTTAAGAATCATGGAATTGTTATTAAACTTCAGAGAAGCATAACTGGTTGGAAGAAGGGTGGAGACAGATTTAAAAGCCAAAAATTTTTAAGGAATTTAAGGAGTGGAACTTAGCAAAGGTGTTAGTAGAAATAAGGTTTCTCTGTTTATAAATGTTATTTTAAATGAACACATGGAATTTGAGTCACATTTTGAAATATTTTATAAATTTTGCTTAATATTAAAGGCATTTTTTCCTGTGGCATGACCATAAATATTTACAAGGTGAGACAGATATAACTTCTTTATTTTCAGTGTGGCAGAGCAGAGCTACATAAAATGGGAAATAACATTGATAGGAATCTATCATGTGAAACTGTATTCAAAAGAGAAAAGCTCCAGTTTCAAAAGTCTTATTCTGAATATTTCCCTCTATGTAGTATTGTTTAATTTTTAGAATGTTTTAATATCTAACTAAAATTCACTTCAAAAACATATTTTCACTCTCTCAAATGAAGCGTTAAGCATATGTTTTTAATAATTCAGTTAAATTATGCTGAGTTGTATATTTTTAAAGAGAATTTGTATTCTCAAATATTTGTTTGAACAGGCACTCAGCATCTTGATGAAAACAGTTGGAAAAGAAAAATTTTCAGTCATTCTGCTCTCATAGTACCCATGCCAACTGAACTGGTACAGTTAACACTTCTGTAAGAGGCCAGGAGCCAAGAAGTTTAGCACTTCCTAAACTGCTTTTCAGCAGGCCTTCAAACCCACATAGTGGTTGATGTTAATATCATTACATTTTCAGAGTAAAAAGCTATAAGTAGAACATATGCATATCTTTCTATCAATATTGTACTTATTAATGTTTTAGAAATCCATGGTTAGTTTCAGTCTCTGAATATTAGCATTCTTAGGGCACTGTTCTTGCAAATACGAAGAGAATGTCTCTTCCCACAGATTGTCACACCAGGTATGATAAAACCCTTTTCCAGATAGCATTTTTTTGTGGGGGGAGGGGTACCAGAGATTGAACTCAGGGGCACTCAACCACTGAGCCATATCCCCAGCCCTATTTTGTATTTTATTTAGAGACAGGGTCTCACTGAATTCCAGAGCACCTCACCATTGCTGAGGCTGGCTTTGAACTCGTGATTCTCCTCTCTCAGCCTCTTGAGCCGCTGGGATTACAGACGTGTACCACTGTGCTTGGCCAGATAGCAATATTTAATACTGCTTTTTAGTACTACTGAATGTCATAGTAGAGAGATAAATTCTATAGCACATCATAATGCTTAGGGAAGATTGGTAGTTATGTTAGGCTACTAAATGTGTAAGTAGGGATTGTTTATTCAGACTGTGAACCATTTCTGAACCATGTCTTTTCATTATGTTCCCTTAAAATTTATTGATTCCACTTAATGCACTCAGCAGTAATATACTTGGTGTGTGTGTGTGTGTGTGTGTGTACACACGCGCGCGCGCGCACACACACACACACACATATATATATATATATATAAAATCTCCATACCCATATATTCGCTCTATCAAGTACTCTATGTACATATTTGTTGAATTGACCTAGATAGTACCCATAATATTTAGATGCTGTGGTGGAGAGTAAATAATAAAAGATTTCAAGATTCTTTATGCTAATATCTCCAGAAATGATTATACATATTTTTTCTAATTTTTGTACCAGGAATTGGACTTAGGGGCACTTAACCATGAAGACACATCCCCAGCCCTATTTTGGATTTTATTTACAGACAGGGTCTCACTGAGTTGCCTAGCACCTCACCTTTGCTGAGACTGGCTTTGAACTCGAGATCTTCCAGTCTCAGCCCCCTGAGATTACAGACATGCACCACTGCATCAATATGTTTTAAGCTTTTTTAGAACCATATGTGTAGAGTTATATGAAACCAATGATAGATGTCCTGGCTTTTTTTCCTTCTTATTATTTTTATCTGTATATAATGTAATATAGTAAATTATTTACAGTTTAGGGTACAGTGTTATTTGTGACTTCTAGGGGTCTGACAATTAGCAGAGAAATGCAGTCCTTTTGTGCAACTCTGGTCTTTCCATTTGGGCAATATGTTACTGGAGGTTTAGAAAGTAATTGAGAGTCAGGTATGGTGGCACATTTTTGTAATCCCAGCTACTCTGGAGGCTGAGGCAGGAAGATCACAAGTTCCAGGCTAGCTGGGCAACTTGGCAAGACCCTTTCTCAAAATAAAAAGAGCTGAAGATATACCTCAGTGATACAGTAGTACTGCAAAAAGAGGAGATAGAGGAGAGAGAGATGGCAGGGGAAGGAGAGGAGGGGAAGGGAGGGGGAGGAGAAGGAAGGAAGGAAGGGGGGAAAGGGTAGAAAGGAAAGAAAGAAAAAAGAGAAAGAAAAGGGGGAAAGGAAGAAATGGAGAGGATTTCGGAAAGAAACTAAAGGGGTTAATGACTGAAAACCAAAATCTGCAGTTGATTAGGACACAGTCATGAGAAGGAAATACATACATAAATAATAGGATAATAGAGTATATGACCAAAATTCAATAAGAGTAGAATGAGGCAAAATGTCTTTAGTGTCCTGATATTCCATTTGATACTACTTTGGGTGTCTCACAAGGAAAATGGTTGAGATCATTAGTCCTTAATACACGAATTGAGAAATAGGAATTTTGTTTATTTTAAGAGGTAACCTTGTCTTATAAGGAAAGAGTAGGGACTCTTCAGTAGAGGGATATTTTTATCTATAATTTCTCTGATTGAGTGCCAGAAGCTTTTTGAGAAACTAGTTAAAGCTGTTTGTTTCTAAGTTTCATCGTTGAAACTGACAACTGCTATAATTCTTTTTTTTTTTCCTTTGCTAAATTTCTTTTTGATAACGTTTCAAAATTTCTCTTTAATAATAAAGTCTTCCTGTTATGCCTCATCTGTTGGAAAATCCCTTACGATTAAAAAGTATGTTTAAAGTAAAAGTATTATGAGACAAAAACTTAATTCTGTGGCTAGGATAATACTTCTTTTGTGACATTTTCTTTTCCCACCAAAAGTGAGAAGTGACTGCCTTGCCTTTGTGCATCCCATTTCTAATGGAGGACAAGAAGTTATTTTCTTCAATGGCTGACTTCCAGAATTTCTGCCTGAACATTTTTTGTCAAGTATATATTCCCTTCTTTAGGCCTTTCTATATAGAGCCCACAAACATCGTCAACGTGAATGATGTCATTCAGAGGGTTAGTGACCATGCCTCTGCTATGAACAAGAGGATTCATTACTACAGCCGGCTCACCACTCCTGCAGACAAGGCCCTGGTAAGAGGCAAAGCATTACTAATCGCCTGAAGTTAAACTGAAATGAACAGTGAACAACATAAACCAGGGCAACTCCCAGTTGTTGAACTTTTTGCTGGCTGTATTCCAAGGACAGCATTATGTGAAGTCAAAGATAGTAATTAATACATGATCTACATCTCCGTCTAGTTTATTCTTATCCAACCTGGCATAGAGAGATTTGAAACTCTCTCTGTATTAATAACAGCCTGGGTTTTTGTTTTGGTTTTTTTTTTTTTTTTTTTGGATTAAATTCTGCTTATCCTCATTCCCAAGACCTCTGAGGAAGATAAATTACTTCTGAAATGGCAGCTTAGATCATTGATTTAAAACATAAAATTCTAGTTAGTCTGTTCAATTTTTAACTTGGAAACTACAAAGGAAAAATATTTTTAGAAATTTTTTAGAGTAAGAAACTGAAATATGTTTATTCATATATGTAATATTTTCCTATTTAGCATTTTCCTATTTCCCATTATCCTTTTTTGGATCAAAAACAGGAATCAAATGGCCAGATACTACAGAATTTTAGGCTTTGTAGACTACATACCATTGCAGTTTCTTTGTTTTGTCTTACAACCATTAAGAACAATAAGAAACATTCTTAGGAAAGGGGCTATAAGTAATCAAGTGAAGGCTAGATTTGCCACAGTTTGTGGACCCTTGATCTTTTTTTTTTGTTTGTTTTATCATTGTGGAATGAAAAATATGTAAGTAATTTGGTTGCTTATCAAATGGTCACATACAAGATATTCAGAATCTTGAAAACTGAAAAAAGTGGGAATCTTCTTGGAGAAAAATATGATTTTTAAAATAGATATTAGTAATAAGAGGGAAAAAGGAACCACCATATGGGATTTGACATCACTTGAATATATCTATTTCATTTAATCTTTGCAATAGCTATGTGAAGTGATTATTAATTCTCCTTTTTTATGGCCAAAGTAAAGACTTCCAAATGTAATAGGTAGGATAATTTTTTTTTTCAATTTTGGGGGCTTCCCCTAACCCCCTGTAGGACTTTACATCCATAGTGATGATAAAGTCTTAGTTCCATTATAGAATTATCTAAGCCCTTTGAAAAGTACAAGCAATCCTCTATCTAATGCTCTAATTCACACCTTTTGAGAACTGTACTCTGGGAAACAAATTTCAGAGATATTAGCCAGGAATCTAGGCCTGAGCATACATTATTTGCTTGGAAATTAAGACTGTATTGTGCACCAAGTTGAATCCCTTTTGTTAACTGACACTAAGATGACTCTAGTGAATCAAAGTATATAAACAGTAATCTATAGTTCTACAATTAACAATATGATATAAACTTTTTCTAAATATTTTTAGTTGTAGTTGGACACAATACTTTTATTTATTTTTATGTGATGCTGAGGATTGAACCCAGGGCCTTGCACATGCAAGGCGAGTGCTCTACTGCTGAGCCACAACCCCAGCCCCTGATATAAACATTTTTAATGAATGTATTTGAATATCCACATTCACCTTCAGAAGAATCCCAAAATTGGCAGGGCACACTAGCACATGCCTGTAATCTCAGCAGCTCAGGAGATTGAGGCAGGAGAATCTTGACTTCAAAGCCAGCTTCAGCAAAGGCGAGGAGTTAAGCAACTCAGTGAAACCCTGTCTCTAAATAAAATACAAAATAGGGCTGGGGATATGGCTCAGTGATTGAATGTCCTTGAGTTCAATCCCCAGTACCCCAAAACAAAACAACAACAACAAAAAAGAATCCCCAAATTACTTTTCCTAAATATATTTTTGGTTTTTGTTTTTCTTTTTTCAGGGAATAACAATATAAAATCACTGGTCTCAGTTTTAGAGTTAAACCTTTTTATTTATGAAAAATTTCCCATTTACCTTGACATTTTTATTTTATAATAGGAAAGGGAAGAAAATCATTATCTCCCAACATCTCCTAGATCCTGGCTAATAAAAGTATAGCCTGCACAGATTGGTATTATAGTGTTACCGAGGGCTTAAAAAAAAATGGAGAATTTCAGACCTCACTTCAGACTACTGAAGCAAATCTACATATTAAGAAGATCCCTGTGTGATTTATAGTAATATTCAGTCTGACAAGCACCACCCTAGACCACTGCCAGAGTGGGATCTACTCTTCAATTTTTTTGTCTCTCCTGTGAATTTATACCCCCTGCCCTCCGGCATGCTTTATGTCTCTCCATTCACACAGTGCAGACCAGGCACAGGACCTGGAGGTTGTTTCTTTATATAATCAGTGTAAGAACACAGCCAAAAATTGCCACTTCTTACTAATCCTGCCCCTTATAACTTTTTATTTTCACATTTTCTCAATTTGCTTTGCTAGCCATAGTGGTTTTTCTCCTGCCTCACATGGACACAGCCTGTCCTTTTAAATTTTTACTCATGGCAGAGGACAACAGAATTCAGACCCAAGAGGACTATGGGTAAAGAGAAGGCAAAAGACCCTTTCCATATGTCTTTGTATCTCTGGGAAATAGTTGTTTTCAAAGCTACACCATGCAGAACACTGAAGATATTCTTTGCCTTCAAGATACCACCACCCAAATGCACATAAAGAGAAGAATGTGCTGGGCTTGGTGGCATACACCTGTAATCTCAGCTACTCAGGAGGCCAAGGCAGGTGAATTACAAATTTTAGGCCAACCTAGGCAACTTAGCAAGACCCTGTCTCAAAATAAAATTCAAAAGGGCTGTGAATGTAGCTCAGTGGTAGAGTACTTGCCTAGCGTGCACAAGGAACTGGGTTCAATCCCCAGAGCCGCCACGAAAAGAAAAAGGATACCACTTTTTCATTTTTTGTACCAATCCACAATCCATATCCTCTATTCCTACTGAGTCCTGATACTCCATCTATTCCATGTATTCTTCTCCAACTATTCTAGTCCCCATTATTGTTGTTATTTGTTATTCCTATGGTACAGTATATCATAGAGTCAATTTTTATTATCTTCTAGCTTCCTGTCCTCCAACTGGAATTTAAAGTTTGAAGCCATATATATATACAAATATATATATTTTTTTCTTAAATGCTAAACCTAGCACAGAGTTGTAAATTTTTATTTGTAAATAAAAATGCTAAATATAAAAATTGTTGGTTTATGCATCAGGTTCTATGCCTTTTAGGACTGCTTTATTTTTTAATTTTTATTTTATTTTATTTTATTTTTTTATACCAGGGATGTTTAACCACTGAGCTATATCCCCAGCCCTTTTCTTGGTTTGTTTGGTTTTTTTTTTTATTCTTTGAGACAGGGTCTCACTAAGTTGCTGAGTCTGGCTTTGAACTTGAGATTCTCCTGCCTCAGCTACTGAGTCAATGGGATTACAGGCATGCCCCACTGCACCCAGCTTAGACTACCTATTCTTAAAGAACTATTCTTACAGAGATGGGCAGAATTGCATCAGGAAACAGTATTCTTTTCCCTCTAAAATAGGAAGGTAGAATTAGGAAGAATGAAGAGGATAACTTGGGAGCTATGTGTATAAGAAACATCTCTGTTATATCTTCAACCTCTATTGGCTTCTTCCCTTTTGCTTACATACTTAAAACTCTTCCTTTAAAATTTTTGTTTTGCACTGGGCATGGTGCTGCACACCTATAATCCCAGCAGCTCTGGAGGCTGAGGCAGGAGGATTGCAAGTTCAAAGCCGCCTTAGCAATTTAATGAGGCATTTAGCACCCCTGGGTTCAATCCTCAGTACCAAAAAATAAATAAATAAATAAAAATAAAAATCTTTGTTTTGCCTTTTCCTTAAGCCCCTTTAGGTTACCTTTTTCCTCTGTTATAAAGCATTTTCGTTTTTGTTTTTAATATTGTTTTTAGTTGTTCATGGACTTTTATTTTTATTTATTTGTTGGTTGGTTTGTTGGTTTCTTTATTTATATGCAGTGCTAAGAATTGAACCCAGTGCCTCACACATGCTAGGCAAGCGCTCTACCACTGAGCTACAATCCCAGGCAACAAAATATTTTTTAACAGTCTGTATTTATTATTTATTTCTTTACCATCTGTTGACTCCTTGAGTCTTTATATTCTGAGATTCCCTGCTTGTCTCTTTGCTGAAAATATCCTCTCATCAGAATTCAGTAATCATTTGGTTCTTGAAATTCTCCTCATTTAAGGCCAGTCTTCTGCATTTGGATTTCCTTAATCTTATTCTTTGCTGGTTCTTTTTCCTCCTTTCTCACAAAGGTGAAGAGAAAAATATTTTGACAGTTGCGTAAATTTTCGTTTCTTTAGATCTACTACTACATTTGAAAAATAATTTTTTAATTCACTAATCAGGGATTCATACTGTTTTCTTTGTTCATGGTATCTAGAAACATGTGTACCATCATGTACTCTGATGTATAGAATGTATCCTGTTTAACACATTTACTTTTTCTGACATTTCTGTTTCTTTTTCACCAGATTGCTCCAGACCATGTAGTTCCAGCTCCTGAGGAATGCTATGTTTATAGTCCATTGGGTTCTGCATATAAACTTCAAAGCTGCACTGAAGGATATGGTAAAAACACCAGTTTAGTAACCATGTGAGTAAAAATTAATTTTTGGAGCATGACTTGAATGGTATACAAATACAAATTACTGATTATTTTAATTTTTTCCTTAATGAAAATATTTTAGGAGTTTAACTCCATATTTTTATGGCTATTATTCTGTGTTTTCAGTTTTATGATTTGGAATACCATGATGGGAACATCTATACTAAGTATTCCTTGGGGCATAAAACAGGTAATATAATTTTTTAGCACACTTTATGTCTGAAAATGTTTTCTCTATATATTGTTTTATAAGAAATTGACATAAATTTCATTAAATAGATGATATACATAGTTTTTGATTATCAGGTTTTATGATTTTTTAGGGTCACTTAGTATGATTTTATATGAATTTATTCTTACATGATGACATGTCATTCTACATTTTTATTTTAAACAGGCTGGATTTACCACTGGAATGTGCGTCATCATACTGATGGGCCTTTTAACACTTTATTGCTGCTACAGAGTGGTGAAATCACGAACCATGATATGTAAGAGTTTGATACAGTGAAAATAGATTATTGATTCGAGTATTAGTAAGTCACTTGCCATTGAGGCAGATCCAAATGTGAATATTCCACATCTTTCAATTTTGTACTTAAAGATTTACTTCCCTAATTCACAGCTTTCAACAATTCTTAAAGTTTTGTGAACACATTGCCTCTACTCATCTATAAAAATTCTGGATTAGGGAAGATCTATTTTTTTTTTTTCTTAATGGAGTCTCAAGATGTTGTTCAGGCTGTCTTCAACCCAGGCTGGTCTCAAATTTGTAAACTCAAGTGATCCTCCACCTCAGCCTTCCCAATAGCTGGGACTGTATCACACCTGCCTATTGGATGAGGGAAATATCTTTTTAGGTCATTTTAAAGTAAGTTAGGACCTAAATACACATGTGTTATTTCACTTGCTCTTAGTATATATAAACCAATTGACCAGACTGTACCTCTTGTTTTTTCCCTCTCTCTACTAAGCAGCTTTCTCTCTTCTCTTCTCTTCTCTTCTCTTCTCTTCTCTTCTCTTCTCTTCTCTTCTCTTCTCTTCTTTCTCTCTCCCTCTCTCATCTTTTGGTACCAGGAATTGAATCTAGGGATACTTTATCACTGAGCTATATCCCCAGTCCTAGTCCTGTTTGTTTATTTATTTTGAGACACAGTGTCTTCCTAAGTCGCTGAGGCTGGCCTCAAACTTGTGGACTTCCTGTGTCAGCCTCCAGAGTCGCTGGGATTACAAGCATGCACTATCTTGCCTGGCTTTAAGCAGCTTCTTTATTTAGGTACCAAATATCCTCTTAGTCACTTGGGGAGTATTATTTTAAAGTTTTAAGAGAAGATTCATTCTAGTTCCTAAATGAGAAAGTTTAGCCTTAGTTTTGCTCTTTTTCAGTTTTGATTGAACTTGGAAAACCTCTTTAAACATATGTAGTGACTGCATATCTTAATCCAGGGTCTTTTTAAAAATGAGAACATAGCTTCTCTGAGATCTTTCTGTAGCTACTAAAAAAATAGGAAACAGGGCTGGGAATATAGCTCATTTGGTAGACTGCTTGCCTCACATGCACAAGGCCCTGGGTTTAATCCCTAACCACCACCAAAACAAAAGAAAAAAAAGAAACACCCATGGTACTTAAACTATTTCACAAAATTTAAAAGGATAAACTTGTATCAGTCCATTTCACAAAGTCAACACAACCTAATATAAAACCTGACAGTACCAAAAAGGAAAGAAAAATAGCCGGGAATGGTGGTGCATGCTTGTAATCCCAGCGATTTAGGAGGCTGAAGCAGGAGGATTGGGAGTTCAAAGCCAGCCTCAGCAACTTAGTGAGGCCCTAAGAAACTCAGTGAGACCCTGTCTCTAAATTTAAAAAAAAAAAAAAAAAAAAAAAAAAGGTTGGGGATGCGGCTCAGTGGTAAAGCACCCCTGGGTTCAATCCCTGGGGTTAAAAAAAGAAAAAGATATGGTTGTAAACTTTTTTTTTTGGTACTGGGGATTGAACCTAGGCCCTCACTGAATTGCCAAAGGTGGCCCTTAATTCACAGCCCAAGTGGCTGGGATTACAGCATTGGCTGTAAACTTCTTTTTTTTTTTTTTTTTTTGAGCAGGGGTCTACCAGGGATTGAACTCAGGGGCATTCAATCACTGAGCCATATCACCAGCTCTATTTTGTATTTATTTAGAAACAGGGTCTCACTCAATTGCCTAGCACCTCGCTGTTGCTGAGGCTGGCTTTGAACTTGAGATCCTCCTGCCTCTACCTCCTTAGCTGCTGGAATTACAGGCATGCACCACTGCGTCTGGCTAAACTTCTTAAGAAAGCATTGTCAGGGGCTGGGGCTTCATAGCTCAGTGGCAAAGTGCTTGCCTTGCACATGTGAGGCACTGGGTTCGATCCTCAGCACCACATAAAAATAAACAAATAAAATAAAGGCATGCTATCCATCTACAAATCCAAAAAAAATTAAAAAAAAAAGAAAACATTGTCAGATAGAAAAAGCAGCATTTCAAAAGGATAATATCCTATGTTTAAAGTAAGGTATATTCTCATAAAGCGTGTATGTTTCATTATTAAGAAATCCAGTGTAATTCACTACATTAATTTAAAGAAATATCTGCAATTATCAACAGAATCCAAAACAGGCACTAACAGAGTTAAGTAGCTGTTCCTGTTTAAAATTCTTAAGTAAAAGGCACTGTTTAAATTTATTAAGGCCTAGTGCAGGATCTGGTGGCACAGGCCTGTAATCCCAGCAACTCAAGGAAGGGGTTGAGGCAGGAAGTTCTCAAGTTTAAGGCCAGCCTCAGCAAGTTAGTGAGGCCCTAAGAAACTTAGTAAGACTCTGTCTCAAAATAAAAAATAATTTTAAGAAAGGGTTGGAGAGACTGGGGTTGTACCTCAGTGGTGGAGCACTTGCCTAGCATGTGTGAGGCACTGGGTTTGATTCTCAGCAGCACATATAAATAAATAAAATAAAGGTCCATCAACAATTAAAAGAAGAGAGAGAGAGAGAGAAAGAAAGGAAAGAAAAGAAAGAAAGAGTTAAAGATGTAGCTCAGTGGTAAAGCACACCTGGATTCAAGCATTAGTACCCAGACAAACCAAACAAGCAAAAAGCAATGTTAATGTCTGTTTATTCCCAAACTTGTACAAGCATCGATAAAATGCTAAAGCTATTCCCTTTAAAGTAGCAATGCTCCATTTTAATGTTTCCATTAGAACATAATAATGCTCATAATTGTCCAGGGTTTCTTTTGAGTCATCAAATGCAGCAAAAAATAAAAATAATCAAAAAACTAGAAAAGAATGGGTTGGGGGATATAGCTTGGTAGTGCGTTTACCTGGCATATACAAAGCCCTAGATTAGACCTCCAGTATCGCAAAAAATCAAAATGAAACAAAACACACAAAAAAAAGTAGAAGAGACTTAGAATCATATCATGAGCAAAAAGATTTTTATTAAAAATGCTAAGTTATTAACACTATTAACATGAAAGTAAGCTGCATATAAGGTCAAGAATCAACTAGAACTACAAAGCAGGAAACGTATTTCATTCACAATAGTAAGCTTAGAAATGAATTTAGCAACACATCTGCTGGAAGAAAAATATAAAATTATATCTAAGAGCAAAGAACAAGATCTTAACAAGCGAGAAAAGTAGACCATGTTATTATTTTAAGACAAGGTCTCACTACGTTGCCCGAACTGGTCTCAAACTTGGTGATCCTTCTATCTTAGCCTCCTGAGTTGCTGGGATAATAAGTGTGCTCTACTGCCCAGCTTCTACTGTGTTTTAATTGCTATTATTTCTGGTGGTAAAATATCAGTAATCTTGCTAAATGTTTTGAGTTAATTTGGGAAACAAATTATTAATATAGAATATGTGATCTCCATCTGTTTTTATTCTTTTTTTTTAAATTTTCTCTAGCTTCATTGGATACCACTACCTGGGAATATCCAGATGTCTGCAGATATTATTTTGGTTCCTTTGGGCAGTGGTCAAGTCTCCTTTTCTCCTTGGTGTCTCTCATTGGAGCAATGATAGTTTATTGGGTGCTTATGTCTAATTTTCTTTTTAATACTGGAAAATTTATTTTTAGTAAGTATTGATATCATATACTTTAACACAATTACTTTCAAATACAATTACTCTTGTAGTTCCCGCCTTAAACTCCAGGACTTGGGATATTACAAAATAAGAGGTACTGTAAGTATGTAATTCTGGAAAATTTATGATTCAGTTTGTTTTCCATGGTTATGATCTCAAATATAATGTGTATGTTCATTTCCAAACATTAATTTTTGAGTAAACAGTGTTCCTTCAAAGTATCTAATTAATATAAAATATTGTCATAACTCAGTGACTATTTTTTTTAATAAGAATTTAATTTTTTAAATCATTACTTTTTCCAATTATATATTTCATATTGAGTGAGTTCTGTGGATTTTTTATTTATTTATTTTTTTAAAGAGAGTGAGAGAGGAGAGAGAGAGAGAGAGAGAATTTTTAATATTTATTTTTTAGTTCTCGGCGGACACAACATCTTTGTTGGTATGTGGTGCTGAGGATCGAACCCGGGCCGCAAGCATGCCAGGCGAGCGCACTACCGCTTGAGCCACATCCCCAGCCCACTCAGTGACTATTTTAAGCATTGTTTAAAATTTTAGTATTGTAACAGAAATTTTTGTGAAAATCATTAGTGTTTGTTGCTAAAGAATTTGATGTGATGGGGTTGTGGCTCTGGGGTAGAGCACTCGCCTAACACATGCTAGGCCCTGGGTTCCATCCTCAGCGCCACATTAAAAAAAAATGAATAAATAAAATAAAGAATTTGATGTGTAGATTAGGAGAAACAAATTTCAGTTACTTATTTTAAAAATATTAGAATTTATCTGATAAATATATTATTTATATACTACAAAATTGTAATCTGCCCAAGTAAGCTACTTGAATTCTGAAGAGTCTTAGAAATTCAGACCACGTACTCTTTATAATGTTTTTTAAGTTGGATAGAGGAAGTTCATCTTATATTGAATAAGAGTCCAAATTATTTTTGCCTAATAATTGATAGACCTAAAACTTAGTATGTTTAGCTGCCTTTAAGTAAACTATATATTTAAAATATGGATTTACATGAAAGCTAGTCTCTCTACAGTATTTAAGTGAGGGGTCAGGACTTCTATTTTTATTTTAAACAATAAAATTAGCATTTTTAATTAGATGTTTTATTGCCAAACATTTTTATTGTTGAAAAATTGTGAAACATTTCAATCTACAAATAAATGCAGAAGTTAATATAAATACCATTGTACCCACTAACAAGCTTTAGTGTTTTAACATTTGCCATATTTGTATTAGTTCTCTATTCTTATGAAAAAATCAAATATTACAGATATAATTGAAGCCACATGTGTATTCCCCTTCACAGTCCCATTTTCCTTCTTCCCTAAATTTGGTGTTTTTCACTTGTGCATGTTTTTGTGTTTTTACGGCATAACTATATGAACAACATGTAGTGTTGTCTTCCGTGTTTTTAATCTATTCAAGTTATTTTACAACTTGCTTTTTGTCATATTTATTAATACACAGTTCATTGTAACTGCTTTATCATTTAATAATTTGAATATACCCCAACTTTCTTATCCATTCTCTTGATGAACATTTAATTTATTTTGCTAGTACAAGCAACACTTTATTAAACATCTCTATTTCTGTTTCCTTCATACATATGGGAGTTTCTCCTGGCTTTGTAACTCTAAGACAGACTTCTAGAAATTGGAATATTCACTTTTTCACCTTGTTAGAAATTGCCAAATTATTCTTTATCCTGGTTTTATCAATAACACTGGTACCAGCAATTATGAAAGTCCCTCCTTCCGTGTTCTCCTCACAGGTATTATGACAGATTTTGTCACTCAAGATCTGTTCATAAGGGGTAACACTAGGCATCTTTTCTTAATTATATAAACAGTTAAGTAACTTATTCATGTTCTCCTATTTTCCTATTGGATTATTGGTCTTTTTCTTTTTTATGGAATGTTTTTATCCTCAAGTTGCAAATATCTTCTAGTTGGTGGCTTGGCTTTACTTTTAATTTCAAATCTATAATTTTTTCCACTAAGGTCTATGGACCTAACATTTTAAAATCAACTTGTCAAGGTCCAGAGAAATCCAATTAGAATTTGATTGAAATTGCATTGAACTTTTTAGTCAGAATGCCCTATTGATGCCATTAAGGTACTGAGTTTAGAATTTGATTAGAATTACACTAGATTTATAGGTGTGGAGAAAATTTACATAATTAGGATACTTAGTTTTCCTATCCATGATTGTGGCATGGCATAGTTCTCTGTTTATATAAGCTTTTAAAATATCTTCTAAATTTTTCTTGATAAAGCTCTTGCATATCTTTTTTAAAGACTTTTTCCTTAGTACCTTAAATTTTTTTTGTAAATGTGGTTTTGATTTAATATACAACATGTGCACTTTTGTTATAGAAAATTTCAAACAAAGGAAACAACAGTATAAGGATCCTACATATTCCTCTCCCCTATAGCTTATATAGTATATCTCAGATATACTATAAATCTGTTCATGAATTGTATGTATATCTATACTTGATATATAAAAATAATAAGGTTTTTTTCCTCCCATTGGGAGCAATACCACATCCATTAAGAAAGCATGATCCACATTATACACATTTGCCACACCAGTTCAACAATTATTATATAAATATAGTTCTCTTTTTTAGAAAGAATTTATTCATTGAAATACTTGAATATTTGACTTACAATATTCAATGGATTAATGATTAAATGGATACATTCATATAACCCACACCTCCTTCAAGAAATAGAATTATACTTTTATGTCTCCAGAAATAATGATATCTCTTAATCACATATTCAAATTGTTTGTTGATTATAAACCAATTTCTGTATGTTTGAATCTAGCAAACTTGCTGAACTCTTGTTAATTCTAATAATTTTGTACATGTACTTTTTTTTTTAACCTTTGTTTTTATTTATTTATTTTTTTATGTGGTGCTGAGGATCGAACTCAGGGCCCTGGGTGTACTTTTTGATATTCTATTTAGATAGTCATATCATTCATAAAGAAAGTTCCATCCTATCTACTCATTATTTTAAATAGTTTGTATGTATGTGCATACATTTATATTTGTATACATACACACATATAAATACATACAAACATATACATACATGTATTTGTGTAAATGTGTGTGTTTGTGTGCACCTCAGTTTCACTCTTTCTTTATGGACACCAATCATTGACTTTAGGGCTTACCCTAAATCAGTATGACTTCATATTAATATACCATGGCTGTATATGCTTTTTTCTTTGATACTTCCTTTAATCTAACTCAATGGTTCTTGGGAGTATAATAATGACTATACAGCCCTGGGTCCATAAAAGCACGTATTGTACTTTACAAAGAGCTTAAGTGATTTTTCCCAGTAAGTTTAACTACATGATTTTTGTTTTCCCTTTTTGCATATTTTAGAACTTTATGTAAAATGTAACTATAATTAACATGAATATAGAAAAATAAATTGTACACATTATCTACATTCCAGGGCTTTTACTACTATTAATGTAGCCTTGTAGGTAGATTTTTTTAATTACATAAAAATTTTCAGAGTGGGACTCTGAATCCAATATTATGATTCCTGTAAGTGAAGAAAGCTATAGAAGGTGAAACTGTTAATTACAAAGTTGTGGGGTTGGGGTTGTGGCTCAGCAGTAGAGCACTCGCCTCTCATGTGTGAGACCCTGGGTTCGATCCTCAGCACCACATAAAAATAAATAAACAAAAATAAAGATATTGTGCCCATGTATAACTAAAAAAATATTTAAGAAAAAAATAATAAAGTTGTTTTGGTTTAGTGTTCTGGATACTATAATACACATGGTAGATATTTTTAATATTTTTGTAAATAAAAAACTTTAGAGGGTAATAGATTCAGCATCTTTCATTCAGTGTTAAGCTACATTTTTGTCTTTAATTTTTAGATTTTATTCATCACATTAATGACACAGACACTACACTGAGAACCAATAATAGCAACCCTGGTAAGTAGTTTGGAATTTAATTTGTTTCTTTATTCCTCGCTTTGTCCAAAAAGAATTTAAGCTAAAACCTATGAATTTATTTTAGGTAAATGAAAAGTGCAATATTATTATTATTATTATGTTAACAGAGCTGCTACTAAATTATTGGTAACTGATACATTTTTTTAAAAAACTCCAAAAAAGTTTATGTTGATGTGAACTAGTCAATAAGTTGTGTTAATGTGAGCTGGAAAATATTTAGTTCATACATGTTATATATCCCTGATTCAAAAACCTGAAATCTAAAATGTTCCAAAATCAGATTGGGGGGGGGGGGCTGGGGATGTAGCTCAATGCTAGAGTGCTTGCCTACATGCTTGTTGTGCTGAGTTCTATCCCCCAGCATCATCCAAAACAAAGCAAAAATTAGAGATGTGCAGCTGGTAAAATCAATGCAAATAATCCAAAATCTGAACCATTTTTGGTCCCAAGCATTTCAGATAAGGGATATGCAACCTGTATTATACAACACATAGTTAAGCTCAGAGTGTCTGTATTGCCTGAATAATCAATATTTTCAAGAACCTACATCACTTCTTGGGTTAGGTGTCTAGAAGCATAGTTTTCAGTTTGTTAACTTAATTTTAGGTGTGTAATATTTTAGTTACTAATCTATAGGCTACACAGACTTGTAATTAATAAAATAATTTCTTGATACTGAAAAGAGACTAATAAAATTTTCCTTTAATTTATTTACTAAAAATAAATTCTTGGGGCTGGCAGTGTAGCCCAACAGTAGAGCACATGTGAAAGATCCTGGGGTGAATCTTCAGCTCCACAAAAACATAAAAATTTTTAAAAACTAAAATAAACCCATTGTGGCCAGTGGGTTTAAACCAGTATGGAAATCATAGGGAAAATGAATGTAAACACGGTTGTAACCTTGTTGTCAGTTTTGCTGTTTTGTTTTGTTTTGTTTCAGTTTTGCTGTTAATCTTGAACATTACCTAAAGCTTTGTGAGTTAGGTTTCAGGAATGCTAAATTGATGCCATTTTTATGGAGGTACACATTGATCACTAATATTTATTAAGCCCAGCATGTGTCAGGAGCTGTTATAAGCACTGGGTTTATAATAATGAACAGACAGTAGTCACACTTCTCATGAAGCATACATTCCAATGCTTGCTGTTCAGTGTCTTACTTTACCCCTTAATTAAGCCTGATTAACCTGTCAGTTGTCAACTATTGAAAATGAGTGAATAACCAGCTTTTATTCCTGAGAATAAAATAATTCCTTTGAATTGCTCTACTAAAATCTCTTGAACCTTGTTCCTTACTCCAGAATTTTCAAAGAATCTTGTCTTAAAGGAGAAAAAGGATTTTGCTGTATAGCTATTCTGATACCATTGATGGAAGTAGCTTATTAATTATCTCATAGAATTTCTTCTGCAGCAGGGAGTAATTTCATCCATGAGGTCATAAATATTACAATTATGTTGATAATTTGGAAAGTACCATCAACAAAGTCAGTTTACTTTGCATAGTGATAACCTGTGCTAATATCAGCATGTCTTGATTTATCTTTCAATATTCATTTTGAAACAGTATGGTAAATAAAGTATGAAACAACCCATCTTAGTTAGTGCAAAATAATTGTAGCTCATATTTATTGAATATTTACTTGGCAAAGACATTGTTCTAAACATTTCACAGCAACACTATAAGGTAAACTGTTAGCTCCACTTTGTAAATGTAGGATCCAAGACACAGAGAAGTTAATTTGCCCAAAAACATCTGTTACGTAGCAGATGTTTTGGTCAATTTATTTCCATAGCCTGTGCTCTTTACTACTACAGTTAGCAAAGACAATTTTTTTTTCCAGAGCATAGAAGAAAAAGGTACATGTTAAGATGCTAAGAAAGAAAAAGGGGCTGGGGAGATGGCTCAGTTGGTAGAGTGCTTGCCTCCTATGCACAAGGCCCTGGTTCAATCCCCAATACCACCAAAAAAAAAAAAAAAAGAGAGAGAGAGAGAGAGAGAAGATGCTAAGAAAAGAAAGAACAAGAGAAAAAATTAAATGTTTGGTTTTGTGGCATACCAAAAAATAGGTAGAGAATAAAATTCATAATAAAATAAATGTTCTTTCTCTTTGACTAGTGATGAATATGACAGTTGCTGAGTATAAGTGATTTTCACTAGTATTAAGAATGCTGATTACTATCGAAAGCTCCTTTGTGAAATTAGAAACAATGAGAATGATTTGTACAGTATCTAATAATAGAAGAAATTGCCACCTGTAAATCAATATTAAGAAAAAATACATTTGCTAGGCATAGTGCTATATGCCTGTAATCCCAGTGACTAGGAAGGCTAAGGCAGGAGGTTTGCAAGTGTGAGGCCAGCGTAGGCAATTTAGGGAGATGCTATCTCAAAATAAAAATTAAAAAGATCTTGGGATGTAGCTCAGTGATAGAGCATCTCTAGGTTCTATCCCAGTACCACCAAAAACAAACAAACAATCAATATGTGTGTGTGTGTGTGTGTGTGTGTATGCATGTGCATGTGCATAATACATACATATGTGCACTTTACTAATTTTCTAGTAATGTCAGCCAGCTGTTGGGCTTCTATCAAGAGGGATAAACTTCCAGAATTATTTTGGATTGCTAAAATTCAAGGCTGTTAAATTTTCATCAATGATTAGGTTTGGGAAGTACCATGGTAGTTATTATTGTAGAAATGTCTGCTTTTTATTCCAAACCTATATATTCTATTTGTATTAAAAGAAACCTACCCTTTGTCCTTTAATGAGTTAATAGTACAACAGTTACCCTGAATGACATTTTTTGTGTTATTGTACAAATAGGACTGAATGCCATTTAGTCCAATATTTTCTCTCTCGCATTGGAACCAAGGGATGTTTGATGGGATATTTTATAGTTTGCAACAGAAATTAAGAATGTACCTCAAAATTTTCTAAGGTTCCCTCATCTTTAATTCATTTTTAGGTGAAAAATTCCTAATGTGACTAAATATATTTCTACATTTTTGTCATAGAGGAGAAGCTTAGTGTTTAGTAAAAGTTGAGCAAATATCAGTCTGTGGGGATGGACATTTTCTACTTTCATGGTCTTCTCTAATGTGGTGTTTTACTGTTGCAGTGATTTGTCCAAATGCTGGGAGTGGTGGCCATCCTGACAATGGCTCTATGATTTTCCATGCCAATGACACAGAAGTCCAACAGTTTGAAAAGTGGTGGAATAAGTCCAAGACCGTGCCGTTTTACCTCATAGGGCTTCTCCTGCCACTGCTCAATTTTAAATCTCCTTCGTTTTTTTCAAAATTTAATATCCTAGGTAAGACATGATACTGTGTTGTGGAAATTCTGTGTAGTAGAATACATGTTAGATTCTGTGAAAATATGGTTCTGGGGAGAAAGTTACCTGCTAGGCCTGTTCATCTATGTTGAATTTGTTCATATAGTGCTCTGCATTTTGTTGTGTTTTTTTGGCACAGAGAAAAATGTAGATGATCATTTCAAGTCCTTTTTTGTTCTTTGGTGTTTTGAGATATAAGTTATTTTGTTTCCCATTCTAACCTTACTAGATAACTCTTCTATATTTTTTCTGAGAGTACAACTAGAGGAAATTGACTAAAATTTCAGGAGGAGAGATCAAAATGGATATTATAGAAATCCTCAACTTTAAGGGTTGGAAACATTAGAACTTATTACAGGACGTTATGGAATGTTTTTTTCCTGTCATTTCCATTTAAGAGTATTGCATAGAATTATTATTTGAACTTAGAATATCATTATCTAGCTCGAGCTTCTAAGGTTTATTCTGTTTTTGCTCTCTTCCTCAGTGCATTTTCTTTCTTAGAATACTATTGTTTCCTTAGAGTAACAGACCTCTTTCAGTGATTTCTTTTTCACTAAAGCAATATTTTAACCCTATTTTCGATCCCCAGGGTAAGCTCAAATCTGGTTAACTAGAGAAAATGCAAGGATGTCATTCATAAAGAATTGATAGGCCCAAGTAGACTGTAGGATTTTATCTCCCCCTGTGTATCTTATCCCCTGGTAGGCAGTATAGCATAAAATAATCAGATTATCCATCACATCAAGGAACCTGATGGTGGAAACCCAAAATGTAGCTGGGTTTCCAGAAGATGAAAAGAGGAGGTTAAGATACATTTCTCTGCTTTTCTGCCTTAGAACCGAATTCACTATAAGCTACTTTACACGCACGACACAGAAAATAATAGATTTGTGGTTATATAAGCTTTGGCCTCTTGTTTTCATCCTTTCTGAATCAGCTAATCTCTAAACCCACAGTAGAGCTTATATGGCTCATTTGTGGTTTCCTGATTTGCTTGCTGACTTTCCAGTGGAACAAATCTTTTGAAAGCATAGAAACTTGTGGAAGGATTTGCTCATTTCGGCAAAACAATCACCAGACTTCTAACCAGGTTGAAGGATATAAAGCTTTTGTTCTTTTCCTTGGTACTTTGCCTTTCTTTTACAACTAAACCTTCTTTAGAGAATTTAGCATCTAAGGATATTCCTAAGCTTCCTGACTATGCTCTATAATGACTGGACTTAATTCCTCAAAAGAAATAATCCTCTGACTTCTGCTCTACTAAAACATTGTGACTGCCCACTCCACCTTGTATATAACACCTGGGAAAGGAATCTGGAATTTTTTCAAGAACAAACAGTACTAATCATTCAGCACTCATGTAAATACTAGATCAGATTGTTTATGGATTGTTTGACTTTTTACCTTCTCAAATGTTTATGATCTACATTTATTACTTTCTTTCCTTTCTTATCATTTCACATTAATTTTTGTGACAGACTTTTTCAGCCCATTGACTGTCACTAGCATCAATACAAAGAATAAAAGTTATAGTTTCATGTTGTTGTTTTTTTCTCCTGTGTAACCTTACAGTTTTGTAATGGACCCTTTGTTTGTGTCTTCCATCAAACTCAGCTCATAAGTAAATTAAGCAGCTTGCATTTAGCAATATGTGAGCTACCTTCATCCAGTTCTTCTTAGGCTTACTACTTAAGTTTTTGTTTTCTGGTAACTCATATAACTTATTTCTATTCTTTAGGTCCCAGTTTGATTTTAGTAGAGATAATCAATGAAGGTAACAATTTTTCACACTTTGGCAAGAATAAGGAAACAAGGTTTGATTTTTAAAAAGTCTGTAAAGCACACAAAGAGAATAGTTGAACACAGTGGCATACACCTGTAATTCCAAAAGTTAGGGAGGCTGAGGCAGGAAGATCACAGGTTCAAGGCCAGCCTCAGCAACTTAGTGAGGCCCTGTCTCAAAAAACAAAAAGGGCTGGGGAGTAGTTTAGTAGTAAAGCACTCCTAGATTCAACCCCCCCCAAAAAAACACACACACACACACACATACACATACACATATAAAAATGATAAACAGTTTCTGGATTTTTTTTTCTTGCAGGCACAGTATCTGTTCTCTATTTGATTTTTCTTGTTACCTTGAAAGCTATTCGCTTGGGATTTCATTTGGAATTTCACTGGTTTATGCCAACAGAATTTTTTGTACCAGGTGAGTTGTTTTGGCAAAATAACATACTAATAAATTATAATAATGTGATCTGTAAGTTAAATTATTATTATATGCTATTTTAAACCAAATAGTGTTTTCTTTTATATTGAACACTTAATGCTAGTAAGCTTAAAATTGGACCACAATTGGGATTTCTTACAGTTAGGGATAACCAGGGCCCTTTGTCTTTTCCACTTGGTTCGTTTATGTTACAATGCAGTTGGAAATTTAATAATTCTCTAGGCTTTTCTAAGAAATATACCCCTAGAATTTCAAAGACTTAGATCATGGTCAGTGATATATATGGATGATACTGCTTATTAAAACAACGTTCCCCTTATGGGTTTTACTGTTTCTCAGGCTAAAATTGTGATAATTTAATGTTTGCCTCTCCTTGCCCCTTTCCTTCCTCATGCTTATAACTTTGTAATTTCCTCCTCACCCAAATATAGAATATTTTGGACATGAGGGGCTGGAGATATAGCTTAGTTGGTAGAGTGCTTGCCTCACATGCACAAGGCCCTGGGTTCAAATCCCCAGCACCACCAAAAAAAAAAAAAAAAAAAAGAATATTTTGGACATGATAAAAGTACTGTGAAACAATAAATAAATAATGCTAAATGAGGAGACAGATTAGAAAATGGAAGTAGCTATTAGACAAATGCCTTGAAAACTAATAATAAGAAAATAGTACATAATTTTGTTGGTGGTGTAAAAAGACCACTTTCCATTCTTAAGTCATTGATTTAGGCAGTCAAGAATTCTAGTATCTACTCAGTATCTTGGATTATCTTCCAAAATATGTAATTGTAGTTCTCTACCACCCCATTTCTTCCCATTGTTAGTACATTCCTGAGTTTTTCAGGTGTATGGAGATGCTATTCATTGGACATTGTAGAGTCCAATTACTGTGGCTTCTTGTGTTCAGAATATTTGATTATGTTAGCTTTGATTCTTCATTTTTATTCGAAGCCCATAAAGACTTGGAAGTCAGTGTAGATTCAGGATAAAGGAAGTACTGGGACATAAAAGGCACTGTTCTCTCCAAGATTATATTCAAAGTTGGATACTGATGAAAATGTCAATTTAAAGCTAGTTTTTTCATTGATTGATTAAAAAATCTAGGATATTATTTTCTAAAATTAGGTCTACTGTGATTTGTAAAAACTCTTAATGATAAAAGTTTCTGCTAATGATAGAAGATTAGAAATAGAGATAAAGAAAGGGAAAAGATAAATATATAGAAAACACAAAAAACATTTGAATAGATACTAGGTCATTTATTTCACATGACTTCATTTAAAAATGACATAAAGGAAGAATCATAAAACTAAAAAAAGTTTGTATTGATATTTATGATCCTAAAATTATTTTATTTGTCATTAAGAAATTTCTCAAGAATGAAAGCATGCTGTAAACCTTTTTCAGTAGAGACTAATTAAAAACCAGAAATTGAAATGAGGCATGGTGGTACACCACTTACTTGAGAAGCTGAGGCCAGAAAGATCACAAGTTTGAGGCCAACCTGAGCAACTTAACAAGAGCCTGCCTCAAAATTAAATAAAAAGTGTAAATAAAATAAAAAGAAGGTAGCTTTTTGGTAGACCACTTGCCTACCATTTACTGGACTCTGGGTTCAATCCACCAAAGAAAGACTAGTGGAGATAAAATCTTTCCTCAGATAAACTTATAGTTCTTGGTGAATCTTATATACTCTTTCTTCCAAAAATTTACTCTTGAAGTCGTGTAGATCCCATCATCACTCTTCCTTTCAAGTAATTGGGGGAAGTGAGGATAGGAAAGATAGCAGAATACAACAGTCACTAGTATGGCAATATGTAAAAACGTGGATGTGTAACCGATGTGATTCTGCAATCTGTATATGGGGTAAAAATGGGAGTTCATAACCCACTTGAATCTAATGTATGAAATATGATATGTCAAGAGCTTTGTAATGTTTTGAACAACCAAGAAAAAAATGAAATGTATACTTAAGAGAATCTCAGGTTTTCAAGAAATTTATTTGAAAAGTGATTTGTCTAGTTAATTGCAAAAAGCTGGATATTTACCACTGTAATTTGACAAGTTAGAAACATAGAAGTGATGTCATCTGAATTAATTAGAAAAGGTGGCAAAGGACCAACTAACAAATACTTCACAAGATGACTTAGAGGTCATAGAGGCTGGCTGCTCTGAAAGACAAGGTCAGCCAAATTGAAAGAGTTTATTGAAAACTGATAAATCTTAGCAAAAATCAAAATCATTCTAAAAGCAGTTTAAAATAGAATTTGGACATTTCTCATGGCTGAGAGTCCTTCAGTTCTTAAGAATAAATGAGTACCCCTAATACTTGACAAACTGTAATATAAGAGATGATCCACTGCCCTCCATGAGATTACAGCTGAGCATTAAGATCATTTAATTGTTGTGAATTAACAATCATAATACAAAGATATGCACAGTAGATATAACAGGATAGAGGAATTGCTTATAAATAAGTTAGGGGTCAGAAAAGGGTTCAAAAGGAAAATTTTTAAAGGGCCAGCCAACAGGAGTTCTCTAAGAGAAGAACTGGGGGACAGGAATATGCCAGGTCATGGGAACAACATGTTCAAGCAACAGTTAAGGCCTGAAATAACATGACTTATTTAGGAAATTATGAGGATTTGAATGGCTAGTGAAAGAATATTTGCTGAGGAAGTAATAGGGAAAAAGGAAGGGCTAAAAGGCAAAAAAAAGCTCAATCATGAAAGCCTTCTCTTTTTTAAAAAAATATTTTTATTAGTTGTTGATGAAATTTTTTATTTTATTTATTTGTATGTGGTGCTGAGAATCAAACCCAGTGCCTCATGCATGCTAGGCAAGCACTCTACCACTGAGCCAACGTCCCAGCCCAAAAAGCCTTCTCTTTTAAAACTAAAAATAACTTTGGAGGCCAGCTATAAGACTGTCCTTCCTCCTTACTTGGAAGATGGGTTTCTGTCTTCAGGAGACTCAAAGAAAGATAGTCCTGTAATTCCCTGCCCATAAACAGAACTCATAATAGAACTGCTGCAGTCCAATAATACTAAAAAGAAGGAAAAGGTCAGAAGTACTATAGCCTCATTTATCCACTCTGTCTAAATTAACACAGTATCCCTCAAAATAATGATAGTGAAAACACTCAGAGAACCTTGGAAGATAGAATGAGGTCAGCATGGATGATAACTGAAAGTTGAATAAGTGACCCAAGACCCAAATCCCTTCCTTCTGTCCTCTTTATCACATCACTTCCAATACCAACTCTTGTCAGTTCAGGTTCTCTTACGAGCAAACACAGATATGGAGTGAGAAGTATAAGAAATTGTGGTAGCCCTTAATGAAAGATAAAGGGATTGGGGGAGGGGAGCAGGAGTCATAGGTGACTAGTAGGACCACAGTGTGACTCAGAGCGCTATGAAAGGAGAGAAGGAAAGGAGATGGACTGAGCAGAAATAGATTCAGAAAGTCTTAGACAACCCAAATGTGAACCTCTCGTTAAAGATTACCAGTGTAGAAATCCAGGATTAGGCAAAAGTGGTCAGGCCCTAGTACTCTGCTGTGCTCAGTTGTTGGCTCATGGAGGCCCAGTAAAATATGACTGGTGCATGATCAGGGCAGCAGATCCATGAGGGCATGCAGCTTTAGGCCATCAGCTAACTGTACTTCTTGTTTCCGATTCTCACTCAAAAAGAGATCGAAGTAGTATACCCACAGCTGTCACAGCAAAGTTTTAAAACCTTATTTACAAAAACAGAATACCTATACAGAATAGACATTTCTTGGTTCTTATCCTTCCTTTGCCCATACATTCGTACATTTTTGTATTTTTTAAAAAAAATTTTTTAGCTGTTGATGCATCTTTATTTTATTCATTTATTTATATGTGGTGCTAGAATCCAACCCAGTGCCTCACACATGCTAGGCAAGCGCTCTACCACTGAGCCACAACCCCAACCCCTTAATGTTATTGTATTTTATGCCTGTATTTTATTTATTTTTATGTGGTGCTAATGGAACCTGGTGCCTCACACATGCTAG
Source organism: Urocitellus parryii (assembly GCF_045843805.1). Classification (NCBI taxonomy): domain Eukaryota; kingdom Metazoa; phylum Chordata; class Mammalia; order Rodentia; family Sciuridae; genus Urocitellus; species Urocitellus parryii. The sequence goes on along the minus strand of NC_135531.1, from coordinate 43,294,705 downwards.
GCAAGCGAGCTACAACCTCAGCCTCACACATGTATTTTTTTAAAATAAAAATAAATACAAAAAAAAAATCTTCCTCAACAACATAATTTTTAAATATTGTATACCACTGTACAACTCTATTATAGTCTAATCAGTCCCCTCTAAGCAGATATTTATTTCTAAAACTTAAGCAATCCTCCCCTGCAACTCCAGTACTAGTCATTGAACCCTGGGGTACTCTTCCATGGAGCCACATTCCTAGTCCCCCTTTTTTGTTTTTTAAAGTTTTTAGTTTTTATTTTGCTGAAGCTCACCTCAAACTTGCTATCTTCCTGTCTCAGACTCCCAAATCACTGGGATTACAAGAATGCACCACCTTGTCCAGCTTAAGTATTGCTTTTTAGACATCATCAAAAAATATTAAATGATCATTTTTATTCTCCATCCTTTTCTAGAAGTAATTTTCTGGCAAATTCAGATCTTAGAAAAATAGAGGATTTTAGAGTCAGACCCTGAATTTGAATTCTGATCAGCTATATAATAGTCATGTGACTTCAATCAGGAATAACTGATATAAAGTACCTATACAGAATAGATATTTCTTTTTATTTTAAGTTTATTTTATTTTATTTATTTATTTTTAATATTTATTTTTTAGTTGTAGTTGGAAACAGTATCTTTATTTTATTTACGTGGTGCTAAGGATCGAACCCAGGGCCTTGCACGTGCTAGGTGAGCTCTTTACCGCTGAGCCACAACCTAGCCCCAGAATAGACATTTCTTGATTCTTTTCCTTCCTTCGCTTGAGTATAATACTGACTTTGGGAACATTGTAAAGACATTTTAATATTCTTATTCCCTGGACAAAACAGAGACAACTGATTTTTATTGACTACTGATACTCATTTTCTACTTGTCAGTTTTAACTTTTTTGTTTCTGTCTCTTTTTCTCCTAGAGATAAGATATCAGTTCCCACAGCTGACTGGAGTGCTTACTCTTGCTTTCTTTATTCATAATTGTATTATCACACTCTTGAAAAATAACAAGAACCAGGAAAACAATGTGAGTAATTATCTGAGGAATTGACTTTGATATCTCCTGAGGATAGACTTTCTAAGTCAGTGTTTGAGACACTTTGTATTTGGAGTACAATTATGCAGTTTGTTTCAAGATCTTAATTTTCAAGTTTTAGAGCAGTGGTCAGCAAATTTATTCTGTACATATTCAGATGGTAAATATTTTAGGTTTTGCAGGTTATATAGTTTTTTATAGTTATCCAAATCTGCTGTTATGGCATGAAAGCATCCATAGACAATAGATAAACAAATGGATGGTGGTTACATGTTTCAATAAAACCCTATTTACAAAAACAGTGAGTCAGATTTGTCCTGTGTGCCATTGTGTGCCAGCCCCTGTCATGGAACAATCACTAAAAATAAATAAATAAATAAGAAAATGAAGTAAAATAAATAAATAAGAATGTAGTTAATAAGCCAGTGATGGTGATAAAATTGTAAAAAGTACCCAAACGGCCAGGCATGGTGGCATAGGCCTATAATCCCAGTGACTCAGGCGGCTGAGGCAGGAAGATTACAAGCTCAAAGCCAGCTTCAGCCACTTATCGAACCCCTAAGCAACTTTGTGACACCCTGTCTCTAAATAAAAAATTTTAAGAGGGGCTGGAATGTGGCTTAGTGATAAAGTACCCCTGGGTGCAATCCCCAGTGTGCCTGCCCCCCCCCCAAAAAAAAGTACCCAAATGATCCAAAAGAAGATAGAGAAAAAGGAATGAAAACTAGATGGGACAAAGAAAACAAAAGGCAAGTTAGTAGACTTAAACCCAGTGCATTGATAATTACATTAAAGATAAATGGTCCAAACACTGCAATTAAAAAGATAGAAATTGTCAGATTTGTTATAAAACAAAGTCTAACCATGTGATCTATAAGAAACTTAGTTTAAATATAAGGACATGCCATTCAAGTACTAAACACAAGAAAAATGGAGCAGCTGTATTAATATCAGACAAAAAATATTACCAGAGATAAAGAGGAGCATCACATAATGATCTTTAAGGATCAATATATCAAGAAGACCTAGTAGTTTTAAATGTGTTTGCACTTATAGAGCTTCAAAACAAATGAAGTTTATCAGTTGACAAACTGCAATAAGAAATAGGCAAATCCACAATTACATTTGGAGATTTTATCACATCTCCCTCTATAATTCGTAGAATAGACAAAAATAAGTAAGGGTATAAAAAGCATGAAAAATACCACCAACTTACTTGACTAACTGATATGTATGTCTTCTCTCAATAGCAGAATTCACATTCTTTTCAAATACACAGGAACATTGACCAAGATAGACTATATGGTAGGTCAAAAAGCAAGTTTCAATAAATTTAAAAAGACTAAAAATATGCAAGGTATGTTTTCCAGCTATAATGGAGTAAAATTATAAATTAATAACAAAGACATTTGTGCAGCTAACAAATATGTACAAATACTCCTAAATAATCAATGGGTCAAGGAAGAAATATAATAGAAAATATTTTGAGACAAATGAAAATGAAAAATTAATATAACAAAACTTACGGAATTAGAGCTAACGCTGTGCTTAGCAGGAAATGTATAGTTGTGAACACCTAAATAAAAATGAGGAGCTGCGTTCAGTCCCCAGCACCAAGAAAAAAAAAAAAGATATTGGAAAAAGAAGAGCAAACTAAACCCAATGCAAGTAAAAAGTTAATCATAATCAGTTCCCTATTGCCTTGTCTGCAATTATTGATCTCCGTTTGACTTCTTATAACCATATAAGCAAAAAAGATGATGAAAATCTAGTAGAGGTCTATACAGTTGTTAGTGAAATATTGAGGAAGAGTTTCCTAAGCCTGGGGATTCTGAGAAGGCTTTGAGTAAGCGTTAATGTTTGGCAGAATCATTATGAAGACAAAAAACTTCCTAAATTGAGGAAAATTAGCTCTCAAATTAGGGCAAGCATAAAAGTCCATCTCTTCTGCCTTCGTTCTTACTACCCATATATCTGAATGTTATTTATAAATGGAGTTAGAGTTGAGTTAACATAGATTTTTAATACTTTTTCTTTTTTGATTTTTTTCTTAGTTGTAGTTGGACACAATATCTTTATTACCTTTATTTTATTTATTTATTTTTTAATATGGTGATGAGGATTGAACCCAGTGCCTTGCACAAGCTAGGTGGCACTATACTGCTGAGCCACAATCCCAGCCCCTCATACTTATTTTTTTTTAATATTTTGTTATAGATGGACACATACCTTTATTTTATTTATTTATTTTTGTGTGGTGCTGAGGATCGAATCCAGTGCCTCACATGTTCAAAGGCAAGCACTCCAACGCTGAGCCTCAGTTCCAGCCTAAGATTTTTTCATTCTTCTTAATGTGGTGACCTTGGCTCAAATTCAACTTTTACATATTTTTATCATTAACAATATCTGCCAGTCAGGGTTGTAATAAGAGTATAACTGTTATAAAATTGAAGCATGTCTACATATAGTAAGGGCTGGTTTCTTTATCCCTTTTACCCTTTCTCTCCTGATATTTACAGCCTATTATGCCTACATAGACCAAGTACCCCAGAAGCCCATTCTGTGAAGTAGGATTCTCATGTATGGGATCATTCTATCCATATGGCTGAGCTTCTCAAATTTTACTATCAAAGTCTCCCTGATAACAGAAAACAACCTCACATATCTGGGAATCTAGGAAAGAAGAACACAATTTCATTGAAGTCTCGTGTTTTAATCTTAAATCATTCATATTTTTGTCACACTCATAATTAGTGTCCTATAGAAAAGAATATCAAAATAATGGGTTATATTGTAGGCAGTTCTCATATTGCATGGTTCCTACAATTAAATAGTTCAGTTAACTGTGGTTTAAATTCATCAGTTTCCCCCCAAGAACATGATTCTAATTTCAGTGTACCACAGGATCTGAACTATAAGTGCATGCACAATAAAATAATAGCTGGAAGCCCTCAGTTCACAAATCACATGTAAATAACAGGTGTACATTCTTAATTAGTGACCAGTCACAACACTTCTTTCAAAATCTGTCAGTGACCGATCCCTGTGCATACTATTTATTTTATGTACAGTGGCAAATTGAGTGGTTGTGTTGCCTACTTCTCTGTAATTGACCCACATGATTTTTTAAAGTTGATAATTGAACGAAGGAATTGGCAATCAAAGGTAAAAATGCAATAGAGAAACAATATGTGATAATGCTCAAAATGAAATTTAAATTGAACATAAATGAGCTATAAAAGAAATAGCTGATTGAGGACATGTTGATGCTTCTACCACTTGACAGACTAGATATGCAGCCAGACGAGCTTAGGGGAAAGGGAACCTATTCATTAGGCGATTATGAAGAGTTCTATAGGAAGTAATATAGTCAGAAGACTTTGCATTAAAAGAATTCTCAGATATATTTCACAATATTGAAAGCACAAAGAATGAAATGTTAGGAGTGATGCAAAGTTAGAATAAAGAACTATAAAAGTTCACCAAGGCATGGAAAAGATGCTGGCTATATATTGTAAATTATGCAATGAAAAGAAGCAAGCATGGTTCAAATTACTCTTGCTAGGTTTATACAAAGAAATTGAACATCCTAATGCTCAGTGTTTCTGATGTTTTATTGTATTTATGTTTTATTTCTTTAAATATTTTTTAGTTGTCAGTGGACCTTTATTTTATTCATTTTTTGTGGTGCTGAGAATTGAACCCAGTGCCTCATACATGCTAGGTAAGCATCTACCACTGAGCCACAATTCCAACCTTTATTTCTGTATTTTGAGATGAGATCTTACTATGTTGCCCTGGCTAGCCTTGAACTCCTGGTCTCAAGCACTTGTCCTACCTCAGCCTCTCAAGCTGCTGGCACTTGTCCTACCTCAGCCTCTCAAGTAGCTGGAATTATATGTGCCTAGCTGTTTCTGATATTTTATTTTATTAAAAAAAATTTTTAGTTGTAGTTGGACACAATACCTTTATTTTATTTATTTATTATTTTTATGTGGTGCTGAAGATCGAACCCAGTGCCTCCCACATGCTAGGCAAGCATTTTGCTGCTGAGCCACAACCCCAGCCCCTCTGATATTTTAAATTATGATAATAAATAAATATTCATTTTATTATTTTTTATTTTCTTATACATTTGTAATAAACAGAGAAATCTTAAGGTTTTAACAAAAATTGTTAAAGATCACAGAATAATCATAGTTTTTACCCTTTGATTATTGTGATTGCTTTGCATAGCTTTGGGTTAACACAGTAATTTTTAGTCTTGCACTACCATACAAAATGAGGCCAGTCTGTGCTTGATTGTTTGCTCTCCAGAATTCTCAAGTACAATTGTTTTCTAGAAAATCATAAAAGTATATCTGGAAAACACATAAACCAGCATGGAAAGCTCAGGACTGGATAGAGGGAAGGGTGTTTTATTTCATGGTCTTGTGAGCGTTGAGGAAGGGAGGGATTTTTACCTTCTTCTTAGAACATTCAAGAAGCTGTGGGGTGTAGTCTAGTTTAGCATGAGTGAGGCCCTGGATTTGATCCCCAGCACACACACACAAAAAGGTAGAAACTTCAGTACCATAAAATGAGTTATTTTTTACAATGAGTTTGTGGAATGGGCTTCGTAGAATTAGTATGATAGGTTAGCAATAAAATTTAACTTCAGTTTTGTCACTTATGGGAAATATTTTCAAAACGGAGCCTTAAAAGTAAATATTTAAATGGATGATGTGTTCTTACTTAATTAAAACTAGATAATGGTGTGACTTTCAAAAAAAACAGTTGTACTTTGTGTTAAAGTCTAAAAATATTAATAATTACTAATAATTATGAGTACTAATGATAAAACTAACATTTATGAATCACTCTGTGCCAACAATATTCTAAATACTGAGTATATGCAAATAATTACAATCTCCTTTTGATTAACATAAGTGTTGACATAAATCAAGCTAAGTAAATATTATAATACTGAGAAGAACTTTTGTCATTTAATTAATGATTATACCTTTCAACAGTTTTCACTAATTTGACTTATAGAAATCCAATTAAGGGCTGGGGATATAGATCAGTTGGTAGAGTGCTTGCCTTGCATGCACAAGGCCCTGGGTTCAATCCCCAGCACCACGAAAAAAAAAAAGAAAAGAAAAGAAATCCACTTAATATTGGGAAATGATATTTTCTTGGAATTAAAGTCAGAAAATGTGAAGCTTGTCAAGGACTCTGAACTCACAGTGTTGATACTGAGTTGGTCATCTCAAGCTCAGTAAACAAAGGTTTGAAAGTATAGTGGAAGACAAAAGAATAAAAAAGTCTCCTCCCTTCTCTTCTTTATAACTATAGTTGGACTTGGATCTAAAGACAATGTGAGGAAATAAATAAATAAAGCCCCTAAACAGATGTAATAATCTGAATTTTCCAGTTTTCCAATTCAACTTAATTTTCTGGGTTGTTTTGTTTTGTAACTAAACCTAACTTTTTATATATGTATAACTAAACAGGTTATTATTCCTATTCCTTACTAAGGTGTATGTTACCAAAAAAAAATAGGGGTTTGAAGAAGATCATCCAATTCCTTATCATCAAAATATGTAATCCTTATAGCCTTCCTGGATATGTAGATTAACGTCTTGATATTTCTTTGTTGTGTTTGAGTCAGAACCTACATAACCTGCATAGTGTTCTATGTGTTGTGGGGAGGGGTACTGTGGGCTGAACTCAGGGGTGCTCTATCACTGAAAACAAATCCCAGTTCTTTTTATTTTTTATTTTGAGACAGAGTCTCACTAAGTTCCCCAGATGACCTTGAACTTGCAATCCTCCTACCTCAGGCTCCCATATAACTGTAATTATAGATGTGTATCACTGTGCCCAGCTATATAGTGCTTTTGTTGTTGTTTGGATTTGTCTGTCTTTACTTATAAAACCCTGCTATGTTTTTTGTGGGGTTTTCACTTTTCATTTTTCTTTTTTGTTTTGCTCTGCTGGGGATCGAACCCAGAGCCTCACAAATGCTGGGCAAGCTCTCTACAACTGAAGTGCATCCCCAGCCCTCCCTGTTTACTTTATTTGAAACAATTTGAAATGCTTTGTATCTCATTTTCCTTTTTCATGTGAGTCTGTAGTTTACTTGGCTATACACCAGAAAAAGATTTTATGTAAACGTTTGGGGTAGGTCTGTGTGGTCAGTTTCTGTTATTCTCTAGTAAATGTTGTACTAGATAGTATTTTCACTATGAACAGTGTATGGAACAAATGGTAAACTAGGTTTGATAAATAGAATGTGCTCCCAGACTTATTCTGGCCTATTGTGTACCTACTCCTCATTTTAAATTGATATTCTACCAGTCTTTAGTTCCCTACCATTAGCCATTTCTTACTCATGAAGCAAATTGGGTTATTGTAATGACGTAGGCTTCCTGACATATAACTAGTTCATATTGTCACATGTGTCTCTTTTTTAAGTGTTTTTTTTTTTTCACTCAGAGCCTCGTTTTATAAAATATAACATTTTTCTGCCCTTTTCCAGTAGGTGGGCTTTCAAGAGGCCATATCTTTAGGTCTAGTACACTAATGGCTTGGGTTTGAGCCAAAGAATAGCAAGTCTCACATTTATGCATGCTAATCATAAACCTAGGATCACACTAAACCTCATATGCTTTTATAATAAAAGCTTCATTTCTATTCATTGAAGTATTTTCAGATAAAAACAGATATGATCTGTGGAGCACACCTGTGATCTCAGCAGCTCAGGAGGCTGAGGAAAGAGAATCATGAGTTCAAAGCAGCCTCAGCAACTTAGTGAGGCCCTAAGCACCTCAGTGAAACCATGTCTCTTAATAAAATACAGAAAAGGACTGGGGATATGGCTCAGTGGTTAAGTGCCCCTGGGTTCAATCCCCAGTACCAAACAAAAACAAAACAAAACAGATATGCTACTCCTCACTCAGTTGAATACTGTGAAATAGAACTTTCCTGATTTTGCTATTCTCTTGCATTTTTTTGTTCTCCGTACTTCATAGCATGTTGCTTCTTTCATTTTTTTTATTATTGTAATTTATGAACTGTGACATAAATGCATAAGACTGATAAACTTTCTTTTGTAGTAGCTAATTGCATGGAGTCAGAAAGACCTTGATTGGAATGTTGACTTTTAATACATATTTGAAAAAAAAAAATATATATATATATATATATATTCAAACCAACTACTAATATTATAGCCATGAATGCGTTTTTGACTTTGCTAGACTTAATTTACTCCTCAATAAAATGAAGAAATTTATCTACATTATAAGGTTGGTATGAGGATTAAATGAGATAACATATGAAATATGCTCAGCCCCTGCCTGGCAACTAAAAGCAATTAACAAATGAAGTCTATGTGCTTACTGTTTTTTATCTATATTTACTGAATTCTTCCTATGTGCCAGGTACTGTCCTGGATATTGAGGATATATAATGATGAAAAAGACACTGTCCCTTTCCTCAAGATTTCACAGGGTAGTGTTAGTATTAACATGATATATTGGGCCGGGGCTGTGGCTCAGTGGTTGAGCACTTGCCTCACATGCGTGAGGCACTGGGTTTGAGCCTTGGCACTACATACAAAAAATAAATAAATAAAATACTGTGTTCATAAAAAAAAATTTTAAAAAACATGATATAAGAACTACTAAATTTAGCTGTGTTTTTTTTTTAAATGTCAAGGGACATTTGTCTCCACTTGAATCTCTTTTTTAATATTTTTTGTAGTTATAGTTGAACACAATACCTTTATTTTATTTATTTATTTTTATGTGGAGCTGAGGCTCGAACCCAGCACCTTGCACGTTCTAGGTGAGCGCTCTACCACTGAGCCACAACCCCAACCCCTTGAGAATCTTTTTATCATGAGCATGGGTTACTTTTATAATTAAAATTATAGTTACAGTGCAGTGTAATCATTGCTGATCTGAGTTGTGTATAAGAATATGAGAAGAGAGAAGCATCTCCTGTTGCCTGCCTTCAGATACAATTACCATATCTAAAGTAAGATGGGCAATAGACCAGTTAGAAGGCTGCCCACAGAAGTGACACATGGGAAAGGAAATTCCCCAAAACCAGTGAAGACAGAAAGGGTGGGTTAGGAACAATTAGAGCTAAGGAAATGAAAAGCTAGGAGTCCAAGTTAGCAAGAACAGATTAGATTGTGTATCTGACTAAATAAACAAAGCAGGGACATAATGATAAGAAACAAGAGTGTCTCCATCCAGAAGCCAAGATAGGTGAGGTTAATTGACAGTAAATGGAAGACCATGAATACCAAGCAAAGCATATGCTGTGATACATAGTCTTAGTTGCCATTATCCCCAAACATGGTAGCATACACAGAAGGAATTTGCATAATTGAAAATAATGCTTGTATTTCTTTCCAAAAAATCTTAATTTGACATCAGCATATAAATGTACAAATGGCATGATAGGAGACTACAAAGTAAATGTCATTGTTTTTGTTGGTTTTTTTTTTATATTTGTGGTGGTGGTGGTGTGGTGGTGGTATAGTGGTGGTGATTGAATCCAGGGCTTTGTGCATACAAGGCAAGCACTCTACCCACCAACTGAGCTATATCCCCAGCCCTAACACTTGGTTTGTTGGTGTTGTGGGGTTTTTTTTAATTGTTGATGAACCTTTATTTTATTTATTTGCTCATATGCAATGCTAAGAATCAAACCCAGTGCATCACACATGCTAGGCAAGTACTCCGCCACTAAGCCACAACCCCAGCCCACCTAACACTTGTTTTTAAAAGAACTTATTGTCTGCGTCAGGACCAGACAGTTTATTTTCTTGCCCCATTTTACTTTTGTTTAATTGACTACTTCCCAAAGATACCTGAAAAGACTGCATATTTAGTTAGAATAACTGTTTTAGGTATATAATATGGCACTCAGTACACAAAATCATGACACCAAGCATTTATTCTTTTTCTGTATTGAATATAGATTGTGTAGAGAAAAGCCAAGTTGCATGATAAAAAGGGTCTTTTATAAAGAAATCTGTCATGTTCTAATGTTCAATAGGGTAACTATAAATAATATGTTTTCATCACAAATTAATGGTGAATATTGGAGGAGATAGAGTCAACTTGATCTAAACATAACAGAATAAACTATTGAATCACATGGTGCCCCATAAATATTTACAATCTGTGTGTCAATTTTTTTTAAAGAGAGAGTTTTTTTAGAGGGAGAGAGAGAGAGAATTTTTAATATTTATTTTTTAGTTATCGGCGGACACAACATCGTTGTTTGTATGTGGTGCTGAGGATCGAACCTGGGCCGCACGCATGCCAGACGAGCGCGCTACAGCTTGAGCCACATCCCCAGCCCCTGTGTGTCAATTTTTAATTAAAAAAAAAAAAACAAGCATAAGGGGAAACTGTACTATGAGGAAGCCATTGCATCTTAGACTTAATATTACTAGTATACTAGTATATTCTATACTAGATACCCCTTTTTTTTTTTTTGCAGGAAGTGTGGTAATCAGTCATATGTAAATTGATGGCTGTCCCTCTTTTTATGTGCATACCTCTCTCTGACACAGTTGTCTTGCCTTCCAAGATTTTTTTTTTTAATAAGGCTACTTCTGTTCTTGAATGGTATCAAGTAAGTTAAGCATGACATGACTTTCAGAAGTCAGAATGGGAGAGTACTACCCTTAAATATGAAAATAGGTGTTGCCTGGTTCATTCCTGTTCATCCCACACCAGAGCTTGAGGCAACCCTAGAGGTAACTATGCCATAGGCCCTTTTAGCTGCATATACTACTGAGGGAAGACTTTCCACACCCCTTCCTAGAGGTTTAGTCATCTTCCCCTTCTTCAAACCTGAACAATAAGCTCTTCCAGAGGCCTGGGACTAATCTGCATAAGCCTTCAGCTCCCTAGACCTTTCCAACATCTATTTTAGCATATGAAATTTCTGGTATGTTTTCAAGCTCATTGTCAATTTACCTCCTGACCATAAGATTTCTCATAGCTTGTTACTTGTTTTTTAACTGAGCTTATCAAAGTTCAAGTTCATAAAACTCCACTATTACAATTTCACCCACTTGAGAAGAGTTAGAAAATCTGAATGTTCCTTGATTCCAAATATTCAAACATTCTTACTGTGTTATAAACAAAAAAAAAAAGTTGTATATATTTTTTCTAATTTATTTTTCTTAGCTTTCAAAATAATTTGTTTAAAACGAAAAATGAATAGGCTTACTGCCACACTTTAGTTGTGCTAAATTGTTTGGCTGTAACTTTAATTGTGATGGAGACAATTTTCAAACTGTGGAATGTGTTCTGTTTGGATCTGACAGCTGGCTATATTAAATATCTTGGAGCTTTTTACTTTGCATGAGGAGGGGAAATTGGGAGGGTGGGAACAGCAGTGGAAGAAAGCAATCCACTTAATTTAATGTTCTGTGTTTGTTTGCTGATTCCAGTAATAACACTGTGCAGCTGTTTGAACAGCTGCCTTTTGATTTTCTTTGTTTAGTGTTTAGGTTTATTAAGCTTGTCTTTAATACTTATTGTCTGCTCTTTAACTAGCGTTCCTTCTTTATTGAATATATTTTAATATGTACCACTCTTGTGATCAAAGCATGCTTTGATGTATATAAGTTAATTTACTAAAGAAAGAACTTTTAAATTTTTGCAGCTCATAATGAAGATGGCTTATACTTACTTTATTATTATCCCTTAGCTGTATCATTGTAGTTAAATATTTTATAATTTGATGAATTGTCTATTGAAATTAAGTCAGGATTTAAATTATATTAAGCAACAGTTTGTTAATTTTCCTGAGTCTGCCAACAGGCAGCTTAGTCTACATACTCCAGACTAGTAAAAAAAAGAAAAAGGAAAAAAAAATTGGCAGACTAATTTTAAAGCATGTGGATTTTGTTTTAACTACTTTGTATGAACAGATTGGGTACCTAGAAAGTATACACAGACATACACAGGTAAAAGAGATATTTTGTATTTATTTGTCAGTCTTTTTTTAATGTTTATTTTTAGTTTTTTTTAGATGGACACAATATCTTCATTTTATTTTTATGTGGTGCTGAGGATGGAACCCTGTGCCTCATGAATGCTAGACTAGCACTCTACAACTGAGCCACACACCCAGCCCTGTCAGTCTTCTTATTTGGTGTATTTAAGTAGACTTGCTGTAGGGCTGGGGTTGTGGCTCAGCGGTAGAGCACTCGCCTAGCACGTGCTTACGTGGCCCTGGGTTTGATCCTCAGCACCACATAAAAATAAGTAAATAAAATAAGGATACTGTGCCCATCTACAATTAAAAAATAAATATTTTTTAAAAAGACAAGTCGACTTGCTGTAAATTTCTTCATATTGTGGCAATTTTTTATATTTACAGGTGAGGGACTTGTGCATTGCTTACATGCTGGTGACATTAACTTATCTCTATATTGGAGTCCTGGTTTTTGCTTCATTTCCTTCACCACCATTATCCAAAGATTGTATTGAGCAGGTAAGGCACTGTGTGCCCTCTTTGTGTGATTCCTTATACTTTCGTTTATGAATTGTAGGCACTATGCTATAGTAACAAGATATAATATCAGACAGACCTAGGTTTGAATACCATCTCTACCATACCCTCAAAGTGTAGGAATTTGGACACCTTTCCCAATCTTTTATGAGCTTCAATTTCCTTTTCCATTAGATAGTGTACATACTCTGTCTGAAATAACATACTAGATACCAGGCACCTGTGGTATTCAAATAAATGGCTTATATGATGTATATTATTTACCTTTGTGTGGAGAATAGTTACAATTATTGTTATGAATTTATAAAAACTCTACAGAGAATTCTTTTCCATTAGATAGTGTACATACTCTGTCTGAAATAACATACTAGATACCAGGCACCTTGTGGTATTCAAATAAATGGCTTATATGATGTATATTATTTACCTTTGTGTGGAGAATAGTTACAGTTATTGTTATGAATTTATAAAAACTCTACAGAGAATTCCCTGACCTGCCTTGTTTTCCAAAGCCCAGATCTTAAAATGCCCTGGGTAAACTGTTCTGAGTTCATAATCTCTAATGATAGATCTGACTCATTTAGATACTGAGTTGCTACTGAAAACAAAGACAGACTATTTGGCTGCTTAAAAAGACAGAAAAAAAAGAGAAAAAAATCTTTCACTAAAAAGTTACCATAAGTAATATTTTCTTTGATTTAATCCATCAAACATTTAGGAATAGTATACTCTTTTTTGGGAGGATGGGGATACCAGGGATTGAACTCAGGGGAACTTGACCACTGAGCCACATCCCAGCCATATTCTGTATTTTATTTTAGGGATAGGGTCTCACTGAGTTGCTTAACACCTTGCTTTTGCTGAATCTGGATTTGAACTCCCGATCCTCCTGCCTCTGCCACCCAAGTCACTAGGATTACAGGCTTGTAACACTGCTCCTAGCTAGGAATAGTATACTTTTTATTGTGACTACAGAATTTTTCATTAAAAGAAAAAACAAAAAACAGCATTTCATGGTTCCTTTCTAGTCAAAAGATATTCCTCCAGTAGAATATAGTGGTATATACAATGATTTATTACAACTGAATTATAAAATTTATTTCAGCAGAATAGTGTTAAGTACTATTCTCATCTCTCTAAGAGGAAGAGGTTACTGCTGTTATAATAGTTTGAAATGTTCTTATTCTCTTGATTTCTTTGATTCCAGAAGTTCTTTGTCAGGCAGATATTTGCTGAATTCCCAGATATGAACAATCCCATACAAAGCCTACTCCCTTGGGAATAGGGATATTTGTGGTATTTGTATTTGAAAGGAAAAATGTTTTTAATTGAGTGACTAATTTTTTTTAAGATATCAAACTAAAGGGGTTATGAAACACTGTAGAAATAAATTATTTTTTTACTTAATGTTATACTGTAAACAGTGGTGGTACTAGATGATAGATATACTTTCACCTTATTCTATAATCTGTACTATGAAAGCACTACAGTACTTCAGAGGAGGAAAAGCAAGAAAGCTAAAACAGCATTGAATTTAATTTGCCATTTAAATATATTAAAAAGGTTTTGTTTTTGTTTTAAATTCAAAGCAATTGCAGACTGATACTTTTATAAAAGAGTAAATATATGGCAGTATCTTAACTTCTATAAGTTTCTCAGCATTTACTTTCAATATTTGTGCTTTCCTCATTGAAAAATAGCTAAGGAGCAGTTTGTGGATGGGCACCAGTTCACAGTCCACAATTTGAGTAGCACCTGTGTTCAAAATAAGCAGAAGACTATCCATTTTATGAATTTGTATGTACTGAATTTGAGTTTTAACATTACCTCATTATCTTTCTTGGGTTAGAATTTTTTAGACAACTTCCCTAGCAGTGACACCCTGTCCTTCATTGCAAGGATATTCCTGCTGTTCCAGATGATGACTGTGTACCCGCTCTTAGGCTACTTGGCTCGAGTCCAGCTATTGGGCCATATCTTCGGTGACATTTATCCTAGGTAAGGACTCTTCTCTTGACCAGCAGGATGTGCCAAGCAACAAATGACTATGCAAACAGGTCAGTTTAAAGTGTGACTGATCCTTTTGCTATAAAAATTTGCCTAATGAAATGGTTACTAAGGATAGATCATTGGTGTCCCTTTCCCAGAAGAGCTTTAAATATAGAAGCCACTCCCTTGTCCAGAATAGATTTAGGTTCATTCCTTCCAGTATAGCTAATTAACTGATATCAGTTATATATATCTTATGACTTAGTTGCTATTATTTTACATATTGCTAAGAAGCACAAAATATGTCATACCTGTGTTGTCATGTGTGCTAATGAGAAGCAACATTCTTACGTAAATTATTGGTCATTGATACTTTCTTGTGTGTTATTAACATTTGTGCATTTTTGACATAAATGATCAGACGTTTAGAATTGAAGATGAGATATATGAGTGTATTTCTTACTTGATATATGACAAGTTTAAATTACAGTGGTAAATTTTAATCTCCTGTTGGATATGGGGGAATTGTGAGTCCCTTTGAAAATCAGTTTAAAGCTAAGCTTGTTACCCTTATCCAAGAGAAGTTTCCATGTATGGTTTAAGGGTTTCCATGAAGTCTTCTTGTGGATCCCTGATTAACTCCTTCCTACTCTTACTTTGGTTTTTTATTGTTGTTGTTATTTTCTTTTTGCAATACTAGGGATCAAGCTCAGGGGATTTTTATCATTGACATCCTCAGTCCTTTTTATTTATTTTGAAACAGTCTTGCTAAATTGTCAAGGCTGGCCTCAAACTTGTGATCCTCCTGCCTCCTGAGTCCCTGGGCTTACAGGTGTGTGCACCTGTAATTACCACACCAGGCTTACGTTGTTTTATTTTAGGTTTGTCTTAGTGAAAAGTACCTAGTCCTATTTTATTGGGAATAAATTATCTTAAAGGAAGAAAACTTTAAAATATGGGGAAAGTTGCATTTTACCATGACAAACTGAATAAGTGATTTTAGCCACTTCTTGTTGGAAATGAACTTTAAGTAGTCTGTTCCCTCAGTAAGTAATTATATCTATAAATATGTTGGTTTAAAAGCAAAGCAAAAGTCAAGAGTTATCAGGTCTCAGGAGTGGGGGGCATAGCTCAGTGGTAGAGTACTTGCCTAGCATGCATGAGGCCCTGGGTTCTATCCAAGCACTGAAAGAAAAGAGAAAAAAAAAGAGCTACCAGATCTCTAAGATTGATAGTAGCAACAAACTACATCCCTAACATTGCTAATCTAGAAGACTGGAGTTCAGTAAATATAAGACTCCTGTTGTGTTTATTCTCTGTGCTATACTTATATTCACCAACATAAAATAAATTTTGTGAATTTATGGATGAACAAATTCTGGACAAATGCATTATTTCTGTTTTCTGCCATTATTTTGCAGAATGTTGGCTGTTAGACTGTTTTTTCTTCTTGCAAAATGTCTGGGATTTCCCTTTCGTGTTCACATTACATTTCTTCCCCTGTCACCAAGAACACACTATCATTTATCCTACAGTTACAAGTACGCTGCAGCCTCTGCATACTTTGGTCTCAGGACCCCTTTATGCTGTTAAAATTTATTGAGGACCCCCAGGAGCTTTAGTTTTTGCAGGTATATCTATCAATATTTAACATATGAAAAAATAAGATTTAAGAATTTTAAAGTATTTGTTAATTTCCTTAAAAATCAATAAGGCCAGGTGCAGTGGTGACCACCTGTAGTCCCAGCTATTTGGAAGGCTGAGGCAGGAGAATCTTGAATTCGAGGCCAGCCTGGTCAACATAAGCAATGCAGAGATACCCTGCCTCAAATAATAATAATAATAAAACCATTATTTGTTAGCATTAATAACATTTTTTTCAAAATATAACTACTTCCAATTTTTTTTAACATTTTAAAACTCTTTAATGTCTGCTTCTCTAGTGGACAATTGGATTCCCTTTTGTTTCCGCATTGTCTGTTATAATATATTGATTTCATTTAAATATGTGAAGAAAAATCCAGCCTCACATAGATATACTTGAAAACTATAGGGGTTTTTGGGGGGTGGGGTGGGGTTCTTTGGGGGAGTGTGGATTTTTGGTTGTTGTTGTTTTGTTTTGGGGGGGTTTTGCATTCCTAGGGATTAAACCCAGGGACACTCTACCACAGCTACCTACCCAGCCTTTTTAATTTTTTTAATGTTGAGACAGAGTCTCACTGAGTTGCTGAGGGTGTTGCTAAGTTGCTGAGGCTGGCCTTAAACTTGTGACTCTCCTACCTCAGTTTCCCAAGCAGCTGAGATAACAAGCAAGAAGGGGTATTTTTAACAGCCTTTTCAGACAATGGTGGATATTCTTTGCTACTATGTCAAAACTTTGACAAGTGGTAGTTTGTTATAGATGCAATGTATAATCAGGAATTTAATTACATTAAAATTTATTGGTGTTTCTTGTACATTGGTTCTTTTACCTATCATGCATGGTCAATATTGGTTCACTGAGTTCTGCAGATCTCCCAAATGTTAACACTCTTTTTTATACATTACCAAAACCCACATTCATTATTATCAATAATTTCATCATGAAATTCTTTAAGTTTTGGGAAACTCTCAAGTTCAGGTGGCAAATGCAAGTTCTTCAAAATTATAGTTTTTATTTGAAAGCTCACATGCTATCATTGGCAATAAATACTGTAGGTTGTTTCCTAAAGTGATAAGCTCATCATTTATTTTAAAGAAAATGTCTGTCAAACACCCAAGTTTGTTTTTGTTTTTACAGTACTGGGGATTAAAGCCAGGGTGCTTTACCACTGTACTATATCCCCAGCCCCTTTTATATTTTTCACTTTGAGACAGGGTCTTACTGAATTGCCTAGTCTGGCTTCAGACTTACAATCCTCCTGCCTCAGCTGAGATTACAGGCATACACCAACAGCAGCCCCCCCAACACACACACACACACACACAAAAAAGAAACACCCAAGTTTGGATGACCATCATTGTCTGCATATCAAGTAAAAATAGCAGCATTTGGGAAAAACAGCTAGTTTGGCTTCCAGTTCTACTGCTCAAGCACTTTTTCCCAAGAACAACCATTTTACTTCAGTATATAGGAGATATGCTCTATTATGTAATTCCCATTTGATCAATAGAATATTAAAAAGATATATATTCAAAGCATGAATTTTTTCTGTTGTTTTCAGACTGGAGCTCAAACCCAGGTCCTTGCACATGCTCAACACATGTTCCACCACTGAGCTGCACCCCAGCCCTCAACAGCATTTTTTTCTTTTTCTTTCTTTCTCCTCCCTCCCCACAGTATTTGGCATAAAGAATACAAATTACAGATAGGTACAATTACCTATACCCATGCTAAGGGGCCAGCATTTTGAATCACCATTACCTTTGCAAAGCAAATAACATCTTGTAGTATGAAAAAACTTTTACCCAGGGACTACCTGAAAGGATATTGGGAAGCCCTGAACTTCATGATCCCACTTTAAGAACTACCACTTTGGAAAATATAGAAAGTTATTTCCTTTTACAATACAGAAATAACAAAGGCCCAGCCAGGTCTCAAAGCCCTGAAGCAATTTTAAGATTTGAGTTCCTAAATAAATAGTAAGATCTTAAAGCCTAATATCTTTGTAATTTATCAAGATGTATGACTGACCACTTATTTGCATAAGGGATTTTCCTTATTTTTAGTTCTCTGTAATCTTTATCTGAGATTAATTAATCTCTGATGATTTGGTCCAGAATGTTGCTTTGATATGTACATTAGGCTTCCAAGAATCATTTTGGGGGGAAATATTTATTTCCTTGGCATCAGTGTTTATGTACATTTATTGTTATTTGTTTCCAAAATTAATTCCCAACCTTGAATTGTTAATATCTAGCTAAAGTATTTAATAAATATTCTATTCATGAATAGCTTTAGATAAATCTGAAAAATAAATACTTGTCCATATATGTTGCCTTTCCCTTAATATATAAATTTTTTCTATTATAAATGTTAAGGTAAACATTTTACAAACAATTAAAGTATAAAAAAGAGGAAACATTACTTGAAATTCTAAATCCTAATACTATCCATCATTACTGCTTTTCCAGAGTGTTTACATCTAATATTTTTTCAAATATTTTTGGATTTTCTTCTGTAGTGAAAATCTAGCTAGCTCTTTTTCAAATTTGTTAGGTAATTTTTTAAATCATCTAGGTAATAATGATGTGATTTTTAATAATTGTTACTATATTCTGTCAGGTAAATTGTTGCCTTACATTTTTAATAGCTTTTTTCATGGTTTTGATTATTTTCTCAAGATATTCCAAATGGAATGATAGATCAAAGAATGTGAATTCTGATACATGCTACCAGTTTGCACCTACAGAATTTGGCCTATTTATGTAATTGCATTAAAGGGCCAATTTCACTGTCTTGTGACCAGCAGTGAGTACTATTGTTTGCCTTTTATTTTTGTTGTGATCTTATTGGCAATTCATTTTAAAGATGTTAAGAATGAATTTTGTTCTTATATCAGTGGTTACAATTTGCTTATTTATATACATATTATTTTTCCTTTTAATTCTCTTCTCACCTTGTAGCATTTTCCACGTGCTGATTCTTAATCTAATTATTGTGGGAGCTGGAGTGATCATGGCCTGTTTCTACCCAAACATAGGAGGGATCATAAGGTACAGCCTGTACCCTTTTGGTGCATTGGCCTTTATTTTTAGGCTTTTCCTGATTTGTTGTCATTGTCACAGTCGTTGTCATTGTTGTTTTAATTGCATCTAATTCTATTAGTTTTTAAAACTGGTAGCATTCAAATGTAGTTCCCTGGTATCATTTGAGGTTCTCATTAAATTTCATTTCTGTTTATTTCTGGTGGAGAATAGACTGTAGAAGCCCCATTATCCCTAAAGCTTCAGGCACCTTTCTCTCTCTCTCTCTCTCTCTCTCTCTCTCTCTCTCTCTCTCTCTCTGTCTCTCTCTCTCCCCCTCTGCTTTCTCTTGTTTTATCCCACTGTATTTCCTTTATTTTTCAACCCAAAAAAAGGTATTCTTACTGTATAATACATAAATTCTTGTGAATGCCCAGGAGGTCCTTTATATGTCAACTTCCTTAATCCATCTATTCAAAAACATATGTCAATATCCATTTTAGTCAAAAAGTAAGAGTTTAGGTCCCAGAGGAGACTCTATCCTTAATAACCTTTCCCTAAAAAGTTGTGACAGGTTGAGTAAGGTGGAAATAAAATTGTGACCTCAGATTCTCATGTTAAACTGGTTCAGAATGATCTGATTTCTCTTCCTTAATACAGACAGCAAGGCTGAGTCACTTTTTTGAAAGCCCTTATCTAAAAAAGTAACAAAATCAATGATTCATGAACAGCATTATTTGAGCCATTTGCCATTATACAAAAAGAAATACTTAGTCTTATTTTAAATAAAACAGGTGTAGGGGGAAAAAGAAACAAGAGAGGAGATTATTAGCCTGATACATATTGAATGTATTGGTCTCTTAAGTTTCTATTAAGCCATTCCTAAAGAAAACTGGGAAAGAGAGAGGAAAATGCCTGTTTTTCTGTCACAATCTCATGTTTAGATATTTTTGTTAATATCTTTGATAATTATACTAAATGCCACAGTGGTACTCATCTATTTTCATTCTTAAGCAGATACTAGTAGTCCCTCACAAACTCAAAATGTGTAATTAGTTTATAAAGATCAAAGATGGGAAGCCTGTCTCCAGATGTTTCTGAGGAAGTAGCTACAATCACTGAGGCACAGAGGAACTATGGAGAGTTGAGGGATGAATAAAAACCCTTTGTCAAGCAGATGTTATAAAGATGAGCAGGAAATAATTGTTTTTATTAACAAGTAAAATAAGTTTAAGCCCAATGTCAGCAATAAAAGAATCAAAGTAATTTTGTCACAATATAAGACTGAGGAAGATTTAAAGTTTACTGTATTTGCCTTAATTATAAAACAGAAAAAGCAAAATGTAAGGTGAATATTAATCCCCAAAGCTTTTATTTTGCAGATATTCAGGAGCAGCTTGCGGTCTGGCCTTTGTATTCATATATCCATCTCTCATCTATATAATTTCCCTCCACCAAGAAGAGCGTCTGACATGGCCTAAATTAATTTTTCATATTTTCATCATCATTTTGGGTCTGGCTAACCTGATTGTGCAGTTTTTTATGTGAAAACTGTTTTCTTAAGATCTTTCATGGTATTTTGAGCCTTGACAATAGTTCTACATAAACTCACTTGTAAATGCTGTTGCTGCTGTAATTCTAAATGTTTTTTCTAAAATAATTTGAAAGCAAAGGTCTATTACTAAGTATTTTTTTTATTAGAGTGGAAAAGGATCAATAAGAATGAATAGTCTCTTTACCTTTATCATAGTCACTTACCTCTTCATTCTCATTTGTCTTTTTTAAGTAGATATATAGGAAAAAAATCATAGGGTGTCCTGCTTAGAAATATAAGATAGGTGGACTTATTTTAGCTATAATAAGGATTCTCAGGGTTTCACAGCATTTGCTAGCATATTACTAGATCCTGTTTCTGCTTTATGTTTCCATGTACTCAATTTCATTTTCATTTTCTAGAGTATGTCTATAGGCTTAAACTTCTACCATTTGGGACTGTAAACCAAATACCTCATTTTTTTAAAAAATGCTTCCGTGGCATCAGTGTTAATAGAATGAATTCTTAACTGAATCTTTGATCTCTGTTTGAAGGGCAAAAATTTAAAACAGTGTTAGTATGGGCCTCATAATCAGAAAATTATGCAAAATGAATTAGGAGAGTTTGTTGCTGCCTGACTCCTCCTTTATTTCTAATCCAGTTTCAGTTTTGTAGGCTGAAATTATAGTTGCCCAAACCAGGTTTTGCATTGGAACAAGAATGATTGTCCCCATAGACTCAGGGGACCCTTCTGCTTTTTGGATCCCTGAATTGCAGAGGCTGTCATGACAGGCCCAATGGGGAAAGCATGGGCAGAGAGAGGCATATGAGGCCCTGCAGGGGAGAAAAGGGAATGGAGAAGAGGCCTGGGGAGGTAAGGCTCTGCCCAGCATATCTTGACTCCTCTGGGAGTGAAAGTGGTTTCTCTACCACAGAGAAGGATTCATTCTGTTTAAAGCATGACTTCCAAAAGGAGATCCCCCATCTGCTTGCTTCTGCAATTGGCCAGGCAGAGTTCAATCCCCATAAGAAAAACTTACATCAAAAAAAAAAAAAAAAGATTAAGAAATCTGGGTTCTTAGAATTAAGAATCTTTTTTCTCTGATTTTAGGCTAAAGTTCATAAATGTGTTGATAAAGATTTCACATTCCAGGATAATGCATAGATTTGTATTATTTCCTTCCGTGCAAAATATGGGTAAAATCATATTGTATGCCTAGTAAGGAGCTCCAGATTTAAAACCAGCCTTAATTTCTTTCAGCAAAGTTTTCCATTCTATTCATTGACCCATATGTCTATATTAATGATAATTTATAATTCCTGAAGCTTTTTTAAAAGTCTCATTATGAAAATTCTCAAACACACACAAAAATAGAATAATATGGTACACACCTACACATCCATACCCAGAGTTTAGTAATTGCAAGGCTTAGCTGCTTTTGCTTCACCTGTCCTTTTTGTTCTTTTCTACTGAAATATTTTTATAGTCAATCTCAGACATTATGTCATTTCATTTCTACATACCTTAACTTATTCAGCTAATAGCCTTTTAAACTTAGTTACATTTATTATGGAGATAGTCTCAAAGTTTTTGGTAGAAGAAACTGCTGGTAAAAAACTAGGTCAATTGGAAAATTCTGTATTAGATGTCTCAATTCCTGTGTTAACCTCTCCAAGTATAAGGAATGAAGAAATGACTCTGTGCTTGAGAGCCTCTGGATCTATACGACTTATTCAGTTAAGAGATATAAGATGCAACAACACTAGAGAGATCTTCTAGGCTCAATCCCTATTTATTCCTAATTACTTCCCTTCTCTTTATGAACTTTAGAGATAAAGTTTTCATTGCCTCTTTTCGAAAATGTACTTGAATGCTTTAACACATGCAAAAATGATTTGATGTGTTTTGCCCACTTAATGGACAAAGGAAATATGACAATGAATGTGTTATTTTGTCAGCTGTTAGAATTTCTAAAATCCTGTTAGATATATGCTTAATGGCATAAGAGATTATCTCCTTTGGCCTGTTATTGGCATGGTTAAACTCTTTGTATTTGAATGTGTGTGTCCTGCCTCACACATTAGCATAACAAGATATGAACTCATTAGGATCACATGACAATTAATTTGAGATTTTCCTCTACTGTCTATCTCTTTGAATTTTCTAATTAAGTTTTTTTTTTTTTTTTACTTTTTGCTCTGATGAGGTTAACTTTAGCTGCTTTGAAGGTAGCTTTTTTAATATACAACTGAAGGACACTATAAAATTTAAAATGGTTTCTTTAGAGAGGTCTTCCTTAGAAATTCTGTGGAAGAATATGTGGCATATGCCAATACTAAATTAGAAAAGACAAAGAAAATGTAACTAAGTTTGATACCTGTGGAGGATCATCTGAAATCAATTTCATGAGCAAATCCAAAAACTCATGGGAGTACAAAATAAATTTATCCAAAAAAGGAGACTATATTATATGGAAATGCTTTATATACATTAAGTATATTTTGTAAATACTATGTAAAGTCTAGTAGTACACTTTTTTGTTTCTCTTTGGAGTTCACTGGTAGAATTTTTTGTGTTTTGATATACTCATTTCCATAAATATTGAATAAACTACAATGTTCTGTGCTTTGGAGGAGACAGAGGTGTATAAGACATCATTCATGTTCTAAAGGAACTTTCAATCTAGTAAAGGACCTGTGTTCACAACAATGAATGTTGCAAGACAGTTCATACTGAGCACCTTTGGTGGGCATCTTAGGGTGGGCTGGTAAAGCAAGCTGAATTATGAAGCAACAGGGCCCATTGTCAGGCTCCTCCTAATAACTGCCAAAAATTTAATTTTTTTTAATATTTATTTTTTAGGTGTAGATAGACACAACATAATGCCTTTATTTTTATGTGGTGCTGAGGATCGAACCCGGGTCCCGCCCGTGCTAGGCGAGTGCTCTACCGCTGAGCCACAATCCCAGCCCAAAAATTTTAAATATTTGATGTTTGCCAGCAAATGGAATCATATGTTAAGTATATTTGCTTTCACTTGGGTAAATTTCCTCTAAGTCAAGTTTTACAAGATGTGTTTAACTGCTTCTTAATGCTGTTACTCTTTTCGTTCTTAGCACAGTCTGTTATTCACTTCTGTGAGTCATGCACAGCAAAGCCAATTGATTTATAGGGGAAATAATTAGAAACATATTGGGTGGTACAAACAAAAACATTCTATATAGTTTTCTGTCAGGCTGGGCATGTAACTCAGTGGTAGAGCAGTTATGTACCACATGTGAGGCCCTGGGTTCGATTCCCAACACACACACACTTTTCTCCAGAAATTTCACATGTTTAAATGTCAATATTCATAATCTCAAATGTTTGAGCCATAGATAACAGCAGGAAATATTGATGCTATATATTTTCTTTACAAATCACTGACCTGTTGCTTTTTAGAATCTGGTAGTTGTTTTGTTTTTGGTTTCATTTTGTGCTTTGGGGAATGGATCAAACCCAGGGCCTTGTACATGCTAGCCAACAGTCTACCACTGAGCCATGTCCCCAGACTTTGTTTTTTTTCTCAGATTCATCCCAATTGGAATGTCCAAAACCAAATTCAAATCTAGTTGACACTTAAACAGTAGAATGTGACATTAGTTTGTAATCCAAAATAAAATTAATCCTCTTAATGCACACAAACTGACCTGACTGGCCCCAGTTTTATACTTAACTGCCATTTCACTTCAGATTATGTAAACACATATTGCAAAACAGCGCTGATGGGAACCTCCTAACCTAAATAGTATTCTCTGAAATGTAATTCGTTTTTTCATAGGAAAGTAGAAATTAAATCAGTTTATTTGAAAGAAAAATATTTCTGGGATTTTGTTTACTTAATTTTTGCTGGGAAATGCTATTGTCTCCTTGCTTTGGCCCCAGGACAGGAAAACCTTAGGTTCCATCTTTTGCAGGGTCAGACTTCTCAATGACTATGACACTGCAGATATGCTTGGTCCTGTTTCTAGCAAAATGTTGGTGTCATCATTTTCCAGAGTCCCTTAAGTCAAAAAAGGCCTCTAAATTTCTGACTTCCCTAAGTAAAATTACTTTTTTTCCCCCAACATAATTTTTATTGATTTCCAAGTTCTTCTGAAAAGGTAAAATAAGGCTATGTCTTTTTAAAAGATTGGAAACTTTTCCATTCTCTTTATTGACCTCAGACCATATAGTACAGGTCTGGGGCAGGGATGAAAAGGCATTCACTCTCCAGATTTTTCTTCCTTTGGTTCTCTGTCAATACCAAGTAATCTAGGCACTCAGTTTACACTTGTTTAATTAACTATACAGGATTCTTCTTTAGTAGAAAATGATAAGTTAATTGCTATCATCTAGGATTTTATTCTATACATCTTCCCCTCCAAAAATATTGGGTCAGTCACATTCAAAGTTAGTCACTCAGTTAATATTTGAATACTAACTGCATGCCAGATCTTGTACTAAACACTGAGCTTACAGTGATGAACAAGCCAGACGTGACCCTCACAGTTTGTCATCCTTTGCAACTGGGTCCACTGTCTTCCTTAGGTATCACTTCCCACCTCCCTGTCTGTTGAGTGCCATGATTGAGCCACAACATACACATTTTAAAAAGATGTATATAGGATAGTGATGCTCACTTGGTAAACTGAGCCATGTTTACCAGCATAGTATTTTTTCAAATACAAGGTTAATTATAATCACATTAAAATTAGGTGGACAAAAACTGGAAGGTGCCACAGATGAAGAGGTGACTTTTGAGGTGATGGATTCTAGGTGAATCATTTTTGTTCTTGCTTTGACATTTGCCTAGCAAATTTTTCTAAAAAGATTTCTAGGATAAATCATGGCACAGAAATCTTGTGGAAGTATATCAGCACTCAACCATGAGGTAGAAAACCTTCAAATGGATTACAGACAGCTTTGATTACAGGGGCAGATTCAGGTTTTATGGGGCCCAAAGTTTATATAATTTGGAGTTCCCTCTTTAAAGAAAAACATAAAATTAGGAGCCCCAAATTAGGAAGGAGCCCATAGACGTGAGGAACTCTAGCTTTAGCTTTTTTAGCATTAAAATAAATCACACACAAACCATTCTAGGGAGAAGGGAAATGTTGAAAGCTGAAGAAGGAGTAATCCGGAAATGTTTCAGACTCCCTATTCAATGTGTCAAACTTCACATTTCTCTGCCACCTTTAAGAACTGTGTCTTTGCCGAGTACATTGGTGCATGCCTGTAATCCCAGTGACTCTGGAGGCTGAGATAGGAGGATCGAAAGTTCAAAGCCAGCCTCAGTAACTTAGTGAGACCCTAAGCAACTTAGTGAGACCCTGTCATAAAATTAAAAAAAAAAAAAAAAAAACTGGCTAGAGATGTGGCTCAGAGTTAAGTGCCCCTGGGTTCGATCCCTGGTACCAGGGACTTTTTTTTTTTTTCCAGATTGGAGAGTTTTTATCTGGCAATGGGTTTTGCAAGCTATTAATATTTTGTTGTTGCTGTTGTTGTTGTTTTAATTAATCTCTACAGAGATAACAAAGAATTCAAAGAATGCTGTTTAATTTTCAAATAGTAGTCTTTGTCTACCTTAGGGATGAGGAATGTTTTAAGGGCCATTGATAAAGAAAACAAGTTACCTAGAGCAGAATTAAAGTAAGGCAACATTTATTTATTTATATTCCACCTTGTTCCTGAAAGAAAATATTTTTATTCTCTTAAAGAAAATCAACTTTAAAGGACTAACTTGAAGACTTTTTAGAAAGCATTAGAAATTTATGATATTCCTTGAAGAGAGAAAACGAAAATTTGATTCAAATAAATAATTACTCCTCAGTGCCATATCATTTATAATCCTGTACTGTAGATAAAAGCCAATATTTAATGCACAAAACTTTCACTAATTATCTTAGATTTGGAAGTGCAAAGATAAAATCAGAATAAGTACCAGATTTCTCTTTATTTAATTGAAACTATAGCCCTTCCCTGTAAAATCTTTTAATGCCCCTGTAGAAAAACAGGCAAGGGCCTTTGTAACAGAAAACTGCAAATGAACATGAGGAGAAAAATGTTTAGCAACAAATGACTTCTAGACAGATTTATTGGCAACACACAATCGCAGAAACGTTATGCCAACTGAAAGAAGCCAACTGCAAAATAACTACACTTTGTATGTTTCCATTGATATGAAATCTCTATAAAGGGCAAATTATAGGAAAAAAAAAAAAGTAGAACAGTGGTTTTCTAGAACGTGAAGTGGGAGCAGAGGTTATCCATGGGTATAGGGGAACTTTCTGGGGTGGTAGAAATGTTCTAGAAGTGGATTGTGGTATTGGTTGCCACTGTACATTTACTGAAATCATTGAATTGCACACTGACATTGCTTGAATTTTATGATATGTAAGTGATCCCTCAAAGCTGTTTTAAAAAACTCAACCTCCGAGGGGGAGCTGGGGTAGTGGCTCAGTGGTAGAGCGCTTTCCTGGCACGTATGAGGTGCAACATATAAATATATAAAAGATCCATTGACGACTAAAAAAAAAAAAAATCTAAAAAAACCAATTTAACCTCATTAGTAGAAAAGGAAAAATAATGCAAATAACAATAATACAACAAAGATGTGGAAAGCATATGCTTGTACACAAATAATAGATGTAAAAGTGGTGCAGACTTTCTGAAAGTAATTTGGGAAATTTATACTAAAACCTCAAAATGGGGCTCAGTGGTTGAGTGCTTGCCTTCCATGTGTAAAGCACTGGGTTCAATCCTCAGCACCACATAAATGAATGAATAAATAAATAAGATTTTTTAAATATATTTTTTTTAAAAACCCTCATATCATTTGACTCACTTCCAAAGGAAAATTCCAATGAAAAAATTGGACAAATGTGGTCAGTCACTCAGAGATGTTAATCTCCTTATTATATGTAATGGAAAAATTAGAAATAGTTGTCCAGTGTTAGGAGATAAATTATGAAATCTCCTTAACAATACAATGTAGCTATTTAAAATGATGATGCTGATATATATATGTAATAAATGTCACAATGATGTTTATAAGGGGGGGGGTTACAGTTACTTGTGTAGAATTATAAAAATATTTGTTTGTACACATGCATAGAAAAAGGTCTGGAAGTTTAACAATTATGAACATTGATTACCTCTGGATGCACCTTTTTATTGTTTTTTGTTTATATTTTATAAAGTTTTTAAGTAAAATGTATCATATTCTATGGGAAAAAAGCAATAAAAATTTTTTATTTAAAAATATCTTTCATTGACTTCTCATCACTTAAAACTGTAAGGGACCATTTTTGATATTAAGAACAGTCCAGAATGGAAAGTTCTGGGCTGGTGGGTGGCTCAATGGTAAAGCACTTGCCTGACATATGTGAGGCACTGGGTTTGATCCTCAGCACCACATAAAAATAAATAAATAAAACTAAAGGTATTATGTTCATTAAAAAAGAACAAAAAAATTTTATTAGTGCATTATAATTGTACATAATAGTGGGATTTGTTGTAACATTTGTACATACCCATAACAATATAATTTGGTCAATTTCATGGAATAAAAATTCTTCATACACCACAGTAGTAGTACTTTTAGTGTTTATTGATTGATAAAAATAATGACTGAAAGCTATTACAATTTCTATACCACTGATATACCACACTGGTTTGATATACCACATTGGTTTGATATATTATCATAGTATTTGCAGACATTTAAACATGTTTCTAGCTGGGCACAGTAGCACACACCTGTAATCCCAGCAGGTCAGGAGGCTAAGACAGGAGTTCAAAGCCAAGTTCAAAGCCAGCTTCAGCAAAAGCGAGGTGCTAAGCAACTCAGCAAGACCCTGTCTCCTCTAATTAAAATACATAATAGGGCTGGGAATGTGACTCAGTGGTCGAGTGCCCCTGAGTTCAAACCCAGTACAAAAAAAAAAAAAAAAATGATTCTATCAAATGTAAGCAAATAGAAAGTAAGAAGATATTCTACTTCCTGGTTCCTGCCTCAGACTGAGCCCAGAGTAGAATTACTTGAGCTATTTATTCACTATAATAGCCAGGGAACAGAACCAATAGAAGAAATTTATATATAGATATAGGGACATGGGGAGATTTATTTTAAGGAATCTACTAATTGTCATGAGGCTGGCAAGTTCAAAATCTGCAGGATAGGCTGGTAAGAGAGATAAGTAGGGCTGGGGTTGTAGCTCAGTGGTTGCCTCTAATGCATGAGGCACTGGGTTTGATCCTCAACACATAAAAATAAGTAAATAAAGAGATTATGTCCATCTACAAAAGTTGTCTGCAGGCAGAATTCTGTCTCCTCTGGGACACCTCTGTCTTTTTCCAAAGGACTTCAACTGACTGGATGAGTCTTACCCCACTGTGGAGGGTAATCTGTTTTACTCAAAAATCTACTGATTTAAATGCTAATCTTATTTCAAAACAGACCCTTTATAGAAATGTGATTAGCCAAATATCTGGGTACCATGGCACAGCTAAGGTGACAAAACATACCAACAGGTTGGAAGTTATTCCCCTTCTTCCTGCCAGTTATCCAGAAATGATGCCGGGCTTGCCATATTAGGGAGATAGCATGTCACATGATGGCAGGACCAGCAGACATCTCTGAAGCAAAAATGGGCAGAGCCCAACCAGGACAACTTGCATTGGCTAACCAGCCCTGGGCCCCCAGATGAGGTGCTTTATTAGAACCTCTGGTCAGGACATTGCTCAAGCACAATAGAAAATGGAAAAGTAGTTCTCATCCCTGTCCATTGGGGCCCAACACTAACAGGCCTAAGATTGGCCCCAAAAGACAGTAACAGATCAGGTTGAGGTAACAACTTCCCCATGGAACACTCAGAGCCTCTCCCCTCTCCCTTATACCCCAGGAGCCCACCACTTCCCACTTAGTAATTTCTCTAAACACAGCAGTACAGGTATCACCCACTTTCTTAGAGAAAAAAAAATTCAAAAATGCACAAAAGCATTTTTAAAAAACCCATAATTTCACCATCTGTTTAATATTTTAGTGTTCAGAAGGAAAAATGAATTGAAACATGATTTCCTTAACATTATAAGCAATTTCCTAACATTAATATTTTTAAATGATTAACCACATGCTCCTTTATAATTTATTTAATCAGCCCTCTATTATTGGACAGTTTTTCCAGTGTTGCTATTTTATTATGATTTTTGTTATTGTTAATCTTTGCATACATATTTTTTACTATATCCAGTCACATGAAATAAATTCTAGGAAGTAGAATTGATGGGTCAACAGCTATAAGTATTATAGCCTTTATTTTGATATGGCCAAATTATCTCCTTGAAAATTACACTAATTTATACTCACACCATCAGCACAAGAATAAATACCTATTTCTGGGCTGGAGTTGTGGTTCAATGTTGGAGCACTTGCCTAGCATGTATGAGGCTCTGGGTTCGATCCTCAGCACCACATAAAAATAAACAAAATGAAGGTATTGTGTCCATCTACAACTAGAAAATATTTTTAAAAATATTTCCCCAAATTCTATATATAAAACATATCTGCTCTTTTGATAGGCTTAAAGTGATGTCTTCTTGTTTCAGTTTGCACTTCTTTGATTATAAGTGAGATTGTTCTGTTTTTATTTTTCACATTTACTGGTCATTTTGAGGTTTCCTTTATTGATTGTACAGAAGCCAAGGCTAAATCATCTCAGACAGCCCTGATACTCTGAATCCTGATTGTAAATCTTGCTGAAGGTATATTTTCTTGTTTTCCTAAATCTTTTAAAAATAGTTCTCTTGGTTCCTTTGTTTCTGATGACTTTTCACCTAACAGCCAGAGCATGAATAATGTTCCATGGTTAATCACATTTAGCCTGCTGCAGAAACTGTTTTAGTTTATCAAGTTAACTCAAGGGAATTCTCTGAGAACAAAGTTAAGATTTGGAGAGGTTCCAGGGCTCTCCACCCTGGCCAGCTTCATTTAGGCTCAGTACCTTGAACACAGCCCCAACTGGCAAGAGCTCCTGATGACTGCTCACTCATCTCTCCTACTCTAAATATTTTGGTTATTATTCTATCCCTAGCACCTACATTTTATCAGACTCAAAAAATATTTATTGATGGAATGAATAAAATTCCTAAGAATAAAGAGTTTGTTGTCAAAATCAAACTGCAAACAAAATAGGAGAAATTACAAATAGATGTTATTCTCAACTCATTATGTGTAAAAGCTATCATCTTAAGTTTCAAAGCCATGGAGGAAGTCACATGGAAAAAAAGATTTTTTTTTTTTCCTTTTTCTTTACTCCAGTTCTGGGATCAAACCCAGGACCTTGTGTGTGCTAGGCAAGCTCTGTACCACTGAGCCATATCCCATCCCTGTAGATTTGATTATATAGAATATTAAACTCTATAGATCAAAAATATCAAAAGAGAAGTATCACACTGGGAAAACATTTGTGTGTGTGTATATATATTTATTCAAATGTATACACACACACACATCCCTCAAATAAATACATTCATCCACACATATGTATGATGCATCAATATGGAAATAAGGGAACTAAGATATTCCAGTACAAAAATGAGAAAAGAACATAAAACAGACAATTTTCAAATGAGAAAGTACAAATGACTAAGAGCTATACAATAACAAAGAAAAACCATTTTCTAACAACTGTTATTAACAAAAAGACAGTAATTATAGTACTGCTGAGTAGGGCACAGGGAATGGGGCATACCCTCCTAGATCTTCAAAGTCAACTTTTTAAAACTCAAGACATTCAGGGTTTTTTTTCCCTGCATTTTAGCCATTTAGACCTTACCATAGGAGCAACACATATCAAAAGACTTCAATGACTCTAAAACATTGGGAGAAGTCTAGAAGCGCAAGGAATTGAAACTGGTAGATTAATATTAAAGTACTATTCCATTAGACATAGGTAGAAATCAAATGTGATTTATTCATTGGTAGTATTTTCTACAGATAGCTCATCAACACTTTATTTCAGTCACCTATGCCTTAGATCAAAGAATTATTGGTGAAGTTACTTGGGTTACTGATACTGCTTTTTATTGGGTATTGGTTTCCCAGAGGTACAGAGAGTGCAATGGAATGATGAGCCACACATAAGCCACATAATACAAATAAAAATTTTTCTTTTATAAAATCTTATCTTTCAAAAGAAACGTTCATTATCTCTCAGCAGATTTTGTTTTCTTCTTGTGGGTTTTGTTTTGCTTTGAGACAGGGCCTTGCTATTTTGCTTAGGCTGGCCTCAAACTCCAAGGCTCAAACAATCCTTTTGCCTCAGCCTCCAGAATGGCTGGGACTACAGGGACACCACCACACCTAGCTCTGAGCCCATAGAAATTTCATCTTAGGGGCTGGGGTTGTGGACCAGCAGTAGAGCACTTGCCTAGCATGTGTGAGGCACTGGGTTCGATTCTCAGCACCACATAAGAATAAATAAAAAATAAAGGTACATCAACTAAGGAAAAAAAAAAAAGAAATTTCACCTTAGCACAGGCCTCAAGACAAAATTAGAAATGTCCATTTCAGAATTCTTTTTTCTTGCTCTTCACAAACCACAGTGTGAATTCCTAAAGAGCAGGTTGCCCTGTCACAAAAGCTCCATTCGGCTTCAGAGTCTGTTGTTATTTTCCCTGCATGGAGGACAGATTTTTGTTGTTGTTGTTGAATCAGGATCATATTTGCATCTGGTAGGATAATGGGCCATATTCTCTTCTGTCCACACATGGCTACAGTGTGGACAGAATCACCCAAGAATCACCCAAGACAGATAGAAGCTGGCTCAGCCAGTACGAAACTCAGCCTGATTTTAAGAAGTAAATGGTCAAGTTAATAGTTATTGAAGAGCAAAGCAGCTAGTGGATTTGAATCCTTTGAAATTTCCTAAAATTTTCCTTTGAAATTTCCAGCCCAGGGTATGAAGTAATTCTAGATTGTAATGAGCTTCAGAGTCCTCCCTGACTGTAAATAAAAACACAACAATTGTATATCAAATCCAGGACTTTGTGTGGCAGTAGGTAATTGATTACTAAACTCCAAGTCCTGATTCTCCCTCCGTTGTTGATGTTTAGATTCTCCACTGCCTTCAGAATTTTTCTAATATTCACCTTTCTTCAAAGTGGCCCCAAAAGATGAGTCAAAAATTCCATAACTCTCTCCGCATGGGGAAGCGGGAGACCCAGAAAACTGAAGCGAATTTCCTACTCTCACAACAGGGAACTCTGAGTTATCAAGTGGTTATGGAAATTTAGTCAAAATGGAAAAGACACTTCCTCATCCTTAGGTTCTCTCTTGTGTTTGTTTAAAAATAAAAGCCTTTCCATTTCATGGATTCATGGGAGACTGGGATTTTGACACATGAAACTTGGAATTCCTCTAACTGGTCAGAATACTCCGGTCACTTCTCTGGAAGCTCCCTTCTCCCCCTAATGAGCGCATGGCTATTTTCTAACTGAGCCAATAATTATTGGTAATATTGCCAATAGGCTTTTTTTTAAACAGAATTGAACCCAGAGATATTTTACCACTGAGCCACATCCCCAGCTCTTTTTATTTTTATTTTTTTATTTTGAGACAGGGTCTCATTAAGTTGCTTAGGGCCTCACTAAATTGCTGAGGCTGGCCTTGAAATTGTGATCCTCTTGCCTCAGCCTCCGGAGTTATTGGGATTTCAGGTATGCATCATCATGTCTAGCCCATTAATACAATCTTATAGGCAGGGTCTAGGGACTGGTCAGTTAATTCCTGACTCTGGAGAATACTATCCTGGAAACCTATGTATTCAGGTATGTCTTGCATGGATTTTATTTATTTATTTATTTATTATTGTGGTGCTGGGAAGTGAACCCAGGGCCTTGTGCATGTGAGGCAAGCACTCTACCTACTGAGCCATATCCCCAGCCTTGCATGGATTTTTTTTTTTTTTACCCTGCTATGGTTTGAATGTGACTTGTCCCCACCAAGACTCATGTTGAAATTTAAAAGGTGATTAGTTTGTTAAAAGGGATTAATGCCTTTCTCATAGGAATGACTTCTCTCCCCGAGACTGGATCAGTTACCTTGAGAGCAGATCATTCTAAAATGAGACCACTCCTTGTGTTTTACATCTTTTGAGGACTTTCCAACCTCCAGAACCATGAGCAAAAAAAAAAAAAAAAATTCTTTATAAGTGATCCAGTGTCAGGTGTTCTGACAGCAAGAGAAAATGGACTAACATATACCCTTAGGGATTGGTACCTTGACAGTTATGGATTATGAATTAATAATCAACCTATTATTTTTTCCATGAGTCTCAGAATTCTCCGAACAGTGGGGCTGGGATTGTGGCTCAGAGGTAGAGCACTCACCTAGCACGGGCGAGGTCCTAGGTTTGATCCTCAGCTCCACATGAAAATAAAGATATTGTGTCCAACTACAACTAAAAAATAAATATTTAAAAAATAAAGAATTCTCTGAACAGTATTCTGGAAATTCTTTGGTCACACAAGTGAAATCAGTTTACTATCTCTGGTCTGGGTCATTTAGTAAATGGTTCATGGTAACTCCGAGGGATTTCTGTCTTGAGTGTATGTATTTCATCACCAACATATAAATCCATGATCTTGCCCATGGACTCGAGACAAAGATTATTGGGAGTGGTCTGGTCACCCATGGAAAAAATAGAATGAAGCTCTTTGGGGAAGAAGGTCCTTCCTTTTTCCACTCAATGGCAGAGATGAGTCACAGTCTTACTGCTTTCAATAGAAGGTCAGAGTCAGTGCTATAATTTCAAATCAAGAGTTCAAAGGTTGCAGAAGGGAGGTAGAACAGATGCACCACCCAGGTCTGTTAGGCACTCACTGTTTTCTTTAAGACAGGTGGCTTCTGTGATTCTGCCTGAAGACTTGACGTGACTGCAAGAGATCATTTGGCTTGTGCATGGGGCAGATACAAAGCACTGGATAATCCATGCCACTTTCAGGAGTAGAATTTAGCCAGTAACAGATGAGAATTATGGGACAATATTCCAGTGGCATAACTCCAAGGGGTACTCTTTGCAGTTTCCCAGGTGTCACCCAGCTGCCCCAGTGATCATCAGCTTATTAATGTACCTTCTCTATGTCTCCCATCTTCATTCCCCTATTGTAGCCCTTCTCAATAACCTGCTTGTACTCCAATCCCTGTCTCAAAATCTGTTTCTAGGAAAATCTAACCAAAGACAAAGGGGACCATTACCAAAGTGGGAAGTGACTTTTTTTTTTTTTTTTGGTTGTTGATGGACCTTTATTTTATTTATTTATATGTGGTGCTGAGAATCAAACCCAGTCCCTCACATATGTTAGGCAAGCACTCTGTCACTGAGCTATAATCCCAGCCCCGGGAGTGACACGTCTTTTTGAGAGCTGATATTAGCTAACAAGTATTTTAAGGAGCTTCCTGTAAGTAATAAAGAATTTTGATTCTTCAAGCCCTTTGTGATGGTGCATACCTGTAATCCCAGCAACTGGGAAGGCTGAGGCAGGAGAATCTCAAGTTTGAGGCTAGCCTGCGCAATTAAGGGAAATGTCTCAAAATAAAATAAAATGGGCTAGGGGTATAGCTCAGTGGTTGAGCACCCTGGGTTAAATCCATAGTACCAAAAAAAAAAAAAAAAAAGGAAAGAAAGAAAAAAGTAAGAAAGAAAAAAAATTTTATTCTTTACTCTGTAAAAAGATACAAAACTATTCTTGGGGCAGGGTGGGGACACCAAAGCCTACTGAAGCAGTGAGATGCTGGGGTTGCCAAGAGAATGCCCAGGTTTCCTGTGCTGTGTGCCCCCAAGAGCCTGGGACTACGGAGAGAGGATTCAGGCTCCAGCACCACCAGGAACTGCACCATAGGTGACAATGATAACCAGAAGATAGTGTCATGATATTTCTCACTTGAAAAACATTATAGGTATATTCTTTAAAAAAAAAAAGAGTCACTTTGGGATTCTGAATGTCATTTGATGAAAAGTGCTTAGGTTTTGTCTTTTTAAGTTAAAAAGAGTGGGCTGTGGGGCTGGGGTTGTATCTCAGTGATAGAGCGCTCTCCTAGCACATGCAAGGCCCTGGGTTCGATCCTCAGCACACATAAAAATAAACAAAATAAAGGTATTGTGTGTAACAAGAGAAAGAGAGAGAGAGAGAGAGAGAGAGATGGAGGGCGGGGGTGGGGGGCGGCTGGAGATATAGCTCAATGGTACAGCATTGGCCTAGCAGGTGTGAGGCTCTGGGTTTGATCCCCAGTACCCAAAAAATAAATAAATAAATCTGAAACACTGTTAAAATACCCATATTTCTATAAAATGATGTTGATAGGAAAAAAAAAAACTGTTGAATAATATTCTTTAGCAGAACTTAAAGCTACCGACCATCTTTCAGTGCTCCCAGTTTGCTGAAGGGGTCAAAAAATCCTAAATCCTGGGAGCCTCCATGGAAACACACTTTCTGTGGCACAGGGTTTTTACAGGCTGTACATTGTAAAGCCAGTGTGTAACTGACTGGTCCCTGGCAGAATTGGCCAACACGACTAATATGCTTTGATGTGGTGGCAGAGGCACAGATTTCTCATGGAGCATTCTCATGAGGCCAACTGGCTAATCCCTCCCCCTGGTATCCAGTGCCTATCCCTAACTCTTCACCTGTCCACCAGAATTTCTCTGGAAAATTCCTAAGCTTGTGCCAGGCAGTTAGAATGCTTTATCGTGCCTACCCTCCCTCAACACGTAGACATGAAGGGAACAGAGCCTACTCAAGTTCTCAGTTAAGGCGCCCGGTCTTTGACGTTCCTGCTCTAGGGAGACCACGCTTTGGAAGACAGGGTGCCTTGAAGGCTACCCTTGTTGGGGCTGTTGCTTTAAATCTACTGTGGTCACACTTTCACTATTGTGAAGAGTTATTGCAGAGTATCCAGATCACTCCATTTCTCAAATATGTTTCTCCAAAAGAAAAAAATGTCATTATGAATCGGCATAAAAATGAAATTCAAGCCTATTCATAACTTTAAATTAGGATGCCATTAATAAATCAGGAACAGTAGCTGAAAATGTTCTCACAAAAAGGAATACTGAAAGAATGAAAGGCCCAGATAATTTTTCTTGTATTCAAGAAATTGAATACAAGTACTAAAAAATGCCATGCCAATTACATAAAAAGAGAATGTGTATTTCCTGAACTCTGCAAAAATGAATTCAGTAGGGGAAACTACTGAATTAGATAGCAAGGGATGGGAGCATCTTCTACCTCTACTTATAAAAGACAGAGACAGTGCTCTCCAAATTCTTAGACAAATTGTTGCTCTTGAAAAGCACCCTGGTTTTCTGCACATAGCAACCTCACAGTGTATCTCTAGTCTAGGGACAGTGCACCACTGGATACAGTCAAGACACCCAATTCAGCCACTTCTGAATTGAGATTCCAGGTGTATTTGTTTGCTAAGGCTACTGTCACAAAGTACCATGAACTGAGTGGCTTAACAGGACTGTATTGTCTCACAGTTTGGGTGGCTAGAAGTCAGCAGGGTTGGTTCCTTTTGAGGACAGTGGGGGAAGGATCTGTTTCTTTCTGGCTTGCAGATGGCCGTCTTCAGTGGTTCCCTGTATACTCGTCTTGGTGTCCAAGTTTCCCCTTCTTATCAGGACACCAGTAATCCTGGATTAGGGCCCACCCCAATGACCTCATTTTAACTTGATTGCCTCATTTTAACTTAATTACCTCTGTTAAGGACCCTATCTTTAAAAAAGGTCACATTCTGAAGAACTCCATATTAGAGCTTCAATATATGAACTTTGGAGAGACACAATTCAACCCACAACACCGGACAATCTCTCTGGCTTTGGTTTCTTGATCTTTAGAGGAGGACATTGGACTTAATGCTCCTTAAGAGCTCTTTTAATCCCAGTGTTCCAAGATTTGCTCAGCCTTTTGGAAGCTGCCAAGCCTGGCCCCGTTATCCACTGAGCTATAAATACAAGAATTTTCCCTTCCTGGTCCTGCCAGCCAGTCCTGGAGTGGGAAATGAGTGAGGAAATGCTACAAGGGTGGAGTTTTCCTTTAACCTTTGTCATTTGAGTTCTGCAATGGGACAAACATTCAGGGTGTGGTGAAGTCGGGGTCCTGACATCCTAGAGCTAATAATCAAACTTGAATGACATTTGTTTTTTTCCAGAGCCCAAGGTTTTATGCGCTCCAACTATAGATGACAAAATAGTTCCAGGAGAGCTGCAGTGTTTTGTTCTCCCTGCCAATTCATTAGCAACAGAACCGTTGCTGGGCTGTAATCCAGCCAGGCTGACAGCAGCTCCCCGGGAAAGGATAGAACTGGAACTGAGCCCATGCAGCCAACAGGGATCAGGAGGGCTCAGATGTACTGACACGTTGGCAAAAAAAAAAAAAAAAAAAAAAAAAAAAAATGAGAGAGAGAGAAAGAAAAAAGTTGGGAAGTTTATAGAACTGAAGAGGTCACCTAGTTTCTTCAAGGGATTCAGACAGGAAGGGAGGAAAGAGGAGGCTCCAGGCGCAGTGATCACACAAATTAAGGTCTGGCTAACATCATCTTTAGTGAGAATTTAGAAAAATTGGGGTTTGCTTACCTATAAATAAAAAACATCGGTTTTAGAAACCTAAACTAAGGGCATGTGTGCAAAAGAAACCTATATAAGGAAGCAGAGCTGGACTGTAGTTACGGGAGGCCCAGGAACAGCCCACTTCCTCTCTTTGTGCCTTTTTTATTCATCTCTAAATGTGGAGATGGTAGTACGATTGCACTCTTCTCTACTTAAAAATACTTTTCTCCTGAATCACCTGATGAGTCTTTTTTTTTTCCTCCCTTGCTTGGTGCTTATATCCAGTAAGAGATCTTCCAGAGCCATCAACCTAGTAGATCTTTTTGGAAGCTTCCAGCCTTCCAGATGCTAAATGCAGACAGTTTGCAGCTCAGTTGCTGACACCAACCATGCTCCCTGTCTTAAGAATATGCCAGATCTTTATATTTGATCTGTTTTATTAGAGCATCTTGGCTTTCCCTCTATGTAATTTCAAGAAATCCCTACTTTTGGACTTTCCTCGCAGCTGTTAGATTAAAGACTGAGATGGAGGTGCTCCTTTCTGGCTTTGAGGATCCCAGATACTACATGAGTGTGTCCACACTTTTCCAGCTCTTTCTGATGTGTGAAGCAGAATAGTAAGGGGGGTGGGAGATTCCTTTTAGCCTAACTCTGAGCTAGTTGAAGGCCAAACAAGTGTCTGATGAAGGAGGCATATTCCTGGCTACACGGTGGCTGAAGAGTCTCCGCATGCAATAATCAGGACACTGACAAGCTCATTGTGAAAGAAAAATCCAGTGTTAGTGGGTCGGGGCTAAATTATAATACATACTCAAACATACCATGGTTCAACCCCATTCCTCAGTTGGGTATTCTTGACTTATGTACTGCAAAGTTCTATGTTTTGCAGTTTGTCCCTATCTCTCACTCTTTGTTCCTCTCAATTAAATAAGACTCTTGGGTACTAAACTTGACCTTTTGGAAATCATATCTATGTATCCATTCATTCTTCCAAAGCAAGGATTGGGTGTCTCCATCTACTGAGCAGGTGCTCAGTCATAGGGATGTACAGAATAACAGGAAAAGCTGCCTTTTCAAGGAAGAATTTTATTCCCTTGCTAATGCAGAACATGGGTATCTGCCAATCCCTGTCCTCAACCAGACTTTCAGTCCTGACTTCTCATCCTTCCTGTTTCTGCCTGAAGTCTAATGACAGCCCCTTTCCACTTGAGTCTGGAAGGTCTGTTAAACAATAAAAGTTAAATACAAGAGCCTTGGGGCCTATGGAACATCTAAGATTTGCTTCTATGGAATCTTTGTCCCATGTTTCCTCTTGGGTCCACCCTCAGCCTAACCAACCCTGGATTGTGATAGAGTTCTAAAAGCCCAGTGTGTCTGAGATCTCATCTGAGACAAATGACAGTAGAAGCCCAATAGGAACACTTGGATTGTTAATTTTTCCAACCAATCCAATCTAACTGAGTTGTCAGAGTGGCATCTAGTGGCAGCAGTCCTGCCCTGTCCCCTGGAAGCCCACGTCTGCCCAGCAAAGTTCTTTGGCCATGTTTGGTGCTTTGCCTTCTGTTGGGGTGGAAGTGGGGGACAACAGGATGGTTATTGTGCTGGGGTATGCAAAGGAAGGCAAGTGAGCACTGAGCACAGGCTAGAATGAGTCAGTGATACTTATACAATAATCCTGCTAAAATGCTTAACCTGCATCTAATCGTAAGGAGATAATCAGACATCCACATGTGAACGTTCTACAATTGGCCTGAATATCTTCAAAATTGCAGATGTCAAATAGGATTTTTCTTTCAAAGCAAGAGAGCTATTCCACATTACAGATAATTAGAGACATGATAACTAAATGCAATTCATGGTCCTGATTTAATCCTGATTGGATTAAAAACATAACTGTAAAGAACATTATAAGGACAATGGTGTGTGTGTATGTGTGTGTGTGTGTGTGTGTGTGTGTGTGTGTGTGTGTGTGTGCATGTAAAAACAAATGTAACAAAATGCTAAAAATTAGCAAATCTAAGTGAACAGTGTATGGTTATTCATCAGATTGTTTTCAACTTTGTTGTAGTTGTGACATTTTTTGAAGTAATGAGTTTAGAAGTCTAGCATACTCCAGCAGTGGGTGAATGGGCAGTAACAGGGAAAATGATAGGAACAGACTGGCAGGATCCAGGTAACAGCATGGACAGCCCCAGACAGCTTCTGAACCAGGGTCTGGTTCCAGCAAAAAAAAAAAAAAAAAAGCAGGAACAGGGAGAAATTAAGCCAGCCACAAACTCAGGAACCTGCAGCTCAGTGCACACCTGGAAGCCTTGTGTCAGCCTCTCCATCTGGAGACCAGGTGCAGCAGCAGCAAGCAAATTCCAGACCCACCAACAAGCAAAGAACTCCAGGGGTGCCATGTGTGGCCATTGGAGGCTCAGGACTTAGGAAACGCTGAATGCTCAATCGAGAGGCCAGACAGGACTGAAGCCAGCAGGAGCTGACGTGTCCGCTGCTGTCCAAGGAGCCGAAAAGCCCAAGGTGGAGTAGGGGTCCCATCAGGAGGCAGGGAACTTACTGGCTTTTGTTTGCCTTACCTGAGTAAACTGTGCGTTGCCAGATTCAGTTATGGATGAAACCCACAGATGTCATTTAATTTCCGTTTTTTCTAACTTCTATTCTCTATTTGTAATTCTTTTCTGGCTGTTCTTGTTCCTCTCCTGGTTTTATTCCATTATGATGTGTGGAAAATATTAGAAGCCCTCTCTACCGTGTCTTAAAATGCCTGAGTATGAAGATGAAAAAAAAATTTATTAAGGCTGGTTTTGGACTCAGTAATGTGACACACAGTTTCCCAAAGTCACACAGCTGAGTACTAAAGTGACAAGCGTCCAAGCCCCCTAGCTTTGTCATCCCCTGCCATTTTCATAACTTGTCTGGCACTTAAAGGAACCACTGATTTTTCCTTCCCAACTCTCCTTTAATCTCAGTGGTGCTGAGAAGAGATTTCCAAATTCTGGACAGGCTAGCGGTTTAACCAGCTCCTCGCTAAAATTTCTCCCCCATACATGGGGATGTACAGAGCAGGAGGTCAGCCAGGGGTTGGTGTGATGTGTCCAGCAAAACTGAGCTCTGCTCAGTTTCCAACCATGTGGCTCAGTAACAAAGCAGCCATGACAAGTGTTGCCAAGACCACGTTGGGAGCCAGGAGTAGATGAATTCCCGGTGTGAGTAAAGAAAACAGCAGTGAGTTTGCTACCACTGTGATTAACGTGCAGGGTTCAGCCTGGAGATGGCTCCTCCTGGGAAACCATAATATTTGCAAAAGTGGATTCAAGGCAAACCCCGGTGGTTCTCAAGTCCAATCTCTTTCTGTCTGTTTCTCTCCTCTTCATTCCCCACTTTCTTTCCATTTTTTAAGCAGAAAATCCCTATGTTCAACTAAAAACCTAAGGCATGAATGAATATACAAAAGAAATCAAAACTCAGCTTGTCTGATTTTTTGTGAGGACCATGAACCTATATGGCCCCTTTCAGTAGCCCTAGCTCAGGATACTTTTGAAGTGTTTTTAGGGCCCCCATAGAAACTAGGTGCTGTGGTTTGGATATGGTTTGCCCCCTTTTGTGCTAGAAGGTCGGTGTTGGTGTGGTGGAACCCTTAAGAAATGGGGCTTTAAGAAGAGAGTTAGGCTGGGCATGGAGGCGCATACCTATAATCCCAGCAACTCTAGAGGCTGAGTCAGAAAGATCACAAGTTGGAACCTAACCTGGTCAACTGAGCAAGACCCTATCTCAAAATAAAATTAAAAGGACTGGGCTGTGCTCAGTGGTGCACGCCTGTAATCCCAGGGGCTCGAGAGGCTGAGGCAGGAGGATGGCAAGTTCAAAGCCAACCTCAGCAAAAGCAAGGTGCTAAGCAACTCAGTGAGACCCTGTCTCTAAAATACAAAATAGGGCTGGGGGTGTGGCTCAGTGGTTGAGTCCCCGCCCCTGAGTTCAATTGCTAGTACCAAAAAAAAAAAAAAAAAAAAAGGACTGATGATGTAGATCAGTGGTAGGGCACTTGACTAGCATGTGTGAGGCTCTTTGTTCAAGCTCCAGTACCAGAGAAATAGATAAATAGAAAGGAAGGAAGAAAGGAAAAGAGAAAGATAATTAGGTCGTGGAGGCTCCACCCTCAAAAATGGATTAATGCTGTCTAACAGGAGTGAGGACAGGTCTGGTAGGAGTGGATTAGTTTCTGAAAGAGTGAGTTATTATAAAAATAATGAGCCTGGCCCCTCCCCTGTCTCTTGCTTTTTGTCTTGCCATATGATCTGTCACTTCTGCACACACTCCTGCCATTTTGATGCCATCCATCACCAAACCCTCACCAAAACTGAGCTGATACTAGCACCAGAGCTATGAGCTAAATAAACTTATTTTCTTTATAAAGCACCCAGTTTCCAGTATTTTGTTATAGCAACAGAAAAGGACTAAGACACCAGCAATTGAAAAGATTGCCTTAATCTCTCCTCCCAACACACAGAGAGAATACGGCATTCCTCCTGATCATGCTTTCTTGTGTACTTCTCACACAATGCCCCATCCAAGCTAATTTTATGCTTCAATATGTACCAAGAAGTTATCAGAAGAACTCTTGTTGCATTTCTTTCTTAATGCTTCTGAAAGTGTCCTTTAATGGGATAACTCATGATATTCTCAAAAAAGAACATTGGCCTGAAATAATGTGCTTCATCCTATTAAGCTGAGGCTGTGGCTCAGTGGTAGAGCATATGCCTAGCTTACTCAAGGCCCTGGGTTCCATCCCAGTACCATGGGGGTGGAGAGTGGGGGGGACTAGTTCATCCTATTAGAAAAATAAAGGTGTGATCTCATTTTTTGTGATGTTTAAAAGGTAGCATTCATGGGTTCTTCTCTTTTCTCCCTTTGAACCCCTGGGTGTGGCTCTCCTCACAGATTCTGTTGCAATGGCT
Source organism: Urocitellus parryii (assembly GCF_045843805.1). Taxonomy (NCBI): domain Eukaryota; kingdom Metazoa; phylum Chordata; class Mammalia; order Rodentia; family Sciuridae; genus Urocitellus; species Urocitellus parryii. Next base: position 43,251,342 of record NC_135531.1, on the reverse strand, counting down.
TTATATTTATTCAACATCTTGGATCCAATTGAACTTGAACTTGCTTCATTTTTTTTTAGTTGTTACACATTGTACCAGCCATTTACTTTTCCTGCCATTGACTAATAGCTACATTTTCATCTATAACTCCAAAGATCGTGGGATAGAAAACTGTGGGAAAAATTAATCTCTAAAGCAATGGAAAATTCCTAGCTGTGAGAATAACACAGCAACCTATGGTGGGAAAAAGGCCACTAACCAGTTTTATTACATCAGCTATAACAATAACAAAGACTTTTAAGGTGGAAATTTTCTATTTTATAGTCCTACTATTCATCTCAAAAGGAACAATGTGTTTTTAATCATTCAACTCAAAATTGTGTGGCTCATTCCTCAGCTACCCAGTTATTTTTCATTTTATTTCATTAATAGTTAGACTACATTTCCCAGTCAGGATGTTATACACTGTTAACATACAAATAGTGATGACTCATGTGTCTCCTGCTCTTATTTTATTGATAAGGACCTATAGACCCCATCAATGTCCAGGGAACATCTCGCCAGGGCTTACCAAAAAGTTCAGGACCCCCATGAGCTACCACCACTGCCTTCTGCTCGGTCTCTTTTCCACGGGCAAGACTTCTCTGCCTATAAGTTCTGTGAAGGTGCTCCAAGCCGGTCTCCCATGTCCTCAGTCATTGCTCCCTAATAGGCCTGTTGCCACTGACACCACCCTGAAGCATGGGGCCTTTAAGTGGAAATGAATATTTTGGAAGTCTGAAAGTTTGCTGACCAAATGAAGAAAGCCTTTTTCCTTTTTGTGTGATATGTAACCACATAAGCAAATTAATTGAGACAGTGCTCCTTCGAATCCAGGGTCTTAAGAATATTTAAAGAAAATAATGCTTTCAGATTTTACACACAGGCCTTTCTCTTCTGGAATTCAGTTCTAGATATAGGAAGACAGGACTAGATTTTGGGGAATCCAAATTCACAACTGTGCTTCCCTCCAGAAACCTTAACAAACTTTCCTATTTAAGTCTCGCTTCCATTAGCTTAGTCCTCTCTCCCAAGCTCATTGGTTCCTCTTTAAAGTCAGGTTCTGGCAGCTCAGTCTCCCAGACAGGCACAGACATGTCTGAATGCCATTGGGTTTAGGCTTAATTAGACTAAGGCCACTGCTTCATGACATTCTTTCTTTCTTTCTTTTCTTTTTTTTTGGTACTCAGAGGTGCTTACCCACTGGGCCACATCTCCAGCCCTTTTTTATATTTTGGTTAGAGACAGGGTCTCACTGAGTTGCTTAGGGTTTTGCTAAGTTACTGAGGCTGTCTTTGAATTTGTGATTCTCCTGCTTCAACCTCCCGAGCTACTGGAATTATAGGCATGCGCCATCGTGCCCGGCCATGACTTTCAACTCTTTCAGGCTCTTCTATCCATCAACATGAATGCTTTTTAAAAAATACAGATAACTGGTTACATCCATCATATATTCCATTAGTCATTTTCTGTTGCCTTGTGCTCATGAGCTCTTGGATAGCAAATGATTGACAGATTGATGAGATTATTATTCATATGCATTAACCATGAGTATAAAGTGCATCATTCCTATTTCTCCTATGTCAGCATTCTGTTTGCCTAACATAATTTTATTCAAATTAACCTCTACTACAATGTTCAGAAATTGGAACCCTCATATATCCCTGGTGGGAATGTAAAATGGTGCAGCCACTTTGGTAATCACTTGAACAATTCCTCAAAAAGTTAAGTATAGAGTTACCATATACATGATCCATTCCATTCCTAGATATACCAAAAGAATGGAAAACATATTCACATAAAAACCTGCTACATTAGCAGCATTATACCTCATAACCCCAAAGTGAAAACAACCCAAATGGTCTTCAACTTGTTAGGTAGTAACTAGCAATGAGCAGTTAAATGCATGGCAAGGTCACAAGCATTCTTTAAATTACTTTAGAGTCTCCTTTAAGTTACTTTCAAAGTGGATGAGAAAGCAAAGGGTGGTAGTAATTTGTAGAAATAAACAGAAGCAAAGGAGCTAATGTGAAAATACAGCAAAAAAGAAGATTAATGGGACTAACTCTTGACAAGCTCCACTGAAGGTGATGTGAAGCTAGGAATTATGGTTATAGATGTCTCCATTTGTCCTTTAGTAGCACTAGATAACCTTTAGGTGCACTAAGGTAACTTCTGACTGGTTACTGACCCCAGTGCCCACATTAACAGGGAATTGACTTGTACATAAAGACCCCCTAAATAGGATGGCCACCATGACAGTTGGAGAGGACCAACTAAGCTTGAAAACTCCACGGTCTGATGTGAAAGAGGAGTTGAACACCTTATCGGCAAAGGTGATCCCCAGTTTTCCCAGTAAACATCAAACTGGTAATAAATTTGGAGACAGTGTTGTCACATTTGTTGTTCTCTGCTTAGAGATGGACTACTCCCTCTTTCTTCGGGGGTAGGGGGGAGGGTGATAGTAGTAGGTATTGAACTCAGGGACACTCGACTTCTGAGTCACATCCCTAGGCTTATTTTGTATTTTATTAGAGACAGGGTCTCACTGAGTTGTTTAGTGCCTGGCTAAATTGCTGAGGCTGGCTTTGAACTCAGGATCCTCCTGCCTCAGCACGCTGGGATTACAGGCGTGTGCCACCACACTCAGCCCACTTTCTCTTGAGAGTGCTCTCTGCTTGAGCCTCACTTTGCTTTTAATTTTACTTTCACTTCTAATAAATTTCTCTTGCATGTTTTTTTTTTTTTTTTGTGTGGCTGACTTTAAATTTTCTTTTGTCAGAACACAAGAATTGAGGTTTGGAGTTTTGGTTCCCTGCTTTCCTGTGACAAACTGATAAATGGATAAACAAAATGGGATACATCCAGACAATGGGATTCTGTTCATCCATACAAAGGAATGAAGTACTGATACATGCTACCACTTGGATGAACTTGAAAGCATTAGGCTAAGTGAAAGAAGCCAGGCACAAAAGGCCACATACAGTATAATCCCATTTTGGGGGAAATTTCCAGAATAGGCAAAACCGTAGAGTCAGAAACAGATTTGTGATTACCAGAATCTGGGAGAAGGGAATGGGAAGTGACTGTTAATGGATTCAGAGATGGTGAAATTTTTTCTGAAATTAGATAGCAGTGATGGTCGTACAACCTATGAATACACTAAAAAACACAATGACATACTTTAGAGGGGTGAACGTTATGTTATGTGAAGTATATCTCAAAATTCTTATAGCTCTTTATTACATATTAAGTAGTCAGTACTGAAGAGTCTGCTTTTTTGTAGGAAAAATTAAATGGTTGCTTTTCTTTTGATCTATATTTGTAACAAATTGGAGCTTTCTTTTAAAAGGCAAAAATCTTTTTAAAGCCCAAGTAGGAAGAATAAAAGCTTTTTTATTCATTCATTCAGCAAATATTGAACACAGCATGGCAATATACCAGGCACAGTGTAGACAGTGGTGACTTACACAGATGTAGTCCCTGTCTTCACAAAAAGATCGAGGCAGTTTCCACACAGTTTGCAAAGGTCTTTGCCTGGGAAAACACCAGGACACACATGAGAACACCCAACTGTGTCTTGAAGGCTCAGAGAAATCTTTCTAGAGTCTTTGGCTCCTAATAGAGCCAGAGCAGGGGGAGGAGCGTTCCAGGAAGAAGGAATGGCCTGGGCAAAGACCCTGAGGTGAGAGCACATAACATGTTCTGGGAACCAAGACCGCTCAAAACAGCTCTTGAGCAAAGGCCCAGTCTAAACATCTGGCACCATGTCCAGACTACTACATTTAGGAATTTAGCACTTTTGCCAGAGTTCCAACTTGTTCGAACTCCCGCTTGAAATTTCCTCTGTGTGTCAAAATGTCCAAAGTTTCAACTCCCACAGGCTGAAGTATTAAGGACGTTTATTACTTCACGTAACAGGATGACTCGAGGTGGGGTGGACTTCAGAGATGGTTGCTGCAGTGGCTTAATATCTTTAGAGAGCCATGGCTCCCCCTCCCCATTTAGCTTCTAAGGCAAGTTCCCCTCAAGTCCACATGATCTGGGGCAGATCTTGTCTTCTTTCAGCGGGAGTCATGCACTTCTCTTTTCCCAAGGCCCCCCAGGGAGCCTCCTCTGACATCTCATTGGCACAAATTCCTGACGGACCTCTGCTGAGAGAGGAAGAGTTACCTTGAGTGGGTGGAATTGGTTTTCTAATGGTGGCGTGATTGTTGCAGAGTCACCCTCAGTGCGACGACAGGCAGACCCTTCACATAGTAGGCTGCCTTAGGCCACCCTGCTTCACTGGCACCTGCCTTGGGGCTTATCTTCCACTTGGCATCACAAAATAGGTCTAAGTCCAACTTCAAAGCATGGTGTATAGATGTGGTTTTTATTACAGGTTCTGTGAGAACTGGCTATCTTACTGACAAACTTCCTAAAAATTATCTTTAAACTTCTTTCTTTCCTCAAATTTCCACTCATTACCTCAGCTACCACATCTCTTCCTCTGCACCATATCTTCCTGCCCAGATCTTGCAGCCAGGCTGATGGTTACTTCTCTTTCCACTCCCTTTCTTTAAATCACTCAGCTTGCATTTCACTTGCATTTCACTTAGCAGGAACCTACCCCAACCTACTCCAACCTACCCAAGGAACGGATTTCAGATCACCTCCTACATGCACTGCCAGAAATTCAAAAGGAGATGTTCAAGTTGACAAAAAGCCTATCTTCTGCTTATTACAAACACTTTCAACTCAGTATGTTTATTAATCATCAATCATTATTAAAAGCTATAGGACCGGGGATGTAGTTCAGTCGTAGAGCACTTGCCTAGCATATGTAAGGTCCAGAGTTCAAACCTTGGCACCATGAGCAAACAAACATGGATAAGTAAGTCACATGGTTGTTCTATAGAGAAAAATAAATTAGCTTCGATATGGTTTAATATGGTTTTTAAAATACCACAAACCAAGGACAAAGATAAATAAAGAATTGGAAAGTAGTTGTAAAATATATCATAATTTTCTTATATAAATCACTAAGAAAAAGAACATCCCAGGGTAGAAAATATGAGTTGTTAAAACTTACAAAAACCAACAAGTTAACATTTATTTTAATTTTTTGGTCTATCAGGTTGGCAAAGATTAAAAACTTACTACTACTCAGTGTGGGCAAGAATACAAACCATACTGGGCACTGGGTATTAATTGGCAAAATTTTTCTAAAAGACAATCTGCTTTTATTTAATATTTAAAATATATGTATTTTTTTCTTCCTTCCTTCCTTCCTTCCTTCCTTCCTTCCTTCCTTCCTTCCTTCCTTCCTTCTTCCTTCCCTTTTTTCTTTTTCTTTTTTTTTTAAACTGGGGATTGAACCTGGGGTGCTTTACCACTGAATTATACCCCTTTCCCATTAATTTTTTAATTTATTTATTTAGCTGTGCTGGTGTTGAAGCTTCATGATAGGCAAGTGCTTTACCACTGAGGTGAATCCCCATCCCCTTTTTTGTTTTGAGACAGGGTCTTGTTAGTTTGCTGAGGCTGGGTGCAAATTTGCAATCCTCCTGCCTCAGCTCTGGAGTTGATGGCATTACAAGTATGCACCACCACGATTGATTTAAAATATAAATATTTTTGGTCAAGTGATTAACACAGTTAGAAATTTATTCTAAGGCAGTATTTAGACAAAGGCACAAAAAATAAGGACATATATTCATCATAGCTCTTTTTAAAATGGCAAAAATTGAATGACTTTGCCATCCAGTAATACAGGGCTAATTAATGAATTTGTATCAACAAAGACTTAATACTTTTGAATGCATCCCAAGAGCTTTTATCAGTGCCTATTCTATATAGGAATATTTATTGAATAAATTAACAAATAAATATAGTAGAAAATTCTGTAACTATTAAGAATGATGATGCAGATATATGTTTATTGAAATGGGAAACTATCCATCACGTATTGTTAAAAGGAAAAGCAGGGCTGGTGATATAGCTCAGTTGGTAGAGTGCTTCTCTTGCATGCACAAGGCCCTGGGTTTAATCCCCACACCATGAGGGGAGGGGAGAAAGAAAAAGTAGGTCTAAAATCACATGAATAGAATTATCTCATTTGGGGATAAAAAGCAAATGTGTGAATATTCACAGCAAAAGGTTTAGGAAGCTATATCCCAAACTATGAAGTGTGGTTCTTTCTAAATGCTGAGATAATAGGTGTATTTTGCATTTTTACTTATACTTCTAAGAAATGTCTGGATTTGTTTTTTATAATGAGCATATATTACTCTTTTTTTCATATATTACTCTTATGATAGCATGAGAAAGAAAATAATTATTTTTCTTTGAACAACAAGAATACTGCTCTCCAATGATGTGTGCTACCTTAAAAAAAAAATGTATGAAAGTAACCATAAACTATTTCGTGGTTTTATATGTTTTGCCAGGATAACCTGGAGATGACATAGTGTTTGTACTAGCTTGTTACCAGGAAAACCTATGTTATCAAAAATTTGTTCAAAGAAAGCCAAGTGCAATGGCACACACCTATAATCTGAACTACTCCAGAGGATGAGGCAGAAAAATTCCAAGTTTAAGACAATAGAATGAATTGGACATAACTTTCCTATACTCATATATATGAATACATGACCAGAGTAACTCCACATCAGTTTCAACCACAAAAATGGTATCCAAATTGTAATGGCAACCCATGTACGTATGACATGTCAAAATACACCCTATTGTCATGTGTATCTAAAAACAACAAATTTTAAAAAAGAAGAAGAAAGAAAGAAAGAAAAATTCTAAAGTTGAGGACAACCTGGGCAATTCAGTGAGACCCTGTCTCAAAATAAAAAATAAAAGTGCTAGGACTATATCTCAGAGCTCAAGGCCTGGGTCCAACGTCCAGTATTGTAATATATATAGGCATATGTATGTATATTTATATAGCCTGAACTGAGGGTACAGCTCAGGGGAAGAGCACATGTTTAATATGTATTAAGCCCTGGATTCAATCCCCATTACCAAAAGCAATCTTTTTAAAGGCTGGCTTATTAATAGCTTAAAATTCTCTTCAAGGCATGTTATTGAATAAAAGATGGTGCATGAAAAACAATTTCTAGAATCTGATCATTGTATCATGGTTATATAAGAGAATATTTTTGTAATTAGGAAACAGGAAAACAAGTATTTAGAGTAAATATGTCTGCAACTTATTCTGAAATATAATAATAATAAGAGAAATTGAAATAAAATACACAGATGTATATATATACAAGAGGGAGACTACAATTGCAAAATATTGATGATCTGGGTAAAGATATGTAGGAGTTTTACTATTTATGTAACTTTTGAAGTCTTGAATTTTTTAAAATAAAAAGTTATTTTAAGAAAAGAAAAAGAAGTAAGAAAAATCTACATAGTGTATTACCTTTGGGGGAAAATGCACATACTGCCTCTGAAAGGGAACAGAGAAACTAATATAGTGAATTATACCAGTATTTGTTTCTGGGAAGAGGAATTGGTCTGAGGAAATGGGTGGGAGGAAGATATAATATGTTGTGTGTCTAATTTACTGTTGGGTCTAAAAAATTATACATGTACATATACATGTATACACACACATATTTTAATCTAGTGCATGTATTTTCTGTTCAAAATGAGGGAAGGGATAGGGGAAGAATAAGACAAACTATTTATAAAGCAGCCACAGCCACCAACCAACAAACATAACTATATTTCCATTGCATGCATTTTAGAGTAAAGATGACTTTTCCTAAAAAAAAAAAAAAATGTAATCATTCTTGGGGCTGGGGTTGTGGCTCAGTGGTACACTTCTTGCCTAGCATGCGTGAGGCATTGGGTTCGATTCTCAGAGCCACATATAAATAAATAAAATGAAGGTTCATTGACAACTAAAAAAATTTTTTTAAATGCATATTATCTAAAAAAAAGTAATCATTCTTTCAGGCATTCCCATGCACATTGATCAAAATCAGTATCATTTTAAAAAATGAAGAGCAAAACCAAAAAATTCCACTTCCCAGAACAAGCACTATTCATATTTTCCTATGTTTCCTAGTAGACTTTTCCCCACACAGCTCTTAAAACATAGTTGAGATCATGCTTAATATATAATTTTATGATCCACCTCTTTTTTCTTTTTTTTGGCTTAGTATGACATCAAACATTTTCTCATGTCCTTAAAAACTCTTTTTAAAGAAAAAAAAAATTTTAGTTGTTGATAGACCTTTATTTTATTTATTTATATGTGGTGCTGAGAATCAACCTAGTGCCTCACACATGCCAGGCAAGTGCTCTACCACTGAGCCATAGCACTAGCCCCTTAAAGAAAAATCTTAATAGCTACATGACGTACCACATATGGGGGTCTTACAATTTATTTAACCATTCCCTACTGTTGGGTATTCAGATTGTTTGCAGTTGTTTTGTTCTTGTTTCTGTTTTTTCTGAGTCAATCTTCAGTGAACATAATTACTTAAAATTCTTCATCTGCATTCCTGTTTATTTTTTCGAGGCAGATTTCTAGTAGAAAAGACTGGGTCACAGGGTACTAACACATTTAAAGACTCTTGAAATGAACAAATTCCTTTCTCGAGAGATTGTTCCAGCTGCTCCTTGCGACACCTAGGGCCTTGCACAGCCTGTGGAGCCTCACTCCGTGTGGATGGGACTAGAAGGCAGGAGAGCTGCGTCATAGCCCCTTATTCTGCCACAACCCAGATGTCTGACTCACAAAAGCAAATTTTTTAAAACACCAATAATAATGATTTAACAACATGTATGAACCTTATGTGATTTTCAAAATCACTTTCACATTTGTTCTCTTGCTTAATTGTTTTCAATCTCATAAAACAACCGGGAGGTATTATTCCCATTTGAAATATCAGAAAACTAGGCCCAAAATGATTCAGTGATTTTTTTTTTTCAGAATCATGAACTGGTGCATGGCATGAAACACACAGCTTCTGGCTCATATTTCAGAATACTTTCCACTAGCTCACATGGCCTCCTTCTTTTCACCTTCCATAAAATTGTTCTGGATCTAGAGGTAGGGAGAGTCCTATTGCTTCTAACACCACTGTGCACACAGATCACTTAGGAATCTTGGGATCAGTAGGCCAGCTTAGGGCCCAAGATTCAACATTTCAAATAAGCTCCCAGGTCATACATACAATGTTGTTGGTCTGTGAACCTCAATTTTTTTTTTTTTAATGAGATCTCACTATGTTGCCCAGGTTGGCCTCGAACTAATGATCTTCTTACTGCAGTCACCAGGGTCTGTGAACCTCACCTGCAATAGAAAGGTATAAGACAGTCTCTCAGTTTCTTTTCAGCAATAATAGTCAATTTCAGTATTTTCACATAGGATTAAATTGTATAATATATAGAAGCCATTTTACTATATAGAACTCACTAAGTTCCAAAATGTGGGTAAAAGTTAGCAACTGACCACAGCCTGGATTCCATAATTTTCTGCCACAATTTCATTATTTGAAATAAGGAAGCTATAAAAACAAAGCTCCACATACCTCTAAGGACAAAGTTCTTTAGAGCAAAAGAGCAAAGGTTACAGAACCAGCCCAGTACTAAGTATGGTATTTAGCTGGGGAGGCAAGAGCTGTTCCCAGAGAAGTTAACGATGCATTCGGGGCACATGACTTAAGTAGTGGCAAGGGAGGGCATTCCAGGCGGGAGTCACAGTCTTGGGAAAGCAAAGAAAATAGGAGTGAGTCAAATGTTTTAGGGACAGTGAATAGACTCATTTGGGAAGAATGCATATTTCACACATAGGGAGACAGGATTGAAAGTACAACTCCAGGCCAGATATTTGTAGCCTGAGGATACTTGGTTGAATTTAGACCTTTATCTACTAGTACACAGGCATGTGCCGTAGACAGCTTTCAAACAAAGGAGTGACATGATGAAATGCTGCTTGGAACATGAGTTTCATTTTGTTTTGTTTGTTAGTTGTAGATGGATACAATGCCTTTATTCTATTTATCTATTTTTATGGGGTGTTGAGGACTGAACCCAGGGCCTCACACGTGCTAGGCAAGTGTTCTACCACTGAGCTACAAACCCAGCCACATGGAACATGAGTTTATAGAGGGGAACAAAACTTCAGTGTTAAAAGACCATGGCCATATTAAGGTATATGGGAATGAAAATGAACAGGGACAGATAAGAAAGATATTGTGAATGGGAGGAAAGTAATAGATCAACTCTCTACTGGCTTCTGACGCGAAACAAGTGATGGAAGAGTTCATGGTGAGTCTCTGGTTTCAAGGCTGGATGACAGGAAAATGATGGTACCATTAGCAAAAATAGAGACATTGGGAAGCATGTTGACTTAAGACAATTTCCTCTGATTAAACACCCACAACCATTGCCCCAAACAACTTTATATCCTGGCATGGTCCAGAGTACTATGGGAACAATAGCAGAAGAAACATTATTTGAGGTAACTTGACCTTAGTTTTCTGATTATTAGTAAAAATTCTACCTTTTGCCTATAAAGACAGCTGCTGGGCTCACAATTGGTTTTTCAGGAATGATGGGTGTGCAGATTTCTTCCTCCCCTTCTACCCGTCATTATAACTGTCATTGGTAACACAGCTTACTTGAAGGGAGAGGGAAATTTATATGCTGGGACCAAGGCCAAACTAAGGCCTCCACAGGGCTGAGACTGTAAGAACTGAATAGTGAATTCTGGCTTTCTGCCTACCCTCAGCACACACGTACCTTTCTAAAGGCATTCATCTCATTCTGATTACATTCTGACTTAGTGTGCTCCACTAGAACCTTCCTTGTTGGAATCTGAAATTCTTTTACAATTGAGCTCAACTCCCAAGTAGACTGGCTTCATGGCCTTAGAGAGGCCTTGATATCCTCAGAATAGCACAGTTATTTGCAGCCAAAGGCAGACCTTTGTACACCATTGGCAGCCTCTTCTCGGCAGAGCTCGTGGGAGCCTGAGAGGAAGAAGCCCAGACATGCAGGCGATTTTCTCCTCTGTGCATCAATCCACTCCATTGTCTTTTTCAGTGGTTTGACCTCACACCACAATTGTCAGGTATTTTGGAAAGTTCTGAGATATATTCATAGCTCTGGCAGTAAAGGCCGATTTTTATTTACAATAAAGCAATAATAGAAACATTTCAAAAGGAAGGTTTTTTTGTTTTTGTTTTTTTAAGCCAAATGTCTTCATCAAGTTTCTGTGGGGAGAGCTCCATGTATGTCCATGTATGGATTTTTTTTCTCACTTCTTATCACAGATAACAAAAATTTATGAAACATACACTTGTTCAGAGCACAATAATAGAACTGCCATTGTTCAGGGTTCAGGACAACTTGCTAATTCCCTAAGCCCAATGAAAGAGTTTGATTTTCCCCCTCTGTAATAGCCATCTGTTAATAAAGATTAACTATATTTCAATGATACAAGTATATAGTATCATAAAGAATAATTGATAATAAGTTTCCAGCTCATACCAAATAGATGGCTCTATGAGATGAAGCCACCAAGAAAAGGGCTTCTCTAATTCTCTGTCCTCTTCTGACTTCGGGCAGAAGCAGTGTTAGGGGTGGAAGAGATGCTCCAAGCCTGAAAGGCAGATGCAGCAGCAGCATCTGGTGCAGAAGAGATGAGGAATGAATACTCAGGGCAACTCTGGTTTTGTTTTGCTAGAAAAATGTGATTTTATTTTTTCATTCTTATCAATCACTTCTCTAACCAGGAATCCTGATACAAAGAAATCAGTTCATATACATCCTCAATCACAGAATAGTCTTTGAGAATGTGCAACTGATTCAAAACAACTGATTTTTTTCTACCACAGTCACACAACAGGAAAATACTGTGAACCAAATAAATGCTCCACACTTGCATAAGAGCAAACCCACAGAAGGAAGACAAGGCTCTGCAGGAAACCAGCTGGATTTCAAGAGTTTCTTGAGATGTTTGGCAATAGTTTTTTGACGCGTATTTGTGTGTGTGTGTGTGTGTGTGTGTGTGTGTGTGTGTGTGTGTGTTATTTAGGACTGAACCCCAAGGCCTCTCACATGCTAGGCAAGCACTCTGCCACTAAGCTACATATTCATTCCTTTTTACTTTTTAATTTAATGTAATTTTATTTTATTTTAAATAGTGATGAGGTTTATTTTCCACTGAGCTATACCCCATACCCTTTTTATTTGGGGATGGGACCTTGCTAAGTTGCCTAGGACCTCACTAAATTGCTGAAGCTGGCCTTCAACTTGCAATCTTACTACCTCAGCCTCCTGTGTAGCTGGGATTATAGGCATGTGCCACCGCACAAGGCTATGTATTTTCTAAAAGTTTGCTATCTGTGGAACCAGCTAAATTCTTGAAATGTCACTTCATGTTGACATTCCCAATGGTGGCTAAAGTTTAGTTTATTGACTGTGTCCACACAAGCTGAAGTAGAGAATCTTGGGAAGCAGCTGGAGGACATGGCTCAAAAAGGCCTCTTTTGGTAAGTCTGGAGCCTGTTTTAATTCTGTTGCACTTTCAGTAAATGGGGTAAAATGAACAGAGACTAAACAATTTGTGTTGCTTCAAGTTTTATATTTATGGTTTGGGATAGTGTCCTAAATCTTTCAAAACATGGAATTTATTAAGGTTTACAGAGGTAAAATATCATGGAAAGGGGCTGGAGTTGTGGCTCAGTGGTATAGCACTTGCCTGGCATGTGTGAGGCCCTGGGTTCAATCCTCAGCACTGCATATAAATAAATAAGTTAAATAAAAGATCCATTTACAACTAAAACATATTTTTAAAAAATCAGTGAAAGCTATTATAGCTTTTTACACTTGTTCATAAAGTTATATGCGTTGGCATCAAATCTCAACTATTTATTTATATATATCATCAGAAAAGTAGTGTGATATGTTCAGGAAGAATATATCCTCAGAAGATATTCTGTCCATCTTGCAGTTACTCTTCAGTTCATCAAGGAGGGCAGTCTCAGAATCAATAACAAACTGTATTCTTTTTTGATTTAAATTGTTCTTGAGAAATCAGTAGATCCCTTCAAATCATCCCTTATTTGCTTCTCCTAGGTTTCTCCAATGGTAGTGTTTTCTAAAATCATAGCATAATATCACAACCAGGATATTGACTTAATGCAATCCTGTGATCTTATTCAGGTTCATCTAGTTTTACTTGTATGGTGCGTGCACGTGTGTGTGTTTACACAATGCTGTCACTTAGGTAGTTTTGTATATACACCAGAGTCAAGATATAGAACATTTCCACCACACAAAGACTCCTTGTGTTGCCTTTTTGCTACCACACACATACCCCTCCTACATCCCAAGTTATATTGTTTTGTCCTATCAATTAGCTCTCTGTGTGGATGGAAAAAGCAGTTTCTAAGTGACCAAGAGCATAGGCTTTAAAACGCCATTGTGAGCAAATCAAGGCCATGCTGGAGAGGTGCCAAGGAACCCCAGGAAGGCACTGAGGCTCAGGGAGATGGCCTGCCACCCAGGGTCACATGTTCAGGGAATGTCCAGGGAGCCCATGTCTGACTCAGGTCCCTGGCAAATCCCAGGGCCTAACCAGGGTTGAGCACCAATCTCTAGCAGGCCAGGCAGTAGAGCTGGCCTACCTCTGGGACTTAGGTCTCCCTGTCCCAGCAGGAGCTGAATCAATGGTCTCATGGCCCAAGAAGAGAGTCACCTTATCTGTGTTTATCACCCTCGTACCCCTATGCAGGAATGTGGCTATGACTGAAGAAGTAGGTGACTTGTGAGGCCAGGCGTGGCCATCCCTGGAAGTCCCCTGCCTCCATGAAGGCATCTGGGGCAGGCTCAGCGGGGAAACCCAGCCCTTGGGTGCCCTCTAGCAGGACTGCAGCTCCTGTGCCAACTAGACCACCTCAGCTCTCCAACCGAAGGTGCTCTCCCTCTTCCCCCACCCCAAATGGCGAGGACACACTTGGTGACCTGAACCTCCTCCTGCCACATTCTGATGAGGAACCCCCAAAAGGAGCATGATTCATATTGGACTTGGAGCCACTGCACCTGCCCCCATCCCCACCACAGGCTCTGACAGAGGGAACATCAGTCCAGCCTTGACCCAGTCACCTCGAGCCCTCAGAGAAGGAGCTGCCACCTCTCCCAAAGGAACCTGTTGGCTTCCTGGAAAGAGAGATTTCCACAGATGTCTGTGCCTTCTGCCATAAGACAGTGTCCCCCTGAGAACAGGCCATGGAGGCCATGAAGAGGCAACACCATGCCCAGTGCTTCACCTGCTGTCCCTGCCACCACCAGCTGGCCAGGCAGAGTGTCTATCAGAAGGATGGGCAGCCCCCTGTGAACTCTGCTACCAGGACACCCTGGAGAAGTGAGGCAGAGTGTGAAGAGGTGGTCTGGGATCACATTGTCAGGGCCCTGGGCCAGGTCTTCTACTCTGCCTCCTTCCCATGAGTGAACTGCACCAGGTTCACACATGGTGAGGTGCATCAGGAAAGAGAGCTTTGCCCTAGACAGCCAGACCAGATGTACTGCCTGGAGGACTTCTACAGGAAATTTGCCCTGTGTTTAGCATCTGTGAGAATCCTATCATCCCCCTGAGTAGGAAGGATGCCTTCAAAATCGAGTTCATGAGAAGAAACTTTCATGAAAACTCTTGCAGATGCTGAACTGCAGTATCTTCTGTCTGTGGAACCCATAGACTAGGGGATGCTACCTTCCGAAGGACCACCTCTTCTGCAAGCCATGCTACATGAAGCAGAGTGCCCCAGGGTGCTGCTGGGAGTGCTTGCCAGCCCTGGCCAGGGCCCTTCCCTGACTTGGTTTCCCTTCCTGATGTACTCTTGCACACTTCTCTTCCACGCCTCACTGGGGACCAAGATGCAGCTCAGCCTAGCATTTCTGAGATTTAGGGAGCTGAGCCACCTTGGGCTCATAAATGTGTGCTGTACACAGTGGTTCCTCAGGCTTTCAACTTCTCCACATCTCCAGATGGTACCTGTGTCCCTAGCACTCACACTTAACTGTCTAGTAAAAGGTGCTGAGACCAGCTCAGAGTACAAGGCTGAGCTGGGTAAGGAAAATCTCCAAAAGTACTTTTTAAGAATTTTGAGATTTACTAATCTGATTATACTATAGTAATAAAAACAGTATGATATTGGCATCAAAATAGACAGAAAGACCAATGCAAGAGAATAGAAGACACAGAGACAAATCCACAAACCCCAGCCATCTAATACTTGACAAAGGTGCCAAAAAATATATTTTGGAGAAAAGATAGCCTTTTTAACAAGTGGTGCTGGAAAAAATGGATAGCTATATGTAGGAAAACAAAATTTTCTCACCATGTACAAAACTCAAATCAAAATGGATCAAAGACTTAGGAATTAAACCAGGAACTTTGCAATTGCTAAAAGAAAACATAAGGTCAACACACCATCATATAGGTGTAGGCATTGACTTCAGTAACAAGACCCCCAAAGTGCAAGAAATAAAACCAAGAATCAATAAGTGGGATGCCATTGAACTAAAAACTTCTCATAGATAAAGAAATGATTAAGAGCATAAAGAGAGAGCCTACAGAATGGGAGAAAATCTTGGCCAGCTGCTCCTCTAACAGGGGATTAATATCTAGAATATTTAAAGAACTAAACTAACAGGGGATTAATATCTAGAATATTTAAAGAACACCAAAAAACAAATAATCCGATCAATAAATGGGCAAAATGACTAAATAGAAACTTCTCAAAAGAAGAAACACAAAAAGATCAATAAATATGTGAAAAATGCTCAACATCTTTAGTAATCAGGGAAATGCAAATTAAAACTACACTAAGATTTCCTCTCATTTCAGTCAGAACGGCAATGATCAAGAACACAAACACTAAATGTTGGCTAGGTTGTGGGAGACAATGTACACCTTTAAGCTGTTGGTTGGACTACATAATAATAAAACCACTCTGGAAAGCAGTGTGGAGTTTCCTAAAAAACTAGAGATGGAACCACCATATGACCCAGCTATCCTACTTCTGCATATTTTCCCAAAGGATCTAAAATAGCATACTACAGCAACACAGCCACATAATGTTTTAAGCAGCAAAATTCACAATAGCTAAATTATGGAATCAACCCAGATGCCTGTCAATAGGTGAATGGATTAAGAAATCATTATATGTACATATATACAATGACGTTCTACTCAGCCATAAAAAGGATGAAATTATGGCATTTGCCAGTAAATGGATGGAAATGGAGATTATCATGCTAAGTGAAATAAGTTGAACTCAGAAACTGAAAGGTCATATTTTTCTCTGATATGCGGAAACTAGAGTAAAATAAAGGAAAGGTGGAGGGAAGTTTAAGATTACAGAAAGAACCAATCAAATACAAATTAATAGCTGAGTGAAAGGAAGTCTATTAGAGTAGATGAAGGAGAAGGGGTGAGGGGAGGAAGGATGAGAGGGAAAATTGGGGATCGTGAACTGAAATTAATTTCTATGCATGTATGAGTTTGTCAGGATGAACCCAACTATTGTGTATAACCATAAAGGTCTAAGAAAGAAAGGAAGGAACAAAGGAAGCAAGAAAGGGAAGGAGAGAAGGAGAATTTTGAGGTTTAAATGATGGGAAACAGTATTTTTCGCATTTGTGGGAGATTAATCTTTTCTTTTGATAATTTGGTTTTGGGTGGGCAAAATCTCAACAGACACCTCCTCTTGGCTCACAAATGTACAGAATGTGACCAACTGGTGACACAGCCCTGGGTTTCCCTGCTCTGGGACATGTCAAACTGATATGAGGCTGGGCCAGCGGCAGGAGAGGGAGGGAGGTGATCCACAGATACCTGAAGACATCAGCAGCCCTTCACCTGCCCTCTGGCCCTCCTCCGGGGTGCTACAGTGAGTCATCAACAGAAACAGATTTAGTGTCTTTTTTATGTTAGGGGACAGGGATGGGGTTGAGTGTCCTTCCTGAAGCCTCAAGTGGGGCTGTGCCCATCCGTCACATAATCATCCAAGCACAAATTTCTTCAAAATGGTGCCAGGGCAGGTGTCCCTTCAGCCCCCACACTTGTGTCCCCAAGTCTAACCTCGGCCCTGCAGCCCAGATTGCCCTGCAATCACTGCCTCGCCTAGGCCACACGGAGAAGACTTTTTTCTCTTAACAAAAATCACCTTTGTTGCTTCATAACATCACTAAAGTATCTTGTAGAACAGATTAACACGTGCTTTTCTCCATGGGGTCTCTTGATGGACCATGTGCTCCTGTGAGAATCCTGGGTTCTGGCTACTGGGTAGAGCCCCTCAGGCCTTCCAACCAGCTCCCTGTTTTAAGCTTAGAGCATTCCTACGCTTCAGCATTCCGAGCCACCTTCACATTCCGAGCTACCTTCATAATTTTTTATGGTAACCAAGGACCTCCTATCCTGCTGTTTCCACTAACTCAATGTACCATTTTCTTTTACTTACTTCTAATTTGACTTCCTCCTAAGCAATAGATCCTAGCAGCAAGTAACATGTTCATGAAGTTCAGGTTGTGTTTTTCCCTCCTATGCATGCAAATAAATGTGTAACTGTTAAAAAATAATGCCACTGCCTGATTTTGGATCCTGGCTCTGCCACTGTGGTAGGTAATTGATAATTTTAAGATGAGGATCTCTAGCCAAGCGTAGTAGCATACTCTTATAATTCCAGGTTCTTGGCAGGCTGAGGCAGGAGAATCTCAAGTTTGTAGCCAGCTTGGGCAATTCAGTTCTTGCTAAGTTGAGTTTAGCTCTGTCTCAAACTGAAATAAAATAAAATGAACTGGGCTTATAGCTCAGTGGTACAGCACCCTGGGTTCAATCCCCAGTATCAAAAATGGAGAAGGAGGAGAGGGACGGGGAGGAGGAGGGGGTAGGGAGGACAGAGGAGGGGGAAGGGAGGACAGGGGAGGGGGAAGGGAGGACAGGGGAGGGGGAAGGAGGATAGGGGAGAGGGAAGGGAGGACAGGGGAGGGGGTCTCTTTGTGTTGCCTAGGCTATCCCTTGAACTCCCAGGCTCAAATTATCCCCTTGACTCAGCCTCTTAAGCAGCTAGGACTATAGCATGTGCCACCATGATCTTATTTAATGGTTACAAAAGCCTTAGGAGATAGGCATTCTTGTCCCTATTTTTCATATGAGGCCTTCCTTGTTTTACTTTTACTGGTAAATGAAATAAAATACAGTATTTGCCAGAGTAACCCATTACAAGATATTCAAACTACAATACAAAACCAGGTCTATCTGAATCCCAAACCCATTGCTTTGCCATGAGAACAAACATATCCATTGCAGGTGTTCCAGTTAGAGCAGCGTGCTGGTTGTTAAAGCTATTTTTCCCCCTCATCTGTTCTCTGCTTTTTATATGCAGAGGAGTTCTCTTTTGCCAGCTTGCTCCCCACCCCACCCCATGGCTGCTGCCAATAGGGGGCGGTGGGTGGGGAAGGAGGCACTCCTTCCTTCCCATTCTCTTCCTGTTGTCAGTGTCCCTGGCACAGCTCTTCACCATGGCAGTAGCAGTTACTTCTAGTAGCAGCAGTTGACTCCAGTTTGTGGGCTGTCCATATTCCCAAGAACAGCCTCATTGCACTGTCCAGCCACCGCCCCTCTTCAGAGATCTGACTTCCTCCTCTGAGGTCCTGAGGCATCAGGCAAACAGCATCTTAGATCTTCCAGTCCCATTCTCAAGGCTCTAGTTTTAATAATCCAGCCTCTTCCCTTCCTTCCTTCAGACATAAGGGTGATAATCACTTCCCGAAGTTACTGCTGCTATAATATTTTAATATTCTCTCTCTGCCTTTCTGGCTTTCTAATATTTAGTAAGCAATCTTTTAGATTAGCTTCTCTCTGTTGAAATAATTGGTGATAATTTCTATATCCTTATTGGACTCTGACTGATGCAAGTAGGGAACTCAAATTTGGAAATTTATTTGCAAAATTGACCAGAAGAAATAATTTCTGTTGGATAGAAAAAGGAATCACAAAGGCTATTATTACCCTATAGAATATTAAATTTTTTTAAATTAAAAGTCCTTAATTGAAAGTTCTATTAATGGTTTGGGGTTTACTGATAAACAGATGGCACAGACAGTTCCCATGTATCCTGTCTCCATTTCTCATCACAATTTCCCCTATTAGCATTTTGTATTAGTGTAGTACACTCCTTACAAGTGATGAACCAATATTGATACATTCTATTAACTAAAGTTCACAATGCGCCTTGGACTTCATTCTTTGTATTGTATAGTTTTATGCATTTTAACAAATGCTTGATGCCACGAATCTACCATTACAGTATCACTTTACAGTTATAGTTTCACTGTCCTAAGAACATCCCCTGAGCTTCACCCTTCCTCCCCACCCTAAACTGGAAACCACTAATCTTTTTATTGTCACTAGTTTTGCCTTTTCCAGGCCACATAGTTGAAATAATCATATGTAGCTTTTTTAGATTGGCTTCTTTCACTTAGCATTATGCATTTAAGATTTCTCTATCTCAGGACTAGGGATGTAACTCAATGGTACAACACTTGACTAACATGTGTGAGACCCTGGGTTACATGCCCAGCACTGGGGAAAAAAAAAAAAAAAAAAAAAACCTTCCACTTCTACTTGTGGCTTGATAACTCATTTCTTTTTAATGCTGAATAATACTTCAGTGTATAGATATATTACAGTTTATCCAACTATCAAGGGGCATCTTTGTTGCTTCTAGCTTTTGGCACTTATAACTAAAGCTGCTATAAAATTTCATGTGCAGGTTTTTGTACAGACGTAGGTTTTCAACTAATTTGAGTAAATACCTAGGAACATAATTGCTGGATTGTATGGTAAGAGTATGTTTAGCTTTGTAAGAAACTGCCAGTCTTCTAAAGTGACTGTACCATTTTGCATTCCTATGAATTGGTTTTTTAAAATTTATTCATTTATTCTAATTTGTTATACATGACAGCAGAATGCATTTCAATTTATAGTACACACATAGATCACAATTTTTCACGTCCCTGGTTGTACACAAAGTAGAGTCACACCATTCGTGTTTTCATGCATGTACTTGGGGTAATGATGTCCATCTCATTCCACCACCTTTCCTACCCCATGCCCCCTCGCTCCCCCTCCCTCCCCTTTGCCCTGTCTAAAGTTTCTTCCTTCCTCCCATGCTCCCCCCATCCCCAATTGTTTTTGTTTTAATATTTATCAATCTTATTCCTAGATTCTTTCTTTCATTATACACATATATGTGTAAACACACACATACTCAATATACTCTTTCATTATAAATGTATATTTTTTCAGTCTCTTGAATACTCTTATCTACCAGTTTTACCATCTTGATGGCCTAAAAGTTCATAAGGTAAATAAAATTTTGTTATGTGCTAATTTAAATATTTGTATAAAGGATAATGTTTTTTTACTTTCTAAAAAATTATACTTTGACAATAATAACTCACCATTTTCCTCACATGAAAGATGCCTGAACTGATCTACTATAGAAAGAAATCTCTTCTGTCATTTTTCTAGTCATAGTACTGACCTTTACCAAGAGACACTGAGATTTCCTAAGGGTCAAATCGAATGTAAACTGGCTCAACAACCCTTTTAAAAGCTAATATTTTACAATTGCAAGAGTACCCGGTGAACATTCCAGTGAACTGATCCGTAGATTCATTTAAAAAATGTTTCAACATGGAAACCAAATACTGTATAAATGCTAAATCACCCTGGTATACATCCGATAAATGTGAATTCTTCAAGCCACACAGTCTTCTTTTTGCTATATATTTTTAATGCAATGGCCTCCATTATGGAAGATTGAAATCAACCCTGTACAACTGGATCTTAGGCTTATCTCCAAGAAATAAAATCCTTACTGAGTTTCGAGGCCTCCAGGATGAATTCTGACACTGCCCAGAACTCGCATGGGCGGGGGTGGGAGGTGGGAGTAGAATTACGGATCTGGTAGTCAGCGAGGCTAGAGTGCGTGGTTTGAATGTCAAGGACATTCTTGGGCTTGCTGCAAACCTCATTCGGATTCTTCCACTTTCAGACTGTTGAACTAAAGTCTATTCTTCTGCAATCTTAAGTTATTCCAGACCATGGGTAGAATGATTTGCTTTACCCACTCTCTTCAGATATAGAGCCACTAAATAGATGGCTGGTACTATGCACATATAACTTGCACAAGACACAAAACACACACACATACACACATACTTGTGCAAACACACACACTCACACACTCTCAATTAATATAGAGGTTTCAACACAATCATTAGTTCTCATTAATGTTCCAAGGATTTAAAAATCTTTGGTGCTATTAATATATGTGTATATATATATATATATATATATATATATATATATATATATATATAAAATCGTGTGTGTATATATATGATTTTTTTTCTTTTTGTCAAGGTAACTTGTGACAACTACAATTACTGTTCCTGTTTTAGGTTTAAAAGGTGTGTGTGGGGGGGGGGAGGCTGAGGTGTATCTCAGTGGCAGAGGCCCAGGCTTCAATCCCCAGCACTGCAGGAAAGAGAGAGAGAGAAAGAGAAAGAAAAAAGAAAGAAAGAAAACCATACTCATTTCTTCCTTCCACAGCTCAGAGAAGTTCCTAAAAGTGGAAAGAATCCCTTAGCTTGCCTCATTGGTAGAAATGCCTGGTTGGGACATTCCTTTGGCCACTTTAGCTGAAAACTGCATACCTCTGGGGCGAAAGCATCTCCGCTGCTGTCTGCTGTCTCAGAACTGACTGAGAACTGTCTACAAAGATAGGAGGACTCTGTGCAAAAATCCCCAGAGAAAACAACACCAAACCACACCTGACCCCACATGGAGGCTCCATGTCCAGAGAGAAAACACAGCCTCTGAGTTGGTGTGTCCCTCTGGGGCTCTTTCTTTCTTGCCTGCTGAGCAAACCACCTTCTCTGGAGTGCTTGTCTCTGTTTCCATCTAATTCAAGGAAATGCAGGATCTTTTTTTTTTTTTTTTTTTTTGCCTGTGAAATGGGACATTTGTCAGCATGACACATTGTGGTAACCTTCTCCAAGGGTCCGCCTTTGCAAGTGGAGAAGCCCTTCCCCAGAGGAAACGGAAAAACTGACCCAGCCTTTTCTATCTAGGATACTTGTGCTCCTGGTAGTTTTCTGCATCAGCTTCTGCTTAATGTGTTGTTTTATTTGGCAGTCAACAAGCAAGGAAACCAAGGTTATTAATAATGATAATCGACATTTGAACTTCCTTGGGTACGCCATGTACTTGTACCCAAGTGCTGAATAGAATTTTTAAAGAGGATTATTTGTATGTGCGTAAATGAGACTAAAAATTGCCACGAACTTAAATCATTCGTTTCCCTTTGTCCCAGAAAAGCAGATTTTTGTCTCTGTGGCATTTGAATAACTATTCTTTTTTTCCCCTCTAATTTTGGCATTTGAAAGGGTTTATGTCAAGAAATGACCTTATTTATGTATTCTGTAACCCTTGCCACAAAGCCTCAGGGCATACTAATTAAAAACAACCCAACAAAGAACTGAAGCAATTCGATGATTTTTCCATCAATGAAACAGTTTCCATCAGCAAATTTCCTTACAAAATAATAGTGTTGTTTGGTGACTTGGTTGTCATAAATTTGGTTGTCTCTCTGGTTTTTCAGGGAATCCCACCTATGGCATCTTAGTTGTTGACGTGGCAGCCCTTTGGTGTGCCCTTTCCCTGTCCCTCCTTTGTCAGTAAAATGGAAAATCAGCAAGGACTGGAGATGCTGAGAAAAACAGAAGTCTCCTTCTCCAGGCAGAAGTCTCCTGAGAGTGGTACCATTTATGGATTACGATCTTTGGAATTCAAATTGTGGGGCAGCTGAAGGCTGCTGCAAAAGTTTTCTTGGCATATTAAAATCAGCCGGCAAGGGAGTTTACCAGTAAAGGAATCCCTGAGGTGAGGAGCTGGTATCCATATTTTTGCTTCATAGGGTCATTTCTGAGAAAAACTAGGCTGTGAACTCTTCTAAGAAATAAGCTGATATCAGAGGGTTGAAGGATTGCCTGAAGTCTCTAATGCTCCCTGATACCTGCCAAATCCACTGCTTCTTTAAAATGGACTCAAGCTTGGAGTCACATGCATTGATGCTTCTTGCAAACAAATGGAGAGGTTGTGCCCCAGGACCAAATGCCCTTTGCACCAGGAAACTCAAGGGTCAGCAGTTTGTATGATTACTACAGTGGTAATAATGTGGAAATCCCCAGCCAAAGCAATCTATGTATCTATCCCTGAAGATTTCTCCCCTGTCATTTGGTCTCTTTATGACATGGTCTGATCCAGCTCACTGCACTGTTGGTGTACTCAAGTTCATTATCAACGGCTGCAGAGTGAACTGAAGCTAGAACCTCCCTCCCCCCACCACCAAAATAAAGAAGAAGAGAAGCTAGAAAATATTTAGGTGTTTAAATTACCTAATTCAATTCCTAACACTCCTTCTGAATCCCTACCTTCTCTTCTTCTTCTTTTTTTTTTTTTTGTAATTTTTTTTTTAGTTGTAGGTGGACACAATATCTTTCTTTATTTATTTTTATGTGGTGCTGAGGATCGAACCCAGTACCTCACATGTGTGAGGCAAGTGCTTTATCACTGAGCCACAATCCCAGTCTCCCTACCTTCTTATTTAATTACTAAAGTGTAGCACCCACATCGAATACAATTTATTACAGCAGGAATACTTTTAAAAATCTTTCATGATTCCAGGTGTAGTGGCACATACCTGTAATCCAAGTAACTGGGAGACTGAGGCAGGAGGGTGGAAAATTCAAGGCCAGCCTCAGCAAATTAGGAAGGCTATAAGCAATATAGCAAGACTGTGTCTCAAAAATAAAAAATATGAAGGACTGGGGACATGGCCCTGTGGTAAAGGGCCCCTGGATTAAATCCCTGGTACAAAAAAAAAAAAAAAAAAATCTTTCATGGTTCCATCAGCTGGAAATAACCATTGAGATCATGTTACTTTATTTAGTTCTAGTCTATTTTCTGTGCTGGAATTTTAGTATTTTGTATCCTATCCTAATAATATGATCATATTACATTACAAGTTAAATTGTATTGTATTTATTGCATTAAATTATGATGTATTATAAATCATCATTCATACTACAAACAATTTATACATAAAATCAATAAAGGAGGAATTAACATTTCCTATAATCCCAATCATCACAGAACCAATTACTGTGAAAAACTTGATACATATTTATATCTACATATTATCTTGATATATAGTATCTAATATGTCTATCACATACTATTATATATTATAGATACTTATTTGATGTTTTTACCAATTGTTTTATACTATACATTCTATTCTGTCATTTTTTTTACTTCATTTAACAATGTATCCAGACATCTTTCAAAGTCCAGATATGTCTATCTACTCTGTTTTCAAAAGGACTACATAGTATTCTACTGCATGAATTCATGAATGTTTTATACTTTTAAAAATCTAATCCCTACTAATAAAAATTTGTTTCTAATTTTTTGCTATTATAAACAATACCGTGGACCTCATTATATATTTATCTTTTCACACTTACTTGGGAAGTGGGATTGTTAAATCAAAGGACATTGATTTAATGTTTACTATGATCATAATTCATCATATATAATTGTGTCCTATACTTTCACTAAATATTGTATTATCTCATGACATTACATTAACATTGTAAGTTTGTGTTTTTTAAAATATTTTTTAGATGTCAGTGGACCTTTATTTTAATTCATTTATTTATATGCAGTGCTGAGAACTGAACCCAGTGCCTCACATATGCTAAGCAAGCACTCTACCACTGAGCCACAACCCCAGCCCTGTAAATTTGTTTTAATGGCTACAAGTGATTTCATACTAAGTCAGATAAATATAACTCAAGTCACTAGCACTTATACTAATTCATCTTGCAAATAGTATACATAAGACACTCCTTTTTCCTCCACCTTGAGCATGCTAAACAAGTATTCTACCATTGAGCTATACCCACCCCTCTCCCTCATTATTTATAACAACTAACACTAGTAGCTGGCTTTCACTACATCCTAAGTGGGGCTCAGTGTGACTATAAAATATGTCTTGCAGCAGGCAAAAAAATATGTAAGTGGTTTCAAAAATTGTATTATATTTGTAAATGTAGGGAAAAGATAAAGGTAGAAAAAGTCACATTCCATAATTTTACTGAGGAAATAAATCAATATTTCAAAGATGAAGAATCAGTACTTGATGGCAAATCCAAACCACATAATCTGTACATTTCAGTGAAAAATCTTTCTAAAAATATAGTCACGTCATGGGGCTTGGGCTGTAGCCCAGTAGTAAAGCACTTGCTTAGTATGCATGATGCCCTGGGTTTAATCCCCAGAACTGGGGGAAAAGAGAGCAAGAGAGAGTTTTTGACTAAAATAGTTCATTAGCAGTTGATCTAGGAATTCACAATATTTTTTTCTGATCATCATGTTTGCTGACCTGATTTCTCTTCCACTTATTTCTGTTTACAGTGTTCCTGTAGCTCTCAGATATTTTATACTACTATCATAACATTCTTATAGTTAATTAGAGATTAGTGAGCCTGTTTAAATGTGGTTCCACATTGCACTAAATCATACCTTGACCAGGTGTAGTGGTTCACGCCTGTAATCCCAGTGATGCAGGATGAGGGAGGAGGATCACAAGTTTGAGGCCAGCCTCAACAAATTAGCAAAACCTATTTCAAAATAAAAATATAAAAATAAAGGGCTAAGAATGTAACTCAGTATAGCATCCCTGGAATTCATCCCCAATCCTAGGGGGTGGGAATCACACCTTGATCAAGAACCTGGCTCTTAGAAATGGTCTGAAATTCTGGGAGCTTTTTATTAATTAGCTTAGTATAAAGCATTGTCAAAAATCAAAAAGTGCAACTGTTTTTCAAATAAAACTTTATATGGAAACCTAACATGCAAAATGTTAAAGAAAACACTCTGGTTCAAGTTACCAGAGGGCTCAGAGCCTCACTTCATCATTTCCATCTTTTGCCCTGTACTTGGTCCCTGATGTACCTCCTTAAAGCAAGAAAAAATGAAACAAAGTCATAGGCAAGATATTTGTAAGAAGAGGGACCAAATCTGAAAACAAAAACAAAAACAACCATTCTGTCTTCCACAGATGCACACTTCTGATGTTTAGTGCCTTTAAACTATATTAATATATACAATTATGGCTACAATCTAAAATGGCCAACCTGGGAAGTTAAACTATAAAAATAGTATATTCACAAATATTTTTAGACATTATACAGTTAATAAGAATGATAATGAAATTCATCCATCATTTGGATTTTAGTGATGATGTAAGTATCTCTAAAGCCATCCATCCCCATCCCCCTTTTTTGGCTATTGGGGATTGAACCCAAGAGCACTTTACCACTGAGCTACATCCAAGTCCTTTTTATTTTTTTATTTTGAGACAGGGTCTTGCTAAGTTGCTGAGGGTCTCACTAAGTAGCTGAGGCTAGCCTTGAAATTTTCATCCTCCTGCCTCAGTCTCCCAAGTTGCTGGTGTCACAGGCCTATGTCACAAGCCTAGCCTTCTTTTTTTTATATATAGTAAATATTATTACTCTGTTTGGAGATCTCCTTCATTCTACAAACCAGGTAGACATGGTAGATTTAATTCTAGTAGGATGAAAGACTTGGAGAGTCCAGAAAATTTGGAGCTAGTGTAGCCCTATCTTTAAGCACTGCTTTAAAAAATGAGTCCCAGACTGGGAATGCAGCTCAGTGGTTCAGTGCTTGCTTAGCATGTGTGAGGACCTCAGTTTGGTCCCAGCATGCAAAACTAAAGAAATAAATATGTTTTAAAAATGAGTCTAGATGATTCCATCTATATCAGAATTGCCTCGAGATGTTAAAAATACAGGTTTCTTTACTTCACATCCAAAGACTCTTTTATTCAGTTTCTGGGGAGAAGCCCAGGAATCTACTTTTTCAAATGGTCTCCAATTGATTCCAATGTGCACTTAGGCAAGGAGTTGGCAATAGGTGTTCCTGAGATGATAGGGAATTCTGGTGGCCAGTGTGCAGAGCTCAGCTGCAAGGAAATCAGCAACCGGGAAGCATGTGACATCCAAGAAATATTGCACCAGTCCCACACCAGTCCTAGGATGTAAGATTTGCTTTTCCCTCTGCTCTGCTCAGTGTAATGGGGTCTGATCCCTGAGGGCTGTTTTGTAGCCCGTATAGACTGTCTTCCAGCTGGGGTTGGCCAAGGAGAGGTACTGGCAAGAATTTCTAATACAGAAGGGAGAATGGGGACATTTCTCTCTCTTTTCTCTCTTAGCCCCCTTCTCTGGTTGCATTTGTGTCTTCATTAGGTTCCAACTGTGGTTCTTGCTCGCACTAGCAGATCAGAGCTCCTGGGCTTGAATCATATCATCTTCTTCCTCTGTCCCTCTAGTGTAGAGGTGGAAGTAATCTCCCTGCTACTGCTGCTATCTGGGATGCTTTAACATCCTCTACTGGTTCTCCACTACTCCATCACCCTTGTCAGTTCCCTTCATTAAATTCCCTCTATTCTAAATAGTCAGAACACTTTCTCTTTTCCTTGTTGGATCTGGACTGATTTAGGACTCCAGCTGCAGGGCTAGGTATGGTTCAGAGCCAGGCCACCAGTCACTCCTGGGGCAGATGGGACTGGTGAGACCTGCAGACATAGGGAGACTTTAGGATTCTCCAAATGTGTGAGGAAGTACTGTGCCTTCCCATAGGCTGTATCTTGGGGTCTTCATAAAGGTCATAGGGAATTAATGTCTTCTGGAAGTCATACCAGTGGAGTGACTAGCATATAGTGCTGCTTAGGAATTATGAATTGATTGGATGTTCATAGTTTGTGATGGAAACTATCTGATCAGATTTAGTGGGAAGAATTTGAAAGAGATTTATATATATATATATATATATATATATATATATTTTTTTTTTTTTTTTTTTCTTTTATGTGGTGCTGAGGTTTGAACCCAGTGCCTCACGCATGTGAAGCAAACTCTCTACCTCTGAGCTACAACCCGAGTCTGAAAGAGATTTACTTTATCTGTGATTATTTTTGCCAATGAAAAGGAAGTAGCAGGTTATTTTTCTAAAGTTATTTAGTTTTATTTTTCAGCACCCAGAATTTTTTTTTTTGAACTGAGGAATATCTTCTTGGATTTAAGTTAGGATTTTTTTTTTAAACTACAAAAACCCAGGCTTATGAACTAAGAATTTATTTTTATCTACTGGGCAAGGAACATTAGTCAGTATCTTACTTTTGCAACAAGTGCATATTAATGAGATAAACAATGCCAGATGCTTGCAATACTAAGTTTTTATCATAATTTCTTAGTAAAACTGATAACATTCCTAAAAAATTAAAATCTTAATTTACCATGAGAACAACTAAGACTTAGGAGAAAGTAAAATACTTTGAGATTAGTGAGCTAATTTTTTAGTATATGGTATATAAATAATCGTTTATTTAAGTTTCATGAAATCAAGTTTTTCATGTAATTAGTCTCATTCAATAATAGTATATGTACTTTTTAATATGAAAAATAAAAAGTTTATGTAACATCAGTTGTTTTTGTCTTTGGGGTACTGAATTTTGGTTGATTTCTTTCTTCTTGCCTTTTTTTTTTTTCCTTTTGTGGTACTAGGGATTGAACCCAAGGCCTCCCAGGTGCTAGGCAAGTGTTCTACTACTGAGCTAAACATTCTCAGTCCTTTTCATTTTTTATTTTGAGACAGTTTTAAGTTGCATGAGGAATAAATTATTCAGTCAGATTTTTGGGTCAAAGGATATCTGCATTTGAAATTTGGATATAAATTGTCAAATTGCCTTTTTTAATAATTTTTAAATTTGTTTTAATTAGTTACACATGACAGTACAATGATCTTGACATATCATACATTTGAATCAGATGGGATATAATTTCTCATTTTTCTGAGTGTACAGGTTGCAGAATCACGTTGGTCATGCAGTCATGTATATACACACAGCAATAATAATGTCTATTTTATTCTGCTGTTTGATCATTGGGTTTGATCTTCAGCAAAACATAAAAATAAATAAATAAATAAATAAACATTAAAAAAGAATGCTTTTCCTTTAAAAATTTTTTAAAAATGAAAAGAAAGTAATAAGTGAAAGATGTATAGACTATAAAGCTCATTTATTCCAGTGATAGTATATACTATGTAATTCTATTGTTATTAAATGGAAATCATGCAAAAGTTAATTTATTTATGATGCTTTACAATGTACTAATGGACCCCCTGAACAATATGGTGTTTTGGTCTGGATCTTAGATGTCCCACAAAGATTCATGCATTGAAGGTTTGGTCCTCAACTGATGGTGCGTTGGGAAGTGGTGTAACCTTTAGTGAAAGGAAGTTAGGTCCCTGGAGGTGTGCCTTTGAATAAATGATCAGAGCAAATATTGAGACACACTCTGGCCCCCTCCACTCTTTCTTTGCTCCTGGTCACCATAAGGGGAGCAGCTTTGTTCCACCATGAGCCTCCTGACATGATCTTCTACTTCAACACAAGTCCAAAAACAATGCAGCAAACTGATCATGGACTGCAATCTCTGAAACTATGAGCCTAAATAAATCTTTCCTTCTTATAAATTGTTTACTTCAGGCAATGGAAAACTAACACATGTGGCTTATCTATCTATAGCAATTGCAGTTAAGTAAGCATCACATTTTCCCCATGTTTTTACTCTTTATATAAACCTTCTTTGGTAGGCAGAATAACGCACCGCCATCGATATTCAAGTCCTAAATACTGTGAATAAGTTGATCTTTAGGGTAAAAGGAATTTTTTTCATGGTTAAATTTAAAGACCTTAAGAAGGGGAGATTATTCTGGAATATCTGGGTGATCCCAATCCAAAGTCAAATGTGTCATAAAATTGGAGAACCTTCTAATATAGTTAGAGAGATACCAGTTGCTGGCTTTGGAGATGGACCATGAGCCAAGGAACATGGGCAGCCTTTAGAAGCTGGAACAGGCAAAGAAACTAATTCTCTCTTAGGTTCTCCAGAAGGAACACAGCCCTGACAATACCTTAATTTTAGCCCCTGAGATTCATGTTGGACTTCTGACCTACACAGCTATAAGATTAAAAAAATATATATATCTGTGTTGTTTTAAGCCACTAAATTGGTTGTAATTTGTTATAGCAGCAATAGGAAACTAGCATACCTTCCTTCTTCTGATTTTGAATTAGAAATGCAACACTGTTTTTAATGTCATGCTTTCATCCTTTATGGGTTGCTACTCTCAGTAACAGTGGCAACACTCCTAGACCGTGGAAGTCTGGCTGGACTAAGTGTTATGAACTGAATCAAATCAAACCGATACGGAAGGAGTAAAGGGAACAAAGGGAACGTAGGGCTTATCTGCAGTTCAAACTCTTCACTGTTCTTGGAGGCTCAGTCATGAAGAAGAAAAAGCTGTTTCTGCAAGTTGCAGAAGCCAGGTCAGTGTTTCTACATGAACCTGCTCTTGTTTTAACAACAATAAACAGAGAAATCTTTCAAATAAAGAATGGCATGTTAATGAGCCTAAAAACCTGTTCATGCATCAGAGTACTAGCTATACGTGTGACTTGGGGCCAACCAAATGATCTCTTCAAGATCCCCAAAAGTACTTGTGAGGCTGAGGTAGGAGGATCCAAAATTCAAAGTCAACCTCTGCAATTTAGCAAGGCTCTAAACAACTTAGAGACTCTGTGGCAAAATAAAATATAAAAAGGGCTGAGGATGTGGCTAAGTAGTTAAGCACTCCTGGGTTCAATCCCTGATACACACACACACACACACACACACACTATATATATATATATATATATATATATATATATATATATATATATGAGCTAATGTTTGATATGCAATATTGACACATCATTGAAGGTGGATTTTTGTCAATATTGGTTGAAAATAGCTTGGTATTATTTTGTAAAGTTCAACTTATGTGTGTTGTATTGTTTTCGTAGGGCTGCTATAATCTTCGTGGCTTAAAATAGAAACCTATTCTCCCACAGTTTTGGAGACCAAAACTCCTAAATCAGTTTTCCTGGGCTGAAAACATGCTGACAGGGCATCTTGATGTCTTCTCTTGTTTGTAGTCAAATTTCCCTCATACTCCCTCAAAAGGACTCTTGTGATTACAATTAGGGACCATCTAGATTATCCAGGAAAACCCCTTGACTCAAGATCTTCCTCTTAATTACATCTTCAATGACATTTTTTTCAGTACAAGGTAGCAGCCGCAGGTGTGGAGGATGAGGATGTGGACACATTTGAAGGGGTGCTTATTAGCCTCCTACAGGCCCTAACAATTCCACTCATATTAAGTGCTCTTTCAGTTCTGCTACCCAAGTGCACCCGGAAATATGTTCAAGAGTGTTCATTTCTGAATTAGGTACATTTTCTGAACCACAAAAAGCCCCAGAAACCACACAGAGGCCTATTGATAGGTGAGTGAATAATTAAAGGGTGACATATTCACACAAACAGAAATCTAGCCATCATAAATGGTTAATGGTTAATCTATACTATCAGTCAACAACACAAAGCATGCTATGAAATACTGAAAATGCAAGTCCTTGGGCTGGGGTTGTGGCTCAGTGGTGGAGCACTCGCCTAGCACGTGTGAGGCCCTGGGTTTGATTCTCAGCACCACATAAAAATAAACAAAGATAAAATAA
This sequence comes from Urocitellus parryii, assembly GCF_045843805.1. NCBI lineage: Eukaryota > Metazoa > Chordata > Mammalia > Rodentia > Sciuridae > Urocitellus > Urocitellus parryii. Next base: position 43,219,522 of record NC_135531.1, on the reverse strand, counting down.
AGGTATTGTGTCCATCTACAACTAAAAATAAATAAATAAATATATATAATATATATATATAATATATATATTATATAATATATATTATATAATATATATATTATATAATATATATATAATATATATAAGAAAATGCAAGTCCTCACTGGTATACATGGCATGATACTGGTTTTATAAATATCAAGACACATAAAATATTGGTTAAAGACAAATAGTTGTAAAAGACATGATTTTCTTTTAAAAGAAAGACAATGATAGAGAAAAAGTTCAGTATCACCATTCCCGGGTGTTGGTGGAGATGGAGCAGGCTGGGGTTGTGGGTTCAGAGAGGAGCACCTGAGAAACTTTAACAACATTGGCGATGTTTTAGGTGGTGAGCCCTTATTTTGTTATGCTTTATAATTTACACATGCGACAAATGTGTCTTCATATGTATTAAAGTGTGTTTTTAAAATTACTGAAGGGCTGGGGATATAGGCCAGTCAGTAGAGTGCTTGCCTTGCATGCACAAGGCCCTGGGTTCAGTCCCTAGCACTGCAAAAATAAAATAAAATAAAATGACTGAAATATTTAGTGTTATCACATTAAGCTTTTACCATAGCTAGGTACAGAATCATTTAAGTTTGCTACAGAACACAAAACAATTTACTGCAAAGATGCATATTTAAGGGAGTGGACAGCATTTGAGACTTGAAGCACCCTAAGTAACAACTGTTCTCTTCTCTCCTCCTTCACAGCATAGTTTCCTTTCTGCTTCACTGTGGTGGTAGTGGTACTGGGGACTGAACCAGTGCTCTACCACTGAGTTACATTCCAGTCCTTTTTTAAAATAAGTTTATTTTATTTCTTTATATTTTTTAAGTTGTTGCTGAGCCTTTATTTTATTCATTTATTTATATGCAGTGCTGAATATCAAACCCAGTGCCCCTTTTTTGTTTTTTATTTTGAGACAGGGTCTCACTAAGTTGCCCAGGCTGGCCTTAACTTGTGACCCTCCTACCTCATTCTTCCTGAGTACCTGGTATTACAGGCTGTGGAGTGGATAAACTGGTGTAATCATCTGTGGCCACCAGGTTAGCCAAATTCATTTCCCCTCTAAGCCTATGGTCCTTTTTTGGTAAATGGTTAGTAGGGGACAGTGGAACTAATAAACACTCTGAAAGACTTCCTGATTGTACAGAACATTCTAACCTTTCCTGGGCAGGACAGAACACTCTCCATCCCTTTCTAACAAAGGCTAAATATTATATGTTTAACGAACATACTCTGAGGCCAGGTGCAGTGGCACACACCTGTAATCCCAGCAACTCATAAGGCTCAGGCAGGAGGATCATAAGTCCAAGGCCAGCCTCAGCAACTTAGTGTCCCCCTCCCCCGACAAAAAAAAATTAAAAGGACTAGGGGTGTGGCTTAGTGGCTAAGCAACCCTAGGTTCAATTCCCAGTACCCAAAACAAACAAACATACTCTGGTTTTCCTCAGAGTGACAACCAAAGACAATTCCTGCTATGGCATCTAAAGGCAAAATGACAGGAAGTCTCATCAAAAGCTGCACCTCAGTGCCGAGGATGTAGCTCAATGGTAGAGCACTTACCTGGCATGTGCAAGGCCCTAGGTTTGTTCCCCAGCAATACGAACACACAAGGTACACCTCAGACTTGAAATGAAGTTGCTGTCCATTTTTTCTTTGGTTCTGCTGTTATTTTTCATCATTCTGCTACTAATAGATTCATAGCAAAATTTAACTGCTTTAACACATCCTATGTATGGTAGTGGTAGCGCAGGGAGTGGCAGGGAAAACACAACATTTATATATTAACAGGAGCAACTTCAACAATAAGTAGATACAGACAAAGGCAGTTGCTCCTTATTTCTGCACCTGTATACAGCTGATATTTATGAATTCCTTTCTGCAAACCCATTATGTGTATCCTTTGCTTTTAGCTGTCATCATAGCTACCAAGGGGGTGTCATTCTGTGTGACACCTTTGATGACAGAGAGAGCCCCAAATGGTCTGGAGAAGTTTCAGATTTTGTTATGGTTTGGCTGTGATGTGTCCCCCAAAACCTCATGTGTGAGGCAATGAGAAGGTTTAGAGCAGAAATTATTGTGTTATGAGGGCCTTAATGCCATCAGTGAATGAATCCCCTGATAGGATTAACTGAGTGGTAAATAAGGTGAGTATGGTGTGGGTGGAGGAGGTGGGTCATTGGGGTGTGCCTTTGGGGTATATATTTTGTTATCTGGTGAGTGGAGTCTCTCTCTGCTTTCTGATCATCATGTGAGCTGCTTCCCTCTGCCACACTCTTCTACCATCCTGTTCAGCCTCACCTCAAGCCTCAAGGAATGGAACCTGCTATCCATGGACTGAGACCTCTGAAACAGTGAGCCCCAGATAAACTTTTCCTCCTCTAAAATTGTTCTTGTCAGGTCTTTTAGTCACAGCAGAGAAAAGGCTGACTAAAACAGGTTTCAGTTTGGTAAAAGAAATTCCCAAGTGGTAGCATCCCTCTGCTGGGAACTAAGACTTCCAGACCAACAGAGCCTGAGAGTAAAACATGTGTATCCTACTTAGTTTTCTATGAATGGACGAGGCAACTTTTCTTTAGAGAGTCCTGTAGACTCCATCTCACCTCTCTTAGTCCATTTGGGTTTCTATAACAGAAGGCCACTGATGAGGGCCACAACCAAGTTAAGATGGCGCCTGGCAGTATGCTAGGAGGAGTGGTTTCTGAGTAATGCCAGGGAGCCATTAAGATGATGGAGATTCCTTAATGACTGACTGCTGTGTCTAGATTATGTCAATTAAGTTAAGCTGTGTGTCATCATTAAGATGATGAGGATTCCTTATTGGTTGACTGCTGTCTCTAGTTTATGTTAATTAAGTTAAGCTGGGTGTAATTAGTTGGGTATATGTACTTCTCTATCCCGTAATAAAGCAGCTCCCGCTGTATCAACTTTCACAAGTTGCTTGTCACCACCATCCCTCACCACCCCCCCCACCCCCCACCCCCGGTTATTTTGCCCAACCAGACTGCAGCAGGCCACATACCAAGAGCTTGTAAACAAAAGAAATTTATTTCTCACTGTCTGAAGACTAGGGAGTCCAAACAAAGGCCCCCATCATATTTGGTGTTTTTTGAGGGCCTCCTTCCTGGTTCATAAATAACCACCTTCTTGCTAAGTTCTTCCCTGGCAGAGGGGCAAGGAAACTCTCTGAGACCTCTTTATAAGGGCACTAATCCCTAATCATCTTTTAAAGAAAGTTCCCACCTACAAATATCATCACATTTGGGATTGAGGTTTCAACCAGGGGCTGGGGTTGTGGCTCAGAGGTGGGGTATTTGCCTAGCACGTACGAGGCACTGGGTTTGATTCTCAGAACTGCATATAAATCAATAAAATAAAGGTCTACTGACAAATTATACACACACACACACACACACACACACATATATGTGTGTGCCACAAATTTTTTAAGGAGGAGGCACAGACATTCATTCTACAGCATAACCGTACTAGGAAAAAAAAAAAAAGATAGCAGTAAGAGAAACAGGAAACCACAGAGAGAGGGGTTAGGCATTATTTCAAGTCAATGTAATGATGTTTTCTCTTGGCCACTGTTTTAAAAGATGAGACAGAGGGAGATAGTTAGCCCACAAATGAAGCAAAGAGATCAGCAAATCGTAGGCCTCCCTTTCACAAAGCAGATTGTGGTTCTATTCTACCTGGGTAGCTGGATGGATTAAAAAATTTTGCACTCAAGAAAATCTGACCTGCTTATAAGAGAAAACCAGCCAGGTGCACGTCTGTAATTCTAGTGATTTGGGAGGCTGAGGCAGGAGGATTGTGAGTTCAAGGCCAGCCTGTCAGCAATTTCATCCCTAAACCCTAAGCAGTTTAGGGATGAAGCTCAGTGGCAAAGTGCCCCTGGGTTTCCATCCCCAGGACCAATTTTAAAAAAATTAAAAATGCAAACCTTATTCTGGAGAGTGAAGGGTAATGGGCCAAATGAGAAAGGACATGTATATTTCTCTTAGTCAAGACACAGGTGGTTTTTGAGGTTCTTAAATTCACACTCATCTTTTCTGCACTTTAGATTTCCTTCCCTACAGTGGTCCCAGACTGTCACTTCCTGTCCATTGTTAACATGAGGCTTCCAATCTTCTGCCTTGAGCTGTTGGTTTTATGACATTTGGCATGTTTTTTTTTTTTTTTAAAGAGAGAGTGAGAGAGGGGAGAGAGAGAGAGAGAGAAGAGAGAGAGAGAAATTTTAATATTTATTTTCTAGTTCTCGGCGGACACAACATCTTTGTTGGTATGTGGTGCTGAGGATCGAACCCCGGCCGCACGCATGCCAGGCGAGCGCGCTACTGCTTGAGCCACATCCCCAGCCCCATTTTTGGCATGTTTTTGACCAGTTTGACATCTATGTCACTTGCTTCATTAACTCGCCTAGTACTTTCTTCTTCCTATTTCTCCCACCTAGCATAACGTGGTCAGATCAGGCCATGCTGACTCTTGGCTTTACCAATCACTTTGCTATGTTATCTTGAGCAAACAAGTTGGTTAATATCTCCCAGCCATTTTTCATGGAGAGAGATGGATGTAAGACACTTAACGGTTTCTGGTATAAAGTACTTCATTTATTGCTCTTCCTCCATTAAGTGACTCACGACTATTTAAAGCTTCATGTTTTTCACTTTTCTGGATTACTAAATGGCAGCACATCCCTTAATGATGTTGGTTGAAACCTGTTAACTATTCATTGAGTTCTTACTATGGATTCAGGCACTGCTTTATATTCGTCAGTCATATAAAAAAATGAGTGAAAAATAATTCTTGCTTTCACTGAGTTTCTATCTTTTCTTTTTTGTGGTACTGGGAATGTAGCCTAGGGCCTTGCACATACTAGGCAAGTGCTCTGCCACCCTTAGCCTCCCTTTAAAAATTTTGTTTGGAGACAGATGTTCCCTAAATTGCTCAGGCTGGACTTAAACTTGGAATCCTTCTGCCTCAGCCTCCTGAGTAGCTGGAAATGCAGGGGTATGACACCGTGACCAGCTGAGTTTCTGTTTTATATGGAAAGTGTGGGAGTCTATGATATTATGACTAAAAGGTAAGATATGGCAAGCACTGTAAGAAAAATACAAATTTCTGTGCAAAGGTAGAAGAGGCTGCTACAAGAAAGTATGTTTCTTTCCCTAAATATAAGACTAATCCAGAGTAATTTTTTAAATTACCAAGTTTAGTGAATCAGAACTTCCAAGAGATATGCTGGATAATCTACATACTTAACCCACATTTGTGAAATAAAATTTGGAGGAGGCCCTTGATTCAAACTAATCTTCTGTAGTGGAACCGAAAGTTTTCTTTGCAAACCAGTATGGAGTCATTCATGCTAAGTAAAACTAACTTGAGAGTAGACGCACGACTGAGTTTCAGTCAGTCATAGCAATTGAGCTTTCATCAACCATGGGCAGCCAACTGATTCAAACAAGACAAAATGCTGAGCTGTGACCAATTAAGCTGTTCTTTTTACCCACTTCCTTTTTCTGTCCATAGTGCTGCCTGACCATGTAACAAGTAGGAGTTCTTAGAACCTGTTCCGGTCTTAAGGGCTGTCTAATTCATGAATCATTGTTGTTTTTGCTCAAATAAACTTTGATAAACTTGCTCAAAGTCTTTGCTTTTTAGCATGTCCCAGATGATTCTCTCCATTATGGAAACTTGGGGGATTTCTGGACACACGCTTCTCAAACTTGTATATACAGTGGAACCACTTGGGATACTGATTGAAAATCAGGTTTTGATTCTGTAGCTTTGATTCTGTGCTCTTGAGTCTTGCATCTGTTGTGAAGATGTTAAGCTTAAACTTTTTTTTTCTTTCTCTCACCTAAGAAGAAATCTGGAGGTAGTCTGTTGTTGGTGAAACTTCTTAGAAATCTCTACTAATGCAGACACTGCTAGTGTAGGGTACATGTTGATAAGCAAGGCTTTAGAGCTCTGTATAGTATGGAGATCCCTCTGAGAGGAGGACAGGTATAAAGCCAGTTCAAGCAAAATGCATAAACATAGACATGAATATGCAATTGCAAAGAATTTGGAGGGTCCCTTAACATTATCCTTAGGCTCAAGGTTAATAGGGCATGTTATCAACCTCAATATTATGAGAATTACAGGAATCTTTGAATAATAATGTCCAGCATCTATTGAGTTGGTATGCAACTTGGTCCTGTGCTGTTAGGGACATAATAGCTCATTTAATCTTCACAATAAACCTATGAGATAGCTACTATTGTTATTGACATTCTCATTTTACAAATAAGGAAACTGGTGCACAGAAAGCTTTTTTTTTTTTTTTTTTTTTTTTTTTTTTTTGGTACTGGGGATTGAACTCAGGGACGGGGACTCAACCACTGAGCCACATACCCAGCCCTATTTTGTATTTTAATTAGAGACAGAGTCTCACTGAGTTGCTCAGTGCCTTGCTTTTGCTGAGGCTGGCTTTGAACTCATGATCCTCCTGTCTCAGCCTCCTGAGCTGCTGGGGTTACAGGTGTGCACCATAGCACCCAGCAACAGAAAGTTTTAAGTAATTTGCCCAGGTGTATTCAGTGGAGTATTTAGGAGTCTTATTCCTGAGCCCAGATGTTTAATTACTAGGTTGTACTGCAAAATTGTAACATGTAGCAATTTCTTTGAAGAAAGCAATTACATTTTATTAAAATAAGATGTGAAAATGAGGGCTGAATAGGCCTGAAGTTCTCAAATTCTGATGGGCATCAGAATCTCCTTGGGGAATTTGTTGCACATAATAACAAAACAATACTTGGATTCTGTACCACACCTTCTGAATTGGAATCTCTGAGGTGGGGCTTGGTGATTGTATATTTAATGAATGCCCCAGTCAGTTCTTAGGTGCAAAGTCTGAGTATCATTGCCATAGACTTTTCAAAGTCATTGTTGTAAAAGTCCAAAGGACAGTCAAACGACAGTCAAACGAGATTCATCGTGTGAGAAACTCTGAAAAAGAAGGTGCTCTGAGGATTAGGAAGTTTCTAGAAATGCATCTGTGAGTCTGATCTGCATAGAAGATAACACAAGGTGGACCTGAAAAGTTCCTTTACAGTGCAACGAGGAGTCATCTATAATCAAGACACTGAGAAGGGGGTAGGGGCACTTTTAAAAATAATTCATATCATCAAGGACATAAAAATAGTGTGTCTATGAAGGTGCGTCATAGATCTGAAAGAATAATGGCAGAAGAATTAACCCTACTTCTCATCTCCAAACCCAAACAAGCTTAACTTTGTGGGGAGACAAATGTAGAATGACAACAACCAAAGCTATGTGTGTGGGGGGGTGGTGGTGGTCAAGCTTGACTCTCTCTTAAACGCTTGTTTCACTTTTCTTTTTTCATTAATTTGTTTATTCAAGCAGTTAAAAAAAGAAAACTGTTATGTGCCAAGTACAACTCTAGGAGCTAAAGAGGACCTTTTCCTTTTTCTTAAGGACATGTCAACCAGCCCTAACAATACAAGGATGAGCACTTGGAGAGGGGCAAGTACTCCCATTCACAGTTTTTTAAAAAGAAAAATATATGTGATGGCTTAAGACTACAGATATTTATAGGTTACTATATCTCGTGACTCAGTTTTAGAGAAATTATTAAATAATTTGTGAGCATCTTAGAGAAAGGAAGTGGTGAATACCAGGGCCAGGTGTGGATTTACTAAAAACAAGACATGTCAAACTAACCCCGTTTCTTTGGTAGATTAAGGAACCATGGTAGATGCTGGGTTGAGTGGGTGGTAGGGAAGCAGAAATAATGGGTGGGGAATTCACAGAAGTCTTTGTTTTGAAAAAATAGGTATCATGAGACTGCACATGTCAGACACATGCTAAGCAACTGTGCCTACGTTTTTGTATCTGACCATTATAATAAGCCTATCAAGAAAATACTGCCTGCAGGAGGCCCTGGATATGCAATTCCCAATACAAAAAGCAACAACAAAATTTTAAACTACGTCATCCTAAAACAGAACAAGCCCTTAGGTCCTCCAAGCTTGACATTGATGGAGAGTCTTGAAGAAGGAGAATTATCTTTGTAGATAAGCTTGCCCATCCATAGGCCTCAACTCTAATCCAAGATGTTCAATCTCCTTTTTATAGTTTTTCACTAAGGATTGCAAGGAAGTTCCCCCCCATTGGTTGACTGGCATAAGTATTAACAGAAGACTTTTCTCTTTGTACTTTGTAACAAGGCTTTAAAAGTGAGGGAAGCAATAACAATTTAGATAAGACAAGGCTAAGGGTACATACAGTCCAGTGATAGAGAGTTTGCCTACTGAGGCTCTGAGTGAGTTCCTTAGCACCTAAATAAACAGTGAACCTAGCAAAGGACCACAATGCAGATAATCTAATTTACGAGATAAGTTTTATATGCCTTTAGTGTACAAGCCACTGCAGAGATGCTGACTGCCTCTCACTACCAGATTACTTGTTTTAAATGACTATCTTTTTATTTTTATTTTTAGCACATCAGTACCTATTCAGTAATTTGTCTATGCCTCTGAAAGTGTTTTTTAACTATAATATATATACTGCTATCATCTACCTTCTAGAATCTTAAGTCCCATCAGTTCCCAGTGTGAGATCCTTGTTGTACAGTCTTTCCTACTCAAAGACTTCAGACTTTTGGTTTTCCTTCTGTGTTCAATCACTTGAGGTTCATTCTCCCTCAGCACGTTTTTTTGGGGTTGGGGAGGTACCAGGGATTGAACTTAGGGGCACTAGACGTTGAGCCACATCCCCAGCCCCATTTTGTATTTTATGAGAGACAAGGTCTCACTGACTTGCTTAGTGCCTGGATAAATTGCTGAGGCTGGCTTTGAACTCATGATCCTCTGGAGCCACTAGCATTACAGGCATGCCCAGTCTTTTCTACCTACTAAAATTGTACTATTCGGGGCTTTGAAGTTTCAAGGACCAGAAATTAAGTTATCTCAAAAAAATTTTGGCAGGGAGGAGCAGGGATTGAACCCAGGGGAGCTTTACCACTGACCCGCATCCCTAGCCCTTTTTATTTTTAATTTCGAGACAGGTCTCACTAAGTTGCTTAAAGCTTCCCAAAATTGCTGAGGATGGCCTCAAACTTGCAATCCTCCTGCCTCAGCCTTCTGAGCTGATGGGATTATAGGCATGTGCCACCATCAAATGGTTTCGTTTAGAATAATATAACATGCAATTTCTCAGAAATATAAATCAAAGCCTTGCATCTGTTGTGAAGATTTTAGATTTAAACATGATTTTTTTTCCTCATATAAGAAATCCAGAGGTAGCCTGTTGTTGGTTAAGTAACTCAACATTGTAAAGAGCAGTGACATTGCTTTGCTTGGTCTTTCCCTCATGATCACAAGACATGTTGTGATCCGTAGCCTGCTGTGGCTCTAGACATTATGTCTATGAAGGTGGAAAGGGAAAAAAGGGGAAACCAGTCTTTTCCTTTGGTCAGGAAAGTAATAACTTTCATAGGAACCTGTCCATAAACTTCTGCTTACATTACAAGAACTCATCACATGGCTGCTCATAAAGGAGTAAAATGAAAAGCTTTACAATAAGAGAATAATATAACAGCACAAGGGACTGCTACTGAGAATATATAAAGAACACCTATAGTTTAATAAGAATAAGATAAATTGCCAAATGTCTTAACAGAAAGAAAATAGAGGAGGAGACATTTTTTTGAGAAAAGTTTTAGGAAAAGAAATCCAATCACATTAATGATTAGTGAGGTGCAAACTAAGATTACATTGAGATAAACATTATACCTACTAAACTAGTAAAAAATTAAGAATTCCCAAAACATTGTGTTGATGATGGAGTCTTACCCCTTACTGGTGGGGGTAGGGGTGAAATGGCATAACCATTTAGGAATACAATGTGGGATTACTTTGTGAAGTTGAAGGTGAGCATACCTCATGATGTAGCCCATAGCTAGTAATTCCACACAGGAAACATGTACTTGAATGCATATAGCAGCATTCCTTTCAAATATGGAAATAACCCAGATGTTATGTCAGAGAATAAATAAAGTGATAAATTCATAGTAATATGATAGACTTGCAACCACAGTGGCAGAAATTAATGTAAGAAATATAACTGAGTGAAAAAAAATCAATGGCAGGCTGATCATGTTAGTGCATGCCGGTAGTGGCTTCAGAGGCTGAGGCAGGAGGGCACAAGTTTGAGGTCAGTCTCAGTAATTTAGTGAGACCCTGTCTCAAAACAAAAAATAAAAGGGCTGGGCATATACCTCAATGATTAAATGCCCTTGGGTTCAATTCCAAACCAAATCAAACAAACAAACAAAAAATCAATGGCAAAAGACCTTAAGATTATAAGCTAAAAAGCAAGTAAGCTAAATAATGTATACTTTTATTTTACATATTTTTTCAGTACTGCTGCGGGGGGGGGGGGGAGGGTGACGAACAACTTGTGTACATTGGTACAGCAGGAGTGGGAGCTGTTTATTGTAGGACAACAGAGGTATTTATACATTCCACATAGCTTATCTTAATTAGCATAAACTAGATACAGCAGTCAACCAATAAGGAATCTCCACACTTAATGGCTCGCTGGCCTTACTTCATAAACCACTCCCTCTGGCATTTTGCCAGGCGCCATCCTGACTTGTTTACAGACTCTAACAAGTACAGGGGATTGAACCCAGTGATGCTCTACCACTGAGCTACACCCCCAGCCCTTCTTATTTTTTATTTTTTAGCACTGGGGATTAAACCCAGGGGTGTTTTACCAGTGAGTTACATTCCCAGTCCTTTTTATTTTTATTTTTGAGACAAGGTCTAAGTCGCTTAGGGCCTTGCTAAATTGTTGAGGTTCATCTTGAACTTGGGATGCTCCCGCCTCAGCCTCCTGAGTCACTGGAACTGTAGGCATGTGCCACTGTGCCCTGCTACATGATAAAAACTTTAATAAAGTAAGAAAAAACAGCTTTGACAGTAAATGTAAAAAGGATGCTAGTATAACACATTGTGACATTTTGTTCTCAGGGCACATGCACTGGGAAACCAGTTGTTTACTTTTTAAATTGTTTTAGTTTTATGATGCTATTTGAGTATAATAAAAACTATATTTACTTTAGTTCACTTGGGGCAAAAGGATATACACACATGGAAACACAAATACCTCATTCTTATTACTTTGCAGACACTTTTTGAAATAAGTAAGTAGTTTGAGAGGAAGCACTGTGAAAATGGAAAGAGGGAGACCAACCAATAATATAGTGAGAAGTGGTATAAGTAGAGGGGTGGGGACAGAATTGAGCATACAGAAGTATTGAAAGAGAAGGTGAAAATGCTGCTTGTAGATTACAGACTCCCTTCATGAAGTTCAATAATAAAAGATGAGAGGAAATTAGTTTCTTCAGGATTTTTCTTCTCAAGATCATTCTATCTTGATTTTTGTTTGATGCCTGTATTATAGAGAGGAAAAATACAGCCCCTGGGACAAACTGGTAAGCATTTAAGAAAAGCGCTGAGTTCAGTCCAGGGACATACTTACACTTGTCCTCCAGGGGGTGTTAATGGTGTCACCATTCTATCAGTGTTGTTTTTTTTTTAATTATTTCACCACCATTTCTAAGTTATTTAACTCATCCTCAATTCCAAGGTTTCATACCAGAATCCAATCACAACAGACCAAAACCAACAATTCCCCCACAAGGAAAACCCTCCACTCTAAAACAAAGTTATTTCTTAGTCATTCTTTGCTCAAATTAAAAGTGATTGTTGTAATCTGTGCAGAGCACAAATACCATTTAAAACAACAGGAAATGACTTAAGGAATTTTAATGGACTTTGGTTTATTAATCTATTTTTAAAGCTATTATCTGCAACTCTTCCAAAGGACAAAAACAAAACAACACTAAATCAAAAACAAAACTGTTTACTTCCTTCTAGCCTAAGAAAATGTCTGCTGGTGTGGGAGAAAGGCTAGGGACCGACCTGACCTAGGATGATGAGGGACCCAAAGAGCAAGGGGACCTTGTTGTAATCTGCCCCTTTCAATGCTTTATTGGCTCAAAAATACTAAAAAATAATGGAAATATCACCTTCCTATGGCATCTTTCTAAAGTTCCCACTCTTTCCTCTGTGTCTGCTGTACACCAACACACGGTCACAATATTATATTCAGTTAGTTATATGCCAGGTTTTTGAATTGTCCTCCTTGAGGAAAGTGAACTTTCTCTTGCTCATTTTGGCTTCTCCACAGATGTATTCTGGGTCTGGTATATATAATACGGGGTGGCTGGATAAATGTTGCATAACTCTCCGATCTCAGGGAAAATGCAAATCACTTCATACCTGTAAGAACAGTTAGTATCAAAAAGACAAAAGATTCTTGTTGGCAAGAATGTAGAGAAAAAGGAACTCTTATACACTGTCAGTGAGAGTGTAAATTAGTATAGCTATTATGGGAAACAGTTATGGAGATTTCTCAAAAAGCTAAAAACACAACAACCATAAGATCCAGTAATCCCACTACTGGGTCTATGGCCAAAAGAAGTGAAATCAGCATATAGAGGTGATATCTATATTTCCACATTTATTGTAACACTATTCACAATAGTCAAGACATGAACTCAAAGTCAACCTAGGTGTCCATCAGTGGGTAAATGGATAAAGAAAATATGGTACATATTCACAATAGAATACTATTCAGCTCTAAAAAAATGAAATCAAATCATCCGTGACAACATGGATGAACCTGAAGAATATTATATTAAGTGAAATAAGCCAGGCACAGAAAGACAAATGCTGCATGATCTCACTTATATGTAAACTAAAAAAAAGGTGATCATAGGGGCTGGAGATGTGGCTCAGTGGTAGAGCACTTGCCTGGCATGTGGGTTCAATCCTCAGCAATATATATATATATATATATATATATATATATATATATATATATGTAAAAGATCCATTTACAACAAAAAATATTTATAAAAATGTTCATAGAAGGACAGAGATAGAATACTGTTTACCAGAGGCTTAGATGGTTGGGGTATGGGAGATGCTCATCAAAGGACATATATTTACAGTTAGATAGGAGTGGGGGGAGGAGTTCAGGATAGGCAAATATATAGAGACAGAAAGCAAATAAGTGATTGCCTGAAACTTGGGAGATAAATTGGGAATAACTACTAATGGTTATGGAGTTTCTTGGGTGATGAAAATGTACTAAAGTTGTGGAGATGATTGTACAACTCTATGAACATACTAAAAAGCATTGGAGTCTATATTTCAAATGGGTGAGTATATGCTATATGAATTATCTCTTTTAATAAAGCTGTTTTAAAAAATAAATGTTGAGGCCAGGCGTGGTGGTGCATGCCTGTAATCCCAGCAACTCAAGAGGCTGAGACAGAATTGAGAGTTTGAGGCCAGCCTCAGAAATTTAGCAAGGCCTTGTCTAAAAAAAAAAAAGGGTTGGGGATGTGGGGATGTAGCTGTGTGGTAAAGCACCCCTTGGTTAAATCCCCCATACCAAAAAAAAAAAAAAAAAAAAAAAGCTGAAAGAATAATGAACAAAATACGATTTTTGAAAAACTTTTGAAAAAGAACTTTAAAAGTAAATGTTTATTTCAAAACCTGTTTAAATAAAACACAGCCTAGACTGTGTACCTGACATACAGTTGGTGCTCAATAAATATATTTCTCCTTCTCCTTTCCTTTCTCCTTTCTCCTTCTCCTTCTTCTTGTACTGGGGATTTAACCCAAGGGCACTTTACCACTGAGTACATCCACGGCCCTTTCTATTTTTATTTCAAGACAGGGCCTCATTAAGTTGCTGAGGCTGGCTTTGAACTTCAGATCATCCTGTCTCAGCCTATAGAGTTGCTGAGATTAAAAGCATGTTCCACCAGGCCCAACTCAATAAGTATTTTTTTTTTTGAATAATGAATACTTAGAATCTATCAAAAGTACTTTCAATTTACTGTGACCTTGCTCTGTAAGCAAGGGAAGCCACAGAATAAATAATGGCACACCTTTCTCAAGTATAAATTGTTTGAAGCTTTTGGAAGTTATTCAAACAAAAGGTGAAATAAAAAAATCTACATTCCTTTTAAAGAAAAGTATACTTCTTCAAATTTATATTTTGCTTCTCAGGGTCATTTGGAGCTTTATTTTCAGACTTTCTGAGTTTAGTGTTATTTTTCCATTGATAGTAGGAGTGCTTTGCAGGAAAAGTCTGAGTAGTACTGTGGAAAGGGGGCAAAATTGCGACGTATGCAGTCGAGGGGAGAAATAAAGAATGTCCACGCACTTCTGCCCCTTTCAATGCTTTATTGACTTAAATTACTCAATACAATTTCACTCGATAGCTTCTTTTTTTTTTTCAGTTTTGTACCCCAAACAGTACCTCACTACTTTTTAAAAATTATTTATATGTAACAGCAGAATGCATTACAACTCTTATTACATATATAGAGCTCAATTTTTCATATCTCTGGTTGTATTCATAGTATAATCATGCCAATTCGTGTCCTCATACATGTACTTTGGATAATAATGATTATCACATTCAACCATTATTAATTAACCCATGCCCCCTCCCTTCCCCTCCCACCCCTCTGCCCTATCTAGAGTTTGTTTATTCCTCCCATGCTCCCCCTCCCTATCCCACTATGAATCAGCTTCCTTATGTCAAAGAAAACATTCGGCTCCACTCATCTACAGAAGGGCATCTAGGTTGGTTCCACAGTTTAGCTATTGTGAATTGTGCTTCTATAAACATTGATGTGGCTGTGTCCCTGTAGTATGCTGATTTTAAGTCCTTTGGGTATAGAGTGAGGAGAGGGATTGCTGGGTCAAGTGGTGATTCCATTCCCAATTTTCTAAGAAATCTCCATACTGCTTTCCATATTGGCTGCACCAATCTGCAGTCCCACCAGCAGTGTATGAGTGTACCGTTTCCCCACATTCTTGCCAACACTTATTGTTGTTTGTATGCATAATAGCTGCCATTCTGACTGCAGTGAGATGAAATCTTAGTCACTCTATAGGTTCTTAATCAAGAAAACAACAATCCTTAATGCTAGGCACTGCAATAGACATAATCAATGCACAGCAAACAATTCTAGATTAATTAATTCACAGCAAATAATTCTAGATTAACTCTAAGCACTGCAAAACACACTTAATCATGATAGGCTAATGACAGACATTCCCTCTGCACACTAAGTTCAAAAGTCTTAAGCCTTAGGCTTTAGGTCCACCAGATGTACACTCACTTAGACCGCGGTGACCAGGTTTGGAACCAAGGCAGGCTCTTCCTGGCATGGAGTGGTCAGCCTGTTGAGGAGAGAGTCGTAGGGAGAAGTTGTGGCTCTCACCAGGGTCCAGATGAGGCAGTAAAGTTTGGAGCTGTTAGGATCACACAGAGGATCAGGAAACGATGACAAGTGATGGGATGTCAGGTCCTCATCAGGTTCTCCAGCTCAACTGTATCCTTGTTTCGGCTGCCTGAAACCCTGTTCACTAGCTCTATTATTCATACTAAATTTTGGGGCTTTTGATCCCCCCCTTTCAATCCTTATCAGCTACCACTGGATTTCTCCATGACATCATTTACCATGGGGTCAGAAACATCTGGTCTGGTGGTATCCACTCTGATCTTCTTGCTTTTCCCTCTCATCAGGCAAGGACAGCCTGCCAGGGGCTTCCCTCTGTTTATCAGGGTGAGGGTAAGTAACATATCTGAGGCCATACTGGAGGGCTCTGTGGGTGTACCTGATGAGACTGCAGGTTTCAAACTGGAATTTTTAAAATGGAGTTACTTAGGTTCAGGCCTGAGGCCATCCTCACAAGTAGGCACATTTTGTGCTTTATATCTTTGTAAAAGAGGGTAAATTATAAATAAAGAAAGATACCAATTGTTAACATCTGTATCAGTTTAATTTTTATAAAGCAACTTTCATATTATCTTTTCTGGGCTTCACTCTCTCTCTTTGACTAGAACACAGAGCAGGGATTATTAACATCCCCTTTTTATTGATTAGGCAACTGAGATTTAAAATATGCTCTATGGTATGAAATATGATATGTCAAGAGCTTTGTAATGTTTTGAACAACTAATAATAAAAATAAATAAATAAATAAATAAAATATGCTCTATAGTCCTCCTGGGAATGTGGCAGGGAGATTGCTGTTATTAAATATTAAAAATATTTGGATACTTATTAACACATAATTTTAAAATTGTTTTGACGCTCTTGGAGATGAAACTAGGCTTGGCACATGCTAGGAAAGCTTACTCCACCACTGAGCCACATTCCCAGGCCCCTTGATGAAGTATTCATTAAAGTCCATTGTAATAGCAGTTCTAACTGATATGGGGGAGGGGGGGGGGAACTGAGCTAAACTCAGAAAACAGCAAAGACAGCTGGAGACTTATAGCGGAGAAAAAGTGGATGGAAAATTACTAGGAGGAGAAGAACATCAAAGGCAGGGGGATTCTTAACAAAGGCAGGCCAAGAATTAATACATCACAGGCGGGGGAATAAAAGAAATATCTATCCTCAGATATCAAGTGTCAAAATACCAAGAGTGATCAGGTGTCAGGATGAGAGGATGACTTAGCAGTATTCTGCTAGGACAGAAAGGAAGGCCATCGTACAGCCCAGTAGACAGAAGACTCAGAGAAGCCTAACTAAAATTCGGTCACGGAGAATCTTTGTCACCCTCGACTCAGACCTCTTCATTACCCATTTCCAAAGTAGAACAGAGGGGTGGCAGGCAGCCGAGGCTCTGGGATCGTGGACCGGAGGCCTAGTTCTCCATTGAAAGCAGAACTGCCTAGATCACCAGCAGAATGCGCAGGGGAGCAAAGGCTCCAGACCCTGCGGCATTCACGCCTGGCCCCGCCAGCCGGGACTCGACCTCAGGGCGGCCCCCGCAGGTCGGCAGGGCGGGGCCGGCGCGCTGATTGGCTGCCCGCCCCGGCCGGGGTTTCCCCGGCCCCGCCCTGCCGCGCTCCCACAGCCTGCGAGGCCGCGCGCTGGATGGTCCGGCGCTGCCCGGCGGGTGGGGCCCCAGCCTGCGTTCCTCCCTCCCTACCGGTCCTCATCCTTAAAGCACGAGTCCCCACGCCCCGCCTGTTGGAGAGGGCGCCGGGATCCGCACTGCGAGCCGTCGGGGCAGGCCGGGGCCGACCGAACAGGGCCTCGGGCGACAGGGCTGCCGCGGCTGGCACGCGAGTGCCTCGGACCCGAACGAGTGTTTGCGGGAGCCGCGAGGGGAGGGGTCCCCGGCGCCATTGCTAGTGACCGGAGCTCCGCCGGGCTCCAGTCTGCCCTCCGCTGTTCTCCTCCGACCGGGAGGGGCTGTGGTCAGTCCCGAGGCCGGGCTCGAGAATCCGGTGCCTCGGCCGTCCGCCCGCAGCTTGGTCCGCCGCCTGTGCGGGGGGGTCCGGGCCGAGACCATGTTTGACAAGACGCGGCTGCCGTACGTGGCCCTCGATGTGTTGTGCGTGTTGCTGGGTACGTACGCGCTCCGGGCCGAGGGGCGTGTGCGCGCGGGCCCGCGGTGGGGTGCGCCAGGGTGTGGGCCCGGGTCTTTTGGAAGAGGACTGACTGCTGCAGTGCCGAGGACTGGCGAGGCTGGGGGGTGTGCCTGACGCGCGCGCTGCAGCGGGGCGAGACGCGGGGGCGGCTTCTGCAGCCCGGGACCCCGCTTTGCAACCTGCACCCTGGCCCCCGCGTGACCTCCTGTCTGTCGCCCGCGGGTATGCTGAGCCGGCCTCTGCTGGGACGCTGTTCACGCCTCTGCGCTCGGTGCCTTGCTGCTGTCCTCTGTTTTCCAGTCCACTCTAGCAAGGCAGGGTGGGCTCCTCCCTCTCAACTCAGAGAAACCTGGTCGCTGGCTCCTCAGGTTCTGTAGCGAAACTGGAGATTTGATGCACTAGGGCTTCTCAGTAGCAGGCGCCAGTGCCTGGCTTATTTTACTTGTGGGAAGCAGTTTAATTTTTTGGCTATAAAAGGCTAGAACGTTTCTAATTAGAAGGTGTTGCCAGGTTGTAAATTGTCAGGTTGCATATGGGGATGAGGATGCCAAGTTTCTGCCTATAGTTCTGAAGAGGCTTGCTTTTAGGGGAATGTATCTCAGACCTGCTGTTTCTTTTTCTACGCAAACCTTGCCATGGTATAGCTTCCATTTCCTATGACAGCCCACAAGAAGCACTAGACATTCTTAAGCTGCAGCACATTTGGCGAAGTTTTCCTGATTGGACAACTTCTGTTCTGGGTTTCTGATTGTCAGGTGCTTCTTCCTGTTGAGGACGAATTGGAATCATCTGGATAAGGGTTAGGCGTTGGAAGGAGTTGGTTTCACCTTTTAAAATATATATTATGGAAGGCAGCTATGTTGTGAATTATGTGTGTTATGGAAAACAACAAGATCTGCTGGAGCTTTGGGTAGTCCGACTCGTGTTTAAGTAATCTAAGTAGTACTACTGGCAAATTCCCAGGATCTGAGATGTCTGTTTTTTTTAGCATCCTAGATGCAAATCTGAATAATGGCTTTTCAGAGAAAGGAAATTCACCTGATTTTAATCCAATAGTTTCTGAGTATTCTACTCTCTTGCTTCAAACTTGACCTTTTAGGTGCTTTCAATATTGTCTAATCCGTTTAAATTTGACAAGATTGTTTTTATAGACAAAATTTCTTTTTGATATCTATATATCTATATCTATCTATCTATCTATCTATCTCTCTCTCTATATATATTTTTTTGTTGTGGTTACCAGGACACCTACTTTATAGCTCCATGGTGAATTTTAGGAATTAAGCTTAGGAGAGGGGAATACAGTTTTGGAACAGTCTTTATAGAAATAGTCCTTTCAGATGTCAGGGCATAGTAATTAAAATATATTCAGATTTATTCATTTGTAATGAAAACTTTACCTTTGCTAAAGATGCTACATTGAAAATATACTGTGATGTATTCTGCATCAGTGGAACTTGGTTAAACTTCATTTATATTTAGTGAAGGAAGAGGAAAATGTTCAGTCAGGAATTTTGGTAATCTCAGTCTATTGGATAACATCCTTCATTGCTATATATTGTGTAATTTTTATGTATCAACTGTACCCTTTCCTGCCTACTTGGAGTTATTAATTTATAAAGCATGATTTTTTTTTCTCCCTGTGGACCTAACACTGATGAGTAGGGATGAAACATACTGCTCTTAGGTAGATGAAACTAAAGTTATTAAACACAAAGCCATATGGTAGATCTGTATTAAAAAATTATGTAGAGTGGGGGAACCTATAAGCAGTATAACTTTATAAATTTCAAGTTCTTATGGCATATATATATATATATATATATATATATATATATATATATATAATTTTTGGGGGGTAACAGGGATTGAACTCAGGGCCACTCAACCACTGAGCCACACCCCACAGTCCTATTTTTTGTATTTTATTTAGAGATAGGGTTTCACCTAGTTGCTAAGCGCCTCACCATTGCTGAGGCTGGCATTGAACTTGAGATCCTCATATCTCAGCTTCCTGAGCCACTGAGATTACAGGCGTGTGCCACCACATCTGGCCTATATTTTTAATATGATGTATACATCACATAATTGTCCTATTAGAGGTTAATTTTAGTGCTACATTGACCTGGCAGT
Source organism: Urocitellus parryii (assembly GCF_045843805.1). Lineage (NCBI taxonomy): Eukaryota > Metazoa > Chordata > Mammalia > Rodentia > Sciuridae > Urocitellus > Urocitellus parryii. Next base: position 43,199,803 of record NC_135531.1, on the reverse strand, counting down.
AAAGTAACTATGATGACTTTGAAAAAGACATTTGAAATGTTTTGGTGATTTTGGAAAAAGCTTTCTTTGGAACTTATGCATTTAGTTTAAAATACTTCATGTATTTGAAACATATTTATCTGTTTTCATATTACTGAAATTTCTTTTGAAGTATATTAAGTGTATTGTAAAGATAAGGTCAGACTTCCCTTTTCCTAAATAGAAAGTGATTTTTTTTTTGTACTGACTTAATTAGATAGGTAAGATGACATTAGAGTTAACATCAACTCTCCATTATAACAGTGAGTAAAAGCAGTGGTCCAGAAGATTGAAAAGTTTGTCATGCCAACTTTTGGAAGACATATTTATAGCAAACTTATCCTTTCTAGTAGAGTCTAAGTATCATATTAAATTTGGTTTTTATTCACCTCACTGAAAGCAGGAGGTTGGCTGCCTAAAATCATGGCAGCTTGAAAAGGGTTATTAACTTTTTCCTTTTTCTGTGAGGCATTCATAGGTAGAAGTTGACTACCAACAAAAAGATGATTAAGCACTTCATAAGTACAGGGTTATGTGCAAATGATTCATAATTATAATGTGCATATGTTCCAGATTCTGTTAATGACCACCTGAACATTGTACAGTATATCCATTTTAATGATATTATGTGATTTTCTTACATAAGTGCTTCTAATTTTACCAAGGATGATGCCTGTTGATGTGATCAATAAATATGCCTGCCTCTCTTGGTGTGTGTGTGTGTGTGTGTGTGTGTGTGTGTGTGTGTGTGTTGTCCCTAAATCATCTTTATTATCAGTGTGAAACATGAATTCTCTATCTGAATTGTTAGCTCCTTCAGGAAATCTGGTAAGCCCTTGGAAAAAGAATGAGCATTTTGAAAGGTTAAGTATATTTGACTCCTTTCTGAAATGAATCATAATCTTGCCATCTTTCCCTAGTTCTTTTGATGATTGATAATAAAGGCCATATACATTGAGCACATGAGAAAAGTTGGTCTGCAGACAATGATGGTGGGCTGATACTGTATAGCCCAGTTTATTAAGGCATGTACAGAATATAACTTGATAGTTAATTGCTAAAGGTCATTCCATATTTTAGCCACCATGCCATTAGGCAGCCAGTTAATTGACCCTGAGTCCTTTAATTGATTCAGTGCGCATTGAAAGGCCAACTTTGTACTTTGTTAGATACTAGTGATACAAAGATGAATAGACAGTCTCTGGACAAATAAGAGGTTATAATATGTCATGATAAGTTTAATAATGAAGGTATGGAATAGGTACCTTTTGAGCAGAGGAGCAGAGAAGGGTCTTATCTTAGGTGTATTCCATTTATAGAGATGGCTTATCTGTTTACTTTTAGAGATGCAGAATGTCAGAAGATGCCTAGAATTACTTGGAGACTTTCTTTCTTTCTTTCTTTTTTTTTTTTCAAACTTGACCTAGGGCATTAGGAACCTAAGTAAGTACCTATACTTATGACTTATTTGCAGGCAGTTGCATGTTGTCTACAAGATTTAGGTGGAACTGGCAAAAGCTATATATCTGTGTTTTGCTGGGTGGTGATCATTTGGAATACCTTTCTGTGTTACCTGTTCTCCTTTTGCCCTGCCAGCTCTTTTCTCCACTCTGCTCTGTGCTCTGGGAAGAACTTACATGGGCTATGTCAATTGAGCCCTTGTCTTGGTTTCTAGTTGGCTTTGGCCAATGTGAGGGATATCAGCAGGAGGCCTGGAAGAGCCACTTCATTCCTGCTGGATTTTGGATGTTCTGAATAGGTCACATTCCTATTCAGTGGCCCTTTCTTCCAGTCAGCTACAGAGATCTTTATGGGTTCTGGTAACCCTTCTTTTGCCTCTTCAGACCTAGAGATGATAATGACTTTCTGGTGTTGCCATCTGAAGATACATAGCATTGTCCTTTGCTGCTTTCCCCAAATCCTGCTTACACCTTTGAAAATGCTCCCTTCATTACATTGTCTTGAATATATCAGGTAGTGTGCTTCTTTTTGCTAGGACCCTAACTGATAATACTCATCTATGTGCAGAACAGATTTGATACAGCCTCTCTCTCTGCACTAGACATCAACTATAGCTTCCCTTAGTAGCAGATGCAAACAGAAGCCCATGGATGCCAGTGTTGGCTTTCTCAGGAGGGAGGGGTTTGAGGTACCCCCAGCATGCTCTAAATGTTGTATCACCATTATGCCAAATCAAAGTCAATAAGTATAGAAAAAAATCTGGCAGTAATAACATAACCAAGCCAGGTGGTTGTGGAACCCCTGCTACTATTAGTAATTATATCATACTGATGACATATGTCATTATCATAATGCTGACATCATTCTACGCAACTAATATGCCCTAAGGAGTTGTTCCTTTCCCAACTCCCAGTTTGGATTCCTTTCAGGTGGCTTTAGGGGAGGGGGTTGTTGTTGGTGGTGGTGGTGAAGATTTTGAAAAAATTTGCTTTTGTTGAATAACCTCCAGCATTTTGTGCTTTCCCTTTTCTCATAACATTTGTTCATTCATCCACTCATTATTTAGTACATACTTATTGACTATCTGGTGGGTGCTAGACATTGTTTAGGCACTGAAGATAAAAATAAGGACACAGTGCCTATGCTGACTATTGGGCAGTTCAGTTCTACTAACTTCAATTAATGAAACTTGATTCTGATAAAAGTTTGTTGGTTTGTTTTCTGTATATCATTTAATTTTTCTCTTCTAGCTACAAAAGGAAGGAATTGAAAAAAAGTTTGTTGAACTGGCTATTTGTTGAATCAGACTTTTTTCTTCCTTTAAGTAAGCATTTTGGAACAAAGTAGAGGCCTGGATTATAACTATTTGGCCCTACTTGTTTTATACAGTTGAGTTTTAACTTAGATTTACCTTGTTTGGAATAGAGTATGGAAATATTCAGAGAACTTTTCCTCATATATTTTATGAAATCTAAATTCTTCCTTTATATTCTCTTTGAATAACATACTTTTGGAAACTCAGAGACATGCTATGAATCTTAATCTCTTTCTCATTTAGTCATTTCTGGCTGAGCTGTACCAAAATTTTTGATATATTGTTCACTTTGGGGAATTATTCTGATTTTTTTTTTTTTTTGGATAAGAAATTTAAGTTGAGGTTGTTAATATTTACCCTACTAAAAAAGAAGTTGGCAACAAAAGTGACTAAACTTTCAAATTTTAAGTGAACCATATGTTTGTGTTTTGCTGTGTGGGAATCACTTGGAGTACCTTTCTGTACATATTCTCCATTTGCTTCACCAGATCTTTTTTCTATCCTGTACTGTTCTCTGGGAAGTAGTTTACATGTGCTACATCAGCTGAGCCCTTGCTTTTTGGTTTCTGGTTGGCTTTGGCCAATATGAGGGACATCAGCAGGAGGCCTGGGAGATCTGCTTCCCTGCTGCTAGATTTGGTGTTGCTGGAGATGTTCCCAATTCTGTGAATAGGTCACAATTCCTATTGATATATGTTTATGAAGTAAAATAATCCTTTATAATCCTACCATCTATAGCATGATAATTGTATCAGTAGAAAAAATATCAGCTAGTTTTGTGCTAGGAACTTTAAAACGTTTCCCACTAGTCCTCATGGAATGCTTTTGAAGCCTAGTGTTTTATCAGTCATGTGTGAAACCACATATATGGGTCTTCATCTGGTGGTATTCCAGGCAAGGTGGAAATTGATCTATATAGATCTGTGGTAGAATATACTTAGACAATGGAAAAACTGTTACTTTATGCAGTGATAAGTCCTGAATTTCAGCTTACTCCAGAAAACAGACTTAGCTGCACCTTTACTATTTTTTTTTGCCGAGGTCTTGGAAATGATTTCTCCCCTTGTAAAAATGTAGAGTTATAGTCCTAAGACATTTGAATGAACATATTTTTACATTCTCACTTATGTAAATTCTGTCATTTGAATTCCTCTTTGCAGTTCAGCAAGCAGCAAAAAAAAAGCTATTGTGTTATACCTCTTCATACCTTCTCTTTCTCTTATCCTTGTTTTTCAGATATTTGTTTTAACACATATTAACCTAAAATTGTTTTTATGTTGTATGAGCTCAGTGTTAACTTTTTAAAAGTATTTGTTTTCAACATCTTTCATTTAATTATTTATTTAGCATACATTAAGTGCTTACTATAATAGAAAATAACTGTGAAAAAGGTAAGTTCTCTGTACTAAGAGATCATAATTACTGAGGCTATGAAAGAATTAAAATAGGGTTATAACAGTGAGACTTTGGGGGATGATAGTCTCCAGAAAGGCTTCTCTGAGGAAGGGAGATTTGAATTGAGAGGTATTTACATTGAGATTTAAGGATGAAAATGAATTGGCTACAAGGAGCTGGGGGAAATTTCCAAGCATAGGGGAGAGCAGGTGTTGAAGATCAAAGGAGGAAAGGGCATTTCATAATAGAAAAGAGGCCAGTTTTCTGGCTGGATTATGGTATTCATCCATGGCCATCCCCCTCAGCCCTCAGATTGAACCCAGGGTCTCACCCCTACTAGGCAAGTGTTCTACTGAGCCATACTCCTAGCTCCTCCTTCCTTAGTATTCTTTTTATTTTTTAACCTGTTCTAATTAGTTATATATGACAGTAGAATGCATTTTGACACATTGTACATCAGTGGAGCACAACTTCTCCTTCCTCTGGCTGAACACGGTGCAGAGTCACATACCGGTAGTGTAGTCATACATGTATATAGGATAATAATATCCATCTCATTCCACTGTCCTTCCCACCCCCATACCCCTCCCCTCCCCTTACCTCCTTCCCCTCTGCACAATCTAAAGTCCCTTCATACCCCCACCTCCCCATTATGGATCAGCATCTGCTCATCAGTGAAAACATTCGGCCTTTGGTTTTTTGGGTTTGGCTTATTTTACTTAGCATGATATTCTCTAGCTTCACCCATTTACCTGCAAATGCCATTATTTCATTCTTCTTTAAGGCTAAGTAATATTGCATTGTGTATATGGATCACATTTAAAATTTAAAAAATTTATACTAATCAGTTATACATGACAGCAGAATACTCTTCAATTCATTGTGCACAGAGCATAATTTTTCATTTCTCTGGTTGTACACGAAGTAGGGTCACACTATTCATGCAATCATACATGTACCTAGGATAATGATGTCCATCACATTTCATCATCTTTCCTATCCCCATGCTTCCCCACTTCCCTTTGCCCAATTCAAAGTTCCTCCACTCATTCTGCCCCCTCCCCCATTATGGATTAGCACAGCAGAGAAAACATTTGGCCTTTGGTTTTTTGGGATTGGCTTACTTTGCTTAGCATGATGTTCTCTAACTGCGTCCATTTACTTGCAAATGCCATAATTTTATTCTCTTTATATTGCTGGATAGTAGTCCATTGTGTATTTATATCACAGTTTCTTTTTTCATTCATCTATTGAAGGGTATCTAGGTTGCTTCCACAGTTTGGCTATTATGAATTGTGTTGCTATAAGCATTGACATGGTTGTGTCACTGTAGCATGATGATTTTAAGTCCTTTGGGTAGACACTGAGGAGTGGGATAGCTTGGCCAAATGGTGGTTCCATTCCAAGTTTTCTGTTCTTTTTTGTGGGGGGAGATACCAGGGATTGAACTCAGGGGCACTTGACCTCTGAGCCACATCTTCAGCCCTACTTTGTATATTTATTTAGAGACAAGATCTCACTGAGTTGCTAGTACCTCACTTTTTGCTGAGGCTGGCTATGAACTTACGACTTTCCCGTCTTAGCCTTCTGAGCTACTGGGATTACAGGCGTGCACCACTGCGCCTGGCTTCCAAGTTTTCTGAGGAATTTCCATACTGCTTTCCATAGTGGTTGCACCAATTTGCAATCCCACCAGCAATGTACTGTCTATCTTTTCCCCCACATCCTTGCCAACACTGATTGTTGCTTGTATTCTTGATGATTGATGGCCATTCTGACTGGAGATGAAATCGTAGCGTCGTTTAGATTTGCATTTCTCTAATAGATAGACACTTTGGTATTCTTAATAGTTAATCGTCACCTTTAATTTTAAATATCAGAATGGATAATTATAATAACTGCTGTTTATTTAGTGCCCTTTAGATATTGTGTAGCCTGTGCGGTCCCTCAATAACTTGCTTCAGGAGGGGTGCTTGGTCATCTCCTTTGGCAGATGATGGAACTGAGGCCTAGAATTGTTGGGAAATCACCCAAGGCCACCCAGCTAAGAAGTGGTATGGTCAGGAATTGGGAAGTGCATTTTTATTTTATTTTAATTTGGTACTGGGGATTGAACCCAGGGGCATTTAACTACTAAGCCATATCCCCAGACCATTTTTATATATTTTATTTAGAGTTGCTTAGGGCCTTGCTAAGTTGCTGAGGCTGTCTTTGAACTCGTGATCCTCTTGCCTCAGCCTCCTGAGCCACTGGGATTACAGGCGTGTGCCACTGTGCCTGGGGAGAAGTGCATTTTTGAGGCTTATAACTTTTGAGTACTGATTAACTAGTCTAGATTGGGAAAGGTTATAATAAATGATAGTGGTGAGGAAGTAGGAGTTGGGAGATTTAGTTGGCTATATAAAAGCAATGATTATTTTAGGTGGCTTAAATATTTTATGACTATATCTTTTTTTATATATATTTATTTTTTAGGTGTAGATGGACACAACACAATGTTTTTTTTATGTGGTGGTGAGGATTGAACCCGGGTCCCGCCCGCAAGTGTTCCACTGCTGAGCCACAATCCCAGCCCCTTATGACTATCTTAATCATGTTTAGTTATGATGTATATTCAAGAGTCAATTTCTGCTTACCATAGTTTGAACAAGTATCTACTGTTTAAAAGAGGCACTCTAATTTTTATATATCAAACTCCTAATAACATCAAGAAATAACTTGTGATATAACTAAATTGCCCTGTTCAAATAACATGCCCATAGCTTTTTTCTTCAAAAAAGCATTGTTGTTGTAGGCATTCCTGTTAATCTTCACAGGGAAAGAAGACCTTTGCCTTTCTTGTTTTTTGAGTGAATCATGTATACAGTGTTCAGAGTTACCTTTGGTAAGGCATTCCAACAGATATAGTTAGAACCTTGTGATTCAGTTTTAAGTTGTCACTGCTTAGAAATGTTTCCTGAGTCTTTTTCAGGGTGGGGTGTCCAGAAAAATAACATAGGAAATGTGTAGCAGATGAGCTCTTCAGTTAATTGCTAGCTGTTAAGCCATGTGTTGCCTTGCCTTTTGGTTCATTTGTGTCAGCAGCAGGAGACATGGGTTGGCTGCTTCAGTGCTGGAAAGGTAAATGAGAAGAGAAGAACACCATTAGTTACTGAATTCCTATGATGTGCCTTGGTAAATATTTTATATAAACTCAAGTAATATCACAAACTATGAGGTGTATAGTATTAGCTTCATTTTATGCTCTACCACTGGGGATACAAAAATGATTGGAAAAACAAAACCCATGGTTGTCTGACAGCTTCTTGCTTATGGTAGAAAACAGACACATAAGAAATAATAATGTATATGTTATAGCTTAGCATTGAGATTACCGAGATCAAGTGAGACAAGATCTCAATCCTCAAGAGATATACAGAGCCATGTAAGGGGAGATAGGTAGATATTTTAATAAAGCCTATCTTTATTTCAGCATGGTTTCCCCTGAGATCTTTGCTTTTCTTTACAACAGAGATAATATAAAACTTTGGGAATTTTTACTTTTGGCTAGTTCTGGAAATAATTCCTGTAGAAAGTTTAGAGGATACACATTAAGAGGTGAAAACACTCTTAACATGGGTGCTTAGAAAGTGTGTGGCACATAATAAGCATTCAGATGTTTGTTACAAGAAGGAATAGGCAACATAATTGCATCAACCACTCTTCTGAGATCTGAATTCTAGGTCCATCTGTTACTATGTGTTATTGGAAGGTCACCTGACTTATGAGTTTCCTCAGTTAATGAAGAAAACGTTGCAGCTAATCATGCCTTCCTTATAGCGCTGTGAAATCAGATGAGCTAATGTGTGTGACAATGTATGTGATGTGTCTAGCATAGTCCTGAACTGCAGTAGGCACTCTGCAATTGTTGTTGTCATCATTATCATTATTAAGCTGATAAGCCCATTTGGTACCCTTGAGACACTATGCTTTTTCAATCTGATTTTGTGAGCTGGTGATTTTTCTTTTGGAAAATTATTGGTGTAGCCCTAGTGACAGTTTAAATAGCATTGAGGAGGGAATCTGGTTAGTCTTTCAGTTTTCAGTGCCCAGATTATAATGAAAAATGTTCTGATTACTTCTAATCAGTTTTTTTTCTGGGGTCATATAACCTCATTGTACTTCTGTGTGAGCAGCATTTCCACAGCTCATTGGCAAGGTATCCAAAAGAAATTTATGATTAAAGAGAGAATAGCAAGCCAGAAATAAGAATAAACCAAGGTGTTTGGGAGGTGAGGATAGCATGGCTTGGGTAGTCAGAGCCTAAACTAACTTTAGTACTCAGAGCCTAAAACAGGAAGCTTTTGGTGTAGATTGACCAAGGTAAATAGACCAGTTGCCTTTATAACTTCTCTTGGTAAGTAAGAATTTATCCTTTCTTCTTTCCACAGTATAAGAAAGGGATGTACATTACAATTACACTCATCTCTAGTGTTCTGGGATAATTCTAATTTTAGATAACCGTGTTCTTCAGAGAGGGTAGCTTGTTAAGTATATGATCAAGTATAATTAAAATTCATACTTTCATAAAATTTTTCCTTAGAAATGATTTTTAAAAACACAAAAATAACATCTCAATTTTGATTTAGAAAATATCCCTAGCTTAGTTAAATCATGTAGCAGAAGCAAGTGACATTAATTGTATTTTACTTTTTTTCAAAGGGCATGGATAAGAAACAGGAATTTTAAATGTGCTCCTTTCCCAATATTGCCTACGTCTGACCCAATGGCCCACATGGAGAAAAGGTTTCCTAATTCACGATTTTATCAAAACTTGTTAGGCAGGTTATGGGTAATGCTAACTTTGTAGCAAGTTTTGGATATCTACATTAAAACTTACTTTAAAGTGTCAGGCAATATGGGTTAAATTCTAAGTACTGCTGTTGAATATACAAATGAATAGTTCCATTTTATGAAGATAAGTTTTTGCATGGACTTTTCCCCATGCTTAGGATTTGACATTGTAGGTAATTTTTCATTGATTGCTAATTTGTGTAACTTTATGGAAAGAGATTAAAGTGTAACTTCAAGTTAAAAGCCATTGGTTTGGAAGTCAGGTTCTTATCTTACCTCTATACTCCCTGTAATCTTCATGAATAAATCACATGGCTATTTTATTTATTCGTATTTAAGTTATAATGAAAATAATGACTGCTAGATGGTAGTGGTAAATGAACCTCACTTATTAAGGAGAATCAGTTGCTACAGAACGTGTTGCAGCGGTTGACACCAGTGAACTCAGGGTAGGAAGACAATGAACACTTGGTGTACAAGGGAATATTTTGAGAAACTGCAGCAGACTTTCAGGATATTAATTATAAATTTAGCCTGACCAAGAATGGGGTATTACTGTCAGCAGAAAATGGGGAAAAAGCTGAAGACTGATGCACTTAGGAAGTAGTAATACAGGAAAATGGGCTCCAATATACAAAGTAATGTAGGCCTCTTGCCTGAATTTCTTTTGCCATATGTAGATAGGCATACAGCTTTATCTATGGCCAAGTAGCTCCTGACATCTTGCAGCTTATTGGGTATTCCTTTGTCAGTTACACTGTTGAAAAATGGTGATAAATGTTACATGGAAAAGCCAAACAGAATATAATTTGGTCAGATTCACTGAAGTTTCTGCAAAGAGGATTTCCAGTTTTCAAAAATGACAGACATATTTACTTATTGTTCAATTAAACAACAACAAAGGAAAAAACCTCACTTCTAACAGTCTACTAAATATAAAGAGACATTTCTGTGGGGGCAAAGATCTGACACACTAGGGGAATCTCTTTAACACTGCAATCTACCTGTGATGTGTAGAATGATAAATAGGAAACCAGACTTTTAAAAAAATAAATTATATAAGATTCTTTTTCTACTTTCCTCAGTACTAGTTGTACTAGTCTTACATTTCATTAGCCAATTTATGATTAGAATGGTAAGACTTGAATGTTACTGAGAGGCTGTAGCTGGCAGGATACTTTATTTCTTAGGGTAGGGCATTGGGATGTAGACATTGAACACAAGGAGTTTTGTCTATGCTATAGCCATAGAGACCCAACAATAATTAAAAATATGTGCACCAGAATTCAGATATCATAATACCATGGCCCAAGTTATTTAAAAAAACTTGGCAAAATTGAGTCCTATAGAAGAGCCATATTTTTTGCTTGTCATTTAAAACATATTTAAAAGCATTGAGCTATTTAATAATCATGACTGAAATTTTAACCTCAAGGGAACCTCTAGCCCAGAGGCTCTGATGTGGGCTTTGGCAGAAAAAGTGTTTTTCCTGATAAAAATGGAGGCAGAAGACAGTGGAAAAATGAGAAGAAGAAAAAAATGAAAGAATTTTGCCAGGTGGTATGTTCTTGGCTTTTAAGAGGGGTTCAGGAGAGGATGAGGCTTCTTTGAAAGGAGTTGAGGTCACTTGAGAGGATTCATCATGAGGACATGCTTCACAATGGATGAAGTTGCTGTCCAATTAAGAGATTTCAGTGGAGATTCTGATTTTCAGTTTAATAAGGGTATAAGGGTCACATAGCAATTCAAATTTCCTGAAGTAAAGACTTTGTCTTTTAGTTTAGCCAATTAATTAGATCTATATTTAGGATTTTCTAGGAAAAAGAGCAGATGACTGGAAGAACTTTGGAAGAATGTTATAGTTGTTCTTTTTTTCATGTCCTCAGGCATTATGATTAATAATGAAATACTAGAGCTGGTGGTGCTTGCCCATAGACCAATTACTCAGGAGACTGAGGCAGAAGGATTGTTTGAACCTAGGAGTTAGAGGCCAGCCTGGGCAACATAGTAAGACTCCCATCTCAAACCAACCAACCAACAACAGTAACAACAACAACAAAAAACCTACCAGATTAGGAAGCCTGTAATTTCATTGAACGTTTTGTAAGCAAAATTGTTGTCAAAGCAAGGAGTTTAAATTTTTTTTGGGGGGGGGGTTCTGGGGGTTGAATCTTGGGGTGCTTTAACACTGAGCTACATCCATAGCCCTTCTTTATTTTTCATTTTGAGACATGCTCCCTCTAAGGGACTTTAGTGAGACTGGCCTCAAATTTGTGAACCTCCTGCTTCATCCTTCTGAATAGCTGTGAAGCATGGGCCACTGTGGAAAATTAAAATATATATATATATCAAATGGAATGATGGCAGAAATGTTATAGTTGATATAGGCAATGAAGATGAACTAATACTTGGGCAATAAGGATATAGTACTTTCTGTAATAAAGGATGTAAATGGAAGCTGGGTGTGGTGGCACATGCCTGTAATCCTAGCTACTTGAGAGGCCGAGGCCACACGATGGCAAGTTTGATGCTAGTCTGGACAATTTAGTGAGACCCCTGTTTCAAAATACAAAATAAAAAGGGCTGGGGGTATAGCTCAGAGGTAGAGTGTCTTCTGTTCAATTCTCAATCCTGGTTAAAAAAAAATGGGGGCGGGGAATATAAATGGAAACTTTTAAAGTGAGCTAGCATTATATCTGCACAAACTCTAATTACTTGAGAGGAGATTGTTGCCCTATTTTAAACAACTTAGAATTCTAGGCTGACTTTCAGTTTCAATAGAATTTTATTAAAATATTTTGTATTTTATCAAAATATGAAACACGTTTTTATTTATTTATTTTTAATTTATATATGACAGTGGAATGCATTACAATTCTTATTACACATATAGAGCACAATTTTTCATATCTCTGGTTGTATTCAAAGTATATTCACACCAATTCATGTCTTCATACACGTACTTTGGATAATAATGATCATCACTTCCACCATCATTTCTAACCTCATGTCCCCTCCCTTCTCCTCCAACCTGCTGCCTTATCTAGAGTTTGTCTATTCCTCCCATGCTCCCTCTCCCTATCCCACTATGAATCAGTCTCCTTATATCAAAGAAAACATTTTTACTTATTTTTACTTATGTGTAGAAACTTTGCAGAATTTAAAAAAAATTTTTTGTTCTTGGGATGCTTAAAAGTTAAGAGTGTGGACTTTTACTTTGGCTGGTAGGTAGAATACCAGATTAGAGCTGGTTTGGATTTAAGATCAGGTAGGAGGCTTTTTGTAATGGTAGAAGTGAGATAATGGTAGTGAGACTAAGGAGATGGTGGTAGAGAAGGATAAAAAGTAGATAGCATCTATGAGATTAAGGGTACTCATCTTGGTGGCAGGTTCAATGTGGAGAAAAGGTATATAGAGAGATGTAAGATAGTTCAGAATTTTCTGACTTACATAATTGGATGGATTTTGGTTCCCTCTAGTCACTGAGCTAGAGAAAACTAGAAGAGAATCTGATTTGATAGGAAGGATATAGTGAGCTTGCTATTGGTCATGTTATATTTAAGATGTCCTTGGAATATGTATAAAGTATGAAGTCTTTAGTTGAATAAATGATTTTAGAGCTCAGAGAAAACTTCTGACTTTTGGGAACCATTGGCATATTTGTGGCAATTGAAGTCATGAGAATTGATGAAATCCCAGGAAGAAGTTATAAAATGAGAAGATGGTCTAGAACTGAGCTTTGAGAATACTGACATTTCAGATTGGTAGGAGAAAATTAAGACAACCTGAAAAGGAGTATTTACAAATGAGGAGAGTGTTTCTGGAAAGCCAAGTGGAGAGAGTGGTAACAATGTCTATATTCTGGAAGATCTGTATAAAGACTGGAAAATGGAGTTTGGGTTTAGATACAAAAGATCAGTGAGAGACTTATGTAAAGCCATTTCAGAGTGGAAGCCAAATTGGACGGAGAAACAGGTAGTTGGTGAAGAAAGGGAAATTGCTGGGTATATGTTACTCTTTTAAAGAGTCAGAATGAAAAAGAAGGGAGAATGTGGCAGGTAAGAAAGACACCCAAATACTAGCTGGGTGAATAAGTGCATCATCAACCTTGAGAAAATTTCAAGCATCGAATAATAGAATCATTTCTGAGGAGAATGGAGGAAGATCTGTTAGGGACATCATCTGAAGCACTATACTTATCTTATTATAGGATATAAACTTTTATCCTATAATAAGATATAAATTATAAGATAACCTATACGATAATAGGTTGCCATGGTTTCCTATGATGTGCTGGATGGGAGATGGGAGAGGAATTTTTTTTTTTCTTTTTTTGGTACCAGGGATTGAACTCATGGGCACTTGACCACTGAGCCACATCCCCAGCCTTATATTGTATTTTTTTATTTAGAGACAGGGTCTCACTGAGTTGCTTAGTGCCTCATTTTTGCTGAGGCTGGCTTTGAATTCAAGATCCTCCAGCCTCAGTCTCTCGAGCCTCTAGGATTACAGGCTTGCACAGCCATGCCTGGCTGAAGAATGATTTGTGTGTGTGTGTGTGTGTGTGTGTGTGTGTGTGTGTCTGTATTGTGGATAGAATCCACGGGCACTCTACCACTGAGCTACATCCCTGACCCTTTTTATATTTTGAGAGAGGATCTCGCACAATTGTTCATACTGGCCTCAAATCTGTGATCCTTCTGATTCAGTCTCTCAAATTGCTGGGATTACAGGCATAGACCCCCTGCCAGATGAGAATGATCTAGATAGATAAAGGGAAATAATTTTTTAGGTCAGTTGTAAAGAAATAGTTGAATTCTCCTTTACAGAACCTTCATTGCTAACATCAATGGATTATTTGATACATTGTTTTTCAAAAACTATCATCAAGTGTGGTGGATACAGTTTGAGATTTGGAGCCTGATATTCAAAATTTCAAAATTCTGTTTGCTTCAGGTCACATTGTTGGTTCTTTAGTTCTGCTAAGCGTCAGTTTTTTCACTTGCATAATGGAGAGAATACTGTCTGCTTCCTAGAATTAAATGAGTATCTGTAAATAAAGTCTTTGGTTTTAGTGACTCAACAAACCAATTTATACCTTTAGTAGCTGTTTATTGTATAGTTCCAGCATTGAATATTTGCTTTTAGCCTTAAAGAAATAATTTGTGGGATATTTTCCTTCTTCAGCTCATGTTCTGTATAAGATGACTTTAGGAATATAAACATACATTTTTGGAAAAATGGATATATGATTTGTTACTATTATAATCATAACTGGTAAAAAGCAATTTTCCAAACTTCTTTGTTTGTATGCCTTATATTTGTGTGCCTTTAAAAGAGAAAGTGTGTATTTTAAACAAAGTGTACTAATTTAGATATGCCAATTTGGTGACTTCCTGCCAAAGTAAGAGTTTTTATGTTTTTTTTCTGAGATGCTAAAGTTAGTATCACTTTATTTTAGTTTTTAGGCCTTACCATTTGGCATAATTCAGACTAGATATGATGAATTCACATTAACACTTTCAAGAATTAAAATATATTTTTTATTTGTTGTGTGGGGGATGTGAACTGTTTTAGGTCTTAGGTCTGAATTTTATTCAGAAGTTTTTCATTTTTTTGTGCTGTTGGGAATGGAATTCAGGACCTTGTGCATGTTAGGCAAGCACTCTACCACTGAGCTACATCCCCACTTCCTATTATAGATTCTTGAATTTTTTTCTACATACATTTTGAGTACTGAGATAACTTATTTTGGTCCCATATTATGAAACCAAGTTAATCTGATTTCCATCAGTATGGTTGCTAAAGCTTAAAGGTTTTAACATTTACTCTCAACTACCACCCTGTACAACTACTTCTGAGGCATTTATGTATTAACCTTTTTTTTTTTTTGTTACCAGGAATTGAACCCTGGGGGTGGGGGTGGCTTAACCACTGAGCCACATCCACCACCACCACCACCCTACCCACCCCCCAACCTTTTTTTTTAAATGTAGAGACAGGGTCTCACTGAATTGCTAAGAGCCTCACTAAGTTGCTGAGGCTGGCTTTGAACTTGCCATCTTCTTGCCTCACTTTCCTGAGTCTTGGGATTACAGGCATGTGCCACCATGTCTGGCTATGTGTTAACCTTTTTCATAATTTTGTAAGGGCACTGGAGTTTGTCACCTTTATTCAAAATCAATATTTATTATTCTTTGGAACATTGACCTTAATGCTGAATGGGAAAAGTTTTTCTTGTGACTTCACTGGTTAAGGAAATTTCGTAGTTGGGATTGCTGAGAATGGAAGTCCCATCACTGGTTCAAAGGGAGATGTAATTTAACTAGGTGTTCTCACCCGAATACAGTGCTTTGTTTTACATGAATAAAATAATATAGATTACAAATTTAAACTAGACACTAAATAAACTCCATAGAAACCATCCAAAGGGGGAACTTTCCTCTTGATTCACTATCCTGTATTGTCTTCTGTAGTTTGCTGGCTAAAGAGAAAGACAACTTAAATACATATAGTTAATATTTGATAAAATGTTCCTGTGCATCTGCTAGATTTTCCAAGTTAAAAATACCTTTTTCAAGCCAGGCATGGTGACACTCACTGTATTCCTAGCCATTCAGAAGGCTCAACGAGGAAGATTGTGAGTTCGAGGCCAGGTTGGGCAACATAGGGAGACCCTGTCTGATCCATCAAACAAATAAACAAAAAAAGACTACACTTATCTTTTTTTTTTTTTTTTTTTTTTTTTGTGTGTGTGTGTGTGTGTGTGGCACTGGGGATTGAAACCAAGGATACTTTCCCACTGAGATATATACCCTGCTCTTTTGTATTTTTTATTTAGAGATAGGGTTTTGGTAAGTTAATAATCTTGCCAAATTGTCCAAGTTGGCCTCAAGTTTGTGATTATCCTGCCTCGGACTTCAGAGTTGCTAGGAATTACAGGCATGTACCTCATGCCTTGCTTTATCAAAGGTATATAGTTTATAATATACTTTACTCTTTTGACTTTGAAAATACATGTATTTCATTAGATAGAGATGACATAATCCACTTACCCCCATTTTTTAGATATTAGAATCTTGGATGGTATGGAATACTGCCATTAGTAAGTTCTAGGTTAGATTTTTTTCTTTAAGAATAATTATTATTTGATTTCTAAACCTTCTAAAATGAACTGTAATAAATTGGCAAGCTCTAAAAAGCCCATAAAACAAATTATGTAGTAGCTCTTAAAACTGCTGATGTAGTTATCTTCTTACCACAACCCAGAGACCCTTTCAACATTTTGGTTGGGAATCTTTCTGGTGCTTTTAAAATGACCATATACCCACACTTTTTTTTTTTTTTTTTTAAACCAAGTTGGGAACTTACTGCATATATTTCTTTTTTGTTGTTGTTGTTTTGAGGTGGAATTTGCTTTGTCATTCAGGCTCCTCCCAAACTCCTGGGCTGAAGCAATCCTACTGCTCCAACCTCCCAGGTAGCAGGGACTATTGCTTTGCTCCTCTCTCTCCATTTTATGTTCTTTGTAAAAATTCCCATAGTTTTCTACAAAATTTTAATGGTTATGTGGTATTTCACTGTAGTTGGCATATGCCACTTTGTCCACACCCTTGCTTCCTTCCTGAGGACCCAGGGGAACTTTACCACTGAGCTACATCCTTATGCACCCTCTCCCCCCACCTCCCCTTTGAGTTTTAAGACAGAGTCTTGCTAAGTTCTGGAGTCTGGCTTCAAACCTGCAATCTTAATAGATTATAGATGTGTGCTGCCACACCCAGTTTACCTTCATTTTTGAATGTTTAGGTTATTTGCAATTTTGTGCTGTTATTGCTACATACAACATCTTTATAGAAACTTTCAAAACTTCAGATCATCTATCCCAGATTATTTCAGTGTACTCTGTCCTTTTCTGTTTGTATCTCTCTGTCTTCCAGTAGCTCTTTTAACAAAATCACATAACAAAATATACTCCTTTCATGTACAGTTCTATGAGTTTTGGCAATTTAGAATTTAGTCATGTAGCCACAATGCAGTCAAGATACAGAATTGGTTAATTACCCCTCTGAATGTGCCTACTATTCCCTTATTCTTCTCCTTTGTAAATGACTTCTCTTGTTGCCCTCCTCCCTTGGCAACCAATGATTAGTTCTCTATCCTATAATGTCATATAAATGAAATCATGCAGTATATAGCATGATTGGTCTGGTCTCTTTCACTTAGTATAATATATTTCTGATTAGACCAGCCATTTATGATGTAAATGTTACTGTACAATTTTGCTGTAGGTTTTTGTCCCCCTCTCAATCTGATTACATTATCCTAACTCCAATTTCATGTAAGCAATGTTTTTTTTTTTTTTTTTTTCCTAAGAAATGATTAAGTTATAGCCTCATGTACCTGGAAACCTCAGCTAGATTTCCTGGTAAGTGCCCCAGGAAAGGGAAAAATAGGAAAAAACATCAGCTGTTTTTGTCTCAATCACTGAAGTCATTTCCTTGCCTATTGCATATAGAAATATCACTCCTTGGTATTTATCCTGAAGAATTAAAGTCATCATATTATAGTGATACATGCATACCTATATTTATAGCAGCATACTGTACAATAGCCATACATGGAACCAGCCTAGGTGTCCATTAACTGATGAATGAGTGGAGACAATGTGGTATGTATACAAAATGGAGTTTTATTCCACTATAAAGAAAAAATGAAATTGTCATTTGCAGGAAAATGAGTGGAACTAGAGACCATTATTATGTTAAGTGAAATAAGTCAAACTCAGAAGGTTAAGGTTGTATGTTTTTTGTCATTTGCAGAAACTGGAGAGGAAAAGGAAAAGAAAGATGGTGGCAGATTTCATGAAATTCAAAGGAAGATCAGTAGAGGAAAGGAACTAAGGGATGAGAGGGATGGAGGGAGGAAGTGGGAAAGTACTGGGGAGTGATAACTGGCCAGTATGTGCAACTGTAAAACATCAACAAAAGATGTGGAAAAAGAAGAAGTTTGTATAGAATGTTACTAATGATATGAACTTTGCCAACTTGAGGAGAAGGGCGGGGAGAAGCTGTTACCATGAGGGATTGGAAGGAATAAATGTTGTTCTTGGCCACTTGGTAGTGTTCAGTGTGTCTTATGGGAGAGGAAAGAACAGGTAACTACCTCTTCACTTTAATTTTTGTTGGTATATAAATACATAAAATAAATAATTGAACTTGTTTTTTATTTATGCAGAAATCTCAGAGCCATAGTAAAGTGACCTGCCCTAATAACTCTGAAGTTGTTTTTTTTTTTTTTGGTACCAGGGATTGAATCCAGTGCATTTACCACTAAGCACCACATCCCCAGCCTTTTTCATTTTTTTAAAATTTTGAGACAGGGTCTTACTGAGTTGTTTAGGGCCTCACTAAGTTGCTGAGGCTTTCTTTGAATTTGGGTTCCTCCTTCCTTGGCCTCCTACATTGCTGGGATCAAAGGGTGCACCTCCATACCTGGCTGAATTATTTTATTCAGTGTTGGGAATTGAATCCAGGGGCCTCAGGCATACTAGTAGGCAAGTTTCCTACCACTTAGCTACATTCTCAGTCCTGAGTTTTTCTAGAAAGCTCTTTTAAATATATACTTTCATTTTAAATGTCTTAGTGCACTAAGATACACTAAGATACTACAGCATTGAAGACTTTGTAGATAGTTTTTGGCTCCAAACCATGCAGTGTAAAAAACCATTTGTGGTAAATATCACTTTTTCTCCCATTTGTTTCAACTTAAAGAAAGAGAATGATTTTTTTTTTTTTTTTTTTTTTTTTTTTGGTACTGGCGATTGAACCCAGAGGCGCTTTACCACTTAACTATTCCCCCAGTCCTTTTTATTATTGAGACAGGGTCTTACTAAGTTGCATAGGGCCTTGCTAAGTTGCTGAGGCTGTCTTTGAATTTGTGAGCCACCTGCCTCAGCTTCTTAAAGCCTCTGGGATTATAGGCGTCCACCAACCATCATGCCAGGCCCTACCGAGTGCTTTTTATAATAGAACTGTGTTAGATATAGAGGGGTGGTGGCTGCAAGTCACTGACCAGAATGTAGTTGTGTATAAATGCTGAGGGCATCCTGTTGTTTGCACTCTTGCTTGTTGACAGTATGTATATCATCTGTGAATCCCACCCAGGTGTTCAGTGCACTGATCCCTCTCACCTGCCTCTGGGCTTTGCCGCTTCTCCACCTCTACTGTGCAAAACTCATGGTCCTGGAAATGCATCTTACATACCATCTTTCTTTGCTTAAGAACCAGGCTTTTTTTCCCTTCATTTTTTTTCCTTTTCCTTTCTTTCCCTCCTTCTCTCCCTCTCTCCCTCTCTTTCTCCCCCCTTCTTTTCTTTCTGGGGGCATTACTGTGCTGCCTAGGCTGGTCTTGACTTCTGGGATCAAGTGATTCTCCTGCCTCAGCCTCCTGAGTGATGAGACTACAGGCACATACCATTGCACCTGGCTTCAGTGTTGATTTTTTTTTAAATCAAATTATTTACCTGAAATTGAAGACCTCCATGCTGGAGTTTTGCTCTGCTTGTTTGTATTTCTCTTCTTCCTTATTTATCTCTACCCTACTTTAGTTGGATTATCCTGTTTTAAAAAATATTTTAGTTGTAGGTGAACGCAATACATTTATCTTATTTATTTATTTATTATGTGGTTCTGAGGATTGAATCCAGTGCCTCACACGTGCTAGGCAAGTGCTCTACCCACCAAGCCATAGCCCCATCCCGTTTTTTTTTTAATTGTCTAGCAATAGATTGAATTCAGTTATTAATCTTTAATTCATTTCTAATTCCTTTTTTCATTCCAGTTGGTTTGAATAGCTTTTCTACTCTTTACATAACCTCCAGTTGTCTTCTGTTCTTGCTCTTTACCGAACAGTTCTATTTTCAGATTTATTTATAAAAAGGCTTTAGAGTCAGATGAGTACAGGTTAGAATCCTGGGTGTCCCACTTAATGTGAAGGCTGATAGTCAGTATATATCCGAGTCTCCCTTGTCCTGCCAGTAATCTACCTTTTTCTCTCCTATTTTTTAACCACTAACTTGTTATTTTTATGTGGTGCTGAAGATTGAACCCAGCCCTCAGGTGTGCTAGGTGAGTGCTCTATCACTGAGCCACAACCCTAGCCCCTGTTTCTCCTGATTCTTCCCCATGATCCTATAACTAAAAGGTTGCAGCTTCCCCAGCATCACCTGTGTCTGTTCTGAATGACAGTGCTGGCATGTACTAGTTGTTAAATATCTTAAATTTCACCCTTGTATATTATGTGTATGACTTTAATTAAGTTACTTAATTAAGTTACTTCTCTGAGTCACTCCTTAATCTTTGCAATATTTACTGATACCTGTTTTACAGAGTGACTTTGTTCATTCATCAAATATTTGTTGAGGGCCTTATTCTGGATAATGACTGAGGTGCTTGGGATAAAAACAAAAATATCTGTGTCTTCTTGGAGCTGTGATCTAGAATTACAAGGATTACATTGTAAATGTTCTATATGGCAGTAGACATGGATGCTAACAGTATCTTAGCTTGCTGTCTTTGCCATACTATTTCCATCACTGGCCAATACTAAACAGAGGCATGGCCTCTGCAAAGAGGACCCAGGGCTTGACTGCAATGAAACTTATATAAATCAAATGTGAAAGTTTTGTTTTGTTTTGTTTTTTCAACATGAGCTTACCCCACTCTTGATGATCTTGGTTGTCTACTTGCATTTACATTTACTGCCATCTCCCTTGGAGCACTGTCCATTCATCCTTATTCTTGAATTTTCAAATCTTCTGACCCCTCACCCCATTCCACCACTTCAGCTCACTATTGTTCTTTAGAACACAAATGAACAGAATCTTTACCCTTCTGCCTATTTGTCCTCTCTTCCCTTCCTTCCTTTTAACAGAGAGCATTTTAAAGTTATCTCTATCTATTCCTTAGTTCTTTTTAAGAATTCTTCCTCTCTGAGAGCTGCAGTCTTTCTGTTAAAGATCTCCAGTGACCTCTTTTCTGCACATTGTTCTTTTCCTACTCTGATCCTTTGTAAGTGGCATTTGTGTGAATCTGCAACCTAATTGGCCTTGGACAGGTTTCTTTCTCATCAGAATGTAATTATATTTACTTTTAATATTATTGAAGATTTAGATACAACATTTATCACCCTGTTAGGACATATGAGAGTTAAGTAAAAAGTAGCCTGTTACTGCTTTTTTGAAAAATGCCCTTTCATTTTCCTGTATACTTTTCTTTTATTCTCCTCATTCTAGTTTCCTGAATACAAGTTGAGCATTCTTATTCTGAAAATTGGAAATCTGAAGTTTTTTCAGTGCTAATGCTCAAAGAGTTCTGGATTTTTGGAATATTGTGAGTTTTGGATTTTTGTTTAAGGGTGCTTAACCTGTAAAATCTATGCAAAGGTTTCAAAATCCAAAAAATACTCTGTGAAATCTGACTCACTTCTGGTTCTAAACATTTCAGATAAGGGCTATTCATCTGTAGTTGATTTCTTTTTTAGTTTGCTATGTTGATTTTCTGTTTGCTTTCCAAAATTATGGATTTTGTCTTTCTTTCTGAGGAAGCTTAATTAATAAGATCTTATGTGATTAACTATTCCCTTTATGATTGATAATCCAGATGGATAAATCCTCTTTGGTCAGATTTGTCTCCTGAGTGCCAGATATAAATGGGTAGCCATGTACTAGAAATGAAACATTCGTCAAATGATCAGGATTAATAATCAGAAAGTAATCTGTGCATTTGATCTATAGTAGAGGAAAACTAGATAGCTAGTTGTCTTATGAAGTTAGTTTTACTAAGTTGGTAAAATTTTGAATGACTTCTTTTACCTTAGGACATCTAATTCCTTTATAATGAAGATTAATAGAAGCCTTTATGTTCAGAAATAACTTGATAAGTAGAATTTTTAATTTGATTCTGGACAGAATTTGTAATACCTACATCCAAAGAAAGCAAAAATACTGCATATTTTTCCCCCAAATGTATTTTGTCCAAATTCACTTGGAAACAGAGAACATTACTTAAGTTTGGAATGAATAGAACTTTCTAAAATGTGCTCATCTTAACACAAAGTGGTAAAGAGACAAAAAAAATTATTTACTTCTTACCTTCATCTGCTAAAAGGAGAAAATGAAAGAGTTTGTAGAGGCAAACTTCACTAAAGTATCTGTAGACTTACTTGTCATATCCAAATATATACATGTGGAAAAATGCCTAAACATGGTTACATTTACATAAACTGGATTTTTTTTAATGTAATGTGTTTCTTCTGTATGAGTTTTATCCATTACATTTTTGGTAAAGCATTAGTTCCTCAAGCAGGTCCTCCACTGTTTATTATTCTTATAAATTTTGCTGCGGTTCCACATTTCTCTTTCATCATTTTCAGCAAAGAGTAGTTAGACGTCAGGATGGCTACTAGTCCAAGTGTAGTAGAGTAAGAGATCTCCTAGGTCACATGGAGCAGTTCTAACTCCATGTCCAGTCTGGCCAACAGATGAAAATCAGGTGCTTGTCTATACAGAACAGCTTGGGCTCATGGAATCATACATTGAAAGTGGCCTAAGAGATAAGATCATTTAAAAAAAATTATTGATACTGAGTCCCTGCAGGTTAGACTCCTTTCCTGAAGGATAGGTGGTAATATGATATAGTGTCAAGATTTTGTTAAAATCTTGTCTTCCTTGTTTACCAGCTGTGAATACTGGTTATCTGCTCTAGTACACACTCAAGAACTGTTTATTCTTGAATGAGTTACTTAGTATCTGTGAGTTTCTTATAAAATTTATCTGAGTAATGTTATTAATTAAAAAATAATTTGTTTCAGTTTTCTCTTTTTTAAACTAAAGCAAGACTGATTATTGACGCACAAAAACACAAAACCAAATTCTTGATTTTGTTTATCTATTTTTGTATTTTTAAATTTCTGTTCTATAGTTCATTTATTTTCTTGAGCGTTTTTATTTTAAAGAGAGAATTATTTTAATATTTGTTTTTCAGTTTTTGGTGGACACAACATCTTTATTTTATTTTTATGTGGTGCTAAGGATCGAACCCAGCGCCCTGCGCATGCCAGGCATTACCGCTTGAGCCACATCCCCAGCTTTTTTTCTTGAGCTTTTTAAAAAATAAGTTATTGCACCAAATATTTGTTTCATTAATTTCTAATGTAAGAATTTAAGACTACATAATTTTCTTTCTTTTTCTTTTGGTACCAGGCATTGAACCCAGGGGCATTTAACTGCTGAACCACATCCCCAGTCCTTTATTTTTTAATTTGCTCTTTTTTAGATATACATGATAGTAAAGTGCTTTTTGACATATTGTACATACATAGAGTGTAATTTATTCTAATTAGAATCCCATTCTTTTGGTTTTACAAGATGTGGAGTTTCACTGGTGGTGTATTCATATATGAACATATTTATAAATTTTTGAGACAGGGACTTGCTAAGTGGCTAAGGCTGGCTTTGAACTTGAAATCCTCTTGCCTTAGCCCCTTGAGCCACAGGGATTACAGGCAGGTGCTACTGGGCCCAGCTAAGACTATGTAATTTTTATTTTTTAATTTAATTTTTTATTTTATAATTTTTTCTGAGTACCAGGGATTGAACTCAGGGGCACTCAACCACAGAGTCACATCCTCAGCCCTGTTTTATATTTAATTAGAAACAGGGTCTCACTGAGTTGCTTAATGCCTTGCTGGTGCTGAGGTTGGCTTTGAACTCGTGATCCTTCTGTCTCAGCCTCTCTAGCCACTGGGATTACAGGCATGTGCCACTGCACCTGGCAAGACTGGAATTTTTGTGTGTGGTGTTTTAGCAGTATACTTTAACTTTTGATTTGTAGTCTTTTCATTGTTGCTTTCCAGCTATTTTGTAATTTATATTTTGATGTATCTTGATCTATGATTTACTGACTTCTCTCAAACATTCAGATTTTGAGAGGACTGTCTTTTTTCCACATAGAGTTGTTATGATTAGAGATAATATGTAGGGCAATACCTGGTAAATAGTAGGTGTTCAATAAATGTTTTCACTTTTCCTTAAAGAAATATATTCATGCTTTATTCTTTAAATTTGTTTTTGTTTTTGTTGTTGCAGTGCATGCTAAGCAAACACTCTACCACTGAGCTACATCCCTAGCCTTTGCCTTTGAAATTAGAACAGGAAACATAAAATTACCAATAAACATTAATAATATTATAAATGATTTCAATTCTACATTTTAGAATAATAATTAGGAAAGTAAAGGGGGATGAGCAGAGGAGGGCAAAACTGGGAAGAGAAGAGAGGAAGGAAAACCAGAAATGTGAAGAATCAGGAATATTAAGTTAATTCTAGCTGGTTTTGAAGTCATATTTTTTTCATCACTATAGTCTGTGCCCTTCAGAATACTAATTAAGTTATATTTCTCATATCCTTATAATGAAAGTGTTAATTGATGTCCTTTTCTTTGCAGTGGGATGTAAGTGGTAAAACTGTCAAAAATCTGTATATTTTAAAGTAAAGGGTTCATAATTTCATTAGGGTCTTAAGAGGCCCATTGTCCCTAAGAAGTTAAGAACCATTACTTAAGAGATATTTGGAATATTTGAAAGCCTAACAAGAAAGAATTGTTTTTTATTGCTATAACAACAATGACTATATCTCACTTTAGTGAGCTTTGGTTATTCTTAGAATTATGTAGTCACATTAGCCAGATTTCAGGGGTTCAGTAGCCTTACACTGCTACTGTCTACTATATTGGATAGCATATTGTATTCAACATTTCTTTTGTCAAGAAAATGTTACTAGATAGCACTGCCCTGAATTATTTTCTATCATCTCTTTCCCATCAGAGTGAAGCTAGCTTATATAAATATGTAATTAACTTTGACAATTTTTTTAAAAGAGAAATTTAAAAAACTCACTAGAGTGCTACTTATTTATTTTTTATATGATTAAGGGCATTGCCACCCTTTTATAATCACTTGCTGGTCTGCCATTATTTTATAAGATTTTTCAAGAAGTTATCACTAATTCATCATTGTGGTTCATATTCAACCCTTTTTACCAGCCTGTTGAGTCTCAAGATTATTTCTGCTTTCTATAAAAACATGTTCTAGAAGGACCCAAAATATTATGATGAAATGGTAGTGTGAAAAATTAGCCCTGCTTCATACGTTTTTAGGAGATATTAGATTTAATTGTTATCATGATTTATCTACTTTATATGTAGTAGATCATCATAGATCTCAAAAGTTGCAAGACCTACTCAGCCTTAAAGAAGAATGAAATTATGGCATTTGCCAATAACTGGATGGAGCTGGAGAATATCATGCTAGGAGAAATAAGCCAATTCCCAAAAACAAAAGGCTGAATATTTTCTCTGATATGCAAATGCTAATTAACAATAAGGGGGATGGGGCTAAGAAAGAATAGAGGTACTTTGGATTAGGCAGAGGGGAGTGAAGGGAGGGGAGGGGGGATGGAGGATAGTAGAATGAATCAGACATTAGTATCCTGTGTGCATATATAACTATGTGACCATAGTGATCCTATATTATGTACAAGAGAACAATGAGAGATTAAGCTGGGCTCAGTTGTGCACATCTCTTCAGCTCTGGAGGCTGAGACAGGAGGATTGTGAGTTCAAAGCGAGCCTCAGCAACAGCAAGGTGTGCTAAGCAACTCAGTGAGACCCTGTCTCTAAATAAAATACAAACAAAATAGGGCTGGATCGAACCTGGATTTCACACATGCTAGGCAAGCTTTCTTATTACTGAGCTGCCCACCTAGCTCAGTGATTGAGTGCCTCTGAGTTCAATTCCCAGGATCCTCCCCCACCAAAAAAAGAATGAGAAGTTATAACTTCATTTATGTATCTTCATTTATGTAACTTCATTTATGTTATGTTATGTTATAGCATCATTTATGTATGATGTATCAAGATGCATTCTACTATCATGTATAACTAATCAGAACAAATTTTTAAAAAGTTCCAAGAGAGGAATAACTTACAAAGTAATTATTTCATTATAGCCTACTTCTTTGGGAGTGTACCAACCAGCAATAAAACGAAAGGCTGTTTTTTTTTTCTTTCTTTTTTTTTTTTTTAAACAGAATAAGAAAACAGACTGGTTTCACACCTCTTTACTTTTTCATCTTTTTAGTATACTTGTACATATAATATCAGAAAAGGGAAATTCAGGAAAAGGATAGTATGTATAATTTCAGAAAAGTTGTAAGCATATTTTTAGGAAACATACCTAAAAATGTTTTCATTGATAAAGCTTTTTTGGGCAGGGGGTTGGGGAGGTACTGGGGATTTAACCCAGGGGTGCTTAACCACAGAGCCACATCCCCAGCCCTTTTTATTTTTTATTTTGAGACAATCTCTCACTGAGTTCTTAGGGCCTCGCTAAATTGCTGAGGCTGGCTTTGAACTTGTCATCCTCCTTCCTCAGCCTCCAGAGCTGCTTGGATTATAGGTTGTGGCACTGATATGACATGATAAAGCATTTTTAAAAATTCAAATGTAATGATGAACTTTTGTTGGGAAATATTCCAACATGCAAGTATATATGGTAGGAAATAAATCTTCTATCTTCTGGAGATAGTTGCTTAAAAGTCAGTTATATATTCTTCTGTGCTTTCAAATGTAGATTTATATTTGAACAAATAGTTTATTTTAGATAGATGAAATTATACCATATATAAAGTTCTTATGAATTATTTTGCTTACTGAACAATATAATGAACACATTTCCATGGATATGGCTCTTATTTATTTTATTAATTAGGGTTTTTTTTTATTTTGAATTTTTTTATATTGTAGGAAATGTGAAATATAAACATATTCTTACATGAAGACAGTATATACTTATATGTGCACATGCCTTAGCTTGGTGTTGACCTATAATAGTTGCTCAATAAATGTTTCTATTTTTCTTGGACATGTATGTGAATGGCTATGTAAAATGATTGAATGTTTCATTTGAGTAGTAAAATTTTTAAGGACTCAAAGTAAATATCCACAAACAACCATGATATAAATCTTTTTGCTATAAAGCAAATCTTTTTCTTAAGCATATTTGCACTCCCAAACTAGCAGGATTGCTATTTAAATGCTCATAAGATGGGCTGTCCAGATTATTTTAAGTACTTTCAGTAAGAGCAAATATTTTTTTTTATTGGTGAAGAAGAAACCACATTATGATTTGTCCTTTTTAGTGAGAGTGCATAATATCTTATATACTATAAAGTTGAATGTAATGTGAGAACTTTAGGAATCTTGGAGCAAAGTCACAGATGACTAGTTTCTTTGCTAACTTTGAAGATGTGTCATGTGTCAGATGGCATTTATATTATGGAGTGGAGTATATGTGCGATTTTTGATACCATTTCAGATTTGATTGTTTCCAGTGGTTCTAAAGAAAAGACTAGGAGCTGATTGTTAATTACTTGTAAAGTCTTATTTTGAAGTATGATTTTTTTTTTTTTTTTTTTTTTTTTTTACTCTTTAGCATTTTATTTGGAAATCTGATCATTCTGCTTTTCTGCAGATCTCTGTTTTGGGTGGATCAGTAAAGAGGAGGCAGTTGGGTCCTCAACTTCTTTTCTCACTAGTAAAAAGTAAGGAGTACTGCTGAGAGAAGTGCTTCTATAACAGCCCTGTCTGAAACTTTGCTTGGAGGTAATGCTGTGCTGTACAAAAATTGTCTTCAAGATTTCAGGAATTTGTGAATTATAAATTTGTTTTAGCAATTAACATGGGTATATTCAGTTTGTTTATTTTTTATTTTTTTGAGACATTTGTGTTCCCAGTGGACAATAAGTTGAAGAAATAATTGTTTAGAGTACAGAATTGAAAGTACTTCTCCCCCACCCTCCACCCACCAGTTCTGAGGATCAAACCCAGGACTTCACACATGCTAAGCAAGCATTCTTATTACTGAGCACACCTAACCTCCCCAGCACATCCTGAATTTCAGATTGTTTACCCTTTCTTCCCACAACCTCTCCACCTTTTCTTTTCCTGGTTTATTTGAGCTTGAGCCTTTTGGAGAGAGAAATCATTTAAAACTTTCAGGATCCAAGTTATGGTTATACATATAATTATTTACATGCTTCAGAGGCTTTTGCTCATTTGTTTATTCATTTGTTTGTTCACTCATTCCATAAATATTCTTTGAAGTGCTTACTGTAAGCAAGATTGCGGAGGGAATGCTATTAAATGGTAATCTACTTAGGGTAAGGGCAAAATGAAAAATATTCTGCAAGATTCCAAGCTTGAAGAGTGTGTATGTATGTGCTTGTTTTAGAGACACACACATCCATGTCTGCCTACATGGTTCACAATCTATAGGAACAACCTTCTAGACATCTTTTTAATTTTTAATTTTTATTTTATATATATATATTTTTAAAGAGAGAGGGGGGAGAGAGAAAGAGAGAGAGAGAGAGAGAGAGAGAGAGAGAGAGAATTTTTAATATTTATTTTTTAGTTTTTGGCGGACACAACATCTTTGTTTGTATGTGGTGCTGAGGATCGAACCCGGGCTGCACTCATACCAGGCGAGCGTGCTACCGCTTGAGCCACATCCCCAGCCCTCTTTTTGTTTTTTTAAAAATATTTGTTTTAGTTGTTAATGAATTTTTATTTTATTTATTCATTTACATGTGGACCTTTATTTGTTTACATGTGGTACCTCATACATGGCTAGGCAAGTGCACTACCACTGAACTACAACTCCAGTCCAAGACATCTTTAAAATCTCTTTTCTCTTTCCATTGCTATGTCATTTCAACCCTTCATCTACACCAGTATTTCTTGTCTCTCACCTTTTCCTCCATTCTTCCTTCATATTGCTTTCCCCTTTACATAGCTTGTCTTAGAACTCTCCATACTACATTAAAGCACAGATTAAATTGTGTGTCTCCTTACCCATAGAATAAAGTCCAAAATTCTTAATTTGTAGTCTTAATACAGACCCTGTTCCTTTATTAAACTCTTGAGTTAGCCACTTCAAGGCCCTGTCTATTCTCTACTGAAAACCTGCCTAGCCTTATCTTTTTCTCTTACCTCCAGAACTGGAATGTTTGTATTTGTCTCAGTTGACCTGCTCTTTCTATCATTGTCCACCCCACTCTCTGTGCTAGGAGCCTGACCTTGCCCTTTGGCTTCTAGGTGGATTTGGATAGTGGAAAACATGGCAGAAGAAGAATGGCCTGCTACCTGGCTAGCCTTCCTTCCTTTCTCCCTCCACGCCCCCACCTCTTTTCATTGTCTTTTGGTTGATTTTC
Source organism: Urocitellus parryii (assembly GCF_045843805.1). NCBI lineage: Eukaryota > Metazoa > Chordata > Mammalia > Rodentia > Sciuridae > Urocitellus > Urocitellus parryii. Next base: position 43,170,453 of record NC_135531.1, on the reverse strand, counting down.
TAAACACTGACTACTTATTTGTGAATAGTTCCTTAATTTAATTCTCAAATTATTCAGTTTGAACGTACCGTGCCGTCTGTTTCCTATTGGGACCATGGCCGACAGTGCTGCACAAATATTTCAGTCTTTTCAACTCTTAGCCAGTGTACGTTTGTCTTAGTGCATTTCTTCTATGATTTGTTAGGAAAAGTAGATAAATGAATACCTGGAATGATTGTGTGTGTGTGTGTGTGTGTGTTTTCTGATTCTTTTCTAATTGATAATTGAAATCCCTCCCATTTTTCATATAGTGTATACTTCCTTAAAGATGTGCTATTACAAAATATTCCAGTGGAATAAATATAAAAAAAATTTTTAGAGAAAGACTGAAGTAAGTAAATACTAATATTTAGTATATAGAAGCAAACATAAAGGAAAAACAAGTGGTAGCTGAGCATGGTTGTGCACTTCTATAATCCCAGTAATTTGGGAGGCTGAGACAGGGAGATTGCAAGTTTGAGGTTTGCCTTGTCCACTTACTGAGACCCCTGTCTCAAATGAAAAATGGTAGAAAGTTCCCTGGAAAGATGTCTGCAAGAAAACGAAAACAATGCTTTTGGGGAGTTACGTACAGTATGAATTTATCATAACAGGTAAAACTCAGTATAAGATTATTATAGAATTTCTTTTAGTACTGACAGTCAAACCCAGGGCCTCACACATGCTGTGAAGATGCTCTATCACTGAGCTACATCCCTTACCTTTTCTATTTTCTATTGGGACAGAGTCTCAAGAAATTGCCCAGGCAGGCCTTGAGTTTATAAATCCTTCTTTCTCAGCCTCTTGAATAGCTAAACATACATTTTCTTTATCCATTCATCCATTGGACACCTAGGCTGGTTTGGATGTTAATTTTAAAACTCTCATTTTACCATGTTGCTGACCCTGAGCAAAAGAAGACAGTGATACACACACACACACACACACACACACACACACATACACACACACACACACACACACACACATATATATATATATCCCCACAAGATAAGGTCTTTTCTAGGCCAGTATTTTAAGCCATAATCTTTTAATAAACACAAAAATCTTAAGCCCAGTTAAAAACCTTGCAAAATTTGGAGGAAAGAAGATATTGTTTCATTAACTTTGAGTTTTTATTATGAATGCAACATGTATTTGATTGAACAAGCTGTTTTTAAGGACATGTCCTGCCCCCACTCCTACCTTTGTTTTTTTTGTATTAGGGATTGAGCTCAGAGGCACTCAACCACTGAGCCACATCCCCAGCCCTATTTTGTATTTTATTTAGACACAGGGTCTCACTGAGTTGCTAAGCACCTTGCCATTGCTGAGGCTGGCTTTGAACTCTAGATCCTCCTGCCTCAGCCTTCGAGTCGCTAGGATCACAGGCATGTGCCACCACGACCTGCACTCTTATCTTTCTTGCCACAATTTTATCCTGTTACTCTAGCCAGATCATTTGAATCCATGGGAAGACATATGTTTAATGATTGTTTTGGAATCTTAGCTCTACCACTTACAGTTTCAACATTGTTCTTTATTTCTTTATTTCTCTAAACTTTGATGTTAACTTGAATAAAAAATGGGAGTACAGATAGTACCTGCTATACAGGGTTGAAGTAAGAATGAAGGTGATCTGTGTAGCCTCGTGCCTGGCATGTGTGAGCATGCAGTACGTATTAGCATGCTGTAAAATGTACCTTGGACACTCCTTGCTTGTTCCCTCTGTGCTTTTGATGCAGTTCTCATGCTGCCCTTGCATCCCTCAACCACTAATTGCTCTTCTGTGCCCCTCCCAATTGCCTGTGATTTATCTGCTGTTTCAAGTTCTACTTTGTTCCTCCTCTTTAATGATCTTTTCTCACTTTCATTTACTTTGACCTCTGAATTCCCAAATACCTTTTTATGCCATTTTAATAATTACTCATATTCCTCTTTTTATGGCATATTTCTGTCTCTTATGTCTTTTAAAATGTATATATAATAAAAATAGAGCTGTGGAATTACCATCACAATAAAGATACAGAACCCTTGAATCACTCTCCCAAAAAATATTTTGGTATTTTTTTTTTAAACAATTTTCTGAGTGTGCATTCTGTTTTTACTATATATGGCTTAGCTTAGTGTTGTGCATACTGTGAGTAGATGTTTGAATGTTTGAATTTTATAAAACAAAGCTTAAAAGTATGGTATGTTTAAACATATTAAGAAGCTGCTAGCTGGGCATTGTGTGGTGCATGTCTGTAATCCCAGCCACTCAGGAGGCCGAGGCAGGAAAACTTTTGAGTTTGAGGCTAGTCTGGCCAATTAGCAGGACCCTGCTTAAAAAAAAAAAAAAAAAAAAAAAAAAAAAAAAAAAAAACAAACAAACAAAAAAACCCCAAAACAACAACAACAACAAAAACAGAGCAAAACAAACATCACCAAAAACATTGTTGCTTTAAGTTATTTAACTTTGGTCTTTCAGGGTCATTTTATTTAGATGAAAATTTTTAACTGAAAACTATTTCTCTATATCATGTTAAAATGGTTTTGGAGCTCTGCTTGAGTTAATAAAAGCCCATTTTTTTTTATTTGTCTTTGGAAAACAAAGGGCTTGTTCCTTTCTTTCTTTTTTTGTGATCAAGTATACTTAAGGTTTTTATTTTTTCTAAATCTGTTACTTTACAATCTAATGTGAAACAAATTCTTATGTCTTTCTTCTACTTAACTACATTTGACTGTTATGATGCCATTGCTAAATTTATTTCCAGAACTTTCCCTTTTCCTTTAATAATTAAGATATTAAATAATTAAATTAAATCTGAATTAGCTGTAGAATTTAAAATAGAAAACCATCCTGTTTTCTCAAATTTATTTTTCAGTGGGCCAATTTTATTCCTCTCCCTGGGAGATTTCTTTTATGGATTGTCCTTAGAATCAGAGGTCAATGCAAATAAGAGAATTTATTTTTGGATAAGCAAATGTTGCATGGTTTCCTCAGAATTCACTCTTGGATATTATGAAGTATTTATCTTTTTCCACAAAGGGCAAAATGTAACTAAGATTTGCATTCCATTCAGTAGACTTTACTTCCTAAAGAAGTGAATTGAGTTTAATCATGTCTGTCTTTTTTCCCTTCCCCAACAGCTTCCATGCCTATGACTGTTCTAAATTGGGGCCAAATATATCCATTTCAGAGAGGCTTTTTCTGTACAGACAACAGCATCAAGTTTCCGTACCATGACAGTACCGTCACATCTACTGTCCTCATCATAGTGGGGGTTGGCTTACCCATTTCCTCTGTAAGTAAATTAATAAGTAGGTAGTGTTGGGCTTGTTGTGCTTAAGGTTGGATGATGTGATGGAGTTGGGTGGGAGTGAATCAAGACCTATCTTCACCATTGTTGATGTGGTGTATGGTGGCTTGAAGAATATATCCACTGTTTCAATTCATGGGTGTTTCTTCTGTTAAAGGTGGGTGTTACCCACTTGATATCTCCTAAAGAATTATAGCATGATTATTTTAGGATGGAAGGGTTCATTTAAATAATTTGGACCAATTCCTCTTAGTATTCAAATGAAGAAACTTAGGCCTATATACTTGTTCAAGTTTAGTAAGCTATTTTATGGCAATGCTGAAACTAAGATTATGCTTGCTTTCATACTAATAAGTGAAAATTGAGATCATAAAAATGGAGATAGGTTTACTTACTAAATTTGAGGAAACAAAACAAAGATTTTAAATACACATGCAAAATAAAATCTTAAGAATACATTAAAATTACCACTACTTTTAAAGTTGTGCTGGTCTTTAGATAGTTTTAGGATAATATTGGGTTTCACTTTTTTTTTTTTTCCATTCTAGGTTAAGATTCACCAGTGAGTTAAAATTGGTCCCAGTTCCTAAACCTTGCCCTTTGTCTTTCTGTGTTACTTTGAAATAGAAGGGACTTAAAAACGTCTAGAATGTCTAAAGAGTACAGCAGATCAGGCCACATATATGCATTCTTTGACCTCCTGCCTCTTGTCGGTTGGCTTTCCCAGGTACTTGACTTAAAATTTTAGTCTCTTAGCAGTTCAGCAGTCATGGTTCACAACAGGACTGTTTGGGTTTTCATTTCTATTTTGCCTTCAAATTGGCTATGAGAATAATAACCTCGTTCTTTGGTTTTCCAGTTCATGTATCTGAGTTCATTTTGCTTTTTCACTGGTAGATTTTCCTCCCCGCTTGATGTTCATCCTGAAGGTGTGAAAGGGACTTGGGTTTTACTATGTTCTAAGATATATAAGTATGTTTGTATAGTAACAATTCTAATTTGATTGGAACCACTTTTATAGTAATAAAGGAGAGAAAATCTGGGATTTAGTTTAAAGAGTTACTTTTTCTTAAAAAGTAAATTCTACCTTAACTGGCAATACCTATTTTAGCCATTAGGCTTGTGAACAGTGTACAGGGAAGCATACAGTACTGTCACTTACATGATAATAGTTAGTGTTACTGAACTTGCAGGAGGCACAAAGTATTTGTTGTAACCATTTTTTCTTTCAAGCAATTATCACATAGTTAAAAAAAAAAACACAAACAAAAAAAATCTACTCCTGTATTTGAGGAGATAATTGAGGATTAGGTAGTTATTTTTAATTGCTTAATTTGGTCCACTTCATTATTTTTAAAAAATTTAGTTATAAAAATAGTACATACTTGTTTGTATATTAAACCAAACTTAAAAATAGAAAGAAAATAACCCTTATATTTCTATTACCTGAAGACAACTATTTTATTAACATTTCAGTGTTATTTCCTATAGTGCAACCATTTTCATATTAAGAGCATGCTGCAGATTCAATTTTGTGCCCTGTGTTTTACTTTGAAATGTTTTTGAAATAAATATGAAAGTATCAGTTTAGATGAAAAACATTATAAGTTCCTATATTTTTTAAAATGTAGTGGGAAAAGACTTGGTATAAATCTTAGATATTGATTGCTGTGAGCTTGTTTGAGAGGATGGACCTGGAAAGATATTTTAATGCAAATTTACTTATATTAAAAGAAATATTAGTAGTATTTGTCCAGTTTCTGGGCCTTAGCTGTGCTTATGGCTTGTGAATTAATATGAGAGGATGCCTGCAAATTCCTAGGGTAGGTTTGTTTAATCTTTATACATAACATCAGATGTAGTCGACTATTTTCTCTAATATGAATGATTTATGTTTGATGTAACTTTATACATATACTTTATAATTTGACAAGAAATAAGATTTTTTAAAAAATATTTCTTCCCTTAGTTGTTGATAGATCTTATTTTATTTATTTTTACGTGGTGCTGAGAATCGAACCCAGTGCCTCACACATGCAAGGCAAGTGTGCTACCAGTGAGCTACAGTCCCAGCCCAGCAATAAGATTTTGATGATAGAAAATCTACATTTTAAAGCAGTGATAGTTAAAAATCTGTGGTCTATAATCTTTTAAAAAAATTAATGTATGCTCTGCTGTATTAGCTAGCAAAAAAGGCACCAGATTCAGAAGATTTTAAATTCTTAATTATATGGCTCAAAGTTTTTTTTCTGTTTTGGGTTTTCTCCACCCGCCATATTTTTTGGCTTTCTGTAGGTGTACTTATCCCTTAGCGGTTCCCATATGTTTAATTTTGCAAAATTTTACATTTTTAGAAGAAGGTAAAAACTTGAATATATGTATAAACTTTGAGAATAGTGAGTTAACTTTGATAGTAACAATGAAGTCAGTGTTAAATCTCAAATCTACATGTTATAATGAATAAGTACACTATGTCTAGGGTTTAACATATATAGTTTGGTAATAGAAAATTCTTATCTACTTCTGACCTGTTATTTTAAATTGACTTGAGTACTCACCTGAGCAGTTGTTATTCTTAAGTCTTGATTAGTCTATGATATAAGCTTCTAGTAAAAATGTTTTACCTAAAATAATGGTTATAGTCAGTGCTTTTTCATGACCAGTATAGTGTTTTATTCATGGGACCCAAATCACATCATTACAAACTAGAAATGCATGTGGATATATGTGAAAAAGGCCTAATCTCTTCTTATAAATTAGTGAGAAATACATGAATGCTCCAAAGAAAGATGGCCAAAGAGTGTGTGTGTGTGTGTGTGTGTGTGTGTGTGTGTGTACACACGCGTGCATGCGCGCTGCAGATTGAATTTAAGGGTACTTAAACACTGAGCTTCATTCTCAGCCCTTTTTATTTTTGAGACAGGGTCTTGCTAAATTGCAGAGGCTGGCTTGAACTTGGGATTCTTTTGCCTCTACTTCTGCTTCCTAAGTCACAGGGATCACAGATATGTGCCACCATGCCCTGCTAATGTTCTTAAGAAATACAGAAATTTATATTAAAGTAACACTGAGAAGACAGTTTTATCTGTCACATTAGCAGAGGTAAGAACCTTTCTTAGCTTGTCAAGCATAGAAAAAAGTTTTCTTACATGCCAGGCAGAACTGTAAATTGATATTAAAAATAATACATTGTTTGATCTAGAAATTATACTGGATATATTTTATAATAGAGAAGTAATAATAGTTTCGTACAGAGAATTAGCTACAAAAATGTTCATGATAGGATTCCTTTTATTTTTGTGGTAGTGGGAATTGTGCACACTAAGCAAATGCTCTACCACTGAATTGCATCCATAACCCTTTTTATTTTGTTTTCAGACAGTCTTGCTGAGTTGCCCAGTTTGGCCTTGAACTTGCAATCCTCTTCCCTCAGCTTCCTGAGTAGCTGGCATTTCAGGCATGCATCACCATGCCCGGCCAATAGCATTATTTTTTTTTTAATAGCAGAAAGAGATAAATTAAGCCAGCTATGGGGGGGCTGTTTCAGTTATGATTTATTTTGGTGATGAAACAAATACTTTATTTTATATTTTTTGTGATATTTATTGACATGAAAATATTTTTGTAATATATAAAGTGTGAGTGGAGGGGAAAATAGTGATGGTTCTCTTAATAGTATTCATATTTATTTTTCCAAGGGGTAAAGTAATATATAAGTAAAGTGTTGTTTATGGCAAAAGAGGCTTTGGAATTTTACCCTACTCAATGGCAAGAGGGCATTGGTGTTTGTGGGGTTTTATGGCATGGCAAGTCTCTCTTGCTCTCCTATCTTGTACTGGTCTGAGAAGCTGGTATCCAGACAGCTTATCACCACATTTGGATTTCTTCTTTCCAACAGTGAAGTTATACTAGATGCATCCTTCAGTGATTTGCTATAATCATAGACATTGTCTTGTTTAAAACTTTCTTGTCTCCCTGTTTTCCATGATAAAGGTGCTGTACTGCTGTCACCTGGTAGACAATATGTTTCATTAAGAGTAGGGATGGTTTGTTTTGTTCACCATCATATCCTTAGTGCCAGCCAAGCACAGTGCTTAGAATGTAATAGACATTTAATATAATAGAGAATTTTTTTTTCTTTTTGTGGTGCTGGAGATTGAACCCAGGGCCTTGTGTGTGTGAGACCCTACTAACTACTAATTGAGCTATATTCCACCCCTAGAGATAGAAAGTTTTAATGAAAAACTATATAGTATGAAATAGAGCAGGATTGTTGTTAGTGTTTGATTAAAAACTACTATCCTGAAAATTCAGATTAATTCTTTGGAAATACATGAATTCTTTGGAGATATATTTCCAAAGTTATCTCTTAATATCAGATAACTTATTAAAAAGCTTTTCAGGAAAAAACGTGGGATACTATTATATTGATCTAAATTATGGGGAAATGCCTATTAGAATTGAAGAAATATCATAAAAGTTGGTTTCCTAGTTTGAAAATGAGTTTTCTCACTTACTTATTTCCATTTGGAACTGTGTTTTCTATGTACATCATTGTGGTAAATACTCATACTATAAGTTCTTATGAATGATTGTTCCAGCAACTCTTCTTTGTATACTGCCATAAGATGAAGTAATGCAAGATGCATTCATTTCTCAATTATTTGCAATATAATCATGGACATTTTCTTTAAAACTTTGCTTTACATGAGACCTTTGGAAGAAGTAATGGGTAGGATTAAATATCTTTTTTTTTAATAATGAATTTGTATTTTTTTTGTAGTTATAGATGCACAGCATGCCTTCATTGTATTTTTTAAAATTTGTTTATTTTTATGTGGTGCTAAGGATCAAACCCAGTGCCTCACACATTCTAGGCAAGCACTCTGTCATTGAGCTACAGCTCCAGCCCCTAAATATCCTTTTGACATAAAAATATACTGAATGCTTAGATTTGGTATGTTTAAGTATTTGCCATATATGTTTACTTTATAGAACACTTAAATATTTTAATAAATTTTACTAAGTATTGGATAAACTTAATGGAAAGATAAATCATGTAACTATAGAGTATATACTGTTAATGAAAACTGAAGCTTTATTAGTTTCACCTACCCAAGCTCACTAAATCCTGTGATTTTCCAGATGGTGTGGTTTGTTAAGGGAAATATATGCTCATAAAGGCTTCTTTAAAAGCTATTTGCTTAGGGTATCCAAGGTGGTGGGCCAGAGGGGGGCATCATTCTGTGTCACTCTGTGGCCTGGGCCCCAAGAAGTGAGAATACTATTTCTTTGCAATTGATATTCCTGCTTCCACACAGGAATCACAGCCACTGTGCCCATGCAGGGCTCCAGGCCTCAGCATCAGAGTAGGTCTCCAACTAGTGACCCATACAGGACTACCAGGTGCCCAAGCGGGACCATTGGCATCACCACCTGCGCAAAATTTTCGGCCACCCACCTGAGTAGAAATCCTGGACGCAGCTCCCATGCAGGACACCTGGCTACTCACGTGCAGGATCTTCAGCCGCCACACTTGTATAGACCCCCATCAACCAACATGTGGCTTCTCTGGTCGCCTCCATCTTGGGACTCTACAGCAAGGGAGATAATCCCCTATGTGCCATAGCCTGCCTGCACTGGGGAACCTCACACAGACTCTGAAGACAGCCTCAGCCACACACTGCATACCACAGACCAGTGTCTAAACTCATTCAACGCCATCGCCCAGCTCCCCTCACCGAACCTGACACCCCATCACTGAAAACAAATGCTTCCATCTTGGGTCACCTTCATCACCATCTTTAGTGGGGCAATTACCAATTTGGAACTCTGTCTGGCCAGGTACCCAGTTTCTAACTCCATCTTCTCCCCAGCAGCCGCTAACCTGGCAAAGTGGCTGCCCAACAAAAAAACAGCTCTCAGCAAGGCAGGTGTGCAGGGTGCCCAAAGTGCCACACACTAGAGTCCAGGAGAGAAAGGTCCCTTATTAGGAAGCAGTAAGGAAGAAGGTGAGTGTGGTATAGTTTAGAGACTAACACAGATACAAGGAACTGGGAGGTCTTCAGGTGAGATAAGGAGATAAGACCAGGAGCTTACATTATAGGAGCAGGCCCCAAAAGAGATCCCTGAAGTGCAGTTTCCCTTTGGGGACCAGCGGGTACCACATTCCACTTCCAGGTGCCCTCCACCCAGGACCAACCCTTCTTCCCTGATTACCTTCACCATCCTGAGGGGGAGATACCAGCTAACAACAGACGACCCCACCTATTGGATGAGAAAGGAAGCAGGAAAGATACTGATTTCCAACCAAAACAATCCTTATTTCTTCCTTTGAGATTTTTTTCCCCTCTTTTCTCTTTTCCCTTTCTATTCTCTTGCCCTCACACCCCCAACATATGTGAAACTAAGTACTTTGCATGAATGAGAATATTGAGGTCTGAGACGACTGAATAGTACATTACAGTTGTGTTGTATATTCTTTTTTTCATCCAATTTTTACTATATTAACATTTTGTATTTTTCTTTTTTTTTGAGAGAGAGAGAGAGAGAGAATGAGAATTTTTAATATTTATTTTTTAGTTTTTGGTGGACACAACATCTTTGTTTGTATGTGGTGCTGAGGATTGAACCCCGGGCCACACGCATGCCAGGCGAGTGTGCTACCGCTTGAGCCACATCCCCAACCCTTGTATTTTTCTTAATATATATGTGTGTTTGCTTTATGTACTCAATTGTCTTTCCTCTTACTTGTCTACCCGAAATTACTTCCTCTCTATTCTCCTGCTAATAACCACCTTCTTTAGATTTCTTTCACACTTCCTAGGATATAATAACTCTATATCCTTACCTCCTACTTCTTCAGATTATCTTCTTACACAGGCCAACATCATTCTAAATGGAGAAAAATTGAAAGCATTCCCTCTAAAAACTGGAACAAGACAGGGATGCCCTCTTCCACCACTTGTATTTATCATAGTTCTTGAAACACTGGCCAGAGCAATTAGATGAAAAAAAATTAAAGGGATACTGATAGTGCTAATTTGAGTTCTTCTTTTCCTATTTGCTGACGATATGATTCTATACCTAGAAGACCCAAAAAATTCCGTAAGAAAACTTCTAGAACTAGTAAATAAATAAATTCATCAAAGTAGCAGGATACAAAATCAACACTCATAAATCAAAGGTATTTCTGTATGTCAGTGACAAATCCTCAGAAAGGGAAACGAGGAAAACTACCCCATTTATAATAGCCTCAAAAACAATAAAATACTTAGGAATCAACCTAACAAAAAAGGTGAAAGACATCTACAATGAAAACTACAGAACACTAAAGAAAGAAATTAAAGAAGACCTTAGAAAATGGAAAGATCTCCCTTGTTCTTGGATAGGCAGAATTAATATTGTCAAAATGGCCATAATACCAAAAGCACTATACAGAGTTAATGTAATTCCAATCAAAATCCCAATGACATTCTTCATATAAATACAAAAAGCAGTCAGGAAATTCATCTGGAAAATAAGACACCAAGAACAGATAAAGCAATCCTTAGTAAGAAGAGTGAAGCAGGTAGCATCACTATTCCAGACCTTAAACTATACTACAGAGCAATAGTAACAAAAACAGCATAGTATTGGCACCAAAATAGACTGGTGGACCAATGGTACAGAATAGAGGACACAGAGACTAACCCATATAATTACAGTTTTCTTATATTAGACAAAGGCACCAAAAACATACATTAGAGAAAAGATAGCCTCTTATTCAGCAAGTGATGCTGGGCAAACTGGAAAAACATATGCAACAAAATGAAATTAAACCCTATCTCTCATTGTGTACAAAACTCAAAGAGGATCAAGGACTTAGGAATTAAACCACAGACACTGCATCAATTAGAAGGAAAAGTAGACCCAAATCTTCATCATGTAGGATTAGGCCTTAACTTCCTTCGTAAGACTCCTATAGTGCAAGAATTAAAATCAAGAATCAATAAATGTGATGGATTCAAACTGAAAAGCTTCTTCTCAGCAAAAGAAACAGTGAGGTGAAGAGAGAGCCTGCATCTTGGGAGCAAATTTTTATCACTTGCACATCAGATAGAGCACTAATTTCTAGGGCATATAAAGAATTCACAAAGCTAAACACCAAAACAAAACAAAACAAATAACCCAATCAATAAATGGGCCAAGGAATTGGACACTTCTCAGAAGATGATATACAAACAATCAACAAATATATGAAAAAATGTTCAACATCTCTAGGAACTGGAGAAATGCAAATCAAAACTACTCCAAGATTTCATCTTACACCAGTCAGAATGGCAGTTGTCAAGAATACAGACAACAGTAAGTGTTGGCGAGGATGTGGGGAAAAAGGCACACTCATACTTTGCTGGTGGGACTGCAAATTGTTACAGCCAATATGTAAAACAGTATGGAGATTTCTTGGAAAACTGGGAATGGAACCACCATTTGACCCAGCTATCCTCTCCTCGGTCTACACCCAAAGGACCTAAAAACAGCATACTACAGGGACACAGCCACATCAATGTTTGTAGCAGCACAATTCACAATAGCTAAACTGTGGAACCAACCTAGATGCCCTTCAATAGATGAATAGACAAAGAAAATGTGGTATATATATACACAATGGAATACTACTCAGCAATAAAAGAGAATAAAATCATGGCATTTGCAGGTAAGGCTAAGGCAGGAAGACTGTGAGTTCAAAGCCAGTCTCAGCAATGGTGAGGCACTAAGCAACTCAGACCCTGTCTCTAAATAAAATACAAAAGAGGGCTGGGGATGTGGCTCAGTGGTTGAATGCCCCTGAGTTTGATCCCTGGTTCCCTGCCTCCCCAATATCCTCGCCCCCCCCACACCCCCCAAAAAAATCAACTAAAAAACAAAGGGCTGGGGATGTAGTATAGTTGTAAAGCTTCCCTGGGTTCAGTTACCACCCCACTCTAAGAAAAGAAAGCTCTGAATGCTGGGTACAGTGGTATTCATGTATTAGTCCCAAGTACTCTGAAGGCAAATATGGGAGGATTGTTTGAACCCAGGAATTCAAGATCAACCTACACAACACAGTGAAAATACATTCTCAAAAAACAACATGCAAAGAAATTGAAAGTTTTTGAGTTACACAGTAGTTTCAGCACATCAGGGAATGCCTCTGCTAAGGTTGATGGTTAAGGCCTATAACCTCGTGCTGTGTTCAGCTCTACTAGTTTAGTGGACATTATCTTTTAACTTTTTTACTACACATGTCTTGACAAATATGTAGGATTCGAATTGGTTAAATGTTGTTCTTAGATGGAAAGTCTGAATTTTTTTTAAAAGAAACCCTCAAAGCTGTTTCTACTAAATAAGCTTTGTCTTTGAATTATATGTAAGAAGACAGTTGAAAAGAAATGTTCAGTTTGCTACTACCAGGAATTAAGTCTTCTTGCTACCCACACTTGTATTCAGAGTTATATTCCATCTCTTCCCACTTTTCTAAGCAAAAGTAACATAATTTCTATATTTGTTGAACAAATACAGTCAGAAAAATAGACCAAATAAATATTTTTGATTAATATAATAGATTAATATGCATCTATTTTAAAATATATAAAAAATTAAATTTATTTTTTCATTAATTCCTAATATTTGTATACAACAAACTAAATTTTTTTTTCTTTTACAAAGCTATCATCTATGAATATACAAAAAACAAATACAAAGATATCTATATTTTTCTGTTGTGGACCAGAGTTTGAATACAGAGCATTTCTGTATGACTTACTTGGGGAATATCTTCTGTTAGATAGAAGTGAAAGGACTATGTTAATATTTCATGATTTTATTTTCCCTTTTCATAAATGCAGCTTTGAAAATTTCTAGCTGAGGATGTTATGCACTTACATTTTTGTGGGAAATTGGTTGAGCTTTTGACTTGTTTTAAATTTTTTTGTATTTAAAAATAAAGCTGTACTTTGGGTATAGCAGTGAGTTTTTGAATACAACAGCAAAGCATGATCTGTGAAGGAGATAGTTGATAAGTTGGACTTAACTAAAATTTAGAACTTCTGGTCCCTGAAGGGTACTGTTTAGAAAATGATAAAAACAAGCCACAAACTGGTGGAAAGTATTTGGAAAACATCTGATAAAAGCTTTGCATCCAGAATGTACAGAGAACTTTTAAAACTCAACAATAAGAAAACAACCCAATGAAAAATTGGGCAAAAGATCTGAAGATACCTCCTCAGAGAAGATGTACAAACAGCAAATAAGCATATAAAAAGATAGTATCATATATTATTAGGAATTGCAAATTATAACAACAGTGAGATACCACTATGCACATATTAGAATAATGAAAAACTAAAACATTGATGATGCCAATGCTAATGCAGAGGGTGTGAAATAACAGGAATTCTCATTTATTGTTGGTGGGAATGTGAAATGGTATAGTTACTTTGGAAGACAAGTTGACAATTTCATACAAACCTAAACATAGTCTTTGCGCTCCTCGGTATTTACCCAAATGTGTTGAAAACTTACATCTACAGAAAAAATTGCACATGAATGTCTATAGCATTTTTATTCATAGTTACCAAAACTTGAAAGCAACCAGGATGCCCTTCAGTAGATGAATGGATAAAGGAACTTTGTGTGTCTACCCAATAGGATGTTGATATTCAGCAGTAAAATGGAAAGCTGTTAAGCCATGAAAAGACATGGAAGAACCTTAAATGCGTGTTTCTAAGTGAAATAAGCTAATGTGAAAAGATGTAATATTCTGTGACTCCAACTATGACATTTTAGAAAAGGTAAGACTATAGAGGTTGTAAAAAGATCAGCAGTTATCAGTTTAAGGGGAGGATAGAAGAATGAATAGGCAGAGCAAGAGAATATTTAGGACAGTGAAACTATTCTATATGACTGTAATGGTGAGTATAGGACTACAAAGAATGAACCCTGATGTAAACTATAGACTTGAGTTAATAACAGTGTACTGATATTGGTTCCTTAATTATAAAAAAGGTACCACACAAATGCTGAATGTTTATAATAATGGAAATTGAGCAGTGGTGATGGTGGAGAGGGAGTATATGGGAACCATTTTCTTTCTGCTCAGTTTTTGTGTAAATCTAAGACTGCTCTAAAAATGAAAGTAAGGGATGGGGATGTAGCTCAATAGTTGAGCAGTTGCCTAGTATATGTGAGGCCATAAGTTTGATGCCCAGTATTAGCAAAAAACAAAATACAACAACAACAAAATGTTAATTTGGCAACTGGAGTTATAATTCAGTAGAGCACTGGCCTAGCATTCTGGGATCAATCCCTAGCACCATAGATACACACAAAGTGAATTTAAACACAAAATGTTTTTATTTTAAAAAAATTATTTAAGAAGTTGATTCATATAGTCTGATAATATGTCAATGCTGTTTTGCTAAATAATGATTGCTATAAATGATTGTGTGTATTTTTGACCTGAGATCATAGATGGTTCTTCTCTTTCTTTTTTTTAAAGCAGTGCTGGGGATCAAACCCCAGACCTTGTTCATGCTAAGTAAGTGCTTTACCATTGAACTATGCCCACTTCCCATTGGGTCTTACCAAAAAGAAGGAGTATAGGATTGATTGATGGTTTAGTAAATAAAATAAATCTTTATTTGTAAGATAATTTAATGAAGACAAATTTAGAAAGCAATTTCCATATTTTTTAGTTTTTATAATGGAAAAAAAAACCATAAAGAACCCAAATCTTATAGTATTCACTAGTCCTATAATTAAGAAGATATATGTGTGGGGTACTTAGTGCATTTTATGTAAGGGACTATTATTTTTTCAAATTTTATTATGCAGTAGACCTTTAAAAAATTAAAACCTTTTTGACTCTCTGAAAAACAAAAGAGTTTAATTTAGAAGTATCCTTACACAATGAAGATTTTATCCAAATAAAGTTCACAGTCCATTGTCTAAAACACTTTGAAAGTTTCTGAAATTTTCAAAAGGTATATGATTCACATGCCTTATGGAACAACCCTCAGCAGGGTCTAGGATGATACTTCATTAACAGACTTTAATATTTATACTGTAAAATATGACTAGTCATAGTAAGTGGGGTAAAGTTTATGTTTATTCCATCATTTATTCCAGGCAGGTTTTGACATAAGATAATTTCAGAGTGGGTTTTAGTGCCAAAAATTTTTTTTAAATGGGATTTTTGAGGACTTTGGGTTCCTCAGTAAGGGATTTTGGGCCTTTTAATAAAAGCTAATTTAAAATTATTTAATTTCTTAGCCATATTTTGTGGTTACTTTTAGCAACTTAAAAAAAAAATTTAGTTTTTTGTTTTGTTTTTTTTTTTTTTTTGGTACTGGGGATTGAACTCGGGGGCACTCAACCACTGAGCCACATCCCCAGCCTATTTGGTATTGTTTTTATTTAGAGACAGAGTCTCACTGTGTTGCTAAGTGCGTTGCTTTTGATGAGGCTAGCTTTGAACTTGTGATCCTTTGCCTCAGCCTCCCAAGCCACTGGGATTACAGGTATGTGCCACCAGCTTTCTTTTTCTTTCACTGAGTTGCTTATCGCCTCACTAATTTCTTGTGGCTGACTTTGAACTCGAGATCCTCCTGCCTAAGCCTCCTGAGTTGCTGGGATAACAGATGTGCACCATTGTGCCCAGTTTCCCAATTTAGTTTTTGTTGAGGAGCAGAAACTATAAACTGAGAATGACATAAATGGGCTTACCTCTTTAATGAATTTGAACGCAGGATTGGTTATGTAAACCATAAGAAATAAGCATGTCCATTGCAGTGCTTTTGAACATAGCTTATTCAGTAATTGTGAAGTGTGAGCAGAAATAGTGCTCTGGAAAGAAGCCACTTTATTGTTTCCAGCATAGCTACAAACAAAAATAGCTTGTGCTGCATATCAGTCTCTTCAGAATACCACTCAGTATTCCATTTTAGCAAAATTCTTTTGGGATCCTGTTTTTAATAATTAATATCTCTCCTATTTTTGTCAGTTGTCTTTAGGCTTTTGTATTTAGAATGACAAGAAGATGGGATCTTAAGAATGGCGCTTTTTCTTTTCTTTACCATGAACCTGTGTTTCCTGCATGATAGCAAATAGAATTCTGTATTATTTGTAGAAAGAAAATTTGCTTTTGAACAATTGAGTAATCAATACCAGCTCGGACAGAGCATTGTATTAGAGCAACCTACTTTTAGGAGAAGATACATACTTGCTGTCTTTCTGGTATGGGAATAGGTAGCAGCGGTGAGGAATCTTTAATAGGATGACTTTCTAATGGCTATCTTGCCTTACAGAGTTGTATGGGAGCAGATCTTGTTATATCCGAGGACTCTAGCAGGGCAATTAGTGATTTACTGATTTTTCTTAGTAGAACACATGGGAATTTTGAAGCACAATATAATACTAATGTTTAGTAAAATATGCACCAGTGTTTAAGCAGATAAATGATTATACTTGAGTGTTAATCTTCTAACATATCTAAAAGCATCCTTTTGGGACTCATCAGGAAAAATGAGATTTCTATCAAATTAATTTCTCTATAAGTTGAAGGATTACACCCTTATTTAATTTTGCAGCAGATTACTTCCCCTCCCCACCCCCGCCAATATGGAAAGTAACTCTTCCAAGGATCCTGGTAAGAAAATCATTGGGGGGCTGGGGATATGGCTCAAGCGGTAACGTGGTCACCTGGCATGCGTGGGGTGCTGGGTTTGATCCTCAGCACCACATAAAATAAAATAAAGATGTTGTGTCCACTGAAAACTGAAAAATAAATATTAAAAAATTCTCTCACTCTCTCTCTCCTCTCTCTCTCTCTTAAAAAAAGAAAGAAAGAAAGAAAATCATTGGGCAAGGAAATGGATGAATGGAAAGGTGCCCGTTTTGTGTACTATATAATGTTGCTGTTCTTGAAAATGCTAAGTGAAAAAAGACAATCCCCACAAACCAAAGGCTGAAAGTTCTCTCTGATATGTGGATGCTAACACACAATATGAAGGCAGAGGGGTGAGAATAGAAGTTCATTGGATTAGACAAAGGGGAATGAAGGGAAGGGAGAAGGCATGGGAATAGAAAAAGAGAGTAGAATAAATTAGATATAACTTTCCTATGTTCATATATGAATACATGACCAGTGAAACTCCATATCATGTACAACCTCAAGAATGGAATCCTGGTTGGAATAAGTAATACTCCATGTATGTATAATGTGTCAAAATACACTCTATTGTTATGTATATCTAAAAAGAACAATGAAAAAAATGAAAATATAATTCAGATGCTCAAGAGTTTTTGTGCATATATATGAACAGAGGGCTGTGTTCTTTTGTTGAGTATTATTTACAAAGTACTGTGGTGGATTCTATTTTAACAAGTCTCTGAGGTGGTAGGTCTTTCTTTTATAGCTATTAAGTGGCTATACATTTCGGAAAATTCTGAAGAGCTGATCATTTTTTGAGTCCTCATAGAAAAGTTACCACTCTTTTTAGTTGTTAATTCTGCAGATATGGTGCCTATACTCCAAATGTTAACTGTTGTTGAGTAATTAGTTGACCCTTTCAATACTTTGGAGATATATTCCAGTGTTACTATGTCATATATATGTGCTGTAAGTATCCAGAAGCTCTGGCAACACCCAAATCAGCCAGTTTAATTGTTTCTTTTTTATCAGTCAGTAGATGTTGAGGTTTTAAATCTCTGTGAAGAACACTTCTAGAGTACGGAAAACACAATCCTCAAGTATTTCTTGAGATTTGTGGAAGAGAATTCAGAAATGAGATATAACCTGGAATCCTGCATAAGCACCTTGAAGACTATGTTTGGGTGATTGAAGTTTGATTTTTTTCTCCTTCTTTGGTGCTGAGGATTGAACAATCCAGGGCCTTATTTGTATAAAGCGTGTGCTCTACCACTAAGATATAGCCCCAGCCATAGAGTTCTTTCAGTAGAGAAATTTACAAAATTGCAGTACTGGGAATCCATTCCTCTTTATGTCCTAGTGTGATTTTCTTGATATGTACTCCTAAATACAACTCTATAGAGACCATTTTCCAATTTTCTCTATTTTGATATTGTCTTCCATGGTTACTCTTTCAGTAGGAATGATATAGGTCCTGGCTTCTTGGCTCAGTGGCAGCTACCACTTTTGTGTTGCTCTTCATTCAGTTTCTAAGAGTAACCCCCCCCCCCACACACACACACACTTTAACTCACAATATTGTCCTTGAGTTCTCTTATATGCATCAGTAGTACCTATTTTAGTGCTGAGAAGTACCCCACTTTTATGGATGTATCACTGTTAAGGAGCATCTTGGTTCTTTGTTAGTTTTTGACTATTACAAATAAAGCTCTATGAACATATATTGAGTGCACATAGTTTTGATTGTACTTGGGTATATATGCAGGAGTGAATTGTTATTGTTGTTTTGTAAATGTACGTTTAAGAAACTGCCTGACTTTTCCATTGTGACTGTCTCATTTTGTGTTCTTGCTAGTAATGTGTAAAGGTTCTGCATTCTACCAGCACTAGTATTTTCTGTATCACCCTCCCCACCCTTTGGCCATTCTAGTAGATGTTTAGTAATATCTAATTAGACCCTTATTTACCTTTCTCAAATGACTACCAATGCTAAACATCTTTCATGTGCTTTACTTGCTATCCATGTGTCCTCTTTGATGAAGTCTGTTTTCTCCCAATTTGTAGCTTGTTTTTTCATTCTCTTTGTGTGTGTATTTTTTTTTTCCCTTTCTTGGTTCTGGAATTAAATCCAGGGTCTTACATGCATACTAGGTAAGAGCTCTACCACTGAGCTGCATCCTCAGCCTATACCCGATTTAAATTTTATTTTGAAATGGGGTCTTGCTAAGTTACCCAGACTGGCCTTGAACTTTCAGACCTCCTGCCTCAATCTTCTAATAGGTGAGATTATGGTTGTGTACCATCATGCCCAGCTTAAAGTTGTTTTTTGAGAAAAAAAGTTTTTAAATTTGGATGATTCCAATTTTTATCAATAATTTTTTCTTTTATGGATTGTGATTTTGGTATCTTGTGTAAGAATTTTTTCTCTAACCCTAGATTGTAAAGCTCTTTTTTGAAAGTTTTATAATTTTTAGTTTTATATGTAGCTTTATGACCCATCTGTAAATTTTATAAAAGATAGTATATGTATGACCAATTGTTTCAACACCTTTGAGTCTCCTTTCTCCATTTATTGTTTTTATATCTTAGTAAAAAACACAAAAACCAACCAAACAACAACAAAAAACTCAATTGACTCTATTTGTGTGGATCTTTTTCTAGACTCTGTTTTTGCTTCATTCATATATGTGCCTAGCCTTCCACTGATACGGTATAAGCTTGATATTTCAATATTTTATGCTTTTATAAATGGTATTGTACTTTTAACTTTAGCTTCCAATGGTTCATTGCTGGTATATATAAGTAGGATTGATTTTTATATCCTGTGATCTTACGACACTCACTTAATAGTTCTAGGTTTGGAGAATAGATTCCTTGGGATTTTCTGTATTTTTTTGGTTTTAATTCTACCCTAATAATGACTGCTTCTTTTCTTTAATTGCTCTCTGTAAGGTTTTTCTTTTCTCCCTAATCTTTTAATTTGGAGTACTCTGGGGATCAGTGCTTGGATCCTCTTTTCTCCTCTTACTATACTTAATCCCTCGGTAATCTCATCTGGTTTCATGACTGTTATACCGTCTCTATGCCAATTTTATATCTTTAGCTTGGACTTCTCCCTGACTTTGCAGATTTACATCCACTGCCTACTTGATGCCTCTACTAATAGGCATCTCAGACTGTTTATTCAAGATTGAATTGTTGTATCTATCCCTGGCTCCTTGTTCCATCTCCAGTCTTCCCCATCTCAGTTAATGCAACTTTAAACTTCTGGTTACTCAGGTGGAAAACCTGGGGTCATTATGCTAGGCCCATCTTCCACCCCCAACTAGTGCCTTATACAAGAGTAGAAACTCAGTTAATTATTGAGTTGAATTGAATGAGTACTTCTTGGTTAAAGATATGGTGCTCAGGGTATTAAGATCTTAGTTTCTCTAGTTGAGTTATAAGCTTTTATAATAAAATTTCCTTAATGTTGACAAAAATAACAATTATTTTAAGTTTCTTGAATGCATAAGACTTTTATTATAGATGGAGTTCCTTAGCCTTTGTTCTGTATACTGAATTGAGTTTAAATGTACTTTTTAAATGTTATATTATTAAATATTAAATAATTATTAAATATTACTAAATATTAAACTGTTTCATGGATCTTTAAGATATGGTGAAAGAGTTTTTAAATCAGGAAATGTTCTGTCTTTAGCTTATATAATTTGCATTGTAGGTCAGATAATTATTTTGCCTCTAGTCAAGGGTAATGTTAAGCCATTAAGTCCCAAGTTTACAACTCTGAATATAAGAATCATTTCATAGTTACTATAGGTGGTATATTTTTGCTTAATTTAGGTTTTTATAGGTGTTCCACATCTGGGATGGTGGGAAAAATTGGTTATTGAAGTACACTCCATGTCTCCTGAATACATCAAGCATAAGGTCACTGCTCTGAATTGTTTACAAGAAAGGAAGAACATTCATGCTTTATGTAATAAAGGAATTAAGTAGTCCAGTTAGTTTTTTAGTTATATAGTACCTGTGGTCTTTGTTCCCATTTCTTCTTTTTTTAAAAAATAATTTTTTAGATGTGTATGTAGGCAAAGATTTTTTAGATTATACACTCGTAAATTTGTATTAGTTTTGAAAGATTCTTCATGGATTTTGTTTTATAACTTATTTTCCTAATGAGATGTATTATTGTTTTTCCAAAGTTTGCTTGCTAAAGAAATCAGACAAACACATTAGTATTTATTATTATTAATTATTACCCAGTTAATAATTATGGTGGATTAATTATGAAAAAAAATAATTTTTTAGTTTTAGATGGGCACAGTATCTTTATTTATTTTTATATGATGCTGAGGATTGAACCCAGTGTCTCACATGCATGAGGCAGGTATTCTACACTGAGCTACAGCCCTAACCCTCTTGTTTTTTTGAAGTAGCTCAATAATTATGTTTATTTCTGATTCCTTCTGATTCCTGACCTGTTTCCTCATGTTATCTCCATGTACACCAGTGCTTTTCAGTTCATGCATGAACTGAGCAAAGTAACTGGACAGGTTCTCAAGCAGTCACCAGAGTGACTTTCATTCTCTTAAATGTAAGCAGAAGGAAAAGTAAGACATTGGCTTTTTTTTTTTTTAAACTGTCACCATAATTATATTTTGGTTACTTACCTCTTCTGACAACTTTTATTTTTCTTTTTTCTCCTCCCCACTTCACCCACCCAGTATTGGGGATTGAAGTATGGAGTGCTACATTGAGCTATATTCCTAGCCCTTTTTACATTTTATTTTGAGAAAGGCCTTGCTTAGTTGCTGAGAATCTTGCTCAATTACTGAGGCTGACCTCAAACTTGGAATTCTCATGTGTCAGTTTCCTGAGTTGTTGGGATTATGGGGCATGCGCCATCATGCTCAGACATTTTGTGTGTGTGTGTGTGTGTGTGTGTGTGTGTGTGTGTCGCGCATGTGCCGGAGGATTGAACCTAGGATACTTGTGCATGCTAGGCAAGTGCTCTGCTACTGAGCTACACTACCAACACTTTGCTGTTTTTAATTATTATTGTTAGATTTTTGGTGCTGAGACTTAAACACAGCCTTGGGCATAAGCCTGTGCTCTATGAGGGAGCCATATCCTTAGCCCCAATTGTATTTTCAAAATTGACTCTTCTATTTGGAATTTTCCCCACTAATAAATAAACAGAGGTAGATTTTCAGATGACCTAATAGAGACTAAATACATACACACATTACATGTCTATTTAGCCCATTGGTAGTCAGAGGGCAAAAAATAACAATTGGCCCATTTTTTTTTAATAGTGTAGCCTATAGATTTCTGGGTTCTTGAGGCTTCTAACCTCCATCTACATCCTTCCCTTCAGGCATTAAGAGGAGAATGTGATACCTGAAATAGTTCACAAAATGAACATAATCCTCCATACTTCATGGGATCTTTTGGTCTGCCAATGGGATCCTTTCATCTTCTAGTCTGTTAAGTTGGATTCTAAGCTTGCAAAAAGTCTCAAAGCCCTGTGTGTCAGGATTTCTCAGACTGCTGCCTGTTACTATTGGCTCTGAGGCAGTGTGTCCTTTAATGATTTGTTACTGTGGGCTTTCTAGTTATATGTCATTCTCTTCTGGGATACTAAAATATCTTATATCCCTATGATGGAATGCTATTCAATAAAAAGGAATAGAATAATTAGCCTGTACAACAGTATAGATGAACCTTAAAGCATTATTTAGTGGAGGTACTGGTATAGTTTTCACTAACATTAGTTCTATAGTTTCTCAGTTTTGTTGGACACCCTGACACCCTGCTGCCAGTCTTTGTAACTAAAACTGTTTCTTAGTATTTCTGTTATAGTTCCAACAAGATCCTGAGTATTTGTGCAAGAGGAAGTTTAAAAAAAAAAAGCTGTAGTATGACCGTGTACTTAGTTATCTTTTCCTATCTCTGGTAAAAGATGAAGTATTTTTGTGGTAGTTTGTGGAAACAATGAGTTGACATATCACATGCTGCCCTTTGAATCATAAATATTCACTGGTAGGAGGAGAAAGCTGTGCTTATTTGTGAATGAATATGAGTTGACCATGTAGGGAATCAAGAGTCTTAAATGGGCCAACTGTGACTACCCATGTGGCCATGATAAAAAGCAGGATGTAGGAATGTAAAATGGTGCAGACTCTTTGGAAAATAGGCAGTTTCTTAAAAAGTTAAAACATAAACTTACTGAATGGCCTAGTAATTCCACTTGTTATCTACCTCTTAGAAATGAAAACATATCTACACAAGGACTTGTATGTTAATCTTCAAAAACGCATTAGTCATAACAACCCTAAACTGGAAACGACTCCAAATGTCCATTAACTGGTGAATGGATAAACCAAATGTGGTATATATGTAAAAGAGGATATTTTAGCAATACAAAGGAACAAAAATGTGTGCTACAACATGGACAAACCTCAAGAACATTATGCTAAGTAAGTTACTTAGAAAATACCGTATGTTATATAATTTAGTTTTTATGAAATGTCCAGAAAAGGCAAATCTGTGTAGAAACAGAAAGTAGATGAGTGGTTATCTGGGGTTAGTGGTGGGAATAGGGACTCCAGTAGGCTCAAGGAAATTTTTAGGGTAATAGAAATGTTCTAAAACTATATTATACTGATGATTGTGTAGCCTTGTAAGTTTATCTAAACCAAGGAATTATATATTTATAGTGGATGTATTTTATTGAATGTATATTATACCTCAAAGTTGTTTAAAAAGGAGAGGGGAATGAAAATGAATTTTGCCAGCTGAAATATCAAGCGAAAAGTTATTTGGAACTTAAGAAATCATGAAAGGGGATTGTCTTAGAGATGCACTTTTTTTCAGATTAAAGAAAAAGGATGTTTGATTTGGATTGATAAAGCAAATCCAGTCCTTTCACTTTTGCCTTGAAATCTAGTAAATGTCAAAAATAATATCAGCTATTTTAAGCGTTAGCATTTTTATACACTTTTGTACACTGTGGCTAGTATAGTGCTGAATAGTGACCTTTTTTGGAGTAGTTAAGAGTATTACTGTTTATATCTTTAATTCCACATAAAAATATGTGCTAGGGAAGCAATTAGAAATGCAAGTTGGGGCTGGGGATGTGGCTCAAGCGGTAGCGCGCTTGCCTGGCATGCGTGCGGCCCGGGTTCGATTCTCAGCACCACATACAAACAAAGATGTTGTGTCCGCCAAAAACTAAAAAATAAATATTAAAATTATCTCTCTCTCCCTCTCTCACTCTCTCTCAAAAAAAAAAAATAAATGCAAGTAAAGATTCATGTTTGGAAATGTTTACCACAACATCATATAGGTTAACCAAAGCAAAAAACAATATATGTGCTCTCCAGTTATGGAGACTTGTTAAATTAAGTTTCTTTTAGTTATGTCTCTTATGGTTGTAAAGAATAGATAGATACCCTTTGTAACTAGCTTAAAGTAAAATTACACTTTGTTGGAAAGGATGTAAGGCACTTCAATAACCTCAAACAAGAAGATCAGTGAGGCATTTTGTCAATGGGAAACCAAAGCTACTTTGTCCATTTCATACTTTTTAAAGGATCGGGCTAGTGACTTCTTCCTCTACACACCTGCTTTATCTTCTGCCCTCTTGTATATAGCCCATTGCTGTTGGCCAGCTCAGATGGATTCAGTCTTTGTGCCAATCCCAAGTTTCCAGAATTGGAATCTGAAGTAGCTCATCTTTTTTGAGTTCTAGGTGGGTCAGTGAACAACTTGCTCTCTGGTCTTCTTTTCCATCCCCTTTTGGGATGTCTACAAGCAGGTTTAAATAGTGAAAATGAAATGTCATTGGGCAAGACGTTGGTGTCATGCATGGCATAGGCTTATATGGGAGATGACAAATATTGATTATTATCAATTTTAAAAATATCTTTGAGGCCTTCTGTGATGCAGTCTCTTCATTTAAACTCCAGAGAGTAGAGTATATTTTAGTAGCTTTGCGCTTTTGTTCTTATTCCTTATATAAAACGTCAACAGTCTGTTTTCCACCTTTTCTTCCTTATTGTAAGTTTATTTATTTAGTTTTTTACATCTAGCATTTACTCTACATATGGCTTTGGGAACCTTGTAACATCTTCAAGACTTAAAGAGTCAATGATTGTTAGCAAATTGGCTAATGTAAAGTAATAAACTTTGGTTCATATATTCAGTCTCTAAATGAAAAATGGAGAGAGAAGTAAAAGAGCTAGCAGGAAAAGAAATGTGATCACTTGTACTCCTTCGTTTTGGTCCTTGTTGGTTGAACAAATTTGGTATTTGTGATATTTTCAGGCAGAGTAGCAGTACCGGTCCTTCGTTGTCATTCATTCTTTAGGGCCGTAGTGAAAGTGATAAAAATCATAAATGAGCATCAAGTCTTTTTGCCTCATGGAGAGAGAGAGCACCTGAATCTGCAGTGAGCATGGTAGCTTAGTGTGGTTATAGTATACTGCAGGGAGCATTGGACGCTTAAAGGGGAGAACCTTTCAAACTTGGATCAGACTTGGATCAGTCTTGAAGCAGATCTTATATTGAGGGTTTCTGCTAAACTGCATTCTTTTACAAAGCAGCTCTAGTCAGTATGCTGCCATATTAATCAGTTAACTAGGTTCAGTGAAGTAAAGGATAATTGAATTCTTAAAGTTCTTATTTAGGCTTAAGTTAGGCACTTTAGGAAGTGAGTGTGAGGCATATTTACAAAAAACATTTATGAAGAAAACAACTGTATTTTGGGTGGTTTTGTGTTTGATGCCATTGTCCATCTTTTCTTAAGATATCTGGCTTGAGTTCAAATTCCTTTTCATAGTAGCTCCAACCTGCTCTGGATAGTAATGAAGAGATCAAGTTTTATTTAGATACTCTGATAGCTAGTGAGCATGAGTTAGCCAAATGTGGTAGTTTCAGGGATAAAAAGGAAATGTCAAATGTTTTCCTTTTGGAAGCAAAGTCCATGACAGATTGGTTTAGAAAATAGTCTTGAAAACCTGGTGATTAAAAAACAAGAGCATGAGAAGAGATTTTTCCCAAATACATTTGTGTATCGGGCAGACATAAGAGTGGAAGATGCTTTTTGTTAAATTTGTTAATAGAGGACTTTGAAGCTTTGTTTTCTGTAGAAAAAACCACCTTTATCCTAAACTGTAATCCTTCTAATTTCTGTTGCATGCATTGCTGCATTTCCTTTTTATGTATGTGCTCACTTATTTTCATGGCAAATGCATTTTTAAGCATCTGCTGAGATTGTTGCCGTTAATCAGTTTTGATAATTTTTAATGATATTTTCATTTATTCCCTTTTGCTAGCTGGATTGCCTTTTGCAATTCTTACTTCAAGGCATACCCCCTTCCAACGAGGAATGTTCTGTAATGATGAGTCCATCAAGTACCCTTACAAAGAAGACACCATACCTTATGCGTTATTAGGTGGAATAATCATTCCATTCAGTATTGTTGTCGTAAGTTAAATCCACTTTTCCAACTTTTGGGTGCTTAGCTTAATTTTGAGTTAGTCTGTTAATGATTAAATAGCGAGTTTTGTTTTTACCTTTAATTGAAGATTTATTTGATCAAGATAATCTGAGCTGCTTTTAGTGAGACCAGAAGATAACAGTGTTTAATTAGAAGAGCCTTATTGAGTATGTATAGATTTTATGGTGATGTTTTTCATTCAGTATGATTATTAGAGCTCTGATTTGCCATTGTTTCAGTAGCAGTGTGATATAGTCAAATGTTATAGCAATGTGTTCTACTATACTTTATACAGAGTATTTTATAACTCATTGTATCTGTGTGTATATACATATATACTTACTCTCTTTAGTCACTGAGTTCTAGAAAAGAAAATCTGCTAACTAATGGTAAAACTTCATTCAACCCACGTTTACTTTAAATAATTTTTAGACAACACCATAAATGGGAGATAAAAAGTTCCATAATTAGCGGTGAATATGAAGGAATTTTTACTGGTACTGAAAACAAGACTGTGTCTTTCAGTCACAATGGTAGCTGTTGTTTTCTAATATTTCAAGTGAAAATGCTTAGAGAGTATGGCCCTAGGGAGAAGAATTCAGTAATTAAACTAAATGATTTAAAAAATTTTTTTATTCAGAATTCTGACTTAATTCAACAGTTTTGTGCTCCATACTTCTAGCTTTATAGAAACCAGAAGATGTAGTTCTATGCAAGAGAAAGATCAACAAGATTATATATATATAATCTTATTTGTTTTGGGAGTTTATTTATTTTTGGTCCTGGGGATTAACCCAGGGGTACTTTACCACTGAGCTACATACACAGCCTTTTTTATTTTTTGTTTTTGTTTGGTACCAGGGATTGAATCCAGGGGTGCTTAACCACGGGGCCACATCCTCCACCCTTTTTTATATATTTTATTTAGAGACAGGGTCCTATTGAGTTGCTCAGTGCCTCACTAAGTTGCTGAGGCTGGCTTTCTACTTGAGATCCTCATGCCTCAGCTTCCTGAGCCACTGGAAGTGTGCGCCACCACTCCTGGCTATTTTTTGTTTTTGAGACAAGGCCTAAGTTGCTGAGACAAACCTTGAATTTGCGGTTAGCCTCCCAAATTGCTGGGATTGTAAGTGTGCACCATCATACCCAGCTTGGGAGTTGATTTTTAAAAACATACTTAATTCAGAAATATAATGTCTTAAGAATGATCACTAGATTATTAGCAATGAAAGTTAACGTATTCATACATTTGGTGCACACTAAAGAAAACCACCTCTACTATATAAATGTTTGTCTTACAAGAATGTGAGCTTCTCAAAGGCAAAGATGATATTTTGTTTGTCCTCACCACTTGCATATATCCTGGCATGTCCTAGGTGTTTACATGAAATTTTGTATTATTGAAACTATGGAGTAATTTGGAGTAACTTGTGACTTTCCTACAGTATGGTTAAGTTTTAAGAAATCAGGGATTCCTTTAATCTTGCCAAGTCTTTATACTTCCTTTTGCTGTTAAAAGAGAGATCAGCCTATAATTTTTCCATTAAGGAGGGAGTAAGTTTTTTTTTTTTTTTGAGATAGGGTCTGAAATGTTTTTTACTATTTTAACATAAGCCATGAAAAAGTTACCTTCACTTTGAATAAGATGACATTCATATGAGTATAGATTTCTGAAAATAGCAGATTATTTAAAAGTAGTCTAAAAATACTATTTTCATATCAGCAGTATCAGCAAAGACAAACTCTGCTTAAGGTGGTAGTTTCATGTACTAATTTAAAATAATTGCAGTTATTTATTAACTCAGCTTCTTTCAGGCAATGCTTGGTTAGACTTGTATATATTTAATTTTATTTATTAGAAAATAAGTCATCTTTTAAAAAGTAGTGATTCACACATCATACCAGGCATTGACATGACTTGCAAAAACGATCCATAATTATATGAGTAATTGAGGGAGTGTGATAGAGAACCAACAGTAATATAGTTTCTCAGAAGACAAAGAATGTCAACAAGAAGGAAATGATCAGTGAAGCCAAATACTACAAAAAGTCAAAGTAAATGAAAGTTGACAAAAATGTGTTCAATTTGATGATGTATTTTTGGCTTTTCATAAAGATTCAGTAGAATAAAGGAATAGAGGCAGAGCCATTTGGAAAGGAATGGAAGATATGGAAATGTATCAGTGATTTTGGACTGTTCTTTTGAGAATGTAGGCCCTGATTGAAAGATTTGAAGCTATAGAGATAATAGAGACATACACTCTTGGTTATTGGAGATATAAAGCAGATGGTGAGAGACTACTGTTGGGACATAGGTTTAAAAAAGTTGAAATGCTGATTTATATAATTATTGTCTTTGATCTTCATAAGTATTTTGATTTTCTCCCCCAAACTTTACTTTTTTAATGGTTCATCATATTTTTAGAGTGTAAAAAACACATGAGAAGATTTCTCAGTTCTAAGATTAATTGGGCCACAGTTGTCTTAGGTATAGATTTCACCAAAAGTTAAGAATTAGCATAAATGACTCAAAGAACAGAATCAGGTATTATAATGAAACCAAAAAAATAAGGCTGTCTTGTGTACGTCAAAGGGACGGATATATCTCTACACCTAATTCTGAAGACTTGACTTAGAACTTCTTTTTTTTTTTAAGTATTTATTTTTTAGTTTTTGGCGGACACAACATCTTTGTTTGTATGTGGTGCTGAGGATCGAACCCAGGCCGCATGCATGCCAGGCGAGCGCGCTACCGCTTGAGCCACATCCCCAGCCCCTTGACTTAGAACTTCTATATTGTCTGTTTCTCTCCATAAAGAGAGAGCACATGTTTTAAAAAATGATGTGGCTAGGTGCAGTGGCGCATGCCTGTAATCCCAGAAACTTGGAGTCTTAGGCAGGAGGATTGCAAGTTTGAGATCAGCCTAAGTAAGTTAAACCTTGTCTCAAAGAAATGAACAGGGCTGGGAATATAGTTCAGTGGTAGAGAGCTCCTGGGCTCAATCCCCAGCACCAAAAAAAGAAAAAGATGTAAGTTAACCTGATGGTTACCAGCTTTAATTTAACTCCCTTGCCCAGCCATCCCAATAGTAGTGGTTTAAGTTTCAGCTTCTTTAGATCAGTTTGGTAATCTGTGCCATTGCTTCAAGTGTTCCCAGCAAACTGATTTTCTGTCATCAGTGGCAAGCACAGAGAGTGGGTGGCCCTAAGCAATAATGATTATGACTAGGGACACTCACAAAACTCAGCACCTGTTTCTGGAAAGTAGTTGATTGCTTAAGGAGAACAGCTGACAACTGAGATGTGGAAGTTTCCACTGCTAAAATTGTGGTCAAGATAGTTGATAAGCTGATTTTAAGTCCTTTGTGTATATCAACAGCTGACAACTGAGATGTGGAAGTTTCCACTGCTAAAATTGTGGTCAAGATAGTTGATAAACTGATTTTAAGTCCTTTGTGTATATCAACCTTAACCACAATTTTAGCAGTTGAAACTTCCACGTTTCATGTCAATATTTATAGCGGCTCAATTCACAATAGCTAAACTATGGAACCAACCTAGGTGTCTCTCAATAGAATGAATGGATAAGGAAAATGTTGTATATATACTCAATGGAATATTACTCAGCTTTAAAGAAGAGTGAAATTATGACATTTGCCAATAAATGGATGGAGTTGGAGAATATCATGCTAAGTAAAATAAGCCAAAAGCTGAATGTTTTCTCTAGTATTTGGATGCTAATTCACAATAAGGCAGGGACAGAGGTGACATTAGAGAAGAATAGTGTTACCTTAGATTAAGTGGGGGGGGCAAGGGAGAGGATGTGGGGATAGGAAAGATAGTAGAATGAAACAGACATTATTACTTTATGTATATATGTGATTGCATGACCAATGTGATTCTGCAACATGTACACTCAGAAAAATGAGAAATTATATCCCATCTATGTATGATATATCAAAGTGCATAAATGCATTCTACTGTCATGTATAACTAATTATAACATTAAAAGTTCATTGAAAAAGATAGTTGATATGTTTTTAACTATCAAGGTCAATTCCAAAATGAAACATTAGAGAAGTCATTCTGACTACTAATCTATTAGGAATTACTGGGACCCCTAATAACCTAAGGAGGAGGCCGTGTGTGTGTGTGTGTGTATGTGTGTAATATATTATATATACTTTTTAGGGCTACTGGAGGCAGGCAGGGATAACCCAAAACAAAATTGGGAAGGTATAATGTCCTCAGAAGTACACATAGTTCTCCTCTCCTGTGACCTGTTCTCAGGAAAGGGTCTGATCAATTCATTCACATTAAGGACTATAATAAGGACTATATATCTGTGGTGCTTAAATATATTTAAAGGGATTTGACTTTTACCCAAGAGATAGTAACTTCAGTTAAATTTGACCATCTGCTTTGTTTAGGTAACTGTGTTGGTATTAGTTTTATACTGAACAATTAAGAAATCCTTTTGGGGTTTTGTATCGTCTATTTGTCAAAGTTATAACGTTCTAATTGTGGAATTATAGGAGCCATGAAATCCCTTTTGGGAGACAACCATGTATTTCAGCTATGGTAAGGCTAACCCTAAAGGTAGTTTTTTTAAAAAATAAAAAAAAGAGAAAAAGACCTAAAAATAGAGTAAGGACTACTAATAAAGCATGGGAAGCGTAAAAGGGAGGGTGGACGTGATCAATGCACAGTATACACATGCATAGAAATACCACAGTGAAATCCATTAATTTGTATAATTCATATGTATTAATAACTTTAAGAAAACAGCTAATCCTCACTAATTGGAAATATTTGAATGCTTTGTAACAAATTTAAGAGGAAGCAAAAAAAACTAGTGTATATCTCAAGTGAAACTTCTTTATTTATAACCCTGGGCCTCCCCAGTGCAAATTAGTAGGGAGAGTGTTTCCTATTTGCTTAGGTTTCAGGAAGGTATAGTGTATCTTATCATCCTATTTAACCAGGAAATGTTATTTTTTATAACATTGCCATTTAGTATCCTTTGGGTTTCTAAAGGTATTGGTTTGTGAACTTGAAAAGCCCTTGGAAAAGTTTTTATACCTTTTAACTCATTTTGTTGGTGTGCTTTCCCATGTTCACAGACACAACTAAAATTGGGGGAAGTTCATAAAATAGTTTATGGGAAGGCCTTAACTCCAATTTCACAAAAGTCAGTGGAAAACAAAGAGGAAAGATTTGCTTGAAATGTTTCTTTGGGGGAAGGGGAAGAGAGTATATGTCTGGTCTTTTAAAATGAGACCCATTATGGGAGACTAGCTTAAAGACTCCTGGAAGATAGGACTTCAAATGCTGTTAGTTCAATCTCTGTCTTCTGGACCTTCGGTATCAGTCTTACATCCTTTTGTTTAATTAGATTTTTTTGTTCCCTAAAACTGTTCTACCCTTTTTAATATGATAGATATCTTCAAAGGAATGTTTGAAAAAATGAAGACTGTCACAGATAAGTGCTTATTACATATAGGGAGAGTCTAATTGGGGAAGTTGTGTTCTTTGAATAAGCCATGGTCTATGCCCTCTAGGATACATCACTGTCTACTTATCAAAATCTCACTTTATTTGAATACAATGAAAGAAATAAGCTCTTTCAGGTATTTTGAAATGTGGCTCAGTCGTGGTTAATGTAAGCAGTGTCCATAATTGACCTGACACATTTTTTTTTTTTTGGTGGTTCAGATTCAGATATCTTAATTTGACTCTCCATTTGTAAAGGAAAAAAAGGGGGGGGGGATGGGGTGTTTTTAAACAAAGATCTTATTTTGATTTATCATTTTATTTTCTATTTTTTATTTAAAGTGCCTGCTTACAACTTTAATATATTATTTTTCTTTCTTTCTTTTTCAGATGCTTATTGGAGAAACTCTGTCTGTTTACTTTAAACTCTTGCACTCAAATTCCTTTATCAGGAATAGTTACATAGCCACTACTTACAAAGCCATTGGAACCTTTTTATTTGGTGCAGCTGCTAGTCAGTCCCTGACTGACATTGCCAAGTATTCAATAGGAAGACTGCGACCTCACTTCTTGGATGTTTGTGACCCGGATTGGTCAAAAATCAACTGCAGTGATGGCTATATTGAGAACTACATATGTCGAGGGAATGCAGACAAAGTTAAGGAAGGCAGGTGAGTGTTAAGTCTGTAATGCTTGTTTCATTTTGGGTATTCTTGGACTGGAAGGTTTCACTGATTTGGAACACAAGCCATTGGCTAGCTGAAAAAAGAGAGAAGGTAGTGTAATCACTGGGAGTGAATTGAAATCATATATGTACAAGTCTTGTATTCTATTCTTTTTTCCTCTTTATTTTAAAAATATTTTTAATTTTTAAAACTTTGTTCTTTTTAGATGTACAAGACAGTGGAGTATATTTTGACATATGTATGTAGAGTATAACTTATTCTGATTAGGTCATTTTTCCTCTTTTAACTGTGTTTTTTTTTATCAATTTAAGAGCATTTTACTGAAACTATTTTCATTGCCAGTGTGTAAGAATGTAAAATGAACTATATAGATCATGTAGGCCAGGGTCAGCAAACTTTAAGATGCCAGATTAAAAATATTTGAGGATTTGGAGGCCATATGTTCTTTCTCACAAATATTGAACTCTGCCATTATAGCAGAAAGGAAGCCATAGGTAAATGAATGTGTGGCTGTGATCCCATAAAACTTTATTTATACAAAATAAAACTGTGATAGAGTGCCAGGGATCCCAGCAGCCTGCAGCAGGGCCCCGGAGATCCAGGCCAACTGATTCGCGTGGCCTGCCCTGCGGCTACAGAAGGCGTGGCGCCTCAGTGAAGCCATTAATTGGCAAGCAGGGAGGTTAGGGAAGGCCATTAGGTGGAATCCCACCAGCCAAGCCCACACGGACCCTTGGGCCGAGCACGGGATCTCAGAAGGGGAAGGAAGCGGTACAGTCCCATCCCCCACAGCGGACACTCCACCGAGGCAGTCAGCGGCCACCATCCGGGAAAGCTGAAGGATACACCGCCACTCTCCTTCAGAGTGCAACATCAAAACAGCGGACACTCCATCCAGGCAGTCAGCGGCCACCATCCGGGAAAGCTGAAGAATACACCACCACTCTCCAACAGCTTGCAACATCAAAACAGCCAGCAGCAGGACCCCGGAGATCCAGGCCAACTGATTCGCGCGGCCTGCCCCGCAGCTACAGAAGGCGTGGCGCCTCAGAGAAGCCATTAATTAGCAAGCAGGGAGGTTAGGGACTGCCATTAGGTGGAATCCCGCCAGCCAAGCCCACCGCCCACGCCCAGAACAGGCCCAGCGACCTGCCAGCATTGTAGTCACGACACCCCAATTGGAATAGGGACAGAGCAGAGCCGCCTTCCACTCCCGGAACAGGCCCAGAGAGCCGCCAGCGTGGTAGACACGTCACCCCAATTGGAGTAGGGGCACAGCCGCCACCCGCACCTGTAAGGGAGACTTTTCAAGTATACAAGAGCAACATAAATAAATAGGGGGTAAATTTCAAAACACAACAGTTGCACCAAGCAGAAAGAAACGCGAGCAGTATGAAAAGACAAGGAAAGAAAGGACCACAAGCAATGCAGGTCAACTCAACTTTAGAAGAGGTAATAGGTGCAACAGATGGAATATCAGATAAAGAGTTCAGGATATATATGCTTCAGATGATCTGGAGTCTCAAGGAAGACATGAGACAACAAAATCAGACAATGAAAGATCACATTGACAAACAAATCCAGGAAGTAAAAGATCAATTTCACAGGGAGATAGAGGTAATAAAAAACAAACAAATTGAAATTCTAGAAATGCAGGAAACAATAAACCAACTTAAAAACTCAATTGAGAATACTACCAGCAGAGTAGATCACTTAGAAGAGAGAACATCAGACAATGAAGACAAAGTATTTCAACTGGAAAAGAACATAGACAGCTCAGCAAGTCTGCTAAGAAACCATGAGCAGAACATCCAAGAATTATGGGACAATATCAAAAGACCAAATTTAAGAGTCATTGGGATACAGGAAGGCACAGAGCTCCATTCCAAAGGAATAAACAGTCTATTCAGTGAAATAATATGAGAAAACTTCCCAGAATTGAAGATTGAGACAGAATCCCAAATCCTAGAAGCCTACAGGACGCCGAATGTGCAAAATCATAAGAGATCCACACCTAGACACATTATAATGAAGATGTCCAACATACAGAATAAGGAGAGAATTTTAAAAGCTGCAAGAGAAAGAAAGCAGATTACATTTAGGGGTAAACCAATCAGGATAACAGCTGATCTCTCAACACAGACTCTGAAAGCTAGAAGATCCTGGAATAACATATTTCAAACACTGAAAGACAATGGGCTCCAACCAAGAATCGTGTATCCGGCGAAATTAAGCTTCAGGTTAGAAGATGAAATTAAAACCTTCCACAATAAACAAAAGTTAAAAGAATTCGCAGCTAGAAAACCATCTCTTCAAAAAATCCTTGGCAAAACATTACAGGAAGAGGAAATGGAAAATAACATTGAAAACCAACAATGGGAGGTAGGACAGTAAAGGGGGGAAAGTAGTCAAAGAGGATAACAAATCAGGTTTAGTAACATCAATAAACAAATATGGATAGAAGAACAAACCATATCTCAATAATAACCCTAAATGTTAATGGCTTAAACTCACCAATTAAGAGACACAGGCTAGTAGAATGGATCAAAAAACAAGACCCAACAATATGCTGTCTACAGGAGACGCATTTGATAGGAAAAGATATACATAGACTGAAGGTGAAAGGTTGGGAAAAATCATATCACTCATATGGACCGCGGAAACAAGCAGGAGTGTCCATACTCATATCTAATAAAATAGATTTCAAGCCAAAGCTAATCAAAAGGGATATAGAAGGACACTTCATACTGCTCAAGGGAACCATACACCAACAAGACATAACAATCATAAATATATATGCCCCAAATAATGGTGCAGCTGTGTTCATCAAGCAAACTCTTCTCAAGTTCAAGAGTCTAATAGACCAACATACAATAATCATGGGAGACTTCAACACACCTCTCTCACCACTGGACAGATCTTCCAAACAAAAGTTAAATAAGGAAACTATAGAACTCAATAACACAATTAACAACCTAGACTTAATTGACATATATAGACTATACCACCCAACATCAAGTAGCTACACTTTTTTCTCAGCAGCACATGGAACCTTCTCAAAAATAGACCATATACTATGTCACAGGGCAACTCTTAGACAATACAAAGGGGTAGAGATAATACCATGCATCTTATCTGATCATAATGGAATGAAACTGAAAATCAATGATAAAAGAAGAAAGGAAAAAGCAAGCATCACCTGGAGAATGAACAATAGGTTGCTGAGTGATCAATGGGTTTTAGAAGACATCAAGGAGGAAATTAAAAAATTCCTAGAGTTAAATGAAAACACAGACACAACATATCGGAATCTATGGGACACATTGAAAGCAGTTCTAAGAGGAAAATTCATTGCTTGGAGTTCATTCCTCAAAAAAAGAAAAAACCAACAAATAAATGATTTCATACTTCATCTCAAAATCCTAGAAAAAGAAGAGCAAAACAACAGCAAAAGAAGTAGAAGGCAAGAAATAATTAAAATCAGAGCTGAAATTAATGAAATTGAAACAAAAGAAACAATTGAAAAAATTGACAAAACTAAAAGCTGGTTCTTTGAAAAAATAAATAAAATTGACAGACCCTTAGCCATGCTAACGAAGAGAAGAAGAGAGAGAACCCAAATTACTAGCATACGGGATGAAAAAGGCAATATCACAACAGACACTTCAGAAATACAGAAGATAATCAGAAATTACTTTGAATCCTTATACTCCAATAAAATAGAAGATAGTGAAGGCATAGATAAATTCCTTGAGTCCTATGATCTGCCCAGATTGAGCCAGGAGGATATAGACAACCTAAACAGACCAATAACAATAGAGGAAATAGAAGAAACCATCAAAAGACTACCAACTAAGAAAAGCCCAGGACCGGATGGGTATACAGCAGAGTTTTACAAAACCTTTAAAGAGGAACTAACACCAATACTTTTCAAGCTATTTCAGGAAATAGAAAAAGAGGGAGAACTTCCAAATTCATTCTACGAGGCCAACATCACCCTGATTCCGAAACCAGACAAAGACACATCAAAGAAGGAAAACTACGGACCAATATCTCTAATGAACCTTGACGCAAAAATCCTCAATAAAATTCTGGCGAATCGGATTCAAATACATATCAAAAAAATTATACATCATGATCAAGTAGGATTCATCCCTGGGATGCAAGGCTGGTTTAATATACGGAAATCAATAAATGTTATTCACCACATCAATAGACTTAAAAATAAGAACCATATGATCATCTCAATAGATGCAGAAAAAGCATTCGACAAAGTACAGCATCCCTTTATGTTCAAAACGCTAGAAAAATTAGGGATAACAGGATCATACCTCAACATTGTAAAAGCAATCTATGATAAGCCACAGGCCAGCATCATTCTGAATGGAGAAAAATTGAAGGCATTCCCTCTAAGATCTGGTACAAGACAGGGATGCCCTCTCTCACCACTTCTGTTCAACATAGTCCTCGAAACACTGGCCAGAGCAATTAGACAGTCAAAAGAAATTAAAGGCATAAAAATAGGAAAAGAAGAACTTAAATTATCACTATTTGCAGATGATATGATTCTATACCTAGCAGACCCAAAAGGGTCTACAAAGAAGCTATTAGAGCTAATAAATGAATTCAGCAAAGTGGCAGGATATAAGATCAACACGCATAAATCAAAGGCATTCCTGTATATCAGCGACAAATCCTCTGAAACGGAAATGAGGACAACTACTCCATTCACAATATCCCCCCAAAAAATAAAATACCTGGGAATCAACCTAACAAAAGAGGTGAAAGATTTATACAATGAAAATTACAGAACCCTAAAGAAAGACATAGAAGAAGACCTTAGAAGATGGAAAAACATACCCTGCTCATGGATAGGCAGAACTAACATCATCAAAATGGCGATATTACCAAAAGTTCTCTATAAGTTCAATGCAATGCCAATCAAAATCCCAACAGCATTTCTTGTAGAAATAGATAAAAGAATCATGAAATTCATATGGAATAATAAAAGACCCAGAATAGCAAAAACAATACTAAGCAGGAAGTGTGAATCAGGCGGTATAGCGATACCAGACTTCAAACTATACTACAGAGCAATAGTAACAAAAACAGCATGGTACTGGTACCAAAACAGGCGGGTGGACCAATGGTACAGAATAGAGGACACAGTAACCAATCCACAAAACTACAACTATCTTATATTTGATAAAGGGGCTAAAAGCATGCAATGGAGGAAGGATAGCATCTTCAACAAATGGTGCTGGGAAAACTGGAAATCCATTTGCACCAAAATGAATCTGAATCCCTATCTCTCGCCGTGCACAAAAGTTAACTCAAAATGGATCAAGGAGCTTGATATTAAATCAGAGACACGGCATCTGATAGAAGAAAAAGTTGGTTATGATCTACACGCTGTGGGATCGGGCTCCAAATTCCTCAATAGGACACCCATAGTGCTAGAGTTAACAAATAGAATCAACAAATGGGACTTACTCAAACTAAAAAGTTTTTTCTCAGCAAAAGAAACAATAAGAGAGATAAATAGGGAGCCTACATCCTGGGAACAAATCTTTACTCCACACACTTCAGATAGAGCCCTAATAACCAGAATATACAAAGAACTCAAAAAATTAGACAATAAGACAACAAATAACCCAATCAATAAATGGGCCAAGGACCTGAACAGACACTTCTCAGAGGAGGACATACAATCAATCAACAAGTACATGAAAAAATGCTCACCATCGCTAGCAGTCAGAGAAATGCAAATCAAAACTACCCTAAGATACCATCTCACTCCAGTAAGACTGGCAGCCATTAGGAAGTCAAACAACAATAAGTGCTGGAGAGGATGCGGGGAAAAGGGCACTCTTGTTCATTGCTGGTGGGACTGCAAATTGGTGCAGCCAATTTGGAAAGCAGTATGGAGATTTCTCGGAAAGCTGGGAATGGAACCACCATTTGACCCAGCTATTCCCCTTCTCGGTCTATTCCCTAAAGCCCTAACAAGAGCATGCTACAGGGACACTGCTACATCGATGTTCATAGCAGCTCAATTCACGATAGCAAGACTGTGGAACCAGCCTAGATGCCCTTCAATAGATGAATGGATAAAAAAAATGTGGCATTTATACACTATGGAGTATTACTCTGCATTAAAAAATGACAAAATCATAGAATTTGGAGGGAAATGGATGGCATTAGAGCAGATTATGCTAAGTGAAGCTAGTCAATCTTTAAAAAACAAATACCAAATGACTCCTTTGATATAAGGGGTGTAAACAAGGACAGGGTAGGGACGAAGGGCTTGAGAAGAATATTTACAGTAAACAGGGATGAGAGGTGGGAGGGAAAGGGAGTGAGAAGGGAAATTGCATGGAAATGGAAGGCGATCCTCAGGGTTATACAAAATGTCATATAAGAGGAAAGGAGGGGTAAGTCAAGAGAATACAAATGGAAGAAATGATTTACAGTAGAAGGGGTAGAGAGAGAAAAGGGGAGGGGAGGGGAGGGGAGGGGGGATAGTAGACAATAGGACAGACAGCAGAATACATCAGACACTAGAAAGGCAATATGTCAATCAATGGAAGGGTAACTGATGTGATACAGCAATTTGTATACGGGGTAAAAGCGGGAGTTCATAATCCACTTGAATCAAACCGTGTAATATGATGTATTAAGAACTATGTAATGTTATGAATGACCAATAAAAAAAAAAAAGAAAAAAAAAGAAAAAGGGAAACCTAGACATGAAAAAAATAAAAAATAAAAAAAATAAAACTGTCCCAGGAGTCAGTTTGCTCAATCCTGATCCGATCCAACCATTCTATGAAGCTCTGCTAGATCTTGTAGTATTCTTAGAGTATATTTTTGTAAGGGGAGGTTCACATCATGACAGTTCTTGGTCCTCAGGTTTCTGCTTCCTACTCCTTTTCCTCTTCCTCCTCCTCATTGAGATTAGAATCCAGGGCCTTATCATGCTAGGAAAGTACTCTCTCACTTTCTATACCCCCAGCCCAGGTTGCCTTCTTATACACCCTCATTAAAGTACTTTTTGTATTCCAAATTACTGTTAGCCATGAATAAAATACAATATTTAACCTGGGCATGGTGGTGCATGCCTGTAATTCCAGCGGCTCAGGAGACAGAGGAAAGAGGATTGCGAGTTCAAAGACAGACTCAGCAAAGGCAAGGCACTAAGCAACTCAGTGAGACCCTGTCTCTAATAAAATACAAAATAGGACTAGGGATGTGGCTCAGTAGTTGAGTGCCCCTGAATTTAATCCCTGGTTACCTGCCCCCAACCAAAAAAAAAGAAAAAAAGAAATACAGTATTTAGAATTCCTTTAATTTATAGATGAGGTTAAAAAAACAGACCCAGTAACATTAAGTGAATCCATAGTTGCCAGCAGAGCCAATTCTTCAAGTCTCAGAATTGCCAGGCTTGTCTTTTCTGTATGGTTACCTTCTTATATTTTAAGATAGCTATTAATTTCCCTTACTTGTTCATCATCCAGCAAACATTTTTTTCTGGGTGAAGCATCCTTTGATTGTTTTATAGGATTTCAAGATACTTCATTGTCTTTGTTCTCTTGTAAGCAATATAGGCCTGCAGATAGCAGTTTTTGCATTTAGTGTGGATGAAAAAAACACCTTATTTAGCTAGAGTATAAACTATGCCCTATGCTAGGGATTTGGCAGTGAACAAGACATTTCGGGCTGCCATTTTTTTAAAAAATATTTTTCAGTTGTTGATGGACCTTTATTTAATTTATTTATATGTGGTGTTGAGAATAAACCCAGTGCCTCATACATACTAGGTGAGGGCTCTGCCACTGAGCTACAACCCCAGCCTTTGGGCCCCCATTTTTGTGGAAGAATACTCATATTAAACAAATGATGAGAATGGAAGAGGACCTTCCTGGTGATGATGAGGTTGAAGAATGGAGAGCTCATGCTACTGAATGGCAAGCTTTGAGGTGATAAGGAGAACTGATATGGATGTAAAGACTTAAAGGAGGGAAAAGTGAGTGAAGAGGTAGCAGTTGAAAAAAGAGAAGGTGATATTTTTAGGTAGCAGATGATATTTTTTATTTGATCTCAGGTGAGGGGTAGAGTAAGAGCAGTCCAGAAATGGCTTTGAGAAGTAATGAAGATACTAATATTAATACTGGACTCTTAAGGAGATCTCTTTTGCTGCTTTGATAGAACTAAGGGACCAAGCAGACCTAGGAAAAGGCTCTTTAATTGGATGACTCATAGATAAACTTTCAGGGAAGAGTTGGAAGACACAGGAAACGATAGAGGACTTTAACAATAGAAGTGGAATTCCAGAGTTTGTGGTGGTGGGGTTGGGATGGAGGGAATGATCAAATGATTTGCTGGGAACTGAGGAACCTTACTGGAACTGAGGCTGAAATTTAGGACAAATTATAGAGAATAACTGAGTAAAAACAGCATGAGAAACAAAGTTAGTAGAATAAAATTATCAGTTTCTTCTTTCATTTGAAGTTTAACTATACAGCCTCATAAAAATACCATATGGATTTAAATTGAAGAATGAAAACTACCTTTAAGAATTTAGCTCACAAAGGAAAAGAAAAACACAGCTGCTCCTTGACTTATAATGGGGTTATGTTATAATGAACCCATCATTATTGTTGAACCCTGACACAAAGAAAAGACCACCTACTCCAATTTTAAATCAAATTAAAGCAAGCTTGTATTTGTGTACACAAAGGGAGCTGATCATCGGCTGTCTCTCTTAACACGGCTAGAGACCAGCCCCCCAGCTCTTCAAGAATGAGATTTTATAGCACAAAAAGTTGCAAAGGGGTGTCTTGAGAACTTATAGATAACAGGACTTTGATAACCTACTATCTGCCTTTGTATTATGCTTATCAAAGTATCATAGTAGGTTAATGATCCACATGGCATGATATTTCAAGGTAGGGAGTAAATTCAGATCCCAACATCAGAATTTATGAGATGCCGCTAAGGTTTCAGAGAGGGTTTTTATCTGGTCAGGGAAAACCAGGCATGGGTGAGTTCAAGGTATGGGCAGGAATTCTAAACAAGTTTAGCAATCGCAGTAATTTATAGTAAAACAGAAATTAACTTTTCTTGACTTTGTGACAAAATGACTCCCAATCTTAAGATGGAATTAGGCTGGGTTCATCAATTAACTGAAAAGTAAAAAATGCATTTAATATATCTAGTCTATTAAACATCTGAGCTTAACAACAGAGTATTCTGTAGAATATCAGTTGTTTACCTTATTGGTCATGTGACTAACTGGAAGCTATGGCTCTCTGCTGCCCAAAATCATGACAATATTATACCACATAGTGCTAGCTTGGGAAAGAACAAAATCTGAAGTCCAGTTTCTACTGGATGAGTGTTGCTCCCACAGTATTATAAAGTTGAAAATTGTAAGTCAAACCTTTAAAAGTTTAGAATGGTCTGTATATATTAGCTGAATCACCTTTTAAAATAAGTGTCATTTAGGTGTATTTCACATAAATTAAAACCTATCCACCTTAAGTGTACACTTAGATAAGTTTTATGTATAAAGGTGTTTACCATGATAATCAAGATTTTGAATATTTCTATTTAAAGTTTGCTCCTGAGCCTTTGCTGTCAATTCATACTCCTGTTTGCAATCCCCAGATGTACTTTCTGTTCTTATGGTTTTGTGTGTTCTAGAATATTGTATAAAAGCAATTATGTGGTGATCACTATTGTGACTGCCTTCTTCATGTTGGTTTTGTGATTCATTCATGTTGTACTTCTCTCTCATTTTCTCTCTCCCTCTCCCTCCCCTTAGTCTCTCTAGTCCTGCCTCCCTTTTTCCTTTCCTTCATTGCTAAGGTGTATTAGATTGGATGCATGTGTCACAGTTTGCTTATCTATTCATCAGAATGTTGATGGACTTTCAGGTGGTTTCTAATTTGGGGCTATTAAAAGTAAGGTGCTATGAACATTTGTGTATAGGTTATACACTTTCATTTCTCTTGAATAAATATTTGAGAGTGGAAATTCTGGGCCATTCAGCCAGCATATGTGTGTTTCTAAGAAGCTGTTAGACTTTTCTACCATGGCTGTACCATTTTGCACTCCACAAAAACTGGAGTTCCAGTTAATGCCACATCTTTGCAATCATTTATTATTGGTTAGTCTTTTATACATTCTAGAAGGCTTTAGATAGTCTTTTAGACATTCTGTGTTCTTCTGAGTTAACTTTTGGTATAATG
The DNA here is from genome assembly GCF_045843805.1 of Urocitellus parryii. NCBI lineage: Eukaryota > Metazoa > Chordata > Mammalia > Rodentia > Sciuridae > Urocitellus > Urocitellus parryii. The sequence continues at coordinate 43,127,526 of NC_135531.1, read as the reverse complement.
TGAGGAAAGAGTCACAATTTATTGTTTCTCCATTGACTATCCAGTTATTTTAGCATTATTGATAAAACTATCCTTTTCACAAATTATCTTACCACCTTTTTTGGAAAACAGTCAACCATATAAATGTGAGTCTGTTACCAGACTACTTCTGTTTTATTTATTTCTTTGCCTCTCTTTATGCCAAGATTATACTGCAATTTAGTATTAAAATAAGATAATGCAGTGGCACATGCCTGTAATCCCAGCAACTCGGGAGGCTGAAACAGGAGTATTGTGAGTTCAAAACCAGCCTTAGCGTTGGCAAGGCACTAAGCAACTCAGACCCTGTATCCAAATAAAATACAAAATAGGGCTGTGGATGTGGCTCAGTGGTTGAGTACTCAATTCCTGATACCAAAAAAAAAAAAAAAGATATATCCTTTTACTTTGTCCTTTTTAAAGCTTGTTTTGTCGATCGTCTTTTCCTTCTTTTTTTTAATTTTTTTTTTTTTTAGTTGTAGATTGACACAATGCCTTTATTTATTTTTATGTGGTGCTGGGGATCAAACCCAGTGCCTCACTCAGGCTAGGCAAGCGCTTTACCACTGAGCCACCACCCCAGCCCTCTGTTTTCTTTGCTAGAATTAAAAAAATATATATTTTTTAGTTGTAGATGAACACAATACCTTTCTTTCTTTCTTTCTTTATTATTTATTTTTTATTTGGTATTGAGGATTTCAAACACTTGCCAGGCAAACTCTACCACACAGAGCCACCCCAGCCTTCTTTGATAGAATTTTGATTACGATTGCTTTAAATCTGTAGGTCATCATGTGAAGAATTGTTCTTAATATCAAGTCTTTCAAACCATGAATTTGGTATATCTGTTCATTTGTTTTGGTTTTCTTTAGTTTGTCTTACCAGTATTTTTAAGTTTTCAGTGTCTGGGTCTTGTGCACATTTTGTGAAACACATTGCTAAGTTTTTAATGTTTCTTGATGCCATTGTGAAAAGCTGTTTTTTTTTAAATATCTTTAATTTCTAGTTGTTTGGATTGTGTAGAAATACAATTGGTTTTTACATTGATTTTGTGTCCTACAACCAAGCTAATTTAATTTATTAATTGGAGTAACTTTTATTGATTCCTCAAGATTTTCTATATTCCTATTTATGCTGTGAACAAAGAAAATTGTACTACTTCTTTTTTCTGATTTTTTGCCTTGTCTTGTAATACTGGCTAAAACTTCTTATATAAAGTTTAAAGAAGTGGCAAGAGCAGATATGTACTTGGAGAAAATGTTTATTAAATCCGTGTATATTATAAACCCAACAAAAAATGTCTCAGTTTAGATTTTCTATCTTCATCTGTTTTGTACTGCTATAAAAAGAATACCACCAACTGGGTAATTTAAAATGAACATAAATTTATTGACTCATGGTTCTGGAGACTGGGAAGTCCCAATTCAAGGGGCAGGATCTGATGAGGGTCTTCTTGCTGCATCAGGAAACATCAGCAGCTTGGCCAAAGGCTTCATTGGGGAGAGGGAGAAATGCCTATTCCTGTGATGATGACATTTATCCACTGATGTGGGGAGAGCCTTCATGTCCTAATCACCTTTTAAAGATCCCATCTCTCAGCACTGTTGCCTTGGGAATTAAGTTCCCAACATATAAACTTTGGGGGACACACTCAATCTATAGCATAGAGGAATGGGTAAGTCATATAGTAGTTGTAAGTTTTACTTTTTAAGAATCTCTGAAACTTTTCCAAAGTGGTTGTACCAGTTTACATTGCTATCAGTGGTATATGAGAGTTTGAATTGTTCTACATTGTTGCCATTATGGGGTTAATCTTTTTAATTGTAGCTATTTTATATAGTATTATCTCACTGTGTTTTTTTTTTTTTAGATAAGGCAAAGATTATATTTTAGAACAACAAAAATAAAATGTTATCAGTTGCCAATTTTCTGGGTAGATGAAAACATTTACCACTTTCTATCTTCTTTATTTTTTTTTTATTGTTGGTCGTTCAAAACATTACATAGTTCTTAATATATCAAATTTCACAGTTTGATTCAAGTGGGTTATGAACTCCCAATTTTACCCCGTATACAGATTACTGTATCACATCAGTTACACTTCCATTGATTTACATATTGCCATCTTACTGTGGTTTTAATTTGTATTTCTGTAATGATTAATGATATTGGTAATCTTTGCATATGCTTATTTGCCACTTCACTCTTGTTAAATCTTTCATCCATTTAAAAAAAACTGGGTTTTCTTGTTTATATTTTCTTCTTGGGTATTGAAATTTTTTAAAATGTATATTCTGGATACAAGTTCCTTACCAGCTATGCATTTCAAATATCTTTTCCCAATCTGCACTTGTCTTTCCATTCTCTGTTTCTGTATTTTTATTTCAATAGGCCATGCCATTTATCCTAGACTCTCCTTGAACTACTGGGCTTCAAGAGATCCTCCTGTCTCGGCCTCCTGGACTACAACCACTATGCCTAGCTGTAGTAATTCTTTTGATTGCAAATTAATTTTAATTCAGATAACTTTAAGAACACTTTATTTATTATTGTTTTTTAAAAAGGTAACATGTCAATCAACAGGAAAAAATATGGTGTATTAGTTTATTGTTTACTGGGAACCAAAGAAGGGTGCTTATTTTCAGTGATAAAAAAACTAATCTGAGAGTTAACCATCTTCTTAATATATGGTGTACATATCCAAATTTTCTCAGTACTGCTCATTTGCTATTTGTTTTTATCCTTGTAGCATTCTTACAGCATAAACAGAGAGAGTAGTACAGTCCCACTTCCATGAATGAACACCTTGAGCAGTGTGAGGATTAGCATCTAAGTTTTTATCCTAGAAGCAGTTCTGTGGTGCTGTGACCTCATTTCAGGACTTTGATTCTCAGTTTTGTACTTTTCCACCAAGCCCTATGCCTGTCTCTCTAATATATCTCCTGGATCAACCACCATAAAAGACAGGGAAACTAATCTTTTCTCTCATTCAAGGAATTTAAGAAAGTCATTATAAGGGGTTGCCTGAATTCTAGAAAATGTCTTTGTAAATGATTCTTTAAAGACACAAATTCTTCATACATCTCTTGTTTCTCTTGTTCAGGTACATAAATTTTGGCACAAAATTTTTTTATGAAGATATTTCTTGTTGATGAGATTTTGTTTCTATATATAAGCTATCACATTTTGGTAATATGTTAAGAAATACAGTTTATTTAAAATGTATAAAATCATTTTTCAGTTGTTATGTGTCAATACTCCCTTCCTAGAGTGTATAAATTGGCTGACAGGTACAGTTACTCTGATTGTCCTTTTTTTTATTTTTTTATTTTTTATTTTTTTATTTTGGTACCAGGGATTGAACTCAGGGGCACTCGACCACTGAACCACATCCCCAGCCCTGTTTTTGTTTTGTTTTGTTTTGTTTTATTTAATAGAGACAGAGTCTCACTGAGTTACTTAGAGTCTCGCTTTTGCTGAGGCTAGCTTTGAACTTGGGATCATTCTGAGTTGTTTAGAGCCTCACTTTTGCTGAGACTAGCTTTGAACTTGGGATCATCCTGCCTCAGCTTCCTCAGCCTCTGGAATTACAGGTGTGTGCCACCGGGCTCTGCTACACTCTGATTATACTTTTGACCTAAGTGTTTATAGGCTTTTTTTTTTTCTGCCATCTTTTAAGGATTCTGCATATGAATTGTGTACTTCAAGTCCTATAGAAGGGCTGGGAAAACAACCTCTTTAAAAACAATATGAGCATCTATGTAACTCACACTGTAGACTTACACGCATTAAAAATAATTGTAATTTTTAATGAGAACATCCTGTGTTAAATTTTGGGCTTCCATAGCAAGGAGAAAGAATCATCAAATGGAGAAATGAAATTATGGCAAGACTTTGTATCTTCACAGAAAATTGTGATTTCCATTTGTGCTTCCAGAATGTTATTACCAGTTTCAGAGCTGTATAACAATGATACATAACTGTGGCTTTGCATTTCTGTTCTATTGTGGAATATACTTTAGCTGGATATAGACTTTCCTATTCTTTCTCTTGAATTTTAAAAGCCAAGAAGCCAAAAAAATGCAGAAACATTTCTGTTTAAATATTATCTATAGGCTAGTATTATAGTGTAATCCGCTCTTTTGACTCATTTACCTTCATTACCTGTCCCCATATAAGTTTCTAGTAATAAAATTATAATGGCTTGACACTGGGGAGAAGGGAACATAACACTCCAAATGAGTCATTTTTTGTTGATGATATAAAGGGGTCAGAGTTACATGTTAGGATGAGAATATCCTCCTATAATTTTGGTTTTGCTTTTGATTTTTTTTCCCTTTCATTCACTTAATTTCTTGCCCCATCTCTGTTTCCTGCACATGTGCATGCCCTTGTGCTGTGTCTGCCATCACTGATATCATAGGAAATTTCCCCAGACTTCAGTTGTGGTGGCCATTAGGTCCTAGATTAAAAAAAAAAAGGAAATAAATGGATTTTAATGGAATACTTATTAACTGCACTATCTAGAAAGTTATACTTACTGTTTAGAATTAATACTTGAGAATTTGCTATACATTAAATGGGGCTGTACTTGCAACACTAAAACATGTGGTGAAGACTACCATTGCAAATGGATCTTACATATGCTAGGAAGTATTCTACCTGTGAACTACATTTCTAGTCCTAAATTTCAAAGTGCAAACTTGGTGTTTCCGATCAATTCCGAGTGGCTGATCTCTAGTTTTGTGAATCAGATATTCAAAACAAACTGACTCATGTTTAGATTATGGCAGTCTTGTATTATTTAGAAGGTTAATTGCAATGTATATGATTAAGTGTGAGAAATAATTTCTTAAATGCAGATCGCATGCTAGTAAATAAAGCTGAAATTTGAGCACATGCTTTCTATAATAGTAAAACACATTCTAAGTAGACTGGCTGGGTGTAGTACTTAAGCACTTGGTAAAATCTGCTAGGATTGCTTCTTCTATAAATGGTCTAATTGTAGACATTACCAGATAATTCCTTATACTTCCAAAAAATTGATTTGTTCAGGTTTATTGTATTATTCATGTGTATGTCAGTAGCACAACAACCTTCTTTATAATCATGTCTATATGGAAATATTAACATATAAGATTAAGTAGGGGGTGATTTTAAAAGATCCTTCACTTTATGAAAGGTATTAGTTATGAAAGTTATTATTTAAAAGTAATCTGGCCGGGCACGATGGCACATGCCTGTAATCCCAGTGGCTCGGGAGGCTGAGACAGGTGGATTTCAAGTTCAAAGCCAGCCTTAACAAAAGTGAGGCACTAAGCAACTCAGTGAGACTCTGTCTCTAAATAAAATACAAAGTCGGGCTGGACCCTTCTTGGGTCCTTGAATTGCCAGTTGTGTTTCAGCACAAATCTTTGTGTGCATTTCTCTAGGATAGATTCCTTGAAGTAGAATTAATGAATCAAAAATATGTTTTTCATGTGGGTAGATAGTCAAGCCATCCTCTTGAAAGTGTGTAAGTGAAGTTCACATTTTCCTCGTCATCACCTACTTAGTATCCTAGATATGGGATTTTTGTACATAATCTAATGCTGATTATCTACAATGTTTGATATCTAATGCTGGAACCTTTAGCATGGTTATTGTCAGCATCCTTTCAAAATAAAGTAGGACTAATACTTGGGAAAAGTTAGTGTTCATTAAGAGGTCATTGCTCACATGTCCGTTTGTATAGGACATTTTAAACTTTAAAAAAACAAAACAAAACAGGATAATTCAGTATTTAAAGGTTACCACAAAGGGAAATTTCTCTTACAGTTCAAGTTAATATGGTTTATGTGAATATTTAAAATCAGGAAATAAGTTGTAAAGAAACTGTCTCTTGTTGTAATTGTCTAACTATTATTTTGCCTTTGGAGTGTACAAATTATTATTCTTTTCAAATGGTTACTGACAACATCTATTTTTTCATAGATTGTCCAGCTTCATACATACTACTTCATACATTTTGCCACATATAAATTATAATTTCTGTTCTTTCTGATTGGTTCTCACTGCCTGGAGATGTTAGGATTAAAAATCTTTCTGGATTTCTCTACTGTTCATTGTAGTGAAATCCTGGCACAGTTGGGAAGACTCAGATTTGAGCATGAAAGAGATAGTTGGGGCTTTTGAGCAAGTTATTGAAACTGTGTGAAACTCATCTTCTGTGTGTGCACATAAGAGTTTTGTGAGGAACATAGGTAATGTGTATCATGTACCTGAATGTACTCAGTACCTCTATAACAATTTATGTGGTTTGACAACTTTTCTGCATTGGATTGCTTTAAGTAATCAATTTTAGAACAATTTTTAGGGGGGAAGGAAGTTGTAATTTGCATCAGAGCCAACTTTGGCATACCCAGGGAGTTGGTGGTATATCAGTAATTGGAAACATTTGTGCATTTGTGAGCATTGGCCACTGTATGATTAAAAACAAATCACATTTTGTCAAACTGTTGTGTCACCTACTGAAATGATTGTTTTTAGATAGCATTTTACTTTTTTTTTTAAAGCCTATTTCTATTTTTGGCAATATAGAGGGTTAGAAATGCCTTCTGATCTTGTTCAACTAAACATGCTAGAAAATATGCCCCCCACGTTCATATACACTGTGTCTTAAATTATATATACAATATATACGTGTGAATATATGTGTGTGTATGTGTGTGTGTATGTGTGTGGTAGTTGGTGTAGTGGCACCTGCACATAGTCCCAACTACTTGGGAGGATGAGGAAGGAGGAATGTTTGAGCTCAGGATTCAAGATCACCCTGGACAACATAGCAAGACCCTATTTTAAAAAATTATACCTATATCTATATATATCATACACACATATAGACATACATACATATAAATGTATAAATAGCTTAGCTGAGACCCTGAGGCCAGGATCAGTTAGTGTTGCACATCCAATGTATGCCCTGTCTGCCATTTTCTGAAAGCCTAGAACCCAAGTTTGGTAGACTGTGAATATGAAGTGTAGGTGATGAAGACAGACTGAGGAGAGTAAGAAGACATACAGGAGGCACAGGGATAATGTAAGGACTCCCAAAGGGCAGTATCCTCCCCGTGGGAGATATTAAGAAGAATTCTTAACCACAAGACCACAGACATACTCACTGGTCTGGAGCCAGAATTCATGCTACCTGTATGTCTTAAAAAAAAAAAAAAAACAAGTTTGAAGGTCAAAGTGGATCTATAGTGAACACAGCACAAGTTGATACAAGTCTCTCTTGGAAGAATTCTCTTTAAACCAGGATCTCTGAGATTCCCCAAAGATTGAGTCCCAAGGACATGAACACATATTTTAATATAATGAACATACATAGAAACAAGCTACCTTAAGTGAGAGTCAGCAAATATAACAAGTTACATAAACTCAAAGATTACAGATACTAGAATTACCATGTAGAATATAAATATGTCTGCTGTGTAGACTAAGGGGAGCTTGAAAATATGTTAATAGGATTGATCAGATAGATATGAAAAAAAACCAAAGAGATCTGTAAAATGAAACATCTAGTAATTTAAATTTTAAAATTTTAAGATTGATTAGACACAGCGAAAGGGAAAACTGAAGTGAAAGGTAGACCTAAAAAGGTAAGATCAGAAATACAGAAGGAAGGTTAAGAGACAGAGAGGGATACAATAGGAAAGTAGATTACAAGGTCATTCAGAAACTCGCAAAAAGATAGTAGGATAGAGGATATGCAATATTCCAAGTGGCTGGGAACTTTACAAAATTGGTGAAGAGTATAAATATTCAGATATAGGAAGCCAATAAGTACCAAACCAGGTAAAATAAAAGAAGTCCCTACTTGATATATGATAATTGTAGACTGTTGAAGACTTGGGCATGGGGGGCAGTGGGAAGCAATGAAAGAGAGAAGACAGAATACAGAAAGGAATGGCACAGAGGCTTATATTTTAACAGCAAAAGCAGAAGCCATAGATAATGTAATGATATCCTCAGAGTCATGAGGAAGAAAATCATTAACCTAGAATTCTGTATTAAAAAAAAATTATTCCAGAATGAATGCGCCCAGCATGGTTGTGTGCACATGTAATCCCTTCAGCAGGCTGAGGCCCAGAGGATCTTGAGTGTCAAAGCCAGCCTCAGCAACTTAGCAAGGCCCTAAGTAACTCAGCGAGAATCTGTCTCTAAATAAAATATATTAGAAAATAAAAAGAGGGCTGGGGATGTTGCTCAGTAGTAAGTGCCCCTGGGTTCGATCCCTGGTACAAAAAAAAAGAAAAAAGAAAAAAAAAATGTAAGCGAGGGCTGGAGATGTAGCTCCGTGGTAGAGAGCTTGCTTAGCATGCATGAGGTCCTAGGTTCAACCCCCAGTACTGTTCCTCCCACAAAGATATAAAGATACTTCCAAAGTAAAAGGATAGTTAAAATTGTGTTTTACAGTGCTTTTAAACTCTGGAGAATGGGGAGGAAAGAAGGAAGAAAGTCTGTTACTGAGGGAAGAGCCCAGGGATGATTGGCTGGGTTCCTTGTGATTTAACCTCATGAGCCCCAGAACGCTTAGTTAAGAAATGGTTCATATGAGCTAATTGTTTCTGATGACTGATTAAGGCTGGATTTGATTGTCTTTGCAGATTTTAAGACCAAATATGGATGTAGATGTTGGGAGTACAGAGGTGGCAGTATGGCTGAATCCAGTGGGAACTCAGATATAAGGTTGGGGTGATGGCTATGATATTGAGGTTCAGACTGAGTTTAATCACCTTTTCAAGAAGAAGGGGGTACCCTGGATAATGAAGGAAGAAGGGGAGATCTTAAATCTGCCATTTATAAAAAGACTTCATTCACAGTAAGTTACATAATCAAGACCAAAGAATGTACTTACTAATTGAAGGTTCCTTAATGTTTAACAGACCATTCCCTAGAGTTGGTGAAAACAGCAGCATTTGAAAATACAATTTTCCCTCTGAAAACATTTTCCTAAGATTTGATGATAGTTGGCTTTAATTGTTACTTTTTCTTCATCACTGGGGCAGTAATGAAGTGAGATGGGACTGGTTAAAATTCACAAGGGAAGGATCTTTAGCTAGGGACAAAGTCTTAAACATTTCAGCTGAGATCACTGTGAAGCAGACACTTTAGCATTTGGACTTATTTTTGGATTTTATTAATTTACCCATACAATTTTTGGGGGAGGCAGGCATTGGGGATTGAACCCAGGGGTGCTTAACCACTGAGCCACATCCCTAGCCTTTTCTTACATTTTATTTAGAGACAGGATCTTGCTGAGTTACTTAGGGCCTCACTAAGTTGCTGAGGCTGGCTTTGAACTCACAAGCCTCCTCCTGCCCCAGCCTCCCGAGCCATTGGGATCATGGGTGTGCGCCACCACACCGGGCTCCATACAAATATTTAGTTCATTTGTGGGTTATGGATATGATAAGATATCTGTAGGAGCAAATGCATTTCCTTGAGATTCCAGTAGAACTAGATTTGTATGGAATATGAATAATTTTAATTTATGTCTTTTGTGGGTCTGTTTTCTTTTTAACAGAAGTAAAATTTCATATTACCATGATCTGTTTGATAAGTTACTGTGTGCAAAGATTTAGAAAGTGATAATGAGTAGTTCTTTCTTTTTTTAATCCCTGTTGAAGTCATGGGCAGACTTCTTGATTCAACTATTTCATTTTCATCCTATGAAATTGCTCTGTTGTGGATTGAGAGCTGTTTAAACTACTAAAGTTTCCAGTTTGTGATTTCATGGTACAAGGTATAGGATTTAGTGAAATGAAATGGCTTGTCTTTGAGCCTGTTTCTGTCATCGTAGTTACATTCACTCGAGGGGCCTTGACAGTCCCTAAAATTGTCTTTTTTAATATGTAGGCTATTCAGTTTATTGAAACTAACTGTAAAATGTACAGAACTCTGCTCTACCCATTCTATGTGGCCAAACAGTACTCTACACACTCTGTGTGGCCAAACAGTAAAGCTAAGCAGTGCTTTATTTATCTGTTTTACCTAGATTAAAACCAGAACAATTAGCAGGTTTAGTTATATAATTCCTAGGTAGCACAGGACATTAGAAGATTCTCTTAGGAATGTATATGACAATCAAAATTTTGGGTGGGGAAAGCAAATTCTTGATAGAATCATTCTCAGTATATGTTTAAGAAATCTTTACTTTCTCTCCCATCCTCTGTTGCCAGATTTACACACATCACTCTCTGTTTTGGGTTTTAGGAGTCTCTCTTTCTTTCTGAATCCCAGGAACCTACATAGGCTTTAAATTCCTTTTTGAATAAGTAAAATACCTTTGTTCTTATTTTTGTATAGGGGAAAAGCAGTCAGGAGAAACATCGTAATTATTTGTATGGGTATTTTTTCATGTGTAGGTTGTATCTAGAGTGTGCTTGTCTTCTTGCATCAGTAGGTAATTCTTTGAGAGCACGATTTAGATCTTGAATATTAGTAAGCTTTATCTTTCTTTTTTAGAAATGCTATAAAATTAAAATTTGCCATCACTATCATTTTTAGGTGGGAAAATGATACTCAGATGTTTATAGATTATAATATTAAAAGATGTTCATTTGGTACAGAATGATCAGAGCACAATTTAAAAAATAAATGTCAAAAGCATTTCATATTGTGGGAAATCTAAGGCAAGATGTGTGTTCACTTAAAACACAAAATTATTAATATGGATAGAGAAAAGGGATAAACTTCCAAGTGTCCCAAAGGAGGCATTACCTTATTCAGGTACAAACCCTGCAAATGGAAAACTTAAATCACAGTCATATGGATTTTTATGCAGTCAAGTCAAAGCCCTTTGTGCCAGTTACAGCTTGTCAGTATCGCTCCTCCAACAGCTACAGAAATGCCTGCCGAGTTTGGTCACAATGATTCATCACCCATCTTGGGTTTCAATAAAATGATCCCACATATGAATCTGACCTCATGTCCTTCTTGGACACCTTGACAGTTCCTGTCTTAATTGCGTCTCCACCCTCATCCTTCTAATTTCTGAAGGTAGGAGGAGGGAGCTTTGTGCCCTCTGAAGGGAAGGAGATTTATGAGATCAGGTAGTGGTAGAGTGCTTGTCTAGTGTACACGAGGCCCTGATCTTGATCTTCTGCACTGAAGAAAGAAAAGAACTGCAAAACAAAATGAGTTCACCACCAGCATGTATGCAGGCCCTCCAAAACTAGGCTCTGCCTCAGGGAGAAAAATGAATGTCTCTCTTGTTTCTCTTCTAGGTTGTCCTTCTATTCTGGCCACTCCTCGTTCTCCATGTACTGCATGCTGTTCCTGGCAGTAAGTACCTCATGTCTGCTGATGGTTGGGGATGTGATACGTGGGATGCTTGATTCTCCTAAGTGTCTGCTCTTGGGTTGCAAGTGGCAAAAGCCAAACAGACCATCAAATCTTTAAGTCTCCTGCTAAGAATGAACTGATGGGGTACCCTTCTTTGGGACATTTTCTGGAACATACAGATGTCTTCTGTATACTCATAGAGGTCACTGATCCAGAGTCCCGGGCACCCTAATTGGGAGCAGGCTCCCCATTGCTCATTGTGGGCGTTCAGCAGCCTCTTTGCTATGCCCAGGGCCTGCTCTGGTGAGCTGAATCCTGCTTATTGGAAGTGAGGGCAGCTGTTGTTGCTCCTGTTTGAGCAGGTTTTGTTTTTCTTTCATATTCTGAAACATTTCCCAAACTGCTTTCCATTGGACCAGAGAGGCTTCCACTTCTGGAAGTGGTCATTTGCTCGACTTCCAGGTCTGAGTCTGACTGCTAGGCTTCTGAGCAGCACATAGTTTGCTGATGCATTTTACTAGCTTGGCAGTGAGGAGTTAGAAAAGATCTGCACCCATAGTTTGCTTATCAAGTTAGAGATGAATACATAAGGGTTTTTTTGGAGAGTAATAGAAGACCAAACTCTAGGACATATTCAGGGGATCTTTAAAAGTCAATTTAAATTTATTTTTATATTTTATTATGTTCTTTCTCTACATATACATATAAATATGTGTGTGTATGTATATGTGTGTGTGTGTGTGTGTGTGTGTGTGTGTGTATGTGTATAAAACTGTATAGTATATTATCAACATTCAACATTTAGGGGGAAAGGGATAAGATTTCTGTCTTAATAGATCATCTACAATTTTTTTCTTAATTTTCTTTGTAACTGTTTTTTTAAATAGTTGTATTCTGTGCAAATTTGCAGATCCCTTGGTTTTTCCTTTGATTACATTTAGTGCTGTGTGAGTATTTAAGACTTAGATTAAAAATCCATGCTGTGTGGGCCTGGGGTTGTGACTCAGTGATAGAGTGCTTGCCTAGTAAGTGTAAGATGCTGAGTTTGATCCTCAGCACCACATGAAAATAAATAAATAAAATAAAGGTATTGTGTCCAACAAAAAGAAAAATAATAAAATCCATGCTGTGTAATATTAAGGATAGACTGATGGGAGTTAATTTGGTCTCAGAATTTAAAGTTAACTTTACTAGAATCTTGCTTTTATTTGAAAAAAAAAATAAATTCCCACAATGAAAAGAATGTAAATTTCAGGTGTTATATAAAATTCAAACCCACAACTCAAACCATTACAGAGTTTTGGTTTTTCCAACATTTCTGGAAACTGTGCAACTTTCATCCTGTTAATTTAGTTTTGTGAGAAAGCAACAAGGTACAAATTCAACAGAATTTAGTGCTTTTTTTTTTTTTTTTAAAGATACATACCCAAATGTTTCTGTAGACCTGCCATGGAAAATTTGACTTATTTCAAGGCAGTTAATAGCAAATAGTATTCTGGCATCCCCTTTTATCTTATTAGGGAAAATCAGCATTCTTTCCAAATGGAAGCAACATGTTTTGCTTTTTAAATCGGGCACTAGGGGAGAAGGTGGAGGCTGGACAGTGGTAAGAGCCATTAAGAGCCTGAGAACTTTCCCCCAAACATAGGTTTGTGATTCTACTGAATGACATTTTAAGGGTGGGTGCATCCACCCCAGAGCTAGGTCTGCCAGAGTGACTTTTGTTATTCACTCACCTACGTGTGCTGCCATCTCAGTCCTTCTGTATGAGACCTAGGAATCTAGTTTTGGTTGATATTGATGATGATTTGCATTTAACACTGTTTTTACCTTTTTGTGTGTGGTACTGGATGTTAAACCCAGGGGTGCTTACCATGGAGCTACATACCCAACCCTTTATAATTAAAAAAAAAAAAAAAATTGGGACAGGGTTTTGTTGAGTTGCCCAGTCTGGCTCAGAGTTGAAAGCCTCAGCCTTCTGAGTCACAGGGATTATAGGTGTGTGCCACCATGCCTAGCTATGCTAATTTTACTTTTGACTTTTTCTAATAATCTCCATGAAGAATAGAAATGAGCAATTGCCAGTTTTACAGATGGGGAGCAGAGGCCTTGGAAAGGGACTGCTGAGGTCTGTGAGCTCTCTGGGCATCTCTTGACTAGGTGGCCCTTATTTGATTGCTTCCTTGATCTGAACCCTTGCCCACTTAATTTGAAGGTCAGGTGAGGCAGATCTTGAAGTAAAATGGTGACTGACCACTGTTTTTAATCTTGAACATTTTGATGCATATTTCATTTATCATTTTTTCTGCTCTCCTTCCTTGGCCCTTCTCAGAACATCTGTGAAATCTGTGTATCCAAACAGAAACTTGTACTGAGTTGTGAAATCTGAAATTCATGCAGAAAGGATAAAATGTGTGCAAAGAGAGCCTCAATTGGCAGGCTTCTGTGGATATGCAGCAGCATATGAGGAGACAGTTTAGGGCTGTATTCGCAGGGAAAATGACCTCAACTACAATTTAGTAATTGGGTCAGTGCGAGCATTTAGATGAAATTATAATGAGAAAAAAAAGCCAGGTTTGTTAGAGACCAAGGCCTGAGAATAACCATGCACTGCATTTCACTGACTCTGGATGGTGGAAATATTTACTTGATTGGGATATAGGCCCCATTTTTTATTTTGGCCATGAATACACAGATATCTCCTTGCTTTCCTATTTATATACAACATTTAACCTCTCTTCTCCCCCAAATTCCTAAGGCAGTGACTCATCCTGTTTCCCTAGGCATCTTGGCATTATGGGTCAGGCCCAGAATGGGTGGAGATGTACAGTCATTTAACTCCTCAAGAATTCCTGACACCCAGGAATGAACTTCTAGTTAAATTGTCTTATAAGTTAAATATCCTGGCCATTGTTCTGCTCTGGCAGGAAACCTAATCCTGTGTACTTCACAGTGCCAGGGAGTCTGTGAAAAGCACATGGCTGGCTGGAGATCAGGGCAGGGCTGCTTTGCATGTGGCCTTCATGGGCTTAGTGATCCCCCTTGAATTTGGTTGAATGTCAGAGATTCCAGATTCACGTGATTATTCAGGAGAGTAGCAAATGGGATAAGAATGGTTTCTGGTATCATCCGGTTGAGGCTGAAGCTCCAGATTGTTTTTATCACTGCTGTCAGTAGCTGTACTATGCTCTAGCCACTCTCCTCCCTGATCAGAGTTTCTTATTCAGCCTCCCTGTGTTTAGACACTGCCACCCACCTATGTAAGACTTCCTGACTCTTTCAAACCACTCACTTTCCCCAAGATTTGTACTGTCCTTCATTTAGCACTGACCCTGTACCACCTAGTACTGTTGATATTTGATGAAGATGTTTCCCAAACTATGAAATACTAAGGATTGGGAATGTGATGGACAATTTATGGCCCACACACCTCAAGTCCTGCCTGAGGTGGGTTTCAAGTCTAAATTTAGGAACTCCCAAAGATGATAAAATCAAAGCCAGAGAAGGCTAAGGTGAGGCCTACCTTACAGTGGTCTCCTGGCTACAGTTGTTAGTTTTCTTGACTAGGTCTTAGAAGTGGTGTTTCAAAAATAAGTAGATAAGAGTTCTATTTCTTGGTGTTGAGCATGCTGTTAGTCTGGTTCAGGGATTAACAAAAGTTTTCAGTAAAAGATCAGTTAACATATTTAAGCTTTTAAAAAATGTTTTTGTTTGTTCTATTAAAAAATGTTTTGTTTGTGTGTGGTGCTGGGGCTCAAACTCAGGGTCTTGCACATATTAGACAAGTGTTCTACCACTGAGGTACATCACTAGCCCCAAAATAATGCTTTAAAAATATGAAACCATTCTTAGCTTGTAAGCTGACTCCTTGACTCTAGTTTAAAAGTGGGGAAGGGAACAAATCCTACTTATTTTTAAGAATGGAGTATTTTAAGAAGTATTAACAAGGTTAGTCAAGGAGAGGAAAAAATCAAAATTAATCAGCTTCAAAAAATATATAGTTCAACAGATTGATTTTAAAAGTGAGCTATAATTAGCCCTTTAATGGAAGCTAAATGTTGTTTCAGAAATTTTAGCCAAAAATGGTTATATCCTATGTTTTAGTTTGGGCTACTATAATAAATTACCATAGACTAGATGGCTTATAAACTAGAAGTGTGTTTCTCAGAGTTCTGGAGTTTGGAGGTCTGAGAGCTGGGTCTAACATGCTCAGGTTCTGGTGAGCACCTTTCTCTTGCCTGTAAGCTGCCAACTTACTGGATCCTCACTGTGGAAGTAGCCAGGGAACTTTCTTAAAAGAGCCAGGGGTCCCTTGTAAGGAAAAGCACTAAACCCATAACAAGGGGTCTTCCCCCATGATCTCATCACCTACTGAGGCCCCACCTCCTAAATATTAGCACCTTGGGGGTTAGGATTTCAATGTATGAATTTGGGGGGACAAAAACATGAAGATCGCATAACCCTTAATGATAGTAAAATAATGAAAAAATACTCAAGTAGTGCACAGATGTTGATTTTTTTAATTTTAAAAACACTTTTTTTATATAAAGGAAAAATGCATGTTGTTTACATAACGGAAAGAGTGTGTATACTACTACTACTATTACTACTTTTTTTTTTTTTTTGATATAGCCCTCCCTGTGCAGTGGAGTCAGCACCATTTACTTTGACCAGGTCTTTGTGTACTTTTGTTAAGTGACTTTGGGGCTCTTCATGAAGAGAAGCCACAATGTTGATCAGTTTGGATCAGGAGGAAGGCCTTGGCACTTTTCAGAGAAGTGAAGCATCTGCCACCTACTGGTGGAATGCCAGCTTCCTACACCTCTAGATTGCAAAATCTGGTTATTTTGAGCAAATTGATGTTTTCTGTCCTTACTCCTCTGAAGAATAAAAATTGCCTGTATAAATCTTTAGTAATGTCCCAGCTAAGAACTAATTATTTCTTTAAACTCAGTGGAAAGAGCAGCTTGTCTGCATGCTATGTGGAGGAGAGCTTGACTTTGCTAGGAGACAGAACACTTGATCCCACAGCTGGGTTTTCTGACCAGGACCCCTTCTGGGAAGAGTGCCTCAGGAGCCTGACTTTTGCTCATTTTCCTCTTCTTGGAGGCATAAGCCATACCTGGAACCTTCCTTTTCAGAAGGGCCAGTAGTGATGCCTGGTTTTACTGAGGGCAATGCTGGAGGATACTGGTCGATTTCTAAGGTCAATTCTTCTCAAACTAGTTTTGCTTTCTAAATCTGGGCTGTGTACTCAGTGGTACTACTTGTTTTTGCTGAGCTCTTTCTTAGAGTCACAGTCTGGAAGGGTTCACACTAATTTCTCCTCATAAAGGGATAGGGAAAAAAAAAAAAAAACAAAAACAGAGAACTAGCAGCAGTTTCCTTCTGAGGTCCTGAGGCTGACTCATGTGTACCACAGACTCCTGAGGTATTTGTATAATGAGAATGGTGTGTGTGTGTGTGTGTGTAGGTTAGTGAAGTATATGCTGTAATTCTTTAGCCTGGCTGTGTGTCCTGGAAACCCACACATCTCTTTCCAGTTGTCCTAGAGTTGTTATTCCTGTCATAGCAGTTGACAGCAGTGGAAGGCTGGGGGTGTTCCTTTCGTAAACAGGACAGTGTTCAAATTTGTGAGCAGGGGTAGGTCATAGAGGGAATCATTCTTTCCAGAGCAAGGTCTGGGCAGCTGTCTGGAGAGTCTCTCCAAACCATTCTCCCTGTCCCAGGCTAACTGTTGGGTTAATTCCCTTTGCTTCCTCCTTTAAAATCTAGATCCCCATCAGCATGGCTTCCTGGACTAGGCTCTCTTTTTCCAGCACTGCCTCTTTACCTCAGCTGGGAAGTTCTTTCTGACTTTAGTATTGTGGAATGCCCTAGTTAAAACATCATCCTCGCCATGAGTGGATTCTGCTTGCCATCTGCCTTGTTTGCTTTGCTGGTCTGCAGCAGGCTGCCTGGAGCCTGCAGCAGCACATTGCCTTTGCCTCTGAGGAGCCCTCCTTAAAGAACTGCAGGGTGTTGCTTCTATGTCCCCCTTTCTAATTGTCCCCATCACATTTAGCCTAGGAGTTACACCCTTGCACTGTCTGTAGGAAAAGTCCCAGGAGTGAACCTTGTAGTGATGCCTTCAATGGACATTGAGTATGTTTGCAACTGAAGGGATTTTATTTTCTGTTTTTCTCACTGTTCGAACCCAAGTATATAAACAGACCATTTCCCCTCTCAATTTATATCTTACAAGTAAAACTGTACTATTTGAATCCTAGAAATCCAAAATTTAAAACCCAGAAATTTGGTTACACACACCAGGGAGGTTCTTAATTGACTTTCTTTTGGTTCTAAGTAGCACTCAGACCTCCTAAAAGGGGTGTATAGTAAAGATAGGACCTACCTTCTCTGTGTATCTTAAGGGCCACTTGAGTTTTCAATGTGGCTGCCATTCTCCTTCATTCTTTCTCTTACCTAACTGTAGCTTTTTGCTTCCTCAGAAATTTAGTTTGCAAAAAAACTATTATATTACCCATTAGGTGCCCTTTCTACAACTTCTGAAAATAGAGAACTACTTCATAATTCCAGTAGGAGTCCTGAGGGAGATCTGATTTAAGTCTTCTAGTCATTGCCTTCCTAGAAGAGAAGGCAGGGTGGTGGTGTCCAAATAGGGCTCACCCCTTCAACTGCCTGTGTGGAAATCTGAAAGTAACAGACACTGCTGCTGAGCCTGGCTGGGACCACACATAATATCTGTTGTGGGCCTGAATTCTTACAGCTCTTGAGGTGAGCAACCAAATGCCTTACCCTTGATAGGCTCAGTGTGTGTATCATTAGCAAATGGTATGCATGGAGAGGGGGGGAAGCAATGAATTTGCAAATCAGGGACCTAGTGCATCATTTTATTGTCAGCTTAGACATTTAAAGCATGAGCTCTGTCCCTCTTTCTAGTTCTGAGAGCCAAGAGTGCTGAGAAGCTTCAGACTTTCAGTTTCTTTGTAGCTGTTGGGGAAATACGGAGGAATGGAGACTTCCTTTTAAAGGAAGTCATACTGGTACTTGCTTTGCCCCAAATCACGGGCAACGTAAAATGACACTATCGGCATCCAAAGCAGGCCTATGGTCTGGCCACTTGTTAGTAGTCATGTTCTTTACTCTGGGGAGGAAGCACTAGTGTGATGTGTTTGGGAACTTCAGGATAAAAATAGCAAGCTGACCACAGACTTTCATTTCCTCTGTCAAGAAACCCCAAAGGCAAGGAGTAGAATTTTTAAAGTCATAACTTTATAAAAAAAGTTATAAATTCAAGGAATGAGAAGTATCATGGTAGGCAAAAGGGAACAATTTTGGAAAGTGGCAGAGAAAGCCATATGCATATTGTCTGTAGAGGCTGGGATCTTAAGGTTTGCACTATAGCCCCCCCAAAAGGGTTAAGAGTGGAGCCACTATCACTGTGTGCTATATAGGAGACTTTTGGTCCAGAGGGGAGAAGTGTCTGGAGTTCTTATAATAACTCTGAAAGTTGGTCTAGGAAACTCCTGATGTTATTTCCTCAAGCTCACTGAACCAAGGATCTTCACAGGGAAGAATAGGGCTCTACGATGTGCCTGCCTTATACTGAGTGCCCTGGCGAGGTTACACAGTGCACAAATAGTTATTGTGTCCACACACTGCACTCAAGTGATGGCTACTGGTCACTAGAGGAGCCAGAATCTAGAATCTAAGGTTAGAACCCTAATTGGGAGATGTGAGAATCTCCTCAGAGTGAAATAATTTCTGGGTCCACAGTTAATGTTTGACTGATGGGGAAACAGCTACACTTAATGTAGATTTATAAGGAGAAAATCAGCTACTTTAGGGTAAAGGTTTGGAGCTTATTTGATTATTGATCCATAGTGAATTATTCTTTCCCCTGGGATGTTAGCGAAGCAGTTTGGGCAAAATAACAGTTTACATATGTCTCCACGATACTTAAGAGTCAAAGTCAGGATTCACTGGAAGGAAAATATTGTTTAGAGGGATTTTTGGAATCCTCAGTAAAGATCTCAAAATGCCTGTCTCTTGTTTTCCCTTAGGTAGAAAGTACAAAATGGGACAAACTTAAGCCCATTTTAGAGTTGTTTTCTTGCCTTGTTTTTAGCAGAGATGGATACTGGTAAGATGTTTGTATTGATAAGTGTAATTCCAGGGTGTTTTATTGTCTGAATGCCTTATTGGTGACAGTTGAACTTTCTGACAGTTAATATCCAAAACATGGCTTTAGCTACAGTCAAGGAACTTTTCTCCATAAAATGACGTTTTTCAAAATTTTTAGATGAATCTTCTTACTACTAATTTCAGTTTGAGTTTTAATCATTTAAAGATAGGAGGTGAGGCTCTGTAGAAAGCCAGTAGTAACACTTACATTAGCTAATGAGTTAGGCTCAAGCGTACCAGATGTTTATAGTATACACTTGATAAAATTAGACCTCTGGGTCTTTGCCAGTGTTGAGAACTGAACACCCAAAGCAGTGCCCAAGAAATGGGGAATGGATTTATGTATCGAACAGGCAGCATCAGTGAACAGAGCCATGTAAATTGTTTTCTGAGGACAGCATTTAGTGAATCAATGAACTATTGAACAGAATTTTTTAAATGAAAAGGTTTTTTTTCTTCTAAATGAGAGCAGATTCACTATAGAGTTCTTTCTGTATTAATTTCTTTAGATACTGATGCAACCAAAGTCAAAGGCAGGCAGATATGGGAAAGGAGGTCTCAAGAGGTCTAAGAGGTGTACACTGGGTGCTGTTGAAAGAAAATATTCCTTTGCTGGATCATGACTAAATCACACCCTGCATTACTTATCTGGGCAGATTATTATATTTACTTATACAGATGATTTAGTCTTCTTTGCCCTGTGATATGGTTTGAGGCTAGCAGAGCTCTCAAAGTGGTAAATTATGCCCAGAGAGGCCAGACGGAAAACATAGTAGTCTGGCCCAGGGCAAGGGCAAGGTGTGCACAGAAATGCTAGTTGTTTATCCCAAGACTCAGAACTAATAACAGCATTGCCTTTGCCCATTAGAATTACAAGCCCAACTATAAGGGGAAAAGGTGCCCTGAGATCCTGTCTTAAAAGTCATAAACAACTCTTGCCTTATTTCCCATTTGAAGGATAGTGTAGCTAAATAGGCTATAAATTCTTCTAAACACAAGTTATTGGCATAAGAATAGTTTTTGTTTCAAAGAATTTTTAGGTATTAATGAGTACAAAGAATGTTTGCCTGAAGTCTTATTCCATATGTAATTTTAAATGCCATGTCTTTAGAGATATGGTGATAATCAAGTACAATTTTTAGTTGGCATGTTAAATATTTTGTTTTCTTTCCTACCAGATTTATCTTCAAGCCAGGATGAAGGGAGATTGGGCAAGACTCTTACGTCCCACACTGCAATTTGGTCTTGTTGCTGTATCCATCTATGTGGGCCTTTCTCGAGTTTCTGATTACAAACACCACTGGAGTGATGTGTTGACTGGACTCATTCAAGGAGCGGTGGTTGCAATATTAGTTGTAAGTATACAGGGCAGCAGCCTACATTTTGATACTGATAAGTTAATTTGGATATATAAACAGACAAAAGAAATTTCTCACTGAAAAAACTATAACAGGTGGAGTGTGACTCAGTAACTCTAGTGGGCAAGAACCCCAGTGGTGTTAAGTCATGATAGGATAGACAGCAGGTAAAAATTAGTAACTCTTTGCAAAAGTCATACAAATCTTAGAATTTTTATTGTAAAAGCCTCTAGCTATAAACTAGTTTTCTTTTTGGTATGAATTAAAACAATTAATTTACATGAAGAATAATTCATTAAGTATTTGTAGAATGAAACTATTTGCCAAAGGCATAACAATGTTCCCCTTGAATGTATACCATCTGATGATATATTTATCTCTGCAAATTGCTTCCTGCAGCTTGGTATATGGTTTATAAATTTTTGTAAATTATATCATTAAATATCTTGCCCTGTTCTAAGTATAACCTGTTCTCTCTGTAGGCTGTATATGTATCAGATTTCTTCAAGGAGAGGAATTCTCCTTTTAAAGAAAGAAAACAGGAGGACTCTCATACAACTTTGAATGAAACACCAACAGGAAATCACTTTGGGAACAATCACCAACCTTGAAGGGTAGCAGGTCACCCAGATGAAGCTGGCCTACTTTCTAAAGGAAAATGATTGCAACCAGAAGGCACGAGGATGCATCTTTCTTCCCAGTGTACAGGCCTTTAAGGGACTGCTGCTACTGCTGCTATACCTCTTCGATGCCCACTTTATCTGTGTATATAGTTCCATTTATCAAAATGATTACCCAATAGCTCTAAGTTCATTAAAAAATTTTCAAGCCTTCCACTAAAACAATGCCCCACCTGTACAATTTTTATTAAAAAAGTAATGCTTATGTACACATGTGTATGTAATATGCTTTCTTAGAATGTTTGATTTAAATATATATTAAAATGAGGACAACTGTTGAGATGGAAGAACTACGTCAACACTTTTAAGCATTTGTAGTCAACTATAATCAGACAGGTGGTAAATAATGTTTAAAATTACATTCTTTAAGTTCCTTATAAGTAGAGGCTAGCGGCAAACACAATATCTCTCTTGATTTTGGTGATTCCTAAGAGAAGAGAAAAGAAAAGGTTAAAACTTTCAAGACCACAAAACACAAAACTTCTTTCTAATTTACTGAGGATTTTAATGACAGTACAATATCCAGATTAAACTGGTGAGAGAGCAACCAAGAAAGTAAACATAATCTTGCTAGTCTAAAAGATACCTATACAGTATAGTTCACAGCTACCTATATGGTAGAAACTGAGGAACCAGCCTATGTGTATTTGGGGGAGTGGGGGAGGGGATGCTTAAAGACATTTCAGAAAGGACTAAGAGGTCAAAGGAAGTTGATCCAAAACGAGGAATCTTCACCTTACACATCCAAAGACATTCAGTTACCATGTGAAATTCTTTCTGGACTAAGGTAGGACAAATAGAAATATACTGCTTTCAGAATCTTCATTTGTAAAAAGTGATTAAATGAGCCCGGCCCTATCCATGTGGAAATGTAAGCCAGTTTTTACAAACCTTTTCTTCCAACACCAAAGTTGTTTGCAGAAATTGACCAACCAAGAGTAACAACATGGCTGCCATTCTTTGATGCGTAAGTTCATGGCCTTTCTTGGTCATGATTCATATGGCTCCCCTACCAAGCCAGCCTTTCCTGATCTGGTCTTCCTGTTCCCACCCTGCTATCCTACAGACTCAAGTATAATTATTACAAAATCCCAGTTAAAGCACATCACCCCAGTGCTTCAAACCCAGTGAAAATACCAGGGCTGGGAGCTACACAATCGTTTTTTTTCTCCTTCCAACCCTTATTTTTACTCCCTGCTCACTGTACCAGCCACACTAACCTCTTGCTATTACTTAAACATAGCAAGTATTATAAAGAGCCTGTAATGTCACTCTGGGTCATCTCATCCGTCCTCCAATTCTTTTCTTTTCCAGTAGATTATGACCATCTGATATATTTTAATTGTGGGCTCTACTGTCCATCTCTCCCACACCAGAATGGAAAGGTCTAAGAAGGCAGGGATTTCTATCTTTGTTCACTACTATATCTCCTAGTGCTTAAAATACACCTGGCACATAGTAAATGCACCAAAAAAATGCATGTAAATGAGTATGTGTGTGTATACACATACACACACACACACACAAAAAAAAAATATAGTCAAACTTTACCATATAAATCCTTTAAAATTTTATGGAAACACCATTAGTTGGTGCTCCAGGGCAATCTAACAAAAAGCACTTCAAAATTACCTAAATTATTAGAAAAAGCTTATGAACTCGATACTGACCTTCTGCAAATTTATTTTCCAGCTCAGTATTTCCAATGGCTTTTGCTGCCTGACACATCTGTCGAAGCAATTCTTCCAGGCGCCTCATACAACGAATTATGCTGCCTGGATGGAAAAACAAATCACTTGTAAAATGGATATAATCAGGAACAGCAGAGTTAAGAGGCAAGGCATAAGAACATGCAAGGATTAATTAGTACTTTGGGGCACTTTCTGCAAAATAAATAAGCTAGGAAACTTGACTAATTGCCAGCTAGATGTGAGGAAGACTACAAAGAAGAAAGGTTTAATTCCCACCTTTGATTAATGGTAAAGAGACAGATTAATAAAATGGTAACACGTGTTTTAGAAGCAGGTAAACAAAATGCCCTGGGAGAAGGAGAGAACAACTCTGGGGAAGGTTAGCAAACATGACAATAAATGAGGAGATGTCAGGTGGTGGCAAGGGAATTGTAGCTATTAGGAAACCCTGGGTATAACCTACTGAAGACACCTGAATACCATGCCTACTATCTTGTGGAGAGAAGGTAACAGGATCAGACAAGGTGTTTGAAAGGTCTTTCTTTTTGACCTTAATAGGTTTCATCAGTGCTTTCTTCACAGTATGCCCTCATGGAAGCACAAAGAGATAAACTTTTTGCTACGTATCTTGACTGAGTGAAATAAATGCTTGTATCAAAGCTTAAGCTGGGATGGTTGTGCACACATGCAATCCCAGAGACTCAAGAGGCTGATGATTCCAGGCTTAAAGCCAGCCTCAGCAACTTAGGGAGACCCTGTCTCAAATTGTTAAAAAAATAAAGGATTGGGGATATGGCTCAGTGGTTAGTGCCCTAGTTTCAATCTCCAGTACCAAAACCAAACAAAACCAAATCCAGCAACAACAAAACACTGAAGCTATAAACAGTTTCACTTCTGTCAGACTTGTAGAAGGGGTCTGGGATCACTTTTCCCAGTGCCACCTGCCTGAACCAAAATTGTCAGATTTCGCTTTTAATATCTGAAATACATTGGGAATATTGGTTATCAAAACTCAAGCTGTAGGGGGCTGAGGCTATAGTTCAGTTGGTATAGTGCTTGCCTAGCACATGTGAGGTACTGGGTTTGATCCTCAGCACCACATAAAAATAAAAGTTAAAAAAAAATTCAAGCTGTAGGAACAGTGAATAACATTTTAACTACTTGCAACACTAGAATAATTCATTAGCATTTATCAAGTTCTCGAAATCACTGCTTGATGTTTAAGTTTCCTTTTTTTCTTTTTAAATATTTTTTTAGTTGTAGATGGACACAAGACCTTTATTTATTTTTATGTGGTGCCAAGGGTCGAACCCAGTGCCTCACACGTGTGAGGCAAGTGATCGACCACTGAGCTACAGCCCCAGCCCTTGAAGTTTTTCCTTTTTACTTTTTAATGCCCCCCACATTGTTTCCTTTTTACCTTTTAATACCCCCAAAATATTATGTTTCCTTTTTATCTTTTAATGCCCCTCACATTATGTTGAAATATGCACAAGAGGGGAAGAACAGATGAGACAATTCAACTCATTTAGGAGAATGAAAACACAGGGAATATGGTGTTTCAATACTTAATGCAAAGCTCTTCTGAAATATTAATTCTGCTTTAAGGGCATAAGTGTGCGAAACTGTGTTTGAGGCTTCATGGTTTGAAATAGCAAAAATTTAAAAGTTTCCTACATGTCCAGCACTAAGAGACTGAAAACTTATGCAACTATTAAAATTATATATCTATATTCCATTTATGCAAGTTTGGATGCTATAAGGAGGACATGGGCACTAGCTCTGCTAAGGAACTGACAGGCTTGTATACTACTTACCCTAGACCCTAGCTGGGACAATGGGAAGGTATATAACTTATCCCTGCTTCAGTTTATTGCTATGAAACTGATTTATTTATTTATTTATTAGTTTTTGGTGGACACAACATCTTTATTTTATTTTTATGTGGTGCTGAGGATTGAACCCAGCGCCCCGTGCATGCCAGGTGAGCACGCTACCGATTGAGCCATATCCCCAGCCCCTGTGAAACTGATTTAAATAAAGTCACAGTTTATTATGGTTAGTTATTCTATATAAAAGTTCATGTAAAAAAAAGTCTAGCATTATGGATAATAAATATCCATGAATGTCAAGCGAGCTTAGTAATAAATGTAATAGGATGTAGTGTTTAGAAAGACAACTAATAGTATGTCTTTGCCAAATTATCTATTAGTTTATATTATCCAATCCAGTGGCTTATTTCACTTGAAATACATTATCTACATGTATAATGTCATCCATGTTAGCTCTGCTTCAAAGAAGTGAGCTGGGGTTTAAAGAAAAGATGACTACATAGAAACCTGGGTTCAGATTCTGTTGCTAAGTAATAGCTTTGTCATCTAGGCCTGTTTCAGTCAGCTTTGTGTTGCTATGACCAAAAGACCTGACAAGAACAATGTAGTGGAGAAAAAGCTTATTTGGGGCTCACAGTTTCAGAGGTCTCAGTCCACAGATGGCCAACTCCACTATTCTGGGCCCCAAGATGAGGCAGAAAGTCATGGCAGAAGGATGTGGTGGAGGAAAGTAGTTCAGAACATAGCATCAGGGAGCAGGGGTTGGGTGGATGGGGGGAGCACTCTGCTCACCAAGGACAAAATATATACTTCAAAGCCACACCCTACCTGTCTAAAGTTATTACCCAGTTAATCCATTAGTTCAACTACATTAATACGTAGATTAGGTTAAGGTTTCCCCTAACCCAAACATTTCACCTCTGAACTTTCTTGCATTGTTTCACATGAGCTTTGGGGAACACATCATATCTAAGCCAAAACAAGGACCTTATGCTGCTCTCTCTTCTACTTCTCATTTGTAAGATAAAAATACAATTTATTTATTTTTTTCTTATTTGTGATCCTGCAGATTGAACGAGCTATATCCAAGTCGCAATTATTAAGATTTAAGAGGGTACTCTCTGGTCCCTTAGGGTTGTCTCACTTAAGAGAGAAATTCTTTAAAAATGGCAAACTCTAAAGGAATGTAAAGTTACAGTAAGGCTCTTTAGCCAAAATATTAAAAGTCCATAGATTTTTTTATCCTTCTATCCTCGTATCAAAAGGTCTACAAATGGTCCACACAGTTCCCGGAAAAAACTTCCAGCTCTCAATTTCAGCCTGTTTCTACTATACAATTTTTAAAATTTATTAGGCTTCTATCAGGGGAAAGCTCACTAAATGAAAGACAAAAGCAAAAAGTAGTAGCAAAAAAGACACTAATTCCATAAAATCCAGCCATCAAACACTAGGGTCAAGAGTGGTATATCACCTCCACATATATTCACATCTTAGAATAACCTAGAAGGTTTTCCTATATGTTAGAAGATTTTCTAACTTTTTTTTGTGGTACTGGGGACTAAACCCCAGGATGCTTTATCACTTAGCTAAATCCCAAATAAAACCACCCCCTTTATTGTTTTTGTTTGTTTGTTCTGTTTTGTTTTGAAATAGTGTCTCACTAAGTTGCTAAGGCTTGCCTTGAGGTTGTGATCCTCCTGCCTCAGCCTTCGGAGTCAAAGGGATTATTACATCTATTACTCTCAGCCAGGCGTGCCCCACAGTGCCTGGCTGAGAGTAATAGATGTTTATAAAGATATTAAGGCATCAGGAAAGGTAAATATGTTTTGAGAAATGTTGGTACTATCCAACATTTTCTAAGTACTTATTTTGTGCCAAGTCTGTACTCTGAATGTTCTCTTATTTGATCCTCACAATTCTGTGAGATAAGTACTTTTGTTATCCCTATTTTACAAAAAGTGAAAAGGAAATGCTCAGAGAAGTTACATACATAACTTGATCAAGGTAAGGGCCACAATACAGGGTGGAATCCAGACAGTAAGATTTAAATGCCCAAACTGGGTGTGGTGGCAAATTCCTATAATCCCAGGTAGTCTGGAAGATGAGGCAGGATCCAAAGTTTGAAGACAGCCTAGGCAACTTAGTGAGAACCTGTTTCAAAATAAAAATAAATAAAATGGCTAAGGATGTAGGTCAGTGGTAGAGTACTCCTGGGTTCAGTCCTTAGTATTGCAAAAAAGATTTAAATTATGATAACCCACATAGGAAGGATTTATCTGGATTTTCTACAATTTTCTATAGTAAGTATATAATATTACATTTATAAATTTTAACATAATTAAATTCAGTTTATATATTTAAAACAACTAGATTTTAGTAAAAATTTTGATTGCTAGGTCATGCCAAAGAATTTACATTTATCTAACAGGTTTCAAGAACTAGGGAGTAATAAAAAATGGTAGGTAAGATCTAGTCAGACAAAGGGTATACCTTCTGGCAATCAAACAGTGTAATAATTTAAGTGAAATAGGGAACCAGATTACTACAGATTAAGAAGGAAATAGGAAGCAGGCAACTGACTACTCTTACCAAGAGACCAGATTACTACAGATTAAGAAGGAAATAGGAAGCAGGCAACTGACTACTCTTACCAAGAGACTGGCTATAAGAGGAATGAAGGACTGAAATGAGAAAGATAACAAATCTAAAAAATGGTATCAGCACCTAATATTTATTAAGTGCTATGTGACAGGCACTGTGCATAAGATTCTACACATATTGTGTTATTCTCACAATAAGAGCAATTATCCTCCCCAAAGAAACTGATGCACACTTAAGTAAACTTGCTCAGGATCATTAATCTAATGAGTGAGTAGTATTTAAGCTCAGGATTTCTGTTCTTAACCACTGTTACCTTGGTAGCTAGAGGATGGTATGGATTATTAAAGCAGATTTATATGCTAAAACAGCAGCAGCAGAATGGATGTGATTCAAGAATGAGGAGACTGGCAAGCAGTGTGGAAGAAGGCTATGGGATTCAGAGAAACAGGTGGGTTTCCTCTGAGGAAGATAAGATTAAGGACAGGTGAATTTCTAGGTAAGTTAGATCTAATAGCTTCTTCTTTCTTCTAGAACAGAAGTGATGAAAGGGAAAGTTGGGGCAGAGTTAAGCTGATGTTCAAGGAAAGCAGTGAGGATCTGGAGTTTCCTCTAAGGAAAGTGACAGAGGAAGCCCAGAAAGTCCTGCATGGAGGGGACAGTCTCTGGCAGTAGATAGACCCGAGAGTGCATTTCAGTGGTACCATCTATCACCTGAGTGACTGTACTCACTAAATGGTACTAACAAGTTATGGGAAAGACTAAATGAAGTACAAAGTGCTCAGCACACAGATGGTGCTCAATAACAATCATCTTCTACTGCTACTATGACTAGGAAGGTCTGTACTACTAAGATTACAGACTAGGACTTTGGTGGCACCAAGCCAAACAGCTTACTATTTCTGCAGTAGAACATTTCTGCAGAAGAACAGTAACAGAGGAAGTAAGTTACCCAATTGATCCAAGTTGGTGATGTATGAGGCAAAGAACAAGAATTCCAGTTACTTCCTAATTCTACCTCCATGGCTGGAAAAAGGGAACTATGAGGGACTTAATGGAAAGGTTCTCTAATCTAAACAGAGTGACTGGGTCCTCTCCTTAGCAGCCTCCAAAGAAATCAGGGGGTATGACAGTCCCCTCTAGTTTCCATTGTTATATTGAAGCAACTCATATTGACACTTATACGGTATTTCAAGATTTTGAAAGTTAGAAGAACAGATTATGATAAGGTCTGCTGTTTCTTTACTAGAAACCTTTAATGGAGAAAACAGTAATTTCACAGAAGACACTGTTTCTAGGTAGATATGACTGTGTCACTAGCCACTCCTAACATTGCTGCTACTATTCTGGAGGTGAGAAACGTAAGAGGGAGTCAGTACCTTTCAAGTCCAGGTTAATAGATCTAGAAGACTCCTGACTCTGCCCCTCCACACAAATCCTCCTATCTGAAATGGTAGAGAAAGGGTGTGTACTCTTTACAGAAATAGCTTCTCTTTCAACCTTGGAGCTAAGAAAGAGTTCAAGGAAGAATCTCGGATTTTTACAAGCTGGGAATGTGTAAAAGTTGATGATACTGGGTTTTTGCTGTGACCCTGACTGAGGTCCTTTAGAATAAGGATCTAAAAGAAAAAATGTTTAAGCAGGTCTTAATGGCATCTGAAGGATGGCTGCCTATGGTGAGACAGGGAGGATGCACAAAGCACCTTCAGGTTATAAGAATGTGAAATGGAACTTAAAGCAAAACCATGAAGTAAATATATGCAACCATTTTCACAAATAAGGGTCAAAAAGTTAAGCATACACTCTGGGAACAGGAGGCAGCCAGGAGTGCCACTAGTTATTGCTCAACTAGAAGGCAGTAGTCTCTAGCTTCATTGGTAAATTCCTGGCTCAATGAATGGACAGCACCTTCATCTCTTTAATCAGCTCTTATTCACCCCTCTATTGGTGTGTCCTTATACAAGGTGGCAGTTGTGAAGGCAGGTGGGGAGCCTATGTGTCTATTCTCTAACGGCCCATAAAATTTTGATACTATTAATTCAAAATACCAATAGGAAGAGTTGATGAGTCTGTTTCTATCATATGGTTCTGGATGGTTTGTGGTGTGTGTGTGTGTGTGTGTGTGAGAGAGAGAGAGAGAAACTAACTCCTGTAGACCCTCAATATTATCTTTTAAAAGTAGTAGGTACAAACCTGAATCATCAGAACATCACTCATGTTTTCGCTATATCACTTTTAACCTAAATAAATGAAAGCTACTCATTAAATCTTTAAAAGTAGGCCACAGTTATTAAAAAAACCCAAACCCTACAAAACCCAACAATGCCACTGTAGCTAGAAATTACTGTCAAGAGTTGATTACCTAGATATATCACAGGAACCTCAAACTCAACATTTCTCCAAAGTAAATGATTATATTTCCTTCCAAATGTCTTCCATTAACTAACCTATGAAAAGCTTCAATTTACTAATTTGTAAGGCAGAGATAATGGTCCCTAATTTGTGAAGGAAATAACGTATGTCAAGTGCTTAACAAATGTTGACACAAATCAATAGATGTTGACTAGTTATTTGTTTTCAGATGCTTTGAATACTGGCCTCCAATGCTATCTTGGAATGAAAGAGGGAATCCAGTTGCAGAAGCTTCTGTATATCTAGACATAGGGCAGGGGGTTTGAATAGAGGAGATAATTATCGTATTACCTACACAACCAGATAGGAAACACAATCTGATATTGTTTTAATATTTCTACACATTTAAGTAACTCACTTTAACTACTATCTGCGGAAGTTTCCAGAGGCTACACCATACAAAATAAATTATTAAGATAAAGTACAGAGGAGTGTACTTTCATATTACATTTTGTAAACACTTCAAATTCTGGAAAATTTAGATTTGACACAGTTTTGGATTACAGAGCAAATAAGAAAACGAGGCCACTAGTACCGCATGACACATGCAGTGGGTCTGGCTGTTTGCCCACAGTCTCATCAACAAATCACAGTGTATGTGTAAACATAAACCTGTTTGCAGCTGCCTAGAATAGAGGTTGTTCCCCAAAGGGATTAGTGAAGACTACTGTTTGGTATTGAATTCCCTAGAATCCTACTACAATCCTCTGTAACCCAATACTTATCACTCCCAGTTTTGAAAGTCATCCTGCCTCATCAAATAGGAACAGCCAGACTGGGTGCAAGATAAAAGCTTCAAAGCCATCTGATTCCCATGCTATCTGATGCTGATAAACACTAACCTACTATTGGTTTGCTACAAATCTTTTTTTTTTCTGATCCTGCAAGAGCAGAAATCAAATTCTTCCTAGTCCTTATATTTTTTTCCCCTTTTTCAAACAGTGATAAAATACATAACATAAAATTCACCATTTAAACCTGTTAAAGTGTTACTGACCTTTTCCAGATTCATGTTCACATCACTGTTCTGGAAGAACTAATTTCTATAAGATCACTCTTTAAGTAAGGGTACAATTCAGTGGTTATTAGTATATTCACAGTTGTGTAACAAGCATCACTACCTAATTTTAGAATATTTTGTATCTCCACAAGTTGTCACACCCAATTCTCTTCTCACAACCCCTGGCAACCACTAATCTGCTTTGTCTATGAATCTGTCTACTCTGGACATTTCAAATGAATGAAATCATACAATGTACAGCCCTTGTATCTGCTTTCTTTCACTCAAGCTTAATGTGTGCAAGGTTCATCCATATTGTAGCATGAATCACTACTTTTCATGACATTTTATAAACATCAGGGTTACTTAGTTCATACACAAAACAGTATCATACTCATTAAGGACAGAAAGCAGCAAATTTCTCTAGACAATATTTCTACCTTCAGTTTTTTGGCATCCCTAAACTGGTTACCTACAGTTCATGCCCTAATTTAATATTCCCATCTACTTTGGCCTGTGGTTAGGATCACAACTATAACCTGCAACTACTTACCACTAAATCTCAGCTTAGGCTGAACCCTATCTTGAGGGCAGAGATGTTGCTTCACACACTGAACTCAGCACAGTACCTGATCCCCAGTAAGGTCTCTGAATTAGTCATCAAATGAACAAGTATCAGATACTAATTACTAATTCACTTGGCACTCAAAATGTACCAAAATTTAAACACAAACATGTTAATAAACTATTATTCTATTATTAGCAGAAGTACCAAAAAACCCAAATTCATTGGAAAATTTTTTACCACACTGAGGTACTCTGTCCTAGGAAAGGACATATAAAGAACATGTGGCGACAGAGTTGGGCAGTGCACTACAAAGATTTTGCTTTAAAAATCCACAGGAGGGGGGCTGGGGATGTGGCTCAAGTGGTAGCATGCCTGCCTGGCATGCGTGAGGCACTGGGTTCGATCCTCAACACCACATAAAAATAAAATAAAGATACTGTGTCCACCTAAAACTAACTAACTAAATAAATAAATAAAAAATCCACAGGAGGCAGGAGGGCAGGAGTAGAGTGAATAATTTCAAGAGATAACTCATCACAGAGGCTTTCCTAATGCTCAACACAAAGCAACTTCTTTTTTCATCCTTCACGCACAATTAAAAATATAATATTGTTTATGCATAGTCAGGAAGTAGTAATAACTGGTGTTTTAGATCAACTACAAGGTTGGCAGATTGAAACGCTAGGCGTCAGCCCACAAAAATATTATGTTTAAATTCAGTTTAATAAAAATAAGAAACAAGTATGTTCTATCCTTTCTTAGGGGGACAGAGTAGTTTTAAATATAGTCTTCAAAATTCCTGAACTGAATACCATTATAAATAGTTCGCTAGCATTAGACATTCTCAAAACACATGTTCTTAATCATTACAGTGTAAACTAGCCCCAGTTAATGGTTGAAGAATACCTGTAACTACTTCTGAGGCTCAGAGTATAAATCAGGCAATTTTATATTTAAAAAAAATTAAGAATCTTATCAGGAACAAGTATGTTTTGAACATAGCACATTAAAAAATTCCAATGTAACTATTTTATGACATTAAAAAGAAAGACACACTACACTATGAGCTAGAGCTTTGAATATAATATTTTCCCCATCATATAAAAATGTAAAATAACAAGATAAGAGAATTCGGGCTGGGGATGTGGCTCAAGCGGTAGCGCGCTTGCCTGGCATGCATGAGGCCCGGGTTCGATCCTCAGCACCACATACAAACAATGATGTTATGTCTGCCAAAAAAAACTAAAAAATAAATATTAAAATTCTCTCTCTCTCTCTCTCCTCTCAAAAAAAAAAAAAGATGAGACAATGCTTATTTTGAAATAGAAGAACTAAATAACATGATAAAATTAAGGAGAAACACTATGATGGAAAAAGAAACTATTATTCTAAGTAAATCAAGGTTCTCAAGTTTTTTTGTTTATTTAATGATGTTTTGTTTTGTTTTGTTTTTTGGTATTGGGGATGGAACTTGGGGACACTCAACCACGGAGTCACATCCCCAGCCCCATTTTGTATTTTATTCAGAGACAGTGTCTCACTGAGTTGCTTCACACCTTGCAGTTGCTGAGGTGAACTCTGAACTCTCGATTCTCCTGACTCAGTCTGCCAAGCCACTGGGATTATGGGCATGCACCCCACCCCACCCCACCCCGTACCTGGCTAATCATGTTGTTTTTAAGAGTTAATATATATAGTCTGTCCCAACTTTAGAAATAAAAGATTTAGCTAATGGCATTTAGACCAGAAAAACATGAAAATCATGCTGATGTTAGACCTGACTTCAAGTTATAATTAGAAAACTGAATTTCTCAAATTCTTCAAACTTAGATTTGGAGCAAATTATAATCTAGAAATGACTTCCACCCAAATTCAAACGAGGCAGTATGCTGTGAAAAAGATCAATTTACAGAGGCAACAGGTACTTAGGCAGAACTATACAGCTTCAGGATTTATCATCTATATTGCGATAACATTTCCATTTAAGCATAGAAAAGGACAGAAAAAATAATACACAAAAAAATTTATAGAAATAACTAAATGTTATTAGTTAGTCTTAGGGTTTTAACCCTTTGATTTTTATTTAAAAAAAACCCTAATCTCTGCTATGTTTCACTATTGTTTTGTGTCAGTGTTTTGACTTTACTTGAGAAGCAGGTATTTATTGAGGCACAGAATTTCATCTGTATTTTTCAAAACGTTGGCTGAATGAAGAGTAGAACTGCTGTATTTCATTACCTTGATATCTCTGAAACACAAAAACTGCCATCACTGACCTAAGTTCCTGTGTGTTAAGCAATGTCCCCAACTAAGGTATGTCACATCTAACTTTTCTCAGACTCAACTGCTGCTACCTACCATGAACTATTAACTTTCTTACCATTCCTACAAGCATGAATTTTTTGTGGATGAAGATGGTATATTCTAGGGTAGGGTTTAAGGAGTCTTCAGGTGTTCAAAGTTTAATAATAAGTTGTTACAGTGATTAAACAAAGTTATCAACTTGTAGTCACAGAGGTCAAATTATGGTATGATGACACTGGCAAAATTATTTACCTTGAATTCCTTATGCAAAATGGAGATGATACTATTTACAATGAAATGCTATTTTAGTGATTAGATGCAAATCTTACAAAACTCTTAGTATGATGAGTTACTTTACAGTGACCTCAGTAACAAAATGCTCAGCAGAGTATTTGGGGCCTTTCACTAATTGATGGTTTAGAAATTTATTATCTTTAGGGAAAGTTCTAAGACACCACATTAAATTAATTAAAAAACAATGTACGATGTATAAACTATGACATTAAAAACCTTAAAACTGGGCTGGGGCTACAGCTCAGAGTTAGAGCACATGCCCAGCATGTGTGAGGCTCTGGGTTCAATCTCAGCACACATAAAAATGAATAAATAAATAAATAGATAGGTAGATAGATAGATAAAGGTATTATGTCCATCTACAACTTAAAAAAGAAAAAAAAAAAGAAGGGGGGAAAAAAACCCTGAAAATCAAAAACGAAACTTTAAAACCCATAAAGATCAATATAATAAAGCATCTTAATTTAGAACTTTTATATTCTATGGCAGACGCTCTGAAAGGGAAATGAGGAAAACTATCCCATTTGCAATAATCTCAAAAAAAAAAAAAAAAAAAAGAAAACACACTTGGCAATCAAGTCAACGAAACAGGTAAAAGATGGATACAATGAAAACTATAGAACCTTAAAGAAATCAAAGTAGACCTTAGAAGATGAAAAGATCTACCCTAGCTCTTGGACAAGCAGAGTTAATATTATCAAAATGATCATATTACCAAAAGCACTATACAGATTTAATGCAATTCTGATCAAAATTCCAATGGCATTCCTCATAGAAATAGAAAAAGCAATCATGAAATTCATCTGGAAAAATAAGAGACCCAGAATAGCTAAAGCAATCCTTAGGAGGAAGAGTGAAGCAGGTGGCATCACTATATCAGACCTTAAACTATACTACAGAGCAATAGTAACAAAAACAGCATGGTATTGGCACCAAATTAGACTGGTAGACCAATGGTACAGAACAGAGGACACAGAGTCTAACCCACAAAATTACAATTATCTTATATTAGACAAAGGTGCCAAAAACATACATTGGAGAAAAGATAGCCTCTTCAATAAATGGTGCTGGGCAAACTAGAAAAACATATGCAACAAAACAAAATTAAACCCTATCTCTCACCATGCACAAAACTCAAAGTGGATCAAAGACCTAGGAATTAAATCATATACACTTGACTGGCATGTGTGAGACACTGGGTTTAATTCTCAGCACCACATATAAATAAATAAAATAAAAGTCTATCAACAATTAAAAAAAAAGAATTAAAAGCAAGAATCAATAAATGGGATGAATTCAAACTAAAAAGGTTTCCTCTCAGCAAAAGAAACAATCTGTGAGGTGAGTGGAGAACCTACATCTTGTGAGCAATTTTTTACCCTTCACACATCAAAAAGCTAAACACCAAAAAAATAAGAAATAAAAACCCAGTCAATAAAGGGGCCAAGGACCTGAACAGACACTTCTCAGAAGAAGATATACAATTAATCAACAAATATATGAAAAAATGTTCATCATCTCTAGCAATTAGAGAAATGCAAATCAAAACTACTCTTCTTACTCCTGTCAGAATGGCAGCAATTATGAAGACAAATAACAATAAGTGTTGGCGAGGATGTGAGGGAAAAGGTATGCTCATACACTGCTGGTAGGACTACAAATTGGTGAAGCCAATATGGAAAGTAGTATGGAGATTCCTTGGAAAACTGGGGATGAAAAACCACCATTTGACCCAGCTATTCTTCTCCTTGGTCTATACCCAAAGGACTTAAAAATAGCATACTACAGAGACACAGCCACATCAATGTTTATAGCAGCACAATTCACAATAGCAAAACTAGATGCCCTTCAGTAGATGAATGGATAAAAAAATGTGGCATATATATACAATGGAATATTACTCAGAGAATAAAATCATAGCATTTGCAGGGAAATGGATGGAGTTGGAGAAGATAATGCCAAGTGAAGTTAGCCAATTCCAACAAAACAAATGTTCAATGTTTTCTCTGATATAAGGTGAATGACTCATAATGGGGTAAGGAGGGGGAACAGAGGAGGAACTGACAAACTCTAGATAGGACAGAGAGGTGGGAGGGGAAGGGAGAGGGCAGGGGCTTAGCAATGATGGTAGAATGTGATGGACATCATTATCCAAAGTACATGCACAAAGACATGAATTGGTGTGAACATACTTTATATACAACCAGAGGTATGAAAAGTTGTGCTCTATATGTGTCATATGAATTGTAATGTATTCTGCTACCATTTATTTTTTAAAAATTAATTAAAAATTCTGTGGCAGAGAAATTTAACCTCATCATAAAAATTACTGACTCATAAAATCAATAATGTATTATTTACATAATATTATCAGCTAGAAGTCATATAATATTGGGTATATCAAAATGTAATTTTTCTCAAATTAGACCTAAAAGCAATAGTAATAGTATTTTAAATATTCTTAAAATTTCTATGAAAGCCAAGCTCATTTCTTTTTTTTTTTTGGGGGGGGGGGGGTGGAGCGGGGGTGGGGTAGGGTGGGGTGGGGGTGGCAGGTACCAGGGATTAAACTCAGGAGCATTCAACCACTAAGCCACATCTCTGGCCCTATTTTGTATTTTATTTAGAGACAGGGTCTCACCGAGTTACTTAGTGGCTCACTTTTGCTGAAGCCGGCATTGAACTCATGATCCTTCTACCTCAGCCTCCCAAGTCACTGGGATTACAGGCATGTGCCACCACACCCGGCTATTTTCATTTTTTATAGTACAATGTAAATATCTAATTTACCAAATACAATTCACCATGAAAAACGTCTACAAAACCAATCTATTCCCAATGAATGCAGCATTTGTGAATAGGATTTTCTCCAAATATTCTTGTATACTTTTATTTCTTATAATTCATTTGTAATTATTTATAAGTTCTTTTTACTTTTTCACTTAAAAATTTCTCTCCAGGTAGATAACAGTTATTCCTCAGTTTCTTAAAATTCTGCTCATTAATTTTAATTTGCTTCATTCTGTAATAATAGTCTGAATGAAGCCATGTTTGTTATTACACATGCAATGATCAATCATTTCAGCTCTGCTATTTTTCATGAAATCTTATAGCAAACCATTAAGTTCTTACCAAGAGAACAAAAGCAAACTGCAAAAATATACACACACATATATATATAACTTACTAAGATCATCTCTCTATTTATGAGTGCAGACACTTAGGCACAGAATTATGTTCTGTTAAAATAGTTTCCTAAGTAATTTAGTAGAAGCAGACTGTGCTTATTGAATAATACAAAAGGTCTGTAAAAAATACTTTTTTTTAACCAACATGGGTAGAAGATTCCATTTTACTACCAAAATTTAAAAAAATATATTATTCACATTTAATTAAAACAAGTCTATCTTGAGTATATTTCTTATACTGGGAATATGTACATGTACACAAAATTTAACCATACCTTCAAAGACATCTGTCATTTTGCAGATGTGGGCAAAGGTAGCTCCAGTTGCCCAGGTATATACCACATCCATTAGGTGAGGTTTGAATGAGCTTAGGTAAGTTTCCTCATCAATTTCCAATTTTGCTTCTGCTGAAACTTTTGCAATTCTTTTAGCACATTCCTTTAAAAATAAAAGACAAAGCTAAAATTCCTTATTCATGATCTCCTACATCACTTTTTTCTTTAGGATTCCAAAGTCAGTATTACACAAAGTTCCCTATAGTTTAGATGTTATTCTGCAATTTGGATAGTCTTATTTCTAAGGATGCACAATGCTAAGTGATTAAACAGTTAAGCTTTTTTCTTCATGTTGAAGTGGCTAAGAAATATACCAAGAACATGATTTTCAGCCAGTTGTTTCTTTTCTACAAAACCTGAGAACTCTATATTAAAATTATTCAGAAAGTACCATTTAAATAATTTCTAATTGGGCTGGGGTTGTAGCCCAGTGGTAGAGTGCTTGCCCTGCAAGTGTGAGGTACTGGATTGATCCTCAGCACCACATAAA
Source organism: Urocitellus parryii (assembly GCF_045843805.1). NCBI lineage: Eukaryota > Metazoa > Chordata > Mammalia > Rodentia > Sciuridae > Urocitellus > Urocitellus parryii. Next base: position 43,089,240 of record NC_135531.1, on the reverse strand, counting down.
AATAAATAAATAAAAATAAAGATATTGTGTCCATCTACAACTAAAAAAAAAAAAACAAAAAAATGAAAAATCTCTAATTGTTCCATTAATAAGACCAAAACAATAACAAAGCATTTAGAAGAAAACAAATCCTATGGAAAAGTATATATTTACCCAGCAATACTTAAAAGTATATAAATCTTAACATTTTATTTTCTCATTTCTTAGTAACATTAAGAGATACTGAATGTTCCACTGAGAGCTATTTTTTATGATTTATTTAACTTAAAAGGCAGATAAAAAATAGTTCATTTTCAGGAAATAAAAAAAGACACAAATTTATTTCTATACAATACTGAGGCTTTGAGTATTTAGTGATAAATAACTAATGATAAACCAGATTTTAAAATGTTGTTATTAACTAGAATGGAAAAATGTGCCAAAAGTAAACTAAATGTATGCAATGCCATTTTTCCCACTAAAGAAGAAAATGATGTAAGCAATGAATTGTCAATATCCTATCCCACTATTCAGTTTTAAATCTGCATTCAGAGACTATATACAATTCATTGTAATGAGAACGTTTAATTACTAAAATGAAAATAAAAATGTTAATAAAACAGCATTAAATGACATGACTAACAAATGATATATTTAATCCCAACTACAGTTGTCTCTGTGGAATACTAAAGTACTAGGATTACACTATCACAACATTTATTTTACAATATACTATCTTACCTGCATTTGTCGAAGTGGACCTGCTAACTGTTCTGTCAATTTGGGCATCTCACTAGACTATGGAAAAAAAAGTTTAAAAATATAAGTTTAGAGTGCAGTGCATATCACCTGTTTTTAAAAATCAAACAAAGCTTTTGTGTTATCCATTAATATCAAATTATAATGACTTTTAGAGTCATTAGCATTTTGCATTTCAAATCAACTTTACAAGCAATATAACTTTTCATCCTCAACATTTCAGAGGAAAATATTACACAGCTAAATTTACAAAGTGTACTATTTTTATCATTACAAATGGAACCAAGAAAGACAGCAAATATTGCAAACATACACAGTTTAGTTGCATCAACACCATAAACAGTTTAATCACAGGAAACTCGTAAGAACTCTATAGGAACTGGAAATTTGAGATGGATAAAGGACATTAAAAATATTGCCCTTAATTTTTATTTTACCCAGATATTTCCAGCTCTTTAACAAGCATAACAAAGTTAAATTTTTTTAGTTGTTGATAGACCTTATTTAATTGATTTATTTATTTGCAATCTGAGAACTGAACCCAGTGTCTTACACCTGCTAGGCAAGTGCTCTACCACTGAGCTACAAGCCCAACCCTTTTAGTATTCTTACTACTGCTTTCCCACTATAAAGTGTATCAATTTTTCACTTAGATTATAATAAAGTTTCATGTCCATCACTAAGTAGCTAAATACACTTGGACAAGTTCTTTGAATTCTGAATGTTGAACTCTTGCCCTGTTATTTCTTTTTTTTTTAAAGAGAGAGAGAGAGAGGAGAGAGGGAGAGGGGGAGAGAGAGAGAGAGAGAGAGAGAGAGAGAGAGAGAGAGAGAGAGAATTTTTTTTTTAATATTTATTTTTTAGTTCTCGGCGTACACAACATCTTTGTTGGTATGTGGTGCTGAGGATCGAACCCGGGCCGAATGCATGCCAGGCGAGCGCGCTACCGCTTGAGCCACATCCCCAGCCCCCCTGTTATTTCTAATAAAGCCGGATTCTCAAAACTGACAGGCTTGTGATAAAAATAAAAATATTATTAATAAAGAAATTTTGACAAAGGTAGAGTTAATATACAACAAAATTATTGTAAGAATGGTATAAATATTACTAATGTTTATAGCAGTGAAATTCACAATAGCCAAGTTATGGAACTAGCCAAGGTTGTGTGTCAACAAATGAAAGGAAAAAGAAAATGTGGTATATAAACACAATGAAGTTTTACTCAGATATAAAGAATGAAATTCTGCCATTTACTGGTAAATGAATGGAACTGGAGAATACCATGCGAAGTGAAATAATCCAGACACACAAAATTAAGGGTTAAATGTTTTCTCTTATATACAGAAACTTAGAAATAAGGACTAAAAGCAGGGATATTGTGGGAGAGGGTGGTGGTCTCATGAAAATAGAGGAGAGAGCAGTGAAGTTGAGGAAGGGGACCGAAGCGCGGAGGTAATAGGGGTGGGAAATCACAATCGAGGAGGAGGAAGACTGGTATGTGTAGGACAGAATTTAAAGTAATTACAAGTGATTTTTTAAAAAAGCAATTACAGATTAGTTGAAATGCACCTCCCTACATTTTAAGCATCAGTAGTTACAAATGACTTAGTTTTGATTTGTATCATGCACATGTGCATATTATGTAATAAAGCATGAACTAGACTCTATATTGTTCCTGTTAAAACCAAAGTTTATTGATGAATGAGGAAAAAGCAAAAGAGCCAGTATGAACTCAACATCTCAGTTTAGTAAATAATATAAGACCATTAAATGTCTTTGACATTATGTCCATTCATGGGCAACAGCAACTAATCACCTTCCTTTTTTCTAGCCACTATAGGTACAAAGTACTGTCTTGATATAAGAGGAACAAGTACAATTTTACTAATGTTGTCCTACCAGATAAGAACACAACATGCCCCTTCATCTCTCCTGCAGATCTCAATTCAAATTACAGTTTACTGGGAAAACCTTTTCTAATAATCTTATTTAAAATAGTAACCCCAATACCCAGGGATCTCTATCCAACCCTTTTACTTTTCTCCCAATTTTCATCACTACTTGACAGAATATGTTTGTATTTTATATATCTTCACTAACTTTGCATCTAAGATTCATGAAAGTAAAACTTTCTACTGTATCTCTGGTGCCTGGAGTAAGGCTGACAGAGACAAGGCAGAAACTGCTCTATCTTTAGCTGCTCTAAAGATGCCATTAAAAAGAAATTGACAGGTATTAAACAAGTGGCAAATAAATGGCTTGGATGATATTAAGGACAGTTCGATACTTACAGAGAAACTGGGAGATAGTCCAACAGTTTCACATGAAGGAAAACCATTGTAAAATGACTGACATGTGCCTTCTGGATCACAAGAGGGTTTCACCTCTCCAGCCCAGTCCACTGGAAAAGCATTAGGTGGTTTTTTGTTTTCTTTTGTTTTCCCTTTCCACCTGGCCTTTCCAACATAATGAATGAAGGAGGTATGATTCATTTAAGCCTCCTATTAAGTGTTGCCATTCTATTCTCTAATATGGTACTTTTATGTAGAACCCAAGGATTCCTTCCTATCTTATTTTTCCCCAAACAACTGGTTATATGCCCCTCTTGCATTGCACTGAATGTCTTGAAATAACCCTGTACTGGTCAGATGGTGAATTTTTTTCAGTATTATTTTTGTTGCACTTGACAGTAGTTCTGTGAAGCACTGGAGCATTCATGCACCTCACCTGCCTTAGTCTTTTTTTGAGACATGACAGTACGCATATTACACTATGCATGAAAAACACTTTATAAAAAATGAGTTCAATCTCTCAAAAGAAATGCCGATTGTTTTGCTAACTATGTCATCAATTTATGCTAGTGCCTGTTATCTGCATATTATTCCTGTTATCTGCATATCTTCTTAAAAGAAATACCTGTTATTAATGCCTTTTTGTTTTCCACTGAGTGTATACTACTGAATAAGTATAGTTTTATGTTTATCATATGAGTGTTGCAACATTAAAGAGACTTCAAATGTCAGTCATGATGGCAATTTCTGTATAAAAAAAGCCTTAAATGAAACATTGCTTTAAGATCAAACTCTTCACCTTCACAAAATGGCCACACTGCAATAAAAATTGTGGCATGTTACAAAAAAGGAAAATCATTAATAGGTAAACAGATCAATAGCAGAACTGAAAAAAACACTTTGTCTTATACAATTTACTTAAAAATCAAACTATGGAATACAGTAAAACATCCTCTAAAAATTTAGAAAACAAGATTAAATTTTTACAAGGCTTAAGTCCTTGTCTTAATTCTCTACAATGAATTATACCTTAAACTTGAACAGTAAAACAATATATTTTACTTTTTTAAAAAATTTTAATTTGTTATATATGACAATAAGAATGTATCACAATTCATAGTGAGGTAAATAGGGAGCCTACTAATTGGGAACAAATTCTTACCACACACACATCAGATAGAGCACTAATCTCTAGAATATATTTTACTTTTAAAAGCAAACCATCCTGGTTTGGGGAAAACAGTACAAGGGTAATTAGTATTTCTGTGTGCTCCATTCGGCACTTTATTCCAAATGTCTTCTTGTGGCACTGAGGATCAAACCTAGGGTCGTCTGCATATTAAGACAAGCACTCAACCACTGAATTATGGCCATTTTTGTATTTTTAGGAGTTCTTAAAAATGAACTAATTACTCATATTAAAAATTAATTACTAATTACTCATATTAAACCAACAAGGATTTTATCATCACTGCCTTAAACCTTGCCCATGAAAACTGAGACTTCAGTTTCTCACAGGATTAATTGCTTCGCAGTTAATAGTGGGATGTGTTTAATTCAACCTTATTATCTATCTTCATTTTTATTAGATATTCCTAAATTTTATTTCCACTTATCTTTTTCTTTCTAGAACTGAGTAATAAACTGGGTTATAAAAGCAAATAAAAAACTTGGAATCTGATTAGTGATGAACTGTCCACAGATAAAATCTTACTCTTCTAATAATGTACACACTTAATTATTCAATTCTTTCCTACTATATTTGTGTTAAATGTGCTTTGACCGAGATCACAAAAAAAAGAAGCATCTATTACACTAATTTAACCTAAACCACAGCACGTGTGAATTAATAAATCAAATATGCTAAATCTATTTACTCACATTCTCTTGAAACACAAAGCAGCTTAATAACGCCGTTGCTTGTTCTGCAGAAAGGTCATTGAAAAGTCCATTAAACATCATCTCAGTTAGAAGCAGCTCATCAGCACTGTCAAAGGAAAAAAAAAAGAATAAATATCAAATGTCAGCATATAAAACAAATGTTGACTATATATACCTTTAGCATGCTGTTTTTTTAATAAAATGTATTATTTTGCTGGGAATGGTGGTGCATGCCTGTAATCCCAGCGACTAAGAAGACTTAAGGAAAGAGGATCATGAGTTCAAAGCCAATCTCAGCAACTTAGTGAGAACCTACATCAAGATATGAAAAACAACTTTGTTAGAAATCACAATTTATGCCCACCAAGCCCACATTTCACACCTTATTTTTCCAGTGTCTACAATCAAGATGGGCAACAGCCTTTGAATAAAACAAACTGTTGCTTACCGTATAAATTTTTCTTCATACTTTAGAATATCTCTAAAAAAGTATACGGCTAGAGCTGGGGTTGTGGTTCAGTGGCAGAGCGCTTGCCTCACTCGTATGAGGCACTGGGTTTGATACTCAGCACCATGTAAAAATAAATAAATAAAATAAAGGTATTGTGTCCATCTACAACTAAAAATAAAAAACATATGGCTACAAACTATTAATCTTTACAAATGTAACTTCAAAAATAAAAGTAAAAAAACTAAATTTGGATCCACTAAGGTAAATCGAGAGTTAAGTCAAAAGAGGACAATACCAACAAGACAAGACTACCAACTACAGTCTAACGTGGGAGGCCGACAAGTAAACCAAACATCACAGAACAGTGGTCTAACAAAGTGCTCCAAAGAAGTTCATACAGATGGTTATGTTGAGGAGCCTAAAGTCAGACTGGAGAGGCCCACAGCAAATTTTAAGAGATCTTGGAGAAAAAGACTAAGGAATTAGCAGGATGGAAGGTAATGATAAAGAAAAAGTCATGTCAACCAAAGCAACAGTATTTGAAGAATGTGTCAATAAATAGGCTGAAGAAGGAAGACCAAGAATATACAAGGTTATAGTATTTATGCTTAAAAGCAATAGAGAATCACAAAAAAACTTTTACCTATGAATGATATGCAAGAATTTGTGTTTTAGAAAGAATATTGTAAAGGCAGTCTGAAGGATGTAAAAAACTCAAGAAACTAGGCAATGAATAAATAGGGAGTTAGTGCAGTAAACTAGGCAAGAAATAATGAATGTACATTAGTAGGTGACAATGTTTAAAAGGGCAGAGAGTTAGATATAGGAAGACAGAAGGAGTATACAATGACCCCAAATTTTTGCAAATTTTGAGAAAATATTAATGTACTTTGATATAATATAATATCAGTTCTATAAACAGAAAATGTATCTTAAGATAAAATCAATACACATTCTTCCAAGACTAAATCTGGCTACAGATTTAATAAATTTTTATTGTTAGCAAGTAGGTTATACCAGAAAAAAATAATTCTAGTAACATGAATTTTAGCATATGAATATAGATCAAACTTATATAAGTAATCCCTAGATTGCTTATAATACATATTATAAATGCAATAAATAATTATTATACTGAATTATTTGGGGAATAATGACCAGAAAAAAAAACATCTGTATGTGTGCTGTATGGATGCCATTTTTTTTCCCCTAAAATATTTTCTATTCACATTTGGATGAATCCGTGAATGCAGAACCCTGAGAATATAGAGAGATGACTCTATCTTATATCCATTTTTAAGCTATGATCTCTAATATGCTATTGTAAATATCTTATGGTTAGCCCAAAACTTCAGTAAAATCTCCAACACACATAAAAGGATAATGGTTATCTATTAGTTTCTAGATGGAGAAATGTTCATATATGTAAAATAAAAATAAATAAATTCTTTCTCTACACACTCATGATTATGCATAAACTAAGATTATGTAAAATTTACATTATGCATTAAAAAGCTATTTCTTTTTAAAAAATATTTATTTTTTAGTTGTACACAATACCTTTATTTTTTTATTTGTTTTTATGTGGTGCTGAGAATACCACCCAGGGCCTCACACGTGCTAGGCGAGCGCTCTACCACTGAGCCACAACCCCAGCCCCTAAAAAACTATTTCATAGAAAATATATCAAATGGCTGAGGTGCGCGCGCGTGTGTGTGTGTGTGTGTGTGTGTGTATTAATTACTGAGACTCGACCTTTTTCTAATATCTTAATTTTGTGATCTAAAACTATATGTAATGTGAAAGGTATTATGACACGTTTATATTTAACACAGCTTTTTGCTAAAGATGAACACCTTTCATTTAAAAAATAGTATCTTCTCTTAAATCAACTTTCCAGGAAAAACAATATTTTACCTGCTTATCTCACAAGCTACTCGTCCTTTCATCTCTATGACATCAGAAGAAGTAGCAAATCCCAACCTTCTTAAAACACGTTTGCGACATTTGAGTTCATCCATTTGTAGGACAGTTCTTGCTTTCTTCAGTTCTCGTTTTGCAGATTTAATATCTATTGCAATCTAAGGCAGAGAAAGTAAAGAAAGCTCAATTATAAAGTGAAAATATGGTGAGAACCTATCTGGGGGAAAAAGAATACACATCTCTGTATAATGCATGGATATATAAGCATAGGAGCTTTTCCCCATGACACATGAGATAAGCTTCCTTTCCCATTTAATATTAGGATTTCTTTTCCAAAGAGAACATATAAATCCAACTTTCTCTTTAATGAGAATCTTGGTTTCCATTGTATTGATCAGCATTTCCTACCAATCAACACTGAGATTGTTTATATTAAATTGCTTTTTCTTTTCTTTTTTTTTTAATTAGAGCTTTATAGTTATACCTACTAGTTGGGTTCACCCCAATAAGCTCATATGCATGAAATTCAATTTGGTTCATAACCTCCTCCCCCTTTTCCCTTCTTTATTTTGCTTATCTACTTATTAATATTTGACTGGTTCTTTTTATTTATGGATAAAGGTGAAATTTCCTGTAGTATGTGTGTGGGTTTTTAAGGGATTCTTTCCGCATTGCCTCCCCTAACCCATCCCTCCCCTCTGCCTCTCAATCTCCTTTGGCATTACTAATCTTCCCTTTATGTTATTCTATCCTTCCCTCCCCCTTTCCTTTATTTTGCTTCTTTTCCTTTCTTTCTTCCGCACATGAGAGAAAATATTAGACCTTTGAGTTTCGGAATTTGGCTTATTTTACTTAGCATGATATTCTCAATTCCCATCTATATACTTGCAAATACCATAATTTCATTTTTTTAATCACTGAGTAGAAACCATTGTATATATACACCAAAACTTCTTAATCCATTCATCTATTGACAGGCACCTGGGTTGATTCCATAATTTATCCACTGTGAATTGTGCTTTTATAAATATTAAGGTGGCTAATTTGCTGTGGTATGTGATGTTAGATCTTTTGGGAAAATATCATGGGGTGTGATAGCTGGGTGATGTGGTATAGTTTTTTGAGGAATGTCCATACTGCTTTCCAGAGTGATTACAAGGTACAAGTTTACCTTTTTCCTCACAAGCTCACCAGTATTTATAGTTGCTCATATTCTTGATCACGGCCATTCTGACTAGAGTGAGAGGAAGTGTTAGTGTAGTTTTGATTTGCATATCTTTGATTGTTAGAAATGTTGAACGTTTTTTCATATATTTGTTGGCCATTTGTTTCTTCTATTAAGAAATTTCTGTTTAGTTCTTTTGCCCATTTGTTGATGGGGTTAGTTTTTTTTTTTGGTGTTAAGTTTTTTGAATTCTAGACATATTCTGGATATTAACCACCTATCTGAGGAATAGCTGGCTAAGACTTTCTCCCATGTTGAAGGCTCTTTTCACACTCTTAATCATTTCCTTTTGCTGTGCAGAAGCTTTTTAGTTTAATGACATCCCACTTACTGATTCTTGGTTTAATTTCTTACACTTTGCGGGGGGGGGGGAGGGGGTCTTGTTAAGGAAGACTGTATGATGGAGTGTTGACTGTGTTTTCCTCCAGTAGTTATAAAGTTCCAGGTCTAAGTCTTTGACACATTTTGATTTCAGTTTTGTATAGGATGAGAGATAGGGGTCTAGTTTCATTTTTCTACATACAGCTATCCAGTTTTCCCAGCATCATTTGTTATGAAGGCTGTCTTTTCTGCAAAATATATTTTTGGTACCTTTGTACCAAAAATATGGAACATATGGAACATTTGAACCTAAGGAACTTAAGATCTAGTTTGTGAGAAAGAAAGACAAATGTATTGATGAAAAGCAGTTTGTAATAAAAGCCGAAAAAGCATGAGAAAGGAATTATAACTTTAATGGAGGAAGGTAAACCTGCACACATTAAAACATTATAGTTCAAGAGGAGAGACTATTAGAAAGAAGAGTTTTTACTTCAAAATTGTTTTTCTAAATTCACTATTCGTAATGGCTGTAAGAATGCTTCTACTGAGTAGAAATTACAACTACCTTAAAAAACTAATCTATTACCACTTCAAACTATCAGAATGGCTAAAGTAAAAAAATACAGACAACAGTAAGTTTTAATCAAGATGTGGACAACATGGAACTCTCATAAATTGCTGGATAACAAAAATGATGCAGCCACTTTGGAAAAGTTTGGAAGGTTCTCAAAAATATACCTAGTTTCCACAGGATCCCATAATTCTACCCAATTCCACTTAAAAGAGATTAAAAAAAAAAAAAACCCACAGGTTCACAAAGAAGTTTGTACAAGAGGTTCATAGTACCATTATTTAAAATAACCAAGGTGGGATAAAATCAAATGTCCACGAACTGATGAATAAGTGAACAAAACATGGTATATCCATACAATGAAATATTACTTAGCTATAAAAGGAATAAAGTACCAATTCATGATAAAATATAGATGAACCTTGAAGGTAATATGCTAGGTGAAAGAAAGCAGACACAAAGGACACATATTATGTAATTTAATTTATATTAAATGTCTGGAATAGGCAGTATACTTGTGGTTGCCAGGGTTTGAAGGGTGAGAAAACGGAGAGTGACTGCTATTGGATGTGTTTGTTTTGTGGTGAAGAAAATGTTCTGAATTGGTGTTGTGAATGTAGTAAAAAACAAAGAAACAAAAAAACAAAAATCCACTGAATTGGGACACTTTAAAAGGGTGAGTATTGTGCTGTTTAAAAAACAAAACAAAAAAACCTCATCCATTAAACACAGAACTATACTATTATGACTTTATTTTGATTTGCTATTGAGAGCTGATAGGTTTGAAAGTTGATAATTTAAAATCGAGCCAGAAATTCCACTTTACCTGATCAGACCAATAGGACAAGGAAATGAAAACCACATTTACTTAATAAAGTACACAGAATTCTATCATAAAAATGAAGTTTCTGCCATACCTGTGCTTTTTTTTCACAAAGTGTGTACACAGTTTCCAAATTTGGATCATTGTGAAGAGGATGAGAATACATTCGATGCTCAAAAGCCTCTACTTTCTGAATGACCTTTTTCAAACCTTGATCTTGAATGCCCATATCATCAATAGGATCTAATAAAGGAACACCATCAGGAAAACGCTTCTGAACTTCCTGAAACAAAATATAATATGTAAAATTCATTTTCTCTTAAAGACAATTAATAACAGTAGGTAAGTAACAATTAATAAACTAAGTCAATACTTCCTTTTATCTTTTTTCTATATGCACATAGACATAAAAAAAGGATGCTACATATATATTTTCTCAGTTAAACTGGAAGGCATTTTCCAATTGCAATGGTTTTTGAAACTCCTTTTTAATTGCTATGCTATGAGTTACTGATAAAGGGAAATATTATTATAAGTCTCTAATAAATCTAGTATCGCATAGGTCAATAGAATAGGATACGTTACAACTTACTGATCTAATAAGGCCATCATCAATATTAGATTGTTGTAAAATAATTCTGTATTTAACATCTCTTATGTGCAAATTGTTTTGAATTTTCCAGAATTTTCTTTGGAGTTGATTCCTAGACAGGGCACTACTGAATTAGAAAACAGAAACTTTTAAAGTGTCTGGAATCCTTTAAATACTAACTTTTAAAAAATAATGAGATAAAAATGAGATGAAGTAGGGGCTGGGGATATAGCTTAGTTGGTAGAGTACTCCCCTTGCTTGCACAAGGCACTGGGTTGAATCCCCAACACCAGGGGATCGGGAGAGAGAGATGAAGTGAAGTTACTAACAAAGATAATGTCAAAGCTGAAATGTGTTTCTGTGGACAAAGCACAGTGATCTATAAGACAAAAGGACAAGAATGCAATTTGCCAAACAAAAATTCATTTCAATTTAAGTTTAAATTTAGCAGAAAAACTGACCTAATGCAGATGCACAAAGAAATCATGTTTTCAGAATGACTGCATTATTTATGTCAACTTAATAATGACTAACGTGTATTTCTCTTCATAACTAAACCACTGTTTTGAAAATATTAGAAAAAAAGATTTCAGCAGGACATTATACTTGATGAGCTTGTAAAATACATTTATCTATCATCAGCCTAGTTAGGAGAGTTTTAAACTCTTTGGGAACTTTTAAAGTCTTCCAGAACATTCATTTATTTCAGGAAATCCCCCTATGAACCATAGCTTAAAAATTCCTATGTTAACCCAAAAGCATTCTATTTATTTATTTTTGTTTTCTCAGATTCCTATACAGAGCCCTCAATGTATAGTAAATGCTACTTAATTGTTTATTGACAAAATAACGTTGAAGCCTTCCTTTTTCTAGGGGAAAATTAAATTATTTCACCCATTTATTAACTATATTAAAAAATGGCTAAAAGTCCTGGCACATGATTTTATACATAACACTTTTTTTACAGTCTGAGCTTATAGTTATTTTCATTCCTAATGAACAAAGCAAATCATATTTAGTACAAAACAGTAATGCACTTTGCTGACAAATTCAAAGAAAGCACAAGTCTACATGTATATCTATCTGCTGTAGTCATTTTATGAAAATAACTGCTACTACTGGTACTCTTTATAAGTTTTTCTGAAAGGACTATATTTAAAAGCATTTCAGTTGTCTCTTTATGAATTCTACTTATATAAAATTTCTAGTTAAGTTATAAAATGAACATGCATACCTGTATTGATTTTAAAACACTTTGTCTATTGTCCACTGGCCGAAGGTCCTTAGGAATGTAAAGCCTGACACTGCTAATAGCAGACAGGAGATGTACCAAAACTGGAACAACCTATAAATAAAAACACAATTAATATTACACATTTTCAAAACCTGTCATTTCTTAAACCTGGATTCATTAAAGGCAGGCATATTTATGGTATATCACAGGTATAAGTAGTAACAGCTCTCTACCCCTTATATCTTAGTAGATCGTAAGTAAAAAGTAAAACCTAGCCAAATATGGTGGTGTACACCTATAATCACAGCTACCTGGGAGGCTAAAGGAGGAGGTTCTTGAGTTCAAGCCCAGCCTCAGCAACTTAATGAGGCTGTAGGCAACTCAGTGAGTCCCTGTCTCTAATAAATATTAAAAATAGGGGGAGGGGAATGTGGCTCAGCAGTTAAGTGCCCCTGAGTTCATAAAATAAAAATTAAAAAAATAAAACCTACTTCAAATCTTTAAACAGGCAAGTAAATGATATACACAAATAAAAGATCAATATAGAATCCAAAGTTTACTCATTTTTAAAGTTTACTCATTTTTATGTTCTCAGTATATGACACTTTTTGAACTCAAAAACAGTACTGTAGAAGAAAGACTCACTATAGAAGAAAGACTCCTATTAAATCAGAGTCAAAATGGCCAAGTAAGATGGATCAAGTTCTAGATGGACTGAAATGAAGATTACAAAAAAATATTTTTCAAACAGAGCAAATAGCATATTTTCATTAAGATATAATCTTCAAGAACATGTATCTACAAATGTCCATGTTTTTTTCCAGCCAAGAATGCCTTTACCATCAAGATATCATTTTGCATTCTTACAATGCTCTTAAATTTAGAAGGTCCCTGGGTTCTAAAGTAAATACTGTCTGGGTTTAAATTTCACTTTCAGCTGTGTGACCTTGAACAAGTTATATAACTTTTCTATGCTTCAATTTCCTCAACCATAAAAATAGGGATAAAATTATATCTCATTAAACTGTTTTGAGTATAAAAATCAAACAATGTACATGAAATACTGAGCATAAATTATTTAGTGCAACAAATTCCATGAAATGTAAACAAATCTGTAAATAACAGTGTTAAAAATAGTAGAGACCATATACTCAAAGGTGAAAAATAAAAGGTAGGCTATATTTATTCCATGTTAATAAGTGACATGAGACTGAAACTGGAGAAACTAAACATACATTGTTTAAAGAGATCAACTACTGTTGCCAGGGAGGAATGTAGTACTAGTATTTCTAAAGCTTTCATTTTTAAAGCATTATTTTGAGGTCCCAATCTTTAAAATTTCATTTCTAATTTACACTTTTCTTATTTCCCAGCTTCTAAAAAAATAGTTTTTCCTACATCATCAGCTAACTTTCTATTTGAAAACAACTGAACAATTCCATGAATTACTCATTGCATTTTCTCAACAATTTCCCAGCTAGATTTTTCAAACTGTTAATAGGTTTCCAACTACTAACAATGCTTTCTCTCTCCCTCCCTGATTAAGTTTAAGGGTTTTGTTTTGAGTAAAAGGGGATTTATTTCTTCTTGCCTTCTTTTTTCCTCCTCTTCTTTTAAAAATAATTTGAAAATAAGCTGTACTTAATATCACTTCATTTCACCAACATGCATGTTTTAATTAAGACCATACATCTTTTTTTAATATTTATTTTTTAGTTGGACACAATACCTTTATTTTATTTATTTATTTATTTTTATGCGGTGCTGAGGACTGAACCCAAGTCCTCAAACGTAATAGGCAAGCGCTCTACTGGTAAGCCACAACCTCAGCCCCAAGATCATGCATCTTTTATGAACAAGTGTATTACCCAGTATAGCCACATATTATAAGATCCTAAAAATTTAATAGTAAAATAACATAACCTAATATATAGTCTAATTCAAATTTCCCCAATTGGCCCAGGTGACTTTATTACTACTAGTATGACTACTACAATTTTAGATCCAAAGTCAAACCAAGGGTCAAATATTTCATTTAGTTGTCATATCTCTTTAGTTCTCTACCTTTTTTTGTTCTCTTATGGTACTGACATTTTCATGTAAATCCAAAATTACAGAAAAGTACTTTTAAGGGGAAATATAATGTTGACATAATGATATCATCTAATTTATAGTTCATGTTAAGATTTCATCCACTTTCCTAAAAATGTCTTTTATACTAACTTCCCTTTTCCACACCACTCCATGGATCCAAACTAGGATCATACTCTAACTTTGGTTGTACTACTTCCTTTTTCTCTTTTAATATACAACCATTTTTCAATGTCTCTCAAGACCCTAATACTTGGAAATACATTAGTTAATTTATAGAATGGAACTCAAATTTGGGTTTGTCTAATCATAAGGAATCATCAAATTCAGGTTATGAAATTTTAGAATCCTTTTTGTTCTTTTCAGACCATCAGTCAACATTTTTGGATTAATTACCTTAGAAGCATACCCTGAAATAAATGGAATTTTTAAAAATGCTACAGTACAGAGAAAAGATTGGTCCAGGGTTCAGTGAAGGAGTTTCCTATAGAGATTATTTATTAAACAGAACTGAATCATGATTATTAAGAATTGCAAAGTTTCTGGTATCACTAAGTAAAAAAGGCAAAGCAGCTAGGCTTAAAAATGTGGACCTGGGTCTGGGGATGTGGCTCAAGCGGTAGCGCGCTCGCCCGGCATGCGTGCGGCCTGGGTTCGATCCTCAGCACCACATACAAACAAAGATGTTGTGTCCACTGAGAACTAAAAAATAAATATTAAAAAATTCTCTCTCTCTCTCTCTCTTAAAAAAAAAATGTAGACCTAACAAAGAGAAGCAGTAAATAATTTTAACCTAAAATACTACCTCCAATGCATTAGTCATGGCTGCCTAGACCACTTCCTTGAAAAACTTTCAATGTAAAAGCGCGCTATGACTTATCAGCAACATCCATCAGGAGAAAGACTGGTGGGATGAGTGCCATGTATTTACCATTTCAAGTTGCAGTAACTTCTAAGGTACATTTGGGCATAATGAATGTGTACCAAATTGTAGGATTTTAGTTTCTTTTATAACTAGATGGTAAATAGGTAAAATAAATTCTTGGGGGGAAAAGTTATACAAACTTTTTTTGTCCATGGAAGTCTGGAGAACAAGTTAGAAGAAAAATGAATAAGACTAGGGAAGTGGCTCAGTGATAAGAGTGCTTGCCTAGCATGCATGAGGCCCTGGGTTATATCCCCAGCACTGCAAAAAAATTGAACAAATAAAAAAAAAAACTTTGTTAGGGTATGGATGTGAAGCGTCCCCCAAAAGCTTACATGAAATAATGCATGACAGTCAGAGGAAAAATTATTGGTTGTCATAGTCTTAACTCCATCAGTGAATTAATCCTCTGACAGGGGTGAACGGGGTGATAACTGACTTGGTCCACTGTGGCTGGAGGAGGTGGAAATTAGAGTGTGGCTTTGGTGTACATATTTGTATCTGGAGAGTAGACTCCCTCTCTATTTCTTGATCACCATGATGTGAGCTGCTTCCCTCCACCACACACTTCTCCATGATATTCAGCCTCATCTTGAGCCCTGAGAAATGGAGCTGGCCTTTTATGGACTAAGACCTCTAAAACGGTGAGCACTCAAATAAATTTTTCCTCCTCTACAATTTTTCTGGTCAGAACCTTTAGTCACAGCAGCAAAAAAGCTGACTAAAACAATATCTAAATGTTGCTGGGCTGGGGCTGTAGCTCTGCAGTAGAGCACTTGTCTGGCATGTGCAAGCCTTTGTTCAAACCCCAGTGCCACCAGGAAAAAATAAAAGAAAAGAAAAAAAGGAGAGAGATTAAAGGCTGGATAGTATTCAGAAATATAAACAAACTTCTAAATCACCACTTAAAAATGTTTAATAATAAAGTATTTTTTAAAAGCCTACCAACTTGGGCTGGGAATGTAGCTCAGTGGTAGAGTGTTTGCCTAGTATACATGAGGCCCTGCGTTTTAAGTTCATCATGGCACTGATTAATTTTAATTAATTAATAAAAACACAAATACTAAATACTGCCAATTCCAAATACCAAATTGATTTATTAATCCAAAGAAGCAGTCTATGATGCTGCAGCTGCAGATTTTACTTGCTAGAAACCAAGCTTATTAGAACATATAATTTCCTAAATGACTTAGCCAACACACTACATACTTTAATAAGCAACATTTCAAAACAACAAAATTTGACCATGATATTAGATTTCAATGAGATACTTGCAATCTATGATAAAATATTTTGCAAAAAATTATTTTATTTATACCAATATGAAAATAAAAAACATTCAAGAAATACAGGCATCTCATGTGGTGAGTCAAATGTCTTAAATTTAATAAAAACATGAGTAAATTAAATTATTTTAACTAGGGTTGGAGTTGTGGCTCAAGTGATAGAGTGTTCGCCTAGCAAATGTGAAGCACTAGGTTCGATCCTCAGCACCACATAAAAATAAAACAAAGATATTGTGTCCACCTAAAACTAAAAAATATATTTTTAAAAAGTTATTTTAACTTAGAAAACTTGGGAAGAAATTTCTCATTATTGAAACACTATTTCAACCTTTATTGCCATAAGAATGAAATACACATCACAAATGGATTCAAACTGTAAAATCAGTCACAAGTGATAATGAAAAATATTCACAGCTCTCATAAAATGCAGCTTTGTGTGAAACTTAAATTATTAATTTCTCTTTATCTTTATTACTATTACTATTACCTGGTCATAATTTAATAAAATAAATAACTAAAATCTCATTAATCATCCTCATGATTAGAGGCTCTAATTATGTATGCCAAAATACCTTAAGCCTTCTAATTTAGAAATGATGACACTATGCTCATTATAATCACATTTTAAAACTCCAGTGATAAAAAAATAATTTACAAAGTATTTGAAGCCTAAGAAAGTACAAACCTGCATCTCTCCTTTCTCATCAGGTTTAGCTGGTTTTGCAGCCTCAGTAGCTGAATTTTTCAAGCTCTCTTTGCTACAGCGCAGAAGTACTTCTACTACATATAAAGGATCCAGTTCACCAGAATTAGGCTAGGAAAAGAGGATAAAGAAAGTTCATTAATTCTTGAAAAATGGACCCAAAATTTTTAAGTTCCATGTATACAGGATCTGTTTTCTCAGCATTTAGCATTATGACTGTCACACACTGTGCAATAAATGCTTATTTCATAAAATGAAGGTTGTTTTAGCATTCTTCAACATGTGCCACTGGATGAGAAAACACAGCAACAACTTGGTACTTAAGAATTCTAATTTAATAATAAGATCACTGTGACATAAAATGCAAAAATTGGAAAAATAAATTAAAATGATCAGTATCAGAAAATAAAAAAATATTATCCAAGTCACCAAAACAATAAAATATCCAAGTCACCCCAATTAAACAAGCAAAATAGATAAAGCAGATTTTACTATTCAGTGTACTAGCACTTCTATAATGTGATTTCATATCATTTTACAAAGTCTTCTTCTTCTTTTTTTTTTTTTCCTGGTACCAGATATTAAACCCAGGGGTGCTTAACCACTGAGCCACATTCCCAGCCCTTTTTAATATTTTATTTATAGACAGGGTCTTGCTGAGTAGCTCAGAGCCTTGCAAGCTGGTTCTGAACTCATAATCCTCCTGCACCAGCCTCCTAGCTGCTGGGATTATTGGTGTGTGCCACCATGCCTGGCTTTTTGTTTTTTTATATATCTAGATCTCAGGACTAATCACATCTTTTGTACTATGATAATTTGTTTGGTAATTTCAAACAGTAATAGATCTTTTTTGTTACAGTAAAGAATTCCTCCTTGCCAAGCATGGTGGTGCATACCTGTAATCCCAATGGCTCAAAAGGCTGAGGCAGGAGGATTCTGAGTTCAAAGCTAGCCTCAGCAAAAGAGAGGTGCTAAGCAACTCAGTGAGACCCTGTCTCTAAATAAAATACAAAATAGGACTAAGGATGTGGCTCAGTGGTCAAGTGCCCCTGAGTTCAACCCCCCTCCCAAAAACGAATTACTCCTTACTCTTTAGTAAAATATTCAAATAATCTCTTTTTGCATGAAATATATAAAAGGAAAATTACTTTGGTTGAAGGGGAACATGGCAAAGACTTGGCTTCTACCCAAGACATTACAAAATAAAAATCTGTCAATAAATGAAAATGAATCTGTATCTACAAACTATTTCTGCAAAAAACTAACAAGTATTTAACAAAAGTAAAACATACTTGCAAATACAAACCATAAACACAATTAGAATTTTCAGATTTACAAAAAAAAATTAAAAAAAATAAAAAACATAAACTCCGGAGCTGGGATTGTGGCTTAGTGGTAGTGTGCTTGCCTAGCATGTGTGAGGCACTAAGTTCAATTCTCAGCACCACATATAAACAAATGAATAAAGGCCCATCGATAACTAATAAAAATAATAATTAAAAAAATAAACTCCATTTTCCAATCCAAAAGGAAAACAAGCTAGTTTATTCCCAGCATCAACTTTTTCAAAAGGAGATTATTTAAGAAGTTTCAACACATAACTCAGCTTGATTTAGACACGAACAAAAATAGATGTATTTATGATTTAGATAATCTGTCTGCAAAGATCATACAGCCTAGTAGTTTAGAAATCAATTTTATAAACAATGAGCTAAACAAAGTTATGACCAACTGTCAACTCTTCTTCAGAAGCCAAAGATTATAAAGCATCTCAGTGATTGTCATGTTCCCTTTTCAGAGGGTGAAATGAACCTTAGAGGTTCTAAGTAAATTGTATTGTATAGTTTGAAGAATGAATTAACTCCAAAGTGTTAGGGAAAGTATGATATCTGGATAAAAGAAAACTGTTAAGACTTAGGAACAATCTTTAATGTTTCTAGATAACTAGAACTGTTATAGACAATTCTTTAGATTTTAATAAATTAAGTATTCTCCATCTATAGAACAATCACATAGATAACTGAAACATATCATACATAATCATCTGCCTTCATACAGCTACCACTTAAAACAACATTATGCAAATGCCCTCAAGTGTTACTAAGGTTGAAGACACTTGAAAGCTTTCTTAATTATAACACTAAATAAAAATTTGCTACTGAAAATATTTCCTAAAATTATAAAATTTTTCTCACCTAACATGCTGTAAGATGGATCAACATCATCTTTCACATAATAAAAAACAGCTATTGTGTTGTTTAAGTTTTCAATAATTGTCAGACCTTAAATTTTTTAAAAATTTTGTTCATATGTTCTATTTTAATCATAATTGAATTTAGGTTTTCCTAACTTCTCTTCGTTCTTTTTAAAATGTGACTAATTTCTTGCTATAAATTGAAATTACCATATTAAAGTGTAATTTTGATAATTCTAAACCTGTAGAACATAAAAAAATGTGAAATGTTCAAAGTTAAATTTGTATTTCCTTAAAATGAATCAAACTATTCAAGAGTGTATATTTTTCTCCATTGATGTCAAAATCTATTGGCCACAAAAATATTTAGATTAGTGTTTTTGACCTAATTCTAAAATTAATATACTTCACATTTTTAGTGAAAAGACAAATACAAGTGGCTCAATAGAAAAATTACTTACCAATTTAAACAGAAAAAAATGAATGTATTCCACTCTAATCTTCTTTCTACTTCTACCTAAAAGAACTCTCATTGAGTAGTACAACTTTTATACATGGATTAAGGATCAATGGAGGTAAATAATTTTTAAAAACTCTGGCTATAGTGTGTCTACACATAATTATATTAGATAAAACTTTTCTCTCCCAAAAAATATAAAATCTTAGGGGTTGGGGTTGTGGCTCAGCAGTATAGAGCTTGCCTAGTGCGTGCGTAGCACTGGGTTTGATCCTCAGTATCACATAAAAGTAAAATAAAGGTTTTGTGTCCAACTAAAAAAAAATTTTTTTTAAATATATAAAATCTTAGATTTACTAAAGTACTGGCTACAGTAATGTAAAAAGCTCTGCAAATTCACTTCCTAGCAAAATTGGAGAAAATTTGAAAAAACCAACCATTTAATGTCCCTGGAAGTGTTCTTAGGGAGTATATATGTCAAACAAGAAACATCCTATCAAGAAAATCTGCTAAGGAGCTGGGGTTATGGTTCAGTGGCAGAGCACTTGCCTAGCATGTGTGAGGCACTGGGTTCGATTCTCAGCACCACACATTAAAAATAAATAAATAAAGGTCCATTGACAACTAAAAAATATTTTTTAAAAAAAGGAAGTCTGCTAAAATTCAGAGAGAACAACAGATCCCTACTCCCTTCTCTCACTCTTCCCATGCTTGAAGCAGAAACTCTAGACTGGTGAATCCAAAAATACAGGAGAGTTCCCTCTCCCCACAGTACTCAGGTGAATGCCATTTCTAATCTTGTTCCCAATTACTTGTTGCTGAGGCTAAGTTCTGGGCAAGAGAGGCTGAAGAACAGGGATCTTTTCTTCAGTACCCGTTGGTCAGCCAAAGGTTCCATTCTTGGATATGGTGCTGCTGAGAATTAAGGGTCTCAACAGCCTTTCCCTTGCCTTATAAGGTACTGGGTTTCATGTTGGGAGAAGTAAACTGGGAAGACTTGAGGTTATTGCAATCATCCTCAACCCAGCCCTCAGCTCCTAAAAGCAAGTTTGTTACTCATATCAAAGTGAGATAATGCCCTCATTCCCAGCTTTAGATCTTTGGCTCTAGAGATTTTTTTCTAAGGAAGAATGGCAATCCCTCAAATAGGCAGCTATACTTTCCCAAAGAAATATTTGGAAAGTTCAAGCATAAGGGAACTAAAAAATGGTGGAAGTAGTAAGGAAAAGAACTCGTAGACCTATATATTTATGAGAGTTATAAACTAAAACCACTGTCCTTCCCCTTTTCAGAGGTGACAAAACATGGAAGCCTGGAGTGAATGCAAAAGCTAAGAAATTAAGCACAGGAAAAACATTTGTGGGTTCCCTGTATAGGGCTTCATTCTGTCCTCCAAAGATTAGTGACTCTTGGATGAGTTTGTTGTGTTCTCAGTTCATGTTTTAGAAAAGTGAGCAATCAATAAAGTTTTTTAAATAAAATTACTTGATACTCTAACAAAAAAGAAATCATGCACCTGATAAAATTATAAATAGTCTATACATAAAGAACTCATATAACTCAATAAAATGGCACATAACTCTAACTTGAAAACAGAAAAAGGATCTGAAACATTTTTCTCCAAAGTATAAACAAATGACCAATAAGAAGCTGAAAAGATCTCGGATATCATTAGTTATCAGGAAAATATAAAATCAAAACCATAATGAAATACCATTACATACCAAACAGAATTTAAAAAGTCACATAGTAAGTGTAGTAAGACTGCTGAGAAATCTAAATCATCATACATTGCTGATGGGAATGTAAAATGGTACAGCTACTTTAGAAAACAATCTGGCAGTTCCTCAACTACTTACCCCATACAGTTTCCAAAGAACCCAGTAATTCCACTCCTAGGTATATACCCAAGAAAAATTAAAACCTATGTTCACTAAAAACCTGTAAACAAATGTTTACATGAGTATTATTCATAACAGCCAAGAGGTATAAACAACCTAAATGTCAGTGGACGGATAAATGTTTAACAAAATACGGTATATCCTTATATACTGGAATATTATCTAGCCATAAAAAAGAATGAAATACTGATAAGCCTTGAAACCATTATACTGTCAAAAAAGCTTGTCACAAGGCTACATATTATATAAAATTTATTTCATGATACTTCCAGAATAGACAAATCTATGCAGATAGAAAACAGACAAACAGTTATATGGGGCTGAGGAAAAGTGAGGGATAAAAAAGTTTCCTTCCGATGTGATGAAATGCTTTAAAATTAACTATGGGGTATAAAATTTAAATTATTCAAAACATTAATTCCTTAAGGTAAGAGTTTATTACTTCTCCTCTTAGGGTAAATTTATATTTAGATGATCTTCATGAGTCTTAAAAAACATTTCAATAACAACAATATATATGAATTCTTACTCAAAGGAAATTGGTTTACCTTAACATTTGACTTTTTTGAGAAATTCACCACTACACCCCAGCCAAAATCATCTCCTTCATTCTTTACCTGAAAGACAGCAAAAAATAATAATGTTTACATCCAAAAAAGACAATTGTAGTCTTCCAGGTCTTATATTATAGGCTAATAAAACTTGAATTTCCTAATATTTGTTAAAAATCACTGCTAAATTTCAGGAACAAGACATTAATACTACAGGGGGGAAAAAAGTCAATGGCAAATTTCAAAGACCCTAGAATAGTAATAACAGGAAATGTCTCAGTTGGCAAACAAATGTTAAAAATGTCAGTGTATTTCAAGTCTTTTTATATCTAATAAATTTTTCTAGTAATTAAAATGGCTTCATTTTAAAGATATTTCATAACTGAAAATAATTTATATGCAACCCGAAGATTTTTTCAAATTATATTCCCCACAATGAAAACTGGTGGTGATTAAAAGGCCTTTACCTAGAAAGATGGTGGAATCAGATGGACATTATTACCCTAGAGACACATATGACTGCACATATGGTCATATATGTCTCATACACTGCTACACTGTGTACACAGAAATGTAAAGTTGTGTTGCAATTGTGGACGATGAATCAAAATGCATTCTGCTGTCATATATACCTAATTAAAATAAACAAAGTTTAAAAAAAGGCCTTTACCTGAGCAATGTGAAATAGTTAAATAATATAACTAATAGAGAAACCATTGTAGCAAGAAGCATTTTATCAAGATAAAGAAAATATTACAATATCCGAATATTTTTAAATATTCAAGTAGTTAAATATTTTATGAAGGAACAAAGACATACCTTTACCAAACGGCCTGGCTGTAGAAATGGTAAGCAGTATTTTGGTTTATGAATATAATCTTCAATCTCTTTACCCAGTTTGGCAAGTTGCTGTCTAATCTTATAATAGATTACTACACTTTCTTCATTGGGAATTACTATTTTATTATACTGTTGTTCTGAGTTCTTTACCTCTGTAAATAAAACACATACATGATATAAAAAATTATATACCTTACATAAATTATAACCAAGAAATTTATTTTCCCACTAGAACTACATTTGGAAAAGTTAGTTTGCATAGATTATATTGGATGTTTTAAGGAAAAGATCTTCAGAGATGACTGTAGGGCATGATGTCTCGTTTTTCCCCCTTCTGTTAAGATTTACCTTCTTTGTCTCCAACTTATCTCTTAGTTAATCAAATTATACTGGATTCTTCTTGCTGCCCTTATCTTGATTCTAGTGCTGACCGCCTTTCTTTACTCATTTCATTATACCTCCAACCCACTGTTAACAAACTATTTTTATTATGGCATAATATACATGAAATTGTACCATTAGTAATATTCAGTACATTCACAATGTACCCAACTACCACTATTATCTAGTTCCAGAACTTTTTCACTACCTCCAAAGGAAATTCCATATCCTTTAGGCAAATACTCCTTATTCCTGCTTCTGCCAATCTTTCTCTCTATACTTTCTCTCTATGCATTTGCCTATTCTACATATTTCATATAGATGGAATCATACAATATGTGGCCTTTGGTGTCTGGCTTCCTTTACTTAGCATATTGCTTTCAAGGTCTATCCAGGATGTAGTTTGTACCTGTATTTCATGACTTATGTTTGAATAATATTCTACTATATGAATATACTACATTTGTTTACACATCTACCAGCTGATGAACATTTGGATTGTTTCCACATATTTGCTACTGTTCATGGTACTACTATGACCATTCATATGAGACCAAGTTTTATATGAACATATTTTCAATTCTTTTGAATATATATTCAGGTGTGGAGTTCCTGGGTCACAAAGTAATTCTGTATTTAATTTGTTGAGGATAGCTGCCAAACTATTGTCCACAGTAACTATAGCATTAAGGAAATGGTATAGTTACTTAAAAAAAAAAAAAAACTCACCTCAGTGACTGAAGTGGTTTTGATTTACATTTCCTTTATGACTAATGATGTTGGGCACCTGTGTTTCTTGGCCGTTTCTACATAAGTTAGAAAAATGTCTAATTGAGTTGCCTTTTGTTGCTGAGTTGTAACAGTACTTGATATATTTTGGATACTAGACAGATTATCCAGATGGATAACTTGCAAATATTTTCTCCCATTTTCTTTTTTTCTCTTGGCAGTACTAGGGATTGAACTCAGGGTCTCACACATGCTAATTTTAATACTATTATCAACCATTTCACAAAGTGTTCTCTCAAATAGCTAGTCTTTTGTATTCCCTTGAGTATAAAGCATTACCTTGGTTATTTTTAAATGACTGGATCTTTTTTATTGGGAGGGGGTGCAATACTGGGGTACTGAATTCAGTGGCACTCTATTAAACTATATCCCTAGCAATTTTATTATTTATTTTTAAGGCAGGGTCTTGCTAAGTTGCTCAGGCTGGCCTGGAATTTGTGATCTTCCTGCCTCAGCCTTCTCAATAGCTGCAATTACAGGGATGCACCAGCACACCCAGCTCTGGTTACTTTTAAAAGAAATGCATCACTGCTTACAGGAATTGTATTTAATTCATTAAAGGCTAGAACGCTGTCCATAACAACACATAATATGGCAGTAAATTATCAGAAAAAGAAAAAAACTAAAAACCTACAAAAAGATAAACTTAACAAACAGAAGTCATTAAGAAGTTATATGAAAATAAAAACTGGACAATGAAATGATAATCCAGCTCTTCCACCTAAATTTACAAAGTAACACTATGAAGCACTCATTGGAACACAGCATTAACAGAAAGAGTTTAAGGAGATAATAAATTATCTGCTTGCATGCTTCCCTATTACCTACTTCCTCTACTCCAAATCACTTCTATATTAGATCATTTAACTAATGAGATAAGATATTTAAAGATACTTTTAAAAGTCACATTATTTTGTATCCAAGACTTACTACAGTTTTATACCACCCCAGAAAGTCAGTAAGTATAGGCAAGCCCTGATTTTTCTCCAAATTGAAAGAATTCAATTTCTCTAATCTCTTCTCAAAAGCTAAAGAAAGAACAAAAAAGTTGTGCTCTCTTATCCATGAGGTAATGTTACAAGAACCCCAGTAGATGCCTGAAACTATGGATAGTACCAAATCCCATGTTTTAACTTAAACATACAAACCTATGATAAAGTTTAATATATGAATCAAACACAGTACAAGATTAAGAATAATAATAAAATAGAATAAACAATATACTATAATAAAAGCCATCTGAATGTGGTCTCTATCTCAAAATACCTTACTGTACTACATTCTTCTTTTTGTGATAATGTAAGATGATACTGAAAGGAAGCAATTTATGACCTCCTTCTTTTTAGCATGTCTGAACTTACAGCATCACTACCTTTGTGCTATTTCTTCAACACTCTGTGATACAATAATAATAGATATGATAATTCAGACAGCTATGAAGTGACTAATAAGTGGACAGTATATACAGCAACGATGATAGGATGATTCATGTCCCAGGGCGGACAGAGTAAGATGGTACAAGATTTCATGATGGCACTCAGAATGGAGTGCAATTTAAAACTTATGAATTATTTTATTTCTGGACCATTTAGTATTTTTACCTACAGCTGATCATGGGTGGCTGACTAAGCAATGTTCAACTGTGGATGGTGGTAGGAGTGGGTGGGTAGGGCAACTATAAATCTCCTATCACATTCAGAGTAAAAGTACGTCAGCATACAAAGCTGGTTTCAATGAAGGGTAAAAAGTAGAAGATCCTATGAGTACTTGAACCCCAGTATTTTAGGAAGTAACATTTAAAACACACCTATAAACTCTTAAGACAGTTTGCAACCAAATATGTAGAAAAGACCTGTGAGTGACAGAGAAACAAACTGCCCCTCCCAATACTATGCAAAATTTTCAACAGATTCAAGTGTAAATTGCTTTACTGATCTAAAGTAATACTCTCAGTAATTACAACAAGCACTTACTAAGCATGTAACATTATTTCATTTAATTTTCATGAGATGCATTGGATATTATCCCAATATCACAGAACAAATAATTAAGGCTCAAACCCATGTCTAATTCCACAGCTCTGCTATTAGCCAAGGTATAATCAATTAATGAAGCTAAACAAAAGGATTAAATTAGGTCTGCATTTTTTAGTCAATAAAATAACAGTGAAATCCTAGTTTTACTATAATTCAGTAAACCAAATTAAAAGTATCTCTTGTATGAAAAGATGTATAACAATAAATAAAGCACTGTATTACTAAATAAAGATTTATTCTGTATCTTTAAAAATAACAGTCTACATTTCAGGTTTCAAAGTATTAGAAAAACGGCATCATTTCTTTAAAAACATATGTAGGGATTGAGTATACTGCAAAAAGATATGCATGTATAGAAGCAACACTAGGAAGGGTAAACATCAGGAATTACATCAAAATGAAACAAAACAAAAGCTGAGGTCTGAGAAAATAGAGGATAGGGAATGGAGAAATAGGGATTATATTTTAAATTTACAGAGTAAGTAACAGAGTCTTGGTCAAAGTCATAATGAACAATGTGAACTCAGCTAGAGTCATAGAAGGGCTTTAAATAAATAAGAAAATATTTGTGAAGTTTTCCCTCTACATCCCAATGTACTTATGATACTTTCTATGGAAATGCAAAATAAGTATAAAAAGTAGACTGTTGGACTACATGAAGGGGGGGGAGCAAATGTAAGTATACCAACACACATCTCTGTTTCTCTTGGTTATTCAGTTTATAAACCAGTCTAACCACTGGGTACATATAAATGTAATTATCCTACTTTGCGTAACTTAGTGCTGCCTAGTAAGACTTTAATTCTTTTTAACTATTATAACCATATACCCGTTTCAATGAAAATATCTGAAATTTCTATGATATGAACTAAAATTCATGAATTTCCTTCTCTCATGCTAATCTGATTTCAAACCCAAATCCAAAGTGTACTTAAATTTGATTAAAACTCAAATCCAAAGTATACTTAAATCTTCTTGATCTTGTTATTTTATTATTACATAATTCTTGGTGGGAGGAGACTTACAGCTCCCTTAAAAATACAGTTCTCTAGGGCTGGGATTGTGGCTCAGCGGTAGTGCCCTTGCCTGACATGTGTGAGGCACTGGGTTCGATTCTTAGCACCATGTATAAATAATGAATAAAATAAAGGTCTATCAACAACTAAAAAAAATATATAAAAAGAAAATACAGTTCTCTAAAACTAAAAATATACTTTCTCTTTGCTATCAACAAATGGAATTATATATTTTTATAAGAAAATAATAAAAACATCTGAAATTATATATTTGCCATTGATTTTATAGATGTGCTTTAAAAATTCAACAACTTTCTGAAAATTTAAAGGTGAGTCCTAAAAACCACCTAGCTCAAGTTTTTTATTCTTTTGTCATCCTTATTTTATGTCAGTTAAGGAAGTTACTAGAGATACTCTTGTTCTCTTATTAAAAAGATTGGTTGGTAGCAGGAGTCCAAGATTCTAATCTTGATTCTGCCATAAATCAAATGTATAACTTAAGACACTGACTTAATTTCTCTAGCTCTAACCCACACCCATTTTTAAATCTGTAAAATGATGCCAAAGCTCCTTCTAGTTATATGTTGAAAAGATTTTATCTAACACCAGAGGTATTAAGGGGAAATAGTTATGGTTATCATCTAGGCAAAGGTTAAAAACAACAAGAGAAAATTTTTGTTTTTAAAATATGAACTGCTTCACGAATTTGCATGTCATCCTTGCCCAGGGGCCATGCTTATCTTCTCTGTATCGTTCCAATTTTTGTATATGTGCTGTTGAAGCAAGCCACCGAGACAGACTTTAACTTTCTTGGATCTCCTAAGCCTTTTCCATTCCTCTAGGGCACATTATACTTCATTTAATTTGGCGACAATAAAAATGAGTGCGTGAGGCATGTGAGGCACTAGGTTCAATCCTCAGCATCAGATGAAAAAACCAAATAAAATAAAGGCATGCTGTCCATCTACTACAACAACAACAAATTAAAAAAAAAAAAAAAGAGTGGGTGAGTGGGTCTCTACTTACACATAGTAAGTTAAAACCACGTTGTAAGTCATGTTGTAAGTCCCCACTTTAAAAAAAAAAAAAAAAACAGATTAGAACTGACCTACATACTAGAGACAGAAAGAAATCTCATTGTTAAATAAATAATGGTATATTCACAAAATAAAATATTATGCACTTATTTTAAAAATCACATTTTTCTTTTGGGGGAATGGGGTACTGGGCATTGAATTCAGGGGCACTCAACCACTGAGCTACATCCCTAGCCCTATTTTGTATTTTAATGAGAGGCAGGGCCTCACTGAGTTGCTTAGTACCTTGCTTTTGTTGAGGCTGGCTTTGTACTTGTGATCTTCCTGACTCAGCCTCCTGAGCTGCTGGAATTACAGGTGTGCACCACCACACCCATCAACAACAAAAAAATCACATTTTTTCAAAGGAACTTAAACTTCAATTTTATTTTATTACTTTTAAAAATATTTATTCTTAAGTTTTAGGTGGACACAATATCTTTATTTTTATGTGCTGCTGAGAATAGAACCCAGTGCCTCGTGCATGCTAGGTGAGCTCTCTACCATTGAGCCACAACCCCAGTCCCTTGAACTTCAATTTTAAAAAGCTACAATTAACAAGCTAGTAAATGTAAAACATTTAATACAGGCTAGGCATAGGGTAAATATTTAACATATGATATAAACAATAAGCAATGATATAAATTACAAGCACAATAGTAACTATTATGAAAAAAGCTCAACTGTATTTACCTTATTAAAAAAGAAAAGCACAAGCATGAGAAAGGATAGAAGAAATAAAACTGTTAACAGTAGTTGTACAGCCACCTGTGTGAGATTATAAATGGTTTTAGCTTTTCTGTTTACTGCACTTTTCTTTTTTTGCAATAACTGTGAACTATTTTTATAATATTTATGTAAACCAGTAACTTAAACTTTTGCCTTTATTTACTTTTAAATCAGCACTATATGATGATCTGCCACACTACCCTCTATAAAGATCAATGAACAATTTGAATGTAGTTACCATAGAAAATTTAGCTTGGGACTTTAAAAATCATTATCTTAATATCAGGAATTAGAAGTTCTAAAAGGCAGTGAAATGAATCCACATTAAAGCATTATATTTCAATAATCATTCATAAGCTTATGCTGTGACACTCTCATAATGAGAAGTAATAAAAGGTTAAGACTAAAATATACATGTTTCTTACAAATCAAATTTTAATATGTCAAGCTTTTGGTTGTACTATTATTCCAAAACATGAATAATGTGATACATATATCTGTATCTAAACCAATAAATTGTACTATGGTGGAACCAACTAGAAAAAAATGTATTGCCAAATGTTCCTCTCTATAAAAAGACCAGAATTTAGTTCTGCAGTCTTTTTTATACAGAGACCAAGCTTTGCCTTACTAGAAAAAAAAAAAAAAAAAAGTGGCCAAATGCAGTCAGCAATGCAGTCATTTTGTTATTACAGTAATTTTATACTTACTTTCTCTGTTACAGTCATTTTATACTTACTTTCTACTACTCCTGGAATTGCTCTATAATGCTGAAACTGGTAGAAGGATTTTTCCAACATATACTCAGGATTAATTTCTTCTACACGTAGTAAGTTTAAAACCATGTTGTAAGTCAAATGGAAAGCACTATTTAGAGGATCAGCTGAGCCCTGAGAGAGAATAACATATCAATTTCATAAGTTTTTAAATAAATTTTTATAAGCATTTTTAATGTTATAATGCTTAATCATTTAATATATGTTATGTGATACTACAGAACTATACTAGTTCTTTCCCTTAGTTGACTAATGTAAAGTGATAAAATAGTTGATGTTTGGGAAAGTGAAGGGGGAAAAAAGAAATCACTAGGACAATAGTAATTAAAACACTCTATGCCAAATGTGTTTAATTTTCTGCTTTGCAAGCACATGGTAGGATTGTGCTTTTCTGGCCCCCTAATAAATTGAGAGGAAAGTGACATGTCACTCACTTCCTGGCTGCATATTTACTTGCTGGTGTGAAAAGCTATCATTTCCCCTCTGGCACAGTGACAAATAATGCACCAGATTATTGTGGTATCATCAGATCTAACAATGATAAGTACAATCTCCTCTACCAACCAGCAACGAATACATAGCAGGTAAGAGAAACAAGTTCCTAAATTTACATCTGTTAGTGAAGCATGAGTTAATGTATATTGACACAGCACACTAAAATTATACTGGTATGATACTCAGATAAAAATGTATTTTCAAATTTTTATTTATTTATTTTTGATGGTGCTGGAGAGAGAACTTAGGGCTTTCCATGTGTGAAGCAAGTGCTCTAACCACTTACCTCCGTCCCCAGTCCAATAAAAGTATCCTGAAATTCCTGTAACAAACTGCTAAATTTAAAGACCATTCTTTATGTATATTTCAATAATTCCTTTTTGTCCTCCTAATTGTGGCTGTTACCAAAGAAGGGCTAGACTAAGGAATAGATAGTATATTTTATTGTAAAATACAATAAATTTTATTGTGGAATTTTAAAATAGTGTGACCTTAACTTACAATAAGGTTTATATCCAAAATATTACCTTTACATCTAAACTGTTGGTTTTTTTTAGCAATGTTTTCTTCGGAAGTATGTTTTTAAATGCTAATACCTCATAAGTATGAAAGTACATAATTATATAAAAGAATGACTAAGTCATTGAGGGAATATGCTGAAATATTTAGAAATTTTACTAAGTATGCTAAATATTTCTAAATGGTGTAGTAAAATATGCAAATTCTATTATTCAGGGTATCTTAAGTTGAGAACTACAGACCCACCATTTAGAATTCAGACTTTTAAATGTATGTAGACAGCTTTTATGAGAAAAAGAAATAGATCTTTTACCAGAATATCAAATGAAGGTATTTAACTCTGAAAACCTCAAGAGCCATAAAATTCGGAAATTTATTCACTTACCTTAACAATAAGGCCCAAAAGAGGGGCAAATTTAGCATAAATAACAGACTCTTAGAAAAGAGGAACTGGATAACTTCAGCTATTTTTTAATTCTGCAAACAGGCTCAGTTTTAATTTTCTGTTATTTTTATTTTCTGTATTACCTTCTCTAAGAAATCTGGGGTTTCAATATGCCAAATGTTT
The DNA here is from genome assembly GCF_045843805.1 of Urocitellus parryii. Taxonomy (NCBI): domain Eukaryota; kingdom Metazoa; phylum Chordata; class Mammalia; order Rodentia; family Sciuridae; genus Urocitellus; species Urocitellus parryii. Next base: position 43,057,857 of record NC_135531.1, on the reverse strand, counting down.
ATTTCAACCCCAAGCTCTACTTCTGTATTTTTTTAAAATATTTATTTTAGTTATATTAAGACATAATACCTTTATTTTATTTATTTATTTTTATGTGGTGTTGAGGATCGAACCCAGGGCCTTGCATGTGCTAGGTAAGTACTCTACTGCTGAGCCACAACCCTAGCCCTGCTTCTGTATTTTATGAAAAATATTTTTAGTTGTACATGGACACAATATCTTTAATTAATTTATTTATTTTTATGTGGTGCTGAGGATCAAACCCAGTGCTTCACATGTGCAAGGCAAGTGCTCTACCACTGAACTACAACCACAGTCCATGCTTCTGTATTTTTAACTGCTATACAAGACACACAATTGAATTTTCAGTCACCAGAAATTCAGCATAGATTCTGACACTGTATCCAAGTAATAAGCCCAAGGTAGTCCCACCTTTCCCTATTGAACTGGTATAATTACTAATAGCCCCTTCCTTTAATCTTACAGTATTCCAATTTGAATGAAAAATAAGATAGTTATACTATTTAAAATAAAATCTCTCTTGTTTTTTCCCCACCTAACCAACTTATTTCTCTCATAGATTAAAGGAAAATGAGTTTCTCACTTAAGTTATAACTTAGGAGTTCTTTCTTCTGTTTTCCCCCCCTTCCTTTTAATTAATCATTACAGATTATTTCCTCAATACATTCCAGATTAGTTTTTGCTTTCTTACCATTGCTACCATTTCAGTGGTTCATCAAATCATACCCAAATTACACTACCATCTTAACTGTTCTAGTTTCAATTTCAATTTATTTAGTATGATGAATCTAAGATTCTGTGTTAAAAGAATCTTCTTAACTATAATTTCATTGTGATATTGGGATCACTTCTCTATTCAGCAGTAATATGTGACTATATAAATTCCCTCTTGGTACCGAAATCAATCAAGCAATGTACACACACAAACACACACAAACACACACACACACACACACACACACACACACACACACACACACACAGTGTAGTATACCCATACAATGGAATATTCACTGATAAAATAGAAATGAAGTACTAACACATGAGACAACAAGATGAAACTTGAAAACATTACATTAAGCAAACAAAGACAGATACAGGAGGCCACATTTTATATGAGCCTGTGCATCTGAAATGTTCAGAATAAGCTAATCTATAGAAACAGAAAGATTAGTAGCTGTCTAGAACTTAAGAAGCCAGATCTTAGTAGTGAAGGAGAGTGACTATTAAGAAGTAGAGGGTTTCTTTCTTGGGCTGCTGAAAATGTTCTAAGAATTAAATGAAAGACAACAGATCTTTACACTTACAGAGCAACAAATCCAGAAATGTCAAGTGAATGGAATGAAACTGTACTTAAAGAACCAGATGCTATCCTTAAAAATATTACCTCCTACAATGTGGCAACCTGATTCTGTTCTTTTCATACATATAATACAAGGAAAGAAAAACAGTACTTGTTACATCTGCCACTTGTCAAAGAGAAGAATAATACAAATTTTTGGTCTGGTATAATTTTCCTTCCATGAAGAATTAAAGTTATATGAATCCTTGTAAAAAGGCTTTCAAGTGTTGATGTTTAAAACTGAAAACATGATACCATATGACCATTATGAATATGTACAGTCATGCTTTGTCTTCACTTTTATAAAAACAAAGAAAAATATACATGACATCTTTATCTAATTTTCCCTTGATATATATATGTAATAACTACCCAATGTAAATTCTTCCCAAGTTTTAGAAGTTAAACAGAAATCTATTTGATACATATAGACATAGGTGTAACTTAAATGTTTTACAGCTTCATTTGAGGAGCTAATTGGCTAGCAATTAATGTTACGTGTTTAGTTCATTTTATGTTTCCTATCTTATTATGTTTTCTCTAAGGACTTCTTACTAAATAAAGAAGGAAAGCAAGCAATTAAACTTCTGGAAAATTCCTCAACCATCCAAAACTCAAAAACTAAGCAAACAAAATAAAAAGCTAATTTTCAATAAAGCTTAAAATACAAATTTATGATTAAGATATTTATAATTAACAAAGTAAACTGTAAAAGTATATTTGCTAGATGAATTTATTAAAGCATTTGGGCTTGAAAAGATTGAGGAAGATGACTGTCCAAAACATCAATATTATGTGTCCCACTTCCTATCAGATAGGTAAACTGCAACTTGTACAATGGAGGAAGCAAATAGAGGTATCCTAAATCTGGAGGTTGAAGTAAACATTTCTGCCCTCTTTGGGCATCTTCCCAGCCACCTCCACTGTATAAGCTGCTCTTCATCTTTTAGCTGAAGTACAATGCAAGATATCAGTATTTTGAGTGGTTATTTTCTTCTACCTACCTAAATTTAAATAGTTCAATGAAAATCATCTATTTTTGGAAAGGTACTTGAACTGACACAACTAATTGTGAAGTTGCTCCTGAAGTATAATTCTACAATTCTTGTAAAAGCATGGAACCTTAACTCAGTTACCTTAAGTAGTTGTTTTCCAATTGTTGGGCTCATCTTTTCATCTACCATAAGAATTACAATTCCTCTATCATCCATTCCTCTCCTTCCAGCACGACCAGACATCTGAATGTATTCACCAGAGGAAATCTGAATGAACACAATTAAAATAGAGTTTAGGAGAAACTCCTTCTTTTCCCCCATATTCTTGAATTTTTATTTTAAATTTTACAAATAAAATTTCTACATTCCAAGGAAGAAAACACGATTTAAAACAACATGAACTTATAGAAAAATTTAAGTAGAAGTTCCCAAATGCAAAACACTTGAGAATAATGTTACAAAACTAAATTTTAGCTCTAAGCCAGAAACTGCTGATTCATGCTTTCAAATACACCATAGCTACCAGGAAATACTGGCTTATTCACTGGTATTTTAAAAAAAAAAAAAAAAAAACAACTTTCAGTCTAATAGTCTGAAAATCTGAGAAATCTGAGAAACAAACAATGAACCAAACTCAACCAGATATAAATAGTGACTTGACCATAATTAATTTTCTAAATCTGAAGTGAGATTAAGATAAAATTAAAACTACAATTAAAAAAGCCACAATTCTTGATATGTATGCTTGGGATTTGGTACAATTCATCTGCCACTGAGGATAAACAAGTGGAGAAACATTAGGAATCTTTCATATGCAACCTTTCAAAGCAGCATTGAACCACATGAACTCTGGGAATAGTTATTTGTATAAATACATGTATAAGTCTGAATTCCATTTAAAAAAAAACTCAAAAAAGAGTGAAGAAACACTATGCTTATAAGAAGGCATACTACTTATAGCATCAAATAAGAATAGATCAGTCATCTTAGAACAAGGGAAGTACTGTAAAAACAACAAAAACAGCAACTCTTATAAGCATCAAAACATTTTTTTAAAAACATCCAATAAAAATCAACAGGATCAAAGGGCATCAATGATAATTTTTAAATCATAATTAGGAAATTATGATCTTGAATCATGAGGAAGAGGCTGCTTTGTTATATTCAGCTCCTTACTTACCCTTATCCTGAGATCTTGTATTACTTGTTTTAGTCAGCTATTTCCCTGCTGTGACTAAAGGACCCGACTAGAACAATTTTAGGGGAGGAAAAGTTTATTTGAGAGCTCATGGTTTCACAGGTCCTCGTCCATAGAAGGCTGGTCCATTTCATGGGGCTCTAGGTGAGGCAGAACATCATGGCAGAAGAGTGTGGCAGAGGGAAATAAATAGCTCACATTTTGATCAGGAAGCAGAGAAAGAAAACTCCACTCTCCAGACAGAAAATATATACCCCATGGCCATGCCCCCAATTAATCACTTCCTCCAGCCACACCCCACCTGCCTCCAGCCACCACTCAGTTAATACCATCAGTGATTCACTGACTAGGTTAAGACTTTCACAGCCCCAAAGTCTTCTTACATTGTCTCACACGTGAGCTTTTGGGGGACACCTCGTATCCAAACTATAACATTCCCCACAAAAGGACAAAGAATGCCAAGGATCAAGTTACAAAAGACTTAGTATGTATTTTCTTATAGCATCAATTTTACACATAGAATTCTCTTAATTTTAAGCTGATAGACTATGGAAAACAAAAATTACATTAATTTAAAATACAAAACACGAAAGATAGCTCTTATAATTAAAAATCATATTCTACATAAATTACTCCTTTCAACTTAAGAAAGTAAGTTAAAAACATTTTAGAAGGGTATGTAAAAAAATGTCTAGAGAATTGACATTGCCCACTATGCTTAAATTTCTCTTTATTTTATAGTATCTAATACATTTTGAAACAAAACAAATCAAGAAAAACACTGTTGTTATTACACTTCTACCATGGGTACTTGTCAGGGTTTTGATGATTAGTAATTACTGCCCGAAACATCTCTAAAGCTGAAAAGAATCACGGACAAATTATATTAAGAATCAATGATAAATTTCAAAGATAAAAGGTTAAGTAAAGGACTACTCATAATTCTCCCCAAATGTTATACTAAATGAGTCTTTGGCTCATACTGAATACTCAATGTAGAAAATTTTTGTTTATCACTGCTTTTCACCCTTACCAGTGCTTCACTGCCTTCCTGATAAAGATCTGGTGATAGTAAAGACCTTCTCTATGAAGTCTCCTCTGACTCTAAGTCATACACCTGACTTCCCTTCTTACAATATTATCCTTCTATAAATACTTCTCAGAGCATCTATAATATTTAGATATAAGATTATAGACATGTTGCATGTAACTTTCATGTGGTACTATTATCTTTAAAGTTGGGGTTTTTTTAGTTCTTGATTTTACATTAGCATCCCAGTATCTAACCTTGGTAACTGCTTGATGAATGGGGCATTTTTCTCTGGATTTAAGATTTACTATTTACCCCAGTTCACTGTTTCACCCATGCTCCCAACTCTATTTTGTTCTGTGTTTACAAAATATGTATGTAAACCCATTAGAACTTCTATTTTATACTTGAAGGGGAAAACAGTGAGCTGTAAACAGCCATTGTAATAGGGGTGTTTTAGATACCTTAAACTTTTAAGAAATGAACATTCTAGATTTAAAATGTTTAAAAGAATTAAAAAATAACTCATAGTCTTATCTCCCATCACCAAACTCCTTCATCAAAAGGAGCTTCTGGGAGTCACTAGATAGATAAGGGATCCATGGTTTACTCTTGATTAATATTTAGATTTCAAATCTGTAATTTGTACAGATTTCTATATCCCATATCAGAAATGTTTGGAATTTGAATTTTGGAACATGTATAGACTTTATCAGTTTAGCAACCCTAATACAAAACTCTGAACTGCTCCAAAAGCCAAAATTTTTTGAGCATCACGTTGGTCATTATTGTTTTATTATTTTGAAGTTTTTTCAAATTAAGGAATCTCCACCATATAAGCTCAGGTACAATTTCTTAAGTATTTGGGACTGAAAAATCTCCAAAGCAAAGTCATTTTAGGTAAAACAAAAATCAAAGTTATTTCAATTACTTTACTCACCCATCGGAAATCCTTCCCATCAAATTTACGGGCATTTGTAAATAAAACAGTTCTAGCTGGCATGTTAATTCCCATAGCAAAAGTCTCTGTGGCAAATAAGGCCTAAACAAATAATATATAATTAAACATGTATTTTAAGATAAAAATCAGTCTTACAATTTTCAGGAGTAAAAAACTATCAATAATTTTTAATTATTTAATGAGATCCTACAAAAATAACAGAAGATGCTATTTGCAAATGTATTGCAATATTTTGCATACAAAAGTATTAGATATTATTTGATGTCCCTTGTATCCCCAAATTTTTTAGTTCAAGGAAAACAGCCTACTCTAAATTCTAGTGGCAGTAACGAGAATTCTCTCAACTTGTCTAAAAAAGCTTCAAACTGTACAATGTTTTTCTAAACACATACTTCAAAATTTCCTGGCTTCTTCACTAATAATACAAGAGATCTGGAAATCACTTCAACACTGTGATCTCAGGGGAGGTCAGACTCAGTCTTTAGGATCACAACTAAGATTGAACCAACAAAAATAGTTGAAGCATAAAAAGATATATGTACATGTCACTAAGACACCAAATTTTTCTCAATAGGAGAGATAATACTTTAAAGAATACTATTCATTGGCTAAAAGGAATGAAGGTATTTGTGGGAAATGAAAGGAATGCATACCTTTCACTTTTTATTTTATTTATAATTAATTGAATTTTACAACAAACAACTATCATTCATACTTTTTTAAAAAGATCCTTTAAAAGTAAAACTTCACAAATTTATAATCTAGAAGGGAAAAAAGGGACTTATTAAGATCCAGTATAAACATTACCAAATCTTTATTAAAGTAACTCAAACCTGTAATTCTAGCACCTTGGGAGGGAGAGACAGGAGGATTGTCTCTGAATTCGTGAATTCAAAGCCAGCCTTAGTAATAATGAGGCACTGAGCAACTCAGTGAGACTCTGTCTCTAAATAAAATACAAAATAGGGCTGGGGATATGACTCAGTGGTTGAGTGTCCCTGAGTTCAATCCCTGATACTCTGGCCCCCCTCAAAAAAGTACCTCAAATACATTCTTCAGGATGAAAAATTATTTCTTAAAAAAATTCTATGTAAGGCTTTAAAATTCTCAATAAAGCTCCATCCTTTTTAAAATTTTAATGATTTTTAAATATAAAATAATTGGTGAGTCATATAGAAGCTCATGTTTCCAATGTGAAACTGTAACCCTCTGGGTTCAAGCATCAATGTATTTTTTTTAGAAAATCAAATTAGACTCTCCATGGGTTCAATCAAAACATTCTATAACTCTCTTTCCTAATTCTTTTTTCTTAATACTTTTATTTCATTTAATTATTTTTAGTGGTGCTGAGGATCGAACCCAGAGTCTTGCATGTGTGAGGCGAGTGTTCTACTGCTGCGCTACAACCCTAGTCCTCTCTTTCCTAACTTTAACAAGCAGTTCTTGTCTTCTTTAAATGAGTCCTCTTAATCAGTAGAAGAAGTTCACTTATTAAATCAACTCCATGTCTAATAAGTAGACAGTACCTTCTCCAAAGGTGATACTATTTCTTACTTTAAGGAAACATGATTTCTTTTTTAATCTGCATGCCAAAATTTATTCTTTAAGAATAAACACAAAAATCAAAACACTGCCAAGAGAGGTTGTGAGGATAGCTCAGTGATAGAGTGCTTGGTTAGCCATGTGTGAGGCCCTGGGTTCAATCCCCCACACAGAAGAAATAAAATAAAACTGCTCACAAACAATGTTAACTGTAATCTTCAAACTGTCTATAGGACACAATTCAGTGGCATTACAAATAAAAATAAAACCATACCTTTATCAATCCTTCAGAAAAGAGAATTTCTATAGTTTCTTTCAAAATAGGAAGTAAACCACCATGGTGAATACCAATCCCTCGCTTCAAAAGAGGAAGTACATGTTCAACCTGTGATTTTCGAATAACATTTATGATAGGACATTTTAAAATGTTAAACTAAATATTAAGAAAAATGGGTAATTAAAAAGAATGTTTTGTTTAAAGAAAGCATAAAATGTTTTCAGAATAAAAACCTTTTCATAAAATCTTATCAGAATAAAAGCAAAACCCAAACTCCATATTGCCAGATTATTTAACTTAAAATATAAACAAACTCTGGCCTTCCTGTATCTATGACATGATAAGTATGTGTGAATAAATTTCACAAATCCTTTGATGCCTCAAATTTTTCAGGATCATTTCATCTCCTCCAAAATAATCATGAGCTAAGAGAATAGAGTTAATCTGTGCAAAATAAATTAACAGACCAGCATGCTGGTATGTGCCTATATATAGTTCAAGCTACTATGAAAGCTGATATAGAAGGATTAATCTAGAATTCAGAGCTGTCTGGGCAAAAGGGTGAAACTCTGTATCTTAAAAAATAAACAAACAAACCTAAAATGTAACTGGTCATTCATGAGCAAGAAAAATAACTATGATCAGACTTAACATAAATATGAACTTCATTTAAAAATAAACACATAATCATTAACATCAAATACCTACTATTAGAAGTGTGTTAAGATAACAAAGTTTTGTATAAAGATATGGCTCATTCCTTTTATACTAATAATTCAGTTGAGAAGAAAAATTACAAAACAGATTTATGAATACCATTTTAAAGGTCAACAAACATGCTATTGTAAGTCTTAGATAAATCCCTTACAAATCAAGCATTCATTTGTATAGCAGAGTATTACTCCAAATATTTGTCTTCATATAACAAAAGTTTCATGTACTATGTTGATCTAAAGTAGTAGTTTTCAGTTTTGGATATATAGTTGAATCACATAGGGAGTTTTTGAAAGAAATCTAGTAACAGTATAGAAACCAGAGCCATCAAATCAGAGTCTCTGTGAGTGGCACCTAAGTATCAGCATATTTTAGAATTCTCAGGCAATTTCAACGTTCAAAAGAAAAACATGATTACAGTAAATAGTGTTAATTTCCTCACTAAACATAATTTTGATTAGTACTCTCTTGTTTTGTTGTATTTGGTATTCTTATAAATTAAGAAATTGTACTAGCTAGCACTAAAAATTTCATAATGTGGCAACAAAAGCAGTAGTATCCAGATCATGGTTTTTTGGGGTTTTTTTTGGTGAAAAGCTCCCAAATCTTTTCTCCAGTTACCTTTTCAGCACTTTAAAATACAAATTAAGGTATCATTTCAGTATACAAGGCTGCAAAGTACAAGCAGTGCTACACTGTAACAAAAGCTAATATAAGCCATTTATTAACATCTACACTTGGTAATTTTAAAAACTTACCTGAGGGAGTTTTTTATCTTCATCAGACAAGCAGTCAATTGCATTACTGAATACTTCTTCAACCATCTTCTTTTCTTCGTCTAAGAGAGAAAATTCAAGGACACATAAATATTAAAATGAATCTGATACCAAACTTCACACATTACAATAGGAGTCTACAGAGTAAAAGTAAAGAATCAGTGCTTAAGCAGATAAAAATCACCACATAATTAATAAAATTTACTGTATCTCAAAATGTATCTAGAAGACTAAATTCAGGGGAAAAAAAACAAATAAAAATAGTAACAAATAACTACACTAAGTGCTTTACAAGTAACACCTATTTCTAACAAAATAGGACACAACAACTATTATTACCCACCTTTTATTAAGTGAGGTTTAGTGTATATAATCGGTTTAGTGTATATAATCAACACTGCTATTAACTGTTAAGAGTAACAATACCAAAGCCCATGCTCTTAATCACTGGACTGTTTTCTTGTACTATCAAATAATTACTCAATAAATATTTATTAAATTAATCAACATATAATCTTGAAACTGTTACCATTTTTGGCACCGGTATTTTAGAGAAAACACTTCTAAGCAGAGCAATTCACTCAAAAAATATTGGCATTAGGAAGCTGTGTAGTTACCATCTGTCGTTTTACTTTGACCCATGGAAGAGAGGGGGGGGGGAGGGAGGGAGGGAGAGAGGGAAAGAAAGAAAGAAAGAAAGAAAGAAAGAAAGAAAGAAAGAAAGAAATCAGTCAATCAATCTCTATCTTGATAAAGAAAACAATAAAATGGAAATTTGATTTTTGGATGATTCAAGATATCATTTACTACTCACTGTAAAAACTGCATATGAATCAGCAGAACTGAATGACAACTGGGCTAGTATTAATCACAACTGCAATTCTTGGCTAGGCTAGTGAGGTATATTCATAGTGAATATATATTCCTAGAAGTTTTTACTACTTTCAGTTTCAACATAGTTAGTTACCTATTAGGAATGAAGCACAACATTTATAAGACAAAGTAGTCTGATCAAGAGACTAATTCTTAAGAAGCAGAAGAGAGAACCACAATAACCAACTGCAATGAAAAGAAAGATGGTATGATTTTAATGTTTCTCCATAGAGTTATCTGGGAATAATATAAAGCTTAATACTTATCTTTATTAATAAAAGAGAGTAGAGAAGAAAGAAATTTAAAGCAAGAGTCTCTTAAAACTTTTCAAACATTCTGAGTACTAAGTAACAACAGATACATTACTAGAAATATATTTTACATTAATTTTCACACCACATTAAAACTACAGACAAATTATGTAGTACCTGTGTTGAAATCTAATTTGGTCATTTGAAGAGCATAAGCTTCACAATCCTTCTTACTAAAACTGAAAATAATTACAGGTTGAAAATTTCTTTCCATAATCATTTTCACTATCTTGAACACATTTGATGGTCCTACAAAAAAAGTAGATAAACCATACACCAAAATTAATTAAAAATGGATGACAGACCTAAACATAAAAGCTAAAACTATAAAGCTCTTAAAATATGGGATAAAATCTTGATAATCTTAAGTCAGACAAAGTATTCTTGGATATGACACCAAAAACAAAAGCAATAAAAGGAAAATAATCTACTACTAGATTTCATCAAAATGAAAAACGTTCATACTTTAATGGACTTCATTAATAAAGTAAAAGAAAAAAACTCCCATCCAAACACAAAAAAATATTACAAATCATCTGTCTGATAAAGGTCTAAAATCCAGAATAGAAAAAGAAGTTTTACAACAGAGCCAAACAATCTAATTTACAAGTGGACAAAGTTTAAGAAATAGACATTTCTTCAAAGATGTACAAATGACCAATGAGCATATAAAAAATTGCTTAAAGTCACTAGTCAATCAGGGGAATGTGTATCAAACCACATAGAAATATCACTTGACATTTACATGTATAGACACAAAACTCGAATAGACACAAAACACTAAATACTAGCAAGAATGCGGAGAACAGGGCAGAGTGGTACATGTCTGTAATACCAGGGGCTAAGGCAGGAGGATAGCAAGTTCAAAGCAAGCCTCAGCAACTTAGTGAAACCCTGTCTCTAAATAAAATACAAAAAGGGCTGAGGATGCGGCTCAGTGGTTAAGCATCCCTGGATTCAATGTTGAGAAAGTGGAACCCTTATACACTCTAATGGGAATGTAATATGGTGAAGCCATTTTGGAAAATAATTTGGTAGTCCTTCAAAGATTAAACATATTCCTTTCATATGACCCATCAGTTTACTCCTAGGTACATAACAAGGAAAAAATAAAACACACATATTCTTGCAAGAACATGCAGTACATAAGAATCAAAAACTAGAAACCCAAATGTTCATTCACTGGTGAATGGAGAAATAAAATGTGGTATTATTCATAGAATGGAATGTTATTTGACCATAAAAAAGAATGAAGTACTGACACACAGTATAAGTGGAATGAATCTTAAAAACTTTAAGAAGCCAGTCACAAAAGACCACTCTTGATTTCGATTTATATGACCTGTACAGAAAGGCAAATCCATAGACAGAAAGTAGATTAGTAATTGCCTAAGTCCACAGAATAAATAAATAAGGAGTGAATAAGATGGATAATGACTGCTAATGTATGCAGGAATTCTTTCAAGGTTGATAAAAATATTTTGGAATTACATAGTGGTCATGGTTTTAAAACTCAAAGAATATACTAAAAACTTCCAAGTTATGTATTTTAAAATAACGGGTTTCATAGTATGTGAATTATGTGTAAATATAAAAAAAGCTTTGATAATAACGTGAATTTACTAAAAACCACTGAATTGTACACTTTAATTGGGTGACTTCTATTTTATTCAAATTACATCAAAATTAATGTAGAGATCAATCTTGATTCATTCAATTTTGCTATATATCATCTAGATCTCTAAATAGATTCCTGAGAAAAACATTAAAGACATAAAATATTGGAATAATTTGAATATACAATTTACGTGTAAAATCCTCTTGAAACAAAGTTCCAAATACCTTTTGTTCCTCCTTTCCGCCCCTTCTGGTCTCCTTTTGCCAAATCACCTGCATCTCGAAGCACTTGCATTGCAGTATTAAAATTGTCTTCTCTGAAGTCACCCTGAAATCAAAGATCTTTTTAAGTAATTTACATTTAATCATAATTCAAACGTTTTTCATAACTTTAAACACAAAGCTTAATCAAATAATAAAAACAATTTAATAAATAAAACAAAGGTTACTAAAAGAATTAAAACATAATCCTTGATGAGAGGTAATAAAAGGTAATAAGAAGGAATGGAATTGTGAAAAGCAAGGCATAAAACATCTGAAACACATCTAGAGCCTCAATTCTCAGACGTTTTTAAATACTAGAAAAGGAAGATAGGAAAATTCATGTATAAGAAAAATGCAAATCTCAAATATAATTTTATTTATTTATTTTTAAGCCAGGGTCTTGCTAGGTTGCCCAGGTTGGCCTCAAATTCCTGGGACTAAGCAATCGTTCTGCCTCAGCCTCCCAAGTAGCTGAAACTAAATGCATGTCCCACAATGCCTGGCATCAAATACAAATTCTGAAATAAAAATATTTAAAAAAATAAATTTTGGAATGCAAAACTATTTGAGAAAAAATATGCATCTCTGCCATTTTTCTCTAGTTCAATATCAAGGAAAAACAAGATAATGAAGTATGACAGAATGACAAACCCTTACATTTTCATCAACCACAAGGTGAAGGCCATCTCCCCCTGCTGGAAAAATGTAGTGTTGCAATGGAGTAGGCCTATAATCCGTGTAAATGACATGACAAGGCTGTAAAAAGAAGAAATAATTACATATACAAACTTTTTATCTCCTCAACATAAAAATGTACATTTGACCCATCCAAAAGATCTCATGTAATTAAAATGGTGATTTAAGCATGCAAAAATAAAATACTTTAAAAGAATATTTTTAAAACTAGTTAAGAGGAAAGAGGAAAAATTAAGTCTACCAAAATCCTGTAAGACTGTCTCAATTCACCAATTCCCTAATTGGTGATCCTATATTTCAAGTACCCATTACCTACTCCTGGGATAATGTAAGTACACAGAACATGCTCTGTTTCTATGGAATAATATGGTGATACAAAGGATTCCTGAGGTAAATGAACTTTTTGTATCCCACAAATGTTTTTCAAAATCTTTCTAAAGTGGCAGACTGATCTAGCTATCCCAGCAGATCTAGATCCACTGGGTTTCTCTCCTTTAGGCAACATCGGGTGGGAGAGTATTAAAAACATTCTATAGGAGTGCTCATAAATAGGTTAAAAATAATTTTTCATGAGGATATTAGTGCAGAGGAAAAATTAAGGGCAAAAAAATTCAGTATGCATAAACAAATAATTGTTAACAAGAGCCTAGACAGACACTAACTCTGCACTAGCAAAGAAAATGGAAACAAAAGAAAGTGTGACAATGTTACATGGGAAAAATCAAATCAAATTAAATGTTCAAGAGACCACTAGGTACCAAAGCCTTAAGAGGAAAGAAACTCTACTTTGTATTTGTGTCTCACTGTCAGAGTAAATACAGTCATTTCCAAACCTGGTGGATAATCAGGATTAACTTAGAAACTTAGAAAAAAATCTATCTTCCAAGGGTTTGAGATGGGACTAGGAAATCAGCATTTCTAAAAAGTTAGATGATTTTGATAAGCTACTTGTATAAGAAATAGTAAGGCTATTCTAATCTGAATAGCATTAGAAGAAAAGTACAGTAAGGCCAATCTGTAAAAATAATAGCATCATCAAAAGAGAGAAAGAAAATACCTGTTTATGTAAATGGCAAATCCATTCAGCAAACTGTCGGGCATTTGGAATAGTAGCCGAAAGAAAGACGTAGTGAACATTATCAGGAAGCAAAATAATAGTTTCCTCCCATACTACGCCACGCTCTGAAAAAATAAATATACCCTGGAATTCAGTGACATTTTGGTGACAATTATCTAAAATTATTTTCTCTTAAACTTAGTAATTTAAAATGCAGAACGCTTTACACAAGCATATTTTTAGCGACAAAACCTACTGAAAACTACTTTTCATCATGAAGCTATGAATTAGAAAGTTGGTACATTAAAACACCATCTACTCTGAAAGAGCCTGAAAAAAAAAAGCAGTTCCAGATTGAATCCTTTCCTTCAGAGACCCAGTGACAAGGCAGGGAAACAGTATTTCCACTACACTTTAAAAAGCTGGGGTTAATGGCTTGTAGAAAATTATGAAAACAAATTTGGAAGTTAAAACTATTACTGTTCCATATGGCATCTTTCATTTAAATTACCATAATGGTCCTGTGAAGATGAAAGAAAGATCTGATGAACACCAGAATTCTAATAAGTCAGTTTTTATTAAAATGGAAAAAAAACAGGAAAGTCAATTTGACAGTTTCCTCCCTACAATAAACAAATCAACACGGGATTCATGATTTTAAAACCAAAAACACTCTGTTCATGGCTTAATAGAGTGAAGTTGACAAGGATGAAATACTAATAAAAACTTTGTTAAATTCTATTACTTTTATCAAAAACACAGCAAATTCTGTGCTTTTAAATAAAACATCAAATCCTGTTTTTAGTGTGTACATATGAAACATTATCCTTTAAACCTCTTTGTTAACATTAACTCTCTCAGAACTCCCAAAATTCCCAGTATACTTACTTTTCCACTATAGTAATGTAATAGCCAGAGTAAAGGATATAAATAATTTTTTCTCTTTGCTCATTTTTATTTCACATGCCTACTTCCACTTTTTACCATAAACACACATTTCAGTTTACTGTAAAAAACTAAACTAACAATAAAAATCAAGAATGTTAACCTTGTAAGAAGTTTTAGAAATTCTTTAGTGTTATTGATATTAAAGAGTTCTGTATTAAAAGCAAGCCAGTTTTGTTTTTGATTTTTGTGATATTGGGAATTGAACCCAAGTCCTCAGGCTTTAACACTGATCTATATCCCCAGCCTAATTTGCTTTATTTGAATTTGTATTCTTTTTTGGTACTGGGAAGTGACCTTAACCACTTAGCCACATCCCCAGGCCTTTTTTGTATTTTATTTAGAGACAGGGTCTCTATGAATCATTTAGGGCCTTGCTCATAAATTGCTGAAGCTGGCTCTGAACTAGAAATCCTCCTGCCTCTGCCTCTGCCTCTGCCTCCGCCTCCGCCTCCGCCTCCCGAGCCCCTAGGATTATAGGCATGGGCCACAGCACCTGGCTTGAATTAGTATTTTCTTACCCAACAAAAGTTACCAAAAGTTATTAAGGAACTTTACTTGAAATCCTGAGGAAAATGTTTCATGATGATTTCTACAATTGAAAAAAGCTATAACTTATTAGAATCCTAGGAACACAAAAATTGAAAGCAAAATTGAGCAGTTTTGGTTCAAAATCTTAATGCCTTTGTCAGAGTCTTTTTCATACATATATATTTTTTAGTTGTCAATGGACCCTTATTTATTTATATGCAGTGCTGAGAATTGAACCCAATGCCTCACATATACTAGGCAAGTGCTTTACAACCAAGCCACCACCCCAGAGCTCCTAATACCATTCTTTAGTGAAATACATGGTATACATCTCAGCACCGTAGAACATACCTGAATCTCTCATGTAATGGATTTCATCAAAAATGACCCAAGCAACTTCTCGCATAACTTCAGAACCTCTGTACAGCATACTTCTTAAAATCTATTAAAAAAAGGGGGAGGGGAATTTAGTAGGATTTTAGCACAACATCTAATAGACAAAAACTTTCTTTTTCCCATTAAGGAATTCTGGATATTCTTTGGATATATTAAAATAATATTAGATGGCTACATATCTTTGACTTCTCAACTTGAATTACTAATCAAATATAATCCAAGAAGAGAACCATTATCATCTCTACTCTCTAGGATATAAAGCCACTTTCTTTTATGCACAGCATTTTCCCAAGGGCTGCACTTCCTAGGATTTGAAAGAAAGTTAAACAATCTTCTGAGACAATGGATCCCACAGTTTGCCCCTTGTTTACTGCATCATCACTTCACAACACAGACTCTTTGTATCAATCTTTTTTATTATTATTTTTATTTTTGGAGTTAAAAGAAAATTTCCATAGATAGATTTGGTGCCTAAGTTATACTGAACACCAAAATGAAAAGTGAAAGGTGCTTTTTGTTGACTCACCAGACAGAACCTAATTTATGCTATTATACTATATTCTTATAAAATGAAAGGATATTACTAAAGTATGAACAAAAGTACCTCAAACAGTAAAGATAGTTAATCATGTGTAAACCTTAGTTATTAAATATTGCAAAACTTAACTATGATTATAAGAAGCTAAATACTGCATTTTTTAAAAAGCTGATTATTTACCTACTTTAATCAACACTTAAACGATGCAGAGGAAAAAAAAAATCACATGGAACAAAAAGAGCCACTACTTATGTATACATAACCAACAAAACATTTTCATGTCACTGACAGTAAAAACTTTAAAGTACTTGAAAAAAAGAATCCATACAACATAACATGAGGAGTAGCAGTAATTTGGAAATACATTTAATGTTACTAGAACATTTTAAAATAAATTGTATTCATTTCTAATAAGTCTACTGAGAAAATAAAGTATTGTATTATATCTAAAAAGTGATAAAATATTATATTCTAATTTAATAGATATATTAGCTAAATTTAAAAGGGAAAGTTAAGTGAGGCACTATATAAATTACCTCTGTAGTCATAACAAGACAAGATGCTGTAGGATTAATAGTCACATCTCCAGTCATGAGACCAACATCTTGAAATTCTTCATACATTTCACGGTACTTCTGGTTACTCAAAGCCTTAATTGGGCTGGTAAATATTACACGCTGCTTTTCCCTTAAGGCCAATGCAATGGCATACCTAAAAATGTAAAATGAAATTAATAATAAAGAAACTATAAAACTTCTTTCAAGTACAGGATCTCAAAAATTGTTACTATGTAGGGATGAAGATGCAGCTCAGTGATAGAGCACTTGCTTACCACATGTGAGGCCCTGGGTTTAGCACCATATAAAGATAAATAAAATAAAGGTATTGCACCCATCTACTACTACAAAAAAAATTTTTTTTAATTGTTAATATGTAATTTAATGTTCAATCTTTCCTTCATTATTTTCAATACTGACTTTGCAGAACATTTATATCTATTCTATTTATTACAATTATACTAATAAATCTTAAATTCTAAATATAATAGTATAAATGAATAAGAACATTTTAATTTTAGCTCTGCTCATTCAGTTAATAAAACTTGATTGCCAATACGAATGGACTACTAATGATTACCCTATTTCCTGCAAGAAAACAACTTTGATATTACTAATGGGCCTCCAAGTTTAGAACCTCTCTGCCTGTCAGTTTATACATTTACAGAGTACGATGAGAAAACCATAGAAAACAAGTGGGTATTTGTTTTCCAGAGTTTCAAAACAAGTCAATCTATATGTACTCTTTTTCCCAGGTATAATAGTAATCAAATCAGTTCTTAACTAAAAGTTATAGTAGGTTCTGATTATAGAAAAGTTCTTCTGCAGCTATGGAATTTATAGTAATACTATTTGTTTTTAACAAAAATTCTGTATAGTACTTAAACAAAGACCATGAAATTGGAATTACCTCTAACACTATGGTAGATCCTCCTTGTTTAAGATACAGTTTCTGTCCACTACAGCCTTATGATCTAGTTGAGGAACTAAAACAATATTATCACCCAAAATAATGAAACCAGCAATTTAAAAAATTAAAAGTTGTCCCAAAATGATCAAACAGGAATTTTAAGGCATAAAAAAATACAATCATGCTATATGCATTATCTGAAATGCCTACTTAAAAAAAAATTAGAAGATATAAAATGAACAGAAAATTATGATCTATAATCAAAGGAAAGTCAGAATTAAGAAATTATTCAGAGTGGGACTGGGGTTGTGGCTCAACCGTAGAGCACTCCCTGGTGCAAGCAAGGCCCTGGGTTCAATCCTAAGCACCACATAAAAATAAATAAACAAAAATAAAGGCATTGTGTACAACTAAAAGAAATATTAAAAAAAAAAAAGAAAAAGAAAGAAAGAAAAGAAATTGTTCAGAGTGGCCCAGATAATGGACTTAGCAGAGAAAAACTTCAAAACAGCAATTAGAAAAATGTCCTTAAAATGTGAGAAGTTACTTTCTAAGAATAAGAGAAACAGGACAAAGATTCAATAAGTAGGCAATCTCAACAGAAACCAAAACTATTAAAAACACAACCAAATTAGAATTTGAAAAAGGACCTTATCAAGTAAGCATCATAGTAAACTACTGAGTAACAAAGTCTTTGAAAAGCAGCAGCAACAGAAAACAATATGCAGAGGAGAACAAAATACAAAAGAATACCATAATTAAGGCTGACTTCTCATCAGAAACAACAAAGTAGTCAGGCTCAGGGGCATATGCCTGTAATCCCAGTGGCTTGGCAGGCTGAGAATGGAGGATTGCAAGTTCAAAACCAGCCTCAGTAATTCAGTGAGGCTCTAAGTAGCAAGACCCTATCTCCTTTAAAAACAAAAAAGCAAAATAAAGAAGATTCAAATAAAAACTGAGGAAATTTAGTGTTAACAAACAGATCTATGAAAATTTTTCTTAAAAATACTTCAGGCTGAAAGAAAACACAACCAAAGAATCAAGGAATTAAGACTAAGACTGTATGGTCAGAAACAATGGTGTATACCTAAAATCCCAGGTACTCAGGAGGCTAAGGTAGGAAGATTCCAAGTTCCAGGCCAGACTCTACAACTTACTTAAGACCCCCTCTCAAATGAAAAATAATAGTAGGGATGTAGCTCAAAGGTAGAGCACCTCTGGGTTCAATCCCCACTACTGTAACAAAGGAAATAAAGAAAAAAATAAATACATGGGTGTACTTAAAGACCATTATTCTTGAAATTGTGGCATTTCCCAATAAATGGATGAAATGGAGACTATCACAGTAAGTAGAGATGGGAATAGGAAAGACAGAACAATGAATCAGACATAACTTTCCTATGTTCATATAGGAATACACAACCAATGTTACTCCATATCATGTTAAATCACAAAAATGAGACCCTAATTGGAATAAGTCATACTCCATACATGTATGATATGTCCAAATCCATTCTACGTGTATATTGAAAAAAAATAACAAATTTTAAAAAAGGAATATGTAAGGGTATAAAGATATAATTCATTAAGGAATGCTTATGAAAATAACTAAATATCATTTCAGATATGCTTGACTGATAAAAATTTTAAACTATAGCCTAGAATTAGTAAGGATATAAGGAAACACTTATTGTTTTTAGAGTTATTCATAAGGATATACAGGACAAAAGCACACTTATACACCTAATTAAAACTGTAGTGTATTATATATGGATAGACCACAATGGTTTTATTTATCTCCTGATAGTATTTGGATTATTTCCAATTTTTTCTTCTTAAAAATGTTGCAAAATGTTGAATTATGCCTCCATGGTAAGCTTGCTGAAAAATTTTTCCTTTTAAATCTTTCTTGTCTGCAAATTTTAAAATAAAAAGTTAAAAATATTAATAAAGGGCTGGGGATGTGGCTCAATCGATAGTGCGCTCGTCTGGCATGCGTGCGGCCCGGGTTCAATCCTCAGAACCACATACAAACAAAGATGTTGTGTCTGCCGAAAACTAAAAAATAAATACTAAAAATTCTCTCTCTCTCTCTGTTAAAAAAAAAATATATTAATAAAATTATCCTGGAGTTCTGCTACTGAAATATTGTTCTTATACCAGACACACTGATTCTCACCTGGGAACTTACTGGATAATCTCTGGCCTCACCCTATCTATAATCACTGAATCATAATCTGCATTTTTTTAAAGTTTCTAGTTTTTATATATTATTTTATATGTAAAATTCTTTTACATTCTTTGGTTAAATAAACTTATGAGAGTCTTTCTATTGGACAAAATATAGGAAAATAAAATAAAATTTTTAAATTTTTGCTAGTATTTTCTTTCTTTTTTAAATTTTTTATTTGTTTTAATTAGTTATAACAGTAGAATGCACTTATGTACTTTGATATATCATACATAGATGGGATATAATTTCTCATTTTTCTGAGTATACATATTTTAGAATCACATTGGTCATACGGTCACACACATACATAAACAATGTCTGTTTCATTCTACTATCTTTCTTATCCCCACATCCCCTGCCTTCGCCTCCTTTCACTTCCCTCTAATAATTTAAGGTATTGCTATTCTTCTAAAAACACAATCTACTTTTTTTAGCTCAGCCCAGTTCCTCTCTAACTTTAATATACATATATCACTTGGTGATGACATTAAAATGCAAATTATAATCTAAAAGTGATAAAATATTAATATTTTATAATATAGTATTTAATATAATGTGTTAATTATAAGCTGCATTTTTAATGTCATCACCAAGTGATATATGTGTATTAAAGTTGGAAGAACTGGGCCAAGCTAAAAAAGTAGATTGTATTCTTCAACATGGATGATATTTTGTAGTCTGTTGCAGACTCGACTTTTTGGGTTTGACTTTTAATAATCTATAATATTTTATTTTTCTATTACCTTTTCTGCTGGCAGCTGAATTAGGTACTATTAACAGGAGGCAATTAAAGTAAAGACCGTAGAAAAAGAAACACATAAAATGACACCAATCACCCTATCATTCCCTTTACTTTGGCACAGTGATATATTTCATGTGCCATAAAATTTAAAAAAAAATGTTTAAGTATTTTTTTAGTTGTTGATAGACCTTTATTTTATTATTTATATGCAATGCTGAGAATCTAACCCAGTGACTCACACATGCTAGGCAAGCACTCTAAGACTGAGCTACAACACCAACCCCTAGAATTTTATTTCATGTTTTTGGTACAGTCAACACTTATCTAGTCACCTATTTATTAGTTCTGTCCACACTTTCTTAGCCTATGAAATTTTCTCAGAAAGAGAGGAGTGATTTTGGATTTTGCAGTGTCATCTTATGGCATCAACTCTTCACAGATGTCTTGATCTATTTTCCAGCCCCAAATACAGTACAGTCCTCTACCACTCCAGTTCTGTTCAGTGGAGTTGACTTATTTCTTACCAGTTCATTCCTTTTCAAAAGGTGCTGCAGTTATATGCTAGTTTCCTCCTAAGGCATAGGTATTATAAAAAATAGGTTTAACTACTCTAAGTTCAATTATTTATCTCACTTAGAGAGACAAATAAAATAGTGCTATATTGGGTGCACTATGCTTTTAAAGTTAACGTATATAGTCATTTGCATTCTGGCCATTTATGTAACCTGGTTTTTATTTTTCCTAAAGAGGAGAATTTACATTAGAGAAAGTTTTCACATGTATACAGAAACCTGCTCTCAAATCCTAGGATAGAAAATCAGAGAGAGTATTTTAAAAAATTTGCCAGGGTTATGGACACAGTTTTCCTATTATATAATTTTCATGCAGTTAATGTCACTCATTATAAATACTCAGGTCAGTGAGTTTTACTAAGTTACTTCAACTATATAACCCTCATCAGTTTTAGGAGACTTGCATCCATACAATTTGCATTCAAATTCACTTGTACCTTCAGCCACAGATAACCATGATCATGTTTTTGGCTATTATAATACAGGTAAAAACATTCCTGTGTAAGACTGTGGGTCTGTGTTTTCATTTCTCTTGGGTAACCCAGAAATTTAATTTCTACATTTTAATGAAAATAAGTATTTAACTCTTTTGGAAATTGTCAAACTACTTTCCAAAGTGGCATTACCTTTTTTTATTCCTACCAGTAATATATGAGGTGTTCGTTCTCTGTATCACTGCCAACTCTTGGTGTTATTAGTTCTTATTATATCTATTTTAGTGAGTATGTAGTGATGTCATATAGTGGTATAAATTTGCAGTTCTGTGATGACTAATGATGCTGGTAAGCACTGTTTCATGTACTTATCTATTTATCCATCTTTGGTGATTTAATTTTGATGTTTATTTCAGATTTTTGCTGATATTTTTAATTGATTTGTTAGTCTTGTTGCATTATAAGAACTCTATAAGTAAACAAGTTTTATTGGTAGGGCAGTGCCAGAGATTGAACCCAGTCCTCAGAGTACTTAAATTTATTTTTAAATTCTGAGACAAGTCTTAGATGCCCAGGCTGGGCTCCAAATCACAATACTCTTGTCTTAACTTTCTAGCAGAGGGAAGCAACTCATATGATGATCAGACAGCAGAGAGAGGGAGAGAGAGAAAAACAAAGAAGAAAGGGAGAGAGACTTCATGGCCAGATACAAAATACATACTCCAAGCCATGCTCCCAATGACCCACCTCCCCCAGCCACAGCCTATCTGCCTTCAGTCACTACTTGATTAATCCCATCAGGAGAATGATTCACTAATTGAGTTAAGGCTCTCATAACCCAATCATTTATCCTCTGAACTTTCTTGCATTGTCTCACATGTGAGCATTTGTGGGAAATTCTAATCCAAACCATTGATTTTAAGTAATTCTTCAGGCGTAAATAGTTAAAGCTCTAAATTTCTCTCTTTAATACTGCTTAAGATGCACCCCATAAATTTTGTTAATACTATGGTTTTGTTTTCATTCATTTTTTAATTTCCCTTTTGATTTTCTCTTATGCTGTTTACTTTTCAAACATTTGGTGATTTTCCTATATCTTTGTGCTCTTTATTTCTAATTTAATTTCTGGTTGGAGAAGATATTTTATATGATTTTAGTAATTTAGTGATTGATATGGTTGGATTTACATTTGCTTTTTGTTGTTGACTTGGCAATTATTTTGATAATATTATTTTGATGTCTCTTTTCTGTTTCATGTTTTCTCCTTTACTACATTCTATCGTGTAAATCACTATTTTTTTAGTATACCATTTTAATTCCCTTTTTGAGTCTTTAGTTTTATTCGAGTTACCTTTTTAGTAGCTACTCTACTGCTTTTCTCTTCACCTTTATCATAATCACAATTTCTGTAAAATACTATATTGAAATCTTGGCTGTAATATTTTTTTGTGCTATTTAATATTATCTCATGTATGTATCTATTTCAACTGCATTTACTGTAAACCCAGCAATACAGTTATAATCATTGCTTTAAATTGTCTTGTATTTTTAAAAATATTAATTAAATAAAAGTTTAAACATATTCAACAATGGTGTGTTTGTTCCTACATTAGATACGTGCACTATTGAAAAACAGTTGGCTCTCCATATTCATAGGTTCTGCATCTACAATTTAACCTACCTCAGACAGAAGATAGGGAAAAAACTTTGTATTAAACCTGACTTTATCATTATTCCCTAAACAATACAGGATAACAGCTACTTACTTGGCATTTACGTTGTATTAGGTAATTATGTATTAGGTAATTATAAGTAATCTAGAAATGACTTAAATATATGAGAGGATGTATGTAGATTACATGTATATCATGTGCCATTTTAAATATAAGTGACTTGAGCATCCATAGATTTTGGTAGTCAAGGGGGAAACTGGAACCAATTCCCCACCAATACCAAGGAATGATTGAAATATATAATTTATTGTAGAATTACATTGGTCATATAGTCACATACATACATAAATAATGTCTGTTTCATTCTCTCTTCCCTCTAATAATCTAAGGTAATGCTATTCTTCTAAGAACACAATCTACTTTTTTTTAGCTTGGCCCAGTTCCTTTCTAACTTTAATACACATATATCACTCGATGATGACATTAAAAATGCAAATTATAATCTTTAAAGTGAAAATATTAATATTTTATAATATAATATTTAATATAATATAGTACTTAATAACATAATATTTTTAAATAAAAAATAAAAATACAGAAAACATAGGGGCTGGGGTTGTGGCTCAGCACCACATAAAAATAAATAAATAAAATAAAGGAAGCTCAGGATGTGGCTCAAGCGGTAGCGTGCTCACCTGGCCCGCTCATGGTACTGGGTTCGATCCTCAGCACCACATACAAATAAAATTTAAAAATAAATAAAATAAAATAAAGGTATGCGTCAACTACAACTAAAAAATATTTTTTAAAAATACAGAAAACATCCAATTATTGTTAAGACAGAGTAATGGGGATTACCTTTACCCACCCAATTGAAACAACTATAAGACAGTTCCATGATGGGGATCCCAGGCAGAACCTAGAGGTTTTCCTAAATTGAATGGATCAACATGTAAGTCTGGGGATGCCAAGGCAATTAAGAGTTTGCAGAGCAGAATACCAGAGAGGAGAAAGTTGCACAGAGAGGGTGCTGAATATCTTCTGAGCCTTTATAAGTATTCGGACAGTACCTACCAGTAAAATCTTAGGCAACTATTTGAGACCAGGCAAAAACCAACTCAAAGAAGCAAAGATAAAAATGACCAAATCTCACTCAGAACTGAATAATTTAGATTTCTACCAACCACCATGGAAAACTTTATGATTCACAAGACACTGGGTGGAATAGCAAGAAGAGTACCGAGTAGTGAGAAACATTTGCCCACCATTAGGCTAAATGCTGCTCTGATCCTGCCTAAAATAATTATAAAAGTAAGCCTCAATAGGAAGACATTTTCCCAAGTAATTTATAACACAAAACATATATCTCAAGTATGTACA
Source organism: Urocitellus parryii (assembly GCF_045843805.1). Lineage (NCBI taxonomy): Eukaryota > Metazoa > Chordata > Mammalia > Rodentia > Sciuridae > Urocitellus > Urocitellus parryii. Next base: position 43,033,272 of record NC_135531.1, on the reverse strand, counting down.
GGAATGAAACATAAGACCAACGACCAAATTAGTAAATAAGGATGTTAAACATTACATAACTATATTCTACATGCTCAAGAAAATAACATGTTAAGTAGAAACCTAGAAAACACTGAAACACCTAAGTCAAACTTTAAAGATGAAAAATGCAGTGTCTACGATGAAAAACATAGGAGAGAGGCAGATTTGATACCGCAGAAGAATTATGAATAAACTTGAAGCCATGGCAATAGAAACTACCAAAATTAATCAAAACAAACACCAAAAAATAATAGCAAGTAAAATATCAGTGGATTCTGGAACAACTTAAAGTGGCCAACTATGATTGAAATCCTCAAAAGACTAGAGTGATGGGAAAATATTTTAAAATTTCCCAAATTTGATGGAAACCATAACAAACCCACAAATCTAAGAGGCCAACAAACTCAAGCACGAGAAACAGAAAAATATCATGTAAAGTCACAACATGGTCAAGCGATTAAAAACTAAAAACAGCCAAACAACCAATCAAAGCAGTACGTAAAGAAGCAGAAATATACTTTTACATAATGAAAGAAAAAGTCTAATATATCAAAACAGATCATAAAATAACCCAGACAAAAGCAGTAATAACCAGAACATTTAAAAAGTTTTCTAACTGTATTCCATATTTTCAAAAAACTAAAGGAATGTTAAGATACATGGGATATATTAAAAATACAGGTTTGAGTCATAATCCTGAAAGATACAAACCTGAACACTGTAATTCTTAATGCTGAAATCTCCCAAAATCAAAATGCCCCAAACTCAAAAACTCAAAAAGGTAAAAGAAAAAATTTCAAATTCTTTAGAAGATGTTTATGTACATTTGTAAGGAAATCTGAGAAATATATGAAACACAGAAGAACACTTAATAGGCCACTTCATATAATATAGCAGGCTATATTAACATATTATTTTTGTGAGCATAAACACTCAGATATATTGATAGATGCATGGGTGTAACAATTATGAGATGAACCATAATAGGTCAAAAAGTAAAATGTATATCACTATGATTAGTAATTGTATGTACTCAGCTTTTAAAGTTCAATCATTTGAAATAATGTAATAAACAACCCATCTTTTTAAGGAGACCTATCAAAAATTGATAGGTTGCCACTCCATGGGCAGCTTGCCCAAAGAATCAAGATCTCAAGAAACTTTAACTTTCACAAAGGCAGATGTACAAAAAGGATGTCTCTTTTATTTACTGATAAAGTTTCAATGTTTTTCTGTTCAGGGACAGTGCTTAAATACGGATCAATTTTGCAGTAATGCACTTTGAAATAATTAAATTTTTTAAAAACGCAAAACATAAATTAGAGTTCTCTTTATTTAATTTATTCTCCAATATTAGAAGTGAAACAAAGATGAAACACAGAGCATAACTTTTTTTTTAATGCTGGAAAAAAGTGGGAAAAAAGGCTGAAGTATACATAATTCAATAGCAGAGCACGTGCCCAGTATGATCATTTGCCTGGGTCTAATGGCAAGAAACACAAAAAAGTGAAAAAAAATGCTACGAAAAAGAAAAAAAATTTCAACATATAAAAAACTGCCTAGGGGCTGGGGATATGGCTCAAGCGGTAGCGCACTCGCCTGGAATGCGAGCGGCCCGGGTTCAATCCTCAGCACCACATACCAACAAAGATGTTGTGTCTGCCGAGAACTAAAATAAATAAATAAATATAAAAAAAAAAAAACTGCCTATAGGGACAGATTTTGGGCAACTGTACCAATGTAGTCTTAAGAGTTGGCCAACTTTCATGACTGTTAATTTTATTTCCAAGCATCATGTGGCTATCACAGCTGTTTTTCCTCTTTTAGGCACATCTCTTCTTAAAGAATATGTTCATATTCATTCTCTATAAAGCAGATCTTCCTCACCCACTTGAGATTCACATACTCATCTCCACTAGAAACTCTCTCATTTTAAAAACATACAGAATTGTGCTCACAACAGAAAACACACTAATTCCTTCCAAGAATTCATCCTTCTACAACTTTCATGTAGACATTTTTTCCCCATTGGAAACTGTGGTTTTCAGGATTTTGTCAAATTTTCAACTTTTGGGATTTTTATTTTTGGGGACTGATCTTCAGGACTTTAGGGATTTACATCTTCCAGGATTTCAATACTCCTGAAAGACTATGACATTCAGGATTGTACTTTATGGTATTATGATAAGGAACAAAAAATAAATAAGTTGGACTTCTAGCAAAGAAAACCACAATATCTGAAATTTTAAAATAAGGCATCTAAATGAGATTAATGGCAGATTTAACAATTCAGAGGATTAATGAATTTGAGATGCTGTATTAGAAATAACCCCAAAATAAAACATTAAAAAAAAAAAGAACATAGAATCAGTAAGTTGAAATAACTGTCATAAAGTAAGTGGAGTCCTAGAAGGACAACCATGCAAAAAACAAACCCGAAATCCATGAAAACTACACTAGGGTGTATCATAAGCAAAAATGTTTAAAACCAGTGATAAAGATAAAATATTTAAAGCAGACCCAGAAAAAAACAGACATATACAGAGAAACAAAGGATCTCAGAGAATTTTTTTGGTCACAAACTGTGCAAGTCAAAAAGGTGATCTTAAAAATATTAGAATTCTAACTAAGGAAAAATATCTTTTCAAAAATGAGAAAGACTATTTTAGATGTATGCAACTTAACATAATTTCTCATTAGTAGACTTACACTAATATTTAAAGAACTTAAATATTAAATATTTAAAGAATTTCTTCATGCAGAAGGAAAATGACACCACACAGAACTTGGATCAAACATAATTTATCAAGATTTTAAAAACATTTTACAAATATATCAAATGAAACATAAAAAAGATTGTGGGATACAGCTAAAACAATGTTAGATGAAGTTTACCTCATTAAATTATGCGTATGTTAGGAAAAAGATATCTCAAATTAATTACCTCAACTTTTTATCCTAAAGAAACTATTAAAAGAGTAACTAAAGCCCAAAATTAATGAAAGGAAGAATAAGATCAGAGAGAAAGTCAATAAAAAGGAAAACAGAATAGAGGAAAATCAATGAAATCAAAAGCTGAAATTTTAGATTAATATGAATCGACAGACTTCTAGTCAGATCAACCAAAGAAAAATATAGAAGTAAACATCACCCTGTTACTAACACCAGAAAAAGACATTATAATAAAACTAAAAAGCAATACTCTTCAGGAACAGATATAAAAATTAACAAAAACTAAACTAACCAAATCCAACAACATAGTAATAAAGACCATCATGACCAAATGCTGCTTTTCTTAGAATTATTCATCATTTGAAAGCCAATCAACATATTTCGTCACAATAGCAGGACAAAAAATCAAAACAAAAACATATCATTTCAATACATGACCCCCAAAAAACATCAGACAAAATCTAGTACAGAAATATTTTTATATGCATACATGTGTGTGCACACACATATACATTCACAAATTCTGCAAACTAGGAACAACAGAAAGGATCTTCCCCAAACTGACTGGGGTATCTATGAAAAACATACGGTAATGTTCTGTTTAATAATGAAAAATGGAATGTATTTTCCCTACTACTTGGAACAAGGCAAGGATGCCTTCTCTTATCCCTTTCTAGTGATTTCAGGATTTTATTTAAAAAGAAAGTTACTTACTCAGCACATACAGTTTTCCCTGCTGATGTATGTGCAGATACTAAAACAGACTGATTGTTATCAACACACTGAATGGCTTCTCTTTGGAAAGCATCAAGAATAAACGGGTACTCCTATAAAAACAAAACATTAATATCTGCATGAAAAAACCTAGCTATCATCAAGAGAAAGACTGCCACCAAAAGCATTCTAGGAGCATTTCTTTATGATTTTATTTAGGAAATATACCACCTATAAGAAAACATTAGGAAGAGTAAAAACACTTTTTTTCCAAATGGCATAAATTACTCTTCCATTTAATCTTTTAATTATTACATTATATTTAAATAATAATAAAATAATCATTAGTATTTACAAGAAACATGCTGTGTGATAGGCACGGTGCATCACATTTTCCATATATCATAATTAATCTTTACAATCCCTAAAACAGGTAAGTATTATTTCAGAGAAAGGTACTGAAAAATGTAGTCCTTTACTTCAGTTTATTCAACAAAAGCAGAATAAAATAACTATGAGGCTTTAAGAATTCCAAGCTTACTCCTACAAACTTCCTTTTTTTATTTCAGAAAGTTACCTGGAAAAAACTACCTCAAAAATCTGTTAATCAGGGGTTGGGGTTGTGGCTCAGAGGAAAAGCACTTGCCTAGCATGTGTGAGGCACTGGGTTCAATCCTCAGCACCACATAAAAACTAAATTAAGGGTATTGTGTCCACCTACAACTAACGATTAAATGTTTAAAAAAAAATCTGTTAATCATTTAAGGCCTATCAGGACTTCAAAATTCATCTAATAAAATCAGTCTGTTTTTCCAGAACCTCTAAAACTACAGCACCACTTACATATGTGCATTTTTTTCTAAAGAAAGGTTGACAACTTTCATTAGATTCTTTAACAAGGTTTAACAATCACTATTCCAATGTTGTAAAATCTATCGCATAATTCTTAGTTTCCAGCATGATTATATATTAATATTGTTCCCACTATATTCTTTAGCTGTCATCTTTCTGATACACATACACACACACACGGAAGTATAAAAAAATTTTTTTTTAAGATTTCTAAGGAAAAAGTCTCTCAAACTTTATAAACCGTGTTATCCAAAGTCCATACCTTTGCAGCTTTTCCAACTCGAGGTTTAAGTGGTAAATAATCCTCATCTGCAGGAAGTGCAACCTGATGTCAAAATTAAAAAAAAAAACAAAAAAAAAAACAAACCTTACTGATATTCAGCACTTCAAAAATCAACGATGGTTTGAAAAAAATCAGAGTGATCAACTAGAACGTTTCCAATAGTCTTAGACATAAAATTAACTACCCTGCCTAACAAAGCAAAAAGGTCAAGCTACAACATTTAAAAATACCTCTACTAATTTTGGTCTAACAGTAATGTAACTGAAACTTGTAAGATTATCTCCCTGAAAAAACTTATTTAAGTTAAGTATTTATTAAGAAACTGTATTTATTATTTACATTTTCCATACCTAATATATTGATTGACATTAAAAATACTCAAAAAGGTTGAAGAATAGAAAATGGGATGTCACCACAGGAAAGAAAAGTCTAGGGAATAAAAGATACCTCTGATTGCTTGGAACAGGAAATTAATTTCCTTCCAGTAAAGATTAAGATCTGGAGTTCATAATGTACCCAAACTCTCAAGACTTAAAAAGATTAATATCACCAATGTTTACACATTCCTAACCATACACTAGGAAAGTAAACAGTTAGTGTAAAAATCCACAGGTTAAAGTAAGGTACACACAGAAATTAGGAATCATTTCTAAATGCCAAAACTTCGATTAACAAATATTGAATAAGATTAGTTGCTTATTTATTCTATAGATAACATGAGTAGAGTTTCAGTAAGGAATGACTAAAGATCGAATAATTAAGAAAATATGAAACTTAATGAATAATACCAAGTATGAATGATGTGTCAGAAGAAATGTGATGTTCAAAATGAAATCTATAAAGTAAAACCAGAAGTCAGAATTTGGTAGTTTATACAGCACAATTTATAAAAATTAACCTAAGAGATATTTTAAACAACTCACAAGTAAACAAACATGAGGGATATGAAGTGTTCTCATCAGTTTTTCCTTTAAGATTATATATTTCTCTTTATTATGATTCCAAGACCAAGTTACTAACTTTGATTCCTTGATAGTTTAACAGTGTGAAAACTTCTGGGCTGGGGTTGTAGCTCAGTGGTAGAGCCCTTGTCTAGCACTGTGTGAGGCATTGGGTTCAATTCTCAACACCACATGTAAATAAATAAAACAAAGGTTCATCGACAACTAGGAAAAAAAAAGAAATGAGATTCTTTGGTATAGCCCCCCATCCCCACCACATCTTGTATGTATGATGAATCTGAGTCTATCCTAGAGTACCCAACCTTTGCTACAATAACAAAATCAATTTTCTAGAGCTGAGTATGAAAGTTATGCCTCAAATCATGGTGTGATTCCCCACCAAGGTATGCTCAAACTGGTAAGCCATATCTGGCTAAGTTAACTGACTTCTACCACATCTCTCCTGGTACTTTCTAAGATATGAATAATGAATATTAACAGTAAGCAATTAAGAATTTAACATTCCTGAGATTTAGCACCAAAAACAAAATTATGTTTTTACTTCTATAAGAATCAGAGTTGTGTTTTTATTCTCTAAAAACAATCTGAATAATAACAAAATTACAGAGGTAGAAAAAGAAGCACATAGAGACTAAGGAGTCAGAAAAGTGGAACACTAGTAGAATGATCAAGAATTAAATACTTAGTAATTAGTCACTAGTGATTTTTACCAAAGCAGTTTCAAAGAAATAGGGAAAAATCTAATTGTAGTGGATTGAAAGATAAATGAAAGGTTAAGAAATCTAACAGGGTTTCCTGAAGCAGACAACTCAATAGCAATTCTAAGAAGGGACTGTATCTCTTTTATCTCTTCATACTCAGTATGCAGTAAAATGTACCTGGCACTCAAAAGATATTGTTGAATGAATAACTATAACCAGGGAGAAAAACAATACAGTACATATAGTGGATGAAAAATAATTTTCAACAAAAGAGAAGTTTTTGAATGTTCAGATGCTGATAGGAAATGGCAAATACAGAAAAGGAAACTCCACAAACAAGGGAAAACAAAACTGAGAAAGTCTCTTTGAAGACAGGATAAGATATAGTCAAGACCACTGGCAGAACAATCATAGTTAGCCTGAAGTGGTAATGTATTTTTCTTTTGGTAGATAATGACAGAGACAGATAGGCTTGGTGATAAGAGGTTATAATATTTTCCAACTCAAGCCTCTACATAAAGTAACTGATAAAGTTACTTGCTCAGAAAGTAAGAGGGGATGACAGAATGGCAAAATTAAAGATAATCACAGAGCACAGGGAAACTTTTGAGCTCTTCTATGCAGGAGATATAGACATATAGACATTTTTTCCTTTCCTCTTTCCTGACTTTCATAAGCCCAGATAGAATAGAGTCTAAAATTAAGAGTGAAATGAATGATCAAATTGGCATTACATCTGAAAAACTAAATATTATCTAAGGAATAGATATTTAAGAACCTAACGTTCTAGTAAAACAGCTATTTTAACAGATAAAGTTCTAAATCCATATAAAAACTAATTTTTATTAATTTGGAATTTCTCTGCTCATTCAATAGATACTTTAAGATTCTCCAGGGGCTAGGATTGTAGCTAGAGGTATAACGCATGCCTAGCATGTGTGAAACACTGAATTTGTTTCTCAGCATCGCGTATAAATAAATAAAAATAAATATATACTTAAGAAAAATATTCTCTAATTACCAGTAATAACTTGCTATATTTGAAATAAAAAGAAATAGTGTCAAAGTCCTGACTTAGAAATATAAATCCTCCCTTCTAAATGGATACTAAAAGCCATCAAAGATCACCATCTTGTGGCAGAACAAAGAAACTGCAATTTATCAGTCATTAGAGCAAGACATGAAATATCAAGTGACCTGCAAAACTATCACCATTAGTTGACTTTAGGAGTATAAGAATAAACAGATATTAAACATCTACTCTGTGCTGAGTACTCCAATGAATTTTCTTATATGATCTTTACTAACACTCCAGGAGGTAAAACCAATCATTCCAATTTTACAAATTCAAAAGACAATGTTCAAAGAGGTTAAAAAATTTACTTAAGACTGTAGCTAGAAAAAATGTTGGCTACCTTCTGAACTAAGACTTTATTACAAAGCTCCCACGTTCTTTTGCTTGACTATGAATTGCCACAAAAACCATTTATTGTTTCCAAGGCCTTCAGGGTTAAATTACTTGCTGATCATCAGACCACAGAGTACAAAGAAAAATCCCACTTAGATTACTAATGCAGTACATGTCTTTTGTGCTTACCTCATGTGTACATCCTTCAACAGTTTCAACTGATTGTACCTTAACTCTGGGCATCAGGTCTGCCAAACTTAAAGAAAAAAAATTGTTAAAATGACACAAATTGTTTTCCTATAAATAAGCCCCCAATCTGTATTGTTAAAGAAAATGATACTACCCAATTATCAATATTTCATATTGGAAAAAGTTGTACTACTAATACTCTGAAAATCTGTCACATTACTCAAATGCATATTGAGAATTCAACATGTTCCAGGAATTTATTATAAACACAGAACAAATAGACCACCAAGAAGATTATATTGAAAGAATTATGTCAGTTTAGTTCCAATGACTATTTTGAACAGAAAATACCTCTTCAAAGTACTGTCATTCCTTCAAAACATGAAGCTGGTTATAAAAATCATTACATAACACAAAAGATAAAGTAGTCTAATTTAGATGTTGCTATAATTTACAGAAATGTTCCTTCTCATCAAAATTTTGCATTATGTTTATTGATGACATGACTCGAAAATTTCAAGAAAACTATATATATTTCTGTGCTAGAGTCAATAATCATACTTATCCATGTATCTGGATAGAACCCAATAATTACAATTTTATTTATTTTTTTTTTTAGTTGTAGTTGGATACAATCTTTATTTTATTTATTTATTTTTATGTGGTGCTGAGAATTGAACCCAGGACATTGCACATGCTGGGTGAGCGCTCTACCACTGAGCCACAACCCCAGCCCAGTACCGAAGATTTTTAAACTACCAATATTACACACTAATTTGGGGTAATATTATGCACTAGCTTGGGTAAATGGTACATATTAAATATTTAAGTGAAACATCTACCATCATTTGTAGCAGATAATTTTACTAGTTCACTGGTCAAAAAAAAAATCTCAGAAAGAATAAGCTCTTCATGGTAGTGCCTAACTAGAATATAATACATAAAGAAAAAAAATTGCAAAGATCATCACCACAACTGAAATCAGGTCAACCAAAAACACTGGTATCATTGTAGAAAGTTACAGCTTTCAAAATCTGAGAAATTCAAATACCAAGGAATATTCAGCCATATATACCCATGGGTCTTGTTCACTGACAAGAGACAAGAGTCTTAGGATTCATAACCACTCTACTGCTACATGCAACAATAAATATCTAATTTCTTCTAATGGTCCTTCCCACTTATTCCTTCCACTGGGTCAGTTTTATTCTTCTCTCCTATTTTATTCTTCAGTGATCACCTTGAGATAAAAATAAAGGAAACATAACTTATCCTTAAAAAAAAAAAAAAAATCAGGTTTCAAGATTCTTCTCCCAAAATTGGCTCTAAAGTATCAAAATATGAATCATTTCTATATTGTCTTCCAATTCTCCAAACTTACATAAATGTGCTACATTTACATGTTTGCATAGTATATAAAGAATATCATGTTCATTTTCCTAACTCAGCAAAAAGTATATTATAAAATATAATATTTTTGGCCAACATATATGGACATGCATGAGGCCCTGGGTTTGATCCTCAGCACCACATAAAAATAAATAAATAAAGATACTGTATCGATCTACAACTAAAATAATATTTTTAAAAAAACAATATATAAACAATTTTAAAAACTTCATACCAAATTAAGAGTTACTAACATTTACTATTGTGGAAATATTACCTTAAGTCTTCAGTTACTGACTCTTCTATCCTGGGCTTCTTTCCAAAAATGGTTTCATCCGTGCCTTCAAAATCCACATCTCTCTTATTTTTTCCACTATTAGTTGACTCTGATTGCAATTTGGCATCAAAACGTTTCCTGAATGGAAATATATTAGTTCTTACTTTAAGGGGAATACTAAAAACTACTGCTCCATGTATTGTATACACCGTTAAGAAGAAAAACATCATTACTTAAACAGATGAATGGTGCAAATCAAAGCTCAGAATACTTTATACCTAGGAAAACTGAACACTATTCCTTTTTTATTTCATATTTTCTTAGGTTTATTTTAAAGTACTTTTAAACTCAGAGTAAAAGAAATGGTCACATAAGTTTTTTGAAAAAATTTATCAAACAATAAATTTGACCAAAAAGAATTATAACCAATCAGACTATAAACCCAAATTGAGCTACAATCTACAAAAGAACTAGCCTGTAATCTGGGCTGGGGTTGTGGCTCAGTGGTAGAGCGCTTGCCTAGCATGTGTGAGGCACTAGATTCAATTCTCAGCATATAAATAAATTAAAGTCCACTGACAACTAAAAAAAATTTTGGAAAAAAAAAAAATCAGCCTGTAATTTTTCAAAGACTGCAAGCTCATGAAAGTCAAACAATTGGTCCAGGCTACACAAAACTAAAAAGACATGACTACCAAATTATGTACTCCAACATAGAATCCTTTTTTTTATAAAGGACATTAAAGTAATTGTCAAAATCTGAATAAATCTGTAGATTATAACACTATGTCAATGTTAATTTCCTAATTCTGATCACTGCGATCTGTACTGTGGTTATATAAAAGAATGCTCTTATTTTCAGATAACACTGAAGTACCCAAGAATTTAGAGGTAAATAAGCAACATGTCTGCATCTTAATCTAAATAGTTCCTTATTCTAAATAGTTCAAAGAAAAGTATAAACATACAAATATATATACACACACACACATACATATACATATATGTGTGGGAAGAAAGCAAATGTGGTAAAAATACTAATATTTGGGATATTTAGGTGAAATGTATAACGATTTTAATACCATTCTTATAGCTTTTTTGTAAAGTCTAGAATTATATAAAAAATAATAATAAATTATATAAAAAATAAGACATTCTGCCAGCCTCAAAAACTTAGTGAGGCCCTAAGCAACTCAGCGAGATCCTGTCTCTAAATAAAATATAAAAAGAAGGGCTGAGGATGTGGCTCAGTGGTTAAGCTCCCCAAGTTCAATCCCTGGTACCAAAAACAAACAAAAGACGTTTTTAAAAGTACTTACACTATCTGAATGACATTTAGATATATCTGTAATAAAAATTGAGCACTGATTGTTTAGCACAACCAATTGTTGTTATCATGCCTGGAGAATAACACATGCCAAAGACTAGGCTTAAAACAGAATGGTGGCCAGTCACGGTGGTACATGCTTATAATTCCAGCACTCAAGAAAGTTTTATTTGGAGAACTATACAAAAGCAAGTTAACATTAATTCCTAATGTGTTAAGTTTGGCTATATGTCATAATAGAATGCATGTATTATTTTTGTTCATTTGTAAATACCTACAATACTTGTAAAGGAATTGTTTTAGAATACCTGGGCAACCTGTTCAACACCATAAAAGGCACTGGACTAAAATGGTGAGATACACATGCAAAATGTAAAACCAAGGCTGGGCATGTAGCTCATTAAAATATTTTTAAATGTCAAAAAAGGGGAAAAATACATGTAATTTAGATTAGAGAAACAATATCCATAATATAAAAGGGCTTCTACAATTAAGAAGAAAAAGACTAACTATCCATTTTCTAAAATATTAAAAAATAAATGACCAACTCACAAAAAAGAAAACCAAATAACTTCTGAACATAAGAAGTGATGCTTTGCTTTATTCATATTAAGAAAATTATAAATTAACAGTAATTGAAATATAATTTCTCATATATTGGATAAACAAAAATCCAAGTTCATCATACTCTATTTAGGAAGGCTGATACACATTCAAGGGAAATTGAAGGTCATCTCAGAGTGAGAAGCAGCTTTGACTTGGGCTGGATGTATAATATCTATAGAAGAGCTATATCAGGGGCCTGACTCGGAGGTGGATCCAGGGTGGAGCTGCACAATTTTGTACCAATGTCCCCTGCACTTGTCTACTTCCCTCATTTTACAAGGGCAGGGGTCAGCAGCTTGTTGCTAGAAATTTATACCTATGCTTTCTACATCTCAATGGCCTGTGGGTGTTTCCTTTAAGATTCAGTATTTCTCTTCCTCTATCCTAAATCCCTATCTCAATCCCAGTCTGGAGCAGAAAATGTTTAGGCAATTCAGACAATCTTTTGCAGAAAGCACCCTTTAATCCCAGCAATTTGGGAAGCTGAGGCAGGAGGTTCACAAGTTCAAAGCCAGCCTCAGCAACTTAGTGAAGGCCTAAGCAACTAAGCAAAATCCTGTATAAAAATAAAAAGGGTTATCTAAGAATATAATGTGGCTCAGTGGTTAAATGCCCCTGGTATCCCCCCCCTCAAAAAAAAAGAAAAAGCACAAGTAATTAAAACTGATGGAGTTTTTGATGTAAGAACCAACATGCAGGGTTCTCACTGATCTGTGATTGGACATCTATGTATCAGAAATAATAATAAAAACAACTTGAATGAATGTCCATTAACAGATAAATATGATATGTCCACAGAACAGATTAAATAATATTCAATTCAAGTAAAATTCTAGAAAATGCAAGCTGTTCTATAGGAACAGATCTGTGTGGTTGCCTGCAGGAAAGGGTATGCATTTCAATGGAAAATCAAGAAACTTCAGGAGGTAATGGAAATATTTCAATCTTGATTGTGGTAATGGTTTAGTGTACTTCAAGTATATAAGGAAGGGAGGAAGGCAGGTAGAAGGAAGAAAGGCAGGCAGGTGGGCAACCACACAAAAGAAAGGATATTCTCAAGGAATTCGTTTCTCTAAAAACTGAAAAGAATCAAGCATTAATTCTGCCTTTTCTTTACAAACTATGATTCAAGATAAAGAGCTAATATGGGAATTTTTTTAAGACACATTACAGGTAACTCAAGCAAAAAGAAATGATAAAAATAGAAAAATCTCTACTTTGCAACTACTAATGAAATAATGGGTTTAGGCAACCAGTAGCAGATGCTAAAGCAATTATGTGAAAGGCTGATGAGGGATCTTGGTTAACATTATAACCTACTGATTAATCTTGGAATGGAACAGATAATCTGCATCTTATGATGTAGGGCAACAGAAATACATCATGCCAATATAAATTATTCTTATCTAAAACAAAAGAACCTGAATCTAATCAAGTCTCCAGATTACCACTGCCAAATGAATTTGCATATATATAATGTACGCTACGTATAAATTCAAAATTTTGTAATCACTTTAACAGATTTAAAACAACAGGTAATATAAATTTTAATTTGTTTTACTTAACCCATTTTATGCAAAATATGTTAATTATAACCAAGATAAAAATTAATGGGGACTGGGGTTGTAGCTCAGTGGTAGAGTGCTTGCCTGGCACTGGGTTCGATTCTCAGCACTACATATAAAAAAACAAATAAATGTCCATCAATAACTAATAAAATGTTTAAAAAATGAATGGGGTATTTTACCTTCTATTTTCATATTAAGTCTTCAAAATCTAATGTTATACTTTTTGTACATCTCAGTTCTGACAAGCCATATTTTAAATGCTTCATGTGAATAGTGACTATTGGACAATGGTGGAACTAGATATAAGTTAAAACTAAAGTAAATACTTAGGAAGGAGAAACAAGTTAAATGACTGTCTAATAAAGCAATCTAGAATGTGGGAAACTCTCCAGAACGAGTGGCCTGGTTTCTTCTCTTACTCATCCTTCCAAAAAGAAATGTATGACAGGGGCTGGGGATATGGCTCAAGCGGTAGCGCGCTCACTTGGCATGCATGTGTCGCTGGGTTCCATCCTCAGCACCACATACAAATAAAGACGTTGTGTCCGCCGAAAACTAAAAAAAATTTTTTAAAAACTCTCTCTCTCCCTCTCTCTCTCTCAGTCTGTCTCTTTCTTAAAGAAAAAAGAAATGTATGACATAAAGAAACAAGAGGGAGATTGATGGAGAAAAGACTTAAGGAGTAACAACTAAAACAGTGTACCGGCTTTGTCTGGTACCTGATTCAAACAAACCGCCTACCAAAAAAAACCCTTAAAGACAATAAAAGAAACCTCACTATGGACTGAGTAGACACTATTAAAGAATTATTATTAGTTTTGTTTTTGTTTAGAGGGGGTGGGATGAAATGAATACTGAAAGAGAGAGAAATAACATGATAGGTAGTATTTGATTTAAAAGAGGGTATGCGTGGAAATAGATTTACTTGATATTGCTGAAACAAAGGTATAGGTACATGACGTTCCTTTTATGTAACATAAGTATATGTACATAGTTTGACAATCTCCTACTATGGGTGGAAATGAATTTACCATTACTTAATATTGCTGAAACAAAATTGTAGGTACATGACATTCCTTATACATAACATATGTAGATATAACACACATGTATATGTGTGTATATATATATATATATATAGTTTGACAATCTCCTAGTTTTAAAAGCATTTGGCCTAAAGTATTAAATACATAAGGACAATTATTATTTTGGGAGGGAATACTGGGGATTAAACTCAGGGGCACTCAACCATTGAGCCACATTCCCAGCCCCATTTTGTATTTTATTTAGAGACAGGGTCTCACTAAGCTGCTTAGCATCTCACTTTTGCTGAGGCTGTCTTTGAACCTGGGATCTTCAAATTTTCACTACAGTTTCAGAATATGCCCTACTGCTTTAGAGACCAGATAGAATTTCACATTATACACAATGATTATGATCCCAGGCAAACTGGATTCTTTCCTAAAATGTCTAGATGAGAAAGCCTAACTTAAAGTCCTGGTAGTAAAAAAAAAGAAAAAAAGGACCTGAAGTTACTAATGCTCTGTATTTTCTTATATATTTCCCTTCTCTAATGTTCACATATTTCCTAATAAAATTAAAATATAAATTAACTTTCTTCTATATTTCAGACTATTAAACTTATCCCTACTGCACTAGAAAGTAGAATAATTAGTATCTGTGAAGTAAAGTATAAAGTTGGAAATCATACATATATTATTTTTGTAATACTGTAGTTGCTCACTTAAACAAGTAACTATTGAAAAATACTTAAGCTCCCCCAAACTTTTCCACTTCCTTCAACTCAATGAGAGGTGAAAACTATTTTTCACACTCCGGGTTTTTCTGCTATCCCTCTAATCTCTCTTTGGTCTTATTTCTCTTGAAGTTCTCTGCTGTGTCATTACACTTTCCCATAGGGATCTCCACCTCAACCAGCACCAATTCAAATAACATTATTGAGATAAGAGACTGCCAGTACTACAGGTCTGTCTCTTACAACCCTCATTAAAACTACCCAATGTACATTTCCATAAGGATGTATTACCATTGCTTCACTTTGTCTCAAAACTTCTGAATTTACCTATTTTTCTTCTCCCTGACATACACATTTTAAAAGCCTGTCTCTTCTGACCCCCCTTCTGTTGTTCTCCTTAATTTTGTCCTTGACAAAATGTTCATATCTTTTCCTTCCTTCTCCTACTTCCTGAGGTTCTTTTCATCTCAAAACTAGACAAATGAAAATACTTTCCAACCTACTTTCATGCTTTCAGTGTCTATACTCTTAAATATACTTTGCCAATCACTAATCAAGTAATTTTCCTGAACTATACTTTTACTTATCCCATCCCCAAGTTAGGAAACACTAATTTAATTTACTATTTCCTCAATCCAGAATATCCTGTTATCTAAGCTACCCTGAACATCACAGATATCTCAAACTTATATAGCACTTAACTGTACATACCGTTCATTTTATGTCCATTGCTGACTAATGCAAAGTTACAACTCTTTAAAATGTGTTCTATCCCCTTAGAAAATTCCTCAAGAATGAAATCATGCCTAATTCATTCACCTATTTGGTATTTTCCAGGCAACAACAAAAATAAATATTGTTAATTAATAATGAACCACCTTATTTTCCATAATTCAAATAATAGAATTCCGTTGTTCTGCTATATACACTTTATGATGGTTATATGCATTACTCTACACGTTTAAGATCTAGTAATTTTAAATATTTTCTAAATAAACTCCTCATAGCTTGCATTTATTTGGTTTTATTATGTACTAAACTCTTGTTAGGAGATTAACACATATTGTCTCATTTAATCTTCATGACAGCCTAAGTGGTAGACACTATCAAATTTCCATTTTACGGGCGAGAAATCTATAGCGTGGAGATTAGAATCTCTCCCTTGTTTCTATTTGTCCTTTAACCCCTACGTCGTTTCTTCTAAGCTTCTTTGCCCTTCACCTAGTCATCAATTTCGTTTATAAAAGACTTCGTGCAAGGAACTGGGCATTTGCCCAGAACCTAAGGGAAACCTCACCGCCCCGCGGCGCAGATAGGAGTCAGTACCGTGGGCCAAAGGAAAGAGCTGTGGCAGCGGCTCAGGCTGCCTGGCGGTATGGGGGAAAGACAAGACCGGGTTTCCCCCAATCAGTATTATCCTTCCTCTCTTCTTCCAGAACCCCTTCACTTTCCGACTTCACTCACAGTACACACATTTTGTGCTTTTCCCAAGAATCGTGTTTTCTGCCCTCGGCACCAAGAGGAAAAAAAAAAAACATCTTGGACGTCTTCCTTACCCGGCCTTTTCTGCAGACCCTGGCAAGCCCTTCCATTTTCCCTTCTCCTTTTCTTTGTCTTTTTTGGTTGCGGCCGCAGTGGTGGAGTCATCTTCGAACACGCTGAACAGCTCATCCCCAAACGCATCCGCCATCTTTCCGAGCTCAGACCGAATCTTCCTTTTACCCACGAGGCCCCGCGACCGCCCCGACAGTGACGCCAAGGCGGAGGCTCAACGGTGGCCCGTAGGAGTCAAAAGTAATAGAGTCGCTCGACCGAAGGAATTTCTCTGATTTTGTTTCTTTGTTTTGATTTTTCCTTTCCTTTTGGATTACTAGTGGATAGACAGTCCAGTGGTTTTAAAGAGAACGCGTACCTCAGCTCTCGGTAGCCGGCATGCGGCAGGTTCCCGAAGCGGGGTGGGGGGGGGACAAAGAGGCGGAGCCTGGTGAATCTGACCAACTGAGTGAAGCAGTCGCCCTGGTCTGAGAAGCCCGGATGGAGGACGCTGGGTGGCGGTGCGGGTGCCGGGTAATGTGAAGAACTCTCGTGGGTTCTGCTGTGGTGGAGGCCAGACCGAGACCTGGAAGAATCTTCTGCTGCAATTGCAACAGCATGGGCGGTAAGAACAAGAAACACAAGGCGCCTGGAGCTGCGGCGGTCCGAGCCGCGGTGTCTGCTTCCAGAGCCAAATCTGCAGAGGCCGGAGCTGACGGGGAAACCCAAAGCAAGAAGCCAGGGGCCAGGCCGCCCCCTGCCGCTGCTGCCGTCACCCGGGAGCCCCGAGTCAAGCAAGGTACGAGGAACTCTCCACCCTGAACTTTCTACTCCTTGTTCCCAGGAAAGAACCTTCGAACCCGGGCGGACCATCATGCTAAAAATTTGTATCTCCCACTCCCGGAGCTGTTAGCTTCTAGCCGCCTTTCAGATAAATCTAAGCTCTCTGAGCCTCCAGAATTCCTGCAGTAGCACTGTTGCAGCCTGACCTTTCCCTTCTACCTTTTCTTCCAAGAACAAAGTAATTGCATTTCTTGCTGTTTCAAAGGGGATCCATTCTGAACCATCAACCCAGCGGACTAGGCTAAGGCAGAGACGGGTAGTAGTGGAGTTCCATCTCCTCGTGCCTGCCCCATTTTCTTGCCTGATTTTTATCATGTTTAGTAATGATGTAGTACCCTCTATGCTCTGGAAAAATCAGTACTTAATAGGAATTACAGTACTTACACACTGAACATTGGTGTAACCTATTGCAAAATTATCTTCACTCTTGTTCCGCATCCTTGCATTTTTTGCTTACTCTGTACATTGGTTTGAAAACTCGCCTTGGAGATGTCCAACTCCTGCTGCACATCTGCAGGCCACTATTAAGGCGGATTTCAAAAGATGAAATTAATACACTGTTTCCTTCTGCTAGCTAAGCATGTGTGTATACGTGCATACACACAAATACTTAGGCATCTGGAATGGGGGCGGGGGGAATGAAATGAGCGAAATGGAAACATTGCCTCTCCTGCAGCTTGCCAGTCTAATGTCAGAGATAGGCATTAACTAATCACACAGATAGGCATAATTGCTTTATAATTGATAAGTGCTGCAAAGTGTGGGGAAAGTTTAATAAGATAATCTAATTCTTATGGTGAGGAGCAGGAATTGTGAATGAGCTCAGAAAAGGTGACATGCTGGGAGATCAAAAAGATGAGAAGTTAACTTGATAAGGCATGACAGAAATAGTATTCCAAGCAAATAGTAATGAACAACATGCAAAGATTTGGAGTCAAGAACGAGCTCTTGAGGAATTCATTGAATATGAGCATTGCTAAAGAGGAAAGGAGATGAGACTAGAGAAATGGGCAGATATCAAACCTTCAGCTAAAAGGTGGGTAAGATTTCTTTACCCTGCAGTTTGTTATCTTTTAACTATAGAGTTGTTATGCTTGTCATTACCAATATGTAGAATTTCTCCTTAATTTAGTCTGTGGTAATTTTACTCTCTGGATCCACATCTTGGTTTTCCCTTTGTCTTTTACTGAAGTTTCTTTGAATTCTTTTAACTTTCTGATAGTCATTTGTTGTATTCTTTGACTCCTATTTCCTCCACTCTCCTCCAAAATGTGAACCTTTCCCAAGGTGTCTATCCTTTGCAATATAGATCCCTCCTCCAGCTCTCTTAGGAGAGTTCACCTATTTCCATTACTTTATAGGTAATTTTCCAACGTACACCAGCCTTGCTTTCAAGCAGAAATCAGCCATTTCAGCATTAACCTGGACCTGTTTTTTTTGCAAGCATCTCAAATTTAACATGGCTAATACTAAACTGCTCTTTTCTCCACAAATTACCTTTTTTCCTACTTCCTTATTTCTCTTTTCCCACATAAGTGTTTATCCAAGATCAAAAGTAACTTTTAAAAAAATATTTTTATTTGTAGATAGACACAATATTTTGTTTATTTCTTTTAATTTTTTTATGTGGTGCTGGGGATCAAACCCAGTGCCTCATGCATGCTACACAAGCACTCTACCACTGAGCCACAACCCCAACCCCAAAAGTTACTTTTGATGCTCTCTGTTATTCTTTGCATTCAGTCTATGGCCAGGCTCTGTAAAGTCTTCACTTGCATATCTGTTCCTGTATACTCTCTCATTTTTCATGTGCTGTTTATACTCTAGTCTAATCACAAATTCCTGGAGTACCAACAGAGTCACTTAATGGGTCTACCTAACTTTGTTCTGTTTCTCTCCTCCAGTCTCCAATATATCAGCATCAGATTGATCTTCCAAAAATGTTGCTTTGATCTTTATAGTTACCATTCTCTTCCATGGCTTCCTCACTGACTTTGCAGGAAAATCCAAGTTGTTCATCTAATATTGATTGCCCGGTTTCTGTTCTCTCAACTAAAAGGCCCAGGGGTCACTCCAGATAAACTGGGCTAACTGGGCTGCACGAAATAACCACACAAGGGACACAAATACCTTTTTGTTTGGGGTCACTGTGACAGCTCCTCTGACCTTAAGGATCCGCAGAAAAAGAGAGCTCGCACTGACCCCCTTTATTGAGGAGAAGCTATTCAAATGAGGCAAGGGGTCAGGTTTCAGGGGGCTGAGTCTATCTTAATGCTGTCCCCTGTCAGCAGGTTGACTGACACCTGGGTAGGCCCCACCCAAGGGCACAGTAAGAGAAGGGGACACACACCTCTTTGCCCTATCTAGAGTTTCTAATCCTTCCATGCTCCCCCTCCCAACTCCGCTATGAATCAGCTTCTTTATATCAGAGAAAACATTTGGTATATGGTTTTTTGGAGTTGGCTAACTTCACTTAGCATTACATTCTCCAACTCCATCCATTTACTTGCAAATGCCATGATTTTACTCTCTTTTATTGCTGAGTAATATTCCACTGTGTATATATACTACATTTTCTTTAACCATTCATTGACTGAAGGGCATCTAGATTGGTTCCACAGTTTAGCTCTTGTGAATTTTACTGCTATAAACATTAATGTGGCTGTGTCCTTGTAGTATGCTGTTTTTAAGTCCTTTGGATATAGACGGAGGAGAGGGATAACTGGGTCAAATAGTGGTTCCATTCCCAGCTTTCCAAGGAATCTCCGTACTGCTTTCCATTTTGGGCACACCAATTTGCAGTCCCATCAGCAATATATGAGTGAGCCTTTTCCCCCACATCCTCTCTAATACTTATTGTTGTGTTCTTTTTTAAAAAAATTGATGTTTAAATAAATAAATGACAGCTGAATGCATTACAATTCTTACTACATGTGTACAGCACAATTTTTCATGTCTCTGGTTGTATATAAAGTATGTTGACATCTGGTGCATTCTTATTGCTCTAAATGAAACTATTGGTTTTCTGCCATTTTCTCTTTGTGGAATGCCATCTGTCTGTAGCACATCTATCAAAACTCTATAATACCATATTAGGTATCAACTCCTTTTTGAATTCACCCGGATATCCTTAACTATTGTGTTATGGTTATTTATATCATTCTTTTTGACAGTTAGGTCTTTCCTTATGGTATATGAGGGATTACATATTTTATATGTCCTATAAAATTATGGAATATATTTGATATGTATTAATATCTTCATCCCTAATGTTATGTAGATTGTCACTCAAAAGAATCCATGGATAGGTGATAAAAATTCAAAGAAATTATCAAAGCCAAGAAATCAAGAAAGGAAAAAAAGAAAAGAGGTTATCTACTAAATTTGTACAGAATTTTTTGTTTGTTTTTCTTTTTGAATCTTTTCAGATAATAGGCCTACTTTGGAGGGAAAAAGTGGTAAGGCACTCAATTCTTTTTATTTCCTCACATAGAGAGTTGTTCCATTTCTTTGTATCTTTCTAAATACTTTGAAGGATTGTACATAGCAGAGTATATCAAAATTGTGCTGTACTCTAAAGGTATAAAACCATTGGTGCCACCAAATGGGCTTTTGGCACAATTTTGGGTATTCTTACCCTTTTGTTTTCTCATTTCATCAAAAAAGTTTTTGAAGAGCTACTATATGCCAGGCAAAATTTTACACACTGGGGTACCATAAGAATAAAACATCACTGTTCTTGAGGAGCTTACATTATAGCAAGGCAAGGAGGAAAAATGGTGGGGACATTTGGGGGCAGAAGATAAAATCTCTTCTACATTGGATGCAGTAAGTGCTGTGAAGTTTTCATAAAACTGGTTAGGTGGAATAGAGAGAAAGGTGTGGAGAGATTCAATTTTAAAGAGGGTGGTCAGGGAAAGCATCACACAGAAGGTGATATTTAAGCAAAGGAGGCGTATTAAGTTTAATTACCCAAATAAATGGGTGGAGAGCATTCTAGGCAGAGGGAACAGTTTAAAAAGCCTTGAGATGTAAGACCTTTCCCTACTTTGCCCTCGTCCTTTATGTTTCTATGTTTTTGCCTTAGAAGCGTCACTGCCTTTAGTCTACTTATAATTAGTTCAGCAGCTTTGTATGTATGAATGAGACTAAAATAAAAAGGTCAATAATTTTTTTCCTCCAACAGAAAGCGTTTCTGAAAATCTGAATTTATTTAAGAATTAAAATATTAAGAGGGAAGTAATACTGGGAGACTGATATCACGAATAAACTCATAAAATATGTCATTTTAAATATTTGGGGGTGAGATCACCAAAATAAAACATTATGTGAAGGACAGAAAATAGTAAAGTTTAAATGAGATGAGAAGGAAAGTGTTAAATGACATCTGAGGTCTAGGAAGGGTCCAGACCAAGTGCAATGGGAATTGAGGGGTTTGTGTTGATATTAAATAGGGAACATACATTAACTAGTTTGCAATTTAAAATGATCAGTCACGTGGCTCTGGTAGTGTATACTTTTCACAGGCCATAATTGCTTGGATTACATCAATTCACTCATTTATTCTCTTGGCACTCTGTACTTCCTCTTCATAGCTTATTTGGGTAATAAGTTGCTTGGTAATTATATTACTTCAGGATATTAGCACCATGAAGATAGAGACAAGATCTTATTTTTGACCAGAGCAATGTATAACCTTGATTAGAAGACAGTCTAACAACTCAAAAGCAATTGTCTTTTGAGGACAATAGCATCATTGTTTGATCTAAAATACAAAACAGTATAAAATGTATATGTTTCAAAAGAAAGAGTACTTGGCAATATGAAACTGATTCTGGCTAATTTTCTTTTAATCAGCCAAATCATTTTGAGAAAATCAGTGTCTTTGCCTCAACTTCAATATAATAAAATTTTAAAAGACAGTTATAAATGTTGCATTATTCCATGACCTTTCAGATTTATAAACTTGGAACTCCTAATACTTTTGTCTTGGAGATGCTGCATACCACCATCCTTCTAGTTAGATTTCCTATAACATCTACTACTTGCAACACAGAACCAAATTTTACTGGAAAATGTCTATATGCAGTAAGGAAAGTATCTGTCAAGCACTTTTCTTGGCAAAAGAGTAAAAACCAACTTCATTCCATGGCCTACTGACTTAGAATTGTATTTAAACTTAGAGTTACTAACTTAATAAGGTTGAATATCTCTTTTATTCTGGTACCTTCACTTTTTGCTGTGTAACAGTAAAAAGCTGAGGGTGGGAAGCTGTTAGTTAGGTTGACATTCTGAAAATTGGCAGCTGACAGGAGAGAAGAAGAAAGAATCACAAAAGAGAAAATTAAAGCAGTCTCGGAAATCAGTAAAACATAAGCTAAGCATTTTCAATAGTTCTCCAAGATTCATTAAATAAGTATTATATTTGTAGTAACGCATCATAAAACTTTGGATTTTGCTTATTGTACTTTGTACTATGTCAGGAAATATAGATACATTTTAAATGGAGGATTTTCCTCAAAAGTTGTGCATTCCTAATCTTGGAATCTATTCATGCTGATTAAAGAAGCCCAGTGGCTTGGGAGGCTGAGACAGAAGGATAACAAGTTCAAAACCAGCCTCAGCAATGGCAAGGCGCTAAGCAACTCAATGAGACCCTGTCTCTAAAATAAAATACAAGATAGGGCTGGGGATATGGCTTAGTGTTTGAGTGCCCCTAAGTTCAATCCCCAGTACTTCCCCCCAAAATGGTATATAGGCAGGAGAATTTGATCACAAGTTTAAGGCAAGCTTAAGAGCTGGGATTATAGCTCAGTGGTAGAGATCCCTGAGTTGAATCCCCAGTACCATACACATACACACAAAGAAGGGTTATAACTGTGGAGGCTAAGTGTGTGCTTGAGCTTAAAATAACAATTAAGACTCTCCAGAAATGCACTCTATGACTATTGACATGAATTTGTAAGAGAAACTACTAGAAGTAAGGTAAAGTCTAAGACTAGAAGAAAACTAACACTATTATAGAATTTTTATTATCTTTTAAAATATTCCAGGTAGCCTTCAGTACCTCTTATATAACTGTATAGCACAGCAGAAATTCAGGAAACCACAAATATCCCTTGTTCAAACTGCCCAAAAGTAAAAGAACAGTAGTTACTTTCCAATAGTTGCCTTCAAAAAGTTTTTTTCTTTTAAAATGTCTAATTATATTAAATCTTACAGAATTTAATGTAAGCCAAAGACTTCGATTTTTGAAACCATAATAAGCAACACTTAAATTTGATGTTTAAGTGTCTCAAAGTGAAAAAAAAAAATTCCTCATTTTAGGGTTTATAAAAGTAAGTAGGTAGCCGAGCACAGTTTCACAGGCCTGTAATCCCAGTGACTTGGGAGGCTGAAGCAAGAGGATTGCAAATTCAGTGCCAGCCTCAGCAGTTTAGCAAGGTGTTAAGCAACTCAGTGAGACCCTGTCTCTAAATAAAATACAAAATAGGACTGGGGATGTGGTTCAGTGCCCCAAAGTTCAATCCTCAGTACCCTCTACTTCCCAAAAAGTAGCTAGGTTTTATAAGATTCTGGTATTATTTTTTTTTAATTTTTTTAGTTGTAGATGGACACAATACCTTTATTTTATTTTTTTATTTTTATATGGTGCGGGTCATTGAACCCAGAGGCTCACGAATGCTAGACAAGCACTCTACCACTGAGCCACAACCCCAGCCCTTCTGGTATTATTCTTAAATTGTTTCTTGTCTTTTCTTTTGCTCATTTTCTCCTGAGTGTAAAGTGGAGTTTTCCAGAGGATACGTGAAGTGTGTTACTATGGTAGACTGAATGCAGAAACCGATATTATTGACTGTTGCCAAAATTCATATATTGAAACCCTAACCCCTAGTGTGTCTGTATTTGGAGAGGAGATCGCTAAGGAGGTGATTAGGGTTAAAAGAGGTTATAAGGATGGGGTCTTGATTCAATAGAATTAGTATCCTCATAAGAAGAGATTTCTCAGAGCTCAATCTCTCTCCAAGGAAGCACAGAAGAAAAGTCACAATGTATAACAAGATAGTGGCCACTTACTTACCAAGAAAAGAAGTCTACCTACCTGGCAATTTAATCTTAGTCTTCCTAGACTCCAGAACTGTGAGAAATAAATTTCTGTTAGATAAGTCACCCAGAAGTCTGTAGTATTTTGTTAGGCAGCCCAAGCTGACAAAGATACTAGCTATTAATTAGATTTGTTGCATGAGTCCCTAAGTTCAATTCCTAGCACCAAATATAAGGGGGGGGGGTGCAAAAAATAGAAACTATTTTTTTAAATATAGATATATATTAGTAAATATATTATTTATATTAACAATGGGTTTATTATTTTTAATTAATGAATACTTGAGTTTTCCCTGTTAATTTATAAATGTAGTAAATTAAATCAACAGATATAACCCATATAAAAACTATCTGGAATCTCATTTTTAAGAGGATAAAGAGATCATGTGACCAAAAATTTGCAAATAGTATTTATTCCTTCCGGGTTATTCATTGTTAGAGGACTGAGAATATACAGTGTTTTTCTTGACTGGAACAGGCTTGGCAACTGTTGGGTTGAGTTAAGTAATATCCACCTGGAATCTCAGAATGTGACCTTATTGGGAAAGTCTTTTCAGATGTAATTAGTTAAGGATCTCAGTATGAAATCATCCTACATTTAGAGTGGGCCCTAAATCCAATGACTAATACCAAGAAAAAAGAGGAATATTAGAACATGGAAAGACATAGGAAGGCCATGTAAAGAATTAGACAGAGATGAATTAAGCTATCACCAGCCAACCAACACCTGTGGCTACCAGAACTTGGAAGAGGAGAGGAAGGAGTCTTGCATAAAGTAAGAAAGAGCATGGTCTTACTCATACCTTCATTTTTTGCTTCTGCCCTACGAATTTTTGTTGTATTCATCCATCATGTTTGTTATGATTTGTTATGGCAGCCATAGGGAATTAATTCAGCAACTTTGGGCTTGAGTTCAAGGAGAAAAGATGATGGAAACACCTACTTCCATTTCATTCCCGCTTTCAATGAAGAGTGCTTTGTCTTCAGAATTACCATCTTCTTTCCTAACAATCTCATATTCTCCAAGAAGTTGCCTTAGCTACATGCCAGGAAGAAAAACATCTGATTAAAAAATACAAAGTTAATGATGGATTTAACCTGAAAGATAATATAGGCATTTGTAGTTCAAGAGAAACTGGTTAACCAAGAAGAATGTTAATTGATAAAATGGTTTAGAAAATTTAGAGGGGGGATTACTAACTACTAGATTGCTGAGTTTGGTAAAGTAGGGGATAGCTGAAATTCAGCATACAATATTTATATGAAAATAATATAATTGGATATTAATCATTAAATTGCCTTAACTATTTGTTGTCTGTTACATACAGGTCCGAAAATTTATAGTTTTAATTCTGCAAATGATTCTGGTGGTCCTGCAAATCTGGATAAATCAATTTTGAAAGTGAGTAAGTTTTTAAGTCATTTCAAGAAATGTTCCCTTTAAAAAAAAAAAGTATCCTTAAGTATAAGAAAAAGATGGGTTATTTAAAATTTTTATGCATAGTAATCTAAGAACTAATTTCTACTAATTAGAAATAAATCATATACATATGTTGAGTCTGTAAGAAATTTAAAAGGGTCTGGAAAAGCATCAAGTTTCTAAGCATGGCATACATAAAATCCTTTCAGATCTGACTTAGTATACCTTTCCTGCCTGTTCTCTACTTTAAAACTTTAGTTTGTGGCACATTCATTGTTTCCCCAGATCCCACATGATTTTTATGCCTTTAAGCCTTTGCTTTCTGCCTGGAATATCATCACTTTCCCCTTTTCATTTGTTACCTGTATGGCCCCCATGAAGTCCCTTCACAACACTGAAAATATCTTTGCAAAGCATTGCCATGTTGGGTTATTTGTCTGTTTCCTGGCTAGGCTGAATGCCCAAAGTATATTTTTGAGCTTAGCTGTTAGTACACATTCAGTTAAGAAACAATAAAGGTATTTTTTGTAGTAGATGCTTGTGTGTTTCTTAGGTTAAAAATAGGGAAAGAACAAAAGATAAATTATTAGTAGGAAAAAGTGGGAATTGAACTATAGGAGCCAAAAGAACTGTGTAACCTGCTGAGTATGGTGACACAGGCCTGTAATCCCAAAAGACTCTGGAGGCTAAGGCAGGAGAATCGAAAATTCAGTAACTTAGTGAGGCCCTAAGGACTTAGCAAAACTCTGTCTCAAAAAAAACATTTAAAAAGGGCTGGCATGTGGTTCAGTGCTTATGCAACCATGGGTTCAATCCCGGGTAACAAAAAAAAAAAGAAAAGAAAAGAAAAAGAATTTGTATAGCCTATTATTACTATATAGAAAAAGATTTTACTTTTATTTGATATGTCTTTTTTTAGGGTAGCATTTATTCCTTCAGCCTTTGTGCTTGGTTAGGCTGATTTACATTAAGGCAGATTTCTGGGCTCCATTTCTAAGTTTTCTTTAGTCAGTATTTTGTGTAGGATTTAGTAATCTGTCTTTATCATAGCAACCCAAGGGTGGTCCAAGGACAGTGTCTTCTCAAGAGGCTTTATAAGATAATTTTGGGGGGTGGGATAGGGAATTTTATTTCAATGCTTTTTTCATATCCCATTTTTCCTGAAGTATAAAGTAGGATTGTGGTCAGATGAATGGTAGTCTTAAAAAATAATAATTATTATTATTGTATCTGCTTTTAGCTGATAAAAAGCTGTTTGATGTGCTTCTAATCTTTTAATAATTTAGCTTCTAATTAATGTGACCTTTTTGACCTCAACAGGTGGTAATTAATAATAAACTAGAGCAAAGAATTATTGGAGTGATCAATGAACATAAAAAGCAAAATAATGACAAGGGAGTGATTTCTGGAAGACTTACAGCTAAAAAGTTACAGGTATTTTGCAGACCTTTGTAAGTTCCTTAGTAGTTTTACCAGGGTATTTTTAAGAAAGGCCCACATATGAGATAAAAAAGACTTTTCAGTTTCCTTTGAGATTTCATGTAGACGATTTCTGTCTGCAAGAATGGAGAAGAAATTATACCTGATAGAAGTGCACACATTTAAATTGTGACATGAAAACTAAGTTACAGTCCCAAAATTACATTGTTAAGCCCTTATTTGTTAGTACTTTGCTTACATTTCTCTGATAGAATAATTTTACAAAGTAATGTTTTTGATCCCATTTTTTCAAGTGAAAGAATTGAGGCTTAAGAAAATGACAGGTTATAGCCCAAGATTATTAATAAGTAACATGTAAGCAGAATCTATATTTAAACCCAGTTCTGCCCAATCTAAAAATCATGCTATAGAAAGAATGTTAAGCTGCTTTATATACAAAGATGTCCGTTGAAGCACTGCTAATAAAAAATTCTCAGTGTTCAGATTTACAAAAGTATGTAATTATATCTACCAATAGGCATATTGTGTAACTGTTATAAGTGCTGTTGAACAGTTTCTAGTAATTTGGAGAGGAGATTTATGTTATAATGTTATTTGAAATTTGTTTTCCAAATTTTAGAAAAATGACTGAAAGGAAACATACTATACTACAAATATTATCTTTGAACAGTGAGAAAATGGTCAATCTCTCCTGATCCATCTTTTAAAAATATATCTGTAGTTCCCAAATTCTCACTACAGTGAGCACATTTAACTTTTCAAATAAGAGGGAGTGAAATAACTATTTTTCTCCCTCTCTTTATTTTATTCTCTTTTTTTTGGGGGGGGGGTGGATGCTGGGAGTGAATCCAGGCCCTTGTGCATGGTAAGCAAGTACTCTATCCATGAGCTATAACCCTACTTCCCTCACAAAAGATATTTTTGAAATTCTAATTTGTGTCAGATTTTCTAGTTTAAAATGAATGACAGAATAAAATTAGGATTGAAAGAAAATTGAAATGTGACTTTTTTATATTTCCTTTTTATAGGATTTATACATGGCTTTACAAGCATTTTCATTTAAGACCAAGGACATAGAAGATGCCATGACCAATACACTCTTACATGGAGGTGATCTTCATTCTGCCTTGGATTGGCTCTGTTTAAATCTTTCAGATGGTAAATAGTATTGTCATTAAATTTCTTCAGTTTCTAAAATGTTTTTAAATAGTTTCAATATTCATATCAAATTTTTGACTGGTCCTTAAAATGTTTCACAGTTGTAGCTGTTTACTTTTATTTTAAATGTTCTTACCTTCATCTGTTGTCACTATATTTTCCATGAAAGTTATGGTTGCAAGAAAATTTAAATTTTGTCTGTCTATAATTTATTAGGCTAGATCTCCTGGATTTTGGTTTTAGAAATCAGGGCTATCTTTAGATTAATAACATTTGATTAAACAGAGGATCATGGTTGTAATCTTTGGAAAGAATCTGAAGTGAAAACAGCTTTTGTGATTGATTGGGGATACTACCACATGCTATGACAGAAAGCAAGAGTAGAAAATGTTATGATCTCTTTCTAAAAATTTGGTGGAGCAGGCGCAGTGGTGCACACCTATAATCCCAGCGACTCAGGAGTGAGATAGCAGAATTGCCAGTTCAAAACCAGCCTCAGCAAAAAGCGAGGCACTAAGCAACTCAGTGAGACTCTTTGTCTCTAAATAAAATACAGAAATAGGGGTAGGGATGTAGCTCAGTGATCCAGTGCCCCTGAGTTCAATCCCCTGTACAAAAAAAAAAAAAAATGGGGTTGTAGCTCAATGGTAGAGTGCTTGCCCCTAGCATGTGTGAGGTACTGGGTTTGATTCTTAGCCCACATATAAGTAAATAAATAAAATAAAGGTCTTTCAACAACTAAAAAAAATTTAACAACAACAACAAAAAAATGTGGGAGCCTGATAAGTATACCCACATCTAGTTTGACAAGTAAAACCAGGCTCATTATTAAGATTTCTATTTTTAGAAGATAAGAGGTAGAAGGAAATTAGATGCTCTTAAGTGTTTTTCAGGATTTATGTTTAACAAATAAATATTTGTTATCTGTTGTAAAGCAAATGTGTTTTATGTATCATATGCATGTTTATTTTCAACACAGTTTGTTTTATCTTAAGATGCGCTTCCTGAAGGATTCAGTCAGGAATTTGAAGAGCCGCAACCTAAAAGTAGGGCAAAATTTCAGTCTCCTCAAATACAAGCCACTATTACACCTCCATTGCAAATTAAAACAAAAAAACAGGAAGAAGACCATAAGATTAAGGTAATTTAAGAATTAAACATTAAAAGTTATATAAAATCAGAGTGAAGTACATATAGTTTTAAGAATACAAATATTAGGTTTCTATAACATTTTTACTTCTTAAAAATAATAAATGGTTTGCCAGACTTTTCTATCACAGCCTGTCTTAATTATCTATTATTGCACTAACAGACCACCGGAAAAGATAGTGGCTTACACCAGCTATTTATTATTTCTCATGATTCTGGATCAGCTGTACAGTTCTGTTCTAGGAGGTATCTGTTGGGGCTAGAACATCTAAAATGGCTTCTTCAAACATAGTACATATACAAAATGGAATATTAGCCATAAAAAAGAATGAAAATATGGCATTTGTCAGTAAATGGATGGAACTGGAGACTATCATGCCAATCCCCAAAAACCAAAGGCCGTGTGTTCTTTCTAATATGTGGATGCTGATTCACAATGGGGGTGGAGGGGAGTAGAGGTTCACCAGATTGTACTGAGGGGATGGGAATGGGGAGGACAGTAAAATGAATTGGAAATAACTTCCCTATGTTCATATATGAATACATGACCTGTGTAACTCCACATCACGCACAACCACAAGAAGGGGAAGTTAGGCTCCATATATGTATAATATGTCAAAATACATTCTGTTGTCATGTATAACTAAAAAGAACCAAAAAGTAAAAACAAAATTAATAAGATTTTAAAAGATAAATAAAATAAAATGGCATCTTTACTCACGTGACTGATGGCCTCTGCTAGAGACTATCCAGGCATCCATTCATCGTGCAGTCTCTTCACATGATAAGTAAGTATGGGTTTCCTCATGTGGTGGTCTCCGAAGAGTTGGATTTTCTTACAGGGCATCTGGCTTCCAAGAAGAAATATACTTGTCTCTTGATATCTGTAAGGACCTATGAGAATACCAAAATCTGTGGGTGTTCAGGTCTCTTAAAGAAAACAATGTAGTATTTGGTATATCACTTAGACAAATCCTCTCATATATTTTAATCCTATATAAATAGTTGTTACACTATATTGCTTGAGAAATAATGACAAGAGAAAGTTCTTATGTGTTCAGTGCAGATGCAATTTTTCCTGAATATTTTGTATTTGAAGTTGGTTGCATCCAGAGATGCAGAACCAACAGATATAGAAGCCCAACTGTATTTTTAGACAATGAGCCCCAGTATACAAATTCTTATCAAGCCTGTGCTTTAATCAGTCTTGCTAATCTCCCATTGGTTGAAGCAAGTCACGTGGCCAAACCTAAAATCTCTATAGAAGAGAATTGTGAGAGGATGTGAACCCTGGGAAGTGTAGTTTATTAGGACATTATACTTAAATATTTTTCATGTTATCAAACACCTATGGAAGCATCATCCTCATAAAACCCCTGTTTTCAAGAAACAATACTAGTTTTTAACAGTGTTCTTTTCATTCTTTTTTACCCCTTTATGTAAAAATATTTTTTGGATTTTGCCAGTTTAGACTTCTCAAAGTAAAATTGACTTGCGTTCATTTTTACTTAACTGAATAAAGATTATGATTTTTGAGACTTTTATATGCCCACTTTTTGAATGAGGAAGTATTAAAACAGACAGTTGGTGATTTTGACACCTTTTTCTAACTTTAAGTTTTTCAGATATTTGCTTTCTCTTCCTAGACAAAAAAAGAAGAAAAACCTATGGAAGTAAATATGAAAGAGTGGATTTTGCGATATGCTGAACAACAAAATGAAGAAGATAAGAGTGAGAATTCTAAAAGTTTAGAAGAGGAAGAGAAATTTGACCCTGTAAGTAAGTAGGCTTCTAGGTGAATATTCCTAGATAAGATTTTTAACTTTTTGACCCTTAGTTTCCTTACTTGTAAATTGGAAACATACCTCTATAGATTGATATAAAGATGGAACAAAATAACAAGTAAGTAAAAAATTGACCCAGAGTAATTTCTTTATAGATGTTACATTTTCCCCACATTTAAAGAGATAATCATCAAATATCTTAAGTGATTATTATATGTAGGGAGTGTGCTAAATAATAAAGAACCTATAAGAGGTAGGGCTTTAAATAATAAAGAAATGTAAAATATATTCCCTTACAGAGTAAACCTATAGTTTGGAGAGAAAATAAATATCATGTAATAAAATAATAATGTAAGGCAGAATATACTAAGAAAGGAATATGTTAGCTTCCTGTCACTGTGACAATATACCATAGAGAATCCACTTATAAAGAGGAAATGTTTGCCTGGGTCATGGGTACATGCCTGAAATCTCCGTGGCTCAGAAGGCTGAGAAAGGAGGATGTTAAGATCAAGGCCAGCCTCAGAAATTTAGTGAAGCCTCGAGCAACTTAGTGAGACCCTATCTCAAAATTTAAAAAGGGCTGGGATATAGGGATGTAGCTCTCTGGTTAAATTACCCCTGGGTTAAATCCCCAGTATTCTCTTTGAAGTTTCTCACCCAGTGCCTAACTTCCTTCCACTAGGCCTACCTCTTATAGGTTCTTCCACCAGAAGCTAGTGGCCAAGCCTTTATGTTAAGGGTCTTTGGGAACATGTAAGATCCAGATAATTACAGTGAATAAAGCAAGTTGTAGTAAGAAAATATTAAAATACACATATTTGACAAAGGACCCTAAGAACTTGTAAAAACCAGACACCTCATAAAAGTAGATATTTAGATAGCCAGTGAACATAAAATATGTTCAATATCACTAGTCATCAGAGAAATTAAAATTACAGTGAGATATCACTATATTTCCCGTAAAATGGCTGAATTTTAAAATAGATCTGTAATACCAAATGTTACAGAGGATTTGGAGCAACTGGAAAACTCATACATTGCTAATGGGAGTATGAAATGATATAACCACTTTGGAAAACTTTGGCCCTTTCTCATAAAGTTAAACATGCACTTTCCAAATGGCCCAACAATTTCATGTGCAGATATTTCCTTAAAAATGAAAACATTGTATGCAAATACTCATAATAGCCAAACACTGAGATCACACATATGTTTGTCAATAGGTGAAAAAACAAACATTGTGGTATAAGTTATAGAAGACTGTGTAATATGATAAATCCATTTGTGTAAAAGAAAAACACATATTGATAGTCTTAAAGTTTAGAAGACACACAGAAAGCTCTTATTAGTGATTAGGTTTAGAAGAGTAAGGTAGGATAGAAATCTTTTTTTTTTCCTACACGAGTTTTTTAGCCTTGTGTCTTATTAAAATCATGAAAATAAAAATATTTTTTTAATATTTTTTTTTTTTTTAGTTGTAGTTGGACACAATACCTTTGTTCGTGCTGAAGATTGAACTCTGTGCCTCGCACGTTCTAGGCAAGCGTTCTACTGCTAGACCACTACCTCAGCCCCAAAATAAAATTCTTTAGAGCAATTTAAGTCTACTTTAGGTTTCAGAGAAAGAAGAGGTGTCTTCTGATGGGAGCATTAGGTCAAGACTTGAAAGAAATGAAACTTGAAAGATGCATAGAGTTCAAACAGGCAAAGAATGATAGAAAGATGGCCAAATAAATAAAATAATGTGAAGCAAGGGTGCAGAGGTGGAATTATACACAGGTCCTTAGGTATTAAAAAATAGATGTGCAAAGATAAATGTTAGGAGTAAATAAATGAATTCACTTAAGACTGGAAGACTTTGATACCCAGAAAATGAATGTTAACTACATGGTAAAAAGCCACCATAGGATTGGCTGACTGACAAGAAGAATTTGACATTTTAGCTCAAATGTAGTAGTTTGAGGGAGTTCAAAGTAATTTGAAAAGCTACCCTACCCATTTTGGTAGCTGTTGCACTTACTCAGATGTGATATAATGACTGAAATTTGAAAGGAAGACAGACATTTCAAAGGAAAAATCAGCAAAAATTGGTGCTCTACTGAATGTACAGGCTAAGGAATATTTCTCCAAAAATATATAAATGGCACTAAACACACACAAAAAGATGTTCCACATTATTAACTACTAGGGAAATGCAAATCAAAACCACTACAAGATACCTCTTCTTACCATTTAGGGTGGTGACTACCAAAAAACAAAAAAATGTATTGATAAAGATGGGGAAATTGGAACCAATGTGTGCTGTTTGTGCGAATATTAAGTGGTATAGCCTCTGTGGAAAATAGTTCCTCTAAAAATAGAATTACCTTATGATCCAGCAATTCTATTTCTGGGTATATACTGAAAAGAATTGAAAGCAGAGTCTTAGAAGAGATACTTACACTGTTTTTTTTTGTTGTTGTTCTGGTTTTGTTTTGTTTTGTTTTGTTTTGATAGCTAAAATGCTGGAACAATTCACATCAACCATTACTTGATAGATAAGTTATATTCTTCATATAGGGGCTGGGGTTGTGACTTAGTGATAGAGTGCTTACCTAGCATGTGTGAGGCACTGGGTTTGATTCTCAGCACTGCATATAAATAAATAAATGTCCATTAACAATTTAAAAAAATTTAATGCCTCATATATATACATACAAGGAATATTATGCAGCCTTAAAAAAAGAAATTCTGGCACATGCAATAAGGTGGGTAGACCTTAAGGACATTATGCTAAGTGAAATAAGCCAGTCACAAAAAGCAGATACTATATGACTCCACTTATATGAGGTGCCAAGAATAGTCAAGTTCATAGAGACAGAAAGTAGAATAGGGGTTGCTGGTGGCTGGAGGAGGAGGAGGACTGGGAAGTTACTATTTAATCAGTATAGCATTTTAGTTTTTCCATATGAAAAGACTTCTGGAGATCCACTGTGATTGCGATGGTTGCCCAGCAATATGAATGTTCTTAGTGCCACTGAACTCTCCAATTAAAAAGTTAAGGCGATACGTTCCTTGGGGATTAAATTTTTAAGGGGCCAAAGATGGCAGATACAAAGGTAAAGGGATGGTAGTATCAGTGCCTTATATGGAAAGATTGAAAGGATAAGTATGATTTTGGTGAATTTGAGGAGATACCTAATCTTCCTCTTAATACCATTTGATGTTTGCTTCTACACAAAATGGTCTCAGAATTCACCCTGTTCTGCTTGCTTAGTTGTCTTTTTCCTCTTCCTCTTAACAATTATTTCATAGCAGCACCACATATGCTTTTATTTTCTCTATCACATGCCTTTGTGTTTATAGTCTGCTATCATTTATTAACCTAAGGGGGAAAAAACTATAACTTGAATCTGGCTTTCAACTCTTGTAGTTTTTGCTTGGCAGAGTCATGTCATTGTTCTGTCACATCCGCTTTCCTCAGAACTCCATTTTTGTTTTTTAAATGTCTCTCTGCTCCATTTGTTTTATTTCTCTAGTGATAACGTCCTAAAAGTAGATCTGTTGGGTCAAAGGGTCAAGCCAAAAGATCATAGGTTTTAATATAATATAGTGCCATAGATAATCTTGCTCTTTTTATTTCTTCTTGATTATTTTATTTGGAACAGAATGAACGATACTTGACTCTTGTAGCAAAACTTCTGGATGCAAAGGAGCAAGCAGCTACCTTTAAATTAGAAAAAAACAAACAAGGCCAAAGAGAGGCTCAAGAAAAAATAAGGAAATTTCAAAGAGGTAAACATTTTCAAATTCTTAGGTGTAGAAATGTAATTGTCTTTTTAAAAATACGTCTGCTCTTTCCTGACAGTTCATGTTTGAGATTGACAAACTTTATTTCTATAACAAGCCAAATTATAAATATTGTAGACTTTGTGGACCATACAGCTTCTGTCATGACTTCTCAACTCTGTTATTACAACATAAAAGCAGCCATAAGATTATATAGATACTGAACTATAAAATTTCATATAGCGTCCACATGTCACCCAGTAGTCTTATTTTTATTTTTTCAACCATTTGAAAATATGTATATAAACCATTCTAACTCACCAGCCACACATAAACAGGCATCAGGCTGGATTTGTCCTAGAAGTTATACATAGTTCACCAACCCCAGATTTATACATTAAAATACTATGTCCATTCAAGAAAAAGACATGAACACAATTCCTTGTATTTCTTTCTTTTTTTTAATATTTATTTTTTTAGTTGTAGTTGGACGCAATGCTTTATTTTATTTATTTTTATGTGGTGCTGAGGATGAAACCCAGTGCCTTACATGTGCTAGGCAAGTACTCTACCGATAAGCCACAACCCTAACCCCCTTGTATTTATTTCTGATGAAGTTTTTTTTTAAAACAATATAAAATTTAAAAAGTAAATTAAACTAAATATCTTTCTTGGTAGAAATGGAAACTTTAGAAGACCATCCAGTATTCAACCCGGCCATAAAGGTTTCACATCAACAAAATGAAAGGAAAAAGCCTTCTATAGCCACAGAAGGGGAAAGTGCTTTGAACTTTAATTTATTTGAAAAATCTGCAGCTGCTATGGAAGAAGAGAAAGGTAAAATGAAGGGAAAGTGGTCAGGATATAATTTATGAGTAACAAAATATCAGTCATAAAGTGTGTTACTTTGACTTTTTGCAAACTGCCTAAGTAATCATGTAGTTACACTTTGATAAGCTTTTTTTTTTTTTTTTTTTAAGCAGTAACAATTGTGGTAACTTACTTGTAGAGCATTTTGGAATTACAGATACCTTGTCTCAGCCTCATTTCTCTCCAGTCATTCTCCAAACACCAGGTGCTTTTCTGTAACACAGATTGAAATGAGAGTTTCCTATTTAAAACAAACACACCTTTTAACCCCCTCCTGATAGAAACCTTCATCATGATAAAGACTACATCAGTAACAAGGTCAAACCCTTTAGCTGGCATTCAGAATTCTTTGCTACAACCAACCTTTCTACCTTGTTTTCTCAGCTATATATACTCCAGCCACATCATTCTTCAAAACATTTGTTGTTTCATGGTTCCATTACTTTGCTCATCTTGTTACCTGCTACTAGCCAACCTATCCCTAGGTGCAACCCAAACAGCAGCTCTTCTTTAAGCCTTCCCTAGCTCCTTCCATGCCACCACACATAAATGATCATGAACTTCTGTGTGCTCCTAAGTAAATTATTGATATAGTTAGTACTTATATATTTATATAGCTAGTATTTATTTATTTCTAGATTGCATATTATAGTTCTACACTGAATTGTTACATATTAAAATATCCATTCTTTCAATAATATTTATTGAATCATTGTTCATAATGACAAGTGTTGGGTATATAGTAGTGGACGAAATAACCTGGTCTCTGCCCTCTTCATGTATGTAGCCTAAGTAGGGATGGTAAACTTTAAACAAATATATGTGTAATTTTGAATTGTGATGTGCACTATCAAATAAAACTGGCTTTTAACATAGAGGTATCAGGATGGCCTAATTTGATTGGAAAGGCTTTGCTGTGATTTAAGCTCTGAGATCTGACAAATGAGTAGATATTAGCCTGGTAGCAAGCTGGTGAAAAAAGCCTCCAAAGAAGTAAGACAGAACATTAGAAGTCTAAGGTGAAAAAAGAGCTTATATCAGCATTGTTCTACAGAACTTTCTGTGATACAAATGTTCTATATCAAGGGCTGCAGTTGTGGCTCAGTGGTTGAGCACTTGCCTAGCATGTGTGATGCACTGGGTTCAATCCTCAGCACCACATATAAATAAATGAATAAAATAAAAGTCCATCAACATCTAAAAAATACTTTTCAAAAATGTTCTGTATCTATGATATCCTACTACTAGGAAATATGAATATGAAACACTAAAAATGTGACTACTATATTTGAGAAATTGAGTTTTAATTTTAGTTAATTTAATTAGCCACATGTAGCTGGTGGCTACTGTATTGTATTGAGTTAGGCAAACTTGGAGCATTTGGGGAATTGACTTGAGAGCCAGTGTGATCACAGCATAATGGGCATGAGGGATGAGTGGCAACTGGTGGGCAGAAATGGCCACTGAAGGTTTTGGCAATAATAAGGAATTTGCATTTTATATTTTATATAACAGGAAACCTTTGAAGTTGGTAGTAGTAACTAAAGTGACATCTAACTTATTTTTCAGTAACTGCTTATGGGGTAGCCGACCAAGTGTTGTCATTCAGGTGGACATTTTATAAGAATATATAAATTCCTCAAGAGTGTGTGTGGCAGGGACTGGGGATTGAACCAAGAATCTTGTGCATGCTAGGCAAATGCAATACCACTGAGCTACATCCCCATCCCTTTTTATTTTTTGAACCGGTTTCACTAAGATGCTGAGTCTGGCCTCAAATTTAAAACCCCTTCTGCCTCAGTCTCCAGAGTAGCTATGATTATAAGCATGTGCCACAGTGCTCAACAAGACAGTTTCAAGATGCAGAATAAAAGAATCATTGTTCTATGGTCTAGGTCACTACTTAAGGAAAAGCAAACCTTTCTGTCTAACCTTTTTCCTGTTGTCTTCCAAAAGTGCTGTTCCCAAAGGCAAGAGGACTTTGATCACTCAAAAGAGAATTTATATTACTGCATGACTAGTTTAAAGAACCATTTTTTTGTCTTCCATTTTAGATAAAAAGAAAGAATCTCATGATGTAAGAAATTTTGACTATACTGCTCGAAGCTGGACTGGAAAGTCTCCCAAACAATTTCTGATCGATTGGGTTAGGAAGAATCTTCCTAAGAGTCCAAATCCTTCCTTTGAAAAAGTCCCAGTAGGTAGATACTGGAAATGTAGGTATGTTTTTCTGGTTAACTGAAATGACTTTTAGAAAAGTATAAAATGAAACTCATTTGGGCAACTTGAATTCATATTCAGGTTCATAGTGTGTATAAATCCTTATGCAGCATCTTTCATGAAAATATTAAAATAATTAATATAAATTTAAGTTGTTAATGGATTTTTCACTTTATTGATAATCTGACCTCAGCGTTTTTTTTTTTTTTTGACTCCTCTGTAGGGTAAGAGTAATCAAGTCTGATGATGATGTCCTAGTAGTATGCCCTACAATCTTAACAGAGGATGGCATGCAAGCTCAGCACCTGGGAGCTACTTTAGCTCTGTATCGTTTAGTGAAAGGGCAGGTGAGACTTTTTAGGCCTAGAGGCTTGAAAAATGATTTGTGAAATGATGGATGTGCAGGTTAGACATTTCCAATCTGAAATTGTGCTCCAAAATCCAAATCTTTTTGAGCACTGACATGATGGCACAAATGGAAAATTTTATACCAAGAAACTTTTTTCACAAAGAAAATTATTTTAATATGTTATATAAAATTGTCTTCAGTCTATGTGTATAAGGTATATATGAAACATAAATGGATTTTGTGTTTAGACTTGAGTCTTATTCCCAAAATGTCTCCTTATGTATATGCAAATATTCCAAAATCTAAAATCTTTCTGGTCCCAAGCATTTTGGATAAGGGATACTAAACCATTTGTAGTTTGGCGTCCTTTCACCCCCTAAACACAGCTCAATCTCTCTCTCTCTCTCTCTCTTTCGACAGAAGTTGAAGTCCAAAAGAGACAGTTTTTTTATCTAATTTTTTAGCTATACTAATTTACAGATTAAAAGTGCAATTTGGTTCACTTAAAGAGAATTTTTTCAAAGATTTTTTCTTTTGGGGGGATACCACGGATTGGACTGAGGAGCACTCAACCACTGAGCCACATCCCCAGCCCTATTTTGTATTTTATTTAGAGACAGGGTCTTACTGAGTTGCTTAGCACCTTGCTTTTGCTGAGGCAGGCTTTGAACTTGCAGTTCTGCTGCCTCAGCCTCCTGAGCTCTGGGATTACAGGCCACCACACTGGCTTGTTTTCTTTTAGTGTTATATTGTCTCTTAACATTATAGACATTGGTTTTTTTCAGCTTTAGGCTATAGGAATTATATATTTCCAGTTTGAGGAAAGATAAGAATAAAGTACAACTGAAGGAATGGTTTCAGTTCCATTCTCTTTAACAGAATTCATGTTCTTTTTAAAACTTGGCTTGTTGGCATTTCCTTTTTGTAATAACTGGGAAATTAGAGCCAATGAAAATTTTAGCTGCTAATTAAGTGGAACTCCAAATAGTAATTCTTTTCTAATTTCTGGCCAAGTTTGTAATGACTTTATTTTTGTTTGCAAGATAAGGTATTGTAAGCTATATTTACTTGATAAAAATTACAATGTCAGAGAGAGAATTTTGAGTTCTTTCATACTATAAAATTAGATTCCACCCAATATAGTTCATTTAAAATACTTTAATTTATAACTTTAATCAACTGCCAGAATCTCAAAAGGAGTTTTGTATGTTTTTTAAGTGCTCTATGGTTCATTTACATTTTATATAGTACCACTGTAGGAATAAATAATAAACATTTATTCTATAGTTTACCATGCTCTAGGAATAAGCACTTCACATGTACTGACCTAAAGTTAACTTTGGAATAATCTTATGAAGAATATTCATAAGACATTGAGGAGTCTATAATAAAGAGATTATTGTTAGTCATTTTTAAATCCAGAAACTAAGGCACAAAAAAGTCACTGCCCCCAAAATCACATAGCTAGTAAGTCAAGAAACCTGAAAATAATAAGCTACTT
Source organism: Urocitellus parryii (assembly GCF_045843805.1). Taxonomy (NCBI): domain Eukaryota; kingdom Metazoa; phylum Chordata; class Mammalia; order Rodentia; family Sciuridae; genus Urocitellus; species Urocitellus parryii. Next base: position 42,993,125 of record NC_135531.1, on the reverse strand, counting down.
ATGAACTTGCATCATTTGCATATGTATCTTAAAATAGTAACTTGAAAAATGTAACTATCCTTCTAAGCTTTGATCTGCTGAATTTGGATATCCAGTAGTGAAAATAAAATACTGCTTTTTTTTCCCTCCCGTTATAGTCTGTTCATCAGTTACTACCTCCCACTTACCGAGATGTTTGGCTGGAGTGGAGTGATGCAGAAAAGAAAAGGGAAGAATTAAATAAAATGGAAACTAATAAGCCACGTGATCTTTTTGTTGCCAAACTTTTGAATAAGTTGAAACAGCAGCAGCAACAGCAACAACAGCATTCTGAAAATAAAAGAGAAAATTCTGATGATCCTGAGGAATCTTGGGAAAATTTAGTTTCTGACGAGGATTTTTCTACACTGTCTTTGGAGTCAGCAAATACAGAAGATTTAGAACCTGTTAGAAACCTCTTTAGAAAGTTGCAAAGCACACCCAAATATCAAAAACTTCTAAAGGAAAGACAACAGTTACCTGTGTTCAAACATAGGGATTCGATTGTGGAAACCCTTAAAAGGCACCGGGTAGTAGTTGTGGCAGGTGAAACAGGGAGTGGTAAAAGCACTCAAGTACCACATTTTTTATTGGAAGATTTGCTCCTAAATGATCGGGAGACAAGTAAATGTAACATTGTCTGTACCCAGCCCCGAAGAATCTCAGCAGTGAGTTTAGCCACCAGAGTGTGTGATGAATTGGGCTGTGAAAATGGACCTGGAGGAAGGGTAAGATATTGTACTCCACCTCAATGAATGATGACATTACTCATTTTTGCTCTTGGGATCCAACTGGAACCTGGACCATATTTGATTCTGGCTGTTATTGGTCATACAGTAGCATGTTTCAGGCACTTCTCATGTTTTTTCTAATAGGATATTATGCTATTGTCCTTCATATGAAAAGTTTATCACTAATCCTGTCATTAAAATTCTCATATAAAAGAAGATTATATTATCTTTATAGTTGAATGTTCAAATAAGTTACATACAAAGTCAAACAAAAAATATAAACAGATCCAGATTTTAATCTATTATCATATCTTTTGCAAGTCTTTTGTATGGAATGCATCCCTGAATGATTTTCATTCATTCTTTTTAATGAGCAGAAGGGAAAAACAGCATAAATGAAAATTCTAAACTATTTTCAAACCACATCTTTTTTAAAAATGGAAAAAGGACTCAACTATTATTATGCATTTCATGTGCGCAAAATTGACTAAACCTTAATCAGGCTGGCTATAAAGAATTAGGGGGGCTGGGGATGTGGCTCGAGCGGTAGCGCGCTCGCCTGGCATGTGTGCGACCCGGGTTCGATCCTCAGCACCACATACCAACAAAGATGTTGTGTCCGCCGAGAACTAAAAAATAAATATTAAAAAAATTTCTCTCTGTCTCTCTCTCTCCTCTCTCACTCTCTCTTTAAAAAAAAAAAAAAAAAAAAAGAATTAGGGATTCATTTAATAAATTAAGCTGGTTAGAACCAAGTATAACAAATATAGTTTATGTAACTTTCAGTTTATTTACTTTGAATTTTACTTTCTGGAGATGGCATACAATATTTTCATCTCTAAGATGAGCAACCTCGTTATTTTTTTTTTTTTTAGCTAATTGGGTTTCTGTCATAGAATATAAGGAAGAGGCTAGAAAGACAGTTTCTTTGCTGCAGCTGTAGCGGGTGACACACATATGCATAAGTCAAAGGAAAGATTTCAGGAGTAAGAAAGTATGATAGGAATGGATGAGACTTGAAGATTTCCATTAGGTGTGATACTCACTTTGTTCAGCTGCTTTACAGGAGTTTGGTGGAAGGACATACCAAAGTACAGAAGCTATTCTAAAATTCTGTTCCTGAGTACCTCAATGTTTTTGTTCCAAGATACTATAGTAGAAAATTAGTTTAACAATCATATAAATGGTATTTGAAGCCAGGTGAACAGTTTTTTGCATCAGTTCCTTAAAGGGAACAAAGGGTTGTATAGTTTTATGTAATTGAAAACTAGGGAAACACTTGATAATAAATTGCATTAAATAGATTTAGACTACTCTATAGCAGCAAGATCAGCATTTATGCTTCTTTTTTCTTTTCTCTTTCTCTCTTTTTTTTTTTTCTTCTTTTTTATGTACTAGGGATTGAAACGAGGGCACTTAACCACTGAACCACATCCCCAGCCTATTTTTATTTCACTTTTTACAGCCTGTTTCTCAAATTACTTGTGAGAATATAATCACAGCTTTGTGTTCTCCTTCAGAATGCTTTGTGTGGATATCAGATCCGGATGGAATCTCGAGCTAGTGAATCTACCCGGTTACTTTATTGTACTACAGGAGTTTTACTAAGGAAACTTCAAGAAGATGGTCTTCTAACTAATGTGTCTCATGTTATTGTAGATGAGGTAAGTAAATTTTATAGTTGTGTCCAAATAGATTCTAACATTTTTCTATTAAAAAGATACTACTTCTGCCATGCCCAGTGGCACGCTCCTGTAATCCCAGCTATTCCAGAGACTGAGGCAAGAGGATTCCAAGTTCAAGTCAGCCGGATAATTTGGCAAGACCTATCTCAAAATAAAAAGGACTTGAAATATAGCTCAGAGATAGAATGCTCATGGGTTCCATCCCCAGGGCAGCAAAAATAAAAATTTAAAAAACAGAAAGATGTTACTTTTAATACTAGGTAACATTTGTCTGTGCAAATGCCAGATACTTTACAAATAATAATTATTTAATTTTCTCTAACCATTGTCTCATTAATTATTTAATAAATGCTTTTTAATATTTGGTATATGCTTGATATTATTCAAAGGATCATTCACCAATACACACACACACACACACACACACACACACTTATATAAATTCATTATATCCTTCCAGCAACCTAATGAAATAGATATCTTTATTTTACAGTTGAGGAAATCAAAGTACATAGATGTCACATATTGCCAAATTCACATAGCCAGTAAGTTCTTCAACCCTGGCATTCTGACACCAGTCTGGGCTCTTTACCACTATGCTGCCTCTTAGTTTTTAAAAGGTTTGCTCTAACTCTTAAACAAAAGGCAAAAAAATTCATTAATATGTCATTTTTTTTTCTCTCCAGATGTATCTACCTCTACTTGAATCAAATTGGAATACACACTGAGTTATATCAAAAGTTTCACACTATAATTATTGTAAATGGCATACTAGCCTATCTATGTTAAGTAATTTGATTGTGTATCTTTTTTTCAAAAAGAGATAAGATATATAGCATTTTTATTATTAAGAAAATACTAAAAATTTCTCTGGTGTGAAGTTTTTTATAAATGTTAATTCATTCACTAAGAAAGCAATAGTAAAAATTTAGTCGTTCAGTGATTTTTAATCAGTCAACAACAACATGGAGATTATTTTGTTATTTTCCTCCTTTTGGTTAGAAAATGTTAATAGAAATATTAATAGTTAATATTGTGGTAGTAGGTAAGTATAGGAATTTTTATGTAAGGAGTCTTTTTTCCTTAATGGGGGCAGATTGTACCTTATCACTAACATGTTAAAAGGAGGCCAAATGGCTGTTTAGTAGGCCCTTGGGTAACTCCTTCTCCCTGGAAGCGTTACCCATAGGGTTCACAGGATGATGAGTGTCACAGCTATGGCTTTGCATGGCTTAGACCTATATTATATCAGTACCATCAAGAGTCAGAATGAGGCAAAAAATATATTTATAATGAGAAATATTTACTCCTAGGTGAGTTGAATTATTTCTGTCAGTCAGTAAATTCCCAGAACCTCCAAATTATTAGCAGAAAAATGCTTGGTAAATAGAGATCCAGATGAACTGTAATTTAAAAACCAGATCAACTTCCAGAAGGTGTTTTCTTTGATGTTTGGTATTAGCCGTATATTGTAGACATGATTAACAGAATTGAGCTTCCCTGCCATACCATCAACCCCTTGAACAATATAGTAAGAATAAAATAAGCCCAGTGAAATTCATTATCATGTTAAATATAAGGATGTAAGAGATGTTTGGCAGAGTTCATTATATTATACAAGACTCTTTTATGAAGATGCTCAAAACAGTACTACTGGCCATTCCCTGGGGAATTGTATGATTGGTTTTAGTTTATAGTCAGTGTGTAGATTAAGTAACTTTTTTTGCTGGCTGCTCATATACTTACATACAATTTTTGAACACCTATACCAAGTGATCTTAATAGTCTACATATTTTATCTTCTTCTTTTATTTTTAATGCAATCTTTATCTGTATTGATTATCATCTGTTTGATGAGGTTTGCCAGACCCATGTCATCCATCAGGTGTTTTCTTCCCTGACCTTCAAATGTAAATATCCAACCACCTTCTAGATACTTTCAGTCTCAGGAACTTGGAATTCAGCATTTCCAAAACTCAGCATCACCCCTTCTGCTCATTCCTTGTATCTTGCCCCTTCTCTTCACTGAATCTCAGTGAATGATCCTGACAATCACCTAGTCAAATCCCCAAAGTAAAAACATCTAAGCTTTTCTTTCTTTCTCCCAAGTCCCCTAAATCCTTTCACCTATTCATGTTTATTCTGCCTTTCTGAAGCTCATTCACTTTTTTCTAAATTCATTGGTATCACCCTTGTATGAGACCACAACATCTTATTAATTACTATAAAAGCCTCTCATGAATTGAACTTCAGCTTTCTGTTTTGTTCTCCTCTATTACATTGACCAACTATAGCCAGTAGCCTTTTTTTTTTTTTTTTGTACCAGGAATTGAACCCAGGACCACTTAACCTTTGAACCACATCCCCTTTTCATTTTTTATTTTGAGACAAGTCTTCACTAAGTTGCTGAGGCTGATGTTGAACTCTCAATCCTGCTCAGACTCCTGAGCATTTATTTTTAAAATAAAACACAAACCATATGATTCCCCTGCTTTAAAATACTTTAATCACTGCCCTCCTTGACTTATTAGCATGAAGTCTCAGCTCTCTAACATGATCTTACACAACTATTAAAGGGGTACCTCTGGAGTTTCTATTTTCCCCTGAAGTACATTACAATCTCCCTTTCCATCTTATTTTATTTATTTATTTATTTATTTATTTATTTGGTGCTAGAGATTGAACATAGGGCCTTGTGAATATACCATGATTTTATATGCTGGTGTCCCTTGACCTAACACCCTGTCCTCCCTTTCTCATCCTGTGGTTTTTTTGTTGTTGTTTGGGTTTTTTTGTTTGTTTGTTTTGTTTTGTTTTTTTATCTTCCCACTACCTTTTTTCAAACTCATCATTCAATTCTCAGAATTATTGGCAATTTTTCTTGGTACCTTTCCTGATCACCTGAATTAGCTACCCATCAATGTGATTTTGGGCCACCATATACAATATTCCGAATGACTAAAAATCCTTAAATAAAGAAAACTGTCTGGATTTTTTTTGCAAACCTCAGCATCTAACAAAATGCTGAGAACTTACTGTTTGGTGGGCTCTGTTTTGAAGATTTTGTTTAATCTCATTTGATTATCCCAACAGCTCTATGAAGTTTACATAATTTGTGTTTTCCTTTTATAGAAAAAGAAATAGACCTGGAGATAGTTAAATAACTTGACTGAAATCACTAAGCCAAGAACTAAGCCGAAATAATTGATTCCAGAACTCAAACACTTAACCACTACTGCCTGCCTTCCAAGCCAGTGAATGATAAACACAGTTTTGTTATCTTGATGTAGTTTATCTTGTATGCTACTTTCAGTCTGTTATAAAAGGGATAGAAATAAGAGTATAGAAAGAAGATAGACTTGTATATTTAGCAGATATTTGTTAAGTCCTGAGAATATATCTTGTTTATGCTGTATAGGAGATTCACAGTGATCTTCCCTAAAGTGCATGCACTGAAGGGCATAAAATTCTTTTTGGTGGATGGTAATAGTGAACCTGTCAGATTGCTACTGATTATCTCCATTTTTCCTACATAGTAGATAAACCATCTGTCTTCTGTAGTGGTAATAGTAGAGTTTTATATTAATAGCAGAGAGTTAAGTAAAGTTTGAGAGACAGCCTACTCTTATCAGCCACATGTGGTCTGATCTCCAAGCCATATCCTGGGGTAGAAGCCTACAGTGTGGCAAGTGGAATTGTTTAAACCTCTTACTAGACCTTATATATGATTAATTTTGGTATATCTTTATATTAGGTTCATGAAAGAAGTGTCCAATCAGATTTCCTATTAGTTATCTTGAAGGAAATTTTACAGAAACGTTCTGATCTACACTTGATTCTGATGAGTGCCACTGTGGACAGTGAAAAGTTCTCTACGTATTTCACACACTGCCCTATTCTCAGAATTTCAGGAAGAAGTTATCCTGTTGAGGTAAGTTTTTCTTGTAGTATGTGTGTAAGCAAAAGCTGCATTCATACCATAGAGTTTTCCCAGAACATAGTCCCTTGTAGTTTGAGCCCCAAACTATTCCTTGGGTTCTACAAGTCGAGAGAGGGCCTGGAGATAGCCTTGAGAATAACATGGCTGGTGCTGTTGCCTGAGAGAGGACCGGATGGAAAGGAGTGTTCTGACAACTGACCTAAGGGCTACAGAACATAAAACTTAGTTCTACATTAAAACCATTGTATCCAGATTGAGAGTGGCTACCTGGCTTTAAGGACTCCTTTTTTTTTTTTTTTTTTTTAAACCTATTCTCAAACTTAGGGTCGCCTTTGAAGCTTCTTTTCTGCCTGATTTGGACACAATATTGTTATTTATTTATTTTTATGTGGTGCTGAGGATCGAACCCAGGGCCTTGCATGTGCTAGGCGAGCACTCTACCGCTGAGCCACAACCCCAGCCCCTTCTGCCTGATTTTAATGCTTATCTTTTTAGTTCAGCTGCTGAAGTCTATTCTTTTATCCATTTTCACATTTAAAAAATACACCATAATGTAATTTGTCCTGAGACTTAAGTGACAAACCCACCTGTATTAACAAAATTCTTCATTTCCAAGTAATACTGAAAAAAATTGTTTTCATAATCTAGTTTAGTAACATTCAAAAGGTGATAATCCCCTTTTTATTATATTTCTGAAATGAATTTGGGTTCACCCATTTATCTGCCTTACTCTATGCAGGTTTTTCATCTTGAAGATATAATAGAAGAAACAGGCTTTGTGTTGGAAAAAGACTCGGAATATTGTCAAAAATTTCTAGAGGAGGAAGAAGAAATAACCCTTAATGTCACTGGCAAAGCTGGGGGGATAAAAAAGTACCACGTAAGAAGAAAATCTTTTGAAAGAGATCTAGTGTTGATATCCAGGGCATAACCTGTCATGTGAATTTCATATGGCTCACGAAATAGATTTGGGTACAGTTTGGTAGAAGAGAAACAAATACGAGTGTGAATAAAGTTTAAAGATCATTTTTTAAGTATTGTTTTATAGTCTTTAATTTGTAATATAATTGTTCTCTTACTTTGTTCTGGGCCATTCAAATACATAAAAAATTCAAGGACTATGTAAATAAGAAGCAGCTTTTATAACAATTTCATAGCAGTGATCAATTATTAAGGAGTAAATTCATAGTGGTTTTATATACTTTGCCTTTTCACCATAAGTGATTAGATGGTGCAGGCCCAAAATCTAGATCTTTGCCATTGGTCTTCTTAGTACCCTCCCTCCTGGCAAGAGCCAGTCTTCGATATATAGGGACACTATTTGGGGCAAGCACATTCTTCCTAGGGAGTTAGTCTCAATTGTGTGTTTTTAGAAACATCAGGAAAGCTACATTATCTGACATTTTAACCAGTGGTACTACATCCAGCATTTTGAGTACATCTATGACATTTCATGCAAATATCCAAACTGATGGAAATACAAAATCAAAGTTACTTTATCTTTTAAAAGACAGATAACCCCAGAAAGCAAAAGTTAAAATCTTTCTCTAAAATTCCAAAGATAGGAATTACAAACTAAAAAAACAACTTTAGAAAAGTTTAGTTATTTCAAAAGAGATTATTGGAATTTATAGCCAAAGTAGAATGTAGGAGGAATGAGGTAGGTATAAATTACCATATTAAAATTATTATGTCCTCTCTTGGCCTGACTGCTTTTTAAATGCCACAGAATAATACATAAATTATAGGAGAGATTTGAAGTTTTAAATTTTTTCCACTTGAAAATTGTACTCTTGCTGTATTTTAACAACAGTAATGGTGACAATGAAAAAAGTAGATTTGAATGGATGTAAATAACTTCGTTTTTCTTCTTTTTCTTACAATAATATTTAATGTTTTCATTCAGCTCTCTGTGGTGTGTTTCTTTTAGGAACACATTCCAGTTTATACTGGAACAAGTGCCGACTTAAATCCTTTTTACCAAAAGTACAGCAACCGCACTCAGCATGCTATTTCCTACATGAATCCTCATAAAATCAACCTGGATCTCATTCTGGAACTTCTTGTATATTTAGGTATATTTCTAGTGTCTCTCTGTTTTGATAAAATATTTCTTTATTTTATTATCTATTTTATTAGTATTTTAGATGCTGTTTTTTTAATCTTCAATATTTTATCTTTTTAAAAAATTTCAGACAAAAGTCCCCAATTCAGAAATATTGAAGGAGCAGTATTGATCTTTTTACCAGGTCTTGCTCATATTCAACAGTTGTATGATCTCCTGTCAAATGATAGAAGATTTTATTCTGAACGGTAACTACAAATCTTCACTATATTCCTTGTAATTTTAAGATAGAAAAACATTTGAAACATTAAAAGTCTTGGGCTGGGGTTGTGGCTTAGTGGTAGAGCACTTACCTAGCACGTGAGGCACTGGGTTCGATCCCTAGCACCACATAAAAATAAAGTAAAGGTATTTTGTATCTACCCTCAACTAAAAAAATACATATTAACAAAAAAGTCTTAATCAGAGTTTTCAAAGTCTTTTCACCTTAAGTAAAAATTGTAAACGGTGAGTTAAATCTTTATGTTTAATATTTCTATTATAGCATTTCATATAATAAAAATTTTTACATACTATAGCTGCATTTGTTCTATTTTCTTAGTATGATTAAGTAGAGAGAATCCTGTGATTAAGCATAAAATGGTGACTCTCCCCCCAATCCACTTAATCTTATAAAAACAACAAGAAGCTAGGCATGGTGGTGCATGCCTATAACTCCAGCAGTTCGGGAAGCTGAGGCAGGAGGATCGCAAGTTCAAAGCCAGCCTCAGCAACAGTGAAGTGTTAAGCAACACATGAGACCCTGTCTCTAAATAAAATACAAAATAGGGCTGGGGATGTGACTCAGTGATTGAGGGCCCCTGAGTTCAATCCCCAGCACCACCCCACAAAATAACTCAACAACATTATAAATTATCATATTTAAGCAACTGTTCATCTGTTCTGATATAGTTTACTATTGATATCACGGTTTTCACATTAACATTATGACATTTTAAAAAATTCTTTAGACCCTATATTTCATATACAATTTGAGCCACCTTAATACAAAATTCAAAGTTCTAAATGTTTAAAAATCTGAAACAATTCTTACCCCAAGCATTTCAGAGAAGGGATATTCAATCTGTAACTTGTTCATATTACATGGGATTTTATTCAACTATTCTGTGAACTTTTGTGTGTTTAAATTTTTCATGATAAACCTTTGAAAATTGCTTTCTATATGCAAATAAACTTTGTTATTCTTTGCAGTGTCTTCTAAAGGGAAACTCTTGCTAAGAACTATGATTTTAACTTTCAGATATAAGGTGATAGCTCTGCATTCTATTCTTTCAACTCAAGATCAAGCAGCAGCATTCACACTTCCTCCTCCAGGAGTCAGGAAGGTAAAATTCAGTACATCAAATTTATAGTGATCCACCTGATCATATTTCATGAAAACATTATGACTTTTTATGATCAAAGGAAATTATTAAATACTTACTCATGACAGACTCCTAGTGCTCTACTTGAGTCAGAAGTGAACCCAATATTAAAACTCAAGCATTTGAATATTTACATTACATGCTATTAAAGGGACAAGACTTTTGACGGGAATAGTAGTTGAGAATATGGCATAAATGTTGCTTGTGAAAAAAACAAATCACTACTTTTCCCAGGAAGGCATTTTGAAGGAAATTGGATATCAGGAGCTGTTTAAGTCCCAGGAGAATTCCTATTTCTAAGCTGTTTTTTTCCTGAATATTTTTATAGTACAAAGATCATTATATTATGGAAATAGTCTCAGTATTTTCATTTTGTCCTCTCCTCAGGATTCTTCTTGACAAAGAGTATCTCAGATTCTGAACCCTTTCTCTGAGCACAATCTAGGAACTATGGGAAAGATAGCTGTTGGAAAGAGCCTGACTGTAATGCAAGAGGCCTGGTTTCTAGTTGCTAAATTGCCACCATCTGTGTAGTCTTTGACAACTACTCAACCTCACTTTTCTTTAAGAAAGGTTGAATTAAACTGATGATTTTCTAACTGTGCCTTGAGAACTATAGGGATCCTGAGGCTATGCTCTGATCTTCAACATTTGGGCTTCCCTGTAAGATTTTGTTTGAAAAGAGTTCCATCTCTTAACCCAAAGGAAAAAAATTAAAAATTAAACACTATTGAAATATAATGATCACATAGGTCCCATCCAGCTCTTCATAATCTGGGTTTCATTTCCTAGAATAAATGAATAAGAAGCAATTATTCAATATCAAAATACACAGAAGTATAGCAATGCTTATTGGATTTGACTCAGAATTTCCTAAGTTTTATCTCCAGTTATTCAACAACAACATAGAAATGCAGAAGATTGCACTATTCAGTAATCACTGTTAATAATTTTAGAACTAGAGATTTTAGACTGCAGAATTTATCTGTTTCTACCTCCTGATTCACAGGTGAGGTAATTCAGGACAAACTCATAAAGCAAAGATATAAAGAAGCAGGATAGTAAGCAGTTGTCAATCATCTGCTTTTTTTTTTTTTTCTTTCTAAGAAATCTGAATGGTTGTACTGAGCTGTCTCCATTCACTGACCCAGTTTCCCATTCTACTTCTGTCATTTTTAAGATGATTTACTAGAATTAGGGGAATGTTGCTTTTCTTATAATAAAAATCAACTTTAATAAACTGAGCTGATGAAACTAGAGCAAATTAATTACAAAATAATAAAATATTTTTTTGTGAATGAAATTGAAATTCACTTTTAAAAATTCATCAGTTCTGCTGGGCATGATGATGCACACTTGTAATTTTAGCTACTTGGGAGGCTAAAGTGGGCGGATCGTTGAGCCCATGAGTTTGAGACTAGCCTGGGCAACCTAATGAGATGCTGTCTCAAAAACGAACAATACTAAAAATTCATCAGTTCAAACTATCTAAAGAAGTTTAAATGATGATATGTTGCTGAAAGTTGTTTAAATGTTTTAGCGTTTTGTTTATTTTCAGATTGTTTTAGCAACAAATATTGCAGAGACGGGTATCACTATTCCAGATGTTGTATTTGTAATTGATACTGGAAGAACAAAAGAAAATAAGTAAGTTTGAATTTCCCGGATCAAGACATTTTTAACCTAGAAAGAGTTTGGGGCTCTTGAATTGTTAGGAGAAATTACAGAATCATATAGGGAAAATCCCAAATGTCTTAATTCTGCCCAAAGCAAAAAGCCTTAGAAAAGCTATAGGAAACTTTAAAAAGTCTGAAGCTAAATGTTAAGAATTTCATTTCATGGGGTTGTGAGGCCATTGTGCTACTACTTTTAGGAAAGTGCTAAAAAATTTTTACATTACTTTTTGTAGATTTGTTTCTAAAATAAATCGTTTAACAAAAACATTATTTGTGGGATAATAACAAAAGGACATAAATCTAGAGTCAGCTGGATTTAAATCTCTGATTTGTTATCTTGAAGAAAGTAAAAACTTTCTAATCGTCAGTTTTTTTATGTGTAAGTGAGAAAAATGAAGATATCCTAATTGAAAGTGCCTTGTACAGTAACTGAAACATTACAGATAATCTTAACTAAATCACCAACAAAACAATTACTACTTTATAAATATTTTAATATTTATATTGCATAAATTGGGTACACTGCCTTTACTACTTTATAATTACATACACTATTCCTAATGTTAGGACACTGTAGAAATATTTGAAAAATCATACTGTCAAATAAAAAATAAGTTCTTGATTGTACCTCTAGAGGAAATGTTTTCAGTGTTTAACTTACCTTATGAAAGGTATGATGAATTTTAATGTTGACACTAGCACTTCTGAAACTATTTCAAAGAATTCTTGTTACATAGGTATTCCACTAAAAAAAAAAAAAAAAAAATCCTTGATCAGATTAATTTGAGAAAGGGTAAGTGACACGAGCTTGTCTTTTTTCCTTGTACTAGAGCTTTTAATTTGGTATTAAAAACTTCATTATCAAAACAACCTACTTTTAACTTAATGTTAAGAGTTAAATAGTTAAATATTTCTGGGTTTTTCCAATTTTGATGTGAGTTATCTACTTATTTTCTCCTAAAACATTTCTTTAGGTACCATGAAAGCAGTCAAATGAGTTCCTTGGTCGAAACTTTTGTGAGTAAAGCTAGTGCTCTGCAGCGCCAGGGGAGAGCTGGGCGGGTCCGAGATGGCTTCTGCTTTCGATTATACACGAGAGAGAGGTATGGCACCGAACTCAAATTCAAAAAGACCAAATCAATACTAGGTGGCATTCCAGATAAATATTATCTTATTTTTCAGATTTGAAGGCTTTATGGACTATTCTGTTCCTGAAATCTTGCGTGTACCTCTGGAGGAATTATGTCTTCATATTATGGTATTTGTTATTAGGAACTTAGATGAATTTTTTTGTTCTTCACCCTTTTTACAAAAAAAAAAAATATAAACTTATCTTGCCTTATGTTACTTTATAGATTTTCAAGTATCTTATTCTTTAATATGTGCTCCTTTCCATCTTTTTATAAGTACAAATCCACTGTGCTTTGATTTTGCCATAAATACTCATACTTTCTATTAAAATACAGCATATGTATTGAAATACAACCTAGATCAGTAGTTCTTATCAGGGGGACATGTGGAGTTGTCTAGAGACATTTTTTGGGTTTCATAACTGGCAGGGGATAAGTGTTCCTGGTCTCTAGTGGGTAGCGATGAGGGATGCTGCTGAACATATGAATAATGCACAGGACAGCTCCCTAAAACAAAGTACTACCCAGCACAAACTTTTAGTAATGCTGAAATTGAGAAGCACTAACAGACCAAGGACTTCTAGACTGATAATATCCTCCTTTTCTTAGAGTTTTGACTAAAATCAGTAGTGAAGAAACCAAAAATGTGGACTGGAAGATCTCATCCTCTTTTCTACCTTTGCCTCCAAATACATACGTCTCCCCCAGCCCCACCATAAGAAAAATAATAGGGATAACCTTACACATTTACCCTCTTTGCTTAAAATTTTACTGAACTCAAAATTTAGTTCCACTGTTTGTGTAGTATCAATTCTTTCTGCTCACATACCAATTTTATCACTCTTTCAATCTGCAGAAATGTAATCTTGGTTCTCCTGAGGATTTCCTATGCAAAGCTTTAGATCCTCCTCAGCTTCAAGTAATCAGCAATGCAATGAATTTACTCCGAAAAATTGGAGCTTGTGAACTAAATGAACCTAAACTGACTCCATTGGGCCAACACCTTGCAGCTTTACCTGTGAATGTCAAAATTGGCAAGATGCTTATTTTTGGTGCCATATTTGGCTGTCTCGATCCGGTGGTAAGTGAAATGATACTGCTGCTACTTTAAATGTCATTTTGCTAGGAAATTGTCAAGTTTGGAAATAATTTTTAAATTTTAAATTTTTATTTTATATACTTGAAAATCTAATTCATTCACTTAAGTATACTACAGGTACTTTTATGTGACTTCAGTTTGTCTGAACTTTTGCTATCAAACAACCCACTTGAAATATTTATTTAGTTGAATATATGGTAGATAGTTCAAAGGAAGTTTTAAACACCACAGATTTTGAAAAGTAGAATCAAAACTTATTTTTTTTTCTTTTATCTGTGTTCCCTTTCTGGGCCAGTAGTTATCAGGATTCTGTTTTCTCCATTCATTCATTCATTCTATGCATCTGTCTGAATCTTTGGGCACATATTCTGCACTGTCTTTATCAAGCTGTGTCCTTTTCTGGGTATAAATAAAGGTTGTTTAAAAACAACTATTATTTTCTCTCTTTTTCTTTAGTAATTAGATCTAGGTGTGGGGTTGAGGATGTCATTCATGGTAGAGCACTTGCCTACCATGCATGAGACCCTAGATTTGATCCCTAGCACCACAAAAAGAGAAAAGAAGGAAGAGAGAGGGGGAGGGAGGAAAGAAGGAAGAGAGGAAGGGGTTACTCACCAGGATTGTGCCAAATTCAAAAAATTACCTCTACCATGATAGTTTGAAAAGTTGCAACAAGTTAAACATATTTTCTTAAAGGGCATGGCAATCCATGATTTAGCAGTAGGAGTTAAGATAACTGAGCTGAGATTCTGAGGTTGCCTCTACCTACATGACAGACTATAAATCACTTATATACATTTTCAGTTTTTTTCTCTAATTTGGGTTCCTTACCTCCTACAAAAGATAAAAATAAAGTAATGCATTTTTAAAATGAAACTGAGAGTTACTACTTAAAATGAAAATATAAGTTAGCTATGATGGAATATGGTATTATTAAAAATAAGGACAACTTACAGTGTGATTGTTTTATGATTTGCTTTCTTTTATAAATCTGTTTCAGTGTATACTTCTAATGATAAATTATTTGGTTATTTATGGATAGGCAACACTGGCAGCAGTTATGACAGAGAAGTCTCCTTTTACCACACCAATTGGTCGAAAAGATGAAGCAGATCTTGCAAAATCAGCTTTGGCTATGGCAGATTCAGACCATCTGACAATCTACAATGCTTATCTAGGGTAAAGAAATAATCTACATGGTGGGCTAGGGATGTGGCTCAAGCGGTAGCACGCTCTCCTGGCATGCATGCGGCCCAAGTTCGATCCTCAGCATCACATACAAACAAAGATGTTGTGTCCGCCAAAAACTAAAAATAAATAAATATATATTAAAAAATTCTCTCTCTTAAAAAAAAAAAGAAAGAAAGAATCTACATGGTATCAATATACTAATGACCTGAGGTTATTTACTTTTTAAGAAATGAAATCTTTGTCATTAAAATTATTGACATTTCAACTTTTTTTCATTTGTCACAGTATGTTAGAATTTCATAGTTTTATGCTTTTTAAAATTTAAAAACAAGGGCTGGGGATGTGGCTCAAGCTGGTAGCGCGCTCACCTGGCATGCATGTGGCCCAGGTTCGATCCTCAGCAAATAAAGATGTTGTGTCCGCTGAAAACTAAAAAATAAATATTAAAATTCTCTCTCTCTCTCTCTTAAAAAAAAAATTTAAAAACAATTTTCTTGAGATTACATATATTCATTTATCATGTTTGGAGTCATTTAGTAATTTATTACTATATGTAAACAAAAAGTTTATGTTGTAGTTGAAATTCTTATATAAATGTAGCTGCTATAAAAAGCAAGAACCTTTCTCTTTAAATGATTATAATTTAATTAAACCTTACTTTGGTTACAACCTCTGAAAAAGAAAGCTTAGAAAGAAAACATAAACTTTATTCATTTATCAACATTTCATTTATCTAGATGGAAGAAAGCACGGCAAGAAGGAGGCTATCGATCTGAAATCATGTATTGCCGAAGGAACTTTCTTAATAGAACATCACTGTTAACCCTAGAGGTAATTAACACACTTCTCTAAAGTCAGATGGAAAACTATGATAGGCTTATTTTTAGGTGGAGGGGGGAAGAAGAAGAATGTATAGGATAGTGCTTGACACACAGTAAGAATTTAATAAATACTTACTGAATTAATAAACTTTATAATTTTTGTTCCATTGTTACTTCCAACAAGTAACCAATATGTATGACAAAGTGATTTAAAATAGTACTTAACAATTATATATATTTGGGAAATGATTTTTTGTTTTAAAGAGGCAGCATATTTCCTTAGAAATAACACTAGTATGGGAATTAGGATAGCTAACCTCTATCAGTCTCGGTTCCACTTAAAAAAAGAATGTCAAAGGGGCATAATTTACAGTTCTGAATGTGGAAAATTGTTTTCTTCAATATACTAAAATATAGACAGACTATTATAATGAACTTCCGGGTAACCATTTCCTGCTTCCATAATTATCAACATGTGATCAATCTTGTTTTAATTTATATTCTCCTACTGATTGCCCTCTAGATTATTTTCAAGCACATCCAAGGCATCAGATCATTATGTATATCTGAAATATGGGATTTTTGTTTTCCTTAATATTTTCACACCTTTTAAAAAATTTCTTAATATTTATACAGTGCTTAAATATCCCTAATGATCTCATAAATTTTTTTAATTCAAATCATGATCCAAACAAGGAATACCCATTAAATTTGGTTGATATATCCCTTAAGTCTCTTAATCTATAGTTACCCCCTCCTGTTTTTTCCTTTTTGTTTTGTTTCGTTTTTTAACAAACCAGGTAAATCATCCTATAGAGTTTCTTACATTCTGAAAATAGCCACTCTGGGCCAACTGACTGAGATTCAGTATGTGGAAATACTGGTTACTTGGCCCAAAGGTGGCAATTTCTTTAATTTAGCCCTTTCTCCTTTAACTTAAACCTTACCTTCCCCCAACCTCCAGATTGTCTCTCACTGCCTTCTTTGTCTGATCCTTTTCTTCACCTACTCTGACCTGTAAGGTTTTAGATCTCTTTGCCAACTCTGGTGTTAGAGCAGCTGTTTGGTCTTTCCTCCCCTAGAATCGGTGTTTATTTTACCCCAGACCAAAAGCCTAAAGAATATCCTAAGTGTAAATGTCACCTTTTAATTACTTATATCCTGTGTACTTTGAAAAATGTTCATCCTTCCTGTAGTAATCTTTGCTGATTGGCACTGTTAAAGGTAGAAAAATGTTTTAGGTCACAATTTTAGATTAAAAGAAGTCCAATTCTTTAGGAAATTAAGGTGAGATTCCCAGAGACAAAAGGTAGAGAACGTAATCACAGTTCTTTAATTCTTTTTCATTGTTATTCTGTGACCATCCTCATTGAGTAAAAAAAGGATAGCTACTACTGAAACAGCTCTCATAGAAATGGTTATATTTTATAACATCTAAAATCTTACCATGGTGAAAGATCTGGCTCTAATTCTTAACTTTCCAGTGTCTCTTTTCTCTACCCTAACTTAATTTGGGTGATAGTCAACTAAATAATAATTTAGCATCTTGTCTGTTTTTTATGGAAAACAGTAATACAAATTACAAAGTTATTTGGAAATTTCTCTATTTTAATCAATTGTGATTATGTCTTTTTTAAAAATCATAAATCAATCTAGGATGTAAAGCAGGAATTAATAAAGTTGGTTAAGGCTGCAGGATTTTCATCTGCCTCAACTTCTACCAGCTGGGAGGAAAACAGAGCATCACAGACCCTCTCTTTCCAAGAAATTGCCCTTCTTAAAGCTGTATTGGCTGCTGGACTGTATGACAATGTGGGGAAGATAATCTATACAAAGTCAGTGGATGTTACAGAAAAATTGGCTTGCATAGTGGAAACAGCCCAAGGCAAAGCACAAGTACATCCATCCTCAGTAAATCGTGATTTACAAACTCATGGATGGCTCTTATACCAGGAGAAGGTAAAGTACTTGTTCTTAAATTCTAGTTTTCAGAACATTTTTCTAGAAGTCATTTATAACAAGTTACGTCCCAACAAATATCTAACTTCTCAAATTGAGCTATTCTATTTTGTGTTTGAAATCTAGATGTACATACATAGCTTCTCAAAAATAATACTTAGTCTTTTTCATTTAATAAGAGAAAAATAGTAGAATTTTCTCTGAATTTTGTACTTGGAATAAAGACAGTTATAACAGATAGTTAATTAAGGTATCAGTTAATAAAGTTTCAAAAGGGAAAAAAGACCAAGTAACAAGAATCCATAATTTCTAGCACTGGCTTGAAAACACTCAATATATTATCAAACTTAAATGTAAAACATGAGAAATTATTGACTGACTGAACATTTATCTAGAAACCAGAAACTTTGAAATGTAATCATAACATTATGACATTAATTATTTAATATCATTAAATAATTACTTATACATAGTTTCATTTATGGTCAAGGCATATAATTCAACCTTACAGATAATATTTAAAATGCCTTTTAATACATAGGTGATAATAGTAATTATTGCAGAATTTAAAAATTCACATAAGAGAATGATTTAAAATAGAGTCACATTATTGAAAAATGCTTATATGAAACAGATAAATGAATTTTTTGTTTTTAGACTGTGAAGTTGTTTCTCTCCCCTTTTTTTTCTAATGTAGATAAGGTATGCCAGAGTGTATTTGAGGGAAACAACCCTAATAACCCCTTTTCCAGTTTTACTCTTTGGTGGTGATATAGAAGTTCAACACAGAGAACGTCTTCTTTCTGTTGATGGCTGGATCTATTTTCAGGTACAGAGCACAGCTGATTTTATTCATTATATAAAAATTTTCAACTTCTAATAACATTGAAGTAGATTTTTAAGTTTTTATTGAGATTTGCTTACTTTCTTCTTACAATTTAAAATAAATGACTTCTTTATTTTATCCTGCCTGTATGGTTTTAAATCTATTAAATTTAGAAATCAAATTATATTGCTATTATAAAAGTATATATATTTGTTATCAGTAACAATTATTAACTTGTCATGTGTTAGGTATATCAATAGTTAATTTCATATGGATTATCTCAAATATGATATCTTAATAATCTTATTAGATATTTTTTATAATTTCCTTTCTATGGAGATGCTGCTATATAGAAATACTTTTCTAGATTACATGGATTAGTTATTGGTAGAGCAAGATTCAGATGTAGAATTATTGGTCCCCAAATTCAAGATCATTCATTCCACTGTGTTTGGCCACACAAAGACCAATAAGTCTTTCTGGCAATAAGTGCATCTGTTTCTTTGTAGCACCATCAACATCGACCAGGTTAAACTAAGCAAATCTAAAAAATTTTATTAGGCTTCACCATGATAGCTGTATGCCCAGGACTGTAGAGGTGAATTTTACATTTAACTTAAAAAATGTATCTGGCCAGGCACAACGGCACAAGCTGTAATCCCAGCATTATCAGAAGGCTGTTGCAGGAGGATCGAACATTCAAAGCCAGCCTCAAGGACTAGGGTTGTGGCTCAATGGTAGAGTGCTTGCCTAGCACATGTGAGGCACTGGGTTTGATCCTCAGCACACATAAAAATAAATAAATATAATAAAGGTATTATGTCCATCTACATCTAAAAAAAATTAAAAAAAAAAAAGCCAGCCTCAGTAACTTAGTGAGGCCCCTAAGCAATTTAGAGAGACCCTGTCTCTAAATATTTTTAAAAGGGTTGGGGATGTGCCTCAGTTGTTGAGCACTACAAGGTATAATCCCTAGTACAAAAAAAAAAAAATTATCTGGTACTTTGTAAAAAAGTTTAAGTGGTAGAAATTTCTATTGTTGGATTATGGTGATGGTTGCACAATTCTATAAATTTGCTAAAAATCATTGAAATTAGATACTTAACAATGAGTACGTTTTTATGGTTTGTTGTTATACTTCAATAAAGCTTTTAAAAATTTTCCATCCCCAAACTTTAGTCTTAACTCCCACGAGTTATATAAGAAAAGTTATTGGAATAATAGTTGCTTTATTTGGGGAACAGATATCAAATTTAGTAAGAATATCAATATGTTTGCATAGCTTAACTACTAGAAGTAATTTGCTAGTGTTTTTCCATTGTGTTTTATGTTAAAAATCAAGCTTTGCTAAGGCAGGTAAGATGAAAGATATATAGTCTTACCTTAATTTATTTAAAGACACTCAAATTCACCTGGATCAATTTTGTCCAATGTATCATCTTCTCTCAACAGGCTCCTGTAAAGATAGCTGTAATTTTCAAGCAGCTAAGAATTCTCATTGATTCTGTTTTAAGAAAAAAGCTTGAAAATCCAAAGATGTCCCTTGAAAGTAAGTGTTTGATTACGGTGACAGTGGAAGAGAATATATATGTGGAAGACAGTATTTATAATTTAAGTTAAAGCACACGATAGCACATTGAAGTTATAAATTCCATGTGACTAAAAAAATTTTAATAAAATCTATTTTATGCTGAATTCCATCAAACTCAGGTAATTTCTGATTATTCAACAACTTACATATTCTCTTAAGATTCTTTTAGTTTACCTGGGCATAGTAGTACACACTTGTAATCCCAGAGAACAGGACCCTGAGACAGGAGAATTACAAGTTCAAAGACAGCAAGGCCCTCTGCAATTTAACAGGATCTTGTTTCAAAATAAAGAAAAAGGCTGGGGTTAACTCAGTGGTTAACCACTCTTGGGTTCAATCCCTAGTATCAAAAAAAAAAAAAAAAAAAAAAAATCTTTTAACTCCTACCTCTTCTAAACTTTGCTTCTAAATTGACCATTTCACAGAAAAAAAAGGGATAATAAAAATGAGCATAAAATTTTGCTACTTAATTAGCATCCTAGTAAACTAGTAACATAGTTATTTTAAAAAAATAAGAATTAGGAACTTTCTGTTAGGTTTACCATGCATTTCTCACAAATGCAGAATTGTTAATCTGTAAAAAATAAATAATTATCCTTCAACAGAAATCTGAAATTGACACCTAAGTCATCTTCCCAAACCATAAAAATCATCCTGACAGTTATAAAAATGCAGGGTCCAAAGGAATATCCCAGACATACTGATCTCTCTATAGAAGAAACCTGTAGCCATTTTTTTTCAGTCTTTTATTCTGTACACTTCTGCTTTACTATCATCCCCCTTTTAAATGCAATTTATTAAAATTAACAAACTTCATTTATTTAATAATTTGGGTTGTGTTTCTAATGGAGAATGTTCCACATTTAGGCTTTGATTGGTTACATTCTTATGCTTTGATTTAACATGTTTTCTAGTCCCTGTATTTCTTGTACACTAGTGGTTGTATAATAGAGACTTGATTAGAATAAAGTTGTAGGAAGAGAATATCTTCCTGTTGGTGCTATATGCTTCCCATCACACCATCACATAACATTTGTCAAAATTTCCATTGCAGGATTGAGGCTCTAGCACAGTGGCAGAGCACTTGTCCAGCATGTGTGAGGCACTGGGTTTGATTCTCAGCACCACATAAAAATTAACAAATAAAGGCATTCTGTCCACTTACAACTACAAAAAAAAATTTTTAAAAATTTCCATTGCAACCACTGAAATTCAGAGCATTTAAACCAAGTGTAAATGCAGAATTCAGTATTAGAATTTAGAATTAGCTCTGATAATTACAACTTTTCTAAAAGAGTGATTATGAGATTCTTAGGAAGTCACAATTTCAGAGTAGTTGTTAACAAAACAACCTTAGCAAATAATGCCTCCTCTCTTGATGTTTGTCAAATCAGTGGGTATTGGTTCCCTTTGTTATGTAGAGAAGCCTGTCACTTCCCCATTGACACCTCTCCAAGAACACTTCCCTGTTAGAATTTTTTATTTCCTTTGGTCTAAACATGAAGAAACTGATAACAGTTTCTTCTTCCTTGCCCATTTTATGGAAATCCTGCCATACTCTGAGGAACATGGAAAAGTCAATAGAACCTTCAGATTATTTCAACCAGATGAAAAAGTTGTAAGCAAACATCTTATCTTGAATTTTTAAAGAAATTATTTCTTACAAAGAAAAGAAACCGTTTTTACCACATTATGTCTTTGGACCTTAGCCTGTACATAATCAATATTGACTTTTTTCCAAAATGTTGATTTTTTTTTGTTATTGTTGTTGAATTATAGTGAAACTATAATAATAGATAACATTTATAGGACAACAAATAATATTTTATAGGCATCTCTAGTAGTATAAAATAGTGAATATTGTTGGTTTTGATTTTGTATTCTTAATTTAAGAAAATATTTTAAAGAGAATTCCTCTTATTTACATGCATATACATTGGAAAGTTAGCCAGTGTTGAATTTATTCATGGTTTTTTTTTTTTTCCTTTTACTCAGATGACAAGATTCTACAGATCATTACAGAATTGATTAAAACAGAGAATAGTAATGGATACTGAAATTAAGATGAAGATACAATCGTGAAATTATGTGAAAATGGACCATCTTATTAAGTATTTCATTATCTAAAATGTTGGTACTAGCCATTAACCTAAAGGTGGTGGGGGAAGAAAAAGCACAGACTTTCAACATGTGTAATTTTCTAGTTACTTTTTAATGATGATTATTCTCAGTGTATTTGCCACTACATTTACAATAAATTCTTTGGTATCATCCATGTTTTGCACACCGTTATGTGCCTTAAGGGCAAGACCTTTGTCTGTAGTATCTATAATGTAGTATTGTGATTTTCTGAGTAGCTGCCTCATCCTCTTCTGTAGTATCTATAACTTAGTATTGTGATTTCCTGAGTAGCTGCCTCATCCTCTAGCCCTTGAGGTTTGGAGAATTTAGGCCATTTTAGCCCAGAAAACAAAATGAACTTAAAAGCAATTATAATTAAATTTCCATAAAAAAGAACAACTTCAGAAGTTAGTTATTTAACAATTGATACTCAAAATTGGAACCTAAATAAGTGTACAACCAATAGATTCCACCTCTTTCTGTAGCAGAAAACATAAAGATGTAGTGCTGGAGGATGGCCAGAAATGACAAATGCTTTATTTATCAAGTTTGGGTTAGATAACTTGCCCTATTTCGTCATTCCAAAGCTTTAACATTACCACCTTTGAACCAAACTTTTGGTACCCACAAGTGAACAGGTAAGTTGAGATAGTAAAACATGCATAGATATTTTTCTTTTTGTTACTTTTTTTTTTTTTGAGATAGGGTCTTGATATGTTACCTAGTCAGGCCTAGGATTCAAAATCCTCCTGTTACAGCCAAGTAGCTGGAATTATCACGTGCTACCACATGTAGGTTTAGATATTTTTCAGTCATTTTATTTGTTTTGCTTCCTGAGAATCTTTAGAAGTCAGGGGCACTTGACCACTGAGCCATATCCCCAGTCACTGAGTTGCTTAGTGCCTCATTGTTGCTGAGGCTGGCTTTGAATTTTCGAACCTCCTGCTTCAGCCTCCCAAACTGCTGGGATTACAGGCATGCACCACTGCACTCGGTTACTTTCTCATTTTACATTAGTAGATTGTTAGTGAACTTCAAATACAGTCCTTCTTAGATCAAGCGGTAGAAATTATATCTGAAGGACAAAAGATTAGAATTTTATAGAAAACTAGTACAATTGACTCTCATAATAGATAATCAGTTTTAATATTTGTTGACAAATAATCAACTTATATGTAGATGGAAGTGAATAATAATACTTAGGAACAGTCTCTAATTTTAGGTTTTACTTGCAGTATAGCAAGGAATTTGAATTTGACAGCTGGGAGTCCATGTGACAACAGTTTGGAATCCCTCCTAAGTGCCCTTAATATAAAGAAGAATGCCAGTGGAAAGAGCTAGATGGGGTGCTGGAGGCAGTTCAGCTTGAGACACACAGAGGCATAGGAACTCTAGAGTCCTACAGATGGAACTAAAGTTGATCAGTCATTTTGTATGGGCAAGCTACTGCCCCAAATGTTTTGTCTGTTAACTGATGTACTCCACAAAATCCTGTGAGGTAGTTAACTGTGTTAACCCCATTTCTCTGTGCTCTGAGGCACAGAGAAGTGAAATAACTTGTTTAGAATCATACTGATAATAAGTGGCAGAAGCATCATGACTCTAGAACTACTTATATTTCTGAAATATAACCATTATTCCTTTGATATTGTGAATCAGTGTCTCACATCAATCTCCAGCACCACATATACACAAAAAGACTAGGGTCATAAAGTTAGTCTTCTTCAGACATGATTAAGATATGGGAGTTGATGGGCTGGGGTTGTAGTTTAGAGGTAGAGCGCTCCCTTACCATTCATGAAGCACTGGGTTCGATCCTCAGCACCACATAAAAATAAAATAAAGATACTGCATCCACCTATAACTAAATATTTTTTTAAAAAAGATACAGGAGTTGAGTAATCATCAAAGAACAGAAAATATTTTTAAATTTTAAAATCTCATAGAACTCCCTATTTTGAAAGATAAAAGCTATACCACTTGGGTGATTAACCCTTTACTGGCTTCCCATTACTGCTGGGTTTCTGTTCTCGCGACTAAAAGGCTCAGGGGTCACTCTAGTTTAACTGGGCTAACTGGGCTGCACGAAATAACCACACAAGAGACACAAATACCTTTTTCTTTGGGGTCGCTGTGACGGCTCCTCTGACCTTAAGGGTCTGCAGAAAGAGAGAGAGAGAGAGCACATGCGCTGACCCCTTTTATTGAGGAGAAGCTATTTAAATGAGGCAAGGGGTCAGGTTTTAGGGGGCTGAGTCTGTCTTCATGATGTCCACTGTCAGCAGGTTGACTGACACCTGGGTAGGCCACACCCAAGGGCACAGTAAGAGGAGGGGACACACACAAGGCACTTCCATGGAAGATTCTATCCTAAACAGGGCAAGGGGTTATATTACAAAGGAACAGGTGAGCATAGCTTCACCCATGGGGCTGTAGCAAGACACACCCATTTCTGTGACTGAGCACCTCAGCACCCAGCTGGGGAGTGTAACTCAGTCACCCGTAAGGTTGGCCTCCCACATATTCCCCCTTTCTTAATATAAAAAAAAGAATGTAACTGGGAAATTTTTTTTCAGTCACTTGGCTCTTGGTCCAAGGTCATCACAATCTGCTATTGAAACACAAAAAGAATTAGTAGAAAACATATTATCTTTATAGCAGTCAACACAATAATCTGGATTATTATTACCTTGCCAAACACTCATCAGAAGATTTTTAATCTTTTCCCAGTTTTATTGGGACGCATTGTGTTTGGCCATAGTAACAGACATTTTCATTGCCATGGCATTTAGGCCTCTCCATAAACCATAGAGTAAAGGGCTCACTCACATTATTCATTACATCGTCTTCTAGAACATCATTACTTAGTTCTCATCCTTCCATCAGCACTTATCTGACCATGAAGGAAGTTGGATGTAATTTAAGTCAAACATTAAGAAAATCCATACATTGTAAGTTTTAAGACATAGCCACAAAGGCCGAAATTGAATAAGCAAGGAATAATATTTAAAGTAGTTACTTTAGGGATTATGAGACCAGCAGTTTGTCTAGGTCTGGTTAATAGACATACACCTGATTTAAAGCCTGAATATTAACTTCAGCATATTATAGTTCTGAAATATTAGCTGGCAATAATTAATGAGGCAATAAGTTGTATTCTCATAGGCTACAGGATATTTATCATTTTTTTTCTTCACTCTCATATTTAAGGAGTTAATTAGGTCTGTCAGTAATACAAATACCCTTGGAAAAATTTATTTTAATAATCTTTCCAACAATTGTCTATAAAGGTAAATGTAGTCTTAGTCACTAAAGTCCAGCATAATTGGCTGGCTTGGGTTTTTTATCCGCTGTCTAGCATAAGTTTCTGTGTGGTCAATTTGTTGCTCAGCTATTTGGCTACCTCAGTCACGGGAGCTGGTGATAACTGACTAATGACAAACCTCAAGTCAATGTCCAGTAGCTCAGTTTCTTTTTGGAATGTACACAACTGTTATAGGGTTTGAGTGGGGCGTGCCTGTCAATCTACATAAACAAGACAATATCCATAAGCCAATCATCTTCTGCCTAGTGTAACCATACTGTGAGGAAACTCCATATGTTCGTCACTGTTAGTTGTAACTGAAGGCTTTTTTAACATTTTTTCTTCTTCTATTAAATTTATTGTCAAAGGATAACCCTGATGAGAAAAGAAAGGAAAAGGAAAGGCATAGAAAAAAATGAGAACCAAGAAAGAGAAAAGCATCCAGACATGGCCCATTCCTGTAGCTGCATTTGTCTCCTGCTGTGGTGAGCAGGCAGTCACTGTTGACTAGTCTCTGTCACTAGGGTTCTGATCTGAGCGGGATGTGGGGAGCAAAGCAGCCATGGGGCAGGAGACCTCTCTCAGAAGGGGAGAAGAATTAGGCCTTTGCACTAGTGGGGGGGTGAGGTTCTTTGCCTCACCTCTGTTGGCCCCCAAATTTTCTCCTGATGGCCCCTCTGCGACTGTGCCTGTCTTAGGTTGTCCCTCCCTTGAGGAATCTTACCCGTCACTGGCTAACCAGCCATTCTCCGGGGCCAAACAGGGTGATGTGGACTGTGCATGGCATCGTCCCCAAGAGGGCTCTCTGTCTCCTAGATAGATAATGCCCCCATGGCCTCCACGCCAGCATTTACCCTAGGATCAGCAAACTCAGGTTTCTTCTCCATGGAGGGCTCAGCTCTCAGCACTGGGCTGGTGGGGATGCGTTCAGGAAGGAAGGAGACAGGCAATAGACAGACAAACTGTAATATGGTGACAAAGCTGAGAGAGACAGATGAAGAGAGATCCCTCATACAGAACTGGCCCTAATTGGTGTTACTCACATCTGGTCTATAGCTGCTATCCATACGGATGCAGAACAATCCGTTATTTCAACACTGTCTTTTTCTCAAAAGATACTTCCAGAAAGTCTGTTTACCATAGAATCAATATATAGGTATAACTGACCATTACAGTCAGGACAATTAATTTAGTTTCATGGGTGGACTTTCCAGTCTACACTGTAAGACACACTAAAGGTGGACCTGGAAAATGGGTCCATACAAGTCTTTTCATAATTTTTATTTACCTGACAAGCTCGTGAAGCTGCATGGCTATAAACTCTGAAATTGACCTTTCTAGGCCAGGTTTCTCAGTCATTATCATGATGACTGGTTTAAACTCTCCTTTGATATCTGATTTAATTTACTGAATCATGTTCAGTAACATTAAGACTCTCAATATTACAATTTAAGAAAAAAACTTTTAAAGTATTTTGTAAAATCTAGTGTGTCTGGGATCCTGTATTCCCCCTTTTTCTTATTTAATAAATTTGAGTAAAGGCTTGGCATAAGTCATAGTATTATTAGTTTAAGTTATAGATAATAGTACAAGTATTTAAATGACTAAGAATAGATTTACCTTTTATTGATTATTAAAATTTTTTAATATAGACTAGTCGATACATCCTAACAATTTAGAAAGAATCCTCAATCTTTTTGAGAGAAGGTCTCAAAATCTCTATATTTTAGAATATTATCCTTTACATAGGTATCTCTTACTTGCCTTTAAAAAATATGATGAAGGTTATTTTCTGTGTAGGGAGCAGTATATAAACCTTACTGTATTTTTTATGGACAATAGATCTAGTTAGAGAACTTACATAATATCAATGAATTTTTTTAAGTTTGTAACCTTTATTGTTCAAAATTAATATATAACTTTAATTTGGAGAACATTAGTCTTAATAAAATGTTTTTTTTTTAATTTTATAATTATCTAACAAACAAAATATGTAAAAATTAGTATCTCAGTGTCTTAGAATTAATCAATTTTAGTCTCTAAGGACAATTGTTAAAATCGGGATTTAAGTTAGTAGTTCAATATACTTAATGTTTAATCAACAATGTGAATTTATTTACCAAAATTAATCTTTATCTTAAACAGTAAGAATTATTAGTTAATAAGGATCTTTTTTAAAGAAATAAACTTACATTTTAATAGGTGTTTATCATGTCAAAATATGGACAAAATTTTAGCTCACATTAGTATAGTTAAATTAGGAAAATAACCTGAAATATCCTTAAATTAATTATAGTCAGTTTAGTATATGTAAATCTCTTTTTTAATTGTTCTAACTTTTTACATCATCTGTTTAGATAACAATATAAAAATCTTTTTTACTTAGGAAAATGAATATAAAGACCTTGTTTTACCCAACGATGATTTCTTTCTTCTTTTTAGGATCCATGTGTACTTTTTCTTTGTTGAAGCATCTTTTTCTTTTAGAAAATTTTTTTTTGGTTATACTTTGGAACAATTTATGAAAACCTTAGAATCTATAAACAAATTATTATACTTTGATAAGAAATATCAATGAAAATATAGTTAAAATCCTTAGGTTGGCCCCACACATTACTCTCAAAATATAAAGTTCTGTATGTAACCTAAAAAGTTCTAAATGACTTGGACCTTACTACCCTCATTTTCTCTGCTTTCCCATTTCTCATGGTACTCCAGTCACCCCAGACTCCTTTTCAATTCCTAGAAGATGCCCAGCAGTTTTTTAAGCATTTTCACATAAATTCTGCAATAATGTACTGCATCTTTATAGAACAAACCGTCCTACTGAAGTACATCCCCCTGTTAGTAACACAGCATAGTACTTTTCTCAGATCTGTTTTTTGTCTTCTCCACTAAACCATACTTTGCCTCATGACTGTTTCACTAATATATACTGAGCTCAAAGCCTGGCACATACAGGTAATTAGTATATGCTGGATGAATAAGGGCCAGGATAGGGCTATCATGGAAGCCAAGGAGGGAGAGTTTCTGGAACCAGGAGTATTGTCAATAGATGCTATGGACTAAGGCTACTAGATTTAGATTTTTTTTCCCCCTGATGAATATGTCAACCTTTTAGAACAGTTTGAATTGAAAGTTGCAAGAAAGGACACTGTCAGAAGTCCCACAACTATCCACACATTTGATGATTAAATAGAAGGACTTATGCAGGACTCAGAGGCTTTTATTATAGAGAAAGGATATACAATAGGAAAAGACACAAATGTGAAGTTTAGAAAAATCTACACAGGCTTCTTCTGTGTTGTGCAGCCCTGAGTAGCCCACTTTAGATCATTCCAAGCATTTGGATATCACATAGACACAAAGTCCAAGCATACCTACCAAAACTTCAGAATTCCTAAAGAAAAATGGATATTTCATGCCTCTAGAACAAAACAGTTTTTCCTAAAAAGCAAGAATTTTTTAAAAACCTACTTCCCAGGCTCTATCCAAATTGCCATTCTTGTAAGCAGTTCCTTCTAAAGACCTTTGGCCTGCTCTGTTAACTCTTTTCTACACAGGCACAAATCATAATTTTAGAGAGTAAATGAAAAGCTGGGGTAGCAAGTAAGTAATATTCTTTATGGATATGATGAGGGAAAAGAGCATAGTAGGTTAAAGAATGAGATGATTTTAGGTGGGAAGACTCTTACCAATTATTGGACAAGATGGAAATACCCAGCAGGGTGTAAGGATGACATCAGAGAAAGCCCAAAAACAACTAAAGAAGCATACTACGGGGAACAAGTTGGAAGCCTCTTGGCTTTCTTCTGCAAGGCTTAATGGCTTAAGGTGAACAAATAAAGTCAGTGGTGGGGTTGTTTTTATCACATGATTATAGGATCTTAGAATGAAGGAGACTATCACTGAAACATGTTGACTAAAAATGTTTAGATAGAAATAAAAGGGTCCAGAACAGGCCATGGACCAGGAAAATGAAGGGATCACAATCTAATCCCAAATTTATTGTGAATAAGTGAAAGGTAGGGAGGTTGGTTAAAGAAGATAATTTTATAACTTAAAGTCTAACATGTACATGTTCCAATAATAAACCTAAAGAGTTTCCCTATTGATACATAGCAAAATGGAGATTGAAGTCACTGAAGATAGGTCCAGGAATAGCGTGACCAGCATGTGGTTCATCAGCACTGAATGCAGGAAAGGGATGGAGAAGACCAGGCCAGGTGCTATAGTCATTGGGGAAAGTGGGAGGATACCCTGAAGCTTAATATAATGTGGCAAGAAAAACAGGATCAGGTGAGAAAATGTCATGCTTTTCAAATAAGTTGTTGAATCCTAGTGTTGGTATAGATAGGATGGCACTTATTCTCATTAAATCAATTTTTATGGAAGTAGAAGGAGTCGTCATCAGAGAGGACTGCAGGAAGGAAAGGCCACCCGTGGCAACTAGCAAGACCCTATCTCAAACTAAAAAAAATTTAAGTGCTGGAGTAGGGGTATGGCTTGGTGGTAAAGCTCCCCTTGGTTCAATCCCCAGTAGCAAAAAAAAAAAAAGTAAGTCTTCAGGACCTTGGATTAAGTAATGGTTTCTTGGATATGACACCAAAAAGCAGTTGCATTTCTAATGATAAATAATCCCAAAAAGAAATTCAGAAAACAATCTCATTTACAATGGCATCAAAATGAATAAAATATTTGAGCCAGGAGTGATGGCATACACATGTAATCCCAACTAATGGAGAGTTTGAGGCAGAAGAGTACAAATTCAAGGTCAGCCTGGATAATTTAGCAAACCATGTCTCAAAAGGATAGGAGATGTAGCACAGTAGTAGAATGCCCCTGGGTTCAAGCCTCCTTAGGTTCAATGGCATTTTTTAGATAAATAGAAAAATAATCCTAAAACTGATATGGAACTGAAAGGACACCAGATTGCTGAAACAGTCTTTTTTTTTTTTTTAAGAATGTTTCTTTCTTTTTTTTTTTTTTTTAAAGAGAGAGAGAGAGGGAGAGAGAGAGAGAATTTTGAATTTTTTTAATATTTATTTTTCAGTTTTCAGCAGACACAACATCTTTGTTTGTATGTGGTGCTGAGGATCAAACCTGGGCCGCACACATGCCAGGCAAGCGCGATACCGCTTGAGCCACATCCCCAGCCCTGCTGAAACAGTCTTAATATTATTAAGGACAATAAAGATGGTGAGTCGGCATCTGTATATCAGAGAGAACATTCAGGCCATCACACTTTTACATCAATGCACAGACTTACTACTGTTTGATATTGGGTATTTTGTTTTGTTTTACCTTCAGTGTCCCCACTTCTTGCTCCATGTGAGCAGGGATCTTGTGCATTAAACATTGGTTGTGGAAGAGAGAGAGACAACTAGAGTACTCATGTCCAGTTACATCCTAGTACCAGGTGAACTCTTTAAGCGCTTTCTTGAGTGGTTTGTTTTAGATCTGCTCCTTCATGTGAAATACAGGTTTGCACCAGGATGGAAGGTAGAAAGATGAGCTGTATGTATTTTCCAACAGGCTGTTAGTCACAGCTTGGATCAAACAAAGGCACCAGCTTCACTCCCTCCAACTGCTTTCTGAGTCTTTCTCTCACTCCCAGCCAGGCCACTAAACAGAGGAAATTGCAATTTCTAAGAGATTAAGGAAACTCACTCCTTAGGCGATCACCTGCTGAGAGGTGGCTGGTTCACAGGGTAGTCTGCGGTTATCACACTCCACACAGCTTCACACTTCTTTGGCCTCTAAGCTTTGCTTCCTTTTACCTCCCTTCTGATTTCAGCTCAGTTTTTACCTCCTGGCACATACTTGGGAATATACCTGTCTTGGTGAAACACACCACAGAATCCCCAAGACTAACCACAAGAAGAGCAATCAGCTCCCACCCTGGGGGCTCCCCTTTCCTTGGTGGGGTTCTGACCCCTTATTTTTGCTCTCCTTTCAAAGCAGTGGCCCAAGGGGAGTCCAAAGCCTTCCCTTGGGGTTCTCTTTTAGCATTAAATAAATATAGAACAGTATAGGGGTAAATTTTATGCTGGATTTAAGTCCTGAACATTATACTTCATATCAGTATATCTCTAAGAAAGCTTTTTAGTTTGTCTGAACTTGTTTTCTCATCTGACAATAATTATACCTATCATATATGGTTGAGGTGGTCACTAAATGCTACAGTGGTATAAAATAAACTTAAAAGTCTAAAAACTCAGCAAATCTTAATGATAATGTCCTACATGATCTGACTCCAATACCTCACTGATGTCATCTGCTACTCTCCTCCTCAGTCTTACTCCATAGTGGCCTCCTTGGTGTTCTTCCACACACCAGGCCTACTCATGCCTCAGGACCTTTGCACTGGTCTGACGTGGATACTGTTCCTACACATATAGCCATTACTCCACTTCCTGGGGTCTCTGCTCAAATGTTACCTTTCACTGGGCACAGCAACTTAGGCTGAGGCAGGAGGTTGGTGTGTTCAAAGCCAGCCTCCGCAATGGCGACGCACTAAGCAACTCAGTGAGACCCTTTCTCTAAATAAAATCCAAAATAAGGCTGGGAATGTGTTTCAGAGGTTAAGTGCCCCTTTCAATCCCTGGTAACACCCTCCCCCCACAAATGCTACCTTTCCACTAAGCTTTTTCTGGTCAAAAATTCTGAAAAATATTTTAAAAAATATTTTTAAAATATTTTTAAAATATTTTTAAAATTTTAATATTTTAAAAATATTAAAAAATATTTTTAAAATACCCACTGGCACTCCCAATGCCCCAGTTCCTATACTGCTTGTCTCTCTCTGTATGGCCACCCCACATAAGCTGCACAAATGTTCTGTCAGGATCACTAATATAATCCAAGTATTAAAACAAAAGCAAAACCAGTGTCACAAAGTTATATAACTTTGCTCCCAGGGTACTTACGTCCTGTTTGAGTCTTTCTACTTCTTAGAAATTTAGGTGTTGACAATGTGATAGTTTTAGGTAGTCAGGACTTCAAAAGTGATTAGGCCGGCCACAAGAGCCTCTGCCTTAGTCCCTATCAGTCTTTGCATTTACAGCCTCTTGATTTTATGGCATATGTCACTATCCTGAAAGTATTATAAACTCTGACACATATCACTTTAACACACACGATCAATGAGCAAATCTCCAAATACCTGGAGAGGGGCAAATATTAAAAAGAGACATTTTCTTCTTGCAAATTATCAATATCTCTAACTTATTCTGGTTTCTTTTCTGAAAATCATACCTTTTCTTCAGGCAAATGCCATTATAAATAGCCTAATTATTCAGCTAAAACACTGCTCTCCATACATGGGCAATGACTTAATAATAAAACTACATAATAAATATCCATAAAGTCTAATGGCATAACAACATCTCGATCTATCTTAAGGAATGGGAATGTACAGTGCTAGGAGGCCTCCTACGGATACCCCTGAGTTTACATGTCAGCACCCACTACCCCCATCCAGAAGGAACCCAGCAGAGAGATTCACAGTCTAGGATCACATAGACTAGGATCACAGTCTAAGGAAAAGCTTTCCAGGCTCACAGAAACAAGTCACTTTGTCTTCTGTACTGTAGAAAGCATGCACCACATGTCTGACCACCCTAACCCTAACCCCTCCTTTCTTTCTTTCTTTTTTTTAATGGCTAAGGAAACTGAAGAATAAAGAGGTTGAGTAACTTGCCTGAGTCTACAGAGCTGGTGTGCTGCAGCTGGGCTTTGAACCCAAGGACTTTGACTCTAAAGCCAAGGGTCTTATCCAGTGTGTGATACTGGGCAGACTGCCACTGGAGGGTGGGGGGAAAAGCACATCTATACATGAGGGGAGGGGGTGGCCCTTGAGCATGTGTGCTGACCCTTGATGAACTGAGAATTGGCAAAATACCAAGAAGGTGGAAACAAAGAGACAGCCTTCTCCCCAGGTGGTCATTCAGACGTGCAAATCAAACATCTGGGTTTAAAAAATGAAAATTCCTGCCCTTTGTTTACTAAATACCAGCAAAACTTGTCTGACTTCAAGTACCTTAACTGCCTCACAATTTTGGTGCTTAACTACAGTAATTAAAAAAAAGAGAGAGAGAGAGAGAGAGCTTTATAATTTTCAGTGACATCAAACTGAGTTTAAAGATTATTTAAAATACTATCAAAGTTGTCTGCATTTAGGTGGCAACAAGGCACTGACAGTAAGTATGTTGTTCCTACTTCAACTCAACAATCCTAAAGCTGGGGCAGAGTGAAGTTGGGGGCGTTTGCTTTAAGCTAAAATATCAACCTGGGAGGAAAAAAAAAAAAAAAAAAGCTTTGGTTCCATTATATTAATACTCCCTTGCACATTTCATAAGCCACACCTGAAAACAAACAGGTCAAACCATGGTTAAGCAACTTTCATGATAGAGGCTTATGTTTAATTAGGTTTTAAAAGTATTTTTAAGGTATTTCAGGTTTACCTAGCACCTTTAAGACACATTGGGCCCAGGAATCAGAGAGATTAATAAACAGAAATTAATTTTATAGACATTTAACAGGGAAAATAAAAAGCCCTGGACTTGCACCAGATTGTCTATACCACAGTGCTGAGGAAAGGAGAATGTGATACTATTGTCTCTGAACGACTGTCTTAGAAACATTTAGAGGGTAGAGCAGTGAAGCAGGGATGTCACTTTACACGTCCCATCTACAACCACATTGAACTGGATTTAACCATTGAGTTCTATGAAAGGGAGTGGCATGTCAGGAAAACATGATGGTATAATGGGAGAAGACACAGAACTGGTTATTTAAGGTCAATTGTGTTTTTACCCTTATATATTGATGGCACTCAAAGTCTCACCTCCAGCTGAGCCCTCTCTCCTGAACTCTCAACTTGTGTATTCAAATACCTACTCAGCATCCCCGTGTGATGCCTAACAGATGGCCCAGGCCTGACAAGCTCAAATCAAAAACTCCTGATCTTCTCCATAAAACCTTTTCCTTCCCTTGGTCTCTCCCATCTTAGTTATAGACAAAGTTCATCTTTTCAGTTACTCAGGCCAGAATATTTGGGGTCATTGTTGACTTTTTCTTTCTTCCTTTCTTTCTCCCTTCCCTTTCTTCCTTCTCTTCCCTCTCTTTCTCCCTCCTCTCTCCTTACCTCCCCTCCTCTTCCCTACCAGGGATTGAACCCAGGGGCACTTAACCACTGAGCCACATCCTCAGCCCATTTTTTATTTTGAGACAAGGTCTCACTAAATTGCTCAGAGCCTCACTAAATTGCTGAGGCTGGCCTTAAACTTGCAATCCTCCTGCCTCCACCTCCTGAATCCCTGGGATCACAAGCTTATGCCATCACTCCTGGCTATCCGTGACTCTGTCGTATCTTACATCTTCATGTTGGCATGTGCTCAAAATACATCTAGGCGCCAGCCACTTCTCAGCACCTCTACCACTATCCTAGTTCAAGGTATCACCATCACCCAGTCGGATTGTTTTAAGAGCCTTTTCAGGGCTGGGGATGTGGCTCAAGAGGTAGCGCGCTCGCCTTGCATGCGTGGGACCCGGGTTCGATCCTCAGCACCACATACCAACAAAGATGTTGTGTCTGCCAAGAACTAAAAAATAAATATTAAAAATTCTCTCTCTCTCTCTCCTCTCTCACTCTCTCTTTACAAAAAAAAAAAAAAAAAAAAAAAGAGCCTTTTCAGTGGTGTCCTTTTCTCTGAGTCTCCTTTTCACCATCCATATGAGTTCTCAGCCTGGTTGATCCCTCTAATCAGTGCTGTGCAATAGTAATATGATGTCACATATGTAATTTTAAAGTCTCCAGAAATCACTTTTTAAAAAGTAAAAAAGTCAGGAGCTGGGATTGTGACTCAGTGGTAGAGCACTTGCCTGGCATGTGTGAGGCACTGGGTTCAATTCTTAGCACCACATATAAATAAATGAATAAAATAAAGGCCCATCAACAACTAGAAATTACATATTTAAAAAAAGGGAAAAGGTCAGATGAAATGAATTTTAATAATAATACTTTACTTATAGAATCTGGGCATCTCTTCAGAAATTGTTTTTATCTCTTGTTACTTTCAGCTTTTATTCTGTTCCATATGCACTCCTGCCTCAGGGGCTTTGCACATGCCTGGAATCCTCTCCCCAGATTAATGCCTGACTCACTCCTTCAGCTCCTTCAGGCCTTTGCTCAAATGTCAACTACTCAGTGAGGCTTTTCCTTTATCACCTCCCTACTTAAAATTTCTACAATCCCAGCTGGGTGCAGTGGTGCAGGCCTGTAATCCCAGCTAACCAGGAAGCTAAAGCAGGAGGATCACAATTTCAAGGCCATTCTTGGCAACTGATTGAAACTCTGTCTTAAAAAAAAAAAAAAAAAGGACTAGGAATATAGCTCTGTGGCAAAGCACCCCTGAGTTCCATCCCCAACACTAAATAAAATAAATAAAATTCCTACAATGCTCATGCTTTATGGCTTTATTTTCTTTAGTTCTTTTCATCAGTTAACATACTAAATATGTTATTTATTTAATAATTAATTTAAATTTTTTATTATTATGTCTTCTCTCACTCAAATATAAGTTTTTATGAAGTCAGAGAATACTCTGCTTTATTCCTGGCAACTAGGAAAGTGCCTGGTGCATAGTAGACTATAAGTATTTGAGGAATAAGTGAATGAATGAGTAAAAGTAAACAATGCTTTTAGCAATGAGCAAAAGCTATAAAACAGAGAATAGAGGGAAAGAGGTACAGATGTCATGCTAGCCCTGAAAAAGGGAGATGGCTGACAGTCTTTGCTTTTCTATTCTATTTGTAGAAAAAAGCTACAAAAAACCTCAGGGGTTTAGATAAATGACCCAGGGGAGCTCTTTTAGGAAGCAGTGGATTGGAGTTCTAGATATAAAATCTAGCCCTCAGCTTTAAAGGCAACTAACTGTAAGAGGGGACTTATATCCAAGTTAAGTCAGCTAGAAATAAAGTTTCATTCAACACTCAGAGTTAGAAAAAGACATAAAAACCATCCCCTGTAATAAAATTAAGATTTTTTACCACTGGGATGCTAAGTCAGAAAAACTCCCTTCAAGGTTTACTTTTGCTTAATTCTGTTTTCTTGTTATTGTTGTTGTTGTTGGTCTGCAGATTGAAGCCAGGAGCACTTTACCACTGAGCTACATCCCCAGTCCTTTTCCTTTTTTATATGAGACAGGGCCTCACTAAGTTGCTAAGGTGGGCCTTGAACTTGTGGTCTTCCTGCCTCAGCCCAGAGAGTTGCTGGGATTCTAAACATGTGCCACAGTGCTCGACTATTTTTTTTTTTTTTGGTGATTCTATAAATTACAGTTGAGCTCTCTATATAAATGTATATTGAATGTACAAATATTTTAGTGAACCAATTCAATAAAAATCTTAGAGATATTGTTTTAAATAAGTAACAACTGTGAATAAAAGGTAACCACTTATACATGCATATTCATTATTTAAATAGACATGCATATTCATTATTTAAATAGGTGTCCTTTAATTCTTGAATCCTGGTTGAGTTTTTGTTTTAAAGAGGTACCTAATAGAACACTCAATTTTCTCTTTGACCTTAACCAGAACTATAGAGGCTTCACTGTTTTAATCACCATCCACTCACTTGCCCAGTGCATAAGTCAGACTCACAGTCCTCCCTGGTTTCTCCTAACATTAACATTGAGCCTTCCTTTTTGTCTATTTCCTAACTATCCTTAGAATCTAATCCCTTTTCTCCATCCTCCTTACCCATCATCATCTCTTGCCTGAATTGCTGTATCTAACTGGGCTTCCACTTTGCCCTCCAAAACAGTTTTCCTCAAGACAGAGTAATCTTTTAAACAAAAGACTTATCATCTCTCTCCTTTTGTCAGGCTTCTTGAATAGATTCAAATAAAGTCAAAATATTTAACATAGCCTATAAGGGCACTGCCTGACTTTGCTGCTGAATCAGTATAGCATCATGAGCGAGGCTAACTTTGAATCCCAGTTTTATTTTCTAGCTGTGTGACCTTGAGTAAATTACCTCTCTATGCCTCAGTTTTCTCATCTATAAATGGGGATAATAGTAGATGCTATCTCCCGGAGCTGTTGTGAAGACTGAATCAATTACACAAATAGCATAACACAGAACCTGGCACATAAATTTTATATAATAATTATTATATTATTATATAGTATTAGCTATTATCTCCCTAATTCTTTGCTTCTCCTTGACTCTGTTCTAGTCATTCTGTATCAGATAGGCCCTATATAGAATTTCCCAGGAATCTGCTCCTAGGACCTCCCACACCCTGCTCCTGTACCTGGAATACTCTGGCCCAAATACTCCTCTCTTCTTCCCATCTTCCTTCTTCCACCACCACTTGCTTTGGGAAGCTTTTCCAGGCCAGGCAAGTTGCTCCTACTACAGGTTTCTCTGGCACTCAGGAAGGACTGCTAGATGTCAATTAAACTTGAATGTCAGAAAATGAAAAAATAATCTCTCAGTAAAAGCATGTCTCATGCAATTTCTGGATTTCAGATAAAAAATGAATAGTTTTTTTCCTATAAATATGTAGCATGCAATATTTAGGACATATTTATGCTAAAAAATTATTTCTTATTTATCTGGCTTTCAAATAAGCACATATGTTGTTTTCTCAATCAACCCTAAACCCAGGAGATCCTATGTTATCACTATTATCTCCCTTCAATAATTTAAATCAGTGACTTGTTGTTTTCCCCACAGAGTGTCATCTCTGCAAGGGCAGGGCCTACACAATATTGCTCACTGCTTTAGGAACAGCATCTGGCATAGCGGGCATTCCACAAATTCTGAGCTAAAACTCAGGCAATACCCTCATAGTACAAAGCATTTTTAGCAAGGTAATAAGAGCCTCACATCCATAAGTGATCAAATGATAGTACTACTTTTCAAAATGTCTCAATGTGGTAACATTGTTGTCTCCACAAGGACAGTTTTAAGGTGACCCCATTATTTTACATTTCAAAAGGACTTTGAGTTTTTACACCTATTTCACTCAACCCTCAAGGAAATTAATAATATCTACATATAACAGAGGAGGATGTGGAGACTTGGAAATGTCTTGTCCAATATGGCCAATATATGGAGCAATAGTTTCGATCCTGGGAGTTGACCCATGCTCTTTTCACTGTACCACATTGGTAGTCTGGGCTGAAAGGAAAAAATCAGAACTCCTGAATTTGTTCTCTTCACCCAGAAAGCTTTTCCAAGAAGAATTCTGATATCTGACTCCTCTCTACAAATTCACTAGCCCCTCCCATAATGTTCCCCAACAATAGAGAGGAGACAGGCCAGGCACCTTGCATTTTGAAAACTTCTCCTAGATGAGTCTAAGCTAATTTCCCAAGGTATAGAAAATACTATTTATTTGAATTGAGAGAATAAAGAGCTGTCTTAGAGTTACAGGGAAATAGGATTAACAGAGGCCAGAACTTGAAATTTCTTCATTTTCTTTCACTTGCATCTCTAGGAGACTCCACCCACCCTCTCACTAAAATTTCTAGTGACAGAATTTTGCATTTTGATTACACAGATGTATCAGTTTTCTTCTGGAACGAGGTTGGGATGGCTAAACCTGCTGGTAGTGTGGCATCTAGTAACTATGCTTCCTGGAGCACTTCTGGAAAGTTCAGGCTTAGTGTATCTGGACTTTATGCTCTAGGATGCTCATAAGATGGGTTAGATGTTACCTAAGGGCCCATTCTCCTAAAGGATTAGACCCTCAGGAAGATTCACTCAGGCCAAAGAAGGACTCTAGCTTCTACCAGGACTGGAGTCTGTGGACTAAACCAGTGAAGCACCCTTCAGTGCTTCGTCCAGTCCAGCCCCTTCCCTTCTGTTTGGGCGCCTCCCCAACATTCCTGAGCTCTCTTCATGAAGGAGCAGGGAATAACCAAGGAAGGACTGGGCTTCTCAGGGCAGAGAGTTAGAAGCTAATGACCTAAAACAGAACAGCCCGTTGTGAACGCTTTGATAAAACTAGAACTGCCACCCCACTACAACGTTATGTTCTTCAATAGCTGCAGCTTCTAGACTTATTTGGCTTGGGGAGAAAAGTGCTGGAGAAAGTACTATTTAGAAAGCTGCAGACTTTTTTCTTCTTCTTTAAAACCAGGGAATAAACCCAAGGGCGCTTACCCCCCAACCACACCCCCAGCCCCCCTCCCCCTTTTTTTTTGATACTGGGGATTGAATTCACAGGCACTAGATCACTGAGCCACGTCCCCAGCCCTATTTTGTATTTCATTTAGAGACAGGGTCTACTGAGTTGCTTAGCGCCTCCGTTTGCTGAGGCTGGCTTTGAACTCATGATCCTCCAGCCCCAGCCTCCTCAGCCGCTGGGATTACAGGCTTGTACCACGCCTGGCTCCCAGACCTTTTTATTCTTTATTTTGAGACAGGGTCTTACTAAATTGCTCAGAGCCTTGCTAAATGGCTTCGCACCTGCGATCCTCCTGTCTCAGCCCCGCCAAACTGCTGGGATTACAGGCGTGAGCCACCACGCCCGGCTGCAGCCATGCTTTTTGATGTATCTTTGGACAGTTTTATGTTTTGTTGGATCATGAATGACTGTCTGTGGGGCTAGCTTCTACATACACAGCATCACAGAGCAGCACTGCCAAGGCTTCGCTCCCCGAGACCCGCGGAAGGAAGGGTAGTGACGGAAACAAAACACCTATGCATATGAATTCACATTACTGGTATGGGTCTCTGAAAAAAACAAACAAACAAAAAAGCTGCTGACAAAATTCTAGCCCCACCTTCATTTGGAGCTCAGAAACAGACCTTGATTTACAAAATCACCGACCAGAGTTAAAGCCAGCGTGAAGGGGCTGGCACGTATCTAGACCATCTGCTTTGGACAGGCAGATAATCCCTGGAGAATCTTTTTTCTCCCCGTGCAGCCGGAACTCCTCAGCTGGGCCCGTGGCTCACCTGGCTGGGCAGACTCTCCTACTCCGATCGGCTCCGCGCGCCCAGCTACCGCCACTAGCCGAGCTCTGGTTGTCCAGGTAACTCGGGACGCGCGCGAGCCGGCGGCGGAAGGCGGGTGCGCGGCGTGGGTAGCGCCTGCTCAGCTCAGTTGAACGCGGAGGCGACGCGCAGCTAGAACTCCGAGGGGAGTGGCTCTTCAGCCGCGGCTCTGGTGCAGCTCTGGGCTTAGCCAGTGAGGAGCCAGGGGGTGTGGTCCAGGGAAGGGGCAGGTGGACTACTTAGGACCGCACCAGCCACAGGACCCCGCCTCCCCACGCGTATCTGTCGTGCGTACGTTTGCAGCCCGCCGCAGCCCGGGCGTTGGGGGTAGTAGAGCGGCCACCTGGCTACGCCATGGTGACCCCCTGCCCCACCAGCCCCTCTGCCGGAGCAGGGAGGCTAGACAACAACCAGAATTTTCGAGCCCCCGTGAAGAAGAGCAGGCGCCCGCGCCTCCGGAGGAAAGAGCCGCTTCAGCCCCGGAACCCCTGCACGCCCCGAGGAGACTCCGGAGTTTGCGACCTTTTCGAGTCTCCCAGCTCCGGTTCGGACCTTGCAGACAGCCCCGCCGAGTCGGTGGCGCGAGACTGTAGCCCCCTGCCGGGTCCTGCCCGGCCGCTGGAGCCGCTAGATCTACAAACCTTCCGGGACTACGGCCAGAGCTGCTACGCTTTCCGTAAGGCTCAGGAGAGCCGCTTCCATCCGCGGGAGTCTCTGGCGAGGCAGCCACAAGTGAGGCGCTGGCACAGCCAGTCCCCCGCCGCTGCTCTTGCTCTCCCAGGCTCTCTCCTTTTCTGCTTTTACCTTTCGCGGCGCCGTGAGCAGCGCGTCTCAGTCCCTGCCCCCAGGCAGAGCAAGAGAGGCCTTCCAGGGCCAGGTCACGGTCCTCAATTTACAGTGGGAGAAAAGTAGATGGCTTAAGTGACCTGCCGCAAGTCTTCAAACTAACGGGGCAGTGAAGAGTGCAAAGGAGTTAGTTTCTGGGTTGAGCCCGAACTCCTACAGACCTCGGGCAATTTACTTAACAATCCTAAATTCGTTTCTTCGTCTGCAAAATGGACTACTCATCCACCCCTACCTTCCATCGAATTGCTGAGAGGATTACTCGAGGCAATGAGTATGCCGAGCTGGTACAGCGCCGGGCACGAATCCAGCCCTCTTTCCCCAGCGGCACTGCCCTCCTGTTTCTCAGTTTCTAGGGCACTTAGCTTTTTCCTCTTCTCCCTTTCTTTGGGGAAAGTTCCCTGGGCCGACCTGACCCTTCCTTTCTGGAGTTCCCCGCCCCGACTTCCCCCCAGTTTAGCTCTAGGCTCAGCCTCCTCGCCTTCCTCCTCCCTCTCGGCAGGTGACTGCGGAATCCCGTTGTAAACTGCTCAGCTGGCTGATCCCAGTGCACCGCCAGTTCGGCCTCTCGTTCGAGTCACTGTGCCTGACAGTGAACACTCTGGACCGCTTCCTCACCACCACACCAGTGGCTGCAGACTGCTTCCAGCTGCTTGGAGTCACCTCTCTGCTTATCGCTTGCAAACAGGTATCTTGACGAGGCATGGGGCTTCGGGTGCAGCCAAACTCCCTTCCATTCTCTGGCCACACGGTTCTCCAGCGCAAGGTTTCAGTGTGTTGATTTCTTTTGCCAGAGGCTTGCGAATCTATAGATTCTAAGGCTTAACTTCATGATCCTCCTATAAACCAAGAATCCTTTCACTCAGCCCCCCAAGAAGTAAATCGTAGTTAATCCCCAAAAGTTTTGTGGCACCTCTGTTCTAGTCGGGTCGGGGAGCAGGCTCAAAAATTCCCAAACCTTGTTTTTAATCAAACAGTAGAGAAGCTACTTTGGAAGTACATACTAGGTGGAGTGGTGGAAAGGTTAAGCCAGGCCCTCTCTCTGGAAGGGATGATGGGGAGACACAGTTTTCTACTGGGTTTCAGACTGGTAAAGCCTCAGCCCTGGAAGCAGAGAGGCAGGGGATGAATGCACACTGTGTTGCAGGTGGAGGTGCACCCACCGCGCGTGAAACAGCTTCTGGCCCTGTGCTGCGGAGCCTTCTCCCGGCAGCAACTCTGCAATCTCGAATGCATCGTGCTGCACAAGCTGCACTTCAGCCTGGGTGCCCCCACCATCAGCTTCTTCCTGGAGCATTTCACTCACACCCGCGTGGAGGCCGGACAGGCTGAAGTCTCCGAAGCCCTGGAAGCACAAACCCTGGCACGGGGGGTGGCTGAGCTAAGCCTGGCTGATTATGCCTTCTCTAGCTATGCTCCCTCCCTGCTGGCCATCTGTTGCCTGGCGCTAGCAGATCGCATGCTGCGGCTTCCACACCCGGTGGACTTGCGCCTGGGCGAACACTCAGAGACGGCGCTGCAGGACTGCCTGGGAAAGCTGCAGCTGCTGGTGGCCATAAACAGTACCTCTCTGACTCACATGCTGCCCCTCCAGATTTGCAAGAAGTGCAACCTGTTCCCAAGCTTGAAATAAAGCAGACCCTTGGGCTTCTTCTATTCTCTGGTCCCAGAGGTTGGGCATTGCTTCTGAAGAGTGCAGTATTGGGGGCAGGGGAATGAATATTCAGGACTCCTGCTCGCCATCCTGTGGGTTGTCCATCTTGCACCTCAGCATAGCAGAATCTAATAATTTATTGTGCACTAAACAAATGAGGGAGCTGTCTTTCCCCCTTTCCCCAGTAAAGAGGCTGTTTTTTTATTTTTTTTTTAAATCTGAATGCTGCTATTGCCCTGTCTGTCCTGGGGAAGGAAGGTGAAGTCAGCCTCAGAATGGGGCAGCTGAAACTGTTCCAGGGATGCTC
Organism: Urocitellus parryii; assembly: GCF_045843805.1. Classification (NCBI taxonomy): domain Eukaryota; kingdom Metazoa; phylum Chordata; class Mammalia; order Rodentia; family Sciuridae; genus Urocitellus; species Urocitellus parryii. The sequence goes on along the minus strand of NC_135531.1, from coordinate 42,949,721 downwards.
TCCTCCCACTGATTCACTTTGGAGTTAGCATCTCTGTGAAACCCATTTGGCAAGGTTTGGGATGCCACTATTCCAATGATAAGACCAATCAGGGTCACTTGTCTGCTTGAATTCTGTGACTCTTGTGTTAGGAGCATGAGGACTGTGCAACCCAGGGTTACAAAGGGTGTGCTGGGGTGTGAGACAGAGTAGAACCCACAAAAGTCTGTGATGTGCAGAGGGGCCATAGGTTGCACTTGCTAGTGAATGTGATGGCAGAGGTGGGAAACCATGTAGGCACACCAGCAGAGGGCAAAAAGCAAGAAATATTTCAGTATAGAATCCTACATCTACCAACAGATGTTGAAAAGGAAGGCTTTGCAGGCTGTTGGGGCTATTGAGCCCATTTCCTTGTAGCCACCTCATTAATGCTGCTACATGTGAGCTCAAGGTAATGACTGGATTATAGTGGTGAAGGTTATATAGAGTGCTTGTGATTTACTAGGCACTGTTTATCATTAGTTATTTTGATCATCTAACGGTTGTTTCAAGCAGTCTACTATCCCAGTTTTCAGAGGATTACACTGGCACACAGAAAGGACTCGAAGGCTGGTGATCTGAGTCCACCCTTAGCCACACTGCTAAGCTTCTCCAATTTATAGGTTTCTAACCATTCTCAACAAAATCTGTTCCCAAAATAGGTGCCACACAGTTATTTACTCAGTGTTCACGGTTCATTAGGGACTAGGGTATAGCTCAGTTGGTAAAGTGCTTGCCTCACATGCACAAGGCCTTGGATTCAATCCCCAGCTCCACAAAAGCAAAACTATAGAGTCAGCATGGTCCTTACTTCCAGTCATAAGGATTCATGATATAGATAGGAAAACTGGGCTGGGAATTGAGATAGAAGCTTGCTTGGTTTCTGTGGTGCTACAGTTGTCACATCATCATTCTCCCTGTCAAGAATCTCCTTTAGGCCCTGAATCTCAGCTTCTTAACCTCTTTGAACTCTATAATTGAAACCAGGGTTGTTGTAAAGTCTAAGTGAGATTAAGTTTAAATGTGAGGCAGTATCAAGTAGTGAGTCAACAAGTAAGGCTCTGGAGTCAATTTGATGGTTGACCTTATGCAGGTATATGCCCACATCCCATCTATAAAAATGGGTATAATGGTAGCATCTGTTTGAAAGTGTTGGAGTACGACTGTAATGAGAAGCTCTATATAAGCACGGGTGGCAAATAGTGTCTTCAAAAAGCAAAGACTAACCTACACAATTAGGAGAAGGATCCTACAGGGGCAAAACAAAACAAAACAAAACAAACAAACAAAAAAACCACAACTTGGGACAAAGAAATAGAGGGAAATGTTAATGGGGGATGTGAATATATGGTTCATTGAATTGTTTTTGCCTTTTAAAAATTTCTGTATGGTTGAAAAAATTTATAATAAAAAGTTTTGGAGTTTTTATTTGTATGGCAAATAAAAAGCAAACAAACTCAAAGCAGACTAAAGCTTCTTTGTACTTCTCTCCACATAGAGAGTACTCTAGAGCCTAGGGTCCTTCCTTTAGACCTCTGTTGTCCTGATAAGTTGACATGTATCCAGGAACATTTCCTCCTTGGTACCAGGAGAAGGAAATGATGATTCCCCCATCTGTGGAAAAGCTATTTTGTGATGGTGAAAAAAGAGGAGGAGAAAGACCAAAATGCCTAGCCCAAGTCCAAAGTATCTGAAGCCTTCAGCCTGGCTGCAAGGAGGTGACTTTGAAAGTTGTCTTTACCAGCAATGACTCTCTCATTCAGCCATATCCTCTAAAATTCCATCCGTGTCTCTCCTGGTGCTAAGTTCTCCAGGAACTTGCTGATTAGTTCTACAATCATCCAGACTAGGAGTCATATATTTCCAGTTTCTGTTGCCACAGATACTCTTATGATATAATGTTTATATTTTCTATCCCAACTTGGAACTCATTGATGAAGACTTGAAAAGTGGGCCTGTCCTAGAAAATCTATGATCATCTCCATGTGTAAAGATCACCCCAAAACTCAAGAGCACCCTTACTCATTTTACAGACCAGAAGGTGGGTAAAGAAAGGGGTGGAGATAGACTCAGGAATGGGAGGACTCAGTGGACAGAGAGCCAGGAACAAGATGTAGAAGCTGGAAGTGTGACTGAAAAGGCATGAAATTCATCCACATGGAACACCAGTCATTTTACACAAATAATCCCATTCATCTTCACTTCAACTTTATTGAGGGCAGAGCTACCTATTTTCCTAAAGATCTGGGCTCACAGATCTGGTGGACTCTAGTCCAGATCCTTGTGCACTTTGATCCTAAAGCCCAAGTTCCCCCCTACCTGAGTACCAAACCAGCTCTAGCTGGCTGATTTGGCTTCACCTCTACTCAGTTCCTGAATCTATAGATGTGGTCAGAGGGTCTCCAGGTCTGTCACTGGTTTTCCTCCACCACTCCTACGGTAGGTATTTTATTTCTTAATCCAGACAATGAGTGCAAATAAAAGAGGATCATGACATTTTTAAGGAGGATCTTTCACTTCCACTACCAGGTATAATTTGAAAATAATGTGCAATTTCAAATAATTCTTTTAATTGGATGGTTCTGAAGTGCCCCTGAGAGAGGCCCCAACTAAGGATGTTTCTGAGAGATACCCCTTTCCTGGGAGATAAACTCCTGCCTGGGATGGAGAGCTAAGAATGTGGCACAGCAGGAGAGCCTAGTTGTAGAGGCAGCAGGCTAAACGCTGGGATGCACAGCTGAAACCATCAGGGGAGGCCGGACCCGGTTTCAGGAGTTTGGGATTGTCCACTGGTAAGTTTTCAGAAACTGGAGGAGGATTTATGGATGTCACTTTTCTTAATCGATCCTTTATTTATTTTAAAGATTGTACTCAGGGCTGGGGATGTGGCTCAAGCGGTAGCGCGCTCGCCTGGCATGCGTGCGGCCCGGGTTCGATCCTCAGCACCACATACAAACAAAGATGTCTCTCTCTCTCTCTCTCTCTCTCTCTCTCTCTCTCTCTCTCTCTCAAAAAAAAAAAAAAATTAAAAACAAATTTAAAGATTGTACTCAGGTGCCTCTACCTAGGAAGGTGCATGGCTAGTGTTACTGGGTGGGGCTTTTGCATTAGTTCAGGAGTCTACATAAAAGTCAACTGAGTCAAGACCCCTAATGCTGCTCAGATTTGGGGGAAGGGGTTTCTGTAAACTGGGATTATTATAAGGAATCCCTTCCAGAATGCTACATCCCCACTAAATCCTGCCAGACAGAACAAAATGCTGAAGTCAGGCTTTGGCAATTGTCAGTTCACGTTTATTCCGTGCTTTGTGACTGGGGTGCAAAGAAAAGGAAATATGAGTCTTTTAACTCTTTCATCCCCGCTGTCCGTAAATTGGAAGGCAGTAACCAATGCTGGGGATCGGTCGCTTCTAGTTCAGTTCTTTGGCTCTCTGCGTCTGGCGCGGCCAGGAGGCGGTGGCGCCAACGCTGGCGGAAAGGGCGCTCATGGGCCTGGGCCCCGCGCTCGCTTCTCCCGGGGGGAAGCCGGGTTGCCAGGTTGAGTTAACGCCTCCGCCCGCGCGCAGATTGCCAGAGACTAAAGGCGCCACCTCTGGCGCTCAGGCGCGAGCCACCCCTCCCGAGCAACCATCCTCCCTTTCCTCTCCGCCCTCCTCTTCTCCTCCCCGGCCACGCGACTTCCCCGACCTCGGACTAACTTCTGAGCCAACAGGCGCAGGTAGCGCAGGGACCGTAGGGGTGCGGGTCGCCATTCCAGCGAGACACACAGGATGCAAGTGTGCGGGAGCAGCGCGGCGGGACGCCGGGTCTTCGATAGCATCTGCCCTAATAGGATGCTGGAGCTGCCAGGCCCGCCTCTCCGCAAACCCGTGAAGCCGGAGAGGAAGGTGGGGTTTCTGGTGGGGACCCGGAGGGGTCTGCGAACTCCCTGTCCCGAGGGCTGACCGGTATTCACTATTCTGTGCTCGGTTAGTTCGCCCCTCCGCCGAAGTTCTTTTCGGGATGCGGCGGCGGCAGCCCGGTGTCTGTATACGAGGACCCTCCGGACGTGGAGCCCGCTGCCCTGCCAGGTGAGCCCCGAGGCACGTGCGCGACCCTGCATTTTCCCCTAGGGGAAACTTCCCGGTGTCTCCGACGTCCTGGTGGGGGTCCCAGCGGCCAATCTGGTCAAGAGGCTTAGGGTCCGCCTGGTGTGTGTCTCTCGGTCTCCCTGCGCAGCCCTTACCACCATAGACTTGCAAGACCTCGCAGACTGCTCCTCTCTACTCGGGTCCGACGCGCCGCCTAGTGGTGACCCGGCTGCCTCTCAGGTACCTCCCCTTGAGGAGCGTTGCTGCCTCTGAAAATACAAACCTCATTCCTAAGTGGGGGTTTATTTCCGCAAAGGTTTGTCGCAGGCACCCACCACAGTCACGTTTAACTGGTGAAGGGAAGAGGCATGCGGAAACCTGAGCCTCCCAGATCCGAGTGTCCTCTTCCCTCATAGTATGTTGTGAAGGCTGCTGTTTCCAGAGCTGTTTTAGCCAAGTTTTACAGTGGGATTCACTCCTGCCCCTCCTCTCCGCATTTATTCCCTGGAGCTGTGACAAGGCAGGGAGGAGATGGAACACTGAGGGACCGAGTGGGTGAATCTGGGCAAAGTTGCCCTGGGCACCAGCGTACAGGATACTTGTCCTGTTTTTCTCTCAACACCCTCTTCCCAGCCATTCACTAACCATTTTCATTCTGTGGGTATTGAAGGAGAGTGGAAATCGATGGATAACTTCTCAATCAACACTGGAAAAGAGGAAGAGTTTATATTTGAGGGGAAGCGAGAAGAAGGACAAAGGACTGTGGAAGAAATCTGACAGAACAGATTCCTGTCTGTAGAGATGGTCCTTCAGCAGTTAGGCACTTTTCAAAAAGTCCTTTTATCCTCTGCCCCCTCCCAAAAAAGTTCTAATCACTTGCCACCATGTGGCAAAGAGGCAGGGGCTTACACTCCCAGACATTGGAGCCTTTCAGCACTGGTCTAGAAGGCCAGAAGATTGGCTCATAGATGGACAGGTGATTTTACCCAGATGCTACCCACAGAAGAGTGACAACTCGTGCTTTCTGTCAGCAGGTGCTGGGGTCACAAGGTCATTGTCTTGATACAGAACTCTCCAGAAGACACACACACCTCTCAGAACTGGGCTTTTTAGAGCTTTTTAGAACTTTGGGAAAGAGCTCAGGAGGACTCAGGGTAGGCGGCCCTAAGAACAGAGATTGTTAAGGCAGGAGGTGGGAGTGTGTGGTTCCCTACAACTCCAGAGGCCATTTAATTTTTTTTTTTTTAAAGATCTGGATGTGCAAATAAGCAAAGACATCTTTCATTTGACCCAGAGACCTAGATCACTCCCTTACTCCAACATGTTTATTTTGCAAGCAACAAAATCAAGTGGCCTCTTGATGAATTCTCACTTAAGTCTACTGAATTTAAATTTGACAATATGTTGTGTGTCAGCATTTTTTTTTTCTTGTAGTTGTAGAAATGTCAGAGTTATTTCATTGGGAAAGTGGGATTCAAATCTTCAAGGCCAGGGATCACACCACATGGACTAGAAAGTCCAGGATTTCTGTGGGAAAGAGCTGGTATAGGGAAAGAGCTCCCTAACAAACACCTGACCAGTGCACCCTTAGGTTACATTTGCTAGCTGTTGTCCCGCAGGGGAAGGCAGACAAAGAGAGGGAGTGCTTTAGAATTGTTTTAGGTCTAGAATTGACCAAAACCTGGGATATTGTAGGAGAAAGCACTTCCTGAGCCACATTTCCTGAGTTGGCCTCCAATCTATTCACGGTGAGGGCTTTTCTCAAATACCTGCAGAGAGAGAGAGACCTTTCAATCCTTGAAGACTGTCATATTTCATTACTTCCACCAAGGCGGAGTTCCTGCATCAGGGTTTGTCTGGGTCCCTCAGTCCTTCCTTTCTCAGATTCTTTCCTCTTATGGCCTCAGTGCTCAAATGGTACTGAGGCCTCCAGACTTTGATTTGACTTTTTCTTCTCTGAGAGAAACTGATACTTGAAGTTTGGGTCAGAGTAAATTCCTTTCCCCCCAAATATATGACTAGTAGAGAAGTGCTTTGGGGAGAGCAATATGATTGACACACATGAATCAGTAGCAGAATCAGAGAAAATATTTCTGATGGGCGTATTGAATATGTCCCCCTCCCATCATGGCTCTAGAGACTCCCTTCCCCTTCCTAGTGTTATCTTTAGTGTAAGCTGGGCCTTCCCTCAACCCCCCCCCCAAAAAAAGACAGGTAATGAGTTATACAGGAAAGATGACTGGAATAGGCACTAGCATTGCAAGAGTGGGAGGACTTTGGGTAACTCCACTTCTCCAGCTTCATATTCTCCTTCAGTGAAAGGGGAAGCACTTCCTGAGCCCTACCTGCCTCCCACATTGGTGTGAGGATTAACTGGGAGACCATATAGAAAATAAAATTTTGTCAACTTGAATTATCCACAAGTTAAGAGAATAAGAAGGTTCCTGGGCATCCAGCCTTTAAGTTTTCTTCCCCTTCACTTACCTAGACACCTCGCTGGAGGTGCATCCTGGGAGGGGGGAGTGGGGAGTCAATTCCAACTTTGTAATAAACTGAAATAAATTGAAAAGATCAATAGAGGCAACACATGTTGCTGAACAGAAGCATTTTTTATAGCATCCCTGGCTCCTCCAGTCATAGATCATCTTTCACCCTCCTTTTTGGTTAGCTGTGACTGAGCTTTCTGAGAAGCACAGTTTCCAGTTACCACATTGAAGGACTCTGCAAGCTGTCGGGTCTCCGAGGAAAGACCTGGGTTCATGCCATGCTCTCTATTCTTAGAGCCGTGGCCTCTTGATTGGTTGGGGGTAAGTTGGAGTTAGGGTTGACAAGTGCACAAAGAAGAGCGCACAGAGGCAGCTGGTTGTCTGCAGCACGGTCCAGCTGTCCAAAGCCCGGATCCGCAGATATCCCGCAGTCTGTGGAGAAAGACTTCAGGGAATAGTTTTGGCGTCTTGTGAAGATCCGTGGCTCCAAGTCTAGCTGACCGGGTCCGCACACTCTACACCTCTGGTTCTCCACCAGCGCAGTGCAAGGCTGCTGGGTTCCTTGTCTCGGGTAGGGCTTGGTTTTCAGGTATGAGATTCTCCGCTGTGAAAGCGAGTGCCGGCAGATCGTCCCCCCACCTCCCAAGTGGCGCAACCTGGGGATTGTTCTGGACCCTCCAGATTCAACGATGATCGTTTTACACCCCCCCCCCCCGGGTTTATTTTAGAGCCACACCTTGGAAACGGAAGTGGACTTCAGTCTTCAGAATTTCAGAGACACAGTGGATGACCTCATTGCAGGCAAGTGCAGTCTCTTAGTCGTTAAATAACAGCCGGGATGTCTCCCATCTCCAAATGAGACTAGTTAAGATTTTGTGGTCCTGAAGGTGGTGAACCCAGCCGCCAGTAAATGATTGGACATCACCTCACAAAAGGGTCTTGGGCTTCTACATTTAGGAAATTCCCTTTCTCCAGTGGAGCAATTGGTTAGCTGAATTTATAGCTGGTTTGTCGGGGTGGGTTCTGGAAGAGGGGTCCTTGAGCTCTGATGTGGCCTGGGAGAGCTTGAGTGACAATAGTGTGCAGAGGAGGGAAGGCCTTGTGTAACTTCCAAGTCCTCGCAGGGTTGCCTGTTTACCCTAGGGTTATCTCAACAGGTATATATATGGAGCGCCTGCTGTATATGTCCAAAATATCAGGAATGAGGGGTGCTTTCCTTAATAAAGAAAAAAAAATCTCCGTATAAAGCATACATCTGGCGTGGCATTTTGACCCTGTAGCTAGCTGGGGATGAATCAGAAGCAACATATCCAGCTTTCGTCTTTTCCCAGACTCATCTACTTTGATGTCGCCTACCCTGGCCGTCAGTGACTTCCCCTTCTCTCCTTGCGATGTATCACCTCTCGGGTCCTACCTCTCCCAGCGGTTGGAGCCCCGGGCCCTCCAGTCAGCACCACTACACCCTCCAGAGGTGCCGCCGCCAGAACAGTACTGGAAGGAGTTGGCCGACCAGAACCAGAGAGCACTGGGGAACGCTCTCGTTGAAAATAACCAAGTAGGGACACTGAACTAGTGACCAGGAATCCTAGGGCCGGGACTGGAGTAAGGCAGAAGTGGGGTTGAAAGGACTGGGACGCTCCCCTGTACATGTGTGGACAGGCTAGTGGTTCACATATTGCTCCAGTGGTCCCACCCCACTTTCCAACTTCACTAAGTGGTATTAATTCCACTTTACCAAATATTTTATTTATTGAAGGCTTTCTTTTGTGCCTGGCACCGTGCTTATTAAATCATTCTTCTCATTTATTAAGTACTGAGCTAAAACATACTTACCAACTTCATTTTACTAATAATTAAAACAGGATGTTTGAAGTTCAGAGGCAGAAGCTAGATCTACCTGTTGCCCAACCAGGTACTAGTCAGTGTACCACGGCCACACTGAAGATACATTTTAATCCAAGTACCGTGGGGGGGGGGAAGTAAAATAAATTGATGATTCTCAGAAGTGTAAATGCCCTTGGGTGCTCAATTCCTGGTGAGACGTCAGGATCTGGGTTTAATTCACGCAGATGAGACCAAGCACGGTGGCCAAGTCCCTGAACGTTTGGATCTCCTCCTGTAGCTGCACGTGACGCTAACTCAGAAACAGGAGGAGATCGCCTCGCTTAAGGAACGGAACGTGCAGCTGAAAGAACTCGCCAGCAGGACCAGACACCTGGCCTCGGTGCTGGATGTAAGTAGGGAGCAAGCGTGTGGGACATTGCGGGGCTCTGGAAGCTGTTTCATTGCACACCCACTCTGCTCCCTGTGTGGGAACCCAGTGGGGTTCAGGAGAGTAGGGACGTAGTGCAGTGCGTAGTACACCCGGGTGTCCTTTTGCGCGCCCAGCTTGGGGCGATTCCCGCTGGCCCCAGGGTGGCGCTCTTCCCCATCTTTCATAGAAGCTGATGATCACGCAGTCCCGAGATTGCGGGGCCACCGCCGAGCCCTTCCTGTTCAAAACGACTGCAAAAAGGAGCTTGGAGGAGATGTTCAGCGCTGCCGGTCAGGATTGCGCGGAAGTAGACGCCATACTGAAAGAGATTTCTGAGCGTTGTGATGAAGCCCTACAGAGTCGCGATGCCAAGAGGCCCCGCCTGCAAACCGAGCCCAGGAACACTGACTGCTGGCCCGGAAATCTGCACGGAGCCTTCCGAGGACTGCGCACGGACTGCTGTCGCAGCTCTTTGAACCTGAACCACAGCGAGCTGGAGGAGGGCGGCTCTTTCAGCACTCCAATCCGCAGCCACTGCACTATCCGCACGCTCGCCTTCCCCCAGGGCAATGCCTTCACCATCCGAACAGCCAGTGGGGGCTACAAATTCCGCTGGGTACCTAGTTGAGCTGGGATGTGGTCCCATCAAACACTGCCCTGGAACACAGGTGAAGCGCCTGCAGGTTGAGTAGGAGTAACTGGAACCATTTCCCAAATCTGGCTTTTCAAAACTCACTCTGCAGGCGAATGCCACCCTGAAACTTCTAACAAAAACGTCTTGATTTTAATGCACTGTAAAGTTTTAATGCACAGCTGTGAAGCATTGTATAGTCTTTCTCCTTTTCACTGCGTGTATCTATACATATACGCATGTGTGTGTACACACACATCACAGTCTATTTTAAAAATATTTATTTCTAGCATCTTTGAACTATGTAGAGCAGGAAGGGATTTAGAAATCAATTGGTTGTCCGGGTGCGGTGGCACACACTTGTAATCTCAGCTATTTGGGAGGCTGAGGCAGGAGGATTGCCAATTAGTTAAATAAGAAACATTCTTTCTTAAGTTGGGCGGCAGGGAGGCTCGGTGGTAGAGTATTCCTGGATTCACTCCCCAGTACCATTGCGGGTGGGGGTTAAGAAAGAGAAAACAATTCACTATTTTTAAACTTATATAATTCCCTGTTTCGTAAGAAGGAAAAGGAGGCTGTAAATCAAGTAACTACAAGAAGCATTACTGGAATCTTCCAATCACTAATATTTAAGGATTCTAGTCCCAGAAGCCTAGTCTCTGTGTGAAAGTTTCAATACACACAACATATCCTGGAAGAATATGTAATTCTGTTTCTATTGAAAACTTTCATTTCAGTTGCTAGAATAAAAAAAAAAAAATCAGGAGAGGTAGCCTAACCAGTTGCCTTAGGAAAAGACAGATTCTCAGAGGTAATTGTTAGCAATAAAACAGGTGCTAAGCACATTTGTTTGTAATGATCATTCATATAATTTTGTAAGATTTATGATAAACACACAGAATTTTATTTGTGCAAACAAAATAACCACCGCCAAAGCAAACTTTGTTAATAAGAAAGGTAAGTTGTTTTAAGAAAATGGCATGTACCACATGAAAAAGAGTGTTTTTTTTTTTTCTTTCTGGAAACCAAGTGGGGAAATCTTGGTAAAAGTAAATTACCTATATGAATTCCAGAGATAAAGCTGGAATGCACACCATGTTTTACACAACTGGCTTGATCTTCTAGAAAAACTTACATATGATTATGCCTTCACTTTGACTTTTCTTCTATTGCCTTTGTCCTAAAATTACATGAGTGGCTTTTTTTTCAAGTAGTGAATTGTCCCACCTCCATGATTCTCAACATGAGGGCGATTTCTTACATTTGGGGCTCAGCATGGGCAAGGTTCCAACCATGTTACTCCACACTTCATTGCTAGTTCTGCCATCTGAGTGGACATATCAGGTAACAGGTGAGTTGGTTAGGGTGGCAAAACCTGCTCCTCCTGTTTGAAACAAAAGAAAAAGGTGTAAAATGGGCCACATTTCCTCATATTTTGTCCAACAAACAGACTAAAAATTACAGTGGATGGTTTAGATTATTTTCATCAGCCAAAGATAAAGTTGCCACAGTTCAGGATCAGAAAAAAAAAATGGACACAAACAAAAAATAAATAAAATAAAACTCTTGACCTATTTTGAAGAACAATGGGCTAGTCAGAATTCCTTCCCTCTCACTCCTCTATTAGTATTCTCATAATGACCAAAATGTTTAAAAATTATTAATTTTTTTCTATATATCTTATGCCTGGATATAAAAAAAATGTACTTCTTCCCCTTCATTTTATAGCCCTATAATTGTCTACATAAGAATCTTCTGTTTGGGGGGGGGGGAGAACGTTTTGTGAACGAACAGTACAAAGATCCAGCTCTGTATTAGTTAGCAGTAGTAGAGTTTCATTCATTCATCCAACAGGTATTTATTGTTACTGAGAATTTTAGTTAATACAGGTACTAAGAAAACAGTGAAAGAACAAACACATACTTTTTTTCTCCCTGGGAAGAGATAAATGCTAATTAAATAATAATATTGTAAGTTCTATGAAGAAAATGAAAAGTAAGGATAGTGTCTTAGCTTGGGCTGCTATAGCAAGTAGACTGGTGATTTAAACATTTATTTCTCACAGTTCTAGAAGCTGAAAGTCTAAGGTGAAAGTGCTGGCTTATTTGGTTGTTCTTGTTTTGCTAATGGCCACCTTCTTGCTTAATGCACATGGGTGGTGGGGGGCAAGATAGAGATGAAGGGAAATAACAGAGAGAAGAGGAGAGCCGGTAGAGAGAGGGAGTAGTTTCAGGCCTCTTATTATAAGGGCACTAATCCCATCATGGAGGCTCCATCCTTAACACTTCCTCAAAATCAATTACCTCCCCAAAGTCCTACCTTCCAACACCATCTCATTGGGAGTTAGGGCTTCAATATATTAATTTGGGGAACACAATCATTCAGTCTATAGCAGACAGAGGATATTGGGGGAAGGGGGCTTCTATTTTAGATAGAGTGGTCTGCTCAGAGAAGACCTTGCTGATAAAGTAACACTTGAACAGATATCTGAGGAAATTTGGGAATAAGCCTTATAAATATCTGGGGGAAGAGTGCCTGGCAGAGGGAACAAGAAGTTTAAAGATCCTGGGGAGGGGAACTTGCCTGACTGTTGAAGAACAGCAAAGAGGTTATTGTGACTAGAGTTGAATGAAGAAAGGGGACTTGGTGGGGGGGACACTGAGTAGGAGAGTTAGCAGGGTCCTTCTAAATTTGGGCTTTACTGAGTGAGATGGGAAGCCATTAGAGGTTTTTAGCTGGTGAGTCACATGATCACATTAAACTTTTTTTTCCCCCTTTATTGTCTTTGCAGAGCTGGGAATCAAACTCAGGGCACGTTAGGCACTTAATTACTCTATCATTGAGCTTCACCTCAGCCCAATCACACTTAAAATTTTGAGTGGAATGTTCTAGTTTCTTTGTGATAATCATAGTGGTATAGGCATGAGGAGGCAAGGTTGGAGACTATTAGAATAATCTAGATGAGGGATAAATAAAATTTATACCAAAGTGGTTATAATAGGAAGAACAATCAGAATGATTCTCCTCACACCCACCAAAGATGTCCAGGTCCTAAATCCCTGTGAATATGTTTTGTTACTTGGCAAAGGGGATTAAGATTGCAGATAGAATTAAGGTCACTAATTAGCTGATCTTAAAATAGGGAGATTATTCTGTATTTCTGGGTGGAACTAATGTAACCAGTAGGGTCCTTTGATGTGGAACACAGAGACAGCAGAGAGATTAGGTTAATGCCATGTGAAAGTAGTTTGACCCTTTGCTGCTATAAAGATGTAAGGAGAGGGCCATGAGGCTGGGAACGTGGCCTCTAGAAGCTAGCCAAAGGAAAGGAAATGGAGCTTTCAGAACACAGCCCTGCCAACCTCTTGATTCTATTTATTTATTGGTACAACTAAGACACTTTACTTTAAATGTGATTAGGCTGGGGTGTAGTTCAGCAGGAGAATGCTCAAATGCCTAGCAGGCAAGATGCCTTGGGTTTGATCCCCATCTTTCCATCTCACTCAATAAAACCAGTATTGAACCCAGGGACTTATGTTTATTATGAGTGCTCTATCATTGGGCTATATCCCCAGCCCCAACATCTTGATTTTAATGTGATAAGACCAATTGCAGACTTCTAAATTATGGAATTATAAGTAATAAATTTGGGTCAGTTTAAGTCACTAGGTTTGTACTAATTTGTTACAGTGTTAGAAACTGGTTTGGTGGCGGAGATGGAGGTGGTGAGAAGTTGTCAGATCCTGTACTTATTTTGAAAGTGGAGTACTTGGGACACTGATGGATTGGCTAAAGGGTGTGAGAGAAAGAAGAACCAAATTATTTGAAAGAATGGAGTTTGTACTCAGTAAGCTGGGGAAGATTGTTGGAGAGGATACAATAAAATTAGAAATTTGTTTTTGGATTTACTAAGCTTCCATATCCAATTGTTTGATGTGTGAAGTAGGCTAGATATTTGTCTGGACTTCAGGGAAAAGGTTGGAGTTGGAGAAATCATCTGTGTATGGTAATCCAGGCTATATGTCAGAATTAGTTCCTCTCCATAGTGATTATATTTTTAGGGACTGAACCCTGCCACTCCTGTGGCGATGAGGAAGGATGTCTGTTCAAACCAAAGGTGGAAGTGCGAAAGGTTTATCCACACAAGTCATCATCTAAAGCAGGCACTTTTCTTCAGTTGTTGAGAGAGTCCTTCAATTCAAAGTAACCCAATGAAATGTGTATTTTGCTATTTGAAGGAAGGTATGGACTGGGATTTGAAAACTTATAGGAACAATAAAGATCATGTGGTCTAACCATCTAATCTGAAAGCTGAGGAAGCCATTCAAGTACAGTCTTGGGTTCTGCTTAAGGTTTGCTGTTAGAGATGGAGATGAGATGGAGGAGTGGGGGAAGGGAATGAGATGGGGAGGGGAGAGGGGGAGGAGAGAACTACTTTCTCTTCTTAGGGTGTCTAAGATTTTGTTGCATAAAACAGGTGGTCTGTTATAGATGTACCTCAGGTTTAAGATCCATGTTTCCATGTTTTGGCTTGGATTATTTTATGGAATCTCAGACAAAGATTTAACAGTAGATCTTCATTTTCTTTATAACACTCATATTATTATTTGGTTAGCATTTATTTCTTCCCAGAAAAAATAGAAAAATTTAACAATGGATCATTTGTTCAAAAATGAAATTTGGAAATTATGTACAAAAACTTTATAAATGAGGAGAGCACGCAAGCTAACCATAGAAAATACAAGTACTGTGATTTCTCTGTGAGAAAGCAACTCACTTAAAGGAAAATGAATAGGGAAATAATTATTGTATATAGTAAAGGTAACATATTAAAGGTATAATGACTAGTAATTTTTATTTTGGTGGTACTGGGGATTGAAGCCAGGCCCCTATTCGTGCTAAGCAAGTGTTCTACCACTAAGCTATGTCCTCAGTCATTTAAAAAAAATTTTTTTTTTAAATTTAGAGATTCTTGCCCCAGTCTCCTGAGTAGCTGGGATTACAGGTATGTACCACTCTTCCTGGCCTAACAAATATAATTTTATAGGAGATTCATTTGTTATCACTCTTTGGAAAATGAAAGAAGAGTAGATGACAGTGCACATTTTGGGGAATTTCTCAAAGAATATTGTGATAATATCATTTTGGAAAAGAGAATTTGACTTATTGAATACCATTTGCTTTTTCTTGTACTATTTTGAGTAACTGAATTAGAATTAACTTTGTCTTGACTGACATGATTGGGCCACAAAGACATTTTTTTTTTTTGTAGTTGTAGATGATCAGCATGCCTTTATTTTATTTGCTTGTTTTTTGTGTGCAGTGCTGGGGATCAAATGCAGTGCCTCACACATGCTAGGCAAGTGTTCTGCCACTGAGCCATAGCCCCACCCCCACAAAGACATTTTATTTTTTGTGCCTGACATTGGTTAAAAATTTTCTCTCTGAGCAAAATGCAAAGTAATAATTAGACCCCTGATTTTCTGAGATTTTCCAGGGTATTTGAAGAACATATGCCAGTGACATGAGGCTCCAGCTTCTGATAAGGTGAGGTGGAATAGTGGGGAAAGGCCCTACTTTGATGTAAGGGAGTGGGGTACCAGAGCATGGAGCAGTGTTGGACTAGACCCTTTGCGTCCCCTGATGAACAAGCATCTGCAAAGCATAAGCAGTCTCTGGGCTGGCCCCAGCTGAGTGAGCCCACAGATCAGAGCTCCTCTAACCTGCTGTTTTCTTTGCTCCTTTGAGTGGGTTAACTTGCAATGACTGAGTGCTTCTGTGAGCAATGAGGGAGATAGCTGGAAGTGGTACCTGCTCATTTGTGTCCCAATACAGATAGAATCTTTTGCAATGGTTGTCACTGGCTTAGTAGGAAACTTTAGTGAGAGCAACTTTAAACTAATCTGAAGCCATTCCCTATTATTCTTTGGACACAGATACGCTGTGTGTCTAACCTAGATCAGGAAGGCGTGTTAGCTTGAAGGACCTCATTTCAAATTGGACCAGGCACTATTTTGGTTGTTGGGGGAGACAACCATAAACAAAACCAAGTCCTTGCCCCTATGGAACATGCATTACAGTGAGGGAGACACTAAATAAATAGATTCTCAACAGATAGATACATTATTCCTGATATTTAACATGTTATAAAGAAAATAAAGCACAGAAAAGGAATGAGGTGTGACCAGATTTACTATTTCAAATAACATGGCTGGAGTATTTCCAGAACAGTTTCTATAATAATAAAATCAGTTTTTAAAAGGAGGCACACCCTTTTTAACTAGATTTCTCCTAAGCATATGACCTTATCATAGCAATTTAGATGTTCTTGTAAAGTAGCATTTCTAAAACAGAATCCAAATTGGCCTTTATACATGGACAAAGTGATCAGGATCTAGTCTTAATTCTTGTAATTAACTCAGAGGTCATATATAAAAATAATTTATAGGTAGAGACTTATAAAATAATCAGTTTACAGTATTAACTAATGCTATTTTTTGTCTTTGTTTTACCAAAAGGAGAACATGCTGTTTTTAAGTCCTTTGGGTATAGATCGAGGAGAGGAACATCTGGGTCAAATGGTGTTCCATTCCCAGATTTCCAAGGAATCTCCACACTGCTTTCCATATTGGCTACACCAATTTGCAGTCCCACCAGCAGTGTATGAATGTACCTTTTTCCCCACATCCCGCCAACACTTGTTTTATTTTTGTCTTTATAATAGCTGCCGTTCTGACTGGAGTGAGATGGAATCTTAGAGTAGTTTTGATTTGCATTTCTCTAATGGCTAGTGATGATGAACATTTTTTCATATATTTGTTGACTGATTGTATATCCTCTTCTGAGAAGTGTCTGTTCAGGTTCTTGGCTCATTTATTATTGTTTGGATTATTATTATTATTTTTTGGTGCTTAGCTTTTTGAATTCTTTATATACCCTAGAGATTAATGCTCTATCTGATGTGTGAGGGGTAAAGATTTGCTCCCAGGATGTAGGCTCTCTGTTCACCTCACAGATTGTTTCTTTTTTCTTTAAAAAAAATTTGTTTTGTAGTTGTAGATGGACAGAGTATTTTTTTTTTTTTTTATTTATCTTTATGTGGTGCTGAGGATCAAACCCAGGGCCTCACTGTGCTAGGCAAGCACTCTACCACTAAGCTACAGCCCCCAGATTGTTTCTTTTGCTGAGAAGAAACTTTTTAGTTTGAGTCCATCCCAGTTATTGATTTTAATTCTTGCGCCAAAGGAGTTTTATTAAGGAAGTTGGGGTCTAATCCCACATGACAGAGATTAGGGTCTTCTTCTTCTTCTATTAGATGCAGGGCCTCTGGTTTTATTCCTAGGTCTTTGATCCATTTTGAGTTAAGTTTTATGCATGGTGAGAGATAGGGGTTTAATTTCATTTTGTTGCATATGGATTTCCAGTTTTCCCAGCACCATTTGTTGAAGAGGCTATTTTTTCTCCAATGCGTGTTTTTGATGCCTTTGTCTAATACAAGATAATTATAATTTTGTAGGTTATCTCTGTATCCTCTATTATTTACCATTGGTCCACCAGTCTGTTTTGGTGCCATTCAATGTTTATAGCAACGCAATTCACAATAGTTAAACTGTGGAAACAACTTAGATGCCCTTCAATAGATGGATTAAAAAATGTGGCCTATATACACAATGGAATATTACTCAGCAATAAAAGAGAATAAAATCATGGCATTTGCAGGTAAATGGATGAAGTTAGAGAAGATAATGCTAAGTGAAGTTTAGCCAATCTCAAAAAACCAAATGCTGAATGTTTTCTCCGATATAAGGAGGCTGATTCATAGTAGGGTAGGGAGGGGAGCATGGGAGGAGTAGATGAACTCTAGATAGGGCAGAAGGGTAGAAAGGGAGGGGGCATGGGGTTATCAATGATGGTGGAATGTGATGGATATTATTATTCAAAGTACATGTATGAAGATACAAATTGGTATGAATATACTTTGTATACAACCAGAGATATGAAAAATTGTACTCTGTATGTGTAATAAGAATTGTAATTTATTCTGCTGTCATATATAAATAAAAAAATTTTTAAAAAAGATGCAAAATGATAGTGAATATGAGAAGAATCATTGGCTGAGTAAGCCTGAATTTTATCTGATTGAATCTAACCTTAAGGTGTCCACCTTGAAGTGGATATTCTGGGCCAAAATCCATATCCTAGGTGATGGCTCATATGGTGATGGCTCAGTTTCAGCATATGAGCTTGAGAATATGACAAAATCAGGAAAGTGAAGGCGTCCACATATGGAAAACATACACAAGCAGGTTTCTTCAAGTTCTCCATCCTTGATCTCTGCATGTCATAAAAAAGAGCACCAGTACCCTAAAGCCCTGTGCCAGGGAGTTGAAATATGAATGGAGGTGACTGCATTTGCTTGAGTTTTCAAACAATAAAGTACATAAAATAGTCTTTTGCACCTAATAATAAGTTTGAGACAGGAGTTGCTAATATTTGATTCAGTTGCTAATGATGACATCAAGTGTATCAGACTCTTTGTACTTTATCCTCTTAGTTAATAGCCTGTTGTCTTCATGCTGGATGCTTCAGAATCACAAGATCGATGCTATAGCTCCAGACATCATGTCTATATTCAAAGTAGGAAGAAAGAAGGGGAAAGGATTTTACAGACCATTTGAAAACTTTATTAGGGAAGTGCCGCAGTCTGGCTGGGCACAGAATCACGAGCCACTCAAGCAGGAACAAAACTTTATTTTTGAAAATGCCGCCAATACCCCGTACATGTCCGGGAAGAAGCCGGTCCACCCACGCGGTGGTGTTCTACCAGAACCCCAGAACAACTTCCTGCCCAGGAATTCCCTCCTACTGTACTTCCCCAACCAATGGGAACTCTCCAGGAGTCCCTTAGCAGGCCGAGGTGAACAGCAGGAGTCCAATATCCATATGAATGCAAATCTTAACATAATCATATCATCTCAATGGCTAGCTGGTGTCACCTTACAACCAAAAGTGCCATGCATCATATTACTTGGCTGTGGCTCTTAGCAGGGAAGTTTAAAAAGCTTTTCCAGAAAAGCCACAGTAGACTTGAGTCTAGTGAATTATATATTCATCCCTACTTGCAAGGGAGGATAGGAATTTATTTTCTCACTTTCCTAGTCATTATAGTGGAAGATAGACAAGAGAAAAGGATGTTGGGGAAAACCTGTTGCATTATCCAACTAACAATGTGTGTCAGAGAGGTTTTGTTGGTCTCAATACATAGAAATGTCTGAAGGGGAAAGATAGTAAGAATGCTGCCCTCAGATCCTGATTCCAAGTTTGGCCTTCTCTGGGCTTCTCTTGGGGACCTTGGAGAACAAGAGGGAAGAAAATGCTCAGTGATAAATCCTGGAGCTGGGGGCCTGATGTGTGGTAAGATTCTTCAAGTACTGAAGCATCTGGAAAGGAGATGAAGGAAATAAAAAGTGCCCCAATCCTTGGTGAGTTTTAATCTTCATTTTAAATTAAAAAACAGAAATAAATATTTTATGCAAATAATGCACATTCATTGTGAACTACTTCAAACAGAAAAGGATAAAAATAAGAAAATAATCCTAGTATCCAAAGATACTACCATAACATCTTGCTGTATTCTGTATCCTGATGACTCTTAAATTTGGTCTTTTTATGTTATCCCATAATTTTTGGAAGTTCTGTTCATGGTTTCTTACCATCTTCTCTGAGTGGTCAACTTTATTTTCAAGATCATATATTTGGTCTTCATTGTTTTCCAAGTGATCTAGTGTGTTGGTGAGGCTTTCCATTGAATTTATAATTCAGTTTATTGATTCCTTCATTTCAAGGATTTCTGCTTGTTTTTTTTTTTCCAGTAATCTCTCTTTAATGAAGTGATCTTTCATTTCCCTTATTTTCTCATTGGTTTCACTCCTTATATTATCCTTTACTTCACAGATCAGTTTAACTATGTACATTATACACTCCTTCTCTGATATTTCTTCTAATGTACTGTGTGATTGGATTCTGTTACTGGAGCATCTGGGTTTGTTTGGGGTGCTTTGTTCCCTTGTTTTTTTCATGTTGTTTGTGTGTTTGCCCATCTAGCAGAATGGATCTGAGGCAGTAAGATTCTACCCTGTAGACTTAAGAGTCCCTTGAAGTTTTCCAGTACCTTGCCTTTAAGGGGGAGACCAATATTAACAGCACCCAATGTAAACAATATACAGTCTTAATTAAATATACTAGCTCCTCTCAAGACATCTACAGTTTTCTCACAATAAACAAAAATGAATTCAATTATTTTCTACAATATATACAGTAAATTTGCTAAAAGGACTTACAATTTCAAATGGCGGATAAAGAGAACAGGAGTAGTGTTAAGACATGATATCTACGAGGGAGGAGGAGAGAATCCAGAAGTAAAAATCTTTAGAAAGAGTGGAAGAGGAATTGATAGAGATTGGCTGTGGGGTGATGGCCAGTCTCCCATGGGAGGAGGTTTTTCTTCCTGCCAAGGAGGGTATAAGCCACCTGAGAAATTGAAGTCTAGAATAATTAGTGAAGAACAAAAGACAAAGATCAGAAGTATATTTTCAGAAGCAGAGCAAGCCCCTGATAGATCCAGTCCACACAAGAGCTGGAGCTAGAGAAAAGGAAATGGTTCCAGTGGTTTATTTAAGGGGGTACATCAAAGGTAGAGATAAGGTTTCAAGGGTGCCGTCTTGTTTCCTGATGTGTTGCAGTCAGCGCATTGATTGGCATCTTGGCAGATCACACCGTCTCCCGTGCTGTTGGGACCTATGGCAGAGCTTGAATAGGACTCACGATGAGTCAAGGCAGTCTACCAGAGGAAATGTCCACTGGTCATTCCCAGACAGCAGATTCTCCTATTCAATAGGCTTTGATGCTCGGCCGCCCACCTATAGCCCATGGATGGCTTGTAATAATTGGCCATTAGCAGGAGAAAAGATAGAGAATCCAGGGAAACAGTAAAGTGAGAGAAAAAACACATACAAAGGAAAAAATAGAAATATAAGAATATCAGGGCTGAGGTTGTGGCTCAGTGGTAGAGCGCTAGCCTAGTGCATGCAATGCCCTGGGTTTGATCCTCAGTACCACATAAAAATAAATAAATAAAACAAAGTTATTGTGTCCAATTACAACCAAAAAAATAAAATAAAAAAGAAATATAATATACAACAAAATTGCAAAAATACCATTCATATATCACAATCTTTAATAAACTGATGCATGAAACATACCTGGTTTCAAATATAGTAGAGATGCTAGAGAAGAAGCAAAAAACCTCTATGGAAAATTAAACACCTGTTTCCATCCACATTCAAAAGTGTTTCAGCCCTGTCTCCAACTTTTCATGGGATTGGCAGGCTTAGACTGGCCCATGCAGACCCAGTCACTATCCCATGGATCTGGGTTTCAGATACCCCAGGCTTGGTCACTTTGAAGTTCTAAGATCTCAATGCCCTTCCATTTTGCAGAGAGACTACCAGGGATATGTTCACACAGAGGAGTGACTCTCAGAAGAAGCAGCAAGATGGCAGTCACCAACACTCCCAACAGGAAGATCCCAGGTGAAGCCAACCCTGCAGGGACCCCGACACTGGACCTACAGGTCCTGGCTTCAGACAAAGATAGTTGCACCCTGAGATAGTGGTGGTGACAAAACTGCTGGCACCCTGGGCCCTCAGGCCCTGGCCAGTGTCCCAAGATGGAGGTGGCTGCGTGCAATCAAACCTGCAGGCTATCTGGCAGCAGACATCTGGGTGGCTATGGTTGCAGGTGTGTCTGGAGAAAAGACCTCCAGGAGTTGGTGTTGATGGTGACAGGAGGTTGGAGTTGGCGGCTTTGGCTTTGGGGCTGATGTATTTTCTTTTAGAAAATTTTTATGGGTATATGTGTATGTGTGTGTGTGTGTGTGTGTGTGTGTGTGTGTGTGTGTGTGAATGTATGTATGTGTGCATGGCTGTTTTTGTGTGTATGTTTAGAAGTTTGAAACTTTATACATATTATTATTGAGTAGCAACACTTGATCATTGTATAGCAATGGTTAGGGTTATGGAGTCATACCCAGATAGATGGGTTCCTATCCTGGCACAGCTAGGATGGGACAGCTGGGTGACCTGGACCTCATTCTTCAACTGGGATAATAAGAATGGTGAGTGAGGTGGTGCACAGCAAATGTTGGACACAATGTCTGTTATCTGGTACTCAATCCATGTTACTTTTTTGTTGGTTTTCTATTGCTGCTGTGATGAATTGCCACAAATGTAGTGACTTAAGACAACACACATTTTATTGTCTTACAGTGTCACATGTCAGGAGTCTAGACTGATTCTGCTGGTTTCCTTGTGGTGGGTTTTTTCTTGGAAGTCAAGGTGTCAGCTGACTTTCATGAGGAGCGTTGGAAGACTTTTACAACAGTTTCTTGGCACTTCTAGGCAATTGTGGGGAAAAAACCTAGAAATAGAGTTCATTTCTTGCTTCCTAGTGGACTTCCTTAAGGGACTTCTGACTGAATTAAGGAAGGATAGTTGCCAGGGTCCTGGAGGCATCTTGGTCCTGATGTGATACTTTGAAAATATTGACTGAGTTGAGAAGAGAGCACTTCCCCACACATCTTGATGTCTTGGAACTCTAAGCCCAAATCGTGTTCTTATGATACCAGTGGCTATTAGAGAATGGTGTTTAAATGTTTGTCCACCTCCCCTCAACTTATTTAACAGAGTTTTGTCCTAAGTACCTAACTGGGGCTCTGAGAAGTCCCAGTCTCATATTTTGACATGGCATCTTCATCCAGTGCCTCCTGTCTGGAGTGAACTTGGATTCAGTTCTTTATTTATTGAGGTCCTTTATGTTATTTTCATCTAGTAGTTTATATTTTATTACTACTTGCATCCAAAATTAACCTAAGATCATTTGTGATGAAAATTTACACAAACAGGACAAATAAAATTGAGTACCATTTGGGCTGTAGCTGAAGCTCAGTGCTAAAGCGCTTACCTTGCATGCGTGAGACACTAGGTTCCATCCTCAGCACCACATAAAAATAAAAAAGATACTGTATGTTCATCTATAACTAAGTATATATTTTTTAAAAATTGAGTACCATTAAATTGAAGGAAATGGATACAGTTAGATAGGGCTTTGATTATTCTTAGATTCAAATCATTCCTAAACTTAAAGACATACAATTTTTCTTTAGGCAAACACCTGTTCAAACTTGCCAAATATTTCCAATATTTACTTTTAGCCACTTAACAAAATACTATGTAAATCAGACATGGAATTACTTATATTTATTCATGTTTTACCAGGAAAAGAAACTCCACAGATTTATTTAGGATTTATATGAGCAGCCAAGCAATAATGAGAAGTTGCGCTTAATTATAGGATGTGGAAATTTCAACTATTTCTAAACCATACCATGGTTGAAAGTAAATACAGATGAATAACATGTTCTGTGAATGATAATAATAGCTTTGAGAACTTTGCACAAGATCAAGCCTAACTCCCAAGGTTTCAGGATTTGTATTACTTTTACTTTTTTAAAGTGGAAATTCCTAATGTAGAGGATACCTTCTGGGTTGCTTCCAAACTCAGTGATTCCTTCCCTCTTTTCTGGGAACAGACCCAAATGCCCGTGGTTGAGTCTGTTTGGTTTGGGTTTGTCACTGCCCTTCCCTCACCCCAAGTGTCTACATTATCAGCAATAGCTGATTGAGCAGAAAGATTACTTCATCAGATTTATGGAGATGTAATTCACATGCTACATAATTCATCCATTTAAAGTATACAATTCAATGTTTTTTCATATATTCATAGTTTTGCAACAATGTCCACAGTCTTATTTATCAATTCTTTATTCATTTTCTGTTGTGGTTCTGGGGATTAAACCCAGGGGCATTCTATCATTGAGATACACCCCCAGCCCTTTTTAAATTTCAAGTCAGGGTGTCTCACCAAGTTTCCCAGACTGGTCGCAAACTTTCAATCCCCTTCCTCAGC
Source organism: Urocitellus parryii (assembly GCF_045843805.1). Taxonomy (NCBI): domain Eukaryota; kingdom Metazoa; phylum Chordata; class Mammalia; order Rodentia; family Sciuridae; genus Urocitellus; species Urocitellus parryii. Next base: position 42,926,238 of record NC_135531.1, on the reverse strand, counting down.
CTCCTGAGTAGCTGGCATTACATGTGTCCTTGTGCCCAACTCCCACAATCTAATTTTAGAATATTGTTGTCTCCCTAATAAAAATTCTGTCTCTATTAGCAGTCACTTCTTAGTCTTCTTCCTCATCCTCTAGCCCTAGGCAACCACTAATTTATTCTCATAGATTTGCTTATATTTATATTGAATATAAATGAGGTTCTAGAATATGCGGCCTTTTGTGACTGATTTCTCTTCTTTACTGAGCTGTTTTTCAGGGTTCAACCATCTTATAGTACTCCTCAGGATTTCACTCTTTTTAAAAAAAATTTCTTTGTAGTTGTAGATGGACAGCATCCCTTCATTTTATTTGTTTATTTTTATGTGGTACTAAGGATTCAACCAGTGCCTCACACTTGGTAGGCAAGCGCTCTGCCACTGAACGACAGCCCCAGCCCTTCATTTCTTCTTATTGGCAAATAATATTTCATTGTATGCACATTGTATGAACATTTTATTTATCCATTCATCAGTTGATGGATTCCTGAGTTGTTTCCACTCCCTGGCTACTATGAATAATGCTTCTGTGGGCATTCTGTACAATTTTTTGTGTAGACATACATTTTCATTTCTCTTGGGTATACTTAGGTATGGAATTGCCAGATTGTAGATTCTGTGCTTAGAATTTTGAGGAACTGCCAAATGGTTTTTCAAAGCAGCCGTATCATTTTACAGTTCCACCAACACTATATTAGGCTTGTCACTACATCCTTGCCAATAATTGTTACTGTCTCTTTATAATAACTATATTAGTGGGTGTGAAGTGGTATCTTATGATTTTCGTTTCTATTTCCTTAATGATTAATGATGCTGAACATCTTTTTATGTGCTTATTGGTCATTAGTTTATGTTTGGAGAATAGATTTCTCAAATCCTCTGCCCACTTTAAAATTAGATTGTCTTTTTATTGCTAAGTTTTAAGAGTTCTTTATATATTCTAGATACAAATCCTTACCAGATATGTGATATGATACTCTCTCCCCTTTTGTGGTTCACCTTTTCTTTTTATTGATGATATCATTTGTAGTGGTTATTTCAATGTAATCCAATTTATTTTTTGTTTTTGTCACTTGTGATTTTAATGTCATAACTCAGAAATAATTGCCTAACCAAAAATCACAAATATTCACTTCAATGTTTTCTTCAAAGAGGTTTTATATATCTGTTAATTTATGCCTCTGTTACATTTTAAACTAATTTTTACATATAGTGGGAGGGGTCCAAGTTTGCTTTTTTTAAATTGGATATCCAGTTATGTCTGCACTATTTGTTGAAAAGACTATTTTTTTCTCCACTGGATAGTTTTGGCATCTTTTTTGAAAATTGATCCAACATAAATGTAAGGTTTATTTTTGAACTCTTAATACTGTTTCATTGAGCGGTATGTCTACATTTGAAGTATCATGCTGTCTTTCTTACTGTAGGACTGTAGTAGTTTTGAAAACAGAAAGCATATTTTAAATTTATTCTTTTTCAAGATTGATTGACAATTTTGGGTCCTTGGATTTCCACATAAATTTTGGAATTAACATAATTTTCTGGAAACAAACAAATAGTTTTGACAGGGATTACATTGAATCTGTAAATCAATGTGGGGAGTATTGCCATCTTAACAATATTAAGTATTCTGGATATAATGTCTTTCCTTTAAAAAGATTTAGATTTTTATTTTCTTTAATTTTATTGACAATATTTTATAGCTTTTAGTGAATGTCTTAAACTTCTTTTGTTAAATTCATGAACATTTTATTTTTCTTGATATTATAAATGGAAATAGTTTTCTTAGTTTTATTTTCAGATTGTATTTTTGGGGGTGGGATGCTGGGGATTGAATGCAGGACCTTACACATGCTAAGCATGCACTTTACCACTGAGCTATACCCCTAACCCCTATAACTAATTTTTGTATATCTTATTTTCTATAACCTTGTTAAATTAGTTAGTTCTAATGGTTTTATTTTTAAAAAAGAAGTTCATTAGGATTTTCTTTTCTTTTCCTTTTTTGTTGATGCTGGGGATCAAACCTAGCGTCTCATGCATATATGCATGCACACTATCATTGGCCATACCCTCCAGTCCTAGGATTTTCTATATACAAGGTTATAACATCTGTAATCAAGATAGTTTTACTTCTTTCTTTCTAATATGAATATCTTCATTTATTTTCTTGCCTACTTGCCCTCATGAATACCTGTAATGCAATATTGAACAGCAGTAGGGTGAGCAGTTTTCTTTTGTCTTTTTCATTATCTTAGGGGGAAAACAGTCTTTTACCATTAAGCATGATGTTCACATTTTTTATATTGAGGAAATTCATTTTTTTCTCTAATTTACTATTTTTTGTCATGAAAGAGTTTTGCATTTTTCCAAGTACTATTTAATTTGCATCTACTGAGATAACCACTTATTCTTTATTCTATTATTGTTTTGACTTTCAGATCCAGAAGATTCTTGTTTTTCTTTCCAGGAAGACAAAATAAAACAAAAAAACCCTTGCAACTGAATGGTTTGAGATTTATAGTCATTTTGATGTCAGTATTCCAGGAGAAGATCTGAAACTTGATAACATCAACATTTGGGAGGGGAACAGCATTCAGGGAGAGAACTGTGGGTGGAGCATTTCATGAGATGACCATCAATGAAATGATCTCTAAATGTTGGAAGAAGAGCTTCATTGTGCCTAAGAGAAGTAAGTGAAACTTTCCATGCAAAGGAACTCTTTGTAGGGGTGGGGAATGGTGTAGGGCAAGAGGACACTGACAACTAGGGGGCATAAAGCCCTTCTCCTTTTTTCCAGAACAACAACAACAACAACAACAACAACAAAAGGGAGATGTTTGGGTTAGGGAGGTCTGAGTGGAAAAGTTTCCATGCCTAGGTTAAACTCCCCACCCCTCCTCAGTGACTTCAAAGCATTGGGGAAAATCAATGGTAACTCCTTCTTATACCAAAATCAGGAAGCCCTGTAGTATAAAGTCTTCTAAATATAAATACACGTCCAAGAGTTGGAGTCCTTATGATATTATTAACTCTGTTGGGTTTTGCTTTTGTTTTGTTTTTGGTTGTTACAAAGCTAAGCACCAAAAAACCTAAATAACCTAATCAACAAATGGGTCAAGGACCTGAACAGACATTTCTCAGAAGAGGATATACAATAAATCAACAAATATATGAAAAAATGCTCATCATCTCTGCCAAATGCCAATGTCTTGGCTTGGCACAAGATCACGAGCCACCACACAGCTTTGTAGGTTCAAACAGCAATTCTTTATTCCCGATCTCACACCAGCCTCCCCACACGCTCAGGGGAAATTCTCAATCTCCCCCACAATACTCGTCCTAAATACTTTTTCTCCACGAGAACTCAGCGGGAACTCAGGCAGCAGGCACACCCTACTTCTTTCTTCAGGTATATACCTTTTGTTTCCTGTTTTTATCTTATTGCCTTAGCTAGGACTACCAGTATGACGTACAAAAGCAGAGATGTTCTTGTCTTGTTCTGATTTTAGTGAGAATGTTGAGTTTAGTGAGAATGTTGAGTTTCTCACCATTAAGTATGATGTTAGCCGTATGAGTTTTGTAGATATCTTTATCAAGTTAAGGAAGTTCTTTTCTATTCCTATTCCTAGTTACTGAGAGTTTTTATCATTAATGACTGATAAATTTTATAAAATACTTTTTCTGCCTCTATTGATATGATTGGATCACTTGCACTAATTGCAAACGAGTGCTGAGCCACAGGGATTGCAGGTGTGTGCCACCGAGCCGCTAGAAGGCTATTAATTCTTGATTTAATGTCTTTAGATATAGGCTCATTTAGATTGTCTATTTCCCTCTCCAAAGTGCTTTACCACTGAGCTACAACCCCAGCTTTCCTTATTTCATTTCTGATCTTAATTTATGTCTCTTTTGTGACTTAGAGGTTTATAAATTTTCTTGAACTTTTCAAAGCAGCTGCTTTTGGTTTCATTGATTTTTTCTGTTGAATTCTTATTTTTGGTTTCATTGATTTCTGCTTTAATATGTATTATTTTTTCTTTTGCTTTCTGCAGATTTAATTTGCTCTTCTTCTAGTTTCTTATATTTTTTTCTTCTCTAACATATGAATTCAATGCTATAAGTTTCATTCTAACTAGAAGGAACTTCTAGAAGAAAATGTAGGACCAACTCTTCAGCATATAAGCACAGTCAATGACTCCCTTAATAGAACTTCTAAAGCTCAGGAAATAATACTAAGAATTAATAAATGGGATAATACCAGATTTAAAAGCTTCTGCACAACAAAGGAAAGAAGAGTATAAACAGAGAATGGGAGAAAAACTTTGCTAGCTACTCTTTTGACAGAGGATTAACATCCAGAATAAAGAACTTAAAAAACTTAACACCCCCCCAAAAAATTATAACACAATAAATGGGCAAATGAACTAAAGAGACACTTTTCAAAAAACGAAATACAAATGGTCAACAAATATATGAAAAAAATGTTCAATGTCTTTAGCAATTAGGGAAATGCAAATCAAAACTACACTTTTATCTCATTCCTGTTAGAATGACAACCATCATACAAATAATAAATGCTGAAGAGGATATGGAAAAAAGGAACAATTTTATATTGTTGGATTGTGAATTAGTACAATCACTATGGAAATCAGTGTGGAAGTTCCTCAAAAGACTAGGTATTTATCCTAAAAAATTAAGGTCAGCATACCCGTGTTTATAGTAGCACAATTCACAACAGCTGAATATGGAAGCAGCCTAGATGTCAATCAATGAATGAATGGACAAAGAAAATGTGATTATATATTCCACATACACAAACGCACAATGGAATTTTATTCAGTCATCATGCAGAATGAAGTTGTCATTTACAGGAAAAATGGATAGAACTTGAGAACATTATGGTTAAGAAAAATAAGCTAAACTCAAAAAGTCAAGGGTTGTACTGTTTCCTCTTATGTGGAAGCTAGAGAGAAAAAAGGGAAAACAAAAGTGTGTAGTTGTAGACCTCCCAAGTTATGTGATAATTATTTCAAATTTAATTTTTATTGTAGTCTGAAAGCAGACATTTTATGATTTATATTCTTTTAAATTTGTTAAGGTGTGTTGTATGGCTCAGAATGTGACTATGTTGGTACATGTTCCATCTGAGCTTGATAATGTATATTCTCCTGTTGTTGGATGAAGTAGTCTATAGATGTCCATTACATTCAGTGGACCACTGGTTTTGCTGAGTTCAATTATGTGTTTACTAATCTACATTTTGGATATGTCTATTTTTGACAAGGGGGTATTGAAGCCTCAAACTAAAATAATGGGTCCATCAATTCTTCCTTGTAGTTTTATCAGTGTTTGCATCACATATTTTGAGGCTCTGTTATTAGACCCATACATATTAAGGATTGTTATGTCTTCTTGGTAAACTGACCATTATCCTTATTTTTTTTTATCCCTGATAACTGTCCTTGCTCTGAAGATTGCAGTATCTGAAGTTAATTTAGTCACTCTGGTTTAACAAATTTTTAAATATTTTTTAGTTATAGATGGACACGATATTTTTATTTTTATGTGGTGCTGGAGATTGAACCCAGTGCCTCACACATGGTAGGTGAGACTCTACCTCTGAGTCACAACCCCAGCCCCAGGTTTAACCATTTTTAAATTTTTTTAATTGACAAATAAAGATTGTATATATTCAATGTACACAGTGTGGTGATTTTATATATGTATAAATTGTATAATGAATATCACAACAAATTAATACATCCATAACCACCTTCTCCTCTGAGTTCATCGTTTTTAGGTTCCATTTATAAGGAGATCATATAGTACTTTCCTTTTTGTGTCCAGCTTATTTTACTTATGAGTTGTCCATGTTGTCACAAATAGGATTTTTTTTTTCCATTTTGGTACTAGGGATTGAACCCAGAGGTGATTTATCATTGAGCTTCATCCTCAGCCCTTTAAAAAAATTTTAGTTGTAGATGTAAATACCTTTATTTTTATGTGGTGCTGAAGATCGAACCCAGTGCCTCACACAAGCTAGGCAAGTGCTATGCCATTGAGCTACAACCCCAGCCCCTCAGATCTTTTTAAAAATATTTGAGACAGGGTCTTGCTAAGCTGCCTAGGGCTTCACTAAGTTGCTGAGTCTGGCCTTGAACTTGTGATCCTCCTGCCTCAGCCCACCAAGTTGTTGGGGCCACAGTGTGCCACTACACCCAGCTTTGCCTCATAAAATTTTTAATGGGTTATAATTACATATAATATTGGGATCCATTGTTACATGCAAATTATATAATGATACAATTTCTTCTTATGTCTGAACCATATATTGTATATATTACCACAATTTATCCATTCTTCTGTTAATGGACATTTAAGTAGTTTCCATACCTTGGCTATTGTGAATAATACTGCAGTGAGTTTGGGATGAAGATATATCTTCAGGCTACTGATTGTTATTTCCCTCAGATATATACCTACAAGAGGGATTGCTGGATTGCTCAGTAGTTCTATTTTTAATTTCTTAAAGAAAACTATGCTGTTTTCCAAAAGTGCTGTACATATTTATATTGCCATCAGTAGAATAAGGGAGTTGTCTTTTCTTTACATCGTCACCAATTGTTTTAGATAACCATTCTAAGAGGGTGGGAGGTGATATCTCACTGGGATTTTTATTTGCATTTTCCTATTGATTAGTAATGTGGAACATCTTTTCATGTGCCTGTTGGCCATTTGTATATTTTCTTTGGAGAAATATCTATGTAGGTACAATTTTTCCAAAAGGAGCCGTCAATTGGCTTGGTGTATCTTCCTCCCTTCTGCTTGTGATGGTCATTCAGCTAAAATTTGGGGGCCAACAGAGGTGAGGCAAAGAACCTCACCACCCCCCCATGGTACAAAGACCTATCCACAGGTGTGGCTGTATACTGGACTGGTAGTCAGTGACGGGTAAGATCTAATTGCAATGGTACCAACCTAAGACAGGAGGCTGACGCCTTGAGGTCAGCTCATCCGATAACGGGTAAGGACCATATGTACTATTGGACAACCTAAGGCAGGCACGGTCCCTAAGCCACATGCTTGTTTAAACAGAGAGGGGGAGATGTTGAGAGCCACAGCCGAAGGGGCCCCAGCAAACTTCCAGCTGCCAGCTGATGATTGGCTCACAGTGGCCCCAGCAAACTTCTAGCTGCCAACTGATTTGCTCCTCTGCGGTGATGCTCATTGGGTTGTTTCCCTGCCCTTTCAGACCACAGAGCTGCTCATTGGGGGACTTTTTTTGGCTCTGCCCACTCGACCCAGCCAATTGGCCTCAAGAGCAGGAGGAGGTGGGGAGGTTGAGAGGCTTGTGGGAAGCCGGTGGTGGCAGTTGGGCTCTGAGGGTTTTTCCTGAGGAGCTGTGTGGTGTGGTGTGTGTGTTCTAAAAATAAAGTTCGTTTCTTTTGACAAGTGGCTCCTGATTTTTTTTTTTTTTTTTGCTACAAACCACATTCTGTTAAGCCAAAGTAAAACCAGAGAAAACAGTAACTTTAGATTATTTTAATTATAAGAGATGTGAAAAAGTTTCGTAAAATTGAAGGTACCAGAGTTTGATTCATGATGTTTATGGTAAGAGGCCCAATTTACATAAAATAAAAGTGCAAGGTGAAGAAGCAACTGCTGATGTAGAAGCTGCAGCAAGTTATGAAGAAGATATTGCTATTTGATGAAGATGTGTTATGGTTTATTCACTAGGAGTCCCCAAAAGCTCACAAATTAGACAATGCAAAAAGGTTTAAAGGTGAAATGATTCGGTTTTGAGAGCCTTAACTCAATCATTGAATTAATCCTCTGAGAAGTCTGAATAGTCAGCATGCATGGAAGGGGATGTCCTTGGCCCTCCCCAAGCTTGGAGGAGTAGGTGGCACCTACAGAGGCATCTATTGGCTGTGAAAGAAGTCCAGCTGCCAAGACAGAACAGATGGTGGCCAGCCTCAGTGTTCACAGCAGGGTTCACATGGAAGTGCTCAGCAGTGCCATTGAGTTTTTGTGAGGTATATTTTTTGGATATTAACCCCTTATCAGATATATGGTTGTAAGTATTTTCTCCCATTCTATTAGTTGTTTTTTAATTTTGTTGAATTCTCCTTTGCTATGCAGAAGCTTTTTAGCTAGATGAAGCCATGCTTATTTTTGCTTTTGTTCCTTGAGCTTTTGGGTCCATATTCAGAAAATCATCACCTAGACCAATATCTGGAAGCTTTTTCTACTATGTTTTCTTCTAAGAATAGTTTCAGGTCTTACATTTAATTCTTTAATCCATTTTAAGCCATTTTTGTAACTGATGTAAGATAGGGTCTAATTTCATTCTTTCCATGTGGACATCCAGTTTCCCAAGCACCAGTTATGGAGGAGACAATCCTTTTCCCATTGTGTATTATTGGCACCTCGTCACATGACTACATTCTCATTTTTTATTGTATCCACATGGTATGTCAGTCTATTCTAATTTCTACATATCTGTATCAATAAAGTTGGTTTTTAAGATAAGTTAACATATAGTTGAGGGTATTGTTTTTTGATTCTCTCTGGCAATCTATCTTTCAGTTAGTATATTTAGATCACTGACATTTAAAGTGATTATTGATGTAATTGCATTAGTAGCTGTCATTTTGATTACTGTTTTCTATTTATTGCCTTTATTCTTTATTCCTATTTTTGCCTTCCATTCTTTTTCTGTCATTTGTGGTTTTAATTGAGTATTTTATATGATTCTATTTCTTTCTTAGTATATCAATCATACATTGAAAAAAAGCTTTTTAAAGTGGTTACCCTAGAATTTGCACTGTGTATTTACAAATAACCTATGACCACTTTTAAATAATACATATGCTAGTTTGTGGATAGTTGGAAATACCTTATAATAACAAAATTATTGTAATTTCTCCCTCTCCTCCCTTATGTTATTGCTACCATTAATTTCACTTATACATAAGCATTCATAAGCACATGTACACATATATTGAATACATTTTGGACAAATTCTTACTAGTATATCAATTAAAAATAAGAAAAATAATTTTTTTACCTTCACTTATTTTCTGATGTCTCCCTTTGTTGATATAGATCCAAATTTCTTACCTATATAATTTCTTTCACTCTAGAAAATTTCTTTTAACATTTCTTGCAAGTCAGGTCTACTGGCAACAAATTCCTTCAATTTTTATTTTTCTAGAAAGATCTTCATCTCCTCTTTTGAAGGATAATTTTGTAAAATAAAGAATTATAAGTTATTCTTTTCACTCTCAAATATTTCATTCCATTTTCTTTTTTGCTTTCATGATTTTCAGAGGAAAAGGGTCATGATATCAGATATCAGATATGATGTGATTATTTGTTTCTCTATAGGTAATTTTTTTAAGTTGAAAATTATGTGTTTAGGTAAGTTTTTCAGGCATTTATCCTGATTTGTGTCTTCTGAGTTTCCTGGACCTGTGGTTTAGTGTCTGACATCAATTTGGGGGAAATCCTCAGTCATTATTATTTTGGATATTTTTTCTGCTTCTTTCTTTTCTTTTTGTATTCCAATTGTCCCACATCTTTGGGTATTCTGTTATCTGTTCTCCCAGTCTTTTTTTCCTCTTTGTTTTTCAGTTTTGGAACTTAATCTATTGATATAGTCTCAAGCTCAGAGAATTTCCTCAACTGTGTCTAGTCTACTCATAAGTACATCAAAGGCAGGCTACATTGTTGATATACTGTTTTTGATCTGTATCATTTCTTTTTTGGTTCTTTCTTAGGGTTTCCATCTTGCTATTTACATTGCCCACCTATCTTTTTTTTTTTTTTTTTGACACCAGGGATTGAACACAGGGTCACTTGACTACTGAGCCACATCCACAGCCCTATTTTGTATTTTATTTAGAGATAGGGTCTCACTGAGTTGCTTAGGGCCTCACTGTTGCTGAGGCTGGCTTTGAATTCGTGATCCTCCTGCCTCAGACTCTGGGATTGCAGGCGTGCACCACTGTACCCCGCTTGCACACCTATTCTTGCATGCTTTGTATTTTATCTGTTAGATCCCTCAAAATATTAATCATAGTGATACCAGATTGAGCCCCCAAACTACTGATAGTCTATTGCCCTATCAGCTCTGTTTGCTTACAGATGCTATTTTCTATGAAAGATAAAACTGGATGTGGAAAACCATATGATCCCAATTGCTGACCATCAAGTTTTCATATGTTCCCAATAACAAAGGAACTCCAGACTGGCTCCATATGATTCAAATGCCATATTGACACTCTAGACAACCTTAAATTCATTGTAATCTCATTGTAATGATAAAAACACATTTGCTGGTGCCATGACAGATCTGGTCATGCCAAAATTATGACAGAAAAGAAGTGGCCACTCTGACTCCTGGAAATCTCCTCTCTTTTCAGTGAAAAACTGATGATGGCATATATACAATGCTTTTTCAGTCCTAACAAAAACCCAGACCTGCTTGAGAAGAAAGTGCCTGTAGACCAATATTTATTAACCATTAATGAAATTCCCATTTATTCCAGAACTTTTGGTTATTTACAAATAGCATTTAAGAAATATTTTAGGATTAACAATTTTTATTAGCACATATAATTATAGTGAGATTTATTGTTACATATTTGTATATGCATTCAATATAACAATATAATTTAGTCAGTTTCATTCCTTAGAACCTCACCTCCCCCTTTCTTTTCCCACACATACCTTTCCTCTATTCTACTGGTCTCCCTTCTATGCTCATGACATTCCCCCTGTTTTCATTAGCTTTTTGTCACTATGACCAGAATATGTGACAAGGACAACTTAGAGGAAAGTTTATTTTGGTTCATTGTTTCAGAGGTCTCAGTCCATAGACCACTGACTCCATTGCTCTGGGCTCAAGGTGAAGAACATCATGGTGGAAGGGCAGGGTGGATGAGTACTGCTCCACTCATGGTTTTGGGGTGTGTGGCAAGAAATATTAACCCTTCCCAGGGCACCCCTCCAGTGACCTTACCTCCTCTAGTCATGCCCCACCTGCCTATAGTTACCACCCAATCTGTTCAAACTAGGATGGACTGATTAAGTTACAGCTCTTAGAATTCAATCATTTCACTTCTGAACATTCCTACATTAACACAGGAGCTATGGGGAACACTTAATATCAAAACCACAGTACCCTCTTTGCCTTTTTTCCCTCTTTTTTCTCTGTAACTTCCACATAATGAGAGAAAACATATAACTCTTGACTTCTGAGTTTGGCTTGTTAGACATAATGTTTTCAAGTTCCATCCATTTTTGGAAATGACATAATTTCATTCTTCTTTATAACTGAATAAAACTTAATAGTATGGGTTTGGGTTGTAGCTCAGTGGTAGAGCAATTGCCTCTCATGCTTGAGGCCCTAGGTTCAATCCTCAGCATCACATAAAAATAAAGATATTGCGTCCATCTATCACTAGAAAAAAGAATGAAAAAAAACTTAATAGTGTATATGTACTACATTTTCTTTACCTGTTCATTCATTGACAGACACCTAGGTTGGTTCCATAGTTTGGCTTTTGTGAGTTATGCTGCTATAAACATGAGCATGCAGGTATCCCTGTAGTATGCTAATTCTTTAGGACAAATCCTGAGGAGTAGCATAGCTGGGTCATATTTTGTTTCCATATTTGGAAGTTCTTTGAGGAACTTCCATACTGATTTCCATGGTGGTCATACTGATTTATAATCCCACCAATAGAGTGAAAATGTTCCTTTTCTTCCACATATTCTCCAGCACTTATTATTCTTTGTATTTTTTTTTTTTTTTTGTGCCAGGGGTTGAAGGTGCTTAACTACTGAGCCCTTTTTATTCTTTATTTTAAGAAAGGGTCTTGCTAAATTGCTGGCTGGCTTTGAATTTGGCAATCCTCCTGCCTCAGCCTTCCAAGTTGCTGGGATTGCAGGTATGCACCACCATGCTTGGCTTATTGTTTGTATTTTATTTATTTTTATTTGGTGCTGAGGATCGAAACCAGGGCCTTACATATGCTAGGCAAGTGCTCTACCACTGAGCCACAACCCCAGCCCTTATTGTTTGTATTTGATGGCTGCCTTTCTAACTTGAATGAGATAAAAATCTCAGTGTAGCTTTGATTTTCACTTTCCTGATTGCTAAGGATATTCAACATTTTTTTTCATGTTTGTTGGCCATTAGTATTTCTTCTTTTGAGAAGTGATTTTTTTAAAGTTCATTTACCTGATTATTAATATTGTGTGTGTGCTTGTTAAGTTTTTTGCATTCTTTGATATTCTACATATTAATTCCCTGTAGCTAGCAAAGATTTCCTCTCTTCATACTCTTGTTTTCTTTGCTTTGCCAAAGAATTTTAATTTGATCCCATCCCACTTATTAAATCTTGGCATTATTTTGTGAGCTTTAGGGACTCCTACTGAGGGAATCACTGCCTGTGCCTATGTTTTGGAGTGCTGACCTTATATTTTCTCCTTGAAGTTGCAGTTTTTGGTCTAATTCCTAGGTCTTTGATCCACTTTGAGTTGACTTCGGTATAGGTTGAAAAATAGGGATCTAGTTTTGTTAATAAGGATCTACTTTTGTTAATTTTATTGAGTAGGAAAAATAAGCTTCAACTTCAATAACAGATTTCTGGCTACTCTACCAAGCCTCTCAGATTGGAGGGTTCTCCCAAGCTTCCAGGAGTTCCCTGACTCCCAGTGGTGGCACAAGCAGTGGGTAGCAGCAGCTTGTCCAGGACTAATTCTGTCAAGTTGTTGAAACTGGAGGGAGCCTTGTTGCTCGATGACTGAGAGGTACCCCAAGATTGTCCTACTTAACACTGAATTTTTCCTTCCTTTGGCCTTCTTTTTCTAGGGCCAGGGACCCAAGACTAGGAAGAACTGCAACCAAGTGGCAAGACAGCTTTTGTTCTCAGCTAATTAGCAACCCCCAAAGCCACAGGAAATCTAATGGACTCATTCTTGGGTCATTGAAAGATGTCGCTGCTGTGAGGTTGAGGGCTAAGATCTAAGAAGGGACCAAGACTCCCAGTCAACCCCCAGGAAGGTGCCAGAGACACTAGAGTACATGGTCAATACAGATATATTTGCAACTACCTTTTTAGTTCTTCATTTTTTTATGTGACTCTGGCTAAGATACCGCTAACATCTGCTTCCTTTCCACTGCTTATTGCTTCTTAATATTTGGGGAGCCTTGCCTTCTTTTTTCTTTAATTCTTGATAGTCCCCCTATTTTTATATATTTATTTTTTAGTTTTAGGTGGACACAATATCTTTATTTTTATGTGGTGCTGAAGATCAAACCCAGTGCCTCATGCATGCTAGAAGAGCACTTTACCACTGAGCCACAACCCCAGCCCATAAGCCCCCTATTTTTGTCAGCTTTTTCACCACTTTGATCAAAAGGCCTGATAAGAACAATTTTAGAGGAGGAAAAGTTTATCTGGATCTCACGGTTTCAGAAGTCGCAGTCCATGGACAACCACTTCCATTACTCTGTGCGCAAAGTGAGGAAGAACATCATAGTGGAATGGTGTGCCCTAGTAAAAGCAGCCCAGGACATGACAATCAGGAAGAACTCTTCTCACCAAGAACAAAATATATACTCCAAAGGCATGCCCCCATTGACCACCCTGTTAATCCCTATCTGGGGATTCATGTACTGATTAGGTTAAAACTCTCATAACTTAATTGTTTCACCTTTGAACTTTCTTGCATTGTCTCAGACAAGAGCTTTTGAAGGACATCTTGTATCTAAACCACAATACTTCCCCCCCACCAAGAAAAGAAAAAAATTAAAGATTGCCCACTAGGGAGTTCTACTTAGCTATCAAAAGGAATGAAATTATGGCATTTGCCAGTAAATGGATGGAAATGGATAATGTCATGCTAAGCCAAACTTAAAAACTCAAAAGTTCAAATGTTTTCTTTTATATATGGAAGCTGGAATAAAATAAATGGCAGGGAAGGATAGAATAACAAAGAACCAATCAAATACAAATAAATATATGAGTGAAAGGAAGTCTAGTAGAAGGAAAATGGTTGGGGGGACGGCAAGGGGAAAAAGAGGGAAAAGGGAGGAGGATCATGAACTGAAATCAATGTCCATTTATGTATAAGTTTTTTAGGATAAACCCAACTACTATGCATAACTATAAAGCTCTAAAAAAAGAAAGGGAGATTACTAAAGGAAAGGGACCCAAGTGGTGGAAGGTAGAGAAAGAGGAGGTGAGTGCTGGGGAGTGATATTGGCCAAATTATATTGTTATATCGTGCGCATGTAAAATATGTAACAACAAATTCTATCATTATGTACAACTATAATGCACCAATTAAAAATGTGGGACATGGGGGCTGGGTTGTGGCTCAGCGGTGGAGTGCTCGCCTGGCACATTTGAGGCACTGGGTTCGATCCTCAGCACCATATAAAGATGAAAAAATAAAGGTATTATGTCCATTTACAACTAAAAATATTTTTTTTAATGTGGAAAAGCCAGGCACAATGGTGCATAACTGCAATCCCAGTGGCTTGGGAGGCTGAGGCAGGAGAATTTTGAGTTCAAAGCCAGCCTCAGCAAAAGCGAGGTGCTAAGCAACTCAGTGAGACCCCATCTCTAAATAAAATACAAAGTAGGGCTGGGGATGTGGCTCATGGTAGAATGCCCCTGAATTCAATATCCAGCACCCTCAAAAAATGTGGGAAAAAAGACTGCCCTTTGGAATTGGTGAGTACTCAATGGGTCCCAACTAGGAAGGAATGCCTGTTGAGGGGGTTGTTAACATGGCACCTGTGCGGTAAGGGACCCACAGTAGATCCCCAGGCTAAAGAAATGGCTGGAGATATCTTTAATCTTTAGACCACACCTGATCTCATGGTCTCTCACACTCCTTGGGATCTCTGGTCTGGTTCTGCTCTGGTCAAAAAATGCACTCTGGTTTACAGTAATTGCTTTACATATTCTCTTGTCTATAAATTTATTAGTCTGTGTTTGTGATAATTGGCTTGATAGAGGCTAAGAATTTGATGGCTACAGTGACAGTCCTATTAGAACTTTATATCCATGAGGGTCCCATTCTGGGTATCCCTAGGCGACTAGCATCTTCATGGAGGTATCAGAACTTACCCATGTTGTGAAGCAGTCTCATAGGGAACCACATAAGAAGAATACATCTTGTTTCTGGGTTGGAGGAAAACAGGAGATGCTAAGGCAGCCTCCCCTGCCTTGAGCTATTCCACACCTCTTGGTGTTTACGTTTTCAGAATACCTGGATTCTTGGAGACTCTCTGCAAAGGAATTTCCATAAGTAGTATGTTACCAGACCCCAGACATTTTGTTAGAACTGACTCTTGCTCCAGATAAGCTTCTCACAAAATGTAGCCCGCAGACAACAGTAGGCAAAATTCAGTTCTAATTCATCAAGATAATCTGCTCCCAGGATTCCTAGGAATAGTTTTGGTGGAGGTTTCCATGGTTGCTCCCCGTTTTTTGGCAGGGATTTCTCCTATACTTTTAAAATAATTGAGCTTAAGGTAATATTTTATGGCCTTTTCCTGGTAAATTCACTTTTGGGTCAGCATAGCTTTTTTTTTTTTTTTTTTTTAAACAGATGTTTACTGAATAACGGAAATGACAGCACTACTTGAGCTGGGACCGGATAACTCCTAATATGTTTTGATCAGAATAGATGTCCTCTGCCCATCCCAGTTATAAACCTGTATGGTTCTGTGTTCATGAAATTTAGGAAACTCAACTCATCTTGCTCTTTGTTTAGGCATTATCAATACCTGCTTTAGGTCACCAGTCTGGGAGGTGAAATGCAACATGAATCGATCAGTTTTATTTGGTGGTACATAGCCAGATTCCCTCTAGTATTGCAGGTGGGCTAGTGATGAACTGCATCAGATTGTGAAGATGAAGTCATTTTCCCTTCAGTTTTGAAAGTTATTTTCATTGAGGTTAGAATATCAGATTCCTGTTTTTCTTTTCTTACAGTGCATTGATGATGTCATTTTACTATCTCTTGCTGTACAATTTCTGATGGGAAATTTGTCACGATCCTTCACTTTTCCCCTGTCTTTTTTTTTTAATGGCTTGTTTTCATAATTTCTTTTCTTTTCGAAAAATATTTTGATTGGCATGCCTAATTTAAAAAATTTTTACTGAACACCTTTAAAATAATTCTTAGGCTGGCTTTGTAGAGTTTACATGAAATGGCTTTTAATCTTTCATCTATGTTAAATCTATTGACCTTTGCACATCTTATTTATTTACTTATTTTCTTTATTGGTGCTGGGATCTGAACCCAGGGGCACTTTACACTGAGTTACACCACCAGTCCATTTTATATTTTATTTGGAGACATTGTTTCTCTAAATTGACAAGACTGGCCTTGGCATTCTAAGTAGCTGGCATTACAGGCAATGTTGGACCAGATCAGACCAACAACTAGGACAGGTCAATCCTGGCAATGGACAATCAACATGGATAAGATTGTTGATCACTGATGTTTTCAGAAAATAAAAGGAAGAAATGTCAAAAAATTGTAAAATTTGTCAAAATAAAAAAAGTTACTTGTGTCAACCTTACCAACAGGTAAATAAAGCCAGGAGGTTATAAAGGAAGACTACTTATGCATGATTGCTTGATAATAACTATCAGAAAAGACCACAAGTGTATATGGAGGCCACCATAATCATAAGTAAAAAGTACTATTGATAATTATTCTCAATTACCTGCTAGCAAAGGAGGGATATGCTGTGACAGTTTCTAATGCTTTTTCTTATTTTTCATCTTCTTTCTTTCTTTGGTATCAGGAATTGAACCCAGATATGCTTAACCACAGAGCCATATCCCCAGCCTTTTTCTTTTTTTGAGACAGGCTCTCTCAAAGTTGCTTAGGGCTTTGCTAAGTTGCTGAGATTGGCTTTGAATTTGTGATCCTCCTGTCTCAAACTCCCAAGTTGCTGGGATTACAGATTGGTGATACCATGCCCTGCTTATTTTTTATATTCTTGATAAGTTTTGAGAAGCATTGGTCAAGTATATTGTAGGATGCCCCTTTATTAAAACTTTTCTGATATTTTTCTGATTATTAGATTGGAATAATATTTTTTTCAGAGAAAGAGTATATCATATCAGGAGTATGTTCTTATCAACACAATTTATGATGACTGATGTTCACTTTGATTACCTGATGGAACACTATTTGTCAGATTTTGCCTTATCCCTTTCCCTGCTGTACTCTTTGGGAGGACATCTTTATATGTAGTCTGATTTAGAAGTGAGGGGTTGGACGTCCTCTTCTTTGGAACACAGCATGTACATAAATTATTTGGAGGTCTCTTGCACAGGAAATTTGTCTCCTATCCCCCAGACACTCATATTTTAATTCTATCTATTTATCTATCCATCCATCCATCCATCCTTTCCTTTCCTGGTTAAACAAGGAAAACAGTAAAATATGACCTTGTTCTATAAGGCTTAATATTGTTTCTTAATCTAGAATGAAATGTTATTTCTTTATGCCAAAATTTAAATAGAATAATGCCATTATGTTTGCTTCATCTTTACTAATATTTGACTTTTTACCTAAAATATTAAAATAAAATTCTCTATTCCTTTTACTATTTAGTTTTTCAAGAGTTTGGCCTATAGGATAGAGCTATTAATCTTGTTTCACAGAAGAAGAGACAAAAGTTAAGTGCCATTACTAAGTTCTGACAACAAATGTATTAGTTGCTGCAAAAATTGATTCTTTGTGTGGCCCCCACTTCACAGAGTGTTGTTACTTAATCAACTCTGTCATTTTTAGTAATTTTTTTTGGGGGGGTACTGGGAATTGAACCCAGAAGCACTTTATCCCTGAGCTATATCCCTAGCCCTTTAAATTTTTTTTTTTAGTTGTAGATGGATATAATACCTTTATTTTATTTATTTTTATGTGGTGTTAAGGATTGAACCCTGAATTATAACCCCAGCCCCTGAGCTACAACCTCAGTCCCTCCCCAGCCCTTTATATTTTTTATTTTGAGACAGGGTCTTGCTAAATTGCTGAGGCTAGCTTCTAACTTGTGATCTTCCTGCGAACCTCCTAAGCCTCAGGCATGTGCCACTGTGCTTGGCTAGTTGAGGTTTTTTTTTTTTTTTTTTTTTTTATGTGGTGCTGAGGATCGAACCTGGGTCCCACTGGTGCTAGGCAAGCACTCTACCGCTGAGCCACAATCCCAGCCCTGAGTTTTTTGACATATAGTTACAGTGGGAAGATTTGGGCTGGACATGGTATGTTGACCAGGATAGTGTCTGGAAAGTTCTCCAAATGCCCGTGTGTTGAAAGCTTAGTTCCCACTTGGCACTATGGGAGATGATGGAAACTTTAAGTGGTATAGTCTAGAGGGAGGTCATATGGTCATCTGAGATGTGCCCTTCAAGGTGATAGTGGGACCCAGGGCCCTTCCTCTATTTTTTGCTATTCTGACACCAGGTGACGGATTTTGCTTTAACTGTGAGATTCCAATATGATGTGCCACTATAGGCCCCAGGCAGTGGGGTCAACTGATCAAGGACTAAAACCTCTAAACTGTGAGCCAAAATAAACTTTTTCTCTTTAAGTTATCTCACTTATTTGTTACAGTAATGAAAAGCTAACTAATTTAGTATCTGTGGATATTTATTGGGTCTACTCATTATTTTTAGTGCTTCTCCTTAAAAATGCCTGAAAAGATTCTTTTACTTTGAGAGATTACAAAGAAAACTAATTGAAGAAAATCTCCAAACCAGATGAAATAAATCATGCATGATTTATATACAAGTACATGCATCTTCACAGTGAATGACAAAGGGCTGATAGCCCCATTGTGTGTCTGCACACTTGATAACCAGCCATTTCCCACAAAGGTAATGACTAAACCTTGGGCCAGAATTACTTAATATAACCTGCTTATCTCCTCCTCTTTTAAAAATTTTTCCTCTTTTATATCATTTCCCATTTCTGTATTCTCTGATAGTCTACACTAGTTCATTTGAAATTGACTGGTTCTTTCAATAATCTGCTAATTGCAGGATTTGCATTCTGTTCACAGTTGCTCTTTCAATTATAGATTTTTCTACCTAAACTAGGGAGAATCCATTAATGATACTCCACAGTGTTGTCTGTTTATGTTTTTATTTCTTATTCTGCAAATTTGTATGGTATGGGAAATTTAGGTGGGATTAAAAATTATCAACATGAATAATTAATACAGTAGAATTATTAAATTATTATTCTGTAAATGCTTATTAATACTTATTTATTCTGTCTATAAAATGAACCAACTAAATTATCACTGGCTGCATGAGAAGAGGTTTTATAAATTGCCTTGGCTTCAGTCAAGAAAAAAAAATCTTCTAGGCTCAGTGTTAATGTTATTTCAGAGATTATGTAATTGAGTAAACAAACCTTAGGTTTGTTCCTCACCTGAAAAGATAAAAAAGAGACTAGGCCTTATGGGCATTTTCCTCTATGATCAGAAATTCATAAACAATCCTTAAGAATTTAAAAGGGGGTATGATTAAGTTAATGCAAGCAGAAAATATTTTCTTTTTTTAAATCAAAGTAATGACCACTATAAGTATGTAGAATGACATTTAAAAACACATGGTTATTTTGGTTTTGTCTTAAGACTGAGTTATCGCCAATATAAATGTTGAGAAGATAACTTAAAAAGCATAAGTTAAAGAAAAAAAACAGATTGAGATATGTTTTGGATTTAAGACTACTCCTATCAAGAGTAGTAATGAGGTTTATAAGGTCAACACATGAAGTGTGGATGCCTGCATTGTTGAAAGTTCAGGTGAATGTTGTCAATACAGAAGAGTTTTAATGAAAAATTGGAAAGACAAAGGCTATTCCTATACACATAAAGTGAAATTGAGGCAACTGATTTTCTAGATGTTTTCCACAAAATCAATTTTGACTTGCAAAATTCTGAAAATTGCTCAGTGACCTCTCTTCCTGCCTATACAAAGACAGCATCTAAGGTGTTTTGTAATGGAGTTCCTTATTCTAATTTTAGCTTTTAAGTAAACTATGGGAAATTTCTACTATTACTAGGGTCTTGGGAGCCTTCAATTTGTAAAGTGGTTTTATGTTGTGGAAACAGGTGGGTGTTTTGGAAACATTTTTGGATTCAAAAATGGCATTGGAGAAAGAATTGTAAAAAGTACTGTTTGCTTAGGAAATCTCATGTCAAGCCAGGGAAGGCCTCTTGCCCTGCCCAGGTACACCTCCTTCAAGTCTTTTCAATTCTTTTAGACAGACACATTGTTGGACTTTCCTTTGATTAATAATTAATTTTGGTTAATAAATAGCCTCTTTTAAAAATATGACTTCCCCCATTATAACTAGTATGTGTTCATTAATATTGTCTTAGAAAATAGAGAGTTTCCCTAGTTTCATCTTCCAAACAATCATTGTTAATATTTTGGTGCATTTCATATTGGTTTTTGATAACTATTGGTTTTATTTTCCCCATAGTTGTGATTATCCAGTCAATAACACTTAGCAATTTTGTTTCACTTTTTAACATACCTCTCCCGTAAATACACAGCTTTTTTTTTTTTTTTTTTGACAACTTCAAAGAAGGAACATGAGACTTCACAGCATTCCTGACTTAGTGCAGTTTTTTATACCAGGTTATTTCTCTCTTCCTACCTACCCAAGATATTGTGTTTGACAGGTGCTTTGAATGAAGGCAGAAGCCTGGTCCTTGAGGAGCTCGTGGACAACTTGGGAAAAACTATCAACCAAAGGATGAGAATTTTGACAAAGAGGGAGAACCCTGGAATACTTGGGGAGATGTGACAGATCAGGGCAGAACTATGAAAAGCATGAGGATTACATCTTCCAAGATCATCAGAGAAACGAGTACAGAAAAAAAGGGGGGAAGTTACCAAAAAGAACTCCTCAGTATGACATTTTCCTAGGTAAATCTGAGGGTGTTGAAGTCAGAGTAACCATTGGCGAGAGGTGTTGACCAGGGAAAGAGGATGAAGAAACCTCATCTTTATCTAAATGCTGGTTGCATAGGTGTATTCACAGGAGAATCATCATCAAGCTATACACTTCAGATTAGCACACTTGATGGGAGTTATATATCAGCAAAAAAGTGACGCTTCCCCTTGGGCTGCCCTTCTGCTCCAGTGGGAGAGGCTTAGAGTTGGTTTCTTCTGCTGTCTCCTAAGCTGCATCTCACTGTTCACAGGCACGAGGACTCAGGCTTGGCAATTACTACCGTGGCTCTGCTATAAGTTGAAAAGCCTTTTGTGAACTAATTTTATACACCTTCTAAAGTTAACTCTGCAGGGAAATGCAGTTGACTTACAAAAGAACATCAGGGAGGTAATTCAGCAAACATTTATGGACCATCTCTACTGTGTAAAAATGGACCTTTGTTCTGCGAATGTCTACAAGATGAATGAGACCAGGATTCTATTGTCAGAAACTTGTCCCTTGGTTAGGGTCTTTCTCATATTATTATTGGGACAAGTTTTAATTTTCCAAGTTTTAGAAATAATAAAAAAATAGTGTTTTATGAAAAGATACCATCTTGTGCTGCTGTCACAGAATACCACAGAGTGGGCAATTAATAAATGATTTTATTCTCTTATAGTTCTAAAGGCCGGGAAGTCTAAGATTAAGGTGCTTGTCTTAGCACCTTTGTTTCTGATTCCAAGAAAGGTGCCTGACTGTTTCATGTTCCAGAGACAAGGAATATTGTGTCCTCATGTGGCAGAAAAGAAGAGAGAATCCCTCTTACAAGCCCTTTTTACAGTAGCATTGCATTTGTTTAGGAGGGCAGAGGCTTCGTGACCTAAACACCTCCCCAAAGACTCTGTCTCCCAGTGCTGTTGCATTGGGGATTGAGTTTCTAACATATGCATTTTTTTAAGGAACACAATCAGCCCATAGCAGATGCAAACATCATTAGCTATCATAGAAATACAAATAAAACCACAATTATATGCCACTTTATTTTATTTATTTATTTTTAAATTATTTATTTATTTTTTAGTTTTCGGCAGACACAACCTCTTTATTTGTATGTGGTGCTGAGGATCGAACCCAGGCCGCATGCATGCCAGGCGAGGGTGCTACCACTGAGCCACATCCCCAGGCCCTATATGCCACTTTATACCCACTAAAATGGCTATAAGTGTTGACAAGATATGGAAAAATTAGAATCCTCATACACTACTCTTGGCAATGTTAAATGATACAGCTGCTTTGGAAGACAGCTTGGCAGTTCCTTAAAAACAGAGCTACTGTATGACCTAGCTTTACTCTTTTAGGTATTTATCTAAGAGAAATAGAGACATAAAGGGCCGTCACAAAACCTTTTGCATGAATGTTCATAGCATCATTATTTACAATAGTCCAGAGGTGGAAACAACCTAAATGTGCATCAATTGATGGATAAATAAAATATGGTATGTCCATACATACAATAGAATATTATTCAGCAATAAAAAGGAATTAAGTATTATATATTCTACAACATAGATGAAATTTGGAAAAATTATGCTAAATGAAATAAACTAGTCACAAAAGACCACATATTGCATATTTCTATTTAAGGAAAATGTCCCATAATAAGCAACTATGCAGACAGAAAATAGATTAGTGGTTGCCTAAGGCCGGGGAGAAGTAGGAATGGAGGCTGACTGCTAAATGGTAAGCAATTTCTTTTGGAGGAATCAAAATATTCTGTAACTGATTGCATTTATGGTTCTACAACACTGAATACACTAAAGATCTTTAAATCATACACTTTAAATGGTGAATTTTATACTATGTGAATTACATTTCAGTAAAGTTGTTTTAAAATATTGGCGTCTCTGAAGAAAGCACAAGTTAACACTACCATTTAGTTAAAAATTAAGAGGTACTCGGTTAAGAGGTACCCTGAGGAAGACCACTTGTGTATTAACCTGGGTTAACTATCTGCTAGCTGTGGGATGGTGGGCATGTTATTTATCCTATCTGTGCCTCAGTTTGCTGTCTGGAATATGGAGATAATGGTATGGCCTACTTCATTTATAGGTAGATATGCACACAGGCCTTATGCATAACTGTAGTAATAAGCTCATGAACAGCATTTTTGATCAGTGCTTAATAAATGTTAGCTATTATTTATAGAGCACCCAAACATTTTAAAAACACTCATATACATTTTTTTTCAATTTCATAATGCAAATACTCCAGGGAACTTTCTTTCCTTCTGCCTCCGTAATGTTTTGAGCAACTTGTTTTTGGCACTCAAAGCTCTGCTCACATCTGGAGCTCTCTTACCACTCCTCCACCCATAACACTCAGGGTTTGTCACTATTTAATTCTTGCTTTCACCTAATTTCACAGTCCGTTCTTCTAATAAGTGTTTGAAGAGTAGATGGGTTTACCCTGTTTTGAACATTATACAATGTATGCATGTCTCAAAACGCTGCCTGGTATTTGCTCCATAAATATGTAAAATTGTTGTGTATCAGCTAAAAAATGTGACCCAGCCAAGGACATTTCCATGTTAAAAGCAAAATCTTAAAAACCAAAAGAACTTGTAGCATCCAAAACACTGGAAAATCCCCAACCACATTATTAGAGAGGCCTGTTCCAATTATTATGGTTCTGACTTTTTTGGTGATTAGCTTAGTATTTGGTATGCAAAATGTGTCTACTTTAAAATTAGCTTAAAAGTTCTAAAATTTAAGAATCATCTCCTTTGTACAATGTATACTTTTTAGGTTTATGAGATCTCATGCTAATAATTTACTTTAACTTTGAATATTATGAGGTATCTTAGTTTTGTCTTCTTTCAAAATAAAGCAAAAAAAAAAGTCAACACAAAACATTCATATTCCTTCCATTTTGAAGGAGACTTCCAGACAGCCATGATGATCCCTCCAGATCCTCTCCTTCTCCTTCTTCTTCCTTTCCCTTTCTCCTTCTCCTTCTTCTTCCAGGGATTGAATCCCTGGATGCTTTAACACTGAGTTGCACCCGAAGCCCTTGTTTTTATTTTAAGACAGGGTTTCACTAAGTTGCTTAGAGCCTTGCTAAGTTTCTGTGGCTGGCTTTGAATTTGAAATTCTCCTGCCTCAGCCTCCCCAGTCATTGGGATTACAGCCTCCCCAGTCATTGGGATTACAAATGTGTGTCACCAGACCTGACACTTCCAGACTCTTGTGTGTATAAAGCACATATACATACATATAAATAGAATTTTGGTAAATTAGGATAGGAATCATAACTCATTGTGTGCCTTCTCCTAACTAGCAGTGGTTA
This sequence comes from Urocitellus parryii, assembly GCF_045843805.1. Taxonomy (NCBI): domain Eukaryota; kingdom Metazoa; phylum Chordata; class Mammalia; order Rodentia; family Sciuridae; genus Urocitellus; species Urocitellus parryii. Next base: position 42,901,860 of record NC_135531.1, on the reverse strand, counting down.
TGGTTCTTTTCTGATTTTTTTTTTTTTTTTTTGTTCTGGGGATCAAACTTTGGGTCCTATACCTGCTAAAACTGCACTCTACCACTGAGCTGTATCTTCAGCTGACATAATTTATGACTTCATTTCATTATATAGATACTATTTAATCAATTTGCCCTGACTATTTAACAAATATGCACTGGATCATCATCATCATTTTTCTAGTACACGGACTGAACCCAGGGACGGTTAACCTCTGAACCACATCCCCAGCCCTTTTTTTGTATTTTATTTGGAGACAAGATCTCACTAAGTAGCTGAGGGTGGCTTTGAATTTTTAAACCTACTAAATCAGCTTTCAGAATTACAGGCATGCACCACTGCACCCAGCTTGGATCATTAACATTTACTTAATTATTTCAAAAGTGAATGAAATGCTAGCAAACTAAAGTAAGCAAGACATTTCTTCCAAAATTCAACCTTTGAACCTGGTGGTACAGTTTTGAGTTCTATAATCTAGGATAAATATTGAAACCTGAGGATTCAGAGGAGGACAGTAAACAAAGCATTGGGAAATAGAAATTGAAATTATTTAAACTTAAGAACAGAAAGCTTAAATATGGTTAGAGTTACATTTATAATATATAACTCCTATAATCCCTGTTAGCACCTGTATTTTCACTATATCACTCTCACATTCTGTCCATATTAGAATAATTATCTTAAATACCTTTTCCCTTCTGGCCCAAGATCTCCCAGAGGAAATTATTTTCTATTTCCCATGCAGTGTGTGCTATTTGAAGCATATATTTTTTAAAAAAACTCAAGTTGAATATAATCATGATACTTCAAAGGACGAGAGCAGGGATACTTTGGTCCTGCCTCTAGTCACAATGTTAACTTTTATGAATTTCTAAAGGAATTGCCAGGAATGTGACCATAAATCTTGCTAGTATGCTCTTATTTGTTTCTTACTCCCAAGAAGAATTATTTAAGGGCTTTTCCTCACTGTTTTGCTCTAATAAATCAGGTCTTTCTGTGTAATAGTACTGAAATGTCAACACATTTGTGTTGAAATAATGACCCACGTGCTAATATGAACTTCATGAAATGTTAACTAAATGCTTCTGTATTTACACAGGTATATTTACTTGCTGGATAAGCATAGTTGGAAGTGTTTCATTTAAGTGTGATGATCTGCTAGTCTTGTGGTGCAGCTGAAGGGTAAGTTTTCCACACTGCAATGTAAGTCAATCAAGTTTTTGTTTTGTTTTTGACTAAATATCTAGGAGATACCAAATTCATGTATTCAAATTATATTGCCTTAAATTTCCAGTGATATTATAAAATTTTAGTCTCTTGAGCAGTAACATTTTGGGTTGTTTGAATCACAACTTCCCATATTGGATGACAAAATTTCTTGGCTGGCTTATGCCTTGCTAAACTAGGTCTGATTCTAGCATTGTTAGTGGCTGTTTGTTCAAAGAAAACAGAAATTGTCTTTGATTTGATCTTCTTTTTCCCTTTGCCTTTCCTTTCCTTCTTTCCCCTCTCACTCCTTCTACCCTTCTTTCCTCCTTCCTTCCCTCCCTTTCTCCTTTTTGGTAACAGGTATCAAAAGAATCAGATCTTCATTTAATAAAAACTTGATGTTTTGTTTCCTTATATGTTGTCCCCCCCCCAAAAAAAAAAGCAGAGAAACAAGTAAACAAGTTTATAAACTCTTTTTTTTGAGAGAGAGAGAGAGAGAGAGAGAGAGAGAGAGAGAGAGAGAGAGAATTTTTTTTAATATTTATTTTTTAGTTCTCGGCGGACACAACATCTTTGTTTGTATGTGGTGCTGAGGATCGAACCCAGGCCGCACACATGCCAGGCGAGCGCACTACCGCCTGAGCCACATCCCCAGCCCTATAAACTCTTAATTTCTCTACAAAAATCAAATTAAGTTAAAGCTATAGGACTCAAATGCTCTTTCCTTGAAACTGGGGATTAAACCTAGGGACACTATCACTCAGATACACCTCCAACCCTTTAAAACTTCTTTTGAGACAGGGCCTTGCCCAGGCTGGCCTTGAACTGTGTGTGATCCTCCTGCCTCAGCCTCCTGAGTCATTGGGATTGCAGGCGTATACCACAGTGCCAGGCTCAAATACTCTTTTTAAAACAGCTTCTCCCTGGCTGGGGTTGTGGCTCAGTGGTAGAGCACTTGTCTCACATGTGTGTGGCACTGGGTTCGATTCTTCAGTACTACATGTGAATAAAATAAAGGTCTATCAACAAACTAAAAAAATTTGACTTCTCCTTTCTGAATTCCACTACTTCTTAGTACAGTGCCTGAACATAGTTCAATAAATTTTAGCCATTAGATTTTTAAAAAACAGTATTTTAACATTAAAAATTCACTCAAAAAAAGTTAATGATGGGATAGGAGTATAGCTGAAGCTTAGTGTGTGCAAGGTTTCAGAACAAAAAACAAAAAGAAAAAAGTTAATGTGGGTACAGTTACTATAGACAATACATTTGATTTTCAAAGGGAAGGAAAAAGAATTGCTATTTCCCTTCCATTTTGATTAAGATTATCAAAATCATCAAAATAATCGAGATGCTTATTATATTACTTTTAAAAAATCTAATAAAATAGTCTTATAATTCCAAAATAAAATAGTGAACAGAGCTAAGGACTTTTTATGTTCACAGCACCACCTTCAGGAAAGAAAAGTGTTCTTTTAATTTATTCCATATGCATCCTTTGAGGAGGCTAGACCAAGTACCTAAACAGGTGTGATAATAATAATGTTTTAGTTTGTCATGATAATGTCTGTTATTTCATTGTTTTGGGAGGTACCAGGGATTGAACTTGGGGGCACTTGACCACTGAGCCACATCCCCAGTCCTATTTTGTATTTTATTTCGAGACAGGGTTTACTGAGTTGCTTAGCGCCTCTCTGTTGCTGAAGCTGGCTTTGAATTCGTGATCATCCTGTCTCAGCCTCCGGAGCCGATGGGTTACAGGTGTGTGATAGTGCTCACGGCTGATAATGTCTATTCTCAATCTTTCAGCCTTACTGTGTTCAATTTAGAACAACAACCTGTGAGTCTAACTTTTGCAATGAGGCATTGAAAAAAATGGGTTAGAGATGAAATGTATATGATTTCTAATTTATTCTGTTTGGAATACCAAATTTAGATAATCATATGTAAATTATGGGAATTTTATAAATCTCCAGGAGATTTAAGGGTCTCCATTGATAATCTGTTCTTTTAACCAGTCTCATAAGGAAATATTCAATTATATAAATAATGGGATTAAGCAATTACTCACTTTAAATACCAGAAATGGTACCCAGTGAATGAACAATTAGTTGAGGAGGCCAGTGTGAGTCAGATTAGACAGCAGACAGCCTGAGGGAAGAGAAGGGAAAAAGCTACTAGAACTCTCTAGGGCTGCATTGTCTTTTAATACTGTAGCCACCAGCCACCTGTGGCTATTGAACACTTGAGATCCAGATGGTAAGAATTGAGGTGTGTTGTAATTGTAGAATACCCACAGGATTTTGAAGAACTAAAAAATAAATAAAATATATCATTAACAATTTTGTATTGATGACATGTAGGAATTATATATATGTGTGTGTATGTATATATGTATATATATGTATATATATATATATATATATATATATTTTTTTTTTTTTTTTTTTTTGTTGTTGTTGTTGTTGTTGTTTGTTTTGTTTTGTACCAGGGATTGAACTCAGGGACACTCAACCACTGAGCCACATCCTCAGCCCTATTTTGTATTTTATTTAGAGACAGGGTCTCACTGAGTTGCTCAGTGCCTCGCCATCGCTGAGGCTGGCTTTGTACTTGCAATCCTCCTGCTTCAGCCTCCTGAGCTGCTGGAATTACAGGCATGCACCACCACGCCTAACTGAAATAATAATATTTTATGTACATATTCAGTTAAATAAAATGTTTTAAAATTAATTTTACCTATTTAACTTTATATTTATAAAATATTTATATATTTATATTCATAAATATAAAATTAAAATTTATTTATAAAACCTTGGCTATCACAAGTTTAAATATGTGGCCTAAATTTTATTTCTATTTGCCTCTTATGCTCTGGGGCATATGAATTATAGTGGAAGCAGCACTCAATCACAATAGGTGTTTTGAGCACACGACATGTGTTTGGTGCTGTACTAAGTGCTCATAAGAAAGCTGTATGGTAAAGTTCTCTGATTACTCCTGTTTTTACCTGGTAATTGAGGCTGACATTAAATAACTCTGTAAGATATCATAGCTAGTAAGTAGAATAGGTATTTGAAGTAATTTGATTCTATTCTAGACTACACTCTACACCTATCTGGAATAACCTTAACTTGAAATCATAGAATGCAGAAAAATATAGAGAAGAAATTTTAATTCAAACTCAAAATAGCTGGGAGATATGAGGCCAAGAAAAGTTAGGTGACTTGACTGAGATCTATTGTAGTTGAGTCTCATGTGACTTATATCCTCATTTGCTGTGGGTTGAATCATTTATACATCCTAAGCAGGAAAAGATGAGACTGTCAGGAGAGCAAATGATTTGAGGGGTGGATATGTTCTGAAAGATCAAGAGAGGAAGTGATGGGTAAGAGCAGAAATTAACTAGGTCAAGGAGGAGGGACATTAAGAGGGAAAAATACACAATGAACTCTAGGTGAAAAGGAGTACGACTCTTTCAAGGGAGAATGCAAGGGCAAGTGTGGATCCAGAGCAGGCTGCTGAGGCAGGCTTTTAGGTCTTATTAAAATGAATCTGCTTTTTTGTTCACTTGTTTTTTTTGCTGTCCTGGGGACTGACGCAGGGCTTCATACATACTATGCGAGTGCTCTACCAAGGATTCTAGTTTTTGGGAAGTCAGAAACAGTGGAGTGACATGATCTTATTAATCTGCTCTTAAATGAGATCACTATGGGCTTTACTGTTAAAAAAAAAATAGAGTCGGAAGCAGGCTGCTATGGCTGTTGTTAGAAGCAAGTGATTTTCACCTTCAGCAGCCTCTGTGCAGTTTCATGGCATGGATTTACTTAAGGGAAAATGCCACACATTTGGATACAGTCTTAGGACTTTTGTAACTGATGAGAGAGCAATAGGAATGTAGTATTATTGTTCTGCATATGAATATATGGTGGTGCTTTTTAATCATTACCTCTCTCCTTCCTCCATAACAATATTTGGAAGAATATGTTTTTGATTTTTTTAAGGATAATACAGATTTTTATATTTGGCCCAATGAAGTGTTATTTTGGTAACTTATGTATTGCTCATAGCCTGTGAAAGTTGTTTTAGACTTTGATATTGCTCCCAGACATGTTGACTCTTTTTCAAATCATATAAATATTTGGGATGATAGAAAAATATATTAGAAACAACAAATACACAATAAAATACAAATGACAAGCCATAACAGCTAATGGGCTAGCTACTAAATTGAAAAGATGGACTCTATAATATCCTACATGTAATTTTTCAAAGATAAAATTCGGCCAGGTGGCACACATTTGTAATCCCAGCAGCTCAGGAGGATGAGGCAGGAGGATCCTGAGTTCAAAGTCAGCTTCAGCAACTTAGTGAGGCCCTAAGCAACTCAGTGAGACCCTGTCTCTAAAATATTAAAAAGGGTTAGGGATGTGGCTTAGTGGTTAAGCACCCCTGGGTTCAATCCCTAGTACCAATAAATAATTAAATAAATAATAAAAAATTTGGTAATTTTTCTCTTCTCTTTTTTTGTGTGTAGATGTGTGGTTCTGGAGATTGAACCCTTGCCTTCATGAATGCTAGGCAAGAGCTCTACCACTGAGCTACATCTCCAGCCCTAAGGGTAAAATTTGGACCATTAATTATTCCATATACCTCATTTGATCTCAAATAATGTTTTTTAGAATGCTTAAGATATAATTTCTACATGGATCCAAGTCATATTTAATTTGGGTTGTGATTCATGTAGACTTATGTATTTGAGTGAACATTTAAAAACTTAAGTACTATATATGGATTAAGTTTTTTCAAAGATATGAGATATCCTCATGTTCAAATTAATAAAGGTAAACTTATAGTTTTAAAAATAATTTCAATTTTTAAAAATGCAGTAACTAAAACAATTTAAAAAATAGCTAATATCCTCATGAGGGAAAAACCTCATTTAATCAAAAGATCAGTATACTAAAAAACAGAAGAAATGATAAAACCATAATATAGTCTGATATTTCTGGATCTTAGTGTTAAGAGTAAAGATGAAGAAAGTGGAACAAACTGAAAATGAAATTGAGAAGGAGTTAGTGAAGCTCTTACAGGCTGTGGAGATGATCAGTCTAGAGATTTCAGAGTGAGACTTCCTTCTTTACTCAAGAAAAACTAAGTTTCCCTCTTTTCTGTCTACCACTGCATCCCACAAATTATTAAAAGGATAAAAGACAAAGGCTTAGTCTTTGAAAATGCCTTAGTTTGCCTAGTAAGATTGTACAGAATTTAAAACAAAAACAAATCAAAGAGAAAGGCTTTTCTTGATATGACATATTTCATTAATGCTAAAATATATGTAGTAAGCAAAATATAAGTGAACATAATTTTTTTGTATCAGAAATCAGAACATTATAGGCCAGTTGTACTTTGAACACATGGTTTCAATTAGAATAAAGGAGGTATAATGGTTTAAAAGGAATTACAACAAAATCCTCAAGCAATGTAAGTTTTATTTATTTAGAATGCAAAATTTTAATGCATTTTTGGGCTTTTTGATCCTGATATGTCATATTTGAATTAACTGAATTTTAATGAAGGTAGTTAAATGATTTTACTATTTAGAAATAAATTTAATAAACTGAATAGTCAGGAAATTGAAGTAATAATTTCAACAATGTTAATATTTTACAAACCCTGTGGGTTAACAAAATTTCAATGACATCTAAATTTCTAGCCTGTCTGGTGGTGCACACCTGTAATCCCATCTACTCAGAAAGCTGAGGCAAGAGAGTTTGTAAATTTGAGGCCCGCCTCAGCAATTTAGCAAGACTCTGTCTTTATAACAAATTAAGAGCTATCTGTAGATATCTTGAAGTCAGACTGTGAAAATGATATAAAGGGAAACAAAAATTCTGTGGCCATATAGGACTCAGTTCCCTGCTCTCATGATATTCTGTTACCTAAGGGTATGGATAATATTCATTCCTAGAAAGCAAAAAGCTTAACCATTTTCACTAACTACGTTTAAATAAAACATTTTATTGAGATAATTGTAGATTCACATGCAGTTTTAAGAAATATGGTGTGATTCTGTTCATCTGTTACCCAGTTTATTCAATCATAACATCTTGCAAAACCACAGTACAATATTATAACCATTGACATTGATAGAATTCAATGACTTTATTCAAGTCTTTCCCAGTTTTACTGATACTCATTTTCATGCACATGCATTTAGTTCTATACATTCTTTCACATGGGTAGGTTCTGTGTATTTACCACCAAATTCAATATTCAGAACTACCAATCTGCTTTCCAGTTCCAAAATTTTGTCTTTTCAAAAGTATTATCTATGTGGAGTCATACAGTATATAACCTTTTGGGATTGGCCTTCCCCCCCACCCCCCAGCATAGTTCCCTGGAGATTAAAGATAGTTTGTCCTTTTTATTATTGAGTAGTATTCCATGTTATGGATATATCACTGTTTAACCATTCACCTGTGGGAGGGCACCTGGGTTGTATGTATCCAGCTTTTTGCTATTACAAATAACTTCCAGCTAATTTTTAAACAGATGAAGGAAATTTTGGCATATTTCAGTTGTTTGCAATTTTTGGTGATTGGCTCTTACCTTTTGCAAAGTTTTCCCCTAAATTTCTTTTCCACTTGATATTCATTCCAACATGTGTATTATTATTGCTATTTTGCAGATGAGGAAACTGAGGTTTTAGAAGGTATTGTTAAATGACTTGGCCAAGTTCACACAGCTAGTAGATGGAAAAACTAGGATTCCAACAGATCCTCTGACTCCAAAGCCTGTGTTCTTTCTACAAGTCTGTGCTACAAAGGAGCAAAAGGACAGAGGGTGTGATTTTTATGTCAGTCTAGGCTTAAAGGAGGTAATACAATTCTACAGAAATAAAAAGCAGAAACCTAACATATGTTTTGGAAGATGCTCTTCAGGGTCTCTAGCATTCGTACATGTCTTGCTGGATATGCTAAGGATGACTCTTTATTGTTTCTCAGAATTGACTTGCAGCAAGCCACCCTGAGGGCTGAAGTAACCTGAGACAAAAAACAACCTTGCTATTGCTTACTATAAAAGCATGAATTCTCCAAGCTAAGCGTTCCTCTCTTCTCTAATGCAGTCTACAGTGGGAGTAGGCATATATATTTGGGCCTTCTGCATCACCTCTGTGGGATATGGGAGCAAAGTGAATTAATGTAATCAGATGCTCATGCCTCTTGCTGTTTTGTAATAAAGCTTTTTGTCTCTGACCCAGGATTCGTGTATCTTCTGCTAACTTCCACGAAACAGTAATAGGCTAATTTATTAGATTATAATTAGGATAAAATCAAATCCCAGACCCAAAAGTTTGTATCTAAAAGTCTCTGTAGCCCCTGGAAAACCTGGGAAAAGAAGGTACACAATCAAGCAGTCACAAGATAGTTAAAAAAGAGAAAGCTGGATTTTAAATTAATCAACTTTTGGCATGGGTTTATTTAAACTGCCCCTTGAACTCTTCACCCTATGGCTTTGTAAAAGAAGACTTTTAGTGCTTCAGGCTCCAAATTGCTCCTCGGGTGGTACTCTAGAGCTCCCTGTATCTTAAGCTCAGGAATGCAAACTTCTCATGTGTTGGGGGCTACTTTTTCAGTGGGTCTTAGTGTTGTCATGATCATGTGTGTTAAGAGGTTGATTGACTGATTCCTGACAGTTTCCCAGTCAGGAAGTACTGTGAGGAAACACTACTTGGTAATTTATTAGCTGCAATGATAGGGCAGAGCTCCTTCTCTCTTGTCTCCTCCTTTATAAGTAACTAGACTTTAAGAGAGGAGTAACCAGACCAGTTATCACACTGCAAAATTTATGTCTGGGGCAGGTGGGCAAAGCATGTTTCCTCCATATTGCAGAATAAAGCTCTCTCTGCCTTCCTGATGTCAAAAAACAAAATAAAAAAGTTAATGACAGAGCAAGAGTGTTTCCTGGAGCCAAACCCAACTGTTCTCACCACTTCAGTTCAATTCTAGTTCTCCAGAAGTGTTCTTAATTAATAGCAATTATGGGGTACTTACATTAAGTAAGCTCAAGTCTGGTGAAAAAGCTTCAATGAATTCATTTACAATTAAGAAACATATAGCTGTCTAGAGTAGGGGTACTTCCTTGTTAGGGGCAAGTCTTCCCAGGCTTCAGCTCAAGTCATAAATCAGTTGCTTGGTGAACACAGAACTGAATACATTTACATGTAAATGTGTAATCTCTATAGTGACATAACCATCTAACTAAAGCAGCCATACAGATTACTCTTGATTTACTAAATTTCTATCTAAAAATTGGTGTGGAAGTTTAGAAATCACTCATAATATTTACTGACCATCTATTAGGTCAGACACTTAAACTACATGTAAATTCTGAATGTGCAGATCTGTTTTCTCAACAAGTGCTTTTTTATTTTTAAAATATTTATTTAGTTGTATATGAACACATAGTATCTTTATTTTTATGTGGTGCTGGGGATTGAACCCAGTACCTCACACATGCAAGGCAAGCACTTTACCACTGAGCTACAAACTCAGCCCCAACAAGTTCTTTATAATGACATATTTATTATCCAAATGCCCTTTTTAGTTCATCATTTAACCAACATTACTTCATCCCCAAAGAATAAAATTTATACTTTTAGGGATTTTATATTTTCTCTCTTGATCCTCATCATAAATCTGTATAGTATATAATAATCATCTCATTTTACAGTTGAGAAACCTGAAACTTAAAGGAGCCAAATAACATGTTTGAAGTTACACAATTAGCAAGTAGCAGCCCTGGGACCTGCCTTACTCCATGGAACCTTTGCTTTCCTTTCTACAAAGATCCAGATTGATTCAAGGAACAAATTATTGAGCACCAACCAAATGCAAAGCTCACTATGTGCAAAGTACTGAGCCAATCTCCAAAGAGGACAAAATGGGTAGAAAAGATCCTGTTTTCTTAGACCTTGCAATATAGTGGGGAACACACACACACACACACACACACACACACGAATTAAGCAGATTAGAGGTCAAATAATAGGCTATGGGAGCATAAAGAAGATAAAAAATCTAGCTAGCAGAATTTGAGAAGGCTTTTTGGAAAAGGTAGCTGAAATTTGAATAAAAAGATTTTGCCAGGAGAATATGGAGAAAAAGTCAAAAAGTGAGGCAGCATCAACAAAGATCTGAGGGCAGGGGGGAACTGGACATCAACTACATTGTGGGGATAGAAGGTATTGGAGGCATTGTGGGAGATGAGAATGGCAGAGATAAGTTCAATTATAGAGGGCTTTTTGTGTGAGTCAGAGAACTAGGAACTTAATTTTATATGTAAGGCAAGGATATCCGGCAGGGGAAGATTGCTCAAAACAATTTTCTTCTTCTTCTGGATCTCCACTATTTTGCATAGTGGAGGGCACTTTCTAGAAGCAAATAAATATGTTAAATTAATGGACTGGAAAAGGAATAGACTGGAGGTTGAGTTATCACGTTATTGTTATTGTCTGAGAAGATGGCAGATGTAATCAACACCACAGAGGGGAAAATGACTATCTGATCAGAAAGATAGTTAATTGGCTATTGGCAACAGGGCGCATACATAGGAGGTATAGATAGATGATCTGGGTAGAATAGGAATAGAAAAGATTCTTCCCTCGATTAAGTTGCTTTTGAAGTGCTGGTAGAATATGCAGTTTTTCTGGTAGCTGGGAGAAATGTAGATTTTTTGGGTCCAGAGCATTCACCAGCCAGCTTTTCTTTGAAGAAGTTATCCTCATATTATGTCTGATTTTATCTATTGCATTAACACATTTTTTGAACCAATTTCAGTTTGATGTTCTCCTTACATTGCCTTAAAATTGTGAGGAGCTGTCTTATTGTGGGTAGTAAACAACCCTAAGGAGAAAGTGGGGAGAAGAGCATTAAAGAAAATGAGGGGTTGGAGGTGAAGTGATCTGATTACCATGCTTTAAAAGCTGGGCAGACTTGACTCTCCGTCTTCTTTAACTGGGGTATGGATGTAGAAATAAAATTTGAAGGACAAACCCTGTACTTAGGAGTCAGGGAGTAATAGAATAGCATATACACTAACTATACCAACCCCCATCACAAAATAAGCCACATAACCCCAGGTGTCCGATTACTTTATTGACTACTCTAATGACTGGAGCGTATATATTGCAAGTTCAATGTCTGGGAGATCTACTGTTAGTAGCGCTATTTTGAGCTATATTACGCTGGGGAGCTGACGCGCCCTGAGAATTTGGTAGTCTGGGACACGAGGAGGATTTCCTTTCCCTTCTCTTCCCTTCCTGGCGACCTCCTCGCTTCACCAGAGAGAGGCTGCCCGCAGCTTTCCCCTTGGTCCAGTCCTTCCCTAGCACACACCCACTGCAGCTGTACCAGCCCAGCCGCGTGGCACTTTCCCTCAGACACCCCCAGCTCCGCTGCACCCCCCCCCCATCCAGGCGGGGCACGTGCCCCTGGTACCGTTGAAGCAAACTCCAACCGTCCCTTTTGTCCAGTAGGCGCGCGCGGGCGGGGCGGTCTGGCGCGCGAGCTGGGGGCGCGAGCCGAGGCGGGCGGGCGGGCAGGCGGGCGCGGGAGCCGGGCGCGGGCCCAGCGAGCGCGAGGTCGGGGGGCGGGAGCCCGTGGGTGCAAGTGCGCGCGGGACCATCCTCGAGCCGGCGGGAAGAGCAGCGCGCAGAAGGGGCGCGCAAAGCGGCCGTTGGAGTCGCGGATGGGGAGCTCTCCCATTTGCACTTGTGGTAGTAACTGAATACAGTGAAGTAGAAAAAGCAGAATGATAAGTATAACGGATCCCATTTTATGTGGGTAGATTCCTAGGGCCAAACTGTGTGTGCCCACGGATGTGGGTTAAAGGCACCGAGAATGGTCTGAGGATGCGATGGGGGAGGGAAGAGGTCCGGAGAAAGGATGAAGGGAGTTAGCTTTTTACGTTGTCTATTTCTGACACATTGAACATTATTATTGAGAAGGAACGTATAATTATGTAGTTAAAAAATCAGCATTTGGGAACTTTGGATACCCTCTTGGTTCCCATCCATAGGGATCTGCTTAGTCTCTCAGCAAAGCAAATTTGAGGGTCAAGAAAAATTTTCTGCACTTTTATATCTCTTCCTCACCGCTCCACCTCTTCTCCTGACACTGAAATCCTTCCCTTTCGCCTTTGCCAAGGAGTCTCCCTTACAGCCCGACCTCACACATCCTCCCTGCAAATCCGACTCTCAAGGAGGAGATATTTTGAAGCTAGTTAATTACAGGCACAGGAACATTTGAATTGACTTCGTTCCTAAATCATATTTGATAAAAATGGAGATAAATGTTTATAGGATATTTCCATTCCTTCTAAATAGTGTGCCTTAATGTTTTTATTAGAATGAACACATGATGTTAAGATTTTTCTCATTTTGAAACACTTTCAGACTTAGAAAAAAGTTACAGAATTTGTAAAAAGAATTCCATTATTTTCTTCCCACAGCTTCCCCAAATATTGACAATTTCTATAACTGTAGCACGATGATTATAACTAGGAAATTAGCCTGACTACTCCTCTTTAAACTAATTTACAGATATTATTCAAATGTCTACAATTTTCTGACTAACCAGTGTCCCCCCTCCACACCCCACCGCCCCTTAATCCAGAATTCAATCCAGAATCTTACAATGCACGCAGTTGACATGTCTACATAGTTTCTTTTAATCTGTGACAGTTCTTAGTCTTTCTTATGACTGTGACGCTTTTTGAAGAGTAATGGTCAATTATTTTGTGGAATGTCCTTCAACTTGAATTTGTCTAGTACTTTCTCACAATTAACTTCAGATTATGCATTTTGGGTAAGAATACTACAGAATTGAGTTGTTCTCTTCTCAGTGCACTATATCAGGAGGTACACAATACCAATAGGTCCCATTAACGGTGATGGCTAACTCTGATCACTTGATTAAGGTAGTATCTGCCAGGTTTGTTTATTGAAAAGTTGTGGGTTTTCTTTTTGTATTTAATTTTAGGGGTCACATATTTTTACTATATGCACAATAATTCAGCACTTATTATTATTATTATTATTTGGTACTAGGGATTGAACTCAGGGGGCACTCAACCACTGAGCCATGTCCCCAGCTCTATTTTGTACGTTATTTTGAGACAGGGTCTCACTGAGTTGCTTAATGCCTGGTTTTTGCAGAGGCTGGCTTTGAATTCAAGATCCTCCTGTCTCAGCCTCCCAAGCCGCTAGGATTATAGGCGTGTGCCACCGCGTTCGGCATTGCCAATGGATGCAATACCTTTATTTTATTTATTTTTATGTGGTACTGAGGATTGAACCCAGTGCCTCACATGTACTAGGCAAGCTCTCTACCACTGAGCTACAACCCCAGCTCTGCATTCATGATTCTTGATTGCAACAGATTACCGAAATATTTATCAAATAATGATTCTTCTATTTCTACTATCATGATGGAAATTTAAATCTGAATATTTAAATGCACACTAATTTTAAAGAAAGATTTTTTTTACTATTTTTTCCTGTTTTGCACTTGAAAGAAAAAGGCATTTGGACACTGCATATGTGTGCTGTGGAATTAATGACTAAAAAGTAATTTATAAATGTATTACAGATAACTTTATTCTAAGGAATGATTTACTGTTCTTAGTACTTGTAAGACCTTGGATTCTAAAAACCCCAATTTATATAGATTTAAGAGCTCAATAATTGAGTTGGTTTTATTCTTTGTACAAAATATGTACATGTAAAATGCAGTTAAAATGAAACAAAGATAAAAACAATTTCATATTATTTCCAACCTATTAATTTTAGTTGGCATTTGCAAAATTGATCATTTAAATTAACAATGCATCTGTCTCAAACAATGATTGTTCACTTTATTTAGCTTCAATGTTTGCTGAAAGGATTTACTGAAAGTTGGAATGAGTACACCTTTTGAATGCACTGCAAGGAAAGTGGAATTTTTGTGGTAAAACTTAGAGGTCTTTTGATCTGAGTTGTTTGACTATCAAACATTTTGGTAAATTCTCATTTGAAGATTAAGTTACCCTGTGAAGCAGTTTCCTTAACCTTTGTCATTGCGTATGGAAAACTGATCTAATATTGGGTCTTAAATCTTGATGCCATGCTTTTTTTTTTTCTTTCTTATTTTTTGCTACCATGGAAAGCAACAGAATGAGTTTTCACTTTTTTTTTTAAATCATGAACCCTTTCCCCAGAAAATGCACAAACTCACGTACTGCATTAGAGCATAATGAAATCTGATGTCAAATTGTGTGTGTGTGTGTGTGTGTGTGTGTGTGAGAGAGAGAGAGAGAGAGAGAGAGAGAGAGAGAGAGAGAGAGAGAGAGAGAGAGAGAGATATGCAGGAGTGAAAAGTGGGCTGCTAGGCCATAGAGTTTTCCCAGACACTATTTACACTCCTGCCATGAGGCACAGCTTGCCTTTCTCTGCAGCTCAGATGGGCAGCCAAAGCAACAGTCCATCTGGCTCCTGCTCATTCCCCTCTAGATCCCTTTCCCACCAGCAACATCATCCTCTCCTCCATCACCGAGCCCCTACTGTGCTCAGCTTTCTTACTGGCTCTTCGCTCCTTATCTCTGTAACCGGTTCTTTCCCCTCTCAGAAACCTCTAGTTTAAGAAGATAGCTCAAAAGCTCCAGTGACAGAATCTGACCCCTTCCTAATGGATGGAGCTGAGAATTTATTGAATATGTCAATGCTTTCCCTTCTCATCCACTAAGACGTCTTGCTATCTTTTCCCTGCTTGAAATAGAAGAAGAGCTGATAAGCACGATTGGGAAACAGGTCTAAGAATCAGTAGCTTTCTCAAACGGTGATCATTATCGAAGGACAGAAGATCACGGGTTAACTGGGTCCCTAAGATCCCTCGAAGGCAAGACGGGGCTGGAGGAAGATGGAGCTGAGGAAAAGGGACCAGAGCCCATTAGAACGAAACGTTTTGGTTTTGAAAAAGGACGGGTGAATTGCGGGAACCCGCTCCTTCGCCCGCCAACCACTGGTCCCTGCGGCGGGAACAGCCCTCCGCGCCAGTCCCAGGCTCGGGCCCGCCACTTCCCGCGGCTGAGCTTGGCGCTCTCCTGCGCGCCGCTGCAGCCGTAGCTCCGGTGGCGGCCGGGTGGGGCCGCGAGTGAGCGGAGGGAATCCCTCCCGGGCTTGACGTCACCGCAGCGCTGGCCAATGAGAAGCCCGAGACGGGGATTCCCGCTCCCGCTGCCGCCGGCCCGGCTTTTTAAATGGTACCCAGGGGAGCGCTTCTGGAGCTGTGGGAAGAATGGGGGAGAAGAAGGTAGGTGGTGAAATAGGAGGGACCTGGGGAAGGAGACTCTAGGGGTTTGACGATTAGGCCTTAAGTCTGGCTTAGCCCGGGGGTGGGGGGTCAAGCCGGAAGTGGTCGCGAAGAGGCCAAACTCGGGTCCCGCGAAGTCCGCCCGAGATGGAGTGGAAACTAGAGCGCACCGCCCGGCGGCGGATCCGGACGGAAGAAGAGATGCTGTGGGTGAGTAGCGCCCTCTTGTTTCCTCGCTCAACGCTTTAAAGGGGCTTCTCGACGAAGGCACTGCTTGTAACCTGCTTAGAACCAGGAAACTATTACCTGGTCTTGATTTTGAGTTTTCTAATTCTGGAGGTGCCTCACAAAAAGGTGAATGTGGTTTTGACAAACTCATGAGCTAGAAAAACTCCACACCTGAAATGATTTTCCTAAACAATTTCTCTCTCAATGTGTTACCTGTTTTCAAAGGAGAACGTCATGAAGGTGCTCTCCAATGACATGAAGCAGAAGAGAAGTCAAGTTTCTCCCAAGGTATGTGTCCAGGGCTTGCCTTGCTGTCTTCATTCTGATCTCAAGCAAACCAATTCTTGATACAAAAGGCATTTAGAGGAAGTATGGGCTTGTCAGGAAATATGAGAATTAAAAAACCCCCATCATCTCAAGTGCAGAATCTAATTACATACCTTTAAAGATTCAAGAAACTGAAGATCTCTGACAAATAATGGTATCTGAATGGTGCTGTCTAGTTTTTTATCTGAATGTATATGAATGATGCTGTAGTTTTGCCTCAGTAGCAAAGGCTGAAGCTTGGATGTGTCAGGTAGGCAGTGCATTGCTAGCTGGCTGTTAGAATTTCATCTTAACAGTTGCTAGTTGCACTCCCCTCTGCTGCATTCTGAAACATGCTTCCTAAAGAAATGAAAATGGTGCCATCTCGTGGACAATGCGGAGAAGTGGCATAATGCATCGCCCTTGAAAGATCCAGCCCAAAGGCTGTAAAAATCTAAAAAATTAACCTAACCCAAAGGCTTTTAGTTTCTCTTGTAATCACTGAAAAATCTAAAAAAATTAAAAATCTCTCCACATAAACAACCCTCATATGCTTTAAATCTCTAATTTTGACCATTTTTCATGTTTCTCACTGTTTTAATAAAAATTTCTAGATAATTTACAATTTTAGTTTCTATATTAAAGTGTGACACTCTAAATTGAACACATAGCCAAACTTTCAGAATGTAATGACTACTGTTATTTATAGTGGAAGACAACTAATGATGTTTAAACTTTAAAATTTTTAAAATAATGTTAAATACTGGAATATTCCACTTTAAATACTTTAATATTGATTTCCACCTCCCAGTTTGTTGGAGTTGTCTCTTACACCCAGATTATATATTATTATGACTCCTAGATATTTTACTGCCTAATAAAACAACTTATCTTTTAGTTAATAAGTGGAAGTAATTTGAAAAGTTATAGTAAGTAAGTAACTTGGTTAATTTGTTTGTGTTGCAGTAATGTATGTTCATTGTCCAATCATTTAATTGTAAAAAACCTAAGCATAAGTATTCTGAAAGCTAAATTTTTTTCATAACTTTGTTTTTACCTAGATTAAGGTAAATAATGATATTTCTCGTGGTAGTTGTGAGAAATAAGATATGCATATAAATGTGTAAAATTAAAGTTCTGTTCTGTGTTTCATATTGTGAATTTAGCCTCACTGACTTCATGGGCTGTGAAAAGCAGCAATGACCTGAATCAGGTAGGCAGTGTATTGTTAGCTGGCTGCTTTGGTCAAGTCAGCAGCCACAGCTACCCTGCCACTTGCTTCTGGATAAATTCCTCTTGTTAATGAAGTGCCTTGGTGACCTGTGTGTGATGGGTTGGCAGTGTATTGTTAGCTGGTTGATATATAAATGGCATCAGCTAACATGCAACTGCTATCTTATTGCATATACGATGAACATCAGAGTGTAATTAAATCTGTAATGTGTGTATTGTTTTGCTATGAAGCAGTGTACTATATACCATAACAGTTATTATTGTTATTGGTTACTTAATTAGAACACAATGGGCAGCCTCATAATGGTGAGGGAAGTACCATAGTTACTTTAAAAATTTCAAGTGATATTTTTGACTGGAGTCTTAGCTAAACAATATTAAAGTAATTGTGAAATTATATATTTTTTAAAATAAAATATTTAGAGCATAAAGACAATTTTATCTTTCCCCAAGTTTTCAACTGAGTCTTTTGTATTCTTTCTGGACTATCAATTTCTTAATTTGGCAGTAGAATAGATCGCTATGACCATGTATACATACAGCTAAAGGGAGAATTGAAGTAATTTCTCAGTGAGTAAGTTGACTAAAACATTTTAACTCAAAATATGAAGAAAACTGTGGATTTTTTTTTTGCTGAAAATTGAGTTGAATTTGGAATACTTACCTCCATTTTGAAAAAAAATTATATTTCATATATTTATTATGTAATATTTGGAGATACATGAGATTTAGCTTATGAAGTAGGAAGAACTGACCATAAATATAATTTTAAATATTTTCTCATTTTCTTGGAGGCCATTTTGACCTATGAAGCAGGGTCAGATGTATGGTGGGTCTCAAACATATGGTGTCCTAATGTGGACATTTGCAGCAAGTTAGTGCAACTGATTTTCATGATCTGATTTGAAATATAAGAAATATAGTACAATGTTTACATTATTGTATTATAAGTTAGTTGGTAATTTTTGTGCTTATTTAAATTTAAACATTTCTAGAACATAGGTTGAATAGGTACTGTAATTTGATGTTTATGCGTCTTACTACTTTCAGATTTCATTTCTGTTTTTGTTATTTGCCCAGTCTGATTCTATTTTTGGGGTCTTTGTGTTTAAGGATGCCTAATATGTAAATATTGTTTTCATTTTTTGTTGTTGTTGAGGATTGAACCCAGGGGTGCTTTATCACCAAGCTACTTTCTCCAGTTCCCCCCTTTTTAAACTTTGTATTTTGAGACAGGATCTCACTGAGTTGCTTAGGGCCTCACTAAGTTGCTGAGGCTGGTCTTGAACTTTTAATCCTCTCATCTCAGTTTCCAAGTCATTGGGATTGTAGGCATGTACCACCATGTCTGGCTTCTTTTCATCTTTTTCAAAAGATTACATTTTGATGTGTTATTTCCTGTAGATAGTCACTGACTTATCAATAAAAATAAAATCTACTGAATTTAGAGGGCTTGTCATTTGTGTTTTATTCTTTTTAAATTAAAGAGCAAGACACAAGACACCAGTATTTGTACTCAATTAGCAGAATACATATTTAAGCTTTCTTTAATTTCATATTACTGAGATGATGAGAAAGGAAAGAAAAGGAATAAAATGAAATAAAAATAAGTTAAAGAGATCAATGGGAAAGGGGAAAGATGAACACATCAATTAAAAAAGAAAATGTTTCCAAAGGTATGAGAGAGAAAGCCAGGGATACATGCTGGGAAGTCAAGGGGTAAGTAGAGGGAAAAGGGATTGGTGGAGTGGAAGGAAGCTCTACCGATGGTGAAGTATTTGGGCAGCCATTATGCTGTTCTCTGAGCTGAAAACGTAAATGCTCCCCTTCACTGACCTCTAACTGGCTTCCTTATCTCTTGCTCCTTGCTGTTCTTTATTCCTCCAAAAGAGAATGTGTCTCAACTCTGCAAAGTACGGCCCTAATAGTTTATCTGGAGAAAGGGAACAAAAGGAAGAAGAGCTTGATGGGTTAGTCTGTATTTGTAACAGCTAGTTGACTTTTTTTTTTGTGGTTCTGGGGATTGAACCCAGGGCCTTGTGCATGTGAGGCAAGCACTCTACCAACTGAGCTATATCCCCAGCCCCAAGCTAGTTGACTTTTATTATTCCATGGAAAAGATGACATCAGTCTAAGGAATAAATATGGACAGAACATCCCTTTATCAGTTTTATCCAAATGTTTGTTATTTTTTTCAAAGAAATACTGCTAATTAAAATGCTACTTTGTTCAGAAACCACCTAACACAAGGCAGTCTTCTGAAACACAATATTTTTAAAGAAAATATAGTGAAAAAAATTTTTTTTGGAGTGGGGGCTTTGTCTTTCTGTCCTTTCCTCCCTCTCTGCCTTAAATTCTCTTGGAGTTTTTTCTTTTTCTTTTTCTTTTCTTCTTTTTATCTGCAGACAGCCTAGTTAAGTTGAAAGATTTTAGTGTAACTTCATATACTCCTACATTTTTACATAACCTGTCAAAATAGTATATAACAGAAATAGAGTATGTATGATAGATTTTTGCTCTAGACTTTTCTCTTTGGAAATCCTTATGATTCCTTGATTAAGTCTTAATTTTTAGGAATTTTGATGTGCTAGAGCCAGTTTGTATTATTGGTCTGTGAAAATAAATTATTACATTTTCAGAAAATTTACAAATTAGTTATTAAATAAACCATTGGTAGACTGAAATTGGCCACAGGGGAGCATTCATCCTTAGGGAATCCTGAATGGACACATTTCCTTTCTTTCAAGGAAATACATAGGACACCATGGAAATTGGCTAATTCCCAAAGTCAGGATTCCTTCCTCCTCCAGAATCTCTTGTTGAACATTCACCAGCCACCACTATAGATGTGCTATATATGCTAGAATTAAGATTTATATATATGTACATATCCACATACTATAGATACACTAAAATTATTAAACATTTAAGAAAATGAAGTACAACTTTCAGGTAAATTCATATTTATTTCAGACCCCAATACTCTTTTGTTAAATCTGCCAAGAAATGATGATCAGGAATTATTATAAATTTTTCTTCACCATCCAATGAAACTATCAAACTTCAAGTAAAATTATTGGATAGGAAAGATGGTGAAATGAGACAGACGTCATTACCCTAAGTACATGTATGACTGCACATATGGTGCAACTCTACATCATATACTACCAGATAAATGAAAAGCTGTGCTCCATTTGTGTACAATGAACTGAAATGCATTCTGTTGTCATAACTAATTAGAACAAATACAAAATTATTTACCTCAGTTAAAACACATTTGGTTTTGCCCTTTTGCTTTGTCATGAAGAGATAAAATACCCTTTTATGTAATGCCTGATATTTTTCTGTTATACTCTTTAGTTTAGGGATACTATTGCATTCTGTGTTCCAGACAAGATTACAAGAGGACTGTTTAATTTAAGAAAAGATGGGACTTTTTCTCGGCATGTGTTTGTTCAGCAGTATTTGTTTTTTTTTTTTTTTTTAAGAGAGATAATTTTTAATATTTATTTTTTAGTTCTCGGCGGACACAACATCTTTGTTGGTATGTGGTGCTGAGGATCGAACCCGGGCCGCACGCATGCCAGGCGAGCGCGCTACCGCTTGAGCCACATCCCCAGCCCTGTTCAGCAGTATTTGTGTAAAACATTTGACTTAAGGGTGGCAATATATCAGCAAATGGCTCCACTCTCTCTGAGCACATGTAGCCTCATCCTTAGGGAATCCTGAATGGACACATTTCCTTTCTTTCAAGGAAATACATAGGACACATTTTTAAAGCCCCACCTGCCTGCTGTGGATAGCCAAAGCCTAAGGGGAGACTGACTATTGAAGAGGCAGTAGGTTGGATAAGGCAACCAGGGTTGGAAATTTTTAAATGAGAAGTGCCTTTATATGGCTTTGGAAAGAACTAAGGCAGGGTGGGCATCTGAATAACATTTGTGGGGACAGTGAAGACCAGTGCATCTGTTACCGTCTGGCAGTGGGGACTTGCCTGTGTGGGGCTGGCACATGCAATTCTGCTCACACCCTTAATGAGGCACACCAAAACACCCTGGCAGTGCCATTGTGCTGAAGGGGAGCTCAAGGAAGTAAGTGGGGGCATGAGGCAAGAATGCTCTGGAAGCAACACTTGAAGGGGTTACCTGGACTAAATTTTTGTTTAGAGGCTCGGAATTCAATTGCTAAGACTCCGGGGTAAATTGCAAAGGATACCTACTAGAAATCTAGTTAGATAGCTCCTGTGTCTTTGCCAACATCTAGGCTAGTTCTGATTTCTTTTCTGCTAAGTATATTCATTGACTTTTAAGGGGGCTCTCTGTTTCTTTCCGTCCTCTACTTAATTTGTAGGTGAGGAAACTGAAATTAAAGTGACAAGTCACATAGTAGCTGAGAGGGGAGCAGATTTGCTGATACACTAATCTGGCGTTCTTCAGGCTATCCCTGTAAATCACTAGGATGGAAACTGCTCCACCGCCACCTACTATTACACTAAGCACACTTGAAGCTGCATGGATACTTTAAAGCAGAAGGTACTCCAGGAAATATTTTTTGTTTTCTTAAGAACTTAATCCAGACCCAGAACTATAAGCTTTGGTGGTGTTACTGAATTCACCACAAAAATCTTTCACCTATCAAATCAGAATTTGGGAGTCAAACCACAGGCTATTAGGTCTTCTTCCTCCTTAGCCAAATTTTACATGAGTGCATTTTTTTTTCTCTCATTGTCATACAGATTTTGCTTCAGTCTTTAATCATTTCATGCAGTGAATACATATTTCATGAGGTTATAATTAACCTTCACCAACTTGGCAGGTTGTTGCTAAATGATCACATGCTCATGGCCTTTTTCCTACACTTGGGATTTTTCACTCAAAAATAAGGGAGACTCAACTGTTCTGTCTGGAATTTGGATTGCTTCCAGAAAACAATGGAGAGAGAGATGTTGAAAATGATAGACTTTTTCAAATACTATAATATCATAAAAATGACTAAGTATAGTAAAACACATTAGAAACCTATACTTAAAAGAGCAAAATTCTGAAACAAAGGTATGTAAGGATTTGAATGTATTTTACATTTTCATTATTTGTTTTATTGCATCAACATAGCCATTTATAGTTACATCAAAAATTTCAGTCACACAGAATTCGTGAAATCCAAACAGTGGTCTAGGGTGTTGGCATTTCCATAAAGTACAATCCAATAAAATGTCAAGTTGGGCAATGGGGTATGGAACACATTGGTGACTGTGTATTCTGAAATTTTTAATATATCAGATGAAGTATTTTAATTCTTTGGCTACTTTTTTTTTTCTTTTTTTTTTTTTAGCTTTGGGTTACATCTCTGTCCTGAGGACGTACATTACCATTGACTAGCAAGATAATGTGCTGTAAATGCTGTCAAAGTATTTAAAAAGAGATCAAATCCTCATGGAGATATTTCTCTCTGAATTAGAGTGGCTTGATGGTATTTTCATAGGTCCTCTCTCTTTTTTAGGATGAGTTTTCCAACCAGATTTGCTATCTCAGGTCTGATGGCTTCAATGGGCTCCTCTGGCCTCCAGAACTTCACGACTTGACCCTCAGGGTTGACTAGATACTTCCAAAAATTCCACCGTGGTTCCTTCCTTGAAGAATCTAAAATATACACAACATATTTTCATGAGCATAACTTTATTCTTTGTTAAGATTTTCATTTCTTTTTGTATCTGCATAAGTGACAACTTTAGAATCAGGTTCTAGAAAGCAAAACAAAACACCCAAAGAAAGTAGAGCACAAGTTTGAGTAATGAGGTTTTAATATACTCGATGGGTTCACTGATGACTCTACTGATCTGGAACCATAAAATGAAACAAAGTTGTTTAATTTTTAATTTCTTTTCAGTTCTGGGAATTGAACCTAGGACCTTGTGCACGCTAGGCAAGCACTCTACCACTGAGCTATACCCCCAGCCCCCAAAGCAGTCTATTTTAGATTTGTTGATCTGAATAAGAAATTTACCTTGTCACTAACTCAAAATTTTTAAAGAATAAGTCCTTGGTAATGAAAATGTGGGAATTAATTTTCATGTTAAATATGTTTTTAAAACTATTACATAGCTGAAAATGACAAGGAATTTAGCCACTTTATTTTGAAAAATTATGAATCTTTTGATAAATCTAAGAAATGTAGATTTTTCCTCCTGTATATTATCCATAATTTATGTTCATATCATTGATGTACATCAGAACAAGATATAATAACTATAAAATTTATCAAGTGGGGGCTAGGGCTGTATCTCAGTGGTAGAACACTCGCCTAGCATGTGTGAGGCACTGGGTTCGATCCTCAGCACCACATAAAAATAAAGGTATTGTGTCCACCTACAACACACACACACACATACATATACATATATATATAATATAAAAAATATATATTATATATAATATATAATATTATAATATAATATAAAATATATATATATATATATATTTTTAAGTTTATCAAGTGCTTACTATGTGCCTAGTAAAGTATGCTCAGTGCTTTGAATAGATCCTCTTAAACTTTTTTTTTCCTAGTACTGGGGATTCAACTCAGGGGTTCTCTAACACTGAGCTAAATTCCCAGCCCTTTTTATTTTGCACTTTGAGGCCAGGTTCTCATCAAGTGCTGAGGCGGGCCTCCAAGTTGCTGAGGTGGGCCTCCAACTTGATATCCTCCTGACTCAGCCTCCCAAGTTGCCAGAATTACAGGCCTGGACCACAGTGCCTGGCCTGTTGTAGCTTTACAGAACCCCTCTGAGATGGGTATTATTATTTATCCCCATTTTGCAGATGGGGAGAAGGAGACCTACACTGAAGATGATGTGGTTAGTAATTGACAGGGCCAAGGTTGATAGTCAGGCCTTCTTCTAGTGTTTGTGCTCTTAACCTCTGGGCACTATTACCTTCCTCTCCCAAGTGCAGATGGAAGCTTAGTCACTGCCAACTTTTTAAATTATACAGAGTAGTGACTTTCATTGTGAACTATTATCTTTTTGATTGTACAGATTAAATGGAGTTGTATAAACAAGCTTTTTTTAAAAAAATTTTTTTTAGTTGTATATAAACACACAGTATATATTACATTTATGTGGTGCTAAGGATTGAACCCAATGCCTCACACATGAGGCTATAGCCCCAGCCCCTTACAAGCTTTTTTAGTGATGAAGAGGAATAACCTATGAGCTACTATGTCTAAGCATTTGGCTACTATAATTGATGAAAGATTATTTTAAGGACATGTATTCTGGATTTTTTTTCACTAAACCCCAGAAATAAAAGGAATAAAGACTTCCTGGTTGGTATTCATGATGTTAGGCACTAAATCAACTTTCCCTACAAATTGAATATAATGTTTTTAAAAGTTTCTTATTACTTACATAAAATATTATTGAACATCTTGTTTGTTGAATTGAAGCTTGATATGCCTGAAGTCATGGTTTTGTCAAAACTCAAATTATTTACAGTGAAAATAGGTCTGAAGATGACATCAGTATAAGGTAAAAGAACATTAGCTGAGTGCCATTTAGAGTAGTATCTGGTACAGAGTGAGCAGTGTGTAAGTGTTTGACTATGAATACACTTAATCCTCCCAAAAAACTTAGTGAGTAGGTGCTACTTATAGCCCCATTTTACAAATGAGGAAACAGGTACAGAGAAGTTAAGTTGAATGCTTGAAGCCACACAGCAAAAGCAACTGAGTAGGAGTTTGTACCCAGGTAAGACCAAAGTTTCTATCCACACTACCTTTTTTTTTTTTGGTGGTTCTGAGAATTGAATCCAGGGCCTTGTGCATGCAAGGCAAGCACTCTACCAACTGAGCTATATCCCCAGCCCCTATCTACACTACCTTTATGCTAACTAACCTTAGGAAGTCTTTAAATAAATTCTTCTGTGCTAGCTTAATTGTAAAGAAAGCCTAATATTAATGCTTTCTGAAAAAAAATTCAAGTTTTATTTTAGTAAAAACCTGGTAAACTGAGAAATTCATCCTTGAGGATAATGTCTCAGATAAGAAAGGAAATATAAAATCAACCATAAAGATATGTTCAGTTGATAATGCTCAGCAATAGTTATGAAATGTGCAGATTTAATAATGGGGAGGGACATTTCCCCAAAATGCTAGTTAAGCAAAAGGAGAATTATGATAATTTGTTAAAAAAAGTCACAGTCATATTTCAAGTAAAGTCTTCAGGAAGATGGTCGTAAGAAATTAAATACATTGGAGTAAACTTCTTTTGCCATCTAAGAATACTGATTTTATGGTAGCATAACTTCTAGAAAGTTACAAAGAATCTGTCTTTTTGATCGTTTTATGAAAATTTTTCCAATAAAAAATTTCAAATGAAATAAAAAGTATAGTCCTGGTATATTTGTGTAAGAATGAATAGCAATTAAAGACATACTGGTGAGGCAAATATATTTACCAACAAGAAATCTAAATGCGGGTTCTGCTTCAGATCCTAGGATCTTAATCTTGTGGAAGATGGGGAATGTTACTCCGTAGTTTTGTCTTGCAAAAGATTCTACTTCCTTGCTCGAACGGGGTTCCGATTCTCCAAACTGATTGCATGGAAACGCCAGGACGCTGAAGTGGAATGGTCCAAACTCTTTGTGCAGTTCCTTCAGTGCTAAGTAATTTCTGTCTGTGAGTTGGCAGTCACTAGCCACGTTTACAACTAGTGAAACCTCCCGGAAAAAGAAAAACATGCAACCGGAAAGTGAAGCAAAAGATTAAAAAACCCCTCCCCTCCTGCATGTAGTTAAAATCCTAAGCCATTTTTGGGGAATATAACCTTTGATGGATAATGATTTCATGCTTTTTAGACATACCCAGTTTTATTGAAAACTATTCCTAAATGCACAAGTTCAGACTGATACATTACTGCCATTAAAAAGCATTAGGGATGCATGAAAACTTATTTAAAAATAAATGATAATATCATCACTGATAGGGTGCTTTTTATTGTTAGATTATAGATGATACTTTTACTAGTAATCATCACTATATTCACATTACTAACTATAAGCATTTTCTAGACAACTTAAAACACAGAAATTAAAGCATTTTTGAGAATAAGATAATTAGAAAGCATATAAACTCTCAGAACTGATAACTAAAGTGATGTATTAATAACATTACATTGAAGACCAAATTTTAACTAGTAACTATGTAATGGCAAGGCATTGATTCTACTAAGAGATAAAGCAGAGACATGGAAAATCAACAGATATAAAATCCGAAAATTCAACTTACTTTGCCTTTAAACTTTTCCAGAGAAACAGTTCTTCCTTTTGCATCTTTCACTTCAAAGGCATAAAAGCTGTTGATTCTAGGCTTTAGGAATTTTAGTTGTAGGAGAAATAGCATCATTGTGCACAGAACCATAGAGAGCAAAACTGCAAATATTTTCACTTTGGGCCCGGAACATTTTAACGGATGAGCAGCGAGAGGCTCCATTTTGGTTGATTCTACAGGGAAGTTTCATCAGGCTGGAATTCAAAGGAGGAGCTGAAACTTGAAACCCGCTTAATCTAACAAACCAGGAAGGATTAGACTAGCTCCTTTCACTGCTGAGGAGTAGAAGAATACTTCTCAGAAGGCAGATGTAGTGAAACTTCCAAATGAAATAAAGAGCACTACAGAATTTCAACCTATTAGTGATAAAACTGCCATTTTTTTGTCAGAAAAATCAGGACATTTTTGGTATTTCCCTAACTCCTTTCCTGCAAAGAAAATATTTCACCAGAAGATGGTGCTCTTGTAATTTGGAAACTGAAATCTTAACTGCCCTAGTAAACATCCTATCTTTATCCAACTGTTGAGAACTGGGTAGGTATGATGCCCAGGTATAGAATGTAGATTAAGTGTGAACTATGAACATGATGTATGACCTGAAGGAACTTTATATTATCTGTATGGATTACACATATTACATGAATTCAAGGAATTTATAGTGGAAAGCACAATGATATATTTGAAAAGGCTATTTATTCTGGTCTCATCTAGCTAAGGCAATCCAATTCCAGAAGAATGCAGTAAAAGTAAATAGAAAATAAGACATTTATAGCATAACTTAGCACACACACACACACACACACACATATAAATTGCCCTGAGAATTTTCCTGATGTAATACTTCTTCTTTGAACTGCAAGACAACTATGTCCATTGCATTTTTAAGCAGCCTGATTCTGCCCATGAAAATGATTTCACAATTCACTAACAGATGTCACCTGTATATTTAAAAATACTGAACTCTATAATAGATCTATTTAACAGTTAAAAAATAATTCTATCAAAATCCCCCAAACCCTCATTTACTTGGGTCCCTCAAGTATTTGCTTTATTTTTTCTTTTTTTTTTCTTCTGGCAGTTGCCTGTTTCAGGAGGTCTGAATTTCAATTGCTAAAGATCATAGATTTTAAGGGGAGAAATAGTTGCATAGCCTAAAATTCATGGTTCATCAGTCACCTTAGAATCTGCACTGTTTAAGACAATGCACGTTCTGAATCAGGTGTGTCCACTTGGGCACAGTGTTATGGTGAGTTTCCAGAAAGTGCACAGAGTGAGCTGAGAAACTTGTGGGAGTGCCCTTCCTGCCACCTTTTGGGTGTTGGAGCTTTCGAGCTGGTGCTCAGGTGGAAGCCCTGCTCTTCCTCTGGTCCCTCCTTCTGTGTGTTTGGGGGTAGCTGAGCTTGGGCTTAGTAAGAGGACCCATTTTAATACTTCCTTCATGGCCTAAGAATGAATAGGAAAACAAAAACCAAAAATCAATCCAAAAATCAAACAAATCCCAAACCTTAGTATTTCTTTTAAACATTTTTTTCTAGTAAAGAACAAAAATGTACACAAACTATGTTGTGTTACTTCTCAACTGTGGTAGTTTACTTTGGTGAATTCTGGCTGAGTTGTTTAAATTGTTAATGTCCCTGTGTTACCTGTTCCACAAGAACTGCTATGGTATCTATCTGGTCTTGTTTTCCAGGTGAGATTCTTGGGCCTACAGCATGGCTATCACCTTGCATTTTTAAAGAAACATGGCTTGTAGGTCCCACCTCAGACTTCCTGAATCAGAACATGTAGTTTTATAGATTTTGTACATTTAAGTTTGAGAGCCTTTACATTCCAATCTTGTTTGGGTTACACAGTAGATATGTTGCAGGTCTCCACGAATATACTAGATGTTTTAATTAACTCCTTGGGCAGTCCAAGCAAATGGTTCAAGACTTGCACTTTAAAAGTTAATTCATAGAATGCATGCTATACATGTAAAACTGTCCGGTTACAGCTGTGCTTTGAGATGAGGAGACAAAATGCTTATGCCTGGGAAGGGTGTTGACTGACTGTTCCCCAGGCAGGATCCCATGGGGTGATATTATTTTGATAAACTCATTATGATAGCTGCTGGTCCATCATTTTAAAAGCACATTGAGCATTGAGTGACCCA
Source organism: Urocitellus parryii (assembly GCF_045843805.1). Classification (NCBI taxonomy): domain Eukaryota; kingdom Metazoa; phylum Chordata; class Mammalia; order Rodentia; family Sciuridae; genus Urocitellus; species Urocitellus parryii. Next base: position 42,873,036 of record NC_135531.1, on the reverse strand, counting down.
GAGCTGAATGAATCTGAGAGATCCAAACTTAACACTGTATAAACTTGCCAATGAGGGCTAGGGATGTGGCTCAAGCAGTAGTGTGCTCGCCTAGCATGCGCGGGGTGCTGGGTTCAATCCTCCTCAGCATCACATAAAATAAAAAGATGTGTCCACCGAAAAAACTAAAAAATAAATATTAAAAAAATTCTCTCTCTCTTTAAAAAACAACAACATCAACAAACTTGCCAATAATTGCTGTATAAGCCAGAGTGCTTCATAAATAAGAATGATTATGCAAGTCTGATGCTTAGGTAGGCTTGACCTGAGATTTACTAAATATGAACACTGCTCTGAAAGTATAAGTGTATGTTTCTTATAAAGGATGAAATAAGAATCAGTGTGTAATTAAATGATCCTAGTCTTGAGAATCTGAAATAATGAAATCATAATATATGAATGTTTACTTAGGTCTGTTAAATAATGGTTTGGAGAATTCTGGTTCTAGATATAGACAAATTTGGCCCCTGCATATACCTCTCTGTTCATTTAGCAGAATCTTTCTCTGTATATGTTTTGACAACATCATCTCTCAACTTCTGGTGATCTGTTCTCATTTTCCATGTTTTTTTTTTCCTATAGAAAGACTAATCTCAAACTATATATCATAATTGCAGATTTCTCTGTATAGTGACAGTATGCTAAAAACATCCGCAAATACTATTTTAAAAAAGTATTTTTTAGTTGTAGATGGACACAATACCTTTGTTTAATTTATGTTTATGTGGTGCTGAGAATCGAACCCAGGTCCTCACATGTGCTAGGCAAGTGCTCTACCATTGAGCCACAACCCCACACAAATACTCTTCCTACCTAAAGGAGAGGAAGAGAGTAAAGGTCAAGTCTAGGGGAAGACATGGAGTCCACAGTGGGATAAAGCAATTGACTCAGCTAACCAACTCAGGCTTTGTAGAGGATATAAATAAAGTGTTAGTGAATGAGCTGGCCCTTACAAACTAAAAGCAATTTTGGAAATATGAGAGCATACATGAAACAAGGAAGAATTATAAGGCAGAAAATAAGTGAGTGATAAATAACTTATGTTTTAGCTTTATATTGACCCTTGCACAAAGTTTATTTTCCTTATGAGCTTTATACTGTATGTAATCTCCTTTAGTATACACATTATTTCCCTTTTAATAATCATTTGATATAGGAAGAAGGTAATAACTCAGCCAAGATCACAGAACTCGTGAATGGAGTGGTGTTTAGGACTTTCAACTTCATAACTCAAATTATTTCTTTTGTATTCAAGCATTTCTTTGTAACTGATAAAATACGTTTAGAAGAAAACAGGAGGCAAGATTGCTGTAGTACTTTGGTGAAGGGGTTTTATTCATCTGGAGACATTTAGTTTTATAAGAAATCACTGTAGGAGCTTAAAAAGGGGAGAAAGAGGAAAACAACAGCAAAAAATTTGTCCATGTGTACTGAAGTTATCTGGAAGGTGTCCCAGGAGGTCTGCAGAGCAACAAGTCAAGAGAAGATAGTTTCAATGAAGGCAGCCTTTGCCAGTGAGATGCAAGAAAAGGGAAGAATGCTAAAGACGCCCTGGAGCCCCCGTGGTGGGCATTGGCAAAGGAGCACAATAGTACCTCCCACCTGAAAATGGTCTTGTTGGTTTTGATTTAAAATGTATTTATTTATTTCAAAAGATTTTTTAGTTGTAGTTTGACACAATATCTTTATTTTATTCATTCATTTTTATGTGGTGCTGAGGCTCAAACTCACTGCCTCACATGTTCTAGGCAAGTGCTCTACTGCTAAGCCACAACCCCAACCCTTGATTTAAATTTATTTTTAAACTGATACTTAAAAACTTAAAAATTAGCTTGGGCTTGTAGGTCAATAGTAGAACACTTGCCTGGCATGTATGAGGCACTGGGTTTGATCTTCAGCACCATATATAAATAAATAAATAAAATAAATGTGTCGTGTTCATCTACAACTAAAAATATTAAAAAATCTTAAAAATTATTCATATTTAGGGGCTACCTATGTGATGCTTCAATACATGTATATGTTGTATAATGTTTGAATCAGTAAACCTTTTTTTATCTCCTCAAATATTTATCATTTTATTATGGTGAAAACATTCAGAATCCTTTCTTTTAGCTGTTTGAAATATACAGCACATTATCATCATCTGTAGGATCTTGACAGTTTCAGCTTGTGTTTTATTGTCCATCCAATAGGATGCCAAGGCAGTTAGGGATTTAAATATAAGAAGAGGATTTTTTTTTTTTTGACTTATCCAAATGGTCAGAAATTTTGAGACTCTAAATTTGAGATGTCTTGTGAACAGAATGCTGCTCCTAGGGTGGTTGATGGTGGGTGGCAGCAGGGGCAGACATTCAGAGGTTAGGAAGGACAGGTGGGGTTATGCCTGAGCCCACAGGCCATCTTTGCTGCTTTAGACTTTGTCATGAGGTTCTCACAGTCTCCAGCAACATCAGCATGCCTCCTCTGGAATGTCCAGGTTTTCCCCACCCTCTAAATGATTTGTGTGTCAGATTAGATAGATCCATTTGTTTCTGTTTTCTTAGTTGCTTCATTTTGTTACTTCCTGACCTTATTTTTAACCTCTCTAGGCTCCTTTCTATTTATTTGTTGGCCCTGGTGCTCTGAATTCCTCCTGATACAGTGTCAGTGTGATGAGAATCTCAGGGTAAACAAGCTGAACCCATGTGCCTGGACTACAGAGTCATTCATCCTTTTTCCCTTCTTTGTCTTATTTTTCTTATCTTCCTCTTCCTCTCTATTAATAAATACTTGAGTCATTTGAAACTATGCGACAGGCATTTCCTCAGCAGGAGATAGATCCTGGAACAAAAGTTTAAAAACATTGAAGATGAAATAGCACAATCCACAGCAGTGTTTCCTGAGCTGTGGTCATTTGCATGAGTCCTCTGACATTTTTTTATAATTGCATATAATTTATTTACTTAACATCCTTATTTGAATATATTCACTTATTTTGCTAATTTTTTTAATAAGGGAAACTTTAATTCATTACTTAAAAATTTACATTGAAAGTATGGAACTATTAAAACATTTTCATCTGTACCACTACAAACAGTATATACCTAGTGGGATGACTGAGAATTTTATTTTATATTCAAAGTGTTAAGAGAAGTTGTTCTTTAATTCTTTGAAAGTTCTTTGTGTTGAATAAAAATTTATCTCCCCCATTCATTGGTCCTGTTTTGGCCATAGGGGGCAATGAAGAGTAAGTTTTTCTTGTTTTCATAAATTGCATCATTTTAATATGCGAAGACGGTTCCTTTTGAGTCTTCTTTCTTCTAGATTAAACGTCCTCATGTAAGGAGGACCTCACATATGTTGGGGTGATACTCTGCTACTGTCATCACTCTGATCCCTGATTGTGGTTCCTTTCCTCCAAATGAACTTGGGTTTTGAATCCTGTCATGTCCATCTCCCTTCTTGAATCACAGTTCAGAGTCCAGAAACTGTTCTCCAGATGAGTTCTGACTGGTCCAGAAACAGTGGGATTTTGCTTGCTACTGTTCCAAACACCGTTTTCCCCTTATATTTCCTAAAATTATGCTGTTCTTTTTTAAAAAAGGCAATTTCACTACTCTGTTGACCTATACTGTAGTGGTGGTGGTCTTAACCTGCAAGCGGTTCTCTCCCATCTTTTGCTCGTACAGTGAAAAGAACCATACATTTAATTTTATTGGTTTTTGATCTCACATTTTATTCTGAATCCCATTTCTATCTTTTAATATTTTAACTTAAAACAATCAACCATTTTGATAAATAAATTTGGCTATCTGCTTTAAAGACTTGCCCTTATTTAAAATGCCCAGATGCATCTTGTTGCTTCATTTATATCAGTCTCTAGTTTCTAGAGAAATGTTTGTTTTACCTCATCCAATTTGAAAATTGTTCTTATTAATGGAGAAGAAAGAAATTAGCCTTATTTCCTTGCCTCTGGATTCTTTCTTAAATCCCTTGTGCCTTTTTAGCACCAATGGTCTCTAAGAGAAGAGATTCATTCACTTATTCATTATGGAGTTCTGAGATGCTAATAAATAATTTTATGCCCCAAAGCTATCAAGGTAAAAGACAAAGTCCCTGGTCTTCAGGAGTGCATAATATAGTAGGAGAAACATAAAAATAAGCAGAAAAGTGGGAGGATGAGCCCAGGAGCTCAAAGCACAGGGATTAGATTGATTTGTCAGAGTTCAAACCTTGGCAGGGTCGTCCTTCTTCATTGTGAAGATTGAACACTGCATATTCCAAAGGCTGCCACTCATGGAGGCAATGTGTGTATAACCGTATGCAGTGGCCTGAATCTTGGATGCACGGCTTAGCTCTACACTCTTGCTTATTGAGCACTTGATAAATATTATTGTTAATAATATAATGTGGTGGTGCTGTTTTGGAGGCACACCTGGTCAGCTGTGGAAGTCCAATGCAGGCTGCACATTGATTCCCTACAACTGCTATAATGAATTACTATAAACTTGGTGGCTTAAAACGCATATTTATTCTCTTATGGAGGCTAGAGTTCTGAGATCAGTTTCACTAGGCAGAAGCCAAGGTGCCTGCAGGGTCTTGCTTCACCCAGGGGTTCCTGGGGAGGATCCATGCCTTGCTATCCAGATTCCCATGACTGCCAGCATTTCTTGACGTGGGAGCATTATCACTCAGGCCTCTGCCTCTGTGATCATGTTGCCATCTCCCTGTGTATAGCCAAATCTCCCTCTGTCTTCCTCTTAGAAGGACATGGAATTGCATTCAGGACTCAAAAAGATAATTTAGGATCTATTCTTCCCATCTCAGTTTAGATTAATCCTTAATCACATGTTCAAAGTCCCTTTATCATGTAAAGTGACAATAGCAAGTTCTAGGATCTAGGATCTGGGTATCTTTGGGGACCATTACTTGGCCCCAAACAAGTTGCCTGATGAAACTTGAATGGATAGGAATGGAAGGTCAGAGATGCTTTCCTGAAGGAGCTGTTGGAGAGCATATTGGTAAAGATGGGGTAGGAGATCCAAAAATAGGAAACATTCAAGATTGACAGAGTGACAGAGCTGAGCCAGAGGATAATGGACCTTATTTCCCCCTTTTCAACTCAGGATCTTTTTTTAAATGAATATTTAAGTTCTAGGATGCCAAGGAAACCTTTGAGCAAGTTAATTTTTTTTCAAAATTAACTACATCTTCAGCGATGGTGGCTCCTCCACCTGCAAGGGCAGGAGCTGCTTGGCTAGTCTTACGGAGGCCCAGATATCCTCTGTTTGGTCCCACAGTGTCTTAAAAATTAACTTTAATCTGCTGAAAATTTGGAAAAATGGAGAAATCTATATAATTACTTCCTAAACTATTTTGGTTTGTCTACAGATTCTTCAGTAGAGGCTCTAAATATATAATGGGTTTAATTTTTTTGTAGTTGTAGATGGACAGCATGCCTTTATTTTATTCGTTTCATTTTTATGTGATCCTAAGGATTGAACCCAGTGCCTCACCCATGCTAGGCAAGTGCTCTGCCTCTGAGCTACAGCCCCAGCCCCATGTATGTTCCCCCCTTCCCCCACACTAGAGGTTAAACCGAGGGACTCTCCACCACTCAGTTACTCCCCAAGCCCTTTTGATAAAGGGTCTCAGTTGACCAGACTGGCTTTCGACTTGTGATCTCCCTGACTCACCCTCTGTCTATCTAACAATCTAATATTCTCCCAGGTCACAAAAATTAAAATATTTTATACCCACATGTTCTGTGTTGTATTAGATAACTCACTTGTAATTCTCTTGTAAGGAATTTTTATTTTTGCATCATTGAGTTTGCTATAAATTGTGGCTTTCTTTGTTGTTAAACAGGTATTGGATTCAGTTACTACTACATATTCTAACTTCAAGAGCAACTTTTTGAAGCGCCTGTCAGCAGAGCTTCCTGTTGCCAGTAGCCCAATCGCCACAAGATGGCAGCAAAGGCAAACCGGGGACTTGGCCTGTTCCTTTGGAGCTGAGCTTTCCACCACTGACTTTCCTGAATCCCTTCAATCAGTGCCGGGAACACCTGAGAAAGACACCTTGACTCCAGGTGAGCCTAGTTTTGAAATGTTAAAAGGAATGTATTCCGGAGAGAATCTTTGCCTTAAAGAACTATTTAATGTCATATCTAGTCAACCGCTTTTCCCTTTTTTTTCCCCTCCCCTCCTCCCTTTTTTGGTCCCAGGGATTGAACTCCAGGTGTTTAACCACTGAGTCACATCCCCAGCCCTGTTTCTATTTTTTTTTTTTAAATTATGAGGCAGGGTCTCACTAAGTTCCTTAGGGCCTCTTGCTAATTTGCTGAGGCTGGCTTTGAACTCGTGATGCTCCTGCCTCAGCTTTACGAGTTGCTAGGATTAGAGGTGTACACCACCATGAGCCACCTTTTCCCTCCCTTTGAATAAGAAATTGATAGGCAAAATTTGCCACCTCTTATCTAGTGATTTAATTCCTGTTCTTCCCTTAAAAAACCCTAGTGAACATAATTTTTGACTATCAGCATTTTTATAAAGACAAATGTTGACAGTTGTGCCAGTTCTTCTCAGTGAGGCACTGTAGTTCCACAGATTGAAAGGGAACCCAAATCATTTTGAACCAATGAAATTCCTCTGTAATGACAAGTATCAATTCTGAAATCAGCTGAATGCAGGAGATACAGGGTTAAGAATGATCAGTGTTATGACTATCTTCTGAAAGAAATCTTTTGAGTCCCATTGTAATTGGGGAGCAGTTTTTATGCTGATTGTTTTAGGGGCATCTCTGGCTAAAATTGGGGGCTTTCCTTTTTTTTTTAGGTTCTAAATCAATTTATTGGTTGTTTCTTAGTAAAACCTTATGTGAGAAATTTAAAATTTCAGACAATATGTATTAGTCAAGAAGATTTTACAAGAAAGTCCACTTTATTTTCTATTTAATTTAGTACTGGGCATTAATCAGATAAATTGGCTTCTAAGTGTTTTGCTGCTGGTGTTTCTTTTCTTGGTTTCAGAAGTGTAAGGGACACATACAGAGAGGTTCATTTGCAGTTATGCTCGCCACAGGAAACCTGAGAGGTCCCTGCTTTCTTTGGCTGGTGGACTTGACCTCTTTGTTTGTGATAGGGATGATTGTCAGTACTTGCATCCAAGTGCACTTTTCCTTTTTCATTTGAGATTCTGAGAGCTAGCCTTTTCTACTTTATACCCTTGTATAAATGGCACAAGGAAGAAAGCATGCATACTTTCTCAGGACACGGAATAGGACGTAAAGCTTTGAGGAACATTTCATGTTTTCATCCCTCCTCCTCCTTTAACGTAACATAACACCTCTTAGATTTTGAATATCACAGGACTTGAGGTACCAGGCTCTGAGAACATTAGCAACATCTTACCAAGCCCATGGTTTTCCAAATGAAGAAGTGATTGTCACATTCAAAAGGCCACAATTTTCCAATGGTTTCTTGGCCCCTTGGATAAACAAGCAATATGGCATATATTTAGTCTTAGAGGATGCCTTCACAGGTTGCCAGTGCAGTTAAAAACCTGTTAAGGGCTGGGGATGTGGCTCAAGCGGTAGTGCGCTCGCCTGGCATGCGTGCGGCCTGGGTTAGATCCTCAGCACCACATACCAACAAAGATGTTGTGTCTGCCAAAAACTAAAAAATAAATATTAAAAAATTCTCTCTCTCTCTCTCTCTCTCTCTCCCTCTTTTTTTTTTTTTAAAAAAAACCTGTTAAAAGGCATTCTCAACCTTGAGAAGGACACAAATGTGAAATAATTAATGCAAATAACACTTCTGTTATTTTAACTTAGTATTACATTGATGCTATCTCACTTGACTTTTGCAACATTTCTTTGCAGTAGGAAGGGATGGGGGATGACAGTGATATTCTCATGATCATGCAGTGAGCACCAATGATTGACAACACAAAAATTTCCTGTAGTGATTTCCTGCAGGATGATCATAGTATGGGCAAATCAAATAGTCTTTGCACCATCTTTTTAAATTATTGAATTCTTTCCATCCATTCTTCAAATGTGCAAGCCTGTACTTTCTATGAAGAGGTGAAGCATTTCTACCACTGATGCTGCAGTTGGAGTCAGACCTTTAATCCAGCATTTCTTCCCTGATTCAGAGGTTACTAAAGCAGTTTCTCATGAGCGTTCACTTATGAACCCAGTGCTCTGTGTAAGGCCCTCTCTCCTCCTTTCTCTTACCCCCATCCTGGGTTTTCATGCTGGACCTCACATTCTGTTTTATTGTGGGAGATTCTGTGGTGAGACCTGCAAAGTGATTGTTATATTAAAAACCAAATTTAAAGCTAAGTGTCTTTCTTGTAGGAATCTACAAAGAACCACTGAAGTTTCCTACCAAAGAAGGTTATGAAAGGAATAACTCTGCTCTCTGTGTTTGTGAGGCACCTCATGCTCTGGACAGAGCTGTAAAGGAAAACATTGCCTCTAAAAGTCAGGTAGGTAAGAGAGAAAAGTGAAGATCCTACAGCTTAAGAAGCTTGGATAATTGAGTCTCAAATGTGAGTAAGGAGCTGCTTAGCTGCCCTTAAAATTCAGTAAGAAAAAAATGATAGATTATTGACAGAAAAAATTGAGCAAATGAATATGAATAGAGGCACTTCTTAAGAAAAAAAAATTCCACCAAATCATGTTGTTAGAACCAGTCAAAAAAGTGAAAATGAGGAAAACCATCAGTGAGGTAAAGATCAAAAATATAGCCCAATTGTACATACAATGGTGTATATATATACATAATGTGGCATACATACATTTTATATATATATATTTATATATATACACACACATACATATATGTATAGGTGTTCATATGTGTGTGTGTGTGTGTGTGTGTGTGTATCTGTATAAATGTGTTAGAGCAGGTCTTTTGTTGGATGCCTTATTGTAGGGCATAGAGTTGAGGGATGGTTACAGAGTTCTACTGAGATAATTAAGGATGTTGTTAGCCTCATGACTGGACCAGGTTATTTTTAAAAAGTGATTTTTATTCCATTATAGTTATACATGATAGTGGGGTTAATTTTGATGTAACCATACATGCATAGAATATAATTTGCTCCATTTTGGTCCCTTGTATTTCCTCTTTCCCTTCCCTCCTCCCTTCCTGAATTCTACTAATATTCTTTCTGTTTATTTATAATTTTTTAATTGGTGCTTTATAGATATACATAAAGGTGAAATTCACCCTGGTATGTCCATATAATGTACATAGAATAATTTGGTCAATATCATCCTACAGTTCTGCTCTTTTTCTGTCCCTTCTCCCTCTCCCTCCTCCCTTTCCCTCTAGTCTCCTGATCTCCCTTCTATTTTCATGGAATTCCTCACCCACTTCCCCCTCTTATTTTGCTCTAGCTTCCACATATGAAGTGCCCGTTAGTATGTTGATTTTAATTCTTTTTTAAATAAAATATTTATTTTTTAGTTTTAAGTGGACACAATATCTTTATTTTATATTTATGTGGTACTGAGGATTGAATCAAGTGCCTCAAGTATACTAGGCAAGCACTCTACCACTGAGCCACGACCCCAGCCCCTTGATTTTAATTCTTTGGGATAAATACCAAGAAGTGGGATAGCTGGGCCCTAATGTGGTTCCATTCCTAGTTTTTTTTTTTTTTTTTTAGGAATCACTATACTTCTTTCCAATGTGGTTGTACTACTTTAAAATCCTACCAACAATGTAGATGTGTACCTTTCCCCCCACATTCTTGCCAGCATTTCTTATTATTTGTATTCTTGACGATTGCCATTTTAACTGGAGTGAGATGAAATCTCAATGTAGGTTTGATTTGCATTTCTCTGATTGCTAGGGATGTTGAACACTTTTTCATATTATCTGTGGATCATTTGTATTTCTTTTTTTGAGAAATGTTTGCTTAGCTCTTTTGCCCATCTAGTGGTTGTGTTATTTATTTTATTTTGGGTGTAAGGTTTTTGAGTTCTTTATGTATTTTGGATATTAATTTTCTGTAGGAGGAATAGCTGGCAAAGGTTTTCTTCCATTCTTCAGGATCTTTCTTCTCGATCTTAATAATTTCCTTTGCTATTGAGAAGCTTTTGAATTTAGCATTATCCCACTTATTGATTCTTGATTTTATTTCTTGAACTTTATAAGGGTCTTATTAAGGAAATTGGTGCCTGTACCAATATGTTGGAGTGTTAAACCTATGTTTTCTTCTAGCAGTTGCAAAGTTTCTGAGCTAATTTCTTTTTAAAATTTTTTAAAATTTTGATTTGTTATACATTACAACAGAATGCATTACAATTCATATTACACATATAGAGTGCAGTTTTTCATATCTCTGGTTGTAAATTTCTAAGGTCTTTGATCTATTTTGGTTTGACTTTTGTCCAGGGTTAAAGATAAGGATCTAGTTTCATGTGTCTACATAAGGATAACAATTGTTCCCATCAGTTTATTAAAAATTTGTCTCTGTGTCTTCTATTTCATTGATCTTCATGTCTGTTTTAATACTAAATCATGCTGTTTCTTTTATTATTATAACTTTGTAATATAATTTGAGATCAGGTATTGTGCAGCCTCCAACATTGCTCTTCTTGCTCAGTATTGCTTTGGCTATTCTGGTCTTTCATTCTTCCAAATGAATTTTAGGCTGCTTTTTCATTTTTTTTTTGATGGGGATTGCATTGAATCTATTTAATGCTTTTGGTAGTATGGCCATTTTGACAATATTAATTCTGCCTTTGTAAGAACACAGGAGGTCTTTCCAACTTCTGAGATCTTCCTCAGTTTCTTTCTTCAGTGTCCTATAGTTTTCAGTGTAGAGGAGTTATTCCTAGGTATATGTATTTTTTAGATTATTGTGAATGGGTTAGATAGTTTTCCCAATTTCTTTCTCAGCAGATTCATTACTGGAATATAAAAAAGCTATTGATTTATGGGTATTGATCTTATATCTTACTACGTTGCTGAATTTGTTTATTGGCTTTAGATGCCTTCTGGTGGATTTTTTTTTGAGACTTCTAGTTATAGGATCATACCATCAGTAAACAGACAATTTGACTTCTTCTTTTCCTCTTTTTATCCCTTTAATTTCCTTTTCTTGCCTGTTTGATCTGGCTGTAGTTTTAAGGGCTATATTGAATAGGAATGGTGAGAGGGGACATCTTTGTCTAGTTTTTGATTTTCGAGGAAATGTGTTCAGTTTTTCTCTAGTCAGTATGATGTTGGCTTTGGGTTTGTCATATAGAGCCTTTATAATGTTGAGATAAGTTCCTTCTACTTTTAGTTTCTCCAGCATTTTTAACATGAATGGGTGCTGGATTTTTTCAAAGGCTTTTTCTGTATCTATTGAGATAATCATATGATTTTTGTCCTTAATTATATTTAGGTGGTGAATTTAGTGATTTGCATATGTTGAAACAACCTTGCATCCCTGGTATGAAATCCACTTGGTCATGGTATATTGTCTTCACAGTGTATATCTGGATGACCTATCTAATCCTATCTAATGGTGAGAGAGGTGTGTTGAAATCACCCTGGACTAGGTCATTAGCATCCACACTGATGCTTGAAATTTTTACTCTCCAGGCCCTCAAAAATTCCCTTTTCCTTCCCCATATCCCGTCTGGTAGTTGGTGGCAGAAAGGTTGGTGGCTCTGTAGGCTCACAGTGGTGTTGGAAAGATCTTTCTTACAGCAGTTGTCATGCCGGCTAGTACATCACTGAGGGACCTTGGCAGGGGATAGAAGAAACTGTTTTACAGCTCTATGTAGAGCATCTGTTGTCATGACCAGTAGGAAGTCAAAAAGCACCAAGTGTGGTAAAGACACTTTCCAGTAAACATATGTGTCTTCATGCAGTCCTCACTGATCACCTGGAGAATGTTTCTACAGCTAGGGCCTGACTAGCAGTGGAGTCTTTGAGAATTCATATCGGTGAGCTCTGGGTTGTTAGTTAAAGTAATAAGTAGATTTCACTAGTAATGAGCACCTCTGAGTAGACAGAACAGAGAAGCATGTGTGGGAAAATGCCTTGTTCAGCTTTGGGGATTCTATGGGATTCTGAATAAGTGAATCTGTAAAGAGTTACATTGAGGGGCTGAGATTGTGCTCACTAGCAGAGTGCTTACCTCGAACATATGGGGCACTGGGTTCGAACCTCAGAACCACATAAAATAAGTAAGTAAAATAAAGGTGTTGTGTTCATCTACAACTAAAAAAAAAAAAAAAGAATAAAAAAAAAGAGTTACATTGAGCTACTACTGAAGAGCAGGCCATTTTAGAAATGCTATTTAATACGAGTGGTTCTCACCTCAGGGTAATTTTGTGCCTCAGGGGGCATTTTACAATGTCTGAGAATGGTTTTGATTGTCACAGGTCAGAGAGGGGTCTCCTGTGGGTAAAGGCCAGGGTGCTGCCAAGCATGTGCTTAGGATAGTTTCCACAACAATGAATCCTTTACCCCAAATGCATCTTTCTACCTTGGACATATATATAAAAAAACATGATTCATTGATGGGCAATGTTTATTATGTCCGATAAGACTGAGAGAGAAACCAAAATATTAAAAAGATGCCTGTCAGAGAGATTTTGGTCTGAATCATTGGAAATTTAGGTATTGCCATACATATAAGATGCTGTTGTGAAGGAACAAAAATGAATTTTATCTGCCTTAACTATTCATTAGTATGTTTTTAGAAAATTCCAATAAGCTTTTTTTCTTTCCATTTATTTATTGCTAATTGTCCTAACTGGTTTTGATCTAAGTTGGATGAAGGAATGTCAGAAATGTGCTTTATATACTGGCCCAGTTTAATAACAATTTTTGTGCTCATGAAAATCTGGACAAATTTCTTAAGATCTCTGTCTGTATTTTAGTTGGTAAAGGTGTAATAGTATGAGATTGGTTTATAGGCTAAGTAGATTTTTAGGCTAAAAAATAAAAAATAATTTTAATTTAGCTGATTAATATCTGCTATAAGGGTTGTTGAGATTATAAACATATATAAATATATATATATAAGCAATATATATATTTTTATTAACCCTCAGCATTTTTTATTGAACAGTGATTAGTTAATAAATAATAGTAATTATTGTGGTGTTAGCTATAGCAATGTGTAATCTTTGAACTTCTTAGTGAATCATCAGTTATAACTCTGTATTCATTTATTGCATCTGAGATGTACAAGTGTTTCTAAAGATGCATTCTCTTTATGTGTGTTTATTTTCAGAAATGCCCAAACCAACTATTTTCTACCCAGAAAGTGGTTCAGAAAACTGATGGGAAAATGCAGCTCTGTGATAAATCCCAATGTATTTGGAAAGGTATGAGGCAAAGACTTTTAATTTGTCCTTCTTTCCTATTACCTTGCATCCTTCAATTCTTCCTTGTTTTAAAATATATTAGGTTAAACGTTATTGTAAGATACGGATGCTTCTCATAATCCTCTACCTTAACCACCTCTACCCCAAGTTTTATTTATTTTTAATAAATAATTAAAATGACAGCAAATCTCTCTCTCTCTCTCTCTTTCTCTCTTTATTTTATTTATTACATGGTGCTGAGGATAGAACCCAGTGCTTTACCACTGAGCCCCAACCTCAGCCCACAAATCCTGTTTTTCTAGAGGGTACCACCCTTAGCTTTTCCAGTGATTCTCCTGATATTTACATATATTTTTGCATAATATTGGCAAACTTTTATTTCTCATAATTTTGGACTTTATCATGACCTCCTAGTATAGTAGATAAGAACTTGGTTCTCTTCCTGCTTCATTCTTTGGTTTCTGGACATGGCCACATCATACTTTTAAAAATCAAATTAGTAGTTGGTGTTTATATCATCTTCCTATAAAACTATATTCACCACCAAGCCAAGTAGTATACTATATGTATTCTTCTTTTTTAAATATAGCTTTGTTTTTCCTACTTGCCTCATTTAACAGATGTCCATAAACTATTAATGTTTCCTCTAAATGCTCCAGTGTTTTTTTTTTTTTTAGAGAGAGAGAGAGAGAGAGAGAGAGAGAGAGAATTTTTAATATTTATTTTCTAGCTTTTGGTGGACACAACATCTTTGTTTGTATGTGGTGCTGAGAATCGAACCCGGGCCGCACGCATGCCAGGCGAGCGCGCTACCGCTTGAGCAACATCCCCAGCCCCTCCAGTGTTTTTTCTACAACTATTGATAACATTTTCCATGCAGTTACTTTATTCTGTTTTCCTCAGTAACCTCCTTCTGAACCTGCTAAACAGTCTGCTTGTTCCCTTAGCCAACTGCACAGTTATAATCCTGGGACTTATCTTCTTAGATGTTAAGTCCATTATCTCTGAGAATGTCCTTTTTCTACTACTATACCTGATCCATAGTTCAAGTGGCTATAAATTCTAGTTTTGCTTAGAACTTTGAACTTTATTGTGTTCTAGCATTAATTGTTGCTGATGAGCAGTCATATGTTATTTTAATTTCCAATACTTTGTATGCTGTTATCATTTTCTCCCTGGATGCTGTTAGTAATATCTCTTATCACCAGTGCTCTAAAATTTCAGGATGAGGAAGCCTGGTATTAAAAAAAAGTACTCATGGGCTGGGGATATGGCTCAAGCGGTAACACACTCGCCTGGCATGTGCGGGGTGCTGGGTTCGATCCTCAGCACCACATTAAAAAATAAATAAACAAAATAAAGATGTTGTGTCCACCAAAAACTGAAAAATAAATATTAAAAAAATTCTCTCTGTCTCTCTCTCTCTTCTCTCTCTCTCTCTCTCTCTCTCTCTCTTTAAAAAAAAGTACTCATTGTGTTAGTTAGGCTTTCATTGCTATCATCAAAATATCTGACATGAACAATTTTGAGGAGGAAAAGTTTATTTTGGGCTTATGGTTTTAGAGGTTTAATCCATGGTCAGTCAACTCCATTACTTGGGGTCCAAAGTAAGGCAGAACATCATGGCAGAAGAGAGTTTTCAGCTCATGGTAGCCAAGGAGAGGAGGGGGGAGGGAGTAAGAGGGGAGGAAAAGGGGAAATGGGGGAGAAAGCCAGGGACAACATATAAAATCCTCAAGGGCACACCACCAGTGACCTACTTCCTCCAGCCTTGACTTACCTGCTTATAGTTACCACTCAGTAAACCATTCATATCATTAGCCCATCAAATGGATTAATCCACTGATTAGTTTATGACTCTCATAATCAAATAATTTCACCTCTTGCTTTTGAGGGATGCCTCATATCCAAATCATAACATTCCACATATGGATTCCAAAAACTCATGTTTATCTCATAATCCAAAATGCATTCAACTTGTCTCCAAGAGTCCATATAGTCTTAACAGTTCCAGCGTTGCCCAAAAGTCTAAGTCCAAAGTTTCATCTGAGTCTCAAGGCCAACTGTTGGTTGTGATTCTCTATAAAAATCAAAAAGCAAGTTATATGTCCAATATTTAATGGCGAAGAGTAAACATTTCCATTTTAAGGAATAAAAGTCCCAGGAATAGGCACATAGAAAGAAGGGATGGGATCAAAACAAGACTGAAACCTAGCAGGGCAAACAAATTCTGTAGTTCCATGTCTGGCTTCTGAGACACATGATGGCAAGATATGATCCCCAGGGGGCTTTGGCAGCCCCACCCTTTTGATCTTGACAGTCACACACCACCTGATCTCTCTCTTAGACTGGCTCTGTTCACAGTTAGCAGCTTTTCTTGGTAGACTTTTCACTTTATTGGCATGCCTTAATTTATGGAGTCTCTGTTCCAGGTTTGGCATCCTTCTTATAGCTTCCTGCATTGCCTTCTCAGGGGCTACCTGCAGAGATTACAATACTGCCACACTCTGCCTGGCCTCCCAGGCCTTTCTTTGAAATCCTTAACTCCAGCATTTTGCATTCCTGCAGAATCAGCAGTGACAGTAATCTCTTCAACAACCACACCTTCTTTGGTCCAATTTAAACATGATTTTTTTCTGGTCAAACTGCAAGTTTTTCAAATATTTCTTATCTGCTTTCTGCTCCTGATTATCACAGTAAATTTAGCTAAAAGCCACCAGCAAAACCCATGCCACCACTTGAATGCTGTGCTGCCTTGAAATTTCCTCCACCAGATGAATTCATCCATCATTTTAAAATTCAGACTCACAGAAAGGACTTGGACAAGATATAGGCAACTTCTTTACTAGAATGTAAAATGAATGGCCACTAGTCCAATTCCCAATAGATTTTTTTCTCATGAAGCTTCATGGGCAGTCTTTAGTATCTACATTCTGTTAGCATTTTTGCTCTTCTAAACTCACACCAGAATTGACTATTAAGCTTTGCTTACAATAGTCTAAGTCTTCCCCAGCTTGCAACTCCAAACTTTTCTAAACTTCTCCAACAATTAGTTCCAAAGGTTTCTAAACCACACAGTCAGGTTAGTCACAATGATGACCTACTTCTCAGTACCTATTGTGTTACTCAGCTTTCAATTGCTGGGACCAAAACTCCTGACAAGAACAACTTAGAGGAGGATAAATTTCAGAGTTTTAGTCCATGGTTGGCTGACTCCATTGTTCTGGGTTTGAGGTGAGGCAGAATATCATGGTGGAAGGGCTTGGTGAAGGAAAGCTTCTCAGTTTATGACAGCTAGGAAGCAGGGGGTTGGGAGGAAAAGAATATGCAAGGAACCAACGATAAGATATATAATCCCCAAGGGCACACCTCTAGTGACCTACCTTCTTCAGCTATACCTTACCTGCCTTCAATTACTACCCAGAAATCCATTCAAATTATTAATCCATCAATGGGTTGATCCATTGATTAGGTGACAATTCTCATAATCTAATAATTTCATTTTGGAACAGTTCTGCAATGCCTAACACCATGAGCTTATTTTGGGGAAACACCTCAGGCTATAATACTCCTTGGTGAGCCTTTTCAATCTTAGAGATTCATAGTCTATAGTTCTTAAAAAGTATCTTTAATTATTCTTTAATTTATTCACTTTTGTTTAATTTTTCTGTCTGAAATTACTTTAAAAAATTTTTTTGTAGTTATAGATGGACAGCATGCTTTATTTTATTTTTAGTGGTGCTAAGGATTGAACCCAGTACCTTACATGTGCTAGGCAAGTGCTTTGCCACTGAGCCCCAGCCCTCTTACTGAAATTATTATGTTGATCTTTCTGTATTGGTTTTCTCACTTTTCTATCTTTTTTGTTCCATTTTCACCTGTTTTC
Organism: Urocitellus parryii; assembly: GCF_045843805.1. Classification (NCBI taxonomy): domain Eukaryota; kingdom Metazoa; phylum Chordata; class Mammalia; order Rodentia; family Sciuridae; genus Urocitellus; species Urocitellus parryii. The sequence goes on along the minus strand of NC_135531.1, from coordinate 42,855,782 downwards.
TCTCTCCTGAATTATTAACTCAGTCCTGTCCAACAGCCTTATTAAATCTTAATTTTGGTTATCCTAGTTTTAATTTTTAAAGAGTAATTTCTTTGCAATGTCCCTTTTCAACAGTATTCTATTCATGTTTCTTGTCTTATTTCTCAAATAACATTATTTTACACATTTTCAGAGGTATAAATGTTCCTTGACTTGTGATGTGGCTATGTCCCAATAAACTCATTGTGAGTTGAAAATACATTTAATAAAACCAAACATAATCTATTAGTTTTCCCTACTTTAAACATCCTCAGAACACTAAATTAGTCTACAGTTGGGCAAGACACCTAACACAAAACATATCTTATAAACAGAGTTGAAACTCTCATGAAATTTATTTGGAATACTGTACTGAAATGAAAACCAGAATAATGATGTGGGTAAGCTCTTATACCTTTGTAAATGTGAAAAATTATTAAGTAGAACCATTGTTAAGTTGCAGACCATCTGTGTTCCTGCAGTAGGAATTTATGAGTAATAATTTGGTGTAACGGTATAGCATTGTAAAGCTCTCATGCCTTTATCAGAAGCCATTTGGGTCACAGTGACCACAAATCACCTGGTTTGTCTTGGTTCCTATTGATTCTTTCATTCTCAGTTTGATGATAAATAAGTGGTTGAAGATGAAAAGACAGTGGTCTGTGGTTTGAACTTAGTGGAGTCTTTTAATGAGAAAAGAGAACAAAAGACGCCATCATGACTTAGGTAGTCCTGGTAAAATGAGCCCAAAGTGATAACTCTGTATGCTTTGGTACAGAAATAGAGAAAAAGCTAAAATCAATGAATCAACAAATATTTATTGACAAAGAATTAAAGGAGGGTGTATGTCCACCAGGTAAGCATGGGTGTGATGAACATTGATGTACAAAATTCACTTTAGTTTTAAAATCTCATGTGATAGAATAAAATGTTCAAGCCTGATGTAGTATTTCTGTGTGTTCCCCAGAAGACCTGTTATCTACACTCAAGTCTGGCACTCATGTACTTTTTATTATAATGTGCCACAGGATAATTTTTAATATTCTTGTTTAAATTAATACTGAAGTCCTCTTCATTTTTGTTTATTTATTTCTTTATAACTTTATTTTGTTTATATGTGGTGCTGAGGATCAAACTCAGGACCTTGCACATGTGAGGTGAGCGTTCTACCACTGAGCCATAATCCTAGTTCCCCTCTTCATTTTTTTTCTCCCCAGTTCTTTGTACTACAGTTTCTATAATGATGACCACTTTCTTTTTTTGCTTTGTATTCTATTAATACCTACAAGGATAAACATTATATTTTCAGACTTTTAGAGATATTTAGAACTTTGTTCTAAATGTTTGTTCTTTGTAGGTTGCCAATATGGAGTCGGAGATGAATTCTTTCATCTTAAAAGGTTCTGTGATAAAAACTATCCCATATGTCAACCAGAGGTGAAGATTCATCTTACTGGTCTTCGAAATGACTACTGTAAGTTATTGTTTAGATTGTGAATTAAAAAGTTGAACGAGCTGGGCGTGGTGGTGTACACTTGTAATCCCAGCAGCTTGGGAGGTTGAGATAGGAGAATCATGTGTTCAAAGCCAGCCTCAGCATTCAGCGAGGCCCTGAGCAACTCAGTGAGACCTGGTCTCTAAACAAAATACAAAAAAGGGCTGAGAATGTGGCTTAGTGATTAGGTGTGCTTGAGTTCAGTCCCTGGTACAAAAAAAAAAAAAAAAAAAAATTGAAATGACAATATTTTCTGTGCTCTGGCATAAACTAAAAGTTTGATTCTGAAAGAATCAGATAGTCCTTGTGTCTCATATTCCAATGAAGTACCATGCAACTATGGTTAATGTAGTAATGTAGTTGTTTTTTCCTTGTGCAACTTCGATGTTCAGCAAAGGGTGTTATTTTATTGGTAGAAGAACAAGAGGATTTTTACTCATAAGTACTTTTTTTTGGCCATACTGGGGATTGAGCCCAGGTCCACTGTACCATTGAGTTACATCTGCGAACTTTTAAAATAATATTTTTGAGACAACGTATCACTAAGTTGCTGAGGCTGTCTTTGAATTTGTGATACTTTTGCCTCTGCCTGCTGATTTGCTGGCAGTATTACAGATTTGTGCCATAGTACCTGGCTCATAAATACATTTTTGTTTTATTGTATTAGAATGAACTGTACTAATGTTGGCCTATTCTTATGCATGTTTTAACATGGGTAAATCAAATCAGTTACCACATTGGATGTGCTTATTAAGTGCCTAACTTATAATCTACTTAGGAAGACAGTACTAACTCACATGAAACTGATACCAACATGCCAATGTGGGATATAAATAATGAACTATGCAATATAATGAGCTATAAGGGGATCAGTGAGCTCTATAGTTGTCCAGGAAGACTCTGGAGATATTCAGACTTCATCTGGGTCTTGAAAGATGGGTAGGATTTGTAAGTGTGGAGGGGAGAAAGAGAAATTTTGGTACTGCTAACAGCATGATCAAAGACAAAATATTGGTAATTAATGATAATTAATTGCAATGAAGACGCTACATTGGGGACTGGTGCATAGGTAAGTATGTACCTATCTATGCAGATCATGAAGAAATTCAAAAGTCAGGCATAGAAACCTATACTTGTTTGAGGACTTGTTGACTAGGAAAAATGTAAAGGAACATTCATGGTAGAGTATACAGAAAGCATTTAGCAGCAGAGAATTACTAAAGATTAAGGGTCTATTTATACTCCATGAGTAAAAATACTGGGCAAGATGGATGAATTTAAGATGATTCTATGTTTTTGAAGCAGAAGAGAGGTGATGTCTCTGAAAGACAGGGTGCAGGGAGGTGTTCTAGAGGGTGGGGGGAACTGTTCTTGGAATGTCATAGTAGAGGAGGCAGTGAGGCATGGCAGAGGCTTGGCCTATCATGATAAATGAAGTTAGAAGAGAGAATGAACCAGCATGCAAGCTGGATGATTAAGGTTGAAGGCAAGGGCCAGTGTGAACTCTGTAGAGGAGTGGGGAGCAGAGAGAAGGGAAACATCTATAGATAGGAATGAATAGTAAGAGGCAAAATCACTAAAGGGAGCACTTTTCTGTCCTCTTTTGTTTTGTAGTTCTTTTTCCAAGGAAATTTATTGTCAAGACCACCTAAGGAGGATAACTTTTCAAGAAAAACAAACCACAACATTATAAAGCAAAACATCCTCTTTCATTCCCACTTTTCCTTCAAGCTGTAGCCCCTTTCTTTTCTCCCCTCACAGCAAATTTGTCAAAAGGTGTTTATACTATTTCCCATTTCCCCACATTGTCCTGAGCCCACTGTAGTTGGTTTTAAATCTCACTGTTGAACTGAAACTGCTATTCCAAGTATCACCAAAGAAACCCTCCTTGTTAAGTCTGACAGTTGCTTCTTAAAGCTCATTGACTTTACCCTGTCATCCACATCTGAGACGGTTGATCTGTGCCTCCTCTTTGATATTCCCCTCTTGGGTTGCCCCTAGGTTTTTTTTTTTTTTTTTTAATTGACACATAAACTTCCTAGTTTTATGTTCTGTCTTTTCTGGTCTTTTATTTTTTCTCTCCCTCCCTCCCTTATTTCCTTACTTTCCTCCTTCTCTTCCCCTTCTGCCTCCCTGCACTCTAATGTTGGAGTGCCCAATGCTCATTTCTTGGACATCTTTTCTACTTCTGTCTTTTTGGCTGTATTTCTTTGTATTGTTTTTTTTTAGTTGTTGCTGTAGGGATTTCAGTGTAGTCCAAACTTTCTCAAGTCTATTTATAGTTACCATTGTACATTTAACTCAAGATGCATATAAAGATCTTGTAGCTCACAGGTCTCTCCTACTTCTTGTTTTCTAGGTTACTGAGTTGTCATGTATTTTATACCTATATCCACTGAAAACCTCACCATTGTTATAAATTTTACTTTAAACAGTTAAAACTGAAAAAATATTTTAAATTTCTTAAGAGGGAAAAACATTTACCAATTCCAATGTTCTTTCATCCTTGAAGATCCAAGTTGGAAGATTTTCCTTCCAATATTTTAAAGATGTTGTTCTATTGACTTCTGGTCTCCATGGCTTCTGGTGAGAACTCATGATCATTTGAAGGCTTGTTCTCCTGCTTCCAAGGTTTGGTGGTTCCAATTACTCATATATTAGATTTTTTGGATAGCATTCCACAAATTCCTGGGGCTCCATTAATTTTTTTCCTTTTAATTTTCTTCTCCATATTTTCCTTATTAATTTATGTTGGTTTATATTTAAATTCACTCACTCTTTCCCCTATCATTTCCATTTTGCTATTGAGCCTGTTCACGAAATTTTTCAGATGTTGTATTTTTCAGTGATAAAATTTCCATTTTATAGTTTTTGTACCTTTTATTTCTATTGTTTTGTCTTATAGTTTCTATTTTATTTATTAGAAAAAATATTTTTCTGCTGAGGTTTTCTATCTTTTCATTAATTTCAAATGCATTTTATTTTATGTAAAGTATAATAGTTGCTTTAGAGTCTTTGATAATTTTTCTTTCTTGGTCATCTTGTAGTTTTCATCTATTGATATGTTTCTCTATATGTGTCCAGTAATTTTTAATTGTGTTCTGGACATTATACTCTTATGTATTTACTTTGGATTTGTGTAGAATGTTATTGTTTTGTCATAGTTAGGTTCACACTTTAAGTTTTATCTTGCCATTTATGTGTTGTATTTTAAATCTTAGATTAGTTTCTTAATCCTTGACTATGTTGGTTTGGGTCTGCCTTCCTATATGTGGACCTAAGTCTAGGCCAAGACTTACTTATATGAATGTTTTAAATCTCGGTTCATTTCTGAAAGTCTCTGCTAGGCTATGTTGAGTTTCCCCTGCACTTGCATGACTTAGGGGTTAGACTGAGGTGTCTGTGAGTTCACATACTCACAGCTGGAGGACATTTTTCTGTGGTTCTCTTCCCTTTAGACCTTCCTCTCACATCTTGGCCACCTTAAACTCCTTTTCTTGATTTCCTGGATAAGAAAGATGGTGGGCTCTCTGACAGCGTCTTTGCTGCAGGTGGCGCTCAGTGACTGGAGCACTTGCCCTCAGGGCAAAGCCAAGTGAGGAAAAAGGTGGGACACTCTCACTTGGGCAGGTTTTCCATGTTTTGACTCCTTACTTAGTTTACCTGATTTCACTACCTTTCTAGGGTCCTTAGATGTTTGTGTTTCACATTTTGTCCAGAGTCCATATTTGTTTTAATGGGAGGAATATGTTGTAGGAGGCTTAGTTCACTGTAATGGAACTGGTGTGCATCATAACTTTGTATTGATATGTGTTGGTCAGGATAAGAGTTTCTGCCTTAAAAGAAATAAGAGTACATTTTAATAAGTGGTTATAAAAATATGGCTTCTCTTACCAGTCAGAATTCTTGTTAGTATGAGCTGGAGGATGCTACAGAGAACTTATAGGTGCCACAAATGAGCCACCATCTCATCTAGATGTACTTCAGTTTATGGTGACTTTTGGTTAGAAATGATGATGGCATTTCCAACATAAATATCCTAGGTTTAAAGATTACTCCAAAATAATTGTTTGCTTTCATATTTTAATGATGTGTTAGACAGAATTCATGTATGCATGATGAATCTGCCCTGTTCTTTAAATGTCTCTAGATTGGTATCTTTGAGCATAAGTAATAAGTGTTATTGCTTATTAGACAATGAGTCTGTGTGTGTGTGTGTGTGTAATTTTTGACTTTTTATTGGTGCATTATGATTGTACACACTGGTGGGATTTGTTGTTACATATTTATACATGCACACAATATAACAATATAATTTAGCCAATGTCATTCCCTGTGAGTCTTGAACCAGATTCTATTCCAGTTGTTATTTTTGAACTTCTAATAATCTGCTTAGATTTGTAATTCTATTTTATGACTGACCATGGGAAGATCTTAATATTTCTCCCATAATCTATAAACAAAATTATTTACTTGGGAAGTTTTTCTTTGGCTACATAATCACCCTAATTTTAAATGTCTTTTTTTTAAAAAAAAATAGATCTGAATATCCTGGACTGGAGTTTTAAAAATGTTGTTGCTGTAGCCCTTGGACCTGCTGTGTACATCTGGAATGGGGAAAGCCACAATGGAGTTGAAAACATGGACTTGGGTCTCACTTGCAACTATGTGTCTTCTGTATCCTGGATAAAAGAGGGAACGTGCCTGGCAGTTGGCACCAGTGAGGGAGAAGTGCAAGTATGGGACAGTTTCTTTTCTCATAAAGTTCTTGTGTGATTATCAGAAAACTAAAATTCACTTTCATAACATGTCACTAATGTATAGAGAAACTAGCTTAGAGTGGCACGTAGGGCTGTGGGAAGCAAGGGGAGATACCACTTTGTTTTTTTCCTTTTTTCTCTGAATGGCATTTCAATCGGACTTAAGGGTACTCTGCTTAGTTTCCTCCACAATATCTCTTTCTGTCATTTTTAATTTATTGTTGTTTTTGAAACATTTTTTCTATCAAACTGAAGTTGGATTTGTAGACTCCTTAGTTTTGGAACTTTGGAGAGAGAAAGCCCTTTCACTTCTTTTTTACCTGAAGCTGTGATTTGGAGTAGAGCTATGTGAAATGAATGGATTCTTTTTCCTGATAGGCTGATAATCTATTAAATTTTCATCTATGTAATTTTTCATATATCATTCTTATTGTTTATTAACAATGGTTTACACAGTGTTGCCCATGTTCTAGATGATCTAGGAGGGCCACAGAGGGTTCACCTGTTCCTTATCTTCGCAAAGATAGAGGATGCTGTGAAGGTCATGTCACGATTTCTTCTTAATTCAAAGTTGTCATTCCTTATCTGGGTCAGATTATCAACTGTGGCGAGTAGGAAAGGAATCTCTTAGCAGTAAATTAAATTTCTGACTCTAGGAAGTGTTCAGGCACCAAAATTTTATTTATGCAATTAATCAAAAAACTTTAGATTTTGGAGAATTTGGATTTTGGAGTTTTGGATTTGGGATCCTCAGGTGGTAAAAATTCTATGCTCAACCTGTTCATACATATTTTGGTAACTGAAGTTGGATTCCAAAGTTTGGAAGTCCCATGGCTTAGAAGAAGCTGAAAGTGTGTGTGATGACTATCAACCCTTGGTTGTACATTCATACAGGGAGCTTTAACGATAAATGCCATATCCCCAGGTTCTACTCCACCAATTAAATCAGAAGTGCCAGCATCCAGAGTATTTTACAAAATCCCAGGTGATCCTAGCATTCAGACAGAGCTGAGAACTTCTGGTTGTAGTTAGGGTGCTGAATTTTCACTTATTTGATAACAGACTGGGCTACATTAAGAGCAATTGGAGGTCAGGTCTTTAAGAAGACAGTGGGCTATGAGAAGGTCAATGCTATGTAATTCTGTTCATTCATTTTTTTTTTTTCAGTTATGGGATGTGGTAACTAAAAAGCGGCTGAGAAATATGCTTGGTCACTTGTCAGTAGTTGGGGCCCTGAGCTGGAATCATTATCTCCTCAGCAGGTAAGAAGTGTCTTAGTTGAGCCATCTGTATTTATATCATCAATTGATTATGGGGACTGAGTGAAGAGAACTATAATATTTAAAACCCTAACCAAATGGAATGAAATGAGACATTAGGCTTTTTTTTTTTTTTTTTCAGTTCTGAGCCCACCCTCTCAGGTATTCAGGCCTTCTGTGGTATACATACTCCAGTGCCCACACACACCAAGGCAGCCGTGTGTCTTCAGATTGTTCAGATAAAATGCAAAACTCTCTTCTCTACCAAGTAGTATCTGCTACAGTAACATTTTGCTAAAATCAAGTGTTTATTTCCATCGGCATCAATATTATGGAATATGTTAGGTTTCTGGGGTATATTTCCAATATACAGACCCACTAAAGTCTGTTGGAAGGAACCTCATAGATGACCCTGTTCAGTGATTCTCAAACTTGAGTGTGAATCAGAATCATCTAGAGAGCTCCTTAAAACACCAATCACTCTCCTCACTCTAGGAATTCCTTATTCATTAGCTCTTAGAGGGGGCTGATCATTTGTACTTCTAGTTTCCCAAGTGATGATGATGCATCATTTTGGGAACTGCTGATGTAGTCTAATTGCTTATTTTTAACTAGAAAAGTAAAGTGATTTGTTCCTACGGTCCTACATAATAGGCTTAAATAGATTTGCTATTAACAATAGCCATTCATCTCTGTAGTGTATTTCCTAAGGTAGACTTATGTTACACAAGCCTTTAACAATTTCTTTAAGTAGCTGTTGTAGTTAGTTCAATTCCATACTAAATTTCCTTTTGTAGTCTTCATTGTTAAAGATTAGTTTCATTATTCATAAAAAGAATAAACAGATCCTTTCTTATAATGATAGCAAATATTTTTAACTGCTCTATTCCAGGCATTGTGCTATATTTTTTATGTGTAAAATCTTGATTTAATCCTTGTAATAACAATATAAGGTGATTTTTTTTGGTACTGGAGATTGAACCTAACTACTGAACCACATCCCCAATTATTTTTTTAAAAATATTTTATTTAGAGAATAGGGTCTTGCTGAGTTGCTTAGGGCCTTGCTATAAATTACTGAGGCTGGCTTTGAACTCATGAGCCTCTTACCTCAGCCTCCTCAGCTGTTGGGATTACAGGCGTGCATCACCATGCCTGGCTATAAAGTGGTTTCTAATCCCTAATTTTTTTAGGTGAATAAACTGAGATATTAAATGGAAGTCACATGTTTAATGTGGGACAGAGTTGGGATTTGAACCCACTATGGTTCCAGAGCCCATACTGTAAATCAGAATGCTAGTCAGTGTTGTGCCTGAATAAATTTTAAAAAGTGACATTGGGCTTTGAGGAATTCCAAATATAGTTGTAGGAAGTTATTTTCCTGCTCCTTAGAGAACATCAAATTGGCCTTGAAAGAGTTCATTATCTTGGAAAAAGTGGTATGATCTTCATCATTGTTTGGATCTAACTTACTGGGAGTAGGTACTTTATCCACTGATTTTGAATCATTGCAGTTTACAATGACATTGTTAGTTTTAAATTCCTTTTACATTTTAGTAAAAGGAATTTATTGTCAAAACTAAGAGTAGATCTTTTGATTAGTAGGAATATACATTTTAGAAAAAGGAAACAATAAATTTTTATGTTTAATACTTTACTATAAATATATTCTAAAACCATTTCAGTGAGAAAATGAAATATTCTGAGTTTTGGAGAAGTAATATTTCACGGGGCCAGTATATAAACTACTTGCTGGGAAGGTCTGGTAGCCTAAATTTATATTTTCTATGACTGACTACTTTATTTTAAAGCCATTAGAGACATTTTTCTTTCTTTTATTTAAAAAATTTTTTTAGTTATTGATGGATGTTTATTTTATTTATTTATATGTGGTGCTGAGAATTGAACCCAGTGCCTCACACGTGCTAGGCAAGCACTCTACAGCTGAACTACAATCTCAGCCCCTAGAGACATTTTTTTAAAAGATATATATTTTTCTTTTTTTAAAATTTTTTTTTCAGAGGTTGATGGATCTTTATTTTATTCATTTATTTATATGTGGTGCTGAGGATCGAACCCAGTGCTTCACACATGCTAGGCAAGTGCTCTACCACTAAACCACAATCCTAGCCCCCCCAAAATAACGTTTTGATGCCAGTGAAACTTTGCCAGAAAAACCTGTTTCACTTGTGAAAAGAGTCATTGGGACAGAATACGTCATCTTTATTAAACTAAACAATTTCCATCTATCTTTGGAAGAGTCCTAAAGGGTCTTTCAGTAGTTTTACCTTGAACTGTGCTTTCCTCCATGTTTTCAAATGCTTATATAGAAATAGGTCTTGATTTTTCTGTTATGTAAACCTGCTACTTTACCTCCCATGCAGTGGGTCGAGACTGGGACATGTATATCATCACGATGTACGTATAGCCCAGCATCATGTTGGAACACTTTGCCACAAGCAAGCTGTTTGTGCTCTGAAATGGTCACTGGATGGCAGGTTGCTTTCTAGCGGCTGTAGTGATGGGCTGCTGACAATATGGCCCTATGATCCGGGTGCCAGTGCACGGGGCCAACCACTGAAAGTACTGCCACAGTCTACAGCAGTCAAGGTAAAAAATCCAAAACCATTCCAGATTTCCATTTCTCAGAGACCACTGAGTATCCTTCATATATAAGAAGAAAACCATTAAGCTAATAGTTTGAAATTTTTTTCTTCTTCCAGAATTTGTTTTGGATTTTGTCATCACTCTCCTGAGAGACAGGGCTATTTATATTTCCCATAAGTCAGACTTTTTGGCTGTAGATGACTGAAATCAAAGTCAAGCTCAAGCATAAGCAGAAAAGTAAATTTATTTTCTCATGTAACTGTGGAGTCCTGGGTACATGCAGTTGTTTCAAATCTTGGTTGGATCTAAGATAATTTTGAGCACTGTTATCTGAGTCCTGCCTCTTTGGCTCTTGGATCTGCTTCTCTCTGTTTAGTTCCAGTTTTTCTTCAGACTCTGTTGAGTGGGCAACATGGCTATTGCAGCTTCTGATTCAGGTTCCCCCAGATGGGCTCTGGATAAGAAAGTCAACTTTCCTGTGACTCCAGGGGAAAAATGCCAGGGAGGACTCTGGGCTGCCTTTGGTCACATTCTCATGTTCAGTTGGTACTAGGCTTTAAAAAGAGCTCCTAAATATAAAACTAAGTTAAATATTCTACTTAGTTTTCATAGAAATAACAATTATCTTTAATTATCAATGAAGTAGATGATTTACTTACATATTTACATATGATTTAATTAAATCACACAAATATAATACCAAGCTCCCCTGTCATAAACAGGTTTGGTAAAATACAGTGGACTAGATACATCTACAGTTTTATCCACAGAAAAAGGGGTATGGAGCACTCTAGAGAATAAACTACAAGCTTATCAAGGGTAGGAATAAATATCTTTTATTAAAGTAATGGAGAACTTTGTAAATTTAACAAGTTGGTTTAAATGCAGATTGGCGAAGAGAACAGCTATTGTATACTTAGGTGTATGGTTTTTTTTTTTTTTTTAAAGAGAGAGTGAGAGAGGAGAGAGAGAGAGAGAGAGAGAGAGAGAGAGAGAGAGAGAGAGAGAGAGAGAGAGAGAATTTTCAATATTTATTTTTTAGTTTTCGGCGGACACAACATCTTTGTTTGTATGTGGTGCTGAGGATCGAACCCGGGCCGCACGCATGCCAGGCGAGCGTGCTACCACTTGAGCCACATCCCCAGCCCCAGGTGTATGTTTTTGAAAAATATAATCAAATTTATAAGAAAAACATTTAGGTGCAGGTATTTAGATGGACAAAAGGATAAATAATTCATGTGGGGAAGTGCTAGAGGAATACAAATGCATAGGAAGTAGATCATTATGGTAAATAAGAGAAATGCAAAATAAATTCCCCTTATCTGTTTTATAATTATTATAATTTCATTAGATATTGAAATATCTACATTGACAAGTATTTAAATTACTAATATTTCATTAGTAATTTAAAATCCAAGTAATCTTTAACCAGGAAGAATTACTATCTAACATTTAAAAAAAAATAAAAGCAAACAACAAATGAAACACACGAAAACAACAAAAAATTCCACTCCTTTTTTAAAAAAAATCAATACAACCCTATAAAACCAAACCAGAATAAAATAAAAAAAACAACAACGTGGGTTTCATCATTAGAAGAACAAAATCAATTAGTGTACATGATTATATAGAATGAGATTATTAAAATGATAACTATGAAAAGTACGTTAAAATATAAAAAAACTGTTTATCAAATAAACAAGAGAAAATTAAAATAGCATAAACCCAGAGTTTTCTACTTTATAAAATATTTTCATGTACAGGAGATGATATGCAAAAATGAGATTAGTTTTTAGGATGACTGATAAATGTATATAGATAAAGATAAATAAAATGTTTGTTAAATATTTTTAAAAGTTATTGTTACTAGTCATATCAATAATCAATACAAATGTGAGATGCCAAATCCTATTTTTCAGAGTTAACTATAGCCATTTATAAAATAAATTTTCTTTTCTGAAATATGTCAGGATTTGAAATGCATTTTGAGATTTTTGAGTTGTGAGTAATCACTTGTAGCTCTTTTTTGTCTGACCACTACCTGGAACCCAAGGACACAGGTAGACAAACTAGGGAAAGGATGCATTTCAGAACCACATTCTGGGGCACACATGAGCCACTCCAGTAGCAGAGTTTTGCCCCATAGCATGTGTTGCATGTAGTTTTCCCCACATGTTATCGTTGTAATCTTTCTATAATAAAATATCCACAATTGTTAGTGTAATTTGAAGAAGAGTTGTAATGGGTGCCTTCCCTTCCAGAAGTGGCTTCTAGTTCCTGAGAAGTAAACTCTGGAAGGTGCTGTTGCTCCTACCTTTGGGTGGCAGGACCAGAAGAGCGGCCATTGCTGCAGACCCCTGAGTCCTGACCTATCTGTGCTATTATTCAAAACTTTAAAGGCTATGGATTGGTGTCCCTGGCAGTCTGCAGTCCTTGCTGTTGGAGGAGGAATGAAAGACGGATGCTTGCATATCTTGGATATAAATACCGGGAAGAGCATCCAGACTCCAAGCACAAACTCACAGGTAAAAATCTCCTCTGGAGTTCAATTTCAATCCAATTATCTAGTTTCTGGTGAAAATAATTTATGATAAAGCATAGAACCCAAATACACTTCTCCTCACCTACTGAGTCCATAGGGAATTTCAGTCTTCAAGAGTTTCTTTTTTGTAAAACCTCCTAATCTGTAAATCCAAATTTAGTTTAATTCATCCCCCACCACCCCATTTCCTTTCTTTCTCACCACTGCTTTGATTGTAGAACTTGACAGCAGTCTGGCTCCTGGCTAGTGATCCTGGTTCATGTAAACTCATCAGTTTATTGTTTCTAAACCTACTTAATATCCTTGGTCTTTTGTTGCTATGGGATAAACTTTCTTAAAACTAATATAATTCCCTAACACCAGCTGCGAACGGGGGATGGGTGGTAGAAAGAGCACACTGTCTAAAATCCACTTAAGTACATTGAAAATGAACCAGAAATTGCTAAAATTTTATGATCACCATTGCAGATTTGTTCTTTAATCTGGCTACCTAAGACAAAGGAGATTGCAACAGGCCAAGGTACTCCTAAGAATGATGTGACTCTGTGGACCTGTCCCACTCTGTCCAGGTCAGGTGGATTTTTTGGTAAGTGAATGGGTAAGTAAAATTCCGTGTACCTATGAAAAAGTGGGTTATCATTGGTGGAAAAAACCTGAATGAAGAATTTTTCTCCTTCTGACTTGTCAATGTAGATATTTCAAAAGAGGAAAAAGTCCTACATCTACCCCACCTTAGAGAGTGTATAGATTAGTGTTTCTGAACTTGATTGTAATCGTTCATCATTTAAAATTGTCAAGTCTTCTCTTTGTATTTTTGTATGGATTATACATTTAGCATCATAACATCTTATTTTGAAGAAAACTTAGCAGTGTAGAATCAAGGAAATCTGAAAGGGTGAGAAATTGATATATGCAGGGAAGCCACTAAAACTCATGAGGCTTCCTCTGTGAATATCTGTCCTTTCAAGGCAGACTGCTATTTTTTTTGTTTTAATCTTTTTTTTTTTTTTAAATTTTGGAGCTGGGATTTGAACCCATGTGTGTACTAAGCATGTGTTCTATGTCTGAGCCAAACCCCCAGCTCCAGACCTTTATTCTTTCTCAATTTAGTTCTACAAACTTTTATTGTGTCTTTTTTTCCCCCTTCTGTAGTATGATGACTTTAATTCTTTAGGATAAATACCAAGGAGCTGTATAGCTAGGTCGCATGGCAGTTCCATTCCTAGTCTTTAGAGGAACTTCCATGCTGATTTCCATAATGGTTGTACTAATTTACAATACCACCAACAGTGTAAAAGTGTTTCTTTTTCCCCACATCTTCCCCAGTATTTATTATTATTTTTAATATTTATTTTTTAGTTGTAGCTGGACACAACACCTTTATTTCACTTGTTTATTTTTGTATGTGGTGCTGAGGATTGAACCCAGGGTCTCATACGTGAGACGTGAGCACTCTGCTGGTGAGCCACAACCCCAGCCCATTTATTATTATTTATATCCTTGATTACTGCTATATTGGGTCTTTTTTGAGACTTATCATGATAGAGGAAAGAACCAGGTCCCGTCCTCAGGGTCTTGATACTTGAATGTTAGGGGGGGCCTGGGGCAAGTAGGCGTCTGCTTCTACCCAGCCCTGAGAGACAGGAAGACAAAAGTGGTGGCTGAAGAAGGGACAGAGCACTGGCTCCTCAGATCTCTGATGGTATATCTCATTTTTTCCTTTCTCCACTTGACCTTGTCTTCTGGTCAATTCTACTATATTCCCAGAACATTGTGGGATGCAGATGATATGCAGGTAAAGGAGAGAGACGATGTTTTTACTCTCATGGAGGCTACACTTTGTGAAAGGAGACATACAGAAAACAAATATATGCAAAATTAGATAGTGCTAATACCACACCTCTCTTTGGAGATTGTGAGAATGTTATTTGGCAATAACAAAATGTTCTTATCAGATAGACTTCCTGCCTCTGCTGGCCAGCCCTGCAGACCCCTGGTTAACCTCAGAATGAACTTTTCTTCAACTCTCACACTGTGTGGTCTGATAAACAAGAAAGGCAACTTTTGACAGAGCCACTTTGGTGACGAGGTACAAATGTAGGAGGTGAATGAATTGATCCCTTCCTTATTTTAAATCATAAGATACAGAACTCCCTGGGATTTTTCAGAGAAATATTTCCAATCAGGCCTTAAAACCAGGTTCTTTACAATTCCAATAGCTGGTAGGGCCTTAGCTAGGTGGAGGTATGGGATAGATACTTGAATCAATTTCCCTATTCTTGGAATAAAGATTACATGCAGGTACATTTTGTTTTCTCTTTATTGGCCTTAACAAGCTGTTAAGTACTTTAGTTTTAATTCTTTGGGATTTCTTTTACTATTATCAGAAAAAACTTCAAATAGTTTGTTTAACCTTTTCTTCTCTTAAAATGTTGGTGGTTGAAGATGTGGATATTTTTTGAGCTCTGAGATACTGGTTTTCATTTCTAACCTGGTCGTTCTTTTTATATGGAATATTTCCCAAAAGTGTTTAGCACAATGATTGTTACACAAGCACACATCATGTGGTCAGATGACTTTGGAGTTCTGGGTTAAATGAGAACAGTTCTTTCTTAAGGATATCTCAAAGGCTTGGATACATTATATGTAGTGTTATTCTTTCAGAGGAGGTTCTGGTATTTTTTCCAAATAAATCTGGGGTGCACCCTGAGGTACTTGTTCTATGAACCACTCTATGGATCATAGCCCTTTGGCATGGAACTGCTCTGGTGTTTACTTTCTACGTGTTTTCATCTTGAGACCTTGACTAAGACCTGGATTAGGGACTTCTAAACCTGGGGTTGTGAATCATTAGACTATCAATGTAATAAGTTAAGATCAAAATTAAAAAATGAAATAGAATACTATAAAATAGAATATGATAGTATAAATTGAATGGAAAAATAGAAAAATAGGTGTTGGTTTGTGAAATTTTTGTTAGAGATGTGCACTAAATTTACCTGTCTAGATATAGGATTGCTGCATATAATGTAATTTTGACTGTGAGTAATGGTCAAAGAGGAAAAAAAGCTATTCTAGGTTATAGTCATATCTCTACTAAGCCTCACACTGTTAACCACAGTCATGATTCTGTAGGGGGTAATTTTAGTTAAAGAGGCCTCACCTATTTGACTACAGGAGAAAGATAACTTATAATTATTCCTACCTCCAAAATAATTGTAACTCCTAAGCTTTCAAACAGGAGTAGTCAGTTTCTAGCTTCCATGTGAGAACTGGTCTTTGATTTGGTTTCTGAAGTCCATAGCAAATGTGCCAATATGTGGTCTCATTTATGACCACAACAACATGAAAAAAAAAAAAACCATTTCAAGGCTTCTAGTGACAGTATTCTTGGAACTTGGGAGGTAATCGCTAAAAGTGGTTCTTTGTCTGAGATACAGATGGCATTTCCCAACTATACAGTAAGTAGATTGATGCAATTACTGTGAGTTCAACCTGGATTATCCAGGTGAACCCTAAGTCCAATGAAGAGTGTTCTTAGAAGAGAAACAGAGGACAAACACACAGAAGAGGAACTATGTGAACTCAGAGATTGGAGTGATGTGGCCACAAAACAAGGATTGCCAACAGCTGCCAGACACCAGGAGTGCCAAGGCACAGAAGCCATACCCCAGTCCCCTGAGGGAGTGCAGCCTGCTGACCCCTACATGTTAGACTTCCCGTCTCATCTTCCCTTGTTCTCAGCCACACAGTTTATGGTCATTTGCTATGGTAGCCCCAGGATATTGATATGGGGGAGGAGCACTAGAGGAGAAATGCTTGTCAAAACCTCAGACACCTGGAGCTGCATCTGAGTCAGACCTGGCTGGTGTTTCCCAGCATGCCTTTACCGGAGCCAGCTCTGAGTGGTGGAATGGGGACGCCTTTTACCCCTGGATGGAATGTATGGCCCCACATGAGGTTGCCTACAGTCTTTAACAACAGCCCTGGACACATAGAATATGAGAATATGAACTGTTCTTCTTCTCCCAGGTCACAGAGGCAGAGTGCTGCACCTGGCCTTGAGTCCAGACCAGACCCAGGTGTTTTCTGCTGCAGCTGATGGGACGGCCACCGTGTGGAAGTGCTGCCAGTCACCCAACCCTTCCTAGATGCAGTTTCTTCCTTTTAAGTGAGAGTAGTGATACTGGTTTTTGTTCTCCACGTGATTGTTATGAGTATCCAACAGGATGAAGGGCTCTTTCCAGTGTGAATGCCTGCTCCTCTGACCTTCTCTCTCAGGCTACTTTATTAGCCCTGCTTCTTTCTTTGCATCTCCTAGAGATCATCTTGACGTCTTCTCTCTGCTTCCCTCTCCCTCCTTCCTTCTCTTCCCTCCTCCCAGACTTCCTCCTTCTCTGCCTTCTCTTTATCTCTTCCTTTTTAAAGATCTATTTTCACTGCTGAAGTCAGAATAATATCTATAGCAAACCTTGGTTCTTTCCCATCCGACTTTTCCCTTAAGTTCCAAATTCATATTTCTTACTGCTTCTAGATATTTCCTTTTTGAAAGAGTTCAATCTTTAGCTCAAACTCAACCCATTCACTTGAAAAATTCTTATTAAAATCCTCCTACATGCTATGTGTTATATTAAGTGTGCATATTATTTCCTCTAAAATAGCTCTTCTGTAGCATTTCCTTTTTCTCCATGTTTTAGTCTGCTATAACAAAATACACAAAACTGGGTAACTTATAAGTAATATGAGTTCATTTAGCTCATGGTATTGGAGGCTGGGAGGTCCAAATGCATGGCACTGGCATCTGGTGAGGGTCTTTACATGGTGTCACCCTATGGCAGAAAGTGAAAGTGATACCCACAAGAGACCAAGAAAGAAGAGGGGGCTGCTTTTATGACAGACCCACTCTCATGGTCATCATCTGACTCCCATAATAATGACAGTAATCCATTCGTGAGGGCAAAGCTCTCATAACCCAATCACCTTTTATTAGACCACAGCTCCCAATCCAGTTGCATTGGAGCTTTCCAACACATGAAATTTGGGAACACATTCAAACCCACTAACATTGTAGGAGAGAAACAGTCATACAAGTTGATTTTATTTGCAATATGATTAAGGAAGTGACAGCAAGTGAAATAAATTACTATCACCTAAACTTCTCCCTTCATAGTCTTCTTTATCCAGTTGAGGTGTTTCTCTGAGAGGAGAGTGTAGACGCCAGGCCCTTGAGGGGCTCCACATCTCCCCTGAAGGCCAAAGGCAGTGGTGCCTCTGAAAATGCCCTCGCATAGCAAAGGGCTTCCAGAATCTCCCTGGGGGAAGACAAGAGGGGTTGGGACTGGGGTCAGTTTGTGAAACACGACTAGAGAAATGGAGGAAATGCTACAGCATTTATTATAGAGGTAAGAACAACCTTGGGCTGGGATTGTAGCTCAACGGTAGAGCGCTCACCTAGCATGGGCAAGGTCCTGGGTTCGATCCTCAGCACCACATAAAAATAAATTAATTAAAGATACTGTGTCCAGCTACAACTAAAAAAATAAATATTTAAAAAGAACAACCTTGACTTAACTGAAAATTAATGCTTAAAAAATCAAAATGCTTTGAATTATTTTAATATTTTAAAACTGTATATAAATAAAATGAAAATGGAAATTTTGAGGTTGATTCTCTGCTTCTAGCACAAATAGTAGCTTCCAGGCCCCCTCCTATTTGTCATCTCCCCTAAAAACTTAGTGACTCAAGGGATACGTTTTCAAATGCAGATGATACAATAAGGCAAAGAATAAAAGCCTTGTTTTCTGGTTCCTCTAGCAGACAACTGTCTTCACACAAAAACAAAACAAAAATCCTTTTTTGGAAGCTTGGTTTTATGACTGCATAAAATAAGGAACCATCTGAGAAATTGGATTCCTCCCTAAATAGATTGATTTCCCCTGCCTGTTATAGCACCTGGAATTTGCAGAATTAGTCTTTTATGCTTAACTTATCAATGAGCAGACCAGGGTATTGAGAGAGTAGGGTGGGATTGCTAAGTGCCATTGGTAGGGATTGACTGGTAGGAGGGGACTAGCATTTGGGGAGACTGCTGTAGCTTCAGGATGTGGTATATGAGATCCAAAAGTAGGAAGTTCTGGGTTCCTGGGTGCCCAAAGTGGAGTATGTTGAAGTACGTGGGAGGGAGGCTAAAGAAGAGAGTACAGAAGAGTGCTAAAGACAAATGCCATCTTTCCCTGGGATCTGGCTAGCCTTGGTCCTGAAGGCAGGATATGGTACCTGGGAGACGGAGACCTCTGGCTCTCTCAGTGTCTGGTAATTCTCCAGTCATGCATTGCACACACTTCTGAGAGTTCCTAGGGTCTTGGTGAAAGGTGGGAAATGACAAACCAGTACCTAAGCTTAAAAATCTGGAAAGTATTTTTTTTCTGTTCCTGTCTTTAAACAGAGTCTGTCCCTCTTTTTCTCAGGGGACCTTGGGATAGAAGCTTACATTTTCTGTGGTGTGGCTCAGACTTGGAAGTTGTTTGCTGGGAATTTACTCAGTTCTAGGAAGCTCCGAGGTTTAGCCTAAGGTCCTCAGACAGGCTTGGGAATGACAGGCTTTCAAGATCGCTCAGGTTAAATGACAGAGGAACTTTTGGGGTGGTACTGAGGATGGAGAGGAGACCCAAGGCCTTTGAGGAGTCCTGATTTAAGCTCTCCTCAGTGTTGTATATATCTTCAAGTTTAGATCTATTTAAGGTAATATGAAAAATGAGAAAAAAAGCATTGCTTCTTAGTGGTTTTTGATACAAAACCAGGATGATGTAGTAGGTCAACCATGCACTAGCAGAGAACTTCTTATTTTCAATGGCTCATTTAAGCTGAGAACATCAATATATTTCACTGGGGTTTTATCAAATTCTTTGAAAAATCACTAAAACCCTGTAGAAGTTGTGACAAGACAAAGCAGGCCATTACATTGTATCTGCATGCCTTACTCCATAGCTAATGTGTGAGATCTTATTTTACTTACATTGCATGAATCTTTTCCACCACTGGGGCTTCCAGCACAAACCATGTTCAGTCCAATCACAGGTTTAAAATCATAGTGATTTTTATCATTGCAGATTTTTCTGTCTATGATGGTCACATTGACTTCTCTCAAAGTATCTGACGGAGGTGACTTATTGTGAACCATGCCCCACCCTGCAACTCGACACACGGTTCCTGGTTTCACATCGGCCCCCCTTTCAGGTAGTTGAAGGATAGCCACATTTTTATTAATTTTTGCACGTTTCTTCAGCTGTTGGATGACAAGCATAATGAGTTAATAGAAACAGATAAACATTGACATTTTTTTTTGTACCAAGGATTGAGCCCAGGGATGCTTAACCACTGAGGCTAATACCCAGCCCTTTTTATTTTGAAACAGGATCTTGCTAAGTTGCTTAGCACCTCAATTTCTGAGGATGGACTTGTTCTTGCAATACTTCTGCCTCAGCCTCCTCAGCTGCTAGGATTACAGTGTGTGCCACTGTGCCTGACAAACATTGACTTTTTTAACTGAAATTCTATCCCAGCCCACGGTGACCCCCTTGCATGATATTATACAGTAGAGGCACTGAGGAAAGGCTTCTATGAAGGTGGCCATATTGAAGAGGGTTCTAAAACAAAAGAACATGATCAAAGGCACATACCTGTAGAAGTTTAAGATCACCTTCATGTGTGTATCTATCATAGCATGGGTAGGGAAACTCTTTCTTGACAGACATTATCTGCTTTTCTGTCTCATGCTTGGTAATTGAGTGAGCCCCAAGAATGACCTGAGATCTTTTGCTCCTGGAATAGAAACAACACTATTTACTGGGTTTATTCTTTAATCAGAACCAGAACATATTATGTGTTGATCAATTTCATTGTATTGTTTGTAAATATATTTCTGTAGAAATACTTCATGGCTCAAAATAAAATGTGTGCTTTAAAGGGTAGAAAGTAAGATGCTTATGAATCCATTGTCATCATTGTCTTAGTTTTATGTTGCTATAACAAAACACCCAAGGCTGAGTGACTTATAAAGAAAAGAGGTTTTCTTTTACTCATAGTTTTGGAGTCTAAGAGCATGGCATCTGTTTAGCTTCTGATGAGAGCCTCATGCCATGTCAACTCATGGCAGAAAAGTGGGAAGCAGGCATGTGTAGATGAGCAGGTGTGTGGAAGTGTAGGTACAGAATGGAGGAAGCAGAAAGTGAGTTGAGGAAGCTGAATTTGCTTTATAATAACTGCTCTCGTGGTAATTAGTCCACTTTCAAGGCTGCATTAATCTCTTCATGAGGGTAGAAACACTATGATCCAAGTACCTCTTAAAAGTCCTACTACCTCTCAATATGGTTACACTGGGGACCACATTTCCAGCACATGAGCCTTTCAGGGACAAACCATATTCAAACCATGACAGTCATCATCATCTACCAGCTTATTTATAAAAAGCTAAACTAGGTTCATTGAAAAACAAACGAGAATTCCATGACAGGAAAGTCAAACTGTGTTCCAGTTTGCCCTCTCCCCTCACCCTGTTTAGCTGTGATAGAGAATTAGGCTGCATAGTATAGGAAAAGAAAATTTTCAGTAATCCAGTGACAGAAGCAAAAGGCACTAGATATAGTTGTAGGTTAAGGCATGGAAGAGATCTTTATAAAAGAAATAGAAGAACTTCTAGCAACAAATGGCTCCAGAAAGGCCCCTGTTTGCATGTGTTGAGGAGGTGTGTATTGCAGGGATGGTGATCTGAACGAGGGGCCCAAGTTTCATTCTGGTTAACAAAATCAAAATACTCTTAAAAATATAATTAATGCTTGGTGCTATTCCCATTCACAGTCTGTTATAAATTATGCCAACTGAAATTCATGCTGTCCTTTTACCATCACATCAGCTGGGATTGGTCTCACTCAAGACATTAGAAATGTGCTTTTCATTAGAGCACAGGGAGCTGTCTAAATCTGCATGGTCCTGTATGGTAGCTAATAGCCCCACGTGGTACCTAAGGACTTCAAATGTGGCTAGGGTGGGACTGAGGAAGAAAATTTGCAATTTTATTCAGCTTTAATTAATTTAAGTTTGTATGATCCCATGTGGCTCTCATATTAGACAGCCCAGGTTTAGAGGCCTGGTTTATTTAGAGAGTGGAGAAAAGAGTAGGCCTGGGAAGAGTTTCAAGGTAATAGGTGACAAGGGCTAAAGGATGGCTGAAGGAAAGAGAGGGGTCCACTGAGGGACACAGGAAGGCATTGGAAACAGATTTTCTTTATCTGATGGCTCTACCAGCCCGCTGGGCAGTGGAACTTTAACCCTTCCCTGCTGTGGTAATGTTTTGCAGTACCTCTACCCAGGAGCTGTAGCAGATACCTTCAGAAAGAGTTTGTGGATGCTGTTTGTACATTGGCTTGATTCTTTGTGGAAAGTCTGGACTTAATTTCCTTTTGGGTTAAAGCAAACACCCAAAGACTTAAGTGATCTGAAAATAAATGTGAATCTCCCGGGGCTTAGCAGAGATTTTTATTATTTCTCCAAATTAGAATATCTTCACAAAAGTGTT
The DNA here is from genome assembly GCF_045843805.1 of Urocitellus parryii. Taxonomy (NCBI): domain Eukaryota; kingdom Metazoa; phylum Chordata; class Mammalia; order Rodentia; family Sciuridae; genus Urocitellus; species Urocitellus parryii. The sequence goes on along the minus strand of NC_135531.1, from coordinate 42,833,527 downwards.
TTTAAAAACTAAGCACTTACAGGATACAGTGGGCTGCAGTCAACACCCAGTTTTTTGCAATCAAAGAGCCAGCACAGATGTTGCTTTTGTCAAGTTTAAGTAAGACCATGTAGGGTCTCGAATGAGGAGTTACTTCATTTCCTCCAATAATTCTTACACAGCCATCTGCTCAAAAGAAAAAGGTGAATCAGATCCATGCCTATCACAAAGAGCTCTTCATAAAGCTGTGTTTCTGACACCAGCATGCTTTTCCCACTTAGCGAAAGGATGGATGAGAGCGTTTGTCCCTTGTTTTTCTCCACGTAGACCTGCAGACATCTGACTGTAAATCTTGTCCTTTTGAACTGTCTGAAAGCTCCCTGCTGTTGTGGCCACAGAAGCCGTGCCCTTGGTGTTCCAGGGACAACAGGTTGGAAATCTCTCACCAACCTCTAACCTCAGGCCCTGTAGAAGGCAGAGAACTGAGTTTTGGTCTATTCCAGCAGCTGCTTTGGAACATGCTAGTGGTGGTGCTGACTTGTGGGCTGAGTTTAGTTTGGGGAAGCAGAGGGGGCTTTTGGAAGCATGAGGACTTACCTTTTCAACCCAGGCCCTTTCAAAAACACAGCACACAACCTGATATCACCACCTTTTAGCTATGATCTTTGGTTACTGTGAGGCTATTGAATTGCATTGTGCTCATTCATGGGTTGAGAACATCATCTATTACACTGAAGGATTCTCTTCAATCTCAAAGCCAACACACATGGATGCTGGCTGCCTCCATATTTAAGAAATGGCCCCAGGTAGTTCTCATTTCCTGGTAGGTTCCTCAAGGAAAATCTAGAACTACTCAGGAACTAATAGCCTTCCAGTGACAACACTATACATTTTACAGCATCACAACCCATGTTGTGTGTGGAACTCACACAAAAGCAGAGATATTAGTTACCATTTAGCACACCAAAGAGGTAACTGAATAGAAAACACTCCAGCTCTCCTGAGCTGATGTAAGGACTTTCCCAACATCCTGATCTATGCCCCTGGAGACTATCTAGCCTAGAGAAATAACTCCTGAATTCTAAGCAGCCCTGATTTACCTCTGTGTCTCGGGCAGCTTTGTCTTAATTGTCTTTAAGACTAATCTATGCATTTTCTGCAGCAAGAAAGGCTGAACTGACTAAGGTACTACTATTCTTTTCCCAAAAGGTACAATTTGTTTTCCTAACTCAAGAGTATTTTGTTTGGTTGTCTGCTCATTTTTACATGATCAGTTTTGGCAATTTCCAAACTATAGATTGGCAGCAATAAATATTAGTGAGTCTGTCTTTTTATTTTTTAAAAAAAGAAATTATAAAGAGAAAAGAATATTTTTCTTCAAAATAAAGAAATATTTAGAACACACACACATACACATAAGAATGCTAAATATACACACACATACACACAAGAATGCTAAACATTTTAAGACTTAGAGAAAATTTTTTTCTCAGTATAATATTTTAGGTAATATTATCAAAGATTCTCTGCTCCATTTAGCTTAATGGTCGTGATGGAAATGATAAGAATCAGTCTTACCTTCAGAAATTAGCAGGAGAAAAATGACAATTGAGAGAGAAGATGCGAGAAATGTACGGGAGTTCCTCATTGTGGCTGGTGTCCCACATCAATCAACATGAAAATCTGTTTTCAGCTCTTGACTACTTCTGTCTTATATAACAGAGTTCAAAGGATGTGGTTTCCTTCCCTCTCTTTCTTTGAAATTTCAAAGTTTACATTAGAAAAGGAAACTCAAGTGAGAGCAGCCAGTGAAGGTGGCCAGTGGGCATGCTGCCAAGGGAGAGCATCCTACTCCACAGACCAGGGCGTCAGGGAGCCACATTCCCATCAGAACACAGCACACCAGAAGGGACTTCAAAGTGTCTCAGCTAAGATTTTAAATCCCTTTTCATCATCAGCAATATTAATTTTAGTATCCATGAATGAAAGTTTTTTTTAAGACTTAAAAATTAGAGTTTTTAAAAAAATCCTTAAATTGGTCACTAATCAATTTTTTCCTAGCTATCTCCTTGGGTTATATAAGAATTAGTAGGTCAAGTGCAAGAGGAGGTCAGGGGGAGGCTTATGTCCACTTAAGCTCTTGCCTTGATTTCTCTTCCCTGCTTTGGGAAGAATGGTTTATTGTGCTTCTACCTAGAGTCTGTGGCAGGCTTGGGGTCTTGGGATGGTGGTGTAGGAACTGCTGGTCCTTTTCAGCCCTCCTGTGTGCCTACACTCATTTTATGGTCACAACTCTAGATACTAAAGGTATGTCGAGTTTTCCTCCCTACCTATTTCTTTTATTTCTTCCCTCCCTCCCTCCCTCCATCCTTCTTTCCAGATTTAGCTGAGAAGGAAAATGGGAGTTGGACATGAATATTTTGTTCCAGGACTGGAGAATGTCTCACTCTGAAAAGAATCAACCTCAGTCCCTGGAGGAACAGTTTGGGATATGCTTGCTATCCGAATGCCTTAGCCTTTTCTGAGCAGAGGTTGTGGTCTGGAGACCACATGTGATACATGTGGTCGTGTGTTCTGTCAGTCCAACTGGGTGTTGAGCTGCCAATCCCATGGTTAGCACCCTTGACCCGTTACCCTAGTGGTAACTCTCTTCCTTCCCCTCCCTTCCTTTCCTTTCCTCTCTTTCTCTCCTTTCTTGTAAAGAAATCAAAACTCTTATGACTTCAGATCTAGTGTTTACTTTTTTAGAAATCATGTGACCTTACAAGGGAGCCTTTTGGAGACCCCGTTTCCTTTTTCCAGATCTTACTACGGTATCAAAGTTTAATCATTTTCAGTACAGGGAGTGGGATACGCTTCTGGTTTTGGTGAGTAATTTTAGTGCACTTTTAAAAAGTCAAACTTTAATTGACTGCACCTACTAAAAATTTCTTAAAGGAAACATTGACAATTCTGGTTTTATGTGCCTGCCTGTGGTTGCCATTTTCCATTTATGTTGATTTTAACAGCTTTATGATATAATTTGCATACCATAGAGTCCATCTATTTAAGATGCACATTTTGATGGATTTCAGTATATTTACAGAGCTGTGTAAATATACTAAAACACCATAATCTAATTTAGAACACTTTCACCATCCCCAAAGAAGACTTGCACCTCTTCTTAGCTGTCATTCTTGTTAGGCAACTTCTAACCTACATTCTGTAGATTTGCCTATTTGGACATTTCAAAAAAATAGAACCATATAGAATATAGTCTTTTGTGACTGACTTTTTCATTTAGCATAATGTTTTTGAGGTTCATCCATATTGTAACATATATCACTACATTTCCTTTTATTGATGAATAATATTCCATTGAATAGAAATAACATTTTATTTATTCATTCTTCAGTTGATGAATGTTTGGCTTATATCGACTTTTCAGTTATTATGAATCTGCCTCTAATTGCTGGAGAGGTTGGACATTTTTTCATATATTTGTTGGCCATTAGTGTTCCTTTTTTTGAGAAGTTTCTGTTTAGTTCTTTTGCCCATATATTGATTGGATTATTTGGGTTTTTTTTTGTGTTAAGTTTTTTGAGTTCTTTATATATTGTGGATATTAATGCCATATATGAGGAGCAGGTGACAGAGATATTCTCTCATTCTGTAGGCTTTCTTCATGCTCTCAATTGTTTCCTTTGATGATCATGTATACAAGTTCTTAATACAGATAATGTTTTTTTATTTCTCTTGGGTTTATATCTAGGAGTAGAATTACTGGGTATCTGAGTAATTACATAGTAAGTATATATTTAGCATTTTGAGGAACTTCTGTTTTCCAAAGTGGCTGTGTAATATTATATTCTCACTAACAATCAATGAAGGTTCTAATTTCCCTATATTATACCAATATTGGTTTTTTTTTGATAACTGCTATTCTAGTGGTTGTGAAATAGTATTTCATTGTGGTTTTGATTTACATTTCCTTAATGACTAATGGTATTGAACTTCTCATGTGCTTATTTGCATTCATATATCTATGGTAAAATATCTATTCAAATCATTTGTCTGTTTCAGAATTGGGTTATTTATCTTTTTATTATTGAGGTATAAGTTCTTATATATTCTGTGTTCTTTATTTATTTATGTGATTACAACTCATATGTAAATCCATTATAACATATATGATCTGAGGAGGTGATTAGGATGCTTTGTTATATTTTCTTCAGAACCTGAAGTAGGTATCCTCTTATTTATGTCTCTCCCTCATCTAGACCTGGAGCCTTTGAGGATGGTGATCATGACTTAGCCCCCTCTGAATTTACAGAGCTGGGCATAGTGCCTGGTGCATATGAGCCCTTAAGAAATGTTTGATGAATTAAATTGGACAAATCAGAATCATTAAAGTGTGGCTTTATTGTAAGTTAGCTCTTTGGAGAAAAAGCAAAACAAAAAGATACAAATGGTAAATGGTAAAAGAAGTCAGTTTTCTTTGCTGTGTATCAATTTATTAACATAGAACTAAGTTTAGTGCTCATGTATAGAGCCAAGACCCAATCCACTTCTTTCTGTAAGTTGAATGAACTGAGGCCTACTGGCAGATGAAACTTTATTCTATTTGTAACTAATAAATGATACAATTTCCCTGAACTATTGCTTGCTTGAAACTTCACATTTTTCAAATATCTAAAACATACACTGAATCTTTCTTATTGTCTTATATTTAGAATTTAGTAAAAAGTTCAAATATATAGAAGTATAAAGTAAGAAATAAAAATACCCCTCCATCTCTTTCATAATTCCATATTGAATAAAATCTCAAGCTCTAAATTCTAAGGGTCACAGGAATTTTGGAAAGTTGAAGTATATTCTGTTTTTATCTGGGATCAGATTCTTTTCAACAGCAAATACAGTAGGGAAAGTCCTCAAATTTTGAATAAAGCAAGGGGTTTCTGAATAGAGGAACTTTTCCCCAAAGGATGTCTCTTGCTATGGAAAGAGAATAAGTGTGAAGAAGATGCAATCTCAGCAAAGCATGCTGGAGTGACGGCAGGAAGCCACTTCTTTGACTGATGGCTCTTCAGACAGATTATAATTCACGCACAAAGTTGGGAGGCTCTCTGAGGTGCTTCTTAGGACAGGTCAAGGTTAAGCCCCCTTTTCTTGGAGTCTCCTGGAAGTCACCTCAGATGTCTGTTTTGAAGAAGCCATGTCATATGGCTCCTGCAATGGTTTTCTTTATCCAGTTGAGATATTTGTTTGTAAGGAGAATGTAGACACCAGGTTTCTTGGAGTTACCACATTTTCCAAAGGAAGTGACACCAATGAAAATGTTATTGCATATCAGAGGACTTCCAGAATCCCCCTAGAATAGAAAGTCATGTATTAAATAAGAGTGCTTTCCTGATATATTTGTTTGCCATTTTATTTGTTCATTCACATTTCACCTATGTCTTCTATTTCTCTTTCCTATTTAAGCATAATTTTATTTTATTTTTTTATTTATTTCTTACATACATGACAGTAGTGGAATGTATTACATTCATAATTATCCATTCATAGCACAATTTTAACTCTGCATGTAAAGTATGTTCACGACAAATTATGCCATTATACATGAGCTCTCATTGTTTTTTTGCATTATAATTCTTAATACAGCTTTATACCACAATTTATCATATCTCTGATTGTATATAAGGTATGTTGACACCAAATTCACATCTTCATACATGTATTTTGTATAATGATGAGGGTTTCCTTTCACCATCCTTGATATTCCCCTTCTCTCTCCCTTTCCCTCCCACCCCTATTGTCTATCTAGATTAAACCTAATTTTAAATTTCGTATTACTTGCCTGTACTTAGCACCAGTTAACATAACTATGCTTATTTTACCCAATCATTTTTCCTTTTGAAGAAGGCAATTCTGGAGATGTGCAAACTCATCTTCATCAATAAAACCAAGAAAGAGGGCTAGGGTTGTGGCTCAGTGGTAGAGTGCTTGCCTAGCATGCATGAGACGCTGGGTCAGATTCCCCGGACCACATTAAAATGAAATGAAATGAAATGAAATGAAATAGTATTCTGTCCATCTACAACTAAAAATCTGTAAAAAAATAAAAAAAGAACCAAGAAAAACAAAGAAATCCTTTAGTGATGAAAAAAATTGTTTCTTTCAGTTGATGCATGTCCTTTTTTCTTGGTCAATAGATGTCTGGGGGAGAAACTGAAGGTTGGGGCTACTAGAAGACTTGAGTTGGGACCTCAACTACTCCCTGTTCTGAGGAGGGCACTAGCTAAGCCAGTTCAGACAGAGAGTATCTGTGATATTTCAGACAGTTTTTAGCGATCCTCCACCTGGCCCAGAGATCATCAGCTCCTATTTATATATTCTCTCTGACCTGACAAGCACCTGTGCTTAGTGAGTTCTAAATAGGTTGAAACCTTGGTCAAGTCTGTTCTTGGCACAGTAAGAGGCAGAACAGTGCAGGTGTCAGGAGACAGACAACCTTGGTTAAATCCAGGTGCAACCTCTGATAGCTGAGTTATTTAACTTGGGGAAATCAAGTAACTTTTTTTTTCTTTCCCAAAAAACTTTTTTTTTAAAGAGAGAGAGAGAGAGAGAGAGAGAGAGAGAGAGAGAGAGAGAATTTTTTAATATTTATTTTTTAGTTTTTGGGGGACAAACATCTTTATTTTACTTATATGTGGTGTTGAGGATCAAACCCAGTGCTCCGCGCATGCCAGGTTCGCGTGCTACCGCTTGAGCCACATCCCCAGTCCCCAAAACTTTCATTTTTAATACAACATAGTAATCAATCTTTACTTTTTAAAAAACATATTGAAATAAAGCCTGGAGTGAATAAAAAGTTTAGGGGAAACTCTTTGGATATATCTGAGTGACAAAGGAGTGCTATTTTTGTGACAATATAATCATTCATTCCAGCCAATTTACTTAAGAGAGCAAATCTACAATAAATAAAATAAGTTATCTTTGAGAAAAAGACTGTAATCTAATCAGGATTAGGAAATTAAGTAACTTTCTACACCTTTTTCTTCATCTTAAAACAGATGATAATAGTGCCTATCTCATGGTGTTATGTGAGAATTAAGTGGCATATCAAAGTGTTGTTGAATTTGGTACAGTTCTTTGTTCTTACTCCGGAACTAACTATTCTCTAGCAGCAAAACTGTCACCCATCATGATTAAAACCATATACAGAAAGTGATCCTTAGTAAGCTGGGAACACCCTCCAGCAGAGGGTTTCACAAGGCACCAGGCAGCACGATACCATACCAGTGTCAAGCTGTAGTCCTCAGGCCTTGTACATGAAAGATAATAACAACTTCTGCCTCGTTCTTCTTAGGTACTCTTTTACCCTTTTATTTCCTGGTTAAAATTTTTAATTTACTTACTTCACATGAATCATCTTCACCTTTGCTACCACCGGCACAGATCATACTGTTCTCAATAATTGGCTTGAAATTATAGTGCTCTGCATCATTGCATATTTTCCGGTCTATCACAGTGACATTGACTTCTCTCAAGACATGTGAAACTTTGCAAGAGTCTTTTTTGGTGCTTCCCCATCCTGCCACATGACACTTGGTGTGGGGTTTGACATCTTCTCCTCTTTTGGGTAGCTGAAGTATTCCCACAGCTTTGCTCATAGTTGCTTTACCTTTCAGCTAGAAGACAGGAGATGGAGTTGTTTATGCTCCAGTGAGGGAGGCAGAGGAACAACACAGCCTAAACTCTAACTGAGGGTATTAAATATTTTGGGTAAAAGTGCAGAAGGGACTGAGGCCAGGTGGGGCAGGAGGGGAGCTACCTTTGCTACCCAAGAGGGAGTAGTGTCTGGGGGCATGGAGGAGGAGCAGAGGCCTGAGGGTGAAGCCAGGCCTGATGGTCTCCAGGTGGATACTGAGGAGGGCTAGGTTGTCAGTATTGGGGGCAAGGAACGTGGAGGTTTTGTCAGAGGTGCATGAGTCCCAGGGCCCTCTGTGCTTCTGATGATGAGGGTGCACGAAGGCCCAGGAAATCCTTCTGCTCATGCTCCATCTTCCAGAGCTGTCTTCCTATTCCAATTTCTGCACAGCAGCCAGAATGATTATTCTAACAAGTCTGACAATGTTGCTACCCTGCTTAAAACACCTTCCCATTTCCTTCCCCATACCTTTCAGACTCTTAACAAGGTTTGCAAGGCCTGGCTTTGTTGTCTATATTCTGCTAACTTCCTTTTCTCAAAATTCATAACTCCCTTTTCTCTCCTCTTCCTCCAAGCGACCCCTCTTATAATGCTGTTCTTCCTTCTTGGGGGCCCTCCCCACTTTTTTCCTGGCTGCCTAGGAAACTTTCTCTGACCCCCTGCTCTCCCCATGTACCCCCATAGAGCCCTCTTCTTTATCTTTGTCACTGATGAGCAAAATGCCATCAGTGCCTTAAGATCAGAGCTGGTGATCTGTCTGTCTTTCCCTCTAGTATTGAGTGCCTTCAGGGGAAGTTCTGATTACTATTTATCTTCTGAAAAAGAAAAAAGCAGGTTGCCACTAACAGCTAAGCACTCAGAACTGGGTCTCTGCTTTTCCGGTTGCTCATAAATACAGATTGTCACTATCAAACAAGGTGACCCTAATGAAATAGGAGGGAAAAAAAGGCAGCTACTGTCAATATTTTTCTGATTGTAGAATGATGTAGAATTACATTGGTCATATAGTCAAATATGCACATAGGAAAGTAATGTCCCATTCATTCTACTATCTCTCCTATTCCTATTCCCTGCCCCCTTCCCTTCATTCCCCTTTGTTTAATCAAAAAAAAAAAAAAAGAAAAAAGACAGCCCCCTCCAGAAGTGACATCATTGTTCATATTATAAAAATGACAAATGCTCCTCTCTTGGATGAAATCCATGACTGTTGCATCTTTACCAATTACAACGTTACCTTTTTTTTTTTTTCCTGTTCTTTCTGCCTCTTGGATAAGATTTATTGAGATGCATAATCATAGAATTGTCCCTCTTGCTGACACCCTGCAATTCACAGCACACTGCTACTTCCTTGAAACTTCCCCTAAGTTGCTGGACACAAGCTCAAATCCTAAAATAAGCCCTTTATTACATCCTCTGAGTGCCCACCCTAGTTGTTTCTGCGTGGATTGTACCCTCACTAGCATCAGTCAAATCCGTTTGACTCTGGGTGGGTTCCTGGTGCTTTTAAAAAATTTTTTTCTTTTGTTTGTTCTTATTAGTTATATTATAGTAAAATGTTTTTGACATCTTATATATATAGAGAGTATTAATTTTCATTTTTCTGATTGTAGAATGATGTTTAATTACATGGGTTATACAATCAAACATAGGATAGTAATGTCTGATTCATTCTACTATCTCTCCTATTCCTATTCCTCCTCCCTTCCCTTCATTCCTCTTTGTCTAATCCAAATTATTTTTGTTCTTCTCTACCATCTCCTTATTGTGAGTTAGCTTCTAAGTGAAATAAGCCAATAAGTGAAATAAGCCAAAAACCAAAGGCATAATGTTTTCTCTGATATCAGATGCTAACTCCTGGTGCTTTTTGATTAATGAGCATCAACTCTTTAGATGGCCAGGTCCTACCACAACAGGGGGAAGGAACACTTGTTGCAATAGTGCTGGCCTTGCTGTTTAACCTCATACTCGTGGTGTTAGCTAACCTTGTGAGGTCAAGGGTATAGAAATTAATTTCAGGTTACACTGATCTTTCCACCTTTCCACTCTTTCAAAATAGTTAATGGAAAAAAAAAACACAACTGAACAAAACTGCAAACATATTTACCTGGAGGAGTTGAAGATCCCCTTCAAATGTCTGTGGATCATAGCATGGATAGGGAATTGCCTTTTGAATAGAAAATACTTGGTCAAGTTTCTCTTTAGGGGATGTAGAGTGGGCCCCAAGAATAATTTGAGGATTTTCCTTCCTAAAAAGAAGAACAACAGCATATAACTTATGCATGACAATGGATAAAGTTAAATTGTGGACTTAGTTTCTTCAAGTTTGATCAGTGTTTTTAAATGTCTCCCTATTTATAAATAAGCACAGCAAGACTTGGGTGTTTTAGTGCCTCTACTTCAAATCTCAAGATGTGTATTGGTGGACATTGCTTCAACCTCACTGCATCTTTTCTTTTTTTTTTTTAAATTTTTTATTAGTTGCTCAAAACATTACAATGATCTTGACATATCATACATTTGATTCAAATGGGGTATGTAATCTTAATCTTTTTTTTTCCACGTGTACAGATTACAGGATCACATTGGTTATACAGCCACGTTTATACATAGGGCCATACTAGTGTCTATTGTACTGTGCTGCCTTTCCTATCCTCCCTTCCCTCCCCTCCCCTCTTTCTACCCAATCTACTGTGACACATTTCTCTCTTTTTTCTTCCCCCTCACACCATCTTATATGTAATTTTGCATAACAATGAGGGTCTCCTACCATCTTCTGTGCAATTTCCCTTCTCTCTCCCATTCCCACGCACCTCTCGTCCCTATTTAATGGTAATCTTCTTCTCATGCTCTTCCTCCCTGCTCTGTTTTGAGTCGCCCCTCTTATATCAAAGAAGACATTCTACATTTGTTTTTTAGGGATTGGCTAGCTTCACTTAGCATAATCTGCTCTAATGCCATCCATTTCTCTGCAAATGCCATGATTTTGTTGTTTTTTAGTGCTGAGTAATATTCCATTGTGTATAAATGCCACATTTTTTTTATACATTCATCTATTGAAGGGCATCTGGGTTGGTTCCACAGTCTAGCTATTGTGAATTTTGCTGCTATGAACATTGATGTAGCTGTGTCCCTATTGTATGCTCTTTTTAGGTCTTTTGGGTATAGTCTGAGAAGAGGAATAGCTGGGTCAAATGGTGGTTCCATTCCCAGCTTTCCAAGGAATCTCCATACTGCTTTCCAAATTGGCTGAACGAATTTTCAGTCCCACCAGCAATGTACAAATGTACCCTTTCCCCACATCCTCACCAGCACTTGTTATTGTTTGACTTCATAATGGCTGCCATTCTTACTGGAATGAGATGGTATCTTAGAGTGGTTTTAATTTGCATTTCTCTGATTGCTAGAGATGGTGAGCATTTTTTTTTTTCAAGGGAGACAACAGGAATGGAGGCCCAGACCTTCTGGCAGAGGCAAGAGCACTGGCTGGAGAGACCTGGAGAGGTTGCTGGGCTCCAACTTGGAGTGGGGGCTTCCACTGGGGTAGACAGTGCTGGAGGTCCCCACGAGAGGGAGGTGGGCTCTGCCATTTGGAGGCTGAAGGAGCAGCTGACAGTTTCTTCATCTGCTTTAGATTTGTGGAATAAAACCTTCCCCCATTGGCTTCTAGGTTGTTGACACCTAATGGAAATGAATAAACTCAAGAACTAAAGCAGAAGTACGTGGTTTACTTTTCTGGGCTTTAGGGAAATAGTTTGCCTTGCTGAAGTCTTTAAAGATAAGAAAGGTTGACCTGAGTCATGCTTTTTAGAGGCTGGAATGAAGAAAGGAATCTTGGTTTGGATTTTTTAAAATTTGTTTTTAGTTGAAGATGGACACAATACCTTTATTTTTTTATTATTTATTTTTATGGGGTGCTAAGGATCAAACCCAGTGCCTCACATATGCTAGGCAAGTATGCTACCATTTAGCGCTACAAACATGGCCCAGAACAGTGGTTTTATAGTTAAAATTTAAAGCCAGGTTTTTATAAATACATGCATGCATAGGACACACACACACACACACACACACACACACACACACACACACATACACACACACACCACATAGAGAAGCAAGCAAAACTAGAGCTAGCCATAAATCTAGTTTATGAAATTAATAATAGCTATTACAGAAGAGGGGGGCAAATCTTTTCATCAAATAGGCCTATTATTTAAGTGTATCAGTAGCTAATCCCTCCCTCACCTCCTGTAAATTAAGCTGATATTCATCCCTGACAAATTCTTATTTTACACAATATAATGTAAATCTATTTGAATCTCCTTTGTAAGAAGCTCATTTTTAATTATCTGTTTTGTTCATGCAATTTGTATAAGAGAGAAAAGAGAAGTGACAGGTATTGTTACCAATAACAGGTACTGATTAAGAAAACAGCAGTATATCTACACGATAAATACTATTCTGCCTTTCAAATTATGACTAGGAAAACTATTTGTCTAAGCCATAGGAAATTGCTATTTTTTAAAAGTTGAACAAATAGCAGTAATTTCATATGGACCGGCCAATCATAGGTGACATTTAATTTGTTCAACCTTGTAAATTATGCTTATGAAAAAAGTCTGGGACAAAATATACCAAAATACTGATGGTGATTGTGTGGGGTTGATGAGATCAAGTGTTATTACTTTTAAACTTTCCTATTAAAAATATTCAATAATGCTGTTATTTATAATTTAAAAATAACAAATAATATGAGAAAATGGTCAGGCATTTCATTCTTACTCTTCAGATTCTGTCTTTTGCTCAGAGGTAAATGTTATAATAAGACATAACACTGAATGTGCTTGCCTGCTTTCTTCTCCCTCTTAAATTTTGGTTTTGGACTTGATAGCCATTTCCACTTCCCTGCATCAACCTTGAGAATGAGAGGGACTGAGATTACTTACAGATCACAGTGAGCAGCTGTCAGCACCCAGTTGTCTTTGATCAAAGCCCCTGCACAGATTTCCAGCCCTTTGATAAGAGCCATGTAACGTCTTGCATGAGGTGATACTTCTTTTCCTCCTATAATTCCTTCGCAGGATTCTAGAAAAACTAAAAGAGTGATCCAGAGTGAAATCTTACCTTGCACAGTCATCCTTGTCTTGAGAAAACTTGTCTATAGTGAATAGATTCAGTGGGAGTTCATAGCCATGTACTTTGATGAAGAGAGGACCAAGCAATCCAGGTGGTGGTGGGGGGTACTTTCTTCTCTAGCACTCTCCTCTGTGATTGCATCCCCTGCAGCACTTCATGTGCAACAGTGTTTTTAAATTAAATGTAGTACTTGTTTTTTGTGTTAATTTTATCATAAGCATACATTCCTATTACTTTAGGCCTAAAGCTTTTTTTTTTTTTTTTTTTACTGCCACATGTTCAAATTGATTTCTCTCTCTGTGTCATGTTAGGGTAAAAAAGATAAATGTATAGAAATGCTCCTTTTTCTGTTATGTTTCTCAAACTTTAGTGTAATCATAATTGAGTACTTCTTAAAATGTGGATTTTCTAGACCCATCTCCAGAGAGTTTAGTTTAGTACCAGAGAACCTGCATTTCATTTTTTTTTTCTCCTTTTCTTTTCTTTTTTTTCACTCTTGGTACCAGGGATTGAACCCAGATGTGCTTAACCACTGAGCAACATCCCCAGCCCTTTTCTTTTCTTTTTTTTTTTTTTTTTTTAAGTTTTGAGATCAGGTCTTGCTAAGTTGCTTAGAGCCTGGTTAAATTGCTGAGGCTGGCTTTGAACTTGGGATTCTTCTGCCTCAGCTGCTGGGATTACAGGTTTGTGCCACCATGCCCGGCTGGAACCTGCATTTTGAATCATTTGGAATCATTCTAGGATCTCTTTTCTAAGCAATCTTCACACTCCCTTTTTTTCCATGCAATTATTCCACAATAATTTTTGAGTAACTACTGTTAAAATGGTGCAAAGATGAATGAAACATCATTCTTGACATTGACAAGCTTTAGTAGTAGAAACATGCAAAGAACAAAGCTGTGGATAAATACATAAAGAATGACAATGCTCGAAAGTGCCTGGAGAGGGTCACAGGAGGAGCTGCAGGGCTCAAAAAATGCCTTTGTCAGGAAGGTGGTGAGGTCTCTGTGAGGAATGTTTTTTCCTTGAAGGAGATTGGAAAGTGGTATAATATCCTTAGTAGGTGGAGCTAGAGGAGATTTCAAGTTAGGTGTGATATAATTAAAAGTCATCATGGTCAGGCATTATGAGAGTGAAGCAGATCATCTACAAGTAACATTAGACTAAATTTAACAATTCATCATGTTTAAATGCTTTTGAGGGACAGATTTGTCATGTGTCTTAGAGCTAGTCCTTAACATTTTAACTGTTAGCGAAGTGATTTTTATTTTTAAGCTCCAACTTAAATTGTTCCTTAATAATTTAAAACATTTTTAACATAATATTTATTTCCTGTATTTATCACCACTTAAAATACAGGTAGGAATTGTCCAGCAATTTCTTTCTTTTTCATTTTTTGGTACCAATGACTGAACCCATCCCCAGCCCTTTTTATGTTTTATTTTGAGACAGGGTCTGCTAAGTTGCTTAGGGACTTGCTAAATTGCTGAGGCTGACTTTGAATTTATGATTCTCCTGCCTCACTCCCTAATGCTGGGATTACAGCCATGTGCTACCATGCCCGGCTGGTCCAGCAATTTCTTTTTTTTTGTGGGGCTGGGGATTGAACCCTGTGCCTTGTGTGTGTTAGGCAAGAACTCTACCAACTGAGCTATATCCTCAGCCCTTCAGAAATTTCTTAAAGATCAAGAAACCAAAAGATTAAAGACCCAGTAACACATAGTCAGGACAGAGTGGGAAGGACCCCCCTTCTCCCGACTCCCTACCCTTCAAGGTTGTCACTTCTAAGGACAGGATTATCTCAATCTCAGGCTGAACACTGTGTTATTAGCCTTAAAAAATCTCACAATATTCCATAAAAGGTTATTATTTGGAATGTTAGTTTAGTAAGTTATATTAAAAACAAAGAAAAAAATCAGCAACTATGGTAACAGTAATGAAGACATTTAAAATATACCAGACACCCGTTGTTAGTGTTAGACACTCGATATAATACTACAATAGAAAGTGGGTATTATTATTTCCATGTATATAAAAAAGATGAAGTAGACAGATTAACTATCCCAAGTTCACACAGCTAGTGATGGCAAAGTGATGTTCTAGCCCACTGGTGCATAGTGCAAAATCCACATTTTTTCCCCTTGTTAATCACTGCTTCTTAAAATATTGGCTCTTTTTTAAATACAGAGTTGTGAGAAACTGATAAAATAAAATACACATATTCAAGTAAGTATTTGCATTCAGTGTCAAGATTCAGAATTTTTAATGCCTCAGTAAGGCTTTGAATGAACTTATAGATCCCACAATAGGAATCCCAGCTCTGAAGGTATCACTGAACTCACTCTCTCTCTCTCTCTATATATATATATCTATATCTATATCTATATCTATATCTATATCTATATCTATATCTATATCTATATATATCATAGTAATCTGGTCTTGGTTCCTCATATGTAAAATGTGGCTGATAATAATAGTTAAGAAGATTAAATGGGTTAATATGTGAAAATCAATTAGAATATTACTATTTTAATTGTGAGTTTTATTAAGCATTCACACACACACACACATACACACACATTATAGTAGGTAATTTTATAGCAATGTTTTTCTTCATGGACCCTGCTTCCCTACTAGAAATGGACATATCTACAAACAAACCCTGAAA
Source organism: Urocitellus parryii (assembly GCF_045843805.1). NCBI lineage: Eukaryota > Metazoa > Chordata > Mammalia > Rodentia > Sciuridae > Urocitellus > Urocitellus parryii. The sequence continues at coordinate 42,818,048 of NC_135531.1, read as the reverse complement.
TTAAAAGTTTTAAGGTTTATTTGAGAGCAATGACATTTAATTATATTTGTATGATTGAGAGGTCCAGTTAATAAGTAAACTATTCATATCTAATTTAATGGCTTTGTCAATTTTTCACTTAAAGACTTTGCTCTGTAGATCTGATCTGGCTTTATAAGAGCTACCAGATACAGTTAATGTTTTCATATTTTGCTATGGTTACATAGGATACATTTTCGTAAAAAGCCAAAGTGATTTTTAAGTGAAGACAAAGGGTTGCATTAAAAATGGTTGGAATTTATTATTTATTTTTCCTTTTCATAGGATGTAAATTAAACCAATCAGATACCCACTTTCTCACAAATGAAACTAAAAATCATATGAAAATATGTCTTACCTCCAGGAAGTAGAAGAAGAAAGATGGCAGTAGGGAAAGAGAAAAGAGAAGGCATTTTCATTGCCTGTGTTATCCACACTATGGAGAGCATTCAGTTTCAGGTATAGACTTTAATAATATATAATAAACACCCAGGATGTGGTTCTCTCTCTCTCTCTCTTTCCTTCTTTGCTGTGGTGTTGAAGATTTTGGTGTTTTATTACTGGAAAACACAACCTTAATCTGTGGTATGGTTACTTACTTGTTTCACAGTAAGGTCATTTCCTTTGGGTTTAGATGTCTCCGACCTTAAAGGGCAAATGTGAAGTGATGAGACCATGTCAACTTAAGAATATTAAAATGAAAACTATTCTTCAAATGAAGCCATTCAATTAAAAATGGGCCAAGGGGTTGTGGCTTAGTGGTAGAGTGCTTGCCTGGCATGTGTGAGGCACTGGGTTTGATTCTCAGCACCACATATCAATAAATACATAAAATAAAGGTCTGACCAAAAAAAAAAATGGGCTAAGGATCTGAAGAGATGCTTGTCAAAAGAAGACACACAAATGGCTAGCAATCATATGAAAACATGTTCAACATCATGAGTCACCAGGAAAATGCAAAACAAATCTACAGTGAAATTTTATCTTACTTCAGAATGACAATCATTATAAAGACAAGAAATAACAAAGGGAGGCAAAGATGAGGACAACTCTTATACATTGTTGGTAGAAATATAAATTAGTAGAGTCATTATGGAAAGCAGTATGGAGAGTTCTTAAAAAACTAATAGTAGAATACCATATGCTCCAGCATTGGATATGTATCCAAAGACAATATTTTACCAAAGGGATATTTGCACTCACGTTTACTGCAGCACTGCCACATAGCTAAAATATGGATCAACCGAGTTGCCCATCAGTGGATAAATGGATAAAGAAAATGTGCTATAAATACAAATGGAATATTATTCAGCCATAAAAACAATGGAATCCTGTCATTTGGAGCAACATGGATGGAATTGGAGGTCATTCATTATGATAAATGAAGTAACCTAAATACATAAAGACAAATACCCCTTGTTTTCATTTGTGGAAACAAAAATGAATTTCATAGAATGGAGTAGAAAAGTGTTTACTATAGGCTGAGAGGGCACAGAAGGAAGTTAATTAGGGGCACCAAAACACAGGATGAATTAATTCTGATTTTCTATAGCCAAGTAGAGTAAAAACTGGTTAAAACAATCTATGATGTATTTCAAACTGTCTAGAATTTAGAGTATGAAATTCCTAACACACAAAGTAATTAATGTTTGAAGGAACGGAAGTGCTCGTTACTCTGATTTGATTATTACACATTGTATACACATATAATATTATTATAAACCACAAAGATGTACAAATATTATGTTTCAATAAAAAATTTCCAAAAAGGACATTGCTCTCCTTTGAAAACTTTTTCACTTTCAAATAAGACCTTATTTCAGAGCTGAAAATTTAAGTTGTCTTAGCATGTTTTGTGCTGCTTATAGAATGCTGGAGACTGGTTGATTTATAAACAATAAACACTTTACCCTACATTCCTGAAGGCTGGAAGTCCTTGCCCATATCTGGCAAGAGTCTGCTTGCTGCATTATAACACAGTGGGAAGCATCATTTTTCTGGAGAAAACCTTGCTCAGTAAAAATGTAATTTAAAACTCTTAGGTATTATATTTTTCTGACAAATTTCTAAAGGTTAAAAAACAAAAAGAATACTTTCTGTGGTTGGGAATTCTTGTGTGTTGATTGTATTTCAAACTGCTACTATCTTTTTGGTGGAAGAGAGTAGCATATAAAGGGCTATTAAGTTTTTTGGTCTTTTTAACATTTTTATTTGTTCTTTTAGTTATACATGACAGTAGAATGTATTTTGATGTAACATACATACATGGAGTATAACTTCCCATTCTGTGGTTGTGCATGATATAAAATTACACCGGTTGTGTAACCTAACAAGTCATGTCTATGACTTGAAAAAAATTGGAACATACATTAAAATTTAGCTATAAGAAATTCTACTGCATTATTTTTCATAATGAAAGAAAGTTGAAAACAATCTAAATGGATTAACAAAGGATTGGGTAAGTGTGTTAGTTTCCTATGGCTTCTGTAACAAGGACCACAAACTCGTTGGTGGCTTACAACAATGTGTATTTATTATTTTACAGTCTGTAGGTCAGAAGTCTGATTTGGGTCTCACAAATCAAGGTGTGGCAAGGCAGAGATCCTTTCTGGAGGCCGTGGCCTTTTCCATCTTTCAAAGACGGCCCATGTTCCTTGGTTTATGACCCCATCACACCTTCAAAGCCAGCAATGGCCAGTGGAGTCTTTCTCACATCATATTACCCTGACACGGACTCTTTTGCCTATTGCTTCCACTTTTAAGGGTCCTTGAGATTGCATTAAAGACCCTTGAAGTGAATTGATTATAATATTAATTCCAACCCACAATCTTGCTTTTTGTTATGTGAACTAACATTCACAGGTGCTAGAAATTAGATTGTGGGCACCATCCAAAAACAGCCAGCATGATGGAATGGAAGAATGGACTAAAAAGGCTCAAGAAATGTGGCAGCTGAGGAAAACTTCTGGTGGGTTTGAGATGTTGAGACAATGGCTCACATGTGATGATGTGTCTCCTAAAACTAGAATTTGGGAATCTCTACAGATGAAGACACGGGAGTGGTTCCTCTCATCAAGACCCCCTGTGAACCTTCTGCATATTTTTTTTTCTGTCTCTATGACATTGGGTTCTGATGGGTTTAGAGGTCCTGGTGACTCTTCTGTTGGGACAAAATAAAGCACTGAGAGCTCTATTGAACAGGAAGTGAGAATAATGGGCCAATTTAGGGTTCTCATGCCAGTGAAGTAGCAGGGAAAGAACAGACTTACTCTGCTGGGATGAGGTGATTGCAGTGGACTGGCTTATCACAAGGGAAGCGTAAGTGAGCTGGGTGAACATGGGAGAGTGTGTATGGAACCCAGGGGCATTCACTGGGTATCACTGGTACTTTTGTGCCCAAGGACAATGGTGAAAGAGCAGTTGCAATGCTATGACCTGATAAAGGCAAGGACTTAGGTTCCTTGTAGAAGAAGGTCTGGGTCATTAAATGAGGAGAGAACCCAAGAGCAACCAAATTGCTGGCTATAGTTGATAAAACTTTGGATTGGGTGGCAGAGAAGGGAGATGAGGCATTTCATTGACTGATGGTGGCAGAAGAGATCATAGCTTTTCCTACCATCTTACCTCAAGTCTTTTTAGAGATTGTCACTGGTCACAAACCTGGAGGAGACTCTGCCTGCATGTCTACCACCCTCTAACTAACTCTTCACAGGTACCAGGGAATCCTATTCTCTCAAAAATGGACGTACCATGTAGTATTGTATAGAGGCCAGTCATAATGGGAGGACACTAAGAACGTGTATTACATACATTTGAGTATAGCTTTGGTGATCTCTGTTTTATGTGCCTGGGCCACTTACTCCCTCTGAGCTGTCATTTCAGCCACCAGCTCCATCTGGGTTACAACCAGCATCACATAGATGCTACCCAATGTTGCCATAACTAGACCCTCACAGTATATTTCTCATTTCTGCCTCTTACTTTCTCCATTGCCACTGGGATGTGGGGTGTCAAAGTATCCTCCTAGTACCCACACATAAACCAGAAGTGAAGAGGGGGCAGGAAATGCCCTGAGAGGAAACTGACCCAGTGAGACCACCAGTGTAAAAATTCTCATTTTCCTGCCCTAGGTAGACTAAATTGGGGTTGTTGTTCAAATAGAACCCAGAAAATGGTCCAGTGAGATAAAGTATCACTGCACCTCACACCAGAGGAGGCCATCATGGCAGGACACCCTGCAGAGACTTCTTGCCTGCCTCTCATTTGCCCTTGCTTCACTGTGGTCACACTGCTTAAGAAAACAGCAGCTTCTGAGCTTGTGCCTCAGGCTCTGCTTTTTGGAGGTAATTGCTATAAACAAAACTGGTTAGCTAATATTATTATTTTGTTTATGTTGTATATATACACATACATGTAAAAATTCACAAGGAAAAAAATCTGAGAACATGTTTTATTTAATACCAGATCAAGTTGACAATCAAAATTGACCATTACAATGTATACACACACACACACACACATAATGTCACCCTGCAGAAGGGAAGCTCTCTTAATGTTACTTATATTTTCTCATAGTCTTTCTGTCCCTTTGTCCATCCTTTACCCACATAACAATTCACAGTTCACCAGTCTTTAATGAGGCTATCTTGTATTCCAGGCACTACAATAAGCTTGAAAAGTAAATATTGCATTATCAAAATGGTAGGATAAATACCATTTTGGAACTGATGTGGAATAATTTTGTTAATGTATGGAATTGATATATAATATGATTTCAAAAAAGTGCTTCAGTTAATATATATTTGATTAGGTGTCTCATATATACTGGGCTCACTGCTGTATGAAGACGTGAATCCTGGGGCTGGGGATATAGCTCAGTTGGTAGAGTGTTTGCATCGCATACACAAAGTCCTGGGTTCAATCTTCAGCACAAAAAAAAAAAGAAGAAGAAGAGGTGCTTAGGACCTAGATTATGTGGGGAAATAAAAAGCCAGCTTACTGTTTCGGGAACCTCAGTGTGGGAAGTAGTTGGAGATTAGGTTAGAGAGCTGGAAACATTATGGAGACTTTTAGCACCATGATAAATGAGGTCCATGGACTGTCATAGGACAAAGTGGGAGCCAGCAAAGGGTTTTAAGTGGGCACAGGATTCTGTCTTCATTAAAGAGGGACCAATCTGGTACCAATATGGAGGCAATGCCAGCTCCTGAGTGTCTGTACATAAGAGGTTTCTGGGACAGCAATCTGCTGGAAGTTGGGAATTTGGAAATTGTCTTGGAGCAATGTTTTCATAGCAATATCCAGTTTTAACTTAGAGCAAGAGATTATTCAGAATGGGGTGCTTAGCAGAGGGGATGGCAGAAGCCTCATAGTATGGGGAGAGGCTGAAAGTTCAGTGATGGAGGAGTGGGTGAGCCTAGAGAGACACAAGGTGATTAGTCTGGAAATTATTGTCAAGGTCTGAATTGACAGATTCCATCAGTGGGGATGGAAAGGAAGGATTTGATGATAATGAGTTTCAACAAGACAGATTTGTGGGGCAGGGAGGCCAGGCCCAAGGACAAGGGGCTGGATTGGAGAGTGGAGAAGCAATGGGCTCCTGTACTTCTCTTGCCTAGTGGTGTGAGACAGCAGCTGCTCCATCCCCTGCCATTGGTGATGGAGTGTGGTGCTGAGTGTGCACCATTACTGGGGGCAGGGTGCTGAGGCTGGAGGACCCCAAATTCAAATTTGATGCCAACCTGGGTCACACATTTAGACCCCTGCTTCACACACACACACACACACACACACACACAAGATGGGCCAGTGTGTGAATAGGGTCTCCCTAAAGTGGGGTTGGGGGGAGGATAATTACAGTTAGTTTGACTTTCTGAACTGTGGATTCAGATTTAACTTGGTTATGAGAACAAGCTTTTATGGGGTTCTCACCAAATCCTTTGGTCACGGTTTGGTCAGTTAGATGTGGTCTATTTTCAGAAGTTTTTATCTGATGGGTTTTCTAGCTGCCTCCCCTGATTCTCAGCATGTAGTTCTGCATCTTCTTGTCACTATCTAAACCACTCACCGCCTCTCATTGCTGCTGTATCTACTGTGACCACGAAGACCATACCTCATTTCATTTCTTTTAGTTAATTTTTCTTTAGTATCAGGGACTGAACCTAGTGGCACTCAGCCACTGAGGAACATCCCAGCCCTTTTTATTTTTTACTGTGAGTCTCACTAAGTTGCTTAGGGCCTTGATAAGTTGTTTTGAATTTGTGATCCTCCTGCCTCAGCCTCGGCTGCTGGGATTACTGGCATAGACCACCATACCTGGCCATTTTCTTTTAAAAAACCACTTTATTGATATATACTTCACATACTATACAATCTGCCCATTTAAAATGTACATTTCAATGATTTGGGGAATAGTAACAAAAATTTTAAAATATCACTTTGCATAAAATATAAAATTTGCCATTTTAGCCATTTTTAATTGTATGACCTAGTGGTATTGATTATATTCATAATGTTGTGTAACATAATTCCTATACATTTCTAAAACTTTTCATTACTTTAAACAGAAATTCTAACCATTAAGCATACCTTCCTCCTCTGCCTTTAGACCTTGGTAATCCTCTGATATACTCTCTGTCTTTATGAATGTGTCTTTTCTATATATTCATATAAATGGAATTGAATAGTATTTGTCAATTGGTCTGACTTATTTCATTTACACAATGTCCTTAAAGTTTATTCCTGTTGTAGCATGTATAAGAACTTCTTTCTTGCTGGGCATGGTGGCACATGCCTGTAATCCTGGTGACTAGGGAGGCTAGGCGGGGGGATTTCAAATTTAAAGCCATCCTCAGCAACTTAGTAAAGCCCTAAGCAATTTAGTGAGACCCTGTCTCAAAATTAAAAAAATAATAACAATACTAATAATAAAAATAGCTGGGAATGGGGCTCAGTGGTTAGGTGTCCCTTGGTTCAATCCCTAGTATCAAAAAACAAACAAGCAACAAAAAACTTCTTTGTTATAGCTGAATAATATTCCTTTGCTTACCAGTCATCTGTAGATGGCATTTGGATTGTTTCCACCTTTGACTATTGTGATTAATGCTGTGTAAGAATCTGGGTCTCTGCTTTCAATTCCTTCAGGTACTTACATAGGAGGAAATTGTTGAAAACTTGTACACGACACAGCAATTTCCTTATACTCATCCTTATTTGCTGTCATCTCTTCTTGTGGCCTTAAATTTATATTTCCATCTTAGACCTCCTATTTACTTGACATTTCTACTTGGAAGTCTACCAAATATTTCAAATATTAGAAATATGTATATCTCTAAAATTGAACTCTTGACTTTCTTCCCCAAACCTGCTCCTTCCATAGTTTCCCCCAATTCTAGCTGATGGTAAATTATTCTTTTAGTTGCTTAAGAAAAAAAACATTTTAATTCCCTTTTATCTTTTTGTATCCAACATTCAACTATGAAGAAATTCTGTTGGTTGTACATGTATCCAAAATAAACCACTTACCACTCACTACCTTCTGCTGCTTTCATGCTCCTTGTCACTTATATCTTTTGCTTGGACGCTGAAGTAGCTTCCCCTAGGTCTCTGTTCCCACCTTGACGCACATCAGTGGTTCATCAACAACCACCATACTGATCCTTTAAAAACATAAACCAGTCTTCTGATTTCTGCTTAGGATGAAAAAAGATGGAAAGAGTGTTGATCCCACCCTTACAACAAAGAAAAATTTGGTTAACCTACAAAATCTTGAACTTCTCAGAGAATTTCAACCTGAAATTTAAGAAGTCAGGCACCTCCAGGGAGAGATGAGTCTTGCTGACCTGGAGTGAAACATGATAGAAGGGATACTGATCACAGGAGCTGATCCCAGGGAATTGTGAATTTTTAAGGGCAGAGTGTTTTTAAGGGTTAGCATGAGAATATAGCACCTATGGAATCTATAGACACAAGTGGAATACATGCCGCCAGCAAGCTTTTCTCTGTGGATCTCACTGTCAGAAAGACTGAAGTGGGGGTAAGGCAGGAGGCTGGAGAGAGCCTCTGTTGTGGGGCAGGGGAGGGCAGCCCTTACTGCAGGAAAGGAATGAAGCTCTGCCCAGATGCTATTTCTTCACAGAACAAAAGCCCCATGTTGTTGAGGAAAGGGCAGCTCACCTTTAGGGTATATGTAAAGACACATTGTGATTGGAGGAAGAGTAAAGAAACCCACAACCTTTCATTTCTGGTGGACAGACATTAGGGGAGGCATAGGATCAATGAGGTCTTTCCATACCTGAGAGACAAAGGCCCACAGTGTAGGCCTAAGACTGAGACTAAGCCAGGGTCACAGAATATGGCCTACCCCAGGCTAGCAAGAACTGAGTAACAGCAGCTGTTTACCACAAGGGAAGGGTACAAAGACACACAGAGATAATCTCTTCGGGGTGCAGGCTGATAGGAAAAGCCTAAGGCTGAAGTGGACCAGAACACTGAGAAAAACTCTGGTAACCCCACCCACTGTAAGCACATGGTCATTAGAGGAATTGTGTTGATGGGGAGGCTCAGAGCCAGGAAACAGATTTGGAATCCTGGCAGGTGGAAGAAGATGCAAGATGCAGTCAGGATAGTAGATATTATTTATTCAGAAGCAACAGCCACCCCCAGCCTCCAGTTCCAGTCCCACTTTGCTCCATTAGTTCCGTTTAGCCCATCAGTTCCATTTAACCCCCAGCCATATATAACCTGGAGTATATGCACTGAATCAGGATATTCATGACCTTGGCTACATACTAAAAAATAACTTGCAAAAAGCCTTGTCGAGGGAGCCTAATTGTAGTCATTTGGGGACTGCCCTACAAACTGAAAGCCTGTGGTGTACTGAGGGTAACAGCCTCAAGAATAAGTGCAAACCAAAATGAACTTCAGAGTAGAGTGACTCAGTTCCTCACAGTAGAGTTCTAGAAAAGTAAAGATACTCATGTATCGAGACACGAAAGTACCTTAGTGGCTATTGACTTACAAATTATAAGATTCAAGAGACAAGGAAGAATAGCACAGTTAAGAGACAAAGCCATCAACAGTCTTGCACAGATATGATCTGGATGTTAGGATTATCAGAAAGTGAATTAAAATAGTTATGATCAGTAAAGTCTCTAGTGGAAAAGGTGTGTAGCATGAATGAACATATAAAGGATTTCAGCACAGACATGGAAACTATAAGAAGGGACCAAATGGAGTTGAAAACATGATGAGAAATCAATAACTTTGATATGCTCAGTAGTAGACTCAATCAGCTGAGGAAACAGAGGACCTGAAGACAGGTCAGTAGAAAGTGTTCCAACGGAAACACAAAGAGAGAAAAAAAGTGAAAAAACCAAAGCAAACAAAAAGTCCAAACAAACCCAAATTCAAAGTAGATCATCCAAGAGCTGTAGGACAATATCAAATGAATAGTCATATAACTGGAATCTCATTAAGAAGACAGGCAAGGGGGACAAAGAATATTAGAAAATATGATTAACAGGGTCAAGGTTTTTATCCCTAGTGAAGGAATGAAAGGTTTTGTAGTATCTACTGTGGATCTGGGAATTACTGGCCAAATGGATTTAATGGTTATAAGTTTCTAGGCTGTGCTCATAATAGTGTGGTTATTTTTACATTAAATAGTCAGACCTGCTCTACATCCCAGCCTCATAATTTAACATCTATCATCTCTGGGCACAATAGAAGCTAGTTTAGGGGACTATCCTGTAAAATAATCATCTTGACTATTAAGTACTTGGTCTTGGCTGATCCAGAGCATTTCCCCCAGTTTCCAGGTGATTGTAAAGTGGTTGTCATGGTAGAGAAGTGCTCCTAAAAAAGTGTTGCCTGGCACATAGTTGACAGTCGCACGTAGTGCACTTCTTGCCCATCAACTCAACCTGGAATCACTTCCAAATCATAATCTTTGCCAGATGAGTCCTCAAGGGTAAAGTTGGCTACATCTTTATTATGACTGGGGTGGAAGATGGAGTTAGAGTTAAGAGAGTCAAATCCAAGATGGGCTATAGCTGCCCAAAGCTTGTTTCCCAGGGATTACAGTTTTGTAATTCTTCCTTCCCAGCTTCACTCAGCACCTGAAGCAAGAGCTTTAACCTAAAGAAATGTAACTTTGCAGTCAGGTCCTACTTGGTCCTGGGGAGTAGTACTCTCTTCTTGTTTCTCTGAGACTTAATTTAGTTTTATCCTCTGCCTTAAAACAATTAGGGTACTTTATCTATTTATCTATCTATTTATATATTTTTGGTGAAAACACATACATTAGGTTATAGTATAAGATTTTTATAAATCTACCTATCAGAAGTCTTGAACTGGTAAAATTTGATAACTAGTTTTAATGGGGGTTGGATGATAGATCTCTAGGAGGTCCTATATTATTTTCTGTCTTTAAAACATTACCTATGTTGTCTGTATTTTAGACACAAGAGTGTCTTGTAATATATTTTGTCATTTATATATAGAGATTTATTGATCTTGGCCAGTTCATCAAATGCTCCTCCATATGCACACACTAAAAGAATTGAATTAATTAAAATGAATTACAATGTAAACAAATTTTTAAAGTCCAGCTTACCATTTAATGTTTATTATTTGAACTTTATCTTTTTTTTATTAATAGTTATGAGATAGCTGATTTTGGGGGTCTGAGTGAATTTGAAGAAATATGTAGGCATATTTGACTTTTTATAATGCTTCTAGAAAGCAATATAGACAGTTTTTGTGGTCGTGCACTGAGTCACTTGAAAGCACAGCTGCTGGGCAGGAAGTTAGAGCTCCTTGGCTGTTTGTGTTAAATACAGCACGTTTTACTGCAATAAATATTCAGAGGTTGAAAACCACATCTTATGTGGTTTCAGCTAAGCTGAGAAAATAATGAATGAGGTAATTCATGAGAAGAGGTCAGTGTAGGAAAGTGTCCAGGATGGCACCCTTTGTTTAAAGAAGAAGATGGAATAGTATTTAAAATAGAGCTGAGCTATAAGAAAGAACTTTTCTTCTTTTTTCTAAACTATTTTGAGTGACTTTATTTTATTATTATTAAAGAACTTGTCTAGTTTAATAATAAATATACACATATAGACCTGTCCCTGTGGTGATGATCTCTTATAGTGTTCCCATCTGTCCACTTACTGGTTATAGTTAGGGAATTGTCATCTAGAATGCAAACACAGGCTGATTCCAGAGCCTATTCTCTATTTTTCCTTCCTTCCTTCCTTCCTTCCTTCCTTCCTTCCTTCCTTCCTTCCTTCCTTCCTTTCTTTTTTTTTTTTTTTTTTGTACTAGGGATTGAACCTAGCCACTCAACCACTGAACCTTATCCCCAGCCCTTTTTATTTTTTATTTTGAGACAGGGTCTTGCTAAATTGCCTAGGGCCTCGCTAAGTTGCTGAGTCCAGTTTTAATTTGTGCTTCTCCTGCTTCAGCCTCCTAAGCAGTTGGAATTTCAGGTCTGTGTCACCATGCCTGGCCCAAAGCATGTGCTCTTAACCACCATACAACAGCAATGTCTGCAATGGTGATGGGTATGCAAAGGAAGGTCTGTTTCTATGCAATAGTGAGGTCTGTACAAGACTATGGAATAGTGATGTCTATGCAAGAGTACGTGTACCAGTGAGGCCCGTACAGTAGAGACATAGATATAATAGCAATGTCTAAGCCATCTCTCTATATGAGGGAGCTGGTCAACCCATCAACCTGTATCTGCAGTGGACACAGAATTTCAGAAAATATGGCTTCCAGTCTTGACTCTTATTGCCCTATGGGCTTTGCCCATTTCAATCCATTCATTTTATTTTTCAACTGCAGTTTCTGCCCCTTGGTAGAGGGTATTTAGACATGAAGTCACTCTGGAGGAATGCTTTGTAAAATTACTTAGCAGAACATTGTTTTGGGAAAATGTATACCGATGTACATATTTATTATGATTTGTCTTGGGCACAATGTGGAATTTCTGAAGAAATAATAGATGCTGAGTCCCAGAGGCTGGGGGAGAACCAATCAAGGTGACTGAGTGGGCAGCTGCCTGGGGCTCTGTGAGCTGCCTGGCTCTCAGTCCTCTGGAGAAACTGCCCACCAGTCTGTCAGTTGGGATTTTCCTGTAGAAGAACTGGATTCGTGGGTCTGGTTACAGCCCAGCGACAGCACACTGGCAAGGCCTTTCTGCTGCTTTTGCTAGAGCCTCTGACATAATTGTAGTGGTGGATATTTTGGGTAATAGAGACACCTACTGTTTGGTTTGAGGAAGGCCAACTTTAGTTCTTTGAATTCAAATGTGTGTGTTTGTGTGTGTGGTGGTGGTGATGGTAGTGGAGAACACTGTAATGACCAAGGCCTGGTGGTGGGAGCAGTGAGGCTGAAGCTGGTTATTTAGAGAATTCTAGAATGTCAGAGCCTGAAGGTACTTAGAATTCATGTTCTAGAGCTGTGCCCTCTAGTTGCTGTTGTCAAGCAGCTATTAAAATTAAAAAAAAAATTAATTATAATTTAAAATCCAGTTCCTTGTCACAATAGCCATATTTCAGGTGTTCAATATTCACCTAGAGCAGTGGCTCTCATACTGGGCAGTGCAGATACAAATTACTTTTCACATGTCATCTGCTTAGGTCTGTTTGATAGTACTGTCCTGGAGTCTTCTAGATCAATCCTGTTCTTTTGAAAATGAGGAAACTAAAGGTCAGAGAAGGGACTTGCCAGACAAGGACCCTGGCAATTGGCACTTTTTTGCCTGATGCCACTAAGACACTTCCTAATTAACCTATGGCTTCAGACCAGGTATTAGGAGATGGTGGCATGATTCTGATCTCTCCCTTGCTTGCCTGAAGGACATACGGACATGGCTAGACTAATGCTTTTCAAATATCTTTTTGTTTTTTTAAGGGAGAAACTTTTTTTCCCCATGAAGTCTTCTGTGGGTAGATAAAATAAGAAATAGATGGACACTAGAGCTATTCTGGCTGAAACCCAACCTAAGTGTGTATGTATGTATACCTGGGATCTGAAGACCTTGTCATTCCACTTCCACTTTGTGGCTCTTTTGCCTTCTTGGAACTACGGGGAACAGAAAGGAAATGTGTGATCCTCAGTCTTCCTGCCTGTTAGGACCTGGATTCCCATGTTCAAAGTCGATATAAGGCATGGGGATGGGAACATGCAGAGAGAGCAGGCCACACGGCTTATTGTATGCCATGTTTCACATGCTCAAAGGGCAGAGGTGGGGGTTTGGCAGTGATGACATTCCATTGCAGCATCTGGTTCCTGCAGAGATGGGGAGGAACTAAGACACTTCCTAATTAACCTTTGGCTGGAGCAGGGACATTTGAGTAACTGAAGATTGGTGCACATCTCTTTCCAGGCTTGCTGGGCTTTTCTTGTAGGATTTCAATTAATTATTCATTGGTTTAGTTATTGATTTGTGAGATATTTACTGAGTTCCTATTATGAGACAGATGCTGAAGTAATATTCTAGGGATACTTCAGGAAGAAGAAATTACTTTTCACTGTGCACTTGGAAAGGAATGGTGCAGGAGAGGCCTTTGGTATGAGTGTTGAATGAAGCAGATCTGTATATGCAGGGATTGGGTAGAGGGCAGAGGCCCTCCTGGGAAAGGAGGCTCATGCACAAATGCAGTAAGCTGGGAAAGTGTCTAAGGAACAGCAAGTGATTCAATTTGACAGGAACACAGGTAACTAAATGCATCCATAGGGTTTCCTCTTGCCCACTCCCTACACCTTCAAGAATTCACATCATGTGGAGGAGAGCATCTGTCTCCTTGCTTCAGTTGGTACTAAGGAGAAAGGAATGGAGTACCAAAGTAATCCTCTGTCCTAGAGTCTTTTGAGTCCTGCCAAGGAGATCAGCTTCAAGCTGCCTTTCTTGATGACATCCCCCTTGGGATTCTGAAAGCATTTGAAGAGGCATGTGAGCAGCTTTCAACTTGGCCACCACAGGTAAACCTGTGCTGCTAGCCCCTTCTATTTCTTAAGCCGGCTTCTCTCCACAGTTACTAGAAACACACTGCTGTTAAGTGAGCTGAGTCTTAGAGAAAGACCTAAAGTGAATCTGTTGCATTCTTGACTCTAATGCTGCCTTGATTCTGGCATCAGGAAATCCTTGGGTGTATGAGTTTACAGTAAGGATGACAAGAGCATCAGAGAGCCCCCAGAATGGCTATTGTAAGATATTTTCACAGGCTCTCAATGCTATTTTCAGAAAACAAGTAAAAACATCTGTGCATAGCAGATGTTGGAGAAATTAATGTGTATGTGATATATATATATATATATATACTTATATATATACACACACATATATATGTACATATATGTATGTAATTATACATGTTGTTACATGCAAAAGTTACTCATTCATTTAATTCTCCCCCCGCCATGCCTGGGATTGAACCCAGAGATTTATGTGTGCTAGGTAAGTGGTCTATCATGGAGGTATAATCACAGCCCCATTATTGTCATTTTTAAAAATGTTTGCAGGATTTTATTTATCATATGCACACAAACAACCACACATTTTAACCATTTGCAGTGTATGGTTCAGTGTCATTAAACATATCCATGTTGTTATTCAACTATCACCATGATCCATCTCCAGAAATTTTTTTATCTTCCCAAACTGAAACTTTATACCTACTAAGCAATAGTACCCCTTTCCCTTCTCTCCTGGACCCTGGGAACCACCATTCTTCTGTTTAGGGAATTTGATCATGTTAGGTACCTTACATAAGTGGAAACATATGTCCTTTTGTGACTGGCTTATTAATTTAACACAATGTCCTCATTCTGTGTGGTTGCATATGTCAGAATTTCTTTCCATTTTAAGGCTGAATAATATTCCATTCATGCATCAATGGATGCTTAGGTTGCTTCTACCTTTTGGTTATTACAAGTAATTCTGCTGTGAATGTGGATGTATAAATATCTGTTCAAGTCCCTACTTTCAATTCTTTTGGATACATACACAGAAATGGAGTTCTTGGGTCATGTGGTCATTCTATTTTTAATTTTTTGCTGATCTGCCATGCTGTTTTGCATAGAGGCCACAGAATTTCACATTCCCACCAGCATAGCATGTGTTTCTAATTGCTTCATGTTCTTCCTAGTATTCCTTTCCTCCCTCCCTCCCTCCCTTCCTTCTTTCCTCCCTTCTTCCTTTCTTCATCTTTTTCTTTCTTTCATTTATAGCCTTCTTAAGGGATATGAAGTGAGCAACACTTTTTGAACAATAACAATAATATATGAGTTTTCCACAGCTTTGATGGTAAAACAATTTAACTCATGTCTTTTTCTCAGGCACCAGTTCTAAGTTTTACATGGACATTACACTAACTGGCTTTTTTTTTGGTAAAAACTGAAGTCTATTCTCAAAGGAAGTATAAAAAATAATAGCATAGTAATGTGATGAATGAAATATCATGGTTACTGTGCCTAATGCTCTGTGTACTAACCACAGGCTGTCAGGTCTCCTTTTTCTTGTGTTTGCTAACCAGCAAAAAATTGTAAGCATCTGCCAGTCTTTGCCTGTGAGCTTTCTGTAGCTACTGAAGCCCTCTTAGTTGACAAGCTGGGTAGCCTTAAAGTGCTGGGGATTAGCATCACTCATCTGTTGATGGACAGGAGTTAGTGGATTAATACCCCAGCTGCTTTACTCCTTGGTGGAGCTAACTCCAAGTTATTGTTCTACACCATCTCCCAGCAGTCCCAGTGGGGATTGAGCTCTGGGGGCCCACGCCAGTGTTAGCCTGTTCAGTGGTGCATTCTTCACTGACTTCCTTCCCTTCCCTATTTTACTTTATGAATTTTCTACAAGTACATTTTTCAATCACTTCCTAGAAAAGTTTTATATTCATGTCCATGTCTCTGCATCTGCTTTAGGAGGGACATCCCCTCCCCACCATCTAAGACAGTTGTAATGATTATATGAACTTTGTTGTAACATGGTGACTAGTTTATTATATAATGTTACATTAAAAAGACTACACCTAGATTAAAATTATGTGAAAATAAGCCTCACGATAGAATATACATTTATGTAAACAGGATCCCCACCAACCGTGGAGGTGTTCCATATGTGTTTCCTTGTGAGTTATTTGTATGTGTAATAGAAATATAATAAAAATGAGTTTCTCTGGGCACTTCAAGGTTTTGATCCTCCTGCTATACACAACATTTGAAAATATTGTGTATATCGTGTATAAATACTGTTACCCTTAGAGAGCAACTCGTGTCCTTCTGAGATGGTTTGGGTTACAGAGCACGTATCTGAGTCATTCAGTGCATCACTGTGGAAAGGTGGCCTCATGCTTGCTCCTGGGGATGTCATTGTTTCCAGCTATGCTCAATCTCAAAAGGCAAGTGGGGCTTAAAGTTTTGCCCTTTTTGCCTTTACTTTTGTACTATTAGATCTCATTTATGACATTTAGAAAATCTTACTGAATCAAATCTCTGCCTTTGTAACAGGCAAAATTTAAAAAAATTTTCTTATGATAGATCATTCCTCCAAATTTCTTATTCTCAAGTGATACTTTAGTGGATGCCTACAAGGAAGATGATTGAAAGATCCCTAGACTAGCTACTTCTAGAAGAAGTAACTGTGACTAGAAGAGCCTCCAGTTATTCTGATTCACTGTAGGTTATGTATAGTATTCCCTCCTTACCTGCAGGGATACATTCCAAGATCCCCAGTGCATGCCTGAAACTACAGATGACACTGAAAAGTATGTTATTTTTTAACCTATGACAAAATTTAATTTACAAAGCAGACACAGTAAGAGATTAACAACAACTAATAATAAAATAGAACAATCATAATATACTGTAATAAAGTTATGTGACTGATTTCTTTCTGGAATTTTCCATTTAATATTTTCTGACCACAGTTAACCATGAGGGATGAAACTGTGGAAAGTGAAACTGTGTATAAGGGGGATTAGTGCATTCTATGTTTTGTAATGGAGGATTTATGTGGAACATGAAATATATGTGGGTAAGGAGCTTACCCTTTTTGGTGCTATCAGCAGTCAATGTCTTTCTCAGAAGATTCACTAAAATTTTTAAAGCAGGTGAAATTTATAGCCAGAAGCTCAAGGAAGGAGATCTCTTTGATAGAGAAGATAGATCCTGAAGAGGTGGGAAAATACAATTTCCCTTAAATATTTGGGGCCAAGCAGTGGCAGACTAACAGTTTGTGGCCATTAATCCTATAAACTAACATGAATCTTTACTCAGAAAAACTAAACTCATCAGTGGTGAAGTCATTATCAGTCTAAGGAGAAATGTATCTTGGTATGGTTGTTCATTCAGTTGTTACAAAATAAATGATAGTAAACTGATATTCCTTAAAACTTAATTAATGTTTAGCTGGGTGCAGTAGCACACACCTGTAATCCCAGTGGCTTGGGAGGCTGAGGCAGGAGGATCTTGAGTTCAAAGCCAGCCTCAGCAACTTAGTGGGGTTATAAGCAACTTAGTGAGACCTTTTATTTAAAGTACAAAAAATAAATAATTAAAACAAAATAAAAAGGGGCTGGGGGTGTAGTTCAGTGGTTAAGTGCCCCTGGGTTCCATACCTGGTACAAAACCAAACATACAAACAAAAAAGCCTCCCCCAAAACAAAAAATCATTCCTGTTTAGAAGTGAGATATATAATTAAACAAGCCCCTTAAAAGGCTTTCTATAGGATAGACATTATTTAAAAAAAAAAAACTATTTTAGTTGTAGATGGAAACAATACCTTTATTTTGTTTATTTTGTTTTATCTGGTGCTGAGTATCAAACCCAGGGCTTCACACATGCTAGGCAAGTGCTCTACCACTGAGCTACAACTCTAGCCCCAAAGATAAACATTCTTAAGAAGCTCTTCCTTAGAACTCTGGAGAGGTGAAAGGCATCTCTGTAGCAGGGAGCTGAATTGTTCTAAGGGGTAGATTCCTTCTTTGGTTCCCTTGCTACACCTGAGGGCACTGAGCTTGCTTCTGAAAGTTGGGAGAATCGATGATCAGTTCACCAGCACCTGCTGTCTATGGTGCACAGCCGAAGACTGTGTTGGTAGCTGGGGACACTGATGAAAAAAAAATCCTCAAAAGCAGAATGATCTCTTTGATCTTTAATTCTCAAGTTCATCCTGCTGATTTCTACATCTGTCCTTTTGCTTCTTTGATCTGTGGGAGCAGAATGCAACTTAACATGGAATTTTCTGAGAGTGAAGTGGTGCTAAGCCATCAACCCTCTGCCCCACAACTGAAATTATTTTGAGTCAGGTAACTATAAAGGTGGTACTTACTATGTTTTATTATGATGGATTGAGTCTTTGATATATTTTGTAGAGGGCTCAGTAGACAGGAGAAGTCACAGTTCAAGAAATCATTAAAGTTGAATAAATCTACACAGAAATATTAGATAAAAATTTTACAAACCTATGCTGACATGATACAGGTTGAATATCCCTTATTAATATTCTTGGGATCAGAAGTGTTTCAGATTTTGGATTTTTTGAATTTTGAAGTGTTTGCATATAAATAATGAGATATCTTGTCCCAAAGCTTAAATATAAAGTTCATTTGTACTTTTTTGTAAACCTTATACACACAGCCTAAAAGTGATTTTATAAAATATTTTTAGTGTAATTGCATTTTGACTGTGACTTGTTGCATGAGGTCAGGTATGGAATTTTCTACTGATGTCATGTTGATGCCCCCAAAGTTTCAGGTTGTGGAACATTTTAGATTTAAGACTTTCAGAGAGAGAAATTCTGAAATTGCTGTAAAACTACTTTGCTTTTTTCATGTTACTTCCTTGATTGATTTTCCCCTTTGTAAAAAGCCTATCTCTTCACTAATTTAACTTTTAGTAAATATTTCTTCATAAAACAAGACACTGACCAGTGATGTATTGGAGCTTCATATTTTATATTTCTTAATTATTTTATTTTATTTTTTGCTAATAAGTATGTTGCTGAAGCTATTTAGATCTATAATATCTGTACCATGTAATAGTATGCTACTAAGTGTCTCTTCCCAACTTCACATGGAGTGATGTTCTTGTTGGTAGCTTGAATTAGCTATGGCTATTTGACAATGGAAATTGGCAGATAATACAAATTGGGAGTTTTCTCCCCAAAGAGTCAGTTGCTAACCATTTAGCCAGCACATCTATTACTGCCATGCTTTCAAGGGCATTAGACTTTCATCTCACCTCCAATGAGATCTTGGGGTTATCTTGAAGGTCAGGGTAGTACCTCAGCATTAATACACCAAGATACATGTAGGCTTTGTCCTGGGGCCACTGGCTGGCACTAACTGTGTGGCTCAGAGCAATTTCTTCTCTACATTGAAGCTGTAGTCAGAGATGACAAAAGGCAGTAGCCAAAAGACAATCTTAGGTTAGACTGAGAAACTTGTCCTTTAAAACTCTTGTGGGTCCACCTGGCAAGCAGCTATCTTTCTATATGCTGTGCTTTTCATTTTTTCTACAATCATGAACTTTGCTTCCCTAATGGACTATCATTGTTTTGAAACAACATACATGATCTTGTTCTGTAATTACAGAACGTAAGTTCTATCATAACCCTCTAGATCCTGGTTGCAGGCTTCTGGTGTCTTCTCCTCAGGTAGCACCATCTGAGTGTCCGGTTTCAGAAGTTTCCTCCACACCATTCATACAGCCTAACTGAATAGGACTTGTCCACCACACATTTTTTTCCCCCAGAATTTTACTTCCCCCTTTAGTAAACACAACTGAGATTCAGAGGTCATTCCAACTTGGCACAAATGCTACTACTGTCATTTACTGGTTATTAGTACCAGCTGTTGTTACTACTGTTACCTTTGAACCTAAGTTTACTGTTTAATGGTGTGGACCAAATAGCCCTCTGATATAAAGAGAATTACACTAGCAGGTAAACTGAATATCTGCTACTGTGTGAGTGCCTCCACTTGGTGATAGCAGGATCTCTGGTCTCTCTTTTCAAGGTTCTTATCCAGCCTGATGTTCTGGAGGATAGTTTGGCAGGTGTCCCCACTGCAGCTATGCCTTTGCAGTCACCTGGATATGGGCTTAGCCACAGGCCAAAGTTTGTAGGTGCTCCCTGCAAACTCCTCAAGCTATTGCTGCCCTTTTCATTTCTTTTGGCCTTACCATGAAGACTTTATCTTTTTCTCTTAATTCACATGGAATTGCTCAGCTGGACTATGACTGTTAATAAGATTTTACTAATGACACATAGGTAAGACAAGGAAATTACAACATGAAGCGTGACTAATAACTTGCTTCTAGATGTGGTTACCCTTGGGAATTATAGGCCCAGGATCCCCCACCTTGGTCCCTATTCAGATCTAGCCTGCTGCCCTGGAGAAGGGGCCAACGTCCCCTTCCCCACAACTGGGAGCTCTATCAAGCTTATTTATACTTCTCAGGATCAGGTTCTAGCAACTCTTCTGCCCACCCAAACTCTGTAGTGAGTAACAAGTCCTTTATTGTTATATTACCTTTTATTTCCTTTAAAATAAAAAAAAATAACTAAAAAATTAACATTAATAATGATAACCACAGTTTACACTTCTATAGAGTTTTCTACATACCAGGTTTTGTTCCAAACATTGCATATAATCATCCATTTAAACCTTATAAGAATCTTGTAAGATAGACTATTATCTCAATTTTAGATAAGATGAAACAAACATAGAAGGGGTAAGTGACCTCGACTAAGGGGACATCCAGATTTAAAGCAGACTCTGAAGCCTGTGTAGTCACAGTGATTGTACATGAATTTTTCTATGTGTATTTGTGTGGGGGAATGCATGCAGGCATGTGTGTGCATGTATACATGTGTGTGCAATTGTACTTACATATGCATGAATGTGTATGTTTGTGCATATGCATTGTGTGTATGTGTGAGTGTGTGCATGTGCATAATAACATTAATCCACATCCTGAATGGGGCCATCCAATTCAAGGGGAAGTTACCATTTGAAGGACTCTAATCAGGAGTTCTCATCACTCTGAGGTGGCTGCAATGAGTGTTTCAGATATCATTATCTAAAGCACAGAAGGAGCGGGCTGGCAGCATCATATCTCGCCAGGAATGGCCTAAACGTTGGCCATTACAGCAAGCCACACAAACGCTTAGAGGCCTAGGAGTGGCGACTAATCCCCATAGAAGTGCAATGGTATTAGATTGGAAGGATCCTGAAGGATGTGAAGGAACTATACAGCCCTATGTATTGGACCATCTCCCCATAAATTTATGGGGACGAGACGTCCTAGATCAATTAGGATTGACATTAACAAATAACGTCAATCCTAACGCGCCCACTACTAGGGCAAAACAAGGCTTTAGAAAAGAAAAGAGATTAAGAGATCAAGAACAAGATATAACAGCACCAATTCAAATAGATCAAGAGATAAATAAACATGGATTGGGTTTTCAAAAAGGGCCACTGAGACAATCAAAATTACTTGGAAATCAGAAAGACCAGTGTGGGTTCCTCAGTGGCCCCTAACTAAAGAAAAGATACAAGTAGCCCATGATCTGGTCAAACAGCAATTAGCGGAAGGACATATACAACCTTCCGTATCTCCCCATAATACTCCCATTTTTGTTATTAAAAAGAAATCTGGTAAATGGAGATTATTACAAGATTTAAGAGCCATTAATAATGAGATGGTTATTATGGGACCTGCTCAATCAGGGATTCCCCAATTGTCTGCTCTACCAAAAACCTGGCATGTTCTAGCTATAGATATTAAAGATTGTTTCTTCTCAATTCCAATTCATCCCGAGGATAGTCCACATTTTGCATTTACTATCCCTGCACTGAATCATGAAGGTCCTGATCAGAGATATGAATGGAAAGTACTCCCTCAAGGGATGGCTAACAGCCCAACTTTGTGCCAAATTTATGTTGATAAAGCAATCCAGCCACTTAGAAATCAAAATCCTGAACTACAGATATTTCACTATATGGATGATGTGTTAATGGCACATAAAGATAAAAACACATTGCTAGAATGTTATGCCACGCTTACAAACTTATTAAAAAATTATAATCTAGAGATAGCAATAGATAAAGTACAATTAAATCTTCCAATTAATTATTTAGGAGTTCTATTATCCTCAACCATGGTCCGTCCACCAAAAATTCAAATACGAGTAGATCAACTCAAATCACTTAATGACTTTCAAAAGTTATTGGGAGATATAAATTGGATAAGGCCTTATCTAGGCATACCAACAGGAGAATTAGGACCTTTATTTGATATTCTAAAAGGTCCGTCAGATCCAAATTCACCCCGCATGTTAATGCCTGAAGCTAGAAAGGCATTAAAAATCATTGAAACATATATGGAAAATATGCATTTGGATAGAATTGATATAAGTTTGCCTTTATTATTTATTGTACTACCGACAAAAAATATTCCTACAGGGGTATTTTGGCAAGAAGGTCCATTATTATGGATACATTTATCTTATTCTCCTAATACTATTCTTACTAGATATCCTGAGGCTGTAGGGCAATTAATACTCAAAGGAATAAAAGCAGCAAAAGGAGTGTTTGGGATTTCTCCCAATAAAATTATTACTCCATATACTATGGATCAAATTGATGAGTTAGCTAATGAGTTAAATACTTGGGCAATAATCATGTGTAAATCTAGTGTTGCATTTGATAATCACTTGCCATCTAATCCTTTGTTGTCTTTTTGGTCTAAGCATCCTGTAGTTTTTCCAAAAATGACAAGAAAAACCCCTATCATAAATGCTCCAAATATATTCACTGATGGGTCAAACAATGGTACAGCAGCAGTAGTTACTCCTGATCAAACTTTTACATTTTTAGTACCCAAGCAATCAGCTCAAAAGGTAGAGCTCAATGCAGTATTGCAAGCTTTTATGATGTTCAAAGATTCTACATTTAATTTATTTTCTGATAGTCAGTATGTAGTTAATGCTATTGTATCTCTTGAAGATGCTGGTAGGATTTCTCCTTCCTCTACTGTTTTCTCTTTGTTTTCTGCTATACAAAGTCTAATCTGGGATAGAAAGGATCCATTCTTTATAGGACATATCCGAGCACATACAGGATTGCCTGGAGCCCTTAGTTTGGGTAATGAACTAGCAGATAAATCTACACATGACATACATATTTTCTCCACAATAGAAGAAGCTATAAATTTTCATAAAAGGTTCCATGTCAATGCTAATACTTTACAAAAACGTTTTAAAATAACTAAAGAACAAGCCAGACATATAATAAAGCAATGTCAAAATTGTGTGACATTTTTGCCACAAGTTAATCTTGGAGTCAATCCTAGAGGACTGATACCTAACCATATTTGGCAGATGGACGTCACACACTTGCCAGAATTTGGAAAATTAAAATATTTACATGTTACAGTTGATACTTCTTCTGGATTTTTGATGGGCTCCCTTCATCCCGGAGAAAAAACTAAAGATGTTATAGCTCATTGCTTACAAAATTTTGCCACTGTGGGTGTTCCTAAACAGTTAAAAACTGATAACGGCCCTGGTTACACCTCCAAGTCTTTTAAACAATTTTGCTCATCATTTGGCATTACTCATATAACAGGAATCCCATACAACCCACAGGGACAAGGCATAGTTGAAAGAGCTCATCAAACTATAAAAATGTACTTATTAAAGCAAAAGGAGGGAATTAGTAAGGGGTATATATCCCCCAAAGATAAACTTAAAATAACCCTTTTTACTCTAAACTTTCTAAATTTGGATTCATCAGGACTTAGTGCTGCGGAAAGACATATGTATCCGAAAAATGTACATAAGCCTAAGGTACTTTGGAAAGATATTCTAACAGGACAATGGAAAGGTCCGGACCCAGTAATAGTCTGGAGTCGGGGCTCCGTCTGTGTTTTTCCACAGGAGGAACAGCAACCAATTTGGATTCCAGAGAGATTAACTAAAACAATTTCTACAGAAAAAGAAGATGATTTGACTCAAATCCATAACAGCTGATATCCAGAGTTCCAGCCTGGCTATTCTTACATCTGCGACAGTGATTTACCACGGTGCCTTTTTCAATATCTATTTTATTATTTGCATTTTTCCCACATCATAAAGTTCTATTTTATTTTATTTTACCTTATTTTTTAAGCTCATACAAACCTAGGTTAATGTTTTTCTGATCAGTTTTATTTTTTGACTGTGTTTTTTTTTTTTTTTTAACTGTAAAGTTTTTAAACATTGCAATGGAGATTTCACCTAGCTATAGCTACAAGGCCTTTATTTACTATTGTCTTATATGTTCTATGTTATGTATGCACTGTTTTGTGTTGTATGTCTGTATGTGTGTATGTCCATATTTCATTTATAAGGAGCGCTCATATATAAATAGATACAAATATCAAAAAAAAAAATTTAGTCACGTGACTTATATGGTTTAATTTACTTTAGGTAAACAGCTGTTATTTAATTTTGCTTTTAAAGGTGGTTAACAGATCTGTTTGTTTACTTTCACCTTTCCTTTTCATTATATTTCATAATTCTGTTCAGGATAATGTCTCTTTAGCAACATGGCCATAATTCCCATCTCCATCCCAGTGCCGGTGAAGACTAAGACCAAACTACAACTTTTATGATAGCTATCACTATAAACTGTATAAACTGATACATCAATCAAAATAACTCAATAAGACTGCTCAATCAAGGACTTAATTTACTTTGGGTGGAAATGGACATATTGATAGACTCCTCCACTTTGAACTGCTCAATCAAGGACTTAATTTACTTTGGGAGGAAATGGACATATTGATAGATTCCTCCACTTTGAACTGCTTACACAACTTGCCTGGACTATGTATCACCTGTATGCATTGTGCTCTATTTGTTGATACAGCGAACTGGTAGTGCTAAATATCTTAGCCGATGTGTCACCAGTGTTTCCAAAGGAGCCATCAATTGGCTTGGTGTCGTGGCAATTCTGCGTCTTTCTCCCTTCTGCTAGTGATGGTCTGAATTTGGGGGCCAACAGAGGTGAGGCAAGAACCTCACCCCCCCACTGGCACCAAGGTTAAATTTGGGGGCCAACAGAGGTGAGGCAAGAACCTCACCCCCCCACTGGTGCATAGGCCTATTCCACAGGTATGGCTATATACTGGACCGGTAGTCAGTGACGGGTATGATTCGGTTACAGTGGTATCAACCTAAGCCAGGAGACTGACGCAATAAGGTCAGTTTTCCCATGACGGGTAAGAACCATATGTGAATTGGACATACCTAACAGGCACGGTCCCTAGCCACATTTGCCTGTTGTTTAATTAAACAGAAGGGGGCAGATGTTAGGAGCCACAGCAAAAATATTAATACAGGCACCTTTGGATTTAATGACTGCCAGCCAGCAATTCACATTCATATGGTAATTGGACTCATGCTGTTTAGCTGGGCCCATTTCAGGACTCAGGTTACTCATGTCACTCTTGTAATGGGAGAGTTCCCATTGGTTGGGAAAGGATGGTAGGAGGGTGTTCCGGGGGAAGTGGAGGCCCCCCGGCTCAGGTAGAACACATGTGGTGGACCCACTTGTTAGGGGACGCACACGGCCTCTCTCTAAATAAAACTTTGTCTCAGTTTGACTGGCTTGTGTTTTTGTGCCCAACCGGGTTGCAAGATTGCAAGCCCGCGTGCACTGACAGCTCAGCAGGGAAGCGCTCAGCAGGGGTGCGGCAGGCAGTGCTCGGCGATAGCAGCAGCAGGAACGGGGCTCAGCCAGCCCGCTCGGGCCCGGGGCCGGGCAGCCTGCGGCACAGAAGTGCTGGTTAGATAATTTAAAGATGAAAGAAATAAGTTTTCATTGGTGAAATGAGTCATGTTAAGATTTGTGATTGTTTAGGAAACTGTTCAGGGCCCTTAGCTCTTACATGAATAGGACTAAAATTAAGAGAGCCTAATCCTAGTAGGCAAAACTGTGGGGTCCAAACTGTGTAGTTCAATTAATGGTGTGAGTTTATACTAATACTGCTTTCAAAATAATTGTTGGATTTGCCTAAGAGGGAACCATCCATGCAATGTGCTTGCTTAAATTTCTGGAAAATAGGGATTTCTTGAGCCTCCAGGAGATATTGAATATTTTGTCCCTGCTTGCTGAGGATCTGTTCTAGTGGCAGAATTCTGTCTATAGGAGGTTGTGAGATAGAGAGAAGCAGCTCCCTCCATCTCAAAACTGGAGACTGCAGGTCTTTATCTATTAGAACCTTCTGTATGAGTAATGGACACATTGTATTGGGCCAGCTTGCAACATTTCCCCATCTTCATTAGGGCCCATTCTCCAATTCCTCATTTCTTGTTCTGGGATCTTCCATTCCCAGCCTGGGTCACTGTACTATTCTGAGTCAATGCCTGTTCTGTTCAGGGGAAAAACCTACCTACTTGCTATTTTGGGTGGTCTTGCCTTTAGGCCTGCAAAGAGCCTAAAGCTTAGTCAAGTCCCTTATTGGTATTTTTCCCCAAAGCTGGATTATTTATTCTTAAATTACTCCACCTATAAGACCACAGTGCTGAATTTCCTCTAGACTGGAGGAACTCAATTCCAGTTCCAGAAATGATGAAGATTCACATCTTGACTCTTGTGACCATGTAAGCAATTCACATGGGAACCTATATCTTTTTTCTCAAAACAAAATAACAACAAAAAAATAAATTCAGGCACTAAATCCTCTTTAGGAAAAAATATTTCTCTAAAGAAAGGGGTTGTCAACACATAGACTGCATGTTGATCACTGTTGAATTTAGTTTCAACCTAAATTGGTTTGGACTAATATATTGTTTTAAATAATTTAAATTAATTTTAATCATTTTAAAACAGGAATATTACACATAAAAATATTACACATAAAAATCTGAATGTTGGGCTGGGGTTGTGGCTCAGTGGTAGAGCGTTCACCTAGCACATGCATGGCCCTGGGTTCGATCCTTAGCACCACATAAAAATAAATAAAATAAAAGTATTGTGTCTAACTACAACTAAAAAATAAATATTTTTTTAAAAAATCGGAATGTCTCCTTTGTCCTGAAAAACACGAATATATGGCCATTTTAGGTCTGCCATCCTCTTCATCTACAGTCAGTAGGAGCCAAGTGGCAGCTATAACCTTTAAGGAGAGCAATCACTGTCCAGTTTGCCGCACTTCTCACCACTCCTATTGTTTCTCAATAATGAGAACAAACTCTAAATACCATTTATTATTGTGCTTGTACTGTTATTTTCCTTATAGTAGAATTAAGAGGATCACGAAATATATTCTATATTCATCTTTGTATTATAATTTGGAGCTAAATAAAATCTCAAGAAGTCTGCCCATATCCCAAGTGTCCAGGTTTCAATTCAAAATCACTCATCATACCAAGAACTAAAAATCTCAGGCTGAAAAAAGAAAAGACAAAAAAATACTCACACTGAGGTGAAAAAGAGGTTTGATTAATCTGACAAAGATTTTGAAGTAGCCATCCCAAAATATCTCTACTAGAAATTACAAAACTAGTTGAAATTAATAAATAGAAAGTCTTGGGCTAGGGTTGTGGCTCAGTGGTAGAGCACTTGCCTGGCATGTGCAAGGCCCTGGGTTTGATTCTTATCACCACATATAAATAAATAAAATAAAGGTACATGGACAAATAAAAAAATATTAAAAAGAAAAAAATTAAAAAATAGAAAGTCTTAGCAAAGAAATAACATAAAGAAAAATCAAATAGATACTTCTGAACTGGAAAATAAACAGAAATCTCACTGGCTAGGCTTACCAGCAGAATGGAGGAGACAGAGGAAGAATCAGTGAATTGGAATAGAGAACAATAGAAATTTCACAATCTGAACAACAATAGAAATTAGACTGGGAGGAAGAAAGAGCAAAACCTCAGGTACCTGTGGAACTATAACAAAAGATCTAATATTTGTGTCATCAGAATCTTGGAGGAAGAGGAGAAGGAAGGTGGGCCTGAAAAAGTACTCAGAGAAAAAATGTCGGAAAAGTCCCCAAATTTGGCAAAATAAACATATAGATTCAAGAAGCTAAGAAATCCTCAAACAGAATAAACCCAGAAAAATCCACAACAAAATCCATCAGATTACAAATTTTTAAAATGAATGGCAAAGAACTAATATCTTGAAACCAGCAAGAGAGGAAAACAGTTCCAACAGATATTTCTCCTCAAAACCCATGAAAGGCAGAAAGAAGTGGTGCAACATTTTTCAAGTTCTGAAAGAAAACTTACAGCCAAGAATCTTTTATACAGTACAAATATCTTTCGAGAATGAAGAAGAAATTGACATCTTTTCAAATGAAGAAAAACTAAGAGTTTGTTGTTAGCAGACCTATCTAAAATAATGGCTAAAGGAATTTATCCAAACAGGATGAAAGTGATAAAAAGAATCTTGGAATAACAGGAAGAAAGAAAGAACATAGTGAGCAAAAATACGAATAGGTACTGTAGACCTTCCTTCTCTTGAGTCTTTGAGCTTATGAGCATGTGCATTCAACAAGTATTCCAATACTATCATCGAAAGTTAGATGTTGAGCCTGCAGCTTTGGGTGACCATTGTGTAGTTTTTATTCTTCTCCTCTACCCCCAAAGCATGACATAAAGTTAATCTAATAGAAGTGGAGTTTGTGGCCCTGCCTTAGGGTCAAAGGGTTATCAAATAACCCACAGGAAGGGGAGAGCCAGTCCAGGAGAGTCCGCAACAGCAGTGTTGATTGCCATTGGAGAGTCAAATCCTGCCCTAGATTATAGCTCCTGTCCCTGTGGCCTGTCAGAAGAACATGGTGTTCTGGCCAAAGCCCATCAGTTTCAGGCCCACATTCTTTATATGTGGGTCTCCCACTTGTGATAAGTTTAAGTGTGGAGCCTTAGTTTAAGGTATTCCTTTCAGCCTTAATATTTTTATTTTCTTGCTTTCTCACACTTTCATTCTATCATTTTCATTTTCAGGGCAAAAGTAACATAAATAAACTTCATGGTAAATTGTTTCTGGGGCTTTAAACTGCTGGCAGACCCAAAAGGACCACTAATTGGTTGAAGGAAATGCAATGGTCCTTTCTTTTTTGGATATGATTGTGGCAATGCCTAAGGGAACCTGAAATTGACAAACTGTTGACAGAAACTGCTTTGGCTGGATAAAAAGGGTATTATTAAAAAAAATTATTGTGGTTAAGATCACTTGACAGTTAAATCTGCCTTTATAACAAATTAAGTGTATAATACATTGGTGTTGATTATAGGTACATGTTACACTGAAGATCTTTAAAGTTTATTCTTTTTTCTTGACTTAAACTTTAAGCCTGTTGATTAGTAAATCCCCATTTACTCCTCATACAGTCACTGGCAACCACCTTTCTACTTTTTGAGTCTATGAATTTGACTATTTTAGATACTTACAGTGAGCAATTTTAAACAACCAAGTATGGGTTAAAACTCAATTCTGCTCAACCAAAGAGGAAGTGTGTAGCATTTTCTATCCTGGCAGTGTAGTCTGCATGAATTTTTTCTTAAGGAAAACTGACTCTGGCTTCTTGTTCATGCCTTCATGATCTACCTCACACCTACTCTGCCCTAACTCTACTCTGCCTCGCCTCCGCTTCATCCCAGGGAGTCGCTTTTTACCTCTTTGCACCTCTGTTGGAGTCTGCATCATTTGGTATCGTCTGGTCCACTGGACTGTGGCAGTGGGCTCTTTCAGGGGTCGATTTGGTGTTGGTCATGTGGTAAGCACTCAATAAATTCTCACTAGATTAACAAATGAATGAATCTATACCCACTGTTGCAGTGATAAAAATGTTACCCAACATATCAGTGTTAGCAAAGAGGGATTAAAAAATGCAGTGCAAGACTTCTAGAAAATGGAACAAATAGCGCTTAAAAAAATTCCTTCTGGAGAAGATGTACTTTAGCTATTCCTTCCCTGGATATTATGTGAAACACAAACATAAACAGATGAAAAGTTGGAGAAAAGACAGGTCTGGGTCAGACCTTGGGACCTATGGCAGTTTATGGTGAACTCTTCAGGTTTTCTTTCTGTCTCATATATTCCAGACTCATTGTAGCAGAAGTTGGCAACAGGAATGTGCAGAGATGAAAAAACTTCATCAAATGTCTGCTCTTTAATCAAGGGTCCAGGAAAGGAGCAGCCTCACAAGACAGAAATTTTTTTTTTTTTTTTTTACTGTGGTACTGAGGATCGAACTCAGTGCCTCACACATGGGAGGTAAGGGCTCTACCGCTGAACCATAACCCCAGCCACCAAGACAGAAATCTTTTTTTTTTTTTTTTTTTTTGAGAGAAAGAGAGAGAATCTTTTTTTTTTTTTTTTTTTTTTGTAGATGGACTCAACACGATGCCTTTATTTATTTATTTATTTTTATGTGGTGCTGAGAATTCAACCCGGGTCCCGCCCATGCTAGGGGAGCGCTCTACCACTGAGCCACAATCCCAGCCCAGACAGAAGTCTTTTAGATGATAATTACTCATCTCCAGTGAAACACCACCCAAACTATGTACCTCACTACCCCTCACCAAGTCAGCAAAAACCAAGTGGGGATCATTGACTTCTACTCAGTCTGGACTTTGTCTTCCCAAGTCCTCTGCTGGGGGCTGGGACCTTCATCTCCTGTTAAGTGGTAGGGAGCTACCTGGCCCCAAGAGGAAACACAGGGAACTGTAATGTGCCCCCCCAACCTTCCTGGTCTGGAATTATCTATAGAAGTCCAGTGGGAGCTAGACCTACCACCTCTGCCCAGCAGTAATGCAGGGCCTTCTCCCTGTGGTTGTCTGTGGAGCTGAGCGCGGAAATCCAAGTCCACCAGCACCTGGCAGTAATGACTGGGGTCTCCTCTTCTCTTGCAGGAGCAACCCCAGAAGCAGCCAGCTAAAACACAAAGTTTTAAATCTGATTTGCTACACAGTAACTTTGTGGTTTTTATATGAAGGAGATGTTTCCAGTTAAGGATTCACCCATTTTTCCCCCAGCAAATGTTTATTGCATACCTATCATGTGCCAGGTTCAGGGGCATGGAGGATAGAGCTAAGAACCAGACAGACATAAACATAGTTTCTGCCCATGAAGAACTTACAGTCTAACAGGGAAGGCAAATTTCACAGTAATGAATAATTTATAGCACAATGAAACAATTAAAGTGCTATTAAGTAGTGCAGAGTTGGATGGGAGGACATCCCATCATTAATCTTTTGATGAATATTTTGTATATTCAAAAGCTCCGTGGACTCAAAGAGAAACACATACCCAGGAACCAGACACTATCCTCTCTTCCATTCTGGTGATCGACACTTCTATCCTTTAGTAAAAAAAAATTGGTCAAGAAAGGGAATCCAAGATTCTATGATTCGGGCTGGGGATGTGGCTCAAGTGGTAGCCATGCTCGCCTGGCATGCGTGCCGCCTGGGTTCGATCCTCAGCACCACATAAAAACAAAGATGTTGTGTCCGCCAATAACTAAGAAATAAATATTAAAATTCTCTCTCTCTCTCTCTCTCTTTAAAAAAAATTTAAAAAAAAGATTCTATGATTCACTGAGTGTATTAGTCAACTTTTGGTCATTATAATAAAATGCCTGTCATAGTTTTCTTAAAAGGAAAGAGGTTTATTTACCTGATGGTTTTTAGAGGCTCAAGAACTGCATTGGTGCAGCTCTGGTGAGCCCTCTGGTGGATGATGGATGGTGGATACTGGGTGGTGATGGCATTGGTGGGAGCTTATGTTGGGACAATGATCACAGGCTTCAACCAGAAAGCAGATGGGGTGAAGGGAGGTCGAACATGGGGCCAGTCCTTCTCCTTTCTTTTTCTTTTTATGACAACCCTTTCAGAAGAACTCCCAAAGTCACACAAGAAATACTTTATTCTCCTCCTGCCTCACTGTCCTAAGATTTTCTCACTAGGCCCTTGCAGAAATTCTAGCCACCTCCCAACAGCTCCACCATGAGGACCAAGCTTTGAATAACAATGGATCCTTTGGGAGCTCTTCAACCACACCCAAATCAGAGCAGAGAGTATCTGTTTATAAAATGCATTCTCACAAGGCTTTAGCTAAAAATGTTCAGAATCACAATATGGCAAGCTGAATTCCTTAATAGCTAAAAGTCTTTGAGTATGCAAAATATTCGCAAGCTTATACTGTCTGCACTAGCCTCATCTATATTTTTCAGTTTTCATCCATATAATTAACAGGTTTACTTGTAAATTGTACGCATGAATGACTAAATTCTTTTCTTAGCAAAAGGGGCATCTACTATGTGCCAGACACTGTACCAGACCCTAAGGACATAGAGGTGAGGAAGTAAGACATCAAGGATTGAAAATTGAGGCAGAATTCCTCCCTCAACTCTGAGAAATTTATAATAAAATAAATTTAAAAACCAAAGGAGACACTCTGTTTATTTTACCACTGTTTGGAATTGGAAAAGACTGGAAACAACCCAAATGTCCATCAGCAGAAGACTGGTTCAACAAATTATTGATACATTTGTACAATGTGTACCCTGGAGCTATAAAAAGAAATGAGGAACACCTCTGCACACTGCTTTGTGGTCTTAGTGTTGACTAGGAACAAAATAAGGCAGGATGGGTAAAGATACATGAATTATGCTGTTACAAAGGTATAAGTAAAAAGACAAATTTAAAACCAATGTTAATAAAATCTTAAAAAAGGATAAAATAAAAATAAATTTTAATTATGTATAAACATAGTTACCTAGTAGAAAGGGATTAGAGCTACATTTCTTGATCTGAAACTTAAATGATTGTAAGTCACAGGAATTTGTCAATAAATCCTTAGTGGGATATATTGTAAAGAGAAAAAAAAATCCTGCAAAATAATCAGACAAGCCTCTCTCAAACAAAACAAAACAAACAAAAACAAAAAACCACAGAGCTGGGGTTATAGCTCAGCAGTAGAACATTTGCCTCACACATGTGAGGCACTGGGTTCAATCCTCAGCACCACATAAAATAAATAAATAAAATAAAGATATTGTGTTCATCTTTGGAAAAAAACACTCCTTCAGTTGTTTTCGGTAATTGTATTTTTGGTGGTAGTGTTATGTTATCTTTGACAAAATATATTATGTGTATTTTGTGAAAAAGCAAATGAATAATTATGCTTTAACAACACGAGAAAAAGTATATGTGAGCATAAGAATGAAATGAAGTGAACATCCTGTGGACCTGATTTCAAGTGGGAAGTATCAGTATGTTTTCTTAAAAAAGAAACACCCCCAACAAAAACAAACAAAACCAAACTCCTTCCCTAGCTTTGTTCACAGAAAAGGTTTAGAAACAATGACAAATCCAAGAACAAGGAGCCATCTACTGAATTAATAGGTCTAGGTAATGATCTAGCTGCTTCCATCTCACCAAAAGAGACAGTTGTTTAAAGCCAATTCACAGAAATACGAACCACACCCTGGCCCAAAACTAAACCTCTGTCTGATCAAGACTCTAGAACCCACAATCACCTCTGAGAAGGTAGAACAGAGAGGGGAACATATCAAATGATACTATGGGGTTCCAATAGCAAAAGTCCACTCTGGGAAAGCATAGGAAAAATGCCTTAGTTTCTGTGAGGAGAAAAAAATGATAACAAATAGCCTATATATTCAAAGAGACTTAAGACACATATTAATCAATTTCAATATATAGGTTACATTTGGGTATTGAATTGAAACTTACTTGTTTAAAAAATGAGATGATTGAGAAAATTTGGACATTGAATACTGTTTGATATTGAAGAATTAATGTTAATTCTTTAAAAAGATGCTAATTAAGAAGATTTCTGAAAACCACAATAATGGTATCACAATTATGCTTCCAAAAAAAAAAAAAAAGAAAGAAAAGAAAAAGTCCTTGTCGTTTAGAGCTATATATTGAACTATTTACAGATGACATGATCTGACAGTGGGGATTTACTTCAAAATCCCTAGAGCAGGGGAACTGGGTGGGGTGGAGGTGAGAAAAAATTGGTGATGAATTAAAAATTGTGGAAGTGAGGTGATGGGTTTGGGGACTCATCATAGTGGTTTCTCTATGTGATTATTATTATTTTTTTTATAATAAGAGGTTAATTCCAAAAAGGCTAATTCCAAAAAGAGGCAGCCTATTGAACACAAGTTTCATTCTCTGATTTCACTTAGGTTTGGTCTATGTTTAGGACCTGTCATCTGGTTCTCGTTTCCTTAGATACCAACAAATATTATTACAAAAAGAAAAATGACTTTGCTGAGATACTTTTTCCTTATGCTCCCCTAAAGTAAGAAAAATTGGGGGCTGCCAAACCTGTGAAACTGAGACTGGGGTGAGGAGCCTCGTGTGGTTACTGACTTGCTCTTTAGGGCTCTGCTTCTGCTATTTGGTCTCTGATACTGATACTCAACCACCATCTGTGGCTGTGGCTTGGAAATGACGTGCATCTGAAAAGGCGGGAACTCCAGCGGCAGGGTATGTCAGTTGCTCAACTATGAGCAAAAGAAAATATTGCCTCCATCTAGCAGCAGAATAATTGAAAGGCATTTCTGAATCCAGTATCATGGATTTTTAGGGCTGTAAGGAGCCTTATAGCCTCTCTAGGCTAAATCACTCATGTGGCAGATGAAGGAATGGGAAGCCTGGTGAAATGAGGTCACTCAGTCAAAGTTGCAGAGATGGGCTCAGAACCCATCTTTTCATCGATTTTTGGAGTTCAGTGCTCTTCTCATTGCATCTGGGGAAGTGGCACTTTTGTTTCTTTGGCCTCGGTATAAACTCTATAATCTATGCCATTAATTTTCTGGAGCCATGTGCTAATGCAATTTAGAGTTTCCCATCCTTTTAGTACAGGGGGAGAGAGGACTGTGAGGTGTGTGTTGCAGGTTGGGGGGACTGGTGTGACTCTAAAGTAGCTGGCATAATCAATTGAAAGAATCTCATGAGGCTTCCCCTTGTGCTTGGCAGTGAAGAAATCTGCATGAGTATGTGCTTTCAGGCCCCCAGAAGGAGAAGACAGGATAAACGGGCACTAAATTCGGATTATTTGAGTTTGAACCTATTTCCTTCAACGTTCCCTAGCTGTGTGACCTTGGACTAGTTACCAAACCTCTGTACCTCCTCTATTAAATGACTCTAATAATAGCATTATGGTCTCATTGTGAATATTTAATATAAATAATATAAATGTGTGATGAGTTAATATAAGTAAAATTCTTAGACCAATGTCTGGCACTATTCAGTAAATATTGTCTGTGACTTTAGAAGGGTCACTGGATACAAGCAGCCACTGGGCAGGAGATCATTAGGTGTCTTGGAAATTTCAAATAGAGCTTACTTGCTGACTGTATTTGCAGGGTATGATTTCAGGGTATGAAAATCTTTATTCCAGAGCTAATAGAGAGTCTGAGAGTCTCTGTTCTGGATTATGATATTAAAGACTATGTAACAATCAAATGTGTTATCTAGAAAAGAGCAAATGTAATCATGGAAACCATTCACATCTCATTCAATTCATTCATCATCTGGGTTAGCTAGTAATTTAGCCAAGACTTTGTGGTGAAATCATAGTCCAAAGCACGTAGAGGGAGGTTGGGTGAATATCTGTAAAGCCATTATAGTAGACTCCATTGGCTCCCACATCTAGTTGGCATTCACCTCTGTACAACTAAAGCTTCTTACTAAAAAGCCCACAATTCTGTCTGAGGGGATCCCTACCCCTAGCTGGAGTACATCCAGCCCATGCTGGGAGTGCTGAAAACTTAATGACCCTGGAGTAGCTCTCCAACAATGATGGGGGGTTTTGGTGGCTTAGTGTCCCAGATCTAGTCCCTTGGTGGGCTAACCTCTGAGAGGTGCTCTGTCTTATCTTCTAGAGTTCTCCAGTGGGTTGGGCTCCAGTTGCCCACGGTGGTGAATGGCATGAAAATGCACCCTCTGTTGGCTTTTATGCTTTCTCTTTCATTCCCCTATTCTTCTATGAATTTTCTGCTATCACCTTGAAACTAGACCAAGTACACTCAAATTTGTGTCTCGGAGTCTGCTTCTGGGGGAGCTTGCACCAAGATAGCAGGCCACAGTAATTGGTTGGGATCTCCCATGCTCTCATCCTTTCTGCCTCTCTCTACTTCCCATATATCCAACCACAATTCCATTTCCAAAATTGAAGGATCATTTTTCTAACATATCTTTATCTGTCTATCTATCTATCTATCTATCTATCCATCCATCCATCCATCTATCCATCCACCCATCTGTCCATCATCTATCTATCTATTTAATCTTAGGAATTTTTTAGCTCCTAGTGCAGTGTAGGATAGAAATCCTCTTGGCCTCAGATATTTCTGTGGCAATGACCTAAGGCTAGATAAGGAATAGTATGTTCAGACCTAATAATTATTAGTGCTATATAAAATGACACTTAAGTGGGAAAGTTATCAAAACATCATTTCTCTGCAAAGTTGAAGACTTTGAACCCTTTTGATGACTAATTCTTAAACAAAATCAGAAAACTCTGGTTTGGGCTAAAGGTAAGTTATCTGGCATCTTTTGTGTTCCCATCCACATCTAGCCCCAGGCTTACTAACTCTGATGCAGTATTCAAAACACTGCATCAAGTTCATCAAACTCCTTTAAAGTTTATTGTTGTATACAGAATTGGAAAATATTAACATCTCTAAGTCCTTTAAATATGTAATGCACTGAACAGAAAAAGTATTTTCAGAAAGTGAAAAAAAATTATTCATAGTTTAGGGTTCAATGTTTCTAAAAGCTGACTATTATAGTATTTAGACACTGTTGGCAAGGCCCAAACAAGTAACTTGGAAAGTAACCTCTTTTTTTTTTTTTTATGGACACAACATAATGCCTTTATTTTTATGTGGTGTTGAGGATCGAACCCGGGTCCCTCCCATGCTAGGCGAGCACTCTATTGCTGAGCCACAATCCCGGCCCCAAGTAATCTCTTTCAGACCAGGTGTACTAATTATTTTCCTAACCTTTTCCACTCTCATTAGAAAGCAATGACAGTACTTATCAAGTCTTATAGAGAGAATGGTTCATTGGAACTTTCAAACAAACAATAATGCTCAATGTTTTTGTGGTACTTTTCCCCACCAAGCGTTATCAAATTATCCCTGTCAAATATTCAAGGTTTATTGGTTATATAACATCTATTTATTTATTTATTATATTTTTGTACTAGGGATTGAACCCAGGGGTATTTATCACTGAGCTACATCCCCTAGTCCTTTTTATTTTTGATTTGAGACAGGGTCTCACTAAATTGCTGAGGGATCTCCAACTTGCATTCTAAGTCCTCCTGCCTCAGCCTCTGAAGTCTATGGGGGTCTATAGGTGTGCACTGCCAGGCTCTGCATATTATAAAATATTGAAATGTTACATTTCCTGAATCAAATCTTATTTAAATAAGGTAAGGTAGAAAGTTAAAACCATTTAGTATTGGGGAAAATCTGGGTCATCTAATTTACATGCCACAAAATTCCTACCCCTTTCTTTAAATTTTTTTTAATCTAACTTGTTATATATGACAACAGAATGCATTACAATTCATATTACATATAAAGAGCACAATTTTTCATATCTCTGGTTGTATACAAAGCATATTCACACCATTCATGACATTATACATGTACTTAGGGTAATGATGTCCATCTCCATCTCATTCCACCATCTTTTTACCCCCTTGCCTCCTCCCTTCTCCTCCGTCCCCTTTGCCCTATCTAGTGTTCCTACCCATTGCCTTTATGGAGGAGTTTCAAAGGTGATTTTAAGCAAATAATTATTATATTCTTAAATCATTCCAGAAGTAGAAATTTATTAATTTATCATTCAATCACTCACGAATATGTTATTCTATTCTATTCATTCACCCACCCATCCATCCACTTACAAATGTTTATTTAGTTTCGTCTTATGAGGTCCAGTGCTAAGTTCTGGCTATACAGTGGTTCCAAAACAGATATGGGTTCCAGCTCTTGTGGAGTAATTGTTTAGTAATAGTCTTGTGGGTAAATACTGCTGAGTCTGACCAACTTAAGCGTGTAATTAATGCAGATTAACATGGTTCGATCTTACTATGCAAATAAGGAGACTGATAGCCCTAGCCCCACTGTTAGGTGAGGCAGATGGAGGCCCATGGAAACCAATACCTCAGCCCACTCTGTGGGTTTTGTTTTGTTTTTAATGATTAAGAAAACAGATATTGCATACAAGGCAAAGTTTGGGATGGGTACACCCTAGAGTTCCAATGTCAAGTTATGGGGTTCACATGTTCTTTTAATCCTCCAAGTTTTACCAAGTTCAGATGAATCATTATTCTTGATTCATGGAAAAAGCTGAATCATCCTTGATGAGTGTCTCCTCCTGAGACACTTCTGCTGTTCCTGTTGCTTAGCCTCAGATGTCTCTATAATGGAGAGTCTATGGGGGAGAGAGTTGAATTCTTAAAAAGAGTTAACATGCTCAAATTTATTAATATGATTTTACTATAGCAATTGTGTAGCTCTTGTTTGCTTTTATCTGATCAGAGGTGAGTAGTAAACCCAGGGATCTCAGTGTTTCCCTTTCTCTGCCTTGGATATTATGGAATTAGGCCTTTTTCTCATAGGGCAAATTGTTTGTCCTCCAGGAATGATTTCTACTTGAATGAGGGTCCATTTCATGTACATGTTTCCAGTATAATATTGTTTGTCTCCATTATAAAAAAAAATTGAAGCAAAACAACTTTGTTTATTTGCATGTCCATGTGGACATGTCAGGACCATGCATTCCTTTAGGAAAGGTTGTCTCTTTTCTTCTCAGACCCTACAGTGATCAGCAGATAGAAGCTCTTGGTAAGTGATTGTTGGCTCAGTAAATGAATGAATGAATCTCTGTCTGTCTGTCTCTGGATGCTAAATAGTGGAAATCCTGGAGTCTGTTTGGATTGATTGTTACCATGGTCACTCTTTGTGCTGTTTATTGGTCTGAACACATGTGGGATTGGTTCGATTTCTTATGAAACTTAACCTTCATGATATCACTGCATCCTACTACCTTCCAATAGAGTTCCTTTTATACTTTGCATGGAAAAACTGCCATATTATTTCAAATGATTGTGAAATAATAAAACAAATAATAACCTCAAATGCCAGAAAACATTACTTTTCATGGAACTTTACAGAAAACAGTCCTAAAAGATCCACAAAATACGCACAAAAGGAAGAAATACTGCAGACTGCTAACTGCCATTTATTATTTTTATAATAGGAACAAAAATGTTTGCTGTACAGCAGTATGTGATTAGGATAAAATTATTCTCTCAGATAGACCTGGCACTTTCTTCATGTGAAGCCATAGATGGAGCAGTGAGGGAGGATGGCTTATTTTCTTTCTTTTTTTAAAAAACTCTATTTATTTACTTTTTATTTGTTCTACTTAGTTGTACATGATGGCAGAATGCATTTCAATTCATCATACACAAATGGAGCACAACCTTTCAATTCTCTAGTTGTACACAGTGTAGAGACTCACTATACATACAATTTTATATGTACCTAGGGTAATGATGTCCGTCTCATTCCATTATCTTGGGAGGATGGCTTATTGATTAAACAACATGTAAATATTATTTTTTAAGTCAATTCTTGTTTAAATAAGTCAAGGTGGAAAGTTAAAGTCATTTAGGATTTGGGAGGAATTGGGCATTAGGACATAAAGGTTGTCACTGTTTGAAACATACCTAAAAGACAAAAATTTTAGGTTTCTGAATTTAGTGTTAGGATCAGGTAGAGATGTATACAGTAGTCACCCTTATCCCTGAGAGACGTATTTCAAGAACTCCAATGGATGCCTGAAATTACAGAGAGTAATTATAGCTGGGTGTTTTTTCATCTTAACTAAGTATTTACCATGCACTGTGGCTGTAACTCTTGCAGTTTGCTGGGGGTGGGTGGGGACAACAAAACCAGTATGGATTTCTTTCTCCTTTGTCACAACTTCACAGAGGGCTTGTTCTTACTGTAGATCTCAGCAGCCTCATTAAGGCGAGAACTTTCCTTTCCTTAAGGTGAGAATTTACACCTTTCCACTTAAAGGAAGCAACTTATGGCCTTTCTTTGGCACATTCAAACTGCCAGTATCATTTTTAAAAAATAAGTATTTTATTTTATTCATTTATTTTAATGTGGTGCTAAGGATCAAACCCCGTGCCTCACACATGCTAGGCAAGTGCTCTCCCACTGAGCTACATACAGCCCCAGCCCTGCCAGCATTATTTTAATAATGTGCTTTGGGGCCATTATTAAGTAAAATAAGGCTTCCTTGGATGCAAGCACTGTAGTATGAGCAAAATCAATAGTTGATTGGACACAGCTACTAAGTGACTACCAGGAAGGTAGCATATACAAGTTGGAAATGCTGATCAAAGGGATTATTCATGTCCTGGGCAGGAAAGAGCAGAACTGTGAGATTTCATCACACAACTCAGAATAACATTCACTTTAAAACTTATGGAATATTTATTCCTGAAATTTTCATTTTAATATTTTCAGACTATGATTGACCATGGCTAAATGGAACCGTGGAAAGTAAAATCTCAAATAAGGAAGGACTGGCATATAACAGAAATCTCCAAACAACAGTGAATGAAAAAAATATATATATATATAATATTTAAATAAATATATGTATATATATACATATATATTTATTTTTTCATTCACTGTTTTTTGGAGACATATATATATTATGTAAAAGAAGTCCCCTAGTAAAGAGTAAGGGATTAGCATGAAGGTGCCTTAGTTATCAGGCTCCTTCTCTTTCACTAGTACTTGGCTCTTACTCAAATTTGTCTCATGGTTCAGCATTATTGCTGGAGGTCTCACTATCACATCTGTAATCCAGATAGTAGGAAGGAGGAAAAGGAAAATGGCACTACTTCCTGCTGAATCATCTCTCCTTAAAGAAGCTTTCTAGAAGCCCCCAGCATTTAGTTCTCCAGTTGACCACAGTGGCAGTGAGAGAGGCTAGAAAATACTATCTTTTGACGGTATTTATTTGTGACCCCAAATAAGACTAGATTTTTGTTACGAGGAAAAAGAGAAGATGAGTGAGTAGCAAACCAGTAGTTTCCACTACCGAGTCAGCCAAATAGACCACAGCTAAAGGATTGTGCTGTTTCTTTTGAGTTACTAGATAATTAGAGGACTAATAGGAACATTTATGCATAGACACCAAAGAAAGAATGCTAGGATACACCCTAAGGGAAAAGTAGACTGTCAGTCTCTTGAAAAACCTCCTGGGATTCATGTAATCAAGTATTCATGATCTTGGTGAATTGACCAGGGTTCAGGATTTGACTTTCAATACTGAAGGGATTGAAACTTGATTTTTTTTCCTCAGCATATTAAAAGTGGATTCATCTCTCAAAAAGAAATGTGAATTTCCCCAATGTAGAGGTAAAACAGACATAGATGTAGAGAATCAAAATGTTTATTAACTTTCAATGAGAAACTGTCACAGGAGCAAAATGCTCATAGAAGTTAGCTAGGGTGCATGGAATTAGAAATGACTAGATAAGGAGAGTGAGTGTCTGATGCAGTCAGGCTAAAACAAAGATGGGCTTGCCACAGTTCGGGAACCCTGGCTGGGGTAACCTCCCTCCTCCCCGGGCAGGTGCCCTCCCTGTGCTGACTTCTTCTTCCTGCACCCTTGGTATGCTCCTCCTGTCCTGAGGGGCACTTTGTCCTGAGATCTGTGAGCTTTCAAGCCAATGACAGCGAGGCTCACAGGCTCAGGAACCTCCATGTCTCTTCAGAATGATATTATGTGTCTCTGCTCTGATCCGGTCTATAGGGAGTTCAATTTTTAGCTCTCGGAGGATAGTTTTGTTCTACTTTTTGTAAATTCTCAGGAGAACCTGCAATGTAAACTTCACATGCTGATCCTAACACTTTGTTATACAGTTGTTCATATTAAAAGTGAAAAATGAGTGAGATCCTTTCCCAGGATAGCAGGAAAGGTGATGAGGAACATTTGCCAATCTAGAATTAATTGATGGGAGTCAGCAAAAAAACTGAAGAAGTCAACAGTAGATCCTGTTTTGTCAACAGGAAGTCAATGTGTGAAAACTTAAAAGCAGGGCTGAGTCATTCAAGATACTAGGAGCCCAACTGTTGTTCATCCAGGATGCCCTGGGTACTCATAGCTCATCAGATGACACATGCATAGCTTCTTGGTGTCATTGTTTGGAGACATCTGGGTCCATTTCCCTGGGGCAGGTTGAGCACCAGATCTTCTTTATCCTCACGTGTTTGTTGTAGTTGGCTTTGGGCTGGTTTTGAAAAATTCTGCAGATTGGGTGGCTTATACAATGAGCTTCATTTACCACAGTTCTGGAGTCTGGGAAGGCTAAGATCAAGGTGCTGGCCTTCCTGGCTTGTAAAAGGTTAACTTTTCTCTTTCTTTACATAACAGAGAGGGAGAATGAGTTTTCTGGTGTTTCTTCCAATAATTCATTGATCTCATTGACTCAGCGTCTTACTCTTTGATTTTATTTCTCCTTCAATACGTCCTTACAGGCCCCACTTCCAAATGCAGTCACACCGAAGGTTAGAACTTCAACATATGCATTTGGACGGGGACACAATTCAGCCCATACTTATATTGTTTCCTAAAAAATGAGCTTAATCAAAAAGGAAGATTTTCTTTGATTGACTTAGACTATCCTCTTAATCAAGAGTTTTTAAAACAATCAGGCTGGAAGCCCTGCTTTTCTTATCATTTCAGAGTGAAATGAGATATATAAAGGCTATAAGTGAGAAGGAGAACTAATTAATTTTGCCACTTGGGAGACTGGTTTATCTGAATCAATGTTGATTTATTTCATGTATTAT
Source organism: Urocitellus parryii (assembly GCF_045843805.1). Classification (NCBI taxonomy): domain Eukaryota; kingdom Metazoa; phylum Chordata; class Mammalia; order Rodentia; family Sciuridae; genus Urocitellus; species Urocitellus parryii. The sequence continues at coordinate 42,775,081 of NC_135531.1, read as the reverse complement.
ATTTTGGATTAGTACTGTCACTTTATTAAAAAGCACAGGCATAAGATAAAGCATGAAGCCTTTCTTAATATCTATGAGGAAGGCAAATGCACTCTCTCCACAGCCACAAAGAAGATAGAAAATGGGATGACTCAGAATGACAAATCATTTTCCTCTAAAATCTTTGTAGTTTAAGATCTGAGTATTTGCCTCAGTTTGAATCCCAACTTCCTTTTGGGGTCACAGGTGGAATCAACTGAACTCTCAAACACAGAACTCTTTGAATTAAAATACCAAAGTAAATACTATATTTCTTTAGGCTGTGTTGGTAATGGTATATTCAACAAAATACCACTTCTCTGAAAGGATGAGGGATGCATTTCAGTTGTGGGATCCATCATCAACTGTTTGTCAAAATATACTGTCTATCCTGCCATTTCAGAGTTGCCAGTTCTGCCATAGCTGTTGAAAGAAGTCTCCTTTCTGACAATCTTCTAGGGTTTGACTATTGTATGTTAACAACATAGAGTGTAAAATCAAAACCAGTTCTCGGGTTTTAGTGACAACTTTTCAGGATATTCCTCAACTGGATCAGGGAAATCTCAACAGTCCTTTTCGTTATAGACCTATTATGATCTTTCATGGATTTGAAATTTACAGGAAAGAGATAAAGAGTTATTTTCATTTGTTTTTACTGGTAAGCCCAGATAATCTACAGTTTTTCACTTTCTTTACTTATAAAATATAGTCTAAAATTTCATAATCTGCATTTTTCATAATATTTTTAATGAATCATAATGATATAAGATAGAATATTTTAAAAACTTATCCTACTTTATTATTAAAGCAATTCTTTAATTCTTGTTAGAGTACTTTTTTCTCAGTGCTTGCATTTCCCTAATTACTCATAGTACATTATAGTGCTAATTAATGGTTTCTAAAAACCATTAAAAAATAAGCAAACAAAATCATCCATTTCTATATGTACATAAGTGAACTTGATAACATCACCTGGAAACGAGCACTGTTTATCCCCTAAAACCCAAATTAAATATAGAAGCTGGGTTCACTCTTTTGGCTTTTGACTATTGAAGGAAGAGAAATCTTATTCCCTACTGCCTTCCCCCACCCAATTAGAAATTGTGCTACTCTGATCACTGAATGATGATGGTCCAAGACAGCCCAGATCTTCCAGTGATCTCACTTGAGTTGCTCTTTGGTCTTATGTCATCAGTTCACAATGCAGGTTTTATTTCAAAAAAGAAATCCTTTAACACATATTGTTTGTTTTTTTATTGTAAGATGTTATTAAAGATCCTCATTGTCAGTGGCTTTCAAGATTTGCCTGTTATCAGAATCAACTGTTATTTTTTTTTAAATTAGAGCTTTATAGCTATATGTAGTAGTTGGGTTCATCCTGAGAAACCCATACATGCATGGAAATTGATTTCAGTTCATGATCCCTGCCATTTTCCCTCCTTCCCTCCCTTCTCTTTCCCCTTTTCCTTCCTCTACTCTACTAGACATCCTTTCACTCAGCTATTAATTTATATTTGATTGGTTCTTTAAACATCTGTCCTTCCCTACCCCTTTCTTTCATTTTACTCTAGTTTCTGTATATGAGAGAAAACATTTGACCTTTGAGTTTCTGAATTTGGCTTATTTAACTTAGCAGATATTCTCCATTTCCATTCATTTACCAGCAAATGCCATAATTTCATTCTTTTTAATGGCTGGCTGAGTAGAATTCCATTGTGGGGTGTGTGTGTGTGTGTGTGTGTGTGTGTGTGTGTGTGTATGTGTGTGTGTGTGTGTGTGTGTGTGTATTTCTTAACCCATTCATCTATTGACAGGCATCTGGGTTGATTTCATAATGTAGCTATTGTGAACTGTGCTGCTATAAACATGAGGTGGCTACATTGCTGAAGTATGCCGATTTTAGATCTTTTGGGAAAATATCAAGGAGTGGGATAGCTGGGTCTTATGGTGGTTCCATCCTTAGTTTTTTGAGGAATCTACATATTGCTTTTCAGAGTGGTTGTATTGGTCAGCAGTCCCACCAACAATGTACAAATGTACTCTTTTCCCCACAACCTCACCAGAATTTATTATTATTTTTATTCTTGACTATTGCCTTTCTGACTGGAATGAGATGAAATCTTAGTGTAGTTTTGATTTGCAAAGTCCCTGATTGCTAGAGATGTTGAAAATTTTTCATATACTTGTTGGTAATTTGTGTTTCTTCTTTTGGGAATTTTCTGTTTAGTTCTTATGCCCATTTATTGATTGAGTTATTTAGTTTTTGGTATTAAGTTATTTGTATATTTTGTTAAGTTCTTTGTATATTTCAATGCCCTGGTGGAGGAGAAGCTGGCCAGGATTTTCTTCCATTCTGTAGACTCTCTCTTCATGCTCCTAATCATTTCCTTTGCTGTGCAGAAGATTTCTAGTTTGATGGCATCCCACTCATTGATTCTTGCTTTTATTTCTTGTGCTTTGGGGGTCTTGTTAGGGAAATCAGTGCCAGCATCTATACAATAAATTTTTCTCCTAGCAATTGTAATTTTGTTGGTCTAATTTTTAAGTCTTTGATCCATTTCGATCCAGTTTTGTACAGGGGGAGAGAGGGATCTAGTTTCATTTTTCTATATGTAGTGATCCAGTTTTCCCAGCATCATTTGTTGAAAAAAACTATCTTTCCTCCAAATATATTTTTGGCACCTTTGTCAAATATCAGATGGCTGTAGGTATGTGGATTTTTCTGAAATATTCTATTTCACTGGTCTTCATGTATATTTTTATGCTAATGCCATACTCTTTTTATTACTACAGCTCTATAGTGTAATTTTAGATCAGGTATTGTGATGCCTACTACTTTGCTTTCCTTGTTTAGTGTTGTTTTTTCTATTTTGGGTCTCTTATTCTTCCAAATGAATTTAAGAATTGTTTTTTCCAATTCTTTGAAGAATATTGTTGGTATTTTGATGGGAATTGCATTGAATCTGTACATTGCTTTTGGCAATATGGCCATTTTGACAATGTTGATTCTGTCTATCCTATCCTTCTTAGATAGGATTCTGCGTATCCAAGAAGACCAGTTCCTAAGGTCTTCTTCAGTTTCTTTCTTCAGTGTTCTATAATTTTCACTGTAGAGCTTTTTTCCCTCCTTGGCTAGATTAAATCCATATATATATATGTATTTTCCTGATTCCTTTCTTAACTAAATCACTGTTGGAGTATAGGAAAGCTATTGATTTATGGGTGTTGGTCTTGTATCATGCTACTTTGTGCTACTTTGCTAAACTCGTTTATAAGCTCTAAAAGTCTCTTGGTGGAGTTTTTTTGGGTTGTCTAAAGATAGGATCATATCATTGGCAAACAGAGATAGTCTGATTTCTTCATTTCCTAATTGTATCCCTTTGAGTTCCTTTTCTTGCTTAATCACTCTGGATAATGTTTCAAGGGCTACATTGAATAAGGAGTCATGAGAATGGACAGCCTTGTCTTTTTTCTGATTTTAGAGAAAATATTTTTAGTTTTTCTTCAGTTAGTATGGTGTTGTCTTTGGGTGTGGCATAAATGGCTTTTATGACATTGAGGTAAATTCCTTTGTTCCCTAGCTTCTCCAGCGTGTGTGTGTGTGTGTGTGTGTGTGTGTGTGTGTGTGTGTTGCTGCAGATTGAACCCAGGGCCTTGTGCATGCAAGGCAAGCACTCTACCAACTGAGCTATATCTCTAGCCCTTTCTCCAGCATTTTTAAAACAAATGGGTATATTTTTTTTTATCAGAGGCCTTTTCTGCATCTATTGAGGTGATTAGGTAATTCTGGTCCTTAATTCTGTTTAAGTTGTGAATTATATTTATTGTTTTGCATGTGTTGAACCCGCCTTGCATCCCAGGAATGAAATCCACTTGATCATGGTGTTGGTTTGATACATTTTGGGGTGTGGTTTGATAACATTTTATTAATGATGTTTACATCTATGTTCATCAGGGATATTGGTCCATCATTTTCTTTCCTTGAGGTGTCTTTGTCTGGTTCTTATATCAGGGTTATACTGGCTTCATAAAATGTATTTGTGAGTGTTTCTTTCCTTTCAATATCATGAGATAATTTGAGAAAGACTGGTATTATTTCTTTTATAAAAGATTGGTAGAAATCAGCTGAGAATTCATCTGGTCCTGGGCTTCTCTCTTTTGGAAGGCTTTTGATTGCTGTTTCAATTTCATTATTTGATATTGGTCTGTTTAAGTTTTCTATATCTTCCTGATTCTATTTGGGAAGGTCATAGTGTTTAGAAATTTGTCAATGTCTTCCAGATTTTCCAGTTTATTAGAGTATAAATTTTCAAACTAGCTTCTGATAATCTTCTGAATTTCTGAAGAGTCTATGATGATATCTCCTTTTCCACCTCTGATCTTATTAATTTGGGTCTTCTAAACTTTCTTTTGGTTAGTTTGACTAAAGGGTTTATAAATCTTATTTATCTTTTCAAAGAACCAACTCTTCATTGCATTGATCCTGTGTATTATTTTCTTATTCTCAATTTCATTGATTTTGGATCTGATCTTAATTGTTTCCTGTCTTCTGTTGGCTTTGGGGTTAGTTAGTTCATCTTTTTCTAAGGACTTGATGTAGAGCATAATCTTATTTATTTGGGATCATTCTAATTTTTTAATGTAGGCACTTAGTGTTATAAATTTTCCTCTTAGAACTACTTTCTTAGTGTTCCAGAGATTTTGATATATTGTATCTCTGTTCTCATTCATTTCTAAGAATTTCTTTTCTCATTTCTTTTATCCATTACTCATTTAAGAGAGTATTGTTCAATCTCCTTGTGTTATCTATTATTTTTCTTGCTGTAGATTTCTAGTTTCATTCAATTATGATCTGATATGATACTTGGGCTTTTATCTTTATTTTTTTTTTTTTTTTGTATTTGCTAAGATTTACTTTGTGGCCTAGAATAGGATCTATTTGGAAAAAAGTTCCATGTTCAGCTGAGAAGAAGGTAAATTCAGCTGTTTTGGTGTAGACAATTCAGTAGATATTCATTAAATCCCTTTGATTAATAGTGTTGTTTAGGTCAGAGATATCTTTATTGATTTTATGTTTTGAAGGCCTGTCTATTGGTGATAAAGGTGTATTGAAATCCTTGAATGTTATTGCATCATAGTCTATGTGGGATATAATGTCAAGGAGTATTTTTTCTATGTAATTGGGTGCATTGATATTTGGGGCATAAATGTTTACTTTCATTGTATCTTTTTGTTGGATTTTTTCACTTTAGTAGGATACAGTGGCCTTCTTTGTCTCTTTTGACTAATTTTTGCTTGAAATCTGCTTTGTCCGATATGAGAGTAGCTATTCCAGCTACCCCTGCTTGTTTTTTTGACCATATTTATTTACCTTCAGCTTGTGAATGTTTTTGCCTATAATATGAATCTTTTGTAAATCACATATAGTTGGATCTTGTTTTTGATCCATACTGCTAATATGTGTCATTTAATTGGGGAGTTGAAACCATTAACATTCAGCACTAGCATAAATATGTGTTTGTGGTTTCCTGTCTTTTTTTTTTTATTTTTGCTGCATTTTATCCTGTCTTGATTCTCATTAGTGGATTATTCTTTTGTTGAACTTCCTCTGTTTGGGAGCTTTGGGAATTGTTTTCTAGTTCCTCTGTGTGCAGCTTATCTTTGAGTATTCTATGTAGTGCTGTACTCATGAATTCTTTTTTTAAAAAAAAAATTTATTTTTTTTTTAGTTACAGGTGGACAAATGAATTTATTTTACTTTATGTGGTGCTGAGGATCGAACCCAGTGCCTCACGTGTGCTAGGCGAGCACTTTTACCTCTGAGTCACAACCCCAGCCCAATGAATTCTTTTAGTTTATTCTTGTCATGGAACATTTTTATTTCCCTCTTGAATTTAAAACTGAGATTTGTTGGGTATAGTAGCCTTGGTTGGCAGTTATTAGGACTTGGAATATCTTATTCCAGGACCTCCTTGATATTAGAGTCTGAACTGAGAAATCAGGAGTGAGCCTTATAGGTTTAACTGTAAATGTGACCTTATGTTTCTCTCTTGTGGCTTTAATATTCTTTCCTTATTTTCTATCTTAAGCATTTTGAATATGTCTTGGCAAACTTCTCATTTGGCCAGGTTTGTTTGGGGCCCTGTAAGCTTCCTGTATGTGGATGTCTATCTCCTTTCTGATAAAGAAATTTTCTGTATTTCATTGAAAATATTCTTTATGCCTTTAGTTTGTATCTTCATATTCTCTTTTATCCCAATAATTCTCAGTTTAGTCTTTTAATGTTGTCCCAGAGTTCTTGTATATTATAGTCTTATTCTATATTTTCCCCTCTATATTGCATCCTGTGTACTCAAGATCATATACCCTGTCTTCAGGGCCTGATATTCTGTCTTCAAGGGCTGAGGTTCTAGTTTTTACATATTCTAATCTGCTAATGGTGTCTTCAAGTGAGATTTTCATTTCAGTATGTCTTTCATTTCTAGAAGTACTTCTTTTCACTATTTCTGTCTCTTTATTAAAGTGATCTTTCATCTCCTGTAATTGCTCTCTTAATTCCTTTCTTAGATCTTTTTTTAATTCATTGAACATTTTGATAACCAATTTTTTAAGTAATATTTTTTTTTTGGTTTTTCATCCACCTCTATATCAGTCAGATCATTTATTGGGGGATTGTGGATTTTTGGGGAATATTTGTTTTTCTCTTTCCTCATGTTTTCAGAGGTCTTGAACTTGTGAGGTGGATTTCCCTACTTTTTTTTTTGTTGGCATATGTCCATTTGTGTGAAATTATCTCATTTGTTCTGGGACTTTTCTCTAGTTTTGATGTATGAGTAGATGCCAAGGGGTGACATCTGATGGTTTCTCCTTGGGTCCTTGTTGTTGGTTGGGGTTTTTGTCTCCTCACTTCTTTGAGTTTCAGTAATGTCAGGAAATGTTTAGTTCATTCACAGAGTCTCTAACCTGTAAACTTTTAGTGTCTCTGTAGGTTCCCAGAATCTCACAGAATGGAGCAAAATAAACAATAGTAGCAACTGTTGCAAACAATACGCAGCATTAAAGTAAATACCCAGTTCCTACTGTGACGTCTTCAACATTAATTACCACCAATAAACAGGAATGGAGGGTTCAGCAATTGTCAACAATAAAAACAATAACCAGGAACTAACTAGATCTGGCTTTGAAGCAAACAGCAGGTGTTAACTGTATCATCCACAGCAGTAATGATTGTTTTAGCATTAATGGTGGAGGGCAGGAGTTATATGAACCAATTACTTCTGGAAGGTAGCAAAAAAAGAACAGTTAATTAGGGGAAAAGAAAATGTGTTAGGAAGTTAGAAAAGAGTTTACAATATCAAGAAGTGAACAGAGAGAATGCAGAAGAGATGTAGTTGCTGATGTTTATGCAGAAGGAGGGGAAAAATAGAGGAAGCAAAGTAGTAGGGGAGAGAGAGAACAATAAAATTTGGCCATTGCCAGGAGAAGATAAGACCAAGAGAAATAAATGCTAGGAAAATAAATGCTAAGAAAAATGATCACATTAAAAATGCTAAAAATGAGAGAATAAGAAGCAAATAAGTCTATCTATATATGTACCCGAACCAATCAGCACAGCAAGAATTCACATGTGTGTGCAAGCTCACATGGAAAGAAAAAAAAAAAAATCTTAGTGTACACAGTTGCTGCTGTGACTTGACTTGAGAATGAAGGAACCCTCCACTGAGATGGTCAAAATAGTTGACTATATTGGGTGGTCACTGTCTATGTGAACACCGAGTTTTTCTTTCCATTCTTCTTAAGTTATGTACTGATAGAACAAAGGGTGGGGATTGTTAACCTCTTCCTGTTTTTGTTTTGTTCTCTGAGCTGCCAGTTGGAGTCGCCTAAGATTGAAGTTGTTTGATATAAGACTCAGCTTCCCTTCTTACCATTAGGAGGTGGGATGGGTTAGGGCATACTGTCATTTGGCTTCTGCAGCATTCTGTGAGGGGAGTTCCAGCTGGTGGGGCTTAGGTCTAATCAGGCCTCAGGGGCTTTTTTTTGGGTGGTGCCTGCTTTGGAGAGATTAAATCGACCCAGCCCTAGGGCTAGACAGGAGCCAATTTCTGATGCAGGTCTGGTTCTCAGGAATCTTTCAAGAAATCCAGTGGTGTTGGGGGAGGCCTGGCTGATCCTCCACTCAGTGTAGACCAGGAGCACAGCCTTCCCACACTTAGTTCCTGAGTGCGATCACCTCCACCTGCTCAGATTCTGGTCACTTCAGTGATTATGTGAGCCACCAGATACAAGGAGAAGCAAGTTAGGCTCCCCTTTCTCCTCCCAACTTAAATCCTCCTGGGTACAGTTTATTCAGTGCCGGTTTCACCAGGCACAGCCTAGGTCACACTCTAGATGCCCGCCTGCCTGCCTGGATAGTGTGGCAGTTTTTTTTTTTGTTTGTTTGTTTTTTCTTTCTGATCTTCTGAGTTTCTCAGTTGCTGCTGTGACTTGATTTGTGGGCCTCAGCTCTCTGCAGTCAGTTGAGATACAGAGCACAGTGTTCAAGTACCAATGTCTCATCCCATTACTAAACACTTCAGGTCACTCCAGGTGAACTGGGCTGGCATGAAATAATCACACAGAGACAGAGAAATACCTTTTTCTTTGGGTCTGTGACGGCCCCTCTGACCTCAGGGGTCCATGGAAAGAGAGGGAAAGAGAAGCACATGCTGAGCCCTTTTATTGGGGAGAAGCCATTCAAATGAGGCAAGGGGTCAGATTTCAGGGGGTTGAGTCTAGCTAGTGATGTGTGCTGTCAGCATATTGACTGACATTTAGGAAGGCCATGCTCATCTCGAGTTGTGTGAGGGTCACGAGTGAAAAGACCAGAGTGAGGCCCGCCCAAACAGAGGGACAATGTCAGTTCAGTCACTTCCTGTGCTCACTGCTCATAGTTCACACACACACACACACACAGCCCATGGCTGACTTGCCACATTCTCATCGATCAAGATTAAAGGGCGTTTGGTTCCTTTGTGGCAGCTCCCGACAGACCAGGGCACAGTGCTGCGTCTGGATCAGCTAATATTAGGCAGAATTTTTGATCTCAGGCTTTTCCATATTAAATCTGTTCCTCCTCCCTTTGTTCGTAGTGAATCTGCACCAGCAGTGCCTGAGAGGCAGCCACATTGGCTTTGATGTATTCTTTCTTCTTTGCTTATTGTACCCAAACTTCAGAGTCCCTAGACCACTTTTTTATTGAATTTTAGTGAAATCCCTCTTTCATCACTTCACTGAGAAGCTGTATGCCTGCTGTTTGGTTCTGAGTTACAGCGCCGCTTGGTATGCAGCTTCTTTCTGCTACACCCTGACTTAAATCAATGGAGTTATTTTTTTTTCTCTTTTTTAAAAATTTATTTATTCGAATTTGTTATACATACAGCAGAATGCATTTCAATTCATAGTACACATACAGAGCACAATTTTTCATGTCTAGTTGTACTAAAGTAGAGTCACACCATTCGTGTCTTCATACATGTACTTAGGGTAATGATGTCCATCTCATTCCACCATCTTTCCTATCCCTTGCCCTCTCTCATCCCCTCTTTCCCCTTTGCCCTATCTAAAGTTCCAATGGAGTTATTTTTAAACAATGCAGATTTTTAGGCCCACCTCAAGACTATTCCATCTTAATTTCTGAACAGAAGGTCAAGGCAATCTGGATGTCAGGGAATTCTGGTGCCAGTGGGAGGGATATGGGAAACACAGCAATTTCCTTTTTAAAATATTATTCTGTACTAATTTTAAATTGAACATAAAAGTTGTACATATTATAGGGAACCATGTGATATTTTAATGATGCATACATTAATCCCAATGTCCTTCTTAGAAGGACCATGGGAGAAAGTTCTCTCTAGTCTCAATTCTAGCACCAGAGGCCATACTTCTTGGCAAACACTTTATTTTGTTCTGGATACCATAATTCATATAGCTGATTGTATTCTTCATTTTTGCACGGGCTAAAGCATAGAACCAAATGTGAATCTTGCTAACAAATGTATAGGAAGAAACTTAATTGCACTCTGAGTGCCACATGAGCATTTCTGCCTTCCTCTCCTCTTTCGTACTCTCATTTCCCCTTTACCCCAATATTGTGCCAATTTTGTTTTTTTTTACCAATTTATTTTTAAGTCTACATTTTATTTTGTTGCAGATATTTTTGTATATTGCATTAACACTTTCTGGAAAAAAATGTGACATAAATAATACTACTCAAATATTTGTATAAAACTTGATTTTTAAAATTTTTAAAAAAATTTTAAAATTTGTTCTAGATAGTTGTATATGACAACCAGAATGCATTTCAGTTCATTTTACACAAATTGAGCACAAATTTTCATTTCTCTGGTTGTACATGATATAGAATTGCACCATATGTGCAGTCATACATGGACCTAGAGTATAATGACATTTCTTGAGTTGGGTATTTGTATTTACTCTTCATGATTTTAAAAATACAACTTAGGATAACTAAACTCATAAATGCTTAAAGTAGAATAATTGTTGCCATGGACTGAGGGTGAGGAAAATGAGGAGTTGTTATTCACCTGGTATAAAATTTCAGTTTCACCAGATGAACAACTTATGGAGATTTATTGTAAATGATTGTGCTTATATTTAATAATACTCTATTGTACACCTGAAAATCTGTTAAAATGGTAGATTTCATGTTAAGTATTCTTACAACAATTATAAAACACTGAATAATTTAGCACAATTCAGCAGAAATCACAACATAAACCTGTTTAAGGTGGTAGCATTACTGTCTTGTTTAGTTACCTTATTGTCCTTTGGGGAGTGTGGGTGTAATAGGCTTGGAAATTACTTCATACCCATAAAAGACAAATGAAGAATCTTCTAAATTTTATTTAGGATGAAATCAGCATGGTAAAAATACATTAGTGATGTGCATGAAAAAGAGCTTCATTCCTTAACAAAATAAGTCTTCCAGAAATGTACCCCAACTTAGCTCTTTTGTACCTGTATCTACATACATCTGAAGATAATGTTGATCTGTGAGCACATGACAAAACAGAGCAAGTAACTGGAAGATCCAAGAAAATTATTTACAATCTCAATATGTTCGAGGTGGTTCCAGGTTGTTTTTGATCCAAACCTGATATTTCTTATTTAATAGGGTGTAGATTCCAGGCTTATTGGCAATGCCACATTTGTGACCTCCAGAGACAATGGCATGGAAGGTACCTTTGCAGACCAAGGGGCCACCTGAGTCACCCTGGAAAGAAGGAAATGTGGTGAGAAGCTATTGAAGTTTTTTTTTTTTTTAACCAATTGTTGATTGCCCAACGTATTCTCTTTTTTTAATTGATTTTTTTTAAAAAAATGACAGTGGAATGCATTACAGTTCTTTTTTTTAAAGAGAGAGAGAGAGAAAGAATTTTTTAATATTTATTTTTTTTTTCAGTTTTCGTTGGACACAACATTTCTATTTGTATGTGGTGCTGAGGATCAAACCCAGGCTGCACGCATGCCAGGCAAGCATGCTACCTCTTGAGCCACATCCCCAGCCCCTACAATTCTTATTACACTTATACAGCACAATTTTCATATCTCTTGTTGTATATAAAGTATGTTGATACCAATTTGTGTCTTCATACGTGGACTTTGGATAATGATGTCCATCACATTCCACCAACCTTGCTAATTCCCTGCCCCTCTCTTCCCCTCCCACCCTTCTGCCGTATCTAGAATTCATCTATTCCTCCCATGCTCCCCCTCCCTACCCCACTATGAGTCAGCTTCCTTATATCAGAGAAAACATTCTTGCCCAACATATTCTAATCTGAGTATTTGGGTTCTCTGGGCCCTGCAATTGCCTGACATAGCCTCTTACTCAATATAGGTTCTCTCTCTCTCTAGGACTGTGTTTTTTTTTGTCTCTTTGTTTCTGTTTTTCTATGACTATGACTTTGCCTGTATGTCTTCACTATGTCTCTCTTTTTTCTCCATCTATGTCAATGAATACCTATATTCCTTGATAATCAGTGATTATTGAGTTTTATTTGTTGAGGAGTGGGTGGGTGGACAAGAAGTTTGAAATAATTCACTGAAATAAAAGAAATTTTCTAAGTTGTGAATTTCATTTTGGTGCTCATGGACCTGAAATCCAGGTAACATTGAGACCAGCAGAAAAGAGTATTACAGTGCGGTAAATATCTAGATGGCAAGGACTGTCTTCTTCATTATTATTTTGTATTCTCACATGGATATATACACTTGCTGAAAAGAATTATTTTTGAGGACTTACTCTAACAACAAAACATGCAACTGAATTCTGTCAGGAAAAGTGGGAGTTATAAAGAGGGTGGTGTGGCCTTTTAGACTAAGAGTTGGCTTTCAAATGTGAAGAACAGCCTCAGCCTAGGCTGTGGCCACATGGAAAACTGCTTGGCCTTGCCCACTGGTCAGCCATAATTACATGGTCAGGAGGCTCATGTTCTTAGGGTAGAACAGCTACATGGGATCTTTGAAGAGATCATAACCCTCTATCCAATAATAATTAATATGGCAAATGTTGCATTCTAATTTTTTAAAAATTAACAATCCATCTGTGCTACATATTAGTCACCTGTAAACATGTATCCAATTTCTTCTTACCAATTTTATAAACAAAAGGTTTTGAAAAATATAATGAGTATTATTCCTTTTTGTTAATCAGTGTGATGGTCTCAATGTTTATGGCCTCTTCCCCTGGTCCTTAAACTCACATGTTGAAATTCTCACCCCTCAGAGTGATAGTATGAGGAAGTGGGGTCTTTGGAAAGTCATAGGTCATGGAGCAGAAGCCCTCACGAATGGGATTAGGACCTTTCAAAAGAGGCCCGAGAGACACCCTTTATTGCTTCCACCATGTGTGGTTAAAGTGAAAATAAGACATCTAGGAAGCAGAAAGCAGCCCTCACCAAAAACCAAATCTGTTGGCACCTTGGTTTGGACTTTCTAGTCCCCAGGACTGTGAAAATAGATTTTTGTTATTTATAAGCCACTCAGGTTCTGTTGCAGGGTGTTCACAGTTATGTTGCTATAGCAGCCCAAGCAGACTAAGGCAGTCAATATTATTTAAGAAACACATACTGTATATTTGAGCATTTTGTACTTGAGTCTTATAAGACCTCCACATTGATTGATCTAAAAGATTTTTTGTTTGTTTTGCTTTTGAAGTGGAGGGGTGAGTTATCTTCATCTTCTAATCACCACTCATGACCTCAGGGTTGATGGATGTTCTCAGGATGCTAACACCCCTCATAAGTGGCCTGTTGTTATGGTTTGGATGTGAGGTGTCCCCAAAAAGCTTATGTGTGAGACAATGCAAAAAGGTTCAGAGGATAAGTGATTGGGTTGTGAAAGTCTTAACCCAATCAGTGAATTAATCCCTTGATAGGGATTAACTGAAGTGGCAGGGTGTGGCTGGAATTGGGGCAGCGTGGCTTTGGGGTATATAAATTTTGTATCTGGAGAGTGGAATCTCTCTCTCTGCTTTCTGATCAACATGTATTCTGCTTCCCTCCACCACTGTCTCCCATGTTCAGCCTCACCTCAAGCCCTGAGGAATGTAATGGGCTTCTGTGGACTAAGACCTCTGCAACCATGAGCCCTCAAATAAACTTTTCCTCCTCTACAATTGTTCTGGTCAGATCTTTTAGTCACAGCAGTGAAATAACTGACTAAAACACCTGTAAAAATTGTCAGATACAGTCTACTTTCCTGATTAACAATTTAATGAGTGTTTATTAAGCATTGGGGAAAGTTCTTCCCATTCAAATTGGCATATGTGAAAGAACAGAGGGTAGAAATGAAGAGTACATTTCTAGAAGTGTGGCTTTGTGTTCTCCAGGCCTCTCCTCAGTGCTAGTAGGCACATAGTCTTGACTGCAGTACTCTGGAGATGCCTGTCTGAATGAGAGACTCTTACCTGGCAGGAATCCTTATCGCCTCTGGTGCCTCCTGCGCATATCATGTCTTTGGTTATAATAGGATTGTGGTTGTAATAACTTTGGCTGTTACAAACTTTTCGATCTATGATGGTAACAGTGACTTCCTGAAGGGTATCAGACATGCTGAAAACTTTTGAGTCAGTGGCTCCCCAACCAGTAACTTGGCATTTGGTGCCAGATCTAATATAGCTTTTGGATCTTGGGTGGAGCAACTGGACATGCTTGTTGAGGTTTGCGGCCCCGTGAAGCTGACAGATAGAAAAAAAAGTGAATGAATTATCATTGTTTCCCAGCAGTATTCTGCTACTAGCCTGTGCATTGAATGTGTGGTCCCTCTGTCTTAGAAGGGCATCCCTTCTTCTTGAATCTACTTTGGTGGTAGCCTGCAGCTGCATTTGTGGTTGTTACTTTCCTGAACATGCTTTCTATTCCCTGTGGAATTTACTGATGCTCAGGGAATTTTGCCCAGTCTCAAGCAAGTGGCCTTTGCCCTGCCTTGGATAGATTTCTGTGAAATAACATTCGCGGGTCATGACTTTTAGGGCTGGGCTGTTTTCTGCTGAATAGGACCCTTGAGTATGGTCTAGACCAAATTTGGACTAGACAAAGTATGGTCTAGACTAAGCTGTAACTCACTTCTGAGTCCGTGAAGTCACTTGGTTGGCTCTTGTATAAATGACTGTTGATTTTCCAATTGTTCATGAGAAAAGCATTTGGGAAAAAGCTTTTATTGTGAATCCTTGGGCTTGTGGGGATGTTCCTCTCTTACATATGGAGATTCAGAGTTGGCTTTCCTCATGTAACTGCATCCCTGACCCATTCTTTTAAGGTGATGAATAGAGTAACATGAGTCCTTACAGAATTTATCATGATTACCTCAAATATGGGAAGGGTACTATCAGAGTGCTTCCTTGTATATCCTTCAATTAACTGAACTATACTGTATAAGAATGTTGGAGAAATTGATGCAGACAATGATACATACCTTTACTAGCATGATGTCATTTGATTTAGAATTTGATCTAAGACTTGAAAATGGTATGAATTTTTTAATCTCGAATGTTTGTTTGGAGGGCTCATTCTTTGACAGAGAATGTGCTCCTAAAACCACTGTGGGAAATTGGCCTTTGACCGACCTATAAAAGAAAGCAGAGAATGGCAGTAACAGAATGATTTCCAAATCCTCCGATGGGGAGCAGAGATGGCAGAGAGAGTCATAGACACAAAACCAAGCACATATTCCAACATAACCTGTTTAGGATTAGGTAGAGTAGCAGAGGTATCAATGGATCCCATCATGAATGAAAGACATCAAGAGCCAAATGATATGCCTGCAACCCCATTCTGCAACCCCAATTCCCCAGCATTGTTAAAGAATATCAGAACTTGGACTTGATTGTGAGAAAAAAACTAGTGAGTTCCTGATTGACTTAGAGCAAGTTAACAATAAAATTGTGTTCATTTATGTAAAAATGAAGGACATTATACATCTTGAGTTTGTGGTTTGAGATTTATGCCAACATAAAAAAATAAGGGATTTTTTATTGTGCCAATATATACACATACATCAAAATATCTCATTTTAGCCATTTAAAAATATATAAATGATTTATACATAAAATATGCGTGTATGTGTATATATAGCTGTTTATCCACCACTATCATTCATCTATAGAAATTTTTACCCCAATACTGGAGATTGAACCCAGTACCCCTGTACCACTGAACTACATTCTCAGTTCTTTTTATTTTGAGACAGGGGCTCACTTAATTGCTAAGACTAGCCTTGAACATGTGCTTCTCCTGCCTTAGACTTCCAAGTTTCTGAGATTACAGGTATGCACCACCAAGCCCAGCTTCCAGAAGTTTTTCCTTTTTCCATTATTAGGTGTTTAAATGATTAAGATAAAGACTCAGCTCTATACATGTTCATCTCTATGTTGACATCTCACCTCAGGCATCAGGAGATCCAATACATGGCAGTCAAATATGCTCAAAAGTCCTGTCTTCGCAGTTAGAAACATGATTTGGATGAGAAAGAAAAACTTTCATCAAGGTGAAATACTTGCCTATTTGAAATGAAGATATCTTAAGACTAGTAGCAATTGGTGATTCCATTGTGGAGATTTATAGGGTACAGCCAGGGAGTCAGATGAAGAAACAAAGGTTTTTGTTTTTTTTTTTGTTTTGCTTTTTGAAAAAAAAAATCTGATTGTACACAATTCTAATACTAGTGTTTCTGATTTACTTGTATGTTTTATAAAGTTATATTTATAGCCACTGGTGAAAATGGAAATGATTTTAAAGTAGTTTTTGGTAACATTTCAGAACCTTTGTATGCTACAGATACAGCCTCTTGCAATGTGCATCTTTTTGGAAGCCATCTTAAATCCTGTTTTGGTACAAGGAAGGCTATAAAAATAATTATATTTATTCATTTGCATATATTGATTTCTTTGCTATTTGAAAAGGGATCAAGAAATACATCAATGAAAACACATATACATACAGATTGCTAAATATTCATAAAATTAAGAAGGGCACCGAAACATACAAAGGAAGAAATGACTGTTTCAGGTTGGGAGAATGTGCACATGACTCTGGTGGGAAGGATTTTGTACATGTAAGACCTGTGACTGCCTGGAATTACCACTTCTTGGTTTCTACCAAAAGAATTTATTTTGGGAATTCCAGTTCTATTTGTTGAAAAGTTTGCCTATTGCAAAATCAGGATGGGTATGAAATTTCTCTTAGGATACAGATTGGATTTCTTAGGACTGATTCAAATTCAAATTCAACATACCCACTAACCCCAGAACTTTGGAGGGGAAGATGATATAAAATCCTCAGGATTAACACTCACAGAAAAGTGGGTATCTGCATAAACAACTCATACAAGGAAGGCTGTGAAGGACAAATCCCGAGTGTGGAAGATGGATTCTGATGAAGGGAGGGCTGTCAAGAAAATTTCTTGTTTTCTTTCCTATTTTACTCATTTCCTTAACTAGCTATTGCTTTGGACATGTTTTGATTATTTTTGTCTCCACTGGGACAGGCTAAAACCAAAAACAACCCAAGCAGACCATTGTGCTTTCTGAACTTTCAATTTCTAGGTACGTTTCAACTGTAGACTCTGTCCAACAAGGTCAATTTTTCTGTCCGTTGGATACCTGAAATTGCTTGAGTTGTAGGACTCCATTTCTTTAGCTAAACCTGGAATTCACATAGAGGATAACTAATAATACAAGTGTCATTTATTTGAACAGTTTAGGATTTCTCCAAGAGTGGTCTTCAGAGCTGCATCAGAATCATCTGGAGCTGTTTGTTTAAAATGGAGCTTCCTGAATCCCACCCTGAACTTATCTGAAACAGAATTACACATAGAGCAGAACCATAGTATTGCTTGTAACAATGTTTTTTCACCATCTGCTCACAATGTGGAAACACTGTCTCAATTGATCCTAACAATACCTTTCTTGGAGTTGTTAAAACTGTTGAGTGGTATATTCCTCACTAGTAAAGGGGTGTTCTCTGACTGTTCTAAAGTGTCACATTGCATAACTGGGGGAATCAGGACCCCAGTCCAGCTTTTATGATTCCAATTCCAGTGCTCTTTCCTCAACTCCTCATTAAGTGCCATGCCAAGGCCCCGTCAAACCTCTTATTTCCTCTGTCAGCATGTCATGATGCTGAGAAGTACTTATGTTTAGACCCACTCCAGAGGCCTGGCAGCAAAGGCAGGGTTCCCGTGTCTTGGAGGTCTCTCTTGCTTCAGAGACTTGAGATTTTCCCAGTCTCATCTCATGAATACAAGCAGATCATCAGATTAGCCCCTTAATTATTGTCATGGAAGGCATAGATAATGATATAATAATACTTGATAATGTCTATTAAGGTCTTGTGCTCTGTGCTATTTTCCCTAGTGCCTCACAAGAGCCCCATGAGGTAGGTGATGATTCTCCACTTCATGATGAGGAATTTGAGGATAAGACAAATTGACAAATAGATATCAGGTGGAGGCTCCAGGCTGCACAGGCAGCCTGGATCAGGAGTCAGTTGATTGGAAGCCAAAGTCATTTCACTTGGGGAGAGAGACTTGAGTGTTTGAGATGGAGAAGGTTCTGCCTAATAACATCCTGAGCAGTTGAGAGAGGGGGAAGCATGCAACGAAGGGTGGCATTAGAGGATACCTAGGAGGACAGTGGACAACAGCTGGTGAGAGTTTTGTTGCTAGTAAGTTAAAATGCTGAAGATGAGCGTATACAGAAAACCTTTTACCCATTTCCTTTTATATTTGACAGGGAACTGATAAAGGGGCTCAGGTACTAGGGGCTCAGGTACTAAGGAAGGAGCTGAATGGAGGGTGGTAAGAACAGAGCACTCCCAGATTTGGCCCATTTTGCTATTTTGCTGAGAGGGAGGCCCAAGGTTAGTAAACCATTCCCACAGGATACGTGTGAGTACATTTGTGGGCAGCCACTATTGAACTATTTCATAAATATTTGGAATTTCATAAGCCTTAATATTTTTGTAAGCACTGATCTGCCTACATTTTTACACCCAAGTGTCCTGTAGAGGAAACTTGATCTACATATTTTGGAGTTCTTTATATGCTAGCTAGCCAGCCATTTAAAATGATATTTAGCAATCTTTTTTAAACTCCAGGATTTCTCTCCACTCTTTCTTAATTTTTAAAAAATAATCCCCCCCCAAATTTGAGAATCCACTTCTCTTGAGTTAAGTCCACTTGACAAAACTGAAAATTCACTCAATATAGTACTTTATGGTTCTTCACACATCATGTTTCAGGCTTAACAAAAACCAAACCAAACCAAAACAAAAAATCCTCCAGTTTGTTTCCTTTTTTCCATCCAGAATTTGTTGAACATTTACAAGTTAAGCTCTGAGCGGGGAGAGCTTATAGTCCATCTGAATATGTACCATAAGTATGTTTGAAGTTGTGCATGCTTTTATTAATAGTCATTCTTTGCCTCACTGGTCCCAAGGGGGTAAGAGTCAGGAAAAGAGGGACAGAAGTAATAGGGGTGAGTTTTATGAAGACAAGAACCCCACTTAAATGAGGGAATCACATGAAACTGGAAATCAGTGACTTGCTATTTAGAAATAAAACAGAAGTTCTCCTGTTTTCAGGCTTCAAAACTTCTATGCTCAAACAGCCCCATTAACATGGGATCATCAGACAACACCCCAAAGCATGAAGAGAAACAAATCAGTTCAAGTATTCTGTTTAGACATAGCTGATGCCTAGACAGCAAGCCATGGCAGCAAACCATGTGAAGGGCTGAAAAGCTTCTTAGGAAGGAGGAGGCTCCATCTCAGCTTATCCAGGCAAGAAACATAAGGAAACAAACATGCAATCAATCAGAAAAAACAAAACAACAAAACACAAATGAAATAACAAATACCAAATTAATTTTCTACTGCTTTTCCTCCTGAGATGATTGCAGTATCCTAAGATGGGTTTTGAACTTTATCAACCAAAGCAAGAGAATCCTAGTGTGAAATGAACTTTGGGAGGTTATTCTCTGTCTTCAGAAAAGCCTTCATTCTAAGTAACCCTGAAAAATAACTCACTATTTTTCTCTTTGTACAAACCCTCTATAAACTCCCCCCACCAGCCCACACACAGGATAGTTGTTACCTCTTATGGATGTTTTTCCCAAACTGCGGGCCCCAGATGTCTGGTTTAAGTGACGGGCCTGAGTAACTAAGGAGTCCAAACATCCACTGGAAAATCAGACTTCTCATACTAACATTATTGGCTGTAATAGATTTGTGCTTATTAAATGTGTCAAACATGCTAAAATACTTAAATTGGTGCTATCTAATTCTCAAAACCCCATGAAACAGGGTATGTTTGTCTCCCCTCATAGATACACAGGTTTGCTTTCTGCAGTTTCAGTTACTTGTGGTCAACTGCTGGAAAATTAACATTTTAAACTTAATAAGCAATTCATAAATTTTAAGTGACTTTTTAAATAGTATATTGTTATAATTTCTCTATTTAATTGTTGTGTTAATCTCTTACTATGCCTAATCTATAAATTTGACTTTATCATAGGTATGAATATATAGAAGAAAATAGTACATATAGGGTTCAGTATCTTTGGAGGTTTCAGGCATCTGAGGGATATTTTGAAATATATCCCCCACAGATAAGGAGGGAACCATTGTACCATGATTATTAATTCCCACTTGTAAAATGGGGAAGATGAAGAAGACAGGGAAAGCTAGCTTTCTGATCTCCCCCTGAGCAGTATGGTCTAGAGAGGCCAGGAAAACTGCTGCTTCCATTATTGCTGTGTTCCTGAGGCATTAGATTGAGGACTTGGATTTGTCTAATATCTTGCCTGATGAAGAGATATGGAACCTTGCATAGGTCCTGGTTGCTTTACATTACGACTTAGCTGAAATCTGAATGTCATCCAGAGAAACCCATATGTTTTGCAGCAAACTTTCCATTATCTCCAAAAGGAAAACCCAGGACAGAAAACATGGTTGTACAGGAGGGCACCAAAACTCCACCAGCTGGTCAGCCATCACAAAAGCTAAGGGCAGTTCAGATCTCTCACCTAGGAGAGTCAAACTCCTCTTCTAGCCAACTTGAAAGAGAAATAGGCACATGGAAATGTGGAGGGACTCACCGAGGGTGGCAGTGGGCTGCTGTCAGCACCCATTGTGGCTGGATCAGAACTCCTCCACAAGTATGGTGGCCATTGTACTGGATGGAGGCCATAAAGGGCCTGGAATGAGGTGGTACTTCCTGTCCTCCAATAATTTCCATACTGAAATCTGCAAAAGCAAAACAAAAGATTTCACAAAAAAGATCCAAGCATTTACATATAATTCTTCTGATTACAATCACTACATTTTCAAAGTTTAAAAGATAGCAATTTTACCTAGTAGTTACTGTGATTTTACTGATATACAATAGTATAAAACATAAGATGGTTGTGAAAATCTGTTTATCTATAATGTAACAATATAATTGCTAGAAATTCACTCAATGTTTGCATGTGGTAGGAATAGGAGATACTTACACTCTGGAATTAGGTGAGCCCCAGCTACTAAGAAAAACAGAGACAAAGAATACCTAGTCATTTTAATGCCCTGTATTTGAGAAGCCTAGATGAAATACTTCCTTCCAGTTGGTGAACAAAGAAGGTTCTGAAGACTGAATTTTGTTCTTGCAAGTTTTAATTTTCTCACCACAGAGCTCTAGAAGTAAGATGTTTCACACCTAAATATTAAAAGTGTCATTTCAGTTTGGGGAGTTTCAGGCCTGTACTTTTAGTGCTTTGGGGGAGGGATATGTGTGCTACTATGATAATGAACTCATTTCTAGAGGTAACCATTTCCAGTATCTGGATAAGAGACCTCATGTCATAAATGGTGAAGGAATAAAAAATATCCAAGCCATAAGAACCTAATAAAATTGCAGGCAGACTTTGAAGATGATCATTGTTCTAAAGCAATACTTACTGTTTTTTTTTCCTGGCATAAAATGGTGCCTATCACATTTAATAACTATTTTTCATGTGGACATAGGTTTAAGAAGAAGAGACATAGAACCCTGTGTAGGTCATGGTCACTTTACAATGTGACTTAGCTAAAGTCTGAATGTCATCCAGAGCAACCCATATGTTTTGCAGCAAACTTATTCCTAGTCCTGCCTTTTCTTCTTAATATGACCAAATTTGGTTGAATTTTAGTTACATTTTTTGGAGATTTAATAATATTATTAAAGGGGAAACATTGGCAACATTATTTATTTATTTTTTTAAAATTCAGAATCTTTCTTTTACTCATTTTAACTGAAAATGACCATGTGCCTCTCCAGGGCCTTAAGAATAATATATTTCAAAAGTTGAGGAACTGCATTTCATCCTTCTCCCTAAAAATAGACAACAATGCACTGCCAGGACATTAAATGAGAGCTCTCCTTCACTACAAAAGTATCTACGGACTTAGGATTCTACATTGTTCTGTTCACATGGGGTACTGATCCACAGACAGTATAAAATGAATATACTTGAATAAATCTGGCATCAGAATCCCAATACTTTCTAGAAACACTGACCAAAATTTTCACGGAATTAACAGTCTTTTTTTTTTTTTAAGATATATGCCATCTATCTTCCATTATTATTTCATAAAGAATTAAAATCCAGAGTTGTTATGCTTGGCAGGTCGTAAGGGACTCCTACCAAATTGTTGTTTCCTTGGACAAGAAAGTAGGAATAATATTAAATAACATCATAGTGTATATTATACATTTTATATAAGTAAAATGTTTTCAGTTACTTCAAAAAAAATTCTATTTACATGATCACTATATCTTCATGTCTATGTATGTGAGGAAGGCAGGACAATGATTATATTTACGTTATAACTGAAGAAATAAGCTGGGAGAGGCTAATTTGTCCAAGGGATCTGGAACAAATGCCTTGCCTGACCTGAAGAAACTCATATGTTAATAAGTGCACTTCCAGAGCACAGAATTTGATAAGCAGCTTGTTTTTGTTTTATAAGTATGCAGCCACGGCAAAGCTTTCTGAATATTAAAAGGAATGAACAAAACCAAAACAGATCAGTGACTTCCTGCCAGAAAGACCAAAAGGTGAGACAGAGAGGAGTCAGCTTAAGGAAAGCCACAGACACAATAAACCAAACTTCTTGGTTCTGCCAAATGTGCCATTGAATTTTCAAGTCATCTCTATCACAGTTGATGTGTCCTGGATGGATTCCTCTTGTGCACCTTTTCAAGTTGTCAGGTGCATGTGATGATACTAGCTCCTTTATAATCCCAGTGATTATGTTGGGAACATAAAGACGGTGTGTGACATGCATAAGTGATTTGAACTATAGGGAAGAAATAAACTGTGGAAAAGACAAAGCTTTATGGTAGGGGCATGGTTAAAAACATCTCTCAGCTGCTTGTTTCTCCATAGTAAGCACTAACATCCCCATAGCCTTTTACAAATTCCTAAACATTTGCACCTGTATTTCCAGGGAGATAGCTGTCATTTTGTTTTTTGGATAGAGAAACGGAAGCTCAGAGACTGGCTTAAGATCACTGGGCTAGCAGGTGGCCTTGAAACCCTCATGTGTTGGCTTCAGGCTTCATGTTTCTTTCAACCTGAACACATGCCTGCCCTACTCTGAGAAGACCCCAGGGCTTAGATGCTCCAGCAGACAAGCTGGCTGTGCAGAAGGGAAAAAGGATTTAGCCTGCACCCTGCAATTAGACATGGGTGAGATTTAGTTCAATTGAAAAGATAGTCTCATAACTCTTGTAGCTGACCTGGAAAATTCTGAGAATCATGTTGGTTTATAGTAATGAGTTATTTGGTTTTGGCTTTAGACCAATGTGTTAGTTAATAGCATCGTTTGTTATTGTATTCAAGATCCTGGATTTGAAGACAGTGGGCTGTGTAACATGATGAGCTCCTCGATCTAATTTATATCTGGGTGTTGTTTTTTGTTCTGTTGAGTCTGCTGTGGGGAGAGCTGTGTTTGCTTTGGATGGTTTTTGCAGCAGCTGGGCCGGGCTGAGCAAGTGCAAGGCTGCTCACGCCTCCTGGGTACCCTTGCGGGGTTCTCCTTTGCAATGTGTTAACTGCTCTTAGAGATGTTGTTTTTGATCCTCCTGCTTTTCAGAAGACCCTTATAGACCCACTGTCACAAAGCTCCGAAGGTCACCTAGGGATTCCTTGGGGCTGCCTTTCTTTAACAACTCCGACACCTGTTTCATCAGATTCATAAGCCACGCCCTCCAGGGCAGTGTCAGAGCTTGGCCTGCAGACCTTACAAGTCTGAGAATCCTGTGAGCAGGGATGCCTGCAAAGGGAAGGTTTTGGCCTTGACCTCTCTCCCAAACTCTGGCTTCTTGGGACAATGGCCTTGCAGAGAGGAAGGAGGGGACGATATGAACCTAGTGGTGTTTTAGGGAGGAAATGGGTCAATATGTAGGCCAAGTTAAGGGGAAAACAACAAGAGAAGGACAAGGGGATAAAAGCCAGAAGACAGGTGGAGGCAAGAAGGGAAGGGAAAGAAATATTGCCGAGGAAAGAAGGACACATTTGAGAATGGGAAGCCTTATAATGGACAATTTCTATTTATATTTGAGCTTCTCAGATATTGTGATGTGTCCATGCCAAACATGATGTTGTCTCTTTATAATAGAAACAGGTCTTTGAAAGGAACATGTTGATCATGTTGAAAGCAGTGGAATTTTAAACTAATCAGAATGGTTCATAAAATGAAGTCACATCAGGCAAAATAGTAGGTATTTTGAAGAGGATAATCAAAGGCACCAGTGAGGGAAACAGTAATTGCTATGGCCACTCTAGAACTCATATTATTGATTAGTTGATTTGGTATTTCATAATTTTTAATTGAGAATGAATTAAAGTAGAAACTGACATGCAGTTTGAAATATGACAAGTACACACAAACATATACGAGTGTGTATGTTCACTCCACATCCCCACCCGACCTCTAAATCCTTACCCTACTTTTTATCACAAATTCAGACATTCTTCATCTTTCCTGAGCCAACACTGTCTCTCACTCCACTATATTCTACCATCTATTTACTTTTTCCTCATCTTATCATCAAAATTCTGTCTTTTTATCTAACTGCTGATTCAGCTGGAACAAATGTTTTCTATAAGGAAACAAACTCATGATAAATATTAAATGAAATGGTTAATTAAAAATGTTTAAGAGGGAAGGAATAAAGGAAACCATTAATAAGTTAGACCATATAAAACTTTAAAACCTCTGTAAGAGAAAAAAAACCACTATAAGCAATACCTAAAAACATCATAAAATGTTTGTCATTTGTATTGAAATATTTTCCCTTAAAGGTAATACCTTTAATATATAGAGAGCCCTTATAAATCAATTGAAAAAGATGAGAGTATAAGTGGGTGAAATGTAGGTAAATTGATATAAATACAAATGGAATATTTTAGTTAACTTTCCTTATTAGAGACTTAACTTATATATAATATTAAAAATAATTAGGTGATTATATCATAAAAGAGAAAGCACATTTCACATTTTTGCAAGGCTTAATAAGTATTAAGTTTGATACATGAAGGATACAACTATCATGGCAAGTACTGATAAGAAGACCAAAGGCTGAGAAGAGATCTATCAACAAAAGCATAATCTACTAAATTCTCACTGTTGATTGACGAGTCTGTTGGTGGGTTGTGACAACAATCATCCTGCTGTTTCTTTTAGATCCTGAACTAAGCCCTCTTTCCTATGACAACCTCCTTAATTCACCTATTCAAAATCTAGAGTGCAAACTTTCTGTTCTCACCTGAATTTCAAATAACTGTCTCCCTTGTGGTTTTGCCAAGTCTAAGAACTCTCTTCTGGACATATATAACTTCTTTTCAGTCTGCATAAATAATCAGGTTAAAAAGGTCCACATGCCAACTTCAGGTTTCCCTGCCCTCTTAACCTTTTACCACGGAACTGCCAAAACCTGTATTACTCTTATAATTTCTTTCTCAGATTCTAGTTTAGAGTATTTCTGGAGAAAACCATAGCACCTAGATGGCTAGCCACTAGCTTGAGAGCAGGGAGTTCATTTTGCTTTCAAAATTCTTTCACTCGTTTTTTGTTCATTATCTACATCACTAGCCACAATAACCCTCTCAGACATTCTTCATCTTTCCTGAGCCAACATTGTCTCTCACTCCACTATATTCTACCATCTATTTACTTTTTCCTCATCTTATCATCAAAATTCTGTCTTTTTATCTAACTGCTGGATCTTTTTTTCTGGTCGATAAGGAATATATCCATAAAGGAAAGAATAGAAACTCTTCCACCAGTCTGCCCATCTACCCATTTATTTATCCATCTCTATGGTAATTTCAAATAGCACATACAAGATTTAATTTTGCAAGCATATAGACTTACCTATTCATGCAAGATATTGAAAACTTAAACATGTTTGCTCCTTGACTTATGGTTCCCTTTCTTTTTTTTCTTTTTTTTTTTTAGAGAGAGAGAGAGAGAGAGAGAAAGAGAGAGAGAATTTTAATATTTATTTTTTAGTTTTTGGTGGACACAACATCTTTGTTGGTATGTGGTGCTGAGGATCGAACCCGGGCCGCACGCATGCCAGGTGAGCACGATACCACTTGAGCCACATCCCCAGCCCTCCCTTTTCTTTCTTTCACGATCAAATTCTTTCTCTCTATTGTCTTAATGATAAATTGTTTTTATTTCTCATGGCATAAATCCATTGCCAATGAATCTTGTGGGCTTTTTTACTTCCATTTCTTCCTCCTGCTCTATAAATTCTCTTTTTAAGTCCCTTCTATTCTCTTTCACCCAAACTTTTCCAAAGTTTGTGCCATGGATCACTAGCTGTAAGTGTGAGGAAAATAATTGTCCTGGGAAAAAAAGTTCTATGGTCCAAGCAGTTTGGGAAACATAAAGTAGTAGTTAAACCAAGTTTGGGGCTAGTTATGGACTTCAGGACTTCTCAGAGCCTTTAAAAGCTAAGAGGTAATGTTAATACCCAAGGGGATAGTATGTAATATCTATAGTATATTATGCTAATTGTCTTAAATTTGCTGGACCATAGCACATTTCCTAAGGTGTATCAAGAGAACCGAATTCCATTAATGGTAGAATACTGTATATAATCCCCCATTCCTAAAACTTTAGCTATCAACCCAAGAATGGATTTTTTTTCTACCCTGACTTCTTTTTATAATATTACTCCATTAACTTTTCTTTTACCTCTGTATTCTGGTCTCCTTACTATCAAGTAAAAATAGATTTTTTTTTTTTTACCCACTCTCTCTGTGTTGGTCAAGTATTACTAATCAGGTCTTGCAGAAATCCCACCTTTTTCACAGAATGCCTCCTGAGTACTTCACATAAAAGTGCTTTCTTCTCTTTTCAAAGCATAGGAAATCTTTAGAAGTGATAGACTTAACTAACATCTTGCTCAATATTATTACAGTACTTGTCATAGTTCCCTATTTATTTATTCCCTATTTATTTATTTACTCATTGATGAGATTGTTGGCTTCCTGAGGATTGTGCCTATGTACTTTGTACCAGAAAGGGATGCTTTTAGATGCAAGTAACAGAAAACCTCATATAGAGGGACTAGAATATGAGGAAATCTATTTTTCATCTGACAAAAACCTCAGAATAAGGTGTTACCAGAATTGGTTAGTTCAGTGTCTCAGCATTGCTTTCATGATGCAAGAGTGCATCTTCAGCCCTCATACTTACTAACCTCATGGTACCAGGTATCACACCTCTCAAGAAGGGGCCAGCCCTGCTTGCTAGTGTTCATGTAAATATGTGATAGAATCTAGTGGAGTGAGAGGTGTGCACTGACACCTCTTTCTTACATATCTCACTGGACACAACAAGATCAAATGTCTTCCTCAAGTCAGTCACTGGCAAGAGAATGGGATTTCCCACTGGGCTGGTTCAAACACAGATATCAAACTAAATTGGGGTCATCTTCTATGAGGAATGGAGACCTGAACAAAATACCTTCTGTTAGCAAGATGGGAGTGGTATATGCTGCACTTTAAGATCTTATTCAGCTCCCCTGCAGAGAAGATTGCATATCTATAAACTTGCTGTGAGTAATAGAATGGCATGAGAATTGTTCCATATAATATATATGCATATAATATGTTTTGTCAAGATTTAATAAGTTGTTATCTGCCCACTATGCTACCTGACTTTCTATGAGGAAGATTAAAAACATTACAGGAGGAGTATTCATAGTTATTCATTTATAGTTACTAATTCATTACTTTAAATATTATAGTCTTTTCCTCTCTATATTCTTTCCACCAGCGATCTCAGGAACCAGGGACATAATAGAGTCACTTTGAGTAAATGTCTCTAAGGGAATTCACAATGCTAAAATCAAAGTAACATGAAATAGATTCTAAATTAAGGTTTTCATTGTTTTCATCAACAAAATTATAATGTTGGGAAGCTTCTTTTATTTTCCTTCGTATTCAAGATAGCAACCATATTTCATTGTAAGTGATTTGATGCCAATAGTTGAATCAGTCTGTATTTTAATTTAGTATTTCCTCCAGACATTCTTTGAACATGTGTCAACAGGAAAGAACATGTTTCAAAATATACTTCTGCCCATTTCTCTCTTATAAACACAATGAAGTTTGAGTATATGTCTTTTAGTTCTCTCTATGCTTTTTGAAATTTTCCCCAAGTAATCATTAGAAAGGATCAATACCAAATTCCACAGCAGGTGAAATTGGTCATGGGGACCCTTCCATCTCTGCTCTTTACCTAATGTTTCTTAACATGGGCAAGGATTTATTGTTAGCAAATATCCACCAAAGTCTTATTGCTGAAGAGCATCTTAAGGTGTTTCCATTTTTCTTTGCACCCTCATTTTACATAGTATTTCTTAACTTAAAAAAGTCTCTGAGGCTTCAGAAGAAGCATCTTCAATGATGAGGCTGATGAGGCATTTGGTGTGGTGACAGGGATGGAGACAGTTTGATAAGAGAATATTCCTTATTCCTATTAGGTCTCACCACACAGGCATCACTTACTCTGAGGTATGTAATTGAAGCTGGCTCTGGGATAATGTTTTGATTAAGTATATTGTTGGATCATAGATCAGTCTTTAAGCTGATGTTGCTGGGGGACAATAAAATTGTCACACTAGAAGTGCCAAGGTGAATGGATTTCTGTCCAATGTGTGTATGCTGTGTGGAGAGGTGACTAGAGAAATATTTTAAAGTTGGGCATTCAATCTCACTAAGTTGAGTTTTAAACACCTCTTTGAAGAGGCAAAGAGCACAAAGAATTAGAACTGCAGGAATGGTATTGGGTTTTCATTCGTGAAATTATATTATAGACATGTGTGTACACAAACACTCACACACACACACACACACACACACACACACACACACAAACACAATTTCCGGGGTAATAAATGACAAGAACATAGGAAGTCGAGCAGTAAGATAGCATGAAGTCAAGAAAGAAGCTTCATCCCTGAGTGACACTTCTCTTGTGTTCCTACGTTGTTTTGAGAAGAATGTCATATGGAGTCAGGAGTCTTATAAAAGTGTCCTCGTGACTTATTTGGTAAAGGATAGGACATCAGGTTGCAGTATCAGAGGCCAGCAAAGAAATCAACCCATATGAAAGCCAAGATGCTTGTTGTGGGATTCAAATCAAAGTGCTCAAAATGTTTTAGACAATGCAGAGATCTTTACTAATTTTAATTTAGTAAAGAGTGAAAATACTCCTAACAGAAACCTCAGCTTTTCAACCCAGACATCTAGAACACTCTTCATTGTTTATTCTTAAGCCTTTTATTCTTAGAATGTTGTTTTGAGAATGTATCAGAAGAGACCCAGAGATAGAAGAGACCCATAGTGAGATGGATTATGTATATCACCCTTGGAGAAAAGGACCAGAAAATTGATAGAAATTCTCTGGGTCAAAAACCAATATATATTAAACCTACATTTTATTTTAAAAATGATTTTTCTGAGAGAAATATCTTTTCTCAGTTTTCAACTATAGGTAGGCAATGATTGGCATCTTGAACTATATTTTAAACTTATTGAGTAAAGACTATTCTACCTATAGGAAAACAAGAAATAAGGCAGCCAGTATTTTGCCAAGTGAATTGCAGTGAAGACAAGACTCCATAGTGATTTAGCAATAAAGGCTCAGACCCTGCTGAAATCCATTTTATAGAAAGAGAATTAAGTCTTGAACACTAAACAAGATCCACATGTAACATACATAGAAGAGTCAGTACAATGAGGACAACTGAAGTAAGAGAAAAGATACAATTCACTTGAGTCTATAACAGGGATTATTGTTTCTTTTTTCTACTTCATAGGGAACACAAAATTTGTATCTGAACCCTCACCATAATATTATTTCAGTATGTGTATATATATTTATATGTTAATATATATGTTTTTTCAAGGCAACTGTTTAGTAAACTTGACATAATTGGATTTAATTATTATCCCAAGATCCTGTTATAGTTTAAGGACCTGAGTTAGAGAAACAGCTCATATGGGATTATGTTCTGGCCTGATCAAAACCCATCTGAGTGTGGAAGTCAAGATTCTAGTGCCCATACTGTACTTCTTTCAGGATGTTGCTTTTGCATCCTGCTTGGACCACAAGTGTAGAATCACAGGATGTTAGTGCTGAAAGATGCCTGTTCCAATCAGATCCTATTAGGAAACTGAATCTCACTCAGGTTGTTCAAATGAAGAGACTTTCATAAAAGGACTTCTCACAGAGGTATATGAATAATTAAGGATCTCAAGGCACCCAGGGAGATGTCTCAGCAGAAAGCTGTTGCTGCTGCTGTTAGCCCAGCAAGCTGAGTCAGTCCAGCAAGGGCTGTGCTGTCGAGCAGGGCTTCCCAACAGCTGCTGTAAGCATGAACAATGATACAGCCCCTGCCTGAGATGAAGGCCAGAGCAAAGGAGGAGTCAGGAAGAAGTGCCATGGTCCCCCTCTCCTCCTCCCATCTTCTGCAGCACCTGCCTCCCAGGCCAAACCCATCCAGAAGTCAGAAAGAAAGCAACCCTGAATGAAGGAGTGTGAATGGAGGGAATAGAATAGGGCAGCAAAGTGGAGAGATTGGATTTGTGATGTGTACAGGGAAAATGGAATAAATGGTTACTTGATACCTTAGAAAGCCATCCTTTGTACTCAGATGAGAAACTCCAAATTCTTTCTTTGTCTAGCCATAGACACAGCCCAAACAGGCAGTGTGGGTGGCAGGTATGTGATTGTATGAAGCAGCTTACACTTGGTAGAGTTCACCTGTTAGAGGTGAGCAGGTTGGCCTCCCTAGAGAAGAGGTATCCAGTGGATGCCTTAGTGCTTTCATTAATCACTCCTGGCCATTCTGTGTTCATGCTAGCAGACGGGCTGATGCTCCCTACATAGGGAATTCTGCAACTAGCTTATATTCTGAGCTATAAGGTCAGTCCTCAGCCTCCATTATGCCAAGAAAGACCAGCATCTCCCAAGAATATATGGATGAGGTGGTGGGATACTGCTGAAGTTCATGTTACTTTTGTGTCCAGTCTGATCACACCAGGGCAGGAGCTGGAACCCAAAGTTTATCTCTATTTGGCTTCTGTGTACTGCTGCAGATGGGCCACAGGGGAACCAATTCTATCTTCCCAGTGGATTCTGCTCTGTCAAATCTAGTGTACGTGGACCACTGAGCCATTTTCCCTTATTTATCAGATACCTAGATAGGTGGCCAGAATAGTAGGGGAGGCAGCAAGGGTCCCAGAGCAGATGTGTGTCCATTTCTCATTCCCCAGACCTCTATCCAGCACCTCCTTTGATCAACCAACCACATGTCAGCTCATGAGGCCAAACCAATAGTACATTCCTCACCTACATTGCTTTGCAAAGCAAGATGAATTGGATAAATATTGGACGGTGTGACATCCAGCATGTTTGACATTACTGTCATACCTCAGCCGTGGCTCAGTGGGCAGTCATCATAATGGGACAGAGAATACGAATAGAAAAGTGTATGAAAAACACAGTTACAGAAGTACACTTGAATAAATTAGTAATACTTATTTGTGGTGCATTGCAAGTTGCTCAATGATGTCCGTATTTATTTCTGAATGCTTTGCAAATTGTTCAACTATGTCTTTCATCCCTCCATCATAAATAAGGCTTTGGGCTTTCATTCATTTTGTTTGAGGGAAGGTATTGTGGGAAAATGTGGCTTTTTTTTTTTTTTTTTTTATTCCACCAAAGCCCACGTTGTCAGGGATCCAAGTGGCTATAGCAACTAAGTCTGCTGCTGAATCTTCCTTTAGACTCAATCCCTGAAAATTAGTTGGAACAGATTATAGAGAGCTCTGTGAAATGCATCTTTTGGTTTCAGAGGGGCAGTGAGCTGGAAGGCTCATCCGTTCTTTGATCCTCTGTGACTTCTCTGATCCTGAGAGTCCGTATGACTCATCTCACACAAGGTCTTGTTGTTTCACTCCCTTGGAAACTGTCAGATGGTTATAAATAAAGCCCACTCCTGGCCTTCAGCCTCTTGTCTGGATTCTACAGTCCCTAGAGCCCCTAGAACCCTGGATCAATGCTGCAGGCTCTTTCCACATGCACAAGGCCATGTGTATAAAAATAAACTACTTTAACAGTTTGAGATAAAATTGATTTTTGTTGTATAACTCAAGCTTTATCCACCATCTCCCACCCTAAGAAAATTGAGTCAAAAGGTTTAGTAGGTAGAAGACACAATCTGAGCTTCTGTCACTTCTTGGGGACCTTTTATATCTTCTTTTCCATTGTGTCCATCCAGTTAGGTGCTCTAAGGAAGCCAGGAGTCACAGGGTCATGGAGAGCCAGGGCAGCAGGGGTGTCTACTGGAGTCCCAGCCAAAGGCCATGTTTTGAGTGGTCACTACTTACCAGGTGCTGCACTGAGTGCACAGGTCCAGCTCTAGAAAGTGGGGATTTTCACGTGTCCCTTCTTGTATCTGTGGATATCAAGGCTCAGATATTTAAACATTGTACTCAGCTTGGACTGTTAATAAGTTTTATACTCGGGATTCAAACTCAGGTGGTCTGACCCCAGGGTGTATGCCTTATATGGTGAAATTAATCTGTGGCTTCTACTCCCCTTTAATTTCTGAAAGTGGGGGGTCACAGGGAGTGATGGGCTTGGTGCAGGAATCTGTGGTGGGGAGGACAAGGGAAAGTGAGCAGATAAACTGATTCTTGAATATGCATGTTCATTTTTAAAGAGGGTGGAGAGAGAGGACATTCTCATTCTGTAACCATCACTCCTTGAACTCTTGGGCAGGTGGGAGGAAGCTGGGGTGCGGGAGGGCTATCCCATTCACCGTCATTTGGAGGGCTGTTTTCTAAAGTTTGTCTGTTTCTTCCTAGAGAATGCGCCACTTTGTGAGCTTCTTGTTTATATAGCACCTGAGCCAGGCATTGTGAGGACCATGACAAGGATCTCAAGGTAGTTTTTGCTCCTGGGAACCAGAAGGTTCCCAGAATGCAAAGTTGAAATGAGGGATGAATCTTGCCTGAAGGAAATTACTGAAGGGATCACAGAGCCCCTGGCATTTTAGTCTTGAAAGGTAAAGTATTTTGATGGGTGGAAAAGAGTTAAAGCAGATGAATGGAGAGGAACAGGTCGGGGCTACATTTGCCATTGATTATGGACTGCAGTGGGCTGACTGTTGGGCTTCCCCCAAATCCAACCCCCATATGACAATAATAAGAGGTAGAGTTTTGGGGTGAATTAGGGGATAAGGGCAGAACCCTCACAAATGGGAGTAGTTTCCCTCTTCTGCCGTGTAAGTCTACAAATAGAAGTTGGTAGTCTACTGCCCAGAAGGTTCTCCCCAGAATCTAGCCATCCTGATCTTAGACTTCCAGCCTCCAGAACTGTCATATATAAATTGTAGTTGCAATTTATAAGTCACCAGTCTATGGTACTTTGTTGCAGCAATCCAAATGGACTAAGACATGGCCAAATTTGCCTATGATCTGATCTGTTCTGTTTTCTACAAAAAGAAATCTTCAAGTTATTAAACTGTAAATATGAACGTCATAAAACTGCTGAAGAACAAGATTAAGAAAAAACTAAAAAGCTTTAGACAATATTTAGTTAAAAAATAAATCATAGAATTCTAAGTTATCTAACATTTTTAAAGCTCTGGTTGTTTTGGCAGTTGAGTAAACAATTCTCCCTGAACTAATTTAAATCAGACCTTTTCTAGTTCTGGGCTCAGAACTTTGAAGTGCTTCGGACTTGAGAAGTTTTCTGGGGCCCTCCCTACTTCCTCTTTTCAAGTATTGAGGGTCTTTGGTTACCCATATATTCTAATCGCCCTAGAAGTAGGACTGTATACAGAGGAAAGCATTTGCTTTAGGTCTTGGTCTTCAGCTTTCCTAACTGAATGTGAATGGCTCTGACTTGTGTCCTGTCCCTCAAAGGGGAAAGGCGTCTGTCTTCCTGTAGCAGATTTATGTTGTTTTCCAATCACAAACGAACACATTTAACAGCTTACCATGGAGGACTGTTTGACAGAGTGAATTCCTCACGTTATTTTTATTGTCCGTGTTGCTTTTTTGGTTTTTGATTGTGAATGTGTGTATGTTTTCAGCAACTAGGGAGATGTCATCTGACAAGCATGCCACCTCGCCCTTCAAATGGTTTTACTCAATGGTTTCCTCTCCAGGCCCTTCACAGTGTCCTTCAAGTGTTCCCTGATAGGATCTGATGACCCTACATTTTCTTATTTTCAGTACAAGTTCTTACCTGTATATAGGGTTCTTAGAAGATGGTCATTCATGACCTTATTTAAAGTTTCATTGTTTAAAATTAGCAAAATGAAGGCATTAATACTTAAAATACAGCCTGGGTCAATGTTCACCAACATTGCATTTGTAATAATAGTAAATCTCCCACAGACCAACATTCTAAACTAGGCTACGTGGAAATTTTGATTTGTCATCTTGAGAACACTTTGAATACAGAAATCC
This sequence comes from Urocitellus parryii, assembly GCF_045843805.1. Lineage (NCBI taxonomy): Eukaryota > Metazoa > Chordata > Mammalia > Rodentia > Sciuridae > Urocitellus > Urocitellus parryii. Next base: position 42,740,475 of record NC_135531.1, on the reverse strand, counting down.
AAAAGTACATTGGATTCCTTTTATTCTTGGGAACATTGTTTGGTGTTTTATTCAGCGAGTACTTCCTAAATATATTTACAAAGGAAGGCGTTCTCAGCATGCTGTCTGGAAGACTGTGGCCAGCAGGCTGGTGATCGACTGTTTGGAACATATGCTGGGGTTGTGTGTGCACACTGTGGAATGGAGAGTGGGATATTAAACTTGGGTTTTACAGCACGTATTTTTTAACCTCAAAAATACCTCTAGTCAGATTAAGTTAGGATGATGTTTGTCAGGCAACTTCGAAGGGTAAGGTCTTAAATTTCATCATGTAGTGTCCTAGTAGGGGATTAAAGATTAATAAAACAGAACATATTCTACTGGTAAGCAAACTGATAACTACCACATTTCATTGAATCTAAGATGTCATCAGGTAATATGTTGCCAGTATTTTGTGTGTATCATTAAACAAGGAAAATATTCTTTCCATTAGACTCTGACATAATACTTTCATATCACTAGAATTTTTACTAATTGAAAGCACTCTTTTAGGCTTGTTTGGACATGGATTCATAAGAGGAAATATGTAAATTAAATGAGTTTGTTAAAATTTTCCTAAAATGGTTCACATTCATAGCTGATCCTTCTGAATCACTTGCCAATGCCATGTCTTTTTTTACAGACTCTTGGCCTCTGGATCATAAGACCATGGGTAATGTAGCATTTCTCAAAAGATAGCTCTTCTAGGGTCCTTGAGAGTCTTCCAAATGCTTGGTACCCAACCTGCAAGTTCTAATGTGCACATGGTCAATGACACCTACAATATGATGGCTGAATCTGAACTTCATAGACACTGACATGGGAAGATATATACCTTAGAATCAGGGAAACATGCTGAAAAATTCATGTGCATGATACAATTAAAAATCCTAGGCAATCCCTCAAAGGTAATAGGCTTTTCCTGTTGAAAATCTTCAGAATTCTTAAGTACTAACTCTACTAATTTGAAGACAGTGAAGGGGAAAACCAGTTTAGAGGTTTCTTAAAGTTTTCAGTTTCTCAGAATCAGCTGGTACATTTGTAAAAAATTTTCATTCCCAGGCCCACCCTGGACCCATCAAATTGGAATCCCTGGCTGTGGCCTTTTGGACAAGCTCCCAGGTTGCTCTGATATAGGTGATCTGGGGAACTGTTTTGAGAACCACTGAACAGAGCCCTGTCTTCACGATACCCTCAAGTGTCATGTATGCTCAAGCTCTCAGATCTTGGGCTTTGGGATTTCCTAAAGTCCATGGCAGACAGAAAAAAGAGAGAGAGAGAAAAAAAAAGCAAGTTACTTTTGTTTTTAAGAAAGTCACTGTGTGGCCCTTCATTGTGAACATCCCAGGAATAAAGGAGTTGAGATTTAGACACCAGATTAAAGAGCTGAAACTGAAACTGCCAGTTCCTTAAAAAGTCCTAAATGAGGATCTTGGAAGTTATCCTTCCTATTTCTGTTTTTCAAGTGACTAACTTTGGCCTTTTAAAAAAAATTTGATTATTTATTTAGCCCACATGCCATATAAAAGGCTAATGCTCTCATTGCTAGACAAGCTGATGAGTCTACTGAGGGTGGTCCTGATTTATATTTTATTACTTATAAAAGGGGTCAGTTGAAGGTTAGGCAAAGGAAGTGCCACGTATTAGACAAGCAAAGTAGCAGAATCATTTCCTATGATTCTTACGGTAATCAGAAATCCATCTTTTAAAAATTCCTAGTAAAAATTCCAAATCTCTTAGTAGTAACTTCTAACATGGCCTATTAACTCTGTGTTCTCTTGTGTTAGACAGTTCTAAGGTTTAACTGATTTCCAATGCCTAAGCTAATACTTTAGGAAACCGACGTTTTAAAAAACTCTTTTAACCTAAAAGAGTTTTGTGAGTGTTTAGTCATGTCAAACTGGAACAGGGCGAGGCAGGCTCCTAAGAGGAGTGGGCGAGTTTATCTAAGGAAGAATGCTGAAACTTGGTCATTGTGGTTTTCTGTGAATTAAGTGAATGAAAAACTGGATCATTTTGTAAAAAGTGAGAGTAATGGAGAAATGAGTGAGTCTCGCTTGAGGCAGATACACATTGGCCTGTTTTCTTTCAGGTATAAATTGTCTTATAGAATAAGTAACAGTGTTTCACACCTGCATGGTCATTTAGAGTCGAACCATGTTTTCACATATACATTTCCCCTTCCATCTTCAAAACATCTTTTTGAGAAAGGGAATGCATTTCTCTTTCCTATATTTTATTGGAGAAAAAGGGCTTCATGTTAATCAGGAAGGCTGATTGGTATCTCACCAGGACTGATGGTGGAACTGGGATTCCAACTTGGGTCTTCTGGTTCTGAGTTCAGAGCTCCTTTTGCAATTCATGTTGTTTCTTCTTCTTTTTCTTTTTGTATCAGAGCAGTGCATGGCACTTTTGGATATAGGTTAATATTTGAAGGTAGAGGGATACTCCGTGACTGAAATCTCTTGCAGATGGATTCATAAATCCAGAACCCTAATTTGAAAATGGACCAGCTGTTAGAAAAACTTGCCGAGACACTTTTTATGTTTGAGCTTGCCAGAACTGGGGCAAGGGGGAAAGACATCTGGAGACAACTCGAGAGCTCCTCATGTGTTCCTGAGTCTAAACCACCTGGCTCTAAACAAATTCCTAGCAATGTAGCCCAAAGTTGAAGTTTCTAGATTTGACCAGGGTTAAAAAGAAACCTGAATCTGGCAACTTACCCAGATTCCACTGGAGTCAAAGATGTGGCTATGGAGACAAAATTCTCTGAGTGCCCAGAGATTCTGGGTTGAGGTTTGTAGCAGACACTGTGGATGCCAGGTCCTTATCACACTCACCTGTAGACCTCTATACTTGTGGGTCCCAAGGGCAACTCTGAGGGTGCCCTAGCTGCCCAAAGTGTAGACTTGTTTCTTAGTACAAATCCAAGAGCCTGTACCCAGGCAGGAGGCCCGGTTCAAACAGGTGCACTTCACTGACTCTTCTGAACACATGTAGGTTTTGGAAACTGCCTGTAGTTTTGAAAATTGTCTTTATTAAAAAAATTGAAACTTAGAGAACTGTAAAGGTATTTCTTTTGGAGAAATATTTACTCCAAGACATAAGTTCACTTATTAAGAATGCAGCAAATCTTCAAAAATTAGATTCTTATGATAATGGTCATGATACTTTCTTGGCTGTTGCACTATTTGGTCCTCTTAATTCATTATTGAGGTAGAGAGAGAGAAGAGGGCTAAGGTACGTGGCATGTGACTTGCCTAAGATCACATAGCTTGCTAGTGGCAGAGCTGTGTCTATAACTCCCCAGGCCCTAGCCTTTGACCGATTACTGTTCCTGCCATGATCCTCTGCCCTCCGACAGATGTATTTTGTCAGAGTTCCTTGACTCTGAGGGCTCCCATGAACTTCTCAGGTGGCACATGGTACTGCCAATCCCCAAAGGTCAAGAGGACCAAGTAGGTTAGTTGTGTGAGAGCTGACAATCTTTGCTCAGACTCTGTTCAATGCCCACTGGCTTCTGCTATTTCTGGAAACCTGTACTTTCTTCCCACAGAGAAATATTCAGCTCTGCAGGTCAACCCTGCCCTCCTAAGAAGCAGGTGCTCCCTTTATCTCTCTTGGTGGAAAGACAAAGAAGGGGAACATATTTATGCCCATTTCAACTTGTGCTGTCTGAAAATGATTTTGAGAAAAGCTGGTTACATATATGTATTTCTTAAGTATTAAGCTCCTAAAATATGCTAGACCTTGCACTAGGCACATACCAAAATGTCACAGCTGGTGTCAAGAGCAGGAAGACTTTCGGATGCAAACACACACACAAGGAAAAACTAAACTGAAATACCTAAAAGGTGTCACATATCAAAAATCTGCTTGTAAACATCTGTTCTTGCTCCTTGGAAATGTTTGCCTTCAAGGCTGCCTTTGCAACTCAATTTAAATCAAACTCATTGGGTAGAGATGGGTTGTTAGGAAGGCACAGTTAATGTGATATAATCAGCTTGACCATGAACCATCTCCTGAGGGTTTGGAACCTACCCAGAACTTTTACCACTGGATCATCTTTGCCTATCAGAAATAAATCCTTGGCATTTGGTTGCAATCAATCACTTTTTGCAAATTAAAGTAGAAAATATCAGCGTAATTATGTAGGCTTATTTTCTTGGTTGGCACAATACCAAATTTAAGGAAAAAAATCACTGCATTTTAAATGTATGGGCATGCTGGATTGAATAGAGATTTGGTTTTATCATTTCTCTATCCCAATTCAGAAGACCACTTGCTATGTCCTGTGAATCTAGAGATGGTTTGGTGTAACCCCACTAGAGCTTGAACTTACATTAAAAAAAAAACATTTATTTTTTCATTATAAGTGGACATAATATCTTTATTTTATTTGTATGTGGTGCTGAGGATCGAACCGGGTGCCTCACACATGCTAAGCGAGCACTCTACCACTGAGTCACAACCTCAGCCCCTTGAATTTACATTTTTGGAAGTTTTTTTTGGTACCAGGCATTGAACCCGGGGTGCTTAACCACTGAGCTACATCCCCAGCCCTTTTTTTTTTTGTATTTTATTTAAAGGCAGGGTCTTGCTGAGGTGCTTAGGGCCTTGCTGAGTTGCCGAGGCTGGCTTTGAACTCACGATCCTCCTGTCTCAGCCTCCTGAGCTCTTGAGATTGTAGGCATGTGCTACTGAGCCTGGCTAAATTTTTGGAATTTGAAAACTTGTCCTTTTTTTTTTTTTAATTCTTTATTGTACAACTGCTGTACAGGCAGAGCAAGCTGAGAGATGGGCCAGTTCCCAGCACAAAGCAAGTCAACCATGAGCAAAACCAAGTTTTGCTTTTACCTTAATTTTGGGGGGAGGCTGAAAATTAAATTGGCTTCTTGGTTATTCATGTGCTGACTTCCTATCCCTTTATTAATTCCTAATTTTCTTAATGGAATTGGTTGATCTGAGCTCGAGGTTATAGGAAGATAGAAAAAAAATGGATAAAAATCCCATAGGGATTTTGCTGGGTTTTAGAAGGAATTGAAGGTTTTCCTAAAATGAGTCAGTTGTTAGATACTATGAATTGAGATAGCTCTGTCATTGATGAACTTTACTGATGCTATTTCATCTAGGCATTGTTTGGTTTACTGTTATGGGTTTCATATTCTCAATTTTCATCTTCTCTATTTAGTTGTCATTTACCAAAGGCAGTATCAATTTGGTTTCCCTTTGTCCATAGTGGAAAATATTTAAAACTTTGTATGCTCTTCAGGTGTACAAAATTCACTCCATGCCTTGTGAATCGTACCTTGTATTGCTCACCACTTTACCCATCTGGGCCACTTGTTTGCCATCTGTATATATTTGATTTTGAAATCCTTTTTCTAGTCTCCAAGCCCATTCATCTCAGGGCTGGAGTCTTGGCTTCACCATTTATTCACTATGTGCTGTTGGATGAGTTACTTAACTTCTCCAGGGCTCAGTTTTCTTATCTCAAAGATGGGTATAAGAATAGTACCTAGTTCTGGATGTTGTTTTAAAGGTTAAATGTGTAATCTACATAAAGTGCTTAGCATAGAGTCTCATCCATAGTAAGAATTCTACAAAGGTTAGGTAGGTATTATTATTAACTACTATTTCAGGTAGCCACTCTCTCCTCAGAAAGTGGTGTTCAACAAAGTTTGAACAAGAAACCTTTCTTAGGATCAACCTAAATTGTGAACCATTGGAGATACTGGCCATGGAAACTTGATTGTATTATAATAAGCAAGAGACTGTGAGGCTTTGGGATTAAATTGATAGTTTGATCAATCTCTGACATTATGGCAGAATTGGGGCAAATTATTTGACCTCTTTCTGACTCAACCTCTCATTTAAAAAGTAGACATGATAATAATTACTTTATAAGAGTGTGGTGAGGGGCAAGTGAAACATGTGAAATGTTTAAGAACAGGGTTTGATACATAATATATGCTCAATAAATATTATCCACTATTGAAAACAGTCAATCAGTTTTCCACCCATTATGTACATGTTTGTTTCTGGAGAGATGAATTTAAAGATAAATATAAAGAGATGAATATAAAGAATTTCAAAATAGATGGTCTTGGAAAATTTGGGAAATTTGGAAGCTAAAACTTTTGCCTTCTTTCCCACTTCCTCAATTCCCTGCACTCCTCCTGCTCCCTCCACCCACTAATATTTTATTCACAAAAGTAGAGACCAGGCCTCTCTGTCCCGTCTTTTGGAGAATCTCAGAGGTTGACTAATCTAATACTGTCAATTCTCAAGAGAGGAAGCTGAGTCCCGTAGATTTCCCACAGCTAATTTCAACAGACCACTTTGCTGGGTCATTTATTTACCAGATGACTATGGGTTTGTTTCTATTTTGACAAGTGGGAAAGGGGGTTTATAATCCAACACATGGTTGGTGTAAGAAATCCCCTCTGTTTTCTTCCATCTTGCTCTTTCTGTGCTGCAAACCTTGCTCAATAAAGCCCTGGTCCAGTCAATATTTCAAGAGACCTCCTCTGTTTTCTGCAGTGGGACCTATGCCCTGTGACCTTCCATAGCATGAAGACCTTGCTTCCTGATGGGTAATGTTTTTCCTTTCTCGGGACTTGCTGGAGCTTATTCTCATTGCCCTGCTGGCTCGTTTGTTTCCTTGGGCTGGCTGCCTTGTTTGGCGGTTTTTAGCAAGGGCTCTGATAGATGCCAGGAGGTGAGGGAAGGGCTCCCGACAGACTCGATCATTGGTCGAGCAGACTCAGTGATGGATGAGCCTCTCTCCAGGGAGTTTTGGGTCAGGAGAAGTCCAACAGATAAGTTTCTCCAGAATGGAGTAAGCCAGAAACAGCACCAGTAAGATCTTACCTCTCTTGTGGCTTTTCGTGTTGATTTTAAAGGAAATTCTCAGCTGCAGTTCCACATCTTACTAAGAAACACAGCTACATCCACGATAGACTTGGACATATGTGACACAAATTGCTTTAGAAATAATATTCGGAGGAGAAGGGCAGGAGGAAGGAAGAGAGGGTCTTTAAAAAATCCCTATCAAAATATTTTCTTTCTTCTAAGTATTGAAAAGGCACAATATAACCCTTTCTTCTTCCAAATGATCTCATAGCTATTTATTGAGGGGAAATACCAAATGCTTATTATTATTTTTTTCTTTTACAGAAGCTTCTTCGGTCTTGATGATTCATGTCGATATCATTTTCCTCCCAACTACAGAGACTCTGAGACAAAGCTACACCCCAAGTGATATGCGGTGTCAGAAGAATTCCTGTCCTGAAGGGGGGTGTGCAACCTTCTTTATTATTCCCCCTTCACAGACGTCCTTGAGCCCTTGAGACGGATGTGAGTGAGTTTTTCAGCCCTCATGCAAAACAACCATCTAAACATAACAGATGACATCAGCTTGGGCTTTTCAATTCCTGGATGGCAGCAGTGTGTTAATCCACCCTTCATCCTGGATTTCATAAACTAAAACAAGAGAGGCTGGCAGGAGGACAGCGCTGCTGCTGGGTTGAGGAAATTGATGACGGGGAAGCATGCGGGCAACCCAGTGTATAAAACTCATAAACGTGTAGGCAGAGACTCAGCTACCACTTTGGACTCTGCTTGCTACCAGCAAAGACCACAACTCGGAGCCGAGCCTGAGCCCACAGAGAAACATGAGGAGCCTCTTGCTGCTGACCACACTCCTTGTACCTGTGCACCTGGCTGTGGCTTGGAGTGTCAAGTATGCCGTGGACTGCCCAGAACATTGTGACAGTAGTGAGTGCAGAAGCAATTTGCACTGCAAGAAGATGGTGCTGGATGACTGTGGCTGCTGCCAGGTGTGCGCTGCAGGGCTGGGAGAAACCTGCTACCGCACGGTCTCAGGCATGGATGGCGTGAAGTGTGGCCCGGGGCTGAGGTGTCAGTTTTACAGTGAGGAGGATGATTTTGGTGAAGAGTTTGGTATCTGCAAAGGTAAAGAGTGACCCCTTGCTTCCTCCATCCAGGGCTCCCTGAGGGCTTCTTGGTAGTTTGGGAGGTGAGGTGGCTTTGCTCTTCAGGATGAAGAGGGAAGATGCAGGTCCCCTACAGGTGTTGTCCTGGGAGGAAAACTACACCCAGCATAGAAACCAGTGTGCAGGGAGCATGGAATGAAATGTAGCACTGTACCCATTATGATTAGGATATTTAAGAAAGTTGCAATGGAAGATGCATTACCTCTTTTTCTGGAAAACTTTAGAAATTTAACAAGTAATCTGTTATGAATGCTTTTAGGTGCTCTCTCCTGTCAAGACAGAGATTACAGAGGTCCCACCAGATAACCTCTTGGAGTGGTTTCTAGTCCCCAGATTTAGTGAGTCTTTGATCTTAAAAGGGTACACAGGGTGGAGAGGAGAGCTCCAGTTCGAATCTTTCTGACGAATGCTAATGTGTGTGATGGGATAAGGAGGGTTTAAGTCATCTAAAGAAATACCTCACCTTCTTGCAGGAATCTCTGGGAGTATAAAACAAACCTCATCCCACTTTATAAAGATTTTGGTTAACTAGGAAAATAGCAGATGGTCTAAGAAAAGCAAAAATAACAGTAAAGAAAAATAAAAATTGAAAGTCTATAAAGAATAAGGTCAGCTGTTTTATAGACTTAAAGGGAAACTTTATCAGATTGAAATTATAGTTAAATGACACAGTTAAGCATTTGTAGAGTTTATTTAAAACTTAAAGACTATAGTTCGAAATGTTTAAAATTTTAAAAATGTTTAAAATCAAAAGAATGGTGATTAAAAATGCTCCATTCATAATCTCCTTAAGAGCTTTTACAAAGGCACAACTCATGTTGTAACAATATCAGATGTACAATAAAGGTAACTTGTCAAAATTCTGAGAAATTTCTAAATTTTCATATCTTATGTATTAATCCAATTGTATTCTTTTCTGAGATAATCATCCAGAGTTAAGCTAATCCATTAATTTTCCTTCCTTTTAGAAAATAATTTATAAGTGAATACATTAATCTGTAAAACCTATGAAAGGTTAGAAAATAAATTCTTGGGCTATTGGGAGAATTTTGTTTTTGTGCTTAGATTATTTTTGCTTATAACCAGTAAGACGTAGAATATTGAGTAAATATTTTCTTTGGTGAACAGATACACTTCTGTTTCTTTCAACTGAGTAGGAACTGTATTTTCTGCAAATCACGGTGCTTATCAGTCAAGAAAACAGTACCTCACATAAGGAAATTAGGGAGGAAGTGGTTAACACAATCATGCTTATGATATAGCCAGTATATACAGTGGATTGCTTTTTCTCTTGGCATAGAAATGCCTTTTGTAAATGTGATGATACATGTACAATTGCATTAGTATAAATGCAATTTATAAGAATCAAGCTGTAAGGTACTTGGAATTTTTAGCACTCTCATTTCTACTGAATGATTGAGGATGATATTAATGAGACACATTTTTAAAAATTCATTTTTGGATTCCTCTTTTTAGCATACTTCAGATTGTTGACAAATTCTGTTTTTCTCTCTGCTGGATATAACGAGAACAGGTCAGACTTAGATATTCTAGGTAGAGATGTTCCATTTTGTTGTAGGAAATCTCCCTCCCTTAGCTTTTCTATAGAATACCCATAAAACTATACAATTCAACTGCATATCCAAATGTTTTCTAAATATCCAAATGCTTGCTATTAGGCTGCTCAGATAACAATTAGGTAGCCAACACATATTTATTGAACACTTACTATGCATCCAGCACTGTTGGATATATCAGGGGATACATTAGAAGTGTAACTGAAAATTTGGCTAAACTTTTATTTTTCGATTTCACTGCAAGCATAATTAAATTCCAATCCTGTGCTCTTTTCTCCTAGAGGTTTTCTCAGGATTCCTTTTAAGGATTTCTTCCCAGCAAGAGGACAGTGTACAAAAGCAGGATCCTCTGTAATCTGAAGGATGGTGAAAAGAGCACTCCTAAATCTTAATAAAAATGTACTTAATGGGACTGGAATTGTAGCTCAATAGTAGAGTGCTTGCCTAGCATGTGTGAGGCACTGGGTTTGATCCTCAGCACCACATGAAAATAAATCAATAAAATAAAGACATTGTGTCAATCTACAACTAAAAAAAAATTTAAAATTGTATTTTATTAATATCCATCTTGATCATTCTGGGGATTATTGGGTTGCTAAAGATCCAGATACCTCACAACTTGTTTCTCTACCTAGATGTGATTGTACATTTATATTTTCATGCCAGGAGAATATACAGTCTACATTTATTCTGCTGGCTTTTACAGACCAGTTGAGATGCTGTTTATGTCATTTAACTGTGCCTTCTTAACAAATGACTCTCTTCTTTATCTCAGTGTAGTGTATTTTAGGCGAAGTATAAAAACAGTGAAGCTCTAAAGGCTTCCAGTTCTTGATAAGTCTATAAAAGCTAAACTTTCTTGTTCATTTTGCATCTTGCATCTTAGTTTGGCTGAGAATTTTACTGGTGAACCCTCCTAATAACTGGGGGAGTTAGGTTGGTTGTACTGCTTATTCAGACAGATAAGGAACTTTACAAGGGTTGAAGCAGTTTGGGGGTTGATTGCTTCCTGATGAGCCGAGGTGACAGTTCTCTTATCCCTGGTTAGTTTGAAGACCTTTGCTATACATTTAAAACTGTAACTTGTCAGTGAATACAGTGGATTCAAAGACAGCATGACATGTTTTAAACTCTGGGGAGCTGATGTATATGTCCATTCAATTTTTTTTTTTTTTTTGAGCTGGGGATTTAACCCAGGGCTTTGTACATGCTAGGCAAGCACTCTACCAGCCTTTAATTTCCCATCTTCACTGAGCTACTACAGAGATAACCTGTGAGAATCTGTCTGTTGACATCTAAGCAGAAAATAAACAGAATTAAGACAGGTCCAAGGAGACTGGCTGTGTGTAGCTGTCTTCAGTTAACCTTTACATCATTACACTAAGCCGGGAACATCCATTGTCTGATCTTACTGTGTGATTTCACTTTTATAACCCAAAGTTATAAAATTTATGACTTTACACATTTTATAAAGTAATTCATGAATTTTATAAAGCTGTAAATTTAAAAGTTGATTCAAAGCCTGGGTTTTCAAGAATTGGATTTCATTGTACATTCAAGATTCATGAGGTTGGTTCAAATCCTCAGGCAATCACGCAGGGCTGCTTGGATGGAGGCTCATGCACACACACATGAGCGGGTACCTCTCTAATCCTTCCTCTGCCCTCAGACTGCCCCTACGGCACCTTCGGGATGGAATGCAAAGAAACCTGCAACTGCCAGTCGGGCATATGTGACAGGGTGACCGGCAAATGTCTGAAATTTTCTTTCTTCCCATATTCATCAACCAAGTCTTCCCGGAGATTTGTTTCAAGCACAGGTAAGAATTGATTCTGGTCTGGCATGGCAACAGTAATCTCATTTCTAGTTTTTAAAACTTAAAAAATGCCAGTGAGTAGAATAAAACGTTGATTTGAGTGATCTTGTTTCCTTGATTGTACTCAGGAAAAGGTGGGTGGTAGTTGAGTTTGGTTGCTGTTGCTATTTTCTAAAATAATCCCATTAATAATTTTGAGATTATATACTATAATTTCTCACAAAGTTAACCCAGTTTATATGGAGGATACATAGGATTAATTACTAAAAAATCTGTAATAAAAATAACCAACTGAGATATGTAAAGTTCTTTAAATTCTTCAGTGATCTGTTTTATATATTTACTAGACAAAACTATTTCTCTCCCAACCAACTTCACATAGAAAATGTACTTTGAGGAATTTATTGGATAAGGTTTAAGAGCCAAGATTAAAAAAAATAGAGAACATTTTTTTTTAACCCGTTGGAAGCATTTAAATGGAAGCATTCCAAGGATGTATTTTTACGGATTTGGGAGAAGATAAGAAATACTAACTGTAAATCAAATTTGGGAAATGAATGAATTTGTAGTTATGCTCACATGCTGCTTATAGGTCATGTACATTTCTTACACAGTTGTGAGAATATAAGGAATATATAACCTAATAAGATGGTACCATGAACATATTTGGTTATCAAGTTGATAAATGGCCTGGCTCATAGAGCTTTATTAAATTGAAATTGACCATTTAAAAATGACACATATTTAAACAAATAAAATAATAAAAGACATGTATCACTAAAGCATATTTGTCTGTGAACAGAATGGTGACTATAAGTAATAATGCACTATACGTTTCAAAATTGCAAAGAGTAGATTAAATATTTCCACCACCAAAACCTGGCATGAGAGGTGACTGGTTTGCCAGTTGTATTTAATCATTATACACTCAAAATATCACACCATGCCCCAAATATATATAATTATTGTAGAACATTTAAAATACAGATGCCTTGGAAACAGATACTATTTTGCTTGATGGACATTCATGATAGACAGCACAAAAATATTTTCACTTTTATACCAGAAATAAATATTGAGATTCTTATTAGACATTTTTTGGAAAAAGCATTTGGTTTTCTCCTTTTTCTGATCTGGAGTATTTAAAGATTATTAATTCATCTTGGTAAACCTTAGGTTCAAGATGGAGAACAGAAAGTTCTAAAGATTGTGGACAGTTTGCCCAGGGACCCCCTGCTTAGTTGTGCACTTCCTACATGAGACTTTCTGGATTTGAATGCTACAGTTTACAGGGCATCACCTTTTGAGAATAGATTAAATGACTCCAAGGTTTACCAGCATAGGTTCTCTCAGAGGTCCCTTCCATTCCCTAATTGCTTGAGGTTGTCTTCTCCAACATTCTTGGCAGATGGGCTTCCTTACCCTAGTTGTCCGATGTATTTATTTTTTTATTTGTTTATTTTGTTAGCATCCTAAGACTGGGAATTCACAAGTAACTTTTTAAAATTTATTTTTTTACTTGGGTGAGTGGGGATTAAGATCTGAAATATATCATGAATTTATATGCATTTGTCTCCTAGGTCACACTCATCTTCTTATAGCATTTCATTTCAGGATGTGCACACTGAAGCAAAGACATGTAGCAGAAAGTTTCATTTTAGAAAATTCGAAATATTATAACTTTTCTTGTGTGTAAAGCAAGAAATAGCTATATAAAAATTATACGTTTTGATCTGCCTTCTGGAATCATACCACAAAGTTAATCCCTCTTCTCTAAAGTTAGTATAAAAATCCTACTTAGAAATCTATCTTTACAGTATTTGCTCATACCATAAATATTTATTAAGTTCCTACTATGTTCCAATTGTTGTTGTATATGATGGGATGTTAGAGAAAATGAAAGAAAGTCCCTCCTTCATGGAGTTGAAATTATAGTCGTAGAATGGGATAATAAAGAAAAAAATAAAGAAAAAAAATAATGTATAAGATGTCAGGTAATATTAGGTTTATAAACAGAAATAATGCAAAAAGTGTTATTTTAGATAGGAGGTACTGATATAGAGCACAGAATCTTGACTCTATTAAAATTAAATAAAAACAAAAAAAATTGTGTTTGGTCTTTGAGTTATAGCCATGTGGATATTATCTGTATTCCTTCTAATTTCAGAGCTTGACTTGGCATCTGGAGATGGCAATGCTGTCAGAGAAGAAACTGTGAAAGATAATGCTGCTCAGTCCCCTGTAATGAAATGGTTGAATCCACGCTGATCCTGGGTGGGATTTTTCAAGAAAAGCTTCTATTTTAATGATTGTTCAACACTCAGCCAACATTTAAAAAATTGTCTAGATTATAGCATATGGATAAATAATTTTTGGAGGTCAAGTATGATTCAGGGTAGATTCAGAAAAAAGAAAGTAGGCTACTTACAATCCATAAAATGCATATGATTGAACACATTTAGATATTTGTTAAATATTTGAATGCATATAGATTTGTTAAATGTGTGTGTATAGTATTAATGAAGAACTAAAAAATGCAATTTAGATAATCTTATATGGAGACAGGTCAAAGAGAAAGCTAGTCAAAGGTGAAGACCACAGTGACCCCATGGCGGGTTGTTTGACTTGGATGTACATTAATGTTAGGATACGTAAAGGAGGAACAGGCAGAAGCAAGAGAAGGTAGGGAGGGGAGTGAGAGTGGGGATTATAATATTTAGCTTTTCCTTGTGGTAGCTTCAGTAGAACCTAATTTAATTGGGAGGATGGGTGGGGGGTGAAATTAAAAAATAAACAAACAAACAAACTAGAAAACCCCTGATGTGTGATGTTTAAAACTTGTGGGTATTTGACCTTGAATTGGGGTTGTTGCCAATGCAGCACTCAGGTGGGTTAAAGGATGGTTCTGGGGCAGAGGATCAACAATACATTTCCATCAGTGTTTAAAGAATGCCTCATCTGAGATAGTACTAGGGAGTGTTTTGCCTGCTGGGGGGTGGGGAGGGATGAAGGTAAATATTTATATATTTTTATAAACAAATATGTTTAATACAAGTCATCCTCCATGCTCATATTCATCACCTTCTGGGGGCAATGAACATAAAACCACTTGTTTAAAATAGTTGCAATAAAGGTGTAACTCTATAAGGCTTTCAAACATCTGAGGCTGGAAAATATATTATTAATAGCTATTGCATAGTAACAGTAATTAGTACAAGAGAAACGAAAAATTTAGTCACTCTGGATTTATAAAATATCAAAAAGTGAGCAACAGAGGGAATTTACTTAAAAGACAGTGGGATGACTTAGATGTATTTAAAATCTAAAGTAGACAATAACTGATTAGGAGGGTTGGAACTGAAAAGTCAATTTCAGCAGGAAACATCAACTTAAAAATATAGTGTATTTTCATATTTGTTTTCAAACTTGATTGATAAGTGGAAATAGGAGTACACTTGGGAGGATCTTAGCACAAACAGGACTGTTGTACTAGATGTTGCTAGGAAATATTTGCAGAAGTGTTTTATTTGGAGTAAAGAACTTATTTAAGATTTATTTCCCTATTTACCTATATTTTCATCAGAGTTGTGAATGTGCGTGTGGGAGGGTCTTTGAATGTAAGCAGTATAAGCTGTTAGGTTTTGTTTTAAAAGGACAAGTTTATTATTGTTCAATAAAATGAAAAGACACAGCTGTTCCATGTCAATTGACTTCGTTAATTTGTTAAATCTTATTTATATAATGAATAAGAACTCTTTCATGCATATTAAATGATAAGCTCTTCAGCTGCATTTTCTGCTACAGATAAACATCCTCCATGAAAACAAGAGGTTAGAATATTTATTTCTTTGCCTCACATCTTTGGTCTACTCATTCTTTAGATCTTTCTAAAGAGTAGGTTCCTATATATTATTCATCCATTTTACAGAGTTTTACTTCTACCCCTGTGGGTTTTTTTTTAAACCACCACCACCATCACTTCTGATGTTATAAGGAAGTTATAGATCTAGGACCTGAAATGATGATTTCCAGGTCACTGATGGCTCCTTCATACAACACTGAAATACTAAATGTAAGAATATATTTAGTTTTGTTTTCTCTTCCTGGATTTCAACTTCTTTGAAGGCAGAAACCTTGCCATTTAACAGCTACTGCACCTTATTCTAGGTTCCGTGAGGAAACCTCTAATAGTAAATATCAAGCAGTTGTTAGCTGAAGGTTACAGTTCTAAAAATATCAACCTATTTCCATTTCTACAGTTTGGTATCTCATTCGTGTTCTCACTCACAATCATTACTTAGTATTTTATTTTCGTATTGTTTCTAATATTTTTCAAAATGGTTGTACTTTTAAAAATGTGGCCAAAAGACAAACCATTCTGTACCTGTGAAAGAAGAGAGTAACTCCAGGTTTGAAGTTTGAGAGTATTATATCCATGTATGTCATACCTTCACCCAGCCTTATGGGCAAATGATGAAATCTTTTAAGTGAACTGATAATATGCTAAAAAAGTTATGTCTGTATGAAGGAAAAACATTCAGTTTTTTTTAGGTTGGAAGAAACATGGTATGAATGTGATACAAAGTTATATTAGTGAAAGTTCCTCATTTTCTTATTCAATTAAAACAAATCACTGAAATCTTTACTTTCACCTATACGTGATGAAGTTTCAGGACATGCTCTTAGGCAGAGAGGTTACTTAAAGAATCTGCTGTCTTGGCTTCAAGTTCAGGCTCCAGTTCCATGTTCCTTTGTGTGGGCAGTAAAATAAGAGCTAGACTCGGGCATGACTGGCCTGTGTTCCTGGCTCAGCAGTAACCACTGTGTGACCTTGGACAGTGTATAAGATAGCTTTTCATCGCTATGACCAAAATACCTGACAAGACCAACTTAGAGGAGAAAAAGTTTATTTTAGCTCTTTATTTCAGAGATTCAGTTCATGGACAGCCGACTCTATTGCTCTGGGCCCAAGGTGAGGCCAAACATCATTCTGGAAAGGCATGGTGGAGGAAAGCTGCTCACCTCATGGAGGCTAGGAAACAGAGAGAGCGAGGAAGGGGCTGGAGAGAGGATAAACCTTCCAGGGCACACACCCAGTGACCTACCTCCTCCAGCCATTGCCCCACCTACATCTCACCTCTTAACAATTCCTGCATTCGCACAGAAGCTTTTGGGGACACCTCATATCCAAACCATAACACACAGTAACGTGGAACAAAGGTAGGCCCCATCTGCACTGGGTTGTGGCCATGTTTTCTAGATGTCCAGCTTTACAAGACTGTGACTGGGCCTCTTCTTGCTCTTTACTCCCAAAGTGAGTACTTGTGTATCCTCAATTGCTCTTGTGGTCTTTTGAACATATTCTTCATAGCTGTGGTCTCCAAAATATTTGTATTCTCCATGCCCCTGATTGTACACTTTTTGATTTTTTGAGAATGTCATTTTTAAATTACATGTTTATGATAGTATTAATACATTGAATTCACGTTATAATACAGAACATGCTTAGTCAAAGAAGCCAGTAACAAAAGGCTATATAGTGTGTGATTCACTCACATACCCAAACTAGAAACTTCAAACGGATGGGTTAAGAAATATAAATAGAAGTTCTGAGATTTTCTTTCTGTGTTCCAGTGGACCATTCTGGGAAATACTGAAGAAACCAAAAATACAACAATGACAACAACAAACAAAAACAACAACAACAACAAACAAAAACCCTAAAACAAAACAAACAAACAAAGTATCATGGATTGGTGGTCTCTGATGAGATCCAACCTCATTTGATATTGGAGCGAAATCAAGCTGGTACACCAGTATTTCTAGAATTATGGGTGAATGGGTGGGTAGATAGATAGGAGGAGAGCAGGGCAGAAGGGAAGTGGGATGGGTGAATGGATGGCTGGAGGAAAGCTGCTCACCTCATGGAGGCTAGGAAACAGAGAGAGCGAGGAAGGGGCTGGAGAGAAGATGAACCTTCCAGGGCACACAAGTAACAGGCCTCTGCCTTCACCAGAGCAGTGGCTGCTTAAGAAGCAGAAAGTATTCCCTTCCCTTTCATCTGCCAGTTCCCCTGCCTCCCTCTATCCTGCCTGTTGGTATGTGAGGTGATTGTGAAAAGTAGGGGTCTCCACTGGAGTCAGTGAATCTGGCAAATAAGATTGTCCAGGGCAACAAAGGGAGCACTTCCCCCTCAGGTACTGGGGAACGTCACCAGTGGTAGCAAAAGGGGTAAGGTAATTCCCATGTAGCCAAACTAGGGTCTCATTTCTTGTGAGAAGCGATGTGGGAGGACTTCTATTTCTATCCTGCATTTTAGTCCTTTCTTTTACCCTGATCTCCTTAGGAATAAAGGATCCATGTATGTAATTCAACATTACACAGCTACTTAAAAGTAGAATTCATTATTTCTGATTCCCTCAGTTATCCTAGTCATTAAACTAATGCCTCACATTAAAAGGGTGCATTATATAGAGTAGTGGTTTTTAAATGTTTGCATGCATCAGAATCACCTGGAGGCCTTATTAGAATACAAACTGCAGGTTCTGTAGGTTTTGGGATGGGGCCCAAGAATATTCTAACGAGTTCTCAGGTGATACAGATGCTGTTGATCCAGGGATCATACTTTAAGAGTCATCCATACAGGGAAAGCTAGGTTTGCCTAGAAGAGTATGAACGACAATCATTTTTTGGCCTTACAAAAGAATACTTTGCTTTATTTATTAATCAGTTGTACATTTAATGTTTTAAAGATCCTTAATTATTCCCTGCATCTAATAGAAAAAAAAAGGAGGCCCCTAATCTCCATCATGTGGGATTAGGCCCCAAATTCCTTAATATGACTCCTTTGGTGTAAGAATTAAAATCAAGAGTCAATAAATGGGTTGGATTAATACTAAAAAGTTTCTTCTCAGCAAAAGAAACAATATGGGAGGTGAATAGAGAGCCTACATCTTAGGAGAAAATCTTTACCCCTCACACATCAGATAGAGCACTAATTAGGATATATAAAGAACTCAAAAAGCTAAGCACCAAAAAAAAAAAAAACAAAAACAAAAACAAATAACTCCATCAATAAATGGGCCAAGGACCTGAACAGACATTTTTCAGAAGATGATATACAATCAATAAACAAATATATGAAAAATGTTCATCATTGCTAGCAATTAGAGAAATGCAAATCAAAACTACTCTAAGATTTCATCTCACTCCAGTCAGATGGCAGCTATTATGAAGACAAACAACAATAAGTGTTGGCAAGGATGTGGGGAAAAAGGTACACTCATACATGCTGGTGGGACTGCAAATTGGTGTAACCAATCTGGAAAGCTGTATGGAAATTTCTTAGAAAACTGAGAATGGAACCACCATTTGACCCAGCTATCCCTCTCTCGGTCTATATCCAAAGGACTTAAAAACAGCATACTACAAGGACACAGCCACATCAATGTTTATAGCAGCACAGTTCACAATAGGTAAACTGTGAAACCAGCCTAGATGCCTTCAATAGATGAATGGATAAAAAATGTGGCACATATACACAATGAAATATTACTCAGCAATAAAAGAGAATAAAATCATGGCATTTGCAGGTAAATGGATGGAGTTAGAGAAGATTATGCTAAGTGAAGTTAGCCAATCCCAAAAACCAAATGCTGAATGTTTTCTCTGATATAAAGAGTCTGATTCATAGTGGGGTAGGGAGGGGGAGCATGGGAGGAATAGACAAACTCTAGATAGGGCAGAGGGGAGGAAGGGGAAGGGAGGGGGCATGGGGTTAGAAATGTTGGTGAAATGTGATGAACATCATCATTCAAGTACATGTATGAAGACACAAATTGGTATGAATATACTTTGTGTACAACCAGAGATATGAAAAATTGTGCTCTATATGTGTAATAAGAATTGTAATGCATTCTGCTGTCATATATAAATAAAAAATTAATAAAAGAAGATCTTTAATTATTTAAGCAGCTGAAAGGGTTGATAAATGTCAAAGAAACTTTAAACTAAAGGGATAGCAGGGTCAGGTAGAAGATCATAAAAGGAAGATGGAGATGTAAGAACTGGAGACTTAAGAAGAAATCAGGTAATGTGTTCTCACAGAAAGATATTCAAGAAGAGTGACAAGTAATGTCATGTAACATCAAGAGAAAACAGTAGAACTGAAGAGTTTTTAAGTGTTCTCTGGTGATCACAGTAGGGATGGAAGCCTAATTGAATGGTGTGAACTGCATGGTGGGTGAGCATTTTTCTAAAAGGTTGTATGGGAAAGAGGCAGGGCAATTAGTTTGCAGCAAGAGGGAAACCATATTTACTAGGAGGGCACTTGTTTGTTTCTATCCCCCATCTAAGATTAGAGAGATACCATTCTAAGCTCAGGATTATCTGTAAGAAACAATGAAGACTTTCTGCAGCAACAATACACCTTGATTTGTTTATAAGTCATTTTGTGTGTGTGTGTGTGTGTGGTGCTGGAGATTGAACCCAGGGCCTTGTGCGTGAGAGGCAAGCACTCTACCAACTGAGCTATATCCCCTGCCCTACAAGTCTACTTTTATGAATTTATCCTAAGGAAATGATTTTTAAAGCATGCAAAAATGTATATACAACAAATGTTGCAATGGTTTAGAGTATTGGAAAAATGTAAAAAAGTTGAAAAAGTCACCAATACAGTATTGGTTGAAGAAATGACAATATAACTGAGAATTGAATATGGTATAGTCAGTAAAAATGGTGAGGTGCATGTATAGTGATTAATGTGGAGGTGTTCACTCCAAAGCTAGAGGGACAATGTGTTAGTCAGCTTTTTGTTACTGTAACAAAAACAGAGATAAATAAACTCATAAATATAAAAGGTTTATTTGGGCTCATAGTGTTGGAGATTTCAGTCTATGAGCAGATGGATCCTTTCCTTGTAGGCTTGTGGGGGTAGGGACTGCAGCACATTGTGGTGGGAGCATACAGAATAGATAAACCATTCGCCTGATGGCCGAGATGAGAAATAGGCAGAGACTGGAGCCCTGCCATCACCTTTGAGGGTACTCTGCTGGTGGTTGGAACAGCTCTCACTAGTTTGACCTCTTCAGAGTTTCCACCATCTCCCAATAGTGCCAGGTTGGGGACTAAGGCTTCAACAAAAGGGCTTTTGGGCGACATTTGGGATCCAAACTATGACAGACAATATAAGTGCTTCTTGGAGTTGGCAACTAAATGGAGCACACAATTCTTTTCATGACTAAACTTCAATCATGGTACAGACTTCTAGATTTTCATGACTCCCCATTCCCCTGATTTGAGAGTAGCTGTTTTTTGTTTTGTTGTTTGTTTGTTGGGGGTACCAGGGATGGAACTCAGGGCACTCGACCACTAAAGCCACATCCCCAGCCCGATCTTGTATGTTACTTAGAGACAGGGTCTCACTGAGTTGCTTAGGGCCTTGCTTTTGCTGAGGCTGACTTTCAGCTCAGGATCCCCCTGCCTCAGCCTCTCAAGCGAGCTCCTGGGATTATAGGTGTGCACCATTGCGCCCGGCTGCTTTTTTTTTTTTTTTTTTTAGTGATAACTTTATATTATAAAGTTTTCCCTAAAACATTCATCCTCATTTTTGTAGGAACAGCAATACTCTTATTGAATTGCTAGCTTTTGATCTATATAATATATAATTAAGTTATGTAACTGGCACAAACAGGTTTGGGAATAAAGGGAACAGACTCTTAGTATGTTTTTTAATTCAACCAGTGGTAATGTGAGTGTCAGGTATATCCCAGAGGAAGGTCTGCCTGTCTGGATTATTCATTGCACTCTATGGATATCAACATTCTAGTTTTTTTTTTTTTTTTTTTTTTTAGTTGTAGATGGACACAATATATTTATTTATTTATTTATTTGGTGCTGAGGATTGAACCCAGTGCCTCCTGCCTGCAATGCAAGCACTCTACCACTGAGCTACAACCCCAGCCCACACATTCTAGAGTTTTCTGTGATACATGAAGACACATGGTGATTTCAGTGAGATACTTCAGTGGAGTTTGCCGAGGAAAATTTATACTGCATATTCAGTGGGAAAAAATGTTATAAAGCCATAAAAATAGATCTAATTTTTGTGAAGAAACAAATTCTTGACTATTAGTCAAGATGTTAACAGGGATACCTATTCTTTATATGTCTAGCTATTTTGTGAAAAATTTATAGCTTTATAATTGGAAAAAAGAATAAAGTTCTTACCATTTGTGCAAATTAAAATTGCATCATGAAAACAAATTTGTGATTTACTACTTAAGTGATTATTACTAAAATTCTATATTTCTGTTGTTTTGAGATGTACTTTATCATTTGGAAACTCTGTTAAATATGGAAATAGGAGTTTAAACAGAAAATACGGATAATCGTACTTTCTTATAGAGCACATTTGCACAAATGGTAGCTCTTTTCTGGAATAAAAAGCTTTGGTTCAACAGAAGCACAGCTTAGGAATTCTTGGTGTGGATAAAATTTTCCAAATCAAAGTGTGCTTTTTAAATTTTTATTTTTTTAAAGAAAACTTCTTTATTCTAATAAAGCTTATAACAATGTTTATATTATTTGTAATATGTAAATAAAATACAACAAACATAACTCATGGGGAAATTTTGAAATCAGGAATAAGACCACAATTTTCATTAGCACCATTTCCATTTAAAATTTACTGGGACTTCTAGACTCTACAATAAATGTACACATTTTAAATTACAATATACCTTCTGCACCTATGCACAGAAATGCTATGTGCTTCAAGCAGGTGGCTCAAGCCACTAGGGTTTTAAAAGTATTTCCTGACACCTGTGAAGTTGGTAAATATTTCCTGTTTTTGTTGTGTCTAGAAAAAACAGGAATTAACAACTTGGAGGTAATTATGAAAACTTGACGTGGACGACCTCTATATAGGCAGTTCCCAGTGAGAGATACCCATTTTCTTAAAATCTGCCATGAAGTACTTCTCTTAAGGGAGAAAAGTAATTGTCATAATACTTTGAGGATGAATGTTTTAGGGAAAACTTTATAATAAAGTTATCACTTAAAAAAAAAAAAGCAGCCGGGTCTGGTGGTGCACGCCTGTAATCTCTAATAATTAGAGATTTGATTGAGTGGTGGAAGATCAATCTTATACCTAGAAGCATAAGATTATTCCAAAATAAGCAGGACTGATTAAGGAAGTAATAAATATTGTATTGATGGCTCTGAGCTAACTACCCTTAGTTAGCCTATTTTAAAGGTAGTTTTGATCATCTTAAAGTACCATGGAAGGACAAGGACCCTAAAATTGTGAGTCAGAGGGAGCCAGATGTTAATTGATAACTATTGACCTCAAGTATGTCATTCAACCTTGATTGCCCTCAAAGTCCTCTGTGTAAAATGGGTATCATGGCTTTGGGCAAAGATATGAGAATCTTTGCAGGTGCTCTGTGTATGCCACTAGATTCTGTCACTGCGTCTGCACACATTAAGCCTTCCAATTGACAGCGGTAGATAATTTGTATTGTTATAAAAGCCAACTTCATTGGTCTTTTACAAATTTTTGTTGTCTATTAATTGCTGCAAGATTGAGATATTAAAAAATATTTCATGCATTCTATTTAAGATGAATAAACAGATTAAAGGAAAGCAATTTTTAACCAAACTTTTATATCCATAAAAGGTACATAGCAATGAGTGAAATTCAATTAACATCGTCTGAAACTCTCACAATTCTACAAAAGAAGTGACTATTTTTAAAGAGCAAATAATAGAGTTCTATTTAAATCTCTAAACAATTATTAGCATGCTCCTGAAGAAAAAAAAAAAAAGGTACAATGTCTCAGGAGACTGCAAGGGAGCCCTACAGATGTGGCACACTTCCCTGTGTGTTATTTTTAGTTTTCTATTCCTGCCTTTTATTTTGGGACTTGGCCCGCTTCCTTTCTGGCTTCCCCTTGACTTGTTCATACCTTTATTTCTTATATAATGCATTTTAAGCTGCCTTTTAAAAAAATTCCACCTCTCAGAGGAAACCCAAGGAATGTTGGCCAGTTCAGGAACTCCTGATAGTCTTGGCAACAGATAAGTTCTTGGTTTGAAAACAACCTAGAAAACCCAGGATCTTGGTTTACTTTCTAGTTATTTAATGTATCAGAGCTCTTGTTTGGATCGGAGATTAGAGACAAGTAGATTTGGAATACCATTTTCATGAAATTGTTTCATGACTCCAGTAGGATCTGGAGGAATTGAAAATGAACTGATGGATTAATAAAAGCAATGTTCCGATTTAAAAATGAAAAAAGCCCAGTATGTCTAGAGCTAGTAGACCTTTTCTCTCTGCACAGTGAGTCTTACTGTAGATGTGTCGATGTGTCAATGTGCACGGTAACAGCAGGAGCAGTGAGGTAAAAAACAGGGTCTCTGTCTCTAAGGAACCCTACAGAGAAAACGCAGAGGTTGGATAAACAAAACTGAAACACATAATTGCAGAGTTTAATCATGTGTGGTAGTTTATGGTTCCTTGGTTGCAAGTAAAAAAAAAAAAAACAACTGACTTAAATTTATTGGTAGGACATAGGATGCCTCACAAAAATGGAAAACAAAATATTTTTTGAATTAACTGGTTTGGAAAATGCAGGGAAGCCTGGGAGGTGCAGGTGGCTGAGCTGGTTGACATCCTTGTTAGGGCATCTCTGAGACAAAGTGTGGTGATTGTTATCATCTTTTGGTGCCACATCTTGCTCCAAGCCTCTTGAAAACTCTTCTTTGGGAGACTGGCCTCAAGTCTTGTGGCCCATTTTAGAGTAGACCTCAGTGGTGGCTGATATCTTTCCCTTGTAGGTGGATTTCATTTTTTTTAATGTAGCCAAAGCTATTCAGAGTTCTGTCTGGCCAATGATATATTGGTGAATATGGGCCATACCATTTTGGTGAAAACCAGGATGTGTAGAGAAAAGGAAAATTAATTTTCTCTCTACTCCTCATACTTCGTAGCCAGGTCTTCCTCTTACAGAAGACAGATTAACAAGGAAAACAAACAGAAGTTTATTAACACACATACTTCATGTGTACATAGAAAGTAATCCTCAGAAATTAGTAAATCTCTAGAGTAGATCTCAAGGGTTGTCCTTGACTTCAGGCTTAAATGACATCATTTGCTGAAGCAAGGGGAGAAGGTGACCATAAAAAGTATGTGCAGAGCTGTCAGTGCCTTCCCTATTGATTGAGAGCCCACACTGAGGACTGGGGTGTGGCTCAGTGGCTGGGTGCACTGGCCTAGCATGTGCTGCTCTCTGGGTTTGATCCCTAGCACTGCCAGAAAGAAAGTTAAATGGAAGAGTCTGTTGTGATTTAGCCAGGCTTTTCTTCCTACTGCAGAGAGGAAGAGACCCTTACACAGAGAGTAAGGAAGTCACCCTCACACAGAGATACACCTTATACATGGAAATTTCCCTCACATAATGGCAACTTTTCAGAGCCAATCCTGTGTCTGTTATTTCCCAAAATGATCAGCACAAAGCAGTCCTTACGCACAAGATGCATATGTGGGGAGGCATGCTTTCATCTCCTGCGGTCATATTTTGGGGTAGTTTGACAACCACTGGGAGCAGCATTTGGGCAGGAAGGAGCTTTGGGGGGAAGTCAGGGGTTCACCCTCTGGTGTGGAATTAGGAAATGGGGGCTCACGTAGGTTATTTATGTCACTGGCACTTTGGGAGAAGAACAAGGTGTGTTCCTCAGGTGTCCTTGGGTTGGATGAAGCTCCTCAGTGGGGAGTGGGACCATGGAGGGGCCATGTGAAGCAAGGGCTCAGGGTGGGGTGAGGGAAGAGGTCATGCTTTACTTGTCTCATCATCTGATCATTGATGTTTTTACAAATCTCATATGACTATTTGATGTCAAAGGCCTAAAATTAGGTAGGATTGCTTAAAGGTAAAAATGTTTTTTAAAAAAATAAAAATCCAGTTATTTAACATCAGTGACTCTACAATTAAAGTATATTTTTAAATCCTTCTTCCTTTTAACATCATCTAAATGGCTGCAGCTTATGCTCCAAAGGCACAGAAAAATAATATATCTATACATGTCTACATCTATATCTATCTATCTATATAAAGACAATGGTTAAATAAATGTGTCAAAAAGGTCAATATTTAGGGAATTTACATGAAGGGTATGGGATTCCCCTGCTTTCATTCTTGATACTTTCTGTAGGTCTAAACTTAAGTCAAATTAAATTTGTAAGACAATGGTCATTAATACTTCATTTACCCATTCCATGCTGCTCCCTTGGCCATCTTTTCAATCATGTCAACCTCATGTCTGAAAATTCTTGAGAAGCTGCCACTCTTAGGAAATGTGCCCGGGATGGTGCTGTCCCTTTCCTATATGACCTGTGCTTTCGGGAGCAGTTACATGCAGACAGACTTTAGAGGCCCTTCAAGCTCTGCTCCCCCATCTCTGAGTCTGCATGGGCTTGCAGGAGCAATACCCAGACACAGCGGAGAAGCCAGGACCTCACCAAAACTCTGGAGCACCTGCTATTGCAGGAAGAGGTGCAGCAGGATCCATGAAAGCCAAGTGAACTGACTCTGATACATGCAGAGAAGAAAGACAAGGATTAGAGGGAAGTGTCAGGGCCCAGGTGAGATAAATACAACAGGAATGGTGGGAGAGTTTCCAGAGTAGACGGAAACCCTATGATCCTTGACTCATTGTAAAACACCACATTGAGTCAATACTTGTCTTTATTTTTTGGTGTGATCATTTTCCAGGCAGTAAAAAGAATCAATTAACTACGTCTTTTTGTATTGTTCCTATTCAAGTAAGATCAATATTCAGAGACATACTGTGGTTGATGGGGTAACAGTTTTATCGATTTCCATCTTCATGGATTGATGGCAGTTACAGAGATTATATGTCATGCCAGGATTGTAATTCTGAAATTCAGGACAAATGCAAATTTTTAGACTTGCCTTAGTGAAGTTTGACTGTTTGATGGGAGAAAACTGAAAAAAAAAATCTGGGCCCAAAGTTATCAACTCATCTAGGGTCTGTTTTCTTTTCTTTGAGGGTGAATTTGCTGCCCTTGTTTAGTGTTCTGGGTGTTTTGAAGGAAGGAGAGAAGATGTACAAGAGGGAGTGCATTTCCTGGGGAAGGATGGGAGCCAGGGGAATCGGGGCAAGTCTTCTCAGGCACCCTGTTTACTGACAAGGGAGCTGGAATGTGTGTGGCTTTGGGATTTCTTCTTGGGGCACATTTTATTTGTGATTTTTGGAATGACACACCTTGGGTGTGATGAAGGGGACTCTGCCCATTAAGCTGTGGGAAGTTTTTCCCTTAATGACTTGAAAACATGGGCTTGTTATTCTGAAAAAGCAGAGTACATCCTCATTCCACACAAACAATGTGACTTGGACCTGGAGCCAGGCCAAGGTTTTCTATGAATAGAACTCAGCGCAGAGAGTGTGAGACACAACTTTGGATTCGAATGGCAATCCTGGATGCCTGATCCTTGTAAAGGAAATGATTTACCTGCTCTATGAAGGTGGAAATTGAAAGGATTCCCTTTTACCCTCCCACACACTACTGGACCAGAATTCCTGGTCCAAAAACAGGGGTGAGGTTGGTGCCTATTATCAGAGAGGTATTTGCTTTTAAGTTATTTTGCAGAAGATGAATTTTGAGAGGAAAGAGTACAGTAGCTCCCCCTTAACAACTGGGGATACGTTTGAAGACATCCAGTGGAAGCCTGAAGTCATTCATAGGACTGAGTCCAATATATACATTGCTTTTTCCTATAATGCATATGTAGGACAAGGTTTAATTTATAAATTGTGTGGAGTAACAAATTAACAACAGTAACTAATAATTAATGAAATGACATAATTTAACAATATACTATAATAAAATTGCCAGCATCACTATTCTTGCACTTTGGGGCCCATTATTAAGTCAAATAGAGGTTATCTAAACATAAGCATGCAACACTGTAATAGTCAATTTAATCATTGATTCAGTTGCTAAGTGACTAATGGGCAGGTAGCATACACAGCATGGACACACTGGAGGATTCATATCCTGAGTGGAACAGGGTGGCATGGCTTCAGAACAACCCAGGGTGTTGACCAGGTAGTGCCATCTGGTCTGGGCTGCATTGTGTTCTGCAGACACAATGCTTTTGTCTAGGTTTGTGCAATTGCAAGAAGTAGGAAATCCACTCCAAAGGACTGAAATGAAAAGGGGGGGGGGTAGGGAGGGACAGGTGGGTATCATAATGAGATAGAAAGTATGGCTGGCCTGTGGGAATCAGCGAGGTGATCACTACTTTCCGGGATTCTGTCACCGTTTTTTCCTTTTTATCAATTGGCTTCTTCTGCTTAGGCAACAACAACAAGACAGCATACTTCCTATAATAGCTAACACTTATTGAGAATTTAATCTGCACAAACTCTCTTCTAATTACTTTACCTGTCTTCATTTTTTCCGTTCTCACAACAACCCCATGAGGCAGATACTAGTTTTGTATCCATTTCTCGATGGGCACTCTGCAGCCTGTGGAGGTAGAGCAACTTGCTGAGGATGGCAGTGTGTGGCAGCGCTGAGGTTCAGACCTCGCCTCTGATGAAGGGTGAGAAGGCAAAACCTGCTTGCAAAAGGACCATTGATCTGTGGCTACGTGGGGTTCCTAATGTTTTCCAGTTAATGTTAATGAGGACTCCTTAATGTAATGCCAGGAGCCTGCTCCTTCCTTTCTTCTCTTCTGCTGACCTGCTCCTCTACGCAGTTTGAGGCTTGCACAGGTTTGCCATGCTCCAGCAGTGACTTTGTCCTAAGACCTACATAACCTTTTTATCTTCTGACTTCTAACACACTGGCTGCCTAAAACCTGGCCTCTGGCTGCATTACTACAAAGTTTTACTGTTTGTCTTTTGAAAAAAAGCTCATCTACCGTGGCTCTTTCATTGTATGTTCAAAGACTTTTTTTTGGTGGCAAGGTGACATCAAAAGGTGAAGCCCAATATAAAAACCATTTTACATAAAATATGATTGTATGGTTTGCCAGGGTTGTGATTCTGAAATTCAAGACAAAAGTAAATTTTTAGATTTGCCTTAATGAAATTTAAGAGATCATTTCCAAATTACAACAGTTTGACTTAGAATTTTTCAACTTTACAATGGTGTAAAAATGTATGCATTCAGTAGAAACTATACCTTGAATTTCCATTTTTTATTTTCTCCAGGACTATCAGTTGGTAGGATGGTGTTCTTTGTGATGCTGGGCAGTGGCAGCAAGCCACAGCTCCCAGTCAGCCACATGATCATGAGGGGAAACAACTGACTTCTTATGGTGTACTGTATTGCTAAGCTAAGATGTTTGGAAGATCAGATATATTCAACCCTTTTTCAAATTAAAGATATTTTCAGCTTATTGGGATAAGATCCCATCATAAGTTGAGCATCCGTATTGTCTCCTGTGACTGAGGTGTGTCTAGCTGGCTTCAGGTTGGGCTGAGTCCAGGGGCTCCGTTTCCCTTGTCAGGGTTCTGTTTGCACTCCTCGGCTCCCAGGAGTAGGTCGCCCATCTAGTCTGGCATACTGCAGAACTTTCCCAATAGTTACAGCAGAAAAGTCCTAGGAAGTTCCCTGATGGGATAGATAGCATCAGTGACTAGTTCAGGGTTGGTAGTGGTGATGAAAGAATTTTCCATGGAAAGAAGGACTTGGAAATGAAAGGACAGTGGGAAGGGTGTCAGAATGTAGAGCAGCAGAGACAATGCTCATTAATTCTAGGGCTCCAACTCTCAAAATGCACTGTCCTGTAGTGAAGTAGAATACAGGTTATATGGTGCCAAATGAAGGGAGGAGGTGAAGAGCTGTAGCCAGAAGGAAAAGTCTCTAATAGGAGGGATTAGGTGGGGCAAATGGCCAAATCACACCTGACAGGCGGCATGGCATTTCCAGGGAAGTACATGGAGGCATCTGACTTTGAGAGGAAGAACGTTCCTAGGTACCAAGAGACATGAATCTGGTCTATTGCACAACTAACAAGGGGCCTGAACAAGTAATTCAATCTCAAGGACCTTGTTTTTCTCTTCCAAAAAAATGAGTATAGCTAATTGATCTCTAGGGATCATTTTCAGTTGTAAAACTCTTATTATTCTACCTTGTGGGTCTTAAATTATATTGTACCCATCTGAGCTGTAATGATCTTGCCCATTCTGGTTGAGAGGGGAAGGGCTGAGTCCAGGGAATATGCTGGGTGGACTCAAGAGCATATATACTACATTGCTGGCTTCCCATGTAACACAATTTGGACACACAAGACAGCACATGTGACAACATAACTGTCACTTGACCTTAAATCTCTTTCCCTGTCACAGTGCCTGACACTCTAGCTTTGCTGCATGTTTGGGTTTTGGGACAGATACAAGTTATTTCCCACTGTGCTTATCCAGCGTTCCCTAATCACTCACACTGGCTTCAGTGCCTCTTGTCTTCTTGCCTATGTCCCCTTGACTCCTGTCCTGTATCTCATAGTCATTCTTCATATTCAACCCAACCGTTCATTTCTTAGGGAAACGTTTGCTAGCCTCCAAGTCTTGGCTAAACCTCTCTCTGATCTGCTTTCCAAGCATTATGCATGTCCTCTGCTGGCGTCCAGGGGAGCTGCGCCTGTGTCATTTGCCCACATGCTTGGTCTTCTCATGACACCATGAAGGGAGGAACCTGGTGTCCCACTTGTCTGGGGGAAGAAACACATGCTTGGCCTGTAGTAAGGACCCAGACATTTGTGACTTTTTTTATTTTTAAGGTGACTTGAACATCAGAGAGAATTGTGCATGGGAACGTTTCTCTTCTGTGGATTCCTCCTCAACTTCACAAGTGTGGTCTACAATTGACTGAGAAAAGTAATAGATGATTAAAGACGGTTCCAGGAACTCGCTCTCTTCCACTTTGTCAAGAGCAGCAGGATTTTTCCTTTGAGATTTACTAACTCAGTATAAACTCTAAACTCCAATGATCTTGTAAGACTGTCATCGGAGACACCATATGGAGCCCTCCTTTGGCGAGACGTGAAAGGCTATCTTCACAATACTAGGGTGTGATTCTGTGTTAGCTGGTGCTTGTGATCAAAGCTAGAAATGGGCTGTTGCTAATGGTGGCCATGAGAGGCAGGACAGAGCCTTTCATCCACATGTCTCTGTACAGACAAGAACTGTAACCTCTGGATCCTTGAAACCAGTGCCATCGGAAAAAGAGACACAAAGGCAGAATGCGATGGCGATATTTGGGCTTGCCTCATTTCTTTCCATCTTCAGAATCTAAGCACACCTCAGAGAGACACTGCTGTCTCTAGTGGTAGTGGGCATGAACCCATAGGCTTCTCTTAGTGGAAGAGGCCCCTTCTTTTGAGAGCTGCAGTTGACGCTAGTTTTGTGTTTTTCCTGCTGAAATCACACACCTACCCTTTCATTCAAGCATATCTTTACTTTCCTACATATCCTGATTTTATCCCTCAGAGCTCTTTCCTCTGTATTTGAGGTTTTCATATCTGAAATGTAAGGACAAATGTTGGCCTGGGGATATGCTTGGGTAGTAATTTATACTAAACATGACCTGGGCTGGAGTCACAATCCATAAAATAGTATTTTATGAAATACTAAATCTCAAGTGCTTGTTAGCATCCGGGCTCCTTCTCAGGGCTCCTACTGTGGTCCTAAACATCCAATGTGGATGTTGGTGTTGTAGCCTAGAGATTCAGCCTCTGAGACACAAAACTTCATTTTCTATATTCCTTCTCACGTGCATGGCCCAGGAACTCTCTTCATTCTAAGAATAACCCAGAATTTACCCCATCTGACAGCCTACCTCAACTAGGGTTTCTTTTTTCTTTGGTCCCTGAGCTGCACCTCCTTGGGACCAGTTCGGTCTCTGTCTCACCCAACTCAGCCAGCAATTGAGTGAAGACCTTCCCCTTCCTCCAGCCTCCCTGGTTAGCTTTGGCTTCTTTTTAGAATGAGTGTCTCTTCAGTTCCCCACTAGAAAAATGGGAAATCCTGCCTTTCCCTAGAATTCCTCCTGGCCAAGACACTTGAGATTTGAGTTTCATTTCTCCTTTATGTTTCCAAGACACTTAGGCTGTGATTTATTTGTTTTGAGTTTGCAAGTCAGGTTCCCCACACTCAGCTGCGGTTTCTCTGCGCAGTACTTCTATTGCGGGTCTTGGTATTCACTTGGTATTGAGCAAGTTTATATAGAGGCTGTCTTTACTTGCTGTGGTGCTGACATATCCCAGAGACAGTCATGGCTCTTGGAGGCAAGGAACACGCTAATATGGACAACATTGACAGGCAGTGCTGGAGGGCCATCCAAAGCTAAAATGAGGGACTATGATTATACAGCTCTACAGTGAAAGCTCCCACACTCTGCCCAGAGACCCCTTCAGGAATGAAGGACTTACCCATTTTCTGGGTGTGCTGTGAGCAGACAGATGCCCTCATTTCCCCTTTTAGGATTGTGTCTGCTGGAGGGAGTCTTTCTACAGAGCTGCCTGCATCCAGAGATTAACCAACATGGGAATCTAAAGACCCAGTTCCCATGCTCCAGCTCAGAACATCTAGGAATGGTCTTCCCCTGGCTTTGAACTTCCAGCAGGCTCCCCTGAGGCCCCTGTGGAGATTGCATCACGGCTCACATTTTACCTCTGCTCATCTTGCTCCTTCCCTTTCTTCCATTCTCTTTCACAGGTGTTACTCTTAAGAATATTTTCTAATAAACCACCTGCTTGCCAATCTCAATCTCAGAGTAGGGGTGCTAGTCTGCTTTCTATCATTGTGATAAAATACCAGAAACAACCAACTTAAAAGAGGAAAGGTTTATTTGGACTCACAGTTTCAAGGGTTTTAGTCTATGGTCATTGCTGTTGCTTTGCCTGTGGTGGCATAGCACATCGTGACCGTAGCACATGGTAGAGGAGGTTTGTTCACCTCATGGTGCCTGGAAAGCAGAGGGGAGTGGGTAGGAAGGGAGAAGGAAAGAAAAAGGGGTTGGAAGTTATCCTTCAAGGGCACACTTCCATATTTTGGGGGCACCTAACTTTCTCCCACTAGGTTCCACCTCTTATAGATTCCACAACTCTCAATAGCACCATAGGCTGGAGACCAAGCCTTTAACACAGAGGCTTTGGAGGGACATTCAATATCTAAACTACGGCAAGTGGCTTCCCAGGGAACCTAGGCTGAGACAAGCATCCACCTTGGGGCTACTGGGGTTTCATTATAGACCAGGTCTGTAACCCAGTGGAGACTGTAACAGTCGCCTTTTCATGATCATTTACTTGGAGTATATAATTTTTTTGCAATGCCTCTTCCTGGAGGGGGCATCTTTGTGTAATTCATCATTTGGGAGGAACCACATTTGTAATTTATATGTCTAGAGGTTATTCTTTTACCATTTGGATTAAGCCTTTAGAAAGAGTCTTTTGCCAAATCAAGCTCCATATCTCCAGGGAGCAGGTCTATGATGTGTTTGGATTAAACTATAAAGAAGATAAAAATATTTCTGAGGAAAAAAACTCAACACGAAAGTGAAACATAGTATCTTGAATTTGAGGGAAAAAAATAAATTAAAAGGAAATTGCATAGGTGGTTCATTAGAGCCCAGGTCCTTGGGTTTTTGTTAATCTGAAGGAGTAAAAAAAGGGAAAATGGA
The DNA here is from genome assembly GCF_045843805.1 of Urocitellus parryii. Lineage (NCBI taxonomy): Eukaryota > Metazoa > Chordata > Mammalia > Rodentia > Sciuridae > Urocitellus > Urocitellus parryii. Next base: position 42,707,334 of record NC_135531.1, on the reverse strand, counting down.
AATAACTTTTCATATTTAAAGGTAGCTCCTGAGATCACAGGAAAATGCCCAAGCAATCTATTGCTATTTGCTATTAGGCATCATCAAAAAATATTTTTCAGGGTTGTGCATCTCCTGGATACTGCAATAGCTCACCCATGGGTTCTTGACAAAAAATAGACAGGAACCAGAGAAAGAAAAGGCACCACAATTCCATCATGAGTACCTAAATTTAATTTTAAGCCAAGTAAAAGAAACTCTAGATGGAATATCCAAAGTGTCCAAATGGTAAAAATAGAAAAATTCTTTTGTAAAACAGACTTGAGAGCAGCAAGATGGGTTTGAAGATTTACCTTGAGTTGTGATTTGTGTGCATTACTAACCCAAACAACATAAACTCCTCAAAGAACAGGGGAGATCATTTTGTATCCCTGATGAACCTGGTCCCACGTTACTCACGTGTTAGAAAAGCAGTGAGTGTTTACTTCTGAATGCAGTGAAAATCCTGCTTTTTACAAGATGTCTTTTTACTGATTTATTCATTCAATAAATTTACTAACAACTCTATGAACCAGATACTAGATCTATAAAGATGAAAAAAGGAAGCTTACGGTTGAGAAGAAAGACAATTTTACAGAGAGGAAAAATGAGTGGGATTAAGCTCTGAAGGGAGGTAGACACACATCTCACCAGGTCTCAGGGAAGCATCTCTAATAGCTTTATAGGGTTGATAAGGAACAATATAGGTAAGGAAAATACAAGGAAGAGGGAAGAGCAAAGGCTAAGGCGTGGAGATTTCTGAGAACAGGGCACATGAGCAATTTCAAGTAATTTTTATGACTAATCAGTGTAGAAGATGGAGGAATTGAAGATGAAGCTGTAGAGGAAGGCTCAAGATAGATTGTGGAAAATCTTTGGAACTATATGGATGATCAAGATTTTCTTCTGTGGAAAGCAGGTGGAAGCAAAGAATGAAATGGTGGTGACAATGGTGATAATGGTCTATGTGGAAAGAAAATCAGAAAGGAAGGCAGGTAGCCAGTTTTGAGGACCACTGGTGTTACTCTGGTCCTTAATTTTTTTTTTAACAGATACTGAAGAGTTGGAACCAACAGAATTTGGTGAGCAATTGGATGTAGATCAAAGGTGGCAAGAATTTGATGATGGCTTTTATTTTTGATTTTGAGTACCAGGAGAATGTAGAAGGATGTTTTGATGATTGAGGGGATGTAGATTGGGGAATGAGAATGAAACAAGATGAATTCTGTCTTAGACATGGTAAGAATCTATGGATCATGTAGATGGAGATGTTTAGCAACACAGGTCTGTAACCCAGTAGAGACTGTGGCTACAAATCTGAATTTGTTACTGACCAGAAAAATTAATGCTTGGTGTTCAATAGTTTTATTTCTCCTTATTTCTCTGGATGAAAACATCAGCAATTTAGATGCTATTTGTTGTCTACCTAGAAACCATATCCCCCTTCTCAATTTCTAGTAAAATCCCATTTTTCCCAAGTAACCACTCTCGAGGAAGATGACCCTAATATCAGTTCAGAGGAAAATGCTGATGAGTGTACACACCACTCATGATAATCCTGTTCTACTTGCCAAATATTAATTGAGGGTGAATAAATTGCCCAAGTCTACCAAATGAAATGTGAAAAACTTATTTACTAGGAGTGTGGTAATGAGGAGTCCTATGAAAGGTTATAAGAAAGAAAAGCTGCAATTCTCCATTGGTTGTAGTCAAGATGGCGTGGCAGCCATCTTGTTCCAGCCTGAGGACAAAGTCCACACAGAGAAGTGAGCAGAGACAAAGACCACGGTAGAGGAAAAGAGCCGGAGCCTGCTCTGCCTCAGCTTTTAATCTTCAACAGATGGAGATTATATTGTAATTATTGTAAATTGGTTTGTGTTTTTTTTTCTATTAATTGTGGCACAAATCATCTTAACTAAATCCTTGGTTTACTCTGAATTGAGAAGGGGACCCAGTCCTCTAAAGCCTGGCAGCATTTCAGGGACAGCAGAGTCAAATGTACAACCTTCAAAACTGAGACTTAAGTCCCATGGAGCAGGGATGACTCTAAGGGCTGTCCTCCTGTGGAGATTTTTGTGTGATGAGATACTTTTCCTAAGCTACATGAACTACCACCCCTACCCCCTTAAAAAACAAAATCACTGTGGACCTCTTTAAATGCATCTTGATTTTATTATGTGATATCTCTGTTTCCAAAGACATAAGGAAAGTTCAGTATATTGATGAATTCAATTACAACCATGTGTACTAATGTAGCAGACACAAAATGGCAGGTGACAAAGTGTTCTCTGAACTTTGCCAAGGTAACTAGATTCCAGGAATGAAACAGTGAGGATGTCTGAGCTATTGGGCTATTTTTTATGGAGTGAGATGACCTCATATTCATAACTGGCAGGGCTGTTTATTATATCCAGAGCTGGATAAATGCAAATAATTGTTCAATAATACTCTTTCATGTTGAGAAAATTCTATAGTCCTTAAAACTCTTCTAAATATAGTAGGTTTTGGATCTTAACAACAGGTTAGATGGTCTGGGACAAAGATCTTTACCCCAGGGCTCTAGGGATCTAAACAGCACATCTAAAATTGCTTGATGATTTCTGGCAGGTATCTTCTCTCTGGGGAAATCTCTAGTTGCTGGAAGTGGTCCATCTATTAGGAAGGCAAAGAACTGTAGGTGGGCCCTTTTACACTGCACAGCTATAGTAACTGTAGAAATGTGGTACTGGGTTAGCAGACTCATTAAGGAACAACCCCAAACAGGAGGTGCACTCCCATGGGGTGGCCTAACCTTCAGGAGTACTGAAGGAATGTCAGGAATGCTTCATGACCACAGACATGTGGATTCCTGATACTCTCAGTCATCTTCAACAGGCTTTGTTAATTTTGATTGGATATGCATGAAAAATTACAGAGTCTTCCTTAACAAGATTCCAGATTAGGGAGAAGGAGAGTGTGAAGCTAAACAGAATAAAGAAAGCAGAAATCCTAGGGGAGAATAAAGTTCTTCATTGAAAAAAAGATAGGCGTCATTGGCTCCAAATTCTGCTCTTTGATTTGGAGCGTTTGTTTGACTTTGCAAAAAAATGTGAAAGAAGAAAAAATAAAAAAGTAAAATCTTGAAATATATTTGTTATCAAATAGAAAGATAAATAAAGTCTTTTCATATTTCTTTTGAGTACATTCAAATTTTCCCCAGTCGGAGTTTTGCCAAAGGAATGGTGTATTAGAAAAAGTTTGGCCAAATGATAGACATATTTTGAATTTCCTATCCTCCAGTTTAATTGGAGATTTGGCATATATTTTTGTGGCTTTCTAAACTAGTCATTAACTTTATACTTATAATTTTCAGCCTAGTATTTACTCCATAAACAGTGTATTGAGAGAACAGTTTTTAAAATTTTGTGTTTGAATGTTTTTTTAAATGTGATATATTTATAACTTAATAGTCCAGAACCAAAATTGCTGTGTAACCACATTGCCACCAACATTTAAGAAATGTCTCCAGAGATAACAAAAACTTTAACAGAAGAAAAACATTCAAAAATCCAAATAAAGTTATCTTCTACAATTTAAACTGAGCTCCCAGTTCACATTTTTTCCCTTAGTAGCACTAAGATGTAAGAGGAATATGTTACTTCTTGAAAAAAAAAAAACGTGAATATGCTTATTTGTTGTTGAATATAAAAGTGGCAAAAACTATCATTAAAAGGGCTCAATAAGTTCACGGTTAAGTAATCTCTTCTGTTATAAACACATATATTGGGAAAATAAAAAAGATATCATGACATAAGAAAGCAAGATAAATGTCCCCATGAACAATTTTCATAAAATGAAAGACACTTGATTGTGGAGAGGAAGGCTAAAGCTATGAACCTGCTAAACTCTGAGTTGGAACTAGAGGTTTATCTTCTGTAAGGACAATGAGGCAAAGTCAAAATAAATAAAAAATAAAACAAACGTGTGAGGCGGGGACAGAGAATCAGACTCATTTGGAGTGAAAGGTCAAGGTAAGCTTCTGCATGTGTGAAAGAAGGTTAAACCCCTGCCAGGGGCTACTGTTCAAGAAAACCTGCCAATAGCCCCCTGAACTAAACGGTGTCTTTGCTGGCCAAATAGATCTGCAGTTGCTATGAAATACATCCCTGTGTATGTTCCCAGCCTGTTGGCTTCTGTGCAGGGCTGGTGGTACCCAATGGAGTCAAGTACAAAATCACTACTAGGGATTGTCACTCAAAGGAGGAAAGAAAGAGAAAACAAAGCAAAACAAATCACTAAAACATAATCTGAAAGCTTTCTCTTAAAAATATGGCTGCATACCAAATTCCAAAAACATGTGAAGAAAGACAACAATCAAAATTATCCAATCAAAATCAACAGTTGGAACACAAACTTTCTAAAAATTAAATTAATTTTATAGAATTCAAGGACTTTGAATAGACTAAAACTTTTATGCAGCAATATACACATGCATGCAAAGAGAAAAAAATGTGCTAAGAGGAGAGAATTATGAAAGATAATTAGTGAAAAAATTTGAAAATCTAAAAATGTAAACCATTCAGAAGATGAGCCCAGCTACAGAAACAGAATTATTCTTGAAATAATGGTTCTTGGAAATTCAGTCATACGAAGCATATAAAGACAATAAAAACCTTAATAAGCGATGGAAAACCACACGAAAGTCTTTCAGCCTTTTCTTTATTGACATGCTAGAAGAGATCAAGTAGGGATACAGAGAAGCAGTAAATAAAGAGTCAAAATCTGAATCAAAAAGACATGAGCTCTCAGAAAATCTACTTCAGGTAAAAACAGAAATACATAGGCTCACATTTAAATACTTCATGGTGAAACTACAGAATATTAGAATATTAGAGATAGCTAGGTGATGTGGGGCAGTCCTGTAATCCCAGCAGCTCAGGAGACTGAGGCAGGAAGATCACAGGTTCTAAGCCAGCTTCACCAATTTAGCGAGACTGTAAGCAACCTAATGAGACCCTGCCTCAAAATAAAAATAAATAAATAAATAAAAGGTCTGGCGATGTGGCTCAGTGGTTAAACGCCCCTGGATTCAATTCCTGGTACCAAAAAAAAAAAAAAAAGAGAGAAAAATATTTGTTTCCAGAGACAAATGACAGGTTACACTCAAAGGAACAGCAATTGGTTTGGAATAGTGATTTGATACCATATTTCTTATTGGCAACAATAGAGGCCACTAAAAACTGGAATAATATCTTCACTGTAAAGGGAAAATGCCTACCAACAAGACTTTCATACTCACATGAATTATCATTCAAGAATGAAAGGAAACTAATGACATTTTCAAATATGAAAATGAAGACTGAAAGAATTAACCACCTTTAGGTCCTCCGTGAAACAATTGTTGTTGTACGTACTTCAACAAAAGGCAAAGAAAATTCAAAGAAAAATAAGTGGAATTAAAAATACAACTGGGAATATAAAAATCAAAATTTTTAAGTTGAAAAATGATGAAAAAAATATATGAAAATGATCATTAATTGTATGCTTGTATGTGTACATTTGTTTAAAAGAGGTTAAACTAAATTTCCCAACAATATCACAATTGCTGTTAATGTTAAAAGAATAGTTAAACCATGTTCAACTCTTTTCATTTGTTCTGAAGGAGTAAGAATAATTCAATTAGTTTTTAAAACATACATAAGGATAGTCACAAAAAATTGAAATATAGCCAATAACTTCAGAACTTACTGAAGAAAGGAGAATGAATAAAGGAACTTTACTGTACATTTTTAAAATTATTTCTACCTTCTGTTGTATAATTTTCTTTAAAAGATACTAGGAGAAATAAATATATCATTAATTATAAACAGTGCAAATGGATTCCCTCTTCCTCTATTAGAAATAAAAGTTATTAGATGACAAAAAGACAAATCTAACTGCTTTCAAAAGTCATACCTTAAAACAAAATGATATAAGAGATTGAAAATAAAATAATGGAAAATGTTACATTAGACAAATTTGAAGAGTAATACTTGTAACTTAATTTTAAAAATTTTTTAGATTTTTTAAAAAATTAATTAATTTATTTTAATTAGGTATATATGACAGCAGAATTATTTTGATCATTGTACACAATTGCAGTATTTTTCATTTCTCTGGTTGTACACGATGTAGCATTGCACCATATGTGCAGTCATACATGTGCCTAGGGTAATGATGTCCATCTAGCCCCATATCCCCTCCCTCCTCCTCCCTCCCCTTTGCCCAATCAAAGTTCCTCCATTTTTCCCATGTGTGTCCCCCATTATGAATTAGCATTCACTTATCAGAGAGAACATTCTGCCTTTGGTTTTTGGAATTGGCTTACTTCACTTAGCATAATATTCTCCAACTCCATCCATTTACCTGCAAATGCCATAATTTTATTCTCTTTTAATGCTGAGTAATAGTCCATTGTGTACATATACCACAGTTTCTTTATCCACTCATCTATTGAAGGGCATCTAGGTTGGTTCCACAGTTTAGCTATTGTGAATTGAGCTGCCATAAATATTGGTGTGGCTGCCTTACTATGATATACTGATTTTAAGTCCTTTGGGTATTATTCGAGGAGTGGGATGGCTGGGTCAGATGGTGATTCCATTCCAAGTTTTCTAAGGAATCTCCATACTGCTTTCCAGATTGGTTGCAGCAATTTGCAGTCCCACCAGCATTGTATGAGTGTGCTTTTTCCCCTACATCCTCGAGAAAACTTATTGTTGTCTGTATTTTTGAAAACTGCCATTCTGACTGGCATGAGGTGAAATCTTGGAATAGTTTTGATTTGCATTTCTCTAATTACTAGAGATGTTGAACATTTTTTCATATATTTGTTGATTGAATGTATATATTCTTCTGAGAAGTGTCTGTTTAGTTCCTTAGCCCATTTATTGATTGGGTTGTTTGTTTTTTGGTGTTAAGTTTTTGGGGTTCTTTATATATTCTGGATATTAGTGCTCTATCTGATGTGCATGTGGCAAAAATTTGCTCCCAAAATGTAGACTCTCTCTTTACCTCATTGATTGCTTCTTTTGCCGAGAAGAAGCTTTTTAGTTTGAGTCCATTCCATATATTAATTCTTGATTTTATTTCTTGAGCTTTAGGAGTCTTGTTAAGGAAGTCAGGGCCTATCTGACATGATGAAGATTTGGGCCTACTTTTTCCCTATATTAGGCACAAGGTCTCTGGTCTAATTCCTAGCTCCTTGATCCATTTGAGTTGAGTTTCATGCATGATGAGAGATAGGGGCTTAGTTTCTTTTTGCTGCGTATGGATTTCCAGTTCTCCCAGCACTAATTGTTGAAGAGGCTATCTTTTTCTCCAATGTATGTTTTTGGCACCTTTGTCTAGTATGAGATAATTGTATTTATGTGGGTTTGTCTCTATGTCTTCTATTCTATTTTAAAAAATTTTAATTGACACAATGTGCATATTGATGGCATACAGTGCGATAATTCCAATATATATAATCAAATCAGGACACTTTTCTTTCTCCTCAAATATTTATGGTTTCTTTGTGTTTAGAGTCTATGAATTTCTCTTTTTCAGTTCTTTGCAAAATATAAGTTGTAAACTACAGTTATTTCTCTCATGTAGAAACTAAAAAAAAAAGGAAGAACACTTGGAAGTAAAAGAGGGAAGAGTGCAAGAGAGGGCAGTAGGGAGGGTACATATGATCAAAGCACAATGCATTCATGTATGGGAATGTAACAGTCAAACCCATTAATTTGTACAATTAATATGTGTTAACAATCATAATTTAAAAGCCCACTTATATATGAAAGAATGAAAATGCACTTTACTCACATTGTCTCTGATTATTTAGCTTTTAATGGGTTGTTGCCAGTGACATATTTTGTGGACTAAGTTGTCAGCAGAAATAATAGTTTCAGTGACTTGTCCTACCATTCATTAAAGAGAATATCTTACACTGGAAATCTTTTTTTAATTTTTTAAAAATTTTTAGTTGTAGTTGGACGCAATACCTTTATTTCACTTATTTATTTTTCTGTGGTGCTGAGGATCGAACCTAGGGTCTCGCACACGTGAGGCAAGTGCTCTACCGCTAAGCCACAACCCCAGCCCGGAAATCTTAATATTAGGGAAGGCAAAACTATCACCATAAAAACAAGTGGTTATTTGGCATAATATTTTGTCCTACAACCTATGCAATTGCCTGTGTACCCCGCAAAGCAGAGTGATACAGTCTTGGATGCAGATATTCATTAGGGAAGTGATTCCAGGGGGTAGGGGGAAGAAGAAAAGAAAATAGGAATGAGGAAAAGGCAATATTAGAACATATTATCACACTGTCCACAGCTTGGAGCAACAGGTGATCCATCCACTGGTCTTGATGGAAACCTTATGAAGTGTATTTCAGAACAGTACTCCTGGAAGGTGACAGAGTGGAGCACATACCCATTAACTCTGTTACCTATTACAAGGGAGGCTCCTTAGTGGTAAACTCTCCTATATTAACAGGTTGGGCTTGTTGTCATCTGTATCCAACTTCACAATGTTGGAGAAGTCCCAGAGCATAAAGTGAGAAACTCTCAGCATGGCTAGAAGGGGAAGCACTTAAAGGTGTATCTCATGAACTTTGTCAAAGCCTTCTCACCTTCTCTTTACCAGTAAGTCCACGGTCTACTTTGGACCATAACCACTCAAACTTGTTCTACCTTCAGAAATCACTACTTTAGATATTTTGCTCCCTGACTACATCCTGTTCTCCTTTCAATCTGACTAGTGATTCATACACCAATACGTTTAAGCCTTCCTGGAATCTCCAGTCACAAATTCACCAGCTTTTGCCTGTTTCCATTTCCTTTCTTATTTGCCTGGGATTTCATGGTACATTGATTTTGAAAAGCAGAAGAAAACAAAACAGCTCTTTCCAATTCCACAAATTTAGTGCTGACAGAATTTCTGATTCATTCATACATCTAGTACTGCAAACACCCAGCCCCTCCGGACTGTCAACAAGGGATCAACTCCTACTTGAGACCTTTAGGTAGGTAGAGTTAGATGTTGGTGGTATTAACTACTATGGTGTTAAGAAGAGGATCACACAATTGTGTGATCTAGAGTAGATGTCTAAATACCCCCAATGCATATTAGTCCTTAATTACATCCAAACTGATTTTTAAACTCCCTTTCAAAGCTAGTGGTCTCTTGCATTCTCTATGATGTTTTTCTTATTTCTTATTGCTTTTCCTCCCTTATTCTCTATGTTAAATCTTGTTGACTGAAGGTTAAAATCACTCTCAACTCTGTGCCTTCCTCTCTCTCCCTGCTACTGCCATCTCCGACATGGACTGACATAGACTGATATGAACTGTGGAAATAGATCCCTAACTGGTTTTACTTCTTCACTTCCACAAAACACAGATTAGATGATGTTATTTCTATTGCTTGTGGAAGTTTTCCGTGGATCACCAGTTACTAATAAAATTCTTAGCAAAGGTTAAAAGTGTTTTACCTTCTGTCCCCAGGAACCTTTCCAGAACCACCTACTACCCTCTTCCTCACATGCTTTTCATCCTGGCCAGAGCCAATGATTCCGTGTTCCCAGAGGACATGCTGTACTCTGCCACCCTCCTTGTCATTGTTCATGTTGTTTTCTTGATAATAAAAACTCTTATATTCTTCATCTGTTCTCATCCTATTTAACCTTCAGCGCAAATAAATTGTATGCACAGATGTATATACATATGCTTACACTCAATGTGTGTAGGTAAATGTGTAATAATCAGCTCTCTGCTGATTCCCTTGGTACAAATGTTTTACTAAGGACAATTTTTAGTTATCAGCCTGATCTTGCTGGACTTGGATTTAGGATGAGATAGATAACCTGGCTTTCCTGAGCCAGTGGAAGCTGCCTCTAGTGCATCCTTATTATGCACATTTACATATGAATATATATACATACATACATGAATACATCTTGTATTTTATCTAGTATATCTAACATTTTTGCTGAGATAATCTGACAATTCATAGTTAAGTCTTTTTCTAATAGGTCATTCAAAAGCATCTTTGATATCTGAGATAAAATAATGAAGGACAGCATCATCTAAGTAAGAATTTATCTTCTCTTAATCCCAACACCAAAAACATGACACATATGTATTTTCTGTATTAAAAAATTTTAATTTAGTTTTCATTATATTCATTAAAGATAACATACAGACAAAAGTAAAATACAACTGTCTGCTTTAATTTTGGAGTCCAGCTCTGCTTTCTATTTTTACTCATTAAATTTGTGTATGACAGGCCTTCCCATGGGGTGCCAGCAGAACATGACAAAAAGAAGAGGTGAAATTACTGAATATCAATAGGGATTCTGGAAAACCTTTAAACATCATAGGCAGGCAGAGATTTACTCAACACATGAAGGATTGGAAAAGCAAAACTTGGATGTTTCTTTCAGGCTGTGTAAAAGACTTTTTTCTTTATATGTTTCAGTTTTATGTAAATATTTAAAGTTTCCCTAAAGAGAAATGTCAGAAAAATCGAGACTATATGTTATAGCCAAAGAATCAAACTTAAGCAAAAATTTGCAGTGCAGTTTGGATAATGACCAAGTTTGCTTCTGTAACTTTCTTATTCTGGAAAAGTGATGATTTGATTCAGGCCATTCAGATATGAGCATGTCTTAATTTCATAACTCCTGCATTTCCCATTAGAAAATTGGATATAAATAAGTGCTACTTCTATGTAGTCAAATATATTATTAAGTCAGTCACCTTCATTTAAACAATTAGCTTTGTATATAGAAGACTAAACAAAGTCCCATGCATAATGGTATCTTTTCCCCTGTAGACATCCACTGAGTTCTGGACCTCGGTTGACTTGTGAGCTTATGGTTTGGAATGTTGACAACTGACTAAAACATCCCAGTTCAAAAGCTTGATTAGAGCAGAGATTCCCCCTCCCACTCCCATGTGCCATGGGATTCAGGTGTGCCACAGATGGGTCACAGATGTGCTGAGATATTGATCCCTTGACCATTTGGGCAGCTCCTGACTGTGGCCACAGTCAAAGGCAGTCTCATCCAAATTCTCTGGTGTTCTGTAGGAACATGGTTGTTTTATGAATGCCACAATAGGGAAAACAAGAGGTCCTATGCAAGGTCACAAAGTGTAAACTCCACGTGGCATTCCAGGCTGTTACATCCTTGCCCATGCACCCGCCCTTCCAGACTGACCTCTCTTAGTTCCTCTTGTGCACAGCCCTTTTTAAATTCCCCAAACCCTATTTCCTAAAACCCCTCACTTTGCCTCCTATGTTTTGTTCCTTCTGTTTATCTACTTAAAATGCTTTCCTTCATTTGCATCACAGACATTTTTATGATCCTTTAAAAAGCAAAGTCATTGTCACCTCCTCCATAAAACCATCAGAGCTTTCTAGTGCCAAACACTCTCTTCTTCTTGTTGTTTCCACAGAAATTTGTTACCTTCTAGGGCAATTGGCACATTCTTACTTGGATTATAGTTGTTTGTGTTTTGTCCCCCCTTCTCATCAGTTCTAGAACAGAGACCACTTTATTTATCCCTATGCTAGCTGGGTCTTGCCCATTCATCAAAAGCTTGTTAATTGGAGTGATATATATTTATTGCACATCCACCAGGTGCCAAGCTCTATGCTGGTACATGCAGTTTTCACAATGTCCTTTGTGAGATAGTCAATTTGCAGGTGAAGAAACTGAGGACTAGCAAGATTAATTACTTCCAGATAAGATATGTTATACTGGAAAATAGAAAAAAAAACTGCTGAGCAATTTTACAGAGAACTTGGCTTTATGAAGATTTAACAGAGAACATGGCTCCATGAGATGTCAAGGATTGACTATCACCCTGACAATGTAAGTCTCTAAACACTAGAAAAGAGCAGCAGAAACTTGCTGGAAGCCTGGTCTGAGATTTTGCTGCATGATTTGCTTTGGCTGGTAGAGTCTTGGCTGGAGATTCATTTTGCAAACCACTTGCAAACCATTTATTTGAAAATAAAACATTCTTTCCTCAACAGGGAAATCCTTCTCATTAGAACCAAATCTGAGTTATCTAGGTATAAAAGGGATAGAAAAAAATCTATATTTTCTCTTTGCTTGGAAAAGAATCTTGTAGTGAAGCTTAAGTGAAAAAACAAAACCAAATGTTATAAATTAAAAATAGTCTCTTTGGATAAATGTTTTTCTCTGTTCCTTTTTGTTATGCTGTGACTTTGCATATTTTGTGATGTATACATGTTGTATTATTTTTTATTCAACAGAGTTTTGAAAACAGTTCTCAGATTAGATGACTTTAATAATTAGATTATGGATGTTTCTAATAAGGGATTTCAATGTGCAGTCATTGGACCTAACTGGCCAAGACTTGTGTGTCTTGGGCAAGCATTTAGATGTTGAGTCTTGATTCCTGGTCTCTAAAACAATGTTGATAGAGTATCTGAGAGGTGATGAGTTAAAAAGTCTGGTTTTCCTGGAACTTTATTATACGTTGGGATTCAGTTTCTCCTTCCCTGTGACTCCTTGGTGCTTTGGTCTTCAGAGATGACATGTGACCAAGAATGTAGAATAACTGATGATAATAACCACTTACCTTTCAGTTGTACTTTGCAACCACCATGGTGCTGTCAACATCTGTCACCTTCCTGGGCCTTCACAGTATCCCTATGGAGTGGGTGTTCTTAGTAGCATCCCACATTTTGTATGCCTGGGAATCTATTGCTCAGAGAGGTGAAGTAGCTTGCCTGAGCTCATGTGGCTCATGGTAAGTGGAAGATCCAGGACTCAAAATCTGAGCTGAAGAATGTTCTCCACTTCTCTTTTTTCCATATTTAAGGAACCACCAGGCTGGAGCTGAGTCGGAGGATGGGGAACAGAGTAATAACATTTGGGAGATTATGGAAAGAAGGGGCTTGATGCTAAAGGTAAATAGTTCATAAAGGGAATGTTCAAAAACTGAATTTTCGAAATTTTAAAACAAAAATTTTCAAAAACTCTCCATATTTGTGTGCCAGGATGCCCACCTGACCTCCTGAACCTGTACCCCTTCGATGTTTTAAAAGGAGGGGAGGAGAGGAAAATGAATAAGCAAACCATCAGATGGCTCTAGTGAGCACCATTCATGCAAGATACACTGTGGCTTCATAAAAATGTTTACAGTCTTGATTCATTTTTCAGATTTACCTGATCTATTATACTTTATGAACTTGTTTCTAACAGGGACAAAAGCAAAACGGGGCAGAGAAATGAGAAGAGATGTTAAGTTTAAGAGGGTCACTGACATTGTAGGAAATATAAAAATAAAAAAAAGTTTTCAAACATAATAAAAAGTAAGTCACAATTCCTACCACGAAATGTTCATCTCCGCAGGGATTGACTTTCTCTTTACTGGATTTTAATGCATCATTATGATGAAGAATTTAGTGTAATGCTGGGAATGTTTCATAAAGGTGCTGTCCCTAAGATAGCCTCTAGCTACAGTGCCCACTGAGTACTTGAAATTGGGTAGCATGACAAAGAAATGGAAGTTTTGCTGTTAATTAATTTAAGTTTAAATAGCCACAGGCTACTGGTGGCTACCATGGTAGGGAGCACAGTGCTAGAAAGTTATTGGCTGATGTCAGTCTTGAGCTCACATTGAATAGCATATTGTTAGAGAAAGGAGGATTTATAGAAACAGCTATGAATTCCTGAGTGCTTTTGAGGATAAAAATTTTTATTTTTCATTGAAAATCACAATGTGTGTTTGAGTAAGAAAGATGGAAAAATTTAGGTACATTGCGTATCTTTCTGAGTTTTGAAAAGTCTCAGTTTAGTAATTATGTAATACTGTCTTCTGTCTTAGTTGCCAAGAACCCATAGGCTCATGAGATTTCTAATCAATGTAGTTAGTTGGCAGATGAAAAAAACAAACCTCGAATTTCTGCATTTCAGAATTTAGAAAAATCAATTATGTCCCATTGATAAATCTCTTGTATTTAAAAAAATTATTCTTAAAAAAGTAAATACCCCTTTCAAGACGTGCAATTTCTTCTACATAATGTCATGTGCATTCACTGAGATAGCTATCTAGAGCACACGTGGGAAAACTGAGAGAACAAATGAATGATAACCAATTGTCCCTCTACACAATTCCACAGCCTTTGGCCTTGCCAGAGAACCCAGTCCTTGATGAAAACATATTTGTGAGGTCCCCAGAAGAGATCCCATGACTGTGATAATTGTCACGTGCCTGTTTATTTTTCCCTTGAGAAATTGAATGAGTAAAAAAAATAAAAAGATCACAACTAAACAAAAGCATATCAATAACAGGAAACTGTTGGTGAGAAATACCCTGATGTTCCTGTAAATTCACGTCACCAGATTCCCCAGGGACAAAGGTGCATGAACTGCATGGGTAAATAATTATGATTTAATACAGAGACCTTGCAATGTTGTTTACAGTAAAACAACAAAAAAGAATTGTTCCTGGAGGCGCAAATAAGCAAATAATAGAAACACATATCAATATAATCAGGAAGTGGTGATGTTATGTCTAGGTCAACTACTGAAAACAATCTGTAATCTATCAAAGTATCTCCTTTGCAATTGCAAGTAGTCCAAGGTGGGACTCTATGAGAAAGAGAATCCCTCATCTAGAGAGCAATTAGAAGTGGTGGAAAAAAATGGAATCATCATCCTGGAGAATTTTCAAAAGGATTTCTGCATCATGACACCTGTTGGCAGGTTTTATTCCTGTGGATGATGAGAAGGAGAATAACAAGTTTCCCTTTCCTTCTTTAAGAGGATTTCAGTGGGAGGCCAATGTCAGTCTTGGAATGTGTGTGTATGTATACCAGCTACGGAAAGAAATGAGTGGCTGTTCTTTAACATAGTTAGGGCCTTTTCTCTCTCTCTCTCTCTCTCTCTCTCTCTCTCTCTCTCTCTCTCTCTTCCTCATTGTAAATGATGATTTTACTTGATAAAAGTGTAAAACACACAATTTTCTGGTTTTCCCCTAAATCTAATTTAAAAAACTTTAAGTCCCTTGTTAGGTGGCCTGCAGGAAAATCCAACATCTACTGGGAATAAGCTTTATTGGAAAAGAGAAGTAGGGTATAGCAGAGAGTCATCATGGGATTCTTGCCTGAAATTTCTCCACTATATTCCAGTTGATAAGATAAAATCCTAGAAGCCTCATTTTCAGGGGTCTAGGCCATTTAAAAAATTGACCCATTTATGTGGCTGAAGGTGATTTCATTTTGATTATCCCTACTATCATTTCTCCAGTTCTTAAAAAAATCCTGTGGTAAAGAGAATAGTGGGCTACCCCAAAATGTCCATATCCTAATGCTCAGAATCTGTGAACAATTTGCCTTAGAGGGCAAAAGGGATCTTGCAGATGTGATTACATTCAGGACCTTAAGTTGGAGAGATTACCCTGGGTTATCTGGATAGGCACAGTGTAATTATAAGTGTCCTGATGAGAGTCTAAGAGGAAAATGTGACAAAGGAAGCAAAGAGAAAGAGATTTGAAGATATGCTGCTGGCTTTGAAGATACAGAAAGGGATCAAGAGCCAAGGAATTCAGGGAACCTCTAGAAGATAGAAAAGGTAAACGGATTCTTGCCTAGAACCTCCACAAGCAGCACAGCCTTGCCAACACCTTATTTTAGTTTAGTAAGGCCCATTTTGGACTTCTGACACACTGAACTGTAAGATAATGAACTTGTGTTGCTGTAGGCTATTAAATTTATGGCCCTTTGTTAAAGCAGCAATAGGAAACTAATATGGATTCAAAATGCTCTTTTATGTGAAATGCAGTGTTAGACCTCTAAAATTATTTCTCAATGTTAGAGTCCCAATTTTAGAATAGTAGCCTGCTTATTAGAATCATATGCCAACACTTAAAAAACAGTAAGATCAGGCAATGATTTAGATTTAGTGAGTTTAGGTGGAAGCAGTGGATGGTATCTTATAAATCTGCCAGATGATTCCATGTTCAGCTAAGGATGAGAACCCCATTGCTATAGAACTACTTCCTTTATAACTTCTCTTGGCTATTTGAGTCCAGGAAACTCATTAATATAATTTTTGATTAATATTAATGAAAGAATCATTCCACTATTGCCAATGCAGTAAAAGTTCTGTCTAATGTTTTGGTCTTGAATATTGCATTAGATTTTTGTCTCTATCTGAACAAAGAAGGGTGTAGATACCTAGGAAACAAAGCCTCCTCTTTCTCCATTTCTTCCCTTTCTTTGGGTCTCAGTGTATGCTCAGATGCTGCTGAAAATATCTTCCCTCACTAGGACCCCTTGCAATAGGACTTCTGAAACTTGTGTAAAAGAAACATTGAGTTACATATGATATATTACAGGGATGTGTCTGGGGATCAACGTAGTGAGGCTCACCAGGGCCCCACCATCCTCTGAACCTGTGTAATCATTGAGAGAATGGTGGAATTACTGCTTGCATTTACCTGTTCAGTATAGATCAAGTGCTCTGTTTCTAATGAATATCATAGCAGAAAGAGACTGGACCTGGATATCAGACACACGAAGTTCTAATTCTGGTTCTGTTACCTATTTTAATAATCATAGCTTCCCTTCATGGGTAACGGCGCCAGGCTGTGTTTCATATGGTGCTGATTTTATTTAATCATTTAAAAAAATCTTGACCTAAAAGAGCCATTATTATCAATTTTAGATAATAAAATCAAGATTCTGCAGGTGCAAATTTTTGCAGGTCTAAAGAGGTTAAGAAACTTGAGGTCCAGGACCATACAAGTAGAGAGTGGTGAGCTAGAGGTTGAGTCTAGGTCTGTGTCATCCAAAGGTTGTCTTCTCGGAAAATCTGAGTGGGTAATAGTGTTGTGATTCTGGAGAAGCCACTTTCCCTTTGGGGAGCCCCAGTTTCCACCCCACTAACACAGGGAGCTTGTGAGACACTCAGCACAGTGCCTGAGGCCTCTTTTGCTTGGACATTCTGGAAATCTGTGGACCCTGGGTTTAGCCACTTCCCAATGACCAGACTCAGCCTGGCAGGAACTTTTTTTTCCTCCCCAGGAAGCCTTTTGAGGGTCACAATCTCAGGCAACCTTCCTGCTCATGCCAAGTTTGAATACATGATGGTCAGTTCAGAAATGCAGCCATGTAAGAAAGAGTCTTTGCTCAAGTGGGATAAGTTGAAGGGCTTAGCAACGTAACCACTGATTGTTAAAAGAAAGCTGGTGTTTTAGTTTGTGGAGAAGGCACTCTGATAGCCAAAGCCCAATCAGGGGCCTTTATTATATGGGCTCTTCTCCAGATGTTAGGACACTTTGGGCTTCTTTATAATTGTTAATAAGCAGCTGGGGAAGAAGTCACTTTGGATTTTTCTAAAATTACCAAGTGGAACACTTACAATAGGGGTTTTTAAAAATTAATTATTTGATTTGATTTGTATTTTTGGTGAAATCCAAATAGGGATTATTCCTTTAGGTATTAAAAAACAATAGTAGTTATACTGATAATTGAGGATCCATAATGAGAAAGGCATAGCTCAAATATTTTGGAAAATTTCAATTCCCAGTGATAAGAAATTAGCACTTTAAAAAGCATCCCTAAAGGATTTGCCCTGAGATCATGTCTGAGCACTCCCAACAAGTTATATCAAGAATCGAATATTCATATTTTTGTTGTTTTTTGATATTTATTTAATATAAATAAAGTGTCCAAGTTCTTGGGAGTACGTTAGGAAACAACTGGTAGAGTTTCCTACATGTGCTCATGAATACCATGTCCTCCTCTTCCTCAGTCATCGCTGATATTTCCCAGCCTCTCTCACTGTTAGATGTGCCCATAGACAGCTCTAGTAGATGAAATGTGACTGGTCTGAAGAATGCCACTTTGGACTTCCTCATTCCTAAAAGCCTGTTACCTGTGAATCTTCTCCCTGCACCCCCCTCCCCACCCCATGTGGATATAGATGTCTCTGAGATCCTGGAGGACAGAACTACAGAATGGAAGACATCTAAATCTTTGAAGGACCATGTGGGAGGCCACCTCCTTCCAGGTACTTCTAACATGATAAGTGGCAGGCATTTGGGGCTTATTTGGTACAGTAGTTAGTATGACTTACCCCAAAGAGTATGCATGAACAAGGCACCTTTTAAAGAAAGGGCTGAGGGCTGGGGCTGTAGCTCAGTGGCAGAGCTCTTGCCTAGCATGTGTGAGGCACTGAATTTAATCCTTAATAAGTAAAATAAATGAAATAAAGGCATGTTACCCATCTACAACTACAAAAAAAAATTTAAAAATAAGTTGAAAAACCTATTCTAAGGAGTTGAGAATGGCAGAAACTGAAAAGCAAAGAAAGCTAGGTAATAGATGTTTTCTGGGTATATATTGATGACTATACCACTTCCCTCCTCAGGTCAAAGCAGGTTGAAGCAGAAAAATCCCTCAGGGAGAGGAATGTATAATGGTCAAGAGACACAAAGGCCTTTTCCTTAGTTTTTCTCTTATGGTTTCTAAGACCCTACTTTCAGAATTGACTCTGGGGTGTTTCTCTCTCTCACCACCGCCCAAGTTCCCCATTTGGCAGCTTCAAGGTAAGTTCCAGGATACAGCATATTTTTGTTTATTATTATTATTATTATTATTATTATTATTTTGGTATTGGGGATTGAACCCAGAGGCACCGAACCTCAGAGCCATCCCCTTAGCCCTTTTTTGTATTTTATTTAGACAGGGTCTCACTGAGTTGCTTAGTGCCATGCTAAATTGCTGAGGTTGGCTTTGAACTCTTGATCTTCCTGCCTCAGCCTTCCAAGCCTCTGGGATTACAGGCATGTGCCACCATGCCCAGCCCTTTGTCCATTGTTTTGACAGAGCTGAAAGTATGGTGGTCACCATCTAGCCCCCACTGAAAAATCACAGGAGAGGGGAATTTCCAGCTTCCCTAGGCTAAATCCTTCGAAATTCATCAATAGCTTCTGGAGAGGTGAGAGGACCATGGATGAAGAAGTAGGTGGCTCAATCTGGAGGAGCAGACTTTTCCCTGAAAGTACTAGGCAATCAGTAAGCCCAGGAAGGACACAGAGGGTTGTGTGTGTGAGGGTCAGTTCTTCTTGTCTTCACAAGAACACCTGGTTCTGAGACTGACTCAGTCATTCATAGGACGGAACACGCTGGGACTCCTAGGATTTTACCTTCTGAACAGTCCTCTTTTGCCTCTGTCTATAAACCACCCAATATTTTAAAGGTCTTGATGACATCTTATTTCACCAGTTTCCAAGCTAAGTTGGGCCTAAAATATATCCCCCCAACATTCAGTTTAAAGCTCTAAACCAATAGTTAAGAATGGGACTGTATTTAGAGATAGGACCTTTAAAGGAATTTAAATTAGATTTAGGATGGATCCTAGTCCAGTTTGACTGGATTAAAAGGAAAGTTAGGGACTGAAAAAAAAGTTAGGGGTGAACATACAGAGGAGAGATCTTCTGGGGACATGGTGAGAGGTGTCCATCTTCAAGTGGAGGCTTTAGAAGAAACAACTACACCTTGATCCTGGGCTTTGAGCCTCCAGAGCTCTGAGAAATGAAGTTATATAATTTAAGACTATTTATGGTCCTTTGTGACAGCAACTCTAGCAAACTGACACAGCCCTCCGGCACTGTCCCAGTCTCTTGGGGGCACCCACAATATGAGCATAAGCAATAAAATATGAGCTGTTCCAGTAAGTGGCTTTCCCAGGGAAGGCAACAAGTCCTAGATTACTCACCTTAGGGGCAAGGAAATAAAATTCTCTTGGACCCCTTGTTTCCAAAGATTCTTCAAACAGGGTTTGCCAAGTTGAACCAAAAAAAGTGAGACACCTCCAAAAAGTGACCAAGTAACAAAGATCTCCTCTGGAAGGACAATAGACACACAGTGAAAAGCAGGGGTGTTAATCATCCGACCCCTCAAAACAAACAGCACAACTGATGTGAACACTAAGAATCAAACAGGCGACAACGCAGGGTAACTGGTGCCATTTCTTTGTCTAGCATTTGATCTTGCTTGTTAGGCATGACCTGGGTTGAGTTTAACAGGCAAATTGAGGTTCTGGTTGTTTTAGCATTCTCTTCCTGAGAACATTGTTCGCAATTTCATGGTTCACTGCCTTCTCCCGTTATAACAATTCAGGCTTTTCATCATCTCTATATTTAGAAATCACTTGATGTTAAAATACGGTCATTTGCTTACTAGATTTTTTTAAGAACTTGGAGTGGGAGGTTGGAATTAACTTCATGGCAAACATGATTTTTTTTTCTCCTTGCCCTCCATCTGACATTATTTGTGTGTTGCAGGTAAGAAAAATGAAAAGAAAGTTTAATAAATTAAATTCAGTCATTTTATGAACCAAGAAAATTCTGGCATTTGGACACAGTGACTGTAATACTCCAAAGTACTTTACAACCTGTGAGTGGCCACCTCAGTTTATAAGTGGCAAACCTTGGTCCAAAAAATTATTGTAAATAATATTTGCTTTAAAAAATGATCATTTAAAAAATACTTCTACAATATTCATTATGGGTAGATAAGTGGAAAAGGTCTCTTCATTTTATATCTGAGAAAAACTGAGGCAAAGGGAAGCCAAATGAATATTCTCTGATTACAGGATAAATTTGTGATAGAGGTGGAAATATAGACTCACACAGACACTTTCCCAGTACATCTTGATGGTGGTTCCCAGCCTGGGCTCCATGGTCCTTGAAGAGTAGATAATTTCTCAGGATAGTATGAGAGTGTTAGTACGTTTTTCAACAAAACAGAACTTAAAAGCCAGATTAAATAAGAAAGCACAGACCTCCAGAATAACATACTTCCATGGTTTCCTTCAATCTTACTTTCAGTTCCTCTTCAGGCTTTTTGCTGGATTTTCTTCTCTTAATGTTGGAATATCCATGGCTCAGTCTGTGGATGACTTCTTGATCTACACTAACTCACTTGGTTATCTCATTATATAACTACATAAAATGCAAAGAAAGTATAATTCCAGCTCAGAAAAAAAAAGTATAGTTCCAGCCAAGAAAAGAGGGTAACTTTGTCTTTTCCAGACTCATATATCCGACTTCTTACTTGACATCAACTCTTGCATTTCTAATAGACTTCTCAAAATTACCAAGTCCAAAACTGAATTTCTGATCCCTTGCCCCATGCCAACCAGGCTCAGTTAGAAAAAAAAAATCCCCAAGCCCCATAACACCACACATCTCAATACAGTGAAGTTTCATAGGTTTTGGAAGGGTTGGAAATGCAAAGGAAAAATGGAGGAGGTTTGGATGTGGGGTAGGGGTGGTCTGGATAAAGAAAGAAGAAGTGAAACCAGAATTCAGGAACTGTGTGCATCCTCACACTGGTGCTCATAAGCCTGTCCTGCTGGAGATGCTGTTGGGTCAGGTCTGGCTCTGCTGTATCAGGACTGAAGTTCCCAGAAATCTGCTGCTCCTGCCAAGGACTTTGAGTGAATGAGGAAGAAGAAGGAGAAAAGGAAGAAGGAGACCAAAAGCAAGGACAGTGAAGGAGGAGAAACAAACCTCTTAAAGATATTACTTAATGCCAGGCACAGTGGTGGAAGCCTGTAATCCCAGCAGCTCAGGAAGCTGAGACAGAAGTACTGCAAGTTCAAAGCCAGCCTCAGTAACAGCAAGGCACTAAGCAACTCAGTGAGACCTGCTTCTAAATAAAATACAAAATAGGGCTGGGGAGGTGGCTCAGTGGTCGAGTGCCTCTGAGTTCAATCCCTAATACCCCCCCACAAAAGATGTTGCTTAAGGAATGTCGTATTCTAACTATATTCTAGTCTCATAATTGCCTGTCCAAGCCTCCTGTCCCCAAACACTTTGGACTTTCATATCTCCATATGGTTGGTTTAAATCTTCGATTAATGAACACAACTTGTCTCAGGGATTCCCCACATGTGCTGGTCTTAGGTAGAAGCCATACTTCAATATAATTTAACATGTGCATAATGAAAATTGATGACAGTAGTTTTCTATGCTCTACCATCCCCTGAATTCCATACTTGTCACTACTTGACCCTTTAAGAATAGTTACTAATTTCTGTCAGGTTTTGCAGATATTAGGGTGCGTGCTCTATTTCTCTGCAGAGGAAAGACCTGGGACAGCTGGGCTGTGATCATTTTCTCTCTCCATTATCTATGCTAGGCCAGAAAGCACATGCCTAGTGGGAAGAAGGACTTGGGGAGCCACAGAGATTGTCACACACCTCCCTCTGCTTTGTCTGTGCTTCTTGAATGCTTGTGTCCTTGTATCCTTGCATTGTTAATAATCTCAATGTTGGGTAAGATCTTGGATTCATATGCATTTGATGGAAAGCTCCTTTATGTTAGCTCACTGTCCTTTTAAACCATGAGCTTCTGGAGGGCCAGGACACTCTATAATTCGCCTCTGCATTCTCTCTTTGTCTGACATTGTATCTTCTTTAATGTGACAGATGCTTAATAAACAAATGGAGTGCAATAGCTTGATAAGTTATAAAAATCCAGCAGGTAAAAAGATGATAGAAATTACACAAAAAGAAATTTGTGTAAAGATAAACTTTGTACTTGCCAATCCTCTGATGGTTTCTGTACCATTCTATTCTGGGTATAATGTACACTAAGTATAAATGTGATTTATCTGCACATTACATTTGATGTTCTTTGTGAAAACACTGAGAATTAGCAAGTGATTTTGGATTTTTAAATTTTTTCCATTTAAATTCAACTGTAGGGCTCATAGACACATTTTGAATATTTCTTAACTATTTTTGTTCATAGCAGGTCATCAATCAATGATTGTCCCTAGTGTGCCAATTTTGACTTTCCTCAATCTCTATAGCACGCATGATTTACAGTTCAAATTTGATCCTCATAGAGAAAAAGGAGTTAATATTTTTGCATAATGAATGAGGCAGCCTGCCCAGGCAAGGAAGCTGAATTCAAATTTGTTTCACTTTGGTTGTAAATTTGAATATGGTTGTGCATTTCTCACCTTCACACTGAGCAAAAACTCAGTGTGCTGAGTTTAAGTGGTGTACTTCAGGGTTATTTATAGGTACTCTGTGTCTCAAAGTATCTCCTATATTGGTCTATAATTGTGTCCCAAATCATCAGTACTACTTTCACTCCTTTATAGTAAAGGGTATTTCTCCAAAAAGCATCAGTAAGCACTCAAGTATAATTTAAAAGTGCAACCTAATAACTCAAAGATCTGCTGACAGATAGAACACGTAATAGGAAGTCAAACAGCGAAGGGAGAAAAGCCAACAGAAGTTGTGTTAAAGAGAATTACTGCTGTTGGCAACTGTGCTTGCTGCCTCCTGCTGAAGACCCTCCAAAGAAATGTGAGAAATGCACAGCAGGACTAGTGTTTTGAAACTGGGCACTTTTCCCCTGGCATCTATCACTCATCGGTAGAGAGTTTCTCCTAGGGATTTTAATCCTGGGACCACACAGAATGCTGTGTGCATGGATTGAACAAGTTCCTATGGCCCAGGAGAAAGCCCCAGGCAGAAGAGAGAAGGAGGGGTACTAGATTGGACACAGTGCACAGGACCGTCCTCTGCAGCTACAGGTGGACTTGAGGTGGGTGGAGCAGGGTCTGCATCAGTGGGTTCATCCTGTGATCTAGACCACAATGAAAGAACAGGGCGGAGAGCATGTAGCAGTTGATCTGGAGAGAAGATAACAGCACGAGGAAGAGGAGAGTGAACAAGGCTAGGAGGCTGCTTGTTGAACGGAAAGTTGAAAAGTTGAGGTGAGGTTTCAGTGTTGTAAGCTCTGGGTCTGAGAACCCTGGGAGACAGAAGGAAAATGGAGAACTCCTCGCAGCTGGTCTGGACCCTGCCCAGACCCTTTGGGTCTTTCTAAATTTCAGGGATCCCATCAAGATAATAGGAGAGTGGGACTGTGCATAGTGCCGAATTGTATGAAGCTTCTTCCTGACCTTATTGTGATCAATTCTCTCTTAGATCAGTCACTTCGTTCAGTTCTTTGACTCTTGGCTCATCATTAGGCAGCTTGGTCCCTTGCTATTTTGGTAATCTGTGTGGGTGACGCTCACCTTTCCACACACATGGCTGTGCAGGGAGCACAAAGCCAAAGCCGTTTAGCACTTCACACCCTACTTGTTTTTTTCTCACCCAGCTCTTAGACTTTCGGGCTGACTTAGGACCTCTGAATGTTTTCTCCAGCAAGAGTGTAATGGATTTTTTTTGTACCAATGCATCTACATTTCATTGTGCTTCATCCTCCTTTCCCTGAATGCCTGTTTTAAGTTTCTACCCAAATCCTACCAAGGTTTTCATGATCTTTTATTTAAAATATAGAGATAGCTTCTTAAATAATCAGCCTTCCATCCCTCTCCACACCCCCTCTTCTACCCATTCTCCACTCCATCACCAGATTAATCTTTTTTTTCCAATAGAGCTTTTATCATTCTCATTTTCTGTTCAAAATTACTCATTGGCTTTCCAGTGAAAACCAATTTAAGCACAAATTTCCAAGTCTGGAAATCAATTTTTTTAAAAATATGCCCCAGTTCAACCTTATTAGATATTTCTTACACTCTCCCACTTTTACTGCTGCTGTTTATTCACTGTCTGTAGACTTGGTTTGGTTATCAGACTCCTTAAGGTATGAATTAGTTGTTCACATTGAAACATTGAGGCATTTCTCTCTCTCTCTCTCTCTCTCTCTCTCTCTCTCTCTCTCTCTCTCTCTCTCTCATACACACACACACACACACACACACACACACTATGGATTTCCAGTTTCTGAAGCATTGAGAGTTGAGAGTTTTGGCAACCTTGGATTTACATCCTTACAATCAGTTGGATTTGAGTAATGGCTCCCACTTTTAAACTATCACAAGAACCCCAGTGTGTCTGGTCCTACTCCAGGCAATTATTTACATAATTTACTAAGCCCTTAAAGTTACACGTGGCCCAATTCTATACATGTCCTAGTTCCTGCCTAACTGTGTAACTTACTGTCCTATAAATATGTCCCAATTTTTTTGCACAGTTCCTTACAGTGTGTAACCTTCGGCACTCAATGTCCCCATCAACATCAGTGGCTTTCTGCTGAAATCATGACTCTGTTGAGGAATTTTCCAACCAAGAGCATGATGGGCCTACACAAAAAGCAGACCAGAATACCAGCATTGTTGCCACTAAGAATAGCCCACAATGATGACAGTGAGGTAAACAGAAACTCCAACTTCTCTACCCCCATGTGAATGAGCACTGTGTGGCGTCCTCTCAACAGCCTTCCAGACCCCCAGTGGGACTAAGCACCAACTATCCACAGCAGTAACCTGCTCCTATGACACACAAAGTTGATTTTCTTCTTTTTCTCTCTCACTCTCCCACTATTTTGCTGAGTTTCTGGGGGTCATTTTCCAAATTAACTGTTGTATTCAAATCCCTGTCTTAGGGGAGCCTGCTCGGACACTGTTCTGCTATTAAACCACCAATCAATCACCTTATGCCCTGGTGCAAGGCCCTGCCTGCCCTTACCCCTCAATCTCCACTTCATTTCTACAGTCCTTTCCTTCCTTCCAAGTTGGACTCAAATGTTTCCTCTGTCATGAATATCAATGTAATATATGATAATAATGAAAACATGACAATCTCAATAGATAAATATATGATTTGACAAATCCAACATCATTTTATGATTAAAAAGAAAGTACACACACTTAGCAAACTAGAAATATTAGAGAATTCCTTCAACTTGATAAACGGCATCTATGAAATTCTCATAGCTAAAAGACTTAATAGAGAGGGACTGAAAGTTCCATTCAGTGATAAGGGAAGACAAAGACGTTTGTTCCCACCACCTCTGTTCAACCCACACTGGAGGTTTCAGACAGCATTATGGTAAGAAATAGAAATAAAAGGCATCCAGACTGGAACTGAAGAAGTAAAACAATCTCAATCTGAAGGTGATATGGTCTGAGAGATTTTTAAAACCTAAAGAGTCCCCCTCCCAAACCTATGAGAGTCAATAACTGAGCTCAACAAGGATGGAGAATTCAAAACCAACATACAAACATCAGTGGCATTTTTATAGCAATGAACAACTCAAAAAGCAAATGAAGAATCTAATGCCACCTACAAATATTAAAAAGAATAAAATACTTAGGAACAAATTTAATCAAAAAGGGACAAGACTTACGTACACAGAAAACTACAAAACATTGCTGAATTTCTGAAATAAATAAAAAGTCATCTCATGTTCACTGATAGAAAAGCTTAATATTGTGAAGATGAATATGTACTTTCCAAACTGATCTACAGATTCTGAATGATCCCTATGACGATCTCTTCATATACACAAAAAGGGTTTTCTTCCACCACAGAAGAGGATCTTCAAGTTATGCATCTGTCAACTTATGTAGGAGGACAGTTGTCCTTCCCACCCTCTTTCACAAGAGAGGGGACAAAGTGTATGCTTCTCAGTCAACTATCATCTTTTGAGTGAAATAAATTCTTTTAGGAAGAGAAAGAGTAAAGTCCCTATTCCAGAATGTAAATATTTGGCTCCTGGGAGAAAGAAGTTTTATTATCTTAGGAATGGGAGTGGATGGCCTCAGGTCTAACTCTTTAACTTCCTAGGCTTTTCCTATAAACCAAATTTTTGTTTCCTATGCTTAGAAAGTCAAAACTTTGCATAAATATAAAAATATTTTCAGGACAATCTCACAGTCTGACTGACCTGGCTTAAAAGTCCTGACTGGGCCTTGGCCATTCAGGCCAGGACAAAAGACACCATATTTTGCCTCAGGATACACAATATCTGGAGGACCTTATACCTTGCAGTACTAGGGTTGTCTTGCTTTACACCTGTTGTAGCTCAACTAGTGCTTGTTAATTATTTGTTGTGCTCCCTTTCAGTCTCAAAGTGTCTCAAGGGGATGATTAGTGATGCCATCATCCAACACAAAATCCTAAAGGAATGGAGGAAGGAAGGGAATGGAGCCTGGAACCCAACTGAACAATTCGTCAGCTAGAGTGAGTCACATTTTTTCTTGAGTCCAGTTTAATTAATATAGCCAGTAATTCAAACTTGGTCTCATAAAGCAAGCCATTTATGCAATAACTGCCATTTGGGAATGAATGAGGAAAGGAAAAAAATGATGGGGTATGGTAGATAAGCTTCAGCCAAAGAGAACAGCAAGGACAATTGCATGAAATAGCAAAGAAATGAGTCAACACTGAATCACAGGTGGAAAAAAAAATGCCCTTGGTCCATTTTGGGGATGTAAAATAGGGGAGAAAAAAAAACAAATGGCCTCAGAGCTGTTTGGCACTTGAGAAAGGCCCTAAATTAGTGAGCGTTGACTATGATTTATATTTTCCCTTGGAAACACTTTGATATTACTGATATCTTTGAGATGATACTAGATTTGTTTGTATTATTTGAGCTAAGCTCTGGTGTTGCTGAGTCTGGCAGAAGACAGAGCTTTGCTATTAGCGTTGGAGCAGGAAGGTATTGAGGAGCTCATCCCAGAAGCTTTCTGATCCACAGATTTCCTCCTGGATCCAGGGAAGGGCTTATTGGTGGTTGCAACATCGCTGAGAGGCTCTCATTAACCTCATTTGCCTCTGGGTTTCTCAGAGGGTTTACCCAGCCTCTTGCTGTAGGTTTATCACATTTAGTTTTTTATGTACGCCATCTACTTTATCAGAAACCGGGTCAGTGCAGTTTGTTAAAAAGAAATGGAAGTAATGAGATGATTTTGTGTCTTTGCTTCTACAGATTCAGAATCAATTGAGGTGTTTGATTTAGACTTATCTACCCCACCACTCTCCTCCATTGGCAATTAGAAGATGGGGTCCTGAATTTGGGAGCAAGAGGAAAGAGCTGGCAAACCGTTGTCAAGAAAGGAGATGTCCAGCTATTAACTTCTTGCTCTCTTGGGGTCAGACATCCTTAGCGCAAAAAGAGGAGAATGAAGAGTTCCAATTTTGGTTCTCTGCCCACATCTCCTTCGCCTTTTATTCAAATGTATATCTAAACCAAATCTAGAGTGCCAGGTGGAATGACCCAACAGAAAGTTATTCAACCTTTTCAATTTTAAAAAGATAGAAGTGGCTCTTGGAGTTGCTGCTTTGAGGTGAGTTGCTTAAATAGTATTATTGGTGTTGGACTGTTACACAGCCAAACAAACAAACAAAAGCCTTATTTGGAATGTTTGTTACAATAAGTAACCTCCCTCACCAATATACCTGGTGTGGTGTCTTCATTCTGCAGAAGGATTTTTTTCTGTGTGATCAATGGAAGTGATTGTTGTCAGCTATGACTGACTTGGTTCCATATAAAGAGAGCTCCTTTCTCTCTCTGTTCATATGTTAATTCCAATCACTCTAATTATCAGAGTGCCCTTTTGCTAGACCAAGTACAGTATCTAGAATAATGAAATGGTGTTGAATCAGTGGTTAGGACCATGAACTCTGAAGTCAGACTCCCTGGATTAGAATTTTCTACTTGGGATGCATGGACCAGTCACTTGACTTCATTATGCCTGTTTTCCCATCTAAAAAATGGGAACAATAACAATACATTCCATCATTATTGTGAGGAATAGATGAGTTACTATTTAGAGTTTAGCATGGTGACTGGTGCACAAGAAGCAAACGTGGGGTCATCCGTCTAATCCTAAAAGCACATGCATGCTGAGAGATATTTAAATTGAACAAAATATCAGGAGTTGAAGTGCTTTACAGTTTACAAAGTACTTTTTACATTTGTTTTCTTATTTGATTCTTGCCTCAGTTCTACCAGGAGGCCATATTATTTTCTCCATTTTACAGATGGAGGGAAAAAAAGGACAATGAACTTGAGATCACACCATTAGTAAACCACAATGGTGAATCTTAAACCCAGGACGTAGGAGCTTCCCAAGGCACCCTGAGTTGTATGTCTGTTGCTAGGGAGGTGCTGATTATGGACCCAGAAGGGACTGAGCTGCTGGGAAATCTGCTGGATAATGTAGGCCTTTCCAACCTGTGATTTGAAGTAATTTTCAGGAAACAATTCTGAGGAGTATGATTCCCTGCACTTCAGGGGACTGGGATCTAGAAGCACTGATGTAGTTTGGATCTTTAGTTTCCCTCAAGGGTCATATGTTAGAGGCTTGGTCCCCAGTGGGACACTATTGGGAGGTAATGGCCCCTTTAAGAGGTGAGACCTAGAGGGAGGTCTTTAAGTCGTTGGGGCACACCCTTGAAGGGAATAGTGGGATACCACCTCCTCCCTCTTCCTGTTTTTGCTCTTACACATAAGGTGAACAGATTCTGTTTTAGGCAGTGTCGCATCACTCTGACCAAAATACCTGACAAGCACAATGTCAGAGGAGGAAAGTTTATTTTGGCTCAGGGTTCAGAGGTTCAGTCCATGTTGAGTGACTCCCTAGCTCTGGGCCCAAGGTGGGACAGAACATCGTGGCAGAAGGGTATGGTACAGGAAAGCAGCTCAGGATGTGACAGCCAAAAAGCAGAGAGAGAGCTCTGCTCACCAGGGACAAAATGTAAATTCCAGAAGTACACATCAGTGACACACCTCCTCTACCTATACCCCATCTGCATACAGCAAACTACCTCCCAATTAATCCATGTCAGTGGATTAATCCACTGATTAGGATACACCACTCATAATCTAGTCATTTCATCTCTGAAAATTTTCATATTAACTCAGGCATGAGCTTCTGGGGAACACCTTATATATAAACCATAACAGCTTTGCTCTATAAACACTTGTTCTACCACACACACCACAAGCCTGAAAATAATGGAGCCAAATGATCATGGCTTAGATAATACTTATATTTGGCCCTCAAAACTGTAAGCCAAAGTAAAAACTTTAATCTTTACAAGTTGGCTATCTCAGGCTTTGTTACAGTGGTGGAGAACTGCCTGACCAGCACGCAGGACCATATTGCACTTCCATCTGTTCAGGTACACGTTGGTTTAATGTTTAGGGTGCCCATGTTACATGATCTCTGGGGGCCAGAAGTCTATGTAGAGTCTTGTTAACTGAGTAACACAAACAGGTTAGAAATACAAAATAATCTGGGTAGAGAATGCAATCCCTGACTCAAATGTGATTTAGGCCTTATTTTTTTGTTGTTGTTATTTGTCTCTCTCTCTCTCTCTCTCTCTCTCTCTCTCTCTCTCTCTCTCTCTCTCTCTCTCTTAAGAACTCAAATGCAACGTATTAGTACCAATAATTTAGAAATACTGCAGGGAATCCTCACACCAGACCAGAACAGCTGGAAGTCAGAAGCAAGAACTTTTAACTTTAGTATCTGACACAGATTCATTTATTTTTGTTTTAACTTTTGCCTTTTGAATATCACCTTGATTTTTCCTTCAGGACTATGTTAGTCAGCTTTCCATTACTGCAACAAATACCTGAGATACTCAACTTATAAAGAGAAAAGGTTTGTTTTGACTCACAGTTTTGGAACTTTTTGTCCATGACTGGTTGGCCCCATTGCTTTTGGGCTGTGGAAAGCACATCACATCAGGGAGAGTGTGGTAGAGCAAAGCTGCTCACCTCATGACTGGGATGTGAAATCAAGACACTAGGGTCCCATGATCCCCTTTGAGGGAATACCCCTAATGACTCACTGGACTCCCTGTAGGGCTCACCTCTTATAAGTTCTACCACCTCCCCATAACACCACTGGCTGGGGACCAAACCTTCAACACTGGCCCTTGGGGGACATTCCAGATTCAACCTAGAGCAGGGACAGTTTAAAAGCAAATAGAAAAATAAAACAATCACTCTCCCAAATCAAAACAGTACCTAGATTTGGCCTTAAATTTAGGGGTAGGAAAGGGAAACGTTTACTTGTAGAGAATTTCTTAGCTGCAAGACCATGTGTGGTGGGGTGGGATGGAGACTCCAAATATGGCAGCCACCACTTCCTTCTCCCTTGGGTGCTCATGCTGCTCCATCCATGAAGCCAGGAGTCCATTTCCTTTCCCGTGAATCTCGAATGCTCTTGTAACTTACTTGGGATAATAGAATCAGCTATTTCTTGTTCTACCTTAAAGGAAGTCAGACAGCTTTCATTTTCCCTCTTTCTCTTTTCAGCCAGACTCCATGAATACAGAGAAGCTTAGGCTAGACTGTCACAGGAGGAGTGATGTGTGGAAAGAGGGAGACCACATGGAGGGACACTAAGGCACTGCCAACCCTGCCTACCTGCTAGCTGAGGTCAGCTGAGTCAGTGACCCAGCCAGTGCCTTGTGGAAGAGAATTGCTCAACAAAGTCCCGACTCAATACCTCACTCCATACCTGCCAAACAGTGACAAAGAAGGTGCCATTATTGCTTTAGTCAGTGAGTTTTGGGGTGGGTTTGTTACAAAGCGAGAAATCTTTGTGCATCATGGGGTTTTGCTCAGTAGTTTTTGAAGGGAAGCCAACCTGGTATATATTCTGGATCCTAATCCCCTGAATGAGGACGACATTCAAAAGTTAACCAAAGCAAATAAAAGTTGCAAAGCTTAGAAGCACTTCCAAAATGGAGTGCAGATTTTTTTTTCCTATTTTATTTTTCTCTTCTGAAATCACATTATCTGATGATGGCATTTACTGAGTATATTCAAGTGAATCCTAAGCCTTCATTCAAATCAACTCAAACATTTACTTATCGGGCCTCTCCTTTGTAGTAGGAGCTTGGCATATCCCTGGGCATGGGAGGGGATCTCTGCTCTAATGGATCTTAGACTCTAGCAGGGAAGTCAGAGAAGTAACAAATATGCTGAATGTCATAAAAGGGGAGGTACAGGGAACAAAATTTGAGACAGTTTCTCTGAGGAAGAAAACTTTAAGTTGAGACTGGGTAGGGAATGAAATTTAGCCAGGTGGAAGGGCAAAGGCAGGTGGAGTGGGGGAGGGGAGACCCAGGCAGAGGCAATATGAAGATCAGCAAAGGTCTTCACTGTGCTTGAGGGAGTGGGATCCAGCTCTCCAGGATTGGGGTAATCTGTTGTCACATAGCCTTCCACTGGTTTGCATTTCCAGGCATTTCTTGTTATCACTCTTTTTCCAGAATCAATCCCTTTGGGGAGCTTGAAATGGCTGTGTATTTGTTTCCTTTCTCTTCCAATTCTCTTTCCCTTCCAGTCCCAGCTCTGCTCTGACTTTCAGCTCCTCAGGCTGCTTGACTATCTCACATATGAAGGCTGGTACATGCAAGTGCTGTTGAAGATTGCAAGGATTTAGCCATTCTTCAAATGATGCTCTTGGGAGGTCTTCTCAAGTGTAGATTCTCTACTGAATGGGCAATTATTTCCCACCTATCTGGCCCTACTTTTTGGTTTTCCAATTTACTGCCTGGCTGCAGAGCCAATCAGCAAGATGTTTACAGTGGAATCTTGCTGGTTGGCTGAACACTGAGTCTGACAGCTGTGTTTGGAGTGCCACAGACAATTCACTGCACATCTCTCTTTCAATGAACAAGTTTTCCAGGGACTCAATGGTGGGCTGATGTCTAGTGAAACAATATTGTGGTTTTGGACAGGGGACAGTTGGCCACACTTCATAATTCAAGACACATGCCACCTTCACTGTACAGTCAGATTTCCAGGCAAATAGCCAGAAGAGTCTCAGGGAAAAGCCAGGTGAAACAGGATAGTCACGACATCATGAAGCAAAATTAACTTGTGGTATTCAGTTCTGGAGGCAGCTAAAGCTCCTGGAGAAAGTATATGGGTTTTTTGATGCTGCCAGGGAGCAGTTTAGTACGCTATTAAAATGTTCCCATAAATTAACCAATGTTCTGGTTACGAGTCACATCTGGAGAGATCAGCCTTCATTTCTCCAGAAGGTATAATAGGGCCAGAGTGATGATAAAATAATAATCTATATCTTGGCTCCCACAAGCAGAATCACCAGATCCTTAGCAGCATCCATTGCCACAGATTGAAAAATAATCCTCTACTTTTTCCAAGGCCACCTAGGATCTGACATGTGCTCCCTAAGGTTAATGTGGTCCTCTGCTTCGGCCTCTGGGTCTCTCTCACTGTATCCCGGTTGCTGGGAGATGAGGCTGCTTGGGGTTTTGGCCAAAGACTGGGAGAGGAGTCAGAAGATGTGTTTATCCTCCAGCTCAGCTGTGTGGCCCTGGTCCACGTGGCCTCTGTGAGCTCAAGGTTGTTCATGGTGCCCTTCCCCCCACATCATATTCTTGCCCTTGGTAATCTCACAGCTGTAGTTAATAGTCTGCGCAGGCTCAGTCATTTAGCATTCATTCAGCAAATACTGCCTACCTACTGTGTGCCTGGCACTTTTCTTAGTGCTTGCACGAATACAGGCACATGCACACACCATGCATGTGCATTCGCACATGCTCACACACACACATACATTAATGTCCTCATGGAGCTTTGAGAAGCAGGAGGCAGTCCACGCACAGCTAAGCAAACAAACAAAACTAACATACAGAATGTCAGATGGACATGAGGGCTGAGGAGGAAAACCGAGCAGGGGAGGGGGCTCCAGTGAAGGGTGGGACCAAGGTCATTTTAAAAAGAAGGGTTGGAGAAGGCCTCAAGGAGAAAAGGACACAGAGCAAAGTCCTACAGAAGGGAAGGGAGTGAACCATGAGGCTCAGGAAGAAGGAGAGTGCTCCAGGCAGTGAGGCAAAGGCTCAGAAGAGGGATGACCCAGGCAGGTTTGTGGTACAGCCAGGAGCTGAGCGGGCAAGATGAGTCTGGGAATGAAAGGCTGGTACAGAGCTGGGGTCAGCACCACCAGGTGGGGCTGTGCAGGCCTTTGTGAGGACTTTGGCAGCCAAGCCAGTTAAGAGGCATCCATGGCAATCAGGACAGAAGGTGATGCTTTCTTGGACTAGGGTAGCAGCATCAGGGAATGAAAAGTTGTCGGATTCTGGATTATAAGTCAATTTATAGGATGGGCAGGACAAATTACCAGATCTTCATCTCCTAGTGGCCTCTCTGTAGAGCTTTGGTCCCACAGTTGCAAACTGCTCTGGGCAGCTGTACCTGGACATCTCTGCAGCGCTCAACTGTATCATGCCCCAAGCCTTCGTTTCCCACCTCCACCCCAGCCTACTTCTCCTGTTATTACTTTTTAGACATAACACCTTAGGCTTATATGAAAGTCTTCTTCGCTCTCCATTCCACAATAGTTGATAATTCTAAAGATTCTTTCCACAATGCTATTCAAATCCATACTTTCTTCTAATCCTACTGCCATAAATGTGATTGGATTTCCCTTGTCTCCCTCTTGAAGATTCATTCCACAAATACTGAGTACCTTTTTTGGATAAGGCACTGCTGAAAATCCAAAGAGGAGTGAAACATGGCAGCCCCAACTCTCATGGTGGTGAGCTAGTAATGAGATAAGATCCTAGTGAGATAGGAAAGTGCCTAACTGGTCACAAAGAACAACACCAAGGCTTGGACCTGAGATAGGACTTACTAAAGCAGGAGAATCTCCCCACCTTTGGAATTATGTAATAAGGGCTGATTCTCAGCTCTGCCATGCATTTCCCCAAGCCTTTGAGTGAGTTGCTCCATCTATCCAAGCAGGTTTCCTGGCATTGAAGGGCAATACATATGATGTGACTTGCATGGAGTCAGCATTCAATAAATAGTCATGCCAATTTCTCCCCCTTCTGAATATCCTTTCACTATGCCACCAGATTCAGGTCATGAATTATTATATTGTCTGCAAGGTCATTTATCATTAAAATGCCTCAGGAACATGATGAGTTTAGCAAACATTAGCCCACACCTCTTTAAGTCTTGGCATCCTTAAGCCTTTTCACTAATAGAAATCATCTTGTCTTTTTTTTTTTTTAAAGACAAGAGAATGGAAGGGGATTTTTCTTTAACTTCTCTACTTATCTTTAGATAAATAAGTGCATTTGCAAATGTTTATTATGTGCTTACTATGTCTCTGGGCTGGGCAACAAGAAATAACAAAAATATAATATTTGTTTCCTGCTTTCTGAGAGTCAAATGTAAGAGACTGGATTTACTCATTGAAAACAAGTAGAACAATGTAACTGCAAGAGAAAAATCTAAAAAATAAAATTATCACTTGGAAAAATAAAAGGAGGATCTAAGGGAATCACAGAACTCACCCAGAGTCCCAGAGATTGGGCACAGTGGAGTAGGTAGAGGGTGGGGAGAGGAAATTCCAAATTTGGATCAATAATATTTTCTTCTGTTTTCTTTAATTCTCAGGTGCAGCCTATTTTCCCATTGACTATCTGACTTGGCAAATTCTGCCTTAATATTGATGTAGGTTTAGCTTCTTTAAATACTAGATTGAATTTAAAAATTCATTGGAGAGTACCCTGTGCCTCCTTTTTGCAGAAGCTCTGAGTACTTGGATATTTCAACCCTCCCAGTCATTTTCTACTATCCCTCACTGAAGGTAGGATCTGTTTTGGACAAACAAAGCCTGATTCAGAAGCTGAGGTCACATATCAGTTTTTCTTTTCTTTTTTTTTTTTTTTTTACAATGTGATAATTTTTAAAAATTTATTTATTTATTTTTGCATTGCAATTATCAGTTTTTCTTTTCTCTAGGAGTTTCAAACACCCAAGTAAAGCAAAGAAAATTCCCCATGGAACTCAAACAGCTTAGATTTCCAGTTTTAAGTCAGGAGATTCCTATTATGCAATTTGTTCCCACTATTTTTTCTCATTTCACATTGGAATGTTGATCTTAAGCAACTTTCTCTTCTGCAAAAATATACAGGGCATCTTTTCACACAATATCCCTTTTTATTTCATTTGGCTGGGTAAAGGCAGCTTTGTACAAGGGAATTGAGAGCTTGTCAACTGAACCTTGGTTAGTCCCATTTGAGTTTAAGGAGACGTGATTACTGTTTCCCTTCCTTTTCCTAGAAGTGAGATCTAAATTCAGTTTTAGTTCATACAGCTTATTGGACATAGGACTAGGTCCAAAGATGACACTATTAAATAGCAGAAATCTCTTTTCTTAAAACTTAATGGTGCCCCCAAGTGGCACATTCCATTTCAGAATCCTAAGTCGCATGGCAGGCTTTTCAGAAGCTTTGTTTATTAGAAGCTGGAGAAATTATATTTTCCAATAATCAAAGCTATCAGGAATCATTATTGTTTTTGTTGTTGTTATTGCTGGAGATTGAACACAGGGCCTTGTGCATAGTAAGTATTGTGCAAGTAAGTACCACTGAGCTATACCTCAGCCACTAAGACTATTTATTTATTTATTTTTGGTACCAGGGATTTTTATTTAGAGACAGGGTCTCAATCAGTTGCTTAGGGTCTTGTTAAGTTGCCGAGGCTGGCTTTGAGCTTGTGATCCTCCCACCTCAGCCTCCAGAGCCACTGGGATTACAAGTGTGTGCCACTGTGCCCAGCTAGGTTTATTATTTTAAAAGAAGACTCTACAAATTTCCCCTTATTAGACTTTACTCCTGGAGCAGTTGAGATGTTTCCTGCAACTTGCTGCCATGAGAATGAAACTTAGATGCATGCACTGAAGCTATGGAGCATGGTTGATGGATGATTTCTCAGAACATTCCCACGGGAAGGGTAGGTTCACTCTTACAATCAATGATTCCCGCTGAGATGATTGAGCAATGGAGGGGACTTAAGAAAATAGGTAAATGCTTTGAAACTCAGAGTATTTTATCCTCCCTCCTACACATGGAGTTTTAAGAAGGTGCAATGATTTATACTTTACAAGGTGGTAAATAGTGCTGAATTTCTTGGTTTCCTCTGAAGTGTCAGTGGTCAAGTTACTGGAGGGATGATTTGGACCACTTTGATCATTATTTTTCAAGGTTGACTTAGAACATAAACTCTTTGAAGCATTCCAGATAGATGGGTTTATCTTCCCACAGGCGAGTTAAGCCATTCACCAGACCTCTCATGTTCTCTAGTGCAGTAGAGTTGAGGAGGCTAAGGTGAGAGGTGGGGCAGATGAGGGCTGTGGCTGGATAGTCCAATATCTTTTGCATGATTGTTTTATTAGCCACTTGTGACAAAGAATCCACTTCCTAAGAGGCTGGGGAATGAACTTTTTTCACTCAACCAGACTGAGTGGTCTGATCAAAATTGACACCTGCTGACACCATCTGGGGTCTCAGAAGGCAAGTTGCTTCACACAGCACCAGTCATGGGAGCCACTTGGAATGTGGTCTCACATTTGCACTTTCCCACGAGTTTTTGGCCTTGTGTTCAAGTATCTAAGAGCTTTAAAAGTATGGGAACGAGAAAGGAAATCTTAAATGAAATGTCCTTTCATTGCTTTGATAATGGAGAATCCCATTTAAACAGGATGCCATGAAGATTTAGTCACAAGAAAGGAGGTGCATGGATTTAGGTGACACTAGAAGGATTTTGTTGATGTGGCTAAACTCATTCATATTCCCAGGAGAGCAGGGAAGATATCACTCTGCTGCCTATGACTGTACAGGTGGTCACACTGGTGTCATGGATGGAAAGAAGTCGAAAAGAGCCAACAGAGAAAATTCAAATTCAGTTGTGTTAGTTAACCTGAAACAAATAATTCCCTGGTTCTCGGGGGCTCGTGACTCAGGGGAGGGAGCCCTGTGCCTTCTCACCCTTTTTGTTCTCTTGCCTCACAAAGTTGATTCCACAAAGTTAAAATGGACTGGAAGATTAGAGGGCTTTCATCACAAAGGGCTCAGGCTCAGGCTCCATGTTTTCATAAATGTTGTGTCAGGGGAAATGAACAGCATTAAAGAATAGGATATGCCTACTAGCTCTCTCAGGAAAAGACAGTGGGAACTGAGACACCTGGAGACCCGCTGAGATTTAGGCTCATGATTCACACTGGCCACTGGAGGGCGCCCCTGTACAGTTATCAGTGCCCAGAAGCCCAGATCAAATTCCAGCAGTACAGGTGCATTCTCGAACATAAAGTGTTGGGGCATTGCAGGATTTCTCAGCTTTAGCAGTATTGACGTCTTGGCCTAGCACATCTTTGTGGTGAGGGTGATGTCCTGTGTTTGCAGAGTGTTGAGCAGCACATCTGGCTTCTAGCCACTAAGACAACTGTAGTCTCTGACTTCTCACTCAAAGTATTTTGAGACGTAAAATGTCCCTTGGGGAAGCAAAATCACCCTTGATTGACAGCCAGTTGTGTACTACATGTTGGATCTGGGTATCCGTCAGTCCATTTAGTTAGAAAGCTGAAATTCCTTTCCCCAAAGACTCTTGTTTAGCTTTAAAAAGACACAAGAGTCTTGAGTGATTTTTTTAATTTAACCCAAGATTCAGGGATCCCTGCCAAGCTGGCTTTGATTAAGACTGTCAGATATGATATAGATGCACATCACACCTTCTCTCTATATACCCTGACTGCCCCTCTTCACAGTCTCCTCCAAGAGTACAGGCTACAGAGGGTGAGGCATTTTGTAAACTTACATTAAGGATTTGTCATCTGGACTCCTACAGTGAGCCATGGTGTTGAGGTAAGGGATCTACACATTTAAAATGAGGAAATGGTCCAAAAGAGGGCGCAGTGTAAGCCTAGTAAATAAATCAACCTTCAATCTCTAACTTCCATGTAATGTCCAGATACCTGAAACAAATAAACAAAAGCACTCATTGAGCAGAGCTTAGTCATAAATAACTAATCTCCCTTTCAAGTCCACCCTTGAATATTCCATGGAGTCCAAAAAAAAATCATTGAATAAATGAATAAGCTACAAGTAAAATGGCAACAATATTTGCGAAGTTATCTACACTTTGCAAGCCATGTGGGCTATCTAGATTGTCAGACATAACTTTAAAATTAATAAAGTCACAGGCCTTCAAATCACCGGGATACTCAGTGGGACATAAGGAAAGCAGAGGAAAGCACAGTGTATGGAAGTGACAGGCAGAGAGAGGTGACTTCCCCACATATCGGTTTAATGAGGAGGGTTCTGGGGACCGAGGAGGGGAAGGGTATGCCCAGCATTTCTTGTGGGCCCTTGGGGTTTACTACATTACCAGGAAGCAGCTGCCGCTCAGTGTCAGAGTCGGGGTCTTGGTGGGCGGGGTGGAGGTGTCAGTTTCACATGTGCCTTCTGAAGAATTGGAAACCTCAAATTCACACAGAGACCACATTCACACTTTCTGAACTTTACAGCCAAGCTGCCTGCATTCATGTTGTCGGCTGTTTCTGCAAAATGCTGCTTGGAGAACAAAATTAACTAAATCAAGTTTTGCTGAACCAGAGAAAAGGGCGTCCTCTTGGGAGTGCACAGCTGTTGCTATTGAAAGTGTGTGTGTGTGCGCGCGCGTGTGTGTGTGTGTGTGTGTGTGTGTGTGTGTGTGTAAAGAGAGGTTGACTACCCATTGCTTTGTACTGGAAGGAAGATGAGGATTTCCCATAAGTGAACAACATTAGAGTTTTCTCCTGTTTTAACAGCAGAGGGTCAATGTTATATTGTCTATGGATTAATTTATTTAAAATAATCTGTATAAGAGATAGATGTTAGGTACTCTTACCACCATGATTTAAAAAAAAAAAAAGAAAATTAACTACATGGGGATGATGGGTATGTTTAATTGCCTGACTGTCGTAATTTCTTTGCTGTGTATAAAAAAATCAAATCGTACACCTTAACTACATATAATCACAGCCAAATAAACAAAAAGCCAACCATAATTTGTAAACGCTGTGATTTTTTGTGTACAAGTTGACTCCAATTTTCTTTAAATATTAACACTTCTTTTATACCCTTATTTCAGGGAACTAAGTGCAGCTTAGCTTCCTAATGGATTCTCCTGAAAGAAACGGAGGCAATTCCCCTACTCATATTGTAATGTTGTTATTTTAGAATATCTCCTCAAGCTGATCATGAAGACTTACCAAAGTTCCATGGAAACAAACATTGCATTCATACTCTCAGTGTCCATTCGTTCATCCATTCATTCAACAAATAATAACAACTATGGCTCAAACACTGTTCTAGGCACTGGGGTTACTGCAGTGTCCATACCAAGTCCAGATACATGGAGATCACATTAGAGGTCCAAACATATGTGTATAAGAACACATGTGATCAGTGGTGATAAATACAGGGGAGAAAAAATAAAGCCAGCTGAGCAAGACAGGGAAGTTATTTTCTATAGGTGACCATGGAAAGCACCAGTAGACACCAGTGAAAGTTCTTCTGAGCAGAGGCCAAAGGCAGCGAGGGGAGAACCATGGATACCTCAGAGCATCTTAGGCAAAGGACGCTGCAAGTGTGAAGACCCCAAGGAGAAATGTGCAATGGGTACCTGTCTAGTTTGGGGTCGGCTTTTTCTATTGCAGACACATTCAACTTCTTTTTGTTCTTCAAGGCCTCAAGAAGTTTCACAAACTGCTATTTAGAAAAAAAAGAACTGAAATGATAGGGTTGCTAATGTTTGACTAACAAAAGCGCGTAATTAACCCTCCAGTATGGCTCTTTGAAGTTTGCTAATTTAGGACTATGATATTTCCCATCCGTGGGTAATCCCTAGATTCCTCCTTCCCTGACTCTCACAATGCTCCTCCACCCCTGCCTGTTTAGAACAAAATTCCTTCACCCCACGTGGTGCATGAAGCTGTTCTCAAAGGGTGGCTGAGGTGTCTCAGGTTGATGCCGTTTGTATGAGAAAGTGTGTAACTTTTGTGTGTTGATGTCTCTGTATCCAGGCTCTGTGTCCATGGATTCAACCAACCACAGACTAAAAATGTTCAGGAAAAAACAAAAAGATTCCATCCTCTGAACAAGAACAGGTTCTTTTTTTT
The DNA here is from genome assembly GCF_045843805.1 of Urocitellus parryii. Classification (NCBI taxonomy): domain Eukaryota; kingdom Metazoa; phylum Chordata; class Mammalia; order Rodentia; family Sciuridae; genus Urocitellus; species Urocitellus parryii. The sequence goes on along the minus strand of NC_135531.1, from coordinate 42,666,507 downwards.
TTTTTTCTTGTAAGTATTCCCTAAACATTACCATATGCTACTTACCTACCGTTTACATTGTGTTAGATATTATAAGTAATCTAGAGATTATTTAAAGTATAAAAGAGGATGTTTATCACAGCACTACTCAAATCACCAAGATTTGGAGTCAATTTAAATGTCCATCAACAGAGAAATGGATAAAGAAAATATGCTGTGGAATACACAGTGGAATAGTATTCAGCCATAAAAAGTTATGAAACCCTGTCACTGTGACAACATGGGTAGACTTGGAGGATGTTAAGTGAATTAAGTCAAGCACAGAAAAGGAGAAACACCACATGATTTCACTCATAAGTCCAATCCTAGAAAAGTTGATGTCATGGAAGTTGAGAGCAGAATAGTGGTTACCAGTGACTGGGTAGAATGGAGGGAAGGGGGAGATGTCGATGAAGAAGTACAATGCCATTTTTAAAAATACCTTTATTTCATTTATTTATTCTTATGTGGTGTTGAGGATCGAACCCAGTGCCTCACACATGTTAGGCAAGCACTGTACCACTGAACTACACCCCCAGCCCACAATGCTATTATTTGTTAGAAAAATCAGTTCTTGTGTCCAATGGCACAGTAGTGTGAAAATAATTAACAACAATACATTGAATGCCTGGAAGTTAGAGGAGAGGAATTTGAATGTATTCACCACAAAGATAAAAGTATAAGGTGATAGATATGCTAATTACTCTGAGTTGATCACTACCCAATGTATACATAAATCAAAACATCACATTGTACCTCATAAATATTATGTGTCAATCAAAACTAGTGTAAATATATATATATATATATATATATATATATATATATATATACATACATACATATACAACAAAAATAAAGTCTAGGGGAAGAAGCATATGAATTTTATGCAAATACAAAGCCATTTTATATGAGGGACTTGAGCATCTGCAGATTTTGTTATCCAGGAGGGTCCTGGAACAAGTCCCCCAGAGATAGCAAAGGATAACTGCACACACATATGCACACAGACACATACACACACATACAGGGGGTCATCATATGAATTATTGCTCCAGCTGGGACACTGGTGAGAGTGACCTGGTACTGTGAATAATTACAACAGGCATAACCAAGAACTGCTTGAGACACACTAGATATAATGGTCAATCTACTTATCAACAATTTTGTGTAACAGAGGGGAAGAGAAGGAAAATCAAACCCAGGATAATTCAGACCTTGCAGTCCTAGATTATGTCCTCGGCACTTGGCAGACATCCTTACATCTCATTTCACAGAGAAAATTGAGGCTACCAAAATTAGCTTTTTGTGCTCTTAGCTATATACTTGACATTGGCCTGAATGGTCTTCCCCCTTCTCTTGTCCAGGTAAACCTCCATGTGCATCTGGACCCCATGCCTTCCTGCCCCTTTGATGACCCCCCCCCAAGCCCTTTCCTGACCTTGGGATACCCTCACTCTATAATTTAACTTCACTCCTACTCATGCAACCCAGACCCTTCAGAGCATCTGCACATGACATCTCATTCTCTTTCCACCCCATCCATTCTGGGCAGTAACATTTCTGTGTTCCACCAAGCTAATTGAGCTGCTCTCATCAAGGTTAGCTCTGTGCCCCCGATGGCTCACACCATTAGTGGTCTTCATCTTCAACTTGCTTGACTTCCCTTGGGGACACCTACATTGTGGAGCATTCATAGAGGACACTGCTGACTTCTTATCCCCCACATAGCTGGTCCTTCCTTTCCCCTGGTCCCTCTCTGAGGCTGCTCATCTGAGACCAGTCACCACCAGTACTACCATGAACTAGGATCACACAAAGGCATGTAATACTTGGCTGTTTCTACTTCCTGCAGATGGCACCAGTGTCACAGGGTCATGAGCAAGTGGGCCCAGCAGACTCTGTGGAACAGCCAGCCTGGCTCTTTGTTTCTGAACTGAAAATGCCAAGAGCTGGAATCAAGGGGCCACATGGCCAAAGGGTTTTTTTCATACACATTTCTGTTCACGTCTCACCCAGTTGTGGGGAGAAGGTAGGACTGAGTCATGTGTAAATCACACAAGGGGGAAGCAGAACAGCAGTAAATCGTTCTTTGGAAAGCAGAGTTCAACAATTTGAAGTCAATTTTGTAGTTCTAAGATAGCCCAAAATAGTTTCCTGTGGCTTCTTACCAGAAGGGAGCTTTGTGTCAGACATGCAAGTTCAGCAGAAGTGTCTCTTCCTCTAACGAAGCCTGGTGCCTGTTGGTATTATGTCTCAGCCTCCGGCTGTTCAGTGGGGAAGGAGGCGGAGTCAGTCTCTGGGTTTCCAGTCGCTGAGAAGTTCCTCACGTTAAATGGCCATAAACTACCCTGGAGATTTGGAACTGGGCACAGGGCTTCTGAGTGGGGCCTGACTCCATACAAATCTCGTGGGTGGGTTTGTGGGGAGCAGTTTACTGCTCAGAGCTGGCTCTGTGGTCTCCCTCCTTGTTTGGTGGGTGGCTTCACATCACAGTCTGTGGCCTGAGAGACTCAGTTCTGAGGGAAGCTAATCAGGAGGTGGGCCCTGGGAAGCAGAGGATCTCCAGTTTCGGGGACTTTACAAGAATTCCCATCATGGTCAAGACAAGAGTCATCTTTGTGTGTCCTGTGTTATTGAAAGTGCTCTGTAAAGTTTCATCCATGATGGCCCAAATGTTGAAGGCCTCATGGAAGGCAGAGCCAGCAGGGACCACAGGGACTAGCTATCCCAGTCCTCTCCTTTGAACAAAGCTTTTGAAATGCAGATGGTGGTTTGACCTCTGTAATTGCCTCAAGTCATACGATATCAAAACTTTTTACATGCCAGCTATTCATTGCTGACTTGGCAAAACAAGATGTGACACCCAGGTGAGATATGAAGGCTTTTGAAGTTAAATTCCTCAAATGTATAACATACCACCAGCTTCCAGTATTTCCTCACTTCCTCATTAACACATCACCAACTGACTTCTGCTCTGATTATCTGCACAAACACTTCTCAAGCCATTATGTTCCCGGGAAGGGAACCACCCAACGGGCTTTCCCCAGGTCACAGTCATTTCTCTATGTTCTGCCACATCCCCCTGTGAGACAAGGAACTAAAAGCATGACTGGAAGAAGATGGGAGAGAGTAGATTTCTTTCCAGATTAAAAAGAGGGATGTGGGAAAAGAGCAGAATAAAAACAAAGTGGGGGATATGACATCCCCCAAGAGCTGACCCGGAGGAAGATGGATGGCAGGTGGATGGGCCTGGCCAAGGCTGTAGGAGCTGCTGGGGGGCTGAGACTTGGTCCATGGAGCCCTCCCATCCATCAGAGAGAACCCACCCTGTTTGTGCTCTGGATGAAGTTCACTGCTCCTTCTGTTGGTGTCCAGTGAGGGCATAGCTCTTACCAAGGAATCACCAACGAGGTGATGAAGCCAGGCCTGAGCCAGGCCCCCAGCGTGCCAAGCTCCCTAGTGAAAATGGTCTCTTTCCCTAGGATACTCACAAGCTCACAGACGACGGGGGGACTAGACATGTAGTGAAGGTGCTGCTGGTGAGGAAGGACCCACGTGCGTACTTGATGGGACAAACTGAACAAACCTGAGAAGCTCCATGTCCTGATATCCTCAGTTGTTGCCCTTCTCTGCTCAGAGCTCCATCCTCCTCTTATTATCCTGGGACCTGACAAGTCGCCTCCTAAGGAGGTAAGAAGAGCTGGAAGCTACCAGGTCTTCATGTCCTCCTTCAGTCCAGGCCTCTCATCCTATCTCCCAATGACACCCTCCTTGACGTCCAGCTTAAAAACCAAAAGAGAGGCTCTTGTTCTTCTCCTGATCATTACGTATGGACTTTAGTTCCAGGTGAGGCCCTTTCCGTGGGGTTCTGTTCCTTGCAAGCAAACTAATGTGGTGAAGTAATATTTTTAAGTGAAACATACCCTCTTCTCTCCCCACACCCAACGATTCCCTTTCCTTCTTGGTCTTGGCATGTCTTTCAGTGATAATCTTCAAGGAACTACTATCTTACTTTGCTTAAAGGCAACAGTAGGTTAATAGTCAAAATGCTGGCTACTGTCACGGGTGGAGCATATTCTATAGGTGATCTTATTTAGCCATGCAATGCCCCTGTGGAGGGAAACACTTACACTGTGCCTGTTTTTCAGATGATGAAACTGAGGCACAAAAGTGAACCAACTTGCCTTGCCCAGTGGTGGAGCTGGGATTTGAATCTCCCACCACTCACACAATCAGGGCTCATAGAGCTTCCGTGAAAAAGTGCATCCTTAAATAATGGGGCTGTTACCCCAACTGCTCTCCAGCTGCGTGATTCCCCCCTCCTCGCAGTTTTTAAACTTGGTCTTGGGAACTTTCTGGCCTCAGAGGAAAAAAGGAGGGCTGTATGTGCTCAGGTTTCTGCCCTTTCTTTATTGACTTACCAGGAGAATGAAAGCCTCCCAAGGTATTCTTTCAAAAACTGATATTTCTTTTTTTTAATTTTTTATTGATGCATTATAATTATACATACTAGTGGGATTCATGATTCATACATGCACATAACATAATTTGGCCAATTTTATTCCCCAGTACTCCCCCTGTTTCCTCCCTCCTCCTTCCCCTGGTTACCTTGTGTTATGGTTCTCACATGAGGCCCGGGCCCCAAAGCTCCTGTTCTTGCAGGAATGTTCAAAAGTGAAGTGATTGGGTTGTGAGATCTGAGACCTAATCAGTGCATCTAACTTTGAATGGTTGAGCTGGGTGGTAACAGAAGATGGGTGGGTCACTGAGGACCTGCCCTGGGAGTCCTGTTCTTCCCTGCAGCCCCTTTCTCTGGGTCCTGGCGCTTCTCCGCCCTGCACTTCTGTCTGTGATGTCCTGCCTTACCTCGCACCCAGAGCAATGGAATCAGTCATCCCAGGACTGGACCTCAGCTCCCATGAATCAAAATTAACTTTTCCTCCTCTCAGTTGTCTTGGTCACAGTGACAAAAGCTCACTAAAACATCTTCCTCGACTCTATTGGTCTGCCTTCTATTTCCATGAGAAATCTACTCCCTCCCCGCTTTCTTTGAGAGACACTAGACCTTTGACTTTCTGAGTTGGCTTATTTTGTGTAACGTAAAGTTCATTCTCAAGTTTCACTCGTTTCCTTGCAAATGACATGTTAGCTCTTTCTTATGGACTGACTCAAACTCCACTGTACACATACACCACATTTTCCTTATCCATTCATCTATTGATGGCAGCTAGACTAGTTCCATAATTGTGAAGTGTGCTGGTATAAACATGGGTATGTTTGAATTGCTGTAGTAGGCTGACTTTAATTTTTCTGGATAAATGCTGAGAAGCAGTATTTTTGGGTCATATGGTGATCCCATTCCTAGTTTTTTGAGGAAGCCCCATTCTGGCCTCCATAATGGTTGTGCTAATTTACAATCCCACCAATAGTGTATAAGTGTTTTTTTCTTTCTTCACCAACACTCATTATTATTTGTATTCTTGATGATTGCCATTCTAACTGGAGTAGTTTGTCGTTTTTATTTTCATTTTCCTGTTTGCTAAAGATATTGAACATTATTTTCATGTATTTGCTGTCCATTTGGATTTCTTCTTTGGAGAAATATCTGTTTAGTTCAATTGCCCATTTATTGATTGGATTATTTATTGTTTGGTGGTATTTTTTTGCATCATTTAAAAATATATTTTGGTTATTAATCTTCTGGTAGAAGAGTAGCTGGGAAAAGATTTTCTCCTATCCTGTAGGTTCTCCATTCTTCTTTTTAAAAATTTTTTTTAGATTGTTTTCCTTTTGTTGTAGATGAACACAATGACTTTACTTTATTTATTTATTTTTATTTGGTGCTGAAGATCAAACTCAGTGCCTTACACATGCTAGGTGAGCTCTCTATTGCTGAGCCACAACCCCAGCCCTCTCCATTCTTTTAAAAAAATTTTTGGTTTGTTCTTTTTAGTTTACACATGACAGTAGAATGTATTTCGACACATTAGATATACATGGAGTATAACTTCCCATTTTTGTGGTTGCACATGATATGGAGTTACACTGGTTGTTAATTCATATATGAATATAAGAAAGTTATATCCAATTTATTCTACTCTTTCCCATTTAGATCCTTCTTCCATTCCCCTATCCAATCTAGTGAACCTCCCCCACAACCATTCCCACCCAACACCACCCCACCTACTGTGAGTTAGCATTCATATATCAGAGAGAACATTCAGACTTTGGTTTTTGGGATTGGCATATTTCACTTAGCATGATAGTTTCTAGTTCCATCCATTTATCAGTGCATGCCATAGTTTCATTCTTCTTTATGGCTGAGTAATACTTCATTGTGTATATATACCACATTTTCTTTACTTATTCATCTGTTAAGGGAACCTACATTGGTTCCATAGCTTAGCTATTGTGAATTGAGCTGCTAACACTGATGTGGCTATGTCATTATAATATGCTGATTTTAAGTCCTTTGGGTATATATTGAGGAGTGGGATAACTGGGTCAAATGGTGGTTCTATTTCAAGTTTTCTGAAATAATGCTTTCCAGAGCAGTTACACCAATTTGCAGTCCCACCAGCAATGTATGAATGAATATTTTTTCCCACATCCTCGCCAACATTTATTGTTACTTGTATTCTTGATAATTTTCATTCTGACTAGGTTCTCCATTCTTTTAATCATTTACTTTGCTCTGCAGAAGCTTTTTAATTTGATGCCATCCATTTATTAATTATTGGTATTATTTCCTGAGGAGTAAGACTGGTATTTCTGACTTCTGACAGTTAATCTCATTTTTCACTGAGCTCACAGCCATTGTCTCAAAGACATTGGCTTCAACTCAAACATTTGTTAATGAGTCTGGGAGTAGGGTAGGGAGAATTCTTAGCATTTCTGGACAGACCTCTTACCATGGCGAATACAAATCCCCATCCATAACTCAGATCTATGTGAATGATAACATTATTTTCAACAATCAATCTGATGACTCTATGCCTTGTTCTGCTGAGTGTCTACACCTTCATCTTGGTCTCCTCAGTGTTTCCCCTTCTCATCTTCCAACAGGCTGAAAAGTAAAGGATTTCCTGGGTTGGGGGACGGGACAACTTGGGTTCAGCGATGACAGGCCCTAAAGAAAGTCAGAGCTCATGAAAGTAACCCAAATCCCCACATCTAGATTAATGAGCTCCAGGAAGACAGTAAGACCCAGAAGAGAAAACACCTCTGTGGTGAGTGTTGGTATCCAGGCTCAGAGAGTGTTCCCATGTTGGGGTGGGATTCAAAGGTTAGGGTTAGAGTTAGCATTTAAAGTGGTTTGAGAGAAGTGGAAAAGGTCACTCAGAGAGCGATGAGGCTGTCTCTACAGAGTCTGCATGGACAGACTCTCAAAGACCAAATGGGCGAGGGATATCTCATTGGGTACCTGAGGGTGAATGTGTCCTACAGCAGAGAATTGGCACATCCCTTCTCCAGTCCCCCCTAATGTCTTGACACCACCTAAATTCCACTGAATTTCAACATAACTTGGCAGAGGGGATGCAGGAGAGAAACCCTCAGTTGACTGGCATGTAGATTTGTATTCACAGCAGATTTAGAGAAATCAAGTTGAGTTTTGGAAAAACAGAGAAAGTCATACTTTGTGCACACCTGAATCTGTACACTAGAGTTGCATACCAACTCTAGTAAAGTGTGGTTATTGAAAGAACCCAAAAGAATCTCAAGGAAACAAATTTGTAAGGCGCATCTGAGAATGAGAGCCAACAAGAAGCTCCTGTCTGCTGCTCTGTCTCTTGCAATCAGTTTTTCTCTCAGATGTGGTGCCAATCTCCTCTTGCTAAAGGCCGAGACAGTAGCCAGTAGATTTCTTTGCTGATGCATGGTCCTTGGTGGACATGGGTCTCAGCTGGTGCTCATGAAGGGGTCATCTCCACCTCACTTATTGGTCCTGTGACTACCACCAAATAATGCCATTCCTTGATCTTTGGTTGAAAGTTTTGAGAAGGGATCAACTTTGACACTCTTGATCTGCAGAGTCATGCTCCTTTAGATCTAGAATCCACATTGGCCTGATCATGTAGGACCAGAGAGTGGGAGGTCATGTAAATCTGATGTGATTGCTCAAGTTGGTGACATTCATCAATGTACATGTTTTGGATAGTTCCGTGACAGAGTTTTGGGCTTAAAGACATGACTTGATTTCTAAATCACCTTTGGTAAAATTACTCTTGTACCTGGCTTATACTCCTCTACATATTGTAATTCTTTGAAAGCAGAGGATTTAATTGATCTCTGTATGCACTGTGACATCTTTTGTGTACCTTTTGCACTTAGAATAGTTCAATGAGAATTTGTGGAATAATGAACATCCTTATTTTGTTCTGTGTTCTCACCATTTCTGGGGTGAACAGTAATTCAGGCCAGTAGCTAAACAGAATAATTGCTTTTGTTAGTGCCAGTCAAAATGACTAGAGTGTGATCATTATGTGGGTGGGTTTCCTGACCAGACATTATAAAAAAAAGCCTTGAAGTCACCATGAACAAAGGATTTTATTAACAAGTGAGCATCTTAATTTCTCATTTATTCTACAGTCATCTTAAATGCCATGGAAAATGACCAGAGACCACATTCAATCTTTGAAGCATTTACATGATAAATTAGAAGTAATTTTAAAAAAAGGAGAAAATGGTGCTCCACAGGGCGATAATTCCTAGTCTTCTCTTTTTGACACTTTGAACAATTTTTCTAATTAAAAACTTCAAGTATATTAGCAATCACTGCCTTGGTTTATGTAAAGAAATCCAAACATTTAAAATCTCCCTATGTGCTAATTAAAAGGGCACTTTTAAAATGGGGGAGTTATCCTAATACCAATGATAATTAAAATCATAAAATGTTGAGTCTGAAATGAATTTATGCATCATCTCATCCATCCCTTTCATTTTACAGGGCAAAAAACAGGCTAGTGCAGGGTGTGTAACTCATACATCTAGGACCAGAACAACAGCTCCCTCCTAGCTCTAACCCCAGAAAACCAACACTACTGTGGGCAGCTGGAGGATGCTACAGATTACTAACACGGATAACTTGATAAGTTTCGGTAGGTATGGCTAAGTCCATGAAAGGAAAATAAAACAGTTCTTCTCTGTCCTTCAGGATAGAGAAGAACCTGGCCACTGGCTTTGCATCTCAGACTTACCTCAGTGTCTGAGGTGAGGTCAAGTCCCTTAGCTTCTCTGGGCCTCAATACCATGCCTGCTGCACAATTTCTTTTCTTTTTTTTCAAAATGGACATAATGACGGCTCCATCCTCAAAGGTTGGGGGGGTTAGTTAAGATTTTTTTTTGAATGGAGCCCAAAAGATAACCAAAAGGGTACAGAAACTTCATTTTTAGAAGGGTGTGTCTAAGGATGTCTAGGGTGTCTAGGGAAGCTGAGAGGCTGGCAGAGGATCCCCATAGGCCTGTCAGGGCTCTCAGGTACAATAGTGCCCAGAACATTCTTTTCCATGAGTCAGGTACCACGTTCAATACTTAATCCTCATGAGTTTGCTAAACCACATAACCCACATTATGAAGTTAGCACAATTTTCTTCATTCATAGAGAATAATTGGGACATTTAAGTGATATGTGCAAGGTCATATACCAGTGTCACTTGTTAGGATCTGCACTAGGATTTGAGATAGGATTTGCACTAGGTTTTTTAGGACACTAAGCCCATTTTCTTAGCCCTAGATGATATTTGAATAGAAGCCCCTTTGGGAGACATTGGTGACAGGCTGGGCCTCTCCAGGAATCTTGTTCTATGTTGCCTGTGCTTTTAGATTTATGTGGACACCTGATCTTGCCAGGAGGAATTCCTCATGCCTAGATTAGCATGAGCTGAACTGGTCTCTTTTCCCTGGGCTGACCTTATCACAATCTGTACCTCTAGCGATTGGTAGGACAGAGTCAGCCTGGGGTGGGGCCAGCTTCTGTGCTTAATTCTAAATATAAACTTTAAAATGCTAAAACTGGAAGGACTCTAGAGATCTGGTGTGATCACTATGTTTTAAGAAGGAAGAAACAGAAGCTCAGTTTGTGTTTGATCTATGTTGAGCTATAAATGGTGGGAAACCACAGTAGCTAAGAGTAACAGATTTGCATGGAGCCTGGAAAATCTAATTTGTCTTGCGTGGTGGTTCTCCTTTTAACTGCTTATTGGCCAGCTGATTACTCATTTCTTGCCTTTTGGTCAAGAAATGAGTAATCAGCTGGCCAATAAGATGACACTGATAAAGTACACAACCTTTGGAGGTAGGGGAAAGGACTCAAAGGAATTAGAAGACAAGAGCGAGCATGGGAAGGATAGGGTAGAATTCCAGCTGTCCTGAAAGTATTAAGGATTCTTACCAGGGGTCTAGGGACCCCTAGGTAGACTCTTTAATAAAGTTACTCTGAAATCCTGTTATACTTTGGTTTGAAGCTCTTTAGCTGCTATGACTGTCCTTGAAACCCAGAGAAGAAAATGGAGTTATATAATTTGAGGGAGCTGGACTTACCTACATTAGACACAAAATCATCAAAGATCTTAATAGGATTTCTCTACCTTTTTGGGTCCATTCAAAAAAATCTTAACTAATCCTCACAACTTTTGAGGAAAGAGCCATCATTATGTCCATTTTGAAAAAAGAAAAGAAATCTTGTGGTAAGCATGGTATTGAGGCCCAGAGAAGCCAAGGGACTTGACCTCACCTTAGGAACTGAGTATGTGTGGGATGCAAAGCCAGGGGCCAGGTTCTTAATCACCACACTGCTGCTTCCAGATCAGTCCCAGAGGCTCCTTCCAAACACAATGTTTTCTGGTTTGTTGACTGAGTAAGGAAGTGATTCCGCTATGCACCCACATTGATAAGCAGATTACTGCTATGGGCAATTAGAGCTCCATCCTCTAAGAGACTGTTTAGAATCCACTTTGGAGTTGTCCAATCCCAGGGTGAGGAAGCTTAGATATTTATGCATCAACTCTCTTCACTGGTAGTCAGGGGCTGCTCCTGTATTTATTTCTGCTATGCATTGGGTATATATGGGTCAAGCAAGCCTTGCAGGGAACTGAAGTTGCTTGCAGGAGAAAGTAAACAACATGTAAGTGCCACAGGGGTCTGGACTAGGGATACAGTGTCCACAACATGCACGCTACAGTCTTCAGATTCAACATCTGTTCCTTTGTTTCAGGGCTTGCAAATGTGTGGCCTGCAGAACACAAATCAGAGTGAGCAAAATTTAAATCATGCTTGGATTAAAGTTGAGAGGGTTCTTTGGAGACACATAGGGAACCCAATCTGAATTAGCTTAGGTTAAGAGGTAACTTGACTGACTCATGTAAACAATCCCAGAAAAGATGAGGGTACATGAGGTCTCTGGGATGAATGGAGATGATAGATCCCAGGCCCATACTGCAAACTTGTATTTCTGCTCTCTTCTAATTGTGTGTTAACTTCTTTGAAAAGGCAGAGAGCTTGCATACTATAGCTTCCCTGCACCTTCTCCAGACAGGAGTGGATCCTATTCCCTTAGAAGCCTTTTCTGAAATTCTTCAGGTTGGAACTGACTGGCCCTGCTTGGGTCAATTGTATACTCCCTGACCCGCCACTGTGACTGGAAAGGTCATGAAGGAGGATGCCAGCCTCCATTTCCCCCATATGGTGGGGTTGGGAGTGTTTCCCAAAAGAGGAAGGGTGAGGTTCCCATGAGAATAGAGGGCTGCTGGGTAGAAAAAAAACACATCTGCTCAGAACTAAAACAGTGGTTTGCAGATTATCTGCAGGGGAAAAGTTGAATATATGATTATGTGCTTAAAGAGCACTTTATTACAGAACTGAAAAAAGAAATGAAGGGAAATGAAGTCAACACTTATTTTATTAGGAACTAAGTACCACTAGCAGTGATTGTCTTGGTAGCATATTAATTGATATTTTGACTAAGACCAAAGTTGCAGAGAATAGAGCTGAAGAAATGTAGCTGGGGAAGATAGTTTTAGACAGTCCTGGGTTTCTCTTCCTAAAACTACCTCTTTAGGCCCTGCTTAAGTCAGTTTTTACCAGAAGTCCAGGATATGGGTAAAGGCTTTTCTTCTCCATGATCTGTGGTCATGCATCCAAAAGCAGGAGGTGACAGCCACCACCCTTTGATTCTTAGGACTTGATTAATTCTTCCCATACATAGTTCAAAAACTCAGTGATCTAATCTTTAGGGACTGTATTTTTTTTTTTTTTAAGTTTCACATTTAAGAAGGAATGATTAGGTTGCCCTCTCCTCTCCCATTCTCATTCATCTAACACATTTACAAACGTTTGTGTACAAGGCATACCCTGGGGAAAACAGCAAACAGGAAAGCCACCCTCTCTCCTCCTGTAGCACAACCTGCTCAAGGGAACCAGCTCCTTCAAGGCTGGGCTAGGATCCCACCTCCCACAGGAATCCTTCTCCCTCCCACTAACTCCTCCAGCTGGCGCCTCCTCCTCACTCTGTCACCTGTTGACACAAGCACACTTAACTCCGTGGCAGAACCGCGGGCAGGGCGAGGGGCCACCTACTCCCTGCCCCCTTTGCCATGGATCCCACCCCAGCCGCGGTAGATTTAACCAATCGTGGAGGGGGGAGGACCGGGGAGGACCCCTGCCGCCCCGCGGAGCCTGGAGTTGGGGCCTGCGCTCTGATGGGGCCCAGCAGCTGAGGGTTGCAGGAGGCTCTCCCCGCCCCCGTCCAGCCCCCGCGCGGTAGGAGGCGGGTCCCCAGCCAGGCTCCGCTCGCAGGGGCCGGCGGGGAGGGGTCGTGCAGGTAGCTTGGCCTCTGCCTGGGAGTGAGCGCCGGCCGCCGCGGCGGGATGGGGCGGCTCGGGGCCCGCCGCCTTGTCCTGCTCGCCGCCTGCCTGGGGCTCTGCGGGGCGCGCGGGGCGCTCGGAGGTACGCGCCCCCACTTCCCTTCCCGGCCCGCTGCGCGCGTGAGCCCGTGCGGAGAGGGTGGCCGAGCAGGGGCGGCGCGGGGCGGAGAGCCCGTTGCGGTGCTCGGGAGCCCCGGGAAGTCCCTCAGCAACCCCGACTTCGACTCTGGGGCCGCATTCCAGAGCTGGGCGGCTCGGGGAGGAGACGGCTGGGCCCCGCTTTGTGGCCTCGGCGCCACCGCGGAAAACTTTCAGCTCTGCGCCCCTCACTGCTGGGCGGGTTCAGGGCGATCCCAGTCGGGGTCTGTTCCTCACCTCCCCGAGGTCGACCCCTAGGATTTGGGTTTTAGAGTGGGCCTCCGGGTGCACTTGAACAAGCAGAAGGAGCGACTCCTGCATTTCTCCTTTGATCCTTTTTAGTTCTGCCCTTCCCCAGCGCTGGCCAGAGTGACTGGGCTGCACGTGACCCTCGGGGCTTTGTGGGCCTTGAAACTTCCCAGAATTCTTTGTTCACTGGGTCATTGTCCCAGAAGCCCCCCCCACCCCCATATAGAGATTAAACTTTGGGGGCCAATGAGGTAGACCGGCCTTATATTTCTATGGCGCTTCTAATAAGAACATATTTAGATTTTTTTTTTTTTATGTGATTGCGCCTCTGTACTTGGGCCTTCTTGCCCTCCACGAATCTTTGAAATCGAATTCAGTTCAACAAAAGACTCTGGACTTTTTATTTAAAGAGAACACTTTCAAAAAAAAAAAAAAAGAAAAAGAAAAAAAGACTTGTATCTCTGTAGTATTTGGATTAAAACCTGAAGACTTACACTCTATTTTAGGCTTAGCCAAATAGTATCCTTGCTGCCCACAATTGCTTGATAGTTTTCTAAGTAGCTTTAGAGAAGTGTTCCAGCCATGACCCAAGTAGAGGACTCCTCACCCTTCTTGTTGAGGGACGATTCTTTCCCCAGTTCTGCTCCTTCCTTTCTAGGTCTCCTTTTCCCCTTCTTCTGCTCTTTCCTGCCTGGTTCCCAGGGTAGATAGGCCAAGGGACTTGGGGCTGATGTGACTGTGGCTTTGGTGGGAAAGATTTGGTTATAGGAAATCCTATAGGAGATCCTGGAGGGCAGTTAGTGACCTCTGGGGACAGATTGGTGGTGGGTGGGCAGTGTAGGGTGATGGGAAGGCCATGGTGTTGGAGTCATATGGTCTAGGATTTTAATCCTGGTGTTGTCTTATATTTTTGGTGACTTTGGGCGAGTTACTGTACTTCTCCCGGTCTTGATTTTGCCTCTATAAAATTGAGATGATAATAGCTTCTTGAGAGAGGCTTGAATATAATACTGTGAAAGACGGACTGACAGCCTGAGAACATTCAATAAACACTCATTTCCATTCTTTCTTACTCATTAGCCTCCATTCCTGCCTTTCCATGCAATTAAACTGAGGAAGAGCCAATAGGTTAGAGATCCAGTTAGAGGGAAAGAATGTAGATTAGGAGCTTTACTGAATAAAGAATTTCACAGTATAAACTTTAGCATATATATTCTTCATCTATGGCTCTGATCACGTGACAAATATATGCCAAAGTCTTACCAACGTCTGCTTTGGGGTACTTGGAAGAATATTTTCTTGAGTAGGCAGATGTGTGGTCTGAATTTAGTTTTCTTGCTTATTCCACAGCTTTGATGAGCTCTGCTCTCAGTCTTTGAAGGACACAAACTGCTCTATCTTCAGCTTGGCAAGTCTCTATGTCAGGAAGCCACCTGTCTGGCAAATAGATGTCTCAGTAAAAATATCTGTATCACAAACCCACTGTATGTCTGTTTGTAAATCAATACATTGTCACTAGCCACTTTCTGAAGGTACAGTATACACAGAGTGCTGGATCCATATTACCAGTAGTTCAGTAATTTCTGATTTTGACTACTTTCCTATCAGATCTCATTAGGATATTACTACTTTTGCTTTGTAACAGGCTGAAAAGGATTTTGACCAGGAAGAAAACTGCCAGCACTGCCCATTCTTTTGCATTACTGTTCCTTATGTTATTTGAATATATCTTAAGATTTGTATGCAGGAATTTTAAAAGCACCTTGTATTAGTCTGTTTTTGCTATAACAGAATATACAAGGCTGGATACTTTATAAAGAAAAGAGATTTGTTTAGCTCACAGTTTTGGAGGCTGAAATTTCAAAGATTGTGGTGCTGACTCTGATGAGGGCTTCATGGCAGTTGGCATCATGGGAGAGCATGTCGGAGAGTAAGAGATTATATGGTGAGAGAGGAAATCAGAGAGAAATTGGTGAGGGGCCTGTCTTGTTCTTTCATAACAATTTTCTGTCCACAACTAACTGGGGTCCCACAAAGACTACCTTTATCTCTTCAGATGGTCATGCCTTCAATGACCTAATGACCTCTTTTTAGGCCCCACTTCTGAGGACACAGCTTCTAAACCATGAAACCTTGGGGACAAATACACCCAGACCATAGCAAACCTGAGCATTTTTGTGCAGAGTGGTTTAGTCACAGGGAGATAATGTAGTTGTGAGTCCCAGTTAACCAGGCAAGCATGCAGGTTTTGTGTCACCTTGCTTTGTGGAGCTCCATCTTCCCTTGGGAGACTTGCATTACTGCAGGTGAGACAGATGGTCACTTCACATGCCAGACTAGCTGGGACACTAATTTGTTTGTAAATTAGAGATTAAAAAAACTTAAGTTCTTGGTTATTTATTTATTTATTGAACTCAGAGGCACTTTATAACTGAGCTACATCCCCAGCCCTTTTTAATTTATTTTTAATTTTTTCGTATTTTTTATTTTTTTTAGTCAGGGTCTCTTCTAGTTGCTGAAGATCTCACTAAGTTGCTGAAGCTGGCCTTGAACTTGTGATCCTTCTACCTCAGCTTCCTGAGATACTGGGATGACAGATGTGCACCACTGTGCCTGGCCAAGTTCTTGTGTTTGTTTGTTGTTTGTTTGTTTTTTTAGAAGTCCTAATGATTTCTTTTGGCTCTGAAGTAAATATATCATCACCTCCTTTATCATCTGTGCCCTAAAGCTGTGAGTGCCCAAATCCAAATGCTTGCAGGAGCCAGTGAGTCATAGTGAGCCATGTGAGCTGGTGTGGCAGAGGTGACACAGAGGGGTGGGGACTTGTGGTTAGAGCATCCACAGCACATGTGTGGCTGCTGTGCCTTGAAGCTTAATGAGTCCTAGAGTGGCCTGACTGATTTTTCTAGCCAAAATGTTCAGATTTTTATTTTAAATATGGTTTAATTATTTTCCTTTTAAACAGGGTTGTATAGGGCATACAAAACAGAAAACCCCACAACCTTTGGTCCTGTGGCCCTTTACCAACAATCCTGCCCTACTGATATCTGTATTCCCAGCACTTACTCCAGTAACCTACAAAAAACAGTAACCTCAATAAAATAGGTGACTGGCAGAATGCCTCTAGGGAGTGTGGGAGGCCCAAACCTCCCTGCCCTGCCACAGATGTTCATTTCCTAATTCCCAAAGTGTGTGAATGTGCTGTATTATGTGGCAAAGGGACTTTGCATATGTAAATGAAATACAGATTCTGAGATGGAGAGATTTTCGTAGGATTATCTGGAAGGGACTTAAATGTAATTAGAGGAGTGGAGACAAGGAAAGCGGAGGTTGGAGGTTGGACTGGTGTGATTGCTAATGGGAGGCTGCAAACCAAGACATGCAGGTGCCTTCTAGGAGCTGGAAAAGAGGAAACAACAGATTCTCCTCAAGAGCTTTCAGAAGGAAGGCAGACTGCTTAGTGAGACCTATCCCAGACTTTAGGACCTTGTACAATTGTAAATGTGTACTTTTTTTTAAAACTTTTATTTATTTATTTATTTATTTATTTATTTATTTATTTATTTATTTTTATGTGGTGCTGAGGCTTGAATGCAGCACCTTGCGCATGCTAGGCAAGCACTCTACTGCTGAGCCACAACCCCAGCCCCATAAATATGTATTCTTTTGAATTACTAAATTTGCAGTTATTTGTTATAGCAATAGCAATAGGAAACTTACTCAGGGAGTTTTTGTACTAGTCAAAGATAATATAGGGGCCATGTAACTCTGACAGGGGCCTACGATGGCAGCTGCCATCAGAAATGAATCAGGGGTGGGAATATTTGTCATCTTCAGTCTGAGTACTTCAGGGAAGTTTCTCTCCCTAAAGAGTCTGGCTCCAGCACTGACATCCATGCTTGAGCCTGGAACCTGAAAAACTCCCATCCTATCAGGGGAATCAACATAGAGACATACAAACACTGCACATGGAGCATCCAGGAGAGGACACTGGCTCTGCAGCTCTAAGGGAGAAGTTGTCAGTTCAAGCAGGACAGGCTGGGCACCAGGACTGCTTCCCTGACAACCCCAGGGGGTGCTGCTAGCATCAGACTATAGTAATAGCGCCCCCTGGAGTTGTGCTGGGAACAGTCTGCATGGCCATTCACAGTGCTCTGGGGAATCCTCCATTGAGAGAGGGTAAGGAATGGGTGACTGCTACTTTTACAACCTGAGGTCCTAACCCAGAGCAGTTGGGTGGAGGTTTTTATTTGGATAATGAAGGGATAATTGAGAGCCTGGTGGGTTGTTCTTTAGTAGCAGGAAGTCCAGGGCTATAGATTGCTCTGGTTCTATCTGGAAACTCAAGATTTGCATCCTCAAAGTGGGCCTTGGCCTGCTATCCTCCACATTCTGCCCTCCTTCAGTAAAGGGATGTAGTGCCAGAGCTGCCCCTCACTCCAGCCCACTGAACCTCCGGCCAACTACTTGCCCTGGGGCATGGAGCAAATGTATCTTGGTTCATTGACTTTCTACCCTGACTTAAATGTAAAGGACCTAAGTTTTGGGGCAAGGACTTTTAGAAATTTTCTTTTTGCAGTTAACTTTTGATGAATAAAGGAGGGTGAGTCTCCCAGAGCATATTGAATGTTTGTGCTAAGTTATTTCTTCCATGTAGGTTTCTACTTTCTTGGAGGTTCAGGATAATGTTAATGATCTCTTGAGTAAATACTCAACTTCAGTTGGTTAGCATACAATCCTGACACCATAATAAAATACTCTGCCAAGCCTTAAGAATATATTTGTAGGGCAAAATGTGATTTTCTTTTCCAAGTGACATTGTGAATCTCAACTGCTTGTGTGAGAGCTGTTTTCTAAGTAAGTTCTCTTAAAACTTTGCATAATGCAAATAGTGTAGCAGAGAAGTTTTGTGCTTGTTCTTTTTGATTTTAAAAATAAGCTTTTATACTTGTAATATCCCTATAACATATTTGGAAGATTGAGAATGCATAAAGAGGCACAATATAAATTTTATAATATAAATATTATATTATCTTTTTCCATAAAAGCAAATTGTTCTGAAATATTTTTCAAAAAAAACTTCCTGAATTGTTTTCTTCCCACTCCTTTTTTTTTCCCCTTGAGCAACCACCAGACAGATTTTTCTAAAACCTACAACTGACTTGTCTCTCTCCAGTTGAAAGCTATTTAATGCTTTCAGTTATGTGCATAGCAGGATTCAGCCTCCTTAAGGCCCTCTGTGAGTAGCCCTCTGCCCATAGGAATCTTGTTGGTGAATGAGTAGGTAGTTTCCCAAACTTTCATTGAGAATTTCTTGTCATATATGCATTGAAAATCAAATAAAAACAGAACCAAAGCTTCTCTTCCCAGCTTCCCCATCTTGTAAGTGGATATCAAGCCTGAAATTTGGAAATCAGTTTGGATTGCCCCCTTTCCCTCCTCTACAGTCCTACTTTCTACATATCTCTTGATCTTACCCTGTTCTGCTCTGTTTCCTTGCAACCTGTCATTCCTTTGAGTCTGGTTTTAGCCACAGTCATCTCCTAACTTGCGATCTGATTGTGGCATTTACCTGTTGGTTCCTTCCTGGACCTCTTTGCAGAGTCCACACTCTTTCACCTAGTTTCCAAGGCCATATTTATTGACATGTGCAGAACACTGTTCTAGACAGAGAATTAAGTGGTGACCAAGACTGGCGAGATCCTGCCGACCTCGGGATCTTACATTCACTTTGGGGTGAGGTGGTACTGAGGCTGGATATTAAACAAGAAAGCCAATAAAGAAAACAGGGATTATAAGGGGTGTGAATTGAGTAGCCAGCTGCTGCATTTGTGTGTGTGTGTGTGTGTGTGTGTGTGTGTGTATGTGTGTGTGTGTAAGCGCCCCCTCCTCATACTGTGTTCTGTGGACCAGACCTTCAGTTCCTCCTGTTCACCTGTCTCTCTTCTCTCTTTTCTCTCTCCTCTCTTATCGGCTCCACCCACCTAGGTCTTCTCAGTAGCCACTGTCCTGCTGACATCCCCTCATTCCACCCCGCTTGACTAGGTAGGCCTAGTACTTCTGCTGCTGTCTACATTTCCCAATTAATTACCAAGCAGCTGTAATTGCTGGATTAACAGTCTCTTGTGTTCACTTTTAAACCCTTAGTACAAACTGCTCAGCCTCATTTGTGGACAAAATAACCTGTACCTGGGAGGGAGTACTTCAGCCTGCCTGGGAGAGCTGCTAGACATTTCCATTGCTCCCTGCCTGATACCCTAGCTGGCCCCAAATGAGCTCCTCTTATCAACTCCCTGACTTTACTTAGGTGCACTCTTCTTTATGAGCAGTGTTCTCTGATAGAAAGCAAGCCTCTTTGTTTGATTAATTCTGTACCTGAGTTCCTGACAATACCTACACATAGTAAGTGCTCAATGAATAGTAAATCAAAAGCCAAAACAAATGTAAAACTCGAATAAAACAAAAACCCAGAGAGATCTAGTTTGGAAGAAGGAATGAGAACCAATTCTAAGGTGAATATAATGAACAAAAGAACCACCCTCCTGGGAGAAACTGTAGGTCAATATGAACGTTCACCTTCCTGTAAAAGTATTTTACCTACCTTGCTACAAACTCTAGTTTCCATCCAGCCATTCCACCTTTTGTTTCAGCACTGTACCAGGATGCCATCTCTGATTTCTGTTCAGCCTGATTTGTTCCACTGGTACTGAAGCCACACTCTTTCCTTCATTGGAGGTGGGGATCACCTTTCTTTTCCCAGGAGCCAATTTCACCTGTGTTTGTATTTCTCCTTTATTGTTATTTTGAGATACATATTAGAGGCTGCAAATTAGGGTCAACTTGGAAGTATTGTGAGTGGAGTGACTTCAGGCTGTCAAACCAGAAGTTTTTAATCTACTTCCTTGTTTTTCTCCTGAAGCAATGGAAATTTCTGGCCACCAGCTGGGACTGGAGTTGATTTAGTGCCAGAGAGGTGAAACGTGGGAAAATATAGGGATATTGTTTGTTAATGTTACTTATTCATTCTCAGCAGTAGGTTTTATGATTTAGAAAACATTTCCTGGTTTTGAACACTTAACAATACAGTCTCTAAGCATGTCAAACATTGAGGTGGGGAGATTTGCTATGGGAAGGCCAAGAGGATAAACTCAGATGGTGGGTTTGTAATTGCTTGCTTTTTTCTTTAATGATCTTAGCTTTTCATTCTAACTTTAATGAGCTTAATCGTTAATGGCTTTATTTATTAAGATTGACTTTTAAATTTTTGTTGACTATTCTAGGTTAATTGCACATTAATAGGGTTCAATATATTTTAATACATGCATACAGCATGCACTGATGAAATTCAGCCTCCTTCATCCACCCTCCTCCCCTCTTTTGAGTGTCTAGTCATCATTATTCTACATTCAGGTTGACTTTTTTTTTTTTTAACTTCTATATATGAGAGAGAACATGTGATACTTATCTTTCTGTGTCTTCCTTCACATGATGTCCTCCAATTCCACCCATTTTGCTGCAAAATAATATTCCATCCTTTCTGTCTGAATAATACTTCACATTTTTCTTTATCCATCTGTTGATGAGCACCTAGGTTGATTCCATATCTTAGCTATTGTGAACAATGCTGCAATATGTGTGATGTGCAGGTATCTCTTTGGTGTGCCCATTTCGTTTTCTTTCTATATAAGTGGGATAGTTGGATAACATGGTAGATCTATTTTTAGTTTTTTTTGAGGAATTTCATACTGTTCTTCATAATGGTTGTACTAATTTATATCCCCACTAACAGTCCTCACCAGCATTTGTTAGTTTTTGATAATAACCTTTCTAACTGGGATGAGATAAGGTATATCATTGTAATTTTGATTTGCATTTCCCTGTTGGTTAATGATTTTGAGAATTTTTTCATCTATTTATTGGCCATTTGTATTTCTTCTGAATAATAGAATAAAGTGTCTATTCAGATCATTTGCTCATTTTTGGGTTACTAGTTGTTTCGTTGCTAAGGTTTTTGAGTTTCTTGTATTCTGGATAGTAATTCTTGGTCAGATTGCCAAATAGTTGGCAAATATTTTTTCCCAATCTGTGGATTGTCTCTTCCTTCTGTTAATTGTTTCCTTTGTACAGAAGCTTTTTAGTTTGGTATAATCCTACTAGTCTATTTTTGTTTTGGTTTCCTATGATTTGGGGGTCAAAATTTTATATCAATGTCTTGAAGAAGTGTTTCCCCAATGTTTTCTTCTAGTACTTTCAGATTTACATTTAGGTCTTTTATCCATATAAGCTTATTTTTCTACAGGGTGAGAGATAGGGGGTCAAATCTCAATCTTCTGTGTATGGGCATCCAGTTTCTCCAGCACCTTTCCTCAGAGACTGTCCTTTGTCCAACGTATGATTCTGGTGATTTTTTAAAAAATCAGTTGGTTGTAGATGCCTACATTTAGTCCTGGGTTCTCCTTTCTGTTCCACTGAGTCTGTGTCATGGTATTTATGTGAATACTATAGACCATAGTATGTTTTGAAATCAGGTATGGTAGCACCTCTAGATTTTTTCTTTTTGTTCAAGATTGCTTTGGCTATTTGGGATCTTTTTTGCTCCCTTATGAATTTCAAGACTTCTTCTTTTTTTAGTTCTGTGAAGAATATCATTGGTATTTTGAAGGAGATTGTATTGAATTGGTAAATAGCTTTGGATAGTATGGACATTTTAACAATATGGTTTATTCCAATCCATTAACATGGGAGATGATTTCTTTCCTCTTCAACTTCTCACATTAGTGTTTTGTGGTTAAAATTACAGGGGTCTTTCACTCCCTTAGTTAAAGTCATTCATAGTGTGTGTGTGTGGGGGGGTAGCTATTTTGAGTGGGATGGCTTTCATGATTTCTTTCTTAGAAAATTTGTTGTTGTTTTACAAAAATGCTACTGAATTTCTTTGTATGTTGATTTTGTATCCTGCAACATTACTGAGTTCATTTGTCAATTCTAATACTCTATATTTTTAAATATATAATATAATATCATTTGCAAACAAGATTGTTTGAATTCCTCTTTTCCCAATCATATGCCCTTTAATTCTCTCTCTTATCTAATTGCTCTGGTTAAAACTTCCATCACTATATTGAATAAGAGCAGTGAGAGTGCATGCCTTTAGCTTATTCTAGATCTTAGAGAAAACACATCCAGTTTTCCCCATTCTGTATGATGTTGACTGTGGATTTGTTATATATAGCATTTATTATATGGGGTGTGGTCCTCTATACCTAATCTGTTCAGGATTTTTATCATGAAGGAATGTGAACCTTATCAAATGCTTTTACTGCATCTAAAGATGGTGATTGTATGATTCTCATCTTTTATTTTGTGATATGATGTATTACATTTGTTGGTTTGAATATGTTGAATAATCCTTGCAGCCTGGGATAAACAGCTGGGTCATGGTGAATGATCATTTTGATGTGTTACTGGATCTGGCTTGCTAGTACTTTGTTGAGATTTTTTTGCATTATTGTTCTTGGGATATTGATTTATAGTTTTCTTTTGCTGCTGTTGTTATATCCTTACCTGGTGTGATATCAGGGTAATGCTTGCCTTATAGAATAAGTGTGGAAGGCTCCCCTCCTTTCAATGCTTTGAATAGAAAGGCAAACATATACCTAGGATATGTGTCTGTTTTTGTCAAAATGAACCACTGGCCATGCCAAGGAGAAAGGTTTGATTGCAGTGAACTTGCCACCCAGTGAACAATTGATCTCCTCAAGAACTGGAGACATCTTGGGAACTCAGTGTTAGTCTTTGTGGAGGTACATTGGATATTCAGCAGTAGCAGTAGGTAGGAAAGCTTTGACAAGAGGGAGCCCATAAAGCAGGGTGCATATATAGACCCCACTCTTGCCTCCACTATTTCATTATGCATCCATTGCACCTACTTTGGGGTGGCATAATGGCTGGGTGATGTCGACAGGCCAGGTCACTTTTTCTGCCTGGTTGTTCAATACAAATTGTGTAGTAGGCATTTTCTGGTGGGCATTACCATGCAATATAAAACTCTTCCTGCATCATGCTCATATCTATTTCAGCCCTTCTTGTTCCTGATCTTTCACTCTTTCTCATTTTAGGCTCCTGACCATGTGGCTGGTTCAGTTGCCACTATTGATGAGTCTGTATATTCTAACTTCTGAACATTTCTTGTTCCATAGTAAATGGACACTTAGGTGTACCATTCACTTCTATTTATTTGGAGGAATTTTCCTACTAGAATTTTTCATGGCTGCTCTGAAAGGAGCTGTAGTGCAGCTAGAGCCCATTTTTTTTTTTTTTTGCTTTTGTCTGTAAGATGAAGCTGACTCATTCAAAGCCAAGTGTTTTGCTCCTTCGTTAGCTGGTAGTGAGGAATCTTTCTATGCAGCTATGTGAGCGGAGAGAAGGGTACAGGCACAAAACTGGTGGATGACATAAGATCTGGGGAACCATCTGGTGTGATTTGCTTATGACTTCTGGTCCTCTACATGCTTGATCTAGGATGCACCACTTTCATCCCTATAATCTCTTCTCCCACCATATGCCCTGACAATGCTATGTCTATCTCATTTATAATGGTCCACTGCATTTTTCATGCTTCTAGGAGCCATCTTAGCATGAGTTCACATCATTTCAAGGAGACTTTGCCAGGGTGTTATATGTTGTACCTCATGTCTGTCAAGAGTGCTTCAAAATCTAAAAACTTTCCCTTATCAACCTTATACTCCTGTTCCTTGTCAGATACATTCAGCCCCATGTGTATTCCACCCTCCTCTACTCCTACCCCCATACTAGAAGTTCATTTTGAGTAGGTCTTGCATCTCCTTTAGGAGCTCACCTATTGTGCATCAAGTCTAACATGTCCCCACCCAGGTTGCATTGCAAATTCACCACCTATCCCTGGTGTTTGGTCTAGTGGCCAGGAGGAGAGAAATAGGTTATTATCTTTGCAGGTCACATGTTGTTTTGTGAAGAGAGTCTTCTGCATCCTCTTTAAGTGGGGAGTACTGGCCCCAATAGGGAAATGGGCCACTTCTTCAGACTCAAAGGGTACAAGAGGGCCTAGGGACTCAAAATGATTGAATGCAGCAACCCATATGTTCCCATTCCTTGTGTCAGGGTCCCATTTCTTCCTAACTAGTGACTTGCCTTGTCAGAACAAGCCTGTCCCATTTGGGACTTTAACTGTATCTGGTGTCAATTCCTGGGTCTGAGTTTCTCCTTTCTCTGCCCTCCTGCTGTAGATGAGAAGGACATTGAATTTTCCCATCGACACCTTCTGGATTTCACACTTAACTAGTAATTGTAACTAATCTGTTTTAGCTTTTCCTTATCTTTCCCCAAAGTTTTATTCAAATTTGTTGGGAAGCAACCACTTCCATTGTCCTCATAGTTATTATTTGCTCTATATTTTTCATAGCTTGACATTTTATAGCTGGGCTAATGTGTTCCCTTACACTCTTACACCATACCAGTATAATTGCCACCAGTGAAATTATATCATTGCCAGGGCTCTCTGTGATTCACCTGTCCCTGGTGATAGAGTCCTAATCACCATTTGGGTGTGGGTGCTTCAGCTCCAAATCCCATTCCAGCATCTGCTTTCTCTGGCTACTTCCAATCCCAATGGCCACAAGTCAGGTTCCTGGAGAAGAAGAATATGAGATGGAACTTAGTATGTGGGAAGTTTATTAGCCAGAGCTCTTAGAATCAATCTTCGTGGAGGGGAAGCTTCTTGGATAGAGGGAGAAGCTGAATTACAGTTTATTTGCAGTGGAGGCTTTGGCTGCTCCTCTTGAGAGTTCTGAAGAAGAAATGACCTGTGGCATTGTCCTGAGTTAGGGTAGGAGAATAATAAGTAATGAACACTTTATACACCCTTGTTGGGTCTGTGGGCCACCCCAGAAAACCCTGGTGGCCTTGGGCAAGGCAGCTTTCTTTAGGGATGATTGCATACTGTAAAATAGTCATTGTGTAATAAATTTACTAACTTATGCTTTTTTCCCCCATAGCATCTTTTTATGGTGAAAGCTATGTGGAGCTCAACATCCTAGAAGTTTCCTCTGAGCTATCTCTTGAATTAAAATTTCAAACCAGCAAGCCACAGGGGTTACTTTTTCTTGCAGCTGGAAAAAATGACTATTGTGTAATAGAACTTCTAGCAGGAACCTTACGGGTATGGTTTAAAAAATATATCCTTAAAATATAGATTACTGGAGAGAGAGAAAAGTGAAAGAGAAAGAGAAAAATCTATCTATATTTGTCGATTAATTGCTATCAACTCACTAGAACAAAGTGAGATATTTGTATAGAGGGAAATCTTCTTCAGTGTTGTCAGTATGTCCTAAATATTCTGATTCTAAAATTTTCAAACTTCAATATGAAATCTACAAGTGTAGGAAGAGTTTTCAAATCTCTCTCTCCTTCTCTCTCTCTCTCTCTCTCTCTCTCTCTCTCTCTCTCTCTCTCTTTCTCTTGGTGTGAGGACCCTTAGTTCATTTCCTGTTGCCATATCAAAATACCTGCACTTTTGGCTCATGGTTCTAGAGGTGCAAGGACGGGGTTCTGGCATCTGCTCTGCTTCTGGTGAGGGCCTCATGGTGAAAGGGATACATGGTGAGAGGGAAAGCAAGAGATCCAGCTGAGGAGTTGAGCTTGCTTTTTAACAACCGCCCCCCCACCCCCAATTTGCAACTTGTTCTAACAATCTGTTCTTACAATACCTAATCCAGTTCCATAAGAGTGAGGACTCATTCCCTTGAGAAAAGCATTAATCCCTCTTCATGACTTAATCACTTCTTAAAATCCCCAACAACTTTCTCTACTGCTGTATTGGGGACTTAAACTCCATGAGTTTTGGTGGAGACAAACCATATTCAAACCATAGCCCAGTCCCATTCTCTTTTCTTTTATTTTCTTTTGTTTTAATGTGTTTTTATTTATTAGAATTGTGTGAAGTTGTGTTCCATCACCCATGGAACACACAGTAACAAATATCTGATACAAAAATAACTAATTCTAATATTGAACACAGAATAGTTCTATTTCTATTAATAATAAAAAACCAAAACTAAGTTTTTATTGGAAATTTTAAATTCAGGCCATTATTTCACAATTTCAAAATCAGAGTAATCCAATTTCAAGATGATTTTCTCATGGTTGAAATTTGCTTTGTCAATGTGCGATTTGGGACTTCCTGTTGTCTCAAGCCATTCCTGCATGTGACGCACCTTAAAGATAGGACCTTGAAATTGTCCTTGCACTGTGCTCCAGTCAGTGTTCTGGACCCAGCCTGCCAATCCTAGCTTTTTACCCTCAGCCTGAGTGTACTTGTGGTAAACCACCCCTTGCACCTTCCTCAAAATTTTGTAATCCACTGATACCAAGGTGTCCCCTTCTGCCATGCTGAAACCTCTTAGTTTTCCCCACAAGGGGCCGAATTACACCAGCAACCACAAAGCCAACTGCCCCCAGCCACACAAATGACTACTCCCGGAAGTTTAGGGTGCCAGTCCTATTTTCATAATAAAATACTTTGGAGAAATGAGATGAGATTTATTAATCATGATTCTTTCTCTTTCAGGTGAGAATGCATTTGGGTGCAGGTGAACAAGTGCTCCTTTCTGAGCAAAGAGTTCATATGGACAACTTGGTTTGGCATTTGGTGGAACTGTACTATGTTAAGGATCATGTTTTCTTGGTTATTGACAAACATTATGAGACAACTAGCCAAATGTCTGGTGGGGTGCATAATTTGAATTTTCACCATGGAATCTACATAGGAGGCCACGGGGGGCTCAATGTGCCTTACCTAGATGGAAATCTTCCTAACTTCCGCGGATGTATGGAGGATGTCATATTGAACCAGCGGGAGATCCTTATGTCCCTTAGATCTTATCCTGGTTTTAAGAAGGTTTATGAGGTCTCACTAGGATGCAATGATGAGTTTTTTGCAGGAGAGGATGAAGCCATCAATTTCTTTAGCTCTAGATCCTATGTCACCTTTCCAGAATGGAAGGTTCAAGGGGAAGGGCTATTGGAATTTGCTTTGCAAACTGGAACCCAACAAGCCTTGCTTTTATTTCAGCCAGGTAGAGAAGGGGATTTTGTCGCCTTGGAAATACATGAGAGTCTACTGAAGGCGTATGGAGGAAGAAATGAAAGCAAAATTCAGCTTTCTTCTTTTAACTTAGTTAGTGACAACAAGTGGCATGTTATTCAACTCAAACTCAGGGAAAGGTATATGGACTTAGTGGTAGATGCACAAAGGGTGAGGACTTTGCTGCCTTTTCAAAGCAAACCATTTGTGTCCAAAGGCCCCCTCTTGGTGGGGGGTCTTGATACTCGAATGTGGGAAAAAGTGAAGAGGTTAGAACTGGCCTCTGTGCCTAGAAAATCTGCTCGAGGAATCTCTTTGAAAGGGTGCATAAGAGACTTGAAAACCAACTCAGAAAAGAGAGCATTAAGGGACGCCCTTATTTCCAAAGATATTTCTGCTGGGTGCAAAATCAAGAGTATTGATAATGCTAATCCTTCTACCACAGTGACGGAAACCCTGCTTCAGTCAGAAGTTTCCCATTCCACTGCAGTGCCTGGGACTAACTTCCAAGATGAAAGTAGCCACTCTTTGGTTGTGAGTAACTTGGAGGTCCAAGAAGGTGGACGAGCCCTTTTGGAACCACAGCATGTAGACGTAAATGAAGAATTTAAGGATTTGGACATCAATTATTCTCAATTACTGTTTAAAATAGAAGAAATGCCTGTTCATGGATTCATTCAATTAGATGTTTCCCCTGAACCAGAAATGGAGAAGACTTTTACTCTGTTAGATTTGTGGCAAGAAAAAGTGTGGTATGTGCATGATGGTTCAGAGCAACCTACGGATCGTTTCACATTTTCCATCTCTTTCCATAGCAAGAAGGAAATCCCGTCATACCTGCAGAACCATGTTCCACGTGTGTTTAACATTATTGTCATTCCAGTGAATGATCCCCCATACCTGAAGCTCCAGGAAGGAAATCTGCTGGTCCTGTTTGAGAACTCGAAGAAACAACTGACCCCAAATGTAATACAGGTGTCAGACCCTGACACAGTGTCTTCAAGTCTTAGTTTTTCAGTTCTTGGCAGCTTCAATTCAGATGCTGGATTTTTAGAAAATGCCAATGATCCTGGGAGACCCATTAATAGCTTTACACATGAGGATTTAAGAGATGGCAACATTTTCTATGTGCACAGGGGTCACCGCAACTCGCGGATTGTTCTGAGAGCAAGTGATGGTGAGCTGGTTAGCAATACAGCTGTGTTACGGGTCATGGCTGTTCCTTGGGACTTTGAAGTGGTCAATAGGACTGGTGTGATTGTATCACAAGGGGGCTCTGTTCTGATCACAGGGAGTAACTTGTCAGTGGAAATTAATGGTGAACGACATGAGATGGAGGCTCGCTATGACATCACTCACCCACCTCAGTTTGGCCAGATTCAGCGTAGAGGGTTGAGTGGAGAATGGAAACAAGTTAGGACCTTTTCTCAGCGTTCCATAGATCGGGGTAGGGTCCGGTACCATAGTACATTCCAAGAACTGCAGCAAGAAAATATTACCGATCACTTTAAATTTAAAGTTAGCATAGAAGGAAAAGTCAGCAAAGAGCTCATATTTCCTGTGACCATACAATGGCTGAAAATTGTACTTTTGAAAAATGTTCCCCTAGAGGTCAGTAACATAAACCAGCAAATATTGAATTCTGATCATTTGCAGGCTGCAGCATGGGGTGTGGAAGTAGCCAAGAGGGAGCTACTTTTTAAGTTACTGACCCCACCTAAGAAAGGAAAATTGCTACATGGCGATAAAGTTCTCAAAACAAACTCAACCTTCAGCCAAAAAGATATTACTGACTCCAAGATAAGTTATGAACCTCAGGAGAGGCCAAGGGAAGACTCCCAGGATACTTTTAGGTTTTTGATTATTGCAAAACACATAGAATCAAATGACTATACTTTCAGAATAAACTTTAAAACAGATAGGACACACATTATTTTAACAAACAAGGGATTGCTTGTAAAAGAAGGAGAAGGCAAGTTAATCACGAAATCTGAATTATTTGTTCGAACCTTGGACAATCAGATCTTCCAATACAAAGTTACCAAGGGTCCTCAACATGGAAAGCTGAAATTGATTAGCTTTCCAGATTCTCTGGAAAGTAATGACAGTATCACTACATTCACTGATCAAGACATAGTGGGTGAACGGCTGATGTATATTCATGATGACTCTGAGACCCAGTATGACGAATTCTTTCTTGTGGCCTCTGCCAAAGGTTCAGGCCAAGAGGGAGTAGCCAGGGATCTTGACTCAGAGCAAATGTCTACAGAAATCAAAGTCACTGTTGCAGTGGAGTTAAAGAATGATGAGAGGCCAGTGCGCATGGTAGATAAGGTCTTCCATGTCGTGCGGAATGGCCAGCGCTTGTTGACCTTGGAAGATCTCTGTTACCATGACCCCGACTTAGATTTTGATGATGGGCAGTTGCTCTACACCCGGCGGGGCATCCCAAATGGGGATTTGGTACGAACCAAGGACCCCACTCAGAAACTCTACCAGTTCAGGCAGGAAGACCTGCGGGAAGGACATGTGCTCTTCAGGCACAGGGGAGCGGACTCTGCCCGCTTCGTGCTGTTTGTAACTGATGGTGTCCATTACACATCGTCCCTTCTTGAGGTCAGTGTGTCAGACCCCTATGTTCAGATAGCCAACAACACAGGGCTGCTTGTACAGAGAGGAAAGGACAGCTGCCTCACCACAGCCAACCTGAGTGTCACCACAAACCAAGATGTCAGAACAGATCTCGAGGTTGAATTCCATATTGTGCGGCCCCCAAAACATGGCAGAGTCCTGGTCAACAATTCTGTGTCCTACTCGTTTTCCCAGCATGACCTGAAGCGAGGACAAGTGGTTTACAGGCATCATGGCAGTGGCAACCTTGACGTGTTCAACCTGACAGTGAAAGTGAAAGATACACACTTAGAAGTGGGTGTCTGTGTCCAGGTGTGCTCAGAAGGTCAGCCGCCTCACACCCAGGTCCTGCACAGAAACACCCTTGTAGTTGAAGAAGGAAAACCAGTGAAACTGAGTAGAAGAAGGCTCCAGGTGGGTGTCATCTAAACACCAAGTATTCTTATTCTCCTAGGACCACAGGGGTGGATATTCTGTTTACTTCTGAAAGCTATTTTTATGTAGATTTATCTCCTGTTAATGAAGGGAAATTAATTATAAAATCTGAGTTATTTTTCAGACCTTGGGCAATCAGATCTTTCAATGCAAAAATCACCAAGAGTCCTCAACATGGGAAGTTGAAATTGATTAACTTTACAGATTCTATGGAAAGTAATGACACGTCACTATATTTGCAGATTGAGACATAGTGGGTGGGTGGGTGACTTTAAAAAAATGCAAAGAAGCCGTTAAGAAGAAAAGCTGAGTGGTTTCATGACTTTGATGCTGCCAATTTCTTTTAGTTGGAAATGGGACATAAGCTTATTTTGAAGCTACGTACACATGTATTCATGTGCTTGTGTAAATTTAGAATAGTATGAACTGGGAATAAGGGAGGGATGTATATATTATGGCCAACTACCTTTGTTTAATTTGACCTGAGTAATTTTATGATGTAGTAATTTAAAAAATATAAAAAGGAGTCCTAAAACAGCAGAGGATATTATATTACACAATTTATTTCCTTAGTTTGGAATGTGGCCTTGTTTAGATTCTGAAGATGAATAGATAAAACTGGCTAAGACCAGTGGAATACCAGGGCTCAGGCCACAGCCTTCCCATTTCTTCAGGCTCCTATTTGGAAACTTCCAGGGGGCCCGCCCTGTTCATCAGAGTTAGAGGAAGTGTTCTTCTGAAGGTGTCCTGTAGAAAGTGTATGGGAGAATGAGCTGTGATTAATGATAATTGGCCACAAGTGCAGGCTTCTCTTAATCTGACTTCAGGACTGTAAAAAAATTACAAATGCAACCAATAATACAAAATAGAAGTGAGTTGAAGTGAAAAATCAGTTTTCTACATAAGATGTTCTGACTAAGGGAATATAGGACCCCTCCTAGCTTTTCTCAAATTTTTATCAAGAGCTCAGGGTGTTAATATATATGTTCCACCACAAGGGGGCATGTGCACTTCAGTGACTGTAAATAAGTTGCAGTCATAGTATTGAGATGGATTTTGCTGAATCAATAAATTAAAAATGTATGGAAAATGCTGAGCTGGTTAAAGTGGGGTAGGAAAAAAAAACTTTTCTCTAAGGTCTTGCAATTTTAGTGATCCCACTACTGTTTCTTCCATAGTCATTTATTCTTTCTCATAGAATTTATTTCTTTCACTTAAACCTTCTAAATCCTGTTTTTTTCCTGCTATGTGTAATGATCTGTTAGTACATTTGTAGCTACTCTAGATTGTTCACTATTATTTTTCTTTGTGATCAGGGCTGATCTTCAAAATATTGGCATAGGTAATAGATCAGATTTAGGTTTAACTGTGTATGAACCCTGAATGTAACTTAAACCATTTGTGGACATGAATAAAAAAGATTAGGGTCATCAATAGTCTTGACTCTTACACACAGTAACATGTTTTTTTTGTTTGTTTGTTTTGTTTTTGTGGGTGTGTTTGTGTGTGGTGTGTTGACTCAAGGCTGGAAATGAAGCCAGTATTCCTCCAGAGGCAGAGTTCATAGTCAGTTCTCCATCAAGGCATGGATATCTCCAAATATCTGAACCAGAAGGTGGCAGCTTGGGTGCAGATGAAAAGTCCACTTTGAGATTCACACACCGGGATCTTGATGATGGCAGGGTTCTTTATGTGCAGACAGCGCCCGACCAACAGCAGGATCGTTTTTCCCTAGACGTGATAAATGATTCCCAAGTGGTGAGTGCAGTGGAAATTCTGCTGGATATCATCCCTAAGTGGATTCCTCTGGAGGTACAGAATTTCACAGTTCAAGAAGGTGGATCCAAAGCACTTCTGGAGGATGACCTCAAAATTCCAAGCAAGTATTTTGAGGGACTTGACTGTGAATTTATTCTACTCGAATCACCAAAACATGGTTATGTTCAAAATTCTGATTTTCCAAGAGTAAAGCTAATGAAATTTACCAGGAAACAGGTAATAACTCTAATATATTTGGTCATGTTAGATAAAATTTGACTGTTTATCATTTATACACATGGGCTTTGGAGGATGATGGGACCTTGGAGGGGCTCTGGTCTGACCTCCCATCAGATGCTAGGGACTTTTCTACAGTATCCCCCATAGAGAGGGGTCCAACTGGTACTTGAACATCTTCAGTGATGGGGAACTTAATACTTCCTGAGATGGGTTCTTCTACTCTAAAAGCTTGCCAACTTTAGTTCTTTGGGCTGAGCTGAAATCTGCCACTTAGAAACTTCTTGGATCCTGATTCCAGTATCCTACAGAATAAATCATTACTCTCTTCATGAAAGTTCTTTGACTATTTGAAAGAAACATTAATCAAATTCCCTGGAATTTTATCTTCTTTAGGTTAAACATCTCTATTCCTCCAACTTGTGCTTATATGCCCTGAGTTTCCTGCATCACCCTGGCTTCCCAGTTCTAAATGAGCAAAATACTTCTGTCCCTCTCAGGATATCAGGGCAACACAGAGGTTCTAAGCATGGGCAGATATTTTGGAGTCATTGTTCCTTTGTTCAACCAACAGATGCTTTCAGAGTATATACTCAGTGCTGTGCTCTGTGCCAAGCCCAAGACTATCATGTTCAAAGTTCCCAGTCCTTGCAATCAGGGAACTGGACCTAACTGTCAATCTGGCATCCAGTCAGGATAAAATCACCAAGGTCAACTCCCGGCTGCTATCAGGTTTCTTTGCTTTGAGCTCAAATGGTGTTATTGTCAGATTTGCTTTCTCTTCCTGCCTCTCCCATTGCATCTTCACAGTGGTGCGATGGGAGGACAGAACTGGTACATTTGATTCTAAGTGAAGGGCAGAGGGAAGAGCATAAGGAAGCCTTCAGGAAGGAGTGATGTTTCACCTAGACTTTGAGGAGAGGAGGAATGAGGAGATAACAGAGGATGAACCAGAGGCTGGCATTGCAACAAGGTAGCCTTGTGGCACAGGGCATGGAGGCCTTGAAGGGAAGGGTGATCTGGGAGCACAAGGAGTCTTCCACAGGCTGAGGAGTGGCAGAGATTTCTTGGGGATGGAGTGTGGGGAGCCCTCACCCCTGTCCATAGGAGATGTCACCTAAATTGCATGTCAGGAGGGCTAGATTTTTCAGGTGGCATTAGGAAGCCCTGGGGGAATCAGAGAATGCTGAGGGCTGTCAAAGCTCTTATACATCAGATCAGGGAGGGCAATTCTTCAGTGACCTCCTCAGGGATCTCTCAATCATGGCTTCCCTTTCGAAGGCTAGACCAACCCCCTGCATACTAACCACCTGCTCTAGGATGAATTGAATTAATACTTTGCACTTCATGTACTCTAGGTGAGAGCCCAAGCACTATATTTTGGTACCATTTTGGTCAATTCAGTGATGGACTGTGCTTCACAGGAGGTGTGTTTTTAAGGATGGTTGATTGAAATCTGTGTACTGAGATATAAGCATTCCCTGAGGCGCCTATGTCATCATGCAGCTTGTTCACAGTGGAGAGCCAAGGTCACAAGTCTGTGTGTCCAGATGACCTCTTCATCCAGTCCCTTTCTCTGTGACTCCTGAGTTCTCCAGCTTTTGAGATCATCATTTCCTCTTAAAGTGACACTAGTCCCTGACTCTAGCTGTTAATGGCTTGGATAAGGAGTTCCTGCTCAAATTTGCCCTTTATTCATTCAGAAAGTATTTTTGAGTTTGTTATGAGTCTGGGATGCCAGGACTAGGTACTGGGGATAAAGTGGTGAACTAAGGCAGCAATCCTACTCCAATGGAACTTTGTTCCAATTGGGGGGGAAGTGGGAGGCAGGGAGAGACAATAAATAAAATAAATGTGAGACAAATGGCATGTCGAATGAAAGTTAGTACTCTAGAGAAAAATAAAGCAGGAAAGGATCTGGGAAGTGCTGGGGCATTTACTGATGTGTGGGTTGTGAGTATGCATGTTTGGGCATGTTGATGTTCAGTTTCTAATACAGTCAGGGAAGGCCCGTTGAGAGGGTGGCACATGGCAGATACTAGGAGGAGGTGAGTCAGAGAAGCCTAATGTATCAGAAAGAGCTTTCAGGCAGAGGGAGGAACAAGTGCATGGACTCCCAGGTGAGGAGCAGTGTGTGGTCCAGCACCGTGGGAGCCACGTGCTGGTGGGGAAGAGATCTGACTTTTGACCTGAAGTGAGAAGTGAGATCTGGAGCAATAGGGGATAGCAAGGTGTGAGCAGAGGAAAAACTCAGTATACCCCTGAACAGGATCGGTGACAGGGGACCATAGACTCTCAATATTTTCTGGAAATTTGTTGCATCCTTTAATTTTAGGTCATATTTTTCTAGTTTTCAGTCTAGGAATTTACAAATCCCTAACACATCCCATCCTGGATTTCAGGTTAATGTTATGAAATGACATGTAATTTGGGGAAGTGATACTCCACTGAAGAAACGATGTATTTCTCTAGGAAGAATACCTCAGAGATGATTGTTATGTAAATGCTGGGATCCTGAAATGCCTTAAGTTGAGACTTCTCTCATCTTGTGATCAGTGTCACCTTCCATGTTTGTTTTAAAGTAACTTAAAACAGCATGTTCCAGGAACCCATGGTCAGGCCTGTGATCTGGAATTCCTCTGCTCACGGAGCTCCAAAGAAATTCTTATAGCACCTGTGTATGAGTGACAACTCTCCCTTGAGACCCTTCCTGAACTTTTCAACCCATGTCAGAAACACCTCTGAGAGATCAAAAGACTTTGCTCAAAGGAAGTGCGCCACAGGAATGGGCGAAGTTGAACTGCTAAAAATTTTGGCTTTATTTTATCAAAACAAACACAACCTTAGAGACCTTTTCAGAAGTTTAACAACTCCATTTGGGATTTGGAAGTTCTCTGCCATTGTCTATTTGGGTCACAGACTCATTGAAGCTTTAAAATTCTCTTGGTCTCTAATTTTGATCCTGGGCTTTTTATCGTCTTCTACCTGAATCTTAGATACATGAGAGGCATTCTGATCAAAATTTTGGTTATTATAAATTGAAAAGGAAAAACTAAGTCATTGGATGACTGCCTCAGAATTAATTAAAAATATGTAATCTTATAGGATAAAAGTAAATATTTGCAATTTGATAGAATAATTTGACTCCAATGTATTTCATGATAGGAGATGCATTTTAGCTCATCATTGGTAGCACCCCTTAAGAGATGAACACACACAAAAAA
Source organism: Urocitellus parryii (assembly GCF_045843805.1). NCBI lineage: Eukaryota > Metazoa > Chordata > Mammalia > Rodentia > Sciuridae > Urocitellus > Urocitellus parryii. The sequence continues at coordinate 42,630,835 of NC_135531.1, read as the reverse complement.
AATTATTCTGAAGGAGAAGGAATAGGATTAGGAGGTAGCAGGTATAACCTCACATACAAAGAATAATTAAAGGACCAATGCATACTTGGCTTACAAATGAGAAATTTGAGAGAACTTAATAGTTGCCCTGGTCCATATGTCTCCAAAGAGGAAATATCTGGCCAATGGGGAGAAATTTCATTGTTTTATGAAACAATAAGCAACTTCAGAAATTAGTCATTCTAAATATGCAAGTACTGTCTGTATTTGATTGTGTTTTTCCACTGGTGGGAAGGCTGTATATGTCCCTCCCACCACACTTGGGTATTAGAAATAGCATTTGATTTCAGGGTTTCTAATTACCAGTCCAGCATTCTCTTTGTATATCACATTATTCAATTGCTCTTTTTTCTCCTTAAACTTATTTCTAGGATAAAGTATTAATTTAAAAAATATATCATCCAGCACAATTTGCTGATTGTTGGACTTAAACTTCATGGGATGAGGACATGTTTTTGTGCTTTAGCAAGATATTTAAAATCAGAATTTCTTTTATAGCAATTTATTCATATCTTGAAAGTCACATTTGAGCAAGTTAGTGATTTTGTTGTTTGTTGGTTATAGGTGGAAAAGGAACTGATTTACTATGTTCATGATGATAGTGAGGAGCTTCTTGATAATTTCACCATCTTTGCAAATAGCTCAGAGCTTGGAAAACAGAGTTTGCCCAAAACCCTTTTTGTGACTGTTGAATCTGTAAATGACAAAGCTCCAGTAATAACAGCCAATAAGATCCTCCAGGTAAGTGCTACATGCTTTTGACTTCACATGAGAACCTTAGGGCTTCCAAATTGTTTTTCTATTTTATTATTTCTAATGTTAAATAAGAAGGCATATGAATACACACACACACACACACATATATTTGATATAATCCCATGGTTTTAAATAAATATTAGTTATTACCAGGACATTCTGTTGGGTGCCATTCGGAAAATATAAATAATCCCAATGAATCTGGTGTGATGCTCCCTTAGGCTTGGTCTTTGGAGGCAGGTTAGGAAGGTGTCTGCCCATGGACAGCCACTGCTAGGCGGGTAGTAGGTTTTGTAGCCAACATATCTGGGAGGAAGCCCTGGCTGCCCACTACTAGCTATGTGACCTTGAGCAAGTTATTTGGTTCCCTAGTTTGTCCTCATTAGGATGAAGGATTAAATAAGAGTGAGAGGATTAAATAAGATGATGTTAGGTTCTCACACAGTGCTTCCATGTAGTTAGCACTCAATAAACAGTAGCTATTATTTCTAAAAATTACCAGTTGGGTAAAAGAAGTCATGTGACAGTATTTTGCTGATCTGGGAACTTTGCTCCCTTTCACTGTCCTGGAAAATCCCCCAGGGGTAGCTCTCAATCACTCTCAGGTATTTCATCTCTCAGCTGGTGGGGTGTAAGCCATTTTGTTTCTGTTCTTTTGTGGAGATTGCCCTGAGGTAGCATCTCTATGTGGTTTCTGCTGCCTACACAAAGGGGCTGATGTGCCAGAAGCCTCCTGGCATGGACCGCACATTTCCTGCCACACAGCAACATAGGTGCTGGTGAACTCATTGATGCCAGTTTATACTGAAGCATCTCAAAAATTCCATTTAATAGATTCTCTCAGGTTTAACTTATACTTTCTTTATATTCCTTCTTCTAAGGATTTTATTATATGTACATGTGCATATAAACATGTAAATATTGTATACATGTCAATGCATCCAAACATTTAAATATTGTATCCCTTACTTACCTGGTTCTACAGAGGAGAAAACTAAAGCCCAGGGAGCAATCAGGGTCCTCAGAACAGTAGCTTGTAGGTTCTTTTGATGTCTATTCCAAGAATTCTTCCATCCTACTTTCTTCATCATGCTTTTTTTAGAGGGGTATTTAAAAAAAATAAACCACTTTAACTAACAAAATTGTGGTTGTTGTTGATGCTAGTCTAACCCAATATATCTTAAAGGATTTTTGAGGAGAGGGGTGGTGCTGGTGATCGATCCCACATAGCCAGGCAAGCACTCTACCACTGAGCTACACCCTCGGCTCTAAAGCTTATTTTCTAAGTGGTCTAAAGACCACCAAGCCACAGAATGGTGCAGCAGATGCAGCATCAATGGATGGAAGTGTCTTTGGTGAGCGTGGAGGCCAGCTAGGTCTCAGGGAGGGACAGGAAGAAAGTAAGGCAAATGGCAGTAAAACATGAAGCATTAACCTCTGCCCTTAATTTTTGAAACACCCTAAGGCCAATTAAATGATAGTGCAGGCATACCCAGGAGCCCACCAAGGGCTAATCTAATGAACAAATGTTACATTGTAAAAGATCACTGGGGTTTTAATGTTTATCTATTCAAAATAATTAGCTCTAGGAATAGACTTTTGAGCTCTTTTAGTGATCTTAAAACTCGATTCATTTTTCTATGTCTTCATTTTATGTGAAAAATTAATAGTGTTAATTAAAATTAATAATATGCCTTTGGAACTTGTGGCTTTGGAGTTTGCTTCACAGACACCATCCAGGTAGCCCAGGAATGGTATGTGCCAACTGGTTAAGCTCCTCTGTTTCAGTCACTTTTCTTATGCTTTCCACACAACTTTGGCTATGATTCCTACTGAGGTCACTCTCTGCAAAGTCATCTGAGAAGCAGGCTGTTGGCTAGAGTGAGGAATCTTAGCTGTCAATCACCAGTGAACAATTATAAAAGTTTATATCTCATGTGTTTTTACAGAGGACTGGGGGTCTTCAGTAACTAGTGTCATTCCCATAGCCCTTCAGAGGAACTGCTGAGATTATTAACCTTATTTGTAAAGTGGGAACATTGAGGTGCAGAGTGGTCACGAGGGAGGGGAGTGGACTTGAAACTAATCTGTCCACATCCCACACTCTCATCATCAATGCTCTGCCACATTCCCCTGTTACTTTTGTCTCACTCTGGCTCTTTTAATATATCATGTTATCAAGGGATAGTTTTGTTTTGTTTTGTTTGGTTTGTTTGTTTTCGGTAAGGAAAAAAAAAAAAAGGCTGCAGAGCTGCTCTTGCTCTTACTGCAGTGGTTTTTATGCCACCACCTCTACAGCAGTTGTATTGACAAGAGTGGGTTTGCCCAGGAAAAGTAGTAGAGGGTTTGGTTGTGTTGCTGCATGATGCAGAACTGTAGAAAGTAAAAGATCCAGAAGAGGCAATAGGGCGGTCAGGATCTAGAGAGCTATGGGAGAAGGGCTGGAGTCAACTGAAGAAAGGGAGAACCAAGGAAGGAGATGGTCAATGCTTAGGCCTTCTTATGAAAAGAAATTTAAACCTCATGTCCAGCTCAGCTTTGAGCTCCAAGTTGCCCTCAGTTATAAGATGCAATATCAACTTAATCACATCTTTGTCATACCAAATGCATCTGCCAATCTAAGATGTTCAGAAATATTAAAATGTGAGGGAGAAAAAGCATACCCTAGACTTTGTTTCTGTCCTCCTCTAAAATTAGGGAAATACAGTCTGTGGGGTTGTTCTAGTGGTCTGCCCACACTGCCTCCCCCAACCTTGACTCAAAAGTGTTTTATCTCAAGGGGTTGGGGGGAGAATGAGGAGTAGCAGGGGCAAGGATCATTTTCTTCATTCTTACCTTATCCCTGATAGTCTGGATCCAGGCCAGTTTTGACTGGTATGCCATTCGACTCCGATTCTTTCTGAGTTTATTCATTTATTTGCCTGTAAAAGAAACTTGTTCTGTGTTTTGAAGTTTTCAGATTAAAATTAGGAGACTGGAGTTGAAGGTTTGTAAACTGGCCACTTGAACTTCAGGAACACTTACTAGCAAAACTGTAGGGAGAAGTTGTTTTGCTTGGTGATCTCAGTTCCTCCCAATTTGAATCCTCTGATTATATGACTGTAAAACTTACATGAGGTGCTCTGGTCTTGTTTGGCTGGACTTGGACGGATGGAGAAACTGTAGCATTGCAATTTTATATTGGTTTGATTCAATCTAGTCTGGATTAAGTGGACATTTTACATTTTAAAACCATTAAACCTTTTCTCCTCTTTTTGGCTGAGAAACATAAACAGTTTTGGATTTAAAGTCAGTGTTTCTACCATCTGAAAGTGACCAGGTACACTGTAGGATATGCTAACTAATTATTTAAAGATGTAGAAATAGTTTTAGCAGGACAAGCTTGGCTTAAAATGGAAGAAACCTCAAGAATTTGTTTTCTTCACTTGTAGTCAGTAATCTTGGTGCACTGTTCAGTGAAAGTTATTCTATATCAAAGGGCTTTGGTTCATTTGTCAAATAAGATTTTTCCTTTGTTTGACTTATAACTATTACAAATAGAATCTATTGGGATTTTGTTGATTTCCAGCTATATGATACAGAATTTAGTTAAAGGGCTTCTCTGTAATGGTTTTGTCTATGAAAAGGATGTGTTACTGCTCCCAGGAATCTGATTGGACTATGGCAACCCAGGCTTCTAGCTGGGAATGTTCTCAAAGAGACCTTTCCTAATCATCACAGGCAAAATAGCACTAGGCTGTTTTCTGTTTTGGGATCCTACTTTTTTCTTATTTTTAGTGCCCATTACTCTCTGATATTAAACAAATAAACAATCCATTGTCTGTCTCCTCACATAAATCTAATCTCCCTTTGGAAGGGACTTCACCTGTATTTGTCCTGTTGTATCCTCAGAGTATGACACAGCATCTGGCACATTATAGGGGCAATAAATATTAAATGGATGAATGCCTTCATGAAGCTTAGAGTCGGTGGAAAAGTCAATTAAATAATTATAAATGGAGTGATGATCTGCTATATATATATATATATATATATATATATAGAGAGAGAGAGAGAGAGAGAGAGAGAGAAAATATAACATATATATATTTGCAAAGTATTTAAGGAGATAGAGAATGGTTTGGGGTTGGAGAATACTGATATTTCAGAGAGGATGGTCTGGGAAGGTCTCTCTGTGGAGGGAACATTTGTTGTGAGGCTTGTATGTCAGGGGCCCCAAGACCTCCCTAAGGTTCATCGATTTGCAGGACTTGGTATACTAATGACTACCACTTATCACAGTGAAAACTATAAAGCAAAATCAGCAAAGGAAAAAGGCACATGGGGTGAAGTCCAGAGGAAACTAGGTCGAGCTCTGAGTGGTTTTCCAGTGAAGTCACACAGGATGCACTTAATTGCTCCAGTAAGTTGTGAGCTTCTACCAGGGAAGCTCAATGGATACTGAATGCCCAAGATTTTTACAGAAGGCTGGTCAGGTAGGTGCCCTCTGCCTACTATGTACCCAAATCCCAGACTCCAGAGGAAAGCCAGTGTCCAGAATAAACCACATTGTTTGTACAAACAGTTTAGACACATTGACCCCTGTTGTCCCTCAGGGAAAATTTACTATCAGTGTAGAACACTGCTCAACTGTCAAGTTCCCAGATGCCAGCTGAGGGCCAACCTTACATGCAGACCATCCTAGAGAAAGGCAATCTTTAAGAAATTTTTAAATTTATAATTTTTAATTATATATAACATCCAGATATATCTGACATCATCAGTCCCCAGCACCCTCCCCCACGTCCCCTTCTCTACTTCACCAATCCCTCTTCAATCCATTTAAAGTTTACTTTTTTTTTCTTTTTCTAATTAGTGTCCTGTGGATACACCTGATGCCAGGACCCACCAACCACATCCACGCATGCACATAGGAAAACTCGGTCAGATTCATTCTACTATTCTTCCCTTTTCCAATCCTTAAAGGAAGGCAGTCTTAAGCCTGCTATTAACTATTTTCTAAATAAAAGTGGGGTGGGGGATTGGGGTGTTCAGATGATTCATTTATATGAATATTATAGAGGAGAGAATTCCTGGAAAAGGATTATCCCAGAACAAAGGTAGCAGGTCCGTAGTGAGCCTGCCATTTCTGAAGGCATGAAAAACTTGGAGCAAGTAGAGCAGATGGAGAGAAAAGGAGAGTGAGAGACATTAAGTTCCCTGGTGAGAGTTGATTTCTGGCCAGAAGGACCTCCCAGTGTCTCCCTGAACCACACAATTTTGTTCCATCAAGTTTCCAGGGATGATAATGGGGAAGCAGCCATCATCTTTCAAGTCCCTGCTTGAGTCAAGCTGAGTTCTAAAAGGATGACATAAATGATGAAATGAATTCTTATTTAATTTTCTCAATGACTCTTGAATCAAATGAGATTGCAGTTGATTTGGGACACAGACAGACTAAGTCACTTGGCCAAGATTGTGCAGTTAATAGAAAAGTGGAATTTAAGCCCAGGTGGTCTGAGCAGAGCAGCCACACTCTGCAATCCATAGTGGGAGTATTCTTAAACTGTGTTTTACAAGCACAGGTTACAACCTATGAGTCAGGACCAATATTTTAAAAACAAATTACATTGAACAAAATAAAACAGGTAGCTTCAAAGTGCACTGTGATTACTGAAAGTAAGTATTATTTTGTGACACTTTTGCTACAATTATAGATAAAACACACACACACAAATATAGGTGTATGTACTAGGTTGCTGCATAAATATATTCCTTATTTTGGATGTTAATCAAAAATCATGTGAGCCATTGATCCAGCAAAGCTAGATAATTTTATATGGATGAATCTTTTTTTCCCCCATCCCTTTTCCTGTTTCTGGGATAACCTTCATGGATTGAATCAAATCCACTGAACTCCTTGTATTCACCAGGACACCTAGAAACTAGTGCTCTAAGGCTATAATGGAGTTGATAGAACCTTGAACAACCCACACCTGGCTCCTCAAATACGCCATCAGGGTAGTTTACCACATGTAAGGAGTCTCTGTGTTCTAGGCAGGGGTCAGATTGTTGCCTTTAGTTTTGAAGTCTCCCTGCAACTTCCCATCATAGCCCTGCCTGCCTATCACCCTGAACAGCGGCTGTATTCTCTTCAGCAGTAAAGGAGGTTGGGATGGAAGGGACAGGTACATTGTCTACACACCTGGCTGATTCACTTTATGGACTGCTGTCATGGTCCAAAGATCATGGCAATGAAGGAAAAAAAGAAATAATAAAGTTTTAAATATTCTAAGACAAAGGAATATATATGAGGGCTTATAATCATATCACTTTTCTAATGTATATCATGTAATGTGAATGAATTTGCCTTGAGGATTTTCAAATAATGTCATCTGTGCACTGGAATTTTATAAAATAGGCATTGTGATTATGCTATAATCAACATAATTTTCACTTGATGGAAAAGAGCCCAGAAGAAGCTAGGAATTGGCCTCGCTAATTTTGAAAGGCTGTGTAGGAAATGGATGACATGTAAGATATCCTTTTACTTTCTTCCCTTACTATTATTGTTTTTTTTTTTTTTACATTGGAGTTTCATATCTCTGTCTTAACCACCAGACTAAAGAATAATAATGGCAAATAAGCATAGACAACTTCCTGGAAAGACTGGGTGTATTTGTTATATTTCGGGGAGTTTTCATGAATTGATATCCTTGAATACGACTAAAGTGGTCAGATTTGTTAACATTTTACTGAAAGCTGATGCATAAAGCATATGCATTTTTTTTTCGCCAAAATAGTAGAACTGTGAGAGTGCATTTTTCCAATAACCAATAGTCTCTCCAAAGCTATGGTTACTAGTTACTTCTATCCAGGCAAAGTTTCTATCCTGTGGCATTTCTTATTGTAGAGCAATTTGTCAGTGATAATAAAACCATCTGCAAAGTCACATTGGTAGCTAATACTGACTCAGCACATACCCTGGGCTTGCCATTGTTCTTAGCACTTCATGTGAATCCTCAACATCTCTATGTGATATTATTTTTTATTTTAAAGATGAGGAATCTGTAGCACTGGGAGGGTTAGACACTTGGCCAAAGTCAAAAGAGTGAGAGCTTCTGGGAGTAAGCAGCAGTTAGGATGGGAGTCTGAACTCAGCCACAGTGCTCTGCTCCTTCCTCCTTCACAGTTACTGTGAAGGAGCCCAAGGACCAGAGGAAGCAGATAAAGCCAGTGTTGCTCTTATTCCCATTTTAAGAAGTCAGAATTAAAGCTCAAGAGATTGACAGAGGCTGGAGATGTTGCTCAGTGGTAGAGCACTTGCCTAGCATGTGCAAAACCTTGGTTGAGAGAGAGAGAGAGAGAGAGAGAGAGAGAGAGAGAGAGAGAGAGAGAGATCTTAAGATTTGCCTAAAATAGCAGAATTAAACAGAGGCAGGAGTATCTGCGGCAAAGGCCATTTCGAAAATACAGATCCCATAAAGCCTCTAGATACTGTGCTGTCCCTGACTTGGACCCAGCATTTCCTCAAGTTCATCATATGATCTTTCACGGCCATTTGCTGTCCTTGCTTATCATGAGGACCTGGGGGAGGTTGTGAGAAAGTCAACCTGCAGTCTACCTGAGGGTAGGAGATGGCAGTGTGGGGGATAGAGCCCCTGATGGCATCTCAGACTCTGATGGGAGTTCAAAGCCAGACCTGAGTGTGAACTTATCAGTTCCAGCGTTTCATTTCTACTTCTGCTGAAGTAGAAAACAACATTTCCTTAAACCTCAGGACTGTCTGCTGATCTGTAAAGCCATTCAGTGAGACAGGGAATCGTCTGTGTCCTGACAAACTGAAATTAGGAAATGAACTTAGACCATCTTGTGTGAATCCTTTGCCTTTTACTCTGAAATATATTTTACTAAATACTTTTGTATTCAAATGTGATCAGTGATTTTTTTTAAAGCATATTTGATAGAAGATATGTGTGTCCACAAGGGGGCTTCATTTTCCTAGTTTTCAAGTTTCTCTTCCTATGATAAATACTATGTATTTCGTCTTCTTGTTTATACATTGAAACTAGAACCATTTGCTTTTTCTTGTTTCTTTCTTCCTTTCTTTTTTTTTTTTTTTTTTGTTGTTGTTGTTGCTGGGGATTAAACCCCAGGGCCTGGCACATGCTTGACATGAGTTCTACTACTGAGCTGCACTCCCTAGCCCTACTTGCTTTTGATAAATACTAAAAAGAGCTTCAAGAACTAGGCGTAGTTGAAAAATTGGAGCTGCAAAATTTGAAATGACAGCTGAAGTCCTGAGGGGGTCAAATGGTGGGATAATGAATTCAGGAACATTTTACATCCTTCATATGAAACTCAAAAGAAAGGTCTGAGTCTTTAAATATTAAGATCATAATTTGGATTAAATTAATAAATTCCACTAACCTCTTAGAGCTATGTTTAAAAAATTTTTTTCCAAGTTGATTATTTCATGGGCTTCAGATTGTTTTTAAATTTGAGCTCAAGTTCGGATTCATTGTTGTTCTTCTCCCCACCTAACTGAAGTTTCTGTTACCAAGCATGGGGCGCTAATCAGGTCTTCCCTGAAACAATGGTGCTGTTAGTTGAAGTGAATTTGATTTTATAAGTGAAGACATGAGGGTGCTAGCTCTTGTTCCGAGTGGCAGGTTTTCCATTTGTTTTGCAAGATGGTATATTCCAGAGCGGGGAGGAGAAAGCAGCTTTCCCCTGTAGAGGAACTGCCGTGGAAAACATGCTTCCTCCTGCTCTTCTGCGCCTGGTGTTGGAAACAACGAGTGTTTACAAGTTACAGAGGAGAAGTGGTAGTACATTGCCAAGTCAGTTTGAGTTCCTAAACAAATGAGAATAAGACATGTAAAAATATTTTTTTAAGTGTAAAAAGTGAAAAAGTGGAATGAGTGGGTTTGGCATTTTGTTGAACAAGCCAACTTGTATATTTTATACAGACTATAGCCGTTCAAAGGGTAAAATGAAGGCTAAAACCTTATAATTTGAACATTAAGTTGATTAGCATTTCTGGTAGCTGTTAAAAAATTGATGTCCTAGAGCTTAATGCTGAAAATCTTTAGTGGTCATATTCTAAAAGGCAAGGTATAAGAGCATCTGCTGATATAACAGTCATTAAAAAGATAAACTAATTATCTTATTGTGGATGCTATAGAATTAAACAAAATCTTCAGACAGTGTTCTAGAATAGCCTCAGTGGTAGTAATCTTCACAATCAGAAGGACTTTTAAATGACATTGGTATTGATATTAAATGATATTCAAAAAATCACATCTGGGCTGGGGTCATAGTAAATGGTATGGTAAATAGCATTTGGCTAGCATTCAAGAGACCCTGGAAATAAAACATAACAAAACAAACCCATTAACATCTATCCTCAGAGCCAAATCTGATGTAGAAGATGGGTAACAACATAAAGCTGACATTTATTGAAGGCTTACTATGTGCCAGGAAAAGTTGTTCTAATACATCATTTAGATCAAATTGCTCAGGATACATAATAGCTCCAATCATTCCTACTTTGCTGATGAGGAAAAGAAGACACAGAGAAATGAATAAATGTGGCTAAGTTTACATAGCTGATAAGTAACTGGAACCCCATCAGTCACCAGACAAAACAAAATAACATGTTCTTGAAACACCTGAAAATAATTTCAAAATATTCTGAGCAGTGCCCTTGTTATTGACATGTGTTGTTTTTCTACACAGTCACCTTGAAGAGGGAAACGCTCATTTGGATGTGTAAATTACAGTGTGTATGCACACGTGTGTGCGTGTGTATGCCTGCATGCATATGTGAAGAGTGCGAACTTTTATTTATACACAATTACTTTGTATATACTTTTGAAAGCTCAGCTGTTAGCTTTCAAAAATGTTAGGGACGATTCACAAAGTAGTTTTTCTGTGCCATCAGTAGATGGAGCATTAGAAAGAATCAGTAAGGGTTTTTATCTTTTAGCTCCATCATGCCTGATATAAAGACATGGGGATCTAATATACTTTCTGATCTCTATGTCTCAAATTTTGCTTAAATAGTTACAAGGTGATTAGTGGGCATGGACTGAGTTATTTCATAAACTGCTTGCTTTACCGAGGAAAATGTTTCCCTTTAACCAGAAAGTTTAGCCATTAAATGGCTTAGGACTGAAGTTTTAAACATGTTGGTAAAAAACATAGAAGAAGATTAAGTTCTAGTCAGAGAGCAAAGAATGCTCAGGAATGTGCTCATAGTGTTTCTGTGGGTAAGAAAAAAATACACTTTAGTGATAAAACTACTTGTTTTTAGTCTTAGTGAAATATGGAATGCAGGATTGCGGAAACCCAGAACAGCCTGATTCCATCAGATGTGATCCAAGGTCCAAATTAAGCATCTTAAACTCCACACATTCAAAACTGAACTCCTGATCTTACTCCCCAAGTCCACTCCACCTGCAGTCTTCTCACTTCAGGGCTGGGAACTCCTCCTCCTAGCTGTTGCCACCCTAACCATGCGTCATTCCGTCTTCCCCACCTCCCCACTTGTAGCTCCTCAGACCCTGTTGGCCTTACCCTCAGTGGACACCCAGAACTGGACTACTTCCCACCACTTCTGCAATGTCTTTCATCCCTCTGTGGGATTATTGTAGTCACCCATTGCCAGGTCTCCCTGCTTCTCCCGTGCCCAGTCTGTTCTTGACCCAGAAGCCAAAGGTTTGCATATTTTCTATACTAGGTCCCTCCTTGCCAAGGGCCCTAGATGGATTTACCGTAGCACTCAGGGACAAGCTGATCCATCCCCTTTTACTCCTCATCTTGCTCATTCTGCTCCTGCCTCATTGACCTCTTCCTGCTTCTCTTAGAAAGGAGGCCACTCCCAGCCCAGGGCTATTTGTCCTGCCTGGAGGGACCTTTCCTGAGTATTTACATGTTGACAGGCCCCCTCCTTCACCTCCTTCCAGTATTTTCTCCAAGAAGCCTCCTATTTACCATTTTCTCCATTCCTGAACCTTTTATCTCATTTATTTTTTCCATAAAGTTGTGAATTCTAAAACAATACATAATTTATTTTCTTATGCCCATTATTTTTTCTCTGTGTCCCTTTTTCTCCTCCATTGAAATGCAGACTCCAAGAGGTCAGGACCAAGTTTGTTTATCAATATTTTATATGCAGCCCCATGTTTATATGATATGTCAAAATCCATTCTACTGTCATATATTTAGTTAAAAATATAGTCATATTTTTAGTTAAAAAGAATAAATAAAAAAAGAAAAGAAAACATTTTATATGTACCCAGAACATTGCCTGGGACATAGTAGATGCTCAATAAATGTTTGATGACTTGTTGAATTAAAATGTTTGGGAAATGAAAATAGTTTTAAATATAAGTGCAAAACAGCAAGTTATTCAGATATAGTTGTAGATGTGAGCTATCAGTACAACAAACATTATAAGGACAAAGGAACCAGATATTTGTTTTCCTATAAAATATGTAGAATAAAGGGGAATTTGAATTGTTCAGGGGGTTTGTTTTCCCCTCAACAATTTAAAAGCAGACTGAATAATTTGCTTCTTAAAGAGAAACCTTTAAACCAGCCTGATGGGGTAGGTTCTGTATTATCTGAGATGACACATACAGTATTTAGCATATGCTTGGCACTCGAAAGCTGCTTAGTAACTATCAGCTTTTATGATCATTACATTTTATGTAAGTTCATATGCATTTTAAATAATCAACTTTGAATAATTTTGAATACTATTTTTATTAAAACCTCATAAATTACATGCCTTGAATGTCATCTGGCTTTATATGTCTGTTTTGAATTAAGAACACTCATTCTTTAAAAACTCTGGCGAATAGGTATAGTTTTTAAATCCTTGTACAGGGGCCTGAGTGTCCTGCCTATCCTGTTTACTAATGTGATGAGATCAGAATGAATCCTCAAAAGCTTGTGGGCCTCTTCTTTTTCAGGTATGGGTGAATTCTGTCACAGAGGTGACCAGAGGTGAACTCTGTGCAGAAGATGAGGACTCCTCCCCACAGGACCTGGTCTACTGGGTCACTCCACCCAGCAATGGCCATCTGGCTGACAAGTCCTTTCCTGGAAGAAGCATCCAGAACTTCACCCAGGCTCAAATCAACAAGGGCCAGCTAGTGTTTGTACACTCTGGTAAGTCACAGAGCAGAGCAGAGCAGGGTAAAGCTGAAATGTGTTTCAATCAGTGGTTAATATGGTAGTCAGAGTCATTGGCTGAAAACCACAGATCTGGGAGTTTTCTAAACTCTGCAACTTTTTTTTTTAAGTGACAAATTTAATAAGGCTAACAATAGCAAACATGAGAGAGTAACCCTGACTCCTCCTACATGGCTTATTTCAATGTCATATTACATCTATAACCTTCTTAACCACTCACTAACATAGCATGTCTTCTCTGTCACTCTCCATCTTCTTCCCTCACTGTCTGGCATAATGTGGGTTAATTTGGACATTTATTTGTTGCCTGTCTTCCTTATATAATCACGGTAAGGGCAGGACCTCTTGAATCCACACTTCCTAGAACAGTAACACATAGTAGGTGTTCAATAAATAAAAAATTGCTGAAAGAATGAAATAATATTGAACACCTATTATATACCAGAAATAATATTCTGGATGCTAAGGATGCACTGGCAAGCAAAGCAGATATTTGTTCAAGGAACAAATGAATGAATGAATGTAACTGATTTCTAAAAGGCCCTGATACTGAAAGACCTTTTCTGTTTCTCCTTATTCATCAATCAATCAATATGCCAAATGGATCCTGGAAGTCTGCAGAAAGGGTGGCCCAAGCACTTTGCAAGGGCATCCTGGCTTTGTTTCCAGGCTGCTGCGTCAGTGGACTGAGAGAGGCAACAGAGGACAGGGCGGGGCTTGGGGGGGTGGCTTGTGTGGTTTGTGAGGAAGCATGAGCCAGGAGGACACAATCAGAAAGCTAAGATGTCATATTTATTCTGGTATTTTGAATTATCTTCTTTGAAGATGCAGTAAAGAAAATAAAGATAAGACACCTTCTAAATATAAATGTAGTAATATCTTGGTTACTTTTGAATTTAATGCAAAAGATTCCCAAAGAATCTGAAAATAAGCTGGGCATGGTGGTGCATGCCTGTAATCCCAGCGGTTTGGGAAGCTGAGGCAGGAGGATCTAGAGTTCAAAGCCAGCCTCAGCAACAGTGAAGCACTAAGCAACTCAGTGAGACCTTGTCTCTAAATAAAAAATACAACACAAAGGACCAGGGATGAGGCTCAATGGTCGAGTGCCCCTGAGTTCAATCCCCGCTATCCCTCTCTCCAAAAAGAGAATCTGAAAATAATTTACTCTGTGAATTATTACTCTCTCACCTAGTGCTTCCAAACTTAAGCCTGGGATGCTTTGGTGTTAGATTTATTGACTGTGCCAGGTCCACCCACATTCATGGCAAAACATTGCTTCTAGACTGGATGATGTTTTTCCAAATATGTATTTCCATTTTTAAAATATGTACAGATGTGCTGTTTAATAAAATACAATTCATTTAAAGAGGCACTGAGTTGGTAGGAGGTTTCTTCCAGTGACATATTTTTTTTGAGAGTGGATACCAAAAGTCCAAATATTATTATGTAAGGGCTTAGAAATATTTTTTCCTTTTATGAAAGGATTGCCTTATTTTTGGAATGGAGAGAACTTCTCTAGAGACTTGTGGGTGGGGGGCAGGGTTGAATTTCTAAAGTTTTCCAGTCTACACTGGGAAGCAGTCAGTGATTCTCTACTACCTTCAGAAACCCTCTGAGCAGTAGAGAGTAATGATCTAATTCATTTTCAGGATGAAGAAACTGAAGTTTAGAAAGATTAAATTGGTCTCACCCTAAAACTGGGCTCTCTCTGCCAGCTCCAGCCCACTGAAGAGCAGAGTGGGTTGAAGAACTGAAGTTACTCTCTGCAATGAAGGATTAAAACAAAATTTAGCTCTCTGGGCTAATTGAGTTGTCATTTACTGGGTCAATATTTGCTTTTGAGAGTAGAGAAAATAATTTCTCCTAGATAAGCAGGAAGCAGAATTAAAGGCAAAGTTGATGTGAGAGCCATTACATTTCCTAAATGGACTTTGAGGCAAGCTAATAACTCTCAAAATGTCCAGAGCCCAGCTACAGATGAATCTGTTGCTGAAACCAGCTGGCTCTCTCTAGCACATCTGTCCATCATCAGTCCCAAACAAAGACTTAGGTTTAATTAGTCTCTCTTAGCATTTTATATGTGCAAAGTGCTCCACCATTAATCTAATTACCTATTCCACATAACAACCTAAGTAGGTTGACAAAACCAAGACGTGAGAGGCTAAGTGATTCACTTAAGGTTGACCTTCTGGAAGTACTGTCTGGAAAAATCTGAGCTCATACAATAGTAGATCCACAGTTCAACCCTGTTTTCACGTCTCCTTCTTTATCTTTCCTTGGTCTTAATTAGTCTATTAGGGCACCCCTCAAATGTTATTTCACATTTATTTTGGCATACATCCTTTGATTCCATCTTCATTTTGTTTCTGGATTCATGAAATATTCGAAGTACCCCCATTCTCTCCTTAATTTTGTGTTTCATTTCAAAGTGCTGTTTCTAAAAAAAAAATGCAAAACAACATTTGGTTGTGGACTTTGATTATGAAATAGGCAGATTCAGAATCTGCCCCCCGCCCATGGTGACTTTTGAGTGTTTGGGGAAATTTTTAACAATCTGCAGCCATTTTTTTTTTTTTTTTTTGGTGAGGAACTCTCATTGTTTGCTTAGATAACAGAGACCCAAAAGCCTGTCAAACGAACCACCTATCTTTTATTAAATTGCGTTATAAAGGCAGCACTGGTACCTAATTGCAGAGTCTGACCATGTCTCCCTCGGTACATGATGTAAAGACCTGTGGGTCTCCAAATTTACTGCAGGATAAATATTTTCAAAGAGTGATAGGGATATGAATATCGGGCTCTCCATGGTGATCTTGCCTGGTGCTTTGTGAGTCAGATTAGTAAATCACTCCTGGGATCTGGATCGATGAGAGTCCATCTCAATTTCACTTATGCATATAAGTTAATTTTTAACTTTACTCATATCACTCATCCCTTGACAGACGTGTCAGAGTGTAATTCTCTCCTTTCAGAAATTTAACGAAAGCAAGGCTGGGTCTTTCCTTTCCCTCCCCTTCCCACTCTTGGCAGAATACAGCTAACTTGACATAGATACATAATTAAAAGTGTAATGGGGCAATAAGTGTTATTTAATTAACCCCAGTTTTTAATTTTCAGTATTATCAATTAAGTATGATACATATTTACTAGGGTGTGTTTGTGTAGGTGTGTGTGTGTGTGTGTGTGTGTGTGTGTGTGTGTGTGTAGGGGCATGGGTGTGATGTTGCAGCCTTGCATCACTGTACTGGTATAAATTGATTCCAAAATAATAAAATGCAGGTGATGAATTACTTTTAAATTCAAAAAATTTCTCCGAGATAATATCTTTGCTTTGTTTCAGTGTGTTATGGGGTGGGAGAGTCCGCATTTTAGACCTTCATGGATACATTTTAACTCTATGTCTTTGGCAACACAGTCATGCATCACTTAACAACGGGGACATGGGCTGAGAAATGAGTGCCCGGGAGGTTTTGTCCCTGTGCAAACATCTTATATTGTCCTTACACAACTAAGATGGCTACACCGCCTCTGGTGATCTAATCTCATGGCACCACTGTTCCCTATGCAGTCTCTTGTCTGAAGCATGGTTAGGTGACACATGATGCGTTTGATTTGGTGAAGTCAGTGGCTGTATTAGCTTACTTACAAATTGATGGGTTTTTTTTCAGGATCCCTTGGGGGGTGAGAGTGAAACTGGGTGCCTTTTGCAGCACAACAAAGTTGACCAGACTGTCATTTCTTCTTTTGAAGGAGCAATGTCAGGAGGCTTTAGTTTTCAGGTTACCGATGGTCTGAACTTTGCACCTCGGCAAATCTTTAGTATCACTGCTCGTGCTTTGGTCATTAGCTTAGAAGTCAACAGAGGACTGAGCGTCTTTCCAGGTAAGATTTCATCTTGGGCAAGGGTTGTTTTGGTTTAAGTGTTTTGCCATTTGTTTAGAGAGTTCCACCAGCATGGTATAAAGTATCATCTTTACCTGTAGATTGCTATAACAACATTTATAAAGTTCTAGAAACAATTCTCTGCAGAAATTTAGCTGAAGCATACACAGCCCTTCTGTCTTTCCCCTTTCTTCTTCCTCAGAAGAGGGTACGCTGGTGAAGGGCAGTGGGGAGGAGTCATAGAAGCAGCCTTCTTTATGGTCCCTGTATGTTTTTCCTACTCTTATTAGAGTCCTTACAGAAGCATGGAGAGCCAAGCTGTGCAGTGCTCATCTGGTTTTATTTTCCTGGGATTTTTGTATTTTGGTTTTGGTTTTGGTTTTGCAGTACCAGGGATTGAACCCAGGGTCCTGCACATGCTAGGCAAGCACTCTATCACTGAACTACACCTCCAGTGGAATTTTCGTATTTTGAATATAACAACCCTTGCAGCAGGAAGAGACTGTCAGTGGTTTCAGAGAGCCCTTGCTTTGGGTCCTGCAGCCTCTGAATGGCTGTTTGCCAGGAGTCTCAGCCTGCCTGGCCTAGCAGGAGCTAAGAAGCCCTCTCTGGCCCAACACCCTCATTACAGGGAGGAGGAAAGTTTTACCCAATGGCAGCAGCAATAAAAAAAGGAGAAAAAAGTTGAATTTGTTATTTCCAAAAATAAAAAGCACCAAGGTGGAAATATAGGAGATAATAAAATTTTAATATCTAGAATATTGAAGAAGAAAAAAAACCCAAAGCAACTATACACATTATGGCTTATTTAAATAACATGCATTACCAGTGAAACATAAATATTCAAGAAAGACAGGAATAATTTTATTAGTTATGGTCATCCTAGCCAGTTGTTTTAACTACTGTTAAGATTTTAAAAACAGTGATGCCTGGGCTTCACCTCACACCAGTTGAAAGGGTCTCTGGAATGGGGTTTGGCATCATTTTTTAAGAACCATTTGGTCCTAAGTGGAGCCAGGAATCTGGTCCTTAAATTCCTACAATGACACAAGATAGATGACATTCTCCTGGGAAACTGGCAGGCTTTGGGGCTTAAGGGAAGACTCTATCTTGGCCTGTAAGCCAGTAAGGGGTGGAGGGAGCTCACATACTTCTGTAGTAGACTTAAAGGAAAATGTCTTTCAGTTTATAATTATTTAAAAATACAACCAAATACTTTTAGGAAAAAAATTTTGAAATTTTTAGTTTTGTCTTCAGCATTTGAATCCATAAAAACAAACCCTTTCAAAATGCAACAAAAGATATGTTAACCAAGATTCTTCTATTCTAAAACATTTTCTAATTTTTCTCTGAGAATAAGTAAAATGCTTTGATCATTTTTTTCAAGTTTGCCATTTAGTGTTTTCAAAAACAGGCATTCTGAAAAATACTACATTTCCCAGTAATCTGAAAAACATGGCAATATATTTCTAAAAAGTTCAAAAATCAAGGTAAATCTGGTTGCTGTAAAAGATTAAGTACCTTTCATCTATTCAGGGTAAACGGATTCTGGTTTAATAATTGAAGACAGTTATATTAAGAGAGACAGAATCATTATAGTTTAGAAATGAAAAAGTTCCTGGTGCCTGTTTTACTGAATATTAGTTTGACAGGAAAAATATATTTAAAATGTACAGAATGCCCTTCTCTTCTTTATAGAATTATGCAAAACATTCAGTTGCATAATTCTCTGCTTAATATTTGGGCACAGCCCTGAGCGGCTGTCTTCTTTCCTTTTCCAACAAGCCTCACATCTTCCCGGCCCTTGCTTCTGTGTGTTGGAGAACTCACTCCTTGTATATTATCCTCAAATCCCAAAGTGTGTTGCTCCTTTCTCCAAGCTCCTCCTAACACATTAGCTCTGTGCATGTTCTTGGTTTCTGTGTCAGCCCCTGTCCCCACACTGTGACTTATTTCCTGCTCCAACTCCTGGTCAGACAGAAGGAAGATGAATTTTCACACACATTTCCACTGGCTGCTCTTTTATTTGATAAAATCTCCACTTGGAAGAACTTGGAAATGAGAACTATGGAATCACAGATCTTAGAGTTGGGTAGACTTACGGATCATTCAGTTCACTTTTCTTGGTGTTTTTCTACCCTAAAATCCTTGAGTAACAGTGACCCACCCCCTTCTGTATCAGAATCCCCTAGTGTGAGCATCCAGGTGAGTCTTGCTGCCACACTAGTAGCCACTCAAGGACTGTTGGTCCCTGATGCTGTGTCAGCATCATGGGGTGATAATGACAGATACTCCACTGCTTCTTCCCTTAGGCCTCCCCAGCACCCACCTCTTCAAATTGTCATGCTAAGGGAAGGAAAGCAAGCTGTGTCTCACCTCAGCATGTGATTTAAGATGTCATTTGTCAGTTGTTGCTGATCTATGTGTTCAGCACCTATATGTTCTAAAATATCAGGGAAAATCTATTCTTTTTATAGGACTATCATTTTTTTAGAACTATTATAGGAGTAGAAAATCTATTCCAATTATATGTTGGACATTTGGATTTGTTGATGCTTTGTGTTTTTATACTGTTTGTGTCTTTAATCTACTACTTGGGTTATTCTAAGGATTTAAATGAAATAATGTTTGTAAATACAACTTTTGATCCATCTCTATTTGGCAGAGAAAAAAACCTTTTTAAAAGTCTATGTTCATACCAAGCAGCCCGCTTCCTTTCCCTTTATGTGTGGGCCTGTGTTCCCTGGGCTGTCGCTATGTAGAGTGTCAGATCCCTGAGAATGGAGCCACTGTGATAAATGTTTGTTTTGCCTCTTTCTTAATGTTATTGATGTGTTGACATGCACAACCAGGAAAACATGCATAGCAATTTAATAAAAAGCAACAATTATGTAGAAATGTATATTTCACTCTCTTTGGTTAGGGAAATATTTCAAGATAGCATTAGTTAACAAGAAAAAAAATTAAATTTACATTGGTCCCATACCATTTGGACTTTTTCTGCTAGCTCGTCAGACTCCGGCTATTTCTGTTTTGGCTCTTTTATACACTCAGTTTTAAAAAATGGCCTTGGCTTGAGACTTGTAGGAATTTGCATGGTAAGCCAAAATAATTATTAGAATATGTAGCATAGTGAATGCTTTAAGGTTAATCGTGACTTCTTTCCCTTGCCAAATTGGAAAATAAGTTTTTGACTCAATTATTTTAAAGTAGGAAGGACGCTAGTTCTTAATGAAATTATTTTTCTGTGAAGTAAAGAAAGAAATCTACCCAGAGTATATTTCCATTGTGTTATTTTTAGTTTATTTCACTTTATATATATTTGTGTATTATAGATAATACATGCAGATATTTATATGTATTACACGTGTAATACATACACATACATATACATTTTTCTCTTTTCTTCCTTCCTTCCTTTCTTTCTTTCTTTCTTTCTTTCTTTCTTCTTTCTTTCTTTTTCACCAGAGATTGAACCCAGGGCACCTAACCACTGAGTTACATCCCTAGCCCTTTTTATTTTTTATTTTGAGACAGGATCTTGCTAAGTTGCTTAGGGCTTTGATAAATTGTTGAATCTGACTTTGAACTTGAGATTCTCCTGCCTCAGCTTCCTGAGCACTGGGATTACAGCATGCACCATCTTGTCTAACTTATTATATATATTTTGAATATGAATGTGCAGGAATTTCTGTACAATATATGTACATATATGTTTGTACAATATGTACAATATATGTACATATAGTGTGAATGCATACATGTGTACATATTTTGTACATATGTGTATATATATACATATATGTGTGTGTGTGTATATATATATATATATATATATTTAAAACAAGTTCTGTTTCTTTGTGAAAAGTTTGTTTCCCAGAAAAAAAAAATTATAACCATTTTTTTCACATTGAATAATGCCACTGAGTTTATCTTTAGTGGTGGCATGTTGGAATATACTCTGACCTTAGAATCTAGGTTTTCTGTGTATCCAAGTTGTACATGGCTCTTTTTCAAGAGTGCGGTCTTGAGTGTTAGAGGGATTGACTTTGAGAGTTTTGCTACAACGATTTAGAATATAAAGTTACATTGATGCAGAGTTAAGCAGCCCATCAGTAAAAGGTCTTCCTGGTAAACTCTGTGTCTTCAGTCCCTGGTCTTTATAGAAAGGGAATGATATCTCATCAACAGGCCCATCTATCCTCTGTGTTAGGAATTAAGGGAGAGGAAAAAGGAGAAAGGACTTATTGTGTGTTGCTGTAGGGTTTAGAGCACAGATTCATAAAATCTTTTCAATCAGTGGATCTTGAAACACTGAATATTGTAAGACTTAGAGATAACCAAGAATTGTAAGAAAAGATTCTCCATTCTTAAGTAAATAATTAGAGGCTTGTTAATTGGTGAAATAAGAACCCCTACTTAGGAGTGTAGTACTCATGCAAAGTATATCATGGTTAGTTGTAGTGAATGGCACACATGGAGTGGGCTGCATGGGTTCAGAGAAGGGGAATTTTCCATTGACTGGGAGAGCTTCTTCCTCAAGGCACACCTTGACCTGCCCCTGCAGAATGAGCAGGCCAGGGAGGGTAGCAGGCTGCAAAGTATAGAATAAAGAAGAGAAGGACGGGTTTGGAAGGTGGAGAGAACCATCTCTCAGAGAGAGTGACTGCTTAATTACAGGATTTCCTAAGTTAGATATCATTTCACCCACTGAGTTCAAAGTAGAACTATTTAGGCAACACAGTGTTGAGTGTATAAATTATACTCACTTCTGAGTCAATTGTAAGTGGATTTACGAGTTGCTTAGTCTCCCCAAGCTTATCAACTACACGTTTCTTACAATTATCTAAAAGAAAGGGCAGGAACTGTGTCCGTGCTGTTTCTTGATGCAAGTTGACTCTCACTTATCTGAAATACTTGGGACCAGAAGTGTTTTAGATTTTAAGGACTTTGGTATATTGACACATACATAATGAGCTACCTTGAGGATGGGCCCTAAGTTTAAACATGAAATTCATTTATATTTTATAGACATCTTATATTCATGGCTTGAAGATAATTTTATACAACATCTTTAATGTACCTCTATTTTGACCATAGTTCATTACATGAGATCAGGTGTGGAATTTTATGCTTGTGGGGTCATGTTGATGCTCAAAATTTTTGGAGCATTTCAGATATTGGATTTCAGATTAGAGATATACAGATTAGACTGGTGTATCTCTGTTCCCTGTTGTAGGGCTTTTTACATTTAGATATTTGAGATATTTGTGGAAGAAATATGTAAAACCTCTAAGTCTAGTGATCTGTTTTGGTGGTGGTTAGTTTATTTAATGAAACAAAGAACTGGGGTACAAGTGTTGTTTGAGAAATGCTGTGTTTAAAAGGAGGAGAAAACAGATTTCTTTACTCTGAGGTTTCCCAGAGGTGATAACATGCTGATTTGCTTTTCCTATCTCCAAGAAGTACGAGGGGAGTAAGGACTTGCCACAGCAGTGCCAGAGAGCACTGTTAGGATCCTACCCCTTGTGGGACTGTTATTCTGTGGATAAAGATTTATGTGGAAATCCTTCCCAAAGTAAGTGCCTGGAACTCCATGATGGAAATATCAAATATGCATATGAAATAAGGCAGGTGGGGGAAATAATGCTTGGCTTTGGGTGAGTTGAGCTGAGCAGTAAGAAACACTTACCTGGCAGTTTTGGCATGGGGCAAACTGTTGTTGACTTAAGCCTCAGTGTCCTCCTGGGTTAGGTAGCTGGAGAAGACAATGAGAGGTTGACGTGCCCTGGCTGAGAGAAAGCCATCTTGGTATGAAACAGCACCGGTGAGTCTTCTACTCCAAAAGGCTACGATGAGTGAAATAATGCTTTTTAAATTGATTTGTTAGTGAACGGATAATAATTATACATTTTATGGGATACAGTGTGATGCCTTGGCACGTTTACACATTATGTAATGATCAACGCAGGATACTTTGGTTATCTATCATCTAAAATGTGTACCATTTTTTTTTTGTGATGAAAACACCCAAAATCGTCTCTTCTAGGGATTTTTAATTATATAACATCAAATTATTTTCTTTAATCACCCTTCTGTGTAATAATATACCAGAACTTATTCTTGTACCTGGCTCTAACCATTCTGTCCCCATCTCCCCATCCTTCCCGTCTTCTCTTAGGGCTGAATAGTATTCTGTTGTGTATATGTGCCACATTTTCTTTATCCATTCATCA
Organism: Urocitellus parryii; assembly: GCF_045843805.1. NCBI lineage: Eukaryota > Metazoa > Chordata > Mammalia > Rodentia > Sciuridae > Urocitellus > Urocitellus parryii. The sequence continues at coordinate 42,607,739 of NC_135531.1, read as the reverse complement.
AGTGATAGGCAATTATGTTAATTCCATATCTTGACATATTTTGAAGAGCAATAAACATGGGGTGTAAATACCTTTTGCCATACTGATTTCATATCCTTTTGTACGGAAAAATAACTTTTTTCAGAAAAAAGATTATTGTTAACTTTGCCCCTGCCTCAGAGGTAATGCTGAGGGTAAAGGAACAAGGGAATTATAAGCTAGGATCCTTTATAAGAAGATAGTAATGAAAAGGGCATCGTGGGAAATTTTTGCAAGGAAAAACTGAGGATGGAGAAGTTGGATATTGGAGTGCACAGAACCCACACATGTAGGGACATAATCTATTTGATAGGAAGGACCCCACATTGACAGGAAACAGAGGAAGGGACCCAGTAGAGCTTTATAACACTGACCAGGGACACAGAGACTCCTCTTGGCTTGCCTGATCTTGGCTCCAGAAACCAGGAAGTGGCAATGACTGCAAAAATGTCAGCAGCATGAAGTACGAGGGATGTGGGAGACAGTTACAAACATCACATGATGCTTTCTGTAAAGACCGAACTTGTGCCAAGGCAGACCTAAACTTGTGGTGGAACTATGTTCCTGAGGCTGGCTTTCACAGACTCACCTACCCTCATCCCCAGGAACCCTATGACCTAGTGCTTATCTCAAGGGGCTGAGGTAATTTAAATGGAGCCTCCAGGGCTGGGATCATGGCTCAGCAATACAGCGGTTGCCTCGCACGTGCAAGGCCCTGGGTTCGACCCTCAGCACCACGTAAAAATAAATGAAATAAAGGTATTATGTCCAACTATAACTAAAAAATAAATATTTTTTTTAAATTAAAAAAAGAAAAAAGAAATAAATGGACCCTCCAAACTGAGGGCTCAAAACAATCCTTGCAAATTTGGAAGCTATCCTGACTCTGAACTGACTTCCTGCAAATGCCTAATGTGGTTTAAACACTACATTTGGTGGCCCTTGTCTCTAAGATTATAAAGGCTAAATAAAGAAAGCAAAAAAAAAAAAAAAAGATGTCATTCAGGAAGCTTGGTTACTACTGGAAGATCGATTCAACTTCATAAATTATAAAGGGCCTTCTCAGAGGGCTAATGCTAAAAAAAAAAAAAACCCTTTAGCAAGGGCTAAAACAGAAGAGATGAGGTAAGATTCTGGCCAGAAGAATGATGTAAATCTGGTTTCTACCTCTTCTCCTATAAGGTTGGGATGTTCTCTAAATCACTGCAAAGTAATGGGAAATACACTCAGACTCTGCTCTTCCAAGTGTGGTCTGTGGATGTTCTAGTCTGTGAGCAAATAAGAATGAAAAGCAAAAGGAAGTGTTTAGAAATTTTTATAGCAATGTGACATTTTTTATTGTATTTTATAAAATTATTGGAATGGGAAGAAAATGTTGATCCTTTACCACAAATCATTGAAAAACCACTGTTGTAGCCTGAGTGTTCCCAAGCCTCTCTGGCCAATGGTTACCAATGAGGTATAATAGCATCAAAACCCATGTGTCACCAGTTCTTCCCAGTTGGCTTTCACACAGCCCTTTGCTCATGCATGGACACTTCTGGTGTTTAATCCCGAGCCAACTCCTCCTTCTGGTATCAGCAGATGGAGGACACTCCATTGAGCACCTGCAGCTCCATCAGACTGGGACCCCTGCACCCTGCCAGGGGAGGTGCTGTCTCTTATGTTCTCAGCACCACACAATCTGCTTTTCCTTCACATATGTTGAGCCAAGGGGCCATCCGGGCCCTGGCATTGATTTCTTTCTCTAGGGATCAGTTGGACACCGAGGCTGGGCTGAGGGAGGGGAGAGGAGAAGCTGATTTCTCCTGGGTCCCCAGTAGCCACTCATGCCCATGAATAGATGCCTCAAGGATCACTAGCCCCTTGCAACTCAATTTCAAGCTGAATTCCTCAGTCCTTCTTTTATAATCATATGCTCTTGAAAGAGATGTCAGGGGTCTGTAAAGACTATTTCATTATTCCTATGTTTTATACTTGCACTCATGTTTTAATCTTTATTTAGGTTCTGTGAAGCCTCTTTCACCTCGTGACCTGAAAGCTGTGACCAATGATGTAGACAACGCAGGAAACAGATCTATTACTTTCACAGTTGTAAGTTCCCCTAGACTTGGGAGGTTGCTGAGAATGAACTCTGACAACAGCACAGAGAAGGTTTCCATTTTTACCCAATATCTGGTGAGTTCTGAAGTCTGTGCTAGGAGCAGGGCTTAGCGTGGATGCAGGGTGGGCCTCTCATTTGTCTTCATCCCACTAATCCAAGCAGACATGCCCTTCTGCCCAGGCCATTACTCATTGTAGCTGTGAAACCAGACACTTTGTAAGGAGTACAAGAAGAGACATAATTGTCAGAAAACACTACTCACTTAAACTCTGAGTCTAACAAATAAAAAGGAATCCTTTTGGGGCAGAGGTTGTGGCTCAGTGGTAGAAAGTTCGCCTAGCATGGGTAAGGCACTGGGTTCAATCCTCAGCACCACGTAAAAATAAATAAATAAAAATAAAGGCATTGTGTCCACCTACAACTAAAAAAAAATTTTTTTTTAAAGGGGATCCTTTTATCATTAAAGACTAACTTAAAAGGAAATTCAAAGTGTAGTTACTGGAGTAAATCCCAGAGGATATATGTATGTGTACATTTATAATTAATATATGATATTACATACATTACATAATTTAATGTGTACATGAGCATATAAATATGTGTGTTTTTTATTTTTAGTTATATATGACATAGAATGTATTTTGACATATCATACATACATGGAGTGTAACTTCCCTTTCTTGTGTTTGTACACAACATGGAGTTTCACTGGTCATGTATTCATATATGAACATAGAAAAGTTATGTCTGATTCATTCCACTGTCTTTCCTCTTCCCATTCCCCCTCCCTTCCCTTCATTCCCCTTTGTCTAATCCAATGGGAGTGTTGTGTTTGTAATCTGCATCTAGAGCTATTTCGAACTTTACTGCACTTTATCACCAGTATTAGCATCCACATATCTTCTTTACCTTCTTATTAAAATGGATAAGCCTTCAAATGCTAGTTTTTTTTTTCTTTCATATTCCATCCAAGAACTGGATTGACCAGACATATTTTCTTTATGTTAATTCATTCTCTGAAAGTCTATGTTTCCAAAATAGAATTCTTGACTATAACCATTCTCCTTGTTTGTTCTTCAACTTTCTTTTCCCATTCTGAAACAGTGTACACATGGATCTGACAGTCGATTTGGCTATAGATTTACATGATTAAAGAATAAAAATATCCACAATCCAGTTTAGAGGAAACAGCAAGAGTAAAGTGTAGGTCTTTTGTTAACCTTTGAGCCTTTTCTCTCCAGCACAATGTGGCAGGATTGAATTTGGCTTTTGCTTTGCAGTTGCCTTTGTCTGGGATGCATTTAAAGGAATAGGTCATGAGGCTAGCAAAAGCTCTGAATGTGCTGCTAAAAAGAGGAAGTATGATTTCTCTGGTTCACAGATGCACTCTGGGAGAGGGAAAAAAAGGATTAGGATGAAAATTACACTGTGTAGGGGACCTGAATGTGCCCAGAGGCATCAAAACATGCCCCATGCCTGAGGTCAGTTTGCATTTTGAATACTATTAAGAATTATATCAATTATGTAGAGATGCCTTGGCTCTGGTCCTGATTTCTTTATTTTTTTTTAAATTTTGATTATGAGCATTGCAAGCATTATTTTCAATGACTTCTGATTGCAAAAATATACTATTTTTGATTTAATATATGGTATTTTAGTCAAAATAGGCTTTAGTAGTTATAGTAGCCAGGATCCACTAGATTTTGCTATAATACCGAACAACTTCCAAATCTTATTGACTTACAGTAATAAAAATATATATCCTTCTTGTATTATGGTTGGTTGTGGGTCTGCTGTACTATCTTTTTTTGTTCCAGGACCTGAGTTAAAGGAACAGCCTCTCTCTTGAACATTACTGTACTTGTGGCAGAGAGAAAAAAGTAATGGTGGAACCATGTGATGATTTACAGCTTGTGACCGAAAGTGTCAGCTGTTCTCACGTTTCATTGGCTAAAGAAAGCCACATGAGCTAACCTGATGTCAACGGGATGTAGAAATTTAATCTTATAGGGAAGGGGCACTGAATGATTGGGATAGTAAGACAATCTCCCTCAGTAGACTAGCCTGGTAATCCGAAACTGTTTATAATAATGGAAGGCAGAGTACATTTTCCTGTGAAAATAAACCACCTTTAACAGTACAATATATTGGTACACAGGAAATTAATACCTCAAGCTAGATAGAAGGCCTCAGGATAAGCAAACTTTTGATTGATTAAAATGTCATTACATGATGGTCTCATATTTTTCTCCTTGTCATTTCTTCTCTTTTACGAACAAAGAGGCAAGTAACCAGAAAAACACAGCAAGGACAGGTATTGGCCAGAACTGTTGTAGCGTCCTGCTGGGGCTCCTGAAATGAAGGGCCCTGTGGAGACAGGAGCAGGCTCCAGCTCAAAGCACAACTTGACCACCCTGCAAGTCAGGGGTGGTGAGAGAGGAGTTCCACCCTCCTTCCCTAATAAACCGGCTTCTGACTGCACAGCCCTTTCCTCTTCTGAGCAGACACAGCCACACAGTGCCTGGTCCAGTGTTTTGACTCAAAAGACAAAGGAGAGATTGTTGTGTTGTATGCAGGGTTGGGCACAAAGACTGTGTATCAGGCTTTTTACACAAGGCACACTCTGGATATGACAATTCCTTTTTCACTAAAACAATATATCATATGTATTTGCAGTCTATAGAAATACAGCACAGCAGCTCATGCTTTCTGCATTTTGGGCACGTGGTATGTAGAGAGAGCTTCTAATTTCAAAATCTGGCACCTATTAGATGTTTACTGTTGACAACTAATGACTGAGCACTATGAGTGACTGACCTTTAAAGTCAGAAAATCTAGATTAGCTCTTGACGTAGGGCAAATTACATATCTTTTAAACCTCAGTTTTCTCATCTGTTAAATGGGAAATATAATAGTAATGATCATTGAAACCATTTTGATCATTCACTATGCACTAAGCAATGTTCTAAGCTTTCTAATGTATTGCTTCCCCATTGAGAGACTCAGATTGTAAACCACAAGAAGTTTACACAACTTGCCCACAGGTACATAGTTTTTAAGCAGCAGAGACAGGATTTGAACTCAGGGACCCAACTCTAAGTCAAGCTACTGTCAACAAAGCCCTGCTTTCCTCCTGGTGTTTAAGTGTGGAATAAGACAGGTAATAGATGTGTTAGGGTCTTTAAATGGAGAGCACCTCTCCCATCATTAGGAGAGATACTAGATGGAAATAGAAATTTTATTACTTATAGGTCCTGGGGAGTATATGGCACACCCAGAAGCTATATATGCAAAAAACTCACGAAGAAGGAAAAGGACCCCAATGCTTCTGCTATGTTCAGAGTCCTCCAGACAGGTTTCCTAAGGGAATTTTGATTGGTGGGTTTAAAGCAGGCAGATGTAAATTCTAAGAGGTCACAGAGTGACTGAAAAGTGGTTACCGTGGCATATTTTCTCAGTCTATGTGGGGCATAAGGTCCAGTGGGGTAGTCATGCAGGCTGCATTAAAGGAACAGCCTGTCTCTTGGTTACCAGCGAGCATTTGTATAAGGTGGATAGCTAGATCGACCACACGGATCAGCTGGGGCAGCGGGTAAAACTAGAGACTCTGTCTATGGTGTCTCAGCCCTGCTTCTGGTATGAGAAAGTCCAACTGATAATAAAAATGAATGGTAATATAAAATTATGAGAATTGCAAACACTAATTAAATGGTAGCTAAGGATGATGTTATTATCTTTTTGTTCTTGGAAGTATGAAAAGTCCCTTTTTTCTCCTAGTAGCTAAAAGCCTAATTTCCCAAGGGAAGGCAATTTTCTGGGACGCTGGATTGGCCAGTGTGTTTACTTTAATGTGCTACAGTAATTTAGTGAATGGAAATGAGGTTGTCAGAGGAGAATAACATTTGCTTCACCTTATAACCCATTTATTGTTTCCTTTTGGGGAGAGTACCTGGTTGTTCTTGAATTCATGTCCCCAAGGGATGATGAGAGGAGAGGGCTCAGAAATACCTAAGAGGCCCCGTGCAGGGATTGTACACTCCATCTTTGCATGGTGCACAGGTTGGAGGAGGAATAAGGCTTGGGGCCGGGAGAGCTCCACAGTGGTGGTCAGAGAAAAAAAGGCATGGTGGAAGGACTCTTCATAGGAATAACCAAGAGCTGCTGCTGCCAAGTTGAGTCATTTTAACAGGATGTGTTTTGTTAACTTTATCTGCATGTCACTGGAAAACCCTGACTCTCTTCCCACTTCGGCCATCCTAAAAAACATAGGTAATGTGCGTAGGGGAGAGAATACGCAGAGAGAATTCTGGAGGGATAGAAAACAAAATGTAAAACTCTGACTCCTTCAGGGTAGTGGCTCATTTTGATGTTTCAGCATGTGCATTGTTTTCTAATATAAAAATATAATACATGCTTATTATTAAAAATAAAATGAGAAAGTATTAAAACATTAAATTCCTGGCAAAAGCAGATCATCACCTGAAAATATAGCACAACGAGTGCTGATCTGAAGGCATTTCCAGTTCTGGTTGGCTGGTGTGGTCAAAAATGGACATTTTTATTTGTGACTTGGGAAGAGGAAGACATTTCTTGTCTTCCTGGTGTTGCCCTTTCTAGATCCTGTCTCCGTTTTCACAGGCATGTGGGATGTGTTATCTTTTCCTGAAGTCTGCAGTTTTATGTCTTCTGTCAGTATGACCCAGATTAGCTCCCAACCATTTTATGATGACTCAGATTTATTACCCAGACAATTTGGGGAAATAAAAGAAGGGATGTAGGCTGGGCACTGTGGTGCACACATGTAATCCCAGTGGCTCTGGAGCATGAGGCAGAAGGATCATGAGTTCAAAGCCAACCTCAGCAAAAGTGAGGCACTAAGAAACTCAGTGAGACCCTGTCTCTAAATAAAATACAAAATAGTTCTGGGGATGCAGCTCAGTGGGCAAGTGCCCCTATGTTCAATCCCTGGTACTCACACCCCCCCTCCCCCCAAAAAATAAAGAATTGATGGAGACAGGTTATGGAGGTAGTGAAGAGGATCAAATGCTTTTTTCTTGAGTTGGAGACCATAGCTCAGAGGTAGATCACTGGCCCAGGATGTATGAGGCTCTAGGTTCCATCCCCAGCCCTGGAGGTGATAGGGGTACTTTTCTCCAAAATATTCAATGAAGATACTTATTAACACACGTTAATGTACTATGCACTTTCATAACTTCTTCAGTCTTTTTGGCAAAAAAAGGGGAGTGCTTGGGAACCAATTAAATATATGATAAGTTCAGCTCTGAAAGTGTTAAGTTATCAAATGGATTTGATTTAGGTTTGGCTTCCTAGGCCAGTTTTTCTAATCACAAGAGCCAATTGCGGGAGTGTTTTAGGCGACTGATGGTTGCATGCTCTTTCACACCTGTCCCTGAGACATTAAATTGTTCCCATTTCTCCATGTGTCCCCTCCAGTAGGGGAGGCAAAACTACTCTTTCTTGCTTATGATGGATAATTGAAAATGAACATTTTAATCAGTGACTTTGGATAGAAATAACTTATGAAAGAAATTTTGGCTCTAGTATGCTTAATATCATACTTTGGCAAAACAATCAGGAGGAAAAATTTTGTTATGTTATTGCTCAAAAATATTTTCTTACTCCAGAATAAATTCACCATTTTTTAAAAACCATACCATGTCAGCCTACCAAGATATATAAGTAACCTTCCTGCTATTTGCCATATTATATCTGTCTAGATGGAAATAAGATAAACCACAGAAACTTTTGCTGAAAATCTGCTGCTGAAGGATTAAACATGAGCATTCCAAGAGAGTAAATCATCAGATTTTAAAATTAAATGACAGCTTTTTAAAAAAACAGATTTAGAGAAATGATTGTTCCTTTTAAAGGGTATATGGACAAAATAAGAATCTAATTTTATAAAGCACTGAGCTCTTCCAAGTAGAGCTGTAAGCTAATTGAGTGATTTTCATTCCAGTGCTTGTTGAGATAATTTAGAGTCATTAAAAAGCAAAGTGTTCCGGGGTTGACGTTTATGATGCCTGGCCTCTTTCCACAAAGCCAGTAATTGCATTTTGGTTATTGTGCTGTTGTGGATGGGAGCTCATCCATCTTAGTCTCTGCCTACTGCTGCCACACAGATACAGGTTCCCAGAGCCACATTTAGAAAATTATACAATCATTTCTGGGTCTAAATATGTCTAAATTACTTCTCCCAGAACCTGGGTGTATTGCTCCAGACAACATTTAAAATTTTTAAGAAATGGTGAACACCTTCCCATGGGATAGAAATTAATTTATTACTATGTAATGGTGAATGCAATCAACTTAATGGCTCATTAAGATTTGGTCCCTGAATTTGCTTATCGGGGAGGGATCAGTGTCTCCTGTTATTAATTAATCTATCTCACCCCTACCTCTGCTTAATGGGGACCCCTAGCTCAATGGCGCTAGACTCAGTAGTCATTGTGGACATTTTCTGCCAGTTTTTTGTTGTTGTAGTTGTTGTTTCAGCAATCTTGTTTTTGCCATTACAAGTCACTGAATTACACAGAGAGTGTTTTTCCATGTGTAATAATTATTGTGCTGTTACCTAGTCACCTGCTCATTGTTCGAACTGGAAATAACTGCTGGGTCTTGGCCCAAAGACTTTGAATAACCAGAGATGATTCTGTCTGTTAGAATTGTTGGCTTTGAGAAGAGAGATAGAACCATTTAGGAACTCAGGTTTCCTGAGGTAGAAGCCTCAGGAACTCAGGCTTCTACCCATTCCCAGTGGTGTAATCACTCCTGGGTCTTAACCCAGCCTGAGTTATTTAACCTGATACCTGGGAACTCTCTAACCCTTGGCACCCTGAGCTGTCCTGGACTTCTGATCTCTTCTGGAAACTTTGTGACTAGGCTGTTTTCTGCAGCCACAAGGGGCCAGTTCTGGTGGAAAAGAGAAAGAGCACACAGAGGGGAGTCATCCTCTGAGCTCACCTTTCAGGAGCACAGGATCTTGGTGCCTTCAGGGGGATAGCTTTTAGGGTTTTCTTTTGTTAATCCTCACAGAACCTTAGAGGCCTTATCTTCTTGAATTGTTTGGCTTTCTGTAGTTTCTTTTCCCTATGAACACCTGCCCAAGGGACTGGGGTTGTGGCTCAGTGGTTAGAGCACTCACCTAGCACAAGCAGGGTGCTGGGTTTGATCCTCAGCACCACATAAAAGTAAAATAAAAGTATTGTGTCCAACTACAACATTAAAAAAAATAAAAGAAAGAAAACCTGCCCAAGATAGAAATTTGGGGATCAGTCCTCTTTCCTTTGCTTCTTCTGGCCAGACACTATCCTACCCAGAGACACGGACTTTGGGTAAAGCCGTTGTGTTGTGGAACCAAGTGGGTGGATTCTGTCTCCATCTCTCCCTCCCCATCCCCAGACTGACCCTGAGATAATTTGGTTACTCTGTTTGCCAATTGGAATTTCAAAGCTATGTTTGACATTTAAGCCCCACTATGGGAAGAATCAGTATAAAAGAACTGTGCTCTGGTTTTCTTATCAGGATCCTGAGGAGCTATATTTAGAAAGACCCTCAGAGTGAAGATATTCTCTTGAGTATTCCAACCCTGTCTTTTGGCCATGTTTGACTATTCCATTCTTCTACATTCGGTCCTGTCCACGTGTACTTATTATGGACCTATAAAATGTCTTTAGGAAAAAAGAAAAACATTGTCAAGCCAGGTGCTAGAAGCCCAGCACCTCAGGGGGCTGGGGCAGAAGGATCACAAGTTTGAGGCTGCTCCCACAACTTAGTGAGACCTTGTCTAAAAATAAAAGTTAGGGGCTGGGGATATAGCTTAGGAGTAGAGCATCTCTGGGTTCAATCCCCAGTATCACCCAAAATAAAAGAAATTATCAGATTCCATGACACGATGACTCCAGCACGCATGGTGTATCTGAGCTCCTGTTGCTCACTGGATTCATCCAAGGACAATCACATGACCTTAGCTCTCTGGATTCAGGTTTAAAACACTTAGCCTCCTGCACACAGGTATCTGCTAGGTACCTAGATGGCCTTGAAACAGGAATGATCCCCAGTGAAAAAAATCCTTTTCCTTCCACCCCACCCTTTTCCTCCTTGTGTCTTCTGATTTAAAAAATGGCCCTCTTGTAGAAGAACTGGAATGCTACCTTTCTTTAATTTTGCCACTTATAACAAACACAGTCTATAGAATGAACTATTTCTTTGAATCTTTACAAGTCTGGACAACCTCTGGCTGATACTGACTGTTCTGGCCAGGCCAGACCACAAAGTAGTATTTGTCTGCCTTCCTCATCCTTACCCACTGACTTTCCCAATTACTAGTCTCCTTGAAGTCCGAGAGCTTATCTTGGGAAGTTATTTTTTGCCTAAAAGCTCACTGACTGTGAATGCAACTCTTAGTGGGAAAAGGATGAACTCTGGAGTTACATAGGACTAGGTTCAAAACTAGGCTGTCCCATTTATTGTTTATTTACATTTTCTGAGCCTTTTCCAATCTGTGAAGTGGGCCCTAACAAATAAAATTTAGAAAGGGGCTGGGGATATATTTCAGTGGTAGAGTATCTATGGGCTCAATCACCAGTATCACCCAAAAGAAAAGAAATAAAATAAAATGAGTTACGTTAAGTGCCTTGTAGAATGCCTGGACTTTGTATTTAGGGTTCAATAAAACTTAGGTATTTTCATGTGTTTTTGTTAATTTTTCCATGTGTAAGAAATATCCTGGATTGCCTTATTTCCACTGCTTAATGATTATAAATGTACATACTTTCTAATTAAATTTTATAAAATGTTATAAAAAGTAGTTTATTTTTTTATTAAACAAATATTTATTGAAATGCCCAGTAGTAGAATGGTAAACAAATACTTAATTACAAAGGAGCTAGAACTAAGCTTCCAGATATGTGCCAACAACTTCAGCCTACAAATTCTACCAATTCTCATTATTATGAGAAAAAAATATTTATTTTATTAGACATGTTTTAGGACTTTCAGATTGCCTAATATCTTCATGCAGGGATTCACTACAAAAAAAATGAGTATAGCCTTCCATCTTAACTAGAATCTCCCCCATGTCCCAGTGAGCAACTAACTGGTCAGTGAGGACTTAGACACTCTTTAGAAAGACCTAGAAGGCCCAAGGCCTGCCATTTTGAGCACTGATATTGTTATAAGCCCATTAGATTAAATGCACATCTGAAAGACATTATTCTGTATTTTAATGCACAGATGGAGGTCCAGAGAGGTTAAATGAGTGGCATGCAGACCACAGAGCTGAAAATTGCTTGCATTTACATTTGAATTCAACTCTCATTGATCCAAGGCTCAAAATCTACTACACTCTTCTGCTTTCATTTTCATATTAAGTGTCCTTTTCTTCCTTAGAGGAATAAGAGCAGTAATTCAAGCAGTTGGAGCCAAAGAGTTCCTCTCAGTAAAGTACTATACAAGAAAGCTCTCTTGAGTGCCTGGAGATGTGGGAGATGTGGCTTCTGTCCCCAGCTGTGCTACCAACCAGCCCTGCAATGGGGCAAGGGCAAGGGTCCATTCATTCCCAACTTCTTTAAACTTTCAGCAGCCTCTCAGATGTAAACTTTAACGCATCACAGAAAGTTCAGTAGGGCCCTGTCCTTAGAGTCAAATCCCTTTTTAATATCTGACAAAAGTTCTTTGTGGTTCCTTAGAAATCAACAATCTGAGATACAGAAGGTTTAGATCTCTGCCATCCATGGATCTTGTAATATTGTTCCTTCAAATAAAAGCATTACTCTGAGAAGTTCTAAGATTTGGAACCACATCTACCCATTCCTGGGTGACACAGGATGACAGCCTTGTTAAAGGCCCAAGTTTGAGGCTGTGGGAGTGGGAGGTAGTTTTGGGAGGAGGGAGATAGACTAACTCAGAATAGGAAAAAAATCACTTCTTGATTTTAGAGTCCCCAAGACATTGTGGGTTGGTCCCTGTCCCTCTGCATATGTGGGTCATCAGAGAATAGGGATTATTGGTCCTTTCTTGAAGCTGATATAGTAAAACACTACAGGATTTCCTTTAGAAATTACTTCTAAAAACAAGGTTTTCTCTGATATAACCACAGTATAATTTTCACAATTGTAAAATTAACATTGCTATAAATCTATTGTACAACTTATAGATCTTATTCAAATTTCCCAAATTGTTTTAGTAAGTGTCCTTTATAGCAAAAGAGAAATTACACACAGCATGAAACATAGCATTTAGTTGTCAAGTTTCTTTAGTCTCCTTTAATAAGTAGAAACACTTCTCAGTTCTATTATATTGTCTTTTATGATCTTGCCTTTTTAAAAAATTTTTTAAAGGCTACAGGCCAGTTCTCTGCAGAATGCCCTTGAGTTTGATCTTATCTGATATTTTATCTGATGTTTCCTTGTGATCACATTCAGCGTGTGCATTCTGGGCAGGAATGCCATGGGAGCTGTTGGTTCTTCTCAGAGTTTCCTATCAGCAGGCTTTGATGTTGGCTCTGTCAGGGAGTGAAGACATTTATTCATTGCTTGGTGGAGCACTGCCTTTTGGGTTTCTCCATTGAGCAAGTGCTTTTCTCCCTATTGTGATAAATCAGTGTCTTGAGGAGACACTTTGTAACCATTTAACAATCCTCTTTCTCATCATGCTTTAGCCTATTTTAGCAATCATTTTAGGATCTTGCCTAAAACATTATGGCTGTTATAGTTGTCAAATGGTGATTTTTATCATATTGTTTTCCTACTATGTTTCTTAGTTGGAATTCTAAATTGGTTTTAATGTTATTCCAGAAAGACCTTTTCTCTAAAAGAGGAAAATATCTGGGCTAATGTAAATTCAGAGGATAAAAACCTCCCCTCCCCTTCTTAATCCCAGAGCTCAGGTATTCAGCTAAGTGGCTTATCCATCCATTTTTAATACAGTGGAAATATGTAGAGCTGTTGGAAGCTGTTCCTAAGGCCATTTTTCCATTTGAGGTGACAAAATCCCCAACCTTCTCTGAGATCCTTCTCTCCTCAGGTTCACTCCATTCTTTTTGTCTCATCAAATCCTGGCCTCCTTCTTTCTTTCTGGGCCCTTTCCAGGAACTGCTGTGGGGTTGAGTTGCTATTAGTACCACACACACACACACATACCCACCTGCAAACCTGCATGCTCACATACATAGCCCTTAGAATCCGGCTCCTGAAGCTGGAGAGGCTAAAACCCTCTTTGCAACATTAAAGACTCTATTCCCCTGCAGTCCTCCTTCAGGGTGTGACTGGCAAGTGGGAATCCCACAGTCACTCTTATTCCCCTTCACTTCAGCACTTTCTATCCAGTCTTAAAATCCCGATGCTCAAGATCCCTCTGATTCAATTCTCTCACTCTCCAGTGCAAAATGAGTCAACTGGTTTTTGACATTTCATTTCTCACTCTTGAAATGCTTCTTCAAAAATAGAATTTCAATGAGACTTCTCCTCCACTAGACTCTTGAAATATAAACCATGTCTAGGACTCTTCTCCAGTTATTTTTCCTTGGAACATTTTATTATTTCAATAAAAAAGTATATATATATATATATATATATATATATATATGTGTGTGTGTGTGTGTGTGTGTGTGTGTGTGTGTGTGTGTATTTAGGAAAGCTAATTGTTACTTACATCCAAGTACTAATGGACAAGAGTGACCAGTTTTCAAGAAAATCTAAGAAAATCTTTCCTCCTGGTTAAAATACTAGTTTACTTACAGTTATAAGAAATTGGACTTCTTGAGTTGGGATTGTGGCTCAGTGGTAGAGCGCTTGCCTAGCATGTGTGAGGCACTGGGTTCAATCCTCAGCACCACATAAAATAAATAAATAAAGGTATTGTGTCAATCTATAACTAAAAATATTTTTTAAAAATAAAGAAATTGGATTTCTTTTGCCTTATGAAGCAGAGCAGGGACCTTTTAGGAACATCCTCAGGTCCAAAATTCATGGCACAATCTCCTGTTTCTGGGAGGAGGAATATGTTTATGACCTTTTGTCACAAATCTGAAGCTAGGAATAGAAATGGTAGGACTGTTAAATCAAGAAGTCTCATTTTCCAGGAACTTCTGTGGAGCTGAGTTGCTATTACTACCAGAAATGACCATCTTTGAAGAAGATAATAGAGTTTCCAATTTCCAATCCAAATTGGATTTCTTTTAATCAGAGTAATTCAATTTCTCATAAGCAATCTGTTCCTTTCTGAGGAAATGTGGAGAGATGGTGATTTCTCATCCCCATTTAAAATCCCCCAATGACACCATCCTTGCCTCATCCTCGAATAGTGTAAGGAACAAGAATCTCCTCACCAACAGTTTTGGGGCACTCTGGGACAAGGAGCTTACCTTCCATAGACACTTCCTACAACTCTGGTTCTGTATATATCCACTAAACTAGCACTGAGCCAGAGCAATACATATTCAGAGAGCCAGACTTCTGTACTTCATATATTGACTGATGCAGTAGACTCAAAAGTTCTGTAAATTATATGATAGTTTATCCTGGGCAGTTTTGACCTGGGCACTAATGAGACCCACTTAAATTTAGAATCCCCTTGATTTGGAAAACAAGTTACCACCTTTTCTGTGTCCCTGCTTTACATGGATATGTGCAATTATTTGAGCCTGAATAGAGTAAGCCATGAGAAGATCTTATGTCCTCCAGGTAGGGTACATATTAATCCTTGCATCATCCTGGAAGCTAGGGGATAATTTTTCTTACTGTTTTTCTAGGTCAGTGAAGGCCTGATATTATACGAGCATGTGGATCGAGTGAACACAGGCTGGACTGCAGAAGACTCTTTCACATTCATAGCGTCCTCCCCACCAGCAGCAGCTCTAGGCCCCAAGGAGTTCCGCATTAGCATTTCATATGAAGTTCAGGAGCCTGGTCAGCAGAGTTGCCTGCTCGCAAACACAGGTAATGCTACAGGATATGGTCAGTACCTTACCTATATTAAAATAGGAACAATTGGGGAAGAAATCTTTCACTTTTGTCAATGCTATGATGCCAACCTTTGAAATAAAACTAATACAGTTATAACAATCTGTTATTTTGTTATATGTCCTCTTTCTCTGAGCCTCTTCTATTTCCTCTCATGACCTTAATGGCTGTATTGGGGAAAGGATGGCAACTTGGCTTTAAATAATTTTATTTGTACCTCTGAAAGGGGACTTCACAATGCCCGTGACTGAAAACTGTTGATAGGAAATGAAAATGACAATTTAGGTAAGTTTTTGAAAGGAAAGAGGTATTGAAAGCTGCATTTGTTTCCATAGCAAGAGAAAGTCCAGTAGTAGATAAGTTAGGAAATTACCACTTAGTAAGTGAATCTAAAGTTTTAGGGCATATTACTTGCCTGAAATGTTTTCCTAATTGTGTACCTGTGGGTTTGTATTTAAAATTCTTTTTTTTTTCACATGCCTTGGGTAGAAATGTTAATTTAGGTACATAAACAACCAAGTGTTTAGAATAATCTAGTAGGAGAAAGTGATTTACAGCCATCATCCGAATGTTCTAATGAGATGTCACTTTGTTCTTTATGTTTTAACAGGAGCTGCTGTAAAAGAGGGAGACAGAGTTCTAATTGACCAATCTAAGTTAGATGCTTCCAACCTCTTATTTAAACTACCTGAATCTCAGCGTTCTTCCTATGAAATTTGGTTCCAGATTATATCTCTTCCTTATCATGGAACCATTATGGTTGGAGAAAGAAATCTTACCAAAGGAAAACCTAATTTCTCCCAGTCTCTAATTAATAAACTTAGACTCACATACCTTCACGATGACTCTGAAACACTGGCTGATGGTTTCACCTTTGCTGTTTGGTCAAATGAAAAGCATAAGTCTGTCACCAAGCCGGAGGCTGACTTTATTGAGGAGATGTTTAACATCACCATCACTCCCGTGAATGACCAGGCACCAGAATTAAAGACAAAAGGACTTCGGTTGAAAGTTCTGCAAGGCAGTAGGGTGGCTGTGGGACCTGAAGTCCTAAAAGTGGAAGATCTAGACAGCCCTCCAGATGAGATCAGATATACAATCATCCGTCACCCCAGTAATGGCTTTTTGGCAATGACTTACCCTCCAGACACACTTGTTCATCAATTCACCCAAGCTGACATAGATAACTCTCAGGTGTGGTTTGCACAAGACGGAAGCCTATCCTCTGGAGTGTTTTACTTCAGTGTGACTGATGGTGAACACCGCCCTCTCTACAAGCTCTTCCACCTGGACGTCATTCCCATTTCCATCACCCTCATGAACCTCACAGACCTTTTTGTCCCACAAGGCCAGACAACGGTCCCCATCACTAATGCTCACCTGTCAGCAGTGACAAATGGAAGGAGCCCCCAGATCATTTACCGAATAACATGGCCTCTCCAACACGGGCACCTGCTGATTGGAAACCAGGTGGTCAGCAGCTTTGGACAGGAGGATTTGGATTCAGGAAGACTCTCCTACCACATGACAAACCTCACGGCCTCAGAGGACCAGTTACGGTTTTCACTGTTTACATCAGAATGCAACCTGACAGGACAAACCCTGGGTATCAGAGTGCAGCCGTTATTGAGGGTTACATCAAATCTGAAAATTGCCAACAGGGTGGCTCATCAGCTGAGAAGAAAGGACCTTGATGCTACTGAGCTTGCTAACATGACTAACAGTGATCCCAAATTTGAAGTGACAGAACCCCCTGTCCACGGAAGACTTATACGAAGAGTGATTCACAGCACTGTAATGGAAGATGCAACTCTATTCACTCAGAGGGACATTGACCAAGGGCTATTGATGCTCGATCCACATGCCAATCTATCAGGCACTGATATGCTGAATGATTCCTTCACTTTCTTGCTCAGGGCAGATCATGTACAGCCAGCAATCGGTCATCTCCCCTTCATCATCATGCCGCTTGACCCCTGGCTTTTGCAGACTCTTACATCAGATGTTCCTTTACTAGTTACTGGTGATAACCTCGTGACCTCAGTTCTCTTGCAGAAAAAGCCTGTGGTTTCTTCAGGACCCGTGGCACTGACACAGATGGAAACTCTGGGGAAGCTGACCCAGGCTAGATCACACAGAGCAGATCCCTGGGGACCCTTCAGTGGTGAAGAGCCAAGTTTGGATGACAAGGTCTCTCCTACCACTAGCATTTGGCCACCAGCTGCTACCAAAGCCAGCTCTGGGGCACCCACTCAGCTCAGAGAAAGCAGTTACCCGCTGATCGTCATTATACCCTTGGCTGCAGTATTCCTTCTGCTAATGTTGACTGTGGTGGCCTTGTGTGTCTGGCTGCTGGGCCAGAGGAAAGAAAAGGCAAAACCTCTTATCGAGCCCCAGGCCAACCTAGAACCCACAACCCCAAGTTGTAGGCCAGAAAGGAGTATAACAGTTCCTACCGTCACGGTGACACCCCTCATGAAAAGCTCCAGCAGTCCCCCAGCCAGTCTTTTCAGGGCTCCTCCATGTGGACAAATGGCCTCTCCAGTGGCTGAACCAACAGAAAGATGTGCTCCTTGGGAGACGTGGATGAACCTGGATCCCGACATGATCAAGCTCTGCCGACAAACCAACCCAACGCTGAAGCACAACCAGTACTGGGTCTAGATTGGGGGCTGTGTTTCTTATTGACCACCTACATGTACCAGGTACTAGGATAGGCACAAAAGAAAGAAAGAAAGAGAGAGGAAGGAAGGAAGGAAGAAGGAAGAAAACCAACCTGACCTTGCTAGCCACTCACTGTCATGACCCTAGGGTTGGTGGGTGTTTATTGGAACTTCTGAACAGCACTCATAGGCTTTCCATGGCAGGTTTTGTATGACCTCTGCTGGACATGATTCACCCAGTATTCATAAGCTTTTGTCAATATTTAAACCCTTTACCAAGGTGCTACTGAATGTATTGGCCCCACTGAAAAGCAGCAGTCTTAATGGGACATGGAGTTAAAGCTTTGAATATTTTTCATTGAGGATTCGCTCTGAGTGAGTCAGCAGGAAGTGCAAGAACCGCCTCAGCAGTAGGAGAGGCAATTTATCACCCCAGTGAGTCTGTTTATGTGGTGTTTTTCTGCAGTGCCTTCTCCATGGGGTCCCTAGTTTTGTTTTCCTATTGCAGAAAATGCGGTGATGATCCAGATAATGGATCTTCCTTTGAAGATATTCACTGCATGCTTTATATTTCACCAAAGATTTTATCTTTTCTGACTTGTGAAATCAAGCCTAACAGTAGTAGAAATACTATTGGAAGCTTCTAAGAGAAAAAAGTTTGTTAAATGCTTTTGTGGACCTTCAATTTGGCTTTACTTTTTAATGAATAGAAATAATGACAAATTTGTATTTGAATTCTCTAATTGCACTGACCAAATATTAGTTTCTGCAGTTGTAAAATGAAGATATTAGTACTTGTATGAGTACTTGCTTTGGATTTCCAATCACAAGACCTTCAATATAAGTGGTTTATGTTGGGGATTGGCAAATTTTTTTTCTGTAAAGAGTAACTTAATAAACATTTTGGTTTTGTGGGCCCCAATCAGTCTCTGTTATTCATTCACCTTTTTTTTTAAAATCAGCCTTTGAAAAATGTAAAAATAATCCTTAGTTCTTGAATTTTCCCTGTAGACCATAATATGCCAATATCTCAATTAGCGTTCTGGAAGTGTGTGGTCCAAGGCTGGCTCAGCAATTCAAGGTTGTTATCAAGGATGGAAGCTCTTTTGTTCCCTCTGCCCTACCTTCCTCAGCATCATTCCTTCCTTAGCATCTCACTCTTTTGTCCAATTCTTTGTCCTTGTCAGATGGCTGCCAAAACTCCAAGCAATACAGTCACATTCAAGACAAATCACAGTGGATAAGAGAAAGGACAAAATGACTTTTTCTTAGAGGCTCTTATTTTTTTTAAAATTTATTTATTTATTCTAATTTGTTATACATGACAGCAGAATACATTTCAATTCATAGTACACATATAGAGCACAATTTTTCATGACTCTGATTGTACACAGAGTCACACCATTTGTGTCTTCATACATGTACTTGGGATAATAATG
This sequence comes from Urocitellus parryii, assembly GCF_045843805.1. NCBI lineage: Eukaryota > Metazoa > Chordata > Mammalia > Rodentia > Sciuridae > Urocitellus > Urocitellus parryii. The sequence continues at coordinate 42,588,532 of NC_135531.1, read as the reverse complement.
TCCATCTCATTTCACCATCTTTTAGAGAGACTCCTATTTTACTTGTATTATTATTTTAATCTTACAAGGAGAATTCCTCCCTAATCATTTATTATTCTTTTTGTGGCACATTGCCTAGAATTCAGCAACATGATTTCCAACTCTCCACCAATCGTCCAAATACCAGCAAAAGGAAGTGAGATTCTCATGACTGATCATCTCTGGGCCTGAGAGAAGATCCACCACATCTGAGATCAGTGAATCACTAGCTCAGTCCATGGTGTAATTAGAGAAGGATGAAGGGGATCACAATTAGATTGGCAGTGAATTATGTCTATTAAAATACTTTTGGGGTATTAAAATACCCGAGAAACAAAAACTTTGATCATTCAAATTGGATTCTAATATTTCCTTTTCATTCAATACTTTTCTTGAAGCCAGAGGCTGGTATTCCAGGTGTGGGGCTGGAGGTGGAGTGGGCTATGATGGGGGTGAGTGTGAAGGAAGATATGTTCCCAAGGGTCATTTGGCAATGGCTGGGGACAATTTTGATTTCCAAAACTGCTGGGAAAGGGAACTTCTTGCATCTACTGAGTAGTGGCTCTAAATATCCAACGATGCACAAGACAGCAAAGAATGATCTGGCCCCAAAGGTCAAGGATGCCAAAACAAGAGATGCTGGCTTAAGTGATACTGAAGAGTTTCTTGCACACCCAGGGAAGGTTTAATAAGCTCATTATAGACTCTAGGCAAAAATTTTGCTTTAAAAACAATGAAGTGTGAAAATTCCACAGTAGGTTTTAAACTCTGGCTAATTGAACATTTTTTTAAAGAGGATGTCTTAAAAACCAAATAAAACCTGACAGCAGATTCATTTCTATATATCCTTTGTCCAAGGAAAAGATTTTGCCTATGTTAACAGGTCTGGAACACATCAGGAAGGGAAAAAAAGAAATCAAGATAGGATGTTTCCAAAAGATGAGGTCAAATTGTCCCCAGAAGTCTGATGCCTCTGATCTGTTTCATACAGAAAGTTCATTCTTTCACCATCTTTCTTTTCTGCTTCTCTAAGTAGTATTTATTTCCTTCCCAACCCAGTTTTAACTTCTCTTGTGAAAACAGATTTCACAATATGGAGAATAGGCATAGTATGTTTGAGCCTAGAGATAGCCCCCCACATCTTAGATCCACGTCCCTGGCCATGGACATCTGAGGCTGAAGAAAACTTCTCTACTCTTCTTCCAAAAGTGTTCCTCTCCTGTGTGTTTGAACTTCTGAATTATAAGTTCAGTATCCCCAATATTTTTGCTTTTAGAAAAGAGGAAGAAATAGAGTATTAAATCAAGATTACTTTATCTGTGTGCAACTCAGAATTGTTCTTGAGCCTGTTCTAATCCAGGCCCACAGAGGACAAAGAATGGCTGTGTGCTGGCTTCTGCACACAATATGGGAAGGCCTAAGAGCATCTTAGCATTCAGTACCTGGGTTGTGCTCCCTCTTGACTGAATTAGGAGAATGCCTTACCTTTGTGGAAGAGCCAGTCATCCTTGGCTCTGTGAGCATGTTGTTTTCTTTCTTGCTTCAGTCATAAGATATTTGGAACTAGGAGTATAAGGCTGGCCAAACAAAAATGTCTGATTTCTTCACCTCTTTTTCCCCCTGTTGATTTTTTGCAACTCCAGACAGATAACATTGTTGCTCATATTGGAAGGAGACATATACAAACACTTTAAGACAGTCATTCACATTCTTGTTTCTGAGTGTTTCTAGAGCAAGAACAGTGTGAGATCCAGATGTCAAACTTCAGTGATTAATCAAGTAGAGAGTTTGGAAAGTTTTTTTTTCCAGAGACTCTGGAATATTCTACGGGTTTGCAGATGGGTTCAATTAAAAGGAAACAATGTCTACCATTTGGTGCTGGCTCAAAGAAAGCATAAAATGAAAAGTTTTGGCATAGCCTTGTGCAGTATTAAAAATTCAAGTTTGGAAATTGAAAATCAGTCTGAGATGGTTTCTCCCATATGCAGAACTATGACTGAATAATTTCAATTCTTTGTCATAATAAATCCACTGATGCTTAACAAATGACTGGTAAATTAATATGTGCATACCAGAAGTTAGAATCAGAAGAATGGCTAATTTTGCATAGGAGACTTTTGTTTGAGGTAGGCTTGGAGTGGAGGATTTCTTATTTTTTTCCAACCTCCAAAATTTTAATATTTTTAATATTTTTAATATTGGGGGTTTTTGCAAATTCTTTTAGGGTTCCTCCTTGAACACCTGGATGCATTTCCTCATATTCTTGCATTAATTAGGTGGGATGGGGGTGACACATCCTACCCTCTGGTTCTTTCGATTTCTGGGGCTGAAAAAGACACATTGGAAGGAATAGGAGGTGATAATATATATCGGGTAACAATTCCTGAATTTGGGGATGGAAGTGGGCTATTCATCTTCTCCATCTTTCAAAGGCATTGTAATTAACAATGAGGTCCAGCCCTGTATACGGAGAGGCATGAGAGATGAAAGTGGGCACAGATCCCACTGTTTGGCACGCTGACTGATGGGTCGTTTGGTTTGGATGCTTTCTTTAGAGCACCATTGGCTGTTTAATGGAGTCCTGGAAGAGGCCACCTTTTCCAAGAGATCCACAAACATTTATTAGGCACGAAATGCACTTGAGACACTACTAGATTCTCCCCCTGGGCTGAACTGCAAGATGCTGTGTTGTAAGAAGCTTTTTGGTGATTTTTCAAGAATTACATGGGGCATACCAGGAAGATGAGTGTACAGGAGAAACAAAACAAAAAGAAACAGAACTTAGAAAAGGGTTTTGTGATTGCACCCAAAGTGCTCAGAGGTATGTGCTGCCCATTCAATGGTGCAGTAAGAATTAGGGTGCACGCTGGCCCACTGTGGCATGTCTCCCAACCTGTACTTTTCTCCACCTAACCTTGTACTACCTGTCCCTTGGTTTCTGCCACTGGTGACAGGCCAGAGTGGTTAAATAATGGATTCTGGGTCTGTTTGGGATCCTGGCTCTTCACTTCCTAGCAACAAATGATTACTTAATTTCCTTGGGGTTTCTTCTCCTCAGCCAAAATGAGGATAATAATTATATTGGCACCCACACCTTGAGGTTTTGTGATATAATCACCTGATGTTCATGGGATGATAACATTTTTAAAGCATTTTCAGTGCATCAGGCACTATACCAACTATTGCAAAGTGGAGTTTCCAGTGGGTGATTTAGGAATAGATGAGGTGTTTTAAAGAAGGAAAATTCCCAGATGCTCAAAATACCTGGCATGGATGGCCTTTTCCTTGGTCCTTGGATGGAGACTTGGTAAGAAACAGGATGAAGGGAAGAACTCCAGGAACACTTTCAAGCAGCAGACTGAAGCTCAGAGGGATTGACAGTTCTCTATCTCATGGAGAATGATGAGCCACTGGTACAAGGCCCTGCACCATTCCCTTCATCTGGCAGGAATTTAATGCATATATGTCAGGCTCTGGACTTGGAAACTTAACCTGCTTGTATTTCTCTCCTCCCAACCCAGCAAATTCTCAGGCATTCATGGATTAACTTTTTAGTTTATTTGTTTTTTTTTTTTTTTTTTGAGACAGGAGGTCATTAAGTTGCTCAGGATGTCCTCAAATTTGCAATTCTTACCACCATGCCTGGCTTCTTTTAAATTGTAGAGTTGACAAAAGACTACCATTCCAAAAATTTTAAAATATCCTTAACAAAATAAAAAAGACTACCAACCATCACCATACTTTCATTTTCAAAGTGAAGGCAGGTCTTAGAATAAAAAAACTTATGGAGGGGAAAAAAAGAACCCTATATGCCCATATACAAATTTTTCTCTTTTGCCTCAATTTGACCTTGGCCAGGGAAATCCCTGGCACCCACAAATTCGAGGCAGAGGAGGGCAAGGGGTAGGGTGGGGGCAGGTGGGGGGCTCTGGAGGTTGTATTTGTGGGTGTTTTTGTTAGAACAGAGGCAGAGGTTGGAGAAGAGTGGAACTCATCCTCCTCAGTGCTGATACTCCCTGAGAAGATGTGGTCTGGAGCCCTGGCATGTTCTCGTGTGTGTGTGTGTGTGTGTGTGTGTGTGTTGTATTAGGAAAGATATGGGGATGGGGTAAGTTGACTACTTAAGTGTCCAAATGAGGCCAACTTTATGGGCATGCTACCTGTGCAGTCACACAGGACCTGTTCTCAGAAGTTCCTTGGATTTGGTGTCACCATCTTGAAAGTCCAAAAATTTTGAACAGCAGGCCCTACCTTTTCTTTTTCACTGGACTCCATAAATGATGTAGCCAGTTGAGTCCTGACAGAATTCAGTTGATAGTTGCATCAGACACATTTTAAGCATTGTTTCAACTTCAACTTTGCTTCTTATTCTAGCTATAGCTTGACTACCATTACCAAGCATGTTTGCAGCTAAAACTGAGTGTGTAGCATGCCACCCAAGTGACATCCCGGGACTCCTCTGACTCCAGAGCCTGCCTGCGGAAACTTGTGCTTGCACAAGGCTTGAGGAGGGAGAGTTCATTCCCCGTGGGACAGCAGGTGGATCCTATGGACAGGATAAATGCTTCCTCATTCATCTCTCATGTAAACAGTTCTAAAATGCCGTCTATGAAGGTCTCAGAAAGATCTGAAGGTTTTTGAGCATGTGGACTCTTCCTAACCTATTTATTGTCCCTTACAGATGACTCTTTGCTTTTGAGGATATCCGGACTAAGGCAATAGCTCATATTTTCCCTGTGTTATGTGCCCAGGGCCTAAAGGCCCTGTGGTCAGGAGTCCATTGCCTCCTGGCTCTTGTATGTCCCTTAGTATCACTTGCCTTCAGGGTCCCCACCCCATAGGCCTTTTGTCTCCTGCAGCTCAAATCTGCTGAGGCACTGCCCTCTGTCTGCAGTTGAAGCAAGGCAGGCTAGTGTTCCTGGGAGACTCTGACACAAGGCTGCTTCTGGAGTCACTCTGAGTAACCTGGCTTCCACAGTACCCCTTCTGGTTGAACATTTCTTTACTGTTCACTGTAGTTTCTCTGCTGGTCATGGTAGGTCCCTGAAAGAGCAACCCTTTTAACACAACTTTTAGCAGGACCAAGATTTGCTGCATTTTGTAGTATTCTAGAAAGTCTTCTCTGCATTTTATTTCAGTGTGGCACATGTCTCTACAAAGCAAAGGCTATGTCAGCATTTTTTTAAAAATATCAGCTTTACTGAGATATTTATATCCCATGAAATTTACCCAGTTAAAATACAGTTTTTAGTATATTCATCGAGTTGTGAAACCATTGCCACAATAAATTTTAGAACATTTATATCACTCCTAAAATAACACTACACCTTAATAGTCACTTTCTGTTTACCCCAGACCTCAGAGCCTTAAGCAACTACTAATCTAACTTTCTACCTTGATGGATGTGCCTATTCTGGATATTTCATATGCATAGTATCATTCAACTTATGATCACTTACAACTGGATTCTTTCACTCAGCATAATATTTTCAAGGTTTACCCAGGTTGTAGCACAAATGTTTCTTTTATGGCCAAATAATGTCTTATAGGGATATGCCACATTTTATTAATCTATTCCTCATTTAATGGAAATTTGATCTCCATTCCTTTTTTGGTCTAATGTGAATAATTCTGCTGTAAACATTTATGTACATATTGATTTCTTTTAGATATATGCCTAGGAATGGAATTGCTGATTCATATGGTAACTCTCTCTGTTTGATCACCTAAGCAACTGCCAGGCTGATTTCCAAATGGCTGCCACATTTTGCATACTCACCAGAAGTTTACAGGGGTTTCAATTTCTTCACATCCCTGCCAATACTTGCTATTGTTTGTCTTTTCTATTTTCTCCATTCTAGTGGGTGTGTAGTCGTATCTGAATGTGCTTTTGATTTGCATTTTCCTGGTGACTAATGGTGATGATGTGTCCTCATGTATTTATGGGCTATTTGCATATCTTTGGAAACCGTTCAGATCCTTTGATCGGTTAAAAATTTGGACCATTTCTTTTTCTATTTTGAGGTTATAGGAGACATCTATATGTTCTGGATACTAACTCTTATCAGACATGTGATATACAAATTTTTTCTTCCACTATTTGTGTCTTTTCACTTTCTTGCTATTCTTGAAAGCCCAGAAGTTTCAAATTTTGATGATGTCCAATTTACCTGTTATTTCCTTTTCTTGCATGCACTTATGTTATTGTATCTAATCTAAAATTATGAAAATTTATGTTCATGTTTCTTTAAAGCATTTTCTTATTTTAGCTCTTTCATTTAAATAAGTGATACATTTCAACTTAATTTTCATATGCGGTGTGAGGTGGAAGTACAACTTCATTCTGTTGCAGGTGAATATGTAGTTATTCTGGTGCCATTTGTTGAGGAAAATAGTTTCTACCATCTAATTGTTTTGTAACTGTCAAAAATCAGGGGACCGGGGTTGTGGCTCAGTGGTAGAGCACTTGCCTAGCATGTGTGAGGTACTGCATTCGATCGCTGACACCATATAAAAACCCCAAACAAATAAAAAATAAAGGCATTGTGTCCATCTACAACTAAAAAAAAATATTTTTAAAAAATGAGCTCAGAAATGTGAGTTTGTTTTTTTTTTTCCCCTGCACTCTCAATTCTAATCCATTCACCCAAATGTCTGCTCTTATGCCAGGACCATCCTGTTTCATTACTGTAAGTTTGAAATGAAGGAGAACTCATTGTTTAGCTTTGTTCAAGATGTTTTAGCTGTTCTGGTTTCCTTTAATTTCCACATGAATTTTAGACAGCTTGTCAATTTCTTAAAAGAAGGTAGCTGAAACTTTGGTAGGAATTGCATTGAATCTGTAGATAAATTTTAACAATATTGAGTCTTCTGGAATGCCTTTCTGTATATTTAGATCTTCCATTTCTTTCAACAACGTTTTTGTCATTTTCAATGTACAAGTCTAGCGCTTCTCTAAGTATTTTATTATTTTTTGATGCTATTGTAAATCTATTGTTTTCTTCAATTAATTTTTGTTTAGTACAGAAATAGAACTGATTTTTGTTTATAGATCTTGTAACCTGAAAACTCACTGAAACCTTCTTTACTTTTGTTTTATAGTGGATTGGTTAGGATTGTCTACATATGAGGTCATGTCCTCTGCAAATAAAGATATTTTTACTTCTTCCTTTCCAGCCTTTTATTTCATTTTCTCTTTTCATTATATAGAATGTGTGTATGTATATTTATATGCATATGTATATATATACACATGTATATATACACACACATTATATCATATATAATGGTGCATTGTAGTTCTACATAATAGTGGGACTTCTTACTTTCTCATATGCATACACAATATAACAACATACTTTCTTGCCTAATTACCCATTAGAACCTTCAGTATAATGTTGAATAGAACTAGTGAGAGTACACTTCCTTCTCTCATTTTTATCTTAAGAGATAAGACTTTCACTCTTTGTAGCTATAGGTTTTCCTTAGATACCCCTTATCAGGTTGAGGAAATTTTCTTTCATTCCAAGTTGGTTGAGTGTTCTGTTTTGAATGAAGCAATGATGAGTTTTTGGAACTATTAAAATGGTCAGGTGTTTTTTGTCCTTTATTCTGTTGGTATGGTGTTTACACTAATTGATTTTTGAATATTAAACCAACCAATTCCTCTTGGTCATGGTGTTTTATACTTTTTATATATTGCTGGATTTGGTTTGCTAGTGTTTTTAGGAAATTTTCCTTGTTGATAATCTTGATATTCAAGTCTCTCATTTCAGGGGCATGAGCTCAAGCAAAGAATGTGTGCTGGACAGATATCAAAGACTTTTATTTAGGAAGGTTGATTTTATTGTGGAACAGAAATAGAATGGATTTGGACTCTAAAATTGTGGAGTTTATGAAGGGGAGCTGAGATATTTTGTCTTGGTTTAGTACACAGATCATACTTGGTAGGATTGCAGGCTTTTCAATAGGTCTCTGGGGCAGAAGTATATACCAGGACTATACTGAGGGAGTCCACTGTGTAATGTTCTACATCAGGTGGCTGTGTCTGCTGCTCCCCTACCCCAGCACATGCTATATTAGAGTTGAAAGTTAGGTTGTTTTAGCAAGTTGGAAGAACCAGGATGGACTACACAAGTTTGTGTGTTTTCCTTGAGTATGGAATATCCAAACATCACCGGAAGTGAAATGAGCAAAAACAAAGAAAATTGACATCACAGTTCAAAATCAAGAACTTTTTCATGATAGACTATTTTCAAAGGAAATGATAGAAAACAAGCTGATAACTCTTAAATACCTCATTCACATATTGGGTAGAAAAAAATTAGGATTTGGAAATTGGTCAAGAAAAATTTTTTAGAAAATTAGTTTCTGCCATTAGTACTATTCCATCTCTACCTTCAAGGTAAAGGATGAGAATGCAAGAACTTTAACTTAAGCTTAAGTATGAAAGCTTCAAGCCGCCATTGTAGAAAGCTTAATGCATGCCCCTTGCATCTCAGGAAAATAGAATCATCTGAAGGGTGTGAGAGAGAGACCTACTGCTTGTTTCAATGGTGTACAATGGACAGGAGGCCAGTTCTGCTAGGGTCTGTCAGGCCAGTGAGTGAACACATGAGTGTGACCTGTGGATCCAGAAAGCAATCTGATAGGGGTCACTTGGGTCTCATCCAAGAGGTGGTCTAGGGGATCATAGAGACCTAGGACCTAAGTAGAGAAGAGCTAGTGGACTGCCAGATTTCTAGGGGGTGAGCACAAAGGAAGTGACCAGCCAGACAAGGGTTATATTTGCCTTGATTTGTGGATGAGAGGTCTCCAAAATCCCCAAAGAACTGTGTTAGAACTTATAAGAAAGTCATCCTTAAATATCTGCAAAAATAGAGATCACACATTCTAAACCTGGGGCAGTGGTGCTGAAGTTGAAACGTTTTTGCTCCCCAACCTGTTCTCTTGTGCTTAAGTCCTGAGGGAGCTGAAGCCATCATTAGCCAGAGGAGAAAGGACAAACACGAGGAAAAAGAGATCTTTTCCTTCCGCAACTTCAGGCCCAAACTCTATGAGGGGGAGGTGCATCAAATCAAAAACAAGTTCGAAATTTTGAGAACGACATGAGGCTGGACATTTTAAGGCTAACCTGAAATTATTATTAATTAAAGTAATCCTAGAACAATATTACCCAAGAGTGACCAGAAAGTTCGTAAGCATTTCCCCTGCCCTTGGTGGAAAACAGGAAGCGTGGCCCTACCGCTGACTGAAAGGGACAGCAGGAGAAAAAAAGGAATTTTCTGTTTACACTCCATGTCTTGCTTATTCAACATAATGTTTACGTGAGAATGATGCATTTCTGTTTCTCATAATCTTACCTCTTCTGAAGGGTTGAGTGCCAGAGGCTGTTGCCTTTTTTTATTTCAAATTTGTTTTCACAAAACAAATCTATCTATATTCTCCTTCCTTAAGGAGTCTTTGTTTGACTAACCCAGTTAGATGCAGCCTCATTCACCAGAATGGACATTTTTCCTTTTTGGCCTCTAAATATCAGAACCACCTCCTCAATGTCTGGGAAGTCTCTTCTGTATGAGTCAGAGCCCACATTCAGGGATAGAAACTGAAATGTCAGGCACTCGTGTCCCAACCTCCCTGAAGCTAATGTGCAAATCTGTAGCCAAGTTTGGTGACAAGTGGTAACAGCAGAAGCTACATCCAGTTTCCAGGGGCAGCAATGATAGAGAATGCTGCAAGGTGGTGGTGGGGAAGCCTACAGCAACGTCAGTGCCCAGTAGAAGCCATGGAATCTCTGTTGGACCAGTTCTGCAGAATGAACTTAGCAACAGTTCCTGGCTTTGTTCAAAACTGATTCTTCGGTGCTTCTGGAGATTCAGTGAGCTCCTAAGTTGTCTTTTTTCCTTATCTTTTTTTTTTATATTTTATTTTTTAGCTGTAGTTGGACACAATATCTTTAATTTATTTATTTATTTTTATGCGGTGCTGAGGGTCGAACCCAGGGCCTCACCTGTGCTAGGTGAACACTCTACTGCAGAGCCACAACCCCAGCCCCCTAAGCTGTCCTTTTTTCTAAAAATAGTTTTAATCTTACAAAGAAGCTGCAAAAGTAGTATAGAGTCCTTATGTACACTTACCCAGCTTCCTTTAAGTTGGCATTTTATATAATCACAGTACATTTATGAAAACTAACAAACTGTCACTGGTATAATACTATTTAAACTGCACAGTCTATTTGGATTTCTTCAATTTTTCCACCACTGTCCTTTTTCTGTTCCAGAATCTAATTCAGCCTACCACTTTATTTTTGTTTGCCATTTCTTAGTCTGCTCTAATTTGTGATGATTTCTTACAGTCTTTGTATATTTTAACTAGTACTGATTGGCTATTTTGTTTTCTCTTTATTAGACTGGAGTAATGAATTTTGCGGGGAGATACCACAGAGGCAAGTATCCTTATCACATTATATCAGGGAGTAAATGGTATCCACCTGACTTATCAATGGTGATGTTAACCTTGATCAGTCGGTTAAAGTAGTTTTTCTGCTATAAACTTGCTATTCTTTCTTTTCCATTTTCTCTTATTAGAAGCAAGTCACTAAGTCCAGCCCACATTCAAGGGCCTTCAGGGGACCTAGGTTCCATCTCCTAGAGTGGGCATATCTATATACATACTCAAAATTTTCCTTAAGAAAGACTTGTCCTTTCCCCCCACTGATTCATTTATTCAATTCTCAGTCTGGCACAAGGAAAGGACATTGGAACCCAATGGCATTAAAGATAACCAGCATGGTGGGACCCGAGTGATATTAGAGACAAGAGACTATGTGGGTAAAATAAGAGAGGCACTCTCTGTGGCCGACTTTTCTGCCACAAAGTTCTTAGTTTCAGTTTCCTCCTACCTTGAAGCTTCTAGGTAGCCTGAGCATCTCTTCTGTCCCATGCTTCATGACTCTGTCCCTCCAGGACATAACATCATCCAACTACAAGTATGGGTTACTTAGTGCAAATTCTTCAGAGAAAGCAAGTCATTTTCTCAGCTTCAACTACAGATTCATTCTTTCTGGGCCAGTTATCAACTTGAGTCCAATTACTGTGACCAGAAGTAGAATGGAATTACGTTGTGAAACGTATGATGGCCTTATCCCCACCTTGTCAGAACTCTAAGATGGTGTCGTTCTAAAGAGGAGCATGGTGGGTCAGCACATTAGAATGTCCTGTTGTACAGAGTGTTTGCTTCAGTTCTTCCTAGGATAATAAAGTAACATCGAGATTATGTTTATTTCAAAGTCCACATATGGATTCTACTGTTCAGTATACTCTTCAGTATCTTCTTCATTCTCTAAAATTTTGGAGTATAACCTATAATTTTGTGAAGTAGATAAAGTAGAGCTGAAGTAGTTGTTATAGTTTGAATGTGAGGTGTCCCCCATTGTCTCATTTATGAGACAATGTAAGAAGGCTCAGAGGAGAGATGATTGGGTTGTGGGAGTCTTAACCCAATCAGTGAATTAATCCCCTGATGGGATTATGTGAGTGGTAACTGAAGGCAGATGGGGTATGGAGGGAGGAGATGGGCATTGGGGGCATGGCTTTGGGTATATATTTTATCTGGAAAGTGGGGAATATCTCTCTCTCTCTCTCTCTCTCTCTCTCTCTCTCTCTCTCTTCTCTCTCTCTCTTTCTCTCCCTCTCTCCCCCCACTTCTTCCTGATCATCATGTGAGCTGCTTCTCCACTATCACACTCTTTTTGCCATGATGTTCTGCCTCATCTCAAGCCCCAAGGAATGAAGCCTGCTGTCTGTAGATTGAGACTTCTGAAACTGTGAGTCTCCAAATAAACTTTTCCTCTTCTAAAAGTGTTCTTGTCAGATCCTTTAGTCACAGCAGTGAAAAAGCTGACTAAAATACTAGTTGAATGAAGCATGGGTAGGGGGCTTATCATGTCAACCTCTCCGCCTCACTACCCACTCTGCAGAGGCTGCCAAGATCTCTTCCATGGGTGGACAGGTAAATGGTTTGCTTCTCTTCAACTTGGTTTCCAAGTTGAAGAATGAACAGTTGGAGATTTCACACATCATCTTCCTCTACAAGAATCACTCAGAGCCCCTACCCTAAGAATATCATAAAGATGAATATAGTAGCAGGAAACAGAAGGCACATCCAAACTGGGTAGTTGAGATCCATTTACTTACCAACTCTATAGAGATGTGAGCAGATGTGAGCAGTTCAGGAAAAGTAAGTATTTCAGGCTACTCCTTCTGCTAGCAATAGCAGGGAGAACTTGAATCAAAAAAAAAAAAAAAAAGACAAAAGAAAGAACTGGTTCCTGAATTTGGAAAGGGTAGCTGAATGGCCAGAGCCACCTGATGGTATCCATAGCCTTTAGTAGCTAGAGGTAGACAACCTAGAGAGCAGAGGACAGGGAGGTGGGGAGCCAACACTCCTATCTCACTCTCATCCTTTCCTCTGATCTCCTGCCAGTGGCTTTCATTGACTGAATCCAGTCAGAAGCCAGAGGGCTGGCTTGCTCTTGACTCAGTCTAGAGAGAGCAGCCCCCCAGAGAAGGCAGCACGGGGAAGGGTGGTTGGTGGGACACATAGCAGGGGTCCAGCACAAGTGTGACTAAGGCTGCCTCATCACCCACTTTCCTGACTTGGGCCACCATGCTCTTTTCACCTTATCACACTGCCACCTTCTTATTTTCTCCTACTCCAAGCTGCCTTTTCCATGTTCCAATGAAGGGGAGCTCAGTTTGCACACCGTGAGGATCCCATTCTGGCTTGCACTTTACACAACACTACACGAGAGAAATGCCTGAATCTTTTCTGCTTTTCTTGGGTTACCTTCCAGTTCTGGAAGCCTGAAGTCTATTTTGCTTCCCTTTCATCCTGATCCCTGGTGGCCCTGCTTCTAGATAGAGAGCTTTGCCAAGCAATTCCTCCTAATGAGCACAGGAAAGTCCTCCAAAGATATATATTTGGTGCAATGGAAAAAGAAGACTCAAATTGCTTTCAGAGTGAGGTTTGCATTCTTCCTGGAAAGAGTTTTCTTCTCTGAGGCTGCTCTTGCCACGGTCAATTGAAAACTAGGAAGCCGCTTTCAGAAATTCTCTCCTATGCTTTGGAATGTAATTGAAAACAACTGTTCTGCTTCTACTGAAATATGTAGGGAGTTGGAACCAGCCTTGGCAACTAATCATGGAGCGGGTAGAGAGAAATAGTTTTGGTAAGGGGAAGGGAAGACAGTAGTTGGGCCAAGGCAAGGGAAAAACAAGGTTTATAGGTTAGAAGAAAGGAAAATAAGTTGAGGTTTCCATTGAAAATAAATTTCCATCTGAAATGCCTTGATGACAAAATAGGCTGTGGACTAGAAAAGCTGGGGGTGAATTTTTAAAATAACGACATAGTCTGAGATCCAGGCAGTAAGGAGGCTAGTCCAGAGCAGGACTGGAACCTCCTACCCTAGGAAAAAGTCACTTAGATATAGGCATTGCCTTCTTTAAAAGAGGAGGCAAAAGGGAAAGTAAAGGAAGGTACAGGCGATTTGCTCTGAGCTTTCGGAAGGAAATCTCTATTTTGACTTTCCAGTCATCATCCTCTTCGACAGGGAAGATTAGAGCAGTCATCTCAACATACCCTTCCTTTTGTTTCTTTGGGCCCCATATTCTCTAGCCTTAGACTTTCTTCATGATTCATAATTTTGTTTCTAGGCAAATAGCTCATCCCAAGTGCAGATGCCGGCCGGCGGAGTCACTGCCAGCTAGGCCCATGCTTGGACTGTGTCCCTCCCTGAGCAATATACTTTCTAGCCCTGCAGCCAGAGGGGCTGGAGATTCTTCCAGATTATACTTTTTTTTTTTTTTTTTTGGTGCCTTGAAGAATATGGAGAATTTGTGGGCTAATTTCAGAAGATAGGGCTCTAGTGACTTTCATTGTAAGAAATAGAAAATATCAGAATTGATCACCATCAGAAGCATTAAAAATGACATTTTTAGATAAAATTACATTTCTCCTGGGGATTTATTTATTTATTTATTCATTTGTTTATTTGTTTGTTTTTGATATTAGACATGAGTGTGAACTGATGTGAAGCCCTTTCTGCTGGGTAATTTGGCCTCTGGGCAACAAGTCCACCCTGGCTAGGCCACGGCCAGGCAGGCATCTGAAGGGCATATCCTCCTTTTCTGGTTTCCCATAAGACTCCACAGTACCAATCAATCCCCAAACAGTCCTGTTCTCAAGGAACTAATAAGAGGCCTATAATAACTAGCCCGCACAACAGTGACAGGCATTTAGTACTTAATAAATACTTTATGGGTGTTAACTCATTTCTTGATCACAAACATTCTGTGAAGTAGATACTGCCCAGTAGACCTCAGTTTTCTCTTCTGTCAAATTTAGATAAAGAGGCTAAGTATCTTTTTCCCTTTCTGGAAGGAAGAGCTCCTGTTGTAGGGAGTGTGGCTGGAAGACAGACCTCAGCTGTCAGCTCTCCTTGGTAATGGCCTTGGCTGCAGATTGCTGCCTAGCCCAGGCTATGCTCATTTTCAAGGGCAGCTCACATCCAACAATTGATTCACCTAGAAGTGCAAACGTTCAGCCCCATCATTCCATCTCAGGATAATTCTGAAGATCCATCTCAGCCTCAGAGTACCCGAGGGATCTTTGCAAGAGATCACATTGCAACTCAGCTTTTCCCTCTGTCCCATCTTATGTCCTTCTTTTTCTTTCCATAGCAGCGAATCCCTTGAGTATTCCCTAGTAAATCTCCCTTACTCTAAACCACAACTCAGAGTCTGCTTCCTAGGAACATGAGCCTTGACAGTGCTGGAGCTGCAATTTGAGCTTGGACCATCTGGCTCTACAAACCAGGCTTTTCTCCAGTGAATTCTGCTGACTCTCAAGAGAGGGATAATTGTTCAAGTTGGAAGGGACCTTAACAGTCAGGTAGTGCAACCTCATGTTAGTGCCTAAAAGTCATAATACTCTTTGAAAAAGATAATCTTGCCCATAACAGATACTCTGTGAACACAGAGGCCGCATATATGTGTGTGAAGTCTAGGAAATGAGAAGTTTCTCTCTCTAGTCTCATCTGTTTTCACAAGGAGAGATTTATTGCTGTTCTGACCCGAAGAATTGAGATCCTCTATGATTTTCCAATGAGTTTAAGCTCAGTGAAGGTCAAGCTCCTGTGAAGGGAGAGTCTCCTAAGTGATTCAACAAAGGGCAGACACTAGAAGCATGGAAGCCACCACTTCTTGGTCTATCAGGGCTTTCTAGGTGTGGAATCCTTGGGGAAAATGCTGAGAGATCATTAGTATTGTCTTCACAGGCCACAGGCTCAGAGGACTATGTCTTTTTGAACTGGAAAGAGCACTGTGGGTGACACCACCCCACTTTGTCTTCTGCAGTTGAGGACACTGGAGTATGAAGGAGCAGAGGATTTCCACAACCAATCAGTGACAGAGGTAGCTCTGAAACCCTGTGCCTGGACTGCCATTCAAGGGATAATTCTATAGCTCTATTCTCCTGTTTTAAAGTTTCATAAAGCATTTCTAGTACATGAATGTGCCATGCCACCGCAAGTATTCCATGTGTTCCTGACACTTCCTAGCTTCCTTTGCACCTCGATTGGAATCCCATTACTGTCCTGCCATTCATTGGATCGTGAATAGAAATGAAGTGCATGCCTCTTCCAGGCCAGTGAGTAAAGACTGGTGTTCCTCCTCACTCTCACAGGCCCTGCAGTGGCATCCTTGGATCTGACGGAGCACATGTTAAAGCTACAAGATGGATGAAGGCCTCCCAACCCATGTGAGGCTTTAAACCAGCAGGAAATAGGCTACTGTATTCTTAAGTTGCAGAGGTTCCAGGAGTTTGACCTTCAAGACAACTAGTATTTGCTAACCCAAGTTGACAGGATTCTACTTCTGAACCAGTTTGCTTAAACTAGATCTAAGGAGCAAGTCTTGGCAATGGCAGTCTGCCATTTGTAAAAGGTCAAAGGAATGTGGCACTCATCCTTGGATCCTTGTTGCTCAACTCAGAGGCAGAAGAGCTGAGAGAAGGCAGGAGTTCTGAGACGGAAACAAGGATGGTGGTTTCTGGTTGAGTATACCTTTTCATTCTTCTTTAGAAAGTAAGATTCCCCCATGGATCAGGCAGCTCTCGGGTGCTGTATCTCAGTTCTTTTTCTATATCCAGGGAGGGGTTGTGGTCACATTGCCTTTTCAGTCTGTGCACAGCTGCTTCCCCTCTATCAGGTGTTCTAGGAACTGATAAGAGGAACTGACACCCATGACACTTCTCTATGAAACCTCTGCTCCAGACCCCACTTCATGTCCCCACCTACAGAGGGCCTTCAGGATCTGGTTCTGAACTGAGAACTCACACCACTTTCCCCGGCTGAGCACAGCTGTAGCTCCAGACAGAACTCTGAAATAAGACAGAGGAAAGGCAGCACATCCTCTCTGCTGGGTTGTTGATTTGTGGCTATCAGTTCGTGACTTCTGGGTCTGGGGCCTCAAATTAATATGTGGATTGCTGGCCTAATGTTGAATTCTATTCAGCTGATCTGGATGTCATTGTATTTCCTGGCAATGAGCCTGGCATGCCCACTGTGGAATGGTGCATTGATGGAGACTGGGTGTCATGTCTTTCTCCTGCTGCTGGTGTCTGATTTCAGAGAGACTCCCAGTAGATTGCCACTGACATACATCCTGGGTGTCATGCCCATACTTGATGTAGCTTCAGCTAAAGACAAGTACTCATAGTTGTAGTTAGTGGTTTCATTGCATGTAGACTCTTCAGAAGACAGGACGTGATACAGCTGGATGGTGGTTCTGTGGTCATTGTAGACACAGATAATAGGGCTGACCTTTTCCCTTGTCACTAGTAATAACACAGTTTCCGCTGCGTTCTTGTAGATGTCTTAACACACGATGAGATTAGGAAAGCTATCAAGGCTTGACTTTTTATATATAAAACAAAAGCAATATTGTGGCAAACCTTTATTTTCCTTTTTAAAAAATCTAATGTATTTAGTTGTAAAAATTAAAGCAATAGGAGAGAAAATAAACCATTTTTAATTCCAGATCTAACAGATGAACAGTTTGACATATAGTCTTCCACATTTTTATGCTTCCATACATCTACATATTTCTTACAATGTAGGATCATACTATATATATATGTGTGTGTGTGTGTGTGTGTATATACACATATGTATGCATTTATATATATTTCTGTAGCTTCCATTTTTATTTCATTTTAAGATATTAGAACATTTTGTATGCCAGCAGGATCAATCTCATCTTTTCCAATATCTGTATAGTGTACAACTATGGGGATGACCCATGGTTTTTGTCTTAGTTTTCCACTGTTAGACATTAGGATATTTTTTATTCATTTTTTATTATGGCCAATGCTCTAATGAATATCTTTATATAGTATATGTTTGCATACCTGTCCTGTGTTTGGAATAAATAGAATTAGAAATATTAACTCAAAACATATGCACAATAAAATTTCCAAACTAAAATTGTCTTCCAGAAATGACATAAGAATTAATATTCCTGCCAATTAACATGTGCCTGTC
The DNA here is from genome assembly GCF_045843805.1 of Urocitellus parryii. Lineage (NCBI taxonomy): Eukaryota > Metazoa > Chordata > Mammalia > Rodentia > Sciuridae > Urocitellus > Urocitellus parryii. Next base: position 42,570,915 of record NC_135531.1, on the reverse strand, counting down.
TTGTCACACCCTTATTAGCATATTTTATTACCATTCCTGTTGCTTTGAAAACTTAAAATAAATTTTGCTTTACAAAATTTGCATTTCTTTGGTTGTTACTGAATTTAAACAGCATCTTTTCAGATAATAGCAATTATTTGTATTTTAATTTAATTTTAATCAATTAGAAAAATCTAATTGATTTTTCTCTATTATCATTTGTTTTATTTAACATATATGTGTGTATATATAATTCTTTTTAAATGTATTTCTTATTTTTTTATATATATTTTTATTTTATTTATTTATTTTTATGTGGTGCTGAGGATCAAACCCAGGGCCTTCCACGTGCTAGGCAAGTGCTCTACAGCTGAGCCACAATCCCAGCCCCTATATTTCTTTATATATTACAAATATCAGCCCTTGTGATATATGCTGAAAATATATCATAACACTTTTTTATTGAAAGATTTGATTTAAAGTCTTATGTTAATAAACAAACTATTTATAATAACATAAAAACTATTTTTGGAACTTCTTAAGATAACTATAAATTTGTAAACTATTGCCAATATGCATCTGTATAAAAATGTTAGATTACTACTTATCTTTTATATGAACATATGCCTAAATTTTTCCTTGTTAGTTCTAATTGTTTTTGAGACATAATCATATTTCAAATAATGATCACCAGTCCGTTCTCTCACAATAGTTATAACTATTTTATTGAATTTGCCATGTACTCTAGAAAAATGTTGGATAATGTATATATTATGATATAGATAAGGTATAAATAATAGTATTATATTGTTCATTAGATAATGTATATACTATGATATAGATCAAGTATAAATAATAGTACTATATTGTTCATATTTACCCTTTTCTATTGAAATGTACAAATACTTGAGGTATCTTCACTTAAGTATGTGTTATTTGTTTGACAATTCTTTTTCAAAACAGACAAATCTACTTCTGTATCTATTTTTAAATTTTTATGTAATGTATGTGTATGTATGTGTTATCAGAAATGGATGTTGAAAACTTCACTGACATCTTTGACATCTATCTGATAATCATACAATTTCTTTAGTAATAAAAGTAATACATTTAATTAATTAATTCGTCAAAAAATGTATTGAACAAATAAATAGATAAATTAAAATGCCTTTGCATTCCTGGAGCAAACCCTAGTTGATTATGATTGTTATACATGATTAGATTCTACTTTTTGATATCATATTCACTATATTTTTTATATACTTTTTTTTTTTGGTACCAGGGATTGAACCCAGGAATGCTTAACCCCTGAGCCACATCCCCAGCCCTTTTTATTTTTTAATTTTGATAGGATCTTGCTAAGTTGCTTATGGCCTTGATAAGTTGTAGAGGCTGGCTTTGAATTTGAGATACTCCTACCTCAGCCTCCTAAGCCACTGGGATTACAGGATTGCTCCACTGTACCTGGCTTGGATATTCTTAAATGAGACTTTTCTGTACTTGGTTGTGTTATTTTTGTTGGATTTTAGTATAAGAGATATGCTGACTTCTAAATAACCTTCCAAATCATATTTCTTTTTTTAAAAAAATTAAAATATCACTTCTAGTCAAATCCCTAAACAGATAGGTCCCTCACTATCTGGCCACGGAGCTCCTCTGTATTGGTTATCTATTGTGTGCAACAAATCAGCCCAAATTTTAGCGGCTTCAAACTATAAAAATCTATTACCTCAGTTTCTGTATGTCAAAAATTTAGGACCCATTTAGCTAGAGGTTAGGGGTCATGATGTCTCATGAGATTAGAATCAAGATGTTGACCTGGGATGTAGTCATCTGAAGACTAGGACTAGAATAATCCTCTTCCAAGATCACTCCTGTGGCTGTTAGCTGAAGGCCTCAGCTTCTTACCACATATGTCTCTCCATAGTGTTCTGGAGTGTCCTCATGATGTGGCAGTTGGCTTCTCCCAGCAAAGTAATGCAAGGGAGAATGAAACCACATCTTTGTTATGGCCTAGTCTCCGAAGTCACATTCTATTGCTTGCATTATATATTCTATTACTAGAATATTACATAGTCTATTGATTGCAAAGACAAACTGTAATACAGTATAGGAGAGACTACACAAGGATGTGGATACCAGAAATGATGGATCAGCTTGGAGAGTACCATCTTGAAGGCTGGGTACTCCATCTCTCCTCTCTCTAATTTTGGTTCCCTTCTCTGAAACATTGCTCCTGGTACTCAGAAAAATACTATCCACCAGGCTCTTCTAGCTAAGACTTGACAGCTAAGATGATTCTCAGTCTTCATTTTAGATGTTGCTGTGAGGATTATGTGCAAATACCTCCATATAGGCAGCTCCAGTGTCTAGAGGCAGCTTTCTCCTTATTGAGTATGTATGGATTATTATTTGTGAGGCTTTCCATGCAAACACTTTGAAATTACCCCTACCTTCTGTTCAAGAGTTATTTGGAAATGCTGTTTGGAAAGGCTTGTGCCTCTGGTAAGGGGGGATTTCCTCCCAGATTCTGCTTTGCTAGCCTTTTCTCTCTTTAAGGGGAACACAGAGTTAAACATCAAACCAGGACCTCCTTTGGGGATGATGTTAATTCAGGTCAGGTATGTATAATGCTGGCCCATTTTTGAAAAATTTCCCTGTGGACATCCTCATTGGGAACACAGAAGAAAAGCATTTACTCTGGGGGAGGGGAGAGAGGAGGAGAAGTGTCATCTTATTTTACTTGAACTCTTTTCTGCTCTCCACTGAGAATATCACAACATAAAAGAAATTTTTAATGTGATAATAAAAGTGGATTTATCCCTCCTTCTAGTCATTCTCTGTTTATGCCTTTTTTGGAATTATGCAAACAATCTCTAGGACATTGTCTATATAGCTTCTTGCATCAGTTTGTGTGCCTGAAACAACTTAAAAGATTACCATGTAAAGTACGTCAACCAATTTTGTTATTTTTTAATGGTGCTGAGAAAGTTTACTTTCTTCAAATGCTTTGATCTGATACATTTTACATCTTCATCTTATCCCAAATTTTGATAACTCCTTCTGGATTTTTTCCTTTTGTCTACATCCTGAAATATTTCTCTGAATTTTTTTTTCTGTTGTAGCCAGAGCCTTATTTTATCTTCTCTTACCTGGAAGTTTCTTTGTTCATTTTGGTGTCTCATTCTTTTATTTTGCCAAATCTGTTTCCACACCCACCTTTGAAACTTTTTTAACCCCATATCTGGGCATTAATCAAAATTAGAATCACAGAAAAAAAAATGTGAAAGAACTTCAAGGCTAAGTGAATAAGAGTTACAGGGGAAAGATTTGGGGGAAAAATTTCTGATTTGACTAAAATGTCTCCAGTCATTTACAATGGCCCCTTCTGTTTGATATCCTTGGATTCTGTAATCTTCATTTGCTTGTCTTTGGCTTAAAAAACATTTCTTCATATGAAATCTTTTAAAGCAGATTTTAAAGTAAGTTACTTCCATTGATAACAAATATAGAATGTAGATTCTCCCATACTGGACCTCTCCCTACCCTAACTCTTCACCTGACCTTGGGTTTGAAAGAGGATGCTCCATGGAACTCCCAGTGATCTGCAGAATGAAGTTTAATAATCACTGGATGGGGAAAAACTCTGAACCTTCTTCCTGCTTTAAAATTCTGTGCACCTGTAACTGCTCTTTTCTTTCCACCTTTCTAAATCATAGTCATCTGTTATACCCATTTCCTCAAATTTATATGCCGAAGCCCTAAACTCCCTTTGTGATGATAGTTGGAGATAAGGCCTTTGGGAGGGGGGTGATTAGGGTTAGATGAGATCATGATAGGGCTATCAGGTAGGATTAGCATCCTTTTAAAAAAGACATTCAGAGGGCTGTCTTTTTGCTTGCTTTCTCTCTTTCTCTCTCTCTCTCTGCCAAGTAAGGACACAGCAAAAAGATTACATGCCAGGAAAAGAGCTCTCCAACCATGCTGTATCCTGATTTCAGACTGATAGCTTCCAGAATTTTGAAAAAAAAAAAATTCTGTTTTTTAAACAATCTGATTTGTGGTATTTTGTTATGGCAATCAGAGAAATCCCGTTCCTACACTCCACACCCCTCACCTCACATGAATATATATGTATCATCCTCTTCTCTCTGACCTTTCTTGATCCTAGCAAAGTATTGACTTTTCAAGAAATAGGCTTTATTTCAGTTTGACTGTAGCATAGGACTGGTGAGGAAAATGATAAGAAAATTGGCTTCAGAGGATGAAAGGTAGAAATTACCTGGGGTAGCCACTGGTGTATGGAGAGAGTGTTAGCAGTGTGCCCCCAAATCGACCAGCTTACCTAGGAAGTGATTTCACAGATGTCTTTCAGTCTAGAATTCCTGACTTCTAGAATCAGAATTTTTTCTGGTTTGATGCAGGGAACAGAGCAAACTGGAGCAAAGGAGACCCGGACTCAGAGAAGGAGTTCTATATTCTCCTGTCTATGAGCTGCGTAAAGTAAAAGTCATTATAAAAAAAAAAAATAAGTGATGCCCATCCTAACACCTTTCCCTTCTACAGCAGGTCTAATTGGCCTTCCACTTCTCTGCAGGTTCAAGGAGTCTGAAAGCATGTTTCTGTAGGGAACATGTATTTAGCAGATGGTGCTTTTGAACTCCTGACTTTTCTTGGAATTTTCCTCATGATCTCCGTTTGTCCATCCCTGAATACTTTTAAACATTTGTCTAGCATGTTTAACTTTTATAGATCATGTTCACACCCACAATAACATCTTACATTTACAACAACCTGATCATGGAAAAGAAATTATCATCTTCATTGTGTAAATGAGAAAATTGAGTTTCTAAAAGTTTAAATGACTTGCTAAGTTTAGCTACAGTAACTAATATTAGTGGCAGAACTGTTAACAGATGAATTGGGAACTAACAGAACAGGATGAGAAATGTATGCTTATACTGCGATTCTGGGGGTACAGTCTCCTCCTTACCACTATGCATGCTGCCAAGTTAGAATTACATTGTCCCAGTAAACTCAGAATCTACCTGCTATGAAAATCTCCACTTGAAACAAGATGTTTCTGGTCTAATCATCTTTGCATCTTTTGGGAAACTGGACCTTTTGGGTGCCCTACAAACTGGCACAATTAGAACAAAGTAGATTTTCTAAGTTGTGTTGGAAGCAATAGGGCCAAGAGAATATGGTAACCAGATTTTACACATCTAAAATACATTCCTATTTAAGAAAGAGAAACTTTCTAAATCAGCTCAAAGAAAAGATGGAAACAAAAGTCTTATGCCAAAACTCTAGCCACCACAGAGTCTGTTCGTCTTTTTCAAAGTCTGCTCAGCAACGTGAACCAGTGTGTCTCTCTTCCAGGCCCAAATGCCATGCCCCACCCTCTAGTGCAATGGTTTCTTTTTCATAAGCAGAACTCTGGCGCCTTCTAGAAGGTTCCATGTCTGGAAACAAGAAGCCAGGGTGGAGTGGGACGGGGCTCTGTGCGTCCTGGAAGAGGTTGGGGACTTGTCTCCATGCTCAGAGGCACTGCTGATGTCCAGCTGCCCCCCGCCCCACAATCTCAGCCTAGAGTAAGCACCCAGAAAACTCCCATTTGCAGCTGTGCAAACTGCCCCTGAAGCACTGTGGCATGCCCACTTCCCTCTACAGCCGCACTATACCCACAGTTCCCTTGGCCATATTCAGAGGGGAAAAAAAAGTCTATTTCCTACTTGGCTCTTTTTCAGTCCCCACAAAATAAAAGGAAGTCTAAAGTTTAATTTTAAAGTTTAAATGAAATGCCCTTCCTGCTTTTGCTCTGGACTCTCCATGATTCTTCCACCTCAGCCTGGTTAGAGCAGAGTTGGTCAGCTAAGGGTTTTTCCTCTGGTGTCCTAAGAAACAACCCTGGAAAGTTGGTTTCTCGCTATTTCTGCCTAATATGTATTTGCTTCAGGCTTTGGTTGTGCGTCCTCACCCCCTTGGTGGAATGTGGAATATTAGGTATCTAGCGTAAAGGCTCACTCTGGAAAGGGAAGAGGAAAGGAAGAAGTATAATCATATTTGCACCAGGTCTTAGGAGAGCCCATTGTCCCCACTGGTCAGAAATATACAAACTTCTCAGGGGAACATCTCCAAGGGACTCCCAGCCCAGTCCTGTGGGAGATGATGGAGGCCATCTTCCTTGGGATGAAGGATGGCAGCTGTACACGAGTGTAGAGGTTTGAGAATGGGGCAATTGTAGACCCCATGGTCAACAAGTAATCTGTACTTCTAATCCCAAGTATCCTGTAATCCCAGTGGTTCTTGGTGATGTACTGAAATAACCTATGGAACTTTTTATAAATACAAACACTGTATGTCAAATATTCTAATTCTGTAGGAAGGGCATCAAGGACCCTCATTTTATGCAGTTCAAACAAAGTGATTTTCATGCAGGGAATTCATATTTTGCCAGTTTTCTCAGCTGGGATATGTATGTGTCAGAACTACCCTTAAGGATGAAATTTAAGATCCCAGGAACATAAATTGTTTTAGGTGGAAATCTGCAGCACGAAAGTAGAGATGGCCATTCTAAAAAGACTAGTAGATGTAAAACAGAAAGGCTAGATAGGTAATATTAGACCCAAGGAGCAGGGATATATGTGGACAAAGAGAACATGCCCACGAAAAGGAACACAGATTAATAATCACTGCCAGTATTTTGAGTTCTCACTTTAAATGATATTACCCACATTCGAATGTATTCCAATTATTAAGATTTTCATTTATTTATTTAGTAAATACTGTTCATCACTTACTAAGTCACTGTGCCAGATGCTGAAGATAATGCTCCAGATTTTTCTCTTGAACCATTTCTCATCTCAACTTCTTTTTTTTTGGTCTGTGGTCTGTATTTAGATTCTTTATATATGGTAGAGAAGCTGGATCTACACCCTTCAGCTTGGAAATGCTAAAAACAGTAAAAGTAAGGGGGGGCAGCGGGGGAGGAAGAGAGAGTGCAGTGTGCACACGGTTGGGTCACGTGTTCAACTATGGCAGATGGTGTCTTCCAAAGACAGCCTATCGATATATTTATTCCTGTCCATATGTTCTTCCTACAGGGTGACTAACACGTTTCTCTCCAAGAGATGTTCTTTCCCCTTGACTCTGGGACCGTGATGACCACAACCAAAGTATCAAAGAAACTGGGGATATTTGAGGCCAGGACATAAAAAGGAGACAATGTCATGCACACTTTTTCTCTTGAGATCATCCTCTTTTTGTCCAAGTCTCCTGGTTGTGAGGAACACCAGGCCACAGAGAGGTAATGAATGTGTGGGTGACCCTGCCAATGACCAGCAGGCATGTGAGTGATGGAGCTTTCACATGATGTCATCCCCTGGTCTTTGCTATTTCCAGCTGGGGCCGCCCCATTGTGAAATAGGGGCAAGCCATGCTGCTCTGCCCTGGCTGAATTCTTGACTCACAGCACCCATGAATGAAAATAAATCATTTATGATTTAAGTCATAAAATTTAAATAATTTGCTATGCAGCAGTAGTAAACAATATTTCCATAGGGCAGGGGAACAAGTGTGTTAATGAAGAAGAAGAAAAATGTGAAATATTGCTAGGTAGATAAGATGAATAGACACTAAAATCCACTATAATTATCCTAAGATAAGTTGATTTCCCATGAATGTCACCAAGACGAAATAGATTGTATATATGAAGATGCATATATACATGTATGCATACATAAAATATATTTTCAAATATATACACATTTTTACTTATATGTATAAAAACAAGCCAGAGTCATTATTATGAACAGAAAATGGGAAAAGATCTTCCTATGTCATTCTTTTTTCTACATCATGAACAAGTTCATTATTGTTGAGGTAATATACATTCCTTTCTCAGATTTATTGTCTAGGCATTGATTCTAGACAAAAAATGAAATTTCAGAAGTGTTACAAAGAAAGTTTTAGGGACAGGTTGAACTTCAGGATTATAACCTAGGAGGCTCTGAGCATGAGTACTGCTTTGGGACAGAGGTTCGATGATGGACTTCAAGGAAAGACCCTCCATGAGCAGGGTTGAGAGACCACTTTCAAGACTTGATTCCTGGCAAAATTCTCCACTGCTTGCTCCAATTTGAAGCAATCCAGGAAACATGTTCCTTTTTCTGCACTGTGTCATGATGAGTTTGCATAATTGCAGACTGGACCTTAATTCCTCGTTAACAACAGAAAGTATGCCCTCTGGAAATTCCCAGAATGTTTTTGAGTTTTTTTTTTTTTTAACATTTTTTAAAAGATAATTATCCCAAATATTTCTCAAAGTTTATTGTGGTTAATTGTTTCCATAAATGTCTGGTGAACATTCCCCTATGTATTAGATCAATTGGGAAAACTGTAAAACACAAAGGGAAGCACTGTAAATTAAGCAATAATGAAAATGTGCTCTACCCCACATTTCAAAAAAAAAAAAAAAAGTTCTCTCTGCAGTCAATTTAAATGACAGCTGCCAGAGAGACCACAGACTGTTTTTAGGAGCTGAGTTATGAAATAAAAAAGCCACCTGCATCAGGACTCAACTGTGGAAAAGAAGTAAAAAAGTGGGCATTGAAATATTGTGCCTCTGAGAAAGCAGGATTTGGGAAAGAGAGAAAAGGTGAAGTTCACTGACCTCCAGCTCTCTGGTTGGAGGGAGGACAAGAATTGAAAGTGTTCCCTGCCTCTCTTTCCTGGCAAACAAAGTGCTGCCAACAAAATGCAAACAGGCTCTGCTCTGTCCCTCTTTTAAGGGAAATTTCTCATCTAAATCTATAGGAAAACAGAAGTGAGATGGCCCAGCCCATAACTCAGCAGGACTAAATGTGCTTTCTGAACTTGTGTTGAGAGTATTCTGCCATGTGAATCTTTTGCAAGTTTGGGGCTCATTTAAGTACTAGATTTTAAAAATAGCATAAAATTTACCTTTTTGACCAATTTTGCGTACACCTTTCAGAGCACTGAGTAGACGGACACTGCTGTGCATCTACCAGCTCCATTTGTCTCTGGAACTCTTCATCTTGCAACACTGACGTTCTGTGTCTGTCAACCATATTCGCCATTCCCCCACCCAAGCCCCTGGAAACCACCATTCTGCTTTCCATTTCTATGAATTTGATTCCTCTTGTCACCCCACATAAGATGGAATCATATAGTATTTGAACTTTTGTGACTGGTTGATTGCACTTAGCATAATGTCGCAGTGGCCTACTGAACAAACTGGGATAGGAAAGGGGACAAGGTCCTACAGGGGTGCCAGATATTTTCCTGCTGGGACTATGGCTTCTCCAAGAGACTGTTACACAGAGGACACCTGGGAGCTCCCTTTTCCTCAAAGTATGTTATGGTGTTCCACCAAGTGGCTCTGCTCCAGTTGGGGAAGGAGGTCTGCAGTCAGAAATAGTCGCTCCCTACCAAGTTGTCGTTTAACCATATCTTTGAATTAACCTGATTGCTTTTGAATAACTGATTTTTTTCTACATAGGATTGAACCCAGGGATACTTAAATACTGAACCAAATCCCTAGCCCTTTTTATTTTTTATTTTAAGACAGTGTCTTGATAAGTTGTTTAGGGCCTCACTAAGTTGCTGAGGCTGGCTTTGAACTTTCAATCCTCCTGCCTTAACTTCCCAAAGTACTGGGATTACAGGTGTGCGCCTGGCTTTAATAACTGATTTTTGAGCCAATGTTTCTGGCCAAAATTTTCTCCTAAATTGTTTGTCCTGTTTCTCCTTGACTTCCTTATTGACTAATCTATGAAAAAAAAATCACTCAAGACATCAATAAAAATATTAAGACAAAGACCTCTTGTCTCCACCAACCTGTTCTTCAGTACTATTACTCAATACATTTTTGCTGATTGGTAAATAAAGTAGCTTATGAAAATACCCAAATTCTAGTTTCAGATTTATTACAAGTGGAGACACTTTAAAAGAGAATCAGGGAAAAAGGGACCACATTTGTGCTTTGGTTATTAATCAGTATGGACTACCATCTATTCACATAGTTGGTAATCAGATGATAGGTTTTGCTAGCACCTCCTTAGTACCTCCTTCTAACATTTATCCTTCCTTGTCCTTATAAAATGTATCACCCCATTTTACAGAAAAGATAGCAGAGGGTCAGAGGGATCAAAGGACATGGCACATCATTAGTGAGCTGTAGAGCTGGACTTCGGACTGCTCAGATCCACTACTCCGTGAGCTCCAGCATTGTTCAAAGTGCGCTCGATGACTACCTCTGATTCACAGGGCAACACACACACATATTAAGTAGTTAGAAATTTTGGGGGGAATTCTTTCCTTTTTCCTATGTCTGTTCTGATTGTAATTTTGAAAGATAACTTTATGTCTGTTGCAGCTAATATAATTTTTAAAAGTGAAGGTTTATTTTACATGTCAATTTTACTTCTTTTTAAAAAACAAATCAGTCTTAAAATATTTTTTAAAAAAATTTCGGCCAACCACGGATTGGAGAAGAAAAAAAACTGGTTCATCTTCACCGACACTTTGACAATTACCACTCAGACCACAATGCCAAGATTATGAGTTGTGACAGAACCTCGCTTCTGTCTCTACTAATCCCCCCAAGTGGGCAGAAGTAGGAGGGCCTGGCCCACAGTTGCTCAGGGCCTTCCTGGTGATGGGTTGGGGAATGCAGGGCAGCCTGGTCCTGGAAACATCGTTTCCCTGGGGGGCAACACTTTTGAGTTCTGCTTCACAGTCACACTCCAAAGCCTTACCATTCCACCCTGCTCCTTTCAATAAAGGATTTTAGAGATTCATTTGAAGTCTGTCTCCTTTTGGTCAATTTTTTTTTCCCTTTATGAGAGTGCATGCCCCCCACATATTTCACATGGCCTGCATTTTTATAAATCCAAGAATAAATGCATCTTTGGCGAACATTAAGAAGTATTTTTAGATTCGTAAGACTGCATTTTGGTTTTCTGGAATACATAATCAGAAGCAGATGCTGCTGCATGTGGCACTCTTTAATCTGCACCCGATTTCAGATGTCCTGCCGACAAACTGCATCCCTTCAGAAATATGTTAACACTCTACTGAAAACCCATGTGTTGTTGTGTGTCTCCATTTAGGGGGAGGAGCCAGCCCTCAGACAAGGAAGTCAAATCTTGTCTGTTTATTCAAACTGTTTGGGTGAGTTGTGTTTTGACCTTTGTTTTGCCGGGGAGAGAGGCTTTTGCAGTGGAATTGTTTAGCAAGCAAGTAAAGGAGAGGATGCAGACTGGTCAGAGTAGGGAACAGAGTTCAAAGCCCAAAATGACCACCGGGGACAGAAGAGAACATCCGCACTAATCACTGCTGTTTCCCTACCATTTCCGCTGCCTAAGTAGAGAAAGACCACATCTCAGGGAAGCTTGCATGATGGAGAAAGAACACTCCCAACCTAATCCACTCAGGCACTCCTCCACTTCTCAAAAGTTAGACTGGGAAGCAATTTCTGTCATCAAAAAGCACAATATTCTTGTTCTACGACTTTACTCAATGGCAACATTTGGGTCTAATTATGCTTTGGACCATTATTGTTGGTATAAGTGACAGATACATTTTCTTGAACAAGTGAGTAAGTGAGTGAATGAATAGATGAATGGAATTGAGACCCAGAGAAAGCAAATTCTTGTCCAAGATGCCAGAGTTCAGAATATAACAGTCATTTCTTCAGACTTTCATGACAATACAGAAACTCCTAGAAATCTCCTGGTACAAGACTAAGCTAGATGTTGGTTTTCTCCTGGTGAGCTGAGAATGAAACCTTAAAACATATGTGTTCAGTTAAACATGCTCATTAAGCAAGAATTCTATGTATTTTCATGAAGATGTCATAGATCTCAGGAGTTTTTTTAAAAATAGCATTATGTGACCAAAAGGGCCATTTTTGTGTGAGCATCATGCATTTTCTCACTTTACCCCAGGAAATAAAACCACTGTTAATATGCCCCAAGACAGAGGGTTATTTCAGCCCTGCTATAAAACCATGAACCAAAGTATAGAGTCAGGACCAACTTTAAAAATTTTGCAAGTGTTACAGATTTAAGTCCCTATTGGGCTTAAAATTAAGGAAATGTCAACAGTCTTTTGTGGCTAAAATTCAAGCCTTACTTTCTCTACAAAAATCATACAAGGCTTGGGGAAAACTCCAGGAAAGTTCAGTGTGGTGACACATGCCTGTAGTCCCCATTACTAGAGAGGCTGAGGCAGGAGAATTGCGTGAGCTCAGGAATATTATCTGAAAAAGGAATGAGAAGGACATTATGGGACACTACACAGCAATAGAGGTGCATTGGTTATCTTTATTTTGTTCCCTTGAATGCTGTCCACACTTCCCTCTTCTCTCTGCCCAGTTGTGCCCAGGAAGGCTGACTTGCATGGGCTCCACCAAGAGCCTCCCTCACCCTCTGGCTTTTGCTATGCTTAACTGATGCAGAGTCTGAACAAAGAAGGAGAGAGGGAGGGAAGAAGGAGTAAAGGAAGGGAGGAGAGTGAGTCTGAGGAACTTATTCCCCAGCTGCTGCCCTGCAGGGTTCCTGTCTCCTTCTTCCTGTAATCTTTTTCATTGTGGCTTGGGTTAGGCCTTCCTTGCTTAGCCCCTTCAGGCTAAGGATGGTGTCGTAGTCTATTTTGTGCTGCTGTAACAGAATACCACAGACTGGGTAATTTCTAATGAACAGAAAGTTATTGGCTTATGGTTCTGGTTTTCTTGGTTGTTGTTGGTGGTGGTGGTGGTGATGGTGGTGGTAGTGGGCATTGAACTCAGGACCTTGTACATGCAAGGCAAACACTCACCAACAGAGCTATATCCCCGTCCCAGGCTATTCTTGTGTATGTCAGCTAATGTTGGTTGTCAACTTGACTGAATTAAGAGAGGCCTAGAAAATTGTAAGGCATACTTCTAGGTGTGTCTGTAAGGGTATTTCCAGTGATAATTGGGCTTGGATCAGCAAATTAAGTGTGGAAGACTCGCCCTGAATGGGAGCATCACCATCCAAGAGGCTTGGGACTCAGATGGAACAACAAACAAAACAAAACAAAAAAACAAGAAAGAAGGGGGAAGCTGATGTTAAAGCTGCACAACACTTGTTGAATGGGTTTTTGTTTCTGTTGTTTCCTTGCTGCTGAGGTTGCCCTTGAATGTTAGACTCCAGATTCTTCAGGCTTTGGATACAGATTCGTACCAGCTATTCTCCAGGGCCCTTCTAGGCCTTTGCTCTATCTGGGGCTGCACCACTGGTCTCTCTGGGTTTGAGGTTTTGGGATTCCTGGAATGAACAGCTACTGTTTTCCCCAGCTTTCCAGACTTCAGATAGCCATTGTGGGACTATTAGCCCTTGATCACGCAAGTCAACCTGATAAATCCCCTCTTATATTTCCACCCGTCTGTGTCTCTGGAAAACCCTAATTCACTAAGTCATCCCATGGCAGAAGGCAGAAGGGCAAGAGAGAGACCGTAAGAGGGGCTGAGCCTGTCCTTTTAAAAGAGCCTACTCCGGTGATGACAGCATTAGTCCATTCTGCTCTGATGGCCACATGAGTTCTTAAAAGCCACTCCTCCAAACCTGAGATGTCCCTCCCACCATTGTCAGCTACTCAATGCCCAGTTCACTCCTTGATTCATTGTCCTCTTGGGACCCAGCTCATGGTCCTTTCAGCACCAGCTTGCACCTTCATCCTCTTTGCTGATGTCAGGGGGGTAAAGGGGTGACTCATTCTTCATGTTTCCTTCCAGTTTCTGGACCTCCTCAAATACAGCAAATCATCCCTGCTCCACTTAACCCACCTGGTCCCACCCACACGTCCTGGCTCATATCATCACCCAGAACCCTTCTACCTCAGTGTCTTACATTTTCAGCTCTCTTCTCTCTTCACTTCCCCATTCCTTGATCTTTAGCCTCATACAGGTCACTTAATCCTTTGATCTCTTTGATTTTCTTCCAGTCATTAAGACTTTCTGGGCTCATTCTCAGACTAGCTAGTCTAGATCACACTTTCCCTCATACCCCAAAGCCCTTGAGCCCTTGTGCTGCCCCTGCCCTTGACTAAAATCCTCTGAATGAAGTTTCAATCCTACAGCTATTTTTTCTTCCCATGTGAGAAGAGATAAGAAGGGGTACATGGGTGTAGATGGGTAAAATAAATCAATGTCAGAGGCAAGGAGACCAATTGATATGTTATGGTGTATGTTCCTCTGAAGTGGACCCTACTGGGTAATAGCACAGGGATGGCCTGACTACAGAGAAGCCTGGCAGAAGCCTTGCCAACTGACTTGACAGTGGGTATAGAGATTGGTTATTAACATTTAGTGACTGAAGAAGGCTTCAAGTTTGGGCATCTGAAAAAGAGTGGCACGTCCAGGTGATACTGCTTTGGGAAAAGGATGGTAAGCATCGAACTATTTCAGAACAATGGGAATCTTGAGCTTGGGAGAGAAAGAGATCACAGCAGATGAATGTTTATGTGAGAGTTGACCCAAATCTCACCCCCACAAAATTTTACCTTGTCAGTAGAAATGTTTTCATACCCATTTTTTGAGCTTTTGTGTAGACATGTTCACTTTTTATTTTTGCAGAAATTTTTTCCTGGTTTAACATCTATGGTTCAGTTCTTCAACAAAGAAGTAAGTCCTGCAAAATTGTACAATCCAACTCTCACCATTCCCTTGAAAAATAAGAAGATACAAAGTGAAAGTGAGATCAAAGACATACAATGGGGTTCTACTTAATTTAACCATTAAAATATAGAGGGCTCTTTCACTTTGTTTTAACTCTAGAATCAATTTTTAATGTTTTACAAAGAAGAGTAGAAGTAAAAGGAATATTTAAAGCAATACTAATAAATTTCTTGAAGCAGATATAAGTCTTCTTTATTGCTCATTCTGTTGTTCATTCTCAGCTTTTGGATTTTGCTTCTGAGAGAGGAACCCCAAGCCACCTTCTTAGAAACAATCACAGTACAGGAGCATTGTTCTTGAACGTAAAGAAAGTAAAATCCTGATTCATGCTGCATGGTGGGATGGTTGTTTCCTCTTCTTTTCCATCTCCCCTAAATCTTCCCCCCACTACAGGGCACTCTACCTTTGGGCTACATCACCAACCATATATATATTGTATATATACATATATAATATTATATAATACATATGTAATATATTAAAATTATATATGTGGAATATATATTACACAAATACATACATATATATCACCTCGTTGCTGGCTGAAATCCTGATGTACAGTTGATGCTCAAACATCCATCTTGTGCCATGAGACAGAAGGTATGCTAAGCATGATGGGACAATGAGATACCGGAGCCTGAGTCTCTGATCATTGTGAGGCTGCCCTGTCAACTTTAAACCACTTAGCTGGACTCTGGTAAGCCATTGCTATTGGGAGTCTTTTGTACTTTCAGCTAAATCTATTCCTAACTAATCCAATACAAGATACGTGATGCTTATGTTCTATCTATTTACTCTCTGATGAGTTTTGGAAGCCCTTAGGGAGGAACTTACTTGCTAAGAGCTCAATTTTCATATATCTCATGGCATTTGCTCTCCCTCTTCTCTAGTTGTTGGTGCTCCTGGCTAGAAATCTTTGACCTCTACCAACTTACTTCCTCATAACAGTATCACCAATATTTGATGCTTCGATGAACAAAGGTCGCTGTTCAGACTGTGCTCTGCTCTGTGGAGCATGACTTGGAGGCTGAGAGCTACACATCATCTGTATTGCTATGGGAGAGTAGCCTAACCTATTTTTTCCACCTATAAAATGAGAAAAATGATAGCATTCACCATATGGGGTCATTGTGAAGACTGAAAAAAGTAATAATAATAAAAGGCAATATTAATTGAGCACTTTCTATGGATTGTGTATAAATCCATTCATTAAATATTTAATAGATGCACCCACCATGTTTCCAGGATCCTGTCCCTTTAGTGGTACCTGCAGAGGTGGTGACAGTGTTGTCCATGCAAGTCCCTGTAGCTTAACCCCTGGCCTCTTCTTCCTGGGACACATCTGATTCACAGGACATTCATCTCCTGGGACAACTCAAGTGAAAACAAACTCTTCTGTGCTCAAAATAGTTGTTTCCCTATCCTTAACCCTGACATACTGTCCTTAAATCAAATAACAAGAGGCATTCCCAAGTGTCCTTAACCGTCATGTAAAGGGAAGACAGTATACCAGATATTCTCTGCAAGCCTGTGTATTCTCTCTTACTGAAACCGCAGGAAACCCTTGAAGCTAGACCAGAGTGCAAGTCTGTGAAGGGAAAATCAGAAACTGGGATGAGAATCACCCCTTTTTCCTTAGGAGGCATTAAAGAAATTAAAAAAAAATGTCAAAAGACTAGGGACTGCTGCCCTCTAAACATGGGCCCTGGGCCATTTAATCTTGTAGGCCAGACTCACAGAGTTATTGGGAAGCCATAGAAATCAGCAGATCTGTATCCTCTACAGGAGGCTCCCTGCTGCAGAAGAGCAGGTAGCTCAGACTCATCCTGGTTTGGCACTGAATAGAGGCAGCTCTGGGTGAAAGCTGGGGTTTGTCTTCACAAGGCAACTCTGGCCTGGGATCCCTAAGAGCAACCACCTGCCCAATGGCTCAAGATGATCTTTGTAGAAAGAGAGCCAAACTCCACTACTTGCTTTTTCCTGACGCTCTGCTGCTTCAAAGGGGAGCTGGCCTGGTGGGGGGGGGGGCAGCACTCAAGCCTGCCCTGGCTCTGGACCTCTTACTCTGTGTCATGGTTTGGATCTGAAATGTTCCCCAAAAGTTTGTTTGTTGAAGGTTTGGCTCCAGTGCTACAGTGTCAGGAGGTGGAGCGGAGGAGGGAGGGTGAAGTGTTGAGAGGTGATCAGATCACGAGGGCTCTGACTTCATCCATGCATTGATCCATAGATGGACTCATCATAGCTTATTGGGAGGTAGTGGAAACTTTAGGAGAGAGGGCCTAGTTGGAAGAAATAGGTGTTAGGCAGTGTGACCTTGAGAGCTGTGTTATGACCCTGGCCCCTTCTCTCTTTCTGCCCCACCCCTGCTTCTAGCTGCCATAAGATGAGCAGTTTTGCTCTACCACGACATCCCTGCCACGATGCCCTGCTTCACCAGAGACCTAGAAACACTGGAGCCAAAGCGACCATGGAGTGAAACCTTCGAAACAATGAGCCAAAATCAAATCTTAATTTGATTGTCTCAGGTAGTTTGTCAGAGCAACAGAAAGCTATTACACTTGGTCAAGGAACAATATCCAAAGTAGGTTCACTGAAGGAAGCCTGGGGCTTAGCACAGCACATGATATCACTTGGGATGGGCGGGAGAGAAGGGAACTAATGACAGACATACTAATTTGGTGTCTATTTAATTTATTTTAATAGGTTGTTTTTGTTTTGTAAAAAAGGATTGAACCCAGGACACTTATGTCTGAGGCACATCCCCAGGGTCTCCCTAAGTTGCTTAGGACCTTGTAATTGAACTTGCAATCCTCCTGCTTCAGCTTCCCTAATCACTGGGATTATGGACATACACATGCCTAGCTGGAGACAAAAATTTTGTGAGGAAGTAAGTGAAGCTCCTATTAAAGGACCTTCCTTTTTATTTCCTTTGCAGTTAAAAAATGTGTGTGTGTGTGTGTGTGTGTGTGTGTGTGTGTGTGTCTGTGTAGCATGTGGTGTGTGTATGTGAAAACATGTATATACAGTCTATATATTTCTCTCCCTTCCCATTCCCAGGAAGTAAAATGACAACTTCTAGAAAAATAACATTACCAGAGATATTTTGTCCTGACATTTTTGAAATTTAGCTATTTTAGCTGTTTTGGGACAAAACATATTTTCTGATCTAGTCAACAGGGTATGTGATCTCTGTGCTTTATCATATGCCCAGTAGTCTCTAAAATAATCATCAGTCCCCACACCATGCTCTAGAATCACTCATTTAAAGTTTTTTTTTTTTTTTTTTTTTTTACTTTTAGTTGTAGATGAACACAATAACTTTATTTTATTTATTTTTATGTGGTTCTGAGGATCAAATCCAGTGCCTCACACATGCTAGGTAAGGGCTCTACCACTGAGCTACAACTCCAGCCCACTAAAGTTTATAAATACATACACATGTGTGTGTGTGTGAACATGCGTGTGCACTTGCATTACTTTGAACCCAGAGGTGCTCTACCATGGAACTAATACCCTTTTTATTTTTTTTTGGGGGGGGAACCCGAATTGAACTCAGGGGCATTTAACCACTGAGCCACATCCCCAGCCTTATTTTGTATTTTATTTAGAGACAGAGTCTCACTGAGTTTCATAGTGCCTTGCTTTTGTTGAGATTGGCTTTGAACTTGCCATCCTCCTGCCTTAACCTTCCGAGCTGCTGGGACTACAGGTGTGCACCACTGAGCCTGGCCCCTTTATTTTTTATTTTGATATTAGATCTCATTACATTGTTTAGGCTGGCCTTGAACTTGCAATCCTCCTGCATCAGCCTCCCAAGTCCCTTTGATTACAGATGAGTGACACTGTGTCCAGATCAAAAAATATATTTTGGCCCTCTCCAAAATTATTTCTCAAGGTTCCCAACTTCACTCCATTTGGGTTAAGATGGCACTGTAGTTTGGATCTTGAACCCCCAAAAGCCCATGTGTTGAAGGCTTGGTCTCCAATCAGTGGTGCTGTTGGGAGGTGTTGGGACTTTTTGGAAGTGGGGCCTGATGGCAAGAAATTAGATCATAGGGAATGTGTTCTTGAAAGGGATATTGGCACCCTGGCCCCTTCTCATCTATCTCTTCCATTTCTCTCTTTCACTTCCTGGCAGCCATGAAGCGAGCAGATCCTCCTGCCACTGTGCCACCATAGGCTCAAAAACAGTACGACCCAGCAACCACAGCTTCATTCAGACTAAAACCATGATCTTTCCTCCTTCTAAGTGGATTGTCTCAGGTATTCCATCACAGCAACGGTAAGATGACTAACTCAGGAGGCATTGCCATTTTTTTTTTCTTTTTTGCCACAAGTATTATGAAGTGATCAGGGAAAAAAGGGGGGTGGATATGAGATTAGGATTGGGAGAATAGGAAGGCCAAGGGGGAAGGGACAGGTGGGCCATTATTCTTCAAACATACAGAAACCTTTTGATTTCCTGGTTCTTAGATTATAAGTTTTAACTAGAGTTATTTCTAGCTTTATAGGCCTGGTCCCAGCTTTAGACAATTGGGTGATTTTTCACACCAGATGACCTGAAACCATAGAGTGGCAGGCCTTAGGATTATCTCCAATTTTTGCTACTTGAAGCATGGTCCAGGGATGGCAATGCATGAGAAGTTGTTAGAAATGCAGAACCCCAGACCCTGCACTATCTCCACAGAGAAGAAGCTACATTTTACCAGGATTCCTAGATCATTTCTATTCACAATAGCTTTTGAGGAGGATTGTCTAGAGGACATCCATTGCACAGATGTGGAAACTGAGGTCCAGACGGGCAAAGGAATGTGGCCTTGATGTCTACTTTTGTGATGGGTTTGCAAAGATGCTCTTTATTTCCCTAGTTACTAAACCTGGCTTTTGAGCTCAGACCTGTGCTCTATAGGAGAAACCATATTCTTGCCCAATCAGGGCAACTTGGCAGTTATGGATTTTTTTGTGGTCTTGTTTGCGTAAATAGTTAATTCTGGATTGTCCCTTTCTTTTTTCTCCTTTGCTCTATGCCAGAGCTTCCCAGGGCTGGGGTTCTAATCTGTGATTCTGGAGTCAGAGAGGTGGGGCAGGATGCCATGGACTGTAGTGCTACAGGCTCATCATCTGGATCATCTGGATCCTTCCTTACCTCTCCAAGCAAGCCCTACATGAGCATAAGGAGGCATCCACCTGTTAGAAGAGATATATTTTAGTACACCACACAAAGGCTCTGGCAAGACAACCAGCCAGGGCTGGTTGATCCATGGTATTCTTCAGTAGAAGTCAACAATGATAGAGATAACACACATGAGAGGAATCTTATCTCTATCATTGTTGACTTCTACTGAAGAATACCATGGAAGTGCTTTCTTCTTCAAGTTCTGGATAGTGACTGATTATGTTTCCAAAATGGACACCATAATAGCTCTCATTTCACAAGGTGATTCTCTCACTCCTTCGTCAGGAGGTGGAGACTGACTCTCCTCTTTTTGAATCTGGGTAAGTTAGTGACACATTTGGTGTAGGGGGAATTGATACTGGATAACTTCCCAAACTAAGTCACAAAGGTGATGCACATCCTCCTTGTTCACTGGAACATTTTATGCGTGAAGTGCTGAGCTGCCCTTGAAGAAGTCAATATACAGCGGGGCATGCCTTGCAATCCCAGCAGCTCAGGAGGCAGATGCAGGAGCATCATGAGTTCAAAGCCAGTCTAAGCATCTCAGCAAGGCCTTAAGCAATATAGTGAGACCTTGTCTCAAAAAAAAGGGGGGGGGCTAGGGATATTGCTCAGTGTTAAAGTGATCCATGTGCAGATGGTTTTGATCCCAGTACCAAAAAAATAATAATAAATAAATAAAAAAGGAAGTCAGTACACCATGAAGCCATAAATGTCTATGGAAAGATGAAAATCTACACAGGAAGTCCATGTGAAGATGCTGTGGTCTTCAAGCTGTCCCCACTGTACTACTTCTTTAGGGCTGCTATAACATGGTAAAGCTGTCCCCTCATATCTGCAGGGAATTGGGTCCAGAAACTCCTGCAGATACCAAAATCCACAGATTACAAAGTTCCTTATGTAGAAGGATACAACATTGGGCTGGGGTTGTGGCTCACTGGTAGAGTACTTGCCTAGCATGTGTGCGGTCCTGGGTTTGATTCTCAGCACTGCATATAAATAAATGAATAAAATAAAGGCCCACCAACAGCTCAAAATATATATTTTAAAAAAGGATATAGCATTTACACATAACCTATGCACATCCTCCCATATATTTTAAATAATCTCTAGATTATTTATAATACTCAATACAATAGAAATACTATGTAGTTATTATACTATATTATTTAGGGAATGACAAGAAAAAAATCTTTGTGCATGTTCAGTACAGAAACAATTTTTCCCAAATATTTTCAGTTAGTGGTTGGTTGAATCTATTAATGCAGGACCCCCATTAGTAGATAGAGGGTGAACTGTAATGTGTACTGTGTGGCTTAAGTCATCAGAGTTGATTCCACTGAGGACTGGGAAATAGAACCTGTCCCCTGCCTCTGTCCTGGCTCCTGGGGGTTTGCTGGCATTCCTGGGCTTCTACTCCATCACCAGTCTCTGCCTAGATTTTTAAGTGGTATCCTATGTGTATGTGTGTGTATCCCGATTTCCCCTCCTCATGAGGACACCCATCATATTGGATTAAAGACAACCCTGCTCCAGTATGACCTTAATTCTTGTGATGGATATTGGATATGATTAGAATGTGCTAGAAGCGTTGTCCTCCTGTGGTGATGTGAAAGTGGTAGAATCTTTAAGAGGTGGGCCTAGTGGAAGGTGTTTAGGTCATTAGGGGTGCTCCCCAGGTACCCTGGTGAACAACCTGGACCCTGAATTCCTCTGGCTTCCTATATTTTCATGTGAGCATGAAGCTGACTGCCTTTCCATTTCTCTGCAGTGCTATGACTCAGTAAAGGGGTCCCTTACCAGAGGTTGAAAGAATGGGGCTGCCATATCTTGGACTTTCAGCCTCCCAAACAGTGAGCTAAATAAACCTCTTTTCTCTATGAAGTACCCAGTGTCATAAATTTTGTTATGCAGCAGAAAAATGGACTAATCCAATCCTAATTTAAGTAATGACACATGCTACAGTCTCATCCAAGACTGTAACATTCTGTGACACTGAGGTTTACAGCATCAAGAAATGAGTTTTCGAGGAATATAATTCAGTCCTTAAAATCAACTTGGGTATCAGACAAGTGAATAAAAAACCTTCACCTGACTACAGAGAAAAATGGTCCCTTTGGTGCTCTTTCCAAACTCCTGACCAGTGGGATCTATACTAGTTTCCTAAAAGCGCCATAACAAATTACCAGAGTCTGGGAGGCTTAAACAACAGAAATTTATTTTCTCAAAGTTCTGGAGGCTAGAAGCCCAAGATGCATGTGCAGGCAGAATTGGTTCCTTCTGAGAATTGCTCCTTGGCTACTGGATGGCTGTCTTTTCCCTGAATTTTCACTCTGTAAGTGTCCTTGTTCAAATTTTTCTCAAAAAAGACACATGTTCTATGGGAATGAAGCCAGTCTTTCCTACTTTCCTCATGCATAGTATTTGGCTTCTTTTTGATGGTGCTAATCTCTTTAGCACCCACCCCTTATTGGCGCTAACTTCAAATATGCTCCTTTTTCTAGCAAAACCATAGGAGGTGAAGCTGCGATTCAGTCAGTGCCACGTTCTCAACCATTAAGAGCAAAGTCCTGAGTGAAGGCATTGCAGGACAGTACCATGCATTTGCTTGCTCAGCAAGCACTTATTAAGCACTTACTGCTGCTATGTGCTCTGAGGAGGAGGATGATCTGAATCTAGCTCCTTCCCTCCTGTAGCTAAAGTTTGATGGGGGTATCTGATACTTAATTATTCACTAAAATATGGTGTCATAAATGTTGCAGGAAGGAAGAGTATAGTGCTGTGGGAATGTCAGATGCTTGAAAATCAGGAGAGGCTTTTCCAAGATAGAGAATAAACTCCATATGAAGGAGGTATGGAGTTGGCTTACAAACAAGTCAGAGGAAAAATCAAGTCCAGGATGATAGAGTAGCACATGTGTGGGTGGCCAGACAGGTCCAGTACTTGGATACTCTTTAAGATTTGAAGTTGCCAAGTTAGTAGGCAGGAGGTCATAGGCAGGAGGTCACAGGGGGTGATGAGGGCCTGGTGGGTTAGGTAGAGAAACATTGAGAATGTGAGTGAAGGGTTCAAGACAGACCTCAAACCTGGAGCTGCTTCCCCTGGCAAGGATAAACCCCTGGACACAGGGAGCTCCCAACTCAACCAGGCCTCAACCCTGTCCCTGTAATGGCTTGAAACAATACTAACATAGTTTCTAACAGCTCAAGGCACGTCTCTAGGAGTCCCCCACCCCCCACCAAAGTGCTTGCTGGAAAGCTCAAGGCTGCCAGGGAAATGTACTGTTCAAACCGACGCCCAAAGCTGGGCTCTACCATCCTCCTGTGTAGCTTTTACTAGAAAGGTCTTCTGATTGTGAATCCTTTCCCTGTGACTTTTGCCATGCACATGTATCTCTTGCAATTCAGAGTGTCTTTCTCCAGGACATGAAAGCTACTCCTTTCAATGTAATCATCAGTAGGGATGGAGCCCCTCTGGGGGAACAGAATCCTTACTTCCCAATCATATCCCCACAGACAACCTGCTGAGCCTCACTGCCTTTCCTCCCTGCTCCCTCATTTTCCCTTAAAAATTCCCAGTTGTGTCTGACAAGTCCAAGTTGAGTTCAGTTCACACTGGACTCTTTTCCCTATTGTAATGGTTACCCCTGACGAAAATCTGACTTTACCACTTTAATGAGGGCCTGGCTTTGTTTATCTTTGACAACAGTCTTGCCTATAACAAGCTCACTGGGCTGAATTCCTTTATTATGAACAGTTGCTTACAGTGTGAGAGCCCCCACAGTCCAGCACCCCGGGGCCACTACAAAGCAGGCTGGAACTCCTGGGCCCAGCATGGCTTGCCATACCTCTGTGCAGAACAAGAAACTGCTGGCTCACTGAAAACAGAGCACATTTATAAACAGGAAGCTGAGTGTGTGACCACAGACATTTAGCATCTGATAGCAATTGCTGCATGTGGTGGGGGAAGAAAATTTGAATTAAAAAAAGAACACACACACACACTCACACACACACACACACACACAAAAAAAAACTGCCACTAAATAAGAAGTCCCTAGCTCATGGAAACACAATCTTCCTATGGGTCATTTATTAAACGCTTAAATAAGGGGAGTTCTTATTTGGTTAAACCAAGTTGGTAAGTCAGGCAGGCGGAAGTATTTTATGATGTCTCTCAGTGTGTGTGGTTTTCTCTTTTTCTTTTTCTCTTCTCTCCCTAAGCAAAGTAAAAGGGCTCTTTGGTGAGATTTTGGTGTCCTGCGTAGAAGAGATTTGTTTACCTATGAGCTCTGATAGTCTGCCCACCCCACGCCCAGAGCTCTGTGTTAGCACAAGCGATGGTCACTGCTGTACAAACACCAGCAGGGCCAACCTGGGCACAGACTGGACAGTGCAGGGTTCAAATGGAGACTTGCTTGGATCCAGCATGGTAAAGAGCGTGTGAGAAGACTGGACTCTCCTGAGTTTCAGCGGCCCTGGAAGAGGCTCAGTTTACTTAGCAATGGTTGGCAGTTGTGGGGTTGGTTTCTAGCAAGCTGACCCAAGGAAAGAATCCGATGATTATTTTCTAAAAGTTTATCCTCTGGGAATTGACACCATTGCTGCTTTTGCCATCAGGATAGAGGTCTCAGCGATGTTTGGAACCTGTCCCCTTCCCTTCCATGGAGTCAGCCTATGGATGATAACAGCTCGGTGCCTGATTCATAGTAAGTTCCCAGTGGGGTGTGACCATCGGTGTTATAGGCACTGTTTATTTAACTTTCACAATAACCTCAGGAGATAGGTTTTGGCAACCTGACTGGATAAATATTGTAATGTCCTTATAGAATCAGAAAGTAGTGTGTCTAGGACTATGGCCCAGGTGTACCTGGTTCAGAGCACAGCCGTTTACCTAACTTGTCACTGAAGTTTCCATTCATGCTGTGTCTCTTACTTAATATTGACATTGTAATTAGTAGTGCTAATATTCAAGTATTATTACACAGGAGAAAACCCTATTTGGCTATTGATCAGCACCTCACAAAGCAGCTGATAGTAATTGCTCCTCTATTATTTACAAACAAAATGTTCTGCCAGAATTTGCAAACAGCAGTGATTGATTGTGTCCTCCAAGTGCCATGGACAACATATTACTATTAATAGTGCTAATAAAAACTACCTTTTTAAATATACATTTTGTTGTTGACAGATCTTTATTTTATTTAATGTGGTGCTGAGGATCGAACCCAGTGCCTCTCACATGCCTGGCAAGTGTTCTACCACTAATCCACAACCCCGGCCCCTAAAAGCTGTCTTTTATAGAATATTTATGATGTGCTGGATGTGTTTAGTGCTATAACATTCCATATAGATTCAAAACAAGCTTTTGCCATAGATGTTATTATTAGCTCCATTGTACAGATGAGGAATCTTGAGGTTCAGAAATGCTAAACTAGATTTCCATCCAAGCCAAATGACACCAGAACTCCCTGTTTTCTCCAGGCATGCTATACCCTAGGACCCTGGGGTTTTATTTATTTAAGAGCAGGTTGCAATTTCTTTGTTTCATCAGAGACTGAAGAAAGGACTGAGCAACGACAGTTACTACAGACTTTCTTAAGATTTGCCAGAAGCAGTCTCTGACACAGGCTTCTGTCACTGATTTGTAAAGGAGGTGCTCATAGTAAAGAGGAGGAGAAATGGAACTGCAAGAGGAGGAAGCCAAGCCAGGGTGCAATGTCAGGCCCAGTCCTGAAGAGGGAAGCTTCCACCCTACAAGGAGCTCTGGAGTTTAAATTCTGGCTGAGTTTGTCTACACAGAGAGCAAGAGAGTTGGGTATTGAGAGAGGTGAGTGTAGAGTCAGCCAAGACAGCCAAGCCCTCTACTGAAGTGCTGTCCTCAGGGCATATGCATTCTCATGCGTTTCTAACTATTCATCCTGAGGCCAATAGCCTGAGGGAGATCCTCAAAGAGAATTCCAAGTCTGAGCCTTAGGAGCAAGCCACAGAACCCTGGGAAGGCACACAGCCCTAGCACAGAACTGGTACAGGTTGCATCCACATACTGTAAGTAGGGCTGTTTCTGTGGATCACAGCAAGCTTTATCTACCAGAACAAGAGTGTCTTTCTCCTGTAAATAGAGCCTGAAGAAAAGCAATCTGTATGGGGGTCTCTAGTAGGGGCTGACAAATTTAGTCCTCAGCCTTCTTTCGTGCAGCTTTCCAGCTAAGAAGTACTTTTACATTTTTAAATGGTTTAAAATAAATCAATAGAAGCATATATTTTGTGATATGGGAAAATTATTGAAATTCATATTTTTAGGTCCATAAATAAAATCTTAGTGGAACATATTTCCTGTGACTGTTTTCATTCTAAATGGCATTATTGACTAGTTATGTCAGAGACCCATATGCTCCACAAAGCTGAAAGCATCTACTATCTGACCCTTTACGGAAAAGGTTGGCCTGGTTCTTGTTCTTTAGTGTTAGAGAACTAGGCTCTACCATTCTATTATTATTATTATTATTATTATTATTATTATTATTATTATTTTGTAGTTGTACACGGACAGCATGCCTTTGTTTTATTTATTTATTTTTTAAATATGGTACTGAGGATCAAACCCAGTGCCTCACATGTGCTAGGCAAGCACTCTACCCCAGACCTATAGCCCCCTCCTGCTCTTTACATGTGCTTTCACCTCATGGCCTAAGACAGTTCCTTAAGCTCTAGCCATTGTCTGTATTCAAGCCACTGCAAAAGAGAACGAAGAATTTGATTTCTCCCTTCAAAAAACCTTCTGAGAATCACACTCTGTATCACACATTGTATCTGACTGAAGTTAGTTTCCTTACCATATCTAGTAACCTTACCTATAAAACCTTGCTCCAAAATCTATGACCTCAACAAAAAAATTAGTATTTCATTGTTAAGGAAAAAAGAGGAATATATGTCTTGAGACTATTTGCAGTTCTGCCTTACCTAGGTAAGAGTATCAAAATAAGAAAATTTGAAAGAATATTATGTAATAACACAAGGTAAAAGGAAAACCAAGTTGTCTAACTTTTTACATTTTGATTACAATGTTTCTTCTCACAGATCCAATCATTTCCCCTAGTCTTTAACAGCAGGATATCAAATTGAAACACTTTAGTTTCCTTCCTTCTTGCCAGCATTTTGTTCCTACAAAAAGAAACAAGTGACCAAATAAAAAGATTAAAAAGTAGACTGATCCAATATTACCACAAATAGACAGAGGAAGACTGCGGTCAGAGGCCCTTACAGTTCTCACTGAGACCACTGCAGCAGCCTCCTTTCCAACCATGCAACGGAGGATCCAGACTTCTTGCCCAAACGTCTACCCTTGGCACATCGGACCACATTCCTGTTTTTATCTGTCTGCTATGCATAGATCACCATATTGATTCCTGTTTGCTTCCAGCAGGTGAAAGCCCTTCTCTCCTGTGTGTCTTCTGAGGCCTTCTGCCTAATATTTGGGCATCAGAAATTGCTGTTTGCACCTTGCTCTTCATATTCCACAAATATCACACTCCTGGGAGGCCTAATGCATGGAGTTGTTGCTCCTCTTCTTCTTCCTCCTCTTCCTCCTCCAACTCCTCTTCTTCTTCTAAATATATTTAGTTGTCAAAAGAACCTTTGTTTAATTAATTTATTTATATGTGGTGCTGAGAATCCAATCCAGTGCCTCACACATACCACGCAAATGCTCTACCACTAAGCCACAACCCCAGCCCTGGAATTGCACTTCTATATTTAGATTCTAGGGGCTACATGAAGGATAGTTTCTGGGTTCCCTGTTGTCACCAGCATCCTTATACCCAATTCCCACTTTAAACCTAAACCAGTGGTTCTCAAATCGGACCTATTTTTTTGCCCCCAACAGACACTTGGCAACATCTGGAGATATTCTTTTAATTGTCATGACTGAGGCAGGATGAGTATATGATTGGCATCTAGTGGGTGGAGGCTGAGGTGCCATTGAACATTCTATGATGCACCAGATGGCATTATCCAGTTATCCAGTCCAAAATGTCAAGAGTATTGAGGTCAACACTGGCCTGTACTAGGTCAAGAAAATCTGCGATTTTTAACAAATAATGCTTTACAAAGATAGCTGTGCCCTGAAAATGCTTTTAGCTTAGTGAGAGACACAGGAGAGTAAACAGGGATGATTCACAGAGTGTGTGCATGACCTGGGGAAGCATAGGGTGCTGAGGACCTCAAAGCCACAATAATCAATTGGGGAGGAGTTGAGGTGAGCAAGGAAACGTGGCAAAGGAAGTGGAGATGCAGGCTGAGACGACTGGAAGGGCTGGAATCAGCCAGGTGGAAAAGGAGGTGATCTGCTCCAGACAGCTGGAAGCAATCCGTGCTCAGGGCCCAGAGACCAGGAATCTTCATTCCTTTGAGAAACTTAATTTAAGGAGTCTTAAGGTTGCACACAGGAAGTGACTGAGAAAGCAAAGCCAGGGTGAGAGGAAAGCAAAGAACAGACCATGAATAGTCTTCAAACCCAGTAGTGGAGTTAGAGCTTCCCTCTGGAGCAAGCAAGGGGGAGTCCCCGGAAGCCAGGTGCTTCTATCTGGGAATCTGATGAAAGATAGGGACAGTGGGTGGAGTATGGACACAGAGGAAGTTGAGGCTTCCTTCTCAGGCAGCCCTTAGCCCTCACATCTGCTTTGTGAAGTTTGTGATTCTTGCTATTTAGATCTGTTGAGAGAACCCTAATTTCCCCCAGTAAATTTCCTTTCACTCTCTCTGATCATGATGGGGATTGAAAGTTGGGAGATTGGTCTGAAGTTGAGATTCCAATTACAGATGATACTCAGGGTCATTAGAAATGGAAAACATTCCTCTGAGAGAGGCTGTGATGATAAGAGGGCTTGGATAGAACCCTGAGGACACTTCCATTTAAAGAACAGTGGGAAAAAGATCCCAAAGATATTAAGAGAAACAGAGAAGTAGAAGAAAAGTTCAGGCTCTCTATGCCATGGGTCAAGAAAAGATAGTGGTTTGGGAAGAAAGAAGAAAGAATATAAAATGTTACAAAGAGGTTCGAGGGGTGTCCTCCTGGGATTGGCGTTGGTGGCTTTGATGAGGATGCTGGGCGTGGAAGTCAGTTATCAGTGAGGTGAGAAGTGAGTGGGAGGGGACATGGCAAAGGAGTAGATGAGGGATGGTAATGGAGATAGAGGTGATATCTGGGTAGTAGGTTGCTATGACAAAGAACTGAAAGTTAATTGGTTCAAGTAACAAAACATACTGGGGATGTCTGAGGTCAAGTAAACAGATGGTTCTTTCTGAGACATTAGCTCAATGCCTCCCCCAGCTACTATTGGTTTTCTGTGAATTTTTGGTGTATCTTAGCTTATGGAAGCCCCACCCCAATCTTTGCTTCCTTCTTCACACAGCATTCTGTGCCATCACTTCCCCTCCTATACAGACAACAGTTATATTGGATTAGGGAGCATCCTAATGACTTAATTTGAATCTGATTTCTTTTTGTCACATAGGATCACATTTAAAGATATGGGGAGGGGACTTAGGGCTCAGATGTATCTCTTTGGGGAGACACAAATTCACAATTTTTTTAGGATATAAATGTTATATATATATATATATATATATATATATATATATATATATTCACTATCAAATTTTAAATAATAGTGTCTAGAGTACAATTTTAAAATTAGGTTCAAAGAAAAAAGTATGCTTCTGAAGGATGAGAGAGGACAGAATCTAGAGGGGAAGGAGTCAATTGAAGGTCTTTGTTGTTTGTTAGTTCAAGATGAAAGAGTATGTAGAAAGATGGAAGGAAGGAGCCAGTAGAAAGGGAGAAGTTGAGAACTGAGGATAATGTGTTTAGAATAGTGTAGTTTTTTTTTGTTTTACCTGTGTGTGTGTGTGTGTGTGTGTGTGTGTGTGTGTTGCTGGGGATAGAACCCAGGGCCTCATATATGCTAGGAAAATGCTATACCAGTGAACCACATTCTCAGCCCCTTAAAATGTTGTTCAGAAAAGCATTTACAAAAGAAAATGTACCACGTTTCCTAATATTTATATAAATATTTAAAGCACATAAAACTAGGGTGTTTATCACCTGTGGATATACTTGTAACATATAATAAAAGTTTGAACATACATACATGAAAAGAAGCACACTAACCTTAGGCTAGAGGTTACCTCTGGAGAATGAGGTAGGGGATTGGATGGGCGTATTGTATTTATCCCGAATGCTTTCCATTTGTTATTTAAAAAGAGACAAACTTGACTTTACAGCAAATAAAGCTAAATGTTGACATCTGTTAATATGGTAATAAGCAGTACATGAATATCAGTTGATATTTTTGGTATTTTGCTATATTTGAAATGTCATCATTAAGCGTTTAAAACATTTTAATAAAGACTATCACCGCATGTAAAAGCACAACCAAAGATATTCGTTTAATTACCTCATTTTATTTTTATTAAGAGTGTGTAAATACAGCAGATATTTTAATACCAGTTTTACTACAACATAGAACATCATATATCTGTTTTTGTGTGTATCTCTAGTCATAACTGTTTTCAATGCATCCTCCCAAAAGTGTTTTTCATAAACAGATATAGATGCCTTATTTCATTGTGGATCTGTATTTTCATCAAGTGTGGTCATTTGGCTTCTATTTTTCTAAATTAGAATGACTGACAAAGCCAACTGACTGTTTCCTTAAGTCAGTAAATGCACTGGGCCAGCACACCATGAGGGGCCTTCCAGGAGGGCCAGGCACAGGTCTGAATGGTCCCAAGAACCCTGGCCTGGAGACAGGGCAGCCACAAGCCCTAGGCAGCTGAGAAGACTCCTCATCTTTCCAGTTTCTGAACAAGGCAACATGCCTGGGAACTGTCCCAACAATGCTTTCAGCATTCCTAATTCTGTTTCCAGTTTTGAAAGAACTTTAAAAAAAAGTTTGACTTAAGAGCAGGGTTAAAAGGTAGTGGCTTTTAGGAATAGCCTACAAGTTACAGGAGATGAGCCTTTGTCCCAATTGGTGTGTGTTTATATAAACTCTGTTATGGCCGAGTTATGTGCTATCTAAAACCAGGGGGTTCTCTAATGACCTGACCATATTGTGCTACCCACTCTGCTCTTATGGATAAAGTCTCTCAGCTGAACAACCCTCTTGTTATCTTGGGGGTAGGCACAGTGTCTGTTTTCTGGAAGCCCACAGAATTATTAGAACAAACCAATCGTATCCTTCCATAGATACCAGGGCTCACCCTGCCTCCTGCACTACCAAGCCCGCCCTCCCCTGGCCCTGCTTCTTTACTCAGGTGCAGCCCCATATGGGTCAGTTTCTCCTCCCCCAGACTGACACTCCTGCTGTCAGTCTTGGGTGCCCTGTGTTTGGTCAATCCATAGATGAGGGGTGGAATCCTTTCTTCACAAATCAGTGGAAATCAACAGGACAATAAGAATGCAAATAGCAAGCTGGTGGATTTAAATCCAACCATGTGAATAACTGCATTGATTGTAAATGGCGTAAATATGCCAATTAAAATGTAGGTTTCCAGATTGGATTAAAAAGCAAAATTTAATTATGTTCTGTGCACAAAAAAAATCCACTTTAATATAAAGATGTAAACTGGCTAAAAGTAAGAAGATAGGGAAAACATGCCACACTAACATAAATCAACAGAAAGCTAGAGAGACTGTATCAGAGTGGCAAAGATATTACCAGAGATAAAGAGGGCCAGTGATAATGGGGTCAGTTTGTCAAGATGACATTACAATCTTAGCTATTAGTGCATTAAATATTAGAGATTCAAAATTTATACAGCTAGTCTCTACTGGAGAGTCTAAGCAAGAAACTTAGGAGCCAGGTTAAAATCTTGAGCAAATGATTGACCAGATTTTCATGTCAAATGACTAATTTCTGAATCCCATATTAAGATTATAGAGTGGAATTCTGATAATTTCCACAATATCTTGCATGTAACCTCATTATAACATTTACTATATTGTATCTTAATTGATTGTTTAAATTGCATATGATTTGTTTTTGTTATCTGATGGTGACTTTTTAAAGGCAGAGATCCATGTCTTACTTAATTTTGCATTTCATGAAAATGACAGAGTCCCAGACACAAGGAGCTAAATAAATGCTTGTACTATTAGTACTACAATAATATTCAGGGAAACCTTTTCAAATGTAATACCAATTTTCTAAGATAGCAGGTGTATGTATTCTTTATATTTTACAGATGAGAAAGTGAGAGAGAATAAGTAATTTCCCAGATTTTATTTAAATATTGGGCTACTCAGTTATTCATTATATTATCTGCACTCAATTTAATCATAATTTGAAGATGATTCAACTTCTAACATTAAGGTACTTGATGAGGCAGATGGCGCATCTTAAATATAACTTCTATTTTTAGGTGTGTGAATTCTGAATAATTTTCTAGGTAATCTTCTGAAATTGCTAATTTAAGAGTTATAAAATAAGGAAGTACACAGTAGTATGAAGTATTATTTCTAAGGACTATTTAGGCACTATTCCATGTGACCAAACTTTTGAACCTTAGGTCACTTCAAATGATATATTTTAAAATTCCTAAACTATTAATAATTCTACGTCCCTATCATCAAATGTAATGATTAAGGAGTCATAACAGCATCTATAACAATTTAAACCACCATATTAGACCTAAGCATGATAAACAATATACAATTTCCTTCCTCCCAAATGATCACGTATATTTTTCTTCTAAAAGATTCCATTCTGAGAGAATAATATCTCCATTCTCTACACTTGATTCCTAATGTGGAGTTTAATTATTGAAGTTCTCTTATGGCCCGGAGTTAGGAAAATTATGTTCTTAATCTTTGATCCTATAATCTGCTTTGAAAGCAAGAATAATACCAATGTGCCTTATGAATTCCAACTTGTGACTCAATGCTCTTTAGATTTAGATACTCAAATAGCCCTTGCCTGCCAAGTCCCATTGAAATTTATGCTGCCAATGAAAGACATACCCCCAGGAAGCTCTGGTCTGGCCAAAGGTGCTGGCATCAGCAGCAGTGGGGGATATCATTTGTGCTCATCTGAATTTCAATTCCTGAAGCCTCTGTAAGTCAAAAGGTACTGCTTGCTGGAGAGGAAATGTTCCTTCTTTTCACTCAATAAGAGGCAAGTTCCGTGACTTTTTTACAAACACTTTCTGGAGGAAAGGCAAGAATTGTTTCATGTTTAGGGTCATGTTCTTATAAGTCATATAAATGTGGCAAGTCCAGCGGCTGTGTATGTTTTGCTTTTTGGTTCTCAACAGAGAAAACTAATAATGGGAACAAAGACTGGAGACAGGAAATAGGGCTAATTTTAGAAAGAACTGAAACAGCTCTCCTACCCTCTGCAATGCCCCTTCCTGCTCCAAACAACCTTTCTGCTCACCCTTAAGGACCCCAGAAACTGTATGGGAATTGATCACTAATGACCTGTGGTTTTTACCACCTTCCCCTTTAAAAACCAATTACTTTGGAAAACCATCCCTTTAGAAAAGTGAATTCTCTCATCATAACTACCCAATTGTCCTCATAGTAAATGCACAAACTGGGGACTGCAAAATGCAAGTCAGAGACATGTTTGAGATCGACTCACATGTTTGGTTTGACAATTGCTTTATGACTGAACCAATTTGTATTTTCTTTCCAGTTACCCTGCACCCATTGTCCTGCTTTGGGCATTATCTTCTAGACTTCTGTAGAAAATGGGAATTGTGATTGCTGAAGTTAATCTCCTCTAATGTGTAAAAAAATAAAGCTTTTCTGGCATGTTTAAATGTTTTACTAAAGGGTCCCAAGAAACAACATGAATGGAATCATGCTAAGAAATTTCAGACTCTTGTGTCACATGCAGGAATGTGGTCGAAATAGCTCTGGCCAGACAAAACTCAAGTTTATTAATATCCTTTCACATATGGCCAAATGGATTTGGGTAGCTTTATGCTCTTGATTCTAGAAATCAATTTAGTTTCCAAGAATAAAGACATAAATTTGCTCAGTGTTAGTGGTACAAACCTGTAATCCCAGGACTCAGGAGGCTGAGGCAGGAGGATGACAAGTTTGAGGCCCGCTTCAGCAACTTAGTGAGACCCAGTCTCAAAATAAAAAATAAAAGGGACTGGGGACATAGTTCAGTGGTAGAGAACACCCCTCTCCCCATCAATCCCCAGTACTAGAGAAGACAAAAAGACATAAGCTAGAAGAATTGTATTTTAAATGAATAAAGATGAATTATTGTTTAGAGTATTCACACTGGAGAGACCAATGAATGGTTTGTCTAAGTAAAGTAGTATATCAGAAAAAGTAAGAGGATAGAAGTGGTATGTGGCCTGTCCTGACTCAGCAGAACCTGTGACCAGGAGATTCCAGGCTCAGGGTTGAAGAGCCAATTTCTACAAAGGCTTTAGAGTGTGTGAAGACAGTATATTAATTATAAGTACTTCTTCCTTCTCTTCCCCTTATTATGATTATTTTTTAAACATTCTTCTGTGGATTTGGACAATTTAATAAAACTATTACGGACTGTTATGTAAGAAAAGAAACAGGACCCAGGCAAATTGGTTAAAGTATAAATGCGTTTCTGGCAACTTTTTTCTTGCTCCTCTGTTATTCCTGGCTTGGCCCATGGAGCACAGTGGGAAGACAGGTTGTCAGTTGCACATTCTCTGTTTTCTCACAGACAAAGATCCTGGAAAGACAAACTTTGCAGGTGTCTGCCCTGCACACAAATGAGGCAGGTGACCCAGTTGAAGTTTGGAACAAATGTTTCCCAGTAATATCCAGTATTAAGCTAACATTAAACAAAACAAAACAAACTCTGATTCAATTTGTCCCCATTAGGCTAAAACTCTGATCATCACAAAACAGATGGCTTAAAGCAATAGAGTAGGAGTTGGATTACTTTATAGCATAATTTAAATTACTAATAAGCCAATTCCTACGTAATAGGAGCTTAGAGAACATTGGCAATTAACTTGCCAACAAAAGTCTTAAAAAAAAAAAACAAAAAACTGGGAGCAGTGGTACATGCTTGTAATCCCAGTTACTCAGAGGCTGAGGCAGACCTGCAAGTTCAAGGCCAACCTGGGCAATTTAGAAAGGCCCTGCTTCAAAATAAAAAAAAATTATAAAAAGGTTGGGTGTAGCTCAGTGGTAGTGCATTTGCTTAGCATGTGCAAGACCCTGGGATCAATCACACAAGAGAGAAAAATAGAGGAAAAGAAAAAAAATACAGTTACAGGAAGTGATGATGGTCTGTGTGGCGAAATAAAAATAGATCCAAGAGTCAGAGGACCTGAACTCAAGTCCTGACTCTACTTACTATGTGCTTCCTGCCCACGAACCTTGATTTAGCCATTTAACCTCTTCAAGTATCAATTTCTTCATCTGCAAAAAGAAACAATAATTGTAAGTACTTCACTGGGTTATTGGGAAGATTTTACAACATTTTATTCTTTAACTTAAAAAAAATAAAGCCTTTTTGTTGTTGTTGTTGTTGTTGTAATATCAGAAGTAAGAACCCACACTAATATCTTTGCAACGTGTTAAGACTTCCTGTCTTTAAGATGTTTATGTTAGATTGTCTGACTTGAATTCTTAGGTTTGATTTCATCTCCATTTTGAAAGGAGAAAAGTTCAGCCAGTCACATGATTATTCAGGTTGTCTTTAGTTTAACAAGCTCCCAGATGTTTTGGGCAATGACTACAACCAATGAGCTACTGCTTGTCCCTTGTGTTCTGAATTCTGATGTTTTTAAGGTATCTTCTGTATGAATATGGGAAGAAGTGAGAGACAGTAGGCTTTAATTGTAAATAAACTACATCCCCTGTAGTTGAATAGAAAGAGTCATGGCATTTGCAGGTAAATGGATGGCACTGGAGAAAATAATGCTAAGTGAAGTTAGCCAATCCCCAAAAAACAAACACCAAATGTTTTCTCTGATATAAGGAGACTGACCCACAATGGGGCAGGGGAGCATGGGAGGAATAGATGAACTCTAGATAGGGCAGAGGGGTGGGAGGGGAAGGGAGGTGGCAGGGGGTTAGCAATGATGGTGGAATGTGATAGACATCATTATCCAAAGTACATGTATGAAGACATGAATTGGTGTGAACATACTTTATATTCAAACAGAGATATGAAAAATTGTGCTCTATATGTGTAATATGAATTGTAATGCATTTCACTGTCATGTATTTAAATAAATGAAATCAATTAAATATTTTAAAAAAATAATCCAGTCAAAATAAAAAGAATGAAAGAAAGAAAGAGCTATTAAGCAACAAAAATCCAAGTTGACATCATCACAGACCACCACTCTGATGCAGATGACCCTCTTCTCATCTACTTTCTAAGAGTCAAAGGTTTAGGATGTTCTGTTTCTCTCATGGAACCAGAATAAGGTATAGTTTTAACAAAAATTTCTTTTTTGTATCCTAGTGTATAACTTTCTGATGTATCTGTGTCCCTGAGACATCTGATTTGGGGGGGCCTTGTTATTAAAGGCATGTGGGAAATATGGACAGGACTTGCAATCCCATCTTTTAAGAGACTGATGCCCTTGAGTTTCATCACCCTTTTAGATTTGTTACCATCTGACATTAAAAATAGTTTCCAAAAAGAGCTGAAATCATATTTATGACAAAGAATTTTTCAAACCCATCATCTCTTATTTAATGTTACAAGAATCATCCCTGGAGCATGTTCCTCTACATCAGGGAATAATTTCTGGGTCAGATAAACTTTCTCATGAAGGCCAGTTCATGATGCTTAATCCCTGAGCAGAAAGAGGATCAGGATATACAGGAAGAAAGAAAGGGCTCTCCCTTTGGCTCCAGGTGGCTATAGAAGAAAGGTTGACAATGCTCAGCTAGCAAAACTCTCAGACATATGGGTCCTTAATTCTCTGTTCTGGGCTCTAATTTCACTTCCTGTTAGAAATCCTCATGAGGTCTTTGTGTAATCAACCCCAGCCAACAAGGAGAAGGTCAGCAGAGTTGAGGGCAGTGGGGCCCAACAGAGAATCTAGATGGTACTCCCGGTCCCCCCTAATTCCTGTGTGACAGAAATACCCAACAGGTCATCCTTGAGGACACATGGTTGGGATGAGATGACTGAATAATGAAGTCTGGGGACGAACAATTTGGAATGACAAAGACTCAGAGAAGTCTAGCCTATAGAGACAACAGGAAAAAAACCACAGGACCCTACTAAATCAAGAAAGAATCCAGCAACAGCCCACTGCAGATCAGGCTCTCCACAATCAAGACCACCTAGCACTGGGGGAATCTGGTGGGCCTGAGACCCTTTTTCTCTACTGGTGTTCCCTTCACACTCTAGACACCATCCAAGAGAAAAACAAGTGAGTCTAGACAAGAGCAGTTATCCCCAAAGACTCAGCATTACCCAAAGAAGCATTTAAATTCTAGCAATATATATCCATATATCCTAACAGCAAAGCAAAAAAAAAAGCATCATGAGAAATATCAGGTCTGAAAGTACATCTCTGCATTCTGACTTGTTATGTTAGTAAATCTGCAAGTTCATCACACAGTGTTTCCTAAGCAATACGCTTCATTCAAAATTTATCTATTGAAACCTTCCTGTGTGGCAAACATGAACTAGGGACTATAGATTGAATAAAGAATGAGATGTAGTGAAGGCCTTGCCCTCCAAGAAGTTCATGGTGTAGTAGAAGAGCTATCTCAAATACATCGCCTGGGCTTAGTTAGCCCTTTCTCATCCACCAGTTCTCAGATCCATCAGGGCGGCTAACCCCTGACATTTCCCAAGACGGTATCAGGTGACCACTCCCTACTATATGGTATGATGGACCTTTTCTTTGTTGTGCCGAACCCAGTGGTAATTTCATAGCTAGTCACACTTCTATCTGAATGGCATTCACATTCTGCTCTAGACTGTAAGAAGCATGAGGCTAGGAACTGTATGGTTTTCCCCTCCCTCCTTCCTTCCCTTCTTCTCTCCCTTCCTCCCTCCCTTCCTCCCTCCCTTCCCTCCTTTCTTACTTCCTTCCTTTCTTCCTTCTTTCCTTCTCCCTCTCTCCTTCTCTCTTTTTGCATCCTGGGTCATATTTACCTTGTTGACATTTTATCTCCGTTACCTGACACATAGAAGGTGCTCCATAAATTCTTGTCCAATGAATGCATGAGCAAACAGACTGTCACAAGGACAGGCAAGGACAGCTACCACAGCACATGTTTTAAAGTTTTCAAAGCCTCTTCACACACATTATCTCACTTGACAAATAAGCAGATGAGGGAGAGAGGGAGTTAGATTCCATTCTCAGGATGCTGTTCCAGCTGCTTTAAATAGAATCTGCCTTCGGGAGGGCGGTCCTAAAGCAAGCTTTTGGGGCCAGGTTTCAGTGGGCTTGTGATGAATGGGGCTTTGTGATACACTTTCTGTGAAGCATGCCCCACGGGGAATGGGTTTTATATGCATAATACATATACATTTTTATGGGCACTGCACAAAATAGGGGTTAAGAAGTAAAATGACTGGAAAAGTGCCAAAGGGGACATATTTGGGAAGTTTGTAAACCAGCCATGGCCAGGAAAGAATAAGTAACTAAAATAAGCTAATGCAAGGAAGGAGGAAATAATATCTGGCAGTAAAATAGATAACCTCATGGTTAGAGGGAAAACAGGAAGCATAATATTGGAGAAAAATTGCCCCCCAAAAGTGCAAACTCCAGAATGTCAGTGTCATTTGGAAGAAGGGGGTTAAGAGATCAAGGCCCACAACCATGCCTTCCTCGCCACCGCTCTCCTGAGTACTTTGATTTGTGGATGTACTTAGGTGCCTGGGGGAAAGACAAAAACACAACACTCAGGAACATGCCCTTGCCTTATTTCTTCTTTGCGTCTATCATTATCATTAAGGAGGCAGGGGTATGGAAAAGCACTCAGAGAAATAAGAGATTTGAAGATGAAAAAGAATTAGGTCAGAGGGCCCCTCAACCTTTCCTTTTCAGGTCTCTGAGTAAACTCTGGTCTTTGGTAATGTTAACGCTCTCTTTATTGCTTCCTCAACTGCAGGCATTCTGCAACACTTCTTCTGTCTCTGGAAACTGAGGGAAGAGAGAGAGAGATAGACAGGCAGACAGACTATTAAGTGGTTCAATTGGAGATGCAGGTTCAATGGGAGATGCAGGTTCCATGCCAAAAGCATGCCCCTGATAATTTCATTACTGTTCCCACCTTCTTAACTCTCTATTCCTGTACTTACTGTGTCTCAGTCCCACTTTGCTTCCACCAAAATTGCTGTCATTTCAAAGCACATTGTTAGGAGTCATTCATGGCATCTAGCACTTTCTACATGCATTATCATTTGTGCATGCATTTGATTTATTGTGTGTATAATAGATGCAAGGCAACTGAAGGCACAGATTCCCACCTATGGAGATTTATCATCTCATTTCTGACTCTTCAAGGCACTTCTCAGTGCCTGGAATGTAGTAGGCTGTCAATATTTGTTGATCCGAATTGTTAAAACCACATTACCTTAAACTACTTAGTGGCGTATGTCTTCTGTTTTTCCTTCTCTCTCAAATATGTCACAGGAAGAAGAAGGGAAAAAAAGGAAGGGGGGGTTCATCTGACATAGCCTTCCAAGGATTTTATAGAAATTCAAAACACATACTGGATCCAAATCATGAACTCATCAACTTAGCATGTATCCAAGTATTTGGAGGAGACTGGTAAAAAAAAAAGAAATAAGCTAAAATAGAATATACTTTTTCTGTTTGATTTTCATGAGAATATTTCTAAATTTTATACAAGATATACTTTATATATAATACTTAGTGTTATACATACATTATGTATTAGTGCATATATATATATATATATATATATATTTTAGACAAATGTATTTAAAAGTGAAGTATGCTTGATTGAAAAGCCTCAGCCCAGAGACAAATTTTGAAAACTACAATGCTGCTCCTTAAGACTAAGACTTAGTTCCTGCTGATAATGGAGATGGAGAGGCTAAATTCCCTCAGCTTCGACCTTGATGTTGTTCCAGCTAGCTCCCATTAACTGACCAGAGAGGAACACATTGGCAAGGCACATACGTACCCACACAAGCAACACAGAGTCCTGCCTGGGTTCCTTGCAATCGTGTCACTGAAGCAATAAAGGCATGTTGGAGATCTGGCTCTGGCTTGGATCAGTTAGGACCTCATCTCTTGGTGAAAAGATGGGGAGCCTGTGGTGGCCACTGCCAAGGTCAACTTGCACAGTGCTGTTCCTCCTCTTACAATCAATAAGTCAACAGATCTTTGTTGAACACCTACTGTAGGTACCACATGTATAGTGCTACTATAGGCAGCAGACATGCAGGGTGAGGCCCTCAGCTCAGGTTTCCTCAGATACCTGGAGGCTCAACCTACAGCAGGGTGCTCTGTCCTTCCTCCCCCCATCTCATCCCAGGTCACAGATGATCCCCAGCACTTTTAATTCTTTGTCCCTTCTGCTCAACCCAGTCAAGGGGGTATCATAATACGCTGGAGTATGGCTCCTTTCAAAGCGAAACTAATAATGACCCTAGGATATCAAAGTAAACAACAAAGTGCACTACTGTGACCTAACAGCTTGCCAAAATGTGAGTGATTTTTAGATTTTTGGAGTGAAGAAAGAAGGAAGGAGAGCTAGGGAGGCAGATTATGGTTTGTTTTGACAAACAGAAAATTAAAATGAAGAGGATCAACCAAACCATTGTTATTTCCATTAGTGAAAGTGAAGAAAGGTTGGTGGGATAGGAAAACAAAAACAAAACCAAAACAGAGTGAGTGTGCTCATTTTTTTCAATATGCTTGTATGCCCCAGGCCCTCTGCCAGGTTTTTAGAAAAACAGTAGTTTTCCTGACATGAGACAAGTCTATCAGGGTGCCAAGGTTTTGACCTGGCTTTTAGCAAATGGATCTTGTGACCCTGAGAAGACACTTGAAGTTTCTTCTTTCCTTCCTTTCTCCTCCTCGCTCCCTCCCTCCCTCCTTCTCTCTTTCTTTCTCTTTTTCTTTCTTTGACCAGGGATTGAACCTAGGGGCACTTAACCACTGAGCCACATCCCCAGCACTTCTTATATTTTATTTTGAGACAGGGTCTCTCTAGATCCTCCTGCCTTAGCCTCCTGAGCTGCTGGGATTTTAGGCATACGCCAGTACACCCAGCAACATATGGCATTTCTTGTTCTGGGACAACATCTATAAAGTGGGACTGACATTGGAGGGAAGCCAACATTTTCTAGCTTTCTTCTAGTTTGATCACCTGGGGACTCTAAGATCAGGAACCCAAACTCTTATCAAGAAAAGGGAGGTCTTGGTGTCCCCTATCGCTCCGTGAAGGGCTGAGAGACTGTCCCTGGGGCCCCATTGACTGTAGACAGTGAGGATCCAGATTCCTGAGGATCAAGCAGAGAAGCAATGATCTCCATTGTTCCATGCCAGGAAATGCCAACTAGGAGTCCCACATTCAGCTCCTTCCTCTGGGCAGCCCTAGGAAGGAGCCCCTGCCTCCTGCCACTCAGTGCTGATGTTCAAGCGGGCAGTCAGCACATTGCTTGCATTCCTCTGCCTCAAGGTCACATGAGCATCAGGATTGGCAGCTAGTTAAAAGATCAGTTCTGACAGTGGATGAAAGGGGAAGGCCATGTCTGGTGCAAACCATGGGCCGAGGTTGCTAGGGAGGAGCGCAAGTTTGATGCAGAGGCCCCTCATCTCTTCCTGGGACCATTCCTTCATAGAGAAGGACCACTCAGACCACTGAGCTCCACAGATGGTGATCCTGAAGGCAGTCAATAACACCAGCACTTGAATAATCCTGCTGTCCTGGTCTGTGCAGACCTTATTTATGTTTTGGGAAGTTGTTTTTTTTTTTTTTTTGACCTCTGAACATCATCAGGAAGAACCATAACTTGCACATCCAGGGTTCTTCACCATTTTTGTGAAGTCTATGGACCACCTCTCAGAAGAATTTTTTAAATGCAAAAATCTAAATAGATACATAGAATGATAAAAAGATATCCATCATATTAAAATTCAGCTATCAATTTTGTGTGACAAAGTGATACACGCTCTACTTTATTAATATATGAAAAACAAGTTCAAAGTCGTGATGCCTGCAAAAGATGTACTGGCTCCTTTGGCAACAGCTATAATTTGATATCTAAGTAGGGTGATTTATTGGTGACATAATCCCAGGTACTACTAATGCTACTGTGTTTGCTGTCTACTGTGTTACTTTTCTACTGCTGCACAACACAACTTAGCCACTTCAAAATAATAAGCACGATCACTCAGTTTCTGAGGGTTGTCTTAGCTGGGTGTGTCTGCTCAAAGGCTCCCAGGAGGTTGCAGTCAAGCTGTTGGTCAGAACTGTGGTTATCTGAAGGCGGGAGGATGGACTTCCAAGCTCCCTCATGTGAATGTTGGCAGGATTCAGCTCCATGCTGGTTCTTGGCCAGACGCCTGAGGTCCTTGTCACATGTCAGGACATGGCAGCTGGCTTTCCTCAGTAAGTGATGGAACAAGAGAACAAGAGCTAGAGATTGAAGTCACAGTCTTTTATAAGTTAATCTCAGAAGTAACAGACCTCACTTCTTCTGTGTCCTATTGGTCACTCAAGACCATTGTGGGATGATGGGGAAGGGGGCTACTCTGGGCTGTGAGCATCAGGTGGTAGGGTCACGGGGGAATAGGGAAACCAACGAACACAGTGACATTCAAAATGGAATGATACGCTAAATTTCAGATAAATTTTAATAAAAATCCAAAGAAATTTTTCTCATTCAAGTTCCTGGATCCTGAATTCTATCCACAGACTCCAGGTTAACAGACCCAGAGATTGAGAAGACTGAGAACATTGTTTTTTCCCAGGCAATTTGTGGCCTTTCTATTTCCCCCACTATTTTTTTTCACTTTACTGAGATATAAATAACAAAAATTATTTGTATATATTTCTTGTACAATTTGATATTTTGAGATACATACTCATTATGAAATGATCACCACAAGCAAGCTAATTTACAGATCATTATCTCACATAATCTGTTAACGATAGTCACCTTGCTGTAGGTTAATTGTCCAGGACTTGTTCATCTTGCATAACTGAAACTTCATATGCTTTGATCAATATCTCCTCATTTTCTCCCTTCACACAGTCCCTGGCTATCCTGCACTGTACTGGCTCCTTCTATTAGTTTGACTATTTTAGATTTCACATATCAGCTGGGATCATGCAGTATAGATCTGATTTTCTTGTGGCTTATTTCACTGAACATAATGTCCAGGTTCAATCGTGTTGCTGAAAATAGCAAGGTTTCTATGTTTTTTAAAGGATGAATATTATGAGAGAGAGAGAGAGAGAGAGAGAGAG
This sequence comes from Urocitellus parryii, assembly GCF_045843805.1. NCBI lineage: Eukaryota > Metazoa > Chordata > Mammalia > Rodentia > Sciuridae > Urocitellus > Urocitellus parryii. The sequence goes on along the minus strand of NC_135531.1, from coordinate 42,527,590 downwards.
AGAGAGAGAGAGAGAGAGAGAGAGACATTGACATTTAGGTTGTTTCAATATATTAGAAATACTGCTTCATTGAACAGAGGAGTATTGCTCTCTCTTTGAAATATTGATTTTACTCCCTTTGAATGTACACCCAGAAGTGGGATTGCTATATCATACAGTAGTTCCATTTTCTGAGGAGGCTCATGCTGTTTTCCATAAAGTTTGGACTCAGGGTACAAAGGTTTCCTTTTCTTCACATCCTCACCAGGACCTGCGTCTTTTTCTCTTTTTGATAGTAGTCTAACATGTCAGAGGTCATACATATCCACTATGGTTTTGATTTGCTTTTCCTTGATAATTAGTGATATTGAATATCCTTTTATATGCCTGTTGCTCATTTATATTTCTTCCTTAGTGAAGCATTTATTCATGTCTTACCCATTTTAAAACTGGGCTGTTTGTTTTGTTGTTACTGCTTTTGCTGTTGAGTTGCATGAGTTCCTTATATATTTTGGCCTCTATCCACCTCCAGTTAGAACTATTATTAAAGCGAATCACTGTTAGTGACAACAATATGTAAGTTAGGAGATTCTACTACTAAGGAGTTTATGGATCTAAGAAGGACAAATAACAGATTTTGGTTGAATTTTGGTTATACAATATTAGCTTTAAGAACATTTTGGAAATAATGAATCCATGTGACTATGAAGTGACTATTACATAATGTGAAGGAATTATTAATTTCTTCAGATATAATAATGCATTATGGTTATAAAAGAGATTGTCTTCATTCTCAGGAAATGAATGTAATGTATTTAGGGGTAAAATGTCAGCTATGATTTTGGTAACCATAAATGGTTCAGTAAAAACTAAATATATACTCACATACAATCATACAAATATGTGCTATCTGTAGTGAAAGGAGGGGAGGGGGTCTGGAAGTAGGAAGGATAGTAGAATGAATTGGACATTATTACCCTATGTGCACATATGATTACACAAGTCATGTAATTCTACATCATGTACAACCAGGAGAATGAGAAGTTATACTTCATTTATGTATGATGGGTCAAAGTGCATCCTACTGTCATGTATAACTAATTAGAACAAATAAAAAAAGACAAGCAAACAAGACAAATGTTAATAACCATTAAATGTAAGTGATGAGTATATTGGTATTTACACACAGTTTTGATTGAGCCTGGAAAGCTCCAAATGGCATATTCCTCTGTCTCCAGCTCACTGACAGTCAGGAGTTTTTATCCATTTTCAACAGACCCACAGTTGATCAGTTAGTGTCCCTGGAGTCTATACACTTGTCATCACAAATGTGCTCTACGTGATTTAAGTCACTTAGCAGTAACAATAGAAGGATGTCCCTTCCGTTCTCATTGTCCAAGCCTTTAAAAGTAATAGAGATAAGCCTTCAACAGGAACGCAGTTCACACACTTCAGGCCTCTGCCAGAAGGTGACTTTCGCATCTGCCACTTTTTTTCCTTCTTAGTTTGTTCTCACCTCCCAGTTATCCAAACCCTAATGTAGCAGACTCTAAGTATATGCAGTTTAGATTCAAAATTCAGCTCTAACATGTAGTTGTGTGACTTTGAGCATGGTGCTTGCTTCTCTGAACCTCAGTTTCATTATTTGTAAAATCTCTGCAATAGTAGTGTAGTAAGCAGGATAATGGCCTTAAAGGCACCCGTGCCCTTGATCCCTAGAACCTGTGAATATGTTACCTTACCCAGGAAACGGACCGTGTGCTTAAGGTTACAGACTTTGAGGTGGGAGATCATCTAAAAACAAGCAAAACAAAACAAGACAAAAACAAACAAAACCCCCCACAACTTTTCTATGATCTAAAAAGAAAGATGCTATAGTGGAAGAAGGACTTGCTGGGTAATTGTGGAAAAGACTTACATAGTCCTACAAGGTGACTTTTTTTGGGGTACCAGGGATTGAACTCAGGGTGTCTAGACCACCGTGAGCCATTTCCCAACCCCATTTTGTATTTTATTTAGAGACAGGGACTCACTGAGTTGCTTGGCACCTCACTTTTGCTGAGGCTGGCTTTGAACTTGCGATTTCCTGCCTCAGCCTCCCAAACTGCTGAGATTACAGGCATCCACCACGGTGCCCAGCTATGATAACTTCTTCTGATTAGAATAGATATGTGAATAGGTATCACTAAACAATGCTGATAGAGCCCTCCACAAACTTCAGAATTTTCCTGGTAGCCATATTTTTTAAAAGAAAAAAGTAGGTGTAATTTTAATAATATCTCATTTAATCCAATGTGTCCCAAATAGTATAAATTGAATACACAATCAGTGAAAATTTGTTTGTCAAGATCTTTTAACTTATTGTACTAAGTCTTTGAAGTTGTTGAGTGCTATAAATTTATGGCTGATCTCATTTGAACTAGCCACCTTTCAAGTGCTCCATAGCTATCTGTGGCTCATTGCTACTATATTGACCAGTGCAGATTCTAGAGCATCAAATAAATGGCCTCTGGACTGAAGGACATCAGGTGCAATTGAAACAAAAGAACTCTACTGAAAAGTGGGAGTTCATAAAAGCCTAAATCCTAAATGTTTCTCTACTGCATTATCCCCCACAACATTGCTTCTTCAACTGGGTTTTCAAAGTTCATGGAGGCCAAGTGTCCACCCTTAAGGCAGCTCTGAAGTGTGAGCAGATAGTCAAAGATCATTAGACATCTGAGGAGAGTGTTTAATGTGAAAGATAAATGTCAAACAAATTTTAGTTCTCTTTGGGTCTTTCACATTTCTTTGTGGCTTTCAAGCAGAGGCACTGAGTGCTTTTTGAAGATATCTTTTCAAGAATGTTTGTGTAGCAAGTATCTTGCTCTGCAGCAAAAGGCAGGTTTATTTTCTGTCTAGTAGTATACTGTCTTACTTTGGGGCAGAGCTCAGAAAGACTTGTTGTCCATTTTAAAAGATTAGGGTTCCCCAAGCTCGAGGTTCCTCTCCTGTGGCACAAGTTAGTGTGCAGGTGAGTATCACTCAGGCTTCTTTCTGTCACCCCAGGAGAAAGATGCTCAGAAAACTGCTACAAATGCTGATACACTGGCTGCTGCTATTTCTTGGAGTTTCTAACCCAGGAGTCTCCTGTCTCTTGTCAGTGTCCATGTAACTGTAGCAGGCTAACTTATTTATTCTCTCTATTTTATCTTCAGAGAGAAAAAAAAATTAAAGGCTATTTCACCCATGAAATGAGAATGGAATGCCAAAGAAATGAATGACATAATCATAGAATAAAAATAAGTTTGGGTGAGTTAAAACTGTGATGGCAGAAATGTAAAACTTATTAAAAGTGTCAGAAAACTGAGTTGAGAAAAATAGGACAGAAAAATAAGAATATTAGAACATCCATCTAGAAGATCTAACATCTAAATAATAGAAGTTTCAGAAAGAGAAGAGAAAAAGAGAAGAAAATAAGTCAACAAAGGAAATAATTTAAGTAAATTTGAAACATGAGATTTTAAATGGAAATTTCCACTGAATGTAAAGCTTTATGGATAAAAGCAGATCCACACCAAGGCATGTCATCATTAAGTTTCACAGCACTGAGGAAAAGGGAAAAATAAATATTTCCAGCTTCCAGAGAACCAAAACAGTTTCCATGCAAAGAGCCAACTATTAAAATTGCTTTGGATCTCTAAACATCCTCAGGAGATGATAACGGTCAATAGCAAACTGCCTTTAAAATTGAGAGGTCTCTTTCCTAGCCAAACTATCAATTGAGTGTGAGAGTAGAATAAAAATATTTTCAAGCGTGCAAGGTCTCAGAAAGAAAGATGTCAAAGCAAATGATAAAAAATAAGAAATACAGTAAAAAATATATTCAAGGCAGAAAAAAATGACAGTGTATAACCTGGTGTCATGGTGAGCAGTGTTTACTGGTCACAATTGTGTAAACAGTTATTGACATTGTGCTGTAACTATATTGAGAAAATAAGGATAGGAGATGGGCTTGTAAGACAGTGTGATATGGTGGAAAAAAGTTATATTGATTTTTTTTCAGTTCTATCCATTATTGATAATGAAGAAGTAGAAATATAGGCATGTTACTCAGAAGTCTGGAGATAAATGTTAAAAGAAACTATTAAAAATTGCTGCATCTGGTTGTCTTTAAGAACTACAGTGAGCTGGGCATAGAGATCTACTCTTGGTTTGGCAATTAACCTGTGGACTATTTAATATTCTGTGCAGGTACAACTTCCATAAAATAAAAAAACTCAATTTAACAACAAAATTTAAAAAAAAATAAAAGGAAGATGCCATGTAATTCTGCTTTGTGTTTTGCCATTTCTGCTACCATGGCAGTGGGCAGTTGGCTTCAAATGAGTGGTCAGCTGCAGGGAGGTTGGTGGGGTCCCATGGAAGTTTTCCCAACAGCCTGGGGCAGTAGCGGCAGCCAGTGTATCCCCTGTTCCTCTGAGAAGTCTCCTCAAGAGGCACCATGACTATGAATAAAGCATTCAGGCACCCACCTTCTAAGCTTGTCTCCCAAGGAAGGAGGGTGTGGGGAAGAACACGGAGAAGGGCTTCCTCTGGTAGAGGGAACAGTGCAATGACAAAAGTGCCCTTAGATTGACTTCTCATTCCTTCATTCCCAAGATCCTGAAAAAGGAAAGGTCAGTCCATTTTTATTTCCTGACTGTTAAAAGTCAGGATGTTTATAATCAGGCACAGAACACAGCTATTTGGGGATAATAATCAGTGCTATAGAATCTTAGATTATTTCCCCGACATGGGAGCTGGTCATCATAGTTCCATTAACTGTAGGGTTTGGGGAAGTTCTACCAGATGCTCAGTAAACAAAATGCCTTGTCCTTGGCCCTGAGTAGGAAAAAGAAGGAGATAAATTATGAAAACTCATGATTAGGATTATGAAATGCCCACATTATAGGAATCAGGAAGGGAAAGATCTCATTGGTTACAGCATTAATGAGAGAAGACCTCATGGCTGAGATGGACCTAGAGACAAATGAAGGATTTCCATAGGCAAAAATGGTTAGGAAGAACATTCAAATGAGTGGTCAGCTGCAGGGAGTCAAAGAGAATAGCTTGAATAAATATACAGAAATTTGGAAAGACAAAACTTAAGTGCCAACTATGTGTTTCTGTTAATATACACCCCATATGGCAATAAAGACCAAATTCTCCCTTTCTGTAAATTGACCCAGGGTCACAGACTAGTTAATAGCAGGACGAAGATTTAAACCCCAGGTCTGCCTGACATAAAATCTGTGTTTTTGCATAGATTTCCCACCATCTGTGCTGCTTCTTATGCAGACACAACAAAGTTCAAGGCTATTCAGGAAATAATTTTGGGCTCCCTCCAAGGCAGCCCAGATAAAACTCAAGTGTGAGTAGTTCATTTTGAAGTTAATTCCAGGAAAGTTTGGAAAGAGAATGGGGAAATGAGACAGGGAAGGAAACAGGCAACAGGCCACTAAGGGCAACTGGAACTGAGCCTGCAGGGGACTTCTGGGATCCAGCGTGTAACCTGCACCTCAGAGTCACCCCTGGCAGGGGCGAGAAGGCTGGGCTAATCATGTATGGCAGCCATTGATTAAAAGATGTTGGGGGTGAGCCAGGTGTGATGGTGCATGCCTGTAATCCCAGTGGCTCGAGAGGCTGAGGCAGGAGGATTGCAAGTTCAAAGCCAGCCTCAGTAAAAGTGAGGTGCTAAGCAACTCAGTGAGACCCTGTCTCTAAATAAAATACAAAATAGGGCTGGGGATGTGACTCAGTGGTCGAGTTCAATCATATGTGTGTGTGTGTGTGTGTGTGTGTGTGTGTGTGTGTGTTTGGGGTGAGGGGAGAGTTCATTCCCCAACACTTTAACCAAGAGTTTTCCCTAATAAATTATTTTACTCTTCTAATCTGAAATAATAAAAAAATTTGTTCAATTTATTCAACTGTACCCTTTAGATATGTGCAGTTCATTATATGCCAGTTATATCTAAATAAAGGGAAAGGGGGGAAGCAGAAAGAAGCATTAAAGTGTATCTAAAATAAAACTGATCAACTGTGAAGTAGATCATTACCAAAAAGCATCCACAGCATTTGGCCTGCAACAGAGTAAAAGGGACTTTTTTTTCCTAATGCTAAATGGGGCCTATCTTAATGCACCTAAATTTCTAGCAGCCTCTTTCATTCCAGAAGGGCCCAGAACAAAAGGCCTGTAGGGACTTAGCCAGTAAATCAATAGTTTTGACTAGGAATATGTGTGTAATGGTAGTTCTGAATACATAAAAATAATATGAAGTCAATATTATTTCTAAAATTAAGAGGCATCAAATACGTGAAGCCTGTACTTGAAGTATCAGTGCTTATTATCATAGTTTTTTTTTTTTTCTGTCCTACTGTGATGATTTAACAAGGTTCATGGTGCTAGGCACGCCTACCCTATTTTTGTCTGGAGAATTGCAGTCTGGAAAAATGTGATCCGTGCAAAGTTGAGTCAGTAGTCTGCTACTATGACAGCATTGAAAAGGAGGAAAATGATTGAACTGGCAAAAAATTTGACAAGAGAAGCCAACAGAAACCAAGCTCCTTGGCTATTCTAACTCCGTGTGTTGTTTGAGCTTGGTAGCACATGACACTGGGCTGAGTGTATTTTGTTTTCCTTTCAGGTCCACTCTCCACCCTTCTTCAGAAGATCCGTGCCCTTTACAGACTGCTCCTACAGCTGAGTGCAGAGGAGGACACGGGTGAGCTGCGATGAGGATGCTCATTTATTTCTCCAGATTCACATCTTCCCTGCTCTTCTTGCGGACATTTATGAACCACACCAACCAGCTCCTTTGTGCTCCACATCTGGTTAGAGAGCCAGTGAGATGCTCTGGCAGAGGTCAGAGGAAGAGAGGAAAATGAGGTTGAGGTAATCCCTGCCCCACCCTGCACCCTAGGGCCCTGCGTTCCAGAAACGGCTCCTCCCAATAAGCCAAGCTCCTGGCAAGCAGGCAGCTGTCCTGCAGGGCTTCCAGGTCAAGAGCCAGTCTCTCTACTGGACCTCAGGGTGGTAACAGCTATCTGTGGCTTGCTATTACCACTCCTTACTGGCTACTTTTAACTCATCTTTGTAAATCATCCCTTCACTAAAATCTCCTCAGTTTCACTGTGCCATTTGTTTCAGGTAGAGACTAACTGGAAGCTTGTTGTTTAGAGGATGTTTTCTCGGTATTTCCACAGGGCTGGTGGGGAAGATCATTTGCCTGCTCTTCATTACACCTCACTTGGCTCAGCTCCAGTCTGGAAAAGAGCCCAGCTGGGCTTTCCTCTGTCCTGTTGGGTTATTCATTCATTACTCAGGTGTGGTTACTAAGGGTTAGAGTCCGTTACTATGATATCAGCTTCAGTTAGGAAGGTTGGAGTGCGCCCTGCCTACCAACAAGCCTACTCACTCGAGAGTCAACCCTCTATCCTCAGAGAGCCTGGGGCTTTCTGAACCAGACAGCTTCAACGCTTCACTTTCTGCTAAATGCAAAGCGTCAAAAGGCTTCTCTTCTGTAGAATCTGCCTTTTTAGGTTCCTGTCTGGTTAATTAGAAGAATATTACTCAAAGAATAGTCTGGGGACCACTGTTGTGGGCTGACCGATGCAGCTTGCACCAGAATAAATCAGCTATGTTCAGTGGATATTAGACCCATGGAGCTTGCATCAGAATAAATCAGCTATGTTCTGCTATGTTCTTCCCCCATCCCTGCAGTAGTGAGACTTTCCTGATGACAGAAGCAGTGTTGATTTACCTTCTTGCATAAGCTCTTTCTCTCATCACACTCATTACAAATGGGAAACAGACATTTCTTAGACTGGGATTGGGTACTGAGAGTATAGAGGACTGTGAAGTCAGGCCTGGGTAATAAAATAAGTCATCATTTTTTCATGTTGGGCTCTGCAGAATCTTGAACACCCTGCTTGCTAAGAGTGGAAGCTGTTGAGAGATTTGCAAATCTCTCATGAACATGTTAAAGGCTCTGATAAATTCTGCAATAAATGGATTTGCTTACTTTTGTTTAGCACGGAATTCCCCATACTTGTTTGAAATTATTTTGTCCTGTCATGGCTAGTACCATTTGTGAAATGGGTGTCCTGTGAAACTTTCGCTGGAGGTGCTCAGCTAGTTGACCTCTAGAATCTCTCTGAGTGTATTCATACCTTTCCCCTTCTACCAGAAATACCTTACAATCACAATTTTTTTTACTCTCTTCATTGTTCTACCTTTTCCAAAATGCCATATGATTAAAATCACATAGTATATGATCATTTCAGATCACCTTTGTTCACTTGGCAAAAGGCATTTTTACATTTCTTCCATGTTTTTCATGACTTGATAGCTCATTTCTTTTTAGTGCTAAATAACATTTCATTATCTGGATGTACCATAGTTTATTTTTCCATTCACCCTCTAAGGGACCTCTTGGTTGCTTCTAAGTTTGGGAAACCATAGAAAGCCACCATAGAGGGGCTGGGATTGTGGCTCAGCCGTAGAGTGATCCCCTAGCATGGGCGGGACCCGGATTCAATCCTCAGCACCATATAAAAATAAAGGCATTGTGTTTTGTCCATCTACACCTAAAAAATAAATATTTTTAAAAAGAAAGCCACTGTAGATAACCAAACGCAGGTTTCTGGGTGGACATAAATTTTTAGCTCCTTTGGATAAATACCAAGGAGTGTGATGATGGCTCAATCTAAGGTTCAGGGTATGTTGAATTTTAGAAGAAACTGCCAAATTGTCTTCCATAGAATCTGTGTTATTTTGCATGCCCACCAACAGTGATGGAGAGCTCCTGTTGTTCCACATTCTTCTCAGCATTGGTATTGTCAGTGCTGTGGACTTTGGCCATTCTGATAGATGCACAGTAGGATCTCATTATTGTTTTAATTTGCAATTCTCTAATGATATGTTTTGGAATATGTTTTCATATGCTTACTTGCTATCTGTATATCTTCTATGGTGATATATGTGCAGGCATTTTTTGCCAATTTTTAATTGGGTTGCTCGTTTTCTCATTGTTTTCAGAGTTCTTTGTATATTTTGGATTGTAATACTTTATTAGATGTGTCTTTTGCAAACATTTTCTCTGTGTCTTGTCTTCTCATTGTCTTGACAGTATCTTTTGCAAAAGGTTTGTAAACTTCTCATTTGTTTCTTATTTCAGTGTATCAATTATTTCTTTCCCAAATATCATGGCTTTGGTTATTGTATCTAAAATCACTTTACCATACCCAAAGTCATCTAGGTTTTCTCCTGTGTTATCTTTTAGGAGTTCAAAATCTCTGATTCATTTTGAGTTAATTTTATGGTAAGGATATAAGGTCTGGGCCTGGGGACGTGTGTGTGTGTGTGTGTGTGTGTGTGTGTGTGTGTATGTGTGTGTGTATGTATGTATGTATGTGTCTAGATATCCAATTATTCCAGTAAAATTTATTGAAAAGTTTATCTTTGTTATTTGCATTGTCTTTGTTATTTTGTCAATCATCAGTTGATCATATTTATATGGGAACATTTCTGGGCTCTCTATTCTGTTCCATTGATTCCCCAGCTTTATAGTAAGTCTCACAGTTGAGTATTGCATACCTATAGTTTTGTTTGTCTTAAATTTTGAGTGGACTATTCTGGACATTTTCAATCCCTGTGTACACTTTAGACTTTGTTGACACCAATAAAATAACTTTCTAAGACTTTGATTGCAATTGCTTTGAATCTATTCATCAAGTTGAGAAGTGACATCTTCACAGTCATGAGTCTTACTGTCCATGAACATGGAATACATCTCTACTTATTAGCTCTTTTTAAATTTCTTTCACCAGAGCTTTATAGTTTCCCCTCATATAGATCTCATACATATTTTGCTATATTTAAATGTAAGTATTTCATATGGAGGTTGTTAATGTAAAAGGTAATAGGTTTTTGAGGTTCAATTCCACTTTCTCATTTTACTATTGTTTAGGGGGGGTGGTTATACCTTGATGTCAATCTAGCTTCTTAATATATTTTTATGAGTTTGGCAGGTAACTTAACCTCTTTCTCTTCAGGTTTCTCATTTGAAAAATTAGGATGATAATAAGAGTACCTACATGTGAAGTACACAGCAAAAGGATGCCACTTCTTTATTCCTTGGTAATAGTGGCCACATTTATGGGCTTTTAGGTGCCAGATGGTAAGGAATGAAGTTTTCAGTTGACATGATAAGGAGAGATTGGTGTTGGAGGGAGTGCTGGGGGCATGATATGAAAGAGAAGAAACACCATTCAAGGAGCAAAGAATGGCAGAATGGCAAAGGCTGAAGTTTAGTTCAAAACTAACTTCATCTCTTCCATTTCCAATTGCTTATACTAAGTCTAATTGATTACTTCAGAAAACCTCTGAACATCCGGAATGCCGAGGAGGAAGGGAGTAGGGACTGATATTTCATTTCTCCCTTCTCTCCCTCTGAGGAATTCGGGGCTTCATTGTGATCCACCTCCCTACTCCCTAGCTGTGTCCCTGGCAGGGACTCCATAAACCCTAGTTACTTAAACGAAAGAAGCCAGCTCAGATTCAAAACTCAGCCAAGTTCCATCTGAGTCAGCCAGAACTGCACATGACATTCTAGTCCAGGTGTGGAAGAAGGCATTTTAAGCTCAGTTGGGTGTCTTACACATCTAGAAAATGCCAGAGGAAGGGACTACAATAGCAGCTGAGGGCAGGTCATGGGAGTAACAATCCTACTTGCTATTTGTTCTGGTCTTCCTGCCCAACCAGTAGGACAACACGGGGACATGTATTACCTGTTTTACAGAGAAGTTCAGTGACCTTCTCAAGGTTGCAAAACTTGGAAGAAAATGTTGAGGCATTCTGGTGCCCATTTTTGTGTTTTTGCTTCTTTCTTTCTTTGGTCTTAATGACTTGTTGATGGCCTCTGGCTATTTAAACTGCTATACTTAGTTTTATAACCTTGATTAGATTAAATTGATATGAGTAAAAAGAATATATTTATGACCTCAAAGTAAAGAAAGATTTTTTTCAATAAGTCATGAAAGCAGCAACTACAAAGGAAATGACTATTTATAGTGATTTTTTGTTGTTAAATGTAAGCTTTTAAATTTAATGTGAAAATAACAGCTACTGACTGGGAGAAGAAAATGGATCCTTATATGATCATTAAAGAAAAAGTATCTAGCACATAAAAATAATTTTTACAAATCAATAGGATGAAAATATCCAGTAGAAAAATAGGCCAACAATATAAACCAGAAACTTACACAAAAGAAATATAGAATGTAAAATAGATAAAGCAACAATCCTTTTGACTAGTAATCAGGAAAATGCAAATTAAAACAACCATGATATCCCATTTTTCCATAGTATTTTTAATACTTAGGGGTTTTAGGCTTTTCTATTTCTGTTAATCTGGTGACTATGGAATGGTAACTGAGGATGGAGAAGAGGGACATTTCCAATGTGGAACTGATTCAACTTGGATATTCATTCCACGTGGAAAATGAGAGAAAGGAATAATCAAAGATAATCTCATAGATTTGCAACTTGAAAAATGAGGTGGCTGATGTCACTGAGAGTACAGAGGGAAGATGGTCTCGGGTAGGAGAGAGGTACAGATTTGGGTTGAGGTTCTCATGGGTCATTCAGGCATGGACATGTGGTACGAATGTAGGTTCAGCCTTGGAAAGGTGCTGATTAGCGTTCAACCCTGTGATTGGCATCTCACATGTGCCATTGCACCCACCTGCCCACCCTCTGCACTTTCCTTCAGACTGTTAACTCTTCCGTCTTCTATGGCTTGATGTTCATATCAACTCTGCCTGCTTTGGCATTGCTCGTTGGGCTCCCCATTCTGGTGATACAAACATTGCTCCTTTTCTCTTGGTTTTAATTTCTTGCTATACGTCCTCAAGGCTAAACCCACCAGAAATCAGAGAGGAAAGGAGCTTGGCTGATGGCAGTCTCTAAGAATCAGCCTCCTAGGGAAAAGGCAAGCCAGACAGTGTAGAGAATCAACCTTTCCTGGATGAGGGGAGTACAAATTGGGAATAACCAGGAGAGCCCTATTTGGTCCAAGAGTGAAAATATAACCCAGTTCATGTCAGCTGGGGGATGGAGGACTATGGCCAGCTCAACCAAAGTTGTGGTTCACGGGCCAGGTTAAAAGAATTGGCTACCAGAAGAAAGAAATAAGGAAGTTTGCTTGGCCTTGAAACCTACCTCTAAAACTCAACCAAGCAGTACTTACCCTAGAAGAAAATGCAGCAAATCTACTCACTGAGAGGAGAGGGCACAGATGCTCTGAAGTTCCGATGCTCATGGAGGAGCTCTGAGAAGAAGAGGTAGCCCAAACCAGAGTGAGAGCCAGTGGTCAGAGTGATGGGAAGAAAATGAGGAGAGTGTGGTAACTGCAGCTGAGGGTCGGGAGAGTTTCAAGGAGGAAATGCCCACAGCAAAAATACCAAACTGATGAAACTGATGGAAGAGGATAAGGGGGAAGGGAAGGCAAGGAGGATAGCCCACCATTATGGTTTGGGGAGGTAATGGAGTCTACTGAAGGGGTTCACTAAAGGTAAAGAAAGAAGAGAAAGATAGGACAGTGAGGAAAGAGTAACAAAATTAACAGGAAGGAACTGAGAAGGTAGGCTCAGTCCATCCCACCCTAAAACAGCTTTGGAGGAGAGAAGATTTGGATTATGCCAGATAATTACGGTTATTTTAAAACAGGAATAAAATCTTACATTAACCTCTTTCAATTACATCTTTACAGGGAATCCATGGGATTCTGGAGCCTCCATAATTCGCCATCCTCAAATTATGGCCCGTCACACTGTCTTTCTAGGGGGAAGGAGGAAGGGAGCAGAACAACCCACAGTGGTTCCACTGCAAAACTGGACATGGAAGGCAGAGGTGGTGACAGAGAGCGCCACAGCCTGGGTGACTTGAGGGCCAGGTGCCAGTCCCAGTTCACTGCCAAACAAGGGGCCAGCCACCCAAGTGTCCCCAGGCTTTGTTTAGGATTGGTTTATGTGTTCTTCCAGCTCTGTCTGCCAATCTGATCCCTAAAGACAGGGAGGGAGGAAGAGCCTAAGGATTCTGTCCATCCTTCAGTCATCGAGGGTCCTCTGAAGTGAAGGCCCTGTGGCATCTTACTGCTGGTACTCACAGGCATGCTTGCTGCCCAGCTGGGGTCTCTGGGCTGTGCTCTCCAAGGCCCAGATGGACTCTAGAACACTTTACCTGACTTCCCTTTTCACAGGTTCACCTGGAGCAAAGGTAGAAGGCAAGAAGCTGGCACAGTGCTTAGAGCATGAGCTCATAAAGGGGGCAGGGCCTGCCCAGGATGGAAAGTCTGAAGCTGGGTAGCTGTGCTGGAAGCCGGAGCCCATTTGGAAAAGTTGCCAAAATCACTCAGACAAGCAATTCTTGGGGGGAATTTCAGTTGTCCCCAAATTACCTTTTAATTTGAAAACAATCAGGAGGCAGGTCAGAGGGTTTTTCATCACTTGGCAGTAAGTGGCCCTGCGTGGTCCTGGAGTGCCTGGGCTCGGTTGCTACAGGCTCCAATTAGGTCTGAGAAATGGTTGCTGGTGCCTGCCAGCTGGGGAGGAACCAAGCAGCTCATCACTCCTTGTCTAATCAACCTAAGGGGCCGCGGCACCAAGCAAAGCAAGACCAATGGTACCATTCATCACATGGAGTTTTCCAAACACTGGCAGAAGCTCACGGCTTCTGCAGCAAATCTATTCACTGAGAGTGTAAGATGATGCCACTCAGAGGTTCCTGAAAGTAGAGACGCTCAGGGCATAGCAAGCATAAGTGGCTGAATGACCCTGAACAATTTCTGTGTATCTTCTCAGGCAGGAGGAGGGTGAAGAAAGCTTTCAATGAAAACCCAGGAAGAAAATGTGGGGCCACTTTTTGGAGGAGGCCTTAGGATATGGGCTCTGCATCAGGCTCCTAGCTAGGTGATCATGGGCAATTGTCTGACCTTACAAGCCTCAGTGTCCCCAGTTATAAAATGGGGTGATCAGAGTGCTGAATTCATAGGCTGGTGGTGAAAATAAATAAGAGACTCCTGACTTGAGCATTGGGTGTGATGAATGATCAGAGAGAATCATGTGAGTAATAAGCAACACACACTCCTGAGGCTCTGAGAGGGTTAGGGTTAGGGTTAGCCATGGCAAGGCACTGTGCATTGAGCCTAAGAAAGGCTTTTTAAAATATCAGATGTTACCAGCAGGCCCTCTCATTGAGGAAGACTTGGAGGCTTCCCAAAGTGCTGGTTTGCCCGAGTTCAAAGAAGATAGGACTAAAATCCAGGACTTTTGATTTTAAATTGTATCTTAATATCATAGTATAGAAGTCATTTTCAAAAATCATGTCAAATATCTTCTAAAGCAAAAACATGTGAGGCATAGATGTTAGAAAAGAAAGCGGGGGGAATCAGTGAATGCTCCTGCTCCCTAGAGTAGGGTTTCACATCAGTGTGACCTAAGCTATACATTGCATGCACCTAGCCTGGAAGACATTCTCTGACCACCCGCCTCGTAAGTCCCACACCTAGAGCCATAGGTGACATTTGAAAAAGGCACCTTTGCAATCACCTTCTCTGCAATATTTCCTTTCCTTTTGCCTTGATGTGCCTATGCAAGAGTCACACACATCTTTATGTTATATTTCTTTCTTGAAAAATCACTTTCACAGAAATATATGAGATTATTTAAGAAGCATAAAGTCCTGGACAAAAACACTTAGAAAGAATTAATACCCCAGGAAGAGGATCTCCAAACAGAGGCTCTTGAAATCTGTTTAAGAGGAGTTGACCCCTCAAGGCTGAAGTCTCCAGGCAGATGACCCTTCAGTGATTTTCTTATACCCCATCAAGATGTGGCCTACATTCTCCAAAATTCCTCCTTCCTGTCCACTAACACCTCCTTTTCCTCATCGCTCTGTGGAGGGAATTATCTTCTGTTATGGCATTCACATAAGGGCACTCACTTGAGGGCAGAAACTCGGTCACCAGTATGGTGATGTTGAGAAGTGGTAGAACCTTTGAGTTGGGGCCTTGTAGAAGGAACTAGGTCACAGGATTTCACCCTCAGAATGGATTAATGCTAGTTTCATGGAATGAGTTAGCTGTCACAAGTGGGTTGTTATAAAAAGAGTGAGTCTGGCCCCTGAATCTCTCTGGTTTCCCATCTCACTGTGTGACTTCTTCTGAACAAGCTCTTGCCATTGTGATATCCTGTGCCATGGGTCTCTTACAAGGGGCTGAAAAGATGGGGCTGCCTAATCTTGGACTTCCAGCTTCCAACACTTGAGCTAAATAAACCTCTTTTCTTTGCATATTACCCAGCCTCTGATATTTTGTTATAACACTAGAGAATGGACTGAAACAGTCAATATCTTACTACTCCTGTGGCAGGCAGAACCCAGGATGGATGGTATTGCAACCTAATGCCCTGGAAGAGGAATAGAGTGCTCCTGTGTATTTTGGATCCTATTGTTTAGGGAAAACATTTGATTTTACCAAACAGTATTTAATTTTCTTCCATCTACATTACTGAAAAGTTATCTAGTGGGTCCCTGCCCCTTGGACATCCAGATCAAATTAACTCAATCTCAATCTCCCAAATTTGTAACTGATGTTTGCCTATGAACCTGTGAATTCCTAGAAGCAGTTTCTCATAAGGTCTCCCTTCCATGAATGCTAGCTCCATGTTGTAACATACTAGGAAACATCAGTCCTTTCTCTGGGTTCCACCAAAAAGAAAATATAAACAGAAGTCATTTATGATTTTGAAGTAAAAATGCTTATGACATAGGAAATGAGGGGCTATAGTTTGGGTCTGGAAGGCCCATCAAAGGCCCGTGTGTTGAAGGTTCGTGGTGTTATTGGGAGGAGGTGGATCCTTTAAGAGGTGGGTCCTCGGAGGTGAAAGGAAGTTGGGTCTTTGGGAGCATGCCTTTGAAAGGGACATTGGGACCCTGGCCTCTTAGTGTCTCTCTCTCTGCTAGCTTCTTGGCCACTAAAAGGTAAACAGCTGTGCTCTACTACATGCTCCCTGTCATAATGGTCTGCCTCACTACAGGCCCCAAAGCACCAGAACCTAGTGACATGGACTGAAACTGCTGAAACTGTGAGCCAAAATAAACCTTTCCTCCTTGTAAGTAGATTATCTCAGGTATTTTGTCACAGTAGTAGAAAGCTACCCAGCATAGCAAGGAATTTCATGTGGAAGAGCAGCCTCCCCACTCCTCTTTCATGGCCTTGGCTGCCACCTGAGTGGGCCATTTCACCAGCTGGTACTCTCACCTCTGTGTACTTTGCTCCATGCTCTCTTTCCCTCCTCTTTTTATTTATCTCCTCATTCTCATCTTATCTTCCCCTTTTATCTCCAAAGCAAAAAAAAATGAATTTCTCTGTACATCCAATAAAGACCAACTTTATGTTTTTCTTTGAAGTTTTACGGTCAAGAAACACTCAAATCTTCAATATCCTGAGAACATTTCTAAACAATAGCTATCAAGGGGCTGGGGTTGTGGCTCAGTGATAGAGCACTTGCTTAGCATGAGTGAGGCACTGGGTTTGATCCTTAGCACCACATAAAAAAAAAAACAACAAATAAATAAATGAATAAAATAAAGGTCCATTAACATCTAAAAAATATTTTTAAAAAACAATAGCTATCAAGTAATAAAATTTTGTTTCAGTTCACTAGATAAAGATCCCAAGCAGTTTGTAAATATTGCTAGTTAGGAAGTTCTTTCAATCCTGTCTCATATCAAGAGAAAGTGCGAGTTTTGGTATGCTGAGGCAAAGTCAAAATAAAGAGAAATGCTCAGTTCATCATCTAGGGTCTCTTATGAACAACACAAATGTCGGTGAAAACCCTGCCAAAGTTACAAACATCCAAGTCAGAATGTCTCCCGAGACACATGCTCTCGGGGCCTGACGAGTTCTTTTCTGCCCTTGATCACTCCTTCTCTCATTTTCCTTCCCTTTTGATGAAAAAGAATCCAACCTCCAATTGAAATAGACAAAAGGGAAAAGTAGGGCATCTCCCTAGCTCTGAGGTTTGCTCTTTCCCAAGCCCCCCTCTTCCACTGCCCTTACACGTAGGAGTGAAGATGTGCTGATGTGCAGAGGCACCAATGTGAGCAGGCTGGCGTGCAAAAGTCAAGGCTCTCAGCTCTGGAGCTGGGGAAGGAAGGACTGTGCCCTGTGGGGGAGAAAGGAGAGGGATCACACTAACTAGGGTCCATGGACAACTGCTTCACTCACAGCTTCTCTGACCTGAATTTTGCTTGGATCTATCAAGAGAGTACATTAAGCACTTTGATAATTTAAAACCCTAATGGACTTCCCCCCCCACATTAATTCCAGAGAAATGATATGCACACTACTTTCTTTGATTGGCAGCCTGGGGCAGTCTTTTTCCCCAAGGATCTGGGTTCAAGTAACCAATTGCAAAGGAATTCCAGAATCCTATTTAATTTTAATGCTGGGATACCTGAATTTCATCTTGGTTGTCTTTTCTGAAAGGCTTTAATTTTCTAATTCTCTCTCTCTCTTTTTTTTAACCCCATCTCTTCCCAGGTCAATAAAAGCATCTGAAGGTAAATAAATCCATTGAGTAGCTCACAACTCTAGACAGCTATGTTTTATTGGAACCTATTAAACAAGCCATAGTCAGTTAAACTCACCCAATTCTCTTCAACCTCCACTCCCAAAGCAAAAAATAACCCAAGTGTGTATGTTACACATTTATTTTTCTGGTTAAAAATAGATGTTCCTGGATTTTGTGTTTGTAATAAAAATAAAACTAATTTACAAAACCCACAAAGAACCTAATGTCAAGAAATTGTACTTAGATGCACCTGAAGAGGACACATGCAAAAGAACAAGTATTAAAGTGGTTGCCCCAGCTGAGATTTCTGATTGATTATATTAACCTCAAAATTATATGGATGTGTGCTTGTCCTTAAACTTAGGCTAATTTAATCAAAGTCTACTTTCAATGTCTTAGAGGGCAGGGTAAAGTTTGAGGTAGTAATGAAATTCTACTTCCCCATAGTAAGTGACACTGAGTCATTTAGTGATTTTAACTAAAGCCATTGGTTCATATAGAGGTCTTTTTGCCCAGAGACATCAGATCTAAAACTCCATAGAACAATCAGTGGCTTGTCCCCTATGTGCCAATTTTATAGCTATTCTTGCAATTTCCACACAGTTACAGATGCTAGTACATTTAAACTACCCACTCTCAGTGGGAGAACTAAGCTGGCTTTGTAAGGTTAAAATGCAAATATTTTGAGTCAAATGAGTGTTTTCAGCTGTGAATGGGGGATGGATGGTAAGTCAGCTTCCCATTGCTATGACAAAATGCCTGGAAAAAAATCAACTTGGAAGAATAAAGATGTATTTTGGTTTATGGTGTCAGATGTTTCAGTCCATGTCATTTAGTTCCATTGACTCTAGACCTGGGATGAGGCAGAACATCATGGTGGGGAACACATAGTGGAGTAAAGTCACTCACCTCATGGCAGCCAGGAAGGAGAAAGAGAGAAAAGGCCAGAGTCTCAATATACTTTTCAAGGACATTCCCCAGGGACCTACTTACTCCAACTAGGGTATAGTTCTATAAGTTTCCATTGCCTTCCAATTGTGCTACAGCTGGGGTCCAAAGCCTTCTGTATTTATGATTTGGGGAGAGATTCCAGATTCAAAGTGTAAGAGGCAGGCATTAACTTCTCCCTTTTAGAGTCTCTGGACTTTGCTGCTTTCTCTGAAGTCATTGTCAAGTATGATTAGAACTGGGGAACAAATTTGGAACATACACTAAATCTTGATGCTCTTTTCAAAGTGATTTCCAAGAAATTTCCTGAAAGAGTCTATATATTGAAAGAGGAACGAAGATTTCCTGACACTTAGATAAGGTTCTTAAAATAGAGAACCTTCAAAGAAAATAATGCCTGAATCCCAACAATGTACAGAGACTCATGTCAATGAGGTTCCAGATGCCACAGACTGGGTCCCCTGGTTAAGAGACCAGAAATCTGAGGTTAGTGCACAGGTGGTTTATGAAGGAGTGCTCATGGGACTGAAGGGAAGAGCAGAGAATAGGAATTGGGCACAGAGAGAAGCTGAACTGTGATGCTCGATATCTCAGTGGAAGACTCAGTCAACCCTGCAGAAATTTAGAAGGTGGAATCATCTTCCGAGGTGCTCCACAGAGGGGAGAAGGGGGAAAGGACTTTATACCCTCTTGTTGGTTGGTCACTGGACATGGGCCACCCAGGAAGGAGATGAGACCTCATGCTAGGTGGCTCTCCTCAGCTGAGGCAGAGACCACAGGAGCTGCTGGCTCAAGACATCCCAGCAATCAGGGGAATAAGTACTTAGTCCCTGAAGGGTGATCTAGGTTGACCATGATTGACCACATCCTGATGGATGCCATACATCACTGTGTCTACCAGACTGGGTGACATGGGAGTGAGTTATGTGAGAAGGTTGCTACGAAAGCTGGTAGAATGTTTTATTTCTTGCTTATGAGGCAAATTCAGGAATAAGACTGCACTCGGGTAGTCCTCCCTCCAGTTTGGCTAGGCATTTCTTCACAAAGAACGCTAGAGGATGTTTTTCTTTCAGCTAAAGTGTGGACAAAAAGGCATACTATTCTTGCCCAAGTCCACACTCTTGGGGAGGAGGAGACCTACTTAACCTATTCTCAAGTGATAACCTTAGGGCCAAAAGCAAGGCCAGAGCACTCACATTTCAGAGGTAGTATCTGGTTGCTTTTTACTTGGGATATTCTGGTTCATTATGGTATAAATTTGTGCAGATTTCTCCATCCATGAAAGTCTAGTACTACTAAATTATGTTTAAAAGTGTTTAAAAGTATTTTTTATTGATTTTAATAAAATTAAGTGATTCTATTGGTTTTTTGTAGTTTCTTATTTTTTTTTGAAGATTGATGTTTATTTATTTAAACATCGTAAGCATAGATACTTTATGGTCCATATCCTATAATTATAATACTTGAAGTCTTTGTGGCTTGGTTCTATTGTCTGTTATTTCTGCCAGTTCTCACTATGTTGTCATGTTTGTGCAACTGTTTATGTTTGACTATGGGCTGGTGGTTGCATTTAAAAAAGAATTTAGGAATGACTGATTTCTGCAATTATGGCACTTCTCTCTGGAGACTGTTTTACTGTTCTTGGGTGTTACCAGTCCTGTTTAATCCAAGTTTAAGACTTGGAATTCCTTGAACGATTGGATGAGGCAAATCTGGACTGCAAATCCATGCAAGGGCTGGTCTACTTTGGGCTTGTCATTTCCTTAAGGACCTAGACTATTGGGCCCCAGCTTATTAGGAAATGGGACTCCCTACTATGGACTTTGAGTTCTTCCTATTCATTTTGTGAGGTCCCTAAAACAGCTCCTCAGTTTTGCATGTTTCTTTAGGTTTTTGCAAATACTACTGAGGTCTAAGTAGCTTCATGTACTCAGTTTATCTCCTGGAATTTTGCCTTCTCTATTTTTGTAGATTAAGTCTACAAATTTGATAGATTGTCTCAGATTTCTTTTTTAAAAATGTAAAAGACATTTAAACATTATTTTATCTAAGTTTTAAAAAGTTGTCCTTTTTGGAAAGGAAAAAACTTCAAGTGCTTTTATCTTAGAGCATTTATTCTTTGGGAAAAACCAAAAGGGTCAGGAAGCATTTTAATTACTATTCCAAATTTGCAAACTTATTTTATTGATTGATTTGGAGGTCAAATAGAGTCACACATTAGCTCTTCAGGGTTTTAAAAGCTTAAAATAAATAAAACCTTAAAACCCTAAGCATGGATTTGATTTTTCATTTAGATTATAACCACATATACATAAGATCATCACAATTTCTCTAAAACTTACAGGATATTTTACCTAAACTTAAAAAAAAATGTAGAAACACTTGCTTCATCAAAAACACTTTCATTTTTATGTTATTCATAATTTACCAGAAAAAGGATTAACTTTTGATAACTTCTTTGAGGATGAGATCATTTAAAAAGAGAATTCAAATATTTTTTCAATACCAGAGAGGCAATCATTACATTTTCCTTGTAATTAGAGAGCAAGCGCATAATAATAATAATTGCACGAGAAAAAAACCTCTCAAAGATAATAATGTAATCAAAACCATCTACTTTAGGGTCATTTTCCTATTTAAAAAGTGCCAAACACAATTAATGTTGAAGAATTTTCAAAAGAATGGACTTTCGTCTCTGATTCAAGGTTACTCCCACCTGGAGAGGCAAGTTTCCTATTTCAGGGAGCTAGGCACCCTCAAGTAAACCCCCATGACATGAATGAAACATAAAAACTCTTTAAGTGCTAACTTTACTCCCATGAGGTCAATTTAAATTAAAAAAGGTTTAATTCTTTCAAATAAATGATTACACCTCCCTTGCAATACTATGGTTCATAATAGAGTTATTATTGGCTTTGACCACTGTGACACTACCCTGACAGCTTCTCCACCTGCCTGCACAGAGTGATGTCCCTATGCCTGGAATGCTAGTCACACTAATTCTTCACACCACCCAACTGCCCCTTAGCATTGACTAATGCCACTGAGCCTTCTCAGGGCAAGGCTACCTCCTCAAGGAGGCTGAGTCCCTGGAGGACAAGGACCATGCCATGCCCTGCCTCCGTATATGTCCCTGAGTGCCCAGCACCTTCTGCATCAGGTGCTCTTTACATGTTTCTTCTGGTAATCATGATTCATCATATTCATGATTTGGGTGAGAAATGAATGTTATTTATCCTGTTATTTTACTTCCTAGGACATGCCTGGGTCAGGGCAGGTGCTCAAAAAAAAAAGTTTACTGAATGAACAAATGAATAAAAGAATGAATCATTAGATGAAAACCTGGTTAGAAACACACAGACAGGAGAAAGGAGAACACTATCAGATTGTTTCTTAGCCTTTTTTCTTTTAACTGCAGAAATAATCTGTCCTAATCCTCCTCCCCTTCCCCCTCCTTCTCCTCCTCCTCCTCGTCCTCCTCCTCCTCTTCCTCCTCCTTCTTCTTCTTTTTTGGATAACCACTCAAGGATGGACTATGATTGATCACTTTAACCAAGTACTGTCAAATCCCAAATTTTCTTGCCCCAGAGACGTAAGGGCACTCTTGCTCTCTCACCAATGTTATATACCCAGTTCTGTGAACAACCCAAGGGGTCCAGTGTCAGTGACATGCAGTCCACTTCACTTTAGAAGAAGAAGGTAACTGCTCTCTGCAATCATGAGCGAACAGGATGTTGAAAAGTTCTGTTTGACCATAACAAGAGGAAGTGTCAAAATGGTTTAAAGGAAGCAGTTTAAACATCACAGATCTTAAGCAGGTTTAAATATCAATTAAAAGTTAAGTGTATCAGGGAGTATTTTTTAGAGCAGTGAAACTATTTTGTATGATACTGCAATGGTGGATACACATCCTTATAAGTGTGTCCAGACCCACAGAATATAAACACCAAACAATGAGCCCTAATATATCTATGGACTTTGGGTGATAATTACGTGTCAGTGTGGGTTCATCAATTATAACAGATGTACCACTGCGGTACAGAAAGTTGATGGTGGGGGACGTCGGGCATGTGTGAACCCGGGGTATACGTATAGAAGCTCTCCATACTTTCTATTCAATTTTGATGTGATCCCAAAACTGCTCTAAAATAGTTCAATAAATCAAATAGTGAAACTTGGCTTGACAGAACTCACACTATGGTTGTTTGGTTGGCCCATGGACCTTTATTCATAGTCAATGTAATTGGGTGAAATGAATGTCAACTTTTCAAGTAATTTTTCTGTAAGTATAGTGAATGGGAAGCTTTATAAAAGTAGGACTTAGCTATTTCCTTCTTTTCTCTCTTCTCTCCTCGAGAATATCTCTAAAGAGTCAAAATCAGCAATTCCACAGCTCATGATGCATGGGGCCCTTCCATAAAGATTTAGCTTAGTCTTCATCCTCAAGACAGTTCTTTCCTTATTGCTAAGTACAACTTTCATTCTGTGTGTTCTCAAAGAAAACAAGGGTTTTAAGTTCTTTCCAAGTTCACAAATGACCAAAAAATAAATAAAAACAATGTTCAACATCTTTACCAATCAGGAAAATGTGAATCAAAACTTCACCAATATTTCACATCCCTCTGGTTGGAAAGACAATCATCAGGAATACAAATAATAGTCATTGCTGGTGAGAATATGGGGGGAAAGGGTACACTCATGCATTGTTGGTTGGATTGCAAATTAGTCCCACCACTTTGGAGAGCAGTATGGAAACTCCTCAAGAGACTAGGAATGAAACAACCTTAGGGCCCAGATAATCACTCCTTGGTATTTATTCAAAAGAACTAAAATCATCATACCATAGTGATATATGCATACCAATATTTATAGCAGCACAATTCGTAATAGTCAAGTTATGGAACCAGCCTAGGTGTCCATCACCAGATGAATGGATAAAGAAAATGTGGTGTTCATATACACAATGAGGTTTCACTCAGCCATAAAGAAGAACAAAATTATGTCATTTGCTGGATGGAACTGGAGCTCATCATACTCAGTGAAACAAACCAGACTCAGAAAGTCAAGGGTCCAGTGTTTTCTTTCATATGCGGAAACTAGAGAGAAATAAGAAAAAAGTGTGGAGGATCTCATGAAAATAGAAGGGAGAAAAGTAGAATACAGGAAGGGGATCCAGGGGAAAGAAGGTTGGAAAAGGGGAGGAACTGCAGAATGAAATGGACCAAACTATGCTTTATGTGTGTATAAATATATAACAATGAATTCCACTTTTATGCATTATGATAATGTACCAATTAAAATGATAAAAAATATAAGGAAGACCAGTAGAAAAGAGGAAGGGGATTAGGGGAAGGGAGGAGGGGAGAAATGGGAAATACTGGAGAGTGAAATGGAGCAAATTATATGTATTTATGAATACAACAAAATGAACCCAAAGTTATCATGTGTAATTATGAGGCACGAATAAAACATTAAAATATTTTGAGGAAGCTATTCCATTATGTCAACCACTTCTTTCTTTCTTTCTTTCTTTCTTTCTTTCTTTCTTTCTTTCTTTCTTTCTTTCTTTCTTTCTTTCTCTTTCATTCTTTCTCTTTCATTCTTTCTTTCTTTGTAAGAAGAAACAACTTTAGCTGCACCCCACTTGGCTTCAGAAAACAATTAAACAAATAAGAAATTAGAGTGACAGGAAAATCAGTGCGTGGTTGAATCCAATTTGGTACAATGTGTTTAATGCCAAACTATTATTTCAAAAAGTAAAATTCAAAAAATCAACATTGTGAGCCGCTTAATGGGGAAAAAATACTGGAGAGGTAAAAGGCTCCAAAATAAAAAAGTAATGAATTGGAAAATAGGAAAACTAGAATGGTTTAGATTAATGTCCTCCCAAACTATTCCTCTCAACTGACTACAGATGATACCAAGAAATTAGGAGGTTTTATTTTTTAATTAAAACCATTTGGCAGGAAGCATTTTCCTAAGCAACAAACACATGCGGCAAAGTAGAAATGCTAGAGCTGTTCAAGAATGAGCAGCTTTTGAGGAGAAGAGAGGAGGCAGAAGGCAGATCTCCACTCCAGAAGGTCCATTCCTTCCTCCAGCCATATGCTCATTGTTTATCAGTATTATCTTCCTACCGTCTCTGCAAATTTCCTTTTCAGACAGATTTCAGGACAGGCCAATCCATGTCAAGTTGACCAAATGTATATTCATTCCATTATAGTTTTTATTCTTGAAACCCAGGCACCCTCCAATACTAAGGTCAATTATCTACAATTGCTTGCTATGGCAACTTGACTCTTGAAATTAAGAAACAAATTTTGAAAAAAAGTTGTGTAGTAGGCACTAGGGCTTTTCATCAGCATCAGCATTTCTAAATCTCCTTCTAGACACTAGTGGGACTACTCTCTCCTGCCTTCCTGATATTAGACAGAGTCCTGCAATTTGCTTTGACCAATGACATGTAAGTAGAAGATATATATGCATGTATGTATCTTCTAGGTGGAAGTCTTTAAGAGCTTTCCAATGTCAAGGTCAAATACAAATATAGAGACTAATGTCCAGTAAGGAATTTTTATTTGGGAATAAACAACAAATAATATTGCACTCCTGGACTCATGAACAGGCTGGGTGGCCTCTGGTATGTGAGAACAAAGAAAAGGTTGACAGTTTTATTGGGACAGAGAAATCCTGCAAGTTATTTGGGAAGAAAGATTGTTGGCACTTTCGTATCTTGTGGTAGCTGGCAAGCTCTGATTGGCAAGTGGTGGCGGTTTTATGCAAAATTAATCTTCAGGTCGTAGTTAGCAGTTCTATAGTCAGTTGCTAAGTAAAAATAATCTTAACAATAGAGCAGATTGTCTCATTACATTAGTTCTGTGAGATATTTCCTGGAGCAGGCACCTGTGACCTGTTTCCCTTTCTATCCTGTGGTCTCTCCACTCCATTTTGGTGGGATATGACAGGAATCACTCCACACCATGTTCCTTTCTCCATGCCACTGTGATCAGTTGTGCTCTGGTTAGTGGGGGTCCCTGAGCGCTGTGTGGAGTGGAGTCCCCTAATGAAGCACACTGGGTGGCTGACCTGAGGGAGGAGTGAACATAGTTGCTTTAAGCTGCTGAGAACTTAGTCTGTTACTGCAGCACAATCAGGCCTGTGTTGTTTAGAACACTCGTCATCAAGGCAGAAATAACTAAAGCCACAAATATTCCATGCTTCTTTATTTTCAGAGAAACTTCTCTTTGCAAGAATTGGACATTTTCCCATTTACTGAGGCTCTTAAAAAATCAACTATTCTTGAAATGTGACTCTCCTACTGCAAATATTATCAGAGTAAATGTTTATGACACCAGTTGGATTTGTGAGGTATCATATGCATGGTTAAATACCACATGCTTAATATAGCCTAAATCCCATATGCAATTTTAAATTGTTTTATTTTTGAAATGCTTTTCTGATCTACTGATATTTATGTTATAACAGCCTAAGCAAGCACTTGTACTTCAATATGTAAATATGAAAATACAAAAAATATAGTTCACTATTTAATTTAAAACAGTTCAGTCTAAAATTAATGAACTCCCCCTTAGAAAGATGATTATTGTAGATAGTTGAGTGTAAAAATATGAAAAAAGATGAATGGAATTGCAGGACTCCACATAGATGAATGTTACCCATACAAAATTCCAAGCTTGTTGACTTGGGCTCAATTTAGAATTATATTTCATGTTTTCTAAAAGCTATTTTCAGTATTCAGTCAAGAAAAAGTTTGAATATTGTATTTGATTTATCAAAGTGAGCTTTACATAGGGCAAATGTTACACAGGTAAGAATTTGAGCTTGGAAAGTTGTTGTATTGATTTTCATGTTTTTCAATTATGAGTTTGCAGAGATGATTTGTGCTTTAAAACAAGCATCTGAGATAAGTGTTGAAGTTTACCAACTCAGATTTAGTTCCACCCTTCTGAAAGGTAATCCAAAATGCACTTTTAAACTCAACTTAAATTTCAGGTAGCAACTGTTGCCTGGTCCTCATTTATAGCATGCATCTTCTGAAAACTAATACAACCTAACATGAAATAAATACTTTTTAGAAACATGGAGTTCATATAAAATGCCTTTTGCTCCCCAGAGATATTTTTAAAGAGAAAATGATTAATATAGGCATCTAAGCTTTTGCTTTGGACTAGACTATCCATGCATTTCTGAGCTTTTCCAGAAAGGATCAGAGCCAGATGACAAAATCAGTTCCCCTGAGGCTGGGCTGACTCAGAACATCTCCATATGGGTGTCCCCAGGCAATTCACACTCAGCACGTCCCCACATGAACTCATCATCTTCCTTTCAGACTATGGTCTTAGCGTCCCATTTAATTCTCCTCTTGCCTCTCAGGTGCAGGCATTCCCTGATTCCAGAATTCGGTCCTCCCCCCTAGTCTCACTTTTGTCCCTCTGTCCCGGCCCTCACCTCTCTATAGGTCTTCCTGCCTCCATGCTCTCTCCTCTCTCATCTCATCTAATTTCATTTCTACTGAAATGAAATTAAACTGTATAACACAAGTCAGACTATGCCATTCTCATTTCAGAAATGCCTCGTGATTCTGGTGCTGCCAGAATCTTGTTCATCTCTGTAGACCCACTTCAGACCCTTCTCCCCTGTTTTGTCTCCAAAAGCCCAAATGGTATGGATGGTATCAGCCAACTCTCTTGCCCTCTGGCTACAAGTTTCATTTCTACACCGCCCTGGAGGAGGAGAGTGAGCTCGGTTGTTTATTTCCTGGCTTCGGCCTTGCATCCTCGACCTTTCATCTCTATTTCCCAACTGAAGGCCCCATTCCTGTCTAGAACCCTCCCCACACACCTGGTTGGAATGTGTCTCATATTATATGCTTCTTTACATCCTTGTTTCTGTTTTTCCTTTTTTCTTCCTGTCCATCTAAAATGCTCTTCCTTCTCTCAACTGACATCTTTTTCACGAAATCCTGCATTATCCTTTTATTGGGTTTATGATTCTGAAAGATAGTGCGGAGTTTTGAGATGGAAGCCATCAAGAGCCTGAATGTTCTTGGGACTGTGGAAGACTGCCCTGCAGATCACCCCTTTGAGACTTGGCATGAATAAAACGTGAACAGCTGGTACAATCCATGAATGTGGGGATTTATCTGCTTTAACTGTTAGCATTTCCTTAATTTGTTGAATAAAAATGTTTAGAAAATCAAGGTGCATTCCTCACTGATCATTCAATGAGTTTCCAAGTGGATCACCATTATTGTGAGTCTAAAGCACTCAGGTAAGAGCCGTGATCACAAGGAGTCTATAGAAGTTCTCAGAGAATACTTTCTACGGGGGTAGTTCACTGGGTTGGCAAAGGAAACCCAGCAGTCATAGTGTTTCTGGACTTGCCCAAGTACATTTGATAAAGTTTTTTCATGATATTCTTTTATTTAAGATGAAAAATTATTCACAAGAAAAGCTTGATATTAAGTGAATTATTCACAGATTGAATGAACCCTACTTGTGCTATAGTTGGAGAATCCAGGAAATAAGCCAACCAGCTGACAAATGCGGAACATCATTTGTGTGGTGACTGTTGGTGTCATCAAGAGACAGCTCAGAAGGCAAGTAAAATGATCCTAGAGATCTGGGTTTGTGTTTGTGGAATGAATGAAAGAATCTGGAATGATCCTATGAATCTGCACTGTGCATGGATACGCCGCACCCCCTTTTGCCTGTCCCTCTCCTCCTGCAAGGTACAGAACTGAAGTGCTTATCTTTGAGAAATGATCATTCTAGTCAAGAAGAAAAGGCCATTTTTGTTTTTTATTTCTCATCAAGCAAAAACCTTGTCAGTCAGTTTTCAAGACTTACTATTATTATTATTATTATTGCTGTTGACAAAAAAAGTAAGTTAGATCAAGTCTTTTCACTCTCCAGAGAAGAGCTGTAAGAGAATTAAATGGGGAGGGATACTGAGGAAGCATTTTCTGTTGTTGTTGTTGAGCTGGCACTGGAGTTAGGAAGGGATGGCAGAGGAGGAACCACCAGAAAAGAGATCCATATTATCAGCAGGAGCAGGGGTTGGGTGGTGCTGCTAGTAAAATTTTGTAAGAGAGGGGTGGTCTGGGCACACAGATCCAGATTTAATAATTACTGGGTGCATTGGGTTTTGGGCAGAACATGGACATGGAAAAATTAGACTGCTGGTTTTCGATCCTTCATTTGTCTAAAATGGATCAATGTAGAACCTTCTGGTTGAATGGCTTTCCTAAAGCACCTCTGGGAAACCCTAAGGATATTTGGACACAGTTTAAAAACCACTGTGATAAGTAAGCCAAAGTGAATGTAGGGCAAGCTCAAACAAACAGATGGTAATTCCTGGGCTGCATCATTACTGAACAGGGTTCTCTCCAGGCTCTCCTAGTACAGCAGGGCTAATCCAAAAGACATCGGTGGGCACCAGTTCTTTATCCTCTGTTTCAAAGGACAGTGCTCCTTGTCTTATTGTTATTCATATCCCCTTACTCCTCTCCCAACTACTGGTCTCTGTTCCTTCTGATACATGCTGAGTATAGAAAACAGTCTAATTTTTTTTCCTGAAGTGTTTTTGTAATACCATTCTCTTGCTCAAGAATCCACATAAGTACCCTGTTACCACCATGTACTGAAGCTTCCCCTTCCCATGACCCTGTCCTTAGGCAATCTCTATTTCAACCCATGATGACCTTTATCTGGGCTGTTTCTTCCCCAGATTACTCTCTGTAGACCCACATGCCCTCTTCTTCCCCTGCTGAACCCTGCTGCTTACATTTACATGTCATCTCCTTTGGAAAGTCTGGGTACAAGGGTGCATGCTCTTGTGAAAGCAATGTGATGAGAGTGGTTTTAGGGCTATTTTATTATATGTATATCTCATTACACTAATAAATAAATAAATATATGTCCACACCCTATTTATTCTTAGATTTCCAAATCCTGGCAGTATAATATTTGTTAAGTGAATGTATTAATTTAACAAATATTTGTTGAATGAGCAAATAAATGAAGGAACACACAGTACAATGATTGCTAGGTATTGCCCTTTTGCAACGGTATGGCCCTTCTTTTTATTTATTTATTTATTTTAAATTTATGTAATTTTTTTATTTGCATATGACAGCAGGATGCATTACAATTCTCATTACATATATAGAGCATAATTTTCATATCTATGGTTGTATACATAGTATATTCACACCAATTTGTGTCTTCATACATGTACTTGGGATAGTAATGATCTTCACATTCCACCATCATTAATTACCCCATGCCCCCTCCCTTCCCCTCCAACCCTTCTACCCTATCTAGAGTTGTCTATTCCTCCCATATTCCCGCTCCCTATCCCACTATGAATCAGCTTCCTTATATCAACAAAATGAATTGACATTTGTTTTTTTGGGGGGATTGGCTAACTTCACTTAGCATTATCTTCTCTAACTCCATCCATTTACCTGCAAATGCCATGATTTTATTCTCTTTTATTGCTGAGTAATATTCTATTGTGTATATATGCCGTATTTTTTATCCATTCATCTATTGAAGGGCATCTAGATTGGTTCCACAGTTTAGCTATTGTAAATTATAGAATACAACCAGAGACCCTGGGTCTAATAGAAGAAAAAGTAGGCCCTAATCTGCATCATGTGGGATTAGGCCCCAACTTCCTTAATGAGACTCCTGTTGCACAAGAATTAAAATCAAGAATCAATAAATGGAATGGACTCAAACTAAAAAGCTTCTTCTCAGCAAAAGGAACAATCTGTGAGGTGAATAGAGAGCCTACATCTTGGGAGCAAATCTTTACCCCTCATATATCAGATATAGCACTAATCTCTAGGGTATATAAAGAACTCAAAAAGCTAAACACCAAAAAAACAAATAACCCAATCAATACATGAGCAAGGACCTGAAGAGATACTTCTCAGAAGATGATATACAATCAATCAACAAATACATGAAAAAATGTTCATCATCACTAGCAATTAGAGAAATACAAATTAAAACCACTCTAAGATTTCATCTCACTCCAGTCAGAATGGCAGCTATTATGCATACAAACAACAATAAGTGTTGGCAAGGATGTGTGAAAAAAAGGTACACTCATACACTGCTGGTGGAACTGCAAATGGGTGCAGCCAAAATGGAAAGCAGTATGGAGATTTCTTGGAAAATTGGGAATGGAACCACCATTTGATCCAGCTACCCCTCTTCTTAGTCTATACCTAAAGGATTAAAAACAGCATACTACAGGGACACAGCCACATCAATGTTTATAGCAGCACAATTCACAATAGTATGGTTCTTCTTGACCTGCCATCAGGTGGCCTTTCAGGTATAATTCCCATGGTTTGGAGTTACATGTGAAAGTTCCCTTTATCTACTCCTGAATGGGACAGCATGATGGGCGTTATGATCCTTTTAGACATGAGACATTCTAAGTGGAAGGGGGAGGCTGTTGCGCATGTTTGGAGAACAAAGAAGAGATTCAGGGTACAATCTCTTTGGAAGTTCTTGATGTTGGTGGGACAAACACAGGAGGAGCTGGAAAAATTCTGTTCTTCTTGTCAGAGGTATATATCCAGGTGATAGCCACCATTATGATTAGCCTGTTATTCAGAACCTCCCTGTTTTACTATTGAAGAAATCAGGGTCCCAGAGAAGAATGAGGACATGCCAAGACTCAAAAATAGTGACAGAATCAGGCTTGGAGTCTAGTTTTGGGAAAAACATTTTCTGCCACCTGTTCTGTCCTCCCTACTGCTTTCTGAAAGTCCTTCTTTGCTATGTGCTAACTCAGGGTCATGCATGCAGTGCTTCCTCCTCAGTGCTACTACCCTGGCCTTTGATGCTGTGAAATCAAGAGGCCAAGGTCAGGGTACTTCCTTGACTTGGGTTTTCCACAGAGCAAAGCTGTGCCTGTGTGTGCAGGGGGTGGTGTGTGGGTGAGACAAAAGCCAGGACAAGCAAAACCTGGGGGAATGACAAGACAGAGATCCTCACACATGTTCTTTTTCTCCTGGGGCTTTGATGACAGCCTCACCCTTTTCTTGAGATTCTTAAGTAGAAATGTTTGCTTGGATGGGTATTCATGTGCAAGTTCATATGAGGGCACATGAAAACAGCCAAGGTTTATGATACTACACCACATAGAATGAAAGACTCTGGCTCACTTACACAGCCTTCATCATGACGTCTATGATTTCATTGGTGGAATAGAGGGCTGCTGAGGTCTCCAAGTACCAGCCCCAGTGAGCTTGGAGTCAAGGGGTAACAGAGGGTTTCTGCAGGCATCTGTTGCTTTAAGGCCAAGACCCCAATTTACAGATGGATAAGTCAAAGTTTTCTTTTTTCCTACCTTCCTTCCTTCCTTTCTTCCTTTCCAAATGTGTAATAATAAATATAGATTCATCTGTAGAATTCTTGTTAACCTATTCCTTGCTTTGCACATTTAGAAAGCTCTGGTGAAGCTGGGTTCCTTATCACTGAGATGAGCACTGTTCCTGGCCATGGTTGTTGATAATAATGATTCCTCAAGAAACCCAGCTCTTTATCTGTTAAATGTCCATGAATCAGGAAGAGAAATGAGTCAAAGTTAAATGGCAATGACCCTAAACCCACATCCAACACACACAAGCAACTGTTCTCTCTCTCCTTATTTCTTTTGCCCATTCACTCATTAATTCAAGCACTTTTCTCTTAGAGAGCAAGAAGCTCACAATCTAAGGGGATAGACAATTAAAAATTTGACCATTCTTGTAAAACTACATTAAGATGCTTATATCAAAAAGTGTCAAGGGAATAAAGAAAAGGAGTAGCATGGTTCAGGGCATTTAAAGTACAATGGGGAGGCCCTTCAGAGAGGAGTCCCTCCACGCCTAGCAGGTGAACATTTGAACTGGGTGCAGAAATAACCACCCTCAGATATTAGCTGACCTTTGCACTGGGCCAAGCCTCAGTTTCCTGAAATAATGTGTGTTAACCTCTGCTAACACCCTCTGTACAACAGACCCTTCCCCCAAACTACCCACAGAGTGAGATCGCACCCAATCCCTTTCTTACAAAATTTCCAACCTCAATATCTGATTAACAAATGACACATTTTTCAGGCCCTTTCAGTTAGGAGCTATAAATGTAGCTGCTATTTTGTAAAACCTCAGAACACTCTCTTAGGACTGTTTAAATCTATGTTTTCCTGGCTTGCAATCCTAATAAACTCGAAATAAATGTAATTTTCTTCTTTCTCACCTGAGTTGATTTTACTCTCAGTCAACACAAGTGGCAAAAAAAAAAAAAAAAATCTGGTTCAGTCTGGTCCCAGCAAGGAAGGAAATCTATTAGCTGACGTTATTGACCACTGTCAAGGAGGGTTTGCATCAGGCAAGTTATTCTCAGCAGCTCAGCCTTGGGGATTCTGTTCAGTTTTTCCACTTGCCTGTTAGCATATTGGCAGCATTCAAAAGCTAACCCCCCACACCCCCAATAGTCCCCAAATGTGGCACTGGACATTAGATCAACCACATGATGGGAAGATGGTCACAACTCTGCCTTGAAGCAGGGGTGAGAGTCGGCTGCACAGGAATCCCTAAATGGAAACAGGAGAAGGAGAGACACCAAGAAATGTTTATCTCAGGGAAAGGACTTTGACAGGGCTGCAACATGACATGTAAATATAACAGAGGGGATTCCCTCAACCTAAGCAGGCCCAGAGTTTTCTACAAGAATGAACAGTGGATATGGAAGGAATTTGAACTGATCAACCACTGGCATACACTTCTAGCAAATAGAGCTGGAAGCTACCCGAGGTTAGAAAATGATGAAGCCATGATTGGTGTCCAAGGACAGGAAGGCTGGGAGTAGTCTTTATGCCAGGACTCAAGAGGCTGTGTGTTTGGGAGTTCTTCTCTGTCTAATAAACTCACAGAGAAGAGAATGAAAATATTTAAATGTGTCAAGAGGACTGTTCTTAGGAAAGTTCTGGTTCCAAGACCTCTGTGCTACTGAATTGTTTCACCAAGACAGGTCTAAGCTTGAGTCCATCCAGCCTGGGTTTGTGTATAAGCAGCACCATTCACTCATGGTGGCCTTGGGCGATTCACCTAACCACACAACTTTCCCTCTTCATATTGAAAACTCAAATAAGAGCACTTGCCTCATACTGTGATTGTGAAAATCAGAAATAATACCTCAAAGTGACCAGTGTGAAACATGTCTTAAGCAACTATGATAATTTTACTTAAATGGAGCTGTCTTTTGGGAATGATGCAAGGTCTGAAGGAATGTGCACTTTCTGGAACAGCCTGGCTTTAGATAACATCACAGCCACAGACACAAACATTTGAGAGGAATAATATTAGAGAGATGCTGATATGGCTGGAGTCTCTGCTCAGTTCAAACCATGTTCCCCCTGGATTCAGATGTCTGGGCATTCCTGGAAGATAGTCCTCCTTTCTGGTAAGGACTTTATTCTAGAGAAGTAAAGCATGGCATATGAGCTTGGTTCAAGGTAGAAGGTCCATGCAGAGAGAAAAAGTGTTAAACCACACACTTTTCTGTTCCAGTCACCAGTGACTAGGTCCTAAAGGAGAACAAAAGCAAAAATGTGACTGTTGGTACCCCAGTTGGCAATTGTTGGATGTCCAGTGGAGAGAACAGGAGGGTGCCATGGTGCCTCTGGATGGGGTTGGAATTGAAATGGGTTAGATCCCAGAATGAGTAGTATTTGTACCCCAGCCCAATCTGGGAGGAAGAAGAAAAGAGGGAGGCATCACATTGGGGGTATGAGCAAGTGGGAGGCCAGAGCCAACAGCTGCAGCAGCAGGCACAAGTTCCAAGGCTTTAAAGTATAGCCTCCACAGAGCTTTTGTCTCAGGGGAAGTGGCCATCGCCACAGGAAGCCCTAGCAGGAGGGAGCTGAGTGCAGGGGCCACATGGGAACTGAAAGGGCCATAGAGGTGAGCACACATGTGCCATCCCTGGGGATGTCCAGGAACAGCTGGGAGGAGTCCTCAGTGTTGACTAGGGGCAGAGCCAAACTGGCTAGTTATTCTAATTTTGCACCAGAGTGGTGTGCCCAATGAAATCCAAGTTAACACAAACCTATCACTCCCCCTACAACATACACACTACACAATTGCTTTAGTGCCACTTTGAATTGCCAAGAGCTTATACATGACATTGTGCTTCTAAGAAGCAATGATTGGAAGCCGGGGTTGTGGCTCAGTGGTAGAGTGCTTGCCTAGTATGCATGAGGCACTGGGTTCCATCCTCAACACCACATAAAAATAATAAAATAAAGGTATTGTGTCCATCTACAACTAAAAAACATTTAAAAAAATAAGAAGAAGCCATGATTGGTTAATTGCTACAATCAGTAACCCTCATTACTTTCTTTTTTCCCCCTTTTTCTTTTTCTTTCTTTCTTTCTTTATTTTTGTTATTATTATTTTGCTGGAGATTGAACCCAGAGGTGCCTCTGAGCTATATCCCCAGCCCTTTCTAAATTTTACTTTGAGACAGAGTCTCACTAAGTTGCCCTGTTTGGCCTCAAATTTGTAATCCTGTCTCAGCCTCTGAAGTAGCTGAGATTATTTCCTTTTACTAATGCTAGGGATGTAACCCCTCCTTCCTTTTCTTTTTTTAAATGTCTCTTTTGCCTTGACCACTAGGGCAGTGAGTTGAGAGAGGTCCTCAATTGAAGCAGCTCTCTTTGGTATAGATAAATGTTATGGTGAAGCTACCTCTGGCCCTTGTTGGGGGCATTTTGAATATCATTGCTGTTTTCATGATTACTCTATTTTGATGTGTCTTTCTGGCAAATTATCTAACATACTTGTTGGAAGAAGTTGGAATTTCCTTAGTAAATGCACTGATTGCTAAGAGAATCTGTAAAAATTTAATCTTTTTCAGAACAAAGGACTCTTTCTTTTAGACTTCATATCAGTTTTCTCTTAGGCACTTGGAATTGAGAATAATGCTGCCTTTTTTTCATCGTATTTTTGTCTGAGACAATTCTTTGTTCTGTCAAATAGATTTATTTTCTTATCACATAGAAATGTGGGCAAAAGAAAATGATCTCATTACATATGATTCTGGACACAATACCCAGGGCTCCAAACTGTAATAAAATTTGATTTGACTTAGGAAACAGTCTTGTTTTTGAACACCTGTTCAAAGAAACCCTGTTTGAAAGTATCCATGTTTGTAAATTCAGGGAATACAGACATGTTCTTATCCTCAGTACCTTCCGTTACTATTGAATATGGAAGGCCTAGTGTTCTGGTTCTTATCCTCTCTTTTATTAAAAAGAAATAAATAAAAAAATGTATATTGAACAAAACATTTATTTACTGGAGTCAATACGTTTCTACAACTCTATTTACAAAAACATCCACAAATCAAATTACAACATTAACATAATGATAAAAAGTATGGTATAGTAAGTACATAAACCTGTAATATACTTGCTTATTATCATTATCAAATATGTACTTTATATAATTGTATATGACTGGGAGCACATCAGGTTTGTTTATATCAGCATCACTACAAACACATGAATAATGTCTTACACTATGATGTTTGACATCTTTGATATCCCTTGGTAACAGTAATTTTTCATCTCAAAGAATCACCATTATATATGCTGTCATTCACTTAAACATTATGATGTGGCACATGACGGTACCTAGTTTTTCTGATCACAGGTATTATACATGATCAGCCTTAGTAGATGCTAGCAAACATTTTGAAAAGTGGCTATGACAATTTTCATGCTCAGGAGCAGTTTATTGGACTTCCATTTGCTCCACTTTGTCATCAACACTTGTCATTGTCAACACTTGTCACATGTCATTGTGTAATGTTAGTCATTCTGATAATAACCCATTAAGTTGGATCCCTTTTCTTATGTTTATTGGCCCTTTGAGTAATTTTTAATGCAGTACTTATTCAAGTCTTGTTCATTCTTTTGCCTTACAACATCATTAAGATATTCTGTTTATTTCAGAAGTATTTGGTATTTGGGGTGGTGTCTTTTTTTCCATTTAGGTCAATAGTCAATATGAAAGTGTATGTGCAAAGCAAGTTAAGATTTATTTTCTCCACATAAGTATATAATTGACCAGGCATGGCTATAATTACAAAGACTCTCCCTTTGCCACTGCTTTGTGGTGTTAGTTTTTTGTGGGTCTGTTTCTGGACTCTTTAATGAGACCCATGGCTCTATTCGTCTTCCTTTCACTAGATCTGATTTTGAGTTAGGAATGTTGATCTGTAATACCTGATGCTCTGGAATTCATGACAGCAGGTGATTATGAAGTCTCAGAAAATAAAGTCAATTAATGAAGAAAATCCACTCTGAATTTATAGGCAAAGAATAGTAAAGATCATTTCATCTCATTCCCTTATTTTTAAAATGAAGCAGGAAAATGGATGGAACTGGATCATCATGTTAAGTGAAATAAGCCAGACTTAGAAAGACAAGTATGGCACCTTTTCCCTCATATGTGGACTCAGTGGGGAAAGGAGACGACATGGATGCAGAAGGAAAGCTTCTAGTGAAAAGGAAGGGGGTGGGAGACTCGAGGGAAGGGTAGTTAACAGGAGATGGAAATAATCAAAATTTGTTATATGTATACATAAATATGCCTTAACGACATAAAGGAATGAAGGGAAGGAAGGGTGGATGGGAATAGGAAAGACAGTAGAATGAATTGGACATAACTTTCCTGTGTTCATATATGAATACACGACCAGTGTAACTCCACGTCATGTACAACCACAAAATGGGAAGTTATCCTCCATGTATGTAAGATATGTTAAAATACATTCTATTGTCATGTATAAGTAAAAAGAACAAATAAAAAACAAAATGGGATAATGAAGCCCACTATTCTATATAATTAATATGCACTAATTGAAGAAAAGAAAAATAGAGAAAATAGTTCTCCCCAGGTATGCTGGATATTTTCTATATACCCAGCCAATCTATTCTGCCTCCAACTCCATCTGTTATTCACCCAGAGGTGCTCTTTCAAGGCTCATATAGTGGGTTCCCTTGCCCTCTGATTTCTTGTTGCTTCAGCTCATAGGGAGCATTGATTTAAGATGGTGAAGAGTAAGGTTAGATATATATTTTCTTAGTTACCTTCCTGCAGCCTGGGTAATATTTTCTGTGGAAGGTTATAACTCCTGACCGGTGACCCTCTCCACATGTTTTAGTCATCTTTTTCACTGCTGTGACTAAAAACCCACCAGAACAAAGAGGAGGAAAAGTTTATTTGAGGGCTCACAGTTTTAGAAGTCGTAGTCCATATTAGGCTGGCTGCATGCCTCAGGGCTCAAGGTGAGGCAGGAAATCATGCAAGAGAATGTGGTGAAGGGAAGCAGCTCCCATGATGATCAGAAAGGAGAGAGAGAGAGAGAGAGAGAGAGAGAGAGAGAGAGAGAGAGAGAGAGAGAGAGAGAGATATCTCCACTTGTCAGATATAAATATATATCCAAAGCCATACCCCAGTTCCCACCTCCTCCAATCACACCCTACCAGCTTTCAGTCACCATTCAGTTAATCCCTGTCAGGGGATTAATTCACTGATTGAATTAAGACTTTCACAATCCAATCATTTCACCTCTCAACCTTCTTGCATTGTCTCACATGTGAGTTCTGGGGGGATACCTCACATCTAAACCATAATGTCACACAATGATCTTCTCCCACATACCCAATTTTTTATCACTTCCTCACATTTGCTCCAGGCTTGGAGTGGTAACAGGATCCCACTGTAGATCGCCCCAGGATACCACATTCTGATGCTATGTGACTAGAGGCATCCATGTTCCAGAAAGGAGAATAAAAGATGGAACCCAACGAGGATTCAAAAGGAACATACCATTCATCTCAAAAATTCTAGAAGTTACCACAAGACACTTCTGCTCACATTTCATTTTCCATAATTTGGCTATTTGCCCACACTTAGCTATAAAGATGAGAAATATTTTAGAACTTAAGTGCATAACTAAAACTCTTATAAGCTAAAAACATCACTAAGGAATAGCGAGCAGTCTCCAACACCTATGTCATTCAATCCACGTGTGGGCATTAAACACATGCTCAATTCCTCTCTGAGCCATTGTCTATTCTGAGATTCAAAAATGAATAAGACAGTCCAATGCAGGACAGACGTTCACTTCTCCAGCAAGTGTCTATGTCCTCCCTGTGTTAGGCATCAAGGATTCAAGAGTTATAGACAGTGTTTCTGCCTTCAGATAGAGACCGTGAAGGCATGCCACTGACTCTTAGTAAATACAGTCACCCAGAAAGACACCAGGGCCGGGGGGGGGGGGTACGACTCTGAAATAAGACAATGGGTTTAACATGAGACAAGAAGGAGACAGACCTCCAAGGCCCAGAAGCAGCATGAGGAAGACACACGGCAGGATAGTGCAATGTTTCAAAGCAGCAGAAATTCCAGGAGTGTAGAATATGATCCACAAGGAGAGGAGCACATAATGATGAGGCTGGACAAGTCCACAGTGGCCACGGGAGGTAGGACCTGTGTGTGTACCAAGCACTGGCATTTGACAAATGCCTCCACCGCTGCCCAATCTCCTCAGTAATATCTGCCCATGGAGGCTTCTGATAAATCGAAAATTAGTGATAATATCAAATTAGGAAATAAATCAAGCTCAGGCCCAGGACGTATTCCTGAGAAAGTCTGTCGCAGATTCAATTCTTGGAATTTCAGCCACCTTATTTGCTTGAATAATCTGATGATATTCTGGAATGACTTGCTTGGTCTGACTCATTTCTAACCTTGAGAAGAAAAGCAAGTGGAAAGGAGAAGAGATCAAGAGAACTCTCAACCCCAGGCAACATTTAGAAATGGTTCCAAATGATTTAGCTTGCAATACATTTTTTTAAAAATTAAAATGTTTTTTTTCCTCTCTATAGGTATATTATGGGGGAAAGTAGGAGAAGGAAGAAGAATGACTGTAAAGGAAGAAGCATTACTATTTTTACAAGGATGTACTATACACCAGACATTATTCTAAGTGCTAGGACAAATGTAGAGAGCAAGGCAAAGGCCCTGCTGTCTCTCAGGAGTCCATATTCTAATGGAAAGAAACCTTTTAAAAATGTGCTTTTTATATAAAATGTTTTTATATCGAGAAGTACTATGAAGAGGATAAAACAGGATAATATGACTAAAGACCATTGAATAGTATATGAAGCAGTTCTAAGAGGCAACAGTTAAGACCCTGTATTAGTATCCTATTGTTACTGAAATGAATTACACAAACTTAAAACAAAAACATACTATGTGATAGTTCTGGAGGTCAAAATTTTATCAGGTGTCACAGGGCTAGAACCAAGTTGTCTGCATTTCTTTAGAAGGCTCTGGAGGGAAGCCACACCTTTGCCTTTTCCTGCTGCCTGTGTCCTTAACTTGGATCCTCTTACTCCAATTTCAGAACAAGCAGAATGGCAACTTAAATCTCCCTTCTTCTTCTGCCACTCACTTTCCTGTCTCCTCTCAACTAAGGGGATCATTGTGATGACATCAACACCCCTGGATAATCCAGGACAGCCTTCCCATCTGCAGGTCCTCATCTAATCACACCTGCAAAGTTCCCTATGCAGTGTAAGGTAACATATTTAAAGGCCCAAAGGATGGGGACATGAACATCCTTGGGAATCATTATTCTGCCTGTCACAGACCTAAATGATGAAACACGTAGATTGTAGGAAAGAGCATTCCAAGTAGAAGGAAATGTGAAGAACTCTGGGTGGGAATGAATATGGCACTTTTAAGGGACAGAAATATGGAAATGAACCCATTTCTCTGGAGTCTAGTTTTCTCTGTTGTAGTTTGGAAAGGAGATTTGTCCTGTGGTTCTATCCCATCCTAGAAATCACACAGATGCTGAGCATAAGCATCCTGAAACAGATTACAAAGGGAGAAGATATTTGCTTATGGATAGATTTGCTTGTAGCTTAGCCCTGATACTTTGCAAAATTTTTTAAATCTTTTATTTTGTTTTTTTTTAAAAAAAACACAAATTGAGTGCTATTTAAATACTTTTGAAACTTTTCATTGGAAATGATTATCTTTTGATTTGATGTTGAAAAAAATCATTACCATTGATTTTTAAAAAACAGAATTTATTCTTTACCAGAAGAGAAAGTCCACAGCTGGAGAAAGGTGGAATGCCAAGAATGAAATGACATCAAAGGGAAGCTTTAGAGTGGCTTGAAAATGATACTTCTCTTTTCACATGAATGTGTTTGTGTATGTGTGTGTGTGTGTGTTTAAGTGAAAGCACACTGTTTACGTAGTAATTCAAAATAAATCAAATTGTAATCTCCAAATCTCTTAGAATGGATGTTTCCAACGTTCCAGATCAGTAGAGTGCAGGAGAAGGTCAACACTTAACTTCTCTGAAGTTTATGTTTTGTCATTGGTTAGCTCACACCGGGCCACACTATTCTTCCTTGCAGAATAAAACTCTTTTATCTGTGGATTTCCCCAGCTTTAATGAACCTAAATATTCTCTAACATACTGTGGTATGCATTCCAATAATAATCACTATTGCATTTCACATGTGTTAAGATGTCAGAAAGGTCTATGGTCCATTGCAGGGACCCCCAGAAGTCATAGCCACAGCTGGGCAGTGTGCTCAGAGCTCCTGGCTGCTCACTACATGGTACAAAGGATCAACAGAGATTAACTGGCCCATGAGGATATTCAGATGCAGAACACTCAATTGCTGGGGCGTGAGCTAGTGAGGGGTGCTGGGGTCCCCTCCCACTGTCCAAACCCAACACTTCTTGCCTGCTACTTTTTAAGATTTTCTACTTTTTAAATTTTTATTTGCTTGTTCATTTTCATATTCCTAATATATTTAATATAAAATCCTTCTAAACAAATAAGTAAAAGACACCACCATCCCAATGTATCCTTCCAAAGGAAGCAGCTGCTAACTACTTCTCTGGAGTCTTTCCAGGATCATCTTGTTACGTCACGCAACAGAAAGTAGCATCGAGTCCTAACAGACATATCATGTCCGACCTGTTTTCCCCTTGTGAATGGCTTCCCCCACACATGATGTTGTTCAATTTGCATTTTTCACTTTGCTCAGTAGCCTGAGCCACCTTCCACAACAGCCAGTCAGCATTTTTAAAGTGCCACAGTACAGAACTGCAGACCTCATGGTTTCTCTGTGGTTGGTTCACTGCTTGTGCCTAAAGAAGAAAGTTACTGCAATGTGTCCAGACTGTGGCTTTCAAGAGAAAGGAATCTATTGTGTATGTAGCTGACTTCATCACCAACATACGATTTAGCTCTGGCAGTTAATGTATCCTTTTCCTTATCACATCATCTGAGATCATTAAAGGGTTTGAAATGTTGCTTCCTTCCTCTTGTGGTTTGTGCACAGAACTCTTGAGAGGCTTTCAAACCTGTCATCTTAGGAAATATTCATTTGGACACTGCAGGTCAAGTAATATTTCTAAGAGACTAGACTATAAAATGAAATGCAACTTGAATCATGACTGCAAATTATGAAATGGAGAGGTTAATCAGGCAGGTGAATTTAGAAGAGAACTTTTGAAAAAATATGAATATAGATCTTAGAATATGACAATTCACTTTGCTTTTAGGGGCACATGAAAACAGTGTGAGTCCTCCTACTATATTTGGCATTTCCTTCTTCAAAGCTATCAGTATCTTAAAATAAGAGATTAAATTAAGATCTTAACAAAATCACACAAAACACATTTTGAAAAGGGATGGATCTGAATAATTGTCCAAAAGGATGGTGACTGTTCCCTTCTCTTAGGCATAGCAGACCTCAGCCTGGACTTTGTTTCTGAGCAGATGACATCCATCTCTGGGGAGGACTCAACCCCAAGAGCAATCAAAGGCAAAACTTTTTATCAATTTGTTCCGGTGTCCTGGCCTTGGATCTTTTTGAAAAGCAAAATTCATAAATCACACTCTTCAAAAGGAAAACATGCAAACTGCAATAACCCATTTCTCTCTTCCTGCAATAGCAAGATATTTTCTATGGTCCAGAGCACATAGGGCAGCAGACATCATTTTGTTTTGTTTTGCAACTGTTTTATTGAGATATAATTTATAAACCATACACTTCACTCCGACTTGGTTTTGAGACTGTTTCTTAACTTCACTAAGCCTCAGTCTCTGGTCTATAAAATATATACAATAATAGTATAACCCTCTGATTAGCTGTGCAAATTAAATGTGTGTGTTCAACTTATTTCTATAGTCAAATAAATTAAAGCAGTAATAATCAGAATAAGATTTCACTTTCCACACTCACCTTTGCCACTGAATTTTGTGATCAAGTGGATCTCTGATTCTGATTTCCCACTTTCTAACCAACAGTGGAAATCTTAATCCTGTCAATTTTTGATAATCTCAGATACCAAGGGTAGATTATCTGAGCACCTCATTAGCCTCTTCTGATTAAAAACTTGGTCAGTGGGCTGGGGATGTGGCTCAGTGGTAGAGTGCTTGTCAAGCATGTGCAAGGCCCTGGGTTCAATCCCCAGTACTGCCAAAAACAAAAAACAAAAAGCCACCAAACTTGGTCAGTGAAAGATTCTGCACCTCCCCTGCCTTAAGAAGGACTTGAGCTCACAGGTGGCCCCTATGATATCACGGCTACTTTGCGTCCTTCGCTG
Source organism: Urocitellus parryii (assembly GCF_045843805.1). Taxonomy (NCBI): domain Eukaryota; kingdom Metazoa; phylum Chordata; class Mammalia; order Rodentia; family Sciuridae; genus Urocitellus; species Urocitellus parryii. Next base: position 42,484,266 of record NC_135531.1, on the reverse strand, counting down.
GTGTTGCTGCAGTGGAGAGCCCCCCACCCTTAGAATGGGCAATACAAGGAACTGGGGAACTCTAGGGATCATGAGGGTCCCCTCTGCTATCTCAGGCCTTAAAATTACCTGCTGAACTTCTGTTGCCCTCTGATTGTTCAGGGAAGCAGAGGTCAGCTGTGGGGTTTCAGCTCTCAAGGAGTTAAGGCAGAGTTTTGAAGGGTAGAGTTTTGCTGTCACTCTGTCACTCTTAGAAGCCCCTCTCTACACCCTGTGGAGGTAGGAGGGAAGCTGGGCACTGCTCCCAACTTTCTCCCTGTCTCCAGACTCTCTCTACTCTCCACTCTTGTTCAGGTTCACTGCAAGCACAAGAAATTGAGTTCTTTGTTTGCTGGTTTCCATTAACACCCACCGTTCCGCAATGAGAGCAAACCGAGACCACCCAATAGAGGGCTGCACTGGAAGGAGAGCCTGTGGAAGCAAAAGGCCTCTGTGTCTAACCAGGCATTGGAGTTGGTGGCATTCCATATTAGTCTACATCCCTACATCCTGTCAAAAAAAGAAGGAAGGAAAAGGGAAAGAAAGGAAGAGAAAGAAATAAATATTCTCCATTTCTTTCTCTGGATGCAGGTTTATTATAAATTTTTCCTTGGGAGATTGGAAGATAAAATGTAAAGGATTAATAACTCTAGGATTATGACCCTTGCTTTGTTTCTTGTTTCCATTCTCTGATTCCTGTGTATGAAGCACTGCCATAAACAAAGAGTTATGGGTTGAACAGAATCTCCTGATCAAAGTCATATGTTGAAGTTCTACTGTCTGGGACTTCAGAATATGGACATATTTTGGAATAGATTGGTTGCTGATATTATGAGTTCAGTTAAAATGAGGTCAAACTGGTGTCTGGTGGGCCCCTAATCCAGACTGACTGATGCCCCCATAAAAGGGGGAAATGTGGACACAGACACTCACAGGAAAACAAGGTGTGAAGATGAAAGCAGAAATTGCCAACAAGCTACCAGAAACTAAAAGACTAGAACAGATTCTCAGCATGAACCAACCCTGCCAACATCTTGATCTTGTACTTCAGCCTGCAGAACTATGACAGAAAACTTTGCTGATGTTCAAACCACCTAGTTTGGGGTACTTTGATAAAGCAGCCCCCAGGAACCTCATATATATTATTTTTCTTTCCCAGCCTACCATTTTTTCTGGAAAATCTTCTTCCATTTTCAACTACTGCAGAGCAGTCATATTGACCTGGAGACATAGCTGGTGGCTTTCCAGTCCTGGATCTTCAGTGTCTAAGGTATAAGCTGTGTCTGACCTTGACTGTGACTTTAATTCCAAGAGGCTTCAGTGACTGTCCAACAAATTCTTCTTTGCTCAAGCTGATTCAGGTGAGTTTTGTGGCATTTACAACTCAGACTTCTATTTAATATGTTCTCCCAAACTCATACACTCTTATTTTTCACAGTAAGTAGAAGATGGCTACTCTAAGAAAACAATCATTTTGTTTGTTATTTGTTTGTTTTACAGGACATGGATGCAAGACCTAAAAAAGAGCATTAATAAAAATTATTCTTAGTGAAAAAATGCACATGAATTTTATTGGAATAGTCTTTCTTAAGTGAAACTTGAAGCTACCATAAACTGCAAGAAATTAATTTCTTTACCTTTTAGACTAAGACCAAAAGTAATTCATTAGCAAGCAACTTTTATCTTTCATTAACATATGAAAACATTTGTTATACTATAAATGCAGCCTAGTTCCTTCTTTAAAATAAAGTCATTGTGCAGAGTGGCTTAGGATGTCTATGAGTGAGCCATTTTGACTATTATGTTTTCATTAGCTTTATTTTCAAAGGATATATTAGCCTTGTGAGAAGTTTCAGATACCTGGCATTTTGCCTGAGAAAATATTTGCTATTTAGTGCATGAACAATAAGGTCTTTTCCTGTCTGCCCATTACCATGTTTTTTAAATCTCAGAAAATAATTAATTAGTTTTAATTCTGATTTATGCAGTTCTTAATGACTACCAGCTTTAGACCAGAAAAGAATAAGCAAAGAAATTTGACGTTGGAGGTTAAGAAATAAACTCAGTACTTCTCATACTATTTTGCATAACAATTCAGGAATATATTAATTTTCTTTGCTGCATAACAATTTATCCTGTAACTTAGTGGCTTAAGATAGCATTAAATATGTATAATCTCACACTGTAGGTCAGGAATTCAAGAGTTGCTTAAATAGCTAGCTCTGGTTCTAAGCTTTGCATGAGGTTGTAGTCAGGTTATCAGCCATCTTGAAAGCTTCCATTTTTTTCTATGAGTATTAATGAAAAGAAAATTATTTTGAAAAAAATATGAAAAATGCTTTTCAAAATAAATATGTTCAAGAAAATATCAACAAAATTAGTAAGAGTCCTAGAATTCTAAAATCAGAAAGAATTTGGGATATCAACCACTCTAACTTGGTCATGGAGACAGAGGCCCAGAAAGATGTTAATGCTTTTCTAACTTCACACAGCAAATGAGGGAATGAATCAGGTTTGGATATTGATTCCCAAACACCTTGTACCTGGGATTTGGGTTATGAGGTAGGTTCAGGCAATCAGACTCTTGGTGTAAGATCTGGAAACTGGAAGTGATATAGTGGATGGTCTGCTGCAGCTTGTGCTGTTTCTGTGAGTAAAGATGAAAGCTATGGTTTCAATGTGTCCCCCAAAGCTCATATATTAGAAAATCATTAATTCAACAGTGTTGAGAGGTGAGACCTTTCAGAGGCAGAGCTTTCAGGGAGGGATTAATGCCACTGTCATGGGCATGAGTCATAACTCATGGAAGTGGGTCCATGATAAAAAGATGACTTCTGGTCTCCCCTCCTCCTCTCACACCATCCTCTCTTCTTCCTTCCCTCCTCTCATGCTCTCTTCCCTTTCTTCCTTCTGTCATGGGATAGCACAGCAAGAAGGCCTTGCCAAATGCCAGACCTTGGTATTGGACTTCCAGAACTGTGGGAAATAAATTTCTTTTCTTTATAAATTACCTGGTGTTAGTATTCTGTTCTAGCAACAGAAAATGGACAAAAAGAGTGGGCATAGTGACATAGGATTATTCTGTGGCAGAGGTAGCTGAAGTCCCAGTGTTCTGGTCACTAGTGTGACAAGATCCAAGAGGCAGGGCCCAGAAGAGTTAGCCTAACAGGTGTAATGTGATTTTAAGGCTAAGAACTATAGCAGTAGAAAAAAGAAAAGAATTGCAGCATCACTTTCCTGACCTATGAAGAGTAAATTAGTTAATGTGTTTCTGGAGCCAACAATTTCAGTGGTCATTGTCACAGTCAGGAATGTAGGGAATGAAGTAGTTAGCAGCCCCCTTAGGGTTTTCCTGGATTTCAAGACCACAGTCATTGCTTTAGTCCTTCTGAGAAATTTTGAAAGCACTTAGTTCCCTGTATTAAATCCCATTATTAAAAAAAAAATTAGGATTCTATTGTAGAGCACGTTAACTTAATATATATAAGTGAGAGAAAACAGCCACACTTCTAGAAACTGGCTCATGTTTTCAACTAGACCTCACTGTTGTTGGAAGCTAGCCTGGCATGCAGAGACCAGTAAGCAATTTCTCACAACATCAGTGTCAGCCAAGGTCACTCTGTTGACCATAACGGATCAAAACACAAAAGGACCACTCTGTGTCATGTCAGACAAGAATATGAACAATGTCCAAAATAACAGACATTTACAAAAATGACCAGACATCTTCCTCTTCTTGCTAACCTGAGACTTCTGCTTTTTTATCAATTAACTTTAGCCTTCCTTCTTTCTAGATAAAATTTATTTAAATACTCATGCATAGAATTACCCCCTCTTCCTGACAGCCTCCTATCCAGACAAAAGCCTTGGTGTCCTTACCCCTCCACAAATCACCTACTGTAAACCCAAATCCAAGTTCTCCTTAATTTCCTCTTGCTTACAGGATCCCCCATGGCTCCCCAAGGTGTGCAGTTTCCCTCCCTACCCAAATAATAACCCCTCAGATGTGTTCCCACTGATCTTTGCTGGAAGGCATCAGTACCCATGATTTGGTTGGAAATCAATTTTTCTAGAGTTATGTACTATTTCTATTGTTCCTTTCTATGAATATATGAACAATTTAGTACATAATTATTCATTTCCTCACCTGTACTTTATAAAAATTTTTAAAAGCCATCTGGGTTGCATCTTATTGAGACTCTATCTAAACACACACACACACACACACACACACACACACACACACACACATAAAAAGGACTGGAGTTGTGCCTCAGTGGTTAAGTGCCCCTGGGTTCAATCCCCAGTACAAAAAAAAATATGTGAATGGGACAATAATACAGTTCCTTAAATTCTATTTTTATGCCACTGAAAGCACAGCAATCAGATGTATCAAATGACAAAAGAAGAAAATCATAAAGGAAGAAAGATGGTAAGCACACAGGGCACTTAAAAAGTAAGTGAATCGGCTGGGTATGGTGACACACATCTGTAATCCCAGCAACTCCGGAGGAGGATCATGAATACAAAGCCAGACTCAGCAATTTTGTGAGGCTCTAAGCATCTTATTGAGACTCTATCTAAAAAACAAAACAAAACAAAAAACACATAAAAAAGACTGGAGTTGTGCCTCAGTGGTTAAGTGCCCCTGGGTTCAATCCCCAGTACCAAAAAAAAAAATATATATATATATATATATATATATATATATATATATATATATATATATATATATATATACATATGTGTGTGTATGTGTGTGTGTGTGAGAATGGGACAATAATACAGTTCCTTAAATTCTCACAATGTGCCAGTCATTTATGATAGTCATCTATTTACACCATTGAACATCATCTAACTATTTGCAAAATAGGTATTTTAATTCCCCTTTTATAGATGAAAAAAACACTGAGGCTTCTAAAGTATACTGACTTACTTTGAAAAGTTCTCCCATCTACCAAGTAGTAGTGCTGATATCCAAACTCCAATAACTAAAGACCATGTGTTTCCATAAGAGATACCATCTTTTCCTGAAGTACAAGGTCTTTCACCTTGGTGTTCTTTGTCAGAATAGAAAAGCATCTACTCAACAATATATAATAGGTAACTCCTCTGAAGAGCTGTTTGGAGAAAGCCTTAGTTGAGTGCCCATTTCCTACTTAAAACTGAAGGCCTCATTGTACAGTTAATGGGTTTTTACCTCTTTTCCGAGAAAAATATGAAATAAATAAAATCAGAATATAAGAAAATTACACAAAAATCTGTGTGCATCTGTCCTAAAAGAGAAATCCTGCATGAAAGAGTACAGATAATATTCTATTTTCTATTTTAATGGTAAAATTGAAGAAATGAGAGGGTTTTACCAGATGGAAAAAATTCCTTTAAAACGTACATGAGTACATAATTAAATGTCATTACTCCAAATCATCTCTTCATTAGAAGAGGCTTTTAAGAACTTAGGTACTTCTTACTCTTTGAAATAGTCACTTCATTGTAATTTAAAGACTCTGGAATCACTGCCCTCAACTGGGGAGAGATGAGTGTCTGATTCTGCTCAGATACTAGGGGAAAAAATGAACTTTCACAAGCAGAACAAGGAAACCAGAACAGTTAATATTTGAACGTTGCTTATTTTTATGTGGAAAAGGCTAAGAAAGAAGCCTAATTACTTCTTTGATCTGACTTGTGATCCTGAGACAACAGGACCTGCTTATAGAGCTGCCATCAATTCAGGACAACTAGAAGATAAAGGAGAATGTAGGGGATTGGTGCATTACATTGGTTGTAAGTGACTGAAATCCAACTTGGGCAAAAAGGGGGTTTTGGGTGGTAGAAAGGCTAAGAACGATTAAGTTGTCAGGAAAGCAGGGTTTCAAATGGACTTCAGAGTGACAGAGCCAGTCCTTGGAACACAGTAAACATTCTTTAAATGCTGGGTGGATGTAAGATAATCTAGAAACTGGGATGAATCTGCTTCTTGCTGTTAACAAGGCTTCCATGGTATAGCTTCTCCTGGCAGAAGGACCGTGTCAAGCTCTTTCAGTTCCAGGTGGAAAAATTCCAGGGAAAGATAGCTAGCTGGGGACAGGGGCTCTGACTCCAGACTGACTTAACTAGGGCCACCATGGCAAGGTCACATACCACCATCAAATTTCCCATAATAGTCATGTGAATTGGGTGGGGTGTGAGGATGGGCATGGGAGATGGGGAAGAAAGGAAGAACCTAGTTAGCTTAGGTTTCATATCACTAACCTGCAAAGAGGAATGCCATTAGAGATGGCCCTTAGGAAACATACCCAGTCTCAGCTTACTGTGAATGGGACAATACAAAGCTACCACAGACTGGGTGGCTTAAATCACAGAAACGTATTTCCTCATCATTCTGTAAGCTGGAAGTCCAAGATTAGGCTGTCCACAGAGTTGAATTCTTCTGGGGCTTCTCCCTTTGACTTCTTGTCTTCAACATGGTTTGTCCTCTGTGCCTATTTATGTCCTCATCTCTTCTTCTTATGAGGACATAAATTGTTTTGGAGGAATCTAATGGTTCCATTTTAACTCAATTACCTCTTTAAAGACCCTACTCCAAATTTTGAAGTGCTGGAGGTTAGGACTTCAACGTAGGAATCTGAAGCAGTTAAGTTTAGCCCATAGCAGTGTCCATAAGAATGTTGTTGAGGAAGCTCATTACATGGAGTCTTTGAGTTTTCTGATCTAGGTATCAGAAAAAAGTTGTGTGACTTCTTTTTAAAATTATTGCCACAGAGGTTTGCCCAAATGCCCATGTTTTCTAGTTCTTTCTGATTTTTCTAAGGTTCATTTGCTAATGTTCATTTGGATCAAATATATAGGACTTCATGGTATCGACTTCTACAAACTTCTATTCTACATCTATATTTTGTTACTGAATTTTTTCCCGATTCATAATAAAAACAATGGAATTTGCCTATGTGCCCATCAACAGATAAATGGATAAAAAAATGTGATATATATATATATATATATATATATATATATATATATATACACACACACACACACACACACACACACACAATGAAGTTTTATTCAAAAAGCAGAATGAGGCGCTTGTGAAGAGGTACACACCTGTAATCCCAATGACTAGGAAGACTGAGGTAGGAGTATTCCAAGTTTGGGACCAACCTCAGTCACTTAGCAAGGCCCTAAGGAGGACTTATCAAGACCTTGTTTCAAAATAAAATATTTAAAAAGGGCTGGGCATGTAGCTTAGTTGGTAAGCACCTCTGGGTTGAATCCCTGGAAGAAGAAGAAGAAGGAGGAGGAGGAGGAGGAGGAGGAGGAGGAGGAGGAGGAGGAGGAAGGGGAGGGGGGAGGGGAGGGGGAGGGGGAGATTATGTCATTTTCAGGAAAATTGATGGAACTTGAGAACATTATGCTAAGCAAAAGAAGCCAGACTCAGAAAGTCAAGGGTCAGATGTATTCTCTCATATGTGGAAACTAGAAAGAGAAAAGAAAAAGCAAAATGGAGAGAGGGATCTCAAGAAAATTGAAGAGACATCAGTGGGATAGAGGAAAGGGACCAAGGTGAGGGAAAGGGGAAATATTGGGGAATGATACTGACCAAATTATATTATTATATTGTGTGCATATATGAATAGGTAACAATATATCCCACCATTATGTATAATTATAATTCATCAATAAAATATGGAAAAAATATGTTTCCTTTTTCTTTCTTCCCTATTTGTAATTTATGTTATCTTGCTGTGTGGTGTGTCTCTGCATACTCTGTACATATCCTTTATAGAATAAAATAAAATATTAATAGTTTGAAAGAGTTGAATATATAAACTCTTAATTCATGAGCCCTTGATAAGAGCATTTACAAGGAAAACAGAAGAGGCTTAGATGCTAATAATAAATATCCTTTCCAATAATAAGTCACCTCAAATCTTTTTTGTAAAGGAGAATCTATAAAAGGCTATGTAAATTGGGGGGAAAAAACAAGATATGTCACAAAACATTTTTAAAAACTCCAACGATGGCTAAGCAAATCAATGCTTAAATTAGCACAAACTGGTAAAAATAAGCATCCGTAAATTGATTTTTCCATATATTTGCCTGGAGGCAGACAGAGTGTAGGAGGAGTTGGATTCTTGCCAGACCTAAAGTATCTTTCTGAGTTCCATCAACTTCTATTAGTGGGCAGTGACGCCATTCTGGCCCTGAGTCAGCCGCCCAGTGCACTTAGATTTATTCAACTGGAGGCAGGCACCGCATCAGAGACCCAGATCCACAGCCCAGATTTAAGTGACTTGTCTCCAGAGAGAGCTGGCTTCCTGTAATGCCAGCAGAGAGCACATGGCCTCTGCCCAGGTGGCTGCTCAGTGTAGAAGGGCAAAATGATTGACACCAAAGAACTGACCTCCTGGGCCTCCAGTGAGCCTCTGGCCACAGAGCCCCTGGGCTGTGAACTGCCAAAGTGGAAATGGACCAAAACAGCCCGGGAACCATTAGTTCTATCTCATTTAGTTAATGTGGTGGATTTACAAATGCATTATAAAAGTTACATTGGCTTTTTTGGAATTCTTTGTTTCCCAAATCACATTCAGTAGTTTGTCCTGGCACTGATTCCAAAGGGTCACTTTAAAAGGAATTCAGCAAATGCCCAAAGAGCTCCAAAGGGTGGCAAAGGTGTCATGCTCCCAAGGCAAACCACTGTGGGCATGTGTGCTTTAACATCCTTCTCCCACTCTACAGCATGAGAAAGAGAAAGGAAGAGAGGGCGGGGAGGGGGAAAAGAGGTATGATGTGAACTCTGGATCTGACACGGCTTCCACAACTGGGATATATATATATATATATACATATATATATTAATTATTCCCAATAATATACACACACACACATATATGGTAAAATATATTTATATACATACACTGAAGCACTGGATCTCTAAGTCCACAAGAACTTTTAAATGCAGAATAAAGTAGACCTCCAGTTAGCTTATGAAACAGAATAAAGATATTATGGAAAATCTGAGGAAATCTGAATTAACTATGAACTTTAATAACAATGTATCAATATTGGTTCATTGTCACAAACATGTGGTAAGGTAAAATATTAATAATAGGAGAAACTCAGTGTGGAATAGAAATGTTCTGCACCATCTTCCCAATAATTCTGTAAATCTCCTACTACCACACATTTTAAAAATTTACTTTACACACATACAAATACACACACTTTCAACAGATATTCTTTAATCTGGGAGGAAAGGAAAAATATTGATGGGTAATAATAGTCAATAACTGTTTAAATTGGCTGATAGACATATGGATAAATACATATAGTGTATCTTTTATTTGCATATACATTTGAAAATCTCAATAATGGAAAGTTCAAAAACTATATTCATTAAATTGATTATATATATAACACACATATATATGGTAAAATATATTTACTTTATATATATGTACACACACACACACATATATATGTCTTCCAAAAAGTCTTTTATGTATAGATCATTTATATATACATATGTACATAAAAATCAATTCATATATACATATAATCATTTTATATACATATAAACGTGTATGTAATATATATAAAATGTATATATATATGTGTAATAAAAATGTATATTATATATAAATGGTTTTTACAAGAGACATATCTTTATTTGCAACCAGTAAGAGTCTTAGTGAAGGCAACTTTTTCACTATTTTGTAGGGTAGGTCTCTAGTATTGACCTGTGTCAACACATGTAACTCCATGGCTTTACCTTCAGCATTATGTTGTGTTGGTGAAGGCCCCACCACCCTGTATGATTGATGGTAGACACTGGCTTCTGCAGATGAGGTCAGAGCCAGTGGCACCACAGCTTTGGGGAAACATTTTTCTCCTTGTGATATTAAAGCAGGTGGTTTCAGCTCTGGGTTTGATCTGGGTAAAGGTTCTTTAGTCAACAATGACATGAAGCTGTGACTGATAAGCTACTATGCACTTGGCCTGCCACACCCCTCCCTGCTACTGGAACAGTGTCAAAAACATTAGTCAGTGAGCACCTAGCATCCTTTTACCATCATTTTCTAAGAGTAAACCATTGAGAAACTCTTCCTCCTACACCCCTTCTAAGTGGAAGGCACCAACATCCATCCAGGCTTCCAGAAAAGCTGGGAGTCATTATCCTGGACACCTCCTTAATCTTCTAGAAACCAATCAGTCTTCCAGTTATGCAGATTCTACCCGCTTTACCTTGTTCAAATCTATTCTCACCTCTATGATCCCATTGCCAATTGAAGCTTCAGACCTTCATTTTCTAACACCTGGACTATTCCAATGGTCTCCTATTTAACCTACCCCTGTTTTAACCCCTTCAGTCCACTTGGATGCTGCCATGAAAATGCATATCTCAGTATGTTTATGCAGTGTCACAAAATACATAAGACTAGGTAATTCATAAGTAATAAGAATGTATTTGGTTCTATAAGGTTAGAAATCTAAAGTGAAGACATCAGGAGATTCAGTGTCTGGTGAGCTCTGCAATCTTCTTAAGAGGGCATCTTATTGTTGTGTCCTCTGGAGAGTAAAAATGCTGTGTCCTCACATTCCAGCAGAGTGAAAGAAGAAGGCAGCTCTCTGAAGGCTCTTTTATAAAGGCATTAATCTGGCTCAAGAAGGCAGAGCCCTCATGGCCCAGCCACATCCTAAGAGCCCCACCTCTTAATATCATTTCCTCAGCGGTGTAAGTTCCTGCATATGAATTTTGGATGAACACAAACATTCAAGTCACAATAATGAATAATATGACCATCTTTCTCATGTGACCACTTTGCTCATTTTCTGGGAACTCCTTCAGTATTGCCCCAGACCCTTCAGGACAAAGAGTTTCCTTCTCAGTTTGAAATACAGTCATTTACAGGCAGGTTTCTGCCTACCTCCCCTTCATTTCATGCCCTCTTCCTCCACTAAGTTTAATTGCTTCTAGTTCCCAGAATGTGCCAGGCTGTGTCATAGCTCTGCCCTGGCTTTTCAGCCCCCTTGTCCTAGAATGTTCTGTCCTCTAGGTGCACACCCCCATATTTTTCAAGACCAAGTCCAAGCATCACTCCTTAAAGCAAACCACACTGACTAGGAAGCTGGAATGAGGGTCCAACACTTCACTCCCCTCTTATGGAGGCGGGTGCTCTGACATAGGGGTGCATGGCCCAAATGATGAAGGTCCTCTATTAGCAAAAAAGCCTTCTTTATGCTAGTTACCAAACTCCTCCCCAGAAGGGATCTACCACTGCCTTCTCTGCATCTCAGCTGTGCCTCATTAGCAGGGGCAGCCACTGAAACTTACAGTTTAGTGGAGGAAGAGGAGTTGCAGATCTGAATTCATAGACCACTGAGGGCAACACTGCCTCATGACTCCTTTAGAACTGTTTCACTTGGCATAGTACTTGGCACATAATGGCACTTAATAAATGATTATTGAATAAACAAAGGCATAAAGGGATGTACTGTTCAGAGCACTACATTTGAAATACTATGAATGTATTTATTTAAGGCACGGTTGACAAACAAGCCATGTGTGAGAACACCCAAATTTCACATCTGACAAAGTGTGATCTGGCTCAGTGAGCCAAACTGGTAAATCTCCAGTCCATGACTAATTGCTCTTGAGACCCTTGTTAAAGTCATCCTCAGGAAGAGGCACAGGCCATTTACAGCAGTTCCTGCTCACTTGCAGCAGTGAGCGCATTTGGGAGGCCTCACAACAGGAGGCCTGTTGAAAACAAGTTGTGGTTTCGCCTGTGTTTGGATTTCTGTTCAGGGAAGGGCACTTCCTCTTGCATTTGTGAGAGCCAAATAACACATTCTGGGTTGAGAGGACTGTGATAGAAAACCTGGTGTTAAACACATGAAAATGTGGCAGCATCCTAGATCTGTTGAAACACATATCTTGGCGCAATAACTTGGGTGGCAGGCAATCAAGGGCTGGGGACCGCTTTTACTGTTTTCTGCTGGGATCTCAATATGAGGGAGGCCCTTTTGATTTCCATGTGGTCTGCTGTGCTTGGCAATATCCTCTAGTTAGTGCTGGTTGAGTGCTTGCTAACTTGTGAGTTATTCAGAAGAGAGGAGAATATACAAAGACTCCAAGGCTTTCCTTATCTTCCCTCCACTGCAGTTAACTTAGAGCCCTGGGAAGCAGTGATCTGGGCACCAGTGACTAGAAGAACTGACAGATCAGACCATGAGGCAGAGACTTTGTCTGTTTCACTTCCATCAGTGGTTTTCACCAACAGGGGTATTTTGGTCTATTTTAAGGAAGAAAAAAAAATCAAACCTTAGAACAACATTTCAGAAAAGCATCAAGAATTTTTTTTTCCATATCTCTATGAAGGAGAAATAAAAATTTGGATTTTTTTTAAATAATGTTCCTATTCCCCACACTATCAGATTCATAAAAATTAGAAGAAAAAGTTCTTCCTGAGGTTTCAACAAACACAGGGCACTTATTCTCTCTCCCATTTCTTAATTTGGCATTTTCTTTCTTCAAGTACCAAATCCAGTAAATGTGCTTTAAATGGAAAGAAAAAAAGCATTAATGAATGCCAAAGAGCAGTTTCCCAGTCAGCCAGCCAAACCACAAACATTCAAAAATGTGACTTCATTTTTAATAATATAATGAGCTGAAGAATATCAAACAGAAATCTAAAGAGAAAGAAATATTTTATTTATTCTAAATAGCTGTCAAAAAGATTTCTAATTGCAGATTGCTTGGAGAAGAGAGATGAAGAGAAATAGTAGCTAACCAATGTTAGAATTCAGAACTCAGGGTTGTCAAAATAAAGGAGAGGATATTTGTGATCAATGAACTCTAAATCCACCTATGGTTTACCTACTGAGTCCTTGGGAATTCACTCTTGAGTGTCTGCACTTCCTTACCTGCACAATGGAGCCCAGGACCCCACATCATGAACCAGGAAACTAAAGATGGCATTAATTCTGTCACCTGTGTTTTGTTAAGTACCAACTCTTAGAACTTAACCTTCAACTGGGGAGACTAGCAAGCTAACACAAACCCACAAGGGATGGCCTCTGTATCCCTGAAGCTGGGAGAAGAAACTAGAGTCCACAGTTACTCAGGTGACATCTCTTCCAAGAAGTTTTCTTTAACCTGACCCCTAGACCAAGAGGGAAGGATTAGACCCCTAATCTCACCAAAATGTGTAAGTTTTTTTTTTCTTCAAAAATACTTGGGCATATCTCTCTCACTGCATAAAAACATGCAATATAATAAAATATATAATATGTACATGTCTCCTTCCTTAAACTTTGAACTGTAGAGCAAGAATGTCTACTTCCTTGATACCAAGTATAGAGGCTAGAGCATGAATTAATAATATACATTAATGCTTTCTTTCTTTGATTCTAAAGAACTCCAATCACTTTTGTTGCTTTGCCTTATGATTATATACTTCTTATCCTGTTTTATAGTAGTAAATAGAAGGCATTATTCCTCAGGATATATCAGTCAGAATTTTTTTTTTTTTTTTTTTTTTGGTACCAGGGATTGAACCCAAGGTCTCTCAACAACTAAGTTCCCACTACCCCATCTTTTTTTTTTTTTTTTTAGAAAAGTTCTAAGTTGCTTAGGGCCTTGCTAAGTTGCTGAGACTGGCTTTGAACTTGCATTCCTCCTGCCTCTGTCTCCTGAGACATTGGGATTACAGGTATACACCATGGTGCCAGGCTTAGTTAGCAATTTTATAAACAAAGAAACTAACTCAGTCCTTCTTAAACACAAATGTTCATGCAAATCACCTGGGGATCTTGTGAAAATGCAGATTTTCATTCAGCTGGCTGAAGAGGTACCTGAGAATCTGTCCTTCTAGCAAGCTCCCAGGTGGGCTTTTGGTCTGCAAAGAGTGGTTTAAATGGGTGAAATTGAATTTTGAGACCTAAGTTAAGGATTAGCCATCCAGGGCTAATATAGGAGTTCTGCCATGCCATCAGGGGCCCAGGGGCCCAGGTTCTTCTATCTTTCTGCTTCACTATCTTGGGTATGGTTTACAACCTCAAGATCCCCTCTTATCCCAGGGCATTGACTGCCATCATATTTATATTGTGGCCAGCAGAAGAGAAAGCGTCATGGACAAATGGCTGGGTCAGCCTCTCTTAAAGGAGCTTTCATGTGGAGTCTACCTAATAACTTCCACTTACATCTCATTAGTCAAAATGTCGTCAGCTATATAAAAGAAGGTTTGAAAATGTGGTTTTCTAGTTGGAGTACACTGCTGAATACACAAAATTGAAGTTCACTTGGTAAGGAAGAAGGGGAGAAAGAAATGCCAGATAAACAGTAGTAATCTGGGCTGAGTCAAATGAGATTATTGAGGATCCCCTGTTAATTATTATTGGCTTCAGTCTCTGGAATTTGCCCCTTCCCAAAGAGAAAACTGTTACCCTGCTACGGTCATAAGAAGGGTCAGTCACCTTTTTGCAGCAAGTTCTATCTCACAGGGTCCCTAACTTCTCTTCTTGACTGAAGCCATCATCACTCTTGGCTCCAAAACTTGAGGAAAGACGGGGGAACCAGCTCTTCATAGCTTGTTGCTCCCTCTTTTAATGACATTAAAGTTCAATGCTTAGTTTGGTTCAGGCTTTATTTTCATCCTTGGGTTTTCAGATGCCAGGGAAATAATGTTACTTTGACATCAGTTGAGATCGTGGCTCAAGGATGCTGGCACTGCCTCCCACTTCTTGTCCCTAAGGTTATGGCTTATAAATAAGGGAATGCATCCAAAAGGGATGTGCTGTTTCCCCCGCTCTCTGCCAATCAGTTCACTCCTTGAGTAGCAATGGAGTCACCCAAGGTGAAGAAACAATCCCAGTCCATTGATCTCAATGAGCAATCACATTCTTTTTCTGGATATTTGCCCAGTCCTCCAGGGAGCAAGCAGAGGCTGAGATGCAATATGGATTCCTGAAAGGGAGGATTGTTAAGTGATGGCACCTGTCTGCACTCAGGCAATGAGAAAAAAGAGGCGGTTGCTCTCTAGGGCACTCTCCCTGTACCCCGAGTCACAAGATGGAAGATGGGGCAAGAAGAAGCCAAATATATGTGTTCCTTCCCTTCTGCCCTCATCTTAAGGAATTTACTCTTCTAACATTTCCATTTGAAATAAGAACAATTTGTGGATGGTCTCTTGTTATAATTTGGATGTGAGGTATCCCCCAAAAGCTCATGTGTGAGACAATGCAAAAAGGTTCAGAGGAGAAATTATTGGATTGAAAGAATCTTAACCCAATCAGTGAATTAATCCTCTGATAGTGATTAACTGAATGGTAACTGGAGTGGTAAGCTGTGGCTAGAGGAGGTGGGAATTGGGGTGTGGCTATGGAGTATATATTTTGTATTTAGAGAGTGGAGTCTTTCTCTCTGATTCTTGATCATCATGTGAGCTGCTTCCCTCTGCCACACTCTTCCTCCATGATGTTCTGTCTCATCTTGAGCCCCAAGGAATAGAGCTGGCCTTCTATGGACTAAGACCTCTGGAACTGTGAGCCCTCAAATAACCTTTCCTCCTCTACAGTTGTTCTGGTCAGGCCCTTTAGTCACATCAGCAAGAAAGCTGACTAAAACAGTCAATATATAGACATATTCAACAATCACTACTAGGACTTTATTCCTTGAAAATAATTTATGTAAATTAGCCTAAAGTAGCCTTAAAAAGGAACAATGATCTATTTATATAAATTTAACCATAAGACTTTGGTGGGGGACAAAAGTAATTCATAAATCTATGCATTGCTATAAATGGAGTAAGTACTTTTCACTTATATTCATTACTATATTTCACATCCTACCGATGAAGTTCTGATTAATAAAATGTAAATTTGTCTTAGTATGTGACTGAATTTTTAATTAAGAAAACATACATGGCAAAAAGGAATCACCAAATACTAAAAATATAATAACCATTTTGTGAAATTCTGCATAATTTGAATATTAAAAAGAAACTCTCATATTTGAACATGTTGGGACTCTCTGTTCTATAACTTCAGGGCAATAATATTTCTAAAAATTTATTTTAGGCTTTGTCTATTAAGTTGGATCTAGAGCCCTTTTGTATGATTCATTTCAAAGAATGTGGACCCTGGCAATTGTACCCATATATGAGAATCAAAAAGCTTAAGAATTTGAAAATTGAAAGGAGGTCGATACCTGTTGTCCTCAAGGACCAAGTTTCATAAAGGAGTTGAAAATGTTCATTCATCCATAAACTAGCTATTTGCAAAGGTGCTATTTCCAATGCTTAGAAAACAAAAGCAAATGAAAGAGTCAAAAATGCCTGCACTTTGGGTTGGGGTTGTGGCTCAGTGGTTGAGTGCTTGCCTGTGATTGAGTGTGTGGGGCACTGGGTTTGATCCTCAGCACCAAATAAATAAATAAATAAATAAAGGCATGCTGTCCATCTATAATTAAAATAAAATATTTAAAAAACAATGCCCACACTTCTAATCTTTGTTATCACTTGGTAGAAATGCTGACTAAATTCTTTCCATGTTTCTCAGCTAAATCACCACACCAGCTTTAGCAGTAGAATGAAGACTCTGGGATCAGAAAGCACTTACAGATAGCTGAGGTATTCTGCAAACTCATTGCTAAATCTTAGCATGATATATAGCTGCTATTCTTTATTATTATTATTATTATTCCCTCAGCAAATAATAAAACAAATTCTAAATACCTGGAATCACTACAAATCTCAGTCATTCCCCAGAGTGAGTTTAAACATCATTAAATGAAATATTGATTTCCAAAGACTACAGTGATTTTTAAATCAAAAATAAAAGTTTACCTCTATTTATCAGAAACTTGAGGCAGATATTATATTTTAAAACATTCCATAGGGTCTTATGAGAAGGCTCATAAGAGCCATGCAGAGGGTGCAGTGACTGGGGCAAGTACCCTTCTTTCTGTTCTATGAAGACCCTTGACAGGGGTCCCAGGAGAAGGATGAATGATACAAATAGTTGGTTCTCAGATAGTTTCAAGGCTCAGATACAAATACATGCATACACGACCAGCCTGTTGAATGAACATCAACATCCTCAATTGTCTACAACAGAGAAGAAAGCAAAAAGTTCATTAAAAAAAGGTTTTCTTGCCTGCTCCCTAGTTTCTTCCATCTTGAAACCGTGTTTGGTCCCCATCCATAAATTCCTGCTCTAACACCAAAAAATGAAGCAGTAGCTGCCTCTGATCCTGTTCTCCTTTCCTACTTGATTCTCCAGAACCTGGGGTAAACTCTAGGGAGATAGAACAGGCGTCTAAAGACAAAGGGTGAGTCTTTTCCCTCAGAGAACTTACATTCTCTGATTTCTCCTTTCTCTCCGTGACTCTCCTGGCATGTGTCCAGTTCCTATTTCAGGGCTGCCCTTATTGGCTATTTTAACAGTCTCTCCTCTGGATGAAGTTCTTGAGGACCTCAGGCAGGACACTGCTGGCACTTAGAGTATCTCTGTGAGAAGTACCAAAAGGCTCCTTGTTCAAGTCGAACAATTGTAAGAACATGTCCCGTTCCCTGGGACTGGTGAACAGAACTCCAATTGCATTTCAGCTTTCATATGCCTCCTCAGCTGGTTGCCTTTGTGTAGGAAAAACATACACAACTCTATTTAGTGACCCTCATTGGATGGGCATTCTGCAGGATTTAGCCCAGACTCATGTTGTCTTAAGGATCTCTAGGTCTAGCTTCTACCTAGTGAAAGCCCTGAGGTTCTTGGCTTTAGGAGATGATTCTCCATGATTCCCTCACATTTCTGCACATTTTGTGAAAAACAGCACTTCTCACTTTGTTCTGGATTGTCTTTTCAAAGATGGAAAATGGCCTTAGAAGATAAAGATAAGTATCTCCCCCCAGAGCAAAGGGTAAATCTGTTAATGGACTAGTCTGATGAGATGTCTCTATTTGCGGCAAAGGTTGGCAGATTTGCTGGCAGATCATTATAAAAATTTGAATTCCCTAACCTTGGTGTCCCTCAGCTGTGTTGCAAACCCACTGCATGCACAGAATTCACTTGGGCCTTTATGTCACCTCATGAGAGCTGGGATGCAAAGGGTATCAATGGGAACATAATTCTCAAGCTGTTATATTGGAGGGAATAAACTCACTTTTTCTGACCCAGGAGCTTAATTTTGTCAGCATTCATGAGACTATGCCAGCTAACTTGATACCCAGCAGAAAGGGCAAAATCTCAGACCTTTCATAGTTCTTAGTATTTAGTGAATTAGCAGCTGTGCTTCTGCCACGTAGCATCCCCAGCAGCATATGGCTCATCCACATCCTCCATTTCTGACCCATCACAGAGACATAGCCAACCTTTTATCATGAACTCACCTTCCTTGATTGCAAGAAGTCCTTGAGTGACCTCTTTAGTTAAGTAAATGTAAAGTAAGTGGTCACCCATCATTTTGGAAGTAAGCATATAAAAGAATATTTAACTTGGCAGTAAATTGGGACATGGCTGCTCTTGGTGGGAGAGGTTAGACAGTGCTCCCTGAGCTACACATGCATACACAATCCCAGCATCCATGAGTTTACAAAGGGCATAGGGCCAAGGCGTGTACAGGGAGAGGAAGGATAGCAAAGCATCTTTATCAGCATGACTGCAGTTTCCCTGTCACCTGCAGTATAATTCTTCCCAAGGGATAAAAGTTTTTGTTGCACTGTAGAAAATGAAAGTTAAATAAGATCTGTGAAAACTTCCACAGTGCACCTTCAAAACCCAGGAGCATATTGTAGCATTAAGATGTTATGCTCTGTGGGTACCTGGAATTATAGGAAGACACCCCCATCCCTGTAACCTCCTATCTACCACTCCTTGCAGAATGACTCCAACCCTGCCCCCAACCACTTCAGAGAGAAAAGTCTTCTTTATTTTATTTTTTATTTATTTTTTTAGAGAGAGAGAGAGAGAGAGAATTTTCTAATATTTATTTTTCGGTTTTTAGCGGACACAGCATCTTTGTATGTGGTGCTGAGGATTGAACCGGGGCCGCACGTGTGCCAGGTGAGCGCACTACGGCTTGAGCCACATCCCCAGCCCAAAAAGCCTTCTTTATTAACGTGCTCCAGGCATAACTAAATTCAGAACAACAAGAACAACAAAATTCTGCTTTTCATATTTTTTAAAGCTACTGGTCTCCTTTATAATCACTGAATTTGGGGAATATAATATGTGTATGTATATACAAACACACACACACATACACACACATATATATGGACATATATAATATACAAATATAATAATCTATATTTCCCAAGATATATTACTCTTGCATAATATTGGACAGCCTCACCACTAGGCTCCAAGAGTCCCCTCCAGGAACCCTGCACACTACTTATCTTCCAGGAACAACGCAGCACAGCTTGTTTGGGACCAGTGAGCTTTGTTTCTTGGAGAGAGGCCTTACCCCTGTGGCTTCCAGCACAGCCCCTGGGCCATAGGGCCTCAGTTTGATTCTTCAGTAAGTTACTAAATATCTCTGGTCTTATTCTCATGTGCAAAATAATGAACAAGAGTCATATTTACTTCCTACAGTTGTTTAGAGTTTAAAAGAGTGAAGGTATGCCATGTATTTAAACTACACCTTGTACATAATAAATGTTAGATATTATTTGGCAAGTGCTAGAACTGGCATGCACACTGCCAAGTTCATTCATCATCTGTTCATTTCAAATGTAATTGATAAATATCTATGATATGCCAGTTATGGTGATATGTTGTTCAGCCACAAATTACAGTCAGTCATTTCATATAAACTATAAAATAGAGAGATTTGATTCTAATTGATTTTTCAAAAGTTTTTTTTTTTTAATTTTGTTTTGTTTTGTACCAGGGATTGAAACCAGGAGCACTTAATCACTGAGCCACATCCTCAATTTTTTTTTTTTTATTTTTTATTTTGAGATAGGGTCTCACTAAGTTCTAGGGCCTTGCAAAATTGCTGAGTCTGGCTTTGAACTTGGACCCTCCTGCCTCATCCCTCTGAGCCTTTGGGATTACAGGCATGTGCCACTGCACCCAGCTTGAATTTTTTTTTTTAAACATGATAGTCCTGCAAAAATTCTGGAGTTTTAAAATATTCATCTTCCCAGATTTCTTGTTATTTTTTTTCCCCCTTGCTATCCTAGTAATTGAAATCAAGGCATTACACACGCTAGGGAAGCACTTTACCACTGAGCCTTGTCCTCAGCCCTTCTTATTTTGTATTTTGAGACAGGGTTTTGCTAAATTGCCTAGGCTGGCCTAGATCTTGTGATCTTCCTGCTTCAGCCTCCCAAATAAATTACAAGCATGTGCCACAACACCAGCCCAGATTCCTGGTTTTAAGCTCAGATTTCCTGGGTTAAGAAAGGTTTGGTGGCCAGCCATGGTGCACATACCTGTAATCTCAGCAATGGAGGCTGAGGCAGGAAGGATATTTGAGACCCTGTCTCAAAAATAAAATTATTAAAAAGGGCTGAGTGTCTAGCAGTGGTAGAGTATCCTTGGGTTCAACTGCCAGTACTGGGGAAAGAAGGAAGGAAAGAAGGAAGGAAGGAAGGAAGGAAGGAAGGAAGGAAGGAAGGAAGGAAGGAAGGAAGGAAGGAAAGAGGAAGGGAGGAAGGAAGGGAGGGAGAGAGGGAGGGAGGGAAAAAGAAAGTGTCTGGTGATCAACCTACCATTTGACGCAAATTTTTACCATTAGCCTCCCAAAATCTAAGTTAGGAAACTTATGGAAGGGCTCTTAAAATTTTATTTCTAATTAGGTTTTTAAAAATTTAGACATGATTTTTCTCCACAATTATGTTCACATCTATTGAGATAAAAACTGCCTAAAATGAGATATATGGAATAAATAAAAGGTTAAAAGATATTCTTTAAAAATTTATTTAAACAAGGTCTTGGGTCTGAGAAGAATTCACTGCTCTGGCAGCCAGTCCTGGGGGGGATCTGACCTCAGGCTTTCCAAGGATGGTCTATCTCAGAAATGAAGTCAGGCCTCAAAGGGAGGGTTAGAATTTGATATTTTCTCCATGGTGACCTTAAGAGACAACTCTTTCTACTCTTCTCTTTTCCTTATTTATAAGGATGGATAACAACGGTAGCCATTTTGGAAGATTATTACAAGGCTAAAATGAAATGATATGTGTAAAACATTGGTAAGTGTGCAATAAATATTAGCTGCCAGTGTTCATCATTCATTTGTGTTTCCCCATCAGCACTCCTTTAGATACAGATACTCTCCTGAAAGGAAAGTTCTTCACTGTACCTTTTTTAAATTTCATATGCTACTCTTCACCTGGCCCAAGTGCCTCTTGAGTATTTCACCTATTTATAGATGCAAAGTTGAAGGTTTTGAAGTGGTTCTCTATGTCGGAAATACCAAGGGGACACAAGAAATCAAACATGTGCTCAGAAGTGGTGAGCAAGGCAAACATTACTTCTGCCAGAAGGCATGCTTCTGAGCCTGGCTAGCAAGCGCACCTGGGTGGGCAGTCAGACCGTCTGCATTTTATCTTTAAAAGTGCTCCCTCCGCCTTGCTCTGATTGGAGGACCCCATGTATGTGATTAGCTAATTTTAAAATTGGGGCAGACAAAGGGAAGGATACAATTAAATGGCTACAATCAGAGCTTACATCCTAATTAAGGCTAAATACTATATTCTGAAAATGGACCACTGAACTTTCTATTTCTTACATTTAACAGAAAAACCCCACAAATTCAAGTCATATGACTCCAAGAACAGGTCTTTTTTTTTTTTTTCCTTCATATATCAATGGGCCAAGAAAAAAATAATGATCCTGTTCTTGCAATGACCATAAATTCTTCAGAAGGTACCACTGACTGTATTTGAAAGTGTAAAAAATACACACTGGCAGGATATTTTTAAGTCATGAAAGTCAACATATAATCTCTCCAGGAGCCATTCTTGAAAAAAGCTTCATGTAGAGCTGGAATGTCAATGGGTACTGAATTCTAAGAGGAGTAAAGGAACCCACAGTCTTGCTGACAGATGGACAATGTATTAGGTGCAAGAATCATAAAACCAGTTTGTATGGAGATTTTGAAACAGGAGAAAACATACTTGACCTCTCCAATCTATCCACTTGGAAACTGAGTGAGCTCTGGTGGAAGCAGAAGAGCAGCCCAGGGGTTCCTGCTGAGTGAATGGGAAAGCAGTGGATCCACGGGGACAAGCTTCCCTCCTCTGATTTGGGCTTGCACTTCCCCAAAGAAAGGTCCTGCAGAATTTGGAGACCCTCCAGAGGGCAGGGCAGCACATGAAGCAATTCACACAGGACCCCACATGATTGTGTAGATTATAGGATGTTTCCAAAGGACTGTTTTGACCCAACTTTACTTCTTTAAAAAGCTACCAGGGAATGTTAACAACTCTACCTTGACCTTTACTCCATTTTGTGTGCCTCTTTGTCATTTCTGTTGAAACCTGTTACATAGTATGTATGATTTTTCTTGTATTTTCATCTCTCCTTGTCCACACCCTGTTCCTGCTACCAATAATGGTGGAATGGTTAACACCAATAATAGTGGGGTAGGCTGCCAATATTAGGCCACCTATTATTGATATCAACCAGCAAAATCTATTTTTTAGGATGTTTCTTTTAATAAAATTTACTAATAAAACATCTGAAAATTCACTATTCTGATCCTAAGGGACATTAGTTTCCAACAAATTCTAATAACAAGACTTATTTAAAATGGGCAAAAGATTGATAGATAAAATTTCATTCATGGTTAATTCATAAGAAAATTATTGGAGGCCACTGTCAGATATTTGAAAGTGCTTTTTCCTTTGTATCCCTTTTCAGGCTGAGAAGTCTCAGAATTCTCCTCTCAATTCTTATACATGTAAGCACTTCCTATGATGGTTCTTCCCTTTACATGTCCAGCTCATATTCTTGTTCTTTTATAGATTGGACACGTGTTCATTTATCAATACCACACAATTGCTCTCTTGCTGAATTCCACTTGTACTTGTCAGTGAATAGCTTGATCAAGTCTTTTATTAACTTATATTAAATTTCATATTTAATATAAAAATAATGTATTCAGTGAAGTCCTCACCATTAAATTGGAGGACGCATGTTCAGATGGCCCAGAGATTAGAGGCAGCCTGGTTGGAATCCTAGCCCCATTCACTTAACATTGTGAAGTAGTGTTAGGCAATTCACCTAACCTTTCTCTGTGCTGCAATATGTTGTGAGGATTTAGTGGGTTAGTACATGGGAAGTGTTTAGTATCTGTGCCAGGTATTGTCCGAGGCATTACATACCTGAGAGCAATTATAAAATTGGGTGCCAGCTGGGGATTTAGCTCAGTGATAGGGTGTTTGCCTAGTATGAGTGAGACCCTGGATTGGATCACAGCACCACAAAAATACAATAATTAATTAATTAATTTGGTGCATTGCCTGTGGAAGTAGACATTCCACTTAATAGTAATCAGCACTTCTTTCTTCTTCTTTTTTTTTTTTCTTTACTTAGTTCTGATGCAACTCTAAGCTTAGAAATTGTGGTTGGGAAGGAGGTTTGGAGCAAAAACAGTAGGATAGGGAAAGGTATAGAGATTGGGTATGGCTCAGATATGGACAATGAATATGCTTTCTTGGTCATTAAAAAAATGGAAGAAATGAGATGATGCTTCTTTTATGCATATTACCCAGATGTTTTTTTTCCACCAAAAGTTTTATTATTTCACTTTTTGTACACCAAGAAGATCTCATCAAAATGTCAAGTGCCTAATTATTTGGCAGGCAAGTATTATTATATTTTGAAAGTGAAAGTGTGGAATGAGTAGGCTTAAAAGCTCCCATCCCATTTCAGGCTCACATCTGAATGTGCCTTCAGGGGAAAAGGATGGGGGAGAAGAGCATGCCCCTGACTGAGCTGTCTAAAAAGCTTCAGAGGCTTAGCAAGGCTACAGCCTGGCATTTCTTAGACCAGAATAAGTGAGAAGTCCAAGAGGACTGAAAAGCTGAGTTACATCTTGCTTTAAGCTGGTATTTGCCCCATTCAATCAGGGATGAAAAGCATTTAGTGCTCTGACCCCTCTTGCCCCAACCCACCTCCCTGGTAAACAGCCACTAGATCAGAGCATTCATTTCTGTAGGACTGGGGATACCTGAGATCCTGCACATGATATACCTGACAGGTTTCCCCTTGAGCACTGACAGCAGGACTGGAGACACAATTATAGGGCCAATATAAGATGAAAAGATGGGAGTGAGAGTTCATAAATTGTAAGAATTTTAGGAGGACATGTGCGAGGCTCTCCATGCACAGTGGGTAAGCCCATGGAGTCAGCCCTGTCTGCCCTAGATCAGTTAGTTCCTGGGAGACAGATTCCAAAAGCTTGAGATTACGCTCAGGAAGCTCGCTGGGGAGTAGTGGCCTTGAAAACACATCTGCAAGGAGCTGAGGGAAGCAGGGCAGAGCAAGGGGAGAATCTGAACCTGTATGTTGTAGGGAACCTCAGTAGACCTCAGTGGATCCCATGAGGAGCCTTGGAGCTGAGGTTGACCCTAAAGGAGCAAGGGCCTGGACCTTTCTACCCCTGCCTCATTGCGTATCCAAGAGCCATTGGATACGGGATGCCCTAGGGAATGGTGTGACCTTGGGGCAAGGCAGCTCTGTTTGGCCAAGGACTGTTCCCAGGGGACCCATCCCAGAATTTCTGGCCAGCAAAACTTCCAATAGCTGGGGACATGAGTGCCTGCCTTGCCTGGAAGGAGTTCTAGTGCGGAGCAACAGCATCTACTACATACCTCACCTCCACCCATTGATGGCAGTGATTTTCCATTCCTGAAATAGATGTGGCAGTGGATTGACCTACTGGGAGCTGCGTGACAAGGTCACAGCAGTAAATAAAATAAGGCAAACATCAAGGAAATAGAATGCCAGGAAAAGTGCTGGGAAGCCAGGGGCAGTGGCACACTCCTGGAATCCCAGCCGCTCAGGAGGATAGTGAGTTCAAAGCCAGCCTCAAGCAAGGCACCAAGCGACTTGGTGAGACCCTGTCTCTAAATAAAATATAAAATAAGGCTGGGGATGTGGCTCAGTGGTCGAGGGCCCCTGAGTTCAATCCACAGATACCCTCCCTGCCAAAAAAGTGCTGGGAACTGTGGTGCTGCTCCTTAAAGCCTCCAGTGGAAGGAGATGGGAAGCACTGATTTTACAGGGAGCTGTGCAGGTACTACAGAAATTGGGGGCCTATCTGATATTTTAATTGTTTTTTTTTTTCCATTTTTATAACAAAGAGGAACTGGTATTTTCAAAATGAGATCTACTAAAGACCAAGATGGGAAAACTAAAGAAAAACTCATTGTCCTTTTTGGGTTCAAGAGACAAGGGAACAGCACATCCTCCAGGCTGGACAGGAAGTGGCAAGTGGACTGGAGATGGCAGAGTCTTGGGGTCAGGGGCACAGCTAGGCTGGAGCAGGGACCCTTCATGCTTAGTGCTGAGGGTCTCAGTACTCAAACCTCCATCTTGTCTAAATTAAGAAATCATTCTCTGGCCTACAAGGGCTTAAAGAATCTATTTTATATTCCAGTGCCTCAATTTCTGAGATAATGGATATAAAATGGATAAAGATGATATTATGTTACTATTACTATATGATTACAATAAGACTTATGATTACAATAAGCATATCTTGGCCATACTTTCCACCGAATGGCCAAACCAATGTGAATATTTTTTTAATTAATTTTTTAATGTATATGTGACTGCGGGAATGCATTACAATTCTTATTATACATATAGAGCACAATTTTTCCTACCTCTGGTTGTATACAAAGTATATTCATACCAGTTTGTGTCTTCATACATTTGCTTTGGATATTAATGTTCATCACATTCCACTATCAGTTCTAACCCCCTGCCCCCTCTCTTCCCCTCCCACCCCTCTGCCCTATCTAGAGTTTCCTCTATTCCCTCACATGCTCCCTCTCCCTACCCCACTATGAATCAGCCTCCTTATATCAGAGAAAATATTTGGCATTTGGGTTTTGAGGATTGGCTAACTTCCCAATGTGAATATTTTTTGAGACTCTAAAAAACACAAACTATGTTTGTGTCTACCAGGAAAGAAGAAAAAGATGCTCTGAACACAAATTTCAGAAATTAATCACTATAAAATTATTTTCTGGCTACTTTAAAATTGCAAAACTTAAAGTTCAGTAAGTGATGGTTCTGTTTGTAATAAACATTTTACATTTGTCAAGTAAATTCAATTAGTAAATTCCCAACATACTGAAGCAATATAGTGATAAACGTTAATAATTTTAAAAATGATTATTTTATGAATAAGAGCCTCAATTGTTTTTAGTATTCCTAAATGTAATGTATTTGTGAGATGGATTAAAATGAACATCTTTCAGATTTGTAGTGCATCTTTTTTCACTTCATTTTAATCTGGGCTTTTAGTCTCTCACTTCATCATGACATTTGTAGATTTTATGTGTGTAGCAAAGAGTGAAAAAGTGGGTTCTCAGAAATGGCCTCACCTTCCAGAACCAGGGCATAAATTGCTGGTGG
Source organism: Urocitellus parryii (assembly GCF_045843805.1). Classification (NCBI taxonomy): domain Eukaryota; kingdom Metazoa; phylum Chordata; class Mammalia; order Rodentia; family Sciuridae; genus Urocitellus; species Urocitellus parryii. The sequence goes on along the minus strand of NC_135531.1, from coordinate 42,457,647 downwards.
GCTCCTTTCTACCTACTCAGGAAAAAAGGAAAAAAAAAAAAAAAAAGGAAGCAAATACTTACCTGAGAAAAAAGCTTTAGGTGCTTCCTCTCTTTCCTAATCCTATTGGTTCTGGACAAGGCCACCCTCTTGGGAGCAAGACAAAGCCAGACTCTTCATATCTTTTCGCCCCACCCCACCCCACCCATCCACCAGAATCTTGATTCAGCCTGCTGAGGAAGTCCATGAAATAAAATACATTAGAAGAGAGGCATCTGACTGAAGGAACTGTGTCTGTATGTGTCTAGAGGGGAGGATATCTTTAAATCCATTTCATCTGCCATGCTCACTGGCTTCTAAGGACCTTCAAAGAAACTCCAAAGCCACCAAGTATTGAAAACCCTTCTAACTACTGCCTGCTTTGCACATGGCTCTTGTCAGAATCGAAATGAGATTTTAGTCACGAGAGCAAAATAGAAAGGATTCCAACTACTAACAGACACCGCTCTTTTTCACAATACTATGCATGTTTGAAGCCAAATCAACATCTCCCAACAAGAGGCTCCATGAAAGCAGAGTGAATGCCTTCCCACTTGGTGCCTTTCACCAGGTAGGGCCTCAGTAAATGTCTGTTGACTCTAAAAGAACATGGCTTGCTCTCCCAACCCATGCAGTTAAATGTATGTTCAAGCCCCGGGGTGGTGGGGTGGGGAGTTCTTTGGAAGGTCTTCCAAAGATCATTAGGAAAATATTAAGTGCATAATAACATAGCATTTGTGAAGTGCTTCTACCAGGTAAGCATGGTTCTAAGTGCTTATAGTTTCTACAATGAGGTGTGTACTATTATTATACCCATTTTAGAGGAGGAAACTGAGGCAAAGAGTGTAAGGCAACTTGCTCAAAGCCTTATAGTTACTGAGTGTCAGAACTTGTATTCAAACAAAATCAGAACCCAGGTTCTCAATCACTGAGCCACAGCAGCATAAAAACAGACACTGGCTACTGGTCCAATGGGCAGCAGGTTCCTGGAGTCCATTCCTTTTTGGGGTACTATAGTCAACCCAGGAAATCCAGACAAATGTTTGCTTTGAACTTTATCCAATCACCCAACTCTATCCAACCATCCAACTCTATCAATTTTAAAATGCAGAGACAGAGGCTTAGAGATGTTAATTGACTTACCCAAGATCAGGCAACAACTTAGGTGAGATGCTACTGCAGTTACTGAATTGTTTATGACATAAATTATCATAGCACCTTCTCTTCAGAATCTAAGTATATTTGGGGAAGTGACTGGATGTCTTGAATTCCATTTAAGTCTTCTCTAAATCCACTCCTGCTTAAGATAAGAAGCACAAGCCTCTCAGTCCTTCACTCTTTCTATTGGCAACTTGAGGCAGGATTTCAATGATCTAGGACAAGGACTCACTTGGGGCATTTGTTAAACTATGCAAATTTCCAGGATCCATCCTTAGGTTCAGGTTTACCAAGTCTGGGGAATCTGCTCAGGAAACTGCCCTTTTTTAAGTTAGCAAACTACATGATTCTAGTATCAGAAAGACAAAGACACTGCTCTGTGTTTAGAGGAAATACTTCTTATCTGCCTGAGGCTTGGCTAAATACAATGTGTTTTGTTTTTAAAGGAACTAGGACAAATCCCCTCATCCTTCTCTGGCTTGGAGCAGACCTTTCTGGTGGTCGGAGCCCAAAGCTTCCCCTGTGGGACTCAGCCCCCTTCTCAATGGCTTGGCTGGGTTCCTAGAAAAGACTTCACCACAGGGAGGGAGCCCTGCAGCATCCTGCACCCAGTCTCCATTAACTTGCATGTGGGCTAGAGAGAGTGCACGTGACTGTGTCCAACCTAACATGGTGCACAGACAAGCTGGGGCTCAGGCCTGGTTTCCATCCCCCGCTGGTGCCAACAGCTCACTGCCGGCCATCAAAAGCCTCTTGATTCCTTCAGAGGAAACCAGTTATCTGCTAGACCTTCTTTGTTTTTCCAGGGCTTCATCTTGGCATCTTTGCCAAGGACATGTTTTGGCTGGATCCACTGGCCTGGCCTGTGCACATCTCGGGGAAGCTATTCCAAGAGAAACATGGGCCAGGAAGAAGAAGGGGAGCCAGGATTCTTGAATATAGGTCTCCTCAAGGAAGAGGAGCTCCAGGGACCATTGACCAGGTTATCTGCAAGACTTCCAGGAACTCTTCAACCTCTTTGGAAATCCGACTGCTAGTCGGTACAAGAACATGCCATGCTTCTTGGAATCCCTGTTTGACAACTTTCTGTGCAGCAGAATGGTGGGTCTCTTCGTTTCTGTCAAAGAGGGTCAATGTACAGGGTAATCTGCTCTGGCCCTATTTGAGTTTCCAGTGGAGCAGAAACTTACAGACCACAGCATTCATTGACAATGAATGTGTCAATGTGCCTTAGTCTGTTGTCTATTACTATAAATGAATACCATACACAGGATAATTTATAAATAATAAAGGCTTATTCAGCTCATGGATCTGGAGGCTGAGAGATCCAAGTTTGAATGGCCACATCTGGTAAGGCCTCCTTATTGGTTGGGAATCTACAGAGTTCTGGGACAGTACAGGGTATCACATTGTGAGAAGAATACATACAAGAGACAGAGTCAAACTGACTTTTATAATGGATTCATTCTCAAGATGTCCCATCAATCCACATTAATCCATTAACCCATAAATGAACAAATTTATTTTTGAGGGCAGAGCTCTCTCGACCTACTTTTTAAAAATCTTACCTGGTCCCAAATCTTAATACCTCATAATGAGGTTTTTAATTTCAACATGAGCTTTGATGGGGACATTGAAACAATAGCAGAATGGCTCCAGTGGATGTGGCTATTTCCCCAAATCACCTGTTCAAATTAATCAATCATATTTGACTCTTATTATAATGTACCTACTTAGGAAAGTCTTGCAAATCATTTTAAATGCAGTTCAGATTCCTATCCTCTAAGATTATTTCTCTTCCTGACTCTTTGAGGATCCTACAACTAATGGCAATTGTACAGATTGGAAAACAAACCTTTTCTAGAGAGAGGGAAAAGTGTCTTTCCAATTTTACATTTGCCACAGCACCCAGAATAGAGGCTTGCACACCATAAGTTCCAAATAAAAGTTACACAAATAGTAGCTTTGTGTAAAGAAAAGTAGAAGTCATGTGGACTATAATATTCAGCATTTATTTTTGGTGGAAATATCAGTGAAAAAAATAATTGTTGTATTTGGAGTGTCTACAAACTCATACTAAGTCAAACATCCACTGGAACAATAGCCTTATTTAGTAGCAGGAACTTTGACACTGTGGTAGCTGATCACTCTCAAAACCAACCTGGATTTGTTTTCCTACAAAAGAGCAAGGTGCTAGGCATAGTCCTAGGAAACAATTTCAGAAAAGATTTCTCAGCACCAAACAAAAAAGAATGGGCTCTTCACATTGCAGAAGAGCCTTCCTGTTGATTTTGGCTAGGGACAAGCCCTGAGTTATCTCCAAATGAAGATGGCAGAATTAATTTGACTATTGTGAATTGAGCTGCTATTAACTTGCTATATGATGTCACCAAAATGGTGACATCTTATTTTCATCAGAACTGAAATTAAAATACCCGCAGGGAGAGAGTTGTACTGTTTTGCCTTGAATGACTACAGCCTTCTAAAGTTACTTTTTGCCTCTATAGGTGACAGAATTTTCCAATAGACCACAAGTTTAGTGGAGAGAGCTTTGGAAGCCATGCAGTCCGTCTTGCACTGACTGCCCAGATGTAGGCTGGCATGACTTCTCAAAGTCTGTGTGGTCCTGAGTTCAAGGGCAAGGAGTCAGAGGTTGCAATTCACTCTCAAGATATCAATGGAACCAGACCAGAAAAGATACTATTGGCTCACTAGTGAGATGGTAAGTCAGCTCTCAAACTAAGATGCTCCAGGAAGAGCTCTTGGAGGGTCTCCATCCTGGTTCCCCACCACTCCCCACACACACTTACACAGATCCAAAGGTCTAGCTCATTTCTCTCCAAAATCCAAAGCCATGTTGGTAAGCAGTCCAGGAACTTCTAATTTGGGGGACTTTTCTAGAAATTTTCCCATACAAAACAGGGCCTAGGATTCATGGACAACATCAGAGTTGGGGCAGACTTGTCAAACTACTTGTCTGCAGAGGTGATTCCAGGTGCAGCCATGAGAAGTTCCTGGGTACTGTGTGGACAATGGGTAAATTGTACAGAATCTGAAACCAAACTGGATTCAAATGTGGCTGCCACTCCTCTGACTCGGCTTCCCTGTGCTTCAGTTTCTTCCTCTTCACATTTATTAGATGTGAATATAAATCTCAACCTTAAAGAACTCTTAAGGATTAAGTGAAATAATCCTTGTAAAGTCGCTAACATTGCAAGAGCTTAATAAATGTGAGTCTACATTATTTCCTACTTGGTTTTAAAGGGAAGTTTTACTTTCCCTAATGCAAGGATGGATTGATCTCTCAGCTGGAAGTAAACTTGCCCTTTTTTCCCTGGAAAATTATTTTTAAAAATTTGTTCTAATTAGTTATTCATGACAGTAGAATGCATTTGACACATAGATGGAGTATAATTTTTCATTCTTCTGGTTATATATGATGTAGAATCACACCAGTCCTATAATCATATATGCATATAGGGTAATAATGTCTGATTCATTCTACTATCATTCCTACTCACATATTCCCTCCTCTCCCTGTCTAGTCCAAAGTACTTCTATTATTCCCTAGCCCACCCCACTTATTGTGAATTAGCATCACATACAGAGAAAACATTTGGCCTTTGGTTCTTTGGGATTGGCTTATTTTGCTTAGCATGATATTCTCCAGCTGCATACATTTACCAGAAAATGCCATAATTTCATTCTTCTTTAAAGCTGAATAATTTTCCATTGTGTATATATACCACACTTTTGTTATCTATTCATCTGTTAAAGGGCATCTAGTTTGGTTCCATAGTTTGACTATTGTGAATTGAGTTGCGATTAACATTGATGTGGCCATGTCACTGTAGTATGCTGATTTTAAATCCTTTGAGTATAAACCAAGGTGTGGGATAACTGGGTCAAATGGTGGTTCCATTTCAGTGTTTCTGAGGACTCTCCATACTGCTTTCCAGAGTGGTTGCACCAATTTGCGGTCCCACCTGCAATGTATGAGTGTATTTTTGTCCTCACATCCCCACTGATATTTATTGTTATTTGTATTCTTGATAGTTGCCATTCTGACTGGAATGAGATTAAATCTTAGAGTAGTTTTGATTTGCATTTCTCTAATTGCTAGAGATATTGAACTTTTTTTAATGTATTTGTTGATCGATTGTATTTCTTCTTCTGTTAAGTGTCTGTTCAATTCCTTGGCCCATTCATTGATTTATTTATTTGTTTGGTGTTAAGTTTTTTGAGTTCTTTATATATTCTGTAGATTAATTCTCTCTCTGAGGTGCATGTGGTAAAGTTTTTTTTCCCATTCTGTAGGTTCCCATTCTGTAGGGTAATAATGTTCATGTTATTGATTATTTCCTTTGCTATGAATAAACCCTTGATTCCATCCCATTTATTGATTCTGGATTTTACTTCTTGCATTTAGGAGTCTTGTTAAGGAAGTCTGTTCCTAAGCCAACACACAACCTTACCTTTGTATGCTTCTGGATTCCACATTTTTCTTTTAGTAACTGTTGTATTATTTGTGCTAGTATTTTAGTTTTATCTATGAGGGGAATGGGAGGTTCACAAACTCTTCCAGAGAGAGCCAAACCTTCTATAACTCAGATAGCGATTTTGTACAAAGCACTATATTAGTTGCTACAGAAAATATATAAGAAGCACTTAATTGGTGTTTTAATTGAATTATTTACTGACTTCAGCATGAGATTCACCAAAGCTGAATGTGGCATCCAGGGCACAATGGTTCTAAGCATTCAGAATTGGCTTGATCTGAATGAAACTTTTAACAAATGACAGGATTCCAGTTCTTCTTCAGATGTATTAAATCATGTACATGTGACCTAATCTGATTCATTTAAAACACTTTCATTTTGATTTCATTTAAAGTACTTCCACGGTGATTTATAATCTGCACAGCACCAAAATCTGAAGACATGGGAAAGTAAAAACTAAAATTTCAATTTGCCTTTCAAATTTATGGCTAATGGGGACCTAAAGATTTTGGCTTTTCCAGACAGCAGTGACAGATATCATATTAAAGGTTGCTTCTCTCTCTACATTGGAAAAGCTGCTGCAGGACAGGGAGAAAGGCAGGAGACTTAATCCATGAGTAAGAATGATGATACCCCAAGAGATAAGGACACAGGCACAGAGAGATCAAAGGACTTACCCAAGAGCCAGGATACAAGTCTCAGAAAGAAAATAAACTTCAAGGGAGAGTGATTTTGAAAATTCTTTATGAACAGTGAAGTATAAGCCAGCACCAGGCATACTGGAGTCATTTGGTAAGAAACTACCAGCCCTAGTGGCCATGCTAGATACTGCAGGTTGAAGATATCCCAACCACAGAGTAGTTTTCCATGTAGGGAATACCGGTGTACTGAGGAAGTCTACTTGGGATACAGCAATTCTGGAAGACACAAGAGAACTCAGAGCTAAGTAGCTAGATGTTCATCAGAACAAGTGGAGAAAAGTAGGTCAGGCCAAAGGAGGAGCACAAGTTTAAGCATAGATCCATAAAAGGAGACAAGAAGAGAAAGAAAAAAGAAAGAAAATACTAGTAAACAAGTTAAAAAACAAAGAAATTTTAAAAATTAAAAATCCCAGCGCTATTAAATAACCTGGCTTATCCAGAAAACTATGAGGTATTTCCCATGGCCAAACTCTAGGAAACTGGCTCTGTGACTGCTGAGACAGGAAGATTGTGCAGAGACCTACTGGTGGGCACTGTCCCTGCCGGGAAATGGAATGGTCAGATTTAATAGGGTCTTGCTCAAATATAATTATGCTGACTCTAACCTAAGACTCTAGGTGTGGGTACTGGAAACCTGCAATAAAACTCTAGGGGCTCGAGGATATGCACACACAGGATGAATAGTCTCTGCCAAACAGCTAGGCCTTTTAGGTAAATGTCCTCATGAGGCAGGAACATCTGTTAGGAAGGAATAAAGCCTCATAGGGCGAGCTTGGTGTAGCCATTGGTCAGGGTCTTTAGTGAATGCATTTCCTGGGTCAAGCACATAGTGTGGAAGTAGAGACATTGGCTGGATTTGAGCCCACCCCTACACACTGGTACACTCATGTGCTCCTTCTGGCTTGTAACAACTACAACCACTGTGTGAAACAGTCCTGGGCCTTGTTCAACAATCCTTAACCCCTGGGGGGCGGGGGGTACATCACAGGAAGTCCCAGACTTAAGAACCTATTTTTGGAGACTGCAGAACATCTTATAACAAAGAACAATGTTAAAAAGGATTGAATGCTCACTTTGTGCTAGACCGCTTTGGGAGAATATATAAACAATTATTAAATAAATGGTAAACAAAATAACATGTCTCCGTTAACAGCAATCCTATAGAAGACCCAAACACAATCCCAGGAAAGGATGGAAGCAGGAAAACCAAACACTTTGTGCTCATAAAAACCTGAAACTTCCTACCAATAAAAAGAATAAGTTGTATTTTTTTTGTTCCTAGTTTATCCACTGAGATCTTAATGTCAAAGATTAATTTAATTTGTCTGTTTTCCAGTTAGAAATTAAGACCTTCCATCTTTAAAATCAGGATCTGCATGTGTATTTGTAGTTTATGAGGATGGTATAAAACCAGATCCCATCAAATTATTCTAAATCATTTTCTTTCCTTATTCAGCACTCCAGGTGATCCTGAAATGGCAGTTGTTCTTTAAGAACAGAACAAAGCCGGGTGCAGTGGCACACGCCTGTAATCCCAGCAGTTCAGGAGGCTGAGGCAGGAGGATCATGAGTTCAAAGCCAACCTTAGCAATGGCGAGGCGCTAAGCAACTCAGTGAGACCCTGTCTCTAAATAAAATGCAGAATAGGGCTGGGGATGTGGCTCAGTGGTCAAGTGCCCATGAGTTCAATCTCTGGTACCCCCTCCACCCTAAAAAAGAACAGAACAGAGTATGAATGAATATATATCAGAAATCTATTTTTTGAATGGCTCCTGGAAAACATTAAAACTCATTACTTGCTGTGCCCCCTTCCAAACTTTAAGACCTACCATGTGTGGAAAGATGAAAAATTCTCTTCCAAACTAACATGTTCTAACATGTTCAAGCTTGAACTTCCTTATGTTACCATTTAACCAGAAAAAAAGCAACATAAACTCCCACTGTATTTCACTTTCCACAGGTGATTTAGAAACCATTTCTTGACCTAAGAACTGTGGCATTTTGGACTGGATAATTCATTGTCGTTGGGGCTGTCCTGTACCTTGTGGGATGTTTAGCAACATCCCTGGCCTCTATCCATTAGGTAACAGTAGCATCTCACATCTCAGTTCTGACTACCAAAATGTACCCAGACATTGCCAAAGCACCTCCGGTTGAGAAATTCTGAGCGATAGAAATGCTGGCTTTCAAATCCAAGTTCAGATAGACACAAGAAGCTAGCTGAGCATGTGAAGGGCAACAGTGAACTGTTGTACCTGTGTATGTAATGGGACAAGGACTTACAACAAGTGATGTGAAGTTTTCTCATTGGTTCAGGCCTCATAAATTTAAGCAAATAGTTTAGTACAAACATAAGTCATTTGGTCTATCATCACTCCAAAGCTTTTGCTATGTCTTTTTTACCAGACATAATTTTTTAAATAATGACAATATCTTTATTATGTCATATCTATATAGCAGCAGTCTTTAAGTAACAAGCAACACAAATTCAATTTAAGGTAGCTTGAACAAAAAAGAGAACCTTTTTATTGGATCATGGAACAAAAAAATATAGGGATAGAATTGGCTCCAAATATACCAGGATCAAGGGTTTACACGAGGACACCAGGATCATTCACTTTCATCATTTCATCCTATTTTCCTCTATGCCAAACTTATTTTCCAGGTAGCTTCCCCAGATGGTGACAGAGATGACTAGTGAGGCCCCAGGCTGACACCCTTAGAAACTCCAATAGAAAGAGAAGTTTTCTTTCCCAAGAGTTCCAGCCAAGGTTCCAGGATTCAACCTCATGCACCTGGCTTAGATCGTGTGACCATCCATGAGCCAAAAACTACAGTCAGAAAAATGGAATATTCCAGGTGACTTCTCTGGCTTTTTAATACTCCCCATAGTAGACACGGTAGACCCAAGATGGCCTCAGTTGGTGCTTGTCTCCTGGTCTCTCAGCCATCTGTACTCCACTTTCTTGATTATGGACTGCACTCATTTCTAATAAACAGAATGCAGCAAAAGAGATGGGATGCCACTTCTGAGGTTAGATTACAAAAGGACTGTGGCTTCATCTGGCACATGTAGTCTCTCTTTTTCCTCAGAGATCTCCTTCTAAGGAAAGCTACCACAGAGAGGCCCACATGGCAAGAAACTGATAGCTCTGTCCAAGATCTAGCAAGGACTCAAGACCTGCCAACAGCAAATCTGCTCCCAGGTGAGCCTTAACATGATTATGACTCTGGCTTATGCCTTTACTGTGTCTCGTGAGAGACCCTGAGGCAAAGCATATGGCAAATCCTGACCCACAGAGTTCTGACCCACAGAAGCTATGAGATAGCATTTGTTGCTTTAAGTCACTAAGTGTCGGGGTAGTTTGTTATACACAATAGATAACACAACCCTCTTCCCCTACACACACACACACACACACACACACACACACAGAGGATGGGGGCTGCTCTGTTAAAGCACAGGTTCATTATGATGCATATTCATAATGGCATTCAACTTAGATTATTTTGACTAAATATATGTTTCCAAATGTAAAAGGAAAGTACTTGTTTGAAACTCCAGTCATAGGGGGAAAAGGTAGACTTTCTTATCAGGAATAGATTTGTATTGATCTGGCTCACAATAAAATTTGCCAAGCCACATATTATAGGTAACGGGGGTGGGAGTACAGCGTCAGCAATGGTTTTATCCTCTACTCACCTCCTGAGAGGGGACCTGCTCAAACCAAGTTCAAGAGGAACTTTTCTATTGCTTTAGATTTTTAGTTTCCATTATTATATAAGCCTCGAAGTATTCCATGTTGACAGGGACAGTTTCTTTACCCTTGCCATTAAACAGAAAATTGAACAGCCTAAGCAAAAGCTGAACTATCCATGAATCTTTTGCCACAGTGTCACACATTTGCAGTTCAATTTTAAGACATTAGCACCGATATCTTGATTAAAATGTTTCTTCCAAAAGGTTTCTGAAGCACTAAAATGAGGATTATGTAGGCTCTGAATTGCCTCAGGTGCTCCACAATGTACAATATAGAAGACTGAATTCTTGTTTTGATACTTCTCTATCTCCACTTACCATGACCAGCCCATGGCAAATACACCGGGAAAAACAAACCTCTGTGAAGTACATGATCACTGGAAAGAGCGAAAATTCCATTAAGTACTAAGGAGATTATGGCTTATTAACAATAACCCACTGGAGCTCAGGTCTCTCTAAATGAATGATGAAAAGTCACAGAGTGCAAAGCACTTAGGAAATGACTTAAATATCAAGAGAACTGAACATCATGGGTACTTTTACTTAAGATCATGAAGAGTATATTAGTTTACACAGCCACTACACGGTGTGGTATTTGCATGCAATTGATTGATTATTTTCAGAGTAGTTTCATCTCATGAGATGCATGAAGTGACATTGATGGATTCGGTTATATGTGTTTTCAGATTAATAGTTGTTTGGTGGACTACTAGATACCTTTGATGTTTCCATAAGCATTGAAATCCTTACTAATGATGTTTCTTTAAAATAAACTGCGTACATTTTCAAAGATCTGTTTACTCATAACCAAGATAAAAAAATAATTTATTTTGTATCTGTGCCAAAAAAATAGTAAAAATTCTGAATGCTACAGCCACGGAGAAAAAGATTGTTGCACTAATGAGATCCCTGGAGAGACAAAGACTGAAGAGTCCAACCAAGGTTCATGTTAGAAAGAGCTTTATTTGTCTGTCTTTGCATAACTCTATCCCAAATCTTCAGAAGTGAAACAAAGAAAAAAAATATTTTCTTTGACCTGTGATTCCCTAGGCCATCAGAGTCATGCTAATGGCAACAGGACGGTATTTATCCAGCTTTAACTCACCCCATTCATTGTTTTATAAGTCTGACTTGCAAAAAATTCCTCCTGAGAAGCTGAGGAGTCCCTGGCTATGTCATCTGAGCATGGGGATGGAGATGGCATGGCTGTGAACAGAGAGAACCATTCCCTCCTGTAAGTTCTTATAGCTGCAAAGTGGTACCTGCCAGGTCCCTCTCTCTGCTTTGGAGACCACTACCTCAGTGCACAACCAGGCTGGCCAATCTGGCTTCACCCCACCTACCCTGTGTCAAAGCCAAGCTGGCCTCTGTGGCACAGGCTCCGCCTGTGTCCTCACTGAAGCACAACAGTGTCAGGCTGCTCTGCCTTCTGCCATTGAGCTCTTAAGGAGACTAGTGAAAAGGTTCCTGGCTCTTTTAGTTTCATTACTTCATCCCCCTAAGGCTCTGGCACATGTTCTGGGAAATTCAGAGGAAAAAAAAGAACAAAGGTCAAAACTCTATTTGAGCTCCTCTGATGCTGGCCTCCCATCATTCAACAAAGTTGTCACAAAGGACTCTGCCTTCAGGGTGACTCTTGCCACCCTGATGCCATCAGACATGTCTGAAAACTTAGGATATACAGTTTGGGCCTAAAGTTTAGACTGCCCCAGCCCTCATATCTGGGGAAAACCACTATAGATAGAAATCAAGTACAACTGAGCCCATAATGTGAAATATAATATTATGTGTTTTATCAGGGGATCCCCAAAAAAAATGCCTTTATATATGTGGGCACTAGTGATACTAAGGAAGAAATCCAATTAATGATTAGCATTGACTATAGGATGGAAACAAATTGTTTCTGTTAGTCAGTTTTGCATGACTGTAGCACGGTAAGTTGAGACAATCAACTTAAAAAGAGGAAAGTTTTATTTTGGTTTACAGAGGTTCCAGAGGTTCCAGTCCATTATCAGTTGCCCTGTTGCTTTGGGACTGTGATGAGCAGCACATCATGGCAGGGAGTGCACTGTGGAAGAACCTGCTCACCTCATGGTGACTGAGGAACAAAAAGAGGGAAACAGGAGGGGCCAGGGTCCCAATATTCAAGGGTACAATCCCAATGACATAAGTTCCTTTCACCAGGCCCAAGCCCCTCCCCATGGTGCCATGGGTTGGGGGCCAAGAACACAACACATGGGCCTTTAGGGGACATTCAAGACCCCAACTGTAACACAAACTAAAGAATTTAATATTTATTATTATTTCCGTCAAACACAGTCTAACATATTTTAGCTTGCACTGAAGAGCCAGACTGAAATCAAACCACCACTTAGAATTTGTATTCTGGGGGTCAGGCCCAGCAACCTGCGGAGTCACAGAACAGCTACAGGCGCCTGCAGGGAATGCACACAGGACCCACCAGTAGGACAGGGCCGGCGGCCTGCTGAGGGGCAGGCCCGTCCCCTCCCCCAGTGTCTGCAAGGTAGGCAGGACTGTGACCACCGGCAGATCGGGCAGAGTGGCCTGCTGAGGGGCGGAACTGCCCCCTCCCCCAGTGCCTGCAAGCTAGGCGAACCTGCAACCCACGGGCGGGCGGGTCAGGCCCAGCAACCTACGGAGTCACAGAACAGCTACACGCGCTGGAAGGGAACGCGGACAGGACCCACCAGTAGGACAGGGCCGGCGGCCTGCTGAGGGTCAGGCCTGTCCCCTCCCCCAGTATATGCAAGGTAGGCGGGACTGTGACCACTGGCAGATTGGGCCGAGCGGCCTGCTGAGGGGCGGAACCGGCACCTCCCCCAGTGCCTGCAAGCTAGGCGAACCTGCGACCCATCGGGAGATTAGGCCCAGCAACCTGCGGAGTGACAGAGGTGCCCCTCGCGCCTGCTGGGTAGGCAGACCTTTGACCGACCAGCAGAGCAGACCTAGGGCCTGCCAGCGTGGTAGACGGATCACACCAATTGGAGGAGGATCACAGCCACTACCTTCCCTGCAAAGGTGATTTTTCAACTATACAAGAGCAATATAAATAAATAGAGGGAAAATTTCAAAAACACAACAGTTTCACCAAGCAGAAAGAAACGCCAGCAGTATGAAAAGACAAGGAAAGAAAGGACCACAGGCAATGCAGGTCAACTCAACTTTAGAAGAGGTAATAGCTGCAACAGGTGGAATGTCAGATAGAGAGGTCAGGATATACATGCTTCAGATGATCTGGAGTCTCAAGGAAGACATGAGACAGCAAAATCAGACAATGAAAGATCACATTGACAAACAAATCCAGGAAGTAAAAGATCAATTTCACAGGGAGATAGAGGTAATAAAAAACAAACAAATAGAAATCCTAGAAATGCAGGAAACAATAAACCAACTTAAAAACTCAATTGAGAATACTACCAGCAGAGTAGATCACTTAGAAGAGAGAACATCAGACAATGAAGACAGAGTATTTCAACTGGAAAAGAACATAGACAGCTCAGCAAGTCTGCTAAGAAACCATGAGCAGAACATCCAAGAATTATGGGACAACATCAAAGGACCAAATTTAAGAGTCACTGGGATACAGGAAGGCACAGAGCTCCATACCAAAGGAATAAACAGTCTATTCAGTGAAATAATACGAGAAAACTTCCCAGACTTGAAGAATGAGACAGAATCCCAAATCCTAGAAGCCTACAGGACGCCGAATGTGCAAAATCATAAGAGATCCACACCTAGACACATTATAATGAAGATGTCCAACATACAGAATAAGGAGAGAATTTTAAAAGCTGCAAGAGAAAGAAAGCAGATTACATTTAGGGGTAAACCAATCAGGATAACAGCTGATCTCTCAACACAAACTCTGAAAGCTAGAAGATCCTGGAATAACATATTTCAAACACTGAAAGAAAATGGGTTCCAACCAAGAATCGTGTATCCGGCGAAATTAAGCTTCAGATTAGAAGATGAAATTAAACCTTCCACGATAAACAAAAGTTAAAAGAATTTGCAGCTAGAAAACCATCTCTTCAAAAAATCCTTGGCAAAACATTACAGGAAGAGGAAATGGAAAATAACATTGAAAACCGACAATGGGAGGTAGGACAGTAAAGGGGGGAAAGTAGTCAAAGAGGATAACAAATCAGGTTTAGTAACATCAATAAACAAATATGGCTAGAAGAACAAACCATATCTCAATAATAACCCTAAATGTTAATAGCTTAAACTCACCAATTAAGAGACACAGGCTAGTAGAATGGATCACAAAACAAGACCCAACAATATGCTGCCTACAGGAGACACATCTGATAGGAAAAGATATTCATAGACTGAAGGTGAAAGGTTGGGAAAAATCATACCACTCATATGGACTGCGGAAACAAGCAGGAGTGTCCATACTCATATCTAATAAAATAGATTTCAAGCCAAAGTTAATCAAAAGGGATAAAGAAGGACACTTCATACTGCTCAAGGGAACCATACACCAACAAGACATAACAATCATCAATATATATGCCCCAAATAATGGTGCAGCTGTGTTCATCAAGCAAACTCTTCTCAAGTTCAAGAGTCTAATAGACCACCATACAATAATTATGGGAGACTTCAACACACCTCTCTCACCACTGGACAGATCTTCCAAACAAAAGTTAAATAAGGAAACTATAGAACTCAATAACACAATTAACAACCTAGACTTAATTGACATATATAGACTATACCACCCAACATCAAGTAGTTACACTTTTTTCTCAGCAGCACATGGAACCTTCTCAAAAATAGACCATATATTATGTCACAGGGCAACTCTTAAACAATATAAAGGGGTAGAGATAATACCATGCATCTTATCTGATCATAATGGAATGAAACTGAAAATCAATGATAAAAGAAGGAAGGAAAAATCAAGCATCACTTGGAGAATGAACAATAGGTTGCTGAATGATCAATGGGTTTTAGAAGACATCAAGGAGGAAATTAAAAACTTCCTAGAGTTAAATGAAAACACAGACACAACATATCGGAATCTATGGGACACATTGAAAGCAGTTCTAAGAGGAAAATTCATTGCTTGGAGTTCATTCCTCAAAAAAAAGAAAAAACCAACAAATAAATGATCTCATACTTCATCTCAAATTCCTAGAAAAAGAAGAGCAAAACAACAGCAAAAGAAGTAGAAGGCAAGAAATAATTAAAATCAGAGCTGAAATTAATGAAATTGAAACAAAAGAAACAATTGAAAAAATTGACAAAACTAAGAGTTGGTTCTTTGAAAAAATAAATAAAATTGACAGACCCTTAGCCATGCTAACGAAGAGAAGAAGAGAGAGAACCCAAATTACTAGCATACGAGATGAAAAAGGCAATATCACAACAGACACTTCAGAAATACAGAAGATAATCAGAAATTATTTTGAATCCTTATACTCCAATAAAATAGAAGATAGTGAAGGCATAGATAAATTCCTTAAGTCTTATGATCTGCCCAGATTGAGTCAGGAGGACATAGACAACCTAAACAGACCAATAACAATAGAGGAAATAGAAGAAACAATCAAAAGATTACCAACTAAGAAAAGCCCAGGACCGGATGGGTATACAGCAGAGTTTTACAAAACCTTTAAAGAGGAACTAACACCAATACTTTTCAAGCTATTTCAGGAAATAGAAAGAGGGAGAACTTCCAAATTCATTCCAGGAGGCCAACATCACCCTGATCCCGAAACCAGACAAAGACACTTCAAAGAAAGAAAACTACAGACCACTATCTCTAATGAACCTTGACGCAAAAATCCTCAATAAAATTCTGGCAAATAGGATTCAAATACATAGCAAAAAAATTATACACCATGATCAAGTAGGATTCATCCATGGGATGCAAGGCTGGTTCAATATACGGAAATCAATAAATGTTATTCACCACATCAATAGACTTAAAAATAAGAACCATATGATCATCTCGATAGATGCAGAAAAAGCATTCGACAAAGTACAGCATCCCTTTATGTTCAAAACTCTAGAAAAATTAGGGATAACTGGATCATACCTCAACATTGTAAAAGCAATCTATGATAAGCCACAGGCCAGCATCATTCTGAATGGAGAAAAATTGAAGGCATTCCCTCTAAGATCTGGTACAAGACAGGGATGCCCTCTCTCACCACTTCTGTTCAACATAGTCCTCGAAACACTGGCCAGAGCAATTAGACGAAAGAAATTAAAGGCATAAAAATAGGAAAAGAAGAACTTAAATTATCACTATTTGCAGATGATATGATTCTATACCTAGCAGACCCAAAAGGGTCTACAAAGAAGCTATTAGAGCTAATAAATGAATTCAGCAAAGTGGGAGGATATAAGATCAACACGCATAAATCAAAGGCATTCCTGTATATCAGCGACAAACCCTCTGAAACAGAAATGAGGACAACTACTCCATTCACAATATCCCCCCAAAAAATAAAATACTTGGGAATCAACCTAACAAATGAGGTGAAAGATTTATACAATGAAAATTACAGAATCCTAAAGAAAGATATAGAAGAAGACCTTAGAAGATGGAAAAATATACCTTGCTCATGGATAGGCAGAACTAACATCATCAAAATGGCAATATTACCAAAAGTTCTCTATAAGTTCAATGCAATGCCAATCAAAATCCCAACAGCATTTCTTGTAGAAATAGATAAAAGAATCATGAAATTCATATGGAATAATAAAAGACCCAGAATAGCAAAAACAATACTAAGCAGGAAGTGTGAATCAGGCGGTATAGCGATACCAGACTTCAAACTATACTACAGAGCAATAGTAACAAAAACAGCATGGTACTGGTACCAAAACAAGCGGGTGGACCAATGGTACAGAATAGAGGACACAGTAACCAATCCACAAAACTACAACTATCTTATATTTGATAAAGGGGCTAAAAGCATGCAATGGAGGAAGGATAGCATCTTCAACAAATGGTGCTGGGAAAACTGGAAATCCATTTGCATCAAAATGAATCTGAATCCCTATCTCTCGCCATGCACAAAAGTTAACTAAAAATGGATCAAGGAGCTTGATATTAAATCAGAGACACGGCATCTGATAGAAGAAAAAGTTGGTTATGATCTACATACTGTGGGATCAGGCTCCAAATTCCTCAATAGGACTCCCATAGCGCAAGAGTTAACAACTAGAATCAACAAATGGGACTTACTCAAACTAAAAAGCTTTTTCTCAGCAAAAGAAACAATAAGAGAGATAAACAGGGAGCCTACATCCTGGGAACAAATCTTTACTCCACACACTTCAGATAGAGCCCTAATAACCAGAATATATAAAGAACTCAAAAAATTAGACAATAAGATAACAAATAACCCAATCAATAAATGGGCAAAGGACCTGAACAGACACTTCTCAGAGGAGGACATACAATCAATCAATAAGTACATGAAAAAATGCTCACCATCGCTAGCAGTCAGAGAAATGCAAATCAAAACTACCCTAAGATACCATCTCACTCCAGTAAGACTGGCAGCCATTAGGAAGTCAAACAACAATAAGTGCTGGAGAGGATGCGGGGAAAAGGGCACTCTTGTTCATTGCTGGTGGGACTGCAAACTGGTGCAGCCAATTTGGAAAGCAGTTTGGAGATTTCTTGGAAAGCTGGGAATGGAACCACCATTTGACCCAGCTATTCCCCTTCTCGGTCTATTCCCTAAAGACCTAATAATAGCATGCTACAGGGACACTGCTACATCGATGTTCATAGCAGCACAATTCACGATAGCAAGATTGTGGAATCAGCCTAGATGCCCTTCAATAGATGAATGGATAAAAAAATTGTGGCATTTATACACAATGGAGTATTACTCTGCACTTAAAAATGACAAAATCATAGAATTCGGAGGGAAATGGATGGCATTAGAGCAGATTATGCTAAGTGAAGCTAGTCAATCTTTAAAAAACAAATACCAAATGACTCCTTTGATATAAGGGGAGGAAACAAGGACAGGGTAGGGACGAAGAGCCTGAGAAGACGATTTACATTAACAGGGTTGAGAGGTGGGAGGGAAAGGAAGTGAGAAGGGAAATCGCATGGAAATGGAAGGAGATCCTCAGGGTTATACAAAATGACATATAAGAGGAAAGGAGGGGTAAGACAAGACAATACAAATGGAAGAAATGATTTACAGTAGAAGGGGTAGAGAGAGAAAAGGGGAGGGGAGGGGAGGGGGAGGGGGGATAGTAGAGAATAGGACAGACAGCAGAATACATCAGACACTAGAAAGGCAATATGTCAATCAATGGAAGGGTAACTGATGTGATACAGCAATCTGTATACAGGGTAAAATTGGGAGTTCATAACCCACTTGAATCAAACTGTTAAATATGATGTATTAAGAACTATGTAACGTTTTGAACGACCAACAATAAAAAAAAAAAAAGAATTTGTGTTCTGTTCCCCAGGTCACTTAATCTCTAAGAATCTCAGTTTCCTCATTTACAAATGGGGATAACAGTCACTGGATTGTTATTAGCATTGCATGAAGTCCTGAACTTAAATAGGACACAGTACCTGGAACAGAGGATGCACCTGCCCCCCTTTTAGCTATTATGTGTGTAACTGTGGGCTTATGCATGAAGATTTCTTAATATTATAATAGAAATGTTCAAAAGCATTTTCATAGCCCCAACAGTCTGTGGTTAAAGCATTTCTGACAAGGCTGGTTACTATTTTAAAAAACTGGCTTCTAATCTTGATAAGACTGACACTTCTAATTTTTTTCTAATGCTATGTAAAGAGCACAAAATTCTCACAAATAGTATCATTTAGTATAAACAGATTCCTAGCTTTCTCTGCAGCTCAGGGCAGCTCCTCTCAAATCCTTCTGAGACTGCTCTGGCTCATCCCAGAATCAACCCATGCTGTGCCTGCTATTCAGATCTGATTATTACCAGGCAGTTGGAGGGGTCAAATTCCCACAGCCAATTTCCTATAAAAATCTCAAGTAATTGAAATGGGAGGAAGGTACCCAGTAAAAGTCAGGGTGAATAATTTAGCACAGTAGCTGTCGACAGCCTCTGAGGCAACGTATTCAAGGCATTTTATTAGAGGGTTGACTAAGGCGCTCTTGTCTCCAGAGCATCCTGGCTTCAGCCCACCCATCTCATCAAGAACAGGAGTGTGGCTAAGTGAGCAGCCGGAGGGATCTATTATTAACCCTTCTCTGATACCTGAGCCATCCTGCAAAGTCACTTTCATTGCACTTTCTCTTTTTCTCAAATGTGAACAGAGATGTTGAGAAACATCATGACTGGCTGTAGTGGTTCTTGTAGAGGGGGCCTGTGTCTCCTCCCTGGCACTGTAAAACTCTTCAAGGGGTAGACCCAACTGCTAAGGATAGGGATAGGGAATTGCTATTTTATAAACCTAGTTCCAAATCTCATTTAAAAATAACATTTAAATTTTTCCCCCCAATACTTTGTCATGAACAAAATTCTCTCAAATAAATGCAGGACTTGGGGTCATGAGTGGCAGAAGCCCAATTCCAATTAGATCAGAATAAAGGAATAAATAACAATAATAATTTGTTGATTCGTGATGCTGGAAGAATACAGTAGAAGGATTGAAAGGAGCCCTGCGTTAGAGTGAAGTTCCCTGGATGTGACATCTGGAAATCAATGATCCAGCTCAGAGTTTCTGTGTCTCAGTGTCCTTATGGTCAGATGGATAGACATGATCACCCAGTACCAGAAAAGGGGGAGTGGGTGAAACAATGAGAAGTTTAGAAATTTTCCTGGCTACTCTACTAACCTACATACTCATAGAAACCATTTAAGAGTTTCTTGATGATACAAATTCTGTTGTCTACTTTTATTGCTGTTGTCATTGTTTCACTGTGTGTATGTTTGAATGTCTGTGTATTGTTTTGTTTTGTTTTGGTGGTACTGGGGATTGAACCTGGGACCTTGGGCATGTTAGGCAGCCAACTGTTATTATGGACTGAACTGTGCTCCCTACATTCCAATGTGACTATATTTGGAGATGAGACCTTGAAAGAGGTAAGTAAGGTTAAATGAAGGTAATAAGAAGAGAGGGGTCCTAATCCCATATGGCTGGACTCCAGGGATGCATGTTCCTGAGGAATGTCCACTGGAGGACATAACGAGAAGGTGGCCATCTGCAGGTCAAGGAGCAAGGCTTCAGAAGAAACCAAACCTGGTGACACCTTGATCTGGGACTTCCAGCTTCCAGAACTGTGAGAAATCAAATCTGTTATTTGAGCCACCCAACCTGTGATATTTTGTTAAGGCAACCCTAGCAGACAAATAACCAAACAAATGCTATCTGTTCTTTTTCTACCTGCCCACCTCCTCTTATCAGATGGTTTCCCTTTGCCTTTATAGACCCACTCTCTGCTTGACTCTCTACCTGGAAGGCTAAATGGAGCCACTGCAATGGGTTCCTCTATCCTCTGCCTTCTCACTGGGTTTGGCAGAGGAAATTCCCATTATCCCAGGAAAAGCAGAGTGAAGGAAAAAGTGACATCATATATTTATTCACCTGATTTCCTTTCTTGCAAGGCCGCTGGGGCTGACTATGTCCCTAGTAGAAGATTACATCTTCTCTCAAGGCAGAGTCTTCTGTGGGACACAATCCTTCCAGCTTCTGGTGGCTCTTTCTCCTCTCCAAGCCCTGGGCCAGGGGATGGTAACAACTCTGTGGATCCTAACCCTGTGCTATTGCTCTATCTCATTTGCTTTCAATGCTCACACTTCTGTCAACAGCCACTCTGTAAATAAACTCTGGCCAAATCATTGCAATTTGCCTATGGCCAGTGCTCCCTTGATTGATAGAAATCTCTATGAAACAGAGATGAAAAAAAAAAGAAGGATAAAATCTTCTCTCCTCTACCTGGAAAAGGAATCATAGACAGAGCATCCAAAGTGCATTGTACCCTAACACAGAAAGTAAATGTCAAATGAGAGTTGGTGTAGTTTTTTTTAAATGTGCCATCTGTCATCAGAAATCACTTACTTAAACAATATAGTCATTTTTAAATTTTCTTTGGGGATTACTTTTCATCTTTGCTGTCTAATTATACATATCTTGGAATCTTTAAGGCCGTTTGCCAACATCAGCTTTTTAATTGAAACTTGCCTTTGCCTGATACTTTTGACTGCTCAGAATTACCACTATCAGCAACATGCCATGAGTTTTGTTTTTTCTTTCAGAATTTGATGTTTTTCTAGTTAAGACATATTTTTACTTTTCAAATATTGAATTTGAATTCATTATATTTATACTTTGCTTATAGAAGAGGAACTGCACAATTTCATTATCTTTTTAATTTCATCACTGAGATATATGTCTTTTTTACTTATTGATTATTTTTATCATACACTCTAAATTATAACTGGAGGAGTACAGTTCCTGGTCCCATGTACCCAAGGCATAAAAGTTCTATACTGTGGTGTGAATTTAGATTTGAATTGAAGCCATATTTGTTGTTTCTCCTCGACTTCCTCCTTCCCACCCCTCCCCATACTCTCCTTCAGTTTTCTGCTGCACTAGAACATACTTATGAGGCCACTGCCTGATCGGGAGAATAACAAAAGTGATAACTATGAAAAGTTTTGCTTATGAAGGGGAAGTACACCACACCTACCCTAATTTTTAAAGAAACATTTTCTAAAGAATTATAAAAATCCTATTTTGCCTTTTTTTCCCCCTGAGGAACCAAACAGGAGATGTAAGAACTGACAGTGGATAGATTTATTTGCACTTTGTGCTTTGTTCTGTTGTGCTTTTTATGGCTTTTTGAAGGAAGAATCCTTTGGGTCAGGAATTCATCTCTCAAAGGCCATGTGCTGGAGTGCAGGAGAAGGAGCAGCCTCAAGGCTTTGGGTAAATTAATTGAGAGTCAGAACACTGCACATGGGTTTTGCCTCACCACTGAATTTCTTAGAAGGGGCTTTGGCAAAGTTGTTTACTTTCATTCTAGGCCTTGGTATTTACAGCTAAAAATGAAGAGAGCTCTTTTAGGTCTACAGAACTTGGGTGGGGGGGCGGGGGAATAAAGCTAAATCTGTGACTCGAGATAAAATCAGCTTGCTTGATTTAAGGGACCCTGGAGAGATTTCCCTGCTTCCAAATATTTCTTATTGGCTTGTCCCAGAACAGGAAAAGAAGCCCCACATTTTCTTTGCATCTGAGTTAAAACAGAAAGGGCACAGTTTGAACCACAGGTATCTTATCTAGGAAGAGGTAATGCTATTTCTGCCTTTATTTTAAGATGTGCATTTCCCTCACATTTTATTGTTTCTGTAAGAGTCAGCTTTTCATTGCTGTGACAAAATGCCTTACAGAAATCAACTTAGAGAAGAAAATATCTGTTTAGGCTTATAGTTTCAGAGGTTTCAGTCCAAAGCTGGCTAGCTCCATTGCTTTGGGCCTCAGGAGAGTCAGAGAATCCTGACAGAAGGACACAGTAGATCAAAGCTCACTTCATGGTGGGTCTTGGGGTAGAAGGATGGAAGGGCAGAAGTGCAAGGATGGGGCTGGGGATTAAACCTTTTCATTGAGATACAATGCAATCATGCCTTTAAGAGTGTGCATAGGAGTTGTGATAAGGCAGAGAAGAAAATTACTAATTTTGTCAAACTTGGAAGGGAGAGGGCAAGAACAAGAATATCCTCACAGAAATGGCCCAACATAAATTTTTAGAAGTGGGTGGGAATGCATAAATTAGGCAGTCTCAGGGTATACCCAGCAAAGGGAAACAGTGTGGGCATCAGCCCAGGTTAAAAATCAAAATGGAGTCACTTATGCTAAAGTTCTAGATCACCAAACCAAAACTAACTTGTTAAGTTAGAAAGCATAACCTAATTTCTTAAACAGGCAAGTTTCAATCAGAATGATTGAAATATTTACAATCAAAAGCAACCCGAAGTAACCTGAATTTAATCAATCAATTATTTTTTTCTATTTTTGTTTTTGTTTTTGTAGTTTTTGAACCAGGGTGTGCTACCAATGAGCTATGTCACTAGCCCACTGTATCACTAGCCCTCCCCCTTTTTTAAATGTTATAATCAGAAAAAGCAACGTGTTACTATTTTTTTAAATTGTAAATGGACACAATACCTTTATTTTGTTTATTTATTTTTATGTAGTGTTGAGGATCAAACCCAGTGCCTCACATGTGCCAAGCAAGTGCTCTACCACTGAGTCACAACCCCAACCCCCTCCACCCCTTTTTATTTTGGAACAGGGTCTTACTAAGTTGCCCAGGCTGTCCTCAAACTTGTGATCTTCCCGCCTCAGCCTCTTGAGTTGTGGGGATTACAGATGTGCAACATTGTACCTGGCTACTAATTTTATTTTTAGTGCCTACGTCTTTTAAACCTTTACTACCATTTTCCTCTCTTAAATTCTTAGAAAGAAAAACATCTACATTCTACAAGTAGTATTTTTTTCTCACTGTAACTAGAAATCACCAATCAGTGATCTTTTGCCATAAATCTTACCCTCAGCTTTTTAAAGAGTCTAGAAGTTTAGCTCTGAGGCTTCTGACCCTAATGAAACTCCACAAATCACTCGCTATCATGGAGCCTTATCAGGGTAAGGCTATCTTTTTGTTTCCAACAGCACATAGTTTTCCGTTTCTAGTCCCAGATTCAACAATAGAATTGTAGATTCCAAGGCCAAGCTTCTTCTCTGCCCATTCTGTGTCTCTCTGTGTATGTAAGAGCCCTCCTCCTCTGAAGACCATGATGGCCTGTCAGAGCCGCCTTCCACCATCTTAAGGCCCTTGACAACTTTTCCTACAGAGAAGCACCTCTTTTGCTAATCAATCTTCATCAGCTCTAACAGCATTTTTCCATGGACACCTCTCCCAGAAAAACTCCCCACTATACTCTCCTGTGACCCCTCCCCTCAAAATCCAAATACAAATTCTTTTCAAAACAAAAAAAAATTTAATTTTAGATGGATACAATGCCTTTATTTTGTTTATTTGTATTTATGTGGTGCTAACCCATTGCCTCACATGTGCTAGTAAGCGCTCTACCACTGAGGCACAACCCCAGCCCTGAATGCAGATTCTTAATATAGGCCTTCACCCTTTTGTTTTTCTGATTGGTTTAAACAACTCCTGACATAGATTTTTAAATAACTACTTTCTGCTTTCCTTAAAAAGGCTAACACTTTCATCAAGGGCAACAAGCCACAAACACCAGCATTTTGAATCCAAATAGGTGGTACTTTTGTTGCTCTTTAACTTGCCATTGACCTGCAGTTTCTCAGTTATAGCCCACACCTGCATCAGACATTGCCCCTGAAGGCATCTCAGTGTCTTGCATTAAGGAGGCAACTCAGTAACCTCAGTAACCATTGCCATGTTATTGGCAGCTTATTGGTTAGCCAGTTATTGGCAAGCCAAGGATATTTAATCTGTGATGGAAGTAATGGGGGGGAGGCGTTGGGGGAGGGATACCAGGGATTGAACCCAGGGGTACTCTAGCACTGAACCACAGCCTTTTTTTTTTTTAATTTTGAGACAGGGTCTCCCCAAGCTGCTTAGGGCCTCACTAAGTTGTTGAGGCTGGCCTTGAACTTGCCATCATCCTCCTGTCTCAGACTCCTGAGTCACTGGGATTACAGGTATGCACCACTGCACCCAGCTCCATGATGGAAGTTTTAATGTGGAAAGGAATGAGAAGAAGAGAAAGGGTTTCAGAACATAGGTCTAGATGAGATGTCATAGGGTAGGGAAAGCAGTGCCTTTGCGGGAGGCCAGAGGGATGCTGCTCAGAGGAGTTTCACGAACTGAGAAACACTGTTACAGGCCGCTGCCTGTCATCACCCCAGTCAGTGCTTGGCCCTGGTAACAGATGTCCTTTTGCCATGGCTCCCATGATGCTGAAGAATGAGGAAGGACCTAAGGCTGCAGAGATCAGCTGCATTATTTCTTGCAGCCTTGAAATTAAGTGGATATTGTGAAGGTTTATTTTGTTATTGGTGGTGGGTTTTTTGTTTATTCATTTGTGTTCATGACAAATGTAAATCCCAGGGCATTTGCCAATAAAGTTCATATTTTTAAATCCCAGCTCCCAAGAGGAAAAATTGGGAAAGAATCTGCCCTTCAATTGTTCCTCTGCCAAGGTCATATCATCAGAGTCCTTATTTGGAGTAACAATAATAATATCAATAATAAATAATGATTAGCAGAATAAGTGCAAGCAGAATTCTGGTTTCTGGCTGCCAGTGATAAATATGTATGATGATCAAAGCTTTGATTTTGTATTTCAGGATGGAGGTGTTGCTCCAGGGCCCCTGCCTCACCCCAGTACTATAACACACCGGGCTTTTGCCCACCCTGGGGGTCATGTTTCTGTTAGCATAGGTGTCTAGCTAGAGATGAGCAGGAATGAGGGAAGGAAAAAGGCTGGAGGGGGAGCAACTACAAGAGCCCCAACCAGTGATTAATCCAGAGGTATCACCCTTCTGTCACATTACAAACAGAGGCCCTTCAAATTTATGGGAACAATCATGTCCCCAAGGTCATGCATGCACAGAGAAGCTGCTCCAAGGATCAGTTACATGAACTTCTGCTCGTGGTGCTATGCTAAAAAGGGTAAAATGACCCCAGTATGTAGATGCATGTCCTTAATTTTAACAGTGCAGGCGTGTGACTTCCTCCGAACAGGTAACAACCACACAAAGCATCAGGCCTAAAGAGGTGTGGCCAAGGTTTTAAACCAATACAAGTTCTTACCCCCTAACATAAGGCCAAAGCTTCATTATTTTGATGCATTTCAGTCCCTAACCCATCTGCCTGCCCTTCTCTCTGTGGCTTATCTCACTTTCTCTCTCCTTTCCCTTGCTTTGTAATAAAGGGCCCTAATTGGTAGCTGCCTCATTATGTGTACTTCTGTGTCTGCACCAATGCAATTGCCTAAGCTTAGACAATCACACCCAAGGACCAAAAAACAAATCATGATGCTTCACAGTTGACTCCTGACTCTGGTTGAACTTTCTGCTGGCAGAGGCCATGCCAGCAGGCTTAGGACTATGCGAGAATTCTTAAAGAGTAGCATAATGATTTTAAAAACCAGGAGGAATTGAGGTATATAAAATGCATCTGTCCTGGGGAAGTGGGTCTTAGCGCAACAGTAGTAAATTTGACCAAAAACTGATTCTGTAATTTTCTAAAGAAAGAATCAGACAATATTAAGGCTATTTTTTATTTATATATATATTTTTTTCTGTTATGGGGGCCTGAATCCAGTGGTTCTTTGCCACTGAGCACATACCCAGCCCATTTTATTTTTTGTTTTGAGACAGCATCTTCCTAAGTTGCCCAGGCTTACCATGAACTTGCAATCCTTCTGCCTCAGCCTCCCTGGTCGCTGGGATTATGGGCATGTGCTACAATGCCGGCAGGAAATTTGTATATCTGATTAAGTGTAACTTCCCAAGTACTGAAATCATACTACTAACTTGCTTGTGTCTAGATAGTCCTCTCTCCCAGGGGCCCAACAAGAATTATTAACCACCTATTTACTGCACATTCTTGTTTGCTTACAGAACCTAGAATGTTGATGTACCTTAAAGTCGCATTCTTCTGCTGGTGAAGGAAAAGCTTACTAACTAATAAACATTTCTAATTATTAAATTTATAATTACTAGATACTATATTCCTAATTACTAAACAATAACACACCAGAACAACGACATTTTACAAATAATCCCTTTGGTTATGTGCCTAATTATGGTTAAGTTCTTGGTCAAGAGAGAAAGCATCTGAAACTCCAATCCCTCTTAAGGCAAACTCTACTTCTAAATCACACTCTCTCTACCCAGAAGAGGATGCAGCTCAGGAAACTATTTGTGACGCAGATCATGAATCTTGCCCAAATCCGTAAATCACTTGCTCAAGCCTTTGCTGACCGCTGCCAACCTCGATTTCTTCATATGTGAAGTTAGAGCAATGTACCAACATATTCAGCAGTGCTGAGGTTTGGTAAACCACAGAGCAGTATATCCATGCTAGATTAAAGCTCTTGACAGCTGTAATGTAAGGGGGGTGGTGTCACCCAGGCTCACATCCAGCTCTTACCCTAAATCATATCACATTGCTGTGGCATGGCAATGTCTTGAAACATTAACTTGGGCTTTTCTCTAGATTTTTTTCTTCTCAATGTCAAGGTAGTGGTCAAACCCTTGGCATTTAAGCACTTCTGCAGGGCAGAGCAAACAGAACAGATTTGAGGCCCTTCCAGTCTTACAAAAATAAATACCATCATAGAGATTGCAGAAGATGTTCCCAAGGAGACATAAGAAATGTTAGGGGGACAAAAATAAGGGAAGAGAGATTTTCTGTAGATGTCAGAAGGCCAAAAGAGAAGGAGGAACTAACAACAAATGTGTGGCAGTAGACCCCAGGCTGTGCTGTCTGCTAGATAGTGAGTTACTGTCCATGCATGATTTTTTACATTTTAAATTAATTTTAAATACAATAAAAATTTAGTTTCTCCATGGCATTAGCCACCTTTCAAGCACTTAGTAGCCATGTAAGGCTAATGCCTACGGTATTGGATGATAAGTTACAGAACATTGCCTTCAATGTGGAAAGTAGTGATGGACTAGGAGAATGGGGCAAGACCTCAGAGGCTGTGTGGCAATGAGGGAGGTTGGACCCTTCCAGCAGCTGAGCTTCCCCGCATGAGACAGGTGGGTTTGGACAGTGGGTCAATGCTTCAATGGAAAACAGTGTGGTCTTACATTTGTTAGAATGAGTTCTTCTAACTCAGAGGGTTCAATAAGAACCAACGACCTGCTGGGTGTGGTGGTACATGCCTGTAATTCCAGTGAGTTGGGAGGCTGAGGCAGGAGGATTGTGAGTTCAAAGCTAGCTTCAGCATCTTAGCCAGGACCTAAGCAACTTAGCAAGAGTCTGTCTCAAAAAAATAAAAAGGGGTGGGGATGTGGCTCAGAAGCTAAGTGCTCCTGGGTTCAATCCCTGGACCCTCCATCCCCGCAAAAAAAAAAAAAAAAAAAAAAAAACAAGGAACCTTCACAACTTGGAGGACTGGAAGCTGACACCAGTGGGAATCTGAATCTCCGATGAGCCTAGGAGGATGGCCACTCATATCACTTGAAGGAATTAAATAAATGCAACTATCTCTGCACACTTGAATATAGGGAATTAAGATTCATATCTGTTTCATTCATATACAAATCATAAACACACATAAACCCACCAGTCATTCTTCCTTCTTCAACTGAGTTTATTTCAACACTGATTTCACAATAGACAGGGGGAATTTAAACAGCTCAGGTTATTTCCATATTCCTATAAGTATTGTCAGTATACAAGCAGGTCATAACCCCATTATTTAAAAACCATGGCTGCAATTAGAAAATGGGTAAGAGATATGAAGAGACATGTCACCGAAGAAGACATACAGTGGAAAAGAAGCACAAGAAAAATGATCAATCCCATTAGCCAGTAGAAGAAGGAAAAATAAAAGCAGCTTTAGAAAGACTAAAATAAGGGGCTGGGATTGTGGCTCAGTGATAGAGCACTTGCCTACCATATAGAGGCACTGGGTTTGATCTTCAGAACCACATTAAAAAAATAAATAAATAAAATAAGGGGGTTTGGTTTTGTTCAGTTTTGGTTTTGTTTTTTAAAGAAAGGCTGAAATAAAAGTAGTCATAACACTAAATGCTGGTGAGGATACAGAGAACTGGATCACTCACATGGTACTGGTAGAATGTCAAATGGCACTTCTCTGGGAAGTAGCTGGGCAGTTTCTTAAATAAGCAAGTGGGTGGTAAATACCCCATGACCCAGCAATTGTACCCCTGGGCATTTATCCCTGAGAAATGAAAATCTGTGTTTACACAAAACCTTCACATAAAGTTCATAGATGGTCTATTCATAAAAACTAAAATCTATAAAAGACCAAAATGTTCTTTGACAAATGAATGGTTAAACAAAGTGTGAGACATGCACCATGGCTACTATTCAGCAGATGAAAGGAGACAGCTGTCAATGCCTGCAACTCAACTGAGGATTCACGAGTTGCACTGTTGTGACCTGGAGGAGTAGGACCCCTGCCCTAAAGTTAGTTTAGATGTCAGTACTGATGACATCACATTCGCGTCCAGAGGGAACAAGAAGGTTTGTTACTCACATAATGAGGTTTTTAGCAGAGAGCTGGGCAAGCTTCCCAACCAGGTCCAAAAATGGCTCTCACGAACAGGAAAAGGAAACAGACTTAAGGTTTTCATTGTGGTTAGGGGCTGAGACATGGGCTCACGTGGTTTACATTTCCCACCAATGCCAAAGGAAGAAGAACCCAGACTTCCTTATCAGCTTAACCAGATATGGGGCAGAAGGCAAAGAGAGGAGAGTGACGCTTAAATGTTATTCGAAAATATTTTAAAATGAAGTCCGACTGTATTATATATGGTGAGCAATAAAAGCCCTATCTCAAAAGGAAGTGCTATGTGCATGCATTTTTACAATGACAGAATTTTAGAAATAGAAGGCATATTTATTAGAAGTTGCTAGAGGATGGGGTGGAGTAAGGGAGGTGGGATGGTTATAAATGGGTAACATGGGGGATATTTGTGTTTGTTGGAATAGTGGCAGATACACAAACCTACACAGGTGATAAAATTACATAGAACATAATACATGAAAAAAACACACTCACAAGTATAGTGATAATTGAAAATCTGAAAAAGATGGATGGATTGTGTAAATGTAATGTCCTGGTTTCAAGAACATACTGTAGATTTGTCACTGGGAGAAACTAGATAAAAGGTATATAGGATCTCTCTGTATTGTTTTTTAAAATTGCATATGAATCTACAAAATATGTAAATTTAAAATTTCAACTTAGAAAAATGCTTGAATCAGGGAAAGAGTGTTGATTTTGTATTACACAACACCCTGGGGTGAGAGAAAGAGCAAGCATGAATGAATGCCTCTGGGCTGAGCCAGCTGGCACATAGCCACCTCCTAGTCTCATGAAGTCATCTTCAACAATGTAAGGGCTAGCCATGGGCCAGACATCATAATTACCATTAAGATTAAAAGCTTAATGGTAATTATGTTTAGGAGTACTAACTTAAAAAAGCATGGAGACAAGTAAGATAAAATTTAGAAAAATCCTTCTAATAATTTAAAAACTGATCATGATTTCTGATATGTGGATCAATAACAAAAGAAGGATCCCATAGGAATTATCTGGTAAAGACCTATGTGGGAATATCATCTATAATTCAATAATTCTCAGACTTTTGCCATGAAATGTTCCCTGATAATAGGGTGAAGTATGTACTATACATATATATGGATGGAGGTTTAGTGTGTAACCAAAGGCAACCATCTGGAACCTGAAATATCTGGAAAATCTATACAAATGCTACAATATACTAAATAGACACCTACATTTATTACAATATAAACATGCTGTTTTCAATGCATTTATTTGAAATATCTTTAATATGTAAATTTTATGTTATGCATATTTTACCACAATTCAAAAGAAGAAGGAGGAGAGGAACAAGAGGAGGAAAAGGAGGAGGAGAGGGAACAAGAAGAGGAGTAGGAAAAGACTGTTTAGGTAATAGAATAAAAAAGTTTCAAAAAATTTCAATTTTTACATTGATTACATGTTCAATGACAGCATTCTAAATATCTTGGCTTAAAAACATATCATTGAGCTTTTAAAAATGTTATTTTCAATTAAAAATTTTAGTTATAAGTATGTGAAAATTTTGAATAATTTGAGCAAAACAGACATTCAGGAAAATGACTACTCTGGGTCCACGTGTCACTGGCACCTAGCACCCTGCTATGTGAAGCATGGCTCCATAGTTTCTAAGACCTTCAAATTAAATCTTCCTTAAAAAAAAAAAGACATTTAAACTCATCACTCAGTTTTTGCTCACACTTCTCCTACTCCTACCTGGAACAATTTTGCTGGCCTTCCTCTGCAGGAGACTTAAGTCCCAGGTGAAATGCTACCTCCATGAATCCATCTAAAATTTCTCAAATCAAATGTATTTCCTTCTTCTCTGTCTCTTAAATCTCTAGTTTAGTCATTGTTCTCCCTCTCAGGTGTGTCATTTCGTCTGAGATGGAATGTGTGTAGTGCCTAATGACTTAGAAACACAGTGGGAGGGCCCCAGGTTTGGCCCATCTGCACTTGTCCCCATTGGTGATATCACCTCATCTTTTAAGTAAATGTCATTCAAAAGCTATGGACTCTCCAAGGTGCAGCCTCATTTCTGTCCTCTCTTCAAACTCCAAAATTGCATATCCAACTGTTGCTCAACACATCCACCTATTTGCCTAATGTCCAACTTAACCTGGCCAAAATAGAATTCTTGATTTCTCACCCTGCCTCAAACATGCCCCCATCTTAATCTCTTAGTGGATGGTGCCATGATCCACCATGCTGCTCCAGTCAGAAACATGGATATTGATCCTAGATGTGATGTCCTCACATTCAATTCATCAGCAAGTCTTGTCAATTTTTCCTTCTAAATCTTTAAATTTAGGAAAATCTATCCCAAATTCACTCTGGGCCCAGCCACCATTATTGTATACCCACACTATGATGATAGCTTCCAAACTACTTTTCAATGTTAGTTTTACATCTTACCAATCTGTTACATAAGTAGCCCCCAGTGATCTCAGGAACCAAATTATGTTACTTGCTTTAAAATGCTCCAATGAATTTTTATTATAGTAGTATAAAGCCCAAAACCCTCACCCTGACTTAAGAAGTCCCTTGTTTATAACCAAGTCTTCATCTTGACCACTGGCCCCTCACATTGTCTCCACCCTCTGGCTTTCTTTCTGTTCCTCTTATCCAGCCTGTACCTACCTTTCGGTCTTTGCTATAATGGTCCCATCTTCTGGGATTGCTTTTCCTTCTGATTTTCCATTATTTGCTTCTTATTCTTCACATTCAGATCTCAGCTTTGATGGTATCCCCTCAGCAAGGTTGTCTCTGCCACCTAATATAAAATCAATGTCCAGTCATCCATCTGCCCTCCTCTAGTTACCATCAAGGCATTGCTGTTTGTTTGTTGTGTTAAAATGTACATAACATAAAATTAACCATTATACCATTTTTTAAGTGTACAATTCAATGACTTTAAGCACATTCACCATCTTACACAACCATCACCACTACCAATTCTCAGGATTCTTTTTGCTTCCCATACTGAAATCCTGTACCCTTGGAACAAGAGTTAACTTCACATCTCCTTTTTTTCCCAGCCCCTGGGAACCTCGATTATGCATTCTGTCTCTATGAATTTGCCTTTTCTAGGTTCCTCATCTAAGTGCAAACATACAGCACTTGTCCTTTTGTATCTGGCTTATTTCACTTAGAATAATGTTTTCAAAAATTTCATCTATGTTATAGGATGTATAAAAACTGCATTCCTTTTAAAGATAGACTATTCCATTCCATGAGCATATCACATTTTATTTATCCATTCATGAAGTCAATAGACACTGGAGTGATGTCCACCTTTTGGCTATGGTGAACAATGTTGCTGCTGTAAACATTAGTGCAGAAATATCTCTTTGAATCCTGCTTTCAATTTTTTGCTTATATAGTGGGATTGCTATGTTTAACTTTCTGAGAAAGTGTTTGTCTGCTTCACTGGAATGAAAGTTGTGTCTGCTTCACACAAACAAAATGTGTTTGTCTGCTTCGCTGGAATGAAAGCTCTATGAGGTCAGGTGCCACAACTGTCTTTTCAATTCTTATATCAGCACCTAAAATAATATTTGCACCTAATGAAGACTCAGAAACTTTTAAAAGATGAATGAATGAAGTAGATCATCAATTATTATTAGTGTTCCTCCCCCTTTATAGTTTTTTTCTCCTTAAATAGATTGCCAACTCCTTGAGGGGAGACATAGGTCTAATTTGGCTGTGTAAACCCCAGCCCTCAGCACACTGAAGGTACTCAGCAAGTCCTTGCTGAGAAGGAAATCCCCCTACTTTGAGTCTGGTTTACTTAGCTCAGCATGTTAGTGCAAAACCAATGATTATTTGTTAGAAAGAATGGAGGGATTTTCTCTGGTTTTTCAGCAAAGAAACATGTCCAATGAATTCCACAAGACAGTTACCTCCAGGCATCTCTGCTCTTTTTCTCTTATCCTTTTCCCCTTGGTTTCTGGATTCTAGCATTTTTCTCAAACCAAAGCTGAAAGAAGCACAGCCAGCTGAAAAACCTGTTAGATTACATCATCTGTCTCTGGGATTTGAGGCATGCTCTCTGGGTTTGATCAAAAAGTGATTAGGATTGGAGCCTCAGATTCAGATAAAATGCAAGTTCTGATCTCTTGAATCTTCTTAAAATTTTAGGTCAACAGACTTTGGATTAAATTTTAAATGACTCCCAGATTGCTTTGAGTCTTATAATTCTAGTCAAGCATGCCTGTATAAAGTAAAATATATATATTTACCTTCCTTCCCTCTTTCCCTTCCTCTCTCTCTCCTCCCCCTCTCTTTCTTTATTTCTTAGAAAGATTGAACCCAGGGGCACTTAACCATTGAGCCACATCCCCAATCCTTTTTTAGAGACAGTTTTGCTAAGTCTTGCTAAATTGCTTAGGGTCTCACTAAGTTGCTGATGTTGGCTTTGAACTCATAATTCGCCTGCTCAGCCCCCTGTGCCAGTTGGGATTACAAGTAATCACCTGTAATCTATTCAGATCTCAGCTGAGGATGGAGGGAAAGAGCGAAAGAAGGAAGACTTCCAGATCCTCCTAAAGGAAGGAATGAAACAAAGACCATCCTCATGCTCTCTTCCTGCTAGAGTTCAGCAGATATTCCGATTATATCACATAGTGTGTGTAAATTATATACACACACTATACATTGGATTTTAAGTGCAATAAACTGGCAGCTGAATGGAGATAGCAAACGCCAGGTCAAGCATGCCCAAATGTCATTGGCATTGATTTCCACTGGTTTTCTCCCCAGGTCCTGCCAGTCTCCTTTACAATTAGGAAAACTCTTTATTTCAGCCAGCAGTGTTTGAAGCAAAAGAGAGTGGGAAGAACCTCCTCAAATCTCAGCATTGGCAAGTTTCTAAAACTACCAGACTACAGGCAGTAATTCCTGTCACTTGTTTCCCAGTGGCCCTCACCTATCCTACCAGATGTTGTCTTCCCTCTCTGTTGGAACCCTAACCTCAACACAGCCCCTGCCTCCATATTCTGCCACCTGTGTGAATCTCAGACCAGCAGCCTCAGGTCTTCAGCTTTTGATTATGGAGCCCCAATGACCCCTCCTGTCCTCCTCCTGTCCCTGCATTTAAGGATATCCCAAGATTTTATCACTGCCAGAGCGCTGCTTCAGGTGACAGCCATTCCAGCAGGACCATGATCTTTGAAGGGCTTTGCTCAGTTCAGGAATACTATCTGACTCCTGGGCATAAGAAGGTGTGAGACTATTGCCTATCAAAAGGAAACACTAGTTTCAGAAAGCTCTCAAATACGGAAACAGAAAGAATTGAGAATGGTGAAAAACTCCAGACCTGCCTTAAAACCACACCCCAAATCTGTCACCTCATTTACAATGTGCTCTTATTTCTTTAAAAATAGACTGCAACTTTTCCCCAATTGTGATATTTTGATGACTTAATGGAGCAGAACAGGCAGGTGAGAAGTGAGAGAAGAGGCAAGTGAACCCCACTTCCACAAGCAGAGCAATAGGAGGAACTCAGCAAACAAGAGAGAAGGGTCAAGAGGAGTGGATGGTAAAGACAGAAACCTAGAGGAGATGATAAGCCCAGGAGAAACTTCATCTGCCACCGCTCCTCCCCAGGCAATCCTGATTACACCTGACTTCCGGATCCACTCTGGGTGCTGCTGCTGGAGCAAAGGCTATCTAAAGTGAATCGCTCAAAAGAGCTGGTCAGAGCTCTCCTGTGCAGACTAGAAGGTTCCCTGCCCCAGGCCTCACATAGTTTCTGGTCTAATGATTAGCAAAAAATATCTCTGCTGGAGGTAGTGGTGATCACCTATAATCCCAGCTGGCACAGGAGGCTGAGGCAGGCAAATCATGGGTTCAAAGCCAACAATAGCAACTTAGTGAGAACCTAAACAACTTAGCAAGACCCTGTCTCTAAAAAAAGGTGGCTCAATGGGTAAGTGCCCTTGGGTTCAATCTTTCTAAGAAAGAAAGAAAGAGAGGGAGAGGAGGGAGGGAGGGAGGGAAAGAGGGAAGGAAGGAAGACCTCCCAGATTCTCCTAAAGAAAGGAGTAAAACAAAGACTGTCCTCATACCCTCTCACTGCTAGAGTCCAGCAGACACTCAGACCCAGCAGACAATTGCAAAGGGCCTCAGAACAATGCCTGGTGCATTCTGGGTGCCCAATTCATATGCATTGAGTAAATGCATAGATATGCAAGTAGGTAGATAGCTGTTTGGATGGATGGATTTATGGAGGGGTAGACAAATGGACAGACAGATAGCTCACTGGGTAGACAAAATCAGTGATAGGCTGGTAAATGTGTAACAGCTAACTCTTCAAAAAAGAAACCTTGATTTGTAATGGTCGCAAATTGATTTTCCTGATGTATATTGTCCAGTCATGGACAATTTCAAGCTATTATTGGTTGCAGAGTTGGGAAGAGATGTTCTAGGCCACCATGGGCTAGTCTAGATGGGTGAATGGATGGATGGATAGATGGTTGATGGACAAAAGGAATTTTTCCTAGTTCATGTTTCTTGAAATACTCACTTGCATGTGGTCTAGGGACCTCTGTGGTCACCAGTCCCAGTTACTCACTAAAATCCAAGTACATGCAAGTACGTGGAAGAATCCACTCTAGGAAAGGCAGGAGAGAGGGACACAGCCCTTCCTTTCTTTTTTTCTCCTTCATTGTGAAGAGTAGACATTATCCATATTATCCATATTGTTGAGAAATAAGAAACAGAATGTGACTTTTTAAAGGTCATAGAAGAGCCAGCTGGTGGCTTAGAATCCAGGTCACCTGGTGCCTACACTGGAACATTCTCCTACACTGGCCTCCACTGCCATGGCACCAGAGCTAGCAGAGAGGGCGAACTTCACTTCTTCCTTTATGAATCCCCTAGTTGACAAGTTGGAAGGGCTCCCTCCAATGAGTTGAAGAAAAGCTCTTGCCTGCTGATTGTCCTGAGGTGGGCATGTGGCAATCACATTAGCCAAACAAACCAGTCCTGAACAAAATCTCAATGTAAATGAACCCCACACCCCAGCACACACACCTTTTTGCCTCCATCAGAGTTGCTTCATTCCCAGAGTGTGCTTGGTAATGACGTGGGGAGAGAGCTTGAGTACTGGCCCTCAGACAGGGAGACACCACCAACAACCTCATTCATGCTGTTATGCAACGTCTTCTTAAAGTGGGACTACACCTTAAGAGTATGAGTGATTTTATCTTCCTTTTCACAGGTTTTTGAATTTAAAAGGTACAGACCAAGATTCCGGGACAATCATCTCCAATAGTAGTGCTGTTGGCATTTACCCGGAATAACAAGGGACTTTCTAAACCAGAGGTCTTTCCAGCTGGTGGTTGTCTGTCACCTACCCTGACCTCAAGGCCAGTCTTGTATTGAGAAGAGTTTTGGGAGTTAAGGAAGTGAAGAAGGCTTGTTCTTGCATCAGCCTCTCTGGAGGTCATCTTGTCCACCTGATCTCTCTAACATGGATCCTGAGTGGGGAGAAGAACAACAAAGGAGAAGCAAAAACAGTTCAAGGATATCAGAGGATCCATTGCACTTTTTGAAATCAAAACTAAACTTGAACCCAGGCACAGTGGCACATGACTGTGATCCCACTGGCTCAGGAGGCTGAGGCAGGAGGATCACGAGTTCAAAGCCAGCCTCAGCAAAAGAGAGGTGCTAAGTAACTCAGTGAGACCCTGTCTCTAAATAAAATACAAAATAGGGCTGGGAATGTGGCTCAATGGTCAAGTACCCTTGAGCTCAATCTCCAGTATCCTGGCCCCACCCACCCTGCAAAAAAAAAAAAAAGCTGAAGTTGATAACATTCAGCTAAGAGAAAGCAACTGATTCCTTCTGGATTGATGCCGAGTGACAGATCCTTACTCCCTCAACTCTTTCAAGGCTGTTTGCTTGTGACTTATCTCTTCTCCCCACACCAGAGACTGTGGTTCCTTTCCACAATTCTTGGCTCCTGGGCAGAGCTGGGTGGAAACCTAGTGCTGAGAAAGTCCTCTCTTGGAACTGAGAACAATCCCTGCTAGATAGAGCCCATGCTGGATGGTTTCTCTCTCCCTACCCATTTCCCATGCCCAGCTTGAGACAGCATGCCAGCACATCATGCCAGTGGCCATCTGGATGTTCCTTACTGCCTGCTCCATAGGCCAATGTCCTCCTCTTTCTTCAAGCTTCCTCGCAAGATCTGTTATTAAATTTGCTCTGACTTTAGTGCTATGTGCTGCCAACAAATACGAGACAGGGATAAATATTTCACTGGCATAAAGTTGGCTGCCAGCTTGGTCTGCGTCACTTAAATTTCAACCAGAGGTTTTATTAGGATAGTTTAGTCTCGAAAGCCAGCTAATTTGCCAAGTTGAAGAATTGACCCACTTATCTTCAGGAGTTAAGAAGCTGTCATTCTTGGAGACACCCTTGAGTACCCAGCTGGGCCATATCCCAAAAATAACCTTGACTTCAAAGGAGCCCAGGAAGACTGGCCAATTTGCACCGAGACCTGTTCTGGTCTTTGGGGTTTTCTCCCTCAACAGGCCAAATGCCAAGGCAGAGCACTGGTTCATTTCTTTTAAGTCCTTGGCAAATGTATCTTAAAACAGTAATGCCTAAATGTATGTAATTCAAAGAAATAAATACAATGTTAAAATGTGATTTGTACAGTGCTTGTGTAGAATGAGGAGCAGGCTATTAGCAGTTCTATGGTTCAGGAAAGAGTCAAGGTATTGAGGGTTCAGTTAGAGTTATATTAAATGGAACTGCTATGAAGGGGTAGCACCTGTGTCTTTTCTCCACACACTATCTTCCTTAATGACATTACTGAGGTATCATTTATGCAACAAACAAATTTGCCCACTTTAAGGTCAGGGTGAGGAGGAGCAAAGACCATCCCCACATTAAGAGATCAGTTACAAGAGCCAGAGTTGTATTCCAAGCTAGGAACCTGATTATGGTGATGTAGTAAGGTGCACAGCTGGATCACAGGAGGGGGTAAAAAACAAACAAAATGGGAGGACTCTGGAGGAAGCCATGTGCAGCCTTGCTCCCTTCTTCCTTCCTTTTTTTTTTTCTTTTCCCAAACTCTTCTATGTTCTCTCCCTCCTAGGGATCATCACATACTGCACATTCTTTCCCCAGCAGCAAAAATAAAGTAATATATGTGTAATGTGTAGTATTTGTTAATGTGTGACCCCTGAAAGACATGTCCATGTCCAAATTTCTGGAATTTGTTACTGTGACAATATTTGTAAAAAGGGACTTTGTAGGACTGGGGTTGTAACTCTGTGGTAGAAGGCTTGCCTAGCACATGTGAGGCACTGGGTTCAATCCTCAGCACCTCATAAAAATAAATAAAATAAAATACTGTGCTGGGTGTGGTGGCACACACCTGTAATCTCAGCAGTTAGGGAGGCTGAGGCAGGAGGATTGTGAGTTCAAAGTCAGCCTCAGCCAAAGCAAGGCACTTATCAACTAAGTAAGACCCTGTCTCTAAATAAAATACAAAATAGGGCTGTGGATATGACTCAGTGGTCCAGTGCCCCTGAGTTCAATCCCCAGTACCAAAAAAAAAAAAAATACTATAACTAAAAAAAAAATTTTTAAATTTTCTTTGTAGATGTAATTAACTCTATCAAGATGAAGGGATCATCCTGAATTAGGAGGATGGCACTCAAATACCATGACAAGTGTCTTTATACGTCATGTAAAAGAGAGACAGGCACAGAGAAGAGGAGGAGGAAATGTGACCAGTGAGACTGATTGGAGTGATGCAGCCACCCTCTCAGGAAACCACCAGAAGCTGGGAGAGGCAAGGGACAGAATCTATCCTAGAGCCTCCGGAGGGAGCTCAGCCCTACCAATACCTTTCTTTTGAACTTCTGGCCTCTAAAACTATGAGAGAATAAATCTCTATTGTTCTAAGCCACCAAGTTTATGGTAATTTATGAGAGCAGCTCTAGGACACATTAAAGAGACAGCTCTAGGACAC
The DNA here is from genome assembly GCF_045843805.1 of Urocitellus parryii. Taxonomy (NCBI): domain Eukaryota; kingdom Metazoa; phylum Chordata; class Mammalia; order Rodentia; family Sciuridae; genus Urocitellus; species Urocitellus parryii. Next base: position 42,418,233 of record NC_135531.1, on the reverse strand, counting down.
AGAGAGCCCATTAAAGACTTAGCTCCCAAGGTTTTCACTCTGGGCTGGTCATATAGGCACTCTGCCTAACAGGTACCCACATTCCAGACTCCCAGAAGGAAAGCAAGTGTTCAGCATAAAGCATGTTTGCACAACCAGGCTAGGCCCTGCAAACCACCCTGCTCAGATGGGGAATAGTGACAACTTTCCAGAAACCTAAGTTCCCAGGTTCCTTGCAACCTGATCTTTTTGAGAATAACTGTCTTAGGCTGCTTTGTTAATTTTGCCTACCCAAATATAGGTTTTTCTGTGATCTTTTCTTCTTAAAGTTTTATAGTTCCAACTCATAATTAGATCTATGATCCATTTCAAGGTGATTTTTGTATGTCAGAAAAATATTGAGATTCATTTTTTTCCAGATAGACAACCAGGTGTTTATGTACCATTTCATGGGAAGACTCCATCTTCCCTTGGCACCTTAGTCAAAATCAATCAACAACATATAAATAGGCCTGAGTTAATAATAGCCTTTTCAGTAGTCCATATGTGTCTGTCCTTTCACCAACAGCATACTCTCCTGATTACTGTAGCTTTAAGTCTTGAAACCAGACAGCATACTTGTTCCAACTCTGTTTATCCTTCTCAAACCTGCTTTGTCTCTTCTAGGTTCTTTCTATTTTCATATACATTTTAGAATATAATTGTCAATTTCTACAAAAGGAGCTATGGAAATTTTGATAAGAAATTGGTTGAGTCTTCAGATCATTTTGTAGAGAATTGGCTTCTTAACACTATTATATCCTCCAATCTATGAACATAGCATATCTCTTCATTTATTAAGACCCAGACTCTCTTCTTCACTTGCTGTGATTTCTCCCCACTCCAGTAGCTAAGATCAGTCAAGGAAAATAAAAAGATCAGGGGCTGGGAATGTGGCTCAGGAGGTAGCGTGCTCGTCTGGCATGCGTGCGGCCTGGGTTCAATCCTCAGCACCACATACCAACAAAGATGTTGTGTCCGCCGAGAACTAAAAAATAAATAAATAAATATTAAAAAAATTCTCTCTCTCTCTCCCTCCTCTCTCACTCTCTCTTTAAAAATAAAATAAAATAAAAAGATCAGTCAAGGAAAATAATCTTATACAGTGAATTATAGAACAAAATATTGGTGATTTAATTTAAACAAAAATGTCAGTGATTAAAATTTCTTCTGGAGCAGATGATAGGTTGAATTATTGACTTGCCATAAATTAAATTTATCACATTGTTTGCATTGAGCCTCATCATCACCATATTGGGAATTCTAGCAATGAAAGTGACCATAGGTCCAGAGTTAGCTCATGCCAAGCAGCCATTGAGGATTAGATCTCTTCTACACATCAGGAAAGTCATGCATCCAACAAGGGAAGGCAGTTTATCGTCCAGGGACTTTGACCTCATAAGTGCAAGGAATTCGCTTATTTACATCTAGAGGAAATCCTGGCACCTCTCCATCATCTCTAGTCCTTCAGTTGAGAAGAATGTGCTGAAGTGGAAGCAGATCCGACAGGATGGAAAAATGAAGGGGAAGAGTGATTATGGAGTTTCTGAGGCCAATATTAGTAGATCCCATAGAATGTGCTCTGGACCACCAGGTGCAGGAGGGTCCAAACATCCTAGAAAGTTAAGTGGGAGGCAAGGTTAAAGTTGGGGCAGATCAAGGAAAACAATCATTCTCCTGTGTTATTTTTCCCAAGTTAAGCCTTTTAAATAAATACTTCTGAAAGTAATATGTTTTCATGATACTTGTTCAGATCTTAATTAAAAAGTCATTATTATAGCTAGAAATGGTGGCTTGGGAGGCTGAGGCAGGAGGATTGTGAGTTCAAAGACAACCTCAGCAAAAGTGAGGCACTAAGCAATTCAGTGAGACACTGTCTAAAGTAAATACAAAAATAGAGCCAGGAATTTGGCTCAGTGGCTGAGTGCTCCTGAGTTCAATTCCAGGTTACCCCCACCCACCGCCGCCGCCAACAAAAGCCATTAGTCTAATATTTGCTTTCAAAGAACATCTTGTTTTTAATAAGCAATCAAAAAGTGGTTAGACTGAGAAAAGCATAGAAGGTAGTTATATCAGTCAGAATAGGCCAAGATATCAAATAATCCCCTGATCTCCTATCAACTTAAAAGAGCAAATATTTGTTTCTTAAAATAAATATTTTAACTTTATTTAAATAAAGTTCATTGGGGACCTTGGTGGCTCTCCTTATATGACAGCTCAATAATCCAGACTTTTTGCAATATTGTGGTATCCCTATCGAAATTCATTCTTCTACACATGGCCATGATAATCATGATTGGGAGAAAGTGTGTAGAAAATCACATACCAGCTCTTAATATTTATGCTCCACATTTTATTGGCCAACGTAAGTCAAATGGCCACACCCAACTTCAAGATGGCAGGAAAAGATAATTTTCTGTGTACCAGGAAGTAATTGGAAACATTGGTGATGTCCACTTTACCACAGTAGCCAAAGGGAGCCATCTTTTTGCATGCTCATGACTCCATCAAAACTAGGATAAATCTTGCTTCTCATTTTCCCTAGTATGACCCTGTGACCAGCACCTGGTAGCTAAAGGTCTAGATCACATCTACCTACAAAGGTATCCAAGGATGGCAAGTTTAGGTATTTATTCTATTTACTGTACAAGTTGGCTATTGCCTCTGAGACAGGAAGGGAAATGAGGACATCAAGGGAAGGAAGAAGAAACGAGAAGTGATGGGGGCTGGGAAGGTAACTTACTTCACTGTTTCTTAACTTTCGTTGACCCAGGTCAATGATATGAACATCCACATCAAATGTGCTGATCATGTGCTGATCACTTACCAAATGCCATTGGGCAAGAGACAACTGTGACATCCCTTACGGAACTCAGATCTGGAGAGGATGATAGGCTGGTCAAAAAAATAGTTAGCTCAGTGTTAGCTGTGGGCACTGATTGCCAAAGCAGGAGACTCTCTAAAAAAAAGTACTTGGATTTGAAATATATTATCATAACTTCAAAAAAAAATCAAGAGAGGGAATTGCTGGGGATCAAACCCAGGGCCTCCTGCATACTAATCATGTGTTCTACCACTGAGCCCATCATAATTTTTTAAAGTGTGTTTTCCACTACAGAAAACTAAAGAAAGAAATTGAAGAAGAACTTAGAAGGTGGAAAGATCTCCCATGACCTTGGATGGGCAGAATCAATATTGTCAAAATGACCATACTACCAAAAGCATTATACAGATTTAATATAATCCCTATTAAAATCCCAATGACATTCTTAATAGAACTAGAAAAAAATCATAAAATTCATTTGGAGAGATAAGAGACCTAGAATAGAGAGAATTTTTTTAATATTTATTATTTTTTTTTTTTAGTTTTTGGCGGACACAACATCTTTGTTGGTATGTGGTGCTGAGGATCGAACCCGGGCCGCACACATGCCAGGCGAGCGCGCTACCGCTTGAGCCACATCCCCAGCCCCTAAGAGACCTAGAATATACCAAGCAATCCTTAGCAAGAAGAGTGAGACAGGAAGCATCACAATAACAGAACTTATACTACAGAACCATAGGAACAAACTCAGCATGGTATTGGCACTGAAATAGACATGTAGATCAATAGCACAGAATAGAAGGCCCATAGACCAACCCACATAAATACAGTTATCTCATACTAGACAAAGGGGCCAGAAATGTTCATTGGAGAAAAGATAGCCTCTTCAAAAAATGGTGATGGAAAAACTTGAAATTCATAGGTAGCAAAATGAAATTAAATTCCTATCTCTCACCCTGCATGAAACTCAACTCAAAGTGGATCAAAGACTAGAACAGTGACCTTGTGCCTAATAGAAGAAAAAGTAGGCCCAAATCTTAACTATGTCAACTTAGGACCTGATTCCTTAATAAGACTCCTAAAGTGCAAGAAATAAAATCAAGAATCAATAAATGGGATGGATTCAAACTAAAAAGCTTCTTCTCAGCAAAGGAAACAATCAGTAACATGAAGAGAGAGCCTACAGAATGGGAGAAAAATCCTTACCACATAGATAGAGAATTAATCTCCAGGCTATATAAAGTACTCAAAAAATTTAACACTAAAAAACAAATAAACAAATCAATAAATGGGCTAAGGAAATGAAAAGACACTTCACAGAAGAAGAAATACAATCAATCAACAAATATATGAAAAAATATTCAACATCTCTAGCAATTAGAGAAATGCAAATCAAAACTAAGATTTTATCTCACTCTAGTCAGAATGGCAATTATGAGAAATATAAGCAATAATAAATATTGGTGAGGATATGGGGGGGAGGTACACTCATACATTGCTGATGGGACTGCAAATTGGTGCAACCATTATAAAAAGCAGTATGAAGTTTCCTCAGAAAACTTGGAATGGAACCACCATTTGACACAAGAATCCCACTCCTTGGTTTATACCTAAAGGACTTAAAATTAGCATAATACAATGACACAGCCACATCAATGTTTATAGCAGCTCAATTCACAATAGCCAAACTATGGAACCAATCTAGATGCCCTTCAACTGATGAATGGATAAAGAAAATATGGTATATATACACAATGGAATATTCTCAGCCTTAAAGAAGAGAGAAATTATGGCATTTGCCAGTCAATGGATGGAGGTAGAGAATATCATGCTAAGCAAAATAAGCCAATCCCAGAAAACCAAAGACTAAATGTCTTCTCTAATATGCGGATGGCTAATTCACAATAAGGGGGTGGGGGCTAGGGAAGAATAGAAGTGCTTTGGGTTAGAGGGGAGTGGAGGGAGAGGAGGGGATGTGGGGTAGGAAGAATAATAGAATGAATTGGACATTATTACCCTATGTGCATATATGATTATACAATTGGTATGATTCTACATCAAGTACAACTAGAAAAGTGAGAAGTTGCACTCCATTTATGTATGATATGTCAAAATGCATTCTACTGCCATGTATAACGAATTACAACAAATTTAAAAAGTGTGCTTTCCTTCCCATTTGGTATCTTCTTTGCTTGTTATTTAAATAGGTTTACATTTTTTAAATAAAAACCGGAGATTTGGGGTGGGGGTGGGGGATAGCTAACCAGATATAAGCAGGAGATTGTTGCTAGCCAAGGAGAAACTACCTCACCTACACTACCTTCAGTCCTGAGTAACATGGCAATGATAGTAAACCTCCAGCCTAGGAGGGGCCTGATCTGCTACAAAGTCCCTCTTCAAAAGGAACCAATGTGTGACTTTTGCTTTAATGAAGAAGGGCACTGAAGCAAAAGAGTTTGAAGAAGTGATGCAGAGTAGGTTCTCAGCTACTTCAGTGACTCGTGTAAACAAGACATCTGGGGCCAGACTCATCTTCTGCACAGAAGCTGACACATCTGAAGGCACTTGAAACACCCTCTTTGTCATTAACAGACGGCATCCAAGGGACCAGGTTACTATCCCATTGAATTTCTAACTGCACAAAGGGAGGAAGTCAACGAGAAAAGACCACGAACATTTGACCTCAAAAGGAAAGTGAAATAAGCCAGAGTCAGAAACAGAAAGAAGGAATAAAATGCGGGGGGTGACATCTCAAGAAAATAGAAGGGAGGCCAATTGAAGAAGAGAATTAAGAGGGAAGGAGAACAGGGAGAATGCAGAAGTAATGAGGAAAAAAACCCTATCAAGTTGTGCTACGTCCATGTACAAATATACTACAATGAATGCTGCTTATATATGTAATTGTAATGCACTAATTTTAATAATAATAATAATAATAATAGTAATAATAATAGTAGAAGGGAGATCAGTAGAATAGAAAAAGCAGATCAGAGGAGGAAGGAGAGGAGGAAAGAAGGAAAAAAGAATGAGGTTGATCAAATTATGACATGTGAATACATGAACATGACATAATTACGTATAATTATAATGCACCAATAATCAAAAAAAAAAAAAAAAGGAAAGTGGTAATCATTGCAATTTGCCTTAGAATCGGAGAGAAAAGCTCCTGTGAGTTTTGGGGGGAATCCACATCATAAGGCTTTGCTATTCCCTGGCTGTGGAGTCTGCTGAGAGGGTGTGCTCAGAGGATGGGGGCTGGTGGAGGAGCAGCACTTTCCCCCTTAAAGGGCAACATAGGGAGGAAAAACCTTCCCAAATTTCAAACTTCAATTGTTGGGCTTGGCTTTCAGTGTTCTTACCTGAAGTTTCTTATTCCTGAAGTTTCAATGCTTCAAACATTAGTTTGAATTTTGGGAATTCAGACCACAGATCGGGATTGGGGGTGGAGAAGAGCTAGCAAGGGATCACTGCACCTCTTAAGGAGACTTAGAGGATGCAGCCTGTTGTGGAACCAAATGTCTTGATTTGTAACTATTGTTCAAACACTTCTTTAATTGCTCCCCAAAGGAAAATGGATTTCTCAAAATTTTTTAAAAAGTGTTTTGAAGTGAAGAAAGCACGGTTTCTCTGGTGGTGAGGAGAGAAACACTGTCACTGTACTTCAGGGCTTTCCATACAATCTTATGTTTTCCATACAAACCAGATGGCAGGGTACTGCTAGGGACAAGGACCCGGAGACCCCTTAAAGAGAAGGTGGCAGGGATCTCGCAAGGCAGCAGGCCCAGAGACAGCAGCTAGTGAAATGGAACAAATTACCATGCAGAAGGAAAAAATATGAGAAGAAAAGGGAAACAACTTATAAGAACAGCCCCAGGCAGTGGGGTCAGAAGGCCACCGCGGGGCAGGAAGTGAGGATGTGCAGTGTGTGACTTTCAAGCGAAACTGCCTCGTCACAGTTGCATGGTTTTCTGGCTGTTGCTGTTCGTGCTGGGCTCGGTACTGAACCAGGGCTTTGCTCGAACTAAGCAAGTGCTGGGCTTTGAGATAGGCCTCCAGCCCTTTTCCTGGAACTTCTGTCCCTTCTGCTTCCCAAGTAGCTGGCAGCGGTAGCCATGGCACCTGGCTTACACTTGTGCCTTTGGTTTTAATAGTTAAACCATCGATGAAGTAGGACCCATATTGGTATGCTTTTACAGATTTTAAATTGGAGTGGGTTAAAGACAATAGAAGTTGAATTTTCTCCCATGTAAGAGATATAAGCAAGCAGTTCAGGGCTAGCAGGGAGGCTCCCTTTCAGTGGTCCCCAAACCATACACCATGGCACCACAGGGTACCATCGTAAAGGTGAAAAAAGCACCACAGTGCTTAGACGCCGAGGGAATTATGAGCTTGAGGTGATTGAGAATTAAACTTTAGATTTTGTGATGTTCTCTTGTGATGTGATGTGTTTGATGGTTCTCTGATACAACAAAACAAAACAAAAAAACAAGTAAATGACAGTCTTGAGAAGGTTTGAAAAGTTGTGCGGTATCCGACAGATGCATATAATCACTAGTAAGTGAGGTGTAATTTAAGAATGAAATTAATATTTTTTCTCTCAATTTATTTGTATTCATTTTCAAAGGGCTTCTAAGTCATTAGGATATTAAAATATTAAATTGTTCGGATACAACTAGTTAAGAATATAATTTTTATGCATTGCTTTTGATCTCGAGGCAATGTGAAAAAAAACACATTATAGACATTTTCTATGTTGTGAACGAAAACATCTGGGAACTTCTGCCTTCTTCCAGACTCCTCCTTTCTCCTTGAAAAGAGAAGGGGCAAAGAGTGCACCCTCCTTTTTATGCACACAACTTGGCAGATGGGCTCATTGCATCTGTTCATAGTCCACTGTGAACTCCAGGTGGCCATGCCTAACTTCAAGGAAGGCATTACAATTCAAAATGTTCCCTAAATGGCCATGTGCCCAGAAAATGATTGGGGATTTTGTTAGTGTCCACAAAATGGGAGAATGGCTGTAAGGGGACAAATTTGCAGCTCTACCACAGGTCATATGATTCTTCCACTCTTAATAAGTGCTTGGTGTTATGGATGTAATAACATGGATCATCAAGTGAAATGAAGAACAGCAGCAGACTCTGAGAGTTATGGGGAATATGGCAAAAGGGCTGGAGCACTGGCCACACTGAGTGGTGTGCAGGTACCTATGCTCAGACACCATATATGGCTATAGGACATTAAGAGTTTTTTGTTGCTGTTGCTGGTTTTTTGCTTGTTTGTTTGTTTGGTTTATGAGGGTTATCTTTTGAAAGTTATTGGAGTTCCAAGTGTGTATTGGCAAAAATATTAATTCACCTCCAGAGCACAGCTTTTTGTTCTGGTAAGAGCTAGTCTCTGTTTCAGTGAAAAACAATCACAGATTATATCTTCATCTTGGCCAGAGCATAATATTTATACACGATTGCTGTGCTTCCCTGTCTTAGTCAGCCTTTTCACCACTGTGACTAAAAGATCTGATCAGCACAATTGTAGAGGAGGAAAAGTTTACTTGAGGGCTCACGGTTCCAGATGTCTTAGTCCATAAAAAAAAGGCTGGCTCCATTCCTTGGGGCTGCAGGTAAGGCAGAACATCATGATGGAAGTGTGTGGTAGAGGGAAGCAACTCATACAATGATCCAGAAGCAGAGGGAGAGATTCCACTGGCCAGATACGAATATATACCCCAAAGCCATGCTACTTGCCTTTAGTTACCACTCAGTTAATCCCATCGGGGGGATTAATGCACTGATTGGGTTAAGTGGATTAATCATGACCCAATCATTTCCCCTCCAAACTCTTTTACATTGTCTCACACATGAGCTATTGGCGGATACCCCTCACATCTAAACCCTAACATTCCCTAACCCCTTTATTTGCATGCCAATTTTTATTTAAAAGCAAATACTTCCCTTTTTTATTATGATTCAAAATTATTGGAAGGCATTAGAGGGTCCAGGATACTGTGTCCCAAGGCTCAATGACAGGTAAGGCAATGGCTTTCAGGTGTAAATAATTCACTGTGAGAGTCGAGGTTGACGGTTCCACAGAAGATGGAGGATCTCAGGGTGCATCCCTGTGGCCCTCTGAGGCATCACCTCTGCCACATCAAATGGGAGTAATGGACTTTCTCCCCAGAAGAGGGGGTATGCAGGAGAGAATTGAAATAACTGGTCATTGGCCTGACGGAGTGCTGGCCTCTTTCCACAGCAAGGATCCCTTCCTCTGCTATCTGTGACACACATGTGCCTCTCCGTGAGGCAGGCCATGCTCCTCTGTGTCACGTGCTCCCTCATGTTGTGGCTTCCCCGCTGTCTTCATGAAGGGGTGACAGGGACAAGTTACGCCCCCCTCCATTTCCCCACAGCATCACCACACATGGCTGCGGATGTAAACAGTCGGTGGTGAGGATTTTGGGGGGTGGCTAAAGGACATTACAATGTGGAGCAAAACTTAAAAATCGGGCACTAAATTTGGGCATTTCCAGAGTCCAAAGGAAAGGAAAACAAAAGGTACCTAACATAACCCAATTCCTAATTCTGCTTCCTGTCTTGAGGGACATTCGCCATTTTTCTCAGAGTGGGAGTCTTAGAAGGTTTCTCTTAGGGACAGCTCATCCTCTGTCCACAGAGGGTAGACTTCCCCTGGGCTCTGGAAACATGCTGCTGTGTGTTACGGTGCTCCACAGATGGTGCTTCTGGGAAAGGAGAATCCAGCCCACCAGCTCCCCAGCTGGGAGGCTCTGCTTGGCTGTTGGATCTCTCCTGTGGCTACAGCCACCAACTCACCACAGTTTATACTCACTGTGTTCCTCCTCTGCCAACCCCATACAAACCAGGCCCAGCAAGTCAGTCCCAGAGTAATCTAACTCCAGGGAAGTCCATGTCCCTTTATTCAAGGTCACAGAGGCCAGTAGGACAAAAGACCAACAGGGTATGATCAGGACTCCACCCTACCTCAGCCACCCAATTCAGAAGTCTGCTCTAGAGGCATAGCATTTGAACCCCTGGCATGTGATTCTGCATTGCTCTCCCACATAGAGGCCATGAGTCTGTCAGGACATGTAAATCATGGTATTACCTGTTGACCTTCCTTTTCCACTTTGTTCACAGAGTAAATAGCAGAGGTCTCAGGCCCACAAAGTTTGTGTAGATCCCAAAAAATCCAATCTAGAATTACACTAATGCATTTCCCCAAGACAGCCCGGGGTAGGTCTTCCAACCCCAGGTTTGGTCTTCTTCCAAGACCACCCATCTGAGTGAGGCCAAGCCATGCCACCTCATCCTGCTGGTGGTTTACACTCTGGGGGATGCACAAAAATCTCCCGTTTGGAAAGAAGAGAAATATTTTACCTAAATGCCATATAATCTCTACGGATTCTCTTACTTTCAGTTAAGCAAGATAGGCATTGCTTTCAATTGTTCCTGTTTCTGAGTTCAAAACCATCCACAGGCCTTCAGTGCACAGAAAGCTATCCTGTAAAACAGGTCATGAACCCTAGGGGCCACCCTGGGGCTACAACCTGACTAAAGCTTTTTTACCTTGCATCAGGATGCATTTCTAGCTGAGATGTCTCTCCGTCAGCCTTCATAAGCACACTAGGGGTGACACCTAGGTTTATGAGTCCTTTTCACTCAGAGTAAACCCAAGCAGTTAGGGGAGGTTCTCTTAAAGAGCTTTGATCCTGCCAATCCAGACACAGCCTCCTCCCAACCAGAGGAACCACTGCCATTTGGGCAGTGGCTGGGCAGGGGCTCAGCTTGGCTTTGTGCACCCATAGTGCCTGCAGCCACAACATTTGGCTTTGACAACAGTGTGATTGCTGCAGAATCCATTAGGTAGCCTGGAACTAGGAGCAAAGTAAGAGAATCTGGAACTGACCCTGACCCTGAAGACCCACTTCTAGGCTTCTGCTGGACGCTGGAAGAGATCCACAAGGACCTCCTCTCTCTTGTTTTAGGACAAGAATGGGATTATGGACCTTCTTAATCTGGGCACATAGGCTCTCCAGTGGCATGTTGAGAGACAGCTAGTGGAATTACATTGCTTACCCAATGGAGCAAATGGGAAATATTGCTCTATATAATTTATTTTTTATTTAATCCTCAAAAAAATTCTAGAAGTTTCCTGATTCATATGTGGAGAAACTAAGCTTTGGGCATAATAAATTCTCTGGGGCCACACAGCTAAGGGGAAAAAGCAAGTTCTAGGTCTAGGTTTGTTGACACCAAAGCCCTTGTTCCTCATTCCATGGCTACTCGTGGCTGTCAACAGTCGATGGCCTTCATCATGACCCACCTTCTCCATATGGCAAGCCTAGGATCACAGGGAGCCTGAGCTCCTCCAAGCAGTGGAGGCAAGACACAGAGCTAGAACTGGCTCCTGAACCGAGCCCCAACTAGATGTTTGATGCTTTTACTTTGTATGCATTATCAATTACCTGTCTGGGTCCAGCTTTTAGGAGATCATTGAAAAGTGTAGTGAGAGCCATGCTTCCTAAAATATCTTAACATCTGGGTGAGAAAAATATATAATGGTGGCAGATACAAGGTAGTCTCTAATGAGGGACTAAATTGTATGACATTAACTACAACTTTTATGGTCATTCAGAAAGAAGACAAAAACAGACTGCACGGGGAAGACACCCTCCCAAACCCTTAGCAATGGGTGGGCTTTAGATAAAGGAAGAGATTTCAACACAGTTACATATCCCCTCTCCTAACAGTTATTGTGGTTGGTAGATTTCTTTCAAAGCCAATGATAGCAAATTATGTATTTAGCTTTTGTTTTCTCTCTTTTTTTCTTCAAATTTCAAAAAAAAATAGATTCTACATTCAGAAAAAAAGTAGTATAAACACAAAATTTTAAAAACATGTCATCAATGAAAATATCTAACATTAAGTCATCAACTATCCTAGTCAATACTCATGGAATGTGTTGTGATTCCCTAAGTGTGTTCTGGCACCATCACAAATAATTTGTTTAGGACACAGGCATCTGCCACCATCTGGGAGGAGTTTAGAAATATTAGAATGGAGCAAGTATCAAGATGCCTGCTTCCAGATGATGGCAAATCATAATCTGCATCTTTCTCCGATTTTTTTTTCTTTTTTTTTTTTTTTTTGGTATACCAGGGATTGAAGCCAGGGGTGCTTAACCACTGAGCCACATCCCCAGCCATTTTTGTATTTCATTTTGAGACAGGGCTTCAGTAAGTTGCTGAGACTGGTTTTGAACTAGAGATCCTTCTGCCTTAGCCTGCAGAGTCTCTGGAATTACAGGTGTGTACCACACCCAGCTTCTGCTAATTTTTAACAAAATGACCCAGTAGCCTTTAAAGGACAGCAGAGTTTTACTGGTACACTACAAAGCTGTCTGTTTCAGGATTCTAGGGAGGTTCTCATCAAAGGACTAGAGATAAATTCTCATAGACAATCTGAACATGTTCACTGTCTTGGCACTTTGGTTCCCCAAACAATGCTCTGCAAAGGGCTGGAAATGACCCGCCCCGAGTTCAGTCTGAACCACCTGAAGGGTACAATTGTTTCTATGTTTGTCCCTTAAGAACAGGCTTAGCATCCTCAGATCTGAACCAGCATTGGTGGTCAGATGCTTTGCTACATTGCAACAATCAACTGAACTGGAGACTGCAGTTAATAAAGCAGCCACCACCCACGTGGAGGACTTTGAAGGTGGAGGGTTTTGGGGAGGCTCCATCTGGAAAAGAGATTAGGGAAATGATCAGATGCCAGCAAGCCTTGCTAGCATTTGCCTAAGAGAAACCTCTCTTTGCTGGTTGTTAGCTGATGGTAAACACTAAGCTCCAATGCCCAGAGCAAGAAAAGAGAAGGGAACCCTGGGGGCAGGTGGGCTGAATTTACAAGGAAGAGCTGAGACCAAGAAGTCAGATGACAGCACCAGACATCAGACATCATTCAACCTCATTCACTCCTAAGTGAAACCAGGGCGTGATCCTTTTTTATTTTTTTCCATATTTAAAAAATATTTTCAGCATTATGTTGTTTTGAAATCTATAATCCTAGAGCAACAGCTGTCCCAGCTAAAATCCTTTTCTTTTTTTCTGTAACCCAATACCAACAGCTAAATTTCCTTGTTTTTCTTTTCTTTCTTTCTTGTTCGCGTGTGTGTGTGTGTGTGTGTGTGTGTGTGTGTGTGTGTGTGTGGTGTTTGGGACTGAATCCAGGGGTGCTGTGCTACTAAACTACATGCCAAACCCTTTATATTTTTTATTTTGAAACAGAGTCTCACTAAGTTGCCCAGGCTGTCCTCCAACTTGCCATCCTTCTATCTCAGCCCCCCAAGTCTCTGGGATTATAGGCATACCATGCCCAGCTGCCAGCTAAATCTCTAAAATACTCATTCCTCTCCTAGACAATTGCTTCCTAACTTAGCCCTGCCCCCGCCTTTACTTTCTTCCTTTTTCTAATCTTTCCCACACAGTGGAACCAGATTAATCTTCCCAAATATAACTTGGCCTGCAACTATATTTATTCAGGATTGTTCACGTCACCCTTGACACAGAGAAGATGTAGAGGAGGACCAAGGTACACTCCTGGTAATGGGATTCGAAGGCATGCTGCAACCTGGCCAAATGGATCCCTCAATCATCTCCCCCAAGGCTCTTGATCCGGCCCTCTGCTCCTTTGGGGCTGGAGGTCAGCCCTTCCCCATTCTCTCTGCCATTCTAAGTCCAGTGCTTCCTCAGCACCATTTTCTAGTCCTACCTTCTCCAGTAGACCAACTGGGGAACCCCTGATCATAGCTTCAAGTCAATATGACAGTCACTGCTCATGTAAGAGTTTCCCCAAAGTACAGGTCAAAATCCCTCAGCTGTCTCCTACTGTGACATGTGCAATTGCTTTTTTAATTGATCCAAAAAACAGACCATGTTTCCATGTGACAGGAATGCCTCTGCTTGTGAGTTCCTTGCTGCCAGAGATTGACTACTTTGTTCTGCTCAGATTTGTGGTACTTAGTTCTTTCAGTGGATTATGTTCCAAAAAAAAAAAAAAATGAAAATGGTGGCTATTTTTCCTTCTGCCCTTGTAATTTATACACACTTGCAGGAGCCCTGAGGCTTGAAATCTTAGTGCACTTTACAAACTACTTTGCCAGTCTTTAGCTAAATAGAAGGTATGTAATGCTTTGCCTAGTCATCAAATAAGTAAAATAATTTAAGGCTCCCAGGAGCCTTAAAATAATGAACGTGAACCACAAAACTGTAAAAAGAAAACACCTAAAATAAATGAGGGAGCAAGAAAGGAGATGTGCACAGCCCCCTGAAAGGTTACTTGTTGATCTTTCTTCATTCATACATTCCATACATTTTTTTAAAAAGTACCATCAAAGAATAGTTTTCAAGACATTGCCTTAAATGTGACAATCCTACAAAAGCATATATAAAATATGGATAAAACATAAACGCAAGTTTCATAAGGGGACATGAAAAACTCTTCTGTAAATGCTTTTTATTTTATTGAGCAGATTTATAATCCCAGTCAGGCAAGTGCCTAAGTTGGAACTTTCTCTCCCAGCCTCTCCCTCTCTGTCTCTTTTCCAAGAAACTCTTAATGTGTTTTAGCCAGTGTAACCTGAGCCAGTCTATATGAACTCATTAAATGTGCCTGTATGCGGACCAAAAGAAAAGAAATACATTACTGATAGGCATTTATTGACTACATCTGGCAAATGTAAAGACCTACCTTCTTCCTAAGGAAAATATATTGCGTTTCTCCAATTTCTATATTTAGAAACCACCAAAGAAAAAAAGAAAGAAGGAAAGAAATGTTCCTTGAAAGGGAAGAAAATGTGCTTGGCAATATTCCTAAGGCCAGCCACACCCTCCAGGGCCTTGCCAGGCGAGACCTCCTGGGAGCATACACAGATTCTTTCCCATCTTTGATTAACTTCTCTTTCCAGTCACCAGTACTTCTGAGTGCTGCTGATTTTACTTGGAAAGACGCATTCCTACCCACTGGACCCTCATATCTTCTTAAATTTGAGTGAGCGCAAGAAGCTTTGGCTATTCCAGCTTCTCACCAACTCCAAGGATTGATAAAAGAATGGATGGAGGTGGGAATAAAGGAAATTCATATTGATTAAAGTAAATATTGAATCAGCTTCTGATTCGATATTTACTTTCTCTGCAATTTACCAAAAATAAATTAGACTTATTGGCTACAGTACATCTGGTACTGTCCCAGACACTGTTAGGAGTTGCAGAAAATAGATAGGACATGGTTCTTGCCACCACAGTGATTTTAAACTAGTTAGAAAGGAAAGATTAGTGTAATTTGAATAATTAGCTAATTATTAAGTGCTTACATAATCTGGTAAGTGGAATAGAACATTGGATAGGTGTGGGCATAAGTTTGGGAGAACTGAAGCCGTGTGAGGATATTTTCAAAGGATGAATAGCTACCTGGTGTTAATCACTCCTGCCTTTCCTGCTCCAGCCCAACCTAGCATTGTGCACAGTAGGTTTCTCAATCAAGAAAAGTATTGGGTTACAAGAAAAAGAAACCCCTCAAGCTCAAGAGGAGTTTATTCCAGGGACCAGGAGCATCTTGCAGAACCAGAGAAGGAAATACAACTGGCCTCATGCAGACAACAGGAAAGCCTCTGCCTCTCCCTGGGACAGTGGAACATCTGTGACTGTTCTCCACTTGATTTATTCTGCACTCCTAGAGACCATACTACGGCATCTTCCTATGACCCAGCTTTAGCGTCTTTCTCTTTGTGACCTTTAGCTAACCAACTCTGGCTGCCTGTTCCCCAGTTGAGCTCAGGATGGGCTGGCCAGTTGCATCCTTGGAGGAAGGGTTGCTAAGGCCTCTCCTGCTGGGTTATGCATTGGGGGGTCTCCAGCAGGGTTTGGGAACTCAGAGGAGATGATTGTCATCTGTACAACTGAAGACGGTGAGCACACACTTGGATCCTAGCTTCTGTCTCTGGTTTTACAAAGGGAGAATGTCTCTAGAGAAAGACTTAATTCTCTCTTCTCTGGAGGTGACTCCCCTGTCATTGGGGAGGTAGAACTGTCCTGAGGGATCACATTGCAATTGGATGTTTCTGTCAACAGTAAATTAAGTCTTCAGACATGATTAATGGGCTTAGGTTGAAGAGCCAAGGGTCATGGAGCTCACCAGTCATTCAGAACTGTGCATTGATTTCCTTGGAGTCTTCCACAGCTCCAGGAGTTCCTCTTGGAGAACCAGAATTACAGATGGTGGGGACAGGAGGCCTGAGCAAAACAGTGCATCTGGGGGTTATAACAAGCAGCCTCACTGAAACCCATGGTTTCCTATAGTTTGGGTCAAGCTTGGACCTGATTTAGTTCACTTCTCCACATGGTGGATTCACAGTTGTTAGGCCTTCCCATAGCCACACATGGTGCTGCAGCCCCTTCCTCAGTTCCAGAACATTCCACCAGAAATGGGGCAAGAAAAATATTATGTGTCACTGTAAACCACCGGCCCCCGCCGACTTCCTGCTGGCTTTTGCTATAGGCACCCCCTCTTAGTTTTCACACATCTTCAGGAAGGTCCAGCTCTCAAACCTTGGTGGCATAGTGGGATGTGGAGCTGCATGCTTGTAATCCCAGCTACTTGGAAGGCTGAGGCAGAAGGATCACAAGTTTGAGGTGAGCCTGGGCAACTTAGTGAGACACTATCTCAAAGTAAAAAATAAAAAGAGCCAGGGATGTAGCTCAGTGGGAGAGCACTTGCCTAGCATACACAAGGCCCTGGGTTCAACCTCTTGCACAGCCAAAAAAAAAAAAGTGATATAAAACATGTTATGCTCCAGATCAGGAATTATACAGCAAAAGCAAATAGCTTTTATAATTTTTAGATAAATAAATGATACATTTGTTAAAAAAAAAATGACAAGACAAAGCAGTTTGAGTGAGGGAAGTCATTGGAAAATATATGGGGTTTGGAAGATAATGGAAGATAAAGTTAGGTTAATAAATGTATTTGTGCAGATCCATTGTAGCATGGATTCCCAGGCCCTGGTGATGAGGATCTTCACATCCTGGCACAGGTAACTTATAGTGACTTCAGACAAAGAGATGAGTCCAATGGTCTTCTCTGGACCTGTTTTCCTCAAGTGCCTTCAGCTCAAAATAATCCATGTGCCAATTGGCATATTTGGGGGTAATGTGTCCTTAACTCCTTCACTAAGACTCAGAGGCTGAGGCTCCTTGGCCATCTCTCTTTCTCTTCAGCATGGTGGCTTTGGGTAGCTGCAGTCCTCACAGTCCTCAGGACTCCAAAGTCATGAATCCCAATAGATCCAGGGCCAGGTGGAAGCCAGTGCTCCTTCTGACCCAGCCTCAGAAGTCACATGGTGCCATTGTCACCACATTCTATTTGTTGAGCAGTCACAAAGTTCAAAGAAGAGTGGCAAGGTGCTGGCAGAGCAGGGAGGACTGAAACATTGCCGTGGCCATTTTTTTTAATTTTAATTTTTATTTTTTTTAATTGTTACCATTAAATTTTATTCCATTGATTTCTATCTGTTCTTGAGTTAGTATCATGCCATGCGTCCATAAAATCCTTTAATATCTATTTATCTTGTCTCTTCTTATTTCTATTATTTTTTTTTTAATTATTGGTTGTGACCTGAACAGACACTTCTCAGAGGAGGACATATAATCAATCAACAAGTACTTGAAAAAATGCTCACCATCTCTAGCAGTCAGAGAAATGCAAATCAAAACCACCCTAAGATGCCATGGCCATTTTTAAAAGCTAATTGGCTATACTGAAGTTCAAGATTTTTCTCAGGCTGGCCCAGCACCCTAGGAGGGTCACACTGGCCTTACTCATGTCTAAAAATCTTAGTGGGTGCCAGATTGACCTTGGAAAACAACAGTTTTTCACTGTCTGGCTAGAAGTTCCCAGATAGCCTCAGTGTTTGGGTTCCTTCACGCTTGGGCACCTGCATAGATCTATACCACCCCCCACCCCCACAGGCCAAGTCCTGAGTCTCAGTCCCTCACATCTCTTGCACTCCCTCTTCTTGGCATTTCCATACCTGCCACCCTAATTCCGGACTTTAAAGTCATCTGCGGTTTGCTTCAAGTAGCACAGACTGTTAATTATCCTTAATATTCATTTTCTCCTTTCTCCATAGTAATAAATCTCTCATTTGTAGCTGGACATAGCACTTACCATCCAAGAAGAAAGATTTCATTTTCCAGCCTCCCTTGCCAATAGAGGTAGATGTGACACCGGACTCTGTCTAATGGCATGTAGTGTGGTTTGAAATCATGACCCCAGAATCCTGGATGGTCCTGCCATTGGGAGGCAGGGTCTGTGCCCTCAGCCCCCAAATATAGCCTCTGTAAGGACTTGATCCAGCGTGGTGCTATGCTCATTTCTGGATCCAAGTCTGAAGAAGTGGGCAGCTTCTACTTTTTATCTCTTGAGCTGCTCTCTGAGTACCCAGCCACCAGGCTGTGAGGAAGCCAAGCAGCCCCGTGGAGCAGCTGCCTGTGGGTATTTCCAACCACAGCCTGGCAAGGTCCCTCCTCAGAGCCAGCATTCACCAGGAAGTGTGCACCTGACCATACCTGTGGATGGTTCCAGACCCAGCTGTCAGGTCCCCCACGGCCTCTGGGTCACCAAACTGATGCAATAAGGAACACATATGAATTAACTCCACTATGGCCTGCCTCCATTCACGCGGAAGATAAACGATAGTGCTGTTTCCAGTCACTATCTTTGGCTGGTTTTTTATGCCATCATTGATAATTGGAATACATTGAATGGCCAAGTGCCACTTTTCCTATGCTGGATTTCCCAGCTGTTTCCTATTATTTCTTAAGTAAAGAATAAGAACCATTTTGCCTAACCTGTTTCTTTGTCCCTCATCGTTGAACTTAATCTACCTAACACACGACAACCATCTCTTCTCTGCTCTTCCTGTACCCTGTCTCACTAGGTTCCAATCCTACCACCACATTAATCTCCTGAAAATTTGACTTTGCATTATCTCCCCAATGTTCTCTTTTCTGTGGTGTGTCCTACTTTTAAGGAAACTTACCTTAAACTTCTTATCCTAAGACCATAGGTAACCTAGCTCTATGTACCTTTTTTGTCTTCATTGGCTGCTTCTTTTATTTGGCCTTCTCAAATCATGGGATTTGTATACCCCTGGGGTATGGGCAGAGTGTTGGGATGCTCAAAGCCCCAGGAGGTGGGGGAAAAAGCCTACCTCTTCCCAAAACATCAATTTTATAATTAGAAAAAGGAAGGATTTTA
The DNA here is from genome assembly GCF_045843805.1 of Urocitellus parryii. Taxonomy (NCBI): domain Eukaryota; kingdom Metazoa; phylum Chordata; class Mammalia; order Rodentia; family Sciuridae; genus Urocitellus; species Urocitellus parryii. The sequence continues at coordinate 42,399,063 of NC_135531.1, read as the reverse complement.
AACTTCTTTTTTTGATAACAATTTTCATATTTTTAAGTTAAAATAAGCATCAATATATTATGAAATAGAATGCAACATTTATATGTGTGCCACAGGTAGAATCTGAGGTAATCTCCTGCTGTGGAAGACTAACTTGAGCTTTAACCCCACCCATCAAGTCACTGCACCTGTAGGTAGGTACAAAGGTGGACCTCCTTGTACTGAGTACACAGTACCTAGATAATAATAATTTGAGGTTCATGCCTTTATTGACCAGAAATGCATTCAGCTATGTGGTGACTAACAGAGTAAAGAGTAACTGAAACAGCAAGAAGTGAGGAGTTAGGCTGAGTATGGTGATGTAACCCATCATCCCAGCTACTCAGGAGGAAGTTGGAGGCAGGAAAAACATGAATTGGAGGCCAGCCTGGACAATTTGTTCAAAATGGACAATGGCCTAGGAGGTCTGAGGCCCTGGGTTCAATCTCCAGTACCCCGCCCCCACCACACACACTGAGAAATTAATTAACTGCCTTTAATTCAGGGGGCTCCAAGTCATCAGAGCCAGTGACTATGAGACACCCTGAGCCCTTCCTTTCATGCTTGTGCGTGAGCCATTCTCTTTACTTTTCCTTCTTGATGTTACAAAATGACTACCAAGGCTCCAGACATCAACTCTGTGTTCAAGGCAGTTAAAAGACAGAAAAGGACAGTGTTTGCATTCTCATGTTCCATATTTATTAGGCAAAGTACAAGCCCCCAGGAGACCTCTACAGCAGACTCATGGTCACCTCTAGATAAAAAGGAGGCTGGCACCATGAGTAAATCAATCACTTAAGGGATTAGCAGTTCCTTCCCCCATAAAAAAACAAGCAAAACAACAACAAACAAACAAACAAAACCCCAAACCAATCAAACCAACAAAAATTTAAAAACCAGGGTTCTCTTAACAAAGATGAAGGGACCAGATCCAGCAGTGGCACTTCACGTTGCAACAGTGTCCTTCCCTTTGACCATCTTGATTTTCTGGTTGATCCTAGAGTTGACACAAGTAGGTGCCCAAGAAACAATTTGCTATCATTTGTGAGGAATCAGAAATGGCCATTGTGCAGCACACTCAGGTTCCCACAGCCATCTAACCACACGAGTGGTCTCCATGCAGGGACCCCCCAGCCTGCTGAGACCTCACACAATCCTGAGCCTCAGGAACTACTCTGCCCACCCAGGAATAGGAACCAGCTCCAGGAGTGGCAAAAATAGCTCCATCCAGGGTACACCAAGAGAAAGAGGGAAATCTCTCTGAGAGCACCAGCTCCCAAATATTCAGAAGATATGACGATCTCTGCCAATCCCACCACTAGTCTTTAGTGAGCACCTACTTGTGGAGCACAATTCCTTGGGATTTCCATATCAAGCTCTAAACAAAGAGCAATTTTTACCATGCTCCAAACAGTTGTCTATACAGGTGCATCCGGAGCAGCAATGATCCTTTGGAAATGGTAAAATACTGGTAAGCGTGCTTTATTTTTCCTATAGGTACTTTCATTGTTTTTTTAAATAAAACTCAGGGCCTGTGGGGTGGGGGGACAAGCCTAGAGGGGTTTGCAGCCTTCTAACTTGCAGCGCTAACAGTTTCTTCAGACAATGGGACTTCCCACCCTGAAGAGACAGGGAAGGGGACACACGGGCTCCTTTCCAGGGTGGCCCCATGCCTGCCCTTCTGTGCAGAGGAAGTCACAGATGAGGCTGAGAAAAGAAAAGAGAGACTTGAACTTGAGAAGGAACAAGAGGCCTCAACTGACCCAGAAATCATAAAGGAACAGCAGGAAAGGCCGAAGAGTCACAAGACCTATAATGCACGGGAATGTTTCCGTCACTGTCTGCCAGGGTTACATTTCTGAATCATTTCTTAACACTTGGCCAAGAGGCTTGGATGTTTAAAACTCCTTTTGTGGCTGGGGAATTGGAAGTGTTCCATCTGTGAACAGCAATGGATTTTAACCTTTTTATACTATCATCACTTTCATTTAGAATATTTGAAGTTTGGTAGCCATGCTCTAACCAAGCAGGTTTCCAGAGGGACAGACTTTAATTCCTTAAGACTTGGAATCCTTTAATGTGAAGGATGTAAGTGATTAACCTACATATTTTCTGATGCTGTCCTGTGAATGATGATGAGTTAAACAATATTTACTGAATGCTACCTTTGTAACTGTGCTTGGCCCCATGGAGGATACAATGGAAGGGTATGAGAGGTCATGAGTCACCCACTTCATTGAATAGATTACAATCTTGTGCTAATTATTGGGCTTTTTTAGATATATTTAAGATAGATTACATACATGAAGATTAAGCTTTTGATGGATACCATGCATCTATGAAATGCAGACGCAGATCTATATAGATGTGCAGGTGTCCTGGGGTACCATGACAAATACTTACCACAAACTATGGCAGCTTGAGGTATCAGGAGGGCCACGCTCCCTCTGAAGGCTGCACGCAATGGTCCTTCCTTGTCTCTTGGTAGTTGCCGGCAATCCTTGGTGTCCCCTGATTTATAGTTGCATCATTCCAACATGTGTCTTCATCATTATCTAGTACTCTTTCTCCTTATGTGTCTGTGTCCAAATTTCCCTCTTCTTTTAAGGTCACCTGTCATTGATGAGGGGCCACCTTAATCCAGAATGACTGCATCTTAAGTTTATTATATCAGCAAAGACCCTGTTTCTAAATAATGTCGCATTCACAGATATTGAAGGTTAGGAATCAAACATGTGCTTGGGAGGAAATAATTCAACCAAGTACTTTGTTCATGTTATGTAAAATATAATAAAAGACTATTAAAGTTTTAATACATAACTTTAGTTCTTTGGCAGTCCTCTTGTAGATAGTGGAATCTTGTCCCTCTCTCCTTTGAATCTGGATGTGCTTGTAACTGATTTCATGAATATGGCAGAACTGGTGTTATATAATTTCCAATTAATAAATGGCCACACCATGTCTTCTTGTTCACTGAAAACCCTCTCTTAGAGTCTTGATCTACCATAAAGAAGTCCAACCACCCTGAGGCCACCATATTGTGAGGAAGCCCAAGTCACATGAAGAAGCCACATACAGGCACTCCTCTAGCCACCTCCTCTAGCGACAACCTACCTGCCCATAGTTACCAACCAGTTAATCTTTATCAGGGGATTAATGTATTGATTAGGTTAAAAACACTCATAATCCAATCATTTCATCTCTAAACCTTCATGTGCTGTATACATTTGGGGAGGACACCTCATCTCTAAACCATATAGACAATGAGAGAGGAGGGGTGTCCTCTGAGGGCCTAGAAGATGGAGGCCTGGGTACAGTGTCCTCTTTCCACTGGCAAGAGTGGGACCAATTTCACTTCCTCACTTGGCAAAGGAATGCCCTCCTGCACCATGGAATTGGGCATGTATGCTGCCAACATTTTTTTCTACCATTGCTAGCCATGTTTCTGACATAAAATGTGTCACCGGAGCACATCCTTTTCCTTGGGAGACTTAGTATTCAAAGGTTAACAACACGTCCTGCCAAGAGAACAGGCACAAATCTCGGCACGACAAGGAGGCCTTGGCCTCTTGAATGGTCACACTTAGGAACCCATGGAAAACAGGAGGAAGCAAAAAGTCTACAGTTGAAGAGAACAGACCTTGTGGCTTTCAAGAATGTGTCTAAATGGAGCCAAGGGCGAGTTGAGCTTCACACACGTGGTTTCTACGGAAACTTTAAAAGCAAACAGAGCATCAATGGGCAAGGCACTCATGAAATGGAGTAGAAGGTTCCAAACCCTGGGACCAACACTTCCCCTTCCAGCAGAAGCTTTCCATTTCTACAGAACATTTCAAACCAGGGACTCCAGGCACAGTAGGCACCCAGAGAGGTGGAGGAAGTCCCCAGAGACCAGGCAAATGGATGCCTTGTGCTCTGAGCGATGCTGGGCCAAGGTGAGGTCATTTCTGAACATCCTCCAGGGCACCATCACCCCATTTACATCCCATAGCCACGTCTGCTAAGCCTATCACCTTGCCTGTGCCTATGTGTCCATCAGCAGATACTCTGGCTGCTGACAGTTAACTGCTTGTGCAGATCTGGTTTTATAAAGTGAGTAAGACATGCTGTTCCTTCCAGTCCACTCCGTTTGTTCTCCCCATCACAAAACAAAAAAATCTTCAGCGCCCAGGCCCCAAACCTCCCAACGTCAAGATTTCTGCAATACCCTTGCCTGGTTCAGGTTCCCTTCCGATGGGTGGTCACTGTGTACTCAGCTCTGTGGGGAATCTTCGCATTCCCTCCCTCACCCACCTTTCTTGGGCCAGAGAAATCTCACTCTAACACATAACTTCCTGATCTTTGTGCTCACACAGGATTCCTGAGGTTCATGGCACACTGGCCACTCCCTCCCCTGCACAAACATGCCCATACACACTCAGCTCCAAATGACTATATTTAACCTTAAGGGTACAGTTATCTTTGCTCTCCAGCTAGTAAAAATGGATTATAATAGCACAGATTTGACAAATCTAAAGAAAGAATGGGGGGAGGGGTGCAGATTGCCTCCTCATATCCTAGAAAAGATGAGAAGAGAAGCCAAGTTTGGCCAAGTATGTGCAAGTGTGGACACAGAGGTAAGGCCTCACCAATAAACTTCAGTGGCTTCTGGAGCCATATGGTCCAATGGCAAGACCTCCCTGAAGTGGAGATGGGTAGCAGAAATGGCCTTAGAATTATTACTAGTTCTGGAGCAAGACCAGCTATGGGGAAGAAATCTAGCTGTCCTCCAACACCAGTTTCTCCCTTGCTCCACAGTGATGGGCCCCTAGCTGGGGGACTCGGTCACTGAAGCCTCTGTTTCCAGGCGTCCCTACAGCGAGGCGAAGCTGTGTGCCTTGGTCCTCAACACAAGTCTGGAGGAAATGTCCCAATTTCAGCCTAGCCCCTAAAACCATGCATATACACACTACAAAGTTTCCCCTCCCCAGGAACCTGGGACTGGACTTCAACCTCCAAATGAAGACAATATCCCATGAAAGAGGTGGAAGGAAGTTTGAGTTCCTGAGTGACCATTTGGAAAAAAGAAGCCCGTCAACCTGTCCTGGACCACTACATTAAGCAGAAATTAACTTCTGTATGAAGTCACATATTGTAAGATCTCTTTGGGAGGGGGGACTAAGCTTCTGTGACAGAACCTAATGTTTCCGGCATCCAACTTGCTCCTTCCACTTGTCTTTACAAGCTGAAGCAGAAGTGGCCACAGAGATGTCCTGCACTAGCTAGTGCTGAGTGGTCGGTTCATTGTCTCTTCTATTCCACAAGGCATCTTATGAGCTAATTTTAGTTCTCTACCTTTACTGGTGAGAGAATCAGTAAATGGAGCCAAGGGCTTTACACACATAGTTTCCACAGAAACTTTAAAAGCAAACAGAGCATCAGTGGGCAAGGCACTCATGAAATGGAGTAGAAGTTCCCATTCCTACGGGGCCAAAGTAGGACAGGACATCAAGGTGGAAGAATGTGGAAGAGGAAAGCAGCTCAGGACATGGAACCAGGAAGCAGAGTGAGACACCTCTCCTTTTACCAAGGATAAAATATATACCCCAAAGGCAGGCCCCAATGACCCACCTCCTACAGCCACACCCTACCTGCCTAGAGTTACCACCCAGTTAATCCCTATCAGGGGATTAATGTATTAATTAGTTTAAAAACTTCACATAACCCAATCATTTTACCTTTTAACCTTCTTGTGTTGTACACATGAGCTTTGGGGGAGACACCTCACCTCTAAACCATACAGAAAATGAGAGAGGAGGGGTGTCCTCTAAGGGCCTAAAAGAGGACAGAAAACAGAGACTCATTAATGGTCACTGGTCAATTTTTATAATAAAAGTATGGATCATATGACAAGTAAAATCTCAAACAGACTTGAATTGCATAAAATTAAAAGTACAAAGTCACCCATCACCCTGCCCAACCCCAACTTTATCACTCCAGGCCCTTTTTTAAAGAGATGTACAAAGTTTATATACACAGGATGGTATATACGTTCTAAAAAGCAGATTACAGAACAATGTTATAGACATTCACGCTTATAAACATGAAGAAAAAAAAAAAAGAAACTGGTGTGTTGATGCACATCTATAATCCTAGCTACTTGGGAGGCTACAATGGGAGAATCCCAAGTTCAAGTCCAGCCTGAGCAACTTAGCCAGACCCTGTCTCAAAATAAAAAACAGAAAAAGGGCTGAGGAATATATCTCAGTGGTAAAGTGCTTGCCTAGCATGTGTGAGACTCAGCATAGTAAAAAAAAAAAAAAAAAAAAAATTAAAAAATTTCTAGTATTCTAATTTTTCTATGTAACAGTTTAATCATTAAACGCTTTGAAAATATAAAGAATTTTAAAATAAACATTTATGATTACCTTTGTTCTAGCAATTCCACTTTTAGCAAGTTAACCTATAAAAATACTCATGCAAATGTGGAAAGGTTATTATCAGTAATATGTTGCAAATACTTTTTCCAAGTTTCTCATTTCTTTTCAGTGGTCTTTCTATATATCAAATTTTAATTTTTAGACATTCAATGCAATCACACATTTTTCTTTTGTGAGTTCTTTGATCATTTTTTGTGGTTAGAAAGACATTTTCTTTTCTTTTTTGCACAAAAGTATAAAAGATTATAATCTTTTCCCAGGATTATAAATGCATTCTAGCAAGTTTTTCTCTTAAGAGTTCATGGTTTTATGTTTTGTAAACAAACCTGATCTATAAGGACTTACTATTTTCTTATAGAATTCTAATTTGTTTTACTTTTCAACAGGAAACTAACTGGCTCACATTTATTTCTATCTTTTCTGCAAAGATTGAAAGATTTCTCTTTTGCTTCTCTTGTGCTTCTGCACAAATTAAGTTCCTTTCTGGACTCCAATCCTGCTCATTGGTCTTTTTGGTACAACCCCTGATCACACTATTTTAATTATTATAAATTATAACATGACTTAACACCTGAAAGGCAAAAGATGTTTGGTAATTTTCTTTTCTAAAATATCACATTTGAATTAGATAAAACTTAGCATCGTTTCTGTAATTTCCTACAAAAATTTCCACAGTATTTTTATTTTTTGTCTTAAATTTAGAGATGAGGGAAGATTTATATATTTTTAAATGTTATAAATTCAATATTCTTATACAATTCCATAGCTTGTTTTATATGTTTAATGTTTCTTGTTTAATTTATTCCCAAGGGATCAATTTTCACTACTGTTGTGAATGATGTTTTTCCCCACTTAATGTTTTATAACTGTTTATCGTTTGAATATAAGAAAGTTGGTTGAATTTCTTCATCATTGGGTAGTTTATTTTATTTTCCAATCAACTATAATCTCCCAGGATACAATGGGAGAATACTACAAATCCAGAAAGTGATTATTAGATGTGGTAACAGTGAAATTCTTTATGAAAATATTAATTCACAGTAGTGAAATCTGTTTTATTTTGCAGCTTTATTTTACACTAAGTTTTTCTCTGCTAGAAACAGCTAGTTTTATTATAGAGCACAATGTCCATCTTCATAGCATAAATATAATATTAGTCTCTAGTGATGGAGTCATGTATATATCTTCTAAGGCTGAAGTTGTTTCAATATACCTTTGCACATTGCTACAAAAAGTAGCATCCCAGGGCTGGGATGTAAAGTCCCAAAGCATTCATGCTTTTAAGAAAAATCTGAGAAAGTCTATATATATGGTCTATCATTAACAAAATAAAATAAATCATAATTCATTGTGGCCATTTTACAATATGCAGAAATTCTAGATGAGAGATGATATATTTATATTTTATACATCAATCATATTTTAAAAGCCTAAAAGGGATAGCAAAATAATGTATTTAATATATTACCATTTGTGTACAAAGGAGGGACACATACACATGTGTGTCTATATGCACAGATTATCTCCACAGTGATATCTAGAACCTGGCAGTAATGGTAACGTCCTGGGAGACCTTGAAGGAGACAGGTAAGTAGGAGACTTTTCACTAGGTACTCTTTTGTATTCTGAATTTTCTATCACATGCAGATATGGGGTTAATAATCTTCTAGGCCAAAAAAATATTGAGAATCAGTAAAATCCAATGTTACCAATGATGTGGTATGAATGGAATGGGAATTTTTAAAATTTTCAAATGGGATATAAATTGGTACAATTACATTTGGCATGTCAGAGCCTTAAAAAACATTCTGGCCAGGTACAGTGGTACACACTTGTAATCCCAGCAATTTGGGAGACTGAAGCAAGAGAATTGCAAGCTCAAAGCCAGCCTCAACAACTTATCAAGACCCTGTTTCAAAATTTAAAAAATAAAAAGGGCTGGGAATGCGGCTGAGTGATTAAGCACCCTTGGATTCAATCCCCAGTACTGAAAAGAAAAACCATCCTGATCTGCACCTCTGGCTGTTTCTGCAGGATGACTCCTAAAAGCAGAATTATTGTGTGAGGTTTGCAGAGTAATAGTCTCCCAAATAGTCCCCCAGTAATCCCTAGAGCCTGATATCATTTTATGTTACATGGCAAGGAAAAATTAGGCTGCAAGGAATGGTGGTGGCTAATCAGGTGACATTGAGGTGGGGAGATTGTCCTGGGATATCCAAATAGAGCCAATATAATTGCCAGGGTTCTTACAGGTAGAAGAAGAGGCAGGAGCGTCAAGATCAGAGTAATGCAGAGGACTCAACCAACCATTGCTGGCTTTGGAGATGGAAAGCAGCCATAGTAAGTCCAGCAACATGGGCAGCCTCAAGAAGCTGGAAAGGCAAGGAAATTCATGTTCTCCCAGGCCCTCAGCATGAATGCAGTCCTACCAACTTCTTGATTTTAGCCCTGTGAGAGCCATTAGTAGACTTCTATTCTCCTAAACAGTAAGGTAATAAATTAATGCAGCTTTAAGCCACCAAGGAGGTAGTAATCTGTTACAGCAATAATTGAAAACTAACACACTGTATCAAAGAAGTGTTATCTATTCACATAAAGAATTCTAAGTGTCTAACAATAAGGGAATGGAAAATAAGTGATGCTATATGTATGTGAAGAAATATACAGTTAACACTTGATTTTAGAATTTGTAAAATGTCAAGAAAATATGTTGTAAAGAGCAGTTTATAATCTGTTATCTGTTTTAATTATATATATATAATAATTATTTTAAATTATATATATATAATAATTATTTAAAATTATATATATATATATATATATATATATATATATATATATATATATATAAATCCAGTCAGGGTTCTGCTGCAGAAATGAGGAACCTGGGAAATATAAGAATTAAATCCATGTAATATCACGAGAAAACTATAAGGGTGGGCTTTCAAGGGGCTGCCAGGTCATAGCTACCTCTATCTGGATGAAAAAGGGGAATGTCAGGTGGAGTCACTAGCCTGAGTCCATGCACTAAAAAAGCAGTGGAAATGAGATGGGCCCTTTTATTCCCATGCCCTTTCTCGCAGCCATTATACTCACTTGCATGGTATAAAGAATATTTAAATCTAACAACCACATTTATCTCCCTCCATATTTGAAATATAATTAGAAGAAACTCCAGAAACAAACATCAAACAATCCACCACCCTGAAAGCAAAGCCTGGAGTTAGACTAACTGGATTTAAATCCATCTCCACCTCTGGCAAGTCATCTTGCTCTGGGTGCCTGAGCACCATCCCAGTAACAGGGAATAATATTAGTGCCTACCCCAAGGGCTGCCTAAGGATGGAGAGGATGGAGGCCAGGCACTTAGGAGGGAGTCTCATAGGGCAAACAGCTCAATTACAGTAGCAATTGGTTTCATAACACTTTCTTATACTTATCAAGTATTATTTATCACATATTAATTTTCTATCACAAAAACAAAAACTTCATTTTAGAACACTCCAGCTGGATGTTAACCTTTCCACAAAAATAAAATCATCATAGTTGGATGAAAAAAAATTCAAATGTCAAGACTCATTGCCTTGCAGCAGATTTTATCAGTTGTATATATACTTCCTGTTGATAAGAGAAATAATAAAGACACACAAGGTTTATTTAGAAGTGGAAAGTTCAAAGGTCCTGAGTATTTTTACTCTCAAGCCCAATAATTTTATATAAGCACCATCACCCTCAATTTGTTGCATAAAAATCACCCTATTTTTGTTGACAACAAATGTGTAAAATAGCACCCAAAAAGTTTTAGAGGGCAAAAGGGAGAATTTTTGATAATAAGAGGGGTGTAAGAGAGGAACAGTTCTCAGTCAATTTTGATTTATAAGTTGATACTTTTAAATATGGACATTTATTACTGATCAATGCAAATGTCTCACCCTGTTGGTGATGGATACTCAATTTCCAGCCTAGAGCCCTCATGAGCAGTATCTGGGTGTCCTTATCTTTCCTGCTGGGCTGGAGATACCCAAAGGAACCTGCTTGGTGTTGCTGTGGCACTTTCACACACAGGATGTGGTGCCACGGGCCTCCCTTTAGGACAGGCAGCTTTGGCTTCTGTTGACATGAGAATTCCAATCCAGTGCTCTCTTCTTTGTCCAATACTACATATGGCATCTACTCCCAAGTGACACAGAGAGTGATCGAGTTTATGGCAACCACCCTTTTAAATCAGTTTTAAAACTATGAGTCGGGTTTTACTTATTCCAAATCTTCAGCAAGTTTGTGGGTTGGAAACACATTTACCAGAAAAGGGTAGTCAGTAAGCCCGGACTCTCACTGAATTTCAGCAATTATTTTATGACTTGTTCATTTTCTACATCAAACAACTTTTTAGTCCCCAGAGAAAGAAAAACCATCCAAGTACATGACCTCTAAGGGACCTATGTATAAACCTCAATAGGAAGTGATTTTACTTTTATTCACAAATTCCATACACACAAATAAAGGAAGTAAGACCATTAATTTAGTCAGCAGTTACAGATAAGGACCAGGCAGGAAATGACTTTTTATATGATGTCATCCAGGGCTGTGTCAGAGGAGACAGGCGGGGCATGTCCCTTGTCTGATTTCTTACAGATCTCTCCCAGCCCTCCGAATGAAAACATGGCATGGCCAGGGGCCAATTTAATTGTAAGTTACGTCAACACGAGTCGCTCCAGTGTGTGACTCTGATGTAGACAGCATTCTGATATGGAAGGAAAGAAGGACTGAGAAAGGAATGAAGGGAGACAAGACAAGGAAGGAGGAAGGGAGAGAGGAAGAAGAAGGATTCTAGTAATTTAGTAAGATAAACTTCCACTTCAGAAGTTGGTGAATATTCCTAGGAATTTTATATTTATATATAGCTGAACAATCCTGTCCTTGGGTCATTTTTAAAGTGGTCATTTTTACTTTAGAGAATATGTGGAGTGATATTGACAATGTAAATCACTTGGATCTCACTGGATCCTCTTTAATTATCAGGCCTTAGGACACATGAGAATGGTAAATTGGGCTTAAATCCCAGTTTGTGTGCCTCTGAGAAAGTTACAAGGGTTATAAAGTGCTTTTATCCTGTAAGATATGTCTCCTAATCTGAAGGGCCCAATGTAATCCCAACGGTTCTTCAGATGTGGACAAGGAGGACAAAGGAGTGTGACAGAGTGATTTCATGTGGAAAGGTCTCCATAAGACTTTGCTGGATTTCAAGATGGAAGGGAACCAGTAGCTAAGGAATGAAGCTACTAAAAGGCAAGAAAATGAATCCTCCCCTACTATCTTCAAAGAGGAACGAAAGCCTACTGACACCCCTGATTTTTAGTTCAATGAAATCTATTTTGGATTACTGACCTCCAGAACTGCAAGATATCAATTTGTATTAAGTCACTGACTTTGTGGTAATTTGTTCCAGCAAAAATAGGGAACTAATACAATGACAAAAATGTTCACTGCAGCATGTTTTTAACAAAGAACTTGTAAGAAACTCTATTAGTCCAAATACCTGAGGGGTACTTTATAAACAAAGTACCTGAAGATTGGGTGATCCCATCAGTTTAATCTGAGGGCCCTGTGGCAAATGGCATCACAAGGACAAGAACAAGTGTGGAAGAGATCACAGTGAGACAGGAAGCCAGAGAGAGATTCAGGAACATGTTTACTTTCATGAGAATGAACTGGAGCCCTTCAAGAACGATCTTAATACCCTCAAAGGGCAGTGCCTCTAGTGACATAACCACCTTCCACAAGGCTTTAGCTCTAGAAGATTCCACCACCTCTCTACAACACCACACTGAGGACCTGATCTTGATTTCACTTTTATGATAAATCTATAAATATTCCAGATACTGTACTAAACCCTGGAAAATAGAAAGCAAAAAAGCCAAATGAATGAAGAGGGAAAGACATGGGCAAGGGAAATACACAGTGTAACAGAAGTCAAGGCCCAGGAGAGATGGGGACCATGGCAACAAAGGGACGGACACCTAACCAGACAGGGTGGGAAGGCAGAGCAGGGACAGCTGCCAGTGGGAGGTAATGCCTGAACCCAGTCCCAGAGGAGGAGCAGGATTCAGCCAGACAAAGAAGTTTTGGAAGGCCAAAGAGGCAGAGGAAACAGTCCACAAAAGGCCAGTTGGCAGGAGGTCCAATGTGGGTATCTGGGTGGGGTGGCATCTGAGAAGCCAGGAAACTCTAAAATGCTACATAATGGATTTGTACAGAATTACCTTTGTACAGTTCTCTGGCCCTTACTTTCCCCACCTTTGTAATAGGAGAACCATAAAAACTTTCCGGAGGGGATTAAGGGATCTTCTCAGTCTCGGGGCCAGAAAAGGACACTCAGCTTCAGAAGTCGCTGTCCTGTGTTCCTTCCTGAAGACCATTGCTGCTTCCAGAAAGGTCCCTCTGCCCTGGGAGGCTGGGGCCACTTATGGGATTTTTAAGCCCCAAGGCATTGAAGAATGAAAAACATTTTGTGATACATTGTAATCATTCATATTGAACAAATCACTTCTGACACATCGACTGAAAATTCAACATATAATTATGCTATTCAAAGTGGATTACACACTAAGACTATTAATTCATCATTCATTACAGACCATGTGTTCTAGCAATAGAACAGAGAGTTAAATTTATATAATGAATGTTTTCTTCTTTCCATCCCTTCACTGACTCTCTGTGACTCTCTATAAGACCTCATTTAGAGAAAACCTTAGAGCACCATGTTAAATGAGAGTCTAAACAGTCAGCGGTGCTAGGCCCTATTTATATTTACTTGAAGAAAGAAAGTGAAATTGTACATCAGAATCATCTGGGGAGCTTTTAAAACATTTGGAAGTCTGGGCCCCACCCTCTAGCTACTGGGTCAGTTGGTCTAGAATGGAATTCAGGGATCATAATATTTTTAAAAGCTCTCTAGATGATGCTAGTATAAAGTTAGGGTCCAGAATACTATAACCAAAAGTAGGAGAGACTGAGAAAATAATCCTTTAACACTTACCAGCTCATTTGCAGACATTTTTTTAGAAGACAAACCATGGTAAAAATAGATGAATGAATAGCACAAAAGGTGCTAGGCAAGCCTCACCAAGGACAGTCTTGTTGTAAAGAGAAGTCCTGGCAAGCTGGCAGAGTGCAAGAGCTCAATGGAGGCCCTACCAAAAAGAGCAACCATTCCTATGTTTGAACATTAGGGAGTGGGAAGGAATCCAGGAGAATTGTGAATGTTCCATTGAGATGTGCTGATTCAGTTTGAAAATGTCAAGTGGCAGCCTTCAGACCCGGAATTATGAGATCCCCAGTGTGGATGGCGAGGCAAACACTGGGCTTCAGCCCCTGCTTTGGAGATCCCAGAACTGAACAGAGGCAGCACCTAGGGCCACCAGGTGAACTTAACAGCACTGAGTGGCAAGGTCAGATGTGTGCACCCAGGAACTGACAACCTAGGTAGTTTTCTGTGTCTGACGGCTAGTTAGGATATTATATCTGGGGACTTATAAATAAAATAACTCTCTAAGAGCTAACTTATAAAACCAGTGCTTAACAGATCATATCTAAGGAGAATGAAAGACTTGAGTCAGGCAAAAGTACTGCTAAAACTACAAAGGAAGAAGTTCATCAAAAGGGGCAGCCGCTGTGGTGGAAGCACAGAATACACAGGAGGGGACTGTCCCTGTGCTTGTCAACTCCTTACTGGGGACACAGTGACCCAGTCAAGGGACTCAACTCAACTGACCTCAGCTCTCACTATGCATGCCACCCTCATGTCCAGAAATGGTCAAAGAGCCTCTGAAATGGTCTTTCTGCTGCTACCTTTGCCCACCCACTCAGAGCAGCCAAAAGGCTCCTGTCATAAAACAAGGCAGATCATACTCTTCCCTGCTCTTAGCCTCTAGGGACTCCCACTCTCTCTCTGAAGGAAAGCCCACATCCTCCTAACAAATGACCCTCCCTGGTCTCTTCCCCACTCACCTGAGTAGGAGGGCTCAGCTTCACAGCCCACAGGTTGAACCTGCTACTGATGTTCTAGAATGTTCTTCCCAAGTTATTCACATGGCTCACTCTCAAATCTTTCTGGTCTTTATTTCAGGTTGGGATCCCTTGCCTGACCACCTCATTTAAAATTATGAATTCCCTCATCCCTCACTATTCAAACTCCCTCCCGTCTTCCCTATTTTATTTTTCCCCACAGCACTGTCAACTGCTAAATATCATCTATCTTATTAATGTATTTATGTCTCCCCATATACATACACTAGATGCAAATTTTCATTTATTGAATGAAGGCAGAAACCCATCAGCCCTGGGGTCCAGGATACCTCTACTGTGCTTGGTGGCTTCATCAAGAGGTTGAAACTAAATAACTCAAATATGTAATTGATGAGGATGGTTTGGTTCCCCCACAGGATTTGTCCTCAGGAGAGAACAGCAGAAGTCTGGTCTTGTTGAAAGTGTGTGTAGTGGAGAAGTACAAGAACCAGCATGGTGAGTGATTACTTTCTCATGGCATTTAAGACTTTAGACTTCTAAAGCTTTGATGGTGGCGAGTTCTCTAGTCCTGATCTCTTGGGGGATGCCTAGGCCACCCCCTCAGAGGCCAGCCTTCCTCACTGACTTCTGGAGTCCATCTTTCAGTAGCACGTTGGCCCACGGGGATTTGACAGTCAAAAGACAGCCCTTCGCAAATAGCTCAGAAGGGCATGATGTGCAGTAACTTGTCACCAAGCCCAGGCACAAATTTGCATCCTGCAGGCTGGTGCGCAGAGGCAGCACCAGCTGAACAAAGCCGCACTGTGGCTGTTTGCTCCTCCTGTAGCCACCGACCCCGCCATTCTCCTGAAACTAGAACAGAGGTCTGTCTTTGTGAAAGACTGCCCTCATAGGCAGCAACTGCCTGTGCGGGGTGATGCCAACGCGAGGGCTCGCATTTCTCCATTTTCTTTCTTTTATAAAGTGCAATTTAGTATTATTCACAAACCTGGCGAGTCAGAAAGGTCCTTCTGTCCTTGAGACTATATTTCTGCTGTATTTATTGCTCTGTGCCTGGGTGCTGCTGGGACCACAAGGAAAGCGTAGATAGGGATGGGCCTTGTCCTCAGGAAACACATCACCTCCCAATCATGCCGTGTGTGTGTGTGTGTGTGTGTGTGTGTGTGTGTGTGTGTGTGTGTGTCTGCCTTGTGTTCTCAAGTGAGCTGGAAAGTGCCTAAGAACACAAGCTGTGGAATCAGGTGACTGCACTGGAATTCCGGCTCCGTCTCTTTCTGGGTATGTGATAAGCCTCAGTTTCCTGTTTACAAAATGGCTTAGTAGCGCAGTTCTATAGATGAGGCAATGGGATTAATGGCAGGAAACAGAATTATACCCATAATAAATACTCCATGTATAAGTGGTTAGAAAAAGAAATCGATATTAACTCTGTATCTATAGGCAATAAGTTACTAAATGCCATCATGAAAGTGACAGGAGTACAAAGAAGGGACAAGACACTGGGAAGAGAGGATTATGAGAGGCTTCCCAGGTCAGGGAGAAAGAGAAACATTTTGATTCAGAAGACATAAGAATAACTGGCATCATACAAAATAAGAGAGCATGTTCTGGTCATACTTGCCTTCACTGCCTACTTTACACATTCTCTTAAGTCACTTCTAATACCATTGAGCTTCGACAAGGGGTGAATGGAGTGAAGACTGGTCTGGTTACTGTTTTGAGCCCACTGTTTTTGTGGCTTGTACAATTTACTTCCAGGTCTCAGAGCAGCTGGTGTAGAGCTGTAGTTTCACCCACCTTTAGATATCCTTTTTTATTTTGATAGTCCCTCTGTCAATTTCAAATTTTATCTTTAACTACTTTTTAAAGTAGCAAATACATTTCATCATTCAAATACAGAAGTTATAATACATATTGAAAAGTCTCCCTCCCACCCTGGCCCCCCGTTTCCAGCCCCAGAAGCAAAAAGTATTACCTTGTGACCAATTTTTCTTGGCATTTACCTTCATAAGTAATCTACAATAAGCAAACAATTTGTTTTGCTCAAAGTGTAGCATATGAAATATTGCTTTGCTTTTTTTAATTTAATTTTTTCTTGGGAAATTCTTGTTGATATAGTTTTTCTCTTTTTAAATGAGTGATACTATAGTTTTAAATTGTTTAGATGACTATGAAATTTGTCATGAGAACACCTGTCAGACTTAAATAACTTAAAGGGAAATTTCCTTCCTATAGACTTTAGAATTAGAACATTAAAAAGGCACCATTTGGATTGATGGTGTGACTCAGTGAGTAGAGTGTATGCCTAGTAATTGTGAGGCCCTGGGTCTGATCCCCACCACCACCACACACACACACACACACACACACACACACACACAAAGCACAATTTGTCACAAAAGCCCCTTTCCTTTGGAATTATAGAGTTTACTCTCCTCAAAGGCATTGTGGTTCTCACAAAGAACACATGACTCCCAGACTTGACAATCCCACACAGTTAAACCTTATACTGAATATGTCATTAGCACCTTGCTTTTCCAGTTGGCTTACAAGAGAATTCACAGGCAATTAAAAAAAAAAACAGATTGAAAATAGATTCTAACACCAACAGATACATTGAAGCAGTATCAGTTTTAAATGGAACCTAATTTGCTACATTTTAAACTGCACTTCACTTTATTCTTTTAGATTTTTCTTTTCAAGAGACTGTATTTTCAAAAACAAAACTATAGGGCTGAGGTTGTGGCTCAGTAGAGCACTTGCCTAGCATGCATGAGGCACTGGGTTTGATCCCCAGCACCACATAAAAAAAAAACTAAATAAACAAAATAAAGCTATAAAAAGAAAAACAACAACAACAAAACAAAGCAAAACAAAACCCCTACATTTTCTACAATGTTTAGGTTGAACGAAATGGAATCCACAAACTGATTGAACCTGGACTACACTAATATTTTATTCCATTCAAGGCATGGCTGCTCCAAAAGCCACTCAGAGGCAGTAAAATCAACTTCCCAGAGCAAACGCACGGAGCATTTCAAAGTGCCTGTGTGTGGCATGAGGTCATAGTTGAACTACCAAACACTGAGCAGGCTTCCCTGCTTTGTCTTAGGTCTCAATATTGCAAACATTTAATATTTCTGAACATATATTTTAACATTTAAGTTGTGAAAGAATAATTCAATAAAACTACTATTAACCTGGTGAATCAAAACAGAATGCTGAGCTGTCTTCAAATATTCCTGGTTAAAGCTATGGGCTGGCACTTAGCTCTTGAAGACCAAGGGGAGGTGTCTGAAAAGGATTGTCTCTGGAGAGCTGAGCCCATCCCTAACCCATCAGGAGGAGCTTGGTGAGTCTGAGAAGCAGAGGAGAATTTGTCTACTGTGCAGGAGTCTGTGCTAGGATTCTAGTAGAAAGGAGCCTGGAATGAGGTTTGGTCTCATGGCCTGGAAAGCAGGCGGGAGTCTGGGCTGAAGCAGAAAGCCCTGCTTGACAGGGACCCAAGTGTGGATTCCTTTATTTTCCATGCCAAAGCTGACATAATATACATAATATTCTTATTTAAATCCTTTGTCTGATCCCTTCTCATATAATCGCAGAGATCTTTATTGTATCACTAAGCTTTGGGCTTATCATTGGCCATGTGCAGGTCTCTGAAGGGGACTACAAATGAGGAATTGGTTCCAAAAGGTTAAGTCATTAGCCCAAATTTACAAAATGTTCAGGATCAGGACTATCATTTGTAAAGAACCTGTTATGGTTTAGATATGAGGTGCCCCCCTGAAAAGCTCATGTGATAGACAATGCAGGCATATTTAGAAGTCAAATGGTTCTGAATGCTATAACCTAATTAGTAGATTGATCCATTTGATAGATTAATAATTTGAATGCAACTGTAGGCAAGTGGCGAAGAGCAAGAAGTCAGTCACTGGGAGCATGCCCTTGAGGATTATATATCATGCCCCTGGTTCCTAGCTGTTTCCCAGCTGCCATGAGCTGAGCAGCTTTCCTCTACCACACCCTTATGCAATGATGTTTTGCCTCACTTGGGCCCAGAGGAATGGAACAGGCCATAGAAAGAACCCTTGAAACTGTGAGCCCCAAATAAACATTTCCTCCTCTAAGTTGTTCTTGTCAAGTATTTTGGTAACAGTGATGAAAAGCTAACACAGTACCTAATTCTGAAATTTTCATCACATTCCATGTTTTTTGTTTTTTAGAAAGGAGTATTGAAAACTGGTCAAGGATTTTATAGGATATTTAATCTAATACCCTTGACAATTCAACACAATCTAAATAGACCTACTGTACAACTGAGAGATGGGTTAGTGAGTTGCCCGAGGTCATGCAGAGTGGAGAGGCTAGGATCTGACCCAGGTCTCTGGGCCCAAAGCACTGCCTTTCTCCCTGATGTGCTGGGTCAGCTTGCAGAGAAGCCTGACAACTCAGCAATTAAGTCCTGAGAGCCATTTCCTGGGGTGACTGGAAATTTAAACCACAGGAAAAACGAAGTCTGATACCTCTGACCACTTCAAACTTAAGAGATATTTCCAGTGTAGGCTGGCAGAACACACAGCGACAGAACACCACACATGCTTAGGGTTTCTAAGTCCTCTTGAAGGTAGCTTCACATGGACCACTAGCCTTGTCTTTGGCACACTACTATAACAAATTCACCCAGAGAAGTTGGACAAGCATCCAAGGTAGCATTTTTGGAAGCTCCATGTCTGCCACAAGAATGATGGGATTGGGACATTCAGGGATCCAGAATCAATGGAAAGAATTTGTGATCCCCGAAATGCTGTGTCCTGGATTAATAACCCCCTGCCCGCCATCTCAGGGGCAAAAAGCCTGGCTTCTGCTACTGGGTATTTCAGATTTCTGGCCCCCAAGCCCTAGCACCACAGTATCCTTACCATAGGACCACTGATAACTCATCAGAGCTTACCACTCAGAAACACTGTTGCTCCTCATCTGTGACCAAGAGGCTTGTTGTGGCTAACTGCAACTGACAAATGGATTAAAGATTTGACCTGTGGGTGATTAAGACCACTCTTTATGGCAACTGAAGTGTGTTTATGTTCACATGGAGGTAGGAGCTGAACCATGTCAGAAGGCCCCACCTGACACACTTCCCATCTATGCCAGACTAGTCAGCCCTTCCTACTAAGAGACAGCAGCAAAGCAGACTCTCCTCTTTCCCAATAAAAATGGGTGGCAAGAGCAGATTTTGAGAGGTTCCTTTTGTATCATCATGCCCGGTGTCCAGAGAGTGATAAGATTCCTCTCAATAGAGTGGTGGGGACTTGGGAAGGTTTAAAGATATCTCAAAGAAATGGCATCCAATGAAATCCAACTTAAGAAGAATAGGTTGACCCAGACCAATTCAAATCTCAGCCCCATCACTTAGTTTGTGTGATCTCTGATCTTTTTGTTGTTGTTATTGTTTTTGTTGTCATCAATGGACCTTTATTTATTTATTCTTATGTGGTTCTGAGAATCAAACCCAGTGCCTCACACATGCCAGGCAAGTGCTCTACCACTGAGCCACAACCCCAGCCCAATCTCTGATCTTTTAAACTCATCTATAAACTGAAGATAGAATCTTCTTTAGAGATCTGTTGTGAGGAACATCAGAAAAAGTTCATATTGAGAGGTACCAACCATTTCCTTTCCCTACTTCCACAGCCTTTGAGAAAGTCTTTCCTCAGTCTCCCCAGATCATGGGCAATTTGTCCAGCTTGGAAAAGATGTCTACAACTGATCCAAGTAGACCTGTGAGCTTCAGACATATCAGAAGATGCTAAGAAACTCAATCCATGGAGGGAAAAAAAAAAAAAAAGAAAATGGATCAAGAGACAAGGAGATATCAGATTACTAAACCCCACAAAGACGGCAAGATTATCTACATGGGACTCTGGTCCCTTGCGGGATCTACCAGGTCCCTGAATCCATTTTTTCCCCCGCTTTGGCTTAGATGGGTTTGAGTTGGCCTATTTCTGGCAACCAACCAAGATAGCATGTGAAGTGCCTTACTTAAGTGCTATGTGTCGGTTATTTGGCCCACAACAGCTATTACTTAAAAACCTCTTACTCACAAGTTACTGCTATATACTAATTACTGATATTACTAATAAGCAAATTCTCTGCAGAACCACTTGAACAGCTTTTTTTTTTTTTTTTTTTTTTTTTTTGGCAAAGTGGGATTGAACCCAGGGATGTTCTGCCACTGAGCTACATCACCCCACATTTTTTAAAATTTGTTGACACAGAGCACTAATTTGCTCAGGCTGGCACTGAACTTGTGGATCCTTCTCCTCAGCCTCCCAAGTAGCTAGGACCACAGTCATGTACAATAACTACCAGCTATGCTTTCAAATAAATCCAATTAGCTAGAGTTTCATGGACAACTTAAAAGGCAACTACAGATGAAAGCTTAAGACAGAGAACATATCCTTCCATTTCTCTGTGTTAAATTCTCACATTAATAAATGCCTCTGTGATGGATGCACAAAAAAAAATATAACATCACATTGAAGCTGAGAAATAAAGCAACTTTTGTTTATTTTTTAAAAGACAAACATGGCTGAGTCTGCACTAATTATAACATTTTGAAGGAAATAAAACATATTCAATATTTCTAGTCTATAAATAAATAATACCCTGTTTTACTTATTCTTTTAACCAAAGATAAAGTTGAAAATGAGAAAAAAATGTATAATGCTTATAAACTTAAAGATATCAGAATCAGAAATGGTATTTGATTCTGAGAAAATTGAGACAAATGGAAAAAACAGCTATGGCAATGAACTTAGTAAAGAATAACATTTAAAAGTTTATGCATAAACTTTCCATGCTTGATTTGACAGACTACAACATTTTTTCAAGTCCTTAAGAACAGCAGCAAAATTTAAGGCAATCAAAAAAAATTAACATTTAAGAATCCTTTGTTCATATTTTTATGAATAAATGCAAGACAACGGTGTAGGTGAAGCCCGAGAACATTCCAATGACTGTGTTTCTCTAGCCAATTTGCACTAGTTTACATTTCACCTTCAAATGTGTTCCCCCATTCCCGATATGAACCATCGCTTCAGATACAAGGGCCAGGAAGGCTTCTGGGTGAAAATGTGTGGCTGCTGAACCAGTCTCACTGCATTACAACTACAGCATGTAAGTAACTCTGTAATTAAAATAGTAAAACAGGCTCAAGCACACACACTCTCATGTTATGAACACATCATATGTCAGAATTATAGATTCTAGAAATAAAGACAAATAATGGCTTGAAGGGCATGATAGTTTATTTTAAAAAATTGTACCACACTGATCATGTTGACCAGCATACACATGATAATGGCTTTTCTCTTGGGTATCAACATTGCAGTATTTTTGTATACTGAAATGTTTCAAAGGACCAAGAACGTTAAGAGAATAAAGATCTTAAATGAAAATGGACACTAATAACTCTGGTGCTCTAACCCACATAATTAATTTAAACCCCTTATGAATCAGCGACATAATGTTATCTAGTTATGAAGAACAAAAGTTCTCTTAGAAGTAGACAGCACGGACTTATACTTTTTTGTACTTTAATCTTTAGTTTTTATTAAGCTATGTCCACCCTGGCTAAAGCACAATCATACAACGATACCTCAGATAATTTCCATGCTACCATTGCACAAGTTTAGTTTTTTTTTACTAAAAAAAAAAAATCAAACCATCATCAAAATAAAGAGGCAAATAAATGTGACTTTCAAATCATTTGAAAAGCATAGTGCTTTTTTGTCCAATACAGATTCAAATGCTATAAATTTCAAACTTCTGCAATAAAATTAATTTATATATATCTATTTATATATGGGTTTTGTTTATAAGAACTGTATTTTTCAATCAATAAGAGAAAGTTACTCTTTAGAGAACAACATATTTGGTGGCATTTCCAAGTATCTGTAATAGACAAAGCCACATAATGTTAAGTCTGGCTCTAAGTATTATAAGGTACAAAATTTTGACCAGAGACCAAAATTATATAATCTGATATTAAAAATCCAACCCATATGAGACTATTTTTGAGAGAGTAAATGTGCTGTTGAGTAACTATTCCAATAACCTTTTCTTCTTATGCCTTTCTGCAAACCAACCTTTTTTTTTTTTTAATCATTGTGATTCACCACTATTTCATACTGATCTCTTTACTTCCATGTTACCATTTCAGTACCGGGATTTCTGAGGCAGCGTTAAGTTTGATTTCATAAAACAGTAGACACTTTAACCTTTCAGTGACAGTTTAAATCTGTAAACTCAAGAATCACATTATTTAGCTCAGCAACTATAAAAACATTTGAGGTTTTGGCATTTCAAGCCAGAATCTCTTTGTGCTTTTTAAATTAAGCTGCTTTTGAATGTTTTTGGTATTTATCAGCCATTTGTATTTCCCTTATAATAAAATACATTTAAAATAGTTTTTAAGGTTAAATGTCGGGGGGTAGGGCTTTAATCAATACTTTCTTTGTTTCAGCACAGTTTAAATCAGTAACTTTTTCCTTCAGTATTGGAATAGTAGAAATTATTTCTGGTCCCTCCTTAGATCAACCAACACCACTTTTATCACGTATAACACTGAAATTTACAGACATCCCTGAAAAGTTTTTGAATAAGTAAACGAGTGAATCACAGTGGAGTCTCAATCAGTTAACAGTGTAGATCCATTTATAAACAAACAAATAAACAAACAAAAAAACTGAATATTAAAAGAAAACCTTCAAGCTTAAAAAAAAGAAAAGAAAACCCTCCCAGGAACTGAAACCAAGTGTGTGTTGTCACTGATTCTGTACTTGTCTCCCCTGATTGATCAGACTCCTCTTTCTCCATATTATAAGACGTGTTTGCTAAAATCCTCACGCCCAGTTTTCAGGACACTTGCGTGAAGAGGCTATGCTACCGTAGCATCTAAGAGAATATAGTGCACCATCTCTTCCCTAATAGACTTCGTATCCAGAGGTGAGCATCGAGTCTCACTCCGCTGCGTTCACCAGCATGTTTCAGGAGATAATACTTGCTGTGCAGACTGATGACAGCTGATCCTCTCACTCCACCCCCACCCCTGCCAATATGAGGTTATAACCAGTTTATCGTCATGTACACTGGCTTTTTACTCTTTCAATCAGAAAAGTTGTGGCTTCCTTGGGGGGCGGGCCGCAAAATGAAAAACCAAGAGTCTAAAGGCACAAAGTCGCATAGCTGCTCTAGTTGGAATTTGTAAACAGAGAACAGGTTGAATTTAGGTAATCCCAATCTGAGAGTGAAAAGGCATCCACAGCAGGCTTTATCCAGCCAGCTTCTTTGAGACCCTTCATGGGTTTTGAGGTCTACAAAGTATGCACTAGAATACCCATACTTCAAAAAGCAATAAGGCAAATAGTATAATCATTATTCCAAAAGTTACAATGGTAGTGTAGGCATACATAGTATAATTTAGTTACAATGTGTGGTACTGTTTCTATGATATAGCCATATTAATGGTTTCTCTCCTACATAATTATATATTCAGCTGGCTTTCAGTTGAACACAAAACCATCCTTGTACCACCACTGATAGTTGGCAATAGCTCTTTGACAGCAGTTTTTATTCTGCTGTAGAAATTATTCTTGAACTGAAAAAAGTTCACAATCCAATGTCCAGTCATTAAACACTATCATATTTGTGAAGAGCTTCTTCCAACTTCTGGGTCACTTTTTGGAAAAATATTATTTGTTGTTGTAAGAAATGCTGCATCTGTGATTTAAAGTCTCTTACTCGAATTTGATGGAAGTGGTGAATTTCAGCCAAAGTGGCAAAAGAAATAGTGTTACAGCGATCCTGAATGCCATCAGCCTTTTGGACCTCCATCTTCCCTTCTTCCACGTGTCGCCTACTCTCCTTTACTTTGGTAAGAGCTCCTGTGATTAAAAATAACAATAATTGGTTAATTAAAACATATGTACACATATCCCAATGATACAACTACATGTTACACAGAATCTTGGGTGTTGTAAATACTTGCCTAAAGTCCTTTAGAATTTAAAAGTAGTGACTGTAATTAATCATTTAAAAAAGAAAGGAATCTGATAATGCTTTTGAACATTATCATTGCTATAGTTTCACTTCATCGAAAACTAGCATTTGCCATATTAATCAGGTACCTTTAGTAGTTCTTGAGAGATACTATACTTGGCAAATAATAAAGTACAAGGAATTGCCCTTAAAAAAGACAAACCAAGAAACTCTGCAGTTTTCATTTACTTAAATGGTGTGGTACCATTATGTCCATTCATTTCACAAGAATTATGTTATAAAAATGATACCCCACAGAGGATGCAAACCTGCTTCCTCAGAAAGTCTCACTAAAGCATTACTGTATCAGACTTCAGGACCAGTCTCTGAAATGTGTTCACACCCAACTGGGCTGATTTTGTAATTCATATTACAGTCATGGAGGTGCTTGGCAATGTTGCCAGTGTATAGTTAAAGGTCACTCACACTGGAGCTGGCAAGGCCATGCCTTGTTCACAGAGAGTACATGTGTAGCTGAAGTGCCTGATGTAGGGGGTGAATTGTCATGAATGCCTCATCCTGACTACTTCTATCTGGAGACCCATAACTGGAGAATCAGGGACTTGAACAATTAGAATTCATTACTTTTTCTTTAGGGACCATAGGCATCAGTGAGTTTTCAGTCTGCCCTAATGATGACCCAAGAATGATGCCTAGAGGTACCATAGCTTCTTGTCAAGAAAGGGTATGCTCAGGTGAGGACAAGGAAATCAATCACTTTGATAGATGCCATGTAAGAGAGATTCTCTCCTGGAAGCATATCCATGCAAAGACACAAAAGGTTGGGGATGTTTAGTGGTAGGAAATACAGGATATTCATGGGTTCTTGGGAGTGAGTAATTGTTAAAAGTCCAAAGTACCTGAATACAGCCAGTTTAAGAATTCAGATTTCCCTATGGAAATCAGTATGAACAATCCTCCAAAAACTAGAAATGGAACCACCATATGACCCAGTGATACCACTCCTTGCCAAACTGTGAAATATGATGTATTAAGAACTATGTAATGTTTTGAACGACCAACAATTAAAAAAAAGAATTAAAACCATCATATTATAGCAATACATGCATACCCATGTTTGCAGCAACACAATTTTCAATACCCAGCCTAGGTGTCTATCAACAGACGAATGGATGAAGAAAATATGAGATATATATGGAATTTTATTCAGTTAAATAAAAGTGAGATTATGTCATTTGCTGGAAAATGGATGGAACTTGAGATCACAAAGTAAAATAAGCCAAGCTCAGAAGGTCAAAGGTCACATGTTTTCTCTTATAAGTGGAAGTTAGAGAGGGAAAAAGGAAAAGAAAGATGTATGTGTGTATGTCTTTAGGGTGAGGAATATCTCACAAAAATCAAAGGGAGATCAGTAGAATAGAGGAAAGGGACCAGGGGGAAGAAGGAGAGAAGAGAAAGGGAAAATACTGGGGAATGATACTGGCCAAATTACCTTGATACACTGTGTAAGAATATTTAACAATAAATGCCACCATTATGTACAACTATAATGCACTAACAAAAAAAAATGGGAAAAAGAATATGTAAAAGCTCTCTTAGTCAAATAAAGAGTTTAAAAATTTTAAGTTGGGGAGGGAAATGAATTCAGATTTCCCAACTGTAGCCAGCACTGAAAGATAAGAGAGAAACTACGAGCCTGGTGGTCTGAGAACTTGGCACTCCTAAGGGGGAAAAAAGACAGCCTTAGTTTAAGAGGTCAGAAGCTGACAGTGTTCAGTTCTAACCACGAAGACACCCACAAGGAAAGTTACCTAATTTGTAAATTTCCTCAAGTCTCCTACAAAATAATACAGAATAAACTGGTACTAAATAAAATTCTTAAAGGTAAAAGAGTATGCTTTTTCATACTTCAAAGAGCTGAGAAATGAAAAGCTACCAACAACAAATATATGTACGTGCATACCCACACATTTATTTTCATTCATTAATTCTAAATAAGATCTAAATGAGCAAAGCCCTGGAGCAGGAATGACATGCCGACATGCCAGCAAGGCAAGGGCACAGCTGCTTCCACACACCACTTCCACCTCACCCAGTGGAAATGAGTGAGCTCTGCTGAACGGAGAGGACCAATTCAAGTCAACATGGCCTCAGGAAGACCCCTGCCCTAAAAATTAAGAAGCCACCACCCTGAAAGTACAGTGCTTTCAACATTTCTTTTTCAGCTGACAGTATCAATAAAGCACTAAAATTTGCCTGTTGTATATAAAAACAGAGGAAGGCCTCTCCATACCAAAAGAAAAAAATGTCTTAACACATTATCTTTGATATGTTTGTAAAGGTTTCATATTCTTATATACAGAAATTGAAGTTGAAAAGACCAGGAAAGTTACAATTAAAAAAAAGTCAAGGGGAAAAATCTTTTTTAAAAAGCCAGCTGAGAATATGAAATCATGAAACATGTGTTCTAAAATGGCTTAAAAGAGAGAGAGAAGAAAATTAAAAGAGAAGTGTCTCAGGTGATCTGACTGTGGCTTTTTACCAGAGTCTGGCCATGGGAAGCTCTGAAACCTGGCCAGAGTTGTGTGAATTGTGACAGAGCTGCAGCTTGTCAAACTCCAAATTAGATCACCATATTTTTAGAAACAACTTCTATTATACTGAATTGCAGGTATGCATATACAACCACCAATTTAGAGACAAACAACACATCATATCAGCATATCTTTTCAAAACCCATGGATATAAGTATAAAGTATCTGTTAGGCCCAAGGACCTTCTGGTATTTAAAAACGTTAAGCTTTTGAAGAGTTCATACGAAAGAAGCCAAGGAAAAAGACTTGTTTTTCTTCCAAATACAGATCAGCTGGTAAATAACTCAATGTTGCTATTTTTAAAGCCCCCAAAAGGTTGGGCTCTGAGGCAAGAGTTTTAATTAATTTAAGGAACATTTTTGGAAGGCCTGACATGAATAGCACACATTGAAAGGACAGGGAGAATCAAACATGTATAACTAGTTCCCATCCTCCAAATCTCACAAAGAAGCCACACGGCAAGGTACTCAGCAAAGGCTTACTACCTGGACACAAAGTAGAACAGGACAACAGTGATGTAATTTCACATGGGAGTTGGATGTGGCTTTCCCCAAGATGACATGTGAACTGTGTCAAAACAGAAAATACTCAGAGGCACATCTACCTACCATGCCCTGTGCTGAGGATGGCAAAGAGGCACAGGGAATAAGAATGTACAGACAGTAAATGGCAGCTCACCAAAATAATCTTAATATATGCTAGGCACTTTCCAGACTGTCTCCGACTCTCACTGCAGCTTGCAACAGACAGTGCTCCTATTTGTACCAGGGAATTGAGGCAGTTACTCAGCATTTTGAGCCTGAAAGTCACCCAGGAAACCCAGTAAGAGGCCAAGATGGGATCTGAATCATAACTGACTTCAAAACAAACACTACAAATATGCAGAGAAGAAACTCACAACTGAAGAGGCAAGAAAGCAAGGTCAGTCTAGGAGGGAGCATGGTGAAAACTAATGTACCTGGGAGTCTCCTCCTGGTCCCAGCCTCCCCCTGGCACAGCTGTCTCCTTTCTCACCTTCCTTAAAATGGCCCCAGCTTTTGTTTTCACATAATTCAGAAAATACTGTGAGTGTAGAAAATGTTTAAATTTGAAAATTTCCCTCTGGAATTCTTACTTCATTCAATTCACTAACTGCACCTGTAAAGTTGTAAAAACGTGGATGTGTAACCGATGTGATTCTGCAATCTGTATACAGGGGGAAAAAATGGAAGTTCATAACCCACTTGAATCAAATGTATGAAATATGATAAGTCAAGAGCTATGTAATGTTTTGAACAACTAAATAAAAAAAAAAGTTCCTTAACATGTCTAAGACACATGTTTTTCCTACCTTTGTAACAACTCAGGGGGCCACAAGACAAAATACTGAACAAGAAGCACATACTTATTTTGAAAGTCTAAACCCAAACTTAGACTAGAGAGGAGTTCCTTCTCTTTTCCTTTTCTTTTTTATCCTCTTTCATTCTCTCTTCCCTCTTTTCCTCCCTCTGTCCCCTCTATCTACTTAGATCCTATTGGAGGATGACAAAAATTCTTAACTACCACCACAATTATTATATATAATTCTTTTAGGGATTTGGGCTTTGTCTCTATTTTGGTACAGTTGAACATCCAGTAAAACATTATTTTGCAAATTTGGAAGGCCAATCAAACCATTTAGAAGAGTAAGTCCTCAAAAGTTAATTCCATTTCAAATTTCCGTTGGACCCATTTAATGCAATTCAAATCCACTAGCCTGATGTGTCCGGACTGCAGGAGCAGTGAGACAAGGAGGAGGAGATCTGTGTGTAAAAGTATAGGTATCATTTCTGTTTACGGGGCTCAAATTATTTTCTGAGGTGACCAGGCAAATAGGAATGAACAACTATATAACATAGTATATGAAGGTATTAAACAGCACACTATAAATGTACAAACTCATAGAATAGGGGGAGCTGCAAATAATCAAGGACAATATGTCTCCACAAAACTGTACCCATGATTTAGAACAAATTTTTAATGAAGAAAAAATAAACTCCCTTAACTGAAGTATAGTCTAACTTATCTTCTCCTAGATCCAACCTCAAAAGATGATTAACTATAAAACAAACTGACAGAAATGTACTAAAAAAATTAAAATAAAAACCACAATCATTTTAGAACACATCTTGAGCAAGAGACAGAAGCCTGGCTCCTTCTATAAGAAGAGAACAACTGGCTACAAACATTCAAATGGAATCAAAACTCCAAAGGCCTTCAACATTCTAAACAAAATAAAGTTCATCCTTTATAAAATACTCTGCAAAGTTTTAAAAAATATTTCTTTTCACAAGAGAGTCATTTAAAAAAATTCATTTCACAATCTCCTGACTCATTTTTCCTAAACATTCTAACAAAATAGTAAGGGCTATCCTTTCTATGAAGAAAACAAGCTAATTGTTATTATGGAAGCTAATTTACCAGTTTACTAAGAATTAACAGAAATCAGTGTGGCAACTTTTAAACAGCCAACCCCCACATATGGACAAATGGCAAGGGCACTTGAACACCTGGGGATGACACACAGAACTGCTTTGTGGATTCCCAGGAAGCTCCACCTCTATCACTCACTGAGCTCAGAGGCTTGGAGGCTTGGAGTTCACACCAGAGCAAAGCAGAAACGTTTTTCTAGTAGAGGTGATAGTGCAAGCATCAGTGAGAAGTGAAATACTATTATTAGAGGATTTTTTTTTTTTTTTTTTTTGTGTGTGTGTGTGTGTGTGTGTATGCTGGGTATTGAACCCAGGGCCTTGTGCATGTAAGGCAAGCACTCTACCAACTGAGCTATATCCCCAGCCCTTATTAGAGGATTTGGGATTTTGTTTTATATACCTGTGTTTTCACAGTTGATCTGACATTTCTCAAGCTAGAAATTATCGTACATATTTCTATGCTTCACATCTTTCATATTTAACATTTCAAATATAACAAGAAAGGCAGAGGTTGCAAAGTTTTCAATCAGCTCTAGCATTTAAGGAGTGGGAGGTAGGAGAAGAAAACTATTGGGGCAGAGTTAGATCATTATAGGCTTGCTACTTCTAGGATAGCTTTTAAAATTCAAGTAATTTGTAGTGGCTTAAGAAACAACTGCAGAGGTACAATCCAACCAGCTGCAGGGCTGTAACAGACATTACAGCATCTTTGAAGCATTTTCTCAGCTGTACCGCATTTTTTACCAAACCCAAGAGGAGGGTAGAATAAAAGCTAAAAATGTTGCCTAAGGAAAGGAACCACACATATTTTTTTTTTAAATTATGGAATCAATAACAAAAAAACAGGCAAAGATTTCAAAAGCTCTATTTCTTAAGTGGCTAATTTAAGAGAAACTGGCCCTCTGCCAGCCCCACTACCAAATATTATGCAGTTTTCAAAAATCCAAAAAGGTAAAGGAAAAAATAGGGGAAGAAATGATACAATGAAGCCTAAGGTCAAAAGAAGCACTGTTAAAATGCTTGACCTTAGGTTTCATTGTATCATGAATAATAATAATTTTAAAAAATCAAATAAAGGGTGGGGATTGTGGCTCAGTGGTAGAGTGTTTGCCTCAAATGTGTGAGGCACTGGGTTCAATCATCAGCACCACATAAAAATAAGTCAATAAATAAAAGTGGACTGGGGTTGTGGCTCAGCAGTAGAGTACTCGCCTAGCACGTGCAAGGCACTGGGTTTGATCCTCAGCACCACATAGAAATAAACAAATAAAATAAAGGTATTGTGTCCAACTACAACTAAAAAAATAGTTAAAAATAAATAAACAAAAGTATTGTGTCCATCTACAACAAGAAAATATTTTTTAAAAAATCAAATAAATCTCATGGTTAGGTGAACAATTTAATCTCAGTTAGAATGGCAATCATCAAGAATATAAATAATAAATGCTGGTGAGGATGTGGGGGGAAAAGGTATACTCATATATTATTTGTTATACTATAAATGAGTACAACCGCTTTGGAAAGCAGAACAGAGATCCCTCAAAAGACTAGAAATGGAGCCACCCTATAACCCAGCTGTCCTACTCCCCAGTATTTATCCCAAAGAACTAAAATCAGCATACTACAGTGATATATGCATACCACTCACGATAGCCAAGTTATGGGACCAGTCCAGATGCCCACAGATGAATGGATAAGAAAATGTGATATAAATACACAACGGAGTTTTCCTCAGCCACAAAGAAGAATGAAATTATGTCATTTGCTGGTAAATGGATGGAATTACAGAACATCATGCTAAGTGAAATAAGCTAAACTCAAGACAGTCAAGGGCTGAATGTTTTCTCTCATTGCAAAAGCTAGAGGGTAAAAGGAATAAGAAAAGGGGTGGGGGTAATCTTATGAAAATAGAAGGGAGACAAAAATCAAGAAAGGGAAAAGGGGAAGAAATGGAAAAGTACTGGAGAACAAAATTTACCAAATTATGCTATGTCCGTGTACAAATACACCACATGAATCCTGCTTAGACATCATGATAATGCACTAATTAAAATAACAGTAATAATGATAGAAGGGGGAGCAGGTGGATCAGGGGGAGGGTGGACAGGAGGGAAAGGGAAGGAGATTGAGCCAATTATGTTACGTGGCATAATGAATCCCACTATTATGTACAAATATAAGGAACCAATAATAAAATACTAAATGGGGTGATCAAAGGAAAAACATTTTATAACGGAACATAGTATAGAGTTGTGATGCTATATCCTGGGCTAACAGACTTTGCTTGGCTACATCTGGAACACAGGCATGTAAAAATTTTATTATGAAGCAGAAAGGACTGACAACACCGAGCAGTGTGAATATGTACTTTTAAAAAATACATAGAGACATTCCTGGTTCAGAAGAAACTACTAGTTCAGAGGTAACACACGAAGTAGTGCAGTCTTCCCAAGATACACAACTGGAATTAAATTCTTGAAATGTACACAGATTACACGAGAAAGTATTACTGAAAGTAATGGAAGTGAGGCAGTGTACTTCACAACATCCTGACCAGGCAGAAGTACTGCAGGAGGCTGGCCTTGAGCACATTCCAACTGTCCCTTCCCCAGGGAGCTCAGCAAAGGAGGCAAAAGGGACAAAGAAAATGCCCCTCATATAGTGAAGGGTGCTATTTCAGTTGAGCATTCGATTTAATTATTAAATTAGTTTGGCAAATTATTAGGATTTCTTCAAGGGGCAGAAAGCTCACTCAGGAATAACCCTGAAGCCTCATTCCTAAAGGATAAGAAGCCCCAAGGTCTTTCAGATCACTCCAGGCCCAGGGAAGGCCAGCCACAGCTGATGCATAATTGAGACCTGCAGAGCTGGTGCCAGATTGATTTCTTTCAGCTAAAAAGGTCTCAGGAAAAAATTTGGGTATAATTCAATCTAACAAACTGGAAGCAGAGTCACCTGTCCAAAGTCCCACTGCCAATTCCTGGCAAAGAAGCCAGGATTCCTACCCGCCTGCCAGCCCTGCCCTTCCCACTGTCCATTCCTTGCAGGGTGTCACTTTTAAGAGATCATCTGTCCAGCCTGTGATCACAGACTGAGAGGAAGTGTGAATGAGACTTGAGATGGAGATTAACCCTGCTACATTGCTGCAAAAGGCCTTTCCTTTTCACATTTTGAGAGTGAAAAGGAAAACAAATGTTTTTATCTTGCTATAGGACCTGTTACTAACGAAACTTCCCAGACTTTGATGCAGACTCTGTTCATGCAAAATTCCTAACAGGGTTCATTTTCATACTTATCACAATTGCCCAGGCTCAAAGAAAGGCACTTTGTCCCACTTCTTTATCACAAAATCCAGCTACATAGAAATCTATAGTCCTAAATACACTTCCACTCATCTCCTACCTCTTTCCTTTATATCTTAGCAGTGTAAACCACCTTGCAGAGTTTTAAAATATGTTCAGGGTCAAAGAGCAAAGCAAGAAATAACTATTAATACAATATGTACTGAATTTTAGGTTATATTATTCATGTTTTCAATGAATGTAGAACAAAATAATCATGTGACAATGTTCATTACCTTAAAAGTCTCAAACTAAAACCAACAGCAATCCTCATTTTAGAAATTAATTATGATCAAGGAACCCAGCATCATTTGCAAAAGCATTATAATATTTGCACAGCATGCCATTACATTATTTTCATAAGTAAAAGCTAATGTTTAAGAAGCACTGCAATGTTGCTGTCTTTTTTCTAAAATGAGAGTAGGATAGCTCTGGTGTCATCTAGCCCCTTCGCATATATTAAAAACCCACTGCAAGTTTAACTAAACAAACAAGCACACTAGCAAATGCCTCTGCATTTCACTGAACTGTACTGTTCCATGTTCCTCTCCTTCTGGTTTGCAGAAAGGAACGACTTTCCTGGAAACTTCTGACCTAGCAAAATGGGGGGGGGGGGAATCCCCATACACTGTTCTGTCTCAGGAATTTTAACCAAGGCCAGCCCCACTCTCCCTTGAAGAAGTTGCCTGGTCCCTTGCATTTTCCCCTCTTTGTGCCCTGCAAGCTTCTCTGCTCCAGGCACTCAACCCCTTGTCCCCTTGTGCACCTCAACTTTGTGTTCCTTTTCTCACCCAAATTTCTTCTCAGTATGTTTTGTCCCTCCTAAAACCACTTAAACAAAAGGCCCAGTCACTAAGCAACAGGGATCCAAAGGCTGTTGCTTTCTTTCCCCTTAAAAAGAAAGAAAGCAAGCACCTTGTTTAATTTTTAAATCTTGAATGTACCGAAAACATTAAGTAGATTTTCAGTCTTCCTATGACCTTCCCCCAGGAAACTGAAGCCATGGTGTGAAGGACAGAACAAGAGATAGGCTGAAGGGCATGTGGACAGCAGAGTGGAAGACTGGACTCAGCCTGTTTTTCTTCATTCCTGTGAACATGTAAAATGTTGAAGAAAATGCTAATTTGGTCAATGTGACCTATTTAATTTTTAGGGCTCCTCACTGGTATCCACCACACTGACCTGAGGTCCCTGCTAACTTAACTTTTTCCTGTCCCCTTTCCTTCCTTCCTCTCTTTTGGTTCCACTCATTTGTTGATTACCTTTTTCTCTCTCTATTCCAGTATTTATTTTGAGTAAAACATCTCAAAAGAAGATGTTTTGAGTAATCTTTTGAGTAAAACATCTCAAAAAGAAGTGTGGGGGGGGACCGTGTGGAATGCCCACCAAACACACAGAGATGGGTGGCGATGTGCCAGAAAGTAGTCACAGAGGAGCACCTGCTCTGTGCAAACCTGACAGTCCTGCACTCTCATTTTCTATTCTTCAATCCCAAAAGGAATGCACTCATCACCCCTATTTCCAGGGGTGCAGAGTAAAGTTAGGGAAACTAAATAATGTTACTGATGGTGGCTGGCTCCATGTGACTCTGATCTGCTCAGGCAGTTCCTGTGAATCTGGCCTGCTGGGGCTACCTCATTCATGATGATCTTAAACTCCACAAGGGAGCCTCAACACACAGCGCATGCCAAATCCCCTAGGAAGCCTACATCTCAGGTGACCCACAAACCACCTCTAGGCCCTTGAAATTCAATCCCTGAATAAAATTATACCAAATGGGCTCCAAGTATGGACCATGCTAATAAGCCCTGAAGGATGCAAATATTAATGCTCAGTTCCAGCCAGTGAAAGCAATTTTTGAAGGGACTAAAAGTCACTAATGTCAAGAACTATCAAAATTCAAAGATAAATTAATTTAAACTTCACTTTCAACTTACAAATGTAATAAACAACAAATAACTTTAGAGTCGTTTTATTTACTTTTTTTTTTTTTTTTGGCAGTGTTAGGGATTAAACTCAGGGCCTTGTGTATGCTAGGCAAGTACTTTACCACTGAGCTACACCCCTAGACCCAAGAGCCATTTTAAAATGGAGGGAAGAAGGTATATATATGTAGGTCAAGGAGTATTAAATTTCAGAAAAATTAACTTGGTTGCTTATTAATAAAAAATTTTAATCATTTAAAGAATTCAGGTCTTTAAACTTGGTTTGATGCTTATCTAAGTAGTCTGTGCTTGGTAAAAGCCTTGCTACCAGCAGCTCTGGAGGCTGAGACAGGAGGATTACAAGTTCAAAGCCAACCTCAGCAACTTAGTGAGGCCCTAAGCAATTAAGAAGACCCTGTCTCCAAATAAAAAATAAAAATGGCTGGGGATGTGGTTCAGTGGTTAGGAGCCCTTGGATTTAATTCCTAGTACAAACAAACAAACAGAAAAAACAGCAGGGGACAGATGGGGCTGGGGCTCAGCAGTAGCACACTTGCCTGGCACGTGTGAGGCACTGAGTTCTATTTTCAGCACCACATATAAATAAATAAGATAAAGGTCTATCAACAACTAAACAAGTATTTAAAAAAACAGAGGGGAGGAAGACTTGCTAGATCCTAAATAAGTAGCTCTTTGGGCTTCATTTATCACCTAATGTCTAACTAAGGGCAGAATGACATTCAGTATGAATGAAAACATTAACTTGAGTGTAAATGTCTTAAAACATGTTACTCACTGTGCATGTATATTTACACAGTTCATCTTTTTTTCAAAAATGAAGAATGAAATCACATGATTAGATCTCTTATAGCTTTTTTTGGTAAAGTAAGCTGTTCACTGCTAGAAATTGTTATTTTATATATATAAAAAGATTACTGTGTTTCAACTTACAATAAATATTAAATAAGCAGCTAGGGGTATAGTTCACTGATAAAGCTTGTGCCCTCTATGCAGAAGGTCCTAGGTTTACTCCTCTCCTTGGCACCGTCCTCAAATTAAAGAGTACTTGGATAAAATGGTGAAAATGTTGATTTGCTTATGAAGATCATGTATGAAGATTTTAAAATCTGAGAATAGGAACAGTATTTTTTCTTAAATAATACACATGGAATCTTACTAAAGCAGCATTAGATATGCATTCAAACTGCTAGTACTTTGGGTTTAGTAGATCCTTCACATTCAACAATGTAGTTGTATCAAAAAGAAAAATAAACTTTGGAAACTACTTTTAAGTAGAGGTAAAACCTTTATTTCTTTTGTTCTAGGAAGATAAAGGGAAGCCCAGACTAAAATAAAATTAAATAGAAACTGCTAAATAGAGAAGCTCCTCCACGTTGGGCCAGGAAGTGTGTGAAGTGGCACCAGCTCTTGACAAAGGCCACCAGGGGAGCCTTGACCCAAGGTCCAGAGCAAGGGCCTTTCAGGAGCCTGAGTCTTATGATGGCTTCTGAGACCTCTATGGTTAACACCGAGTTAGAATATTTCCAGTGAATATATTAATTCTTAGGAGGGCTTTTCTTAAATAATGTCTACTTTGTAACTGAAATGCTAATCCTTGCAGTAGACCATAAGCAATGGCGGTAACAGCTGGTGGGCACCTCAAGCACTCTCATCTTCCTTAGTGCTGCCTGCTGTGCACCAATGGCTGGCACCTCACATCGCCTGATGATCACTGAGATTTGGGGATAACTCCTGAACCAGTTGTTTTAGACTCAAGACCCCTCACCCATGGTTTTCCTGCTTCCCTGGGCTGGCAGGGTCTTTCAATTTCCTATTGAATGAGATCATAAAAATAACTAACTTAAGACAAAACAAAGTACCTAGAAATATATCAAGTTTTAAAATACACTCAAAATACAAGTCTTAAAACAAGAAAACTTGGAGATGACCCATGCTGGACATCTATCAGTATGTAGTTAAAATGTCATGCTGTAACCACAGCACTAGTTACACATAAAAACAAGGCACAGGACCCAGGCTCCTGGAAGGCCCTGGTTCAGGAATTCTGAGTGCCACAGGGTAGATCTTGTCAAGAGCTGATGCCACTTCACACTCTTTCTGGTCCATGTGGAGGGGCTTCTCTACTTAGCAGATTCTGTTCATATTTTAGCCTAGGCCTCTATCTTCCTAGAACAAAGAAACTAAGGTTTTTACCTTCCAATAAAAGGCCTGGGAAAATAGGATTTCCTAAGATTCCCTTCAACTGAATTCCTTGTCTTTCCTTCTAATTCTTCTGCTCTTTTTACCCTGCCTATTTCTATTGCCAGCTTCACTATTTTGTATCACTCAAAGGTAACCCTAGACTCCTCCAAACAGCCAGCACCTCACCAAGTCCTGTCATGCTACCTAGCAGGGGTCTCAAGTTCACCAGCTTCCTTCTGAAGCTACCCTGACCTGCACTACTCTACAGCTTCCTCTCTATGCACATTCAGTAGGAAGAACTTCCAAAAGGCCTGTCTCGGAGAGTCAGGCCACACAGCCACAATGCCTAATTTAAACCCACAAGGTTTAAATTTCCGTCCGTGGCTCACCTCCTTCTGCAGAGTAAGAAAAATGAGAGTATTTACCTCAAAGGCTCCCATGAAGTTTAAATGGATATAATGAATATAAAACATGAAGCTCCATTAGATATGCATTCAAACTGAAAAATCCTCAAAATATGTTAGCTATTTTAAATAAGATATCACTCTTTACTTTAAAATATTTAATGGTTGCTGACTGCCTGCAGATCAAAACTCAAAATTTTCTAGTAAGTATTCTGGTTATGAAGTGTACAGAATTCAAGGCAAAAAATGAATTCCAGTCCTGACACTCCTTATCAGCCATGTGAACCTAGAAATTTAACTTCCCTCAGCCTCACAGTTTTCAGTGTCACCAAATGGGGATAATACCCCTTTGGGGAAGTTAGTATCTGTACTGGGTTTGAATAGCATTTCCCCAAATTCACATCCCCCAAAAAACTGTGATTGAAACTTTATTTGGAAACAGACTTTGCATATGTAATTAGTTGAGGTGAGGTCATACAAGATCTAAGATGGGCCCTAAATCCAATCTAACTGGTGTCCCTGAAAAAGGAGAAGGGAGAGTCAGATTGACATCAGAATGCCATGTGACCATGGAGAGAGATGGAGGCAGAAAAGAAACTCCAAGCATGGCCAGTAACAATCAGAAGCTCAAAGAGGTAAGGAAGGGGTGTCCCCTAGAGTCTCCAGAGGGAACATGGGCCTGCCAACACCTTCTTCTCACACCACCAGTCTCTAGAACTGTAAAAAGAATAAATTTCTGTTGTTTTAAATTTGTGTTAACTTATTACAGCAGCTAGGAAATTAATGCAATAGCTAATAAATAATGCTTAAAAACGTTAGGCACCAATACTATAAAAGATATCTGTTCCACATTACGAGGAAGCTGAGAGAAGATGAGTCGGTGAGTGAAGGGGGCGGGAACACAAACCCGTATGGTTCTGGTGTGTGCTCACAACCATTCTGGTATCACACCCACTCCTGCATGGAATTAAAACAACAAATACATCATGCCTAGAATACTGACGGTCACAGAATAAGTTCTCAATAAACAGTGGCTAAATAGTAATTTCACTTACCTGCCTGTCCTCATGTCAAACAACCATTTTCTTTAAGGCCCAAATAGTAATTATTTAAGGATTTGCAAGTCAATAGGCAAAATTGAGGCTATTATGCAGATACTTACATAATTATTAAAAACAAAATTATTTAAAAATATAAAAATCATCCTTAGCTCAAGCGCCATCCACAAACATGTGCCTTGGTAAATGTGGCCACTGGGCTACAGTTTTTAGACCTCTGCTCCAAACCATCTCCAGTCATCTTTCAATTGGTGGCTCCACAGTCTTTTTCTACACGTCATCTTATTCTCCTCCCTGTACCCTTTCTCCATTGCCGCAGGCAAGTAAACCCTCTAACTTCTTTCTCCTCCCACCTCTACCATACTGTCTTCATTTAGGATTTTATCAAATCTTGCCTGAATTATTGCAGAGGTTCCCATTTCATTTCACTCAAAGCCACCTTTGACACTTGCTATCAGGACCTCTCCACAAGAAGTATAAAACTAGCCACATCAATACCTTGAGGTTCTTCCAGGATGGTTCCTCCATCACCTCCAACAACAGTTATAAAGTCAGAAGCACATCAAAAATACATGAGGCACTTTTTGAAGACCATCATTGCCCAGACAGCAAGACACTGACATTCAGATTCAAAAGATCCAGGGTGGGCCCAATTTATACTTGTAACCACTCACCAGTTGATTCTGAGGCAACCAGGATTGAGCCTGACTTATGTACACGTAGTTCCCCGGATCTGAAATGCCCTTCTCCTATTCTGCCTGCCTGGTGAACTTCCATTTATTTTCAAAATTTTCTTATACTGGTAAAATTGTCCCTGAATCGACCTATCCACTTCCCATAGATGACTACATCCACCTCTGTGCTATTTCACATCATGGCACATGTCCACAACTGTGTCACACTCTATGGCAACACCTAGTCTTCCTTGTTGGGCTAGTACTGGGTGGGAATCAGCATATCAACTAGTATGTGCTTACCAAACCTATCCTAAAACATGTTCAAACCAGGTGTGTTCTTCTCTCATCTATATTCCTCCCAAAGTCAAATTTGACCATCTTTCGAAGGGGAAACCAAATGCTACCCACCTAAGCCTCAAACATAATTAATAACCACTCTCCATCCTCTGGACCTCTATATACTCTCTTATTCTCAACACGAAGTTAAATCTACCTTTTATCTCAATTCTGTATATTCATATCCCACTTCAGAGAATCCTACTTCTAGGAGGGCCGTTACCTCCTGTTACACCTAAGCACACTGTTCCATGTACCCAATTAAACCCACAAAGTGAATGCAGTCTCTCTGGATCTTATGCTCTGAACTAAGCAAAGGGGATCTCAGTAAAAGTATTATAAATGAAGCTTAACCAAAGAGAAAAGTGTGTATGTGTATGCTGTATATGCAAATTTAAACATCAAGAAGTCAATATAAAGAGATACCACAAAATATATAATATTGATTCTCTGGCACATAAAATAAGGCATTTCAAATTTCTTCTCTCTCCAATGAATTTCAGAAAGTTACTTCATAGAAACTTAAGCCTAAGACTTTTAAATCATTCATTTAATAACTAATAACTGCATCATATCCTATACCTTTATTTCTGATACATTTTTTAACTGTTTTCTATCAACATAAAAATGGAAAAAACAAAAACATCCTGTAAAACACAGAAAACGCCCATTTCAAAGTCAAACAAGTTACTGAGTGCCTACTTCATTAATTCAATAAGCTTTCACTTTTTCTCTGCATGTATAAATCAGTGCAGCTGCATAATACAGGATCATAAAATCATGACCTCTACACTCTAGCCAGTAACCAAGCACTGAACACAGTTCCAATGGGGACACTCCAGATGCTCCAATGAAGGGGATCAGGATTTGATTATTTGTGCTTGTGTTGGGTGGGAGACACATGGATCGGAATGCAAAAACCTGATCTAATAGTCTTAAACTCAAGTCCTGTTTGCCCATGCCACCACTGTTCCCACACTTATTATTGTTGATTAGGCCAATAACTGTGGAGTCATCCTTGATGAATCCTCCTCTATCCTACATGCCACATGTAGTCACTCAGGAGAACCTTTTGATATGACCTTTAACATCCACTCCGGGTGGGACACCTCTTATCACTTTATCTCCACCCTGATCCATGCCAACATCAGCTTTCGTTTGGATTATTAAAGAGTCTCTACTGGTTCCCAGCTCCTATTTGCTTCTATTCCCTACCCATTCTACTCGCAACACAACTAATGAGGGTAATCTGTTAAAATGTCCAGCTGGATATCACCCCTAGGCTCAAAACCCTGCAATGGCTTCTCTTTGACTTGAATTTTTATTCCAAGTCCTGGCAATGACCTACAAAACCTTACAAATTTGACCTTCTGTGATCTCCTCTCCTACTAGCATCCCCTTAAATCCAACCCAGTGACCACCTTGCTGTTCTTCAACCTGTCCCTACCACACCCACCCTGGGCGGGCGGGGCGGGGCGGGGGTGCAGCAGTCTGGCTGGGCACAAATCACGAGCCACTCAAGCAGGAACAAACTTTATTTCTGAACTCCACCAGCACACTCCACACACGCTCCCTGGGAACTCTCCCCAACGCCACCCACGCTGCTCCTCCAGGAACACCACACACCAACAGGAATTCCCACACCCGGAACTTCACCATCCAACTCGAACTCTTCAGGAATCCCCGCGAGAGCTCAACCGGAACTCAACGGGAACTCCGTGAGAACTCAAAAGTCATCACCTTAATGGCTCGCTGGCGTCACCTCTCGACCACTACTTCTTGCAAAAATGCCATGCTACATCCCGACTTGGCTGTGGCCCTCAACATGGGGGGAGACTTTGTAGTGGTTGCACCCTCTGCTGAAAAGCTTTCCACCAAGATACCTGCTTGGGTAAATTCCTCCCTCCTTCAAGTCTGCTTAAATCTCCCCTTCTCAATGAGATCTACTTTGACCATTCTTTTAAATACTTCTCATCCTGCCCTCCAACACCTCTTTCCCCACTCCACTTTTATCCCCTGCCCTCAACACATACCATATTCCAACAGACATTATAATTTATTTATTGTGTTTATTTTTCATTGTGTGCCCCCACCCCACTTAGGGTGGCAATCTTGTCTCAGCCACTGCTACAGCCCCAGCATCTTTAATAGTGCCCGGACTATGATGGATATTTAAATATTTATTCAATAAAATATTTTATCTTTTAGAGCGTCCTATGAATAAATCTAATGATTTTAGCTTCTCTCCCTAATCACTATCTTTCTATTCACTGAGTAATACATAAAAATTTCTTTAGCAGAAGAGGGAAGTCAAATCAGAGATTTTTAAAAAAAAAATTCTAAGAAATGGGATAGAGTCAGGCACAGTGGCAAATGCCTATAATCCCAGCTATTCAGGAAGCTAAGGCAGAAGGATCTCAAGTTTGTAATCCTCCTGGGCAACCCTGTTCCAAAATGTAAAATATAAAAATGTAGAGCACCCCTGGGTTCAAACTCAGTACTGCAAAAACCAAACCAAACCAAGAAAAAGGATAAAAATGCATATTGGCTAAATCTTATTTACCCTAAAGTTTAATTGAGCTACAAATGTAAAATCAACTTCAAATATTTTTATTTTTGGAGAGGGGACAGCATTTAGAACTCAAAATGAAGTTCACTTTGCAGGAGGGAATCACCATAATAATCTCTCTCTTTGGTGACCCCACTAATTACATTCTCATTAGTGTCAGAGAGAAGTTTCTCCAGCTATCCACCATTCACCATAGCTTCAAAATGCTGGGAGATCTCACCAGCGACTTTGAGGTCAGACATCAATCTTTCACACTGGAAACACCTGGTGGGGTAAGCCTGAGATGCCTGTTGTGATGCCTGTTTGCTGGATCTGAATTAAATGTGCATAAATATTCTTTCACATCAGTTGGTAAAGGATTTTTTTGGCAGTGGGCGGGGGGGGGGGGCTCAGATTGAACTCAGGAGCACTGGACCACTGAGCCACATCCCTAGTCCTATTTTTGGTATTTTATTTAGAAACAGGGTTTCACCAAGTTGCTTAGCACCTCACCATTGCTAAGGCTAGCTTTGAATTCATGATCCTCCCGCCTCAGCCTCCTGAGCTGCTGAGATTACAGGCATGCGCTACCATGCCCAGCAAGATTTTCATGTCTTACAGTCACATACTGGGACAAAACACTGTGGAAACCAGCCTGAAACAATTTCTAAAATGTTTACTGCATATTTAAGAGTTATTTTATTTTCAATGTAGAAATGATGTTCCCCCACTTTTTAAGCAACCAACAAAACAGTATCGAGGAAATTGTGAACCTCACTTGCAAATGTGGGAAATAAAGCTCAGAAATGTCGAAATGATTTGTTCCAGAGCAAAGTGAGTTTGGAAGGGGAGAAGGACTGCAAAGAGACAATTTACATAAACTCTAATATGAACAACATTTGGCCACTCCAAATAACATCTGCATTTATCCCTCTGTTACAATTAAACTTCTGATGCACAATACAGGACAATCTGATTAAAATATAACATCTCATTGCTACATCAATGACACCTAGGGTTTTTATACTTTTGCCTGCAATTCTGGTAGTAATATGTAGGGTGCTGGGAGGGATAAGATTACTGGAATTTTTTAAAAACAATTTTAGCATTATTTAGCACCATTTTACATTTTCAAAATCAAACATTTAATGAGTGCTACTACAAACTGTAACATTCAATCCTCATAATGACTTGGTGAGGAAGTACTCCTACTGGGCCACGAGGGAACTGAAGCTTACAGAGGCTA
The DNA here is from genome assembly GCF_045843805.1 of Urocitellus parryii. Classification (NCBI taxonomy): domain Eukaryota; kingdom Metazoa; phylum Chordata; class Mammalia; order Rodentia; family Sciuridae; genus Urocitellus; species Urocitellus parryii. The sequence continues at coordinate 42,355,761 of NC_135531.1, read as the reverse complement.
GAATAACTTTTTCAAAGCTCCCCGCAGCCTGCATCCACCTGACCACAATGCTCCACACAGGTCCAAACACAGCCCTGCTCCTCCAGCACTGAGACTTCGCACACATGACTTTTTAGCTTGGCTAATTCAGTCCCCTTGTTAGACACTAGCCATCCCATCTCCACTGTCTGTCCTGGGGTCTCTTCAGAGACTGCCTCCCTCCTCCAATCTCGTGGCTTCTTGGCAACCTGGCATACCACATCACCTTGGTTGGTTGACCAGCCTCTATTACCAGTCTACAAACTCTCTGAGGATCAGTACTACCATCCCTACCTCCTGATAACTATAGTCTGTGCTGTCTTTAAATGTGGGATGACAGATGGTACAGGTCTGTCTTCTGCCTATGATCTCATCAAACTGAGCTAAACATTAGTATACCATTTTATTGGTGATAATCATTTAATGATATTAAGTAGTTTCATAAATAGATGGCACATTAAACTTAATTTTACTATTAAGCTTTGAGTTAAAAATATGTAGTGATAACAAATCAATTTTTATTTAGCCCAAAGAAAACACTTAGAGCAGCCTGCAGCAGGGCCCGGAGAGCCAGGCCAACTGATTCGCGTGGCCTGCCCTGCGGCTACAGAAGGCGTGGCGCCTCAGTGAAGCCATTAATTGGCAAGCAGGGAGGTTAGGGAAGGCCATTAGGTGGAATCCCACCAGCCAAGCCCACACGGACCCTTGGGCCGAGCACGGGTTCTCAGAAGGGGAAGGAAGCGGTACAGTCCCATCCCCCACAGCGGACACTCCGCCGAGCCAGTCAGCGGCCACCATCCGGGAAAGCTGAAGGATACACCGCCACTCTCCTTCAGAGTGCGACATCAAAACAGGTCGGTGTCATTCAGCTCACCCCCCAGACAGCGGGAATTCGCATAAAATCTCTCCTAGGCTTGCCAGGAGAGGGAGTATCAAGCTGAGCCTCCATACAGGCTAGGGGGAAACCAGAGACACCTGACCTCCAACCCCTCCTCCCAGTAGCAGCCAAAAGGAAACCTGGCTAGCCAGCGCTGGGGGAGGGGCAAGCAGAAAAAATCAAAGTGATAGAGTGCCAGGGATCCCAGCAGCCTGCAACAGGGCCCAGAGAGCCAGGCCAACTGATTCGCGTGGCCTGCCCTGCGGCTACAGAAGGCGTGGCGCCTCAGTGAAGCCATTAATTGGCAAGCAGGGAGGTTAGGGAAGGCCATTAGGTGGAATCCCACCAGCCAAGCCCACACGGACCCTTGGGCCGAGCTCGGGTTCTCAGAAGGGGAAGAAAGCGGTACAGGCCCATCCCCCACAGCAGACACTCCACCGAGGCAGTCAGCGGCCACCATCCGGGAAAGCTGAAGGATACACCGCCACTCTCCTTCAGAGTGCAACATCAAAACAGCGGACACTCCATCCAGGCAGTCAGTGGCCACCATCCGGGAAAGCTGAAGAATACACCACCACTCTCCAACAGCTTGTAACATCAAAACAGCCAGCAGCAGGACCCCGGAGATCCAGGCCAACTGATTCGCGCGGCCTGCCCCGCAGCTACAGAAGGCGTGGCGCCTCAGAGAAGCCATTAATTAGCAAGCAGGGAGGTTAGGGACTGCCATTAGGTGGAATCCCGCCAGCCAATCCCACCGCCCACGCCCGGAAGAGGCCCAGCGATCTGCCAGCATTGTAGTCACGACACCCCAATTGGAATAGGGACAGAGCAGAGCCGCCTTCCACTCCCGGAACAGGCCCAGAGAGCCGCCAGCGTGATAGACACGTCACCCCAATTGGAGTAGGGGCACAGCCGCCGCCCGCACCTGCAAGGGAGACTTTTCAAGTATACAAGAGCAACATAAATAAATAGGGGGTAAATTTCAAAACACAACAGTTGCACCAAGCAGAAAGAAACGCGGGCAGTATGAAAAGACAAGGAAAGAAAGGACCACAAGCAATGCAGGTCAACTCAACTTTAGAAGAGGTAATAGCTGCAACAGATGGAATATCAGATAAAGAGTTCAGGATATATATGCTTCAGATGATCTGGAGTCTCAAGGAAGACATGAGACAGCAAAATCAGACAATGAAAGATCACATTGACAAACAAATCCAGGAAGTCAAAGATCAATTTCACAGGGAGATAGAGGTAATAAAAAACAAACAAATTGAAATTCTAGAAATGCAGGAAACAATAAACCAACTTAAAAACTCAATTGAGAATACTACCAGCAGAGTAGATCACTTAGAAGAGAGAACATCAGACAATGAAGACAAAGTATTTCAACTGGAAAAGAACATAGACAGCTCAGCAAGTCTGCTAAGAAACCATGAGCAGAACATCCAAGAATTATGGGACAATATCAAAAGACCAAATTTAAGAGTCATTGGGATACAGGAAGGCACAGAGCTCCATTCCAAAGGAATAAACAGTCTATTCAGTGAAATAATACGAGAAAACTTCCCAGAATTGAAGATTGAGACAGAATCCCAAATCCTAGAAGCCTACAGGACGCCGAATGTGCAAAATCATAAGAGATCCACACCTAGACACATTATAATGAAGATGTCCAACATACAGAATAAGGAGAGAATTTTAAAAGCTGCAAGAGAAAGAAAGCAGATTACATTTAGGGGTAAACCAATCAGGATAACAGCTGATCTCTCAACACAGACTCTGAAAGCTAGAAGATCCTGGAATAACATATTTCAAACACTGAAAGACAATGGGCTCCAACCAAGAATCGTGTATCCGGCGAAATTAAGCTTCAGGTTAGAAGATGAAATTAAAACCTTCCACAATAAACAAAAGTTAAAAGAATTCGCAGCTAGAAAACCATCTCTTCAAAAAATCCTTGGCAAAACATTACAGGAAGAGGAAATGGAAAACAACATTGAAAACCAACAATGGGAGGTAGGACAGTAAAGGGGGGAAAGTAGTCATAGAGGATAACAAATCAGGTTTAGTAACATCAATAAACAAATATGGATAGAAGAACAAACCATATCTCAATAATAACCCTAAATGTTAATGGCTTAAACTCACCAATTAAGAGACACAGGCTAGTAGAATGGATCAAAAAACAAGACCCAACAATATGCTGTCTACAGGAGACGCATTTGATAGGAAAAGATATACATAGACTGAAGGTGAAAGGTTGGGAAAAATCATATCACTCATATGGACCGCGGAAACAAGCAGGAGTGTCCATACTCATATCTAATAAAATAGATTTCAAGCCAAAGCTAATCAAAAGGGATATAGAAGGACACTTCATACTGCTCAAGGGAACCATACACCAACAAGACATAACAATCATAAATATATATGCCCCAAATAATGGTGCAGCTGTATTCATCAAGCAAACTCTTCTCAAGTTCAAGAGTCTAATAGACCAACATACAATAATCATGGGAGACTTCAACACACCTCTCTCACCACTGGACAGATCTTCCAAACAAAAGTTAAATAAGGAAACTATAGAACTCAATAACACAATTAACAACCTAGACTTAATTGACATATATAGACTATACCACCCAACATCAAGTAGCTACACTTTTTTCTCAGCAGCACATGGAACCTTCTCAAAAATAGACCATATACTATGTCACAGGGCAACTCTTAGACAATACAAAGGGGTAGAGATAATACCATGCATCTTATCTGATCATAATGGAATGAAACTGAAAATCAATGATAAAAGAAGAAAGGAAAAAGCAAGCATCACCTGGAGAATGAACAATAGGTTGCTGAGTGATCAATGGGTTTTAGAAGACATCAAGGAGGAAATTAAAAAATTCCTAGAGTTAAATGAAAACACAGACACAACATATCGGAATCTATGGGACACATTGAAAGCAGTTCTAAGAGGAAAATTCATTGCTTGGAGTTCATTCCTCAAAAAAAGAAAAAACCAACAAATAAATGATCTCATACTTCATCTCAAAATCCTAGAAAAAGAAGAGCAAAACAACAGCAAAAGAAGTAGAAGGCAAGAAATAATTAAAATCAGAGCTGAAATTAATGAAATTGAAACAAAAGAAACAATTGAAAAAATTGACAAAACTAAAAGCTGGTTCTTTGAAAAAATAAATAAAATTGACAGACCCTTAGCCATGCTAACGAAGAGAAGAAGAGAGAGAACCCAAATTACTAGCATACGGGATGAAAAAGGCAATATCACAACAGACACTTCAGAAATACAGAAGATAATAAGAAATTACTTTGAATCCTTATACTCCAATAAAATAGAAGATACTGAAGGCATAGATAAATTCCTTGAGTCCTATGATCTGCCCAGATTGAGCCAGGAGGATATAGACAACCTAAACAGACCAATAACAATAGAGGAAATAGAAGAAACCATCAAAAGACTACCAACTAAGAAAAGCCCAGGACCGGATGGGTATACAGCAGAGTTTTACAAAACCTTTAAAGAGGAACTAACACCAATACTTTTCAAGCTATTTCAGGAAATAGAAAAAGAGGGAGAACTTCCAAATTCATTCTACGACGCCAACATCACCCTGATTCCGAAACCAGACAAAGACACATCAAAGAAGGAAAACTACAGACCAATATCTCTAATGAACCTTGACGCAAAAATCCTCAATAAAATTCTGGCGAATCGGATTCAAATACATATCAAAAAAATTATACATCATGATCAAGTAGGATTCATCCCTGGGATGCAAGGCTGGTTTAATATACGGAAATCAATAAATGTTATTCACCACATCAATAGACTTAAAAATAAGAACCATATGATCATCTCAATAGATGCAGAAAAAGCATTCGACAAAGTACAGCATCCCTTTATGTTCAAAACGCTAGAAAAATTAGGGATAACAGGATCATACCTCAACATTGTAAAAGCAATCTATGATAAGCCACAGGCCAGCATCATTCTGAATGGAGAAAAATTGAAGGCATTCCCTCTAAGATCTGGTACAAGACAGGGATGCCCTCTCTCACCACTTCTGTTCAACATAGTCCTCGAAACACTGGCCAGAGCAATTAGACAGTCAAAAGAAATTAAAGGCATAAAAATAGGAAAAGAAGAACTTAAATTATCACTATTTGCAGATGATATGATTCTATACCTAGCAGACCCAAAAGGGTCTACAAAGAAGCTATTAGAGCTAATAAATGAATTCAGCAAAGTGGCAGGATATAAGATCAACACGCATAAATCAAAGGCATTCCTGTATATGAGCGACAAATCCTCTGAAACGGAAATGAGGACAACTACTCCATTCACAATATCCCCCCAAAAAATAAAATACTTGGGAATCAACCTAACAAAAGAGGTGAAAGATTTATACAATGAAAATTACAGAACCCTAAAGAAAGACATAGAAGAAGACCTTAGAAGATGGAAAAACATACCCTGCTCATGGATAGGCAGAACTAACATCATCAAAATGGCGATATTACCAAAAGTTCTCTATAAGTTCAATGCAATGCCAATCAAAATCCCAACAGCATATCTTGTAGAAATAGATAAAAGAATCATGAAATTCATATGGAATAATAAAAGACCCAGAATAGCAAAAACAATACTAAGCAGGAAGTGTGAATCAGGCGGTATAGCGATACCAGACTTCAAGCTATACTACAGAGCAATAGTAACAAAAACAGCATGGTACTGGTACCAAAACAGGCGGGTGGACCAATGGTACAGAATAGAGGACACAGTAACCAATCCACAAAACTACAACTATCTTATTTTTGATAAAGGGGCTAAAAGCATGCAATGGAGGAAGGATAGCATCTTCAACAAATGGTGCTGGGAAAACTGGAAATCCATTTGCACCAAAATGAATCTGAATCCCTATCTCTCGCCGTGCACAAAAGTTAACTCAAAATGGATCAAGGAGCTTGATATTAAATCAGAGACACGGCATCTGATAGAAGAAAAAGTTGGTTATGATCTACACGCTGTGGGATCGGGCTCCAAATTCCTCAATAGGACACCCATAGCGCTAGAGTTAACAAATAGAATCAACAAATGGGACTTACTCAAACTAAAAAGTTTTTTCTCAGCAAAAGAAACAATAAGAGAGATAAATAGGGAGCCTACATCCTGGGAACAAATCTTTACTCCACACACTTCAGATAGAGCCCTAATAACCAGAATATACAAAGAACTCAAAAAATTAGACAATAAGATAACAAATAACCCAATCAATAAATGGGCCAAGGACCTGAACAGACACTTCTCAGAGGAGGACATACAATCAATCAACAAGTACATGAAAAAATGCTCACCATCGCTAGCAGTCAGAGAAATGCAAATCAAAACTACCCTAAGATACCATCTCACTCCAGTAAGACTGGCAGCCATTAGGAAGTCAAACAACAATAAGTGCTGGAGAGGATGCGGGGAAAAGGGCACTCTTGTTCATTGCTGGTGGGACTGCAAATTGGTGCAGCCAATTTGGAAAGCAGTATGGAGATTTCTCGGAAAGCTGGGAATGGAACCACCATTTGACCCAGCTATTCCCCTTCTCGGTCTATTCCCTAAAGCCCTAACAAGAGCATGCTACAGGGACACTGCTACATCGATGTTCATAGCAGCTCAATTCACGATAGCAAGACTGTGGAACCAGCCTAGATGCCCTTCAATAGATGAATGGATAAAAAAAATGTGGCATTTATACACTATGGAGTATTACTCTGCATTAAAAAATGACAAAATTATAGAATTTGGAGGGAAATGGATGGCATTAGAGCAGATTATGCTAAGTGAAGCTAGTCAATCTTTAAAAAACAAATACCAAATGACTCCTTTGATATAAGGGGTGTAAACAAGGACAGGGTAGGGACGAAGAGCTTGAGAAGAATATTTACAGTAAACAGGGATGAGAGGTGGGAGGGAAAGGGAGTGAGAAGGGAAATTGCATGGAAATGGAAGGCGATCCTCAGGGTTATACAAAATGACATATAAGAGGTAAGGAGGGGTAAGTCAAGAGAATACAAATGGAAGACATGATTTACAGTAGAAGGGGTAGGGAGAGAAAAGGGGAGGGGAGGGGAGGGGAGGGGAGGGGGGATAGTAGACAATAGGACAGACAGCAGAATACATCAGACACTAGAAAGGCAATATGTCAATCAATGGAAGGGTAACTGATGTGATACAGCAATTTGTATACGGGGTAAAAGCGGGAGTTCATAATCCACTTGAATCAAACCGTGTAATATGATGTATTAAGAACTATGTAATGTTATGAACGACCAATAAAAAAAAATAAAAATAAAAAAATAAAAAAAATAAAAAATAAAAAATAAATATTAAAAAAAGAAAAATAATTTTCATACACCTGGCTCCTGGAGTAAATGTTAAAAGTTTTGGCTTAAAAAAAAAAAAAAAAAGAAAACACTTAAGGTAAAAGTCACGTTTGTAAGTGAAGCACAGAATTTCTTAGTTGTCTGGATTCTACCATTGTCATCATGTTTCAAAATCCAAAGAGAACCAGAAAAAAACAAAAAAAGAGACAATTCTGAATAAAGAGGAAAGTCCAATGGAGCCCACAGGCACCAAAAGTTCCTGGGAGGACTGGGATGGGACTGCAGGTCCCGTCTCCTTTCAGTTCTGCTGTGATGGGTGTAAAAATGGGGCTTCCAAGTGTGATTTGGAAGAGGACTGCATAGCTCAAAAAGAGGACTAGAAATCACTGGCTGGTTGAAAGGAGCAGCACCCGCCTAGCCTCCTGACCAAGATGGCATGGTCCCTGTGGCCAGTCACATTTATACTTTAACCAAGGAACTGAGTCATCTATTTCAAAAGCTCCAAAGATTGCCTGAGTTCCACTAAGAAAATACAAATGGGCCAAAGGTTAAGGCAAGAAGTGAAGTCTCTCTAGAAAATAATGGGTGGAGACTGGGGAGAGGACAAATCGGTTAGACAAAGATGACCTAAAACAAAAGGGATGACTGGCCTCAGTTTCTAGCCCAGAGGTTTCAAAATAAGGATGAGTCTGCAAATAAGGATGAGTTTGCTAACAGCTGAATTCTTAGCCCCCCCCCCTTTTTTTCCCCCTGGGCACTACCCTCTTTCAGGGCTATTTTTAGCGACAGGAGAATGAGGAGCACTGCAAAGCCTCAGTGCAGCCCAGTCTTACCTTGCGTGCCTTTCAGGGACTCAGGCTATCTTTAATTAATGTCTGAGGGACTGGAGACCAACCCTCCTGGGGGTAAAAGGAAGCACAATGGTGAAATTCTAGAAGGCAGGACTGATAGCTACTGGTATACCATTCCTGAGGGCCTGGAGCTATTTTTTGTTGAAAAAGGGGCTCCATCTGGAACATTTTGAGAGCAAAGTATATTTAAGTATACAGAAAACAGCACTGTTTGTTTATCTACACTGCCTCCCTGTTTCACAGAGCTCAAACTAGGTTTTACCAACAAATAAATTTAACATGATTTTATACTTTGTCTTTGGAATAAAGAAATTTTACTCTAAGTGACTCCCTCTAGCCATCTAGTCCATATTTTAAAACACACATAAAAACATTTCTCATAATTTAACTTTCATAGTCTTTTCCCTTTTGCAATATCCTCCAAGAGATATAAAACTTCCAAACTACAACAACTTTTTGCCATCCAGATTTATCTTTATTAAACTCCAGAGCCTAATCATATCTTTGGAAACAAAGCTGAATCTATTATGAAATACATGATAATGACATGTATTTTATGAACTACCCCAAACTCACCAGCATCAGCATCATAAGGCATACTGCAGACAGTGACGATAAAGAGAGGGAGAAGATAGAATGCTATCATTTCAAGAAAATAAAATCAAAATCACGGGGTTTACAGGTTAGTAACAGATCTGTGCACACTGGTGATTGAGGAATCCATGAACTGCATATGTACAAAGAAAGTAAGGGACTCGGGTTAGGTCGAACAAAATTCAAGTAAGATCCAAACAAATTCTGAATTCACATCCAATGTACTGCAGACTACAGCAAACTACCTTCTTTCTTCACTCCATTAATTGAAATAGGTCCATTAAAAAACCATTCAGAATTCTTTTTAGCTGAAGGAACCGAATATGGCTTTCTTCACTTTGCTGAAAAGTACTGCACCAGAATCCTGATGAGTTGAAGCAATGGTTTCAGTTTTGAGTGAAGTCAGGATAAAGCCAGCCCATCATATTTAGAAGTTTTTGAGTTTCCCATCCTCATTCTGTAGCTGGGTCTTCACCAGGATGGTCCTGGACACTAAACTGAAGACCAGTATGTGTTCTGAGTAAGCCAAGAAGGCCAGCTGCAAGCAGATGGACATGCTCACGCCACTGAACACTGCTCACAGGGGGAGTGCCTGGGAAATTGTCACAAGGGATCCAGCAGAACCTGCTTCCCCTCCCAGTTTTTATTAATTACAGGAAAGAAGAAGATGCCATGAGATGACCCAACAAAAAGAAACTATCAGGAAAACACATTAAAAGAAAATCAATTTGCTGAAGAAACTCAGGACAGGAATGCAGGTAAAAGTCAGACCCACAGAGGTGACCACTCCAGTGACAGTAAAATAAATGAAAGGATTGATGCCAACCTGGAGTAGACAGTCACCTGCACAGGGCTGCCAGCCAAGTGGAACAGTGCTGTCCAACAGAACTTGAAGCAACAATGAACACGTTCCCTGTTATCCAATGCACTCATCACTAGCTATTTAAGCAGTTGATACCTGGCCAGAGTGAGAAAGTAACTGAATTTTTCATCCCATTTAGTTTTAACTTAACACATGTGGCTCCTGGGTGCAGCACTGACTAGCACAAATCTAGAATACTTTAAAAGCTGACTGACCAGAGCATCCTCCTGCAAGAGGCTCAGAGGAACCTAATGTTGCTTACCTTTCAAACCCCAACAATTAAGGGAGAAAAAAATAATCAATTCTCTCCTTAACTGCTTTAGTAATTACAAAGCACTTTAGAATCATGTTCTAGCTCACTGAAGTATAGACTTCCTTATTATGATTAGAATGTAAAATGTCCAAGCAATGAAAAACTGCTTTTCTATTACTTTAAATGATGAGGAAATAGGGAGGCAAAACAATTATTTTGAAACATATTTGAATTTTTAAATTTCTCCTAAAATGAAATATAAACTTTGTACCAAATACAACAAAATACTGGTTAAACTGCTTAAAGATTTTTGTCATTGCTGTTCTCAAAAGTCACAATTAAGACCTTTGATGTGATTGTGTTTTGAGACCTTAGTGGGGGGGGGGGATCAACCAGTAAACAAACTCCCTAAGTGCTCAGACTGAAAAAGAGTCATTCCAATGGCAGTTCCAATAGCAATTGCATAGTTAAGGGGTGGGGAGAGGAGTCCAGCTGCTCTTCCAGCCACAAGTCCCGAACATGCTTAAAAAGCTCTCCCCTGGCTTGTTAACTGCATCTCATTTGTACTCCTAAAAATCACCGACCCTAGCATCCTTAATAAACACTGGTTGTAAACTTCTAGCTTTATGTATTGCATTCTATAGCTTTAAATGGCAGTACATTCTAAAGACATGTCATCTAGGGACACAAGCTCCCTGTGCATTACACACCAAGGCAACAGCAGAAACAAAACCATACTGAATATCAACTGGTGTTCTTCTGGAAGTTCCTAAAGATTATGTTTAGTGACCTTGAACCTATTTAAATCACATAAAATGACACCAATTTTGATGAAGGAAGTTTTTCAAATCCCAAGCAACAGGAGAAAATTCTGATTGTAGCATTATGAATATATCCACAATGAAACCCATTCTTCTGTATAATTAAAATGCATAAAATATAAGTAAACTTGGTAGTTTAATAGGCTAATGGACTACTACTATAAATTTAAAACAGACAAACACCATATGTTTTCTAATAAATTATTTTGACAACAGGACACTTGACAAAGGCTGACTTTGAAGTCTGAGTGACAGTAAAATGAGTAAATGAACTGATGCCAATCTGGGGTAGGCAGTTACCTGCATGGGGCCGCAGATGTCTGTACTTGATTCTACCCACTTTTCAACTATTTACTAACAATTTGCATAAACTCACATAAATGTGTAAATAAGCAGGCAGCATGAATCCAGAATGATGCAGGTAATGGAATTTAAATGTTAAGGTGCCACATTAAAGAGTTAAAAAGTCCGTCCACCAGCACCAGCCAAAAAGGATTTATAATAACTGATGCAAAAAGAGAATGCAGGTTCACTATACTTCAACAGCAACATTATAACTCAAAAAGTTAATTCTACCTTAGACTGCCATTTAAAAATTTCCAAGAAAGTTACTATTCCCTACTAAAATCAGTACTGCAGATGTTCAGGGTACTGCATCTTGACAGCAGCAACAGCAGTTTCAAGACCAACTCTAGAACCGTTGTACTTCCTCCTCCCCCCATGTTAAGAGTCAGAAGTCTGCCTAGTCACACTTGGAAGAGGAAGGAGCGATCCAGAGAGGAAGGAAGTGGACAGGAGTCTGCATCTCCAAATGTATAAAGGCCTGACATGTCAAGGATTTAGATTTATCAAGTGTGGTTCCAGGGTACAGAAAGACAATCAAAAAGAAACAAACTTCAGTTCAAAATACCCAAGAACATTTCAAGGATCAGTTGTTCATAAATGGACTGGCCCACCTGGAAAGGTAGTAAGCATCTCATCACTGAAGGCCAGACCTGGTTACCCAAGGAGGTTTCCACCAGCCAGAGATACTAGAGTAGATGACTCTTCCCACCCTTCTCCTGCACAGGGCTTTCACAGTAGGGATGGCCTCCCTAACTCCAACACTTCTCCATTCTCTCTGTCAATCTAGATACTAGATCAGAATGCAAATTAGTATCAAACGTTAGGATAGGCAATACAACTACAATTTACCAAAAAAAAAAAAAAAAATTAATGGAAATCCCAGTGTTGTAACAAAAGTTGGGAATGCTAGGAACACTGTCAACTACTACTAAAACATACTGACAGTGAGATAGCCAACTCAGTGGGATACCAGAAGCAATTCTCCCAGACACAGTATTCATATTCTAAGAATTCTATGGAGCTTCCCTAAGCCATTTTCCTAAACATTCTTAATGTCAGCAAGTTAACAGGTTCCAAACTCAAAAAGACCAAGTTAGTTTCCTGAAATTACAGTGAGCCTCTTACCTTATTTTAAAAGGTTGCAAGCAAGAAGCCTATGCAAAAAAGTTTTTATACAGCCCCAATTCAAGAGAAAAGATCCTAAGTCCCCTAACAACACACAGATTGAGATGTGGAGAGTGAAAGCAGGACTTACTTTTATCTGCAGACATCCAATTCTGCCCCATTATTTCCTCCTATACTAAGTTGATACTGTAGTGTTCAAATGGATGCATAACATGGTTTGGGTCCCCTGCTAATTCTACCCTAGTCACAAGATTACAGATCTGAGCAGCTCATTACCCAACTATTCAAATTCTAAATGATAGCATTGTCATAAAACGTACTTTCAGCAGCTTCTCTACAAAGTACTTACTCCCTGACTGGAAGGTACATGTCCCACAATATACCAAATGCTCTAGAAAAAGGTCTAGGGATCCATATCCCTGCCTGAGTCTCAGACTTACAGAATAAATAAGTCTGAAACCTACAACTGTCAAAGTAATAGCTTTCAGCCTGAAGGATATATTCCATACCACTTGTTCTATCCGCCAGGCTTTACCTTTCTGAACGTGGATGATATCCGGGAAGTTGGCCAGGTGCCCTTGATACAGCGCTAACAGGTCCATTACTGGGTCCAGGTCCTGCCTGGGCTGCTCGGCAAAGAGCTCGCCGATGGCGTCATAGGCATCTCCGGTGAAGGCAATGGCCTGATTCAGGCCTGCTGAGAAAGCCTGCTGGTCCAGCTCAAAGGCCTGGCTGAGCCCACGGAAAGATTGGCCCACCTTCTGATACTCCTTCTTGAAGCCTGTCACCTGCTTGCGCGCGAACTCGTTGGCAGTGTGGTTGAGCTGCAGCGTGCTGTCATCCATCTTCTTGGTGAAGCACTTGAAGCCATCTATCTTGCTCTCCACCTCCTGCAGGTCAAGAGCTGCTGCGGGCGGTGTGCTCAGGGTCAAAAAGAAGTTGGCGCCCACCATCTCGTCCTTCTCGGCCTTCCTCTTGCCCTGTTTCCAGGCCTTCTCATCTGTGCTAATGGGGCAGGTCAGGAAGTGCTGGAAGACATCACACTGTGCCAGCACTGGGTGGCTGGCCATGTGGTTCATCCACCAGATCAGGCCTTTCCTGCGCTTGGAGATAAAGTCCTCTTCGAAGCGGCCAGTAGCCTGCTTCTCGGGCAGGTGGGGCACAGAGATGACAGGGAACTTCTCAGCCAGGCGTGCATACAACCAGTCGAAGTGCTTGTAGCGCCTGTGCACCGGGACCTGTGTGTGCGTGGGGACCAGCTTGTAGGAGATGTAGCTCTTCATACCCTTGAACTTAGTCTGCTTGGTGGGGTCGTCGATGGTGCACTGGAAGGGGTAGGGGTTCTCCTGCCACTCGGGGCCGTAGGGCCCTAGCACCACGCATAGCTTGTCCCCATCCTTCACGAAGCCCGAAGCCTCGCCCAACACGAAGGCCTCCCCACCTGACTTGACAAAAGTGGAGAAGCGGTTGAGGTTGCGGCTCACCGTGGCCGAGCTCTTGGCCCCCGAAGGGTGGTGCTGCGGAGGAGCTGATCCCCCGCGGGAGCCCAGCGACAAGTCAGAGCGGGTGGACAAGCGGTAGCGGCTAGCAGCGCCGCCGCCCGCGGACGACGAGCCGTCGAGGTCCGGGTAGGTGCCGCTGCCCAGCACGCCAGGCTCGTCGGCCACCGTGGAGCTGTCGTCCCACTCGTCGTCCCAGTCATCGTCGCTGCCCTGGCTGGCCTGGTAGCCGCCGTAAAGTTGCTGAGGCGACGGCTGCAGGACACCCCCGGCATACGGAAAGCCCGCGCTGGGCGGCTGGAAGGTGCTCGGCGGCGGCGCCTGCTGCGGCTGCAACAGCGGCTGGAAGGCGTCGGGCGGCGGCTTGAAGGAGGCGGGCGGCGCGGCCGGCAGGGGTTCGAAGCCGCCGGGCGGCACGTTAGCATAGCGAGCAGGGGCGCCCGGACCGCCGTCGCCAGCCGGGCCGGGCTCGGGGGCTCGGATCACCTGCACGTACGAGGCCGGGAAGAGACCGCGGTCGCCGCGGCTGTTGACTCCCTCGAGCCAGCCCTCAATGTCCTGCTCGCTGCACAGGCTCAGCACCTCGTGCTCCCGCAGCGAGATCTCGCCCGGGTTCTCCGACCTGAAGTCGTACAGCGCCCGGGCGCGCAGCGCCATGGTCCTGGCGCCTCGGCGGGAGGTCCCGATACTGGCGCCCCGTGCCCGGGCCCCGCCCAAGGTGCTCGCGGTGCTACCCGCACCCTGGTACACGGACTAGAGCCCTGAAGGCAGAGCGCAGCCCGCCTCCCCGGCCCGCCAGTAGCGCCCTCCGCGCAGCTCCGCTTGCAGCCCCGACTGCCGCGCAGGGCCGCCGCCGGCCGGGGGCGGGGCCCGCGGCCTCCCACGTCCCCAGCTGCGCTAATCCACAGCCGAGAGCCACGTGCCAGGCGAGAGCAAGCGATGGCCGAACTGTCGCGCTTGCCGCCCGACCCGACCTCGTGGCGCCGCTGCCCCCTTGTGGCTGCAGCTGCGGAGTGAGGCCGGGGGATGAGAGCACAGTGGGTGGAGGAGGTGCTTTCTATTCAGAAGTAAATATTTGAGGACTTTTTAGGGTTGAAAACCATATTTTTTTAAGTTAAAAGTTTAAAAAATTCTTCCTAGAAGTAATTAGTATTTGCATGCCTGATAAGCTTTCACACTCTGAAGGTTCAGTGAAGGTTCCTAGATGAGTTAACCCTTGCATGTAATGAAGGATTTTGCAAGGAAGATTAGTGATTGCACGACAGGGTGCCTATGTCAAGGGGTTATTCACTGATGGAGCTTCTCTTCCCTCTCGTATTCTCTGAAGCTTTATGGTGTGGAGAGGAGGAGATTGACAGAGCAAAGTAAGAGCTAGGGAAGGTGTTATGTTTGACAAAAGCAGAAGCAAAGAGTGTTGTAGGGAGAAAGGAGCTAGAGAGTTGCCAGTAAAATAAGTCGTGCTCAGAAGGCTAAGATTTTGCAGGTGACCCCTCTCCTCTCTGAGACAGATGGGTGCAATTCTAGACTTCAGAATCAGGCTGCTGAGTTCCAATCAGTGTTCCTATACAAACTAGCTCTATGACGTTGAGCAAGTCACTTATATTGTATCTACCCCCTAGGCTTGTGGTGGGGGTTCATACCGATGAAACATTAATATGTGGCACACACTATTCATGGTAAGCACAGTTTCAGTGTTTGCTGCTGCTATTATTGTTATGAAAAGCCAAATTCCTGGCCTCTTTCATAAAGAGAATAAAGGTCCCATAATTGCAATTGTAGGATGTACACACTAAGTCTCAGTGTTCACATCTCTTCTCCTGGTCTGAGGTCAGTGACTATCCCTCTCCAGATCATCTCTATGTTTCACTAAACTTATGTTATTTTAAAGATAATTTGATCATAAATCACTTCCTGAAATATTAGTCAACTCCAGACTCCTACAGTTGCCTTGTTTTGTATCTTCTTTTCCTTCAGTGTATAATTTGCCCAAAGTTTTTTCTTCACATAATCTCCTCTTATTAAGTCTAGCCTAATTATTCCTTTGAAGGCAACTCTAATTGGGATTCAGCATTCATATGTCATTAATTTCAGCCTGTTCTCTGTCCCTTTTCCGGCAATCAAGCCAGAGGAGTGTACCATTTTTGTAAGGGCTGTGGTACTCTAAGCATCCTGTACAAAATCACAAACGTAGTATAACATAACTACTCCCAAAGGGAATGCCATAATGCGAAACCTTAATTCAGTTCAGCAAATCAATTCTAAATTACAACATTTTTTAGCTGAAAACTCTGGTATGACCATTCTCACAGTGAGTACCAGAGACCAAGGAATTTCTTTCTTTTTTCCATATTTTTAATTGGTGCACTATGGTTGTTCATAATAATGGGATTTGTTGTTACATATTCAAACATGTCCAAGATGTAACAGTACAACTTGGCCAATATCATTCCCCAGTATTTCCCCTTTTTTTCCTTTTCCCTCCTCCTGGTCTTTTCCTCTACTCTACTGATCTTGGATCATTGAATTTTAATGACAATACTTTATGTGGCCAGAAATATGAAGTTAATATTAAAAATCTCCAATGCAGATTATTTTATTAACTCATGAGAAGCTAACCTGGAATATTTAAGATAAACATACTTAATTTCACTATTCATTTACTCTTTAGATTCTAGAGTTAATTACAGTAACTTCCGACTTATTTCAAGTGTGACAAATCCAGTTCAAGGTGATGGTTTTTACAGAAGGCAGAGCTGCTGTGGAAGCAATAGTTGAGGAATTATTGAGCGTCTGAGGTCTGAGGTTGGTTGCAGCACAGGTGCCTATGCATTTTCAGGTGCTCAGCTTGTGAAAGTCAAGTTCAAGGACTTTATGCTTGCCAGGTACCTAGCTTCCAAAAAGATGGAGACAGGCTATCCTGGTGTTTGCCTTTATGCACTGAGTAGCAGGAAACAGCCTACCCCTAAAGGGTCTTGAACATGTAGAAAGCGTGCTCTAGTATTAACAACTTGTAACTATTCACTCAGGGAAGTAAACTCAGTAATGCATTTCTAAAAGATTTCTCAAGAAAAATGAGAATATAGTTCATAATTTAGTTCACACGGTCATTAAAACTATCAATGATTTCCATTTCATTATGCCTTTATAAAGTCTTTAGGTGACTCTAAATGGCCCCAAACAACAGGATTTTCTCATTTTTCCCCTTTGCTGGAGACACTGAGGTCTGCCAGTTGGTTGGCTGTTTCTTCCACTGAGAGAGGCTATAATAGTTCCTCTGCTATTCCTGAAACAATAAAGCACATTTCTGCTTCAGGTGTTGCCTTTGCTGTTTTCTCTGCCTGGAAATTTATTCCTCCAGAGATTCACCATGCTCTGCTTTCTCTTCATTCAGAATTGACCTGGCTCCTCCAAACCTCCTTTCTCCTCCTCCCTTGGAGAACCAAGAAGTAAAATGGAAGGAGCTTGGGTCCCTGAGTCATGGACCCCAATCACACTTTGTGGAAGAAAAATTCTACATTGGACTAAGCCCCTGAAATTGCAGGGTCTATTTGCTGAGACAGCTGGCATTAATTATCCTGACTAGTACGGTTTCCCTCCCTCCCATCCCACCATCCATCAGCCAGTTTTATTTTTCTTTTCAGTACTTACTGCCTAACCTTATGTACACATTAGTTATCTGCTAGAATATAAACCTCTTCCAGGCAGCAGGTTTGTTCTGGGCACTAAGGATCTAGCAATGAACAAAGTATGTGTTCAACTGAATGAATGAGAAAATGTCTATTATTTCCTAGATGATATTAGCTCCTAGAAGTACCTCTAACTGTCTGGGTCTATAGGCCTGGGCCTCTGCTGCCACTTTTCTTTAACAACCTTAAAACTAACTCAATTACTCAAAACACAACTGAGAACTTTCTGAGATTGTTGGAAATTGTATCACTGCCAAGTGAGACATTGTTTTTAAAATAACACTCAATGGTACTTGAAAACCATTCCTTTGTGTGGAGCATTTCTCAAATGTACACATACGATTTTATAAGCACTTCCCTCTTTATTGTTATTCCTTGCTGTTCACAGCAGCTCCTCCACACACAGAGCAGACATTGTCACCTCCTTTATCACACATCAGGGCACCCAACCACAGAGAAGACTGTCTGCTGAGGTCACATTGCTGTCACATGAACTAATAACTATTCAGCTGTCCTGATAACTTCCATCCACTGAATCACTGGTATGCACTCTGCTGGTTCCTCAAAAATGTCCCTTTGTCAAATGAATGAGTAAAATGAATGAAATTTTCCAAACCTTAGACTGCAAAATGGAAATAAAAACCTACTTTATAGCATCATATCAGGATTTAATGAAATAATTAGGTCATACAATGTTTTACAATGCTCAGGTGAAAAAGTAGTTTTCATATAATTAAAAGCAGTACAGTTCTTACTTAAAATCAGTTTCCCAAATTATGTGCTTCATTCTTGAGATAAATTCTTAAGGTGTTGATTTGGATGAATTGTCATATTTATAGTCTATAATGTTAGCTTCCTCTGCAATGATGTTTATAGTTATAAATGTACAATTACCTAAAAAGGTATCTATTGCTATTGAAGAAATCCCTCATTTTTCCTTACTGCACATTTTTCGTACACAGCTCATTTCTGCTCCAAAATCAAATAAAGAACATGATTCAATATTTGTCTGACAGTTCCCTTTATAAATTATCCTGTTTCCTCAAACATGTGTTTCATTTAATTAACTCAGCTATTGACTGATGAGTGTGTTCATGTAGCTATATTGCCCTGTTTGTAACTGCCCTATTTTGAATTGTGGTCTGTTTTCTTCCACTTTTCAATATGTTCACATTTTTATAGTTTATGAGGCAATATTCCTCAATGTATGGAACCAAAGTCACAAACTATCAAACCAAGACCTGAATCTGGCCTATCATTTGGTTGGATGGGCATGTGAAATACAGAGTTTCCCTGAATACAACAGTTTGACTTATGACTTTTCAATGGCACAAAACCAAAATGCATTCAGTAGAAACCATACCATGAATTTGAATGTTGATCTTTTCTTTTTTGTGGCATAATGCTCGGGGCAGCAGCAGGGAAGCAAAGCTGTGAGTTGGTCACATGATCACAAGGGGATACAAGCAGTACTTTATTCTGCAGTGCACTCTGTGACTAAGTTATGATGTTCTGTAGTTAAGATATATTAAATTAGCTTTCAACTTACAATATTTTCAGTTTGTGATGAGTTTATCAGGTCTTGACTCCATCATAAATTGAGGAGCAACTGTGTTGGAGATTTCTCGTCCAAAAATATGGATTCTCGCTTCTTTTTACAAAAGGAAAAATCAGAATGTCTGGCCACACTGAGCCAGCATTTCTACTTAGCAATTATTAACTTGTCCCCATTAGGCAGGGCATGTTCATCTCAAGTACACTATGGTTCCCACTACTCTTTGGTGTCTTAAACTCAAGACTATCTTCCATTCCTGCCCCTATAGACATAGGAGGGTTTGTACCTCTCACATGTTCCAGGGGAAGAATAATTACCCCTGTGGTATCACCTTGGGCATCTCTTTCTGAGCTCCTCACTCACTTCTGGATACCACCCACAGGATATTTGCTGGAATATCTGCCCTTCTTCCACTAAACAAGTAGGCACCAGAATATACACTATACCTGCTCCATCCCTTGAGGAGTTAGCGAGTAAAATTACCATGATCAGGGAAGGCTTTCTGAAGTAAATGTGCCTAATTTGATTAATTAGGTTACAGTGGGATGAGAAAGAGGTAGAAGATGACTTTTATTTCCTGAAGATTACCAGAAACCTAAGCACCCAGCCTGCTTCTTTCACTTATTGTACCATATTGACATGTCTCCACTCAATTGCTGGAGGCTGTAATTGGAATGGTCCTGGCACTCATGGAACTTAGAGTCCAGAAGAGTCTGGTGGATGGAGGGGTCATTTGCTCAAATAGATCAAGTGGTCTTTCCAATGACCAGTCCCCACCCTGAGGCTTCCCAGGGCTGCTAGCCATCAGTCCACTCAGGAGCAGAGTAAAGGACAGTTTAGACTTTCTAAGGATTTTAGGAGTTGTATGCCAGAAAACTGGAAGGCCAAATATATATTTCACAAGATCATACTTGGAAACTAAAAGAGAATTTCAAGGAAGAGAAGAAAGCAGTCCCATCAGAAAAGGAAGTATTCATTCGAATTTAGCTGAAGAGTTCATTCAACAGATTAAAGGTGTCCAAACCCTGCCAGCTGACCCCAGATCTGCTGCCTCCTGGGTTTTCCTTCTCTGACCCTGGTGTTCATGCACAGCACTCTTCCAAGGGATCCTCAGAGTCATCTTAACTCTGTCGATCCTTCATCTCTCACCCAAACCCCAAATCTAGCCCCTTTGTCATCCCCTCAGCCACCACCTGAGTTTAGGCTGCCTTCTTACTACGATGGGCTATTGCAAATGCCCTGGAGTTGTTTACTTTTCACTTTCACTATACTGGCCTTCCCACTGGGGTTGCTCAACAACCTGTCAAAACTTGGGACTTTTACACATGCTTTCCTCTGGCTGGAGTATGCCCAGTTCTACTTGGCAGAACTGTTTATCATCCTTTGACACCCTGCTCCTCTTCTCCCCAGAAGCTTCTCTTGGCAACCCTGCAGAATGCTTTATTCCTTCCCTGTGTTCTCACTGCCATTCATTCATACAGGTCTTATGGCATCTATCCCTCTGTGATGTAAGGATTTATTACCAGTCTATAGGGCTGTTCCCATTTACATGAATTTCAGGTGTGAAAGGTCTAGAAGTTCGAAGTAGTGGATTTTAAAGATCAATAAGATCCCTAATTTATAACCTGAAGTCTTTGTGGTTTCCTTTGGGCAGGGAGGTATTGTAATATTTTATGTGTCAGTGGTCAAGTGTACAGTAGCTATAGGAAACAGATATATTATAAATGTGGACATTAACCAATTTGAGAAAATGGAAGGAGATGTTTAGGGATAAATGTGAGTTTAAGTTTCCAGACATAGAGAGATTCTTCAGTTATCATTCTTTAGTTCAGAAAAGAAAAACTCATTTGTAAAAAGTTAGAATGTGAGAAGACACATGGAAAAGATGTGAAGGAAGGAAGGAAAGAGGGAAGAAAGAAAAGAAGGTAGACAGGCAGGCACACACACCTGGTTGCTCCAGGTACACCAAGTCCTCGATGTTCTTCGCTGCTAACCATGCTGGCTCTCTATGTGGGGCCCTGTCCATACTTCTATTATAAATTCAAATGAACCCTTTATCTCATTAACATATGAGAACTCTATTCTTGCATCTTTGCCTACAGGGTTAGAAACTGCAGGGGAATCTAAAATTCAGTGAAGTAAATCAACAAGCAAAACTGAAACAACAAAGAACCAAACAAAATCTAACAAGAATTGATTTCATGATACATTAACTCCTCCTCTAAGATACCTATCAAGTTTCAAGAAACTCATGTCTGTAAGACAAGGAAATAGTTTGGAAAAGAAATGAATATGTACATAATAGACTATTACCCAAAGAACATAACATAGCTTTCCAGGAGAGTATTGCCATTTATAAAACAGATTTTGTAAAGGTAAAACTGCATGCAAATAAAACAATCTACCTTACATGAGATGGTTATTATTTAAATATGACAGGTAATAGCATTTTAAAGAAGTTATTAATTAAATTTCCACATGGAATAGGCAAAACCAGTGGGTCTGGTGGAGGGGTAGGGAGTGATAGGGAGATGAGGGCTGTTGATAAACTGAGAGCTTACCCCAGCTAAAGGGAGGCTTTTTGGTGACATGCAGGAATATGGGCCCTCTATTCCATATGCCTTGATTTTCTGAGAATCCAGAAATCGTGATTTGTATGTAAGAAGTCCTGATTTTGAAAACATCATGTAGGGTCAGGACCAGCAACCAGCCAAGTGACAGCAGCTACACGCGCCGGCGGGGAACGCAGACCGGACCCACAAGGACAGGTCCAGTGGACGGCTGAGGGCTAGGCCCGTCCCCTCCCCCAGTGTCTGCAGGTAGGAGGGGGACTGTGAACACCAGCAGAGCGGGCCCAAAGCCTAGGCCCGTCCCCTCCCCCAGTGTCTGCAGGTAGGCGGGGGACTGTGAACACCAGCAGAGCGGGCCCAAAGACTGCTGAGGGGCGGAACCGGCCCCTCCCCCAGTGCCTGCAAGCGAGGCCAACCTGCAACCCATTGGGAGGTTAGGCCCAGCAACCTATGGAGTGACACAGGTGCCCCTGGCGCCTGCTGGGTAGGTGGACCTTTGACCGACCAGCAAAGCAGACCTAGGGCCTGCCAGCATGGTAGACGGATCACACTAATTGGAGGAGGATCACAGCCACTACCTGCCCTGCAAGGGTGATTTTTCAACTATACAAGAGCAATATAAATAAATAGAGGGGGAAAATATCAAAGACACAACAATTTCACCAAGCAGAAAGAAACGCCAGCAGTATGAAACGACAAGGAAAGAAAGGACCACAGGCAATGCAGGTCAACTCAACTTTAGAAGAGGTAATAGCTGCAACAGATGGAATGTCAGATAGAGAGCTCAGGACATACATGCTTCAGATGATCTGGAGTCTCAAGGAAGACATGAGACAGCAAAATCAGACAATGAAAGATCACATTGACAAACAAATCCAGGAAGTAAAAGATCAATTTCACAGGGAGATAGAGGTAATAAAAAACAAACAAATAGAAATACTAGAAATGCAGGAAACAATAAACCAACTTAAAAACTCAATTGAGAATACTACCAGCAGAGTGGATCACTTAGAAGATAGAGCATCAGACAATGAAGACAGAGTATTTCAACTTGAAAAGAACATAGATAGCTCAGCAAGTCTACTAAGAAACCATGAGCAGAACATTCAAGAGCTATGGGATAATATCAAAAGACCAAACTTAAGAGTCATTGGGATACAGGAAGGCACAGAGCTCCAAACCAAAGGATTAAGCAATCTATTCAGTGAAATAATACAAGAAAACTTCCCAGACTTGAAGAATGAGACAGAATCCCAAATCCTAGAAGCCTACAGGACGCCGAATGTGCAAAATCATAAGAGATCCACACCTAGACACATTATAATGAAGATGTCCAACATACAGAATAAGGAGAGAATTTTAAAAGCTACAAGGGAAAGGAAGCAGATTACATTTAGCGGTAAACCAATCAGAATAACAGCTGATCTCTCAACACAGACTCTAAAAGCTAGAAGATCCTGGAATGACATATTTCAAACGCTTAAAGAAAATGGATTCCAACCAAGAATCTTGTATCCGGCGAAATTAAGCTTCAGGTTAGAAGATGAAATTAAAACCTTCCACGATAAACAAAAGTTAAAAGAATTCGCAGCTAGAAAACCATCTCTTCAAAAAATCCTTGGCAAAACATTACAGGAAGAGGAAATGGAAAATAACATTAAAAACCAACAATGGGAGGTAGGACAGTAAAGGGGGGAAAGTAGTCAAAGAGGATAACAAATCAGGTTTAGTAACATCAATAAACAAACATGGATAGAAGAACAAACCATATCTCAATAATAAGCCTAAATGTTAATGGCTTAAACTCGCCAATTAAGAGACACAGGCTAGTAGAATGGATCAAAAAACATGACCCAACAATATGCTGTCTACAGGAGACGCATTTAATAGGAAAAGATATACATAGACTGAAGGTGAAAGGTTGGGAAAAATCATATCACTCATATGGACCGCGGAAACAAGCAGGAGTGTCCATACTCATATCTAATAAAATAGATTTCAAGCCAAAGCTAATCAAAAGGGACAAAGAAGGACACTTCATACTGCTCAAGGGAACCATACACCAACAAGACATAACAATCATAAATATATATGCCCCAAATAATGGTGCAGCTGTGTTCATCAAGCAAACTCTTCTCAAGGTCAAGAGTCTAATAGACCACCATACAATAATCATGGGAGACTTCAACACACCTCTCTCACCTCTAGACAGATCTTCCAAACAAAAGTTAAATAAGGAAACTATAGAACTCAATAACACAATTAACAACCTAGACTTAATTGACATATATAGACTATACCACCCAACATCAAGTAGCTACACTTTTTTCTCAGCAGCACATGGAACCTTCTCAAAAATAGACCATATACTATGTCACAGGGCAACTCTTAGACAATACAAAGAGGTAGAGATAATACCATGCATCTTGTCTGATCATAATGGAATGAAACTGAAAATCAATGATAAAAGAAGAAAGGAAAAATCAAACATCACCTGGAGAATGAACAATAGGTTGCTGAGTGATCAATGGGTTTTAGAAGACATCAAGGAGGAAATTAAAAAATTCCTAGAGTTAAATGAAAACACAGACACAACATATCAGAATCTATGGGACACATTGAAAGCAGTTCTAAGAGGAAAATTCATTGCTTGGAGTTCATTCCTCAAAAAAAGAAAAAAACAACAAATAAATGATCTCAGACTTCATCTCAAAATCCTAGAAAAAGAAGAGCAAAACAACAGCAAAAGAAGTAGAAGGCAAGAAATAATTAAAATCAGAGCTGAAATTAATGAAATTGAAACAAAAGAAACAATTGAAAAAATTGACAAAACTAAAAGCTGGTTCTTTGAAAAAATAAATAAAATTGACAGACCCTTAGCCATACTAACGAAGAGAAGAAGAGAGAGAACCCAAATTACTAGCATACAGGATGAAAAAGGCAATATCACAACAGACACTTCAGAAATACAGAAGATAATAAGAAAGTACTTTGAATCCTTATACTCCAATAAAATAGAAGATAGTGAAGGCATAGATAAATTCCTTGAGTCTTATGATCTGCCCAGATTGAGCCAGGAGGATATAGACAACCTAAACAGACCAATAACAATAGAGGAAATAGAAGAAACCATCAAAAGACTACCAACTAAGAAAAGCCCAGGACCGGATGGGTATACAGCAGAGTTTTACAAAACCTTTAAAGAGGAACTAACACCAATACTTTTCAAGCTATTTCAGGAAATAGAAAAAGAGGGAGAACTTCCAAATTCGTTCTACGAGGCCAACATCACCCTGATCCAGAAACCAGACAAAGACACTTCAAGGAAAGAAAACTACAGACCAATATCTCTAATGAACCTTGATGCAAAAATCCTCAATAAAATTCTGGCGAATCGGATTCAAATACATAGCAAAAAAATTATACACCATGATCAAGTAGGATTCATCCATGGGATGCAAGGTTGGTTCAACATACGGAAATCAATAAATGTTATCCACCACATCAATAGACTTAAAAACAAGAACCATATGATCATCTCGATAGATGCAGAAAAAGCTTTCGACAAAGTACAGCATCCCTTTATGTTCAAAACTCTAGAAAAATTAGGGATAACTGGATCATACCTCAACATTGTAAAAGCAATCTATGATAAGCCACAGGCCAGCATCATTCTGAATGGAGAAAAATTGAAGGCATTCCCTCTAAGATCTGGTACAAGACAGGGATGCCCTCTCTCACCACTTCTGTTCAACATAGTCCTTGAAACACTGGCCAGAGCAATAAGGCAGATGAAAGAAATTAAAGGCATAAAAATAGGAAAAGAAGAACTTAAATTATCACTATTTGCAGATGATATGATTCTATACCTAGCAGACCCAAAAGGGTCTACAAAGAAGCTATTAGAGCTAATAAATGAATTCAGCAAAGTGGCAGGATATAAGATCAACACGCATAAATCAAAGGCATTCCTGTATATCAGCGACAAATCCTCTGAAACGGAAATGAGGACAACTACTCCATTCACAATATCCCCCAAAAAAATAAAATACGTGGGAATCAACCTAACAAAAGAGGTGAAAGATTTATACAATGAAAACTACAGAACCCTAAAGAAAGACATAGAAGAAGACCTTAGAAGATGGAAAAATATACCCTGCTCATGGATAGGCAGAACTAACATCATCAAAATGGCGATATTACCAAAAGTCCTATATAAGTTCAATGCAATGCCAATCAAAATCCCAACAGCATATCTTGTAGAAATAGATAAAAGAATCATGAAATTCATATGGAATAATAAAAGACCCAGAATAGCAAAAACAATACTAAGCAGGAAGTGTGAATCAGGCGGTATAGAGATACCAGACTTCAAACTATACTACAGAGCAATAGTAACAAAAACAGCATGGTACTGGTACCAAAACAGGCGGGTGGACCAATGGTACAGAATAGAGGACACAGTAACCAATCCACAAAACTACAACTATCTTATTTTTGATAAAGGGGCTAAAAGCATGCAATGGAGGAAGGCTAGCATCTTCAACAAATGGTGCTGGGAAAACTGGAAATCCATTTGCACCAAAATGAATCTGAATCCCTATCTCTCGCCGTGCACAAAAGTTAACTCAAAATGGATCAAGGAGCTTGATATTAAATCAGAGACATGGCATCTGATAGAAGAAAAAGTTGGTTATGATCTACACGCTGTGGGATCGGGCTCCAAATTCCTCAATAGGACACCCATAGCGCTAGAGTTAACAAATAGAATCAACAAATGGGACTTACTCAAACTAAAAAGTTTTTTCTCAGCAAAAGAAACAATAAGAGAGATAAACAGGGAGCCTACATCCTGGGAACAAATCTTTACTCCACACACTTCAGATAGAGCCCTAATAACCAGAATATACAAAGAACTCAAAAAATTAGACAATAAGATAACAAATAACCCAATCAATAAATGGGCCAAGGACCTGAACAGACACTTCTCAGAGGAGGACATACAATCAATCAACAAGTACATGAAAAAATGCTCACCATCGCTAGCAGTCAGAGAAATGCAAATCAAAACTACCCTAAGATACCATCTCACTCCAGTAAGACTGGCAGCCATTAGGAAGTCAAACAACAATAAGTGCTGGAGAGGATGTGGGGAAAAGGGCACTCTTGTTCATTGCTGGTGGGACTGCAAATTGGTGCAGCCAATTTGGAAAGCAGTATGGAGATTTCTCGGAAAGCTGGGAATGGAACCACCATTCGACCCAGCTATTCCCCTTCTCGGTCTATTCCCTAAAGCCCTAACAAGAGCATGCTACAGGGACACTGCTACATCGATGTTCATAGCAGCTCAATTCACCATAGCAAGACTGTGGAACCAGCCTAGATGCCCTTCAATAGATGAATGGATAAAAAAAATGTGGCATTTATACACTATGGAGTATTACTCTGCATTAAAAAATGACAAAATCATAGAATTTGGAGGGAAATGGATGGCATTAGAGCAGATTATGCTAAGTGAAGCTAGTCAATCTTTAAAAAACAAATACCAAATGACTCCTTTGATATAAGGGGAGTAAACAAGGACAGGGTAGGGATGAAGAGCTTGAGAAGAAGATTTACATTAAACAGGGATGAGAGGTGGGAGGGAAAGGGAGTGAGAAGGGAAATTGCATGGAAATGGAAGGCGATCCTCAGGGTTATACAAAATGTCATATAAGAGGAAAGGAGGGGCAAGACAAGATAATACAAATGGAAGTAATGATTTACAGTAGAAGGGGTAGAGAGAGAAAAGGGGAGGGGAGGGGAGGGGAGGGGGGATAGTAGAGAATAGGACAGACAGCAGAATACATCAGACACTAGAAAGGCAATATGTCAATCAATGGAAGGGAAACTGATATGATACAGCAATTTGTATACGGGGTAAAAGCGGGAGTTCATAATCCACGTGAATCAACCGTGTAATATGATGTATTAAGAACTATGTAATGTTATGAACGACCAATAAAAATAAATAAATAAATAAATTTAAAAAAAAGAAATAATTATAATAGAAAAAAAAAAAAAGAAAACATCATGTAGGCCAAACAACATGTATCTAATACCAGGATTTACCCTAACAACCCCTAGTAGGGCAATACCTGTTTTGAAAGTTTAAATTATTTTTTACCTGTCTTAATCCTGACTGGTAAAAGAATATCTGAGAGGGCTGGGGTGTGGCTCAGTGATAGAGCACTTGCCTAGCATGTGTGAGGCACTGGGTTCAATCCTCAGCACCACATAAAAATAAATGAATAAAATAAAAGTATTGTGTCCATCTATAACTTAAAAAAAAAAGAAGAAGAATCTGAGACCCACCAGACAATGCTGTGTGGCACACACTATATTTCTGGAAGTGTTTGAAGATATTTCAGGCATTCAGACAGTAGGAGTGACTGAGATCAGCAGGAGGAATGCCCATTTCCAATCAAGGTGAGGTCATGGATTTTCCCCAGAGCAGCTCTGGACAAGCCCTTCCTTTAGAGAAGACCTCTGCTCTCTTTAAATGCCCTGTCATAACAGGAAAAGGCAGGCTGCTTGTGGTGGAACATTTTTCCCATCGCATTCTACACATATTGGCCAAACTCAGAGGACATGTTTATAAAAATCAGAGGAGCAGTGGGGAAATGGATCTGATGACTTTTCAGTGGCATAGACAGCACTGCTGTCAATCAATTTCACATGAAGATCTATATGTCCATAATTGTCATTGTCACAGCTTTTCAAACTAACTCAAAATTATACCTAGAGAAGAATATGCAGGCTCTCTCTCTCTCTCTCTCTCTCTCTCTCTCACACACACACACACACACACACACACACACACACACACACACACACACCATGCTGAATATCAGGTAAAGAGATTCACATTCAGGTAAGCAAAACATTTTAAACAAGGATAAGTGACTTGCTTTTGAGGAAATCCTATCATGAATATTTTCTTTAGTAAAGAATTCTCTTAACATATGAAACATATGTGTAAAGGGTCTTTATAAATTCATATCTATGTATAAAAAAAAATTCACGTTTCTCTATAAAATAACATCCTAGTATCTGGAAATTTTTCGGTCTGGTGGCTAAATCATCAAGCATTCAGAAACATTGTAGTGATAGACCTGAAGGTTCTCTTCTTGCTGTTTTTATGTTTTACTTTATTTTATTTGGCACTGGGGTTGAATCCAGAGGTACTTTACTAGAACTACCTCCCCAGTCCTTTTTAATTTTTATTTTGAGACAGGATCTCACTAAGTTGCAGAGGATCTCATTAAGATGCTGACCTAATTTGTGATTCTCCTGCCTCAGCCTTCCAAGTTGCTGAGGTTACAGACATGTACCAACATGTCCAGCTTTAGTTTTAATGTATTTTTAAAAACTCCTTGGCAGTCTGCCAAAGGACTCTCAGTAGATTCAGCTTCAATATTAAACCAAACTTCTGCTAGAGAGAGGTGAAGTGTAAGAGTGAGATAGCCATAGTGGAATCTTTCCTTTAAAGTGAATCCAAAGAAACCTCTTAGCATTGTTTACTTGTGCTATTTACCAACATCTGGGCTCCCATAACTTATAAGCCAAGTGTGCACAGAAAAATTCTGTGTAGTTTTGATCTCAGGCTTCCTAAGTACAAATACTTGGAGGAACCGCTTTCTGGGAAGAGCACTGAGAAGGGCAATCGGGCACAGAATTTGTCCTTCAGATGACCTTCAACTTGTTTCAGAAGAACTTCGTGTTGGAAAGAAAAAGATTCTCCAACTTCAGCTCAGATGGATCCATGAATGTTTTTTCTGGTCTTCATGAAAAGCAGGAAGAAGGAAGAGAAGGTACTTACAATGTCAACCTTAGAAGTTCAAATGGTTTGGCTGAGAGTTTTCAGAATGTTCTTGGTTTGGGTTTATTTTGTCCCTTCCACCTCCACTCACCTTCAGATGCTCATAAGAACTGGCCATACTTTGGAGATTCTTTGGAAATCTGGGAATGGAACCACCATTTGACCCAGCTATCCCTCTCCTCGGTCTATACCCAAAGGACTTAAAACCAGCATTCTACAGGGACACAGCCACATCATTGTTTATAGCAGCACAATTCACAATAGCTAAACTGTGGAACCAACCTAAATGCCCTTCAGTAGATGGGCAGGATAAAAAAATGTGGCATATATACTTAATGGAATTTTACTCAGCAATAAAAGAGAATAAAATCATGGCATTTGCAGGTTAATGGATGGATTTGGAGGAGATAATGCTAAGTGAAATTAGGCAATCCCAAAAAACAAATGCCAAATGTTTTCTCTGATATAAGGAAGCTGATTCATAGTGGGGTGGGTGGGAGGAGCATGGGAGGAATAGACAGTGGGGTGGGAGGGAAAGGGAATGGACAGGGGATTAGCAAGTATGGTGGAATATGATAGACATTATTATCCAAAGTACATGCATAAAGACACAAATTGGTGTCAACATACTTCATATACAACCAGAAAAATTGTGTTGTATATGTGTAATAAGAATTGTAATGCATTCTGCGGTCGTTTATTTAAAAAAAAAAACAATAAAAAAAGAACTGGCCATAATTAGTTCATTAATGATTTAACAAATATTTCTTGCATCTACAATGTGCCAGTATTGGAGATAAATATACGAATAAGTCATAGGAACTTGATGTCTGGGGATGGGAGTAAGGAGAGCTGAGTACTTGAGCAGGCACAGTAACATAGGCAGTAATAACAGATCATTTTATCATTTTGACACAGTGTATTAAGCATATGCACACATAGATACGTAAGCACGTGTGCATGTTGATAATATTTTCTTATTTCATGTAGAATATACATATAGATGAATATGTATGTGCATGTATATCATATGAATATATAAAATACCAACTGGTAATTTTATATAAAGCATTATGTTAAACACATCATCACACTTCATATTCACCAAAAATGTTGATTGGAGGATGATCAATCTCAAATAATAAAGGAGAGGTTGAGACTTAGTGGAAAAGGAACTTTCCTAAATTTAGGAGCTGGTAGGAGAAGGTGTGGGATTAAACCCAGGTCTGCCAGATGCTAAGCCTTTGTTCCTAGCTACCATTGTTCTTCTTCTCTTTTGGAAAAGTCAACACAGGTGCTGCCTATGGGCTGTGTTTTTAAAGCCTTTTGAATAGGCATGATGCTGATGGGATTCAAAATTCGATAGCATAAAGCAGGCTGTGGAAAGTCTTGCCCCAGTTCTGTCCAGCCTCTACTTACAACCCGCTCTTCTGTCTCTGTACCAAAGCAGACAACTTTGTACTTTCTTGTTATCATTCAACAGTTTCTTTACACAAATATATTTATCCATTCCCCTCCTTTACACTAGAAGTAGTATAATAATACATCCTGTAATTTGCTTTTTAAATTTAGTGATATATCTTAAGAATATTTCCACGTCAGTTTATGGTGTAGGAAAGAGAAGATCATTTTCTCTCTAACGTCCATATCTTAGTTGAGAGGAAACCCTGTCGTGAAAAATTAACAATAGGAAAACCAACCAAAGTCCTGTGACACATGTACCTCAAGTATTCATGGGAGATGAACCAGAGAAATGAGTAAATCTCTAGAACAGACTTCAAAAAGTTGTCTTAGACTTCAGGCTTAAATACCATGATCTGCGGAAACAGAAAAGGAATGGTGCGGGGACAGGCCTGCTGCAATAGAATGGCCAGGAAAAGCACCACTGATGAAGAGTCTGTAGGGATTGAATTCCCCTTCTCTTCCTGCTGCGTGGGTAGAGAGAAATTGCCTTTTAGAGATAGATTTCTCTTACAAAAGGGTAACTTCTCAGAGCCTCCCCGTGCCTAAATTTCTCAGAATAATCCCTATGTTAAAGATAGGGACACTTTTGAGATGGCATGTCCCAGACCATAGAGTATCCATAGAGAGAGAGAGAGAGAGAGTTTGGTACTATCTGTATTATATATATATATATATATATATATATATATATATATATATATATACACACACACACACACACACACACACACACTAGGTTTTTCCTATACATACCTAGGATAAAACTATATAAGTTAGGCATATTAAGAGATTAACTATAACTAATGATAAAATAGAACAATTATGAAAATATATTGTAATAAATTGATGTGGATAAGATCTCTGTATTTTTTTCTGGAACATTGCTGTTTTACACTTTGTCTCTAATAATTACAGTATCTGGATTCTTCGTAGATATGTTTCTGTTGTCTGTTGTTTTATTTTCTCATATATCTGGCTACTGAAGGGAAGGTAAACTTTTACCTCTGAAGTTTCAGCAATTAAATGTACTGAAACAAACTAACAGTAGGCAAATCAACAAGGGACAAGATATACACAGTGATTAACAAAAAAGTAGTGTTCATTGTGTACCCCTGTAATCCCAGTTCCTAGGGAGGCTGAGGTAGGAGAATTGCAAGTTCAAGAGTCAGCCTGGGCTATGTGGCAAGACCTCATCTCAAAAAACAAAACATGCACATGTGCGTGGGAGCCATACAAAATGAGAAACACAAGAAGCCAGATGGTTGAGGTTTACATATCCTCTTCACAGTGGAGAAGGAAGTAGGGAGGCCATAGGCAATACTAGACTTGTAGTAAATTATTTTTAGGAAAGAGAATAAGCCCAGAGAATACACAATAGCCTGAGACAAAGTTTTTCTGGGTTCTGCATGTGGTGTTTGATGTGTGTGTGTGTTTGTGTATGCACACAATTGAACCAGGGTCTCATGTATATTAGGTAAGTCCTCTACCACTGAGCCACACCCCCAGCTTCTTGGGTGTGGTGTTTAATTTTCAGTCTCTTCTTCTGTGATAAGAGTTTAATCTGCCTTGGTTATTCTGCCTTGGTAGGATATTTGAAAGCAATGATGTTTCTCCCCGTGGCTCTGGTGTTTATGAGGATAAGGAAACTTCAGAGAAAGCTTTTCCCTGCATTTATGTTCACCAGTGGTTCTATGTTTGAAGTCCAAAGTGACATATTCTGGGTATAGTTTCTGAGCCCCAACACTACCTCTTGTTGTTGATAGTGTATTTGAAAAATAATTTCAGGTGGGAATGTTGGAATAACAGTTTCTTTCTTTTTCGTCTCTTGGGACTATAGTAGTGAAGACATGTGCCTCAGGGTTGTCTTGCTGAAAATCAAACTCCTCTTCCTTCCCCCAAACCTGAATCATCAGAGTTCATTTCTTCTGGGGCCTCTCTCCTTGGCTTGCAGATGGTTGCCGCCTTGTTGTGTCCTCATGTGGTCTTTCGTCTGTGTATGTCTGTCCTGGTTGTCTCTCTGTGTGTCCAAATTTCCTCTTCTTATAAGGACACCACTCGCATTGGATTAGGTCCAGCCCTAACAGCCTAATTTTAACTTAATCACTTTTTAAATGGCCTTAAGTCTTGGGATATTCAGGTTGCTATAATAAAATACCATAAACTAGGTGACTTATAAATGACAGATATTAATTTCTCACAACTCTGGAAGCTGGGAAGTCCAAGGTCAAGGTGGTCAGCAAGTTTGTTGTCTGGTGAGGGTCTCCTTCCTTCATAAATGATGGGGCCTTATTGCGTCCTCTTTTGTAAAGCTCTAATCCTCTGAATCAGAATGACACCCTTGCAACCTTATCATCTCTTAAATGTTCCACCTCCCAATGGAGATTATACTTTCATGTATATGTGAGAGGGACCCTGACATTCAGGTCCAGAATACTTTCTCTCCAAATACAAGTCACATGCTGAATGACCCAGGGTTAGGGCTTCAACATGTGAATTTGGGGAAAACAGGAGTAAGCCCATAACAGGGCTGACCCTTGTTGGCTGCATTTCCAAGGCTCTCCTGTCAGCATATGTTCAGCTGGGCTTGGCCTCAGGAAGGTTCTGGAGGGAGCTTTTGGAGCAGGAGAAAGGCAGTGCTGGGGTGCCTCTTCATTGTCCCACTTCCAGAGTGGCCTGGGGCTGTCAGTTTCTGCTGGGTGAAACAGGCCTCTGAGTTTGGCAGCACTGCCTCTTCCCTGTGACCCTTCAGATTTGGAGCAGCTTCCTGCTGCTGCTGACCTCTGGGTTGCTTCCCTGCCCTCTGGCTTTTCATCACCTAGATAACGAACTACGTGCAGTATATCCCCCTAATTTCAAGGAGCATGATGATCTCTGCTTTCCTGGTGGGAACCTAATCACTTCAAATATCTTCTCAAAAACATAATCACTGTATTTACATAAGGAGGATTATAGACATGTGGCAACATGGGCTGGGCATTCTGATAAGTTCTCCTATCTTAAAATGCTTTGAAGACTCTGCTGCCCCTTTCCCGATTTCTTTTTTATTTCCAAGCCTCTCAAAAGTGTATCTGTTCTTCTGCCTTTCTTAGTTATCTACTGCTGTGAAGCATTTTTCTTCAAACTTAGCAGCTCCAAAAATGCACACATCTGTGACCTCCAAGTTCCTCAGTGGGTGGAGCCTGCCTTGAGTATCTCCTCTGCACAGGGTCTCACAGGCCACAGACAAGATGTGCATGGGGCTGGTGCTCTTCTGGAAGCTTAGCTGGAGGGGAATCACTCTTGTGCCTAGACTCTTTCAAGTTGTTGGCAGAATTTGTTCCTCTGAGATTGTAGGAACCAGGTCCCTGTTTTCTGGCTGGCTGTTGGTTGAGGCTTCTGTCAGCTCTTAGAAGTCAACCACAGTTCCTTGCCACATGGCTGTCTCACAACATGGCAGTTTCTATTTTCAAAGTCAGTGAGTTTTTTACTCCAAGAGTCTTGTGTAACAAAACATGATCAACATCCCAACATTCCATCACCTTTGCCATACTCAGAAGCAAGTCACAGGTTCTATCAATGCTCAAGGGGAGGGGATTATACAAGGGCATGACTCACTAGAGTGGCCCTACTGGGTGTCCATCACACCACCCGTGGGGTAAGCAGACAGCAGGTTGATGCACAAAGCAATAAGTCTCCAGGCACCTATGGCTCTTTCAAAGTAATTGAAGGTTGCAGAGAGTAGCAACCAGTAAGTAGAAACAGAAAGACAAAAATGATAGCTAATTAGTCCTCATGGCAGGAAATAGAAAGAACCAGGGTGGGTTAGAGCAGGGGCTGACTGAGACATGGGGTAGGCTTGGGGCAGCCCCTTGAAGGTACAGTTGGACAGGAGCAGGAGCCACAACCTAAACGGCCTCTGATGTGAACAAGTCCAGTTGGGTGCAGAGAGACTATCAAAGGACCAGGAGAGTCAGAGCGGCGGACTTCAGAGAGAACTAGGTGTGATGCTGAGGAGACAAGCTGAATGTACAAAAAAAAAAAAAAAAAAAAAAAAAGTACTCCAGTTTTGTAATTCAAGGGCTCAGTTCCTCACTCCCCTCACCTCCTCTCCACCTGCCTAGCCAACTTCAGAGACCTGGGAGAGTGGGGAAGAGTGAGGAGCCAGACATTAACCAGGCTTTGTTTTCTTTGTCTATGCAGTAGTGTGCTAAGGGCAGAAGCCAACTTTTGTTTCCTCTTTTCAGTCCTCCTAAGCCCATTGTTAAGTTTCCTGGCTTCACCCAAGTTATTTCTACAGCTCTTTGAAGTAGTGACTAGGAACTCCTTAAATTGTGCAGGTCAGTACAGTTCCACAGCCCTGGGCTGCCCTTACTCCCGCTCAGTCAGCCTCTCTTCTGCCTCTTTTAACATCTTTTTTTGTCAGAGAGTTTCACATTTTGTAGTTTCAGCTTTCAAGTATTAATGAAATCTCAAGTTCATGTCTCCAGCCTTGCTTGTCTTCTAGACAGATGCTTGGGAAAAAAAGGAGGAGAGAATACCCTGGGTGACCCAGCCAATGGACCAAGTTTTGATTTCATCTACCTTCTCCACAAGTTTATAGAATGTCTAATCTAAGAAACAAAACCCTTGGAATCTTCTTTTGGAAATAATATAATAAGCAACATGGAATTATTCTTGAACAGGAGCATGATGAATCACCCTTTTATTTACTTTTTATTTGTTTTTAGTTATTCATGACAGTAGAATATGTTTTGACATATTATATAAACATGGAGTACATCTTATTCTAGTTAGGATTCCAGTCCCATGGTTGTACATGTGCGGAGTTTCACTCACAGTGTATTCATATATGCACATAGGAGTTAAGTCAGATTCATTCCACAGTCTTTGATATGCCTGTCCCCCTCCTTTTCCTTCATTCCCTTTGTCTAATCTGACTTCTATTCTTTTCCTCCCCACCTCTTTGTGTGATAGCATCCACACATCAGAGAGAACATGTGACCTTTGGTTTTTGTGGGGATTGGCTTATTTCACTTAGCATAATAGCCTCCAGATCCATCCATTTACTGGAAAATGCCATAAACTCATTCTACTCCTCAGTCTATACCCAAAGCACTTAAAAATCAGCACACTACAGTGATGTAGCCATATCAATGTCTATAGCTGCTCAATTCACAATAACTAAGCTATGAAACCAACCTAGCTCCCCTTTTCTTTATATTCCCACATCCAAACTCCTGTGCTGGACTTTTCAAAGCCACCACCAACCAGCTTTACCTCCCTCCCATCCTCCCATGGCATCCTCCAATTTCCAAGCCTTTGCTTTGGTCAGATTTTTCTCTTTACTGACCCCTTTTGCAAGGGAGAACCACCCAACCCCTTCCCTTGCACTAAAAAAATTACAAAGAAGAATGTGAGAGAACCTGGGATCAAATTCTAGTTCTACCCCTTATTGGTTTATCTTCAGCTTTAAAATTGGGTAAATAATATCTATGTCATAGGGTTGTTTTTAAAAGTGAGTGACTTAAGGGAATATTACTCAGCCAAAAGAAGAATGAAATTATGGCATTTGCTAGTAAATGGATAGAACTGGAGACTGTCATGAAATAAGCTAATCCCCCCAAACTAAAGGCTGAATGTTATATCTGATATGTGGTTTCTTGGAGTGGAGGTTCACTGAATTGGAAAATGAGGAATGGAGGGTGAGGGGAATGGGAAAGACGTAGAATGAATTGGACATAACTTTCCTATGTTCATATAAGAAGACACGACCAGTGTAACTCAACATCATGTACACCACAAGATTGGGAAGTTATTCTCCACGAATGTATGATATGTTGAAATACATCTCAAGTAGATGTATAGTAAAAATGAACAAATTAAAAAGTAAGTGACTTAATATGTGCAAAGTACTCAGGCCATTCTTGGTAATTAGAAAGGCAGGGAGGAACTATGTCATCCATATCTCTGGCATAGATAGGCTATGTCATCACATGACATCAAGCAAGAATATGACTTACACATTCTGAACAATATTTTATTGTAATTGTATAGAAATACATGCTTTGATTTAGGGAGGGCTCTTTCTTCCTCCCTCTCCCCCAACAAATTCTAACCTTTTCTTGAAGAGCCAGTTTAAATCTGACTTCTGTGACACTCTGCTACACTGCTTCAGCCTACCCCAGACTCTCATTTCTGGAAATGAGTGCATGGTAGGTTCACCACACCATGCCATTGAACTTAGCACTGAATTGCTTTTGTGAGTCAGTGTGTTCAGTCAGGGTCACCAAGAGTGACCTTAACAAATAGTTCTCTACTTCTCAGACTGAATTCTGGACAAGAGGAGAATGATAGCAAATAGCTGGCAGGTGAGCTCAGATCATCACCTCTGTTATTGATGGAGCTACATTGTAGGTTGTGAAGGCTGAACACACTCTTTACCTGGATTGGAAAATACGTCACCTTCTCCCCATGGGATTGCATCCAAAGTCATGCCATTCCAAGTGAGTCACCCACCTTTACTCGAAGAACAAGAATGGAAGCTGAAAAGCCAAAGGAATGTTTAAGGGAAATTCCTCCTCTTATAAACCATGATGTGGGATAAAGGCCCACTCCTTTAGCGAGATTTTCACATGTAATAATATCCTTTGCAGGCAGGGTCCAGATCTGAAGATTCTGATTCAGTCCCTCTAACACCTAAAAGGGTGTAAGCATATACTAGCTGCTCAATCGTGATTCAGGACCTGTTCTAACCACTGTGCATATATTAGCTTAATCCTTAGAATGACATATTAGCACTGCTGTTCTACACAGGAAACTGAGGAATAGAGCTCACTCAGTCACTGAATGGTAGAGCTGGGGTTTAAACCCAGTCTGGCTTCAGAGTTCTTACTTTCAGCCACCATTTGTGCTGCTCTGTTGAATTTCAAAGGCAACAGTGTTGGTGAAAAGAAAATTGTGAGAATTCAACAACTCTATGAGAACTAGCCCCTAATGTGTCATAAAGGGAAGTTCTACAGGTTCACAGCTCGTATTCAGACCGAGTCATTACACAAGTTGCTACATCAAGTTCCCTTCTTTTTCCTGACTTTTATTTTTCTTTGCAGTACTATGGATTGTACCCAGGCCCTCATGCATGATGGGCAAGCACTCTGCCACTGAGCTACTTCCACAGCTCTTTTTTAAAATTTTGAGACAGTCTTACCGAATTGTTGTCTTTAACTTGTTATTCTCCTGCCTCAGCCTTCTGAGTATCTGGGATTGCAGGAGTGTACCACTGTACTCAGACTCTTTTTAACAAAACTATCAAAACTATCAAAGACTATCAGAAATCCTGAAATAATTATTACAATATGCACATGAAAAGAAGTCTGTTCATTCGACTTAAGGTACTACTGAAATCATTTTAATGTAATAGTTTTTTGTACAAAAATGAATCCAAGGTACTCACATTTAACTCACAAAAAAATGTTTCTGTCTCTGATTCTTTTGTTGCTCATGTAATTAAACTATGATTTTTATATATTAGAAGGATAAGGGTGTTTATTATATTGTTTCACAGGATAGCATGAAGGTTAAAATCCTGTCCAAATATTAATTATATTTGATCACATAGTTTTATCATATTTCTGTGATTAATTTCAGCATTCACCCTATGTAGAAAGTTAAAAAAAAAAAAAGAAAAAAAAAAGGTCCATGTCTTTTAGTTGTTTTTCTGTTTACCACTAGAGGACACTATCTAGTCTTTTAAAAAATCAAACCTTATGTGTTCTGTTTCCTAGGTTTATCAGGGAGAAACCAGACAGGAAAGGCTGTTACTCTGGCTCATTATCATGAAATATCTTAAGCAGAAAGAAATTTCATATCAATCCCACTGATATGCTCTTCCAGATAACTGTTATTGATTCAGGGTCTATTGTTGGCTGAGTTCCCTGCTGAGTGCCTTGTACATTACTTCTGAATTCTATAACACTGTTCTCCTTTTACAGATGAGGAAATTGAAATTCAGGAGAGCGATATTTAAGTTTCTTAACATCACACAGTTGCATACAAGAATCAATCCAGGCTGTGAACCTAGATCAGGACAGGTGAATAGAAAAGAAAAATTTCCAAGGATGTCACCAGAGAGGCTGGGGGAGTTTATTCCCCTGTGTAGGACCTCTAGCAGTTCACCTTGATGATGGCAGGTTAAAAGAAACTGAAGATTAATAACAGCAACAACTCTAAATGTAACTTATAGCTAAATATATTCTAGCAAAACAGCTATGCAAATGTATGAAAACCCCTTGTTTTAAATTCCACTAAATTTCCTGCACAAGGTCTCGGGTCCAATCCTGGGTGTGTGTGCGTGCACACACACACACACACACACACACACACATGCACTCACGCCCAAATCCCATGATATCTCATTTGTCCTACCCTTTTTATTTGAATGTGATTTGTGGGTTATTTAAGGGGTCAGCTATAACAAAACAGTTTTTTTTTACTTGAGGATTTGTGTTTCTGCCTGAGACCTTCATTAAACAACCTTTCCTATATGATCAAGATTTAAGTGACTATGCCTAGGGAAGATGCTATTTTTTACATGAGGTTTAGGGTCTTGGTAGTATGATTCTGGTATTAAATTATGCCATAATGACTTTTCATCTTTTCACAGACATGGCTGTGTGTGGTAGTGATGTGCCACACATTAAATACTAACTCCATTGAAATTGATCAGGCATGCACCGTATGGCATCAGTGTTAGTAAATATCAGTTCTAGCACTGTTCTGAATCTGAGCCTGTTCACTGTGATCACTATGAATTTAGGATTATTCACTAAAATTCCCGTATTTATTGGTAGAGAGCCACTTAATAAGTCAATATTTTCACATGAGAAAATGGATGATAAATTTCAATCCCAATTGTAACAATAATATCTAGAAAAAGGCATCCTAATTCATCATCTGGTATGAAACACATTCTACCCCAAAACAAAAACCACTCAAGGGCTGTAGTTGTGGCTCAGTGGTAGAGCACTTGCCTGGCACATGTGAGGCACTGGGTTCCATCCCCAGCACCACATAAAAATAAATAAACAAATAAATAAAGGTATTCTGTCCATTTACAACTAAAAAGAATATTCTAAAAAACCAATTAAATATTAATCTTCAAGGATACAAATAAAGAACACATTGCCTCTCAATTTTGTACACTGGACCAAGGATTATGGATTATGTAGCTTTAGTCTAGCAAGTCATTTCTTTAGCTAAAAAAAAAAGAAAAAATTTTATATATACATCTATATATAAAAATTTATATATATATATATATATATATATATATATATATATATATATATATATACATATATAAAATATGGGGGAGGAAAAGGACATGGAAACTTTATGTATTCCACATACATCCCATACGCTCATTTCAATTGAATTAGACATGAGGCCCTTTGAATCTAGAAATATCTTTGACTGGCATTGGGTATTTTAATTCCTCCTTCTCCTCTGGTATATTGGAGCAGCTGCTGTTGTTCCCCAAAAGAGCCTATTAATGTGGCTTTATCTTTTTTAATTACTACTTTATTGTAAAGACAAGTAAGCTAGTTAATTTCATTAACTTAAAAGCCTCTAAGAGAGCAACAGCATACAAGGATTTTAAAATCTGTCAGTAAGAGAACATTCATTTTTCAGAGAAATTCCTTCACAGTATTAGTGCAAGAGATAAACTCCTGAAGGCACATGTGGCAGATCAAATTATGGTTTGGTTTACTGGATTTCCAGGTTCTTACACTACTCTTCTGGACTTTTGATTTGTTCTTCTTTATTCAAGGTAACAACAGCTGTGTTTGAAAAAAGATCCAAGTCAGGACAGCCAGTTGACTCAAACCTTTTGTTCTGATTCTATTACAATACAAACTGGCCCAGTTATTCTGGGAAACTCCACATCCATTTTTTAAAGGCTTAAATTCAATTATTGTTAAGTATGTAGGGGAGACGATATTTCACCTCTACTCTCTTAGGGTTTCTCAACTGGGCCTGAAAATTGACCTGAGGAAGATCAACAGGAGAAAGCATACAAATATAATATGAGTTTTACAGAGCATGGGAGTCCTCCTACAGAAATAAAGACCCAAAGAAGCAGAGTTGAGTGCTTAAATACCGAATTACGTAGAGAGTAGTAAATTATGAAAATGTGATAAGGCAAAGAGGCTCGGGCTAGGATAGGGAATTGGGTAAAGAAATGACTAGGGACATAAGGGTCCCTTAAAAGAGTGTGTTTGAATAGATTGTTGTTGGTCTCAACTTCCCATCCTTGATAAGAATGTCACTTTCCTTCTGTTATATGGAGGCCATCTTTCACATGGGAATGTCATCTGCTATTAAGAAACAGAATATCAAGGGCATGGAAAGAATGGAGGAACTTTGATCGGGAAAAGGTGGGGGGGACATAGGTGTAGGAAAGATGGTGGAATGAGATGGAAATCATTACCCTGATACATGTATGACTGCACGTATGATGCAACTCTACGTTGTATACTACCAGAGAAATGAAAAGCTGTTATCCATTTGTGTACAATGAACCAAAATGCATTCTGCTGTCATGTATAACTAATTCGAACAAATTTAAAAATAATAGAAAGAAACAGACTATCAGAGTGATCTTCTTGCACCTACTGTTTTTTTTTTAAAGAGAGAGTGAGAGAGGAGAGAGAGAAAGAGAGAGAGAGAGAGAGAATTTTTTTAATATTTATTTTTTAGTTCTCGGGGGACACAACATCTTTGTTGGTATGTGGTGCTGAGGATCGAACCCGGGCCGCATGCACGCTAGGCGAGCGCGCTACCGCTTGAGCCACATCCCCAGCCCACACTTACTGTTTTTTAAGTGCCTTTAATTCAAAATAGCCAGTGTCAAAGTAGCATATTCTAGAGTAGCATATTGTGATAACTTCAACTGGAACAAGTAAAATATGAATGAGTGAATATAACTTTTAAATATTTACCTTGAGGTGATTTTAGATTCATCTACAATTGTAAGAAACAATACAAAGTGATCTCCTAGAATCTTCACCCACCTCCCCCTAATGATAACATCTTTCCAAGCTAAGATACAGTATCCTAAGTAGAATATTGAAATCAATACAGTCAATGAATAGAACTTCCTAAAAAAGTGATACTCTACTGAATCAGACCAGTGGTTCTTCAGCTAGAAAGTGTCAGTAGCACCAGGAACACTTGGGGGAGAAGAGAGCAGTAGTTTCTCTGATACCATCCTTAAAATTCAGTACTATGCCCACTTATGATACATTTTAAATTGCTAAGACATCACTCACAAGCATGTCTAATTCTTATCCGCTGAACTCCTTTCATTTTTGCCCTTGCGGTTTCGCTTCCCACCCTCCTCCACCTTGCTTTGTGCCCAGGGGCTGATTTGTATCATCAACCTCTCTGAGGCCCAGTCTTCTGACCAGCAGCTTTTCCCATGAAGACTGATGTCTCCAAGTGCTGCCTCTCACTCCCTGTCCTCACCCTTTCAGGCCAAGGGGTGAGAAGGACTGCACAGTCCCTGTTAGTGCCCCTTACCCCTGTCTACAAATCTATAGGGTCCCTTTGTCAAGCTGGTTTCTGTCCCTCCCCTTGAGCATGTCACCTGATTTGTCCCAAGATCCCAACAAATAGGTTCAGTGAATACCAACTGACCACTACCTTTCTCCTATACACCCTCTTCCTCCTGGAATTTATGGACACTGTTTTTCTTCTCACAGATGAAGGAGCCCATCAAGGAAGAAACCAGAAAAACAGCAACTTTGTTGTCTGTGATGCTGGAGTGGAACCCAGGGCCTTCGGCATGCTGGGCCTGTGCTCTACCACTGGGCTACACCGCCAGCCAATGTCACCACTTAAAAGGAGACCTATGATAAAGATGAGAAACTAGAAGACCTGGTGTGAGGCTCTGGGCTCCTCAAACTCTGATATCTACCTTGTGAACTCCCAGAAGCTTCTTTCTGGAGGCCCATGGATACCTCAAACCAAATGCTTTATAGAACAAACTGCAATGAGCTGCCCAGACCCACCTCAGGAATAAGGGACTTAGTCACCCATCTGCTGAGAATGTTGCTGGGAAGCAGTCTCCAGCTGATTGCCCTCTTTGGGGCTGCCCTGGTTGAAGAAAACTGCCTCAAAGTCATACTTACTTTCAGGGGCAGTCTGCAGCAGTGACTAACCAATGAGTCAGACAGAAAGGCCAGGCCTCCTTAGCCCAACTTGGGACAGCTCTTATTCATTGTCTATTGCCACATAACCAATGACGCCAAAACTAACCACTTAAGACAATAAACACTTATTACCTCCCAATGCCCAAGGGTCAGGAATCCAGGGGTGTCTTAGTCCAGGTTCTGTCTCAGAGTTTCTCATGACACTGCAGTGACCCTCCCGGGAAAAACAGGACCCTGAAGACTGAGGGAGTAATACGTTTCAGAGGGAATGAGATAGCCAAGCTAGTTCTCAGATCCCATGGGGTTGACAGACATATCGGAACCTGCGGAGTTAAAAAGCCGCAGGTCCTCAAGGCTGTGAAATGAAGGTAACACCTCTGGAGACAGGAGGTGGAGAAGTCAGTTCAGCCTTCAAAGGCTACAGGGTCAGCAGAGATGCCAAGAAGCCGGAGCCAAGGAAGACAAGCTCACTAAAATCAAACCTTCAGAGACAGGGCATTACTCTGCTCTGTCCTGAAAATAATAATAGGGATTCTCTGAGATGATAAGGGGCAGATTTCTGGTGGGTGAGGGACAAACACATGTGTAGAATAGTCACTGAAGTGACCTGCTGCCTTTACTTTATTAGCATATTAAAAACACACCCCGGGGTGGAGACTTAGATGGCAAGAGTCAAAAGACTAACTAGGTGTGATGAAGCAGAGCAGGGGT
This sequence comes from Urocitellus parryii, assembly GCF_045843805.1. Taxonomy (NCBI): domain Eukaryota; kingdom Metazoa; phylum Chordata; class Mammalia; order Rodentia; family Sciuridae; genus Urocitellus; species Urocitellus parryii. The sequence goes on along the minus strand of NC_135531.1, from coordinate 42,312,085 downwards.
GCAGCCCAAACTCCACCTCTACGTGTGATGACATCAAGAGAACAAGTCCCTGCCTACCCCCACATGAAAGCTGCACCCCTTTGCTCCCGGAGCCAGCCTGGGATTTCTGTCCCCTGTGCTACCTTCCTCATATTCCAGCAGAATGAAGAGTCTTGTTTTCGTCCTGGTTGTGCTTTCATCTGATTCTTCTGACAGAGAGCACAAGGAACCCACTGAGTCAGTGACAAAGCAGCCAGGGGACCTAATTTGCTGCTCAGCCTCATTCCTACCTGGGCCTCTCCATAGGTTGGCTCACAATATGGCCATAACTACTGTGACCAGCTCCAGGTCCCATTCTCCAGGGAAAGTGGAATTCCTTAATGATTTCATCCCAATGCTATACTTTTTGGTCACTTGAATAGTTACTGCTAGCGGTTAAAACACAATGACCTCCTATCCTTATGATTCAATGTTTTTTGTTTGTTTTTGTTTTTTTAAGCTTTAGCTTCATATCCACTGTATGGCTCTCTTCTCCTCTTCTCACCCATGCAGAAGAACAGGGTATAGTCTGGTTCCCACACACCTCTCCTTCCATCACATCCCCTGCTCACACTGGTCAGGGAAGAAGGAAAAAGAAGGCAGAAATGTTCTTGTGAGACTCCCGTTTTGGTCTTGTGCAGACAGTTGGAAGATATCATCATCTGGTGTTGGGAATTGCTCCCAGCAGCAACTCCAGGTTCTGTTGAGTTCCTTGGAAGAGATTCATTCTCAAGTCCAAGCCCAGCCTCTGGGCAGCCTTACATCCAATTCCTCATATGTATGCCCCTTTTTGCCCTATATTGTAGCATTCCCAGACAAGACCAAAGGTCCAATCCCACAGCCAACTCCCAGGACTTCAGACTCATGTGGACTCTGTCTTCCAAACCCCTTTAAAACCACAATTTTTATGGGGATAATCTTTCCCCCTGTTCTAACTGTCCTCCACCAAGCCATCTCTTCCCAGTATACCTTTATTCTATTCCAATAGGGCAAGGATTGCATGTCAACCTGCAGGGGGGACAATGGTACCCTTTACCAAGCCAATACAGAATAAGAATGTGGTTGGGGGAATGGTGATTCCCACCATTGTCCAGACAGGGATAGCACATCAGATACCCACAAACCTGTGCACTCACAGGATGCCACTCAGACCCAGCCTTTGCCCTTGGTCTAGGGAATGAACTGCCCTGCCTGAGTATCCTACCTCCACAAAAGGCATCTGACTCTCCCTTTAACTTGATTTTATAATAGGATGTCCATTGGTGAGGCTGCTTCTTTTTCCTGGCTTATTTTTTAAGTTCTATCCTAGGGAGCTGGCCCCCACAGCTGCTGGTTCTCAGGATTTAGAATGTGGGGGACTTAAATCATTTGATCCTCAACTGTGAACTTTAGGATGGCATTAGTCACCAAGAATTAGCAGCTGTTAGCACGTTTAAAATTAATCACCATTCCCCCAACCACATTCTCATTCTGTATTGGCTGTCTTGATGAAGGGGACCATTGTCCTCCCTGAAAGTTGACCATCTAGCCTAGGATGAAGAATCTTTCCTGCCTCATCAGGAAGGTTAGTCACCCTTCTTCCTAATTCCAGTGACTAGCCAGTACCTGTAATTCAATCCCTTCCCTTTCATCATTGCCCCTGCTCTGAGTGAGGCTTGTTCCTCTGCCTCTTACAGCCCATGTATCCTTTCCTCTTTTCCCTTCTGCAACCAGTGATTCTCAACTTTGGTTTCCCATTGGAGTCATCAGGAAAAGTTTAGAAACTGCTCCTGTCTGGATTCATTTCCAGATATGCTGATTTGAATGGTCTGGTGTAAGTCCTGGACGTTCATCAGATGATTCTCATCTGCATTCTTCCACCTGACCCATGATTGATCTAAGTGGTCTTTCCAACTCCGGAGGCTCCCTCTTCTAGCCCACCTTTCTCACTGCTCTACTTACAACTCTCCATGGGTCCCCAATGCCTTCAGGATGAAACCCAGACTCTGAAAGAGGGGGAGCAGTACTTGGGAGATGAGCCTAGCAAGGGAACCAGGGCCTGATTGTGCATGACCCTGACTCAGGCTAAACCACTCCCGTTGCATTCTTTCACATTCACACACCAGCTTTGCTTACAGAAAGATGACTGAGCACCTACTGTGTGCAAGGCAGTAGGGATTCTATGATGAATAAAGCAATCACGGTCCCAGACCTCATACTGCAGAGACAGTAGACTAGAATGTCAAGAAGACCACAGCCACACTTCCTCAGCCCAGGGAGTAACTGACCACACCCTTCTTTTTACCTATATTATTACCTGAATATGATTTTGCAGTCACACCTTTAACCCTTATTTTAGCTTCTTAGGTATATAAACACTTATGCTAAAAACCATAGCACAAGTGCCTTAAAATAAAGAAAATGCAGGGTTTTTTTTACTTTATCTACAACATCAAGCAGACTGCTTAGTACATAGTAGATGCTCAGTAAAGAGTTTGCCAAATGAAAGCCAGAAAGAATGACTTAGTCTGACTTTAGAAAGAACTACTTGTGAGGGTCATGAATTCTACTCCCTTCATCTTCTCATAATTTTGCAGTTCTGTGATTGCCACTAAAATGAATGAATTGTGGAAGAATCTGTCAGGTATTCAGAGTTGTCCTAGTTAATCTGTCAAATAGTCATTGGGTCTATCTGGAAGCAGCAATCCTTTCATAGGGGAAGTGAAGTGTCAACTGATGCATCCTCTGTGTGATGTCTGGGAATAATACATTAAGTTATCAGTTAATATTTTAGCAGAGATTAGTTACATGGTTTTATAGCGTCACCTTTTACCATGGACATTGGCCTGTCCAAAGACAATCTGGAGATAATAGAGTGGCCCTTTTAATGGTAGATTGAAAGGGGCAGTGCAGTTTGTGTTTTTGGTCACGGGTTATCAACAGTCCCTTACCTCTCAGGTTAGATCTGGGCAAGACACTAATGAGAACCACAGAAAGACCTGTGTGGCTTGCCTGAGCCTCTGGTGGATCTCCTGCTCAGCTCCCCATGGCAATTCGCCAATCCTGTAACTCAAGCTGATGTGACTACTCAGCTTTGACATTGCTTCCCAGCAGCAGGGTGAGCTTGCTACCTCCTTAGGTTCTCTAGTTTCATCAGTTACTCTGCATCATCTGTACAATCATCTTGCTCAACTGAAAGTCTTGGGTGCAAAAGGTTTCCTTCTTCCTCCCGAGGTGGGGCTCACAGTGGTGCAGCTGCCTGCCAGCCTCACAGCCCAAGGCTCACAGGGATCTTCAGAGTCACTCACGTATTTGGTTTATCTGTTCCCTCCAATAATGGGAATCTTGCTACTAATTGATTATAAGCCATGTTTTTTGGTTGTTGTTGTTTATGTTTTCATTCTCTTCCACAATTACTAATTAAAAAACAGGTATGAAGACATGAATTAGTGTGAATATACTATGTATACAACCAGAAATATGAAAAATTGTGCTCTATATATGTAATAAGAATTGTAATGCATTCCGTTGTCATATATAAATTAAAAAAAAAAAAAAGCATCAGCTACACAGTAGGGCACAACCGATTCCAGCAACTCCTCCACTCCAGTGTCAACACATCACTTCCCCTGATTACTTGTTAAATAGAGTGACAGCTGTTCTACTCCTAGCTGGCCTGTGACTGAGGGGCTTTAGTACAGGCTACCCAGGATGGCTGGTCACCCCACACCCAGTGTCTAGAATGTGAAGGTACTGACACTCCAGAATAACAACAGCAGCAACAAAATAAAAGAGAAAATTCTAGAGAGAAAATGAATGAAAGAAAAACAGATTGACAAAAAGTGAGATGGGAGGAAAGCAAAATATTTATAGAAGAGGAAAATGCAAGAAGGAAAATCAAAATAAGACAGAATCCTGAGCAAATGATACCTTAGAGATTTAGTTAAAAATATCTGATAATAGATCCTAGAGAGAATAAAAATATAAATAGACAGAAAAGAACTATACATGTTGTACTGATGAATAGTGAGTGGGAAGGAAATGAAGAAAAAGATCTGTTCGAACATATCCTTCTACACATAGTTGTATTTTTTCTTTCTTTCTTTCAGAATGTCACTTCTGAAAGAAACAGCACATCTATTTCCTGGTAATATCTCTCTCTCTCTCTCTCTCTCTCTCTCTCTCTCTCTCTCTCTCTCTCCCACCCCCAACACAAATATATATATATATATATCTTCATATGTATCTTTATATACATATAAAGATAACACTGTATAATGTTTGAATAAAAGAAAGAATAAGTCAGTTTAAACCATTTACTTGTATGGAAGTAGTTTTCTCTTTTCTCTCAGAGAGTGATGTTATCATTTTTGGAAAATTACCAGGTAAGCCTATATTTACTCTGGCTCCTTGGATTAGCTGTAATTTTGTTAAGTCCTAGATTTAACTTGTGGTTAATGAAGTATATAAATAATATATACAGTTCCATTGAATTATTGCATAGTAGTTGTCCTATTTCCAGTGTTTTGTTTTCTCTCTTTATCTATTTTTTTCATAAGAAGAGCTAAATTTGATCATCTTTGTCCTATAAAAGATTGCTTTAGTGCCTTTTTTTTAGTTAGTGAAGCTGTGAAGTAAGTGGGCATTTTTAAATTTGTTCTAATTAGTTATACATGATAGTAGAATGCATTTCAACTCATTGTACACAAATGGAGCACAACCTCTCATTTCTCTGGCTGTGCACGATGCAGAGTCACACAGTTTTGCAATCATACATGTACATAGGGGAATGTCTGTCTCATTCCACCATCCTTCCCACCCCCACACCACTCCCCTCCCCTCACTCCCCTCTGCCCAATCCAAAGTCCCTCCATTCTTCCCACCAATATACATTATGGATCAGCATCCACATATCAGAAAAGTAAGTGAGAATTTTTGAAAGAAGAAAAACTAAAATGAGGAAGGTACTATTTCATTGGTGGGAAAAGGTGAGCCTATTTGCAGAAGTAATGTAACCCTTGGGTGGCATTGGAGAGAACTGAGAATGTGAATCTACATCTCAGAGCACCCTATGCCAAGCTGGGACTCAGGAAGTGGACATAACATTCCTCAAACATCTGGGGAGGTCAGGCAGGGACCATGAAAAAACACTGCAGAATGGACCAGCCAGCTCCTGAGGTATGAAGCATCAAGGTTCTAGAGCAACACTGAGTGTAATTATAGCAGCAGGTACACAAATGAGAAACACAATCATCATCACTTATGAAAGGTGTCTTAGTCCATTTTCTGTTGCTATAACAGAATAGCTGATGCTAGGAAATTTATAAAGGAAGAAGTTTATTTTGTCTCATCTTTCTGGAGACTGGTAAGTCCAAGAGCATAGTGCTCATGAAGGCCTTGAGCTTCTGCTTCAACTCATGCTGAAAAGCAGAGACAGTGAGTACATACAGAAGAGGCAAAATATGAAGACCCGTTTTCCTTTATAAAAAACCCAGTCTTATAACTAATCCAGTCTTTAAGAATTAATCCAATCACATAAGAAAGGCATCAATCCCTCTTAATGACTTTTTAAAAAAAATATTTTCTTAGTTGTAGATGTACACATAGTATTCTTATTTATTTTTATGTGGTGCTAAAGATCAAACCCAGTGCCTCACACATGCAAGGCAAGCACTTTACCACTGAGCTACAGACCCAGCCCTCTCAATGACTTCTTAAAGGTTCCACCTTCCAACATCACCACAATGGCAACCAAATTTCACCATGAGTTTTGGAGGGGACAAACCATGTTCAAAACATAGCAAAAGCCCATATGATGCAGGAACCTTATGATGAATCCTTTTGATGTTGTTATGGTTTGGAATGTCATGTCCTACCAAAGCTTGTGTTTGGCAGTGCAGGAATGTTCAGAGGTGAAATGATTAAATTATGAGAACTGTAGACATCCTCATTTGGTGAATTGATAATTTGAACAGCAGTTCAGACTTTCACTCCAGTGAAAATTGAAGAATAATTTGACCTAAGATGAACCTCAAAAGGCCACATATGATATGCATCCACTTATATAAAATGACCAGAATAAGCAAATTCATTGAGGCAGAAAGTAGATTCAATGAACTTTGTAGACTCAACCTTATTTGCTGAGGGTGGGATGGGGAGATGGAATTGAAGAGATATAGAGAGTGATAGACAATGGATACAGGGTTTCTTTTTGAGGTAAAGAAAATGTCCTAAAATTGGTTGTCGTGATACCAAACAACCCTGTAGATATACTAAAAAGCATATACCTTAAATGGGTAAATTATAATATGTGAATATCTCAATTCAATAAAACTCCTATGGAAAACAAATAAGAACCTGACCTGGAAGCCCACTGCCTTCCTGATCTTTAGGAAGAAATCCTTAGAAATATGTAAGCATAGGATCAAGCTACTAGAGAAGATTAGGCTTCAGTGGGACCTTAGAAGTAAAGAATTCTAACCTAAATCTTGTAGTAAGAAACTGAACTGGTCTCTCACTGTGCATTATGGATTGAATTATGTTCTTTCGTGGATGTGACCCTATGTGGAAATGGAATCTTTGCAGATGTGATCAACTAAGACAAGGTGGTGTCCAATTAAGTTGGACCCTAATCTACTCTGCGTCTTCATAAGAAGAGAAGACACAGAGGGAGAAGACCACCGTGGGAAGAAGCAGGCAATGAGAGAGCAATGGCATCTACAAGTCAAGGAGTGCCAAGGACTGCTGGCCAGAAGTTAGGAGAGAGGCAAGGACAGGCCCACCCTTGAAGCCTCAGGAGGAATCTGTGCCACCAACTCTTCAATTGTGCAGGTCCAGCCCCTCCAGACCTGTGAGAGAATACATTTTATTGTTTGAAGTCACCCTGTTGGTATCACTTTACAGCAACCCTAGGAGACAAATAGGAGAAGGGACAGGAACAGAAAGTCCAGAAAAAAGTAAATTCCCAATTCCAGTCTGTTGAACGGTATTGCTGTCACCAGGGCATGGTGCTGATAACCCATCAGATAAGCCACCTTGCTTGAGCATCCATGGAAAAGAATCAACAGAAAATAGTCCCTCTCTTGCATGAACCCAAGGCTGCCCGACTAACTGTACCTCTTGAAGGACATCGAGGTCAAACCAATTCTCTTTCTTATATCCCACTAAGAGTTCCTAACTGTACCATAGTTGAGTTTATCTATGACTTATAGATCCTTATCGAGTTTACTGAAATTTCTGTTTACCTTTCATCTCCTTTTGTTTACAAAAATTTATCCAGTTTCCTCACCACATGCTTTGTTATAAAGGAGGACTTTAAGATAAAATGTGAATTTGTCTCAAGTCCTTCTCTTTCTGTTTTAATTTTAACCTGTGTTCTTTTTGACATGCTGCAGCCAACATCTGGGATCTCTTTGCTCTCTGAAGCCAGTTATGGGTCACCTGGATACTGAGGAAAATTCTAATATATCTTGAGTTACCACCCACTCCACTCTTTATTAAGCTCCGTGATTCTGTAATCCCTATAAAATGGACAATATTTGGGGAAAATCAAGTGACAAAGAGACTCAATCTAGGAGGTTTCTCATCCATCTTTGTGAAATAGCTTCCTTGCACAGAACAACAAGAATTGTATCTTAGCAATCATTTAATTTCCAGTAACTCTTTTATGTTTCTAGTCTGCTCTCTTTTAAAGCAAACTGTTCTTATTTTATAAGTTAATATATGTTCTTGGTTCTCTCTAAAACAGAAGGTAGGACTTTTTTTAAATTCTCACATGAATTCCTCATTATTGCTTGAAGATGGTTTTTATTGTTTTCTCCTACTTCTTTTATTGTTTCTCCTAATTCTTTTGTGCACTTTCTTCTCCTTGATTCTAGGGTTTTCTGTTTAGGTTTATGAAGGCCTCGTTTCCATAGAAGCACAAGGCAGCACCCCTCCCTGCCCACCCCTGGCTTCTTCCCTGAGGGGGTACACTGACTGCAGGGGTGAGGCGTGGCAAACATAGCCTTGGGTACAGGGGTTTCCCTCAAATGACAACTGACAAGGGTTATGTATCTGGGACCAAAACCCTCAGCAGGAGCCCTGGGCACTCCACTCAGGATGGGGAGTGAACAAGCCTCTGCTCCTGACCCCAGGATGTTGCTCTCCTTTCCACCACTCCTTTCCATTCACCTCCTGTTCACCCTGCAGTCCCCTTTCTCAATGGGACAGTAACAGGTTTGAAAGGACATTTTTTATCGCATTGGTTCAAGCACTGTGGGATGTTAGCATCGCTGGTCACCAGGTGCTAAGTGCTAGGAGGTACCAGGAAAAGCACAGTCTCTGAGGGAGATCTAGTCCCAAACTTTCCCTATCACAAATATCACAGAGGATGCTAGTCACATATAGACCCAAAGGCCTCCCACCAGAATCTCCACTGAAGAAACCTGAAAATCTTTATACAGTGTGTATTCCTTACCCAAACCGCTAGGGACCAGAAGTGTTTCAGATTTGGGGCAGTTCTTAGATCTTGTATATACATAATGAGACATGTTGGGAATGGGCCCCAAGTCCAAACATGAAATTCACTTACGTTTCCTATACACCCTGAACCCCTACTGTAATTTGGTATAGGATCTTCAATCTGCCTACATTTTGACTACGACCCACCACATCAGGTCAGGTGTAGAATTTCCCTTGTGTGGCATCATGTCAGCCCTCAAAAAACTTCAGATATTAAAGCATTTTCCGATTTTGGATTTTCAGAATTGGGGTGCTCGTCCTGTATTTCATAAGAGCCCTAGATGATTGTTTCAACCAGACAAATTTGGAAAGCAATAACTAGGCCCTCTCTTCCTCTTCCCCAATTTGTCAATTGCTTATGGTTAGCCTAAAGTGTGCCATAGTCTGAGGTCACATGATAAGCCCCTCTTAGGCTCTGCAGTGCCAGTCAAAAAGCGCAAAACAGAAATTCATGTCACTCAATGGGATTGACAAGTAGGGGAGACGAACAAATTTGTGCAATCTGTGATTTGGAACTAGAAAATGTTCTTAGATGGGAATATTATCTCCCAAACTTAACAGATCTTACATGACTTTTTAGCCTTTGTACTAAAAAGAATATTTTATAATTCATTATTTGTCATGAGAAAGCTTTTCATCTTGCCACAGCAGTACTTTTGAAGAAAAATATACTGCAAAATACTGAACACTATGTAGATATTTAAGACTTTGCTTAAAAAAAAAAAAAAAACAGAATCAAAGAATTTTAGACCTTAAAAAAGAATAGCAATACTGATCCACAAAAGAAGTATTTTCTTTTTAAATTGTATTTTGGTCTTTGAATAAAGTACAGAGGTGTCTTATTTATCCATGTAGGAAACAGCTATGAAAATATTCTCAGAGATATTTGAAATACACGAAATAATGGCTAATATTTATTGAACTCATACTATGTACAAGGCTAAGTCCTTGACATCTTACTGAGTGACCAACATCCTACTTTGCCTGGGATGTCCCAATTTTAGCACTGAAAGCCTTGTGTCCTGAGAAATCTCTCAGGCCCACACACACCAGGCTTCTCGGTTACTCTCCCTGTTCCTCTCATTTAGCATTCAAAACAAATGTATGAATATTGTATACATGCATTAAAATATTGACCTGTATCTCATAAACATGTAGTTATTACATTAATCAAAACATTTAAAATGTTTTGGATGAAAATATTAGCTACCCTGATTTGATCATTACACACTGTGTCCATGTATTAAATTATCACACTCCGCCCCACAGATTTGAACAAAGATAATGAAAAGATAGAGGAAAATTATATGTGATAAGTATGACAGGTATATGTAATAGATGCTATGATTATTGCCATTCTACAGATGAGGAAACTGAGGCCCAAAGGGCTTAACCAAACTGATCACAATTTCCAGATTAGAAATTGTCAGTGTGGGAACTCGAAGCCCTGTTGTCCACATTTGTTTACTTTTGAGGTCTACATTCTCAATTATTCTGTTCTTTGCCATGAAGCTATGGTCTTTGGAGGTTTCACTATTTTTCCTTAATCCCAGGGATAAAGCTTATTTATGAACTTGACACCAAAAGAATTTAGAATTTGATGGAAACTTTATGAATCAATTTCACACAAAAAAATTAATTATGACTTATTCAATAGCAACAAAAAATTAAAGCCACAATGAGTTTTCCAGGGCTTTGAAATATTACTTGAAGACAAGAACGATATGGAGCTTGGAGAGATAAAACAAGAGCAAAGACAAGTTCCACCCTGTTTAAGGGTGGAGTGTTTCAGGGGTCTGGTTTATGCCTGCAGCTGCTTTGAAGATCTCAGTGAACGGATGAAGCACTTCACAGAACATAGAGGTGGTGACTGCCCTCTCTCCTGGAACCCACCATGGAGGGGAGGAAAAGAGATATATTTTTCTGACCTTCCATTTAGCCACAGTGCTTCTTTAAGTTTCTTCAGAAATAAACTCTGAGCTTAAGTTGAATCCTGAGCAACTTCTAGGGTTCAAATTAGAAAATCATTTGCAATGCACTGAAAACTAGCTAGACTTTCAGAGGGAAAATAAAAATTGTGCTTAGTGCATATTACAGAATTACAGACTCTTGGGACTATTAGTCCTGAAAATTCCAACTACTTCGGAGTAACTTAATAGAGATGGGATATGTCCATCAAAAAAGCCATTTCCTTTCTAGTAAAATTGTGTCTTCCTATATAGATACAACCAGAACTTTGTCTCAAGGCACTATGATTATCATTTATTAAATGCTACTTCTATAGAATACTTTAAACTTGTATTTAGTTTCTTTCCTGATACAAAATAATTTGCTTTTTGTATTTATACAATGAAACATAAAGGGAAAGATCCTAATGTCCTAATAATATAATCACTTTTCACATTTTAAAAAATATTCTTTGATTCTTTCTTCTCTGAATATAGTAATTTATGGCATTCCATAATTATGGAGCACTACACTGCTATTAAAATAATGTCATAAACAAAAAGTTATTGATATGTGTGTTAGTCAGCTTTCTGTTGCGATGACAAAATACTTGAGGAAAAATCAACATAAAGGAGGAAAAATTTATTTTGGCTCATGGGTTCAGAGATTTCACTTGACCCCATCTCTTTGGGACTTCTGCAAGGCAGAACATCATAGTAGGGAGAATGAGGTGGAACAGAGCTGCTTACTTGCAGGTGGGCAGGAAGCCAAGGGAGGAGAGGAAGGAAGGGGCCCAGGACAAGATACAACCTTCCAGGGCATGTGCCAGTGATCTATTTAATCTAACTCGACTTTACCTCCTACAGTTTCTACCACCTCCCAATAGTCCACTCAATTATGAACTCATCAATGGAACAATCCATTGATGAGATTCAGAGTCCTCATGATCTAATCATTTCCCCAAATTCCCACTTCCAAACACTGTTGCACTGGGAAGCAAGCCTTCAACGTATGAGCCTGTAGGGAATGTTCCAGATTGCAGCTACAATGTGAAAATAAGCCTACTGAAATTAAGTGTGGAATTTTGCACATTTTGTAACTTGCTTTCCCTCCTTAATTTTAGTGAGATTTTTTTCCACTCCAACATTGTAAGCACTGACAACCATGCATGTAAGTAATCCATTTCAAGGACAAGGGACTATGCTTGCACCAAAAGCTCAGGAGAATCAGTTAAGGAAAAAAGTATTGTTTAAGGCCCTGATCTTGGCTATTTTCCTGCTTTATAGTCAGAGTCTCATGCCTTCCCCAAAGGATCAAGCCAAGATGTTATTTTGTAACTATTTGCTGAGCAGTGTCCTATTGTGAAGCAGTCAGTTCTATGATTAGTATGAAATTGAATAGGGTTAGTTAAAGCAATGATTCATTTCAAACGGTATCTAGGGAACTCCAATTGAAGTTGCTCAGCTTTTTAATGCACTGTACTGTCTTCCCAATGACACAGACATAGTCCAGACATAATTATATAAAACAGGTAAAGAGTGGAAACCCAGTCAGAAAAAACCTCCAAGGCAACTCTTTAAGAAGTAGCCATGCGCCTGTTAAATGCACTTCATTGCCAAATGCAGTAGTCACTGATGCCTAATAGTGACTTTTGACTAGATGGACATCTTTCAGGAATTGTTTTATGTAAAAATAAGCACTTTAGCCAACTTTGTTCTGTGTGACACACCACTGTGAAGGCAGAGGAGGATGAGGAGAGCTAGCTGGAAGGGATCTTGTTTTCTTTGTTTTCCGTACAAGATTCGAAGGGCTAGGCCTACCTGAAAGGGCAAGCAGGTGAGAAATAGGTTAAGGACAAGTTCAAGACCTCAGTACAGTCTGGACTAAGGGAGGCCAATGAGAACCAAACTCTTCAAATTTTTTCATTGACTTTTGTATTTCCAGAACAAGGGGCAGACACATAAAGACACACACACAAACAGACTTTGGTCTATAATTTACAGGAAATGAAAAATCCTGGAGAAGTTTAAGACTGTCTTTGCACCTAAGTTGATTAAAAATTAGATCAAAATATAAGGTGATATCAGGGACCATCAAATTTGAAGGCGCCACAGGGAATAGAGGCAACAGCTGCCACTAGACTATCTTATTGACCTAGTATCACCTTCCTGCAGTTCTGCGTGTGAGGTTGTCTTGGATACAAACCCTGCCTACCTTCTCACCTGCCACCTGAGGTTTCACCTGCTTCCCAGAACACGCTGCTGCCACCTTGCCAGCACCTTTGCCAAGCTTCCTGGGGTGGCAGGACTCCAAGTCTGAGCCCTACACCTGCACTCTCCACCCAGAGTCTGGCCATGCTGAGTCATCCTTCTGTTCTCGGCCTGGATGAAATGTCACACGGGGAGGCTCTGGTTTCCTGAGCAGCTGCAGAGGGGTTGGATGGAAACCGCAGAAGCACAGGAGCATCTAGTCCCTGTGAGCCAAACCTTTACTAATGGGAAATGGGATACAGTAGGGAACCAGGTGAACAGATTCCATCTTCTTAATTCCCCTGTGGACTGCTCCAAAATTTTTCAGCCTGAAGTGAAGTCACCTGGAGCAGTTCCATGTGCCGAGTCAATCACTAGCCTTGCCAAAACTCATTTAGCTTTTGGGGCTTCTCTTACTTTTCTTGCCTTATTTCCCCTATTTCCACACCTGGGCTTGCACTTCCCAGGTAAAATGTCAGCCTTCCAATCCTGTCTCGGGTTTACTGTGGAGAAAAGGTTTCTAAGGCCAAACTAGGACAACAGGATTGGTTTTATTGGGGTGCTGGATATTTTCCCCTACCCCCTGGTCCCAGAGTCATCCTCCACTTTCCCTCTGCCCTGGAAGGCTACTGAACTGTATCAACAGGCTCCCCGCCCTCTGGCCACCAGTTAGGCTCGGCCAATGGGGGGGCCCTAGTAGGAGGTTGGAGGGAGAAAGTGTTTATTTTCCCCAGGAAAGGTCACCTTTGGCTAGTTGTATCCCTCAAATGAAAGTCATAGCTGGTCTTGATTTCTAAGAACTCCTTCCTCCTCTGATCCCTAGGGGACACAGCTGCACACTGCCACCCTTAGCTTACTTCCTTTGCAACTCTTCTATGCTCTGCTCATTCCTTTGTAATTAGTCTCTTTATAAATAAACTCTGTTGACTTCTTTCAATTTGAGAGCGCCATCTGTTTCCTGTTGGGACCAAGAGTGATAAAGAATGGTTAAATGATAATACCATTTATCCATGTTGGAATAGTGAATAGCATTACAAATCAGTGTTTGGTAGTTAAAAAAAAAAGTGATGCATTAGTTTTAATTTTCTCCTTCTCCTCCTTCTTTTTCTTCTTCTCCTTCTCCTTCTTCTTTTTAATCACTTAAGATGTCAAGCAAGCAGGGTTCTGGCAGGAAACAAAATTCCATTCATGGAGGGACTTCAATGAAGGGGGAATGGACAGAGCAAGGGGAATCAACAGAGATGGTACACCACCAGTGACAATAAAGCAGAAAGCCACCCCTCCCACTGTGTTCAATGCTGGGGCCCAGTAAGAACTGGAGCCCTGGGGCAGTCGATTTGTGGAAGGACAAAGCCCTGCCAGAGCCCCAGTCTGCAGCAGGTTGGGAACAGAGGAAGAAATGCCTCTATCCTGCCCATGAGTCTCCTTCCAATCTCATCTCCAGTCAGTGCCTCTCAGTGGCTAAAACAAGTCACAAACTTCAATTATGTGGCCCCTTGGTGTCAGTCTGGTTGGGCTGGGAGTGGGGCTGGGAAGGGGACAGAGATTGGGTTTGGGTTGGTGGGAGTAGGGAGGGAAACAGACAATAACCAGTATAATCAGGGCATTAGACTTCATGTAAATACCAATTTTGCAAAAAAAGGATTAAGGAACGGTGAACTAGATAGTTTAAATAGCTATCTCATGGTCATAGAAGAATAAGTGGTTTTTATATATTTGATACATTTTATAAATAAAATGGATCTGTGTGCCTTTAAAATTTGTCTTAGAAAAAGGAAATACTAATTGGAGATAGGATATATTTTCTTTAAAAAATAAACACATGATTTCTCCTCATGGTAAGAATTTCACCCCCTGAAATTCCCCAGAAATTGGATCTTATCCAGGGGAAGATCAAGACAATATGAAAGAATATTTCTGTTGTTTGTTTCTAAAAGCACTAGTTTGTGTCACACTATTCTGATGCCAAATAGTAATAATTTCATATGGGACACACGGTATCCCTGTCCTAATTGGTAGGTCTGGAGTCCTGTGATTGCTGTTTACTTTCTTATGTGGCAAAGCTAATCTGTGACATTCATTCACTTTGTCTAAACAAAATTTCTTATCCTAGAGTTGGATGCACAAACCTCAGTGTATAGCATTAGGCTCCTATAAACCTATCACTTCAAACCCCTTTCAATTCAATTGAACAGTCAACAAACATCCCTCTTAGATTTTTTTTTTTCATTACTTTTGGTTCGTTTTTCTTTTGCTTCGTGTCTTTCCCGTTCAACCTGAACTACAAAGGAAGCAATGTGGAAGAACAAGCACAGCCACACTGTCTGCCATCTGCACTGACCCTGGTGTCATCCACACCCTGTGTTCCTCTTCTATTCTTAGTACCAGCCTCAGGCTCACTGTCAGCTCACATTCAGTGCCAATAAAAGAAAAGCAGCTACTTCCTCTGAAGACATATTCAGTATGTACAGAATGAGATAGCAAATCTTTGGAATGTCACAGGCCAGCTGTTGAAGCCAATATTCCTAATGCAAATTCTTACTCTCTACCAAGGTCTCAACCTTGAGCCAAAGCAGCAGTTAGGGAGAACATAAGCACCAATCAACAGAGGCACTGTGCAAACTCAGAGGCTTGGTGCAAGGTCAGGTGTCCTGGCTTCCACTAGTTGCCAGGCTATTTAAAGCTAAGGATTAGACAGAGATAACAGATGCATTACACTGTGCTGTCTTCTACAATCTAAAATTTTAACTTGATTCTTAATAGCAAGATTTAAAATATATTGAATTCAGTAGCTAAACATATTTGCCTAAAGTTAATAAGAATACAATATGTGTTAATATCTATCTTATTAGTAGTTTATAGATATCCACACACGACTCAAAAAATAAAACTCCAGATAGGATCCAGTTTGGCTTAGAAAAAAAAAATGAACAAGGTACATATTCGAACTTTTAAAAATAAGATATCTGAAAAATTTTAAGAATAATACTTTTATTTGGATTTTCCAACTGATATTTAAGGCAGTAACAACTATCATGAATCATAAATAAATTTCACACTCAGTTTCCAAGTGCTGTATTTTAACTTTCACACTCCATATTTATAAAACTCCACTTTAATTAAAATTCACTGAAAAGAAAAGCCTATCAAGTGAAGGGAATCACAACTCTTTTTAGCAGTATAAAAATCTTCACAAAATGGAAAAGGATTCCTTAAGTGAGAACAATCTTTTGCCATGAATTATAAAAACATAGCCTGTCTAGCATTGTTGGAGTCATTAAGAAACAATTCTGAGACCTCTCTAGTATCAATGTACAGTCTCCTAAAGGTTCAATGTTTTCCTTGTAAGAATAGCATCAGTTTGAACTGCACAAACATATTTAACAATTTCTCTTTCGGCATAAGAATAATAAAAACATCTTCAACATACCAGGAACTATGTATATATTTTTAACCTTCATAAAAGTCATAGCAAATTATTTCAAACGTGGGTAACACAAAAATTCCCGTGGTACCATCCATAGAACATCTTCCTCATATCCTAGGAACAGGAACCCCGATAAGGTTTCACTTAGTCTCAAGCGGATCCTTTACTTCCACCACCAGAATTCCATCATGACAGAGGATGGCAGACAAATCTTTGGTTTCAACGCCATCTGGCAGTTTGTACTGTCGGGTGAAGCTTCGTGAGATGAAACCATGCTCATCCATTCTGGTTCCATGTTGAGCTTTAATCAGCAGCCAGCCCTCGAAGGTCTGAATGATGATATCTTCTGGGAGGAACTGGACCACGTCCAGCAGAATTTGAAAGTGGGATTTGCCTTCTTGGGGTGGCGTCTCTGTGGTTGCTGAGTCCACTGGAAGAGATTGCGGCACGGCTCTGACTTTTCTCAGGTCCACGATGGTTGGCCCAGGCAGTGCGTATAGAGCATGATCCAGTCTGCAGTCTTCCAAACCCCGAGCTTCAAACTCCTCCTGGTAACGCACTGGAGTTTCTATGAGGTGCCTCAAAATGATTTTTGCCATAGTGGAGGCAAAGCCAGCATGGAAGAGCTTCCCTTCAGAGAGTGGTGAACGTTTGCAGTTGCCTTCTGACTAGATTCCCAGACAGAGCAGCTACTGGGTTTATAGCTCTGCCCAGAGGAAACCACTTCATTAGGCCTGAATCAGACCACGCACACTCACTCTTGTCTTTTCACACAGGCTGACAATGAAGGGCTATTTATAGGGCATGTTTCCGAGTTGCATTTAGCCACACAGCAGCCTGCACAAGCTGCCCAGTCAAGGGCTGCTCTTACAGTCTCAGTTATCCTTGGCAAATGTGTCTGCCTTGCTTACATCAAGAGAAAATGGAACTCCAAAGGGGCATTTGAAAAAGATCTGGGTGAGTGCTTTCTCCTTGGGGACTTCAGTAATTGAAAGGTATAGGGTTTCTTAGAACAGTCCAGAGATGAGCAGTCATCTTATCAAATTCGCTAATACTGCCTCTCCCTAGCCACCCAATCCAGAGCTGGGGAGAGAAGGCTGCAGCTATGATTAAGGAGAAACTCACACACACACACACACACACACACACACACACACACACACATCTCAAGTATTCAAAACTCTCAATCCTCAGTACTACACATAATTTCTTTCATCATTTACTCTTTCATGTTTAAGGGACATCTGTGTGCCATATCATCTGTTTTTGTTTTTTTTAACATTTGATTCACCAAAAATGAGATCAGTTGACTAAGCTATGTAAGTGTTAAATTTAAGGAGGGGCAGAGGGGCATAGAATGGGAAATCAGTGATGAGTATAAAGCCAAAAGGAAGAAAAAAAGTGTCATAGATTTGAACTTTTTTATATTAAAGTACAGAAAACTAAGGATCAATCTAGTTGCTGCTCTGTTATAACTAAGTGGCCAAAATAAATTACATATAATTTCTGAACACTCTTTATGTTAACTTTTCTTAACATAAAAGGAGACAGCCCTTAATCCACTGCTGTAGAAGGATTTCCAAGTTAAGCAAAAAAGAAAAGTCCAGAGCAGCATATAATGTGCTATTATTTGTACTTGTTTTAAAAGTCAAAATTTGCCATGGTGCACAACTATGATCCAAAACTGAGGTAGGAGGCTCCCAAATTCAAAGTCGGCCTCAGCAAATTTGGGGAGGCCCTCATCAAACAGTGGGAACTTATCTCAAAATAAAAAATAAAAAGGCTGAATGTAGCTGAATGGTAGAACACCCCTGGGTTCAATCCCCAGTACAGGGGTCTGTGTTTGCTTATATAAATAGAATCTCTCTGAGAGTCTACAGTCCCCGTCTTGTGTCCTCCTAGTAATCCTCCATGTGTTCTAGAGCTTCCAAGAAGGTCATCTTGCTTTAAAGTTCAAAAAAAAAAAAAAAAAACTTTGCAAAGTCTTTCCATGGCCTTCAAGAATTCTCTGGCCCCTGCTATCTGGTCCCTGCTGACCTCCTCCCCTACCTCACCCTTCAGCCTCACTTGCCTCCTTTCTGTCCCATGAATACCCTTGTCACTTCCTTGGGCTCTTTGCAAGTCCCTTTGCTATGACCACTCCACTTTCAGATTGTCTCAAGGTTGCTTCTTGCTTATCATTTAGGCAGCAGATCAAGTGTTAACCTCTGCCCGAGAGTATTTTCAATGGAAGTCCTCCTGTCACCCTGTCATAGTCTTTATCTTTATCTTTGTTCTGTTTGTTGTTGTTGTTTTGTTTGGTCAACCAGATGAAATAGTTTAATTTTGAAACCACTACAGTAATATTTGATTAGGGCAAGAATCATCCATGGCTGCCAAAATCATTGGGAGAACAGTCTCCAAGTATCACATATCACAGGTCACTTATGAAATACGAAAAGAAAAGGACTCTTTTGAAAAGGGTAAGTCAGGCAGCCACCGACTTAACAAATGATCAAACTGAGTATTACCAATAATGGAACAAATGACATCATTGGCCTACTGGTTTAATCTAAGAGAATACAACATTGTATATAGAATTCTCCCTTAAAAAATGTGCTATTGTTTGGATATTAAATGTCCTCTAAAAGTCTTGGTCTCCAGCTGGTGCCGCTCTTGCAAGGTGGTGGAATATTTAAGGGGTGGAATGTAGTTAGAGGAAGTTAGGTAACTGGGGCTGTGTACCCTTGAAGGAGACATTAGAACCCCTAGCTTCTTGTTCTGGATTATTTGATTAGATGCTTTGATGAGGGGTAGCCACAAGAGGAGATGGAAGAAGTCCAGGACAATGAAGTGTACTATATGCCCAAGTCCTAGAGACAGGAGGCAGACCACACAGGGCGCAAGGAAACCTCAGGGCAGTCAGAAGGCTGGAGTCGGAAGCAAGGGCAGGGGTTGGGCCAGAGGCTTTGTTAGGGTTTTTGAGGGAGAGGTAAAGCAGGGGATGCATTGCAGGCTGGGCTAATTTGAATGATTCCATCAGACTCTATGCTACAGGTGACCACACCTGTAGCCCAAGTACCTGGCCTGGGATGACTGAAGAAAAGGAATATTTCCTCCTGGGGTGCATGGGCCAGAAAGAGGAGGTCTGGCTCTGAATTGGGTACTTCATCTATCAAAGGCAGGCTCCTCGTCATGCCCTTTGCTATCTCTAAGAATTGGCTAGTCTCCCTCCAGCCAGAAAGATTTTTAAGAACATCAAACTATAGAGACAATAAAGTATATAATTATGCAAGTAATGTATCTTTTGGAACATACAGTGCAATCTTTGCCATCTGTTAGCATCTGAAATTATCTTATTTATGGATTTATAGTCCAGTTGGGAAACACAATGGCACTTTGAGGTCAGAAACTGTATTGTTCATGGCGATATTCTCAGCACCAAAGAGCGTCTGGAAAATGGTAGGCATGCAAGATATTTGTTGAAAGACAAAAGATCGAACTGCTACAACTTTTTGGTTATTTCTATTTAGCTGACCCTTGATGTTACTTGGCCATCCTCTGGTACTTTGGTCAGCTTCTCCTCTTTCTCTGAAGTAGAGATTCCAAACTCCTTCTCCTCCTCAGGGTTTCTCTTGTGTCCTGGTGTCACTTTCCCAGGTAGGTGGCTTTGCTTGAAGCCTTCTATGCACACCCAGTGAGAAGCTTCCCCTTCTACCTTTACCTCCACTCAGGAGTCCCTCCCTCCCCTCTGGGCTTTTGCTCAACCAGTTCTTCACTATGCCCATGGCTAAAGTCAGGTATCTCCCATCTTTTTATAAAGCCACACAAAACCTCCTAGTCCTTGTGTCTTACTGTAGCTAATTATCTCCAAGCCACAGTAATTTAACTTCAGCTCCACCAGTAACTGCCCTTGGGTAGATCAAGGACAGCCTAAATCAATACTGTCATCCTTACCTCCCTGAGCCTCTCCAGTGTTTGATGCAACAGGGAGGAATGGCAGCTATTGTTTTTCTTAGCCTCTTGAGTGTGCAAGTGGGGCTTTCTCTTATTCTACTCCCTGCATGTCCAGTGGAAGTGATATTGCCCTAAAGGGGCAAGAACTGGTTCTTATGGAACAAAATACATAAACTTAGATGCAGTATAATAGTTTGTCCTCAAAGGGGTCATGGTACTACACTGACATATCGCATATCTGTGGTATTAGTTTTTCAGTGGGGAGATGGAGGGGAAATTAGGTGAAAAAATATAAAAGTACTCAGAGGGCTATGATATCATAATTAAAAGGTGAGAAACACTGTGTAGTCTGATTTATAAATTGCTCAGGAACCCCTCTTTAGGATTCCAATAACAACTAGGCTGGGAGTCCAGGGAGGTTTTCTAGAAAGAGCCATGACTCAGTTGCAATAAGAAGGATTCTGGAGTAAGCCAAATGAATATTTAGGTAGGGGAGGAAGGTAACAGGCCAGCATGTTCAAGATGCTAGAGCCCAAAGAGAACCTCATGATTAGAGGAGACAAAGGAATCTCAGCATGGCCATGTGCATACTGCAAAGTAGGAAGAGGGGAAATGAGGCTGGAGAGGTCAGCAGAGACCAGATCATAAAGACCTTTGTCATTTTTGTCGAGGAAAAATAATACTTTTCAAAGTGACCTGACTTTTCACCAGTAGCTTAAGGAACGACAGCAGAATTCTTGTTTTAGGGTAAAGACTATTATTTTTTTTTTTATTGGTCGTTCATAACATTACATAGTTCTTAATACATCATGTTACACAGTTTGATTCACGTGGATTATGAACTCCCCCTTTTACCCCATATACAAATTGCTGTATCATATCAGTTTCCCTTCCATTGCTTGACATATTGCCTTTCTAGTGTCTGATGTATTCTGCTGTCTGTCCTATTCTCTACTATCCCCCCTCCCCTCCCCTCCCCTCCCCTCCCCTCCCCTTTTCTTTCTCTACCCCTTCTACTGTAAATCATTTCTTCCATTTGTATTATCTTGTCTTGCCCCTCCTTTCCTCTTATATGACATTTTGTATAACCCTGAGGATCGCCTTCCATTTCCATGCAATTTCCCTTCTCACTCCCTTTCCCTCCCACCTCTCATCCCTGTTTAATGTAAATCTTCTTCTCAAGCTCTTCGTCCCTACCCTGTCCTTGTTTACTCCCCTTATATCAAAGGAGTCATTTGGTATTTGTTTTTTAAAGATTGACTAGCTTCACTTAGCATAATCTGCTCTAATGCCATCCATTTCCCTCCAAATTCTATGATTTTGTCATTTTTTAATGCAGAATAATACTCCATAGTATATAAATGCCACATTTTTTTTATCCATTCATCTATTGAAAGGCATCTAGGCTGGTTCCACAGTCTTGCTATCGTGAATTGAGCTGCTATGAACATCGATGTAGCAGTGTCCCTGTAGCATGCTCTTGTTAGGGCTTTAGGGAATAGACCGAGAAGGGGAATAGCTGGGTCAAATGGTGGTTCCATTCCCAGCTTTCCGAGAAATCTCCATACTGCTTTCCAAATTGGCTGCACCAATTTGCAGTCCCACCAGCAATGAACAAGAGTGCCCTTTTCCCCGCATCCTCTCCAGCACTTATTGTTGTTTGACTTCCTAATGGCTGCCAGTCTTACTGGAGTGAGATGGTATCTTAGGGTAGTTTTGATTTGCATTTCTCTGACTGCTAGCGATGGTGAGCATTTTTTCATGTACTTGTTGATTGATTGTATGTCCTCCTCTGAGAAGTGTCTGTTCAGGTCCTTGGCCCATTTATTGATTGGGTTATTTGTTATCTTATTGTCTAATTTTTTGAGTTCTTTGTATATTCTGGTTATTAGGGCTCTATCTGAAGTGTGTGGAGTAAAGATTTGTTCCCAGGATGTAGGCTCCCTGTTTATCTCTCTTATTGTTTCTTTTGCTGAGAAAAAACTTTTTAGTTTGAGTAAGTCCCATTTGTTGATTCTATTTGTTAACTCTAGCGCTATGGGTGTCCTATTGAGGAATTTGGAGCCCGACCCCACAGCATGTAGGTCGTAGCCAACTTTTTCTTCTATCAGATGCCATGTCTCTGATTTAATATCAAGCTCCTTGATCCATTTTGAGTTAACTTTTGTGCACGGCGAGAGATAGGGATTCAGATTCATTTTGGTGCAAATGGATTTCCAGTTTTCCCAGCACCATTTGTTGAAGATGCTATCTTTCCTCCATTGCATGCTTTTAGCCCCTTTATCAAAAATAAGATAGTTGTAGTTTTGTGGATTGGTTACTGTGTCCTCAATTCTGTACCATTGGTCCACCCGCCTGTTTTGGTACCAGTACCATGCTGTTTTTGTTACTATTGCTCTGTAGTATAGTTTGAAGTCTGGTATCCCTATACCGCCTGATTCACACTTCCTGCTTAGTATTGTTTTTGCTATTCTGGGTCTTTTATTATTCCATATGAATTTCATGATTCTTTTATCGATTTCTACAAGATATGCTGTTGGGATTTTTATTGGCATTGCATTGAACTTATATAGGACTTTTGGTAATATCGCCATTTTGATGATGTTAGTTCTGCCTATCCATGAGCAGGGTATATTTTTCCATCTTCTAAGGTCTTCTTCTATGTCTTTCTTTAGGGTTCTGTAATTTTCATTGTATAAATCTTTCACCTCTTTTGTTAGGTTGATTCCCAAGTATTTTATTTTTTGGGGGGATATTGTGAATGGAGTAGTTGTCCTCATTTCCGTTTCGGAGGATTTGTCGCTGATATACAGGAATGCCTTTGATTTATGCGTGTTGATCTTATATCCTGCCACTTTGCTGAATTCATTTATTAGCTCTAATAGCTTCTTTGTAGACCCTTTTGGGTCTGCTAGGTATAGAATCATATCATCTGCAAATAGTGATAATTTAAGTTCTTCTTTTCCTATTTTTATGCCTTTAATTTCTTTCGTCTGCCTTATTGCTCTGGCCAGTGTTTCGAGGACTATGTTGAACAGAAGTGGTGAGAGAGGGCATCCCTGTCTTGTACCAGATCTTAGAGGGAATGCCTTCAATTTTTCTCCATTCAGAATGATGCTGGCCTGTGGCTTATCATAGATTGCTTTTACAATGTTGAGGTATGATCCAGTTATCCCTAATATTTCTAGAGTTTTGAACATAAAGGGATGCTGTACTTTGTCGAATGCTTTTTCTGCATCTATCGAGATGATCATATGGTTCTTATTTTTAAGTCTATTGATGTGGTGGATAACATTTATTGATTTCCGTATATTGAACCAACCTTGCATACCAGGGATGAATCCTACTTGATCATGGTGTATAATTTTTTTGATATGTATTTAAATCCGATTCGCCAGAATTTTATTGAGGATTTTTGCATCAAGGTTCATTAGAGATATTGGTCTGTAGTTTTCTTTCTTTGAAGTGTCTTTGTCTGGTTTCGGAATCAGGGTGATGTTGGCCTCGTAGAATGAATTTGGAAGTTCTCCCTCTTTTTCTATTTCCTGAAATAGCTTGAAAAGTATTGGTGTTAGTTCCTCTTTAAAGGTTTTGTAAAACTCTGCTGTATACCCATCCGGTCCTGGGCTTTTCTTAGTTGGTAGTCTTTTGATGGTTTCTTCTATTTCCTCTATTGTTATTGGTCTGTTTAGGTTGTCTATATCCTCCTGGCTCAATCTGGGCAGATCATAAGACTCAAGGAATTTATCTATGCCTTCACTATCTTCTATTTTATTGGAGTATAAGGATTCAAAGTAATTTCTGATTATCTTCTGTATTTCTGTAGTGTCTGTTGTGATATTGCCTTTTTCATCCCGTATGCTAGTAATTTGGGTTCTCTCTCTTCTTCTCTTCGTTAGCAGGGCTAAGGGTCTGTCAATTTTATTTATTTTTTCAAAGAACCAGCTTTTAGTTTTGTCAATTTTTTCAATTGTTTCTTTTGTTTCAATTTCATTAATTTCAGCTCTGATTTTAATTATTTCTAGCCTTCTACTTCTTTTGCTGTTGTTTTGCTCTTCTTTTTCTAGGATTTTGAGATGAAGTATGAGATCATTTATTTGTTGGTTTTTTCTTTTTTTGAGGAATGAACTCCAAGCAATGAATTTTCCTCTTAGAACTGCTTTCAATGTGTCCCAAAGATTCCGATATGTTGTGTCTGTGTTTTCATTTAACTCTAGGAATTTTTTAATTTCCTACTTGATGTCTTCTAATACCCATTGATCACTCAGCAACCTATTGTTCATTCTCCAGGTGATGCTTGATTTTTCCTTCCTTCTTTTATCATTGATTTTCAGTTTCATTCCATTATGATCAGACAAGATGCATGGTATTATCTCTACCTCTTTGTATTGTCTAAAAGTTGCCCTGTGACATAGTATATGGTCTATTTTTGAGAAGGTTCCATGTGCTGCTGAGAAAAAAGTGTAGCTACTTGATGTTGGGTGGTATAGTCTATATATGTCAATTAAGTCTAGGTTGTTAATTGTGTTATTGAGTTCTATACTTTCCTTATTTAACTTTTGTTTGGAAGATCTGTCCAGTGGTGAGAGAGGTGTGTTGAAGTCTCCCATGATTATTGTATGGTGGTCTATTAGACTCTTGAACTTGAGAAGAGTTTGCTTGATGAACACAGCTGCACCATTATTTGGGGCATATATATTTATGATTGTTATGTCTTGTTGGTGTATGGTTCCCTTGAGCAGTATGAAGTGTCCTTCTTTGTCCCTTTTGATTAGCTTTGGCTTGAAATCTATTTTATTAGATATGAGTATGGACACTCCTGCTTGTTTCCGTGGTCCATATGAGTGATATGATTTTTCCCAACCTTTCACCTTCAGTCTATGTACATCTTTTCCTATCAAATGCGTCTCCTGTAGACAGCATATTGTTGGGTCTTGTTTTGTGATCCATTCTACTAGCCTGTGTCTCTTAATTGGTGAGTTTAAGCCATTAACATTTAGGGTTATTATTGAGATATGGTTTGTTCTTCTATCCATATTTGTTTATTGATGTTACTAAACCTGATTTGTTATCCTCTTTGACTACTTTCCCCCCTTTACTGTCCAACCTCCCATTGTTGGTTATCAATGTTATTTTCCATTTCCTCTTCCTGTAATGTTTTGCCAAGGATTTTTTGAAGAGATGGTTTTCTAGCTGCGAATTCTTTTAACTTTTGTTTATCATGGAAGGTTTTAATTTCATCTTCTAACCTGAAGCTTAATTTCGCCGGATACACGATTCTTGGTTGGAATCCATTTTCTTTAAGCGTTTGAAATATGTTATTCCAGGATCTTCTAGCTTTTAGAGTCTGTGTTGAGAGATCAGCTGTTATCCTGATTGGTTTACCCCTAAATGTAATCTGCTTCCTTTCCCTTGTAGCTTTTAAAATTCTCTCCTTATTCTGTATGTTGGACATCTTCATTATAATGTGTCTAGGTGTGGATCTCTTATGATTTTGCACATTCGGCGTCCTGTAGGCTTCTAGGATTTGGGATTCTGTCTCATTCTTCAAGTCTGGGAAGTTTTCTTGTATTATTTCACTGAATAGATTGCTTAATCCTTTGGTTTGGAGCTCTGTGCCTTCCTGTATCCCAATGACTCTTAAGTTTGGTCTTTTGATATTATCCCATAGCTCTTGAATGTGCTGCTCATGGTTTCTTAGTAGACTTGCTGAGCTATCTATGTTCTTTTCAAGTTGAAATACTCTGTCTTCATTGTCTGATGTTCTATCTTCTAAGTGATCCACTCTGCTGGTAGTATTCTCAATTGAGTTTTTAAGTTGGTTTATTGTTTCCTGCATTTCTAGTATTTCTATTTGTTTGTTTTTTATTACCTCTATCTCCCTGTGAAATTGATCTTTTACTTCCTGGATTTGTTTGTCGATGTGATCTTTCATTGTCTGATTTTGCTGTCTCATGTCTTCCTTGAGACTCCAGATCATCTGAAGCATGTATGTCCTGAGCTCTCTATCTGACATTCCATCTGTTGCAGCTATTACCTCTTCTAAAGTTGAGTTGACCTGCATTGCCTGTGGTCCTTTCTTTCCTTGTCGTTTCATACCGCTGGCGTTTCTTTCTGCTTGGTGAAATTGTTGTGTCTTTGATATTTTCCCTCTATTTATTTATATTGCTCTTGTATAGTTGGAAAATCACTCTTGCAGGGCAGGTAGTGGTTGTGATCCTCCTCCAATTAGTGTGAACCATCTACCATGCTGGCAGGCCCTAGGTCTGCTTTGCTGGTCGGTCAAAGGTCCACCTACTCAGCAGGCGCCAGGGGCACCTGTGTCACTCCGTAGGTTGCTGGGCCTAACCTCCCGATGGGTTGCAGGTTCGCCTCGTTTGCAGGCTCTGGGGGAGGGGCCGGTTCCGCCCCTCAGCAGGCTTTGGGCCCCGCTCTGCTGTTGTTCATAGTCCCCCGCCTACCTGCAGACACTGGGGGAGGGGACGGGCCTTGCCCTCAGCCGTCCGCCGGACCTGTCCTAGTGGGTCCGGTCCACGTTCCCTGCAGGCGCGTGTATCTGCTGTCACTTGGCTGGTTGCTGGGCCTGACCCGCCCGCCCGTGGCTTGCAGGTTCGCCTCACTTGCAGGCACTGGGGGAGGGGCCGGTTCCGCCCCTCAGCAGGCTTTGGGGCCGCTCTGCTGTTGTTCACAGTCCCCCGCCTACCTGCAGACACTGGGGGAGGGGACGGGCCTTGCCCTCAGCTGTCCACCGGACCTGTCCTAGTGGGTCCGGTCTGCGTTCCCCGCAGGCGCGTGTATCTGCTGTCTCTTGGCTGGTTGCTGAGCCTGACCCGCCCGCCCGTGGCTTGCAGGTTCGCCTCGCTTGCAGGCACTGGGGGAGGGGCCGGTTCTGCCCCTCAGCAGGCTTTGGGCCCGCTCTGCTGTTGTTCACATTCCCCCGCCTACCTGCAGACACTGGGGGAGGGGACGGGCCTAGCCCTCAGCCGTCCGCCGTACCTGTCCTAGTGGGTCCGGGCCGCGATCCCTGCAGGCGCGTGTATCTGCTCAAGACTATTCTTTATCTCTTCATAATCAAAAGGCCCATTGAACTTTTTAAAATTAAAATTTAGATTCCATTCTTTAGAATAAAGAAGTTCAAGACATGAAAACTTTCCACTTCTCTGACCACATCTTTTATAAGAAATTCATTTGCCCTCATGACCCAATGAACTCACATAAACACATATGGGTACAAAACACTAAGCTTTCCTACATGGGTGCCCTTTGCCTATTCAATTCTAGTTAGCATGACAGAAGTAATTTTTGCAATTCACTGAATTGATTTCACCACCACAAAATTGGTCAAAAGTCATGTTTAAAAAAAACAAAAAACTCTTCTTTAACTTTTCACATGTTAAGGCAAGGTAGTTTAACATCTTTATGGGTAAATCACACCTCTGTGGAGACACTCTGTGGTCCTGCCTAATTTGTCTTCTGTGGCTGCAATAAGACATGAGCAGGG
Source organism: Urocitellus parryii (assembly GCF_045843805.1). Lineage (NCBI taxonomy): Eukaryota > Metazoa > Chordata > Mammalia > Rodentia > Sciuridae > Urocitellus > Urocitellus parryii. The sequence goes on along the minus strand of NC_135531.1, from coordinate 42,284,526 downwards.
AGGGCAGGAAGCAGTGAGTGGCAGCTAGCTGCATGGCGGATGTACAGTTCTTCTGTGATTAGAGAAGACAAGGATGAAACACAGGCTCAGTGGTCAGGGTGAGTCTTTGCCTAACTAAGGGGAGAGAGTTGGTGGCAAGGTAGGAACAGAAGTTAAACTGTGGCTAGCAGGAGATTCAACATTGTATATAGTCAATAGTTTGAAGACACTGGGACATGAAAGGACAGAAAGAACTATAAGCCAGGTCCAGTGGCCCACACCTGTAATCTCAGCAACTTGGGAGGCTGAGGCAGGAGGATTGCAAGTTCAAAGGTAGCCCTGCCAGGAGGATCACGAGTTCAAAGCCAGTCTCACCAAAAGTAAGGCACCAAGCAACTCAGTGAGACCCTATCTCTAAATAAAATACAAAATAGGGCTGGGGATGTGGCTCAGTGGTAGAGTGCTCCTGAGTTCAATCCCTGGTACCCAAACCCAAACCAAACCAAAACAAAACAATAACAACAACAACAAAAAAAAAACCCTCCAAAACCTTTTTAAGTAATTGATCAGATCAGGGAGTGGAGGTTAGGAGATACACTTTCAAGGTAAAGCTGAGAATTTCCCTACAAAGTGGATGTAGGCTATGAGAGAAAGAGTCAGGGATGACTCTAAGAGGGGCTGGGACGGCTCTTGGTGGTAGAACGCCTACCTAGCATGCGTGAAGCCATGGGTTCAATCCATGGAAAAAATGGATTCAATCCAAGGAAAAGAATACTGAGTGTGGAGAGTTTTAGTCAACTTAATTAGGGAAACCACAGGTAGAATGTGGATCATAACTGGAGACATGTATTAGACATCTGTGTTAGCCAGCTTTCTCTTGCTGTGACAAAATACCTAAGAAAATACCTGAGAAAATAAACTCAAAGGAGGAAAGATTTCGGGGGAAAAAAAGGTAGCCTTGCAACTTAGCAAGACCCCGTCTCAAAAAATAAATAAATAAAAAAGATTGGGGATATGGAACCTTTGGGGTCAATCTCTAGTAGGAAGGAAGGAAGGAAGGAAGGAGGAAGGAAGGAAGGAAGTTAACTAGAAGCCAACATGAGTTCTAGAAGGTTTATTTTATTTTAATAATATGTTTTAAGGAAATTTTACCATTAGTCTGTTTGTTAGTCAGCTTTCCATTATTGTGATTGAAATATTCGGCAAGAATAACTTAGAAGAACAACTTATTTGGGGTCCTGGCTTCAGAGGTCTCAGTCCTTGATGGCCTGACTCCATTGTCCTGGGCCTGAGGTGAGGCACAACATCATGGCAGAAAAGATGGTAGAGGAAACCTTCTCCTGGCAGCCAGGAGGCAGAGACAGCAAGAGAGAGTCAAAGATGAGACGCAGTCCCCAGGAGCACAAACCCAGAGACCTGCCCCACCTCCTCCAGTCATGCCCCTCCTGCCCACTGCTGCCACCCAGGAGTCCACTCAAATTATTAATTCAATCTTAATCTGAAAGCCCACCGCTGAGCCTTGCTGCACTGGAGACCATACTATATACTACACAGATCAGAGTGAAGGGCCTTGGCTGCCTGGAGAAGCAGTAATGAGATAGGAAGAGAGGGTAGGTAGCAAAGGATAAAGATGACAACCAAGGAAGAGCCTATGCCCATGCCTAAGGGCAACCAAAACTATGCAGGGACACTCGATTGGTTCCTGCTGCAATCTTGTAGCATCAGCTCCTGATACCTGTTAAGGAGTTTGCACTTAGGAGCCATAAGGAGCACACATACGTTTTCAGGGGGGTTGAGATGAAGCCAAAAGTAATCTTCCCAAGACTTTTTTGCTACGACCATCACATCATCCTTCCCCTGACCAGATGCCTACAGTGGCACTTGCCTTTCTTATGGGAAAAGTGTTTTGGTTGCACAATCTGATTTTGGCAATTCTAAATCTGCATTTTTAGAATTTTTCCCATCTTATGCTTCAAACTGTTTGGCTTGGAGTTCAAGGATCCTACCAATATAACCAAAAAGGTAGGTAAAAGAAGCCATTCCTTCCAAAATTACTCTGTATGACCCCATCCCTCCAATTTCCTGGGCTGCTGTTTTCCAAACATTCCTTCCACTTTCCTGTCTCTTTTCATTTTCTTTTCTGATGTTATTTCTTTCCATTGGGTTGCTGTATTAGGCTAAATAATGACCCCTAGAAAAAAGATATCTACACCTTAATCCCCAGATTCTGCAAATAGTACTTTAAATGACAAAGATTGTACAGATGTGATGAAGCTAAGGACCTGGAGAGGAAGGGAATGTTCTAGATTACCTGAGTGTACCCCAAATGCCATTACAAGTGTCATTATAAGAAGAGGCACAGAAAGAGATTTGACCCAGACACACAGAAAAGGCCATGTGAGGAAGGAGCAGAGAGGGATTTGAAGGTGGAGGCCTTCAAGACTGAAGTGACATCACAGCCGAGAATTCCAGTGGCAAGAAAAATTCTTCCCTGGAGCCTCCTGAGGGTGCAGTTATAGCCTGTTGCCCCCTTGATTTTGGACTCCCAGTCTCCAGAACTGTAAGAGAGTAAATTTATGTTGGCTCTAGCCACCAATTCTATAGCATTTGTTAAAACAGCCACAGCAAATGCATACTAATGCCACTGTCCTATGCTACCAGATTGCATGATCTGCCTTATTTTCAGCCTTAACTTAAATACTTAACTCCACTACAGAGGTTCCATGTCACTTCAGCAAAAAGCAATTTTTGTATACTTTACACGTATGAGATTCACCTGGCACCTTAGTTAGAAACTCCTGGATCTCATCTTATGCATTGCTAAGCAAATAACTAAGCTAGGATTCAGAGATGATAAAGAGAAAAGCTTTGAGAGCGTCTATGGGTTGAACACATTTTTCGTGAGCTCATGAAGCTTCCAGGCCACAAACTCTACCAGGACCATTTCTAAGAAGTTTCCTTCTGGGAATGTCATCAGGCTGGAACCAGGTTCATCCAGCATGGCTCAGGGATGGGCCTGTCAGCAGCCAGGAGGTAGCATCTGGATGGAGCCCCATCATGTTTATTCCGCCTTCCCCCAAGCCCCACCTGCTAGGTTTACCAGTGCACAGCATACCTTTTGGCTCCTGATCCTGCCCCCCAAGTTGATTGTAACCAAGGTCAACATCACAAGGCTCAGTATCACAAGGACCTGAAATGAAGCTAAGCTCCCAGACCCTGTGGCCCAGCAGGGCTTCAGCCTGTTCTCCCATGTCTCCAACCACCCCAAATCAGAACCCTTCCTGCTCCTGGAGTTGGCACAGTTTACAAAGCTGAACACTGGCCAAGATTTTTCTCCACTCTTGGCTTTGTTCCCTGATACGTCAGTTCCACAGTCCCTTCCCTCTAAAGGACTCAGCCTTGCCCTAACCTACTCCCAGTGGCAGAGGCCATGACAGCCTTTCGAAAGACCAGCTATTCTTCCCACAGAGATGGATCTTAGTTTCTGTGCCCTCCACCTGCTAGCCAGGTATCTTTCTTAGGGCCCGCCAGAGAAACAGAAGCAATAAGATATATAGAGATACGTAAGAGGAGACTTATTATAGGAATTGGCTCAGGCAATTATGGAGGCCAAGAAGTTCCACGGTCTTCCAGGTGCAGGTTAGAGAATGAGGAAAGGTGGTGGTGTAGTTGAGTCCAAGTGTGAAGACCTGAGAACTAGGGAGCTGGTAGATTAACTTCCACTCCAACAAGTCCAAGACCTGAGAACCAGGAGCTCCAACACCTGAGGAGAGATGATGTCATAGCTCAAGAAAAGAGAACATGAGCCCAATGTGGTGGCAAACACTTGTAAACCCAGTTGGTGGACTGATGCAGGAGGATTGCTAGTTCCAAAGGCAGCCTCACACTGGAACAGAGACCCTGCACCTAACAAAAGAAAAAGTAGGCCCAAATCTTAACCAAGTCAGTTTAGAAACGAACTTCCTTAACAAGATTCCTAAAGTGCAAGAAATAAAATCAAGAATCAATAAATGAATTCAAATGAAAAAGCTTCTTCTCAGAAAAAAAAACACCCAATAATGTGAAGAGAGAGCCTCCAGAATATGATATATTTACCCCATGTACCTCAGCGCATTAATCACCAGGGTATATAAAGAACTCAAAAAAAAAAACCCACCAAAATATCAAATAATACAATCAACAAATGGGCTAAGGAAATGAACAGACACTTCTCAGAGGAAGAAATACAATCAATCAACGAATATATGGAAAAAAATGGTTCAACATCTCTAAGCAATTAGAGAAATGCAAATTCAAATATTCTGAGAGTTATCAAGAACATAAGCAACAATAAATGTTGGTGAGGATATGGGTAAAAGGCACACTCATACATTGCTGGTGGGACTGCAAATTGGTGCAGCCACTATGGAAAGAAGTGTGGCGATTCCTCAGAAAACTTGGACTGGAAGCACCATCTGACCCAGCTATCCCACTCCTCGGTCTATACCGAAAGGACTTAAATTTGGCATACTACAGTGACACAGCACGTCAATGTTTATAGTAGCTCAATTCAAAATAGCTAAATTGTGGAACCAACATAGGTGCCCTTCAACAGATGAATGGATAAAGAAAATGTCACACATACACACACACACACACACAGGAATATTATTCAGCCTTAAAGAAGAATGAAATTATGGCATTTGCTGCTAAATGGATGGAGCTGGAGAATATCATGCTAAGCAAAATAAGCCAATCCCCAAAAAACAAAGGCTGAATATTTTCTCTGATATACAAATGCTAATTCACAATGCGGAGGGGGGGGGCTAGGGAAGAATAGAGGTACTTTGGATCAGACAGAGAAGACTAAAGGGAGGGGAGGGTGTATGGGGATAGGAACGATAATAGAATGAATCAGTATCATTACCCTATGTGCATTTGTGATTACAAAACCCATGTAATTCTGTATCATGCACGTACAACCAAAAGAATGAAAAGTTACACTGCATTTATCTATAATGTGTCAAAATGCATTCTACTGTCATGTATAATGAATTAGAACAAATTAAAATTTTTAAAAAGTCTACCAAAAAAAAAAAATCCAGCCTCAGCAACTTAGCAAGACCCTGTCTCAAAATAAATATAAGGGGCTGAGGTTGTGGCTCAGCAGTAGAGTGCTCGCCTGGCATGTGCAAGGCCCTGGGTTCAATCCTCAGCACCACATAACAAAAATAAAAAAATAAAAATAAAGGTATTGTGTCCAACTACGACTAAAAATAAATAAATAAATAAAATATAAAAACGGCTGGGGATGTAACTCAGTGATAAAATGTCCCTGGGTTTAATCCTGGTACCAAAAAAAAAAAAGAATAAGAATAAGAATGAATTCATCATGATCAAGAATGGGATGATTCTCAACCAAAACAGTGAGGGGGACCTTCTTTACTTGGATTACCGATTCAAATACTAATATCTTTTGAAAATACCCTCAGAGACACACTCAAAAATAATGTTTGATCAGCTACCAGAGTCTGTCATGTTGACACATAGAATTATCCATCGTCCCCAGGCTCCTGTTTGAATTAAAATTGCATCTGGGACCTTTGTCAGCCATGTTTTCCACCTTGTGGCATGGTCTGCCACATTTACTTGTGTAACTTGGCCTTTTGACTAAGTATTAGGGACCGTAGTATAGCCAGGAGAGCATCCAGGTAGCATCCACTCCTACCTACCCCACCTCATCCACCTTTTTTCGACACTGTTTTCTGAGCACTGGTTTCCCTCCCTCCCTCCTGACACTGCCAATTCTCTACACTAAGGACCATGTCATTTTTTTTTTTTTAAAGAGAGACTGAGAGAGGAGAGAGAGAGATAGAGAGAAAGAATTTTTAATATTTATTTCTTAGTTCTCGGCGGACACAACATCTTTGTTGGTATGTGGTGCTGAGGATCCAACCCGGGCCGCACGCATGCCAGGCGAGCGCGCTACCGCTTGAGCCACATCCCCAGCCCAGGACCATGTCATCTTTGATAGAGTCACCCTTTCATGATGGTTCAGAACATGGTTTAAGGGTATTTATTTGGGCATGCTACTTCACCTGAGTATATTTAAATTTTTAACCTCTAAAATGAATATAACAACAGAATACACTTCCCAGGGAGGCTGACAAGACTGAATTTGATTCTGGTCATAACACATTTTCTCTATAATGTACTATGTCAAAGATCAATAAATGGAAGTGTTTCTAACAGTTTTTTCCAAATCATAAACAAGCTGCACACCCGAAACAATACTTATGTGAAGTCTATCAAAAAACTACAGTCCTTTTCTTGAGCCAATTTTTTTTTATACTCCTCAGGAATAACAAACATATAATGCTAATGTTCTGGGAGGAATGTGTAACTGAAACCCAGATGGCATGTAAATAGGACAAATACTAAAGTCTTGGACAGAGAAGAATGCTTTCAACTCTGTTACTGAGACTCTGGTGCAGGGCTTCTACCTTCTAAAACTGGCCCATTTAATGTTCCTATATGAAGAGATGGTTCCTAAGGTATCATGAGCTCCTTTAAGTCGCTAGGCAAAAACACAAGGCATTGTGTGTGACTTTCAGACTTAAAAGCAGCAAAGGTTGGCTCAGAATGTGTACTGAGCTGTAAAACTAAACCCAGATGGGTTGTGATGTGGCCCGTAACAGTGAAGCCAGGAGGGAGTTTGTCATTTTAGTGTGACAGCTGCCCTCTGGTGGGAGAGATGGGAATTGCACCAAAGCAGGGCTGATTCCTCAGAAATAAAAATTCTAAAGAAGCAATTCTTATTTCTCTTGCCTCGTGACTTCATTTTCCAAATAAACATCCCCATACACCCCCCTTTCACTAACTGGTCTCATGCTTGCAACTTTTAGGTTACTTTCATTGTTTGAGTGGAGGAAGACAGAAAGAGGGAAGACAGAGGATTAGAAAGTTTTTGAAGGATAAAATTAGAGTCCTTGCTTTCTGAGCCCAAACTACCAATTATAAACTATCGTGGTTCTACACGAATATATTGGAAGAGGCATCATGGCAGTATAAGTATAAAAAACATATTAAGGGGCATAAATACCTAAATTCCTTCTGTTCTTACAACCTACTGGACCCAGGGAAAGTCATAATCTCTCTAAGACTTCTTTCTTGCCAGTAAAATGGGGGGAAGGGGGGAGCATACCTCTTAAATGGCTTTGAGGGCTAGAAAAGACAAATAAAACCTATAGAATAGAGCCTGGCACACAGCAAATGTTCAATAAATGTTAGATATTACTTGTAATATATCATCATGAAAGGATTAAGTCTCTTTGGAAAACACATTGATCCATTTCAACTCAGTGGTAGTTATTTAAATAAAAAAGCATGTAGCTTTGCCCATGTGCCTTTAAACATTAATCAAGGCCTTAGCAAATATTAGATGTTACTGGGTAACTTTGTGAGCCATGAGTTCTACACAGATAAGGCTCAGAACAAGCCAGATCCTGAGGAGGAATGTACTAAAAAGGTTCCTATCATACTGGAACTGTCTTTATCAGCTAGGATCAGATGATTTTTAAATTTTTTTTTCCACTACTTACTTTTGAACCCTTGGAGGTATTAGCATTACTGAGTTGCTGAGCTACTATGCTTGAGAAACTCAAGTCCATGTTTTTAACCCCAGGGAAATTCCAAAGAAATACTTATTGTGGTTTGCTTGCAAATAGTTCTTAGGGGTTCATGACTTAGTTTTTCCACAATACAGTTTAACCGAAAGGTCATACGAGGATGTCAGATTAAACAAAATGTAAAGTTGGAGATAGTGGGGTAGAGAGAAGAACTAGCAATCAGGAGTGAGGGAAGATAGAAGGCAAGAAGAGTCCCAAAGAGCTTTGGAATTTTAGTTCTCAGCTGGAAAATAGTGCAAGGGAATGAACTAAATTTATAAGTTTCCTTTCAAGTTTAAAAGAAAGGAAAAGAAGGGGGGGAAAAACCCCCGCTTGGTTATCATGTTGATTACCTAAAGCTTCCCAGTGTGTGCTACAGCATTACCAGTTTCTCCTTTCTGAGCCCTCTTCCCCGGGACTCCCCGCCCCTCTATTCACTGTGCCATCCAGGGTCCTCTTATCTCCACCATTAAAGACTGCAAAAAGGCAAGTACTTCAAAAGGCCATTCTTCTCTGAAGACCCTTCAATCAGATATGAGGAGTTAATTAATAGAGAGAAGGCATTTGCCCTCAGGTGGTTGTTAGGGAGATTCTCATCATTTCTACTGTTTCCTCATACTCTTTGAAGCCCCACCTTACTTGTTCCTTCTCCACCAGTCTGACCCAGTGGCATCACAGCCTGGCATGTGATGTGACCCCTAGTCCAGGCCAGTTGAACGAGGATGGACCGCTGACAAGAGCTCAGCCAACCAGATTCTCTAGAAGATTAGGATTGAGGATTCTGAAACAGTAGGTCCTTGCTAGGTCCTTTCTTATGAGGTGTAGGTGGATGGATGAGCCCATTTCCTGCCAGGAGAGGGCCAAGGCAGAGCAGGCTCATCTTCATGTCTGCCTCACATTTCTTTTCTCTGGTGGGAGTAGCAGAAGCCAGATCAGAGGATCTCAGGGAAAACAGTCACTCTGGAACTATAGGAATTCCCTAGAAACCAAAAAAAATGGCATGAACCAATTTCTAAGCCAACAATTTCTCTTGTGCTCTGGGAAATAGCACTTATATCATTTGGGTGCAATTTTCTTTATTTCCAGCTTAAGTAGGTTTTTATTAGCTTGGAAAAAAGTAAATGCAGATGGTCCCCAACTTATGACTCAACTTAGGATATTGCAACTTTATGATGATATGAAAGTATTATACATTCAGCAGAAACAGTACCTCAGATTCTGAATTTGGACCTTTTCCAGAGCTAAGGATGAGCAGCATGATCCTCTTCTATGATGCTGGGCAGAGGCAGTGGCCACAGCTCCCAGGCAGTCCCTCCATCATGAGGGGAATCTACCAACACTCTCCAGAGCCTGGAGGTTCAACTAGGAAGTTTAGTAGCTTACGTGTATTAAAGGCAATTTTGCCTTAAAATATTTTCAACTCATGGAGTGTTTATCAGACGAAATCCCATTATAAATCCCATTCGTACTTACTGGCAGAAGAGCTTTGAGGGGCTTATACTGAGGCTCAGGACTCCAATGAGTTGATGACTGAAAGAAATAACTCTCCACTAACGACACTTCAGACACCAAGACAATAAATTGGACATATTTGAGGGACAAGGGCAGAGGATCTTCTTGGGGTTTTTGAAGTGCACAGACAGCTTCCTGCACTTGATGGGAATTCTAGGGGGGCATGCATGACCAGGTTATCCATTTTACTTGCAAAGCAAAGAGCAACTAAGAGCCAAGACCTTATAGACAGAGTCTCAATGTAGTATTTTTATAGCCTAGATTTGGGAAAGTTCTCTTTGGGGAGGAAGAAGGAAGGCTTACACAGCTGCTGCAAGCTGCTCCCCTGCTGTGGCCCATCCCCTCTTCCAATCTCACGAGATAACAGCATTGTGTGACAGTTGGGAGCAGAAGGTAGAGTCAGTTGCCTGAGTTCAAATCCTGACTCCATTCCTAACCTGGACAAGTTACTTAATATCTACTCCACTGGGTTCTTTTGACAACCTAAGGAATCATGTATGAAGCTTTTAGTTGTTTTCAGATATTGTTCTATGTACTTTTGCATAAAAATAAAAAGCTGGAAAGTATACCCATAATGTTCCTTAGCTTACTTACTACGGGAAGAAATAGAGACTTCTAAGAAACAGGGGTGTGTACAGATGTGCATATGAGCAGAATGCACACTTAGTCCTTCAATTGTAATGTCTTGTGAGAATTAATTGAAATGTGTTTCAAAAACTTACCATCTGAGCATTTCTGACTATTATTGAGTAAAAAGGCAGAACAGACCCCAGTTGTGCCTATGATCTGATGATTTTTGTTTTCTAAGCCCCAAAGCAAAATACTCCATACAATGGCAAACTTGTGAGTTTTGCAAATCAAAGGACACCAAGTAAACAAAACTTGTCTCCTTGAGTGGAATGTGATGTCAGAACACTGGCACAGAGAAATACTCAAGCCTCTTCCCCCGCCCCCCTTTCCTTCTACATTACATTAACTGTGTTTCACTGTATGGGGTTGCAACAATCTAGCCATCTCTTAAACACCTCCTTGAGATAACACCTTTGAATTTAGAAGTATGTGGTTTTAAGAAATGCAATTACATTTATTTCTCAACAGCACACAACACTTTGCCCAAACTCTAGAAAAGTATAGACTTCTGTGTTCATGATGGCAAACCAACCTGTCTTACAACTATCACTGCCTGCATGTTCTCCTTCCCACTCTTATCACAAGCTCATGTATTCACTCACACTTGAACTTAATACACCAAAATTTTTTTTTCCCAGATTTCCAAAACACTGTCCCCTTTAATCCTCACAACTTTGCATTTACAGTTTCTTTTCTGTTTGGAAAACCACTGTGAGAATACACTATGCCTCCCCCTCTAAAAAAGCTCCTTCCCCTCCACAATCAGATAGAGCTAATCAGCCCACTCTCTGTGCCTGCAAAAACACTTTTATGTTATCCAGAAAGCTGTTCTGTTCCAGGACTCTGAAGCAGGCACAGGATGTTATACAGTCCTGGCACTAACTACTTGCCAGGAGACTCCACTGTGTGTCACGCAGGTTCCCAACAGGAAATGTGGCATCTGCAAATTGAAAAATTTAAGAAGAGTTTTTTTTTTTTTTTAACTTATGTACAAATCTCAGAAGGATGTAGGATTTAGGAGAAGCAAAGGAATCCTGCAATACTCCCAGCTGGTAAGTGCAAGGAGTTGCTATAGGCCCTAAGAAGAAGGCAAGGAGAAGAGGTAGATACTATTATCCAGAGTGAACACTGGAGATGTCCAAGTGGCAGAAGTGGCCCTGAGTAGAAAGACATAGACAGCCACCTTACAGGGAGCAGTCATTAGAGAAAATGTTCTGACCTCGTGCTCTACCTGCTGCCTTCCACTGGCCAAGCTCATTAGGACACCAAGGCAAGGAGCCTAGTGAGGCAACCCACATGGCCAGTCCGTCTCCCTGAGCAGTCAGCAGGTGGCCAACGGTAGAGGTATAGCACTAGATGCAGGGGCGACAAGTTTTATACACACCACCATAAACATGCAACCAGTAGCTTTTAGACCCAGTTGTAACAAGTCAAGCATACATTACATATGTATTAGTAAATGCTTACAACACGTTTTTCCAGGAAGCAGACCCTGAGATGGGCATTAATGTGCAGGAGGTATATTTGGTGGGAGGTAAGAGAATTGTTTTAGTTTTTTCATCACTGTGACCAAAAGACCTGACCAGAGAATGAAAAGTCTATTTTGGCTCATGGTTTCAGAAGGTCAGTCCAAGGTAACTGACAACATAGCTCTGGACCCCAGATGAGGTAGGACATCATGGCAGAAGGGCATGGCAGAGGAAGGCAGCTCAGGGCATGGCATTCAGCAGAGAAAGGGAGCTCCCCTCACCAGGGACAAAATATAAGCCCCAAAGGCAGGCCCCTAGTGACCTACTTCCTCCAGCCATATCCCACCTGCCTATAATTCCCACCCAATTAATCCATATCAGTGGATTCTCTATAATTTGGAGAATCTGAGCAGGGCACATTGTCAGAGAAGAAAAGAAATAAGGTAGAAGAGAAGGAAAACTTCATGGTTTTCCAGCACTTGGATTGAGTCCATATGTGGCAGGTGGAATTCTAAAATGGTCCCTAAGATTCTGCCCCTGGTACACACCTGGGTAATCTACTCTGCTTGGGAGTAAAAAGGACTCAAGAAGAATATGAAATATCACTCATGATTTATGATGTTATGTGGCAAAATGGATTTCAACAGATGCAACTGGGCCCTAAATTAGTTGATTTTGAGTTAAAAGGGAGATCAAACTGGGTGAGGCTGACCATCAGGTGAAAAGCCTTAAAAGTGGTAGAGAGTCTCCCACCAGCTCAATAAATAAAGCAAAGAGTCAGGGTGAACTGCCTGTGGAGAAGGCAGTCCCAGGAGCTGAGGCCTTAGGCCTACAACCTTAAGGAGCTGAATTCTACCAGCAAACACTCTGAATAAACTTGGAAGAGAGCCCTGATCTCCAAATGAGAACCACAGCCCAGCTGACTCACTGATTGCAGCCTTAAAGACACTCATTTTGCCTCTACCCAGATTCTGACCCATGGGAACTGTGAAATCGCAAATGAGTGCTGTTTTGCTCCATTAAGTCTATAGCTATTTGTTACAGAGCAATACATAACCAATATACCAGCCCAAAGGTCTACCTGGGTAGGATTCAAAACCAGACAGTCTAACTCGCTTTCTCATTAAATTCCTCACTTTTTACCTGAGCTAGTTAGCAATGTTTTATTTCAACTACAGAATCCTAATATACTTTTAGTCTCCTTATTCCAAAGAAAGAATAATTAGCTAATGGCAAAAAAAAACTAAGCTGCTTGAATCTCATTAACTATCTACTGAAATATTTCCCTCTCCTCTCCCTTGCATAACAGATGGTATTAGTCTGAATGGAATGGGTAAGAAAAATTATGGAAAAGTCTAAGTGATGGAATGGGGTGGTGAGTAGTAGAAGAGACTACTTAGACTATAAATTTGTTTAATTTATTCAATTATAAGATGATTATATCAAAATAATACATTTGAATAGAAGTATGCTTTTTGATAATTAAGTAGAAGATGGAAAAATAGGTAGTTTTGTAAAAATATGTTCTATCATCCCTTTAGGCACCAAAGACAATAAAATATTAAACATATTGCTCTATTTCATGACCTCCACTCTTCATATTTTTAATCTTTTTATCCTTTTTTTTGTTCTAATTAGTTATATATGATAGCAGAACGCATTTTGATTCATTGTACACAAATGGGACACAACTTTTCATTTCTCTGGTTGGACACAGTGTATAGTCACATTATTCATGCAATCATACATGTACCTAGGGTAATGATGACCATCTCATTCCACCATCTTTTCTATCCCCATGCCCCCTCCCCTCCCCTCCGTCACCTTTGCCCAATCCAAACTTCCTCCATTCTTCCTATGCCCCCTCCCAATATGGATCAGCGTCCATTTATCAGATAAAACATTTGGCCTTTGATTTTGGGGGGTTGGCTTACTTTGCTTAGCATGATATTCTCCAATTCCATCTATTTACCTGCAAATAATTTTATTCTTTTTTAATGCTGAGTAATATTCCATTTCATATATATACCACAGTTTCTTTATTCATTCATCTATTGAAGGGCATCTAGGTTGGTTCCACAGTTTAACTATTGTGAATTAAGCTGCTATAAATGTGATGTGGCTGTGTTACTATAGTATACTGATTTTAAGTCCTTTGGGTATAGACAGATGAGTGAGATAGCTGGGTCAAATGGTGATTCTATTCCAAGTTTTCTAAGGAACCTCCATACCACTTTCCAGAGTGATTGCACTGATTTGCAGTCCCACCAGCAATGTATGAGTGTACCTTTTCTATACATCAGTGACAAACCCTCTTTAAGAGAAATTAGGAAAACTATCCCATTCACAATACCCTCAAAAAAAATAATAAAATATTTGAGAATCAATCTAACAAAAGTGGTAAAATATCTATGCAATGAAAACTACAGAGCACTAAAGAAAGAAATTGAAGAAGACCTTAGAAGATGGAAATATCTCCCATGTCCTTGAATAGGAAGAATTAACATTGTCAAAATGACCATACTACCAAAAGCGTTATATAGATTTTATGACATTCTTCATAGAACTAGAAAGTCAATCATGAAATCCATTTGGGAAAATAAGAGACCCAGAATAGACAAAGCAATCTTTATTAAGAAGAGAGAAGAAGGAGGCATCACAATAGTAGACCTTAAACTATACTACAGGGCTACTGTAACAAAAATGGCATGGTACTGGACGAAAATAGACAAGAGACAAACTCACATAAATACAGTTATCTCATACTAGACAAAGGCACCAAAAACATACATGGGAGAAAAGATAGCCTCTTCAACAACTGGTACTGGGAAAACTTGAAATCCATATGCAGGAAAATGAAATTAAACCCCTATCTCTCACCCCACACAAAACTCAATTCAAAGTGGATCAAGGACCTGGAAATTAGACCAGAGGCCCTGTGCCTAATAGAAGAAAAAGTGAGCCCAGATCTTCATCATGTTGGATTAGGTCCTAACTTCCTTAACAAGATTCCTAAAGCACAAGAAATAAAATCAAGAATCAATAAATGAGATGAATTCAAACTAAAAACTTCTTCTCAGAAAAAGAAATAATCAGTGTTAATAGAGAGCCTACAGAGTGGGAGAAAATCTCTACCACATGCACATCAGATAGAGCACTAATTTCCAGGATATATAAAAAACTAAAAAAATAACAACAAAAAAAAAACTTAACACCAGAAAAACAAATAAACCAATCAATAAATGGGCTAAGGAGCTGAACAGACACTTCTCAAAAGAAGAAAAATACAATTGATCAACAAATATATGAAAAAATGTTCAATATCTCTAGTAATTAGAGAAATGTGAATCAAAACTAAGATTTCATCTCATGTCACTCAGAATGGCAGATACCAAGAATACAAGCAACAATAAGTGTTGTCAATATTCATATTTCATCCAACACTACAAGGACAATACCTTCCAGAGAAAATGCTCAACCCCTCTTCCTAACCATATCAGTGGCTCCCGGGGCCATTTCATAAGACATGAACACACTGACCCAGACCAGAACTCTTCCTTGGTCATTCAGGGACAGATATCCATAAACTCTGCCAATGGGAAGCTCTCTACATGCTCACAAGGGAGCCTAGGCATTCTTGGTGACCATGGTAGCCAGAGTGTACACTGCTCAATTCTCCCTTCAAGAAAGGAGAGGAGTTGCAAGGTTCAAAAGTGGAATTAGCTGACAGCCTCCCACTGTTGAGGCCCTCAGAATGTGCCTTGGCTTTTCAGCTGAAGCCACACTTGTTCTAGGCAGCCCCTACTAAGGAGAAAGCACCGTGGAGGTTCAAGACCCTGGACTTCTCTGTCCAACACAGAACATCTCTATTTAATCATAATCTTTGACTGGAAGGTCCCAGTTGAGTTCAAGTCTGCATTATGGTCTGAGGTTCTGTCTGTCTAATTCTGCTTCCTTTCCACTTTCCTTTAACAGGTGTCCCGTCTGCATCATGCTGTGAAGACATTCCCTGTCCAACCTAATTTCTTCTTCCTTTTCTCTTTCACATGCATTACCCAGCAACCTTTCAGGTTTCCTCCGTCTCAATGTCTGCTTCACAAAGGATCCAGCTAACTCAGTGACCATACTAGGTCATATATGGAAAAGGAAAGGAATAGAAATGGGTGGTTACAACACACACTATCACCAATAGACAAGTTATCAAAACATAAAATCAACAAAGATATATCCAACCTAAATAATACTATGCATCAAATGGACCTAGTAGACATTTACAGAATATTTTACCCCATAAAAGCTGAATTTGCCTTCTTCTGAGCAGCTCATGGAACCTTTTCCAAAATAGACAATATTCTAGATCATAATGTAGGTCTTAACAAGAGAAAGGAATTAGAGGGATACAAATAGGAGAAGAAGTCAAACTATCTCTGTTTTCTGGTGATATGATCCTATACCTAGAGAACCCCAACAATGCTACCAGAAGACTTGCTGAAGCTGACAAATGAATTCAGCATAGTAGCAGAATACAAAATCACTTGCAAATCAATAGCTTTTTTATACTCAAATAATTACATGAGAAAGAAATCAGAAAAATCACCCCTTTCACAATAACCTCAAAAATAAAAATAAAATACATAGGAATTAATCTGACCAAGGAGAAAAAAGAGCTCTACAATAAAAATTACATAACAGTGAAGAAAGAATTGAAGAAGACCTTAGAAGATGGAAAGACTTCCCATGTTCTTGGATAGGCAGAACTATTATTGTCAAAATGGCCGTACTACCAAAAGCAATATACACATTCAATGCAGTTCCCATCAAAATGCCAATGACATTCTTCACAGAACTAAAAAAAATACTGTCCTTAAACTCATTTGAAAGACTAGGAGACTCAGAATACTCTAAGCAATTCTGAGCAAGAAAAATGATATAGGAAGGATCACAATGCTCAATCTCAAATTATACTATAGAGCTACAGTAGCAAAAACAGCATGGTATTGGCATCAGATAGAAGAATAGAAGACACAGAGACAAGCTTACACACTTTCATTCATCTGATAAAGGTTTCAAAAATATATGTTGAAGAAGAAACAGCCTTTTAACAAATGGTGCTAGGAAAACTGGGTATCCATATGTAGAATGAAATTAGACCCCTATCTCTTACCTTCAAATCAAAATGAATCAAAGATTTAGGAATTAGACCAGAAAACTTGCAACTGCTAGAAGAGAACATGGGGTCAACACTCCATCATATAAGTGCAGAAATCAATAAAATAAAACCCCTAAAGCTCAAGAAATCAAATCAAGAATCAATAAGTGGAATTCCAAATTAAAAAGATTCTAAACAGCAAAGGAAATGACTGAGAGCATGAAAAGTGAGCTTATGGAATGAGAAACTGGGAGTTAACATCTAGAATATATAAAGAACTCAAAAAACTCAATGCCAAAAAGCAAATAACTCAATCAATAAATGAACAAGAAAACTAAACAAAAATTTCTCAAAAAAAACCCCACAAAACACAAATGGCCAACACATATAGGAAAAAAAAGGATCAACATGTTTAGCAATCAGGGAAATGCAAATCAAAACTACACTAATATTTCATATCACTCCAGTCAGAATGGCAATGATCAAGAGCGCAGATAATAATAAATTCTGGTGAGAATGTAGGGGAAAGATACACTGGTACATTGTTGGTGTAACTGAAAATTAGTACAACCACTCTGGAAAGCAGAGATTCCTCAAAAAAACTAGGCATGGAATCACCATATGACCCAGCTATCTCACTCCTTGGTATTTATTCAAAAGAACTAAAATCAGCACATTATAGTGATAGAGCCATGTCAATATTTATAGCAGTGCAATTCACAACAGCCAAATTATGGAATCAACCCAGATGCTCGTCAATAGATGAATGATCAAGCAAATGTGATACATATACACAAGGTAATTTTACTCAGCCATAAAGAAGAATGAAATAATGACATTTGCCAGGAAATGGAGAATATCATGCTAAGTGAAAAAAGCCAGACTCAGGAAATCAAGGGTTCAGTGTTTTCTCTCATATGGAATCTATAGCAAAATAAGGGAAAGAATGTGATAAGGGGCAGGGATCCAATATCTTAAAGACAGAAAAGATCAGTGGAGTAGAAGTGAAGAACAAGAGGGAGGGAGGGAGGGAGGGAGGGAGGAAAGGAGGGAGGGAAGGAAGGGAAGAGAAATATGGAATGAATTTAACAAAATCATGTTATATGCATATATAAATGTATAAAAGGAAATTTCACCTTTTGTATGTGTAGAAAGTACCAATGAAAAATTTAAAAATACAGGAACAAAAGGAAGAGCAATAGAGAAGAGGAGGGAGAATCGGGGTAGTAAGAGGGAAAGACAAAGGGGGATGGAGATTGAAATCCAATCCCTTGCATGTATGATTTTGTCAGAATGAACCCAAATACTATATAAATTATAATGCTCTAATGAAAAAGTGGGGATAGAGGAGTAAGACAAAAAAATCATCCTAACTTTACCTCTTACATAGCTTTGTCAATATGCAACCCCAGTACACCTACCATCGACATCATTAGGTCTGAAAGGGATAGAAAAATACCAAGAAAATTTTCCAAGGCAGGTGGAAAAAGAGATGCTAATTGAGATAATCTTCTTATAATATAGCAAAGAAAGACAATTTCAGCTAATGAAGTTTCTTTTTTTTAAAGAGAGAGAGAGAGAGAATTAATATTTATTTTTTAGATTTCGGCGGACACAACATCTTTGTTTGTATGTGGTGCTGAGGATTGAACCCAGGCCACATGCTACCGCTTGAGCCACATCCCCAGCCCATGAAGTTTCTTTAAAAAGGAAAATATCAATACATCTAACTTTTTTCCCAATTTTGAAGTCATTAAAAATAAGTTATTTTTAAAAAATGTTCTTCACTGATTCTGAATGTAGGCAGCACAGGGGAGGGATTTTATCTACTTGGTGACTTCTAGCATTCACATATATTTTGACAGCATAAAAATGTATTGAGTACCTACTATGTGCCAGTCTGGAGAAAGTATCAGTGACACAAAAATGAAAGGTTCATATCTTTAAAAAGCTCAGAAGAGTGCTAGAGAAAAATAATGAAAAAAAGAAAGATTAGAGACTAATACTCAGAATGAAATTCCCTTTACTTGGGTGATGGAAATTTTTTTTACCTTTTTATTAAAAAACGGTAGTAGCCAGTTACAAGAGATGTTGAACATTTTTTCATGTATTTGTTGATCGGTTGTATATCTTCTTCTGAGAAGTGTCTGTTCCACTTATGGAATAAACATTCTAAAATAGTAATTTCCTTGATATTTTTCCTTAGCAAAATTATGTCATCAAAAGGTACAGTGGCTTTCACACCTGATTCTATATTTAAACATTTGATATCTGCTCCCACTTAATTGGAGATAGTGATATATATATATATATACACACACATTGGTGGATATTTTTAACTGGGCTTTATTTGCAATGTTGGAGTTAAACACAGATGAACTTCCCAAGCATATGAGTGGCTACTTGCACTCAGCCTTTTCCTCCCACCTTCTCTCTTGATCCCGTGACACCGAATTCAAGTTGTCCTTGAGTGACTCAATCAATTACTGGGACCTTTGATGGATCACCTGACCCTGTATCTCTTTGCCACCTCCTTATTTCCTAAACAGAGACCTCTGCACATTGTGATTGTTGTTCCTTCACCCTGTCTTTGAGACTCTTGCTTGGGCTACAGTTGTCTTATCTATGCTTACTTTTCCTTTATTCCCTTTTTGTTTCAGCATCTATCCTTTCAACTTAATTTCTGCCCTTTTTGTTTCATTTATAATCCAAATGCTAATTAAATTACTCATTTGTCCTTTCTTTTTTAAAAAATATTTTTCAGTTGTAGATGGACACAATACCTTTATTTATTTGTTTATTTTTATGTGGTTCTGGGGATCAAACCCAGGGCCTCATGTATGCTAGGCAAGCACTCTACCACTGAGCCACAACCCCAGCCCTCATTTTTTTCCTTTCTTTTTATGGCTATGTCTATTATTAGCATAAAAAGATTAGAAATGCCAGGGAAATCAGTACTTAAAGTGATGAACAGTTCTGAAAATATCTGGACGTTTTCTTCACATCTTTATAATATTTCTAAGAATGAATTTCCTTAGATTAAAACCACTTTTAGTTCAACCAGTAGGATCATTGGTCAATTAGTTGATAGACTTTTCATTGAATTTTGTTTGTTTTATTCAATGCATAGTATTAACAACTCTGTTAACTATATTCTTTTATTATATGTGTAATATGTCAGCCACTTAGAGGTCAATGAGTTTTTGTACATTGGATTTTGCAACATTAGAACTTGAACTATATTGAAATATAAATACTAGTTTTACCCAGTTAATTATGTTAGATAATACAGTAAATTAACAATGTATTATAGAAATCATCCCATTTATAAATAGCTTAGGTACCAAATGGTTGGCTATATGATATTTAAACTAACAAGTGTTAACATTTCCAACCTTAAGATTGATAAGAGTATCAGTAAAGTTGACACATAAGCATGCTCATTCATAAGGTACAGTAATCCCACATATTTTTAATTTAAGTAGTGGCCCAGGTTGAGTTATATTGGAGGCAGATAAGGCAAGGTCTGGGGTGCAAGTTGTTTATTAAGGATCAACACCTAGGAAAGGAAGGGGAGGAAGCACAATGGGCAGAGGAAGAAGTGACCTGGGCCTGATAGCCCAGCTCACTCAACACCAGGGACCTCTGGAGCAAGCATTGCTGCTACAGTTAGATGAGAAGCACCTTCATATCCACCTTGCTCAGCCCCCAGATGACTGCATGTGGAAAGCAAGGTGGCTCCAGAATCTGGAGCAGATTCTGAAGGAGCAGACAGCTGAAGACAGTCTGCTCTCATATTCCCTGCACCCAGGGAATCTGGGTGGTGCTATTCCACATGTATTACAGCATTTTGGAAATTATGCTGTAAGCACTAGCCTTCTGCAAAACATGTCAGCAATGTCCTGAATTTATTTGTCCAAGGTATGCCTATTCACATTTCCTTTCATGGAAATCAGACCACATACATGAGCTTATTAAAATCTCTGAGAAATCAGTAATCAATCCTGATTAACATATTAAACCCACTGGTTACCACCATAGAACACTTTTTGGGAAGCTAGTGACATTTTTGAAGCAGAAAAAGAAAAAAAATTGTATCCAATATAATTAACTAAGCATCTAGTCTTTTGAGGAATAGAAACCTTACCTGTAACAATGGGAACAATTCCTTGCTAGGGAGAAAAGGTAAAGTTTTGACTAATACATTCACTAAACTTCTAAAAAGAAGCATGGCTCATATTTTCTCCCCTCTTAATTGCTTTAAAGAAAAGTGGTAGTAAAATAGAACAGGTTGGTTAATAACCACTTTCTATAATTAATCTCTATTATTATAGCTACTGCCTAAAACTTGGAGCTCAGGAGGAAAGGCCCTATGAAAAATAAGCCAAATGTGCAGCAGAGTCACCCAACCCCACAAAAATGAGCTCATTTAACACCAAATATTAACTTTATATAGGATACACGCTGCTCTTAGCTTAAAGCACAGAGGGGAGTTGACCTCCTCAGGAGACTATTTATTCAGCCTGTTGGAGAATGATTTGTTTTATGCCACTGATCTATATTTGAAGAGTACTAAAAGCAACAAAGAATAGGAGTCAAGAAAGAGGAACATGTTTTATGACATTCAAAGTAGTGAAGTTGCTAAAGATATGTTGGTGTTCTGACTGTGACCCGAAAGTCCCAGGCCTCCTGCATCTAAGCTCTATCCCTGTGCTGTCAAACTTGACTTTGTTCCCATTTGGCAGGCTCACAAGCATATATGGAACTTGAGTCAAGCAAACACAATACTCCTTGGGCTCTTCCAGAGACACCCCTGGAGATGCAGGGTGTGGGGGTCCTCTGCCCTTCCTGGTGATGTCTGCAGCCTCTTCAGAGAGGCTGCCCCACTGCCAGAGCACCCTTGGGTTTCCAAAGCTGCAAATGCCAACATGTGTAGCAAGGGACAAGTGGATTCCAGCCATATGTCCCCCTAGACACTCCCCAGATCAGCACAGAGACATAGACAGTTGTTCAGAGACATACCTGGCTCTCTGAAACTAGGCAAGGCACTGTGTCTCAGCAACTTTTTCAACTTCCACTGAATACCCCGAAATACAAGAATAAGACATAGTCCTAGATGTTGTGCTGGGAAGCAAAAAAAGGCATAGTCCCCTCTCCCCTCCCCCACCAGAAACTGTCTCTCTCCATTCAAATCACTCATAGGTTTTGCATGAATGATTTTGAAAATCACCATGGGTTTTGAAAATCTGAGGTTTTCATACCAGTAGTAACACAACAAAAAGCACAGTGGAAAATTCATTCCCTGCCTACATGGTACAAAAAAGAGTTTCTTCTCAAGGGAAGGGAATGAAATATTATTTTTCTCTCCAAAGATTTAAAGTTATTTCCAATGGCATTGGGAGAAAGAGTGGTTCTGCTGTTGGCATGGCTGCCCAGTATTTCTGTTGCTATCATCCTGCTGCAGTCTGCTGATTCAAAATATTGGAAATTCTGTGGATGATGAGCCAAACGTTCTTTGGAAATTATAAATCCATATACTGTGAAAGCAATTCAAAACTCCCTTATCACATCTTCCCTTATCATATAAACCACGACAGGTGGCTTAGTGGGAAAAGTGGATAGGGGAAACAATTTCATTTTCAAGGCTTCAAAAGATTAATGTGTTACTGGTTTTTTTTTTTTAACCCACAACATTGGAAAAGGATATTTATTCTTCTTGGAAAAAAGATGGTCATAAATTTTAACAGGCCCAGCCCTAGGAGTCAGCAGCAGACAATTCCCTTGAGTACTTGAAGAGTCCCTGATTCTCTCTGGGAAAGGAGGTCCTAAGCCTGCATGCAGGATTGGCTGGGGACACAGGGGCTTAATACTCACCTTCAACCATAGAGAGGCAAGTGTATATAGAGAAACACTCCACTTTCTTACCTCTCAGTGGGACAATTCTGAGTATGCTCTGCAGAGTTTTCCAGAAGGGCCCAGTATAATTAGACCCCATTGACCCCAGTATTAACCTGCTCATCAATGCAATCTTTTTATTTTTTCTTTTCCTGCCTTACTTTCCTTGCCAACTCCCTCACCAAACTTCCTGGCATCATGTAGCAAATAAATAACCTGCAACCAAATCCACATTTGCAGTTTAGCTATTGAGGCATCTCAGAGAAAGAATCATTTACAAAACCCAGGAGTATATTTCAGGAATTCTGCATGCAGTCTCACAGATGTCCAGTGGTAGTGGTGGTAACCTCTGAGATGTTTCAAG
Organism: Urocitellus parryii; assembly: GCF_045843805.1. Lineage (NCBI taxonomy): Eukaryota > Metazoa > Chordata > Mammalia > Rodentia > Sciuridae > Urocitellus > Urocitellus parryii. Next base: position 42,261,882 of record NC_135531.1, on the reverse strand, counting down.
AGTCAGCATTGGTTTTTCAACAGTCATAAAAATTCTTATGTCTTTGCTCCAGGCCTTCACAGAAGAGGAGAAAACAGGTGGATTAGCTAGCTGAGAACAACCTGTCGTTCATAGTACTGGGGGAAAGATCATAAAATATAGACCACGTCTCCAAAGGAGGTAAGTGGTTAAATTCACTTTGGTCAGACAGTAGAGCCCTTCGGGGCCTGGCTAGAACAAGAAGGAAACGAGGTGTTGTTCTAGTCCATATTGGTGACTTGAACTTGGCTAATGTCTTATAGTTCAGGGGTAACTGCTTAGCATCACTGCAAGATATAGAATAAGTATCAAGCATGCATAAAGGGAAAGGAAAGCAAGTTTTTTCAAATCTGCTGCAGAAGGCAGCATAGGAGGAAGTATCAAAGGGGTGTCTGACAGCCAGCCCAGCCTGGAGCAAACTTGTAGATTTCAGTTAAAGTGACTGTGGAAGCTGACACAGCCCAGGTGGAACAGGCTGGGAACAATCACTACCAAAGCTGATTCAGCAGAACTAAGAGCCATGGAGGCTGGCAGGAAAACAGTTCAATATTTTCAGCCCAGAAGTTAAAACCATCACTAGAAAGAACTGATATGGGTAAGGCCAGAAATCTGAAAATAGACATAATTGAGCTATCAACTGGATCAGAAAGGCCATTGGAAAAGAAGAAAACCATCTAGGGTTCAGTTTTGCCACCAGAATTGTGAAGATGGGCAAATGAAAGTCAGCTCTGGCTACTATGAAACCACATCAGGCTTTAAGGAATCTGAGAATAGAGGAGACAAATCTAGGAAAGAGCCCAGGGATTTGAGCAAGCAGTGTTGCCACTACATTTTCAAGGACTGTGGAAGCCACAATCTGAGTTCTGTTCTCCAACTTCAAGAACTTAAATTCTAGAAATCACCCAATGGGAATATTGAAATGGGAATATTCCAAAGTTTGGTGTAGTAGCCATGGCCACAATCATTTTTTTTAACTATCATTGAGAGAAAAGGCATTATGGGGAAAAATGAATGATGCTCCAAATAACTCCAAAGCTCAAATCTCAGTAGGCATGGAGAAAACCAGGTGGAGCCAAGATGGGAGCCACCTGCTAAATGCAAAATACATTTTGAAAACAGATAGCTGTTGTTTTTTCTTCCTCCTGAGCTACAAGGAACTTAGTGCATCAATCTTCTTGTGTGCCCCTCAGTACTGCTCCTGGCATGGAAGCTAATCAGTGGAGATTATGCCAGTAGGCTTCCTGGAGCTCTGGATTCCAACTGCAATCAGCCAATGCAAGGCCCTGGAAGGAGACCAGAAAGAAAATAGGGAGAAAGGTAGGATATTTATTTCTCTGGATCCTTCTCTGCAAAGCTATTCTAGGTTGGCTCTCGTTACTTACCTCAAGGGGCTAGGAAGAAGGTTGTAAGGACTTCCTCTTTCTTAAAACTTTCCCCTCCCCTGTCTTATAGTACTAGAATGGTACTAGATATTGTTGCTAACCCTGGATTTCTTTCCTAGACCTTGTGGTTTTCTAATATCCCACCCACTTCTTTGTATTTGGCTCTTATGTAAATAAATCCTCTTTTAATTATCCCAATCTGATTATACCATCTGTTCTCTGTGGGGCCCTGGCTGCTACAGTGGGAGTGATTTAGGGAGAGATGAACTAGCTAGCATGGCCACAGTGGCAGGACAGGTACAGAGAAGGGTCTTGTTGACACTTGGGCTCCTCATAGACCTTAGAAAGATCTGGCAGACAATACTTCATCCAACCCAAGGCTCCAAAACAAGGTCTTAAAATAGGACCAAAAGCAGCCACCATGACAAGACTTTTCCTTCCAGCCATATAGATACAGGTGAGTCAAGAATAATGCCCAGGGCTGAGAATGAGTGGGGTGGGCCTGGAGATTAGAATGGGGAATTGACTCAGCCATGTGACCACTTGTCCCACATTGCCCTTGAACCCGGGATTTCTCCAAGACCAGGAAGATGCAGAGCAGGATGGAAGGTGAGCTGGGCAGAAGATCAACTTCCATGACAGACTTAGAAATTCCCCCAGAAGGCAAAGTTACTCATGAGGCTCTTAGAGAGTCATGAGGAGTCTACGAGTTGCAAAGTAAGTAACCCTAGGGAGCTAGCACAGAAGAAGTACGGTGACCCAGTTAGAGATCATCTATTTGTCCTTTGAGAAGACACCCACAGGTAGAGAATAACACACCAAATAAAGAATTGACTGGTGGGGCTGGAGTTGTTGCTCAATGGTAGAGCAGTTGCCTGGCATGTGTGAGGCCCTGGGCTCGATCTTCAGCATAGCATATAAAGAAATAAATAAAGTAAAAGATCCATTAACAACTAAAAAATATTTTTTAAAAAATGACTGGTGAGAAGAGCATAGCAAGCTCTCTTGAGGCTGAATCTCAGGACTGGTTATTGACATGAGTGGATTTGCAGAGGGGAGAGAGGTCCAGAGAGAAGGAAACTTTACAAAGAAGAGGGCCACTGGAGAGCGAAAAGACCATGAGGACTTCTATCTGGAAACTGGAACCCTGCCTAGCCTCACAGCCCAGGTCTGAGCTTCACGGAGAGATGAGCCTTTGGATCATTTCTGGTCTAATGGGGACTCAAGGGTATGGTTTTCTGTTTGGACTCAGGAAGCTCTTGCAAGACTCAGTGCCCTGGGCAGGGCAGGAGGTGACACATGACCAAAGGACAAAGCATGACTCAACCAAGAGACGCAGCAGCCACAGGCTGATTTGTAAGCAAATGAGACTCTGCCTAAGGTCCCCCCAGGAAGGTGTGGTAGAGAGGGGCTTAGTAGGGGATAAAGCTTCCCCGACAGACAGCGGGTAACAAGCCAACAAATGCTGAGTATGAATGCTAACCATATCTGTTCCCATAGGCTGGGCTGCACACCGAAGTGCCACATGAGAAAAGGAATAGTTTCGTTTTAGCCCATCCAATACATGGGCATGCATAGAAAATAACTGGGCAGAAAAAGAAAATAATTGGGCAGAAATGAGTGATGAGGAAAAAAATACGTACTAAGAAATTCCTTTTATAGCACTCAAAGTATACACTAGAGTGAAGGCCAAAGAAAAACAAACTACAAAGGAAAGCCCATTTAATGGGCTGGTCAGAGGGCACCAGACTTCCTAGGGTTCTCACTAACAGAACCTTATCAAAACCTCCAGGTATCCCAGCTTTCACTTGCACTAGCTTTGAAGGACCAAAAGTAAGTGGTCCAATCACTTGCTATCCAGAAATGACTACAAAGAAAAGTTGTATATTCTAAAAACCCCAAGAAGACAGGAACTTACCAAGAAGACAGGAACTGTCACTGACCCTCAAACCAGAAGTTTACCACCTCATAAATGTCATAATTTTATTATGTTTTTGGATTATGGTTTCATATTTCTCTTAGGTCTCTGTTGGAGTTCTGTGAAAGAATGATGTCTTCTGAGGAGCTAAAAATAATAGTGTAGTAATAATAACAGCCATTCACTTCTAAGGGCTTCATGTATGCTACTCCTATGTGAGGCTCTTTATCTGCCACTCTATTTAGTCTTCACAGAAACCCTATAAATACTATGACCAAGCCCATTTTTCTGATTAGAAAAATGAGGTTTAGGTAGTTTAAATAACTTGCTTGCAGGTAGAGAACTGGGATAAGAAAAGAGGAGCCCTAGAGTTAAGGCTCTTAACCATTGAGGTCCACTACAAAGGTGGCTGTTTGTCCCCACATCTCCCCCACCCCCTTGTAAGGACCATGCACGGAAGTGCTCGGATAATGGAGGGAAATGTGAGGCATTCAACACATGCAGTTCATGGAAACTCTTGGAAATAAAATGAGGGAAAATATAAGTGTATAATGGACACACAAACCCAATTTTCCTACGGTAAGAGCTGGCTCAAAATCTTTTAGAAGAATCCTTACCATTTCAAAACAGCTCTTTCCATAAGAAAATTGGTCCTTTGTGTGCATTTTAAATTTACATTCACTGTTATTTTATTTCCAAAAGTTTCCATGAAATGAATGTGCCAAGGGCCTGGCATTTTCCCCCATTATCATAACATTTCCGGGCATAGTTCTCTAATCTTTTCCACTGTGGGTGGGAGTGTGGGGGTTAATCAGCAAACCAGGGAAAGAAAAACCCATCAGAGCAAATACCACCTAGGACTTGTTACTTCCATTTTAAGTACTTCTGAATGTCATTTCATTGGTTGTGTCTTGAACAAAATATATTTATTACCTTATAGTCCAGCACACAATATGGACTATTAAATGAAACAGTAACATCTGCTAGGGTTAGTTAAGTAAGGGGAAATCTGGAAGTGTGCTAGGAGGCATAGCAAACAAAATCAAAGCTAAATATAATTTCTCCAATTCTCCTTTTTCAAATTTAAGAAAAAAATACTAAAAAGAATAAGAAATCAATATAGATATTTTGTGTAGATGAAAATGTAATATACTTCAAGTTATTGTTATCAGGAGTAAACACTTCTTTGGGGCAACAACACTGCTTTCTCCGAATCAAGTGGAAAATTGCAAATATTCCTTTCTTCCAATTGTGGCAGAAGAGAAAAAGTACACTGCGTCAAGTGTCCTATGGCATGTGTCTGAAATCCATCCTTAACTTCTCCTTTGCTTCTTTAATCACCAAGCCTGCACTTCCCCCTCAGCCATCTTTTAATTTCCCTTTTGCCTTGTCCACCCTTCTCTGCCTCAAGGGAGTCATAGGAACTGGTGAAGATTGAAAGTCTGCATCTTCTATCTCATTCATAATAAATGGTGAGCCAATAAATTGTACAATAAATCATTTATACAAAAGAACAAGAGGTCACATTAATAGCATTTTACACCATAGATCTTACTCTGATTATTAACCCCCAGCCAATATAGATGGCCTCTAGACTAATAAGAAAATCCATATAGGTTTGCCTGGTTATTTATATAGGAGCAACAAGGATATGCATTTATGCTATGGCCCTTTAAGTGTGCCTTTCTTAAAGTAACTGTAAGGAATGTCAGATGGGCTTTCAGCAGAATTTGTTATTGGGTATCCTGATGCTTAGCCTCTTAGCCAACTACAATAATTCCCTCAAGATTTCATCAGCAGTACTTACAGTAAGCAAATTCCTCTATTCTTAAGGTCCCTAAATTATTCATGGGGTTCTGAAACAGCCATTATTTGGGGACACAAACCATCCTGTGGCTGACTACAGAGCATTTAGGAAGCATAAGAAAACACAACCTGTCAGCAGAGGATAGACACTTAACAGCTGTGGTAAATTAATTACTGATGATGGTGAAAGTTCATAGCAAGAATAATGCAACTGAGAAGGAAACTTGGTTGTGTCTGTGGCCTACAAGATATAGATAATAAAGTCATTTCCCAAAATTTTTAAACAAAAAGTCTGTAAGAACCATGCATAGCCAATTTTCAAAGTTAATACTCATTATCTCTGATGTTAAAAAAAATGGATCAATATATTTTTAAATATGACAATCTTGAGTTATGATGTGCATGCTATACCAAGGGCAAAATGGCCATATATTAAGACTGTACTAGTGTGTGTCAAGAATATCAAGTAAAGAGATTTAGAAAGTTTGAAGTGAATCCTAAACATCTGTTTTAATAAAACTTCACAAGTAAGTCTAATATGCACCCCAATTAAATATCACCGATCAAAAAATGTTACCTTCATATTAAAGATTGTGATATCAAGTTTTAAATGATAAATGATGAATGATAACTCTCCTATAGTTTTTGTTACTAACATCAAAGAAGCACACAATTCTGATTAATATGAGAAACTTCATCAAAACCATTTCATATTATTTCAGTTTTTTCCCTGAAGTTCAAATATATTGAAAATGAGGGTGTTGGCAAATTTTACAGGGACTTTACATAAAGAACAAAATTTATGAAACATTATGTTGATAACATTTCACCTTCATAGACTTAACAGATTAACCTATTATATCAATAGCATTTACCTATACAAATTTAACAGATTTAACCTACCTAAAAAAGAAAAGTCTGATTCTTGCTTTTGGTGATAAATAAATAATAAAACCACAAAGTCAAGTATTACTCATATTGCATAATAATAGAAACAAAATCCAATTTATGTTTTTTAGTGTGTTGAAAAAAATAGGCAAAGTTAACCTTCAACAGGTGAGCTCTGCATTAGAGCGCTGCTGAGCTACCACTAGAGGGCACTGTGAACAGGTTAGAGAACAATGCCCAGGACCTTGTCTTCTGGTACAAAGCTTAATACTGTGACATTTGTCTTCCTGAGTTCTAAACCGTTAGTAACAAGAGTAAAATGGTTTATATATTTGAGATTTGGTGGCTGTGTTCCCTTGTATCTATCTGCCACACCAGCTTCATGGATTTCTGCCAGGGATGGAGATGCAGAAAGTAACACGAGAAGGCTCCTCCTATACCACATTAAACTAGACCCTTCACCTCAGGCTTTACTTTTTACTATTTGCTTTTCAAATAATTTACCATACAATTTCAAATTAGAGGATAATTTACATCTATGAACTCATCCTAAGGTTTAATAAGGAGACATAGATATTTACTTTTTTTTAAGAGATAAAAGATGTTACAGGGCTAGGCTCAGTGGTAGAGCGCTTGCCTAGCACATGAGAGACACTGGGTTCTACCCTCAACACCACATAAAAATAAATCACTTTCTTCATCTACAACTAAAAAAATTTTAAAAAATATATATGTTACAGATAGAATTGAAGAATTTTTTTAACTATCTCCCAGTTCTATTTCCTTCCTGTCTTCCCTATTTTTAACAATTTCAGCATAAGCCACTATTGAGAAATAGTTGTCTTTCCCACCCTACATACATATATATTATACACGAGGAAGTATTATTCATATTACAGTCGGTCCTCTAGGATTTAATTCAATCATGGCTTGAAAATATTTGAGGAAAAAAAAGTGCATCTATAGTAAATATGTACAAACTTTTTTCTTGTCATTATGCTCAACAATAGAATATAATAGCTATTTACATATTTACATTGTATTAGGTATCATAAGTAATCTGGAGATGATTTAAAGTATATGGGAGAACATGCGTAGGTTATATGCAAAGACTATGCCATTTTATACAAGGAATGTTGTATCCATCAATGTTGGTATCTGCAAGGGATCTTGGAACCAATCTCCCATAAATATGAAGAGGTAACATTATTGTTATTCCAAAGAGGCAATGTTTCCTTCCATTTGGTTTTTCTTTATTTCTGGTACTGGAGTGGAAATTATGTTTTCTTCCTTATTCCTTTAGTACTGTATTTTCAGGCCAGTATATATGTTACATTTAAGGAGCTCAGGATTTTAAATACAATCTTTCCTATTCCTATTCTTCATGTCTTCTACTGTTCTTTTTTACCACCATTACTCAGCACTCATAAATATTCTATCACATATTGTTTTGTGTTGGTAGTGGAAGGAACATTTGTCTTTATCAGGTAAGTCCAGAGTATTGATGGAAGTCCACAAATAACCTAATTGGTCTTCCTTTTAATCTGTGTGAATGCTACTATCAATTTAACTGTTTCAAGACATTTTTTTCATCACACCTCTCTACTTTCTATGAAAACTATACTACTTTCTAGCTCAAGTGCTCTTCTGTAATGTTTGCAACTAATCTGTTCCATCGTATTTTCTTACTGCTTCCATCATGAACCCTTTAATCTATATCATGATTGTTCCTCATTGGTCCACAACACTGTGTTTATTTCTTAATCCATGATTATTATACCTATAGATAATTCTTTTTCTTCTTTCCTCTATCCAAATCCTATTCTTCTCCTAAATCCACTTAAGGACCAATTTGTAAGACTGTCTTCTGCTAGTGATTCCATATCCATCTTTATCTCTTGCCCCATCTCTTAAGACTCTTAAAGTCTATTATACAACTTAACATTGATCTTACACTCTCTTAAGCCCTGTGTTAAAGGATCAAATCCTCTTGATTGGAGAACAAGATATTTTGTTTACTGGTTCTTTCATTTAACTGACAGATGCAATAAGTGTTTATTAATTTGAGCTCAACTTCCAAACACTTGAGCAATTAAAAGAAAAGCACTGGATTACTGTTTGTAGAGAATTTGCTGGGTTAGCTTTATGAGCGATTTCCCATTAAGTCAGGTCTTTCTCTCTTCCTTATTATTTCACATCACTTTTATGGTCATTCAAATATCTAGTGACAATATATGTGCAAGTCTCTGTGCCACACATCATGGAGAAATGCATACATGGGGCACAAAAGCCTACCTACCCACTAAATATCATGCATAAGAGATGGTACAGTCTAAACTAGACTCTGAGTTTGAATCTCAGCTCAACCACTTCCTGGCTTGTGGCTCTGTGACCTTGGCAATTTCTTCTCCACACTTTAGTTTGCTATTCAAATAGGGGCAAATGGCCAAGCTCCTGGGACAGCAGGAGAAATACTAGTAGTGACAGGAAAACAAATAGATGTGTGGGTCTCTAGTGACTCAGTCTAAGACTGCACACAGCAATCTGTTGACCAGGATGTCAGAGGGCAGGGGAGGGGACAGCCCATTCCTAGGTTGTGGGACTTCTAAGCTGCATGATTAGGAAATTTCAGACTCTTCCTTCAGGTGATTAGGGCCTGGAATACAACAGCCATATGACAGAGTAGCAATTGCCTCCAGACCTGTCCTTCCAACTCAGCATTGCTGTTTGAGGTCAGCTACCAGCTCTTCTGCCTGCAAGATCAGGAAGCTGGAATACAATCCTATGACAGGTCCATCACCTCAACCTTCATGCTTGGGAAAGCCCCTCACCTCCCCAGGAAGAAAAGGACTCAGATTGTCTGGGTTTGAATCTCAGTTCTGCCACTTACTGGAGAGACTTGTGGGCAAGACTTGCTTTTTGGTTGATTTCCACAAAACTTTGCAATAAGCCAGCTCTTTCTGTTTCTGGAAAGTTGGTCCATAGGGGACCATTCTTCAGCCAGTTAATTTTAACTTATTCTTTCCACCTTTCACAGAGGGATAAGAACAGTACCTACCCTCTTGGTGTTGGTGTGTTTTAACTGTTTACATAGAATACTCATAAAAGGGTGGCATATGTTAAATGCTCTCTAAGCATTACCCTTTATTATGTGTGCACTTAATTACAACACAAATGCCTTTCAAATGACCCCATCCTACATAAATTCAGAGTGAATCACTAACTAGAATTTCCAGAAATGTCTGTCTATATCAATCCTGTGGTTAGCATCTTCTCAAATCACAGCTCGTGGATCCATGAACCATGGATCTCATTGCCAGGCTTCCTGTCTGGATGCTATACTCTGGATTTTTTATCTGCTTGCTCTGATCCCTGGACACTAAGCTGCTCCCTACTTAGAGACATCCCAGGCCTCCTGGAGACCTCAGCTCCACCTATGCTTAGCTGCTGTTCTGTGCCCTACTCCAATCCTCAGAACTCTCTTCAACCCTAGACTGACCTGCTAACGTGACCGCCCTTTAATTGAGTTTTATCTCTCATTCTCTGGCTCTAAAGCCCCGCCCTTGATCTTGACTTCTCCTTTCTGATGGTCACCTTTGACCCTTCACCAGGGCTCTACTACCTAATGTAACTTCTGTTTTTACTCTTTCTAGTCTCTCCATCTTATTATCACTTTAGGCATTTCTTTAGTGAATATTAAAATCAAATCATAACATACTTAATGAGACATTATAAAGTGCCCAAGAGGTGCTCAAAAATGAGTATGACCAAGTTCACGCTTCAAGGAAGTCACAGCTTACTGAAGAGACAAACCATAACAGTTTTTATAATAGTCCTTTATTATTCTTTTAATGTCCCTGGGATCAGAAATGATATCCCCTTTTTCATTTCTGATGTTAGTAATATGTGTCTTCACTCTTTTTTTCATAGTCTGCTAGAGGCTTATCAATTTTACTGACATTTTCGAAGAACCAAGTTCTGATTTTGTTGATTTTCTCTGATGATCTATTTTCTATTATTTTATTTCTACTCAACTTTTATTTTTTCCCTTTGCTTACTTGGGATTTAATTTGCTCTTTTTATATTTTTATTAACACATGCATATTAATGAGGTTCAGTGTGATATTTCCATGCAAGCATATAGCATGACTAATCAATTCCTTTTCCACCCATCCCCCAAACACACTCTCCCAATCTCTAGTAATCACTATTGTACTTTCAGGTTGACTTTGTTTAGCTTCCACATATTAGAGAGAATACACAGTACATACAATTTGCTCTTCTTCTCATTTTATGTCTTCTTGGACTATTGACCCCTTTATCACTAGTTAATGGCCTCTTTATCTCTGATAATTTCATTCCTATAAAAAAAATATATAACAATGTTAGATTTCTCTATCATGGAAATGCATAGAGCAGCCAAAAAGTATGATTATCGCTGAAAAAGTGGTGTCCGGATCTAGTTTGGGCATCCACCATGTGTCAGGTGCTAGGTTTAGGAAAGGGGACAAGAACCCTTTCTTCAGGTATGATGCAACTGGAGCCTGCATGCACGGACCTGGCAGCAATAAAGAAACACTCCTATGTGCTTGTTTCCTTATTTGCTTTGTATATCTCTTCTGTCTTATCTACCTTGCCAAGCCATTTCAAAATGAATGAGACATCATGCCATTTTATCCTATTAATACCCCAACATGAATTTTTTTTAAAAAAGCAACAACAAAAATCTAAGGTTACACTCTGATATAACTACAACCCCATTATTACACCTAACAATTAACAGTAATTCCCTGTCTACCCTACACACAGCTGTGCCCTGAGAGGCTGACTCCTACAAATGCCTCCAGTCAGGTTTAGCCAATGGGAGGCCCCAACAGACATCAGCAGGAGGTCAGAGGGGCTGTGGGGAGCTGAGGTTCTTTTCCTCTGTCCCCACCCCACCCCTACCAGGTCACTGATTTGGTATTTTCAGAGAGTGTTCTCTGGTTCCACAGCTCCGGTTGTGACTGGACTCTCAGAATGGCACCAGGCTCACTCCCATAGGTCTAAGAGTACATGGTGATGTTATGTTTGTAAGCCCTGGGTACCTCAGCATCCCCTGTTGTTTCCTTTAGCCTTGCCCACACCCCTCAAAAGTCCTTTTATTAAATGATTTATGATTAAGTTCTTTGGAGTTTGCCATCTCTTTCCTGGGAAGACCCTGCCTGATATTTGAATAAACCATGTTCGAACATTCACTAATTACCCAATGTATTTTTAAATTTTTTTCTTAAAAAACAAAATCCAATCAAAGACCCTGTGTTGCATTTGGTTCTGCATTTATTTAGTCTTTTAGTCTACCAATTCCTCCTTTCTCTTTTGAGTTTTTTAGAGATCATACCAATTGTCTTATACATGTCCCGCAGTCTGATTGGGTCCAACATTTCCTAATAGTGGCATTTATTTCATCCTTCTCTGCTTTGTATTACCTTCAACTTGAATCTAATCAAGCCATTAGATCCAACTTCCATTTTAAACATTGTTGATGAGAATGCGGGTCATACCATATAATTTATAACATATCATCTCCACAGTTACACAGCATCATTCATTAATAGTGAGACAATCAATCCCATGTAATTATTGCTCTCTGTTTTTTCAGTCCATAAAGGTTTATAACCTTTCATAGTATAATTGTTGCATGGTTTAAATCTGTTGTCATTTAAAAGGTAAACAGAGCAGCAATGTATTCACCAGTGGCATATGGATGCACATTTGTTTTCTCATTCACTGCAAGCACAAGCCTAGAATTCTCAGTAAACACACATCGTCAGTCTATTTCTGTAAGCCAGCTTGGGTGGTTTGTTTAGAGCACAGCACCACTAAAGGTAAACACATCATACATGAGTGGTGGTGAGGATGGTACCACTTTGGACACAGAAGATTAAGTTTTCTAAGTCCATACTTAACAACAAGGAGTACATTTTTTCAAGTGTAATTCTCAACTGTAATGCACAAATCAATAACAACTAATGTGTTAACTTTTTTTTGTAAGACCAGAAAAATGTTTGTTAAACTCTCACAAAGAAATTATGTGTGTGGACTTGGGCTATTCAATTTTGACATCCATTCACAATTATTCCATGCATCCTAACCTTGAACCAAAGACAGTTTAGAATTATTTATTTATTTATTTATTTATTTTTGGTACCAGGGATTAAACCCAGAGTCACCTAACCCAGAGTCACATCCTTAGCCCTTTTAATCTTTTATTTTGAGACAGAGTCTCGCTCAGTTGCTTAGGGCCTTTCGAAGTTACTAAGACTAGCTTTGAACTTGTGATCTTCCTGCCTCAGCCTCCTGAGCCACTAGGATTACAGATGAGTGTCACTGTGCCCAGCAATATACAATTTTAAAATATTACTGGCACAAGTTTAAAAAGCTTCACATAATGATGATGCCCCACTTTTTTTGCAAAAAAAGAAAAAGAAAAATGGGCAAAATCCTGCAATGATTATGCAGCAAAACATGATAAGTTCAGTTCATGTTTGCAGGAAATCTGTGGGGGTGATTCTTTAATGCCATGTAAACATCTGATTCTGTCCACTGTTTGACTAACAGTTTTAGCATTGATTATCGATCCTCACCTGTATTGATTATTTCATTGTCTTGCAATCTTAAGTTTCTATTTCTACCATTGCTTCTACGCTTAATAGCTATTCTTCTGTATATAAGAGATTTACTTTAAAAACAGGATCTATTTATGTTTCCTCATTGCAATTACTATAGTAAAAACAGGTTAAAACCTAAATTTCCCCATTTAAATCCTCACTCTGAAATTAGGTAATCACTGTAATGCTGCCCCTGGTACAAACTATCTCTACTGGGTTTCACTAATGAATTCTACGAATTCTGTACAATTGAACTTCAATTGATTATCAGGGAAATTTGAATGCTATACCTTCTGATACACAATATATTCAGCTCTGTCTGTCTTACCTTTGATTATTGCTGCAGCAGTGTCCTGAACAGTCATAGTCATCCATACAATTCTAGCACCAATAGAAACAGGCTTCAGGTAGCACAAATTGTAGGGGGGCGGGGGAAACATTATTAGTCACTGGTAATTACACCACAATTAGATTGTGTACCTCACAGGAGCACTCAAAATGCATTCAAAAGTGCTATCATCTCTTTCAGTGTTAGCTATTAGTTTCACAAACCTTTGATCATGCGATCCTCAAGGCTCAGCTCAAATGTTATGTTGCTTTCTCAATATGTATGCTGAAATAAGCCATTTTGCTCCCCTAAGTGCTTCTGTCTGGAAGAAATAATGGATTTTTAAAAGCTAAGTGGTGAGACTTCTGGGTTCTGTTTGGATTATTATAAGTGATCATTTGGGGGCTGGCCATCTGTTATCCCTAAGCAGTCCTTTGGATGTCTCAGTCACTCCCTATGTGTTGCCACAGGTATTTGCTACAGGTAGCAATAGCCCTTCACAAAGCTTCCTGGGAAAAAATACTCCCTGCTCAGCAGGATGCTAACCCTTGTGGACGTGGCCCAGAGCTTTTCTCTGAAGCCCTTAGCTCTTAGTATAGCTGGTCCTCTATTAAAGCAAAGCAGAGGGAAAGAACCAGTCAAAAAGAAAAAGCTGATACAGCCATTAACTAACTCTCCAACATGACTGGCAGTAATTACCTGAAATTCCTAAATTCCTAAATTACTCTGATCATCATAAATAAATCCTCCTTCTACTGTTGATGAAATCTTTATAGTCACTGAGAAAACATACAATGATTCACACATGACCGATGCATGTAGGCTAGAGGATGCTTTTTAAAATATGGTGAAATGCTCTGTCTGGTAATTGGTTTATTTGCTCTCAGATCCTTCCTCCTGTGTGCTTCATACTACAGGGCCTGTCCTCTGCAAACCACATTTCCCAGTTTATTCATTTTCTCTTGATCTATAACCAATGACTACAAACTTAGTAGCTTAAAATAACACCCAGTTATCATCTGATAGTTCTGTAGTCCAGAAATCAGTTTGTTCCACTTGTTCTCTCCTCAGGGATCTCACAAAGCCCTAGTCAAGGTGTCAGTTGGGCTCTTACATGGATGCTCTGGGGAGAATACACTTGAGTGGATTCAGCTCACTTAAGTTAAGGTGGAATCTACTTCCTCACACTGAGGATCTTTTCTTACTTTCTTGCTAGCTATCAGTGGGAGACTAGGCCCTATCCAATCGTTGATGGAGCAGGGGTGCAATGCCCCAAGAAAAGCACTGCCTCATCTCAAAGTCAAGGTGGACCATGGTGGGCCATTATGAAGCTAACTGCTGGAGGCTATTAGATAATAACTCCTTGTAACCAAACAGTCCTTTCTTTTAATTTTCCTTTTTTTCCCCTCCCTTTTCCTGTGCTGAAGTTTGAACTCAGAGTCTCACACATGCTAAGCACATGTTCTGCCACTAGCTATAATTGTAGCCACATGGAGAGTCTTTTCTTACAGTAGGATCTAAGACAGGAGTTGGCAAACCATTGCCCATGAGCCAAGTCTCACTTGTCATCTGTTTTGGTATAGGCCTGCCCTGAAAAATGAAACAATTTTACATTTTTAATGATTACATTTTTACTTATGTAATAACTCAATTTTGGCACTCATCCAGCATAGATTAAGTACTATGAGTACTCATCAAGTCAGAATATGTACTCTCTGGTCCTTTACAAAAATAATTAGTGGAATTCCGAATTCTACACAGAGCACCTTTGTATCTGCTCAACAGTGCAAGTCAGAAGAGAGGGTAAGGACCTGGTACATGGAGAAGGGAAGAGATAGAAGATATACCAAGTAGAAAAGGAACAAAACCTAGAAATGTGATAGCAGCACAGGCATCAAAAGTGAAACTGTCATTTAAAACTTCCTAGAACAGAACATAATTTTTTATCTTTGCTACTTTGTTGTAATAAAAAATGCTCATGTTTTAATTTGCATACCATTTGGTTACTAATAAAGTTGGATTCCTTTTCATATGTTAATTTGAAGAACTGCAAATGAATGCTCCAAATAAAATGAACAGATTTGTTAAACTAAGGACAGAAACAAAAGGGTTAATATCCATAAAGCTAAATTTATCTACAAAATGGAAAATACATTAGCCCCGACCAAAAAAAAAAAAAATGAGAAAATGTTTATTCCTTTAAATTTGCTAATATTCAAAAACAAACCAAATTTTGAAGTATGAATTCATGGCCAACTTCATAGCTGGTGTATTAAAAGACCTTGGGTAATTTCCTGGTACTTGTTAACAGTTCATGTCTCTACTAATTTGGTCAAAGTGTGTAGTTGTATCCCCGAGAAGGTTCATGGTATCAAAGACACACAAAAATATTTTTTTTTCTCAAAGAGAAAATGAAGTAAAAAAGATCAAATTTTAGCTTTGCAATATAGATGTTTCACCCTTATTCAATAGAAAAAAAAATCCCCTTTAATGACCAAACTGTACTATTTCAAAGACACCATTTGAGAAATAGTTGGGTTTTGGTCCACACAAGGACATTTACAAAATGAGTCAAATGCTTTTGTGCCAGAAAGCAAAAAAAACAATTAAACTCTAAAAAGGTCATGTCAATACTACATAGAAGATCAACTGAAAAGGCTCTTACTGGCAAGGTTGAGACAATTTGAGCAGAAAGGATTGACATCAGTGTTAAAGCATACACACATAAAATGTCAGTAGTTCATAATGATCCTCAGGGAGCAACTCACCGGTCACATCTGCATCTGCTAAAGCATAACTCTTTACTCTCAAAATTAATAAAAGAAAAGAATCGAGTCTTTACCTTCTCTATGTTTCAGCTTATCCAAAGCCTTGACAAGGTCGAATTCTTCAAAGAATCCCAGCTGACAAATGGAAAAGGAATGGCAAACTGGGAAGGTTACCATTTTTCAGTCTCAGTGAGACAACGGATCTAGGAAACGATCATTGTTCGATGAATCATTACTTGGTGCCACCTCCTCACACACTGATCAATCTTAGAGTTGCTAAAATTAGGTAGGCCTCAACACTGTACTTCACAATATGAAGCCACAGCAATTATGAAGCTTGTCTTAGGAAGTATTCTTACCAATGAAATTGACCCTGAACCTAAATCAAGCTTTGAGTTCTAACAATCAGTTTATAGGAAATATGGGGAATAGAGAAACTATTTTAAACACCATCATGAGAAACAATCAGTCAAATTCCAAATATGGAATACTTTGTCAGATATAAAGGACTGATTTCTCTAACAAATCAAGTTTATTAAAGAAAGGGCAGGGGCCAGGACTGTAGCTCAGTAGCAGAGAGCTTGCCTAGCATTCACGAAGCACTGGGTTCGATCCTCAGCACCACATACAAATAAACAAAGTAAAGGCATTCTATCCTTCTGCAACTACAAAAAAAAAAAAAAAAATTAAAAAAATAAAGGGCAGAAGGATGTATAATAAAAGATCCAGCAGACATAACAATCAAGTGCTAAGTCTGAGCATTAGTGGATACTAATTTGGGTTGGGGGGAAGCTGTAAAAAAGCATTTGAGACTATCAGAAAATTTAATATGCTGGGCATTAGATGAAATCAAGAATCCACTGTTAATTTTGTTACTTGTGATCATGGCATGCTCTTAGCATTAAGGGGAGTGGATAGTTCTGATCAGTTAGAAATGTTCCAGACAATTTTAATTTCCCTCAAGGACAAAGAGCCTCTTCAGAACACAGAAGAATTACATGGGCCTGACAAAACAGGCTGGTCCAAATTTGAAACAGCATTTGTTTCCCTTGTTACAATGAAACAAATAAACAAGTAAACTGGGGACTGAAGACTGCTGAGAAAGTTGTATCGATGAATACATGATACTTGCTAACTTGTCAACTGAGGAGCTCAGGGTAAACTTTCTTGAATTTAGGAAGAATGATTCAGAAAAAATGTTTGGACTTTAGGGGGAAACCTATACAATGAAGGGTTTCAATGAAGTACTGGTGTTTGAAGCCAGGAAACCAGCTATGAAGTTTTCCATTATCTGTTGAAGCTGTGACATTCTGAAGTTGTATTAAAACTCTGCATTAAAACTATGGATCAGATTTCTAATGTTTAAGCAAATGTTCTCTATTGACAGTGAATGCTCAAGACCCTGCAAGAAGTCTAAGCACCAGGATGTGAGGTTAAAAAGACCAACTGTGATGTCAGGGGTAGATGCTGATAGAGATTCACTTCTGCTAGTGTTTGTATTGCTCTTGTTTATTTTTATTTCCTAATTATTGAGTTTTATAATACCAACCCCATTTCTCCCAAAAGCCCCATTATTTTAAGTTCACTATATTTCCAATTACAAAGTTTTGGAGGTTTCGTTTTGTTTTGTTGTTAGGAGTGCCTAAGATGTCACAGTAAAAATAATTGTGTATCAAAATAAAATTTTTGACCTCTTCTAGAAACGTGATGTTGAATAAACCAGTAAATTTCTATTTGACTCTGTTTTTTTTTTAATTTGTCAAATGGGAATACCACCCATCTCAAAGGATTTCTAAAGTTATATATGTAAAACACTGAATATGTCATCTAGCACTTGGGAAGGATGGAATAAATAGTAGCTGTTATTATCTAAGACAAGATTCCCTTGTCTACCTGCTGCTGCCATGCCAGAGAGCTCCAAAGAAACCAGGCCAACCAGTCTGCAGGCATTTCGACATTTATCTACCCTTACTCTGCTTTGCCAAACTACAGAGACACAACCAGTCTTTTCATTTCCCTTCCTTTGTCTATAGGTTAAAGCTTGTATGGAACCACACCCTGAACCATCAGCCAGGTCCTTATAGACAAAGTTAGCTAAGTTCAGAAAACTGGAAGTTCCTGCTTCTTGCAATGGTAACATGTATTAATGTCTGCTATGCTGAGAAGTGATCCTGGGAATTCCCCAGGGGCTCTTCCAGGCATCCCATTGCCAATTTGATAAACAAACCAGGGTCTGGTAATCTCCTCACAGGAACTCAAGAGTCCAGTGTCAGGCCCTCAGAATCAGTCCCATCGTCTCACAGCCCTCCTCTTTGCTGCTGAGCTGTAAAAGTTTGGTCAAAGGAAACCCCATAAAGAATCCTACCCAGCAGATAGTTTTGCCGGCAAAGGCAGAGATCAATCAAAGGAACTTAGTCAGAAATTCTGAGCCCCCTCATCCCTATCCAACATGGCTACCCCATGTACTTTTAGAAGGACTTGAGGAAAGGCACTGAACTAAAAGTAGAACCCTGGATCTCTCCTCACAGGAGCTCTCTTGGGGCTTGTCAACCTAAATAACAATCAGAAAGAGATCCTCCAAGGAAATATGATATTTGGGATTGACAGAGCCTTGCCATAGGTACTTGTGCTATAGTAAACTAGGTGTATTCAGGAGTTTGAGGGAAGAGGAAGAGTATAAAGGGGGAAAGGGAAAGCTACTTGCATACAAAGTTCTTTGGTCATGGAGGCCTGAGGCAGGATTTGGCCTCTGCTCCTTGGCAGAGGTGCCATTGCCGGACAAGTGTTCTATGGAGAGAGTATGATGTCTGAATTGTTGAAATCTTAAAGAATGCTAAAAGTAAAGCACTGCTATATCGATCCAGGCATACAGGTTAAGGCCTACAAACCATGGTTGAGTAAAAAAGGAGAAGCAAAGCCATCTCTCTGTTAGGCATGTCGAAATTCCTTATCTTAAACATGCAGTTATGATCCCTCCCTCCCTGTTTTCTGACTCCAATTTTGTCTGGGTCCTAACCAAAAAACAATATCCTGGTATCATCAACTTTCACAGGCTTCACATCAAACTGGTGAGAAGGGAACCTGGGGCTTCCTTTGTTTGACTCTGGTTCATGACTAGTCTTTCCCCAGGAGCTGACCCACCCTCTTAGTGCATGTACCTCTCCTGACCCAGGGAACCCCCAGACAGCATCAATCTGAGGGTCCTTTTCAGGATGATGGTGCAATTCAGAAAGTAAAGGAGAAACAGAGTAGTGGGTAAAAAAAATAAGAGTAAGAAAATAAAGGTAAAAATGGAGGCTCAAGTAAAAAGAAACGCTTGGAATGTTACATGCTGACATTGCCATCACACATTTCTGATTCAAAAAATATCTAAGCCAGAAACTGTGGCCCACAATTAGAATCCCAGCTACGGAGGAAGGAGGATCCCAAGTTTGAGTCCAGCGTGGGTAATTTAGCAAGACCCGGTCAATAAATAAATAAAGGTAGCTGGGGATATAGCCTAGTGGTAGAACTCCCCTGGGTTCAATCCCCAGAACATAAAATATATCTAGTTTCTAGGAAAGGATTATAGAATTATATTCTGAAAGCATTCAGTTTTGTTAGGGAAGTCTGTCCCTTGGGGGATTTTATTTCCCATGAAAATGCATGAACTATGAGGATGGAAAGTTTTTGATTAGCTAAGAGATTTTAGGGTTATTTAGATTTGAATCAATCTGCCTCACTCTGTTCTTATTTTACCAAGTACCGACTATTCTGGAGACATGCAATGTTAATAAAGGAAGTGACACCCAGTGCCCTGTCGTTCATGCAGAAGGGCCTGTTACCCACAGGGCCTTCTTCCCTGACTGGCCAGTGTTCCTATGGGACACACGACAGAGCCGACTTCTCCAATTGTTTCTTACAAAGTGCTTCCAGGCTTATATCCTCAGAGAGAGAGAGAGAGAGTGTGTCTTGCTCACAAATAGTTGGAGAACAAGCTCTTACATGTTCAAGAAAGGAAGGCTCTGAAACAGCAGTAGCCCATTTTCCAGAAGAGAGGAAGAAAAGCAGATGTCCAGTTGATTGGACAAATTGGTTCTAGGTAGGGAAAAAGAATGTGAAATGCGTAATAACCTGAAGGTGAAAGACTGTTGTGAATTGGTGAAGACAAAGAATGAACGATTGCTACATATACAGATGATGGAGATGGGGTCACTTGAAAACTCCTAGTTTTCTTCCACCATGCTTGACAAGAGCAAGAGGAAAAACCAAATTCCAAAACTGACATAATCTCTTAGAAAATAAGGTGAAACAGCCAAGTAGAAGTTATGAGTGACGCTTCCTATTCTGAGGGTCAAGGGCCATCTGGGTGTTTTTTTTTTATAGGTCTAAGTATATTTATTATATTTATATTTACATATTGTCTATTCTTTTTTTTATTTTTATTTATTTTTTTATTGATTGTTCAAAACATTACAGAGCTCATGATATATCATCTTTCATACATTTGACTCAATTGGGTTTTGAACTCCCTTTTTTACCCCAAATACAGATTGCAGAATCACATCTGTTACATACTCACATTTTTACATGATGGCATATTAGTGACTGTTGTATTCTGCTACCTTTCCTATCCCCTACTATCCCCACTCCCCTCCCCTCCCCTCCCATCTTCCCTCTCTACCTCCTCTGCTGTTGTTCAATTCTCTCCCTTTTCCCCCTCCCCCTTGCCCATCATAACCTCTTATAATTTTGTGTATCATTGAAGGTCTCCTACCATTTCCATATGCTTTCCCTTCTCTCTCCCTTTCTCTCCCCCCCATTCGTCTTTGTTTACAGTTAGTCTTTTCCTCATGCTCTTCCTTCCTGTTCTGTTCTTAGTGGCTCTCTTTATATCAAAGAAGACATTTGGCATTTGTTTTTTAGGGCTTGGCTAACTTCACTTAGCATAATCTGCTCTAATGCCATCCATTTCCCTGCAAATTCAATGATTTTGTCATTTCTTAGTGCTGCATAATACTCCATTGTGTATAGATGCCACATTTTTTTTATCCATTCATCTATTGAAGGGCATCTAGGTTGGTTCCACAGTCTAGCTATTGTGAATTGTGCCGCTATAATTATTGCTGTGGCCTTATCCCTATAGTGCGCTCTTTTAAGGTCCTCAGGGAATAGTCCGAGAAGGGCGATAGCTGGGTCAAATGGTGGATCCATTCCCAGCTTTCCCAGGAATCTCCATACTGCTTTCCAAATTGGCCTCATCTGGGTGTTTTAAAAATAGTTTTGAAAAGAACTAAGCCTTAAAAGAATCACCATCAACTTAGTAGGCTCTTTTTAAAAAAAATAATTAAATAAATAATATTGAATAGATTATTGATTACGGGTCTGGGAAAAGTTCAAGAATATTCATGTTCCTGAAACCAAAGCCAGCCCAACTTATAAGTTTTATGAAAAGTTTAACTGGAGTTGTTTCTAAATTAAATCCAAGAAATATTTTCAAATTGATTTTG
Organism: Urocitellus parryii; assembly: GCF_045843805.1. Lineage (NCBI taxonomy): Eukaryota > Metazoa > Chordata > Mammalia > Rodentia > Sciuridae > Urocitellus > Urocitellus parryii. The sequence goes on along the minus strand of NC_135531.1, from coordinate 42,240,635 downwards.
TCTGTTTAGAATTGTCTAAAGAAAAATTATGAATAATGTCTATTAGAAACTGTTGACTTAAATTTTTACCTTCTTCAAAAAGATATTCCTAAAGGAAAAGGGCCTATTTGCTCCTTTATATATGAAGGACATGCTCTGAAAATATAGACACAAGTTATTCATGCAAGCAAGTTTTAAAGTTGTTCTTTTGTGAGATCTTATTGTATGTGGTACAAGTGTTATAAATGTATTTGGAGATGTGTATTATTTATCTATGGCTATATTTTTGAAATTACCCTAAAATTTCAGAGCTTAAAACAATCTTTACTATTTTATTCTGTTTCTAGTGTTGGGAATCCAAGAGTGGCTTAGCTGGATGCTTCTGAATCATGAGATAATCATCACACTGTCACCTGGGACTGAAGCATTCTGAAGGTTGGACAGAGACTGGAGAGTCTGATTCCAAGCTTATTCACATGGTTGCTGACAGGTCTCAACCCATTATGACCTGAAAGCCTTGATTCATGACAGTTGGCTTCCCTTAAGTGTGAGAGATGAGAAATGGAAGCTATAATGTCTTCTACAACCTAATCTTGGAAATTACATACTATCATTTCTATATTTTATTTGCCTCACAGATGACTTCTGGTACAATGTAGGAGAGGGTAATAGAAAGGTGTGAATACCAGGAAGAGACCATCTTGGGGGCAGGAAATCAGAGCCTGCCTCTAAGGTTCTCATAAATAATGTCCCTCCCACATTTAAAATGCATTCAATGCCATCCCAATGCTTCTAAAATTCATCCCATTAGAGCATTCGCTCAAAGTCCAGACTATTGTCATTTAAGTCAGGTACAGGTGCATAGGATGTCCCACAGGCATAATTCCTTAAGAACAGTTCCTGTAGCACAGTTCCTCTCAATCCAAAGAGAGACAACAGACACACCCAACACACAATGGTGGAACAGAAACAAGATAAATACCATAGACATTATTGTTCAAAAGGGGGATATGTTGGAGAAACATAGGAATCCCCATAACAGCTCCAAACTCCATCCAGGCTTCAGAGAGGCTCTCAGCCAGGGCTGCAGTCTTCCGCTGCAATAGGTCTAGTCTCACTCATGTGGCTGTTGTCACACAGACTTACAAAGGACTGCTCATTGCATGGCAATTGGCTGCTTCCAGAATGAACAATGAAAGACAGAGACCAGTAGAGACTGGTAGTATTATAAGGGGATCTTTTTAACCTACCTCATATTGTCATTTCTACAATAGTGTATTAGTCACTCTCTGGAACAATGTGGGAGGATGTGAATACTTAACCTGAGATTATTGAGAGTAATTCTGGAAGGTATTATAGGATATAATGAGGAAACAAAAAACAAACACTCCTTTCCCCCACTGTACAGAATAAACTAAAAGCAGATGCAAGGCAAGAATCAAACAGAAATCAAAGTATTCACTCAATTACTGACAAAAACTCAATTGGAGAAAAGCTTAGATATGAGACCACAATGAGTTTCATACTTGACCTCAGCATTAGACTTGCCCAATTACATAAAGAAAGGGACAAAATTTTGCCTCCCCCAGATCAGATTATCACATAGACAACAAAAAAAATGTACCTTTTCTGTGGTTTAGGAGAAACCGGAGAGTGGGGACTAGCCCAGCTAATGGGAGTGAGGAGTGGAAAAAGGACAGCAGTGTACCTTTAACTATGGTTCTTCCACACTGATGGGACAGGAAATGGAAGCACCTGTCATGATTAAGACCACAGGCACAAGAGATCAGTGATAGGTGTGCCTTATGCAGCACACCTAACCCTGTCTCTTTATTGGATCAGAGAAGGTGTAACACAGTTCTCTAATTTTAACATGCTGATTGCTGGGCCCCACACATGGAGAATTTGTATTCCTTTTGATTTCTAGAAAATGCTGATTCTGCTGGTCTGAGAAGCACCCTTTAGAACCACTGATCTAACACTAGCTGAGTACCTACCATATAAAGCACTGGTGCTTTATATGCATCTCATTTTTTGTGCAGTCTCATTAGTCTTTATAGCTATATAAGAGATTAACCCTTTTTCTACATTAGACAAACAAGGAGATCAAGACTCAGAAGTGAAGCAATTGAGCAAAATTTACATCTTGCAGGTTCAGGAAAGCCAACTTTTAAACCAGGTCTACCTCCCAAACCTATGGTCTTTCCTCTATATCAAGTTAGCATCAACTACTGAGAACTGAGTATTGGGAAGCAGGGTAGAGTCTGAGACTAAACAGTAGTTCCCTAGAATTTGTTTCTATTAACTCCACTTCTCTTCTTCTTGACCTGTGGTCTCAAGTTCTGTTTGTTCCATTTTCCTTCTCAAAATTAATCATATGTTATACATAATATTTTCAACTTAGTTTCACAACCATGCATGTTAGAGGTAGGTGAATACGTTTACCTTTCAGGGGAAAAATCAAGACTACCAATTCATAAGGAGTGATCATTCTAAAAGTTCCATTCAACGTGTTAGAAAATGTACAGCATACCAGTCTCCCTCTCCTCACCCCCCCAGGATGTGAACCTCTGTGAACTGTCCACAGGCTCTCTTGCCCTCTGGTTCTCATTGTGTTCACTCTTCCCTGTGGGGAGCAGAGGATGGAAGGAGATTCCCCCGATTCCCTTCTTGTCAGTTCACCTAGGACTGACTGCATTCTTCCATGTGGGACACTGGACCCTCCATGGCAGCTGCTCTCCCTGAACTTTTCCTACCTGGTTTCATGAACTCCTTCCTCCTTTGTCCCATCAGGTCTCAGGCAGTAACAGCCCTCAGAACCCTGCACTACTCCTGTGGTTTTCCTCTCCCTCACCACACCTTTGTAAACAATCCCCTTATTACCACCTCCTTGAATTATCCTCAACTGAGTGTGCTATTTCCTGCTGAGACTGAGACCCTAGGGGAACAGTGATTTAAGTACTATTTATTTAGAGTTTTGCTTTCTTAGAGCCAGCCAGGTGACTTAGCTTAAGAGTCATGTCTTTCTCCTAGAAATCAGTAATTTCTTGGAATCCCCACGGTTGTCCATATGGCCAGGCCTCCACCACCACTCTGAATTTAAAGGTGCAAAACACCCCCTCTCACCTCCTATTATTGTGTTTCGGGAGACCAAATGGCAAGAGAACTTGGAAGGTGCTGCTGGCAATATTTCTATCATCAAAATTGCTGCTAAATTTTAGAACTCCTCCATTTTCTCCCATAGATTAGGCATTTATTCTAACAGAAGGTGAATTATCCCTGGAAGAAAGAGATAAAATTGTCAGTCAAAGACATTCGTGTTAAATGAGTTTCAGATACTTTCTATTTTGGCAGCTAACCACAAACCTGGTTTGAGAAAGGGAAAGATAAAATCCATCTAGATTTTAGAATAATGGTTCTCAAGGTGTGTGGGGAAGATGGTTTTCACTGTCTTCTGTAAGGCATTTTTGAAATTGTGGGGAGTCTTTTGATTGTGGGCCAAGGGCCAGGGGTGCTTTTCTGTGATGAAAGGGATGGCCCCACACATAAGAGGTCTCAGGAGCTTTAATGTCCCAATAATTTATGTTGCTGAAAAACCTGTTTATAATTATCTAGGCAAAGAACTTGTGTTAGAAGGAGGACAGAAAGAGGGTGTGGTGGGGGAGAAGGAAAGAACTTGGGTATGGCTTGATTGTTCACTGATATTTCCAGGAAGGCAACTGTCACATAAGTAGTTGAGGGATGATAATACACCCTTCTGTTTTAATCTGATCAAAGTTGGTCACAATTTGGGAAAAACACAACTATAAGTCTATATTTGTAGCTTTAGTACTCTAGGTGATTTCACAAAAATATACAAGTACCTGACAGTCAGTTGCATTCTATCTTAGTCCAATGGAGTTGTATTCTATTGCGTATACTGAAGTTTATAAAGAAAACCTCCCCCCACACATTTTTTTTAAAATCAACATAATACTCTAATGGAAATATAAAAGGTAGATACAAGAAAAGTAGTTGTAACTATTTTATTTCAGAATAGTCAAAGTACTTATTCTAAAATCAGGCATTGAATCTGATAGATTAGAGGCCCACAGACCTAGGGTAGGTGGTCTCATGGCTTGGGGACCACCTTGGAGTACGTTCTCAAAGAAAATCTCTTTCAGGAGAAAGTTCCATGAAGGAAATTAAGCAGAGAGAACTAGAAGTAAGGGCAATGTGTCTCAGGGGCCTTCTAGCCTATACACTATATAATACTATATATACTATTTTTAAAAAATTACCCAGTAACCCCCCATTATTCCATTATCTCCCACTATTATCTGGCATGTACTAGATGTTCAATGAATGTCAAAAAGAGTTACTCAACAAAAAATCTATTTAATACATGTCATGCAGGGGCTCACACTCAGGAAACATATTCAGGGTCCTGGCAGATGGAAGAAGATGCAAGGCATAGTTAGGATCGTAGACATGCTTTATTCAGTGGTGGCCACAGCCTCAGCCTCCAGCTTCAGCTTCAGCCCCCAGCCAGTTCCATTTTAGCCCTCATTTTGCTCCCATTTTTGTCTCCATTAGCCCATTTTGCCTGGAGTCTTTTCCATAGGCCCTTTTTATATGCAGGTCAAACAAAAAAGGCACACTGCCAACAGGTTACATAAGGGAGGTACGCATGCTCACAATTTTTACGACCTTAAGTCCATACACTGAATCAGAGAGTGTCTGACCTTGACTAATCATCACCTAGCCAGTTCCCAGTCCTGGCTACACACATAACATAGCCCACTGGAAGTCTTGGCAAGGGAGCCTGAGTACAACCATTTGGGGCCTGCCCCAACACTACCATTTATTTCTTGAAACACTGATCAAACAAGCATTCACATTTGTAACTTATTTACAAAAAGGTCCTGTAGTATTTTTATCACATTTTGTAATTTGGGTGGGTGGGTGTAACTGCCTATATACCTTTGAACCTTCATCTGTACTGTGAGCAGCCAGATGAATGGTTATTTAGTCAAACTGAGGACTTCAAGGGCCCAAACAAATCAAGAGTCGACTTATTTTCTTACATGCATTATATTTCACTTATTTGCAAGTTAGGAGATGTCTTGGGCTTTTTTTTTTAATTGTCCTGTGTGAATGACAGAATAAATCATCTAGAAAGAGAGCTTCTTCATTAAAAAGGAGACCTTAATGGGTGCTGTACCCTGAATCCCTCTTCCTTTCACCTGACTCTTATTTGTGCTTTAGGTCTCAAGACCTTCCGTGACACCCCCAAGTCTAAGATAGGAGTCCTTCATTGGCTTCCTCAGCATCCAACACATGGTCAAAAGAGTGACAATGAGGGTCATTGCTTGATTACTTGTTTCTCCCATTAGACTCTCAAAACTTTTTCATCATTTGTCTCATACCTGGCCCACAGTTGGTTGTCAATGCTTTATCACTCATTTAACAAGTTATGCATTTCCATTCTGTAGAAGGCAATATTGATTTGCTGATCACTATTCCACTGAATAGCCAAGAAAGACAGGTGCAACTTCACATGTCATATTAGTTCATTTTCTGTTGCTATATTCAATACCACAAACTGGTTAAGTTATGAAGAAAAGAGTTTTTTTTTTTTCCCACTCATGGTTCTTATCCAAAGTTGAAAGCTAATAACTGGTGGTGATCTTGCTGGCCAAGTCCTAATCACCTCTTAAAGGTCCCACGTGATTCCACTTCTTAATATGTCACAATAGGGATGAGATTTCAGCAAAAGCTTCAGAGGGGACAAACCATATTCAAGCCATAGCACACATGGTCCCCCTTGAACAACGTCTGACTCGACTTCCATGCTTTCTATACTTTTTCCTCCAGTCCCAGGACTCCTCTGCCTTGTCCATCAACTTCAACTTCAATTAAGTTGAGGCTGGGAGGGGTGAGTGGTTCTATTCCTAGTCATTTGTTTCAATGTTCAGTTTTGCCCATAGGTTCTTAAATTTTAGCATGCTGGCCTTGCCTCCAGAGTTTCTGATTCAGAATATCTGAGGTGAAGCCCAAGAATTTGCGTTTCTGAAAATTCCCAAAGTGTGCTGGCGCTGCTGGTCTGGAGACCATACTTGGAGAATAACTAGCTGAGGGGAAACACCTTCCAGTCACCGTTATCCCAGACGGGGTACTGTCTTTAAATAAAACTCCAGTTGTGAGTTTTAAAATATTAGTCTCCTCATAAAATATTTGCAGATAACAAGTTGTAGGTAGGGACTGTAGTACCAACAGGCTGCTATGTATATCCAAAACTCCTTAACACAAACCTGGTTTTGTCTTTTAGGTTAGGCTGGGGAGCCAAAAGTCTGCTTCCCATGGCACAGCCAAGATGGGACATGGCACGAAGTAGAATTTTCTAGGTCCCAGGGTTCACTCATTCTTATGTAGGTCTGCTCACAGTGATGCCCACCCCTTATCTCTGCCTGAATCTGGACTTCACAATTCTAACAACTTTGGCTACATCTGAAGACATTCCAATGCATCTGCCTGTTCTTCAAAACTTTTTTTTTTTGAACTGGGAATTAAAACTGGGGGCACTTAACCACTTAGCCACATCCCCAGCTTTCTTTCTGTCTCTCTGTCTCTCTGTCTCTCTCTCTCTCTCTCTCTCTCTCTCTCTCTCTCTCTCTCTCTCATATCTATCTATATGTGTGTGTGTGTGTGTGTATATATTTATTTATTTTAGTTGTTGATGGGCCTTAAGGCTTCCATTATTTGCTCAGGCACTGGGATTACAGGTGTTCAAGTTGAAGTTACACCCAGCAAAACATTTGTTATTTAGTTCATATTTAGTTATTATCATTTACTGCCTGACAGGAATGAAGCTTCTGACATGATATGGAGGTGAAACATAATATTTTTTAGCTATGTTGCATGTGTGCTTTTTCTTTTCTTTTTTTTTTTTTTAAAGGGAGTTCTTTTTTAAAATTATTGAACAGATACCTCCTTAACTCTGGCCACATTTGTTTAAGCAGCTACCTTATTTTTGCTGTATGTCTTTCCTTTATAGATTCGAACTCCTTCAGGGAAGAGTAGTTTTTAATATAATAATATTTTTGATACAGCAACTAACGCCTCTGCCTGGGCAGTCAATGCCAGGCTGCATATGGGAAAAAGCATAGAGAATTACCCAGGTGGAGGGGCACTCCATGTGGAATTGGCGACAGAGAGCCAGTCCCGAGAGTGGAGCCAGATGGAATCTCCAGAACAGATCACTTGCCTGTTTCTTTCCCTCAACCAATGAGGACTGAATAGGGACTTAAAAAAACAGAAAATATTTAGATCTTTATTAAAATTAAGAATGATTCCCTGAACACCTAAGTTTTGGGCTGGGATCTGTACATACTACATATAAAAGCTCAATAACTATGTTATGTTGTCTAATATTGAGTTTCTTAAGTTGTGACTTTGTGGTTTTCTTTATCACCAAAATCTGATCATTGACTATTCTTTGGGGAATATTTAACATACTGCCCTTTATTTTTTGACAAAGCATTTTGAGCATCCAAACTGGATATAGGAATAACACTTGTAAACTCACCACTCTGCTTGATTTTAAACACATTTTAAACACATTTTAAACTCTTCATGCTCCCCTATCTCATCTCCCTCTCTCAAAATGATAATTACTAAATAGGAACTAAATAACATATATATAACATGTATATCATATTATCGACACAGATAAGCCCCTATAATCAATAAGTAGTAGTATTTTATTTAAAGATTTATATAAATACCATGCTGCATATCCTTTCACAATTAGTTTTTCACTCAACATTTTGTTGAGACATATGCAAATCAGTAAATATAGTTTCAGCTCACTCATTTATGGGACTATTACCACAACTTGCCTAGCGTTTTTCCAATTGATTGCAATACCATACCATTTTCAATATTTTTCTCTCATAAGGAAAAATTCAGTAGTTACATGTGAAATTTGATACTTACAGAAGTATCAACTTTGGGATACATGCTATGAATAATATTGCCAGATGGTAGGATTTGCCCACCTCCAACTTTTCTAAACATGGTCAGATTGCTTTCTACACTTGGTTGTGACAATGTCACTCCCATCAATAGTATATCTATATCCTTACCGATTATTAATAGTGTGAGATCTAATACCTTAGTTTTTGCTGAGGGTTTGAAATTGTGTTATTATTTTAAATTTAAATTTATCTTATTACTGCAAAGGCTGAGCGTATTTTCACGTTTGTTGACAAACGTGACAAATACTCTCTTCTTATTTACCCGTTTTTCTTTTGGTCTTATTACTTACTATTTTGTAAGAGCCTCCAAGTGTTTTGTTTTGTTTTGTTTTTTTAATCAACTTTGTATTGAAAATACATTTTATGAGTCTGTTTTCTCTTTGATTTTATTTTGCTAGATTAGTGTATATTAATTTGGTGTAGGCAAATTTTGGTCTTCATTTTTGTCATTATTATGATATAAAGGGTGGAGAAAAATTTCATCCAAGAATTTGTCTAAAAGTTTTACTTTGGGGACTGGATCTGTAGCTCAGTGGTAGAGTGCTTGCCTCACACGTGTGAGGCAATCCTCAGCATCACATAAAAATAAATAAATAAAGCTATTTTTTTTAAAAAGTTTTACTTTTCATATTTCTATCTTCAATCTTTCTGGAATTGCTTTGTATATCGGTGTGAGGTAGAGATCTATTTTATTTTTATGTATCAACATCTTCCCAGTGAGATTTGCAGCAGTACTCTTTTCTCCCACCGATTTATAAAACCACATCCATGGGGTGGTTTGAAACTCTGCTCCACTGGCCCACTGTCTGTTTTCTTATTCTAAAGTGTTGGTAAATAAACTAATCTTGTAAAGTGATTCCCCCCAACACCTTCTTGGTGATCCCCAACGTTTTGAATCTATGTAGTTTGTTTTCCCATAGAAATTTGTCAATTAGTCAAGGTCCACAAAAAAAAAAAAAACCCTGTTATGAATCAAACTAACTTTTAAAATCAAGTTGTTTAAACATCACGAATACTTGTACCTATTCCACTTACCACCATTTAAGGCATTTATAGCTAGTAGAAATGTACATTTGTTTGAGACCTTGAAATTCCTGGGAACGACTGTCTTGACATTTCCTGGAACCATTTCTATAGTAGCTTTGAGAGAGAATGCCTTGGTCAAAACTTTTATTTTTCTAATCCCAGGGAAGATACAAACTCAGCAGTTGTTGTGTACTGTTCCAAATGATTTGCCCAAAGACCTCCCATGGAGGTCTCCATAAACTTGCAGCTTGGATTACTCAGTGAGGTCACCCCATGCAGGTTTATGGGCATAGGACCAAAACTTGACACAAGGCTATAATCAGATTCCAAAACAAGTACACACATATACCTCTTCCTTGTCTATAGCTTAAACCTGTGTTCTGTAACAACAAGGAAAGTCTCCAAAGTGGAGTATATCATCAAATCACCCTGGTTTAATGGTTTCAAATAATTTGGTTTCAGATATGTTTTAAGACAGCCTTTGTAAAAAATCTATATCCATATGTAATTTTCCATTGCAACAAGATTAAATAACTAGTACCCTATTTACCTTCTAGATCTCTAAATTTAGTATAATTCACAGCTAAATCTAGAACTGGAAGGAAAACTTAAAATTAATCTAGTTCAGTGATGGTTCCCAACCCTGACTGTACTTTAGAATTACCTAAATGACTATAAAATAATCTCACCAACTAGGCTGCACACTTTTACCAATCAAATAATATTGGGATGGGAGAATCAAGTGTCAGTATTTTTCAACACATCTGGCCTGATTTCATTGTGCACCCCCAGTTGAGAGAACCATTGACCTGATTCAAACATTGAACACATTAAGAAAATGAGACTTCAAGGGGTTAAGTGACCTTTAATTATGTTCTAAACTTGCACTATTCAATATGGTAGCCATTAGCTACCCGTGGATATTTAAATTATTTGAATTAAATAAAATTAAAACTTGAGATCCTCAATCATATTTTTTAAGCATTCAACACCCACATGTGGCTAGTGGCCACCATATTAGAACACATGGATTCAGAAATTTCCATCATCACAGTTAAGTACTCTTGGATATTGCTGTAATTAACGTAATTTCATGCGCTTTTTTTCTTTTTAATCTTTCTTTAAAGCAAGGCAGAAGACCATATTATACCTAACTATTACTTGGGTTTGATTTCTATCTAGGCATTAGGTAATTTCAGGAGAATTATAAACCATTTGTCCAAAATGATTAGTATAATAAAATATTTTTAAAGCCAAGAATGGCTCAACAGTCGCATGCACATCTATAAAGCATCTAATAACACAATAAAAGTAATAGCTCCTTAGGTAAGTGCAGATATGACTCAAGTCCACCCTTCCTCCACCTCTACCCCTAAACCAATGCATAATGATTTAAAAGACCAATTCGTTTTCTTGATTGGCAAGTAAAGCATACTGTGGAAGGGGAAGTGCTATAATTTCTAGGGACTGGTGCTGGTATCCAGACACAATCCTAGATCAAGGAAATATAGATAGAGGACAGTCCCCTCCTTCTTAGTGTACAAGACACAAATTCAAGAACCAAGTTGAAAGAGGTTTTCCCTTCTTGATATAATATAATTTATCCCCACCATTGTCTTTTTAAATTACAGGACAGGTTTTTTCACTGAAAATTGCTTGACCTCTTACAGTAAACATGCCATGGTACAACAGATTTCATAAAGCAGGTATTTTTGTCATTGCAACCATCTAGAAAAATATCAACATTTATTAACTTTGTTTTCCCAGTCGAGTTGTGCAATTGAAACTTAATACCACTGGTTTCTTGTGAATACATTGTTCCTTGTCATGTGGTGCAATGTTTCACATTCCCAAGCGCATTACATCAAGCTCTGAGATGGCCATGCCTAAGTTTAAACAAGAGAAAGCTAGAAAGCCAATAGTAGAACAATAAGCCAATTTCAGTGATGACCATGCTAGGCACTGTTCTAAGCATTTTACATAGATTACATCATTTAATTCTCACAACAACTCATGATGAGGTAAGTGCTATTATTATTCTCATTTTACAGATGAAGAACTCCAGGGACCAAAAAGTTAAGTAATTTACTTAAGGTCACACAGTTAGTAAGTGGTAGAATTGAACTTCCAACCCTGGTAGAACTCAGCATCTTAATTGCTCTGTTTTGAACATAAAAGGTCATACTTGACTTATCAAGGTCAAGACCAAACATAAAAGACATTGGAATAAACTGGAAATTTAGGTGGCAAAAAGAGCTGTCTCTACCTGGCAGCAAGATGTGGATGTGAGGTTGTGCAATCCTGGTTCCAGATTTTCCAAGATCACTTTGTTGGGGAGCTTCCCTCCCCCTGGCAGTTTGACACACTGTCTGGCACCCCACCCCACCCTGTTTTTATAAGGGCAACAGTAGTTGCAACAAAAACTATTTCCCTAGACAAGGCAAGAAATGCCTAGGCACAAACAAAACAACAGTAGCTGCCTGCCCTTGCAAGTGGTTACACAATATTCCCTAGGTCTGGTCCTGGATAGACACGGGGGAGTAAGGTTTCCTGGCACGGGGCAGGAGTCCGAGATAGATAGATATCTGCATTAATTAGACCATTACATAAAACATCACCACTCACAAGGCCGTATTCTCTCATTCCTAACCTTTACAAATCTCAGCATGTTTCCACATTTCCTGTACAAATATAAACAAGAAACACAGTCTATCCCAGTGTTACTGGTTTACCAGCCTGAACAAAACAAATTATTTTCTCACCCAGACAGCCCCATGATGTTCTTATCAGCATCAGAGTGTTCTTTGGAACTCCATACCCACTGTTTCTTTGCTTATTGTGCTACAGACCAATGCAACTTTGCCACGTAGCCTGTTTTGAGCCCTTCAGACTTGTCTGCTACCCCTGCTCCTAAGGATTTCATCTTCTTAAAAAGTCTTTATTTTTACCAACAGTTTTAGGTTCACAACAGGATTGAGCAAGTACAGTTACCATATCCTACTATGCATATCCCACAGCAGTGTGGTGCACTTGTGACGGTTGGAGAATTTAACTGACGCACTTCATTATCAACCAAAGTCCACACAAAGTGTTCACTCTTAGTGTGGTACATGCTATGCGTTTGGACAAATGGATAATGATATGTATCCTCCATTATAAAACCATCAAATTACTTATCTTTAAAGGATGTTACCTTAGTTTTGTTCTGATCATAATTTTTAAATTAAATTATTTATTTCATCCAATTTGTTATACATGATGGCAGAATGCAATTCATTTCATATTATACATATGGAGGACAATTTTCAAGTCACTGATCGTACACAAAGTATTTTCATGCCATTCGTGTCTTCATACATGTACTTAGGGTAACTATGTCTTAACTCATTCCACCATCATTCCTGCCCCCTTGCCCCCTCCTTTCCCCTCCTCTCCATCTAAAGTTCCTCCATACCTCCCATGTTCCCCCCCATCACCATTATGAGTCAGCGTCCTCATATCAAAGAAAACATTCAGCCTTTGGTCTTTTGGAATTGGCTTGTTTCACTTAGCATTATATTCTCCAACTTCATCCATTTGCCTGCAAATGCCATGATTTTATTCTCTCATAATTTTTAAATGTATTTTTAAAGAAGTTTTAGGTTAAAAGAAAAATTGAGAGGAAAGGGCAGAGAGTTTACCTATATGCCCTTCCTTCAAATATGCACAACCTCCCTAACATCAGCATCCTGCACCAGAGTGGTACATTTATTACAATTGATGATCCTTCGTTGACAAATCATTAGCACCCAAATTCCTTAGTTTACATTAGGTTTACTCTTGGTTCTATGGATTTTGAATAAACGTACAATGGCATGTATCTAATGTTATATTATATTAAATGATTTAAATACCCTAAAAATCCTCTATGCTCCACTTCATGATTCCTTCCCCCTTTCCTAGCCTCTGGCAACCACTAAATATTTACTGGCTCCATGTCTTGCCTTTTTCAAAATGTCCTATAGTTGGAATCACACAGTATGCAGCTTTGAAGATGGGTTTCTTTCATGTAGTAATATGCAGTGAAGGTTTCCCCCTGTCTTTTCATGCTTGATGGCTCATTTCTTTGGAGCCCTGAATAATATTCCATTGTCTGTCCACAGTTTATGTATCCATTCACCTCATGAAGGACATCTTGTTTGTTTCCAAGTTTGGGGGTTAAGTATAAAGCTGCTATAGACTTCTGTGTGCAAAGTTTTGTATGGTCATAAATTGTCAGTACCAATGAGAATGATTAGAGTATCATCTACTCATACTTTTTACATTGCTTTTCAGACAGATTTAGACCAGGTATATACCACTTCCATTTTTAAATGAAATGCTGCTGCACACATCCAAATTCATAGTTGTTTATGAATTAGTGTATGTATGTTTGTTTGTTTTGTTTTGTTGGTACTGGAGATTGAACCCAGGGGTGCTTTACCTCTGGGCCACATCTGCAGCCCTTTTTATTTCCTATTTTGAGACAGGGTCTTGCTAAATTGCTAACAGCCTCACTAAATTGCTGAGGCTGGCCTCAAACTTGTGGTCCTCCTGTATCAGGCTCCCAAGTCATATGTATATTTTGTGTGTTGGGTTTACATAACAGAATATGAAAGTCTGAATAATTTATACAGAACAGAAATTTGTTTCTCACTGAGAAATCTAACATCAAGGCACCAGCAAACTATTCCTGGATCTGGTTCCAAAATGGCATCTTGTTGCTGAATCCTGCAGAAGGGAGGACCACTGTCATTACAAGGAAGAGAGATGAACTGAGAGAACCCACACCACAAGCCCTTATTATAATAGTTTTAATCCTCTCATGAGGATGGAGCTCTTGTGACCTAAATACCTCGCAAATGGCCACACCTCTCAGCACTCTTGCTTTAGCTATTAAAATCCCAACACATGAATTTTGGAAGAGACAAAAATGTTCAAACCATGGTGGATACAATGAGTATGCTTTGTTCTGAGAGTCCCCACCTGTTTTTGTTTAATAGTTTAGAGATTGTCTCATTGTCTCTGGAAAGCCAACAGACTGTGAATTTACTACCAGTGCTGTTGTGCTTGGTCTGACAGTGAGTGACAGCAGAGGAGGTCGGGGCTTCCAGACACTCCTCAGGCAGCCCGCCCAAGTGCCAGAAATCTGCAGTTGCCTTGGCAACAGCTGAAGTTTCCTGTCCTGGGCTGAAAAGCATGATGTCTCTTCATTTGTGAAAAGTCTATTTTATGCTCTCAATCTGCCTGGAGAATAAATATGCCAGGAATGGGACCCTCAGGATTGAATTTCCTTTTTCCGATTTTGAACTAGAGATTTTTAAAACTCATAGGAGGAGGTGCAAAGGAGGCCTGCTCATACTGGATATTGGGCTCAAGGATTTCAATATAGTCAGAATCTAAGCTAGTCAAAGTCTTGGGCTTCCAGAACATTTTATTTAAGACACAGCAATTATTTTAGGTAATCACAGACCAAAGAAATTCAATGGTCTTTCTTTTGCACTGTATTTTAAAATTCAAACCAGAGAATTTTGAAAAGGTGAAAAAGGAAAAACATATTCACCTTTAACTACTTATTTGACTATGCCTAATATATCTTAGGTATTATTTAAAGAGCTCAGTACACTCTCCAAATATGAGCTTGTTCTAAGTCTGAAACACTTAGGAAGCCCATCAGCCTTGCATTAGACAATAGACTTCTCTAGGTTTCAACTTTTTCCTCTAATTGATGCTTCTGTTTGAACCCAAAGGGTTGCAATTTCCTTGATTGTCTCTCCCTCAAAATTCCCCAGACCATTGCTTATCCCAAAGCCTAAATTTCTGCCTATGCCAGTCCCAGGTATATAAATAACATTTAATCTTTCTTCCCTCCTTTGAAGAGTTAAGTACCAAGTCTCTAATGAACAGCCATCAGATTTTATTTTAGAACTGAGAGAATAACTGGATTTCCTAAAGTAACAAGACTCACATATTTCTACTCTACTGTAATTTAAAATCACTAGGGGTGGCCACCCTCCCAAGTGCTTAATCTGAGTAAAAATGGCTTGACAAAAAGTCAGACAAAGGAGAGCACTTGGTACTAAGTAGATCCAGAAGCCTCACCCCAGTTTCAGCACCCATGTCAGGAGGTCAGATCTGTTCCTGCTTTCCTTTAGTATCAAGGAAGATAAAGTATAAAAACTTTTGAAAAGCAGATTTTATGCTGTTATCTCTTTTACCTAGCAGAAGATGGCAAGGGCCTTGGCATGGTGGAGAATGGTATCAGAAGTGCCCAAGTTGGCAGTGACAAACAGCTGCACTGAAGCAGGGTAGGTGTCCAGAGAAAAAAGTGATCACATCTAAGGCTGTCTCCACTCACTGGCCCCACAACTCCATCCTGGGCTGAGATAAAGAAGCTCATCATTATCTTTGGGGGCTATATACATAATTGATGCTCTAGAAAGGATTCAGTGTCATGAAGGATCCTACCTCTATGTTTTGGTCCTTGCCTTAAGGAATTTCCAAGAGGGCTGTTGCAACATTTGTGTCTCAACACACACACACACGCCAGGATAGAATACTGGCAATAAGCTATGGGGAGGAGGTTTGACTAATTCTAGGAAGAGGCAAGGCTAGAGTTCTTGAGGAAAACTTCAGAGGTAATATCAAGTTGAAATTTGAAGGAGGAATAGAAATTGGCCAGATAGAAATTTAGTTACTAATGGACCTACAAGGTAGGAGTTGGTTAGACTGGGAAATCTTTAATTACCATGAAGTAAGATAAAGAACTCAAATGCTTTCAGAAAACTGAATGATGCTGTTGTGTAGCATGTAGGGATTATTAGCACAGTTGACAAAAAATGAATCAAAGTTTAGGAACATCAAATGGGTCAATCAAAATACTTCTGCTGGGCATGGTGGTGCACATCTGTAATACCAATGACTCAGTAGACTGAGGCAGGAGGATCACAAGTTCAAAGCCATCTTCAGCAACTTAGAGAGATCCTGTCTCAAAATAAACAGTAGAAAAGGATTCCGAATGTAGCCCAGTAGAAGAGCATCCCCAAGTTCAGTCCCAAGGACCACAAAAACAAACAAACAAAACAAAAATCCTCTTCTGTAGACCATATAGTTGCTTCCTTAGGCACATATATAAGAGTAAAGACCCCAAGAGAAATGGGAACCCCCATTTCTAGGATACAGATTGGTCAGCAAGATACACCTTATCTAAGGTAACAAGAACACGTCTGAAGAGTGGAAATCATTCAGACAACAACACAGTCTACACTGAGACTGGGAGGTAGCTAGCCAACTGAGTACTCCACTACCACTACCTTAATATTCTAAAAAGCAAGTAGGAGTCTGACTATCTAGAGGTGCCTTGAAAATCATGGCACACCCAGACATATCATAAGATAATGACCAATATTCTCAAACCAACTATGAGTAATGAGATTCAGACCATCATTTTTATTGGTAAATTTTAGGTCCTCTAGGCTGGGGATGTGGCTCAACCAGTAGTGTGCTCGCCTGGCATGCGCGGGGTGCTGGGTTCGATCCTCAGCACCACATAAAAAAAATAAAATAAAGATGTTGTGTTCACTGAAAACCAAAAAAAAAAAAAACAAACAAACAAATAAATATTTAAAAATTCTCTCTCTCTCTCTCTCTCTCTCTCTCTCTCTCTCTCTCTCTCTCTCTTTCTTTAAAAAAAATTCAGGTCCTCCTGCCACAATAGCATTTTAAAAATTAATATATATAGTGTTTGCACATATTAATTAGCTATAGTGAGTTAATTCAGTATCAGTATGCAGCTTTATGCTATTTTATTTTAGGTACTGGGTATTGAATCCAGGAACACTTTACCACTGAACCATCTTCCCAGTTCTGCATTCTTTATTAAGTTTAAAATAACACATTTATATGATATGTCAAGAACTATGTAATGTTTTGAACAACTAATAATAAAAACAGAAACTTGCATTTTAGCCTTATTCCTTATCTCTTAAATTATACACTATATAATTACACTTATATGTGATTTAAATAAGGCCCCACATATATACATTACATTATCTGTATATGAATGTGCAGTCACTTCCTGTCAGGCTGCCAGAAGCCCAGGATTCATACATTGGGAAATCCATTTAGACACAATTCTGTAGACTTATGTGCATACACGTGTTTTTAGAGGGCAGGAATTATGACTATCATCCTTGTACTCTCCTCAGGGTTTTGCCCCATTCATGCCCCCCACATTTGCTGGACTGATTGCCAGTTCTGCCTGGTAGTATGCCAGGCCTAGTGAACCTGAATGCCCTGGCTGGCTTGAGGAGGGAGCCCTGGGTATTCATGACTTGATTACAAACTCCTTAATATTACCTAGGAGAGGAATGATGAACAGCTTATTATGAACAGGACAAATAATCGTGCTAGATTTTTATGTTCTGAATTGCAAAATGCCTCCTAATCTGTCAATGTGATTAATTTTTCCAATTTACAGATTAAGTTTCTTGAAGATCACAAGATATTGTTCCTTTACAGGTCTGAGTTCTGACTCAATAATCCAAAATCTTAAGAAGATAAAAATCCTTAACCCAAGGGAAAAAAAAGATGTTGACTTGGTCTACCAGATAGGTGCTCTTCAGTGGAAATTTAAGGTTGAGATATATATATAGATATAGATTTTTTTTTGATAAATCAGGTTCTTGCCGGGTGCGGTGATGCACACCTGTAATCCCAGGGTTCAGGAGGCTGAGACAGCAGGTTCACAAGCAATAGTAAACAGCCTCAGCAGCAGCGAAGTGCTAAGCCACTCAGTGAGACCCTGTCTCTAAATAAAATACAAAATAGGACTGGGGATATGGCTCAGTGGTCAAGTCACCCTGGGTTCAGTCCCTGGTATGCCCCTCAAAATAAATAAATAAATCAACAAACAAACAAATACATAAATAAATCAGGCTCTTATATGTTTGATAAGTGAATTGACCATATTATATAACTCTAATAAAGGTGTAATGGGGGCTGGGGTTGTAGCTCTGTGGTAGAGCGCCTGCCTCGCATGTATAAGGTACTGGGTTCAATCCTCAGCACCACATAACAATAAATAAATAAAGATATTGTGTCCATCTACAAATAAATAGAAAAATATTTTTTAAAAAATAAGGTGTTAGCCTGAGGCTTAGCATATATAGCTTTTACAATGTTGAGGTATTACGAAGCACTAAAAAATGACAAAATCATGGAATTTGCAGGGAAATTGGATGGCATTAGAGCAGATTATGCTAAGTGAAGCTAGCCAATTCCTAAAAAACAAATGCCAAATGTCTTCTTTGATATAATGAGAGCAACTAAGAACAGAGCAGGGAGGAAGAGCAGGAGGAAAAGATTAACATTAATCAGAGACATGAGGTGGGAGGGAAAAGGAGAGAAAAGGGAAATTGCATGGAAATGGAAGGAGACCCTCATTGTTATACAAAATTACATATAAGAGGTTGTGAGGGGAAAGGAAAAAAAAACAAGGGAGAGAATTAAATTACAGCAGATGGGATAGAGAGAGAAGATGGGAGGGGAGGGGAGGGGGGATAGTAGAGGATAGGAAAGGTAGCAGAATACAACAGTCACTAATATGGCATTATGTAAAAATGTGGATGTATAACCGATGTGATTCTGCAATCTGTATACGGGGTAAAAATGGGAGTTCATAACCCACTTGAATCTAAAGTATGAAATATGATATGTCAAGAGCTATGTAATGTTTGGAATAACCAATAAAAAAATAAGGTGTGATGGAAGAAATATTACCCTACCCTATGGTTATCCTGCCAAGATGCATCCTCTCCCTGAGGTTGAACCTCAGACTTTTGGTCAATTTTATTTATATCCCATACCAACAAATCAGAAAATGAAATTTCAGAAAAATCTTTTAGAAACCTCTTCTCTGCTCACAGGAGCAAACTTCAAATGCAGTCCTGAACCCACTCCTCTCAACCCCATCAGCAGAATTCACAGGGACTCAGCTGGCCAGGAAGCAGCTGTCATCCAGGATGACACTTACAACAGCGAACAGGTTTCTCAAGGCTCTAAAATTAGCATTTTTACTTCTATCCCACAAATTGTATATCAGCAGTAAGAATGGGCACATAATAAACCTACAAATGTTGTAAGATTCTGAACATCACTGGGTATCACCTTATTGACAAGAAAATCCCAAGCTAATTGGGGAGAAAGAATAAAACTTCTCAGTTAGCCCAAGAAGGAAGAAAAACAAGTCATATGGGAAATATGCTAAGACTGATAATAAAGTAAAACTGAAGATTTGCATTAAAAGGAAGATTGAAGAAATATTTAAATAACAAATAGATTTATATAATATTTTTTAATTGTTCCTGGGCATCTGTATGAGGACATTTGATAGTCTAGGTATGCAGGAACCAAGGTAAGAAAGAAAAAACTTTGGAGAAAGAGGACTTTAAGAGTCCTCTTATACCATGCTCTACTCACCATTTTTTAAAACTCAAAACTTGGCTTTTTGTAGAGAAGAAAACTGTTAAATTCTATAGTGAAAAAAAATAGAATTCAATGGAAATGGCAGAGTAGGAAGCACCAGAGATCTGTCTACCCACCTAGACAACTGGCAAAACTTGTCTACTACAATGATTTTGGAACTTTAGAGTCACTGAAGATTGAAATTTCTTGGGGATGGCCTAGATAGTAAAGGTCACTTAATTTCAATCAATTTCTGCTCTTCGCCCTGGAGTCGTAGCCACCTGTCATCCACCCTCATCCCACATCAGGCAGCTGGAACACTGCATACATATTACTGGAACAGCTAACACAAAGTTTGCAGAAGCCAGGATGGGGTTAAAAAGAATCTTTTCATCCAAATATCAGAGATTTGTGCTCTGATCACTAATTGCGGTTTCTTATCCCAGGTGTTCAGACAAAGAAGCAGCAGCCATTATTGTTCTGCCTCTCCCCACTCCTGCTAATAATTGAAGTGATTACCAGGGAATGTTAAAAGCCAATTTCTCTCCTCTTGGTCCTCTTTTCCACTTTCTGGAGCTAGACATTAAAAACTGGGACATTAGAAAATAATTGCATATCTGGGGAAAGTTAAAATGACCATGCATGCCCAAGGAAAGGCAGAGGTTCAAGAAAGAGCTGAGAAGGCCTTAAGTTTACATCTCAGGCTGATCCTGGGCACATACAGCCTACAATGATTTCATAAAACCAATAAACAAAACAAATAACAGCAAATCATGAGAAAGGGGAATGATTTTTCAATTATTGGATTCAAATGTCTAGTTTAAAATAAAATCCAGTGCAAACAAAAAATCAGGAAAGTATGTTTTACTCAAAAGAATAACAACTCAATGGAAATTGCCTCTGAAAAAGGTCTGATGGCAAATCTACTAGACACCTTAGAAGAACCATCTTAAAGATGTTCAAATTAACTAAAAGAAGATATGGACAAAGTTAAAAAAAAAACAGTGTTTTAAAGGTTAGAATGTTAATAAAGAGAAAATCTAAAAAGAAACTGAAAAGAAATTCTAGAGTTGAAAAATTAAAATTTGCCAGAGGGATTTAAAAGCATATTTGAGGAAGAAGAATAAAAAAAAATCAGTGACCTTGAACATAAGACAATGGAAATTATCAAATCTGAAGAACAGAAAAGAAAAAAAAATAGCAGAACCTAAGGGAGCTCTGTGATACCACCAAGGAGACCAACACAGGCATTGTAGAAGCCTAAAAGGAAAAGAGAAACAGAAAGGGGCGGGGAGAATATTTGAAGAAAAATAGCTGAAAATCTCCCAAATTCAATGAAATACATGCATAGAAACATCCAAGAAGTTCCACAAACTCCCAAGATGAACTCAGAAACACACACCAAGATACATTACAATCAAATTTTTGAAAAGTCAATGACAAAGAATCCTGAAAGCAGCAAGAGAGAAGCAAGTCTTCAAGTGCAATGGAGCCTCCACAAGGTCATTGGCAGGCTTGTCATCAGGAACTTTGAAGGACAGAAGGCAGTGGGCCAATACATTGAAGAGGGAAGTTAGAAAATACTTGGTAACAAATGAAAACAAAAATAGATTCTACTAAAAACTTTTGGGACAAAGCAAAAGCAATTACAAGAGGGAAATACATTAGCTATAAATGTTTGCATTAAAAAAACAAGGAAGATTTCAAATCAAAAACCTGTCTTTATAATATAAAGAACTGGAAAATTTTTTTAAAAAACTAAACCCAAAGCTATCAGTTAGTAGAAAATAATAAAGATTAGCACACATGGAGGTGAAACTGAAAACAAAACAAAACAAATTGGATTATTGAAAAGATCAATAAAATGGACTAAAAAATAAAATGGATGGCTGGGGATATGGCTCAAGTGGTAGCGTGTCTACCTGGCATGCGTGAGGCACTGGGTTTAATCCACAACACCACATAAAAACAGAATAAAGATTTTTTTAAAAAGTGAAATGATCAAGGCTTGCATTTAATAAATAAATAAATAAATAAAATGGACTAAGAAGCTAGATGGACTAAGGAAAAAAAACAAACAGGAGGTTCAAATTACTAAAATAAGAAATAAAAGTGTGATACTATACTGATTCTACACAAATAAAAAGGATTTAAGAACAGTACTATGAGCAATAGTACTACAACAAATAGAATAACCTAGTGAAATGGGAAAATTCCCAGGAATCCAAAACCTATAAAGATGAAATCCTGAAGAAATTTTTTTAAAAAGTCAAAACAAACCTATAACTTCGAATGAGACTGAATTAGTAGAAAAATAATCTTCTAACAATGAAAAGCTGCAGAAATCATGAAGTCACAGGTGCATTCTACCAAATAAAGAACAGCTAATAATAATCTTTCTCAATTTTTTCCAAAACAACTTATTGATGAGGGAAGGAACACATCCTAACTCATTCTATGTGGCATTACCCTGATATCAAAACTAGACAAAGAACAACAGAAAAAGAAAACCAAAGACAAATATTCCTTGTGGACATTGATGCAAAAACCTCAACAAAATACAAGGAAACCAAATTCAGTAGCAAATGAGAAGTATGTGAGATTTACTTCTGGAATACAAGGATAGTTTAACATACAAAAAAAAGGATCAAGGTAATACACCATATTTACAGAATAAGGGGGGCATATAATTTTCTCAACAGATTCAGAGAAACATTTGACAGAATTCAACTCTCTTTTCATGATAAATATACTCAACAAACTAGGACTAGGAAGAAACTACTTCAAGATAATAAATGCAATATATGAAAAACCTACAGTAAACATACTCAATAGTGAAAGGCTGAACATATTTTCTCTAAGATCAGGAACAGAACAGTGATGTTCACCTTCATCACTTCAACATAGTCCTGAAAGTTCTAGCCAGAGCCATTAAACAAGAAGTATAAATCAAAGTCATCCAAATTGGAAAGGAAGAAGAAACTCTTCTCTTCACAGATGATATCAAAGCATATGTAGAAAACCCTAAAGATTTCCCTCTCTCTCTCTCTCTCTCTCTCTCTCTCTCTCTCTCTCTCTCTCTCTCTCTCACACACACACACACACACACACACACACACACACCCCTATTGAAACTACTAATAAACAATTTCAAAGTTAGAAGAATATGAAGTCAACATACAGAAATTAGTTGCATTTATATATACTAAGAATAAACAATCATAAAAGGAAATTATAAAAATAATTCTACTTACATTAGCATCAAATAAACTTGATCAAGGAGGTGAAAGACATAATGAAAATTTTAAAACATTGTTGAAGAAATTAAAGAAGATATAAATAGAAATATAGTACTGATAAGCCGTCAATACTCTCCAAAGAGATCTATAGACTCAGTGCAATACCTATCAAAATCCCAATGACTTTTTTTTTTCAGAGATAGAAAAAGCCATCCTAAAATGCACATGAAATCTCAAGAGACCCTGAATATTTAAAACACTCTTTAAAAAAAAATAGCAAAGCTGAAGAACTCACACTTCCTGATTTCTAAGCTTACTACTAATGACCAATGGTACTGACAATAGACATATAGATGAATGGAGTAGAATAGAAAGCCCAGAAATAAACCTTACATATACGATCAAATGATTTTTTACAAGGCTGCCAAAATGATTCAGTGAGGAAAGGACATTCTTTAACAAGTGTTGCTGGGGAAACAGGATATCCACATGCAAAGAGTAAAGTTGGACCCCTAGCTAAATTCACATATGAAAATTAGCTCAAACTGGATCAAAAAAACTAAATCTAAGACCTTAAACTACAAGAAAACATAAAGGAAAAGCTTTATGACATTGGATTGGGCAATAACTCTAAGACATAACACCAATGATATAAGCAACAACAAAAAAAAACTAGACAAATTGGATTTCATGAAAACTTTAAAACTTGGAACACTAAAAGGTCATATATAAACAGACTAAAAATGTAACCTGCAGAATAGTTGAAAATAATATGTAGCGAATTCCTAAAACTCAACAATAAACCCTGATTCAAAACTAGACAAATGACTTGAATAAATATTTCTCCAAAGAGGTTAGTCAAATACCCAATATGTACATGAAAAGGCACTCAACATCACTAATCATTAGAGAACTGTAAATCAAAAACTACAGTGAGATACCACCTTGCACCCATTAGAAGGGCTATTATCAAAAAATTTAAAATGACAAGTGTTAGCAAGTATGGGGAATTATTAGAATCCTCAGGCACTCTTGGTAGGAATATAAATGGTGTGGCCATTACATAAAACCGTATAACAGTTCCTCAAAAAATTAGAAATACAATTACCATAAGATTTGGCAAATCCATTTCTTGGGACCTATCTAAATAATTAAAACCAGAGACTCAAGAAGACTTATATGTCGTTTACAACAATACCATTCACAGTTACTAAAACATGGAGCAACCCAAATATACATAGATGAATGGACAACAAAATGTGATATGTAAATATGAAGCTTTTTAAAATAGCCTGAAGTTGACATATGTTACAACAAGGATGAACTGTGAGGACATTGTGCTAAGTGAAATGTCAGTCACAAAAAGAGAACTACTGTATGTTCTACTTATATGAGGTATACTGTATAGTCAAATTCATAGAAACAGATAGTAGGATGAGTACCAGGGACCAGGAGAGGGAGAAATGGGATTTTTTTTAAATGGTATTGAGTTCAGTTTTACAAAATGAAAACCAGAGCTGTGGGATGGATGGTGGTGATGACTGCACGATTATTGCATTATGAATGTATTTAGTATCACTGAACTGTAGACTTAAAAACATACATTTTATGTGAGGCATATTTTAGTACAATAAAAATGTATGAAGAATTACTGCTATTAAAGACATAGAAAAATATCTAGAGTTAGTAAAATATGTCCAAGCATTGAAAGACAAATGAATCATCAAAACTTCAGGATTTGTTCAGCTGTCTGACTTCATAAAAGATGGCTTGGGCCAGAAAAGTTTTCACTGAGGGAGACTTGTCTCCTGTCACTCACCTGGTTCCGGCTCTGTTCTATTTGGATTCAAACAGAAGCCCAGATTTCAAAGTCATTCACAGTTGTGTTAGTGCAGCGTCCAGAGGCTGCTGCAGGTAAATCTGTAGACAATTTTGGGGTAGCCTGTGCCACAGTCCTTCCCCTTGGTTGATCCTATGTGGAGAACTGAAATTTGAAAGTTACTGAAAGAATATAACACATTTTCCCAACAAATGTAACTACAGTATTATACATCATACTGTTATTTGTCACAATTAAAGACATCTTACAAAGTTTTAAATTACAAAATATTTGTGGAGGAGGTATAGAAACAAAAGCGTATAGGAAAAACATTCATCACCTGATTCTACCAATAACTAGAGTGGTTGGGCTGTAGAGTTGGGTAAGGCGGGAATTAAACCCTGCCTCTGACATTGTGTAGCTGCCCAATCTGGGAGAAGTTACTGAGCCAGTTGGAGTCAGTGTCTCCATATGAAAAATGGGTCTATGTTAATAACATATCCAGACTGAAATAACTGAAATGTCCACCATTTGTTGCATGGAAAGACAAAAGCTGGTATGTCCATAAACTGAAAGGTTTACTTAGCAATAAAAAGG
The DNA here is from genome assembly GCF_045843805.1 of Urocitellus parryii. NCBI lineage: Eukaryota > Metazoa > Chordata > Mammalia > Rodentia > Sciuridae > Urocitellus > Urocitellus parryii. The sequence continues at coordinate 42,215,472 of NC_135531.1, read as the reverse complement.
AACAAATTACTGACAGTTGTTGTGAAATGGACAACTAAAACATATGCCAAATGAAAGAAGCCAGATACAAAAGACCAACAGACCAAAAATTATATGATTTCATTTATATGAAATATCCAGAAAAAGCAAATTTTCAGGCCCAGAAATTAAATTAGTGGTTGCCTGGAACCATGAGTAGAAATGGGGAACTAAATGTAATGGGGAAATGAAATGTTCTAAAGCAAGATTATGGTGATGATTGCACCACTAAGTGAGGATACTAGGAATCACTGAACTGCACAATTGAAGTGAATTAGTTCTATGATATGCAAAAATCATACTTTTAAATACAGGTTATTTAAAAAATGATAAGCACTAGTCATCCACTTATAGCAGTCTGTGCTGAAAATATAAAAGCATTTATGGTAAAGTTTAAAGAAACTATCATTTCATGGTTAATGCTTAAATGAGGTTAAATTTTTAAATGGCCCAGTGCAGGATCTGGCACATGCAAACACACAAGCAGTTGCCTATTACAGTAAGAGCAAAATTTTAGCCACTGTGAACACTAAAAGGAAATACAATAACATGTATTTTTTCTATGCATGAATAGTTCATGTAGATCAGAATATCTTGTATAGATTCTATATCTTGCCTTTATTCCCTTTATCATGGTTTCTGCATTATTATAACTTTTTCCTAAGCACTCCATGATGACAGAGAACACTATATGACTAAATATCATTCAAACATTTGTTGTTGGGTATTTTGTTTTTTCAATTTTGCTTTAATTTTAACAAATAATTTTTCCCCATAAGCATTAAGGTATTTGGAGAAATAATCTGATCAGAAACACAAATAGAAAAGAATTGCAGGACCTGAGTTTATGACATTGTAGGGCAGCTGATGTGTGTTGCCAGATTGCATCCCTGAAAGTTTTTGCCACCACATGAAATCCTGATTTCATCACACAGTGGCACTGATCACTATTGATGTTTGGTTTGGTTTGGTGGTGCTGGGGATCTAGCCCAGGGCCTAGTGCAGGGTACACAAATACTCTACCACTAAGCTACAGTTTTGGATCTTTTGATTTTTAAAAGTCTGAATAATTTGATAGTGTCACTTTTACAGTGATGCTGTTTCTTTGAGTTTATCTCAGTGATTACCAGTGAGTCTGTGAGTCTAAACATTTTCCGGTGCCTTTTAAGCTTGACTCATTTCTGTGAATTGTTGGCTCCTGGCCTGTGTGCTTACTCATATTTTGGGATTCATTGTATCTTTTGAACTTTTATGAACTCTCCAGTAAGAACTTTTCCTCTTCTTTATTGTATTTTTCTTCCAGATTGTTGTGCTGGTTTTCATTTTATTAATCATGAATAAGAGTTTTAAACATTCACAGAATTAAGGTTACTTTGTAACAGGTTTTTAGAAGATTCAAGGATGGGCATGGGGTGGGGATGAAAAGATGTAAAGGAGCACACATTCTTTGCCTGCTTTGAATTTAGCCTAAATAAAAGGGTCCATGTATGGAACTCATCACAGCTGTTGTCTGCAGAGTCACAGTTTAGCCATCACAATTCAACAACCACTTGCTAACCCATGACCTCTAAAGACTATCAAAACTCCAAGAGTTATGCACACAATGTCCTTATATTAAATTTTCTTCACAGCTTCCAGCACAAATGTTCAAATCACAATTTGGTAATACCTCCTTGATCAATAAGCGACTAAACAGAAAATCTATTATTCTTACTCTGGATCAATCTAAGAGTGAAAGTGTTGGGTAACCATGCTTCAATTTGTCAAGTGGATGTGATATTTTCAACATGCAAAAGCCTGGGGCAGGAGTTATCGTCATTGATTATGAAACAGCCATGATTGCTGCTTTGGTTCCTATTGAAGGTAAAAATTGTTTAGTCTAGGCCTTAGTTTTCTGAAACCTGCATCGGGAGAATCTCTTTCTAAAAATTATTTGAGAATAATAATAACACTTTTGAGAATTGGTGTTGGTAGAGTAAGTATATTTGAGAATGTCCTTAAATGTGCTATTGTTATATTAAAAATACTGGGAAAAAAACCTGATCTTCAAAGATGGCACTAGCTATGCGACTTTGGGAAAGTTACTTCTGCATCTCTTTTCTCATTGGCAAAATTTTAAAAAAATTAAATCTTTATACCAGACCTACACTAGAGCTATAAGAAATTATAAGTCACAAGTTCCATCAAAAAATTCATGTCTTCTTCATTCTTAGGACAAGGAAACTGAGTGGTAAGTCTGGTGGCTTAATTCCTTATTGATTCTATTAGGTAAGTAATGTGGGAACAGTGTCATTAATTAATACTGTTACTTGCTGCTTGCTGCTCAAGCTTTTGTTTTGTGTATTTTTGTTTTGTTTTATTTGTTAGGAACTGAACCCAGGACTTCGTGGATGCTAAACATGTGCTGATCCACGCACACTCCCAGCCCTGTGCTAGGTCCTTTAACCTTCTTCAACATTCACAACACTGGGTGTTAGTCCCATTTCAACAATGAGGATTGAAGAAATAGTCCTATATTTTGCTCAGTGAGCCAGATGCTTTCCTGTGACACATTTCTGATTTTTCTTCTACATAATTAATGCCTTATATGTAAGATGCAATATTTAAATGCCTATTGGGCATGTCCACTTTGATGACCAATAGGAAAAGCAAGTTCTGGACGTTGCCTCCCACCTACCCCCAAATCTACTCTTCCCCCAAAATCTGCTCTTCCCCCAATCTTCCCTACTCAGTAAATGACAACTCCATCATTTTAAGGTGCTCAAACTAAAAACCTTGAATCATTCTCACGTCCCTCAAACCTTATCTTTTACAGCTGCCAACTCAGTCTTACACCCAGAATCTGGACCACGTCTTATATTTCCAAAACACTACTCTGGTGAAAGCCACCTGTGACTCTCACCTATATTAATCTATGTGGTTCATTTATTAAATATTCTCCTACATAGTTCATTTATGTTCTTGTGTTGTTTTGGGGTCTGTTTAAAAAGCTTCTAGACTGATTCTGCTAAAAATTAAGACCTGATCACACCATCTCTCTGCTCAAAGCTTTCTAGTGGATTTCTACGTGACACACAGTAAAAGCCAAAGACTTACACTGGCTTCAAAGGTCAATCTGCATGACTGACCTAGTTCTCAGTATCACTTGCCACACTTTCTGTTCAATCCACTCCAGCCACACTGGTGTCCTTGCTGTTCCAACTCCAGATTCCACCATGGCTCACTCCCTCTTGCCTTCTCCAGGAAGGCATTGTTCACCACTCTATCTCAAATCTCAAGCCCTTAATCATTCATATTCCCATTCCTGCTCCATTTATTTCTTTCACACTTACCACCAACATACTATATATTGTACATTCTTATCTTGTTACCCCCACCTTGATAGAATGTGACCTCCTTGGAGCCAGGGATTTTGCTCTGTTTTGTTCTCTGCTGCACCCCTAGCCTAACACATGTAAAGCACACCATAAATGTTGAATAAGTGAATGAGTCTGTGGCTGATACCTGTTTTGTTTCACCATGACATCTCCCTTCTCACTTCACACGTCACATGAGGGCCTCCTTTGTAGACAAAAAACACTTCTTCACATTACACTCATGACTTTTATCCTGAGCAGAGCCTTAAAGTATTCCACATCCCATTCTGGGCTTTTCTCTAGATCTTAAGAGACCAGTTTTAGGCCACATGACAATCTCTAATCTGACCTCTGGCAAAAGTAAACAGAGCCGACATGATGGTCATGGTTTAATCTTGATTTATTCCCTGCACCTGGACAGGTCACTTTTGAAAATCAGGAGGAAGGAGGTGGATTTTATGTAGGAAAGTAAGTCTGCCAAATCTACTGGATCACATTTTATATCTGTGATCACATTTGAGTTTCGAAATTTTTATCAGAAAGGTGCGCAGGAATTCTGAAATTTTACAGAGGAGGAAGCAAAATACAGAGGAATTCTCCCAAATGCCAAAGTTATGCAGTAGGTAAGAGGAGGTCCACTGCGGTCTAGCCAAGTTCTAGGTTCTAGAGAAGCAGGGCAGTGTAGAAAAAAAGAGGAGAGCAGGAGTCAGAGACCCAGAAATTTGTTCTTAATCTGCACACAAAAAATTATCTGAGCCCAAAATTTTGGGGTCTTGGTGTCTATAAAGTGAAAACAAAGTCCCTTCCTTATTCCAGCATTGTGCTTGTGCTGATTAATCATTAGGACTCTTCCTACCTGTTCAACTGCAGCTCAAGCAGAGAAGTGGGAGTTTGAGGAGGTGGACTTTGAACACTGCAGAGTCAGGGAATTAGACTTATTTTCTCCTGTCTTATTTCAATCCCCTTTTGTGCTGAACATAAATCCATACAGATGATCTCTTTAAACCTTTGTCTGTTCCTGAGGTTCTTCTCTAGGTTGTGTCTCCAAAGCCTTCTAGACCTAGTTTTAACATTTGAGGAAACACAGGCATTGCTCAACAGGTTTGTCTGTTCCTCACTTAGAGGTCAAACCCCTTTGGATTGCATGGTTGGAAGCTTTCCTTGCAGAGCTCATTTGTAGAACCTGCAGCAGAGTTCTTCATGGCCCCAGCACTCTGATGTCCTGAGGCCTCACTGGACAGGGACTTGGTGTGCTCTGTTCCCTGGCTGCATCATACCAAATTTTGCCGCTGGGGTTCTCCTATATGTTGTTCTCAATACTCTCAATATGTCACCTACTTAAGAGATTCAAGTTCTGTCAAAGGAATGGTTTTACAGAGACAATGGGAGGAAAAAAAATTATTGAGTAACTTTATTTTTATTTTATTTTTTTGCACATGCTAATGGTGGCTGAACCCAGCCTTTTAAATTTTTATTTTGAGAAAAGTTTTCACTAACTTGCCCAGGCTGGCCTTGAACCTGTTCTCCTCCTATATCTGTCTGCCAAATGGCTGGTATTACAAGCATGCACCTCTGCACCTGGCAATAATATTACTTTTTAAATTCTATACCTGTATAACATTGTTCAATCTCCTAATTTCATACATCAGGATCCTTCCTTTTCTGTAGATAAGGCACCTTGCACTAGTTTGTAAAACTGGTAAAGAACAGAATTGCAACTAGCTTCTAGGGCTGCCAGGCTGCTTATACAGTATCATTACAAATACTATAATTTTCATACTCTCAAAACAGACATGTATTTGTAATTGAAGTCACACACTGTTAGGATCTCAGGGTATATCTCTTTTGAAAAACCTGGTTAGGGAATTTTACTTAAAAAGAACTGCTTACATCAGGGATTGGCAAACTTTTTATTTAAAGGTACAGATAGTAAATATTTCAGACTTTCTGAATCAGATAATCTCTGTTGCAACAACTGAACTCTGATATGGTAGTGAGGCAGCAGTCATAACTAGATATAAACAAGTAAGCATGGTTATGTGTCAATAAAACTTTATTTACATAAACAGGCTGCAGACTGAATTTATCCCAAGGACTATATTGTTTGACCTAGGCCGAAGTGCTATTAGGACAATTCACTCTTTCACATAATGCTCTCAAAGGTAGTAGTAAAAATGTTTGTCCCTAATTTTCTAGGTCAAATGACAAGGTAAAATTAATTTCAGAATATATTCATCCCAGTACTTCAAAAAGATCCTTATATATTTAACTCTCTTATGTATTATACAAATTTGACTGAAAATTCATGGGCTCTTAGAATGTTAGGACACAAGAGAAATTTGAGATAATTTGGTGTCTAAGTCCCTCATTGTACAGGTGGGGAAGCAGAGGAAGTTTTCAGGTTCCTCTTCGAGAAAAGTATACCATGCAACTTGGAAGACCAGAAACTGATGAGTGCCGAGCTTAGTGCGTGGTTGGAATCTTGACATTTCTTTGATGGAAAATAAACTGCAACATAACTGATTTATATCCTGCTAACTTTCTTCTTCACCTTAGTCATGTTACAATGAGTTTGTTTCATGCAAGATAAAATAAAGTCTCTTTAAAATATCAGGCAGAAAGACAGGAAGGATTGTCTTATTTTCCCATAAGTAAGCAAGTGTCTTTTCACTCTGTTGGTCTTCTGTGTGCTTTGGTTATTGGCTGGTTATCGTTTGAATGCAGCCCACAAGTTTCCGGTTGACTAAGTGACATTCCAGTTCACAACAGGACACAGATGGCACACTCAGAGCAAGATCCTTTAGAAGGGAACAGGAGTGGAGGCAAACACAGGACCCTGTGGTCATGAACAGAAGGCTCCCTTGAAGGCAGCAGTGGCAGTGGTCAGAGGACACAGCCAGCTATGCCTATGATGATCACCATAGTTCCTCTGCTCCTCTTTATGACTGCTTCCTGGGATCCCCTTCCCTACAGTGATCTGGGTAGAGTTTGCCAAGGAGAGGAACTCACGTAGCATTTGCAAGATGGACATGAAGGAATGACCATTACTTTGGTAAAGCCCCTGCTGGTCCTCTTCTCTCCCTGCTCTGTATAGGGCACATTTCCCCAAGGACTGATGAGGCTCAACTCAGCCTCAAGCCCACCTTCAGGCATGTGACAGAAGCTTCCAGACTTCTTTACAACCTCATCTTTCTGGGTCCCACTCAACAAAGAAACACACATGACTTCTCAGACTTTGCTGTGAACTCTTTCTTGCAAACCCTGGGGCCGCTGCACTGGCTAAAATGACCATGATTATTTTTCCAATCCTTTGACTCTCTGTCCCATACCTTCCCATCCTAGCACCTCCCAAACTTTCATTTATACATTAAACCCTTTCTTCTTGGCTTTTTTGTAGCAATGTTCTTATCTCAACTGAGCCCTAAGCTACCTCACCAGGAAGGAACCAGGTGGACAGAGGCTCTGACCCTCCTCCCTCCTTTCAGTCTCCTGTCAGAACTCTCCATTAGCTGAGCATGACTGAAAGCCAAGACCACTCCCTGGTAGAGACAGAACAGGTCAGCCTCCAGGACAGAGAGGTGGGTATCAGGGAAGGACAGGGTCTGCAAGGAGGAAGGGGACATCTCTGGCACAGACCATTCAATAGTTATTGTTAGACCAAACTTCCAAGAAAACTTGAGACATTTACAGCTTCAGTTCTACGTATGTAAGAAAAAAGTAGTGACCTTCCCTGCACTGTCTCCAACTAAAAACATAGTTGAAGACTTTAAGATTAGTATCCATGAGAAAATAAGAAACTGAGAAGTAATAATGTTTACTGAAAGGCTCCCTTTGTTTTAATAGAATTGAATTACATTGAAGCAACATTTTATTAAAAAAGACTGTACAAAGGGGGCTGGAGTTGTGGCTCAGAGGTAAGAGCACTTGCCTGGCATGTATGAGGACCTGGGTTCAAATCTCAGTATCACATATAAATAAATGAATAAAATAAAGGTTCATCAACATCTAAAGAAATATTTTTAAAAATCCACTCTGCATAGAATAATGGTCTCTGTGAACCGTTTATACTTTACCCTTATGGAAAAAAGGGGAGAAGAAAAATTCATCCTGAAATTATATAAAGAAACAGACACTAATATAAAAAAGTAGCTACTTATTCCAAGGTCAATTAAAGTAAGGAGTCATTCTACAGAGACTTCTAGTAGAGTTTGGTGATTCTTCACCACTTTCTGTTAAGAATAGTATTTGTAACCCACAGGGCTGTTGAATAGTAAAATAATGTGAGCCCCAACTCAATCCACATATGTAATTTAAACTTTTCTAGAAATTACATTCTAAAAAATAAAAATAGGTAAAATTAATGTTAATATATTTTATTTAATATAATATAAATACATCATTTCAATATGCAATCACTATTTTAAAATCCTTAACAAACTATTTTATCTCTTTTTTTTTCATAGTAAGTCTTCAAAGTCTGAGGTGTGTTTAGTATTTACCAGACATCTTGAGTCAGATGTACCACATTTCAAGTGCTCAATAGCCACATGTGGCTGATGGTGACTGTATTAGACAAGATAGGCCTAGAGTGTCTTATGGTCCATTAATTTTGTTTCTCATTCACTGACTGCAGCATAACAGCAAAACACTGCCTGTGTTTTTCACCAGTGTTCCCAGTTCTTCCCTTTTGGATAAATGGGAGCATTGCCTTAACAATGGGCAGAGCTGAATGATTTGCTTTGGCCAATGAGATGTGAACAGAAGTAATGCATTACTCCCATTTAGCATTGCTTAGGAGCTGTGCCTGCTTCCCTGTGCTTTCTCTTCCTCTGCCATGATGACTGTGGAAACTTGTGTTTGATAAGAAGGTGCCTTGAGATGGAAGTTGCCTGAAATACTGAGAAAACACCTGAAAGACAGCTGTCCTACAAGACCAGGACAACAATTTCATTCGGGATAGCTTAAAAAAATAAAATAAAATACCTAGGAATAAACCTAATCAAGTAGTTGAAGGACTGCTACAGTGAAAATTAGAGATTACCAAAGAGAGAAATTGCAGAAGACACTGGAAAAATGAAATATCTCACATACATATGGATCAGTAGCTTTAATATTGTTGAAATGGCCATATAACTGAAAGCAATTTACAGCTTTAATGCAACCCCATCAAAGTGCCAATGACATTCTTCACCGAACTAGAAAAAACTATCCTAAAATTCACGTGGAAGCAAGAAAGACCTAGAATAGCCAAAATAATTCTGAGCAAAAAGAGCAATGCTAGAGACATCATAAAACCCAATTTCAAAAAACACCACAGAACACGTAACAAAAATAGCATGATACTGGCATAAAAGCAGGCACAGAGACCAATGGAATAGATTAGCGGATGCAGAGACAACTCACATAGCTACAGCCATCTGATTCTTGACAGGCACCCAAAGCATATGTTGAAGAAAATACAGCCTCCTTAATAGATGGTGCTGGAAAACTGGATCTCCATATGTATAAGATTGAAAATAGATCCCTATCTTTCATCCTGCACAAAGTCAACTCAAATGGATAAAGATATAATATAAGATCCAAAATTTTGAAGCTGCTAGCAGAAAACATAGGGGAAACCCTTCAAAACATAGGCACAGACAAGGAATTTCTGTATAAGACTCTGATAGCTCAAGAAATAACAGCAGGAATCAACAACTGGGATGGTGTCAAACTAAAATCATTTGCACAGCAAAGGAAATAATGAAGTGAAGGTCTACTCCTCTGATAGAGAATTAATATCCAGAATAAAAAACTCAAAATCTGAACACAGAGAAAAACAAACAACCCAAACAATAAATGGGCAAATATACACTTTGAGAGAATAAGCACAAATGGCCAATAATTATAGGAAAAAAATGTAAAACATTTCTAGCCATCAGGAAATACAAATCAAGACTATACGGAGAGTCCTTCTTACTTCAGTCAGAATGGCAATCATCAAGAGCACAAAACCCAATAAATGCTGGCAAGGATGTTGCAGGGAAGGAACTCTTATACACTGTCAATGGGAAAGAAAATTAGTATATTAACTATGGAAATCAATATGAAGATTGCTCACAAAACTAAAAGATCAACTACTATATAATCTATCTATATTACTCCTTGGTATAACCTGAAGGAATTAAAGTCAGCACACTTCAGAGATACCTGCATATTTATCATGGCACAACTCGCAATATCTAAGTTATGGAATCAGCCTCGGTGCCTGTTGACCAATAAATGGATAAAGAAAATATGGCATATATACACAGTGCCATAAAGAAGAACAAAACCACATCATTTGCAGGGAAGTGGATGGAACTGTAGATTATAATGTTTAGTGAAATAAGGCAGACTTGGAAAGACAAGTATGGGATGTTTCCCTCATATCTGGATTTATGGGGGGGAAAGGATGACGTGGGAGAATAGGGAGACTATTAGAGAAGAGGAAGGGCATCAGGTAGAAGGGGATCAAGGAGGTAGAAGGTCAGTGAATGTGATGGGGGGATGGATATAATCACCACATGTTATTTGCGTGAACACATATGCCACAACGAAACCTGTTATTCTGTATAATTAAATGCTCTGATTAAAAAAAAATGGGATAGCAACTTTTGTTCCTTTCTCTGCTTCTCTCATATGACCCTCTGAGGTTTCTGATAATAGCTCCTCCCACCTGTTCTTTCAACATAAGGATGGTATCTGGTCTCAGATGCTGATAATCCTGGTGTTCTGCTTTCCTGAGCCTTGCCCTCTTTTCTGTAAACTGTTTTTTTTTTTTTTTAAACTAAACTATCCTCAATTACCCTTTAGGATTGTGCCATCTGTTTCCTGTCAGGGTCTGACTGATAACAGTATATTTGCCAAATGTGAAATGAGCCTAAGGACAGAAAAAGATGAGTACATTCAGGAAATAATTGTCAAATGAGTGTAAATCAATTTTCAAAGCAGTGCTCTTTGATAGTTGCTCAACAACTACTCTTATTATGCAAAATACCTCTTTCTCTTCCTTCAGTGAAGATGTACATTCTTTGCTCATAATGATTTTTGTTTATGTGTTTAAGGAAATCTATTTGCTTGAATTGAACTAGTCTTCATTCATTCTTTAAATATGTCCCAAACATTTACTTACAAGTTTATGTTTGAGATAACTAGCAACAAAAAATAACTAGAAATTGTGGTTAAGACTATCTTTAAATAAGGATCATATCTACAGCTTTGAGCTCCCACCAAAAAGCCTGGGACTTGTGAGAGTTGTTGTGTTACTTGTTCCCTTGCAGAAAGATCAGAAAGATACAAATAAGTCTAAAGAAGGCAAAAATAACTCATCACATAAAGGTAATCACTACTAGTATATACCAAAAATTTCTTAAAAAATGAATCTTATTGTCTTGATACAACCTTTTAATTTGCTTCTATGACTAAAATTGGAATGTAGTTTCACATCAGTAAATACACTTCCAACACTGTCTTTAAAATCCATACCATTATTGTTTGTAGTAACTGTTTTGCCATTATTGTCCCTTTCCATTGAAGGTCACTGTCAATTTTTCAATATGCATATAATACTGTACTCTTCCTTTTATGTTTAAGTATCTGGTCAAATTTTTCACACATAAATTCTTAGAAGTCAGAACACACAGTTCAGAAAGGGCTTCATGTTTGAAAGACTTCAAATAGATTTCTAATACATTCTCTGATCAATTTCTACTCTTAACATGAATGTAGGGGATGGCTCTTTATTACTATGTGTATACTTGGTCCACACTGAGCCATATCTTTAATTCTGTGTCTTCAATAGGAATAAATGGTAACTCATTTAAGTTTCCATTTCTGAATTTACAATGAGAAAACTTCTCAGATTCAGACAGTCGTATTTCTTCACTTGTTATTGCCAGTCTTTTTAACTTTCCCATCTTGCTATTAGTTTTAAGACCTAAAAAAAAAAAACTCTCTAAATGCTAACACTTGCATGCTTTTAACAAAGCATGGGTTCCTGAAAGAAACTATGTCTTGTGATCTCCCTTCCAACCCCATAGATTCCGTTCAATTTAACTCATTACATGTAAGGGACTACAAGCTTCAAAGAGGTAACTTAATCCGTGGGACTTATTGCAGAAGATGTTACCAGAGCTATCACCTAAACTCCTTGTTCATTTGGTGCTCTATCTTCCAGCCACTATGATTGTGGGTGGCTAACATCTTATTGCTGCACCTTTTCTGTAAAATTATTCTCAAAGGAAGTCTGTCTCAAACACCACAATGGCCTACAACCACTGATTGACTGTTGGGGAGCTGCATGCAAAAGGCCCAGCTCCCAAGGTGAGAAACCTCTAAACTGTTTGTCCCAAATATTTCAGGAGAGTAGGGCTGAGCTACCCCTCAACTTGTTAAAGTAAATTTGGCCTAAAGCTGCCTCCATATCTTGAGTTGGAACTTAGCACACTGCAACTTGATATTCTTGTAACAAATATCTGAAACCCAGCCAATTACAGCAACCAAGATTCTACCAATCACAGGCTACCAATGGATTGGACCATGTCCACATAAGGCAAATGTCTTATCATACCATGTGCAAATAAGGCAAATGCCCAACTGTAATCAACAAAGCTACTTTTATAAGTCAGTTTCTTTTGCTGTTTATAAACACTCCTGCTCACATTGCTCAGGGAGGGAGGGAGCTCTCTGAACCTCTTTAGATTCTGAGTGATGCCCAGTTCATGAAATCATTCTTCACTCAAGTAAACTACTAAATTTATCTCAAGTTCCTCTTTTAACAAATAAACTTCACATTTGCCTAACTTCTTCCATCTCCTGTTCTGCTTCCCTTACTCCTCCAGGTATCAATGAAGAGGACTTCCTCAATAAGTCACTTGTATAAGACTTCCTCTAATCAACACTTCTAGGAAACCCAAATAAGGACACATGGTCTTGTGGGGCAATTCATATTTAAGTCCAACCCATCTGACTCCAAACTTTGAACATACAGTCAGTAGAGTACACCTCATTCCCAAAGATACCATCTTAGATATTATCAGGATAGCAAACTATTTAATTTATCATTTGCTTTTTAATTTTATGTTTTGCATAGAGAACTATTAAATATATGTAGACAAATCTATTGATCTTTTCCATTGTAATTTTTATGTTTGGTGTCATGCCTATTCATCCTGGGTTTTAAACATTATTCTGGTAATTTTCTGGTTTTATATATTTACACTTATTTTTTTAAAAATTCATATGTTCCATTGGATACTTTAATCACAATCATTCCAACACTGTTTTTAAAATCCATCCACTACCTTTGAGTTTGTTTTTTGTTTTTGTTCAGCTTTTTATTCCTTTATGCTGATTTCTATAGTATATTATTAGTCCCAAAATTACAATTTCTTCTTATAAAAATTTTTGTGGGGTGTTTATCTCCAATTCTATTTCAAACTTTGGAATGAAAGCCAGTTAAAAACAATTGATCCATTCATTGCATATTTATAATGAATGTGCTTTTTTGTATGTAATATTTCAACCAAAAATTTACAAAAAGTGGGCTGGGGAGATAGCTCAATGGTAGAGCACTTGACTAGCGTGTGCAAGGTTCTGGATTCAACCCTCAGTACAGAAAAAAAGAAAGAAAGAAAGAAAGAAAGAAAGAAAGAAAGAAAGAAAGAAAGAAAGAAAGAAAGAAAGAAAATTACCAAAAGTGTGAAGTTATCTTTGGCCTTTCATTTGAAATTTCAGTTTTATTTACAAAAACCTTACAAAACAATTTGGGGAGAATTGACATTTTTTACAATATTGAAGAATTACTTAAAAGCACAGATTCTCTTTTTATTTGAGTATTTTTATAATCCTCAGTAAAATTGTATAGTTTTGATATGCTTTATATACCTTCAATTTATTCTTAAAGTTATTATGTATGTTATTAGAAATAATTATTATTTATTAAGTGGTTATGTTTGTAAATATAAGAGATATTATTTTATTTTGTGAATCTTTTAAATATGAATAGTCTCTACTGCTTGGATTATAGCTAAAAATATTATTGGCAAGTAGTTTTTAATCAAAATTTTTTCAATTTAATATTTCATAGATGTAGTCAAATATTTTTTGTAAGTAAATTTACTTTACAGTAAGTTTTGGAGCCAAGATTAATAATTTCTCCCAATTAAAAAGTACCATGATCTCAGGATTCCTCCAAAGGGTTCTATCTTGGCCTGACCATCAGCTATTACATACCCATGCAGCATGCCAGCTGGCTTCTATTCTGACTGGACATCTGCTCTCATTGGTTGATCAGATTGTTAAGTTTTACCTATATTTTACCTATATTTCCATCCACATCATTAGTCCCACTCAAATTATATATGCAACATATTTTTTTAAAAAAAATTTTTAGTTGTAGATGGATAGAATACCTTTATTTTATTTTTATATGGTGCTGAGGATTGAACCCAGTGCCTTCCACATGCAAGGCAAGCACTCTACCACGGAGCTACAACCCCAGCCCATAACATATTATTTTATAATATTATTTTATTAATCATTTTTAAAAACTAATGAAGACTACTTAGAGACTGCTTGTGAGCCAAGTTTGCATATATTATCTCAAAATTCATAACTTTTTATATATTCAAGACTATTTGTAAGCACCTACTATGTGTCCAGTTCTCAACTTAGAGTTTGATAATGTAGAGAGACAAGTAAACAGTTATAATACTATATATGTATGTAGAAACTCTGTGATATTAGAACTACTGGGAAGGCTACCTAATCTAAATCTAAATGCTCAGAAGAGTTTCAGAATGTGAGCTCAAAATTAAACCATAAAGAGGAAGTGAAACTATGATAAAGTTAGTAGAAGAAAGAGAAATTTTCTTCTTAGCAGAAGAATGTGTATAGGGCAATGGTACTAAAGTTTCAAAAGTTAAGAGTCAGATAAAGCAAGGAAAGGAGGTGAGTAATAATATTTCCCTTTCACAAGTTTTCCAAATTAGTGTCCTGATCTTAGGATGCTGTTCAGTATTTAGCTGGTGCAATTTAGCAATACAATCACCTAATCAGTTGTGGTCTCAGATCACTTGTTACAAGCTAAAAATTTTATTTTCTTAAAGAAGATTCTATTTTTCTATATTTACTTGGATGCATATCAGTTTGAACTGGAAATTATTTCTAAAGATGTAACAAAATAAATTTTAGCTAATGAGTTCTGCTAAATCCTAATAGGCACAAGGTTTTCCTGAGAGTAGGATCAGTTAACTGCTTTGCTACCACATATCAGGAACATTAGCATTCCAGGTCACTCTAGATAATTGCTGCTTCCCACATCAACTTTACTCAGTTATTTCCCTATTTTAAAGTTTATTATTTTCAACAACATAATCCTGGTTCCAATTATGACAATTCCTCCCTGTCCCCTCCCAAAGAGGGTACCTGAGAGAGACAAGAGAAAGAAAAAGATTGTGCTGGGCTATCAGAACTAACCAGAACCAGGATTGAATATCATTTCTTATGTTTTCCCTTATTCTTGCCTTTCACAATAGACAACCTTTTTTTCCCCCTAAATGACAAGAATATTGCTACATCACTCAAGTTTTTTACCTTATGCTTTTGACCACATACAAGTTGCCAACTTGACTCTGACCCCAGTACCAAAAGTTTCCAAGAAAAAGACCTTAAGTTAAGCTTAGATCAAATTCTCATCCCTGGTTCAGTCAACAATCCTGTCTGAGTGACAAGGTTCTTTCATAAAAACAGATTTTTCTGTGATTAGCGTGTGAGTGGGGAGTACAGTTCTCTGAAAACCAACAGCTTGGGACTGGATGGGCATGAGTATAAAGGAGATTGGAAGGCACAGCCACCACATTTAATAAGAAGAGCAAGTAGCTGCTTATGTATGGAGACTTTGCTATTTCATATACTTAAAACTAACCCCTTCAAGCAGTTTCCCAGAACCAGAATTTTCCTATTGTGGTAAGGCAAACTCTCCAGAAGGCTTCTGTTAAAAAGCAAAATGTCCCTTGCCACTCCTCTGGCTTTACCTTGTACTCTCTGTCCCTTGCTTGTTGCACTTCTTTCTCTTTATTCTTTTTGTTCTTCAAATTTACCCTAATGATTACCATCTTAAGACTTTGAGGGTTACTGTTTGCTCATCTAAAGGACTCTTTCTCCCAGCTCTTTGCATGGCTGGCTCCAACAGGCTCAAATGTCACCTTGGGGAAGCCTTCTGTAATTATATACCTTGAAATAATCTCTATGATATTTATTGTGTTCCTAACATTGACCAATATTTGAAATCTACTGGAGCATATATTTGTTTCCTAGATACGTGTAACAAGTTTCAAATAATAGAATACCCAGCAAAAAGTTGCATAAATCAGAGTTTAAACACTCAGTAACTAAAGTGTTCAAAGATATTAATTTCACAGTTGGTAGGGTAGTTCAACTATGTCATCAAGAACCTGGAATTAGTTTTTTTGCTCTACCATCTGCAAAGTATTATCCATGGTGGCTTCTCATGGCTTTAAGACACCTAGAGACCTTCTTCTGTATCCCAAAAAAAGGATAGAAAGTGTGGGAACTTGAACATCTACAGAGGAGAAAAGCTTTCCAATTGACCACATCATACTTTCACTGGAGTTGCAATGCCAGAATGTGATTGTTTATCCAAATCTTAGCTTTAAGGGAGACTGAACAGGGTTAGCATCCAGCATTTTCAGCTTCCATTTATCATGAAAGAGACTCCTGACAGTAGGGTTGTCAGGAAGGCTGTCGCTACTAGGAATGTAAAAGCAAGGTTTATCATATAGTCTGTCCCTGTCTTTATCTGTAAAATGAAGTTTCAGAAGAGCAGGTACCTGGCTGGCTCAAAGCCAGCTCAGCTCCTGTCGTTAGCTATAGACCTTATACTTTCCCTTTATTGTTTAAGCCAGTTTGAGCTTTATTCTAATATTTGCAATCAGCACTATCCCAACTGATAACCAAACATAGTTTGATAAACTAATAAACTAGTCTTTGGGTGCAGCTAACATTCAGGGATAGCTTATCCAGGAGGAGCTGCATATGATGACTAAAGACTGGAGCATATGCTTGCAGGATCTTGTACAAATGATTTTTTTGTTTTATAATTAAAAGAAAAGATAATAATGAATCTAGTCTGGATTAGATTTTTCTTTATCCTAATGCAGTTGTAAAATAGGATAACTAGTAGGACTGTATGTTTCCAAATGATTCTAAAGGGAAGTCCTGAAAACCTAATGTGAGAGGGATGCTCCTGGGAACACAGAAAATGGGAAATAATAGGAACAAGGGGTGATGGGCCACAAAAGAAAAGGGCAAGAAGGGAAAAGGAATGGATAAAAAGGTTACATGCAAATAATTTCCACCTATCAATAAAGTCCTACAGGGATAATTCTGCTGGTGGCTGTGACTACTATTCTAGGATCCCAATATTTTCCCCACTTTTGAAACAAGCTCTTACAGAATAAATCAGTACTTACCGAAATCAGTTTGCCATCAACATCTGGGTTTAGATGGTTTTATATTGTAAGTTACTGTGCCCTGTGTCCTTATTATAATGTCAGGGTCTACATGTAGCAAAATTAAAGGAGAAAGAAAAAATAAATAAACCTCACTAGATTAGAGATTCCCATCCTTGCTTTCATTACTACCAAGAGTGTCTGGTTATTCAAAATAAAGCAAAAAAAAAAAAGTTTTAAGACTTTATTGACTTTAATATTAAAATGTCTACCCCAGCTTGCAGAAACTTTAGAGCATTTGTAGAAAACCTGTAGATTTATAGAATCAACAGCAACTGCTCTAGGGTACAAGAACCTCTGTGGAGCACAGCAGTTCCTTTGACATTGTCCTCCACAGACTGCTCTCTGTTAAGACCAGCCTATGAAGGCAAGTTGTACTGTGCACCCCCAGCAGGGCTGGGGAAAGGCTGGATGTGGTGTCTGGTGTCCTTGCCTTGCCATTCAATATGAAGAGCAGTGAGTGCAGCAGGTGAGAGTTTAGGCTACACCAGTTGCAGCAGTCCAGTCAGAGAAAAAACACCCCCAGCACTGTCTTCCCCTGCCCCCACTATCTCACCATGCTAGGTCTACCCCAGGATCCCTGCTGCCTTAATCCAGTCAAAAGGGATATCAGATGTGAGATCCTGTGTTCTAATTTTACTCTTTAAAAAAAATCAATGATTCTTCTGGAAATAGAAGTAACAGTAGCACAACACCATGAATGTACTTAACGCCACTGAATTATACACTTAAAAATAATTACAATGACAAAAGGAAAATCAATGATCTCCCAAATCAATGATTTATTCTTGTTTTCATTTTTTTTAAAACTTTCTCAGTCCATGTATTATTAAAATCCTTACTGTGTGCTTTGCTAAGACATTGGGTTGCTCAAATCTCCCAGGAGAGTTAGAATGCAATACTGGGTGTCTTCTTTGCCTTTGTGTTAAGCAATAATACTCTTGACAATGACCATTCTCTGTGGGAGTAAAAGGCTGGCAAAGACTGTTCTCCCAGCAGTGGTTTATATGTCTGGTCTCCATGTTTCTAATTTTGAAGCCATTTAGTACTTTTGTTCCCAGGCTCCTTTATTTTCTGCATGCAACAGCTCACTGAGCCTGATGACCTGTCTACATTACTTTACCAGCCTTCAAAATAGAAACCCAGCTTCAGTCTGCTTTAATTTTTATTGTTAAATATAACATATGGGAAAGTGCATAAAACAGATATATAGCATAATGAATAGTTATAACACGAACACTCATAAAGTTGCCAGTGCTTAAGAAATAGAACATTGCTGTACTCAGAGGCCCCCTGTGTGTCCCTTAGCCTTCCCAGCATGTTCCTCTTTCAAAGAGTAAAGATTTGATTACCATAAAGGTAAAAGTTCTTTGTTCCTCTTTTTAATTTTACCACCCATGAAAATTTCACCTAGCATTGCTCTTAAACTTTATAAATGGAACTACAGTGTTGCATTCAGCTGATTCTTGACACTTTTCCATTTACCCTGCTTAGACCATATTGTGCTTTCTTGCACATTCATTCTCCATTTGTGATTGTTTTAGAGAGCTGTGCTGTATCAAGTATTGCCTCAATGCTAATAGATTAAATGCCTCCTACTACTTCATTATTAAAAACTTTCTCTCCTCCTGTTACACTGATTTAGCTGAGCAGAATATGAGATGTGTCTTGGCCCAGGGTGACATTTGGAATATTTAAAGAGTCCACAGGGACCTCAATCAGTCAATATAGACAACAGGGGAGAGGCCCTAGTATGCTTGACTCAGTGCCTTGACTCAGCCTTGCTTTTAATCCTTACTATTCCCCCTGTCTGGACTCACCTGTTCTGCAAAGTCCAAACCAGGGTCCAAATCCCAGCTCACTCCCAAATTTATCAGTATAAATTTGACACATGACAATCTTCTAGTTTTCTTATCTATAAAAGGAAGGGACTAAATTATTCTTGAAAATTCTTCCAGATCTAAAGTTCTGTGACGGGAAGGGTCTCACTCATGTCTGTTCATGCCACTCATCACTCTGTACTTTATATTCCAGTTGTGTGCAACTGAACACACAACAAAACCAAGCACCCTGAGGTCAGAATCTGGGCTTGAATCGCCTGTAGTCCTCAGAAGACATTCTTCAAAGAAAGTGTTACATAAGTGTGTAATGAATGAAGGCCCGATTCTAAAATGCTATTCTTAACCATTCTGATCTGATCTGTTTTTTTTTTTCCTGAAATTCTCTGCCAGTCATTTGGTTTTAATCTTAGACTTTAATTTTTCCTTCTTTGAAATTGAAACATCAAATGCACAATTTTATTTCTATATGCAAAGTGATGTATTCTGCAGGAAGCCTGTATCCTGTCCACAAGAGGTCCAGACCCTGGATTTCAGGAGGTCTTCTGTGTTTTTGGAATAAATGACTAGCTCTCTATCACAGAGCCCTGCCTCCATCATTTAGAAAGAACATGATGGCCATACCATTCTGCATGATGCATGTCCCTACCTATTTTGGTTTTTCCATGATGGGGCTTAGCAATGTGACTCCACGTCACTCTGGGCAGCAAAAGAATCATTACATTAATGATGTTCTTGAGGTGAGGCTTGAATTAAGCAGAATTCAAGAGGATTTCAGCTCCAAGTTGAGGCAACATTGTCAGAAGTTCTGAACTTTCTTTGGAACAGGAGGTAGAAGGCCTCTTCTTTTCAGGATTATGACTCCAAACATTGTCCTAACCCAATGCTCCAGCACCTTTTGTGTATATTTGGCAGGGAGGGAGAAGCTGAAAAGTTAATCACTCTGCTAAGGCAACTGGATGGCTGCTCTGGCTAAGCACTAGACTATTTAAGCAAATTAAAAACAGAAGCTTATAAACTGACCCCAGCCTGCTACCTCTAATGACTCCAAGCTGGGTTCTCAAGTATTTTGCTATTTTTAAAGTCAGTCATTTTTCCATGCCTGCATTTTATTTTGCCATAATGCATATGTGGCAAGAATTTTTCCATAAACTTTAAAAATAGAAGTAATATACTGTTAAACTGGATTTCTCTTTTAAAATTTTTATGATGATTCAGTCTATGGGCCTTTTTCTCTACTCCCTCTCATTATGTCTCATACTTTTATTCTTTCTAATAAAAATGTTGGGAGTAGAGATAGTGGTTAAGATGTTTACTCAAAGTGAATGGAATTAGGGAGTAAGCCATTTTTATTTTTCCTAGAATCATATTATGTAGGCTTTGCTGAGTCTGCATTTGAAGTCACCTTAGCTATAAAACATACAGGGTGACAGGAACTACAATTTAATATGGAAGCACCCATCCTATGCCAGAATAAACCAGGCTCACCATATACCAATCAAGGGCTCTGGGGAGAAGCCAGAACCTAGAGAAGCAGGAACAAGGAACATGGAGGACCTTTTCTTATTTCTCAAGATAAGTAGGCCACCAGTATTTGATGCCAAGAAATGACTGTGACTTAAACCTGATCTCTGGCTGAAAGTAGACCTCCCTGGAGAAGTTGCAAAAGTGATAACTTGTTTATTGCTAACAGTTTGGAGATACCAAAAAAACTCAAATATTTGTTTAAAAATTAAAAGTCATAGCCAGAGACAGCCCTCCTTCTCTATTCAGATTACCAATCCCTTCTAAGGATTTTTCACAGAAAACTGTGCAGTGCAGATGGAAGCTACCTGGGCAGATCTAAGGAGAATGGACTTTGGATAAGAAGATTTCAGGGTCCAGGAAGTGTGTAGAAATGACTCCTACAGACAATGAATTCTTAGGAGCTGGTGCAGACCTGTTCACTGGCCTTGTACTCCAGTTGCACACCTTGAAAACCCAGCACTCCATGTGTTGGCATCTCATGACAGATAAATGATTCTACCAAAAAAAAAAAAAACCCAGTAGAAATCCCAGCTCTGCCATGTCTCACCTCCTCTAGCTCAGACAAGCATTTAGCAGTGAGTCCTGCGTTAACTCTGTATGAACCTCTAAGATGCTGAAGGAAAACAGTACCCATTCTCCATTCAGTGGACATTCATGGTCCATTAAGCAAGCACTTCCTGCCACTGGCCAGACCCAAGGGTCTCCCACAGGCCAGACACACGTAGGGGTGAGACATGATCTGCAGCAGCCAATAGTGCAAGAAGAACACATGATTCCATGTGAGGTTGTCTGGGAAGGGCAGAGTGACAGAGTTGCTATGTCTGAAGGGACAAATCAAGATGGAAGGACTTTATTGCAATGTAACTCCAAGCTCTCTTGGGATTACAAAACAAAAGAGAAAAAAGTATGTTGTAATCTGTGCTGTTACAGAATGTACCCATTCATAGGTACTGTAGGGGAGCTGTTCCCCCTGCCCTGTAGAACTTTACTCTCAAGGACTGAGGCATGAGGGTCTGGATAACAGTAGTGGGTGAAGGGAGGGGCAGGCCATGTGACACATATCTTGTCCCTTTCAGCAAGAAGCTGGAGGGGGTAACCTTAGAGACCCAGGCTTTAAGATTCCTGACATTCCCCAGATGTCCCCTGTCCCCTGGCTCCTTAGTCCCTAGCAGTACTGAAGATAGAAGCAAACTGAATAAGAAAGTGGCCTAGAGACCCCTGGCCCCTTTCTCTTAACCTTCACCTAAATCCTTATGGGGTTTCTCTATGGCTAGATGATCACAGAGAAAAAAAAAAAAGATAATACACATGATTTCCCAACACCACCTCCAAGTAGGTGACTTTAGCACTGCAGCCCCATCTCAGGGTAGATGTGGAGGACATTATTTAAAGAAAACTCTCCTCCCAGTGGGCAGAACTTTGAGCACTGCATCTGGCTGCTCATTTCCTCTGGAAGGTAAAAAGGCTGAAGGTGTAGGTGGAGAGTCAGGGACTGAAAGGGAACATGACTGGAAAATTGCTGGCAAAGAGGTCTAGGAAACTCGTATGTGACTAGATAGCATCACAGTGTTTGGGGATATTTCTGTCTCATGTCAATGCTCCCCAAAAAGCAAGGTCAGGAGAGAGTCTTAATTTATCTGACAAGTTGACCTGTTCTGTAGCTGTCAGTTGGCCTCCCCCCAGCCCCTAGCTACCCTTTCCCTTGCCCAGTGAGCTATGACCATGATGGGGATGAAGTTTATGTATGGGCTCACAACACGGACTCCCTCTCGCCACAACTGATCTGGCTAAGTCTGCTGCTGAGTGCCCAACCTCCCAACAGCAGAGACCAACCCTGAACTCCCAATATAGCCATTCCCTGGGGACAGGCCTGGGGCTGAGGGAAACCAGCTAGCCATCTGGAAGCAGATTGATTACATTAAGCCACTCGCCTCATAGCACTGGCAGCACTTGATTCTTAGTGAAATAGATTCCCACTGTGGCTAGGGATTTGTCTTTCCTGTCTATAGCATTCTGTCAAAACCACTATCTGGGGACTTATGAAATGCCTTACACCTTGAAGGAATTTTACACAGTATTTCTCTGGCCAAGAGGCTCCTTTTACAGCAAGCAAGGGAGGGCAATGAGCTCATGGTCTTGGATTTTATTAGTCTTATCACCATCCCCATCACCTTACAGCAAGTGGCCTAAACAAATGATGAAACAGCCTTTGAAGACTGTTATGGCAGCATCTTCATGGCAACTCCTCTGGGGGCCTGGGGCAATATCTTCCAGGATGCAACACGCAGAGCAAGTCAGCTTGCATTTTCTCCCACAGCCAGGATTTTTGGAATCAAGGTTGTAAATAGAAATGGCTCTTCTTACTATTACCTTTTGTGATGTACTAGCAAAAGTTTGTTTTCTAGACCATAACTTTAGGTTCTGCTGATTTAGACTCCTTAATTCCCAAGTGAAGAATACTTCTACCAGGGAATACAAAAAAGTTTTCATTAAATTGAAAACTGGCCACTTTGTATTCCTCATGCAGTTGATCAGCAGGCAAAAGTAAATAAATAAATAAAAGGGGGGTTGTATACTGGTTGGGATAATTGATCCCAACTATAAGTGGAATTTAGGCCACTCACTACTACAAAGGAGGAATATGTCTGATACACAGGAGATTTTTCTGTGGCACATGTAAGTATCCTATATTGCTAAATATTGAACTGCTTCTCCCAAAAAGCTGGGTTGAAGTTCTAACCCTTAGTACCTATAAATGTAACCTTATAGGGAAATAGGATTTTTGCAGATGTAAACAACTTAAAATGAAGTCATGTTCAATTCAGTTGGGCCCTAGTCCAGTTTGACTGGCGTTATAAGGAAAGAAGAGACTGAAGGAGGATGACCATGTGATGGTGGAGACCTACTGGAGTTATACTGCCACCAGCCAAGGAACACTGAGGACTTCCAGCCACCACCAAAAGCCAGGACAAAGGCCTGGAACAGATTCTTCTCCCCCTTAGCTGCCAAAGAGGAACCAAACCTGCTGACATTTTTATTTCAGACTCTGACTTCTGGAACTGTGAGACTCAGTTGGTAGCAATTTGTATGACAGCCCAAAGAAAGTAATATACACACCCTGCGATGAATACACTGGTAGAAAATTACAAAACCCAATCCAGGTGAGGCTTGTAATGGCTCAGATCTTTCAGGATTCTGAAGGGGTGGGTCATCCCAGGAGGCCAGGAGAATATAAAGTACTTATTGAGGGTAAAGAATACGAAATAGTGAGAGAACAAAAACAATGTCACTGGCTAAAAAAAACAAGGAAAATAAAAGTTAGTCATAAGTATTTATACTTAATTTTGAATATATTCATATAGATAAACACATATATCTATATCTCTATATATCTATATCTATAATATATATAATTTTTATTCCCTCCTCCTATTCCCCTACACAATTGCAAATAACTTTATATCTCAGCATAAGTTATAGGATATCAATGGGAGTATGACTCAGATGAAAAAAGGAATGAACATTACCCAAAGATGGGGTGATAAAGGGATTTTTCTTGTTTGGGGAAAACTGTTAAGGCATTTTTGCCAGATGTTGTGGCAGTGATAGTTGTGGCTTCGGGGGCTGAAGCCTGATTTTGTCACTATTTTATTTAGAGGCTAAGTCTGGCTGAGGAGCATGGAGGGATGAGAATTCTAGAGAACAGGAAATTCTCCAGCATAGGAAATTTGACAGAGTGCAAAGCCACTCTATACTTGAATCCATATGTACCTCCTCAGAAGTGGCATGCAGCCAAGTTTTTTACCCTCTGGAAGTTGGGGTAAGGTGCAGGAAACTCATATACTGCTGATATTTGCTGCCCTTGCCTACATTAGGCAGCCCTGAGCCCACAGTTCTTCCTGCTACTACCAGATCTCTCCCAGCTTCTCCAAATCCTAGGCCAGAGGTCTGTGAGATTCAGTGAAAAGAGCCAGCCTTACCTACAGTACAGAAGTGGATTCCAGTTTATCCACACAGGTTCCAGCTTGTCCTTTGGGGTTCAAGTTCACCTTTGCTTTTCTTCCCACCTGCTGGTCTGGCCAACATACAGAGACAACAAGCTCCATAGACTACTCCACTAGTTTCCATAATTGTGCAAGGTCTTTACCCTATAATAAACCCCTTATTCTATTTACTTGTAGCAGCACTTAGCCTTGTTTAGGAATGTTTGATATGCTTACTCAAGTAGGTAATTTGTGTATCTTTAAAAATCAAAACAAATTTGACATCATAGTTTCCCTTCAAAAACTAAGTTATTTCAACATGTCTCACACCATTTAAGAAGACTCCTGCTAAACACAAGGTTCAGGCATAAAGTTACATACCTAAATTCTTAAAATATGCCCATATAAAATAAAACTTCATGAAGTTACACATTCATCGAGAATGTCTGGTTATATCAGCTTGGTTTCATCACTGAACACTCCTTGATGAGAGGGTTAAGATGGGAAAGATGAGGCCATTCTGATAGAGTTGGACAGGTAGGTTTATGGGTAGGAGTAGGTAGGGAAATCAATAGGGATGGTGGAAGCAGAACTACCCACAGAGGAAATGAATATCATCATAGTCCACTGAGTTACATCCATGGAAGAGGGTCACCAATGAGAACTGTAGGTACAGAGAGATGAAGCCCTGCCACATCCTGCCACAGCAGGATAGAAGAACAGCTTTTCTTCCACCCTGACCTCCTTGTCTCCAGCTGCTGTTTCCCATGGTAAGGGAGTCTGAGTGATATGGTTAGTATGGTGGGTCAGAGAAGGGAAGGTGGGGAGGGCAATCTTAACCCAACAGCCATATTAAAGAAAGAAGGCATTCAGGGTTGGTGATGAACAAGTGTCCTATAGCAATTCCTACTGTGCTACAGAAATCATAGAACAAATTATCTTATAGCCAGCATCTTTGTTTGCAGAATCAATAACAAGTGTGTTTTTGAGAGTGTCTCTGGGCAAGGATCTCAAATTAGTGAAAACCCCATATTTATAAAATAGCTCAACCCTTGCTTCTTTAAAGAAAATGAAATTCAGAACAATTACGGTGGTTAGCAGGAAGAGAAGGTGCATGAAGGTGGCAATGTCTTCCTCTATGGGTAGGTCTGCTTCCCCCATCCCTGTTGATTTCCCTACCCACTCCTGCTCATAAACCTACCTGCCCAACTCTGTCAGAATGACTTCCTCTTTCCTACCCCAACCCTTTCCTCAAGGAGTGCTCAGTGATGAAGAGCCTGAATTTCTTAGTTCAGGCTCTTCCTACTCTATCATGATTCTTCTGGAATCAAGGAGAATAAGCAGCACTTCTAAATACTTCCTAAGTGCTTGACAATTGTGGTGTAGTTAACTTCTGTGGAATACTGTATACTATGTAACAGTCCATTTATTAAGGTAAAAGACACAAAGTGCATACAAAGAAAAGAGAATACTAAATGGCTGTAAGGCTTTTTATGCTGACCCTCCACTCAGGGCTCATTTGTGGCTCATGTTCTGCCTTAGTACTAGCCCTTGTAAGCACTTAATCCTTCAGGTGGTTCTAATTACAAGCAGCTGTATTGAACAGAGCTCCAATATCCAGGACATTCCCTTGTATGTTCAGAAGTCTGACCCCTCTTTTCTCTTAGTTTTGTAAACAATGATCTGGAAACCTTCAGATACAAAGGGCAAAGCCAGCTCCTAAACTCCCCTTTGTGTTCTGCTAGAGCGTGACACACCATCTGCCCACTCCTGCCTATCTCCTCTAGAAAAAATCTCCACAGCAGAGGCTCCTCAGATTCTGGAAAATTGAGCTTATCACTTTTTGATAAGCTGTGCCTCCTCTCATTTCTTCCCATGTCCAATCACATAGCAGTTACCTCCCCTACTGATTCTTGCATGAGTCTCAATGTCTTTTAACTGGGATGCTTCTAGACTATTCCCCTTCAATCCAATTCTGTATCTAAAACATTCCCTGGGAAAACTACAATGATTTCCTGTCAGAAGCTGAACTTCCCAGCCATGACAATCAAGCTCTCCATTAACCAGTGACATCTTATCTGGGCAAGGTGTTCTCACAGCCTGATTCTGCCACTATGGTTATGTTGTTTGTCTTAAAGATCAATCTTGGTGCTGGGGATGTGGCTCAAGCGGTAGCGCGCTCGCCTGCCATGCGTGCGGCCCGGGTTCGATCCTCAGCACCACATACCAACAAAAGATGTTGTGTCCGCCGAGAACTAAAAAATAAATATTAAAAAAAAAATTCTCTCTCTCTCCTCTCTCACTCTCTCTAAAAAAAAAAAAAAAAAAAAAAAAACAAAAAAAACAATCTTTTTCCAGTCACTTAAAATATCCCATCCCCTCCACTAAACCAAGTCCTTTATCTCAAGGCTGTCTTTGTCCCACCTCTTTCCCAGGCTCTGAAATTTAGACCTTAGTTGTCCTTCTGTTATGATCCAAGTAATTTCAGAGAATTATGTGTGGGAAAAAAATGCTTCCAATGCTTCCTATGTGCCAAGCACCATTCTAAATGCTTTACAACTTTATGTGTTCTAATTTAATCAAAAACAATTCTAAGGGAGTAGGTCCTTTTACTAGGATTTTACAGATGAGAACACTGAGGCATAGAGAGATTAAATAACTGGTCCCAAATCACTTAGCCCTTAAAAGATGAAGCGCAAGTTTGAACTTACATGGAATTTGTCTCCAGAACCCATGATGTTAACTAATTATTTGCAGGAACAGGGTACTGGCTTTTTGTGACTCAATGGCATGCCAGAACCCCTATTATACAGAACACAGGAATATTTAACAATTGTTTTTCTCTAATTAGTTGGTGCTATGAATATGATGCAAATTTTTACACCAACTATTAAACTACCTTATTTTATGAGGCTTTAGAAAACTCTTATAAATTCATATACAAGTTCATACTTGTGGTTCTTTCAGTGGAAACCATTTCTGAGCAGAAGCAGTCTGCATGTTAAAAGGGATTACCCAATTTTCACTCAGCTCATAGATTCCTTATGCAGCTTATTTTTTCCTTGGGAATTATCTAACTTACTTAATTTTGTGCTTGTCAAACACAATGACCATGATGAATCCTTCTAAGTTACAGATTTATCAAAAACATCTGTTAATTTACTAAAAAAAATGCAAATGACCTGAATTGTCCCTTTCAAAAGGAGGATCTTGTTCATCAGTGAAGAGACTTCTCTTTCTTCAGGCTTGCATCCGTGATGTTGTCAAGGGTAGGGTATCACTCAGGATCAACTTGCAAGTTTAAACAAGTCCTTCTTACCCTTCTCTCTTTTCTCAATACAAGGTATGTTTTAGATTTTCAGAAAATTGAGCTTATCATTTTTGATAAGATACAGAACAGCATTTCCTCCATTTCTGCTCCATGGCCCAGCAGTGTCAATTTCTGTTTTAGAATTTCAGACCATGATGCAAATTTTTGCTTATTGTCAATCTGTGCTGCATTCTACATAAGGTATATGGAGATTTCTGTGTATAAAATAAGACCACAAAGGAAAAGACTTGAGGAGACTCAAACATTCTAATTTGGTCTCCTATTTAACAATGTTCCCAGCTCTGCAAAAATAAACGTACCTGAAAGTGACCAAGTGACTGCTGTGGACTCAATGCAAGGGCCTTTGCCTTTAATGAGATGCATTAGCCTTGGTAGCAGTTTTATGCAAAGAGGTTAGTGTTTTCACAGGTTGCCATATAAAACATTTAGAGAGTAACTCATTAAGTTTTAGGTTTGTGGCATGTCAAATCATTTTTATAAAATGACTTTTGATATCCTGAAAATTGACTGGTTTGTTATTGCTTTGTGCTGTGAAATGCCTTATGAACAATACCACTCATAACTATGACTGATATTCCTCTACATACTAATAATTGTAAACTTTTCCTGAGAGAGTTCAAAACAGAAATAGAGTCCCAGGGCTTCTCCAACCACTCATAAAAACCAACCATCCCCTGATGGTTAATTACTTCTCCTACCAATGTTGAGGCTTGGAGAAACAATTCAACACTGAATTTCTTAATTAAAAAAAGGCTACAGTTGGTCTAGATATTACTACAATTTTCTTTCCTTGCCATAAAAAATAGGTCGCTTATTGAAGTGTCCTTTTGTGGTAAAAGAACAATAGTTTATCCTGTAGCAAATCAAAATTGTTAATCCTGCTATACCAGGACTGAGCATTAAAGAGTATCACATCAGGGTTATAATACCTTTTTAAAGGGCATAACATGAATTCTCACTTAGTATTAATTAATAAGATGCTGTACAATTAATTATGCACCAGGGAACATTTTCATTTTTCTTCTTTTCCCTCTATATCCTAAAAGTTGTGGTATGGTGAGGATTACTGGCATATGACAAAATGTATTTTCTTGGTTCATTCAAAGCATTGCTTACATATTGATACTTTCTGGACATGAACATTTAATCTAAGAGTCTAGATATTATCAAAGTAATATGTTATGTGGAGAACATTTATAACAAGAATTTGAGATTTAAAGTAGTTCTTCTAAAACAGATATTTTCTATAATATTTTTTCTACTTCTCACTTCTATATAATGAGAGCTCTACCTAATTCTATGTTCTCAATAGATACTTCTGCCAACCAAAGTGAAGGGCTATAATTCTGATTTTCTATGCATGGGTATCTGTCAGAGACAATCTGTGAACACTATGTTTACTTGCTTTTATCCACCTGCTGAAGGACAGATATCATATTCACCAGTGGAAATGGCCAAGTAAACCAAATGAAATGGTTAATCACTTCCTGTAGTTGTAATATGGGGTCTCCTACTGAATATTTTTGCTGCTTTCATATATTTTGCACAAAATATAGAGGTTAGTGGCATACAGAGTCAACTTATTACTAGATTGTTCAGTTCATTATTTCTTTGGATTCTATTATGGGCCATACCAGTAAAAGCCAGAGAAAAATCAATGATAGCCATCTGCATCTATTGCTTTTCAGTTTCCCCTTTTCTTAGTTTGTTTCATTTCATCAACATTTTAAACTCTAGAGGTAAGTAACTTTCCTGGGACCCTAAGTGGTAGGAGGTGAAGCAGGATTCCTCCACTTCAAGACTAACTCAGAAGTACTGTCTATGGAAACACAGTGCCTCCAGTGCATCCAGTACAGAGAAGGACAGCCAGCTCCCAGTGTTTAGTATATTCATGTTTAATCTTAACAACAGTTAACTATATTTTATATCCATTTTAAAGATGAGGTAACAGTCTGAGATTAAATATCCTTCTTAAGCTCACATAGCTAATAAAGCACCTGGGATTGAAAACTACATTTGTCTTCTGCCAAAGCTTGATCTTATCCTTTGAATCAACTGAATCAGAAGTATATTAATTAGCTACAGCACAGCACATGATCATGGTGTTGTAAATTCGCAATTACTCTTTGGACCTCTTGAAATCCCATGAAGTGACATGCCTTGGTTCACAGTTTCTTTCATTTCCTATTAATAAAAGTGGCCAACCTCTTAAGCTGTAGCATTATGATGCCTTTTATAATGCCCAAATGACTTCTACCAATTCCAAATTATCCTCTGTCCTCTGAACGATTTCCATGGAGGCATGATATAACATTTAGCATGGTGTTCCATGGTGTTTTTCCTATTTTTCCTTCTACCAGTTCTCGCACTACCAGATGTGCATAATCAGTCAACCATGAGGTGCGCTGTAACTTACACGTGCACTAAGAAAATAAAAAGCCATGATGGAATAAGCATGTTCCAGAACATTCAACTTAGGATGACACTGTAAAGTGTTGACTGTATGAAGAGTGATTCACTGATGTGCTTACTCTCTCCTCCTCTAGCTCTCATTCCCTCAGAGCACTCAACACCATCAAAGTGCATGAAAAATATCACAGTGACACTATAAATTCCTGTTAGAAGGTAAAGCTCTCAAGGACAAAGCATTATGATGAGTCAGTGCATGTGAAGAGGCATTAAACACAACCTATAGATGCAGACGTCACGGTCATGGTGGAGGTGAAGAAGCCATTGGAAAGTCATGCCCTTGTGAATTCCCTTGCTTCTAAGAAGCCCCTTTATTCATTAATTAATAACTTTTATGCAAGTTATTTTGTTCAGGGCTTCTTTTCCTTCTAACTAGAGATGGTTCCAAATTTAAGTAATTGATTTAAAAGCCAACTGTTTTTGGAGGATTTAACTTTAAAATAACTTATATAGAAAGAAAAATTCAGCTGCAAGGTATTTTCTCCTTTGTTTTTGTGTCATTATAGGCCATGCAGACTACTACTGAGTAGAAAGACGCGTTGGAAGAAAAAAAAGGCAGAAAGGAGGACCAGGACTGTGTCATGATATGTGCACTTTGGAAGGAACACACTTGCCAACATGGGAGTTCAGATTCACTCCGCCTGCTCTGCTAAAGAGAATCCTGAATCTACAAGCCCAATACCCTGCCTTTCCTTCCCAAAAGTTATTTCTTGCAGTACAACGTAGATAAAAGGAACTGTAGTGGGGTGAAACAGGGAGAAAGAAGCCAGAGAGATATACTCTATAATTGCATAAAATAAGTAGATCAATGACACAGAACAGTGATTAGAGGGATATATATATATATTAGTTTTATGTAGGTTAAGGGTAGTACCACCTATCACTGGGAGAAAGAATGAATTGTTTAGCAGAGGGGGCTGGATACCTGGATAACTAGATGGACATAGATAGCATAGATAGATTTGAACTTCATATCATGTACAAAAGGTGGACTACCAGCCAGACGCAGTAAACATCTGTAATCCCAGTGGTTTAGGAGGCTGAGACAGAAGGATCACAAGTTCAAGCCCAAGCTCAGAAATTTAGTGAAACTCTATCTCCAAATTAAAACAAGAAAAAGGGTCAGGGGCATGGGTCAGTGGTTCAACACTCCTGGGTTAAATCTCCAGTAAAGAAAAACAGAGAGAAAGGGGGAGAGAGAGAGAGAGAGAGAGAGAGAGAGAGAGAGAGAGAGAGAGAGAGAGAGAGAGAGAGAAGAAAATGTTGCACTACAAATGAATAAACGACCTCAAAGTGAAAGGGAATGCTATGAAGTTCACTGAAGATGGAGGCTCATGATTTTGTGGCAGGGAAAAAGCTTTTTTAACTTAATAACAACCAGCCATAAGATCCAAAGTGGATGATCCGTTTACATCATATTTAAGGATTGTTGTTCAGCCGGAGACATGGATCAGGTGACAAAGTAGGAGTTAAAAATTAGGCACATTGGAATGGTTTACTATTGGAGGAATGGAATGGAAGTAGTTGGATAAAGCCAACGAATTGAGAGAGGTACTCTGCATGCACTAGGGATGACAACTCAGGATGCCATGAGTTGAACACTGATCGTCCATGCTTGGATACCATAATCAAGGTGTGCAGGGATAATCTCAGGTAATTGGTGAACAAAGGTTTCTAAATGGCTCAGAGGTAAGATTGGGATGATTAAAAGTATTTTTTACAAGTATTGCTATGGATCATGTTTGGGCATTTTTGCTATGAACATGCCTTGGGTATTTAATATTTAAAGCATACATACTTTTCAAATACTTCAGACTTCTTTAAATATGACACTCTTTGGGACACGTGGATCTTCCCCAGCTCTGACTACCAGTTTATTTTGTGTTACGTAACATTGTGGCCAACGTTTGAGTATGTGCCACATACTGAAGCACACTCTAAAGCTGCATAATCCAATGAGACGGTGTTTTCTTCCTTCAAGGAACTCAGACTAGTGGGAGAGAGAACAAAAACAGCAGCAGCATCCAACACTTACATAATGCTTACTGCATGCCAGGCTCTGTTCTAAGTGCACGACATTAACTATTAATCCCAATAACCCAGTGATGTAGGTTATTTGTTTCCTCACCTATAAAGTGGGGTAATGCATTAACTTAAGAGAAGTTAAGCAATGTGCTTCAGGCTCACAGAACTAGAAGGAGGTAAAGCCAAGATTCAAACCCAGACAGACTGACTAAATCATCCATGCTCTTAACCACTGTACACAGAACAGTATGATAAATGCCACCAGATACATTCAGAAAATGGGTGCTTCAGCTCACAGGAAGGAAGGCATGCTCCTCAATTTAAGGGTCACTGAGAAATGTTTCCAGATGATGTGCTCTACAATTCTGAATATTATTGTATTTCTCTCTTTAGGTTTTAAGTTCTCTCAGATCTTATAGTGGTAAGAATTATTCCAACTCTCTGAGGTGGGAGACTGAAAACAGTGAAACAGCTTGGGAACTTTTAAATATTTTTTTTTTACAACTTTGATTTTATTTATTTATTTTTTTATGTGGTACTGAGGATCGAACCCAATGCCTCATACGTGCTAGGCAAGTGCTCTACCACTGAGTTACAACCCCAGCCCCAGCTCAGAAACTTTTAAAAGGAGTTGTCGAGTGCATTGACCTGCTTTACTCCAGGCAGCCAGACCTCCACCCCAGTGCAGACCAGAAGGTTACTCCTAAGGTTAAACAGAAGAGGGCTTGAACTTGGAGCCACCACCACAATGTAAAGTCGAAGGTAGAAGGCAGCTAGAGAAATCACCCAAAAAGATAAATGTAGAGAAAGTGAGCAAAGAAAATTAGAAATGTCACTATGGAGGTCTCAATACCCAATTAGATGTTCCAAAAAAATAAAACAAAGGCAATGATGGGGAAAAATAATCAAACTTCTAGTAGGCATTTGAGGACTGGAAGATTATGCAGTTATATACTTGGAAAGAACCAAAGTGGCCAGAACAATTGATGGGGGAGGGACTCATTACCATTTTAAAAATAACACAACTATTTAAAATAATTCTGGTGGAAGCACCATGCCAGACAGATTTGTCATCAAGTTCTACCTAAAATTACAGGAGCAAAAATAAATAAATAAATAAAATTCAACCTGACACTACTCTGGAGTACAGAAAAGGAGCATAGCCAGGTCATGTCAAATGACTGTAATAACCTTGATACCCAAACCAGATAAAAGACATTGAGAAATTATATCTCTGTCTCAATGACAAAGATGAAAAATATTGCAAAACAACTTAGAAATAAAAAAGGAAAAAAATGAATTAATTTTGTGACTAATATGGGCTTATCCCAGGAATGTTTGTATTCTTAACAATAGAAAACCAGTCAACTCTCCACGTTAATTGATTCAAAAGAAAAGTCAGGGGCTAGGGATATAGCTCAGTTGATAGAGTGCTTGCCTAGGTAGAACTTGATGACAAATCTGTCTGGCATGGTGCTTCCACCAGAATTATTTTAAATAGTTGTGTTATTTTTAAAATGGTAATGAGTCCCTCCCCCATCAATTGTTCTGGCCACTTTGGTTCTTTCCAAGTATATAACTGCATAATCTTCCAGTCCTCAAATGCCTACTAGAAGTTTGATTATTTTTCCCCATCATTGCCTTTGTTTTATTTTTTTGGAACATCTAATTGGGTATTGAGACCTCCATAGTGACATTTCTAATTTTCTTTGCTCACTTTCTCTACATTTATCTTTTTGGGTGATTTCTCTAGCTGCCTTCTACCTTCGACTTTACATTGTGGTGGTGGCTCCAAGTTCAAGCCCTCTTCTGTTTAACCTTAGGAGTAACCTTCTGGTCTGCACTGGGGTGGAGGTCTGGCTGCCTGGAGTAAAGCAGGTCAATGCACTCGACAACTCCTTTTAAAAGTTTCTGAGCTGGGGCTGGGGTTGTAACTCAGTGGTAGAGCACTTGCCTAGCACGTATGAGGCATTGGGTTCGATCCTCAGTACCACATAAAAAAATAAATAAATAAAATCAAAGTTGTAAAAAAAAAATATTTAAAAGTTCCCAAGCTGTTTCACTGTTTTCAGTCTCCCACCTCAGAGAGTTGGATGCCTCTCATCCTGCGGTGGCAGGGGAATGAGTTTCCAAACTGGTTTTCCATTTTCTAGAATTTAGGCTTCAGTTTTCACTATTGTGTCAGTTGCCATTTTCTATCCACTTTCTGTTTTCCAATATGCTTTCTTGTATGCTGGCACCTTGCATTTAATTCTCTTTGTAGATCACTTCTTATTCCTTTATTGGCACCTTGGGGTGAGGATCAGGATGGGCGTATTCAATGTAGAAATCATCCAAAAAGATAAAAGTAGAGCAAGTGAGCAAAGAAAATTAGAAATTTCACTATGGAGGTATCAATACCCAATGTTTAAATGGAAAACATCCATATTTTCAGCTTCACATCTTCATTGTCCAATATGGTAGCCACCAGCCACATTTAAAGTACTCATTAGCCATAAATTTAGAAAATTCCCATTAATTACAAAAACTTTTATTGAACAATATTGCTTAGCACAATCCAGAGATGCCATCTGTGACTAGCTTATATAGAATATAGCTTCCCTGTTATCTTCTAGCACATCTCTTTAATTCTTTTTTTTTTTAAAGAGAGAGTGAGAGAGGAGAGAGAGAGAGAGAGAGAGAGAGAGAGAGAGAATTTTTTTTTAATATTTATTTTTTTTAGTTCTTGGCGGACACAACATCTTTGTTGGTATGTGGTGCTGAGGATCGAACCCGGGCCGCACGCATGCCAGGCGAGCGTGCTACCGCTGAGCCACACCTCCAGCCCCTCTTTAATTCTTTAGTACTTCTCACTGGTTGATTTTTTCCTGTCTCTATCCATAGAGACTAATTCCTGTGTGAGCAGAGATTCTATTCCCCTAGCATTCCTAGCATATAGTAGGTGCTTACTAAATAGGTTTGTTGAATGAATGAGCACATTTAGTCTGTTCACAGTACCCATGTGCCCGTGTTCCTCGGTTTTAATTACACGTTCGTAGTCTCATGCCTGGATAAGAAATCATTACTTAGCTGGCACATAATGGCCACCTCTTCATTAGCCTTATATTGTAGTCTCCTTGTTCTGAAATTTTCACCTCCTTGCAGGTGCTTTGAGTCAAGTGCTAGTTTGGATTAAGGTTTATTTACATGGAAATCTTGAAAGAGGCCAGAATCATTGCTAAAGTTGAAATTTTAACTCCTCTTCCTCACCCCAAGTCATTAGTAAACTGTGCCAGTCACCCTGGATTTCTAGGAAAGTATTTGCTTTTTCTGTATAAGATCAGTGTGATATACCAGATAATGTCCTCCAAAAATACTCAGATCCTAATCTTTGGAGCCTGTGAGTATTTTTTTTATACAGCAAAAGTAACTTTGCAGATGTGATTACATTTCTTGTTGGAGGAGGTATCTTGAATTATGTGTTTGGACCTAAATGCAATCATAAACATCACAAGGCTGAAGGAGGTCAGACTACAGAAAAGCAGAAGGCAATGTGATCCGAAGAAAGGAGTGATGCAGCCACAACTCATGGAATGCCATCAGCCACCAGAGGCTGGGAGAGACAAAGAGGGGATTTTCTGTACCTCAAAAAGGAGCCAGCTACAAAATACCTTGCTTTTAGCCCAATAAAGACTTAGTCAGAACCCCTACCTTGCAGAACTGTAAGAGCATAAATTTGTGTTGTTTTAAGTCTTTACATTCATGGTAATTTATTACAGAGGAAATTGGAATTTATACAATCAGCAATTCAAGGCTGTATGTGAGAGATTAAATGATTCTAGAGAGGCATTGAGAAGGATATACTGATACTTCCTGATACTTATTGTCTGAATAGTAGTTGAGAGTCTGGTTACCTTTCCCCAGTATAATGATTTATTACTTTAAAGGGGTTATTCTTCATTTTAAATGTCTTAATTGCTTGAACATTCTAAGACCCATTCAATTCTTTATGAGAGAGGTGTCATCATTTTTGGATAATTTCTTTCTTCCTAACCAGGAGCATAATATTCTAGACTCAAGAGTGATCCTTAATTATCTAGTGATTAGTTCACCTCTTTACCATAGCTAAGTGAATAAAAGCTCAGAAGGAACACATTCATGTGGTTAAGTAATGGCAAATGTTCATTAAGACTGCTAGATCACGAGCTTTACACAATAGACATATGAGATGTTAATATCTACTTGCAGGAGAACAAACATTTATATCTACATGGAGAATTTTTAGATTTAAAACTGAAGGTCAGTCATTACAGCCAAGGTTCCTTCCAGTTTGAGTTGCCACTATGCTAAGAACAGGAAACCCTACTCAGTTCTAACCTTCAGCCTCATTCTGACCTCTTCCATTTATGAGCCAAGTGATGACTGCAGCTTCATGTGGCAGTGTACCACTCTGAGGAGGTTCACAGAGTGAACCTCCTCAGAGTGGTACACTGAAGTCACAGGAGTTATTGGAGGTGGTAAGTGCTTGGTCTAGACACTTCCACTTTTTCTGAAAAAGGACTGTCAATGACTTAAGAGTTATTCTAAAGAGTTATACCATCTCTCAGCTATTAAGGAATAATACACTCAATCAAGAGAAAGATGATGCAAGATAATCAAGTGTACTTTGGAGTTGAGGGTAAAGAGGAGGCTATAGGCCAGCACAAAAATGAGTATGAAAAAGTGCTCATACCCTTCGTACAAGTAATTTCATTTCCAGGAATTACTCTAGTGAAGTTAGAACTGAGACCAGATCTAGTGCCTGACTCCCTCTATAACTTCACCTGACCATTGTCTCCCACAATAATCAGGTGAATATATTTTCTTTTATTGCCTTGAGTTTTGTGCCTTGGGGCAGCTACCCCTCTACTCTACTCACCACATACTATGTCAGGAACTACCTGTGGGCAAACTAGTAAGTGATAAGTTTAGCCCGAGGAAATAATGATCTTCATTCACGAGATGTGAGAACTAAAAACATACCATGACTTGGCAATTAGGATCAGATGTAGGTCATTTGGCCACAAATCTTCACCTTGAAGAAGGTGCTCACCAGTCTTTGATTATCCATCTTCTACATAAATGGCCTCCTAAATAAGCTTCCTGGCAAGATGGTTCTTTAGGGAAAAGCATCCTTTCCATCTTCCCATCAGCCGGCTTATTAAATAAAGTTCTTTCTCTGCCACTGCCTTGCCTCTTGACTGAGTGGATTTCATAGTTCTGTGAACAGAGTGAGACTTTTGTGCAGCAACTTTAGGATGAGTTATGAACAGTTTTATAATCAAACATCGAAATGTATATAATACTAGTATTTCAGATAATCTGTCAATGTACATTTGAACAATAGAGCTTTATATATACATTAAACATTTATGGACCATTTCATGATATAGTGAAGTTTATAGTGAGTACACATGAAACAAAACTACTAAAGACAGTATTCTTCCCTAAGTTGTTATATGTCCAGCAAATGAACAATAACAGCAAAAAAGAAGAAGGAAATAGTCACTAATATGTCAGTTTGTTTCCTGATGGTAGAAATTGGGAGACCAAATTTTAACTACATACTTGTTTTTGTTTCCTACAACTGACAAAAAAAATTTCCTCCAAATCTTAGCTAGCAATCTTCATGGAACTGTAGAGTATGGACTGTCAAAATAATTTCTCCTTGTTTTTTGACAAGCAACAGAGATAGCCTCTTACAACCTGTGCAGTAATGCATTTTCCTCATGAGTTTACACCTGCTTTCTGATACATCTGGAAGAGAGTCATTCTTTTTTACTGAAAGCAAGGGCAGGACTAGATTAATGAGATTATGTCTTATGCAAGACCACTTGTTAATTGGCATATAGTAAGGTATGTTGAAAAAATGCATTCTAACCTTTGTGTACTCTTTTCAAAAGCACACACTGAGGTGATTACTTTTGTGGCTACTAACCTTATCAGCCAGAACTGCAGCTTCATGTAGTGGGTTGTGAATAATCTGTTCATGTGTACACAATCATGTTAGCTCTTTCCTCTTTACAGAAGTAACACATTAACATCCCAGAAGATCGACAACTAATTGGAAAAATGTGCTCCATGAGTTCTGAAGCTTCAAGTTTTTTGTTTTGTTTTGGCAAGAACTTTTCCAAAACGCAAAACAAAAAACACATTTCACACTGAACATGAAGTTTTCATAGATGACAGTCATGATCAATGTGCAAATGATATGGAATAAAGGAAGTACCATGGCACAACCTTTGGGAACTTTTCTTAAATTATTTCATCTTCCTGCTTTTGGGCCCATTGACTGATTCCTAGAGGCAGCATGAAACATTATTAGCCTAATGACCTTCAGTTCAGGGACTGTCTTCTTCTAAGCTTAGCTGTTAAAGGTAGAAGCCAATTGCTTCTGAGTTGTTATCTTCACCTGCCTAAAAACAGACAGGTCTCTTCAGAGTCTGACTTGGCAGTAGTCAAGACATCATTTGTCTCTGAGACAATGGATCAAAAGGTGTCTGTTTGCTAACTCATGTCCTTTACCTTATTTGCAATATGCTTATTCATGGAGAATGAAAACAAAATAACAACGAAATGGTTCTTTGGCAGTTTGAATTATTTTTGCTAGTTTGAAAGACTTTCAATTTTTGTAATTAGTTTCAACCATTGTGACGAAGACAAAATTTATGCAAGTCTATCACCTCCAGAATCGCATAAAAATCTCTTCTAAACCCACAAGTTTGAATTAATGAAATGCCAAGTCAAATCAAAATTGGATATCATGGTTTAACAATTATGACTTGTTAGCCCCCCGAGTAGGAAAAAAACTCACTGAAATTTCTTCTGAAGTATATTACTTACACATAACAATTGCCTACAAATCGGATCAACAAAGTCAAGGCTGCACAACCATGAGTATTCATAGTCCATTAGTTACTTCAAAATCCCTCAGGCAAAGGAATCTTCATTTTGCAGCTGAGGAAACAGTTTTATGGAGATCAGGTAGTACACCCCAAATCACATGGTTCACCAACCTGAATCAGTCTAAAGAACTGCAAGCTCTTTCTGATTAAGTGAATTCCATGGTTGTAACAGAATTGTTCTGGCAGCCCCAGGCAAACTTGTTTGGAAATTTGTTACTTCAGGACACCAAAAAGGAAAGTGTCAAATTGCTAGAGTGGGGTGAGGATAAAAATCCAACCCTAACACATTTGTACAGTCAGGTAGTCGCTTCAGAAATATTTCAGTTGAAAAACTTTGCTGTGCAAGCTTTAATTATTAATACAGGTGGGATCAATCCCCTCACCTTGCGTTTTCCTAAGACTTGGGGGACATTTAAATCACAAGAGCCTAATGAGATAAATGTGCCTTGCAGAAAATAAAAACAAATGTATTTTTTTGTGACGTGGTCTCCCAAATCTTACTATCCAGAAAAAAAAACAACATAAAGTAACTATTTCCACCTACTTTTTTTTTGTTCATTTGTTTGATTTATAACAACTTAGGGAAGAATAGTCTATTAAACGTATCATGAAACTTCATAAACTTTTGTTTTAGTTGTTGATAGACCTTAGACCTTTATTTATAGGCGTTGCTGAGAATCCAACCCAGTGCTGCACACATGCCAGGCAAGCGCTCTACCACTGAGCCCCAGCCCCAGGCGGCGGCTGCAACAGCTATTTTCCACCTTCATAAATAAAATTTCAGTGGCAATATAAAGCTTTATTTTTTAAATGTACTGTTAACAAATCCTCTGAATATTGCTATTATAAATACTGCAGTAAATGTTCACTTGCTCAATTCAGGCTCTTCATCCACTTCAGTTAATGCACCATTGAAATCCCAATACCCATTTCCAAGCTATTTACCAGGAAACGCCGTTAAGTCTCAAGTACTTCTGCTTATAGATAATTTTGCCTCTTCAACTGAGATAGGATCACAAATATTGTATTACTTTGGTCCTTCCAGAGAGCTGCTTATTCTATTACTCATTTAATCCAGGGGCATTGAATTTATGCTCAATGTAACTGGACTAAAAGCATGCAAAGAATTGATCAACCTCTCCTTTCTGGGCGTTTGGGGACCACACTTTCCCAAGGAAAGCGATTTCTCCAGGGTTTCCCTTGGCATTGCAACTGGGTTATCCTGGGCTGCGCGGGGGCGGGGGGGGGGGGCTGTGCGGATCCGCAGGGACAACAGGCTGCAATTGCCTGCCTTAGCAGTTTCATCAGATTATTGTATGGAGACTCTTTCTGACCCCAGATAGTGTTTAAGGTGCCTGTTCAGAGAGCACCCTTCTAAACGTTACGCTGGTGGTGCAGTCTGGAGGCCACAGAGATCTTAGAAAAGCACTTGGGGGCAGAGACAGCAAGTCTCTGGTAACCACGTCTCCCACGCACAGCGTTTGCTTCCTACTGGAGGTGGGCGGGGACACGAGGCTGTCTAGTCCTGGGGCTCGGAGCTGTACTCCGCGTGCCCCAACTGAAAGGCTGTGGAGACACGCAGAACTCAGGCGGCGGCCGCAGCAGCTATTTTCCGCTCTCCAGTCTCGCTCTTCCGCCTGCACCGCCCTCGCCCTCGCCCCCGCCCCTGCCCCTCCCCCAGCACACAGGAACCTGCGCCCTGGTCGCTCCCGCGCTTCTCTTCTGTCGCCTGCAGAGGCCTGCCTTTTATAGGCGCCGCAGCCAATGAGCGCTCTCCTTTCTTTGTGCCCGCCCTCCCGGCCAATCGCCGCGCCCCTTGTGTAATCTTCGGCTTCTCGGCCGCTCTCGGATATTTTCGCTGTTGCTGGCTTTTTCAGGAGCTGCTCGCTTGCAGCCAGAGACGCTGCTTTTTTTTCCGGGTTCCGAGCCGTTCCGGATGCTTTAGGCTGCCGGATGTCTGATCTCCGGATAACTGAGGCGTTTCTGTACATGGATTATCTGGTAGGTGCGGGCCAGGGGTGGCTTGTCGCTTCCCGGGTCGCACAGTGTCCGATGGCTCCTCGCCTATAGGAGCAGCCTTTTTGCTTTCTTTCTTTGGGATGGGATGCCTTTGGGGTTCTTTTCCCCGCAGCCGGCTCTGAAGCTGGGACTTGGAGGGACCGCAGCCAGGAGGTTGGGTGGTGGGGCTGACAGGTAAAGGTGTGGCGGGGTCTAGTGGGGCTGCTGGGCTAGGGTCGCACGGGGCTGCCTGAGCGATGGGGCCGTGACGGCGGTGGGGCGTCCTTTACCATCGGTCGGTTTCCTAGCTTCGCTCTGCGCTCCCCTTGGCGGACTTTCGGGGGAAGCTGGAGTTTTCCGCTCTCCCTTTGCAGAACTCCAGGTGCTATTAAAGAGCCATAACCAGAATGGCTCACTAAGTGCCCGGCAGCTCCGGTCATTTGGTTGCTATTAGATCTCTAAAGCAATGACCTCGGTCGCGGCGGGATTTTAAATACACATTACCATAAAGTAGTCAGGAGTAAACTACATTGCAACCTGGCTAGAGCAGGATTGGGTAGGGGCATTGCCGCATGGGTCCGGTGGTGCAAGCCGGTTTCCCAGTGCACGGATTGAAACCCAGCTGCCTTTTAGGCCAGACTTGAGAAGTTTAGGTGGGAAGTGTCAGCCAGATGTGGAGACTGAACGTTATGGTAAAAATTGACTCGTGTGTGTGTGTTTGTGGAATTATGCAAGCACCGGGTTTTGTACCAGAAATTATATTTCCCCAGAGCTGCCCGTTTGTGGTCAAGTGGATTCTCATTTACATGAGCTGTGTTCGATCCTTTACAATTACTGTGTTTAGGTGATAGACGGAACCGCTATTGCCCTGCCAGCTGAAGTAGACTTTAGAAACATTGACCCTCCTGTCATTTTGCTGGACACAAGCACTCTCGGTTTTCTACTGCAGATTGACCTGGCAGAGATTTGCCTGCCAGTGCCTTCTAGGAATTACACTTAAGGGTGTACTGAGAAAGACTGAATGCTTTTGTGATCAAGAAATGCTGGGCAAGGGCTGTTTCCTACTTATCTGTGTATTTGGGCTTTTTTTTTTTTTTCTTCTAGTGTTTCTCCTCAAGCTGCATAGCTTGATGAACTTGTGGGGAAGGATGGTGACTGCAGCTAAGGCAT
Source organism: Urocitellus parryii (assembly GCF_045843805.1). NCBI lineage: Eukaryota > Metazoa > Chordata > Mammalia > Rodentia > Sciuridae > Urocitellus > Urocitellus parryii. Next base: position 42,173,281 of record NC_135531.1, on the reverse strand, counting down.
GACCTTGTGAATGGAGCTGAGTAAAAAAGTTCTGAGTTTAAATTCTGTTCTGTGGTTCATTTATTGATGGTAGTAACTTCCACTACCTTGGTGATAAAGGGATGTTATCAACCATAACTGGCTAAGTGGGTTATCTGATTATGAACATTCTTTTAAAATACAAGGTGCCCTAATGGTTAAGAGATTGCCAAATGCAACCTACACAATTATTTTCTGGTTAAATGATTAATTTGCAGCTTGTCTTAAACTGTACTATGATTATTCCTTGCAGTATGCCCAAATAAAAGTCAAACTTTGTTGAGGATAATTACCAAATAGGAAAGGGTGATATTATCTATACTACTGACAAATAATTTTGAATAATTAGTGCTAAAAGGGATTCAGGTGGTTCTGATCATTTTATTTACCGAATGTGTTTTGAATTTACAAATTGCATCACAGAGCTGTCTTTAAGGTGCCAAGCCTAACAAGCATTTAGTGAAAACTGTGTTGAAAAGTCTGGTTACTCAAGTAAACCTCCAACTAGACTTGGTCTGAGGGAAAGTGGATGAATATTTGTGGGTGAAATTAGCCTAAAAGTGGATTAATTCTTTGCCAGTTTACTAAAACTTTGTGTCCAAATCAATGGCTCCAATTTTGACTTGATGTATTTTACCTGTGGTGCCACCCTAGTTTTGCTTTCATTTAAAAATTTATTTTGTCACTTTCACCTGCTTTCAAAAATAAACAGGGGCAGTGAAACAGTCCCAGGAAAATCAACTGCTCTTTAGAAGTGAGAAGAAATATTAAAGGAAATAAAGGAAATAGTTCAGTTTTTATGAGTGTGCCAGGCATTCCCTGAAAAAAAATTTAAGAAAATCCTTCACCAGTAAGTGAATCGGAGGTGCAAAATAAAACAAAAACAAAACAATAACAACAAAACCAAAAATCTTACAACAAAAACCAGCCCTCCTGAGGTGGTTTTATTGTTGTTTACTTTTTTGCTTGTCAACTTTCAGAGAGAATGATGTTGCATATCACTCCTTCCTGCTTATGCATAATTTTGTATGGTGTTCATTAAAAGCCCTATTTCTGAAAAATAAAACTCTATTTCTTTGACTGCATTTGGGATCTTATTTGTAAAGTAAATCAATTCCAGGTTCTTTTACTTCCAGGAAAAAAAAAAAAAAGTTCTTTCATTCCAAGGTGGACTCCATGTTTTACTGAGTGGACTAGAGTAAGTGCCCTTACCATGCATCTGACAGGTAGGATGGTGTATGTCTTTTCTCTTTAACCAGTATTCCATTTTCTTGTTGCTTTGGGGAGTGCTGTGTGTGTATTGTCCATTTTTGTTTGGGCAGGGTGTCATCACTTAACCTTTCTTATTTGGAGGAGAGTGGAAAGGAAGAGAAAGGTAGAGGTACTATTTTTAGCAGCTTTTAATAGGATTGAGTTAGTAAAACAAATGAAGGATCTCTCTGATCTTAGAGGTTGCTGTTGATTTCTTAAAGGTTTTCAGAGATGACGGTCAAGGTCAGTTGACAGAACCATAACATTTAAGATGAGGTTTTATTGACTTAAGGGAAATAGTGGTAACTTGCAAATCCTAAATAATTATATGTATCAGCTGGTGCAATGCCTGGCATGTAGTTAGAGCTGATATTTATTTGTTGAATGGAATGAGTGTGAGATGGGAGGGGCAGTTCTACTTTCCTCATCTGCTTCTAAACAGAGACAAGATATTATCTTGTTTGGATTAGGTATGTTGTTCTGGGGAATGCAGAATGTATCCTTTACACTTACCTTTATCAAGATACACTTTGTAAGTCTTGGGTTGGCAATTTAAGCATAAAAATCTGTTTTCCCGCTGGCACAGGCCTCTTCCTAGGAGGCCACATGCCTTTCCCGCTTTTCCTAGTTGGAGTTTACAGGCCATGTTCACACCTGTCATGTCGTTGGGTAAAAATTTGGCCTTTGTCCCAGCAGGCAGTACCAGCATCTCTGTCTCTCTTTCTCTTGCACTCTCTCTGCCTCCATTTGGACAGGTGTAAGACAATGAGCAGAGCTTTTTGGATGGAGAAGCACAAAAACATTTACCAGATTTTGGGGGGAGGTTGGACCTGAACTTCTAGATTCTCCCAGTCCAAAGTTTTCTTTTTGTCTTGACTCATATGTTGACTGGGATTTGACCCTTTTCCCCATAGTGCCCTCAAAACAGCAACAATAAAATTGGTTATGTTCCATATAGAGCCAGGGATGATTAAATGGGATAATGGAGAAAATGTTATCAAAAACCAGCCCATTGCTTTGCAAATGTAAAGTGTTAGTGTATTGTGATTATTGTGATTGTGTTACTGATATCACAATTCTTGTGGAATGACTACCTAGTGATAAGTATTGAATTGCCTTTTAGATTAGTCTCAATATATGGAAAAATTGGGAGTGGTAATCAGCATGCAGGAAGTCACAAAAATCTTTGAGGATTATTTAATACCTATAAAATAAAATCCACATTCTGATATTCTCACGAACACAGTCAACAAATATTTATGGAACTTATTTTGTGCATGATCCTGAAAGTCATAAGGGGTGAGTTTTGATGTTCCCTTTGGTGGCAGGACTGTTAGGTATGTGACTCTTGGGGACCATTTGGCTGGACAGGATGAAGAAGGCATATAAGGAAAGAGGCGACTTTTGATGTGCTTCTTTGCTTTCTAATTTGTTTCTCTCATGTATTTCTTTTTTTATTGCAAACTATAATGTGAAATAAAACTTGCAATTGTGACAAGTAAAAACGCTTGATTAATCTGGGCTGCTAAGTCAGTTAATGTTCATTGCATCTGCATATTGTTTTTGGGATTTACTGTGGTTAATTTAATGAGATTTCATCTTTGTATTGACTGGTGAAGTTGGCCTCGTTTCTTTGTCACAGCTTGTATTTGCCATGATAAAAATTTGTGTGTCAGTGGGGAAGATCTGGTAAGAGACTTGGGTGGATCATCATAAATCCATCACTGTAGACAGGATAAAAACCAGTTAAGCAACCAACCAAGACAGAAACTCATGATATGCTACAAAGGGCAGAGTCCATAGGTACTAGCTAAGACGGTTTAAAGGGGCCCACTTGAAAAAAGGATTGAGGGCACATTTGTGATTTTATGTGATGTTCAGTTACCTATGAACTGAAGTTCTTTATTGATAAAGTGTGCTGTTTTTAACTCGAGTGACTGTGAACATTAAAAAATTGTATTTATTATGACTGACTGTAAAGTAATATAGGTCTGGACTGGGGTGTGGCTCAGTGGTAGAGAACTTGCTAGCATGTGTGAGGCATTGAGTTCGATTCTCAGCACCACATATCAATAAGTAAAATAAAGGTCCATCAACAATATCAACAACAAAATAAAAAAGTAATATAGGTCAAACATTTTTTAGTCTTAACATCAACTGGATTGTGCAAGTCACATTATTCTTCCTTTATTAGTAACTTATAAGATATGAATGTGATAAACAAAGACCTACCACCTGTGAACCACACAGAAGTTTTAAGAAAATCCATGCTATTAGGTGTTTGAGATTAGGTGGGAACTTTACTACAAAGTTATTAAGTCTGGCTCCTGAGCTTCCATTGCTCCAGTAGTATAGTATGAGACTGAGGAGGGGACACACAGGGACTGACTTGTGTCCTCTAGGAGCTTACATTCTGAAGGATACCCAGCCACATGCCGGTTGGCATATGGACAGGGAAGGGGAAGAGGAAGGGTTAAGTTTATGTATTATAATTTGGTGCCTTGCTGTGGTAATGTGGAGAGGTGGGACTTGAAAGAGGCAGGGCCTATTGGAGGCTCTTAGGTCAATTGGATGTATGACTTCAGAGGGGATGTTGGGACCTCAGCCTCCCTGTCTTTCCTAGTTTTTTTGGGATGTGATGGTTTCTCCACATACTCTTGCCATCCACTATGAGGCTCTCACCATAGCCCAGCTGATGTTGCTGTCATGCCCTTGAATTTCCTGAACTTTGAGATAAATAAACTTCTTTATAAAGTTAGTTTGCCTCGGGTATTTCATTATAGTAATGAAAAATAGATTTAATAAAGAGGGTAAACTCAGTAAACATTCATTGAGCATTTATTGTAAGAAGATAACATTGTGATTTTCACATGCAGTGGCACTAAGTTAAGACTAAAGAATGCTGTATAATTTCCTCAAGTTCATACAGCTAGGTAGGAGGTAGGGGAGTTGGCACTGTGGCTCTAGGGCCTGCCCTCTTCACTGCCCTCTATGTGGAAGCTGTTCTCTTTTAGCCTGGGCAGGGGCTCGGGCAGCTTGGTATTAGAGCTGTTGGAATGCACTTGAAATTTTTATGACATGTTTCATGTGAGTATAGTTGTCCCTCTGTATACCAGGGTTCTGCATCCATGGTTTCAACCAACCATTAATCAGAAATATTTGAAAAAATTTGTATCTGTTCTGACCATGTGTAGACTTTTTGATTCATTATTCTCTAACATATGCAATGACTATTTATATAACACTTGCATTGGGTTAGGTATAGGTAACATAGGAATGCTTTCAAGTTATGGCAGGATGTCCTAGGTTATGCAATACTATGCCCCTTTAGAGACTTGAGCATCTGTGAGTTTTGATTTCCTTGCTGGGGCAGAGGGTGGGTGTCCAAAAATTTGCTCCCTCTGAGTACCAAGGGTCAACTCCCCTATGCTTAAGTAAATGGGTACTAAAAAGTGCCCCTTGGCCACTGCCACATCAAAGTGGGGGCCTTAAGCAGGCTGGCTGATGCTCCCTCCTTCTCAAGGACTCAGTTCTGCCAAGTTACCATTAGAGAGAAGGCGGACTTAGGTTTGATGACTGCATTGTAGATAACAAGTATCAGGGAGTTTCCCCTGATATTTCCTACAAATTGAATTAAGGATGGCACATTAGCCTTTCACTACTATGACATATGTGAGGCAGGGTATTTTATGAAGAAAAGATGTTTGTTTTGGTTCATTTTTCTGAAGGTGCAAGATCAAGGGGCCTCTTCTACTGATGGCCTTTCTATTGACAGAATCCTGCAATGTTGCAGGGCATCACATGGCAAGAGAGATCATGCTTGCCTGTGTCAGTAAGGTCTTCTCATAAAATCACCAGGATTTAATTATGCTGGCTACACCCTAGCGACCTTATTTAATCCTAATCACTTCCCCAAAACCCTACCTGTAAATACCATGATTGGAGTAAGTTTCCATCCTTTTAATCCATTCATAAAAGACTTTGGGTATTAAACTTCTCTTTGAATTCAGAGGGGCCAGGCCATAGTCAACCCATAGCCAATGGCTTCTTATTTTGGAGGCTGTAGCCCCCTGTAGTTATGCTGTGGTATCACCTCAAATGCTTCAGGTGTTTGGATGAGTCTAAACAGCCCAGCTCTGGTTGAACCTCATTTCTTATGAGTGTCTGCAAGTATCTGGGTACATTTACTTGTAGCAGGACTGACTTTACAGCGTAGAATCACAGGGCTCACCAGAGCCTTGTGCTTGGTTTAAGCCTCTTTAGTCACCATGTCAAAATTCTTTATTTTTTTACTTTTATTTTTTCAAAATTCTTTATTTTTTTAAATTTATTTTTTTGTTGTGTATGGATCAATGCCTTTTTCATTTATTTTATTGTTTTTATGTGGTGCTAGGCTTGAATCCAGTGCCTTACACTTGTGAGGCAAGTGCTTTACCACCGAGCTACAACTCCGCCCAGAATTCTTTATTTTTGACCAAGGTATTTTGTGTTTTCATTTTGTTCAGGTCCCTACAATGTACATAGTTGGTCCTGATTTCTAGAGCTAAAGTACAGACTTGGCTGGCACCTGAGTCTGTAACCTGCATCGGTGCTGGTTTCCTGACCATCTCAATCACCATTTTTTGTGGACTCCAGGCTGGTGCCTGGTAGAGGGGGACTGTACCAGGTACAGTGGAGAGCATTTTATTTACTTCACCTTCCGACAATTTAATCCTTCCAACAGTCCTGCTAACCAAGTGTTACTGATTTACAAAAGACTTAGCAAGTTAGAAAACAGTGATCTTGAGTCCCTGAAAGATTGAGTGTCTACCACGGTCCTGTAACCAGTGGAAGGTCAAGGCTAGGTTACGAGCCCAGCTTTCCTGATTTCAAGCCCATGCTTGTGAGCATTGTTAGGTGTGACGTACCTTGTAAAAATAATTGTGAGAGGAGCTGAATGAGTTATAGGTACAGTGCTCGAAGTTGACAGGTCACTTGATTACTGCTGTCACCTGATTCCTTGGAAAGGCCCTTTGGGAACTTAGTGCAGTTTCTGCTGGGGATTTGCGTGGGCTTGTGTCTGAAGGTGAGAGTTTGCTCTGATTGTGCTGTCACCCACTCTCTCCTTGACTTTTTGCATAAATGTTAGCATTCTGCTCTTTTGCTCACAGCCCAATGTACCTACATGGTTTTCATGGTATTTTGATGATAATATTGAAAGTTGGGTTTTCAGGACAATCTCATTTATTCACTTAAGTCATTGTACCTCAGTTTGCAGGGATCTGTTCTGACCTGTAAACTGCTTCCCTCTGGCTAAGGATGTCTACTAATTGTGTCTATGTCTCACAGAGAGAGGGATTCTTTTTCCCTACTGGATAGCTGCTCCTTTTATTCTCGGGGAAAGGCACAACAACCAGGAGTGATTTCAGGACCACAGAAGAGGCACAGAAGGCCTGCACCTGTTCTGAATCACTCTAAATATGGAGTTAGGAGCCAAAACATAATAAGGCTTTTTCGAAGTTTTATTTTTAGTTATGAGTTACTGCAAACATTCAGAAAAAGTACAGTACTTTTGAGTATCCCCTGATTCCACAGATGTTAATGCTTTGCCATTTTTAACATCAATACTCTGGTGCTTTTTAAAAAAGGAATTTCAAGGCCACAGCTAAAGCCTCCTGCTTCCTCCCCTGCCTCTCTTGATGTTGATACCCTTCTTTAAGTTAGTGGGTATCATTCTCTTGTATGCTTTTACATTTTTATGATATGTGTGTATGCATGCATAAACTATATGTGGTGGTGTTTTTTGGGGGGGGAGTGGGGTGAAGGGATATTGGGCATTGAACTCAGGCACTTGATCACTGAGCCACATCCCAGCCTTATTTTGTATTTTATTTAGAGTCAGGTAACACTGAGTTGCTTAGTGCCTCACTTTTGATGAGGCTGGCTTTGAACTCAATATCCTCCTGCCTCAACCTCCAGAGCTGCTGGGATTACAAGCATGCACCACCACGCCCGGCTTGTAGTAGTTTTTATGTGTTATAAATTTTACAGACATTGCAACATACTGCCTTTATCTTTTTGAAACTTACTTTTTTCCCTGGTAATGTTGAGATTAACAAATATTCCTTCATGTAGATCAGTAGATATTTGTTTCATCTTTCTGGTTTGATTCTGCCACTTTTTTGTTATCTGGATTTTGTGAGAAGCTCAAAGAATATAATGTGTTAATTTTGAGGTGTGTTTACTAGCTTTTAGCATTCCATGTGAATCATATGCTACTTAGTGGAATTTTACTATGTATAGGTTAGCTTTTATTATGACTCATCTGTTTTACAGTTTATAAGTAACTTTCTAATAACATCTGGAATGAATATATCCATATTTTTCCTTGACCATGTAAGGACTGAGATTATCTTGATAACATGTTTATTATTAAAGTAAAAGCTTATCGAAGGAAATTTGGAAAGTACAACAAACTACAGTGAATAAAATATCTGTAATCCAACAACCCACAGATGAACAGTTAACATTTGTTTTATTATGTTGTCCTATAGTCCGTATATAGTCTACTTTTCTACATATAGAAAATCAACCTGATGTCATAATATTGTATTATGACTCTACATTTTGCACTTATGAGCTTTTGTATTTTAATTTCTCTCCTGCAATGTGATTTTTTTAATATCCTACTGGTAAACTGTAGTTATCCACTTTTTCCTTGAATATTCTGTTTGCTCTAATTTTGGCTGTTGTAAGTAATGCTGCTTTGAACATTGTATATAAATATTGTCAGACTTAAAAAAATCTGTACATAGTTTTCAACTGTGTCAAAGTAAAACAGGTTTCTTTATTGTACAGCTTTTAACATGTGACTGTACATGGTGAATCCCTAAAAGAATGGTTGTTGTCTGCATACGATTAAGTTCCAGAAGTAGATTTGTTGGGTCAGGAAAAAATACTTTCATTTTAAAGCTCTTGATATTGATTACATTAGTTAATATTTGTAATGCACTTAGAATGGTGCCTGGACATTATCAGCCACTGTTTGTTAAGATGTAGTTATGTCATAAAGTTGATGATAGAGAGGCTAATTAATATTTATTGAAAATTTACTTTTCACTTTATTCTGTGGGAAGTGCTTAACAGACATTCACCTCTTGGTTTGTCCTTTCAACAACCCTGTGAGAGGTGTAGGACCTATTATTATTTCAGTTTTATGGTTGAGGAAACTAAGGGTGGGGAGAGTGGAGTCATCAGTCCTTACTATTTCAGTTGTTAGAAGGGTTGGTGACATGGCTGTGGCCTTAATCTGTACATATTTTTATTGTGACAGATTAGGAGAAAGAACTGTTTGAACTCCTGTCCCAAGTATTCCACCTGTTATCTGTGTGATATAAAGTGTTTCTCAAAGTTAGTCCATGGCAACATGGAAAAATCAGTAAACTGTAGAAGTCTTATGTGCCTGTATCTTGTAACCACGCCCAAACGTAGATGTAAAAGAGATCCATTGCTCCAGAGGCCACCCTGTGTCCCATCTCAGGCAATATCACCACGGATTAGTTTTGCTGATTTTGAAACTTCATAAAAGTGGACTTTTATTTTTATACAAACACATACATAGATGTTATATATATGCACATATATTTATATATAAAATATGTATAATATATATATAATAAACAAAGTATTATATAAATTCTTTTTTTGTGTGATTTCTTTTCATTCATTCAATCTGCCTATAGGATTCATTCATTTTGTTGCATGAATTAGTAGTTCTTTTTTGTTGCAATTTAATATTGTTTGAATATACCATGGCATTTAGATTGTTTCCAGTTTTTGTATATTTGGAATAAAGCTGCTACAAACATTCTTATATGTGTTTCAGTGGAAATAAGCAATCATTTCTGAATACATACCAGGAGTGGAATTTCAGGGTCGTGGGTGTATGTACATTTAGGTTCACTAAACACTGCTAAACATTTTCCCAAAGTGGTTGTACCAATAGAACTCTCACCACTAGAGTTAGAGACTCCCAGGTATTCCATATCCTTACCAGTACTTCATATTGTCAATCATTTTATTTAGCCATTCTGATAGGTATGTATACCAAAGAGATTTGAAGTTGCTCAGAGCTATTTCCACATGTCCAGGCATGAGGACAAAATAGTAAAAGAGAATTATAAGACAACTTTTGAAAAAAGTTGGAGAAGTTATTGGCTTATTTTGAAATAAGCCTGTTATATTATTCAGTTGTATGACTCATTTGAAATTTCTGATATCCAGCAGAGGTACTTTGGGAGACAGTTGACCTGATTCTTTTCCTGGTTTTGTGTGTGGAAAATGGGCAAACCAGTAAATGTCCCTCACACTGGTTTCTTCATGTATGAAAATGATGGGATTAGGGGCTGAGGTTGTAGCACAGTGGCAGAGCACTTGCCTAGCATGTGTGAAGCACCGGATTCAATTTTCAGCACTGCATATAAATAAATGTCTATTGACAACTAAAAACATTAAAAAATGATGAGATTAGTTAGAAAATATCAAAACTCTTATTTAAAAAATTTCTCATTTTATATTCTTTTTGGTATTTTTGGCTTCATTCTCTTTCTTAATTCTGTGGTTTAAATTATTTATAACATTGCCTTTATATAATTTATCATTTATTACTCAACTATTTTTTAAAAAATAAGTGTTTGTGTTCTGGTGCTGTCCTGGCACTAGGGATATACAAGTGAATAAGACCCTGATCGATCCTCAAGTTACTTTTGTACTCTTGTACAATGAAAAAGAAGCATTCAAAGTTTGGAATAGCACAGTATATCTAGAGAGAAATACAGACTACTAAGGCAGCACATGAAAGGGGAACTTAACCTACACTTGAGGGCTAAGGAGCATTTTTTCAGATCTGCATCCTTGAAGTTGAGAAGAGTTGGCCCAGTGACAGGCAGGGCCTCAGCCAGCAGGGAGCAGATGTGCAGAAACTTGGAGGTAAGTAATCTCATGACTTCAAGGGCTCTGTATGACTGTGGTGGGGTTTGGAACAGTGGCTAGACATGAGGCTGCAGAGCCCAGCTAAGGTCACATCATGGAAACCTTAAAAGTTAGCCTGGAGTGACGTGGTCAGATCTGGGCACCATGTAGAAAAAGATCAGAAAGGATGGGCCACTGCATTAAGGCTGTTTAGGATGACGTCCTGATGAAGAATGAGATGATAGGCTTCACAGCCTGGTAAGGGCAGGAAGGATGTAGAAAAGTGGATGGATTTAGTAATACTTAAAAATCATCAGAATTTTGTAATTGGATATGGAATATGAGAACAGAAGTGATCTTCGGGACAATTCCCAGGGTTGGGAGTTGAACATTGTTCTGATTATCTGTTACTAAGTAACAAATGACCTCAAAACAGTGGCTTAACACAATAACAGAAATTAATTTTACACATAAATCTGGAGGTTGACAGGGTCAACTAGGCAGTTCTTGCCCAAGATCTCTCAAGAAGTTATACTTAGATGGTATCTAGGCACATTTTCTTCACACGTCTGGCACCTGGGAGGAACTTTGCAACACATGGGCACTGGACAAGTAGACTCCTGGGGCACCTCTGTGTGGTTTTTCTGTGTGATGGCTTCAGGGTAGCTGGACTTCTTCTTTCGAGGCTGAAGGTTTGTCGAGAAATATACCAAGGAAATTGGGTAGGAACTGCCTGGTCTTTTCTAACTCTAGTGGAGGTGCATATCCCTTCTGCTGTGTTCTCTTCATCATGACCGTCACAAAGGCATGCTCAGGTTCAAAGGCAGGAAACTGACATCTCTTGGTGGGAGGAGGGTTGAAGAATTTGTGGGTATGTTTTCAAAGCACTCCAAGTGTGGAGGTGGCTAATGGGGTCACACACTATAACAGGTAACACCTAAAGGAATGGCAGGTTGGGAGGAAAAGTCAGGCATTGGATTTTGGAGTTGGCTGAATTTGAGCTGCTTGTATCAAATCAAGCTGAGATTTTTAAGTAAGTAGATGAAAACAGATAAGGGTTGTAGATGTAGTTAAAAATTATACCTAACTTTTATTGTTACTTGCTATATACTGTACCATACTATATTATCATCACTTGAGAAACAGTGCTAAGTACTTTTTCATACCTTATTCATTTACATTTACATTATCATTTTAGAGATTAGAAAATAGACTTTTATGCCCAAGATGTGAAAGAGCCAAAATTTGAACTTGGAGCTGGTTAATGTCTGAGCTCACTTTCTTCAGACCATTCAGGCCACACCAGAAGATAACCCACATGTGAGTGTTGGTCGTGCAGTGTAGGAATGAAGAACCCTGAGGAGACCCAGAGCCTCAGTCGCTACTAGCACATAGTAGGTACAGGAGTTTTTATGGTATCACCAACCTCAAAAAGGACTATGGGAGAAAGAACTGAAAGGTTAGAAGAAAACTAGGAGAGTGTAGGGTCAAGCAGGCTGAGGACATGGATTCTTTCTGGAAGGAGGAAGTGGCTCATTTTGTTCAATATTGCCCAGAGATCATGGCAGATAATTGTGAAAATGACCACTGGGTTCTCATCAGTGGTGACCTTGACCTTGGGTGGAGGGTCTGGGGGTGCAGGTTGAGGAGTGGGAGTGGTGAAGCACTACTGCTGCCATTCTTGGAAGACATTTCACCATGGAATAGAAGGAAGACGGCGGGAACTAGAGGGGCAGGAAGATTGGTGGTGGCTTCCTCTTGAAATGGAATTAGAGATGGTTGAATGTGGATGAAGGTGAGGTCTTCTTAAGTGTGACTGAAATATAGGAGAAGGAGGGATTGAGCTGAGTAAGGTGGAAAAGGCTGCAGTGAAGAAGGAGGGTGAGGGATGACCAGGGAAAAAGTAGGGCTGGTTGCTGTGTGTGCTGTTAAAGTCGTTGCAACTGAACAGTGACACAGATCTGAGTGGTTGAGATTTTATTTTCTTCCAACCCTTGTAACTATCTAGATGTAGTTTCAAGAAGGCTATGGTTTTTCTAAGATGACTTGATGGGCAGACAGTGGGGTCAAGGACTTAAGGACACTGGTAAGAAAATGGTTGAAGTGATAGTGAGATCTGGGATAATGGAAAGGAAGGGGGAGCAAATAGAAAGTAGAGGATGCAAGGGACCCACGGTTCTGATGAGACCGCACAGTAAGTGTCAGGAGCACCTGTCAGAAAACACGAGGAGAGAAGTTCCCGTGTGGTCAGACAATCGGAATTTAAGATTGCAGGAGTAGACCCAGTTCCCCGAGAGGAGACTCCAGGGTATGGCAGGCAGCAAGTAAAAGATGGGCAAGTCAGAAGATGGGAGAAAAAATACAGCCATGATCATCCTCATGGATAGTGAGGTCACCAAGACCATGGCTGGGCTTGGGTTGGAGTGAAAGACTGACCAGGTATCAGAAATATAGTGAACAAGGCAAGGTCTGCCAGTGGACATCATAAACAAGGGGCAGCAGAGGACACTGGATAGAGTACATTTTCCTGAGTCTTCAAAAGAGTAGAGGGTTGGGGTTGAGGCCAAGAATTGGAGCATTTGTGTAGCATGTATGAGGATCTGGGTTCAGTCCCCAAACAAAACAGAGAGGAGGTTAGCCTAGGAGTGGAAGAAGAGTGAGGAGTAGTCCCAGGTGGTCTTGAGGGATTGAGTTAGGCACAGGTAGAGAGCACATTTAACAGACTTTTTGTGGGTATAGAGGAGTTTGTTCCTGATTGAGTGCTGTAGGCTTTGGGGTGAACTGCTTGGTGCTACCGTTATGTGTAACTTTGGCAGGTTACTTCTAAGGGTCTCTCTTCTTTTCATCTGTTGAGTGGGGATAGGAAAAGGGCTTGTTTTAACAATATAATACATGGATTCTTAGAATAGTGCCTGGAACCTCTTTCTCTGGTACCTCTTCTTGCTCGCTGTCATAGCAGAAAACACTTACCAGTGTTTCTGTGGCAGATGCTTTCTAAGGGCCTTCCTTATTTGATCATCACAATGACCCCATGAGGTGTGTGTGTGGATACTAGTATGTTCTCTGTTTTCCCCCCAGTGTCAAACCTGAGATACAGAAAGATTAAGAAACTTGTTTAAGGAAATTAAGTTAGTAAATAGCAGAGATGCCATTTGAAGCCCAGAAATCTGGTGAGAAAGGCCTTCCTGCACAGGAATGTACCAGCACTTGTGTGGCTCCATGGAAAGGCTTGGGAGGGTGAGGACCAGGTGAGCTTGGCTTGTGGGAGAAGAGGCCCAGAGAAGTGTAGGGTCTCTCAAGAGACTCGGTTGCTGCCTGGTTCTGCCACACAGCCTGATCTCTTTAGAGGTCTCCTTGGGTTTGAGTCTCTGCTGACCAGGCTCCCAGGGCAGAGAGATGGTGGTGTGAACACTGAGTCTGGAAGATGATGGAGACCCAGGCTGAGGCCTTTCTACTGGCCTGAAAGCTGGTCAAAGGCGTGTGCTGGCGCACTGTTTCCTTGTGGGCAGCCTGTTGGGGCTGCTTTGTTAGAGTAGCCTATGAAGTTAGCCTCTTCTCTGGAGCAATTGTATAATAATCTGAATGCCTCTGAGTAATCTAAAATGGCTTGTGTGATCCTGACTTCTAGCTAATTAAAATGATCAGTGAGCACAGTATAGAAGAAGTAATTTTCCTCTCTTTTTAAAACTTTCTCCTCTTCTTGTCTTTAACTACAAAAGCTGACCTGAGGCTCCTTCAGGGATGCCTCTGGGGCAGCCTTAGACACTTATGCCTTTGAGGCACCGCACAGAGATGCCTGGCCATGGGGCAATCAGGGCTGAAATCCAGCCCCTACCCAGCTTGCCAAGGCTTCCTTTATGAATGGGCACAGGAGTGTCTAAAGGGTTAGCTGTGACCCTGCCTCAGTCCTTTGTTCCTGCCTGTTACAGGATAAAGCACACTGTCACGCGCCTGGCTGGGTTGCAGGCCTCTTAGTAGAGTAATAATGTTTTAGTCTTTGATGAACTTCATATGTAATAATAAGGTTATATGGCCCAGTGAGGTCATAGCTGTCAATTTGTGTAAATAATTGTGTGATGTTCACAAAATGATAAAATCACCCAAGTATGCATATCTCAGAATGTATCTCCCTGGTTAAATGATGCTCGTGTGTGTGTGTGTGTGTGTGTGTGTGTGTGTGTGTGTGTGTGTGAGAGAGAGAGAGAGAGAGAGAGAGAGAGAGAGAGAGATTGATTTAAAAGAAAGCCTAGTGCTGTAAGTACTAGAAAAGTGCTACTATTGATATGAGACTTAGTGTATAAAACAAGGACTTAGGTTACTGTTGTTAACAAAAAGATTCCATTCCCATTATGCTCATTTTTCCATACCAGCCTTTCAAAAATATTTCTGCTTCCACCTCATAAGCATAGTGCAGAGTTACTGGGTTAAAGATATTGCAGCTGCTTGTTGGTGTTTCAAGTGGCAGCTATTTCTGATTTACAGGGGTGAAAGGTCCTGGCGTGGCATACGGTGGCCCACATTGGTCCTCAGGCCTGTTCTGCTTACAGCTGTTATGTAAGTTTGGCTCACTTTCACCTGAGTAGGCAAGTTTTCTGAGGTCCTGCTCTAGAATTATGATTGGAACTCTCAGCTCCTCTTTTGTTGGAATCAGATGGTTTAAAAATCAGGTTTCTGCTTTTGAGGACTTCTTCCCCTAGCATGTAATTTATTAGCCTGCTCTTTTATCCCTTCTTCCTTTATGAATGTTTCCTGAGAGGCAGTCTGTTGCAGGGGAGAGAGCACTGGGCTGATTTATGGGATAATGTTGCTGTTCTTCAGTTTCCTGAACGCAACTGATGCTTTTTTTCAAGTCACTGTGCTAGATGTAGAAAACTACTTGTGATTATTGGATTTCTCTTTCTCGTGTTTCATTTTATATAGAAGTCTGTACTTCTATATAGTTCGTCAGTAATATTTCTTCAGTATAACTTATTTTTCCCAATTTGTTTGGTTTTCAAGTTTATATTTTAAAGACAAGTCATTTTGACAGGATCATTTATTGCTCCTGGGTTTTCTTTGCATTCCTGATTTTTTTTTTTTAAATAGTCTTTCTGATCTGGCCTTGGGATTTAGGTAGGATTGCTTTTTGAGCCAGGGGTACATACCAACTTTTATGCAAGCCCTGAGTGTGTAGGAAATAGATTCCTGTGCTAGCGATGTTTTAGTTTTTTTTCCAAATATGTCCTTATTTGGAAGACATTGGATAGCTATATTGATCATCTTTGGAAATACCCATAGATGGATATTTTTCACCTCTTGTCTTTTCAGTGTTCTTAATTCTTTGTCAGTTTGTTCAAGACCTTTTTATAAAGATGCCTGATTATGAAGAAATGATGGAGATGAAGAATCAAGATTTATAACAAACTAATTGAAGCTTTGCTTCTTTCTTCATCTTTTTTTTTAAAAGAGTGAGAGAGGAGAGAGAGAGAGAGAGAATTTTTAATATTTATTTTTTAGTTCTCTGCAGACACAACATCTTTATTGGTATGTGGTGCTGAGGATCGAACCCGGGCCGCACGCATGCCAGGCGAGCGCGCTACCGCTTAAGCCACATCCCCAGCCCTCTTCATCTGTCTTAAAGCAGTTTTTTTCTGTTCCCCAAATTCAGTGTTCTTAAGAGTTCCTCTCTGAGGCAATGATGATTTATCATTATAATAAGTTGCCTTATTACATTTTTGCAGGGTGATATTAAAACAGCAATAACAAATGAATATGCTCAAAGAATGGAAGTGGAAAGGGTGATCAAAATTAATAGGGACTTCATTTTTCTAATTATATTTTAATCAGTGTTTGTTACTCAAAATGAAACATGTAACTTTAGGTCCTTGAGTTTAATTCTGGCGTACCATCCTGTGTTAAAATACCTTGTTACAGCATGGAAAAGATCTGCAGGATTTTAAAACATTCTATGAAGATTGGAGTCAGATTAGTTTTGTCTTGGAGAAGAAAAACCCTACCCATTCCTCCCAACTTCTTATTCTTTCTTTCTGCCTGACTTTTTTTCTCTCAAGAAATATTTCTTGAGAGCTTAATATGGGGGTCTCAGATAATACAGGGATGGTATCCTTGTAGCTACTGAGACCCTAGCCTGTAACATTGAATATAATGTATATCTTTGCTTGTGTGAAAACCCCAAATGATGAGCTAGGGAACAACAGAGTAAACAAACTTTTTCTGCAAAGGTTCAGCTGGTAAAGACTTCAGGCTTTATGGGTCATGTGCTGTGTCTCAACTACTCAGCTCTGCTATTGTAGTTCAAAAGCAGCAGTAGATAATAGGTAAACAGATAGTTATGACTGTGTTCCAATAAAACTTTGTTGGCAAAGAAAGGTATTGGACTGGATTTGACCTGCAGATTGCAGTTTGCCAACCATCGGACCTTCTCAAAGAAGAAAGGCAGTGTTGCATTATGTTTTTCTGAGGGCTGAGTTTTATAGAAATTTACAAAATTATATGAAGAAGGAGAAGTATAACTTTTTGGATTGAGATGTGTTTAAGAATACATCTGCCCCCTATCTTTAGTTATGAAAAGGCATAAACACTCTTCTGTGAACATCCAGAAGACAGACCTACTGTGAGAGGGGTTAGAGTCTTGAGAAGACAGATGCTGGTTTCAGGATGAGGCAGAACTGTCTTAAGCTGTGTTCATCTGCCTCAAGTAGGAAATGACAAAGCAGAGTGTGCTTCTTCCTTCGCCCTGAGGGATGTTATCGAAGGGTTCCTGAGTGAGTGAGAGGTTGAACTGGATGTAAGATTCCTCTGGGTGATCCCCCTCCTTCTCAATCAGTCCTCACATATCAGGCAGTCTCTCCTCACTTTACCTTGAGTTATTTAAAAATCATTGTGGTATAGGGGAAGATTGCAGATATTTCTGTATTTTTTTAAATTTAGCAGCAGAATTCTGTTTTCCAGCTAACAGTGCAGAACTATGAAACAAACAGGTGATCTTTGACTGTATGGGATATTTAGAAATTTGTACTTTTGATCTTATGAGTTATTACATATCATTATCACTAAGAATAGAAATCTGTTACAAAAACTGAATTGAGATGTGGTTGAGAACTGAAGACTTATCCTCCAGTTTATTTGATGTTTGCATTTTATTCTTTTTGGTGCGGCATTAAAAAAAGAAAAAAAAAACAGGATTCTGATGGAATCATAGCTATAAATGTTACAGATTATGAAGAAGCTTACTATGCAATCTTGAGTTAATCTTCAGAAAGAAGGCAAAACATAGGTTTTATTCTGAGGTAGAGCACTTGCCTAGCATGTGTGAGGCACTGGGTTTGATCCTCAGCACCACATAAAAATAAATAAATAAAATAAAGGCATAAAAATACAGTAATATAAAAGAAGAATTTAAAAAAGCCCGGGTTGTCTAGTTTATAAGCAAATGGTAAGTTTTAGGACATGTTTTCCTTCAACCAGTGATTTCTACAGTGGTACAATGATTTTTGTTAAGTTAATAAGAAAGTACTGATTTGGTAAAAAGGGCTCAGCCATGTGAATACTTTGAGGACTTTAAATAAAGATTTGACAATATAGGTATCATGCTCAAGGAAGAGACTTCAAATGGTAAGTTCAAGGTGAGAATATCTAAACATTTTTCTAAGGGTTTAGCAGAAAGACAGTGCTGAAATTTTTGTTGATTTAGTTATGTCAAAAGCAACTGAGGCAGAGGCTCTCATCATGTATCTTCACAAGGTACTAATTAAAAAAAAAAACCACACAACTAAATAGCAGAAAGATCAGTAGAATAGAGGAAAGCAATTATGCTTTTATAATTATGTCAAATGAATCATTAAGTATAACCAAAAAGATATTATAATAAAAGGAAAGGAGAAAGAACAGAGAAAGAATCTATATTTTGGAGTATTAAATATAACTTATGATTTCTAAGTGATGCTGCTTCTAAATGTCAGTGAGCAATGCATGTCACTCTGGATGCCTGTCATTAAAATAATATTCAATATCAAATAACATTGAATATTAAGATATCAAATGATAATTGATAAAATTTTATATCCTGTAGACTGAACCTCTTCAATCTACATGTAGTACCTTGCCTCGCTGGACAGTACTCTGAGGTCTGACTAGAATGAATTGTGGTTTTTTTTTTCCCTTTTCTCCCATCCTTCTCTTCTTTTTTGCCTCAGTGCTGGGAGCTGAGCTCTCTGGCTTTGCAATGCTTTCTTCTTTGGGGAAACTCAGAGTTGCCATCCTACTTTACAATATTTGCAGTGACAAGTCACAGGAGTTAATTCTGATAATGTAGCAGATGGGGACACTAGGAGTAGGAACCAAGGCCTGAATCCAGGGTGTCCATAGACTTGAGGTCAGAGCCATCCCCTGGGTGGGCCCAGGACTGGTCGATCCTGGCTCTTTTTTGCTGGGCCACATTGTGGTGGCTGGCCAACTTGAAATGGCTCTCCTGCCACCTTCGTCAGTGGTGTATCTGGTGGGTGGGCTCCTCATCTGTCACGGTGTCCGCAACAGAGCAGACTCCGGGACCCATTCAGTCCTGGTAGATGGAAGCCCTCTGGCAGGAGTAGAGAGGTCTTACCATGCAGATGCTTTGTATATTAATGTGACAACTTAGGTGCTGTGTTGACTGGGAACATCAGAAATGGATACCAGATTGGAAAGTGATTATTTGGAATGAACAGGAGGATGTTCAGGGCACGCACCAGCAGCTTTCAAATGCATGCATGACCTGGGATGTTTCTTCATTTCCTCACACTGTCACTTGTGTCTGGAATTATCTTTTGTTCTCCCCTTTCACCTGGCTAACCCTTAGTCTTTTAAGACTGAATTCAGGAGATGGCTCTTTAGAAAGTCTTTCCTGATACTCCTAATTGTGTCCCTACTTGTTCTCCCTAATGCCTGTTGTACTAACTTCTTGCTGTGCTGAACTGTTTGTATTGCTCTTGCCTGCCACGGGTATGTCAGATTACCACTCTGAGGGCTGGTGGTGTAGTTAGTGGTAGAGGGCTTGTCTGCCATGCCCGAGGTCCTGGGTTCAATCCCCAGTACCTGCAGTGGGTGGAGGATGGGTGTGTGTATATGGGAGGAGTACTAGTACTCTGTCCTGAGCTGGAAGATTGTTGATGCCAGGGTTTGGTCTTACTGATTTGCCTGGAAGTATCCACCATATTAAAGATGTTCTGCAGATCTTTTATTTATTTTTTTGGGTTGAATTTTCTAATCCCCAGTGCCTGATAGAAAGTTGAAGGAATAAATCCTCCAAGGTAAGTCGTGCTTATCATTATTTTATTCTGTGAAATTAGAAGGGGATTTCTTTTTTCATCTTCGTGCTTTTTAAAAAGAGAATTATTATTAAGATTTTAAGCCAAGATATGCTTTTATTTGGGTAGAACATGTGACTTATTTGTTTATTTGTGGTGTCTTATAGAAGACTAAAATTTTGTTGAGATGAAGTTTATAAATTCTGATATTGTTTTCATTTGATTCTTTTTGCAAGATAACTTATCAAGTCTTTCTGAGTGAATTTCACAAAGAGATCATGTGCTAAGATTATGTATTTATTTTAATAGGGGGAGGCAGTGATTCCTTTTGGGATTCCTGGTTCCAGTTGCAACTGACTCGGGAAGTATAGCTGCTCTGGGGATGCTGGTTGCCCTGTTACAGCTAAAAACACTTTAGAAAATTGTTGAGAGGCCAATTTTGGTAGCTTTGCCTTGGATGCAAACGTCTCTTTTCAGATTGATTATCACTCTTCTTTTTCCTTGTCTGATGAAGCTATAAAAGGTTGAGGAGCAAAAGCCTCCACATTTTGTAAACAAAATCTCATTTTATTTTTTAATGAGTTTTCTTTAAAAAGTTACTTATTCCCCATTTTGGGGGAACAGCTTCTGAGCATACTAAGGGAGCTGTTAAGTAATTCACTGTTAATGTTTGCAGTGACAACACTAACAGAAGGAGGCACCAGCTCTGAGGTAGGTGGCATTCCCAAGCGGTTATTTCCAGTCTGAGGGGTAACTGAAGCATAATTACAGACACGACCTCTCTCAGAGGATGCCACCCACACAGCCCTTCAGAGCTCCCATGCACCTTGAAAAAGATCTTGGATCTTTGTTTCGCCACAGTCCTGCATCTTTGCCTTGTCCCGTTTTTTTTGTAGGGATACTGTTGTGAGAAAATGCTTAATCCTACTTCACCTTATTTGGAAATGGGTGGTCCCAGGTAAAGGCTCAATTGGAAGGTGTTTTCTTTCTCCCTTATCTGTTTTCTTGTTTGTTTTTGTATCTTACCTCCATGACTGAAGAGTTGGCTTGGCTATATTAACTTTTTATTATCATCAAAAGCAAAATGATAGTGGGGAAAATAAGGGAAGATGGCCATCTTGCTTCATATCAGGATAAAAGATTACATAGTGCATCAGAATTGAAACTGTCAATAATATTACTTAAAAATTAGCTTTTAAAAAAACAGATTATTTTTCACTCTGAAACTGAAATCATACCTTGAAATCATTTTTTTTTGCACAATATAGCAAATAATTATTTTCTGCCATCATGTTGAAGATTTTTTCTTTCTCCTTTATTTTCATGCTTACCTTTGAAATTTCTTAGGGAAAACAACAGTAAACTGTAAGTAATCATATTAATTTCACATTGAGTGTTCTTTTTCCTTTTTTCTGTATTATACACTTTTTTCATAGACCCATTGGAACAGATTTTAACCAATCTGTGACTTTCTTTTGATAATACATCTTTTTTGACAACACATCTTTCATCAGATGAAGTTGCAAAGAAGATGGGTGATTTGTTTTGAAGTAATATTCTTTGGAGCTTCTTCTGGCAGTTCTAGATGTAGATTTGTGAATGTTGACTTGGAGGCTCCTGGGTCACAGTTTATATGGGGTAGTTTGTACTTAACTGAAAGTAAGTATTAATTGCTTATTCCAGGCTATGCCTCATGTCTCATGGACTTACAGTTAAGATAGGTTCTCACAAGTAGAGCACCTATAACAGGGAAAAATATGAAGTGTAACCATCCTAAATTAATTTCTAGTTCCTGTATCTTGACCAGGGGAAGTTTGGATATGATTTTCAATTCTCTTTATATTGGCCTCTCACTAATTAGAGGGATGAGGCCAAGCCAGGAGCATTGTTGTCAGAATGAATGGAATTTGAGTGATAGATGTGCCACTTGGTTTGAGGTAGGATGTTCAAGGGCAACACAGTATTTGTAAGGATTAGAGGTTAGAGAAGAGAAGAGAATGAGGTAATAAGGCTATTCAGGAAAAACAGTCTCAGAAAATAAGTTCAGGGTTTTCAGGGTAATAATTTTGGCAGTTCCAGTAATGGTACTTGTACATTTTGGGGATGTGAGAGGGAAGGAGTAGAAAGCAGGTTTTCGGTAATTAGAGAATAGATATTTTTGCCTTTTTAAAAAATAAAGCTCTTTAAAGAGTTATTCTCTAATGACAAATGTTGGAGCCCTTTCCTGTGGCCTTGGGGGGACCTACTTTTTAAAAACAAACATTACTCTTTCCCATCAGGATTGGACTAGGCTGAGAGAGACTCAGTGGTGTCTGAATGGGGAAGTTTTATTTCCATCACATGTACAGAGTCTGGAAGAGGAGGGGTGGCAGCCCTTGGCCACTGCCATCTCCAGGAGTGCTCACCTGTGTGTTTCACTTCACGTGTCCCCAGTTCTGTGTGTGCCCTCACAGTCTAGGATTGTCACCAGAGCTGCTTTAAGGCTCAGTTATGGAATGCAGAAGTGGGAAAGGAGCAAAAAGGTGCCCTTCTAATGTCACTTCCCTTAATGCATCCTTTCATCTCATTTGGGAGAACTTAGTCCCACAGCACCCAGCTCTAAGAAAGTCTGGGAAATCCAGTCTTTTAATAGGCGGCATAAAACAAGAGTTAATGTTCAGTTGGGAAAAAAGGTCTCCAGCTTACTGAGACAGTGGTTCAGTAATTTACCATTTCATTCCAAAGGTATACCTCAGGGTAATTTCCAAAGATAAATGGGAAGAACAGATGTTGGTCAGAGTCATGAACATTTTCAGTAGTCTCCAGCTCTGAGGACAACTGTGACATTGGTCCAGGGTGTATTTCATTGGTCAGTCGTGTATTTCATTCAAAATAAAGCCTGTGGTGTTACAATAGTAATAGTATATATTATTAATAAATAGTGATAATAAAACTTTAATATTAAATAATCTGTCACTTGCTTTGAACAATAGAACCAAGTGAATGCTTGGGATTTTTTGAAAGTTGAGAGTGAGTCTAAGAACATCACCCAACAATTATCTTTTAATTTCTCCATTGCTATTAGTTTTTATTTTGAATATCTATGCCCATAGCCTTTGGCTTTTCAGGCTTTTCCTTACTTTTTGTTAGTTATACTGAATCCAATGTCTTATGGACATTGTCTGAAGAGGCAGGAAACTTTGGCAGAATTGGTCTGATGACTTGTTGGACCTTAAAAAAAAAGCATCTTTTCAAAGCCACTTGACTGTCACAGGATCCTTGACACCATTGATAAAACCATGCTGGCTCAGATTCAGGCCATTATCAACTTAACAGAGAAGCTTTAACTTGATGATAATAAACCATAATAACACAGTTAGACTGTATAAAGTTATGGTTATTTTGACTACGTACCAATTTAATGTGCTAAAAATATTCCTTTGGTTAAATAGAGAAAAAGAAACCAATGCTCATGTTTAGTATGCATGTTTTGTTTTGTGTGTATGCATGAGTTTTATAGGAATCTGAACTTGACTTGAGTGTGAGAAGTTGTGAATTCTAAATTGAGTACTACCACTGATAATCTGAGACCAAGGACCTCAATCTTCTCACTAAATTTAGCTCATTCAGAACTTTCTGCATGTAACTAAGAGTGTTTTGCTTTTACAAGCGTTTCTTTTCTGTCCATTATAAGAATTGTAGACATTTATAATAAGAATTGAACTTAAAAAAGTGCTTATAAGACTCCTTAAATAATTTTTCATTAAAATTTAGATATGGAGGAAAGACTTAAACAATGAAATTAAACCATGATAAGTCACATTCCTTAGGTGGTCTATAGTAGTAGAGGATGAAGTGTCTGCTTTATAATCCCTTGGTAAGGTGGTGTGTCCTGTCCTCTTATCTTTCTCTTATTCAAACTAGCTTAGAAAAAGCAGAAGGAAAGAATTCAATGCCTGCTTATGAAGCAGATGTCAGAATATAGCAGATTTTCTTTAAAGAGGGAGAAAAAAGAATAAGGGGAATGAAGCCAATTCTTTGGTACAAACATTTAGTTGTAATTGCTTATTCTTATTTTAATCTTGTAGAGAATGTCTGAATGTATCCAGATCTCATTTGCCGTTTGTAGAATTGGCACTTACACGGTAAGCAATGTATATTTTTGTGGTATCAAATGTCATGAAAAAAATAGGTGAAGAACCAAGTGTTAGAGAGCACTTGGGAATTGTCCTCTGCTGCTGGTGGGAGTGTAGGTCTACACCACCACTTTGGAAAATAATAAAGTCGAATAAGAGTCTTCTGTGACCGAGCAGTCTACTCCCAGGTGCGTGCCTTAGAAAAACTGTTGTGTCTTACAAGACCCAGGTAGGGAATAATTCTAGCAGAAGTCCATAGAAGCAAAACATCCGAAATAGTATGAATATCCATCAATAAGAGACTTGATTAAGTAAATAGTGAAAATTTCATTTAGTAGATTACTGTACAGCAACAAAAATATAAAGTTAAAATATTGTATGAATATACCTTATAGCAACACACCACGTGTGGATCTCAAAAACATAACGTTGAATGAAAGATGTCACAAGAAAATACACAGAGTGTGACTTCATTGCTATGAATTCCAAACACATCAAAACCAAATAATACATTGTTTTAGAATGTAAAGAAAAGCAAAAGTGCAGTTGTGGTTACCTTTAGGGCAGTGGTTCTCAACAGGTTGTGACTTGACCCTGCAGAGGATCTAGGGCAGTGTCTGGAGACATTTTTGGTTGTCACAATTGGGAATGATGGTGGTGTAGGCTACAGACATCTAGTAGGTCGAGGCCAGGGGTGTAAATATCCAAAAGTGCAGTGACTGAGCACTTAAGAATCATTTCAAAATATCAAAGTTGAGGTTGAGAAACTGTTCTGGAGGAGTACAGGGAAGCAGAAGGGCTTTAAAAGTTATAGTAATATCATAGTCCTTAACTTGAATAGTAGGGACACAGAATTTACTTTGTTATTCTTTAAAAAATATATTTGTTTTATGCTGTGTATGCGTGATACATTTTATAATACAACATGAGAGAAAATAGATGTTTTGAATTTTGTTTTTACACAATTGTATCAATTGATTCAAATGCCTTGATCCCATTTCTTCCTTTAGGAAGAAACCTTCTTTTGTCCAGCATGAATTATATGTAAATGAATGACCCATTAAATGACTTTTCTTAAGTGACAAGGAAGGTGTCTTGATATTTTTTCAGAAGTGGATTCTGAGATTGGACAGGAAATACTATTATGTTTAATTTTGAAGACTAGTTTCTTTTTTTAAGAAAGGACCTAAAAAGATTTGTGTGAAGTAATTTTGTTTTCTCATTCACCTTGCACAGAGAAATATGCACATGTATACATAAAATACTTAAGGGAATTATTTAAAATGAATGAAAGATTCTGGGTAAAAGATACAAGTGCAGATTATAAATTCCTTGAGAATGGGGCCCTCTCTTGTGTTTGTATCATCCACAATACCTTGTACAACATCTCGTACCTGGTGAATGCTCAATAGCCAAATGTTCCATTGTATTAAAGTAAGCACAGTTTTCTTTTTTGCTTTAGTTTGAATTTCTGATTTTTTTCCCTTATTTCTTCCATCACCTTTTGTTATCTCAGATGAGTATTGGTCTCCAGATAGATGAATAGGTTACATGAGAGCTAAACATGTATGTTTCATTATGTGAAGTACTTCATTAAGTAGGTTTCCTGAATTTTCTGGGGATCAGATGCCAAAGTTATGAAGAGATGAATAAGGAAAATGTCCATGGAGGGTAAGTGGGGAGGATGTGACAGCAGGCAGAGCCTTCAGAACATGCTGTGGGTCTGACATCGGTGAAGGGAGCATGGGAAGGAAGGAGGTCTGGGATTGAAGAACTCTAGACTGCAGTTCAGTTCTGAGAAAGTCTTGGCTGGGCAGTTGGGGCTTGCTTGAGCACAGTTGCCTATCATGGAATTTCCACATCGGGCAAGAAAAGCCCCAACTGAACACCTCTGCAGCTTAGGCACTTATTGGCTGAAGCCCAGCAGATACCCAGCCGTAGCATGAATGTCATGGTGAATCCAAATCTGTGTCAACTGGAAGCCGTCAATCAGTTGGTCTCTATAAGGGAAATCTAAGTGGCACTTCTCCATGGCTATCACAAGGAGTCACCACAGGAGGGAATGGGTCTGATGATATTAAATGGTCAATTCCAGAAATAAGTTTAAAAATCACATGTTGTTCTGATTAGCGAAAAGAAATCCTCTGTTGTCTGCTCCCTCCTGTAGGATTTGAAACCTTCTTTTGTCCAGCATACCCAAGCTGTATATACTCCCTGCTCATTAGCCATTTAGTGGCCTTCTCGGTTATGAGATCGACTGTCGTGGTAACACAGTGCTTATGTTCAAGTAGCTCTTACTTTAACAGTGGCCCCAGAGGTGCAAAGCTAGTGATGCTGAGAATTGTACTACAGTATATTGTTATAATTATTGTATTATATTGTGACTGTTGCTAATTTCTCACTGTGTCTAATTTATGAATTAAGCTTTATCATAAATATGTATGTATAGGAAAAACATAGTACATGTAGGGTTTGGTGTATTATCTGAGGTTTTAGGCATCCACTGAGGATCTTGGGAAGGTAGTCTCCCTAGATAAGGAAGTACTTATATATTTACATCAAGAACATGAGAATATTGGGGTTGTGGATTTCAGGAATTGTGTATGTTCAACTATATTTAGCACTTAGTCTGGGCCCGAGACCTTGCCACTGTTGTCTCTAATAATAAAGTCTGTCTGTCTGTGGACTTATTTTAAGGTACATACAAATTGTCCGTAAAAGGGGACTGCAGTGGTTTGAATTGATTGTGTCCCTTCCAGTATTTGTGTTAAAGCCCTAATCCCCAATGTGATGGCATTTGAAAATGGGGCCTTTGAGTACTTCAGATGAAGTCATGAGGATGGGACCTTCATGATGAAATTCTCATTCTTATTAGAAGAGAAAGGGCTTTCTTCCCGTCTCTGTCCTGTGAGGACAGAGTTCAAAGCTGGTCATCTGTAAGCCATTGAAAAGGGCCCTCACCAAATGGCACCATGTGGATCTTGGACTTGCAGCTGTCAGAATGGTGAGAAAGTAAATTTCTGTTGTTTAAGCCACCCATTTAAGGTAGTTAATGGTGGAGTAAGTAGACTAACAAAGGGAGGGAAAAATACCTTATAAATTATAAAGAACATAAGTCAGAACAATTCTCATTGTTCCTATTGAAAATAGATGCCAAGTTCTAAGGTCAAACATAAAAGTAGAGGAAGAACTTTCAAAAGATTATGAGTTAGTTTATGAGATGACAGTGTCAATGCTTGACCTGAGTTTGTTTCCTATGTGCTGTTAACATGATTGTCAAATAGTGGCTTTAAAAATGAAGGAACAAGGGCTGGGGTTGTGGCTCAGTGGTAGAGCGCTTGCATGGCACGTGTGAGGCACTAAGTTCAATCCTCAGCACCACATAAAAATAAATAAATAAAATAAAGGTATTGTGTCCATCTACAACTAAAAATATGTATTTTTTTAAAAAATAAAGGAACAAAAAGCCATATGTTTTACATATTAGAAATCCATAATCAGAAATAATATGTGTATAAGGCAGATACACTAAAGCCTAAGGAATAAAAGTAAATGTGTTATACAGGGGTAAATAATACCAAACCTTAAGTATGAAAATGTTTAATTAAGTCACTTAGGGACAACAGAAGATGTCCTTTGCATGCTGTCCACCTCAAGGTTTGGGATAGACAGACTACTGACTGTAGAGAAGGCCTTAACCTGGAAATATCTATCCTACCCCTGTTGTCTGGCTAGGGAATTGGAGGTACAGGTAGAAAACCTTACATATTACCAGTGGTATGGTTACAATGGCTACCAAAGTCTAGAACAAACAGCAATGGTGGTGGAGGGGAAATCCAGCCTTTAGAACCAAGCATCTGCTCCAAACAGATAGCACTTAGACTTCCTGGGAGTGTAGCACAGGAGATAGTGTGCCTTCTCTTGAATGTAATGTAGGGATGTATTCATTACAAAGAAGTTATTGAGTTTCTGGCACAAAAGGAGCCCTGTTATGGGGTCAGGACTATTTTGGGTATTAAAGAAATTTCATTTGGTTCTGGTCAGGAGGAAGGAGGGGAAATAGATTGAGGCCGAAAGTTTATAGTACAGTTGTGGTTCTATGACTTGTATGAAATCCTGGCAATGCAAACAGCCCTGGCTTAAAAACGTGATCTTAAAATGAACCTCCTGTGGTCAGGTATGGATGAACTTTGCGTCAGAGTGGTCTTCAAGGGTGTTGCTTGGGACCTCCCTTTGGAGAATTGGGATAAGGGCACTCGGAGTGACCTACATTTCCCCCCAGACTTCTCTGAGTTGGTGAATGCCATTGTTATGGAGCTAGGCGCTGGTGCTGGCTGAAAGGAGAATGAAGGTGGAAGGATAATTTAATCTTCTGATCTTTCTGTGGGACCCCTTGGACACTGAAAGTGGGCAGTTGCATATGGATAGAGCCAGGGTCAGTTAATCTTATACTTTTCAAGGAATGGGAATGTTCAAAGCACACTGTACTCAATAGCTGCATGAACTAAAATTTAACCAATTCATGAACCATGTTTAAACTAAATATTAGTAAAATATGATGCATGGTTACAGATTTTGGTTAGAAATAAGAGCTTTGAAAATTCCTTAAGTCTTTTACTTTTGTGGAAATTATTAAAAATTATGCTGTTTTACTAGCAGACAAAGCTTTCATCCTTCAAAACAGTAACAGTTTTATCTTGAGATAGAGATTCACTCAGCGAAGTGTTTAAATAATCCTTTGATCTGCTTATAAGGTGTGCTTGTACCTATTGTGCTTTTCACATTCAACTTCTGTGGCTTTTTGGTGGGGATGGGTAGCAGCTGGCAGGGAGAGCTGCTTGTGCCGTTACAGTACAGTGACAAACCAATTGTATATTATTGGTATCACTATTAATGTGTACTAATAACAATACTGTTAATATTGTAAATTACTAAATTTCACTGTCACTCTTTAGGTGACATATCCTAAACTTCAACTGGGTTATTATAATAAATAGGTGCTATCAATTTCCACAAATTTGTGGCTTTAAGATAATGCAGACTTATTATAGCTCTGGAGGTCAGAAGTCTGAAGTGGATTTCAGTGGGCTAAATTCAAGGTGGTGGCAGAGCTACTAAAGGTACCTGTGTTCCTTGGCTCATGCTTACTTCATTGCTTCCTTCAAGCATTTGCATCCCACTAACTTTTGTTTCTGTTTTACATCCTTTCTATAACTCTGACACTCTTGTTTCTCTTTTTACAAGGACCCTTGTGATTAAATTGGGACTCTGTATATAATCCAGGATAACTCCCCATCTCAAGGTCCTTAATCATATCTGCAAAGTCCCTGTGGCCATGGGTGTAAATAACAGATGCATGAACTACAACACAGGGATGGAGGATGTGGATGTCTTGGGGGTATAGAGGTAGGGAGCATTATCCTGCCTACCACAAATATCAAAGAGGAAAGTAGAGGGGATTCAGTATAGTCTGTCCTGAGGAAAAACAAAATTAATGTAGAAAAGTCCTGATGCTGGGTTTGGAATGTCGTCACCATGTATAACACCAAGGTCAAAAATTCCTCCGATGGACTGGAAGTCCTGCACATGCAGACTGGAAATCTGTAAATACCAGCTCTAGAAACAAATTAAAAAGCAGGTTGCATACATGACCATTGTGGAGAGGAATGATATTGAATTAACTTATTTATTATTGTACTCCTCCAAGACTCCAGTGTGAACATTATTTGTACCCGACGTGATGCTGAGCTGTCTGCAGTCCTGATAAAGAAATGAAGAGCCCCAAGATGAAGACAGGCACATGTTAAATTCAGCATAATTGGAGACTTCAATGGAGCAGAAGTGAATTAAGATATTTGTTTGGCCATTTATTAATAAAGACCAAAATAAGAGTGGCTTAAATAGTGTACTTTTTTCCCCTTATATACAATCCAAGCCTATAGTTGGTTTGGCGTCCAGCCCTTTCTTCACTGGCCAGTTAGGGACTCGGGCTCCTTCTAGCTTGTTGTCTAGGTTCTTCTGCCTGTTGCAGTGTCAGGTGGCTCATCACTGCTGCGTCTCCCTCCCACCACTGGGGGAAAGAGCAAGTAGAGTCTGAGCGGTTCCTTCTGTGGGCCAGACCTGGACGTCACAGACATCATTTCTCCTCCCAATTTGCCAGAGTTAAGTCTGACAAAGATACATCACTACATCAGAGGCTTGTGATGTGGGCTTCAGCAAGGAGCCCAGACCCTGGGGTTTTCTTCCTAAAGGGGAGTAGGCGATGGGCAGTAGGGGACAGTTAGCCATGTGTCCCTCCCAAGGAAATGAGCTAAAGCAGAGTGATCTGAAGTTGAGCTACAGCCATTGCAGTCTACCTCGTGGGCAGCTTGGGACAGCATGGAACAGTGCCGGGCAGCATACTGTTGCCAGATACACGCTGAGTGAGCACGGAGCAAGACAGCAAGGCTGCTTTTGTTTCTTGTAGCAAAACTAGTGCTGGTCGGATGGATACGTGAGACTATGGGTCAAGATCTAATCAGATGTTTTATTTATTATTAACATATAATGTATTTTTGCTACAGACACAGAAACACATGTGGGGTGAGTTGTTTCTAACAATTTTATTTTGAGGTGTATAAAGGTGTAGTAGGT
The DNA here is from genome assembly GCF_045843805.1 of Urocitellus parryii. Taxonomy (NCBI): domain Eukaryota; kingdom Metazoa; phylum Chordata; class Mammalia; order Rodentia; family Sciuridae; genus Urocitellus; species Urocitellus parryii. The sequence goes on along the minus strand of NC_135531.1, from coordinate 42,143,031 downwards.
TTCTTTGAAACCTAGGAAATGAGAGTTTATGTTTGCTTTCTTTTTTTTGAACCTTTATTAAGCAAAATAATGTTCTTAAGTAGAGTAAGAATATCTGACCAATGCCTCTGACTTTCCTGGGAGAGTAAGAATCTTAAGTCTTAGGGTTAATGAACCTGTGGAGAGCCATCCTGACATCAGTTTACACAGTAAAATGTCACACTATAAAATACAAAAAGCTTATACTATGAAATGTATGGGATTGATGGGAGTGCCACTTAAAAAAAAAATTTCCTTTTGAAATTGGAGCCCAGGCAAGGACAGGATAAAATCTGTTTTGTTCAGGTATTTTGTTCTGGGGAATGTAAAATGTTTCTTTTCCTCTCAAGATCAAGACTTCCCTGTTGTAGACTTGTGGCTGTAGCAAAGCTCTCTTGGGGCCGGCCTACCCATTGCGCCTGAATTGGTGGGAGTCCACTTTCTGCCTGTGACCCTGCTCATGCATTATGTCCCCTTTCTCAGTGACTGCTCCACAGCCCTTCCAGTTGCCCCACCAGGAACTGGATTCAGGTCTCCACTCTTTCTGCCTCCTCATCCCATAGGTCCCTAAGTTCCACCTCTCCCCTCTCATCCCTGGTCCTGGCACCACCATTCTTTGCCTAGAAAGACTAAGAGCCTCCTTTGCACTCTAGACCCTTTCACTGGCTAGAGTGCTTATATTATACTGTCTTTGAATTGCCTGGTAATTTTTGTCTAACTTGGGCCTCACTGTGAGCTCAGTGAGGGCAGGGACTTCTCTCCCAGCCTCCGGTGGCTCTCCACCACCACCATCACTTTAGACATTTACTAAGCACTTTCTAAGTGTCGAGCACTGTGCTGAGGCCTTTATGGACAAATTTGTTTACATGATATTTCTAAGAAGATAACTGTTGATGCTCCTTGACTCTTGATGAGTTATATCCTGATAAACTCATGGTGAGTTGAGAATGTGTTGAATACTCCTAACTTACTGTTTCAGTCAGCTTTTCATCACTGTGACCAAAATACCCAACCAGAACAACTTAGAGGAGGAAAAGTTTATCTTGACTAACGGTAGCAGAGGTTCAGTCCATGGTTGACTGACTCCATTGCTTTAGGCCCAAGGTGAGGCAGAACTTCGTAGTGGAAGGGCATGGCAGAAGAAAGTTGCCCAGCTTATGGCCCAGGAAGCTGAGGGGAAAGAGGTAAGAGGGTGCAGGGAAGATGAAACCTTCCAGGGCACACCCCCAGTGAACCAACTTCTCCAACCTCACCCCACCTGACTACAGTTGGTCCATTCAAATGAGGATGGACTGATTAGGTAACAGCTTTCACAGTCCAGTCATTTTACCTCCAAAACACTCCTTCATTAACAAGGAGCTTTTGGGGGACAACTCATAACCAGACCATAATGCTTACTAAATATGGACACCTTAGCAACACAGTAGAGGATCAGTTGTTTCCCTTGTGATTGTATAGCTGACTAGGAGCTGTGGCTATTGTTAGGCCGAGAAAGATCATAATTCAAAATTTTAAGTGTGGTTTCTATTGAATGTATATTTCTTTTGCATGATTGTACTGTCTAAAAGTTACAAGTCAGACCAGTGAAAGTTGGGGGCTGTGTTAGTTTTTTGTCACTACCATGAAATTCCTAAGATAATCAATTTATAAAGAGAAAAGGTTTGTTTAGGTAGTTCTAATTCATGATTGGTTGACCTCATTGCTTTGGGCCTGTGAGGCGGCAGCGGCACATCATGGCAGGAGAGATGTAACAGACTAAAACTGCTTATATCATGAGCCAAGGAGTAAAGAGAAGAAGGAAAAGGGCCCTAATCCCATAATCCCTTTCAAGGCCAAGCCCACTGTGTTAGTGAGCAGATTATCACTCTAACAAAATACCTGAGAAAATCAACTTAAAGAAAGAAAGATTTATTTTGACTCATGGTTTCAGAGGTTTCAGTCTATCGTCCCTTAACTCTGTTGTTTTGGGGCCTGTGGTGAGGAAGAATGTCGTGGTGGAGAGGGTTACCTTAAATATAGTGGAGAAGCAGAGAGGAAGGGTACTCTACTTCCTCTAAATAGAATCCACCTCCTAAATTTTTCACTACACCCAATAATATCAGCAGTTGAGGACCAAGTCTTCAACATGTTCCTTTGGTGGATATTCAGTATCCAAACTCTCGGTGACCTAAAGACCTCCCCCAAGGCCCCAACTCTTGAAATTTCATCACTTCAAAATACCACCACTCTATGAATAAAACCTTTAACACACGGGCCTTTGTATATAGAATCTAATTGTATATTCTATATTAACTAAAATTCACATATGAAATATAATATTTCTGTCTCCTAACTGCAAATATCCTTTTCCCCCCCAAGTCTTTAAAAAAAAAGAAAAACAAAGAAAAAAAAAGGACTAGGAAATTGACTAGCTAGCTACATTACAGATCACCCTTTATAAAGGGGCTTTGTGAAGTTTCTTTTGATAAATGTAAATTGTAACTGTGTGGTTGGGTGGAGAGGCTCTTTGATTGATTAAAAAAAAACCTTTAGAGTCATTTAACTTAGGAACTTAAAATACTTTTAATATTCCAACTTAAATGACATGGTAGCTCTTAGTGTATCTGGTGGAAATTTCCATTTAGGAAATGTGCCTTTTTTATGTTATTGCTTCTATGGGGGTGGAATTGTTTTCTTGACAAATGTTTGGTCCTCGGTACTAGTACTTTTCTCTTGATAGGAAGAACAATTTGTTTTTGTCAATGATTAAAAATTATGCGAGAATACAGTCAATAGTCAGGATATAGTTTATTCACTTCTGTGGATTTGGAAACAAAATTATGTTTCAGTTTTAAAGCACAATAAATTAATATTATGTATACAGAGAAAAATTCAATTAACACTGGGTATGATTTGGTCTTTGCTTTGTAGAATTCAAATTTATTGAAGTGATAACATGTTATCCAAAGTAAATCTGAATGAGATTATGCTTTTTTTTTTTTTTTTTTAACGGTACCGGGGATTGAACTCAGGGGCACTCAACCACTGAGCCACATCTCCAGCCCTATTTTGTATTTCATTTAGAGACAGGGTCTCACTGTGTTGCTTAGTGCCTCACCATTGCTGAGGCTGGCTTTGAACTCTCAATCCTCCTGTCTCAGTCTCCCAAGCCACTGGAAGAGATTATGCTTTTTTTATACAGTAGAGAATCAGTTGCATCCACTGTATTCCTTTGAGTTTAGTTGAAATTCAGTAGATATTAATTATCTCTTGACTAAGTGGGCTTATAGCTCTTTGTGGTGGGTAGAACAGAGTGCCTTGCCCAGGCTCTGGAGCACTTGGGCCACTCTGGCTGTACCTGAGAAAATCAACTAAAAGAAGGAAAGACCTCAGAGATTGTGTGCTGCTTCTTAAAAGGACCATAAGGGCAAAGAGTTCTCACTGCTGTTTTGCCAGTGCCTAGGGAGGTGTATTGAATGCTGTAGTTACTCAGTAAAATTTTGTGGAATGAATGAATGAATGAACAGAGCTCAATCATTGTGTTGTAGCTGGCATATATACGCCTTTGTGGATACACAAAATATTCTAAGAAGTAGGTGAACAGCAATGTGATTGTAAGGAAATCAATGTCCATTGTGTAGCTTCTCGTTTACTGTTACAGTTTAGATATGAGGTGCTTCATGTGTGAGACAATTCAGGAAGGTTTAGAGGTGAAGTGTTTGGGTTATAAGAGCCTGAATCTGGATAAATCCACTGATAATAAGTGTGTGGAAACTGTAGGCAGGTAGGGTGTGGCTAGAAGATATAGGTAACTGGGGTATGTCTTTGACCTTGGGGGGTGGGGGGGGTCTCTCACTCTCTGCTTCCTGTGGCCATGGCCTGAGCTGCTTTACTCCTCCATGCCCTTCCGCCATGATGTTCTGCCTCACATTGGGCCAGTGCTGTGGAATTGGCTGTCTATGGACTGAGACTTCTGAAATGGTGAGCCAAAATAAAGTTTTCCTCCTCTACATGTTTTTATCAGCTTTTTTTGGTCACAGTGGCAAAAGGTGACTAAAATACATGCTATCAACCTTTTAACTCTCCTTACACTTGGGAGACAAAGGGATTGCTCATTCTCATTCTAAACCCTGATGCATCAGCCTCTGGAGTAGAAACTTCCAGGGCACAAAAGGAAGAAAAAATTCACAATTTGGTACTGGTGTTGAGAAAATAATTGATTCTAATATGACATATTCTAATATGACCTGATAACAAACCATTTTTATTTTTTTTCTTTCAATAAAATTAAAGCAAATATGCTCAAGTTGTTGAACTGATCTTTTGAGATATTTATGTCTTGATGTGATTTTTGTCATTTAACTAGGAAGATGTCAAAAGAATTAAATGACATCACAGCAGCAAAACTTCTATTCTCATCTACTTATTTACTAGAACAGGTTTTTAATGGCATATATCTGCATGTAAAAAATATGAAAAAGGAATAGAATTCATGATGAACCTTATTACATTCAAACATAAATGTTTTTATTTTATTTTTACATTCTATTAAGAAATGTGTTACTGAAAAGTTTACTTTTTATGTATAATGGATTTATCAACATTTTATACACATATATGCATTATATATGTACATATGAAATATGCACAAATATATATATATGTGTATATGTGTGTGTGTGTATATATATATTCATTCAGTTGTGGGCCATTAAGTTTAGAAATTCAGCTAATTTTTAAAAAATTTTAAAAATTCAGCTATTTTTTAGTTGTTGATGGACCTTTATTTTATTTATTGGTATATGGTACTGAGAATTGAATCCAGTGCCTCACACATGCTAGGCAAGTGCTCTTCCACTGAGCTACAACCCAGCCCAAGAAAAATATATTTTTAAAAGTATTTAAAACTTGTAACATGAAATTAAAATTTGAAATATCAACTATACACACTTTATTTATAGGGAAACATAGTAGAATGATCATTAAATACTTATAAACATGAAAACATTATGTTAATATTAATATTCTGTTGGGGATAGGGAAAGATAGGAATTCAAGAAGAATCAAAAAGGTAAGACTGAAGAGGAGCTTGCTTTTTTTTTAGAGTAATGTTTTTTAAATTTCAGTGATATTTACGGAGCTTTTTATCTATATAAGAGAGTGATTAATGGTTTTATTTGTGGATATTTACAAGTTGGAAATGATGTCCACTTAAAAAATGAGTAAGGGGTTGTGCAGATGTAAAACATTATTCAGAGGATGGTGGAACAAAAATTCAATGGGACCTCGCTGTAAAACAGTTTTCATAGCTACATATGAAGGGATGACTCTGTAGGTCTATATTGCCTTTTGATAAATATTCAGATAATATTGGAGTCTAGTAATCTTTGAGGAAAAATGCTACAAGGAATCATAGGTTACTGATGATAATATAGGATAATAGGAAATATTAGGTTTCTATAATCCCAGGAGAGGAAAAGTGAGAAATTGATGAGATTTAAGATGAGAAATCGATGAGAATTTGGTAATCTGGTGTATTCCAACCAACAATCCCTGAGTTCAATCCACAGTACCAAAGGGGGAAGGAAAAAAAAAGAATACTGCACATCCCCAAGGGTACTCTGGGGGTGTCCACCTGAGCTGTTCTCTACCTTTCTCTGCTAGAAGAGCTTGCCTCCAACTACAGAAAATTAAAGATACTTATTTATCTTGGTGAACATAAATAGATAGAAAAGAACAGAAATATTCTTTTTGCTTCAAGATATGAGGTTGTCATTCAGTTTTTTTAAAGAAAGTGTAATATAAGCATAATAACAAAAATATTAAAAAGGGTTAAGAAAGACAAGAATAAACCAACAGAGTCTATTAGGAATCCTTTATGAAACTCTTGCTCAGCCTCAAAATTGCTCCAGAAAACAGTTTTTGTCCTTTCTTTACTCTGTAGTAAGTGCTGCAGCGCTTGATGTGACTATTAATAATCTGTTACTACAGGATGGGGGAGAGGGCCTCATAGTACTTATGGAGACATTTGTGTGTCTCCAGCATCTAACATGGGTATGAATGTGGGAGGTGTCTCCTGGCCTGTGAAAATCATTTGGAATCATTAGAAGCATAGTTTTGCATGGATTGAGATGGTACCTAATATCTTTTGCTCATTAGATCTAAGAACCCAAATATTCCAAGTTCATTTCAGTATTGAAGAGCTAACTATAAGGTGACTGCCTATCTTTTGAAGTGTTTATTCTGACTGTAGTTTTGTAAATAAGACAATATAATTGTCTAGTTTTAATTTGAATATACAATCTTGTGATCGTAAAGGAATTACTTTTCATCTACCTGAAAATGGGTCTCATTTTGTTCTGTTTCTCTCATGTGTGCTCTTTATCATTAGTAATACGACAGGAAACTTGTTTTTTGGGGGAGTTTCTATTGGTGCTGGTTTAATATGTCACTTGGTTTTCCTCTGAGTTCATTCCATCTTCTAATTCTCTCAGGTAAAACTCCTATTTTCCTGATGTCTTGAAGCTGTCCAGCTTTTGTTATTCTGGACACATTCATTCAGTTTACTGTCTTTCTAAATGCTGACTTTTCATGTTCTCATATGTTTTCAGCTCATGTATGAACCTGAATCTAAGCATTGAATAATAAAATTCAGTACGCACTTCAACTAAATACAAACAGGGAATTGATTTTCTAGATTCTGGGATTTCTTATTTCATCTAAGGGCAGGGATGTGCCCATACCCAGGAAGGCCTGGAATCAGTCCAAGAGGGCTTGGTGACATGCTGCAGGATCTTTGTCTCTTATTGATTCTCTCCCACATCTGTTTCCTTCCTTTTCAGCAGACTCACATTTTTTTTTTTTCCTCCTCTTTCTACAAGGCAGGCAGAAGCTGAGCTCAAGGTCATTACAAACAGCCATGGGGGAGATCAGTCTCCCATACCTAACTCCTGGTTCTGAAGGAGAGAGCTTTTCCTAACCTGCAGGCTTGCAGGTGGGATTCCTGGGATTCCATTGTTCTCACATGGCTGCCCTACTGGGATCCTGGGCCTAGTCAAGGTGCTTAGATTCAAAGGGTGTTAGTGTAGCTGGTTTGTTTCTCTTTCATACTTTGGAAGAGTCACTCAAAGCAGTAAGCCTGACACCAGTGGTTTAGGACAAAGGATCTGAAGTAAAAGATGGATTTATGTAGTAGTTCTGTGGTATTGGGCAAGTTTCTTAATATCTCTGAACCGCAGTCTCTTCTGTAAATAGGGATAACAATAGTACCAACTTCTTAAGGTCCTGGTGGAGGTTAGATGAGTTAATACCTGTAAAATGTTGAACCTGGAGCCGATTTGTAGTAATTGCTTAGAAGAAGTTACCAATAGTCTCATATACAAGATCATTCCATAGTTTTTTTTTTTTTTTAAATAAAAGGTGTTAAGGGATTTCTTTAAGTCTCTCTTACATAAAAGTATATCTAGATATATGGAATAGATATGCTTGCAAACTTTTGTAGAGATAGATTCTGACTATAGAAAACTTGTTTTATTGGCATTTTCTTGGCACTTAGCTATGATTTGTGTACATCTTCATAGACATTTGAAAGAGTGTGATATGAAGTGTGATGTGTAAAACTTGAAATAATTCAGAGTCCTCCTCCAATTGAAACTGAATCATTATGGTTTATTCAGTCTCAAAGCTGCCTAAGTGTGGCTCGTGGTTGTTAATGTCAGTTGATCCTTATTTATTCCCATCAGAACTTTTGCAAATGTGTCATTATTTAATGTTGTTTTTATAGCTCCTTCTATGTACTCTAAGTAGTGTTGGAAGTGGCTCTGTTCACACTGGAAATATGTTTTCTTAAAAAAATCAATAACTTCTAAAAAGGAAATTAAATGGGTTAAAATGCCATAAAAAGGCCAAACAACCCCTGTGTTGTGCTATTAATTTAGGAAGAAATGTTTTGTAGAATAGTGATAATAGTTGTGACACGTAAAAGTTGGCATTAAAGCAAAAATGCCAGAAGGAATCAGCCAAGAGATTTATGAGATTTATTCTTTGTTTTTTGAGAGGAAGCTAATTTTTAAAACATCATAAAAAATTATGGCAGGGAAGTGACATCAAGAGCTGTGTGTAGGAAGGTGACTTTGGAGCAGATAAGCTGTGAGCAGTGATCAGCATGATCATTGATTCATTCCATGTTGAACTTAGCCATCTGCAAGGTGCTATTTGAGACACTTGGCATAAAACCATGAACAAGAGACAAAGTCTCTCCCCTTGTAGAATTTACATGCTAATATTCTACAGAGGAGAAACATGGTAGACAACAAATACAGCAAGCAAACTACATATCATATGTTAGAAGAAGATAATTGCTTTGGGGGAAGACATCACAGGGTAAAGGGGATTGAGTGCAGAGGAGGAATTTGCAGTGTGTACCAGGTAGGTGCTCGACGTAGGCTTTGTTGGGGAGGTAGATTTGAGAAGCCTTGAAGGAGAGAGGAAGTAACCATGAAGGAAAGAGTGTTCTTGGTATTAAGGACCAGAGTGCAGAGATACTCTGGAGTGTTTCTATTTGAGGAAGCTTTTAGAGGCCAGTGCCTGGAGTTGAAAAAGTGGGATGAGTGAATGAGAAAGTAGAGGAGATGAGGTTAGAAAACAAAAAGGAGAAAGGGATAGGCCAGATCATTTAGGGCTTTGAGAACTTTTTAAAGGATTTTTGGCTTTTACTGTGAGTGGCAGTGTGTGCCTTACAGGGTTTTGAGTAGACAATGATATCAATGAACTTGCATTTTAAAAGTATCGCCACTGTAGAAGGGAAAGAGTATGAGGCTGGGGGGCCAGTTGGGAAGCTGTTAGAGCTTGTGTAGAGATGAATTTGGCTTGAACTAGGGTAGGAGGAGTGGAGTGGAGGTGGTGGCAAGTGGTCAAAGAGTATGATTCTGTTTTGGAGCTGAATTTGATAAGAGTTTCCTGATATGGAGAAAAATGAAGAGTGGAGTTAAGACTTGATGTGAGGTTTTGTGGAGAAGGACATGGTTGCTGTCAACTGAAATGAAAAGGATGTATTGAGCAGTCCTCAGAGGGAAGACCCCAAACCCTCAGTTAGATCCAGAACCCTCAGTTCTTACCATAATGTAGGCAAAAGATGGTGAGGTTCCTTAATCAGATACTAGAGGGAGTGAAAAGGTGGAGATGGATTAAAGAAACTTTGTAGAACCTCAGTGATCAGGTTTTGGGGGATGCATTAAAAGAGTTGGTAGAGGTAGAAATGAAGGAGAGGTTGTAGTTTCACATGCCTTGAAAGTTCTTGGTTAGGAAAAGCTAAATTTTTAAGTGAAACAGGGAACATATAGAAGGAGTAATTTGGGAAGCAAAGATGACGACTTTGGCTTTAGATGTGTGAGTTGGAGGTGCCATGTTGGAAATGCATTCTTATAGCCCTAAAACAAAGTTAAGTTGGGAATTTGTATGGTTAGCATCCCTCTTTGCTTTATTCAGTGCTCTACCCTATTGCTCAGAAGAATGCCTGACCCAAAGTAAGCATTCCGTGGTGATTGTTTGTTGCATGGATGGATGCAATGTTGGAAGTCATCCAGGTAGAGAGGACTGCTTTTCTACTGTCTTGGCGTCATTGGTTCATTAGATGCCTTGCTGTAGTTTCCTGTTTCCTTTCTGCTTGGAGCTGTAGGCTTATAGACAATGGGCTAGGAAACATACATGTATCTTTCTTATTATATTTCATGATCAAAATACTACCTTTTTCCTTTAGTCCTTTTTAAATTACATGATTCCTTTTGTTTTCCTGACTGTACTATGGGGGTAGAAAAATCTTTGAATAAAATTTGCTTCATTGTGTCTTAATTCTGTCCAGTATTGTTTGATTTGTTAAGAGTGACAGTGGTAGCATAGCTGGGGTATTTGAACTGCCATTCTACTTCAGCTTTGTCTGGTATAGATTTAAAATGCAAACTGTTTATCATAGCTGGGTTATCATAAAACTAATACATTTATTTTTCTATTTTGTATTTTCTGGTTTTTATAAATGCATCATTCCCTTCAGCCTATAATTGATTTTTTTTTCAAAAACCACAATGCAGTTCTATGCTACTGACCCTGTAATCTCTGCTTTAGCATTTTCCCACCAATTGTAAGCAGCAAAATGGAAAATTTGCTATATTGTTATCCTGCTTTCTCACCCCATCCAAATGAATTCAACCTGGATGAGAAGATAAGCCAGAAGTTTTACTGCCCAACACTCCCTTTGTGCCCATTATGTTCCCAAATGCTGCAAAAGAAGTTAAGTGCCCGTTCATTTCACTGAATTGCGTCATCTAATTTCCTGTCTAAACTTTTAAGATGAAAGGAACGCTGATTTTTTGTGTTGGGGTGGGGGAAAGAGGAGTAATAAGCAAATTGGTGAATTAAATCTTTAAAGTTTTGGAACATGAAAAATGTTCAATTCTCAGTGAGATCACATGAATACAAGAAGGGACTCTGTACTCTGCATGGAAAGATCAATATATTTTACCATTTTATTAATGAGAAATAGAAGTAAGTAATTGTTTTAATGAAAAGAAAGGACAAAACTAGCAATAATTAGACATAGGATGTGAAATAGGAATATATTTGTTAACAAAGGAATGAAAATAGATAACTGAAGTTTGATTTTTTTTTTCTTTTTTAAGGGAAGAGAGTTTTTCAGTAATGAGTCATTTGAGAGTCTCAAAATCAATTCTATAAAAGCAATGACTCCCTTTTGATTCAGGCCCTGGGCAAAATATTTTATAATCTGGACTTTCCCTTCTGTAGAGTGATAAGGTTGAATGAAATTATCACTAAAATTCCCCCAGATTCTGCTGCTTTTGATTCTGCCCCTGGCTGTAAAGCAGCATTGAAGTCAGAAGCTTAGGTGGTGGCTTGGGTCTTGGGGAAAATTTTTGATCAAGAGAGTCAGAAATTGGGCTGGGGATGTGGCTCAAGTGGTAATGTGCTCGCCTGGCATGCGCGGGGCGCTGAGTTCGATCCTCAGTACCACATAAAATAAAGATGTTGTGTCCACTGAAAACTGAAAAATAAATATTAAAAGATTTTCTCTCTCTCTCTTTAAAAAAAAAGTCAGAAATACTGGTTTGAATTTAGAATATAGGTGGAAGATGGGGGTTTTATGTACAGAAAAGTATGTTGGGCAAATAGCCTACTTAGAGAGGTTGAAATATAATATCCCAAAGTGAAATGGCTGTTACTTGCACATGAGTAATTATTTCAAAAGTCTGTAGTTTTCCATTGATTTAATGATTTTCAGGAAAGATTTTGTATTAAACACATTTATCATCCCAGATAAATTTTGCACATTGACTAAGCAATTAAGCACGTTCTCCTGGAACATAATTAAAGTGAAAACTCAGTTTGGGAACCCAGTTTATCAGAGTTTCATCAGGATTTTTGCTCTCTCATTCATAGATAATAAGAGCAAACAATCTCCCTCTCCTCTAGAAAATGTGGTGGTCTTGTGGGGTGTATGTGTGAGAAATGGCTCTGTACCCATAGTAGGTAAGTATGGTGCAGCTACCTTTCCTCTGAGTCTCAGTTTTCTGCTATATATATAAAAAATACTAGATTATATAATCTCTGAGCCTATTTTCAGTGCATATGCTATATGATTACAAATATAAAAATACAAACTCCAGACTTTTAAAGTTCTCTTCATACTTTATTCACATATTTCCATACTCCATGTATGTCCAGTTCAGTTTGACAAATCTCTGTTGAATATCTTCTGTAGGTTAAGTATAGTGATAAGCTCTAGAGGTAAGATGGCATGCTGACCCTGGAGGAATCTATTGATTATTCTAGAAGGCCTTTCTGAGTTGGCTTGATAGCTTTGAGCAGGGTGAGATACCTTATCAAAAATTCTACCTAGTTAATTCCCAGTGGTCCACCTGGATTGTGAACTCTAAACATGAGCTACTCAAAAACAAAATGAGCTATTTTTCCAGGTGTGGTTGGTGAGCAAGAAAGGTTATTTCCTGTAGGACATCATGGTGCAGGCATTTTCCCCTCAGATGGATGCGGCTGGAATGCTTAACAACCAGCTGGACCAGGACTCTCCCTTGCTGGGTCTGTAAGTCCTGTTGGAGTTATTTCTGACCTGGGAAACAGCTTCTCACTGGTAGTACCTCACTCCTCACGAATGAAAGCAGTTGTCTACTTGCCTGTCTTCTTTTAGCAAGTTAAGTCAGAAACAAGGAAAATTATTTTTTTTCCCCCCTTGGGCCCTTGCTGGTTAAGCCTATCCAGAGAAGCATGGAGTTTACTCATTGTCTAGCTGTATTCTGGGTTCTGAGATTGGGTGGTTTGGGGATGGGTGGTGTCATTTATTGATGATTGAGTGTGTGGGACTATGTATAATGCAATGATTATTTGACTTTGGTTACCTATCCTGATCTTTATCTGTTAAACAAGGGGGTTGGACTGTGGCATGTGGCATCAGAAGTTTTTTTTTTTTTTTTTTTTTTCCTGGCTCTTTGATTCTGTGCTCAGTTCAATCCTCAGTTTGAGAACAACCTGAGATGTAGGGCATCCTGCCCCTCTGTGATGGGAAAAATATGCTGTCCATTTGGCAAAGAAGTTTTTCAAATCAGGATTTTCATTTCTTTGTTAAGTAGTAAATCAGTTTAACCAGAGCCCAGTATTCTTTTGGCATTTGTGTCTCCTTTGAACATTGTGGCTTTTGAGTTGTGTTAGTATGAGTTTGATTTCTAGGACTTGTTCAACTCTCATTAGTTTCTGGGGTGCCAAAAGCAAGAGTCCAGACTCTGACCAGCTAAGCATAACCAAGGAAGACAAGGAGGAGTTCTGGAATTCATTGTAATGTCAAAGAAATGCATGGTGGCTTAGTATTCCTGTGGTTGTCATGAAAACAAAGCACTCAGATAGGATTGTACTGCGGGAACTGGGATAGAAGGAATCACTTTCATCCACCTACTCTGCTGCTGCTGTTGCTTCCCTTTCTGCTTGAACAGAGAAACATGGTTTGTATTCAGACCGAGGGCAGCTCTGGTAACATGGGAATGGGATGGAAGGAAGAGAGCAGAACCCGGGATGCACATCCCAGAGTGGCCTTGTTAAAGAAGCCCATACTGCACGTATCCCAGTGGAATGGTTGCAGGTAAATGTTAGTGCTTTTCCTCCACGGCTGCAGCCCTGGGATAAAGGTTTGTGTCACTCGTGAAAGTGAACAAATTTAGGTTCTTTAAGGGAAATGGTTTCAGATTGCTGGGTGAATTCTAGCACTTCCTCCATTCCTATGCCCCTGTATTGACTGAGTCAGTTGTACCAGCAAAGGGGGTGGAAATTCTAAGGGTGTTCTGAGTAGGTTTTTGATTTTTGGTGACTTTCAAGTGCCTGTGTTTGTTTGCTGGCTGGGAATGAGATCTTTTTGCGAAGTATAAAGCAATACTGTAATTATGATGTTATTCAACATTATGATATGTTCTCATATGACTAATTATCTTGTTTGTCAGAGAGCACATTACTTGGTCCTACTATTATGTTTGTATTTTCCCTGAAATGTGCAAGATTGATTGTAATCACTTATCTCCCCTGCAATGTGAGACTCTAGAAGGTACAGTTGGCTTTTGAATGTCTGAACACTGATGACCTCTTAACCACGAAAGCTTGTTAAAGTCCTGGATGGTTTTCTTTTTCCCACTCACTCCCAATCCATGTTTAGTCACTTCAGGGAATTTCAGCTGATTTCAGTATTCGAAGGAGGAGATGCATGGGATAAGTAAGTTAATGGAAATATTGAGTTTCTGCAAAATTACGTTCCGGAAAGAAATGATTTAGGGGCATTCTGCAGTTTTTCATTTACCGATTTATTGTGCCTCTGGCATGAATAATCAGGGATGGATAACAGAACTGTTTGACAGCAGCCAACCTCAAGGTTAAGTTTGTGTGTGTGTGTGTGTGTGTGTGTGTGTGTGCGTGTGTGTGTGTGTACTGCACATTAGATGGGTGAGCACTCATGGTTCTCACCAGATTGTTCTGTTCTTTGGTTAGAGGCCTGGTGAGTGCTGGGTTCATTCAGAACCATCCCAGCTGCACTACTCAGCTCTCCATGGGAACATCTAATAACCTGCAGACTGATGTGCTCTCAGCTGAGGCCCAAGAACATAGCTTGGCAGGACCAAGGTGTCTCCACTGGAAAGTGAGGATTGACTCAGCTCTATGGACAGAGTATAAACATGCCACTCTTCTTTGTACTGGCCTGTGTGGTGGTTCGTGTTATGACACATTTTTGCCCTTCAGATTCCAAGACAGCCTCCTCTGGGGTCATGTCCTTCCCATACCACTGCACTATGCTTTTCTTCCCCACCCCAGCTTGGCCTGGAGGGGCTTTGCTGGGCCTTTTGTGCCTGTGGTCCTGAAGTTTCTTAGCAGTTTTAGTTTGATGACTGAATCTTAGGGAGAATCTGAGCTTTCCATTCTGTGGCCCTCTTCCAACACCATACTTGTGATCTGGGTGGCTTTCCATTGTTCCAGAGAAGATGGAGCTACCTTGGGGTCTTTGGCTCCTGTGGGTTTTCATCCATGGTTCCTGGCTCATGACTCCTATAGCCCTTGTTATTTCCTAAGAGACCAGAATAACATTATGGGGTGTTAGGCTTCAGAAGCAGGCCCCACAAAGCAAAACCTCTCTCTCTGACCTTCTCCTGTCCTCCTTTCCTCTGTTCCCTTTTGTTCCCAAGGCAGGTCATAAAACCTAAAAGTGTTCTCTGATCTCCCCTCGACTTTCTGTCGTGGAGCTGACCATAAAGAAATTCTCTGAGCAGCATTGTTAGATAGTAGATCACAGGACCCCCATTTCAGAAGGAACCCTGCCCCACACCAGGGTTGAAGGAATGCTGTAGAGATAGACAAGAGCCTGAACTGACAGGCCACGATTCTGCACACAGTCTGTTAGCATTATCTCACTCCTCTTTTGTCCAATTACGTTTCTACGGGGCTGTCTATGCATCAGTCATGCTAATTCAGTGAAGTCTCCAAAGAAACCAGAAGGACAGGGTTTGGAGGGCTAACCATGTGAGGTTCCTCTGGGTTGTGTGCCCAGAGAGGGCAGGCAAGCTCTGTGCTCTTTCCCTCATGCTCTGCATTATGCATCTCTTCTTCTGCATTTTTTTGTAATATTCTTCACAATAAACTGTTAAGTGAGTTTCCCTGAGTTCTTTGAGCTGTTCTAACAAATTAATCAAACCAGAGGAGGGGGTGGCAGAAACCCTAATTTAAGCCTGTGGGTCAGAAGCACAGGTAAAACAACTGGAGGCTAGTGACTGGTGACTGGAGTAGGGGTCAGTCTGGTGGGACTGCTCAGGTCCAGGACATCCTCCTGAATGGAACTGGAGGCTGCTCAGTTGGTGTCTGCTGCAGAATTGTTGGCTAACTGCTGGGAGAAATCCCCACATATCTTGGGATCACAGAAGTGATTTGTTTTCCGAGCATATACTAAGAGAAACTGGAGTTTTCTTCACTGTGTCCTAGGGCTGCAGATGGAGTTGTGCGCCTTGGGGAGTTGGTATATTCTGGAAATACTCTAAGGACAGTGAAAGGATTATATTTGAATTTAAGGTCAGTTTATGATCCAGGACTTCCTTTCAAAAGGAAGTAGGCTGTCTTAAAGTGTCATCTTTATGGATTAGTAATTTCTCTTTTCTGAACATTGCAATTTTCTCTTTAGTTAATTTTAAGCTGCCTCTGATCCTTTAAAAAAATGAGCCTAATTGAAATAATATATGAATAAAATGAAAATGTGATGTCCCTCACTGGTACCTATCTGTGTTATGCAGGTGGGTTGATTTCCAAGTGGTTCACACACCAGCAGCCTGTGGTTCTAGGACAGTACAGTCATTTTAGGTGGTGTCTACATACATTCCCATACCTTCACTTAACCGTGTTTTGCAAATGCACAGTGTTATTGTTAGGGCAGCAAATATTGTAAGTCAGTACTGCTGTGTTTATATATGGCTCTGAAAAGAAACCAACAGCAGAGAGGAAACCAACAATTGTGGCCCGAAAACAAGTACCTTTCCCTGTTTTGCCAGTGGCACTTTCTTTGTGTGGGCTTGGAAAGGATACTGATGGTTCTTAGCTTCGGGAAAACCAGGATCCTCTTCTCTTAAGCAACCAGGTACATACTTTGGGTTATTTTTTACTGAAAATTCCCTGCATTTGTTTTTTTTTTTTTTTTGGATTTTGTATATTTATTTACTTGTTTATTTTTTGGATTTTGAGACAAGGTCTTGCTAAGTTGCTTAGGGACTTGCTAAGTTGCTGAGGCTGACTGAACTTTGGATCCTCCTGCCTCAGCCAGAGGCTGGGATTACAGGCATGCGCCGCTGTGCCTGGCTCTGCATCTTTTTTAGTTTTGAAAATAGTATATGATTATAATAAAAATGAATCAAACAACTTATCTGCTTATTTACGTTGAACTTGGATTTACCTTCCCCATGCTCACTGGCCCTAATGCTGACTACAGTCTACAAGCCTGGTTTACTTTCTAAATAGAAATGCCTATGAGAAAGGAATTTTGCCAGTTTATCTGTGTAGTTCAAAGTCAGAAGTCACGTGTTGGCCTGCCTAAGCCCAAGTTCTTCCTGGGTTGACTCTAGATCAGTCTGCTGGGCCTGGGCTCTGGGTTTTGTGTGTGGATCTCAGGGGCTTGGAATGGGATTGCCCTACAGGAGGGTATGGGCAGGACAGGTGGTGTTTTACTTCTAATATATAGGTTTATGATTTTTCTCTTAAAATAAACTTTTTGGTATGAAATTGTAGTCAAATGTATGGACCATTTCCTCTCTAATATATATTGCCAGTGTCTTCCCAGAAAATATACGAGTTTATGCATCTCTCAGCTGGGTATGAGAGTGACTACCTTCTAGATCTTCATATCTCTAGATTCTACCATTTATTTATTTTTTTTCATTCATTCATTTATTTATTTAATATTTTTAGTTGTAGATAGACACAACAACTTAATTTTGCTCATTCATTTTTTTTTTAATGTGGTGCTGAGGATTGAATCCAGTGCCTCACACAATCTTGACCACCTAAAATAAGGTAGTATGTTATTGATTTTATGTATCTTTTATTTAGTTCATAATGATTGTTAATCTACATTTTTATAGTGAATTGAATTTTTTTATAAAGTGATTTGTATGCTTTAAACTCATTACATTGTCCTTCATGACAGTGTGCAATGAAGGTGTAACTTAGTGGTGAAGCACTTGAGTAGGACATGTATGCAAGGTTCTGGGTTCAAATCTCAGCTCCACAAAAGGGAAAAAAATCACTTTTGTGCCTGGTATGTTCCTTTTTAATTGTTATTTCCATCTGATCAAACTAAATATAAAGCTGGACACAGTGGCATATGCTTGTAATCCTAGTGATTCAGAAGGCTGAAGCAGGAGGATTGATAGTTCAAGGCCAGCTTCAACAACTTAGCAAGACCCTCTCTCAGCTCAGTGGTATATTGCTCCTAGGACTCCCCCCCCAAAAAAAACAAGAAAGTAAGAAAAGTAAATACAAGAATAAGGAAAGCAAAATTAAGATAGTCATTTAGAGTCGGAATATTGCCTAAAGTGATTATATATGTGTGTCCATTTCAGTAACTAATCTTTCCTGGGAATATAAATTCCCAGAATTGAAGGACTGGAGTAGTTAAAGCAAGGTCATGCCCATATTGTCTAAGATGGTTAGCTTCGCCATGTTCCATGGTTATCTTTTACCCTTCTCATAAAACCATCATGACAGCCTTTGTGATTTAGAGCCATGGTACTAAGAGGCTGTCCCTTACTCCTGTCAAGTTCTTTATGGTCTATTATTAAGATTAGTTATAAAAAGTATGCAGATGTCCAACTATTGCTAGAGTTGATTCTCAAATCATGTAGAGATGACAGAGCTG
Source organism: Urocitellus parryii (assembly GCF_045843805.1). Taxonomy (NCBI): domain Eukaryota; kingdom Metazoa; phylum Chordata; class Mammalia; order Rodentia; family Sciuridae; genus Urocitellus; species Urocitellus parryii. The sequence continues at coordinate 42,125,087 of NC_135531.1, read as the reverse complement.
GAAGAGTTGAAGTGCCAAAAGTTATAGCAGTCTTCCTGTGACACCCAGAGTGTTGAAAAGATAAGTTTCAAGTAACTAATGGTAAAAGTCTATAATAAATCAGATTCTCTATATTACAGAGGCTTATGTAGAAAAGAGTACCCAAGGTTAAAAAATGCCAATACATCACGAAATTGAGAATGACCTCGTTAACTGTGCTCTTCTGCTACTTGGCAAAGGGTCTTTGTTGTGTGATTTCGGGTAATGGAACACCTCTGTTCAAGACCCAGGGCATCAGTGTTCCATGGAAATAGTTTGACAGTCTCTGTTTTAACCCACAGGTGTTTTGTTTTTGTTTTTGTTTTAAATCTTTGAAAGACAATTTGTGTGTGACAGCCTAGGGCTTCTGGTTATATTCTGTCACCTTCCAGTCCTCACCTCCCAATACTCCCATTTCTCAAGGAATGTGTTAGTGAACCCAAAAGATTACCAAAATGTGGGGAAGTTCTTTTAATTTAGACAAATAATAATCTCACTGATTTCTTAACCTTATATAAGTACTTATAATGTGTCCTATTTTTAAATGAGCAAACCTTTTATCTCAATTATATAATTAACTATAACTTTAAAATCAATCTATTTCTAGTTTTCTATAGTCACTGGAATAAGCTAGCTTTTCATTTAGTGACACTTTGTTTTTCTCAGGTTTTCAACCTTCCTTACCTCCACTCCCTGCTGCTAGATGGGTGTGATTATAGGGGATTACATGCTGATTACTTGGGCATTATTCTTGGTCCCCCAATACAGACTTCTGATATTGGTTAGGGTTAATATTCAGTTAATTTTAAAGTTCTGGCTTTTCCTTAATTTGATTCTGCTTGTGGAAAAGCAACTTCCACAAACAAGATTTGGATAATTTAGTAACAATACTTAGATGTCTGTTTGAAATCCTATAGATGTTTATTTCTTGCTTCACTCTAGACCATTTTTTTAAAAATTTCTTTTTAATTATACATGACAGTAGAATGTATTTTGGTATATATTTTGGCATTGTATGTGCATAGAGTATAACTTATTCTGTTTAGGCTCCCACTCTTGTGGTTCTCCGTGATGTGGAGTTATCCTGGTCGTGTATTCCAATACAAGGCTAGGAAAGTTATGTCTGATGAATCTGACTGTCGTTTTGGTCACCTTAGAAAGGTTGAAGTATGTGCTTTATTGTAAAAAGTGTAAAGCCTTATGCCATTGTTTGCTTCTCTTCTTGCCTAAATTGAGGAAGCTGAATTACTTGCTTAGCTTCTGTGCACATTAGTAGTGTTGTTGTTATTTTAGTGTTTCCAAGCTATACTTAATACTGAGTGAAAAAAGTAATTTAATTTAGTACAGCATTTGATTGAAAACATATTTGAAGTTAGATTGCTGAATAGTCTACACCTAAATTAACTTGTCACTTTTAGGAAGTTGACCTTGGTTTTTAGAATGTATTTTACCTCAGAGAGTGAATGGTGTTTTGGGTGGACTAAAATGGGGCCCCCAGAAACCTTTGTTATGCCCCTTTGTAATTCTAGATCTTGCAGAGCTGGGCTGACCTGACAGGGACTTCTGTCAAGTTCACTCCACAGCTAACATGGTTTTCCCACGTCCGCCCCAGTACCTCTGGGCTCCACTCCATCTTCAAATGTCCCTCTGTCACCTTATCCAGCTTTTTATCTGATCTTTCAGATCCCTTCACTATTACTCACATCCCTGCATTTTCCCCCCTCCTGTGTAATCTATCTTATCAAGACCCCCAGGATAGGGGCTGGAGTTGTGGCTTAGTGATAGAACACTTGCCTGGCCTGTGTGAGCCCTGGGTTCGATCCTCAGCACTGCATATAAGTAAATAAAGATAAATAAAAGATCCATTGACAACTAAAAAATAAAAGTAAGTAAATCAATCAAGCCTGCTAGGATCATTAAGAGTCCCTCCTTCTCTTAGCAGTGTTCCTGTCTCCTCCTAGCACTGACTGGACCTTAGTCTTCTCACCTGAAGCCTCCACTTCTCTTACTTTAAACTTTTCATTCTCATGATGATTTTGAAAGTCTCCTCCCTGTTGCCCAGTTCTCTGAGCCCCACCCATACCTGCTGCTCTTAGTTCACTGTTCAGTTCAAATCCTTGTGATCAGTCCCAGAATATGTTCTTTACGGGGCTGTTGAGATCCAGGTATTTTTCTCCTAGCCAGCTGCAAACTTTGTATGACAAGAGCCGCTGTCACCTATTGGCTGGCTTTCATACAGATGGGATTCACAACCTCTCCTGTCTTTTTTCTTGTGCCGTAGGAATCCTGGGTGCCTCTTAGATAGCTGGAAATTTGATTCTTTTGCCTTCTAGCTGCAAAGATTTAAAAAAAATTTTTTTTTTTTAGTTGTGGATGGACATAATATCTTCATTTATTTATTTTTTATAAATGGTGCAGAGAATGGAACCCAGTGCCTCACATGTTCGAGGTAGGCACTCTACCACTGAACTACAGCTCCAGCCCGCAGAGATCTTTTAAAAATTATTTCAGTCACATCCGTATTCGTCCTCCCTTAGACACAGGATCTTATGAACTCCTTCACTAGAGATGGAATCCTCTTTCCCTCTCCTCTAGCTGTTTTTCTCCTTGTCTCTCCCCTTCCCATTTCCTACAGGTCAGATTGTTCAACTGTGCTCTTTCTCTTCCCTCTTGAACTTTTTTCTCTAATATCTTCCTGAGCCTTTTTTTTCCTTCATGGATTCCAGCCTCTTCTGTTCTAAAATAACCAAAACAACAACAACAACAAAAACATTCCCCTCTCCCTTTCTTACTCTTCCCTCTTTCTCTCCACTTCTCCTTTCAGTCGATGGCAACTGTTATGCCTCTCCCACCCCCAGTCAACAAATTTTATAGGCAACCGTTTATTTTCACTTTCCTTTTGAATTCCACAGTACAACTCTTTCCGTTTTTCTTCAAATTCTTGGACTGGCCTTTCTTCTTCTTCTTCTCCTCTGGCTTCTTTTTCATCCTTCATTCTTGAAGTACAACCAGTCTCCCACTGTTCCCATGCTCGACCTTGTTTTCCTCCTCTTTTTCTGATTTCTGGTGTGGATTCATCTACCTGCTGCATGTGACTTGCTTTCTCTGAATAATATATGCCCAGCCAGCAGCAGGAGGAACTTAGGATTCAGAGCTGAGCTTTGGAAGTATTCCACAAGTACTTATAGAGCGCCTGCTGTGTGCAGGATCACATTGTTCTAGTGAGTCATGCAAAATCCTTGCCTTCATGGAGCTGATATTCTAGGAGGGAAGACCCTAAATCAGAGAAAAACGTAAGTGTAAGAATGTCAGATGGTAATACAAGCTGCAGTGACCCTTAAAGCAGTGAGGGGAAAAAAAAAAAAAGCACATGGGTTAGAAAAATGTATTCACTAAGGAGAGACCTAAGGAAGATGTCTGAGTGAGCCACATAGACAAGGGAAGATGGGCCTGCAGGCAGAGGAAACAGCATTGGAAGTTCCCTTGGTCAGGGAACAGCCAGGAGGCTAAGTATATTTTTTTTCTCCCTTCATTTTTCACACTCATTTATTTATTTATGACAGTGGAATGCATTACAATTCTTATTACACATATAGAGCACAATTTTCATATCTCTGATTGTATACAAAGTATATTCACACCATTCCATGTCTTCATACCTGTACTTTGGATAGTAATGATCATCACATTCCACCATCTTTAATAACCCCAATGCCCCCTCCCTTCCCCTCCAACCCTTCTACCCTATCTAGAGTTGTCTATTCCTCCCATATTCCCGCTCCCTATCCCACTATGAATCAGCCTCCTTTTATCAAAGAAAACATTTGGCATTTAGTTTTTTGGGGTTGGCTAACTTCACTTATCATCTTCTCTAACTGCATTCATTTACCTGCAAATGTCATGATTTTATTCTCTTTTATTGCTGAGTAATATTCCATTGTGTATATAGGCCACATTTTTTTCCTATCCATTCATCTACTGAAGGGCATCTAGGTTGGTTCCACAGTTTAGCTACTGTGAATTGTGCTGCTATAAACATTGACCTGGCTGTGTCCCTGTAGTATGCTGTTTTTAAGTCCTTTGGGTACATTTCTTGAATCTACTTTGTGATAACATCTTTGCTCCACCCCACTTTCTTTCTTTCCCTCCTTTTCGTTTTTTCTATTAACCCAGAAGTTTGCTTCCAAAATAGCCTCATTTGGAAGAATTTCTGATATGTGCTGGCAACTATAGTCATGGAGTAGGTCATGGTCAGAGGTCGGAGGCAGCTGACAAACCAAGATTTGAAGGTACTCAGGGCTGTGCCAAGTTTGCCCTGGGTTCTGGAGGGGTAGAAGGGTGGTTGGTCTGGCTTTTCTCTGGAGGGAAGGAGGCTGGAGGAACAGAGTGGGAATGTGTCAGAGAAGGCCCTAGGGAGGGGGTGCAGTGCAGCATGGATCCATCACAACAAGGGCTTTGTATGTAGTCTGCAGTCTGTATTAGAGTGTCCTTGGGAGGATTGGGAACCATTGAAGGCTTTTAGGCAAAGTGTTATTAAATGTTTGGAAGATGAAGTAGTGTTGCAGACACTATGTGGAAGGCAGGAGACTGAGCAATCATTCATCTGGTCAGTAAAAAGTTGTATGCTCATTTTTTTGTTGAAATTTTTTCTAGCAAGAGTTTTTAGACGTGGGCAGTTTAGTTTTTTTAAATCTAATACTTGTAAGTTGAAGGGAAAGAAATCATTTTATTAGGTTTTAGTTGCATGTTTCTATTATGATGATTGCATTTCTCTTTCCATTCTCTCTTGCACACACACACAGATGCACTTTGTTAAAGTAATCAAAACAACATCTGTCACGTAATGTAATGGATATGATTTAATGAAACTGTCGAAGGGAAGGAATGTCATTCTCCAACACAGAGACACAAGGCTCCCTGATGCCAGCCACTTACAAGTTGTGAGGCTGATATTTAGTTAATATGCATTTCAGTTTTCTCATTTATAAAATGGAGAAAATAACACACATCCCTAGGGGTGCCTTAAGGATTAGAAGAAATCTACTGGTCACATAAACTAGTTCCCCCAATGTCTGCCATATAGTACGGTCTCTCCTGGTCCCCCATCTGTTTATCTGTATCTGCTCCACCTATCAAAACACAATGGGGATTTTGTAACAACACTAGAAAAGATGGACCAGGAGTTGGACTCTTTAGGAAAGGATAAGAAATGAAAGTAACTATAGGGGCTGATTTAAAGGAAGAATTGGCCACTTTTTTTGAAGTTTTCTAGAAAAATTATTTCAAAAGTTTTGAAATGAAATATTGGAGTCTCTTTCTTAAAGCAAGGTCATTGATCTTAGAGATCCAGAAATGACTGTGGGATTGATGTTTAGGACAGAAATGATATTCATGTTTGTTTTTCTTAATTAGGAAATTTCAACTGCTTGGTAATTAGCGCCACACCATAAGTTTTCTTGAGTAGCTTCCATTTACTAGTTTTTGACATTTCTACCATTTCTTAAATTTAAGGTTCTTAGTTTGTTTCTCTTAGGGTGAAACTACTTCAAAATGATGAAGATTTAAATGAAACATTTCCTTTTATTCTATGTTGTTTTTCCACATTGCCTGCTAGGTTAAAATAATAATGGGTTCCTACTTGGATGTTTCCCTTGACCTGGTAAAGCCCTATTTACAACATTTCATTTTTAGTCATTAACATGTCCTAAGAAATAATTGTGCAACAAGGACCTGGAGTGAAGGATTTTGCTAGAGCTTTATGACTACTGGGGCATACGGACTCCAGTCTCTTCTGTGGGCTGTGGTTTTTCGGCCTGACCCATCATCTTTCCAGGCTCCCTCAGTGCTGAGTCTGGGGAGGTGATAACTAGAGCGTGTTTAAGTTTTCATGACTTGATGCATTCTTGGCAGTGTGACGAGGGTTGTCTGTCCCCAAAAGCCTGGGCTTTTATGTTTCTTTCTTAATTTGTTACCAATGGGTGTTGCTTAAACAGTGGAAATGGAGATCTGCTGATTCCCGGGTAGGGTGTAGGATTTTCAAATGAATAAAACACCTGAGAAACGAGGTATGCATGTTTATTAGGAAATGTTGATTGAGTGGATTGGCAAAATCTGAAGTGCTGAAAAGGAGAGGCACCAGGGATTTATTCCAGATCAACTCTTAATCCTGTAAGAATTGTCCAGTTTCATTGCACGGTTTTTCAAAGTAAACTGCCAACATTTTTTCAGTATGTATCAGGACCTGTGTTATATCTAAGGCTGAATTAGAAATGGTTTCTGGGAACAACAGGCAAAAATAATATTCAGATAATGTAACAATTGCTAAAATAGAGGTGGGAGGGGAACTTTGGTGGTGGGAGGGGAAAATAGGTACTGGGACCCTCAGGAAGGGCTGTCTGGACATGCTGCTGTGGGGCTGAGAGTGAGAGTCTTGGGAGAGTCATTTCTCTCAGAGGAACAGCATAAGCAGAGGCACACAGAGCCTGGGGTGTGGGTGGAACTCCAGGCAACTTGTGTTCCTCTGAGGATGTGTATGGCAGGAAGTGGCCACAGGTCCCTGGAAAGTAGATATCATGCTGAGGAGGCCAGTTCCCTGGCTAAAGAGCACCTGCTCCGGAATCAGGCTTCCTAGATTCAGTTCTCATCTCCTCCCATCCCCGCACCAAGTTATTAGGTAACTTCTACCTGATAGAATTATTGTCAATCTTAATACATGTTGTGCTGTGAATTGTCCCTGCAAAGCACTACATACAAATGTTATTACTTAGGAAGTATTGGGGATCTGCTGATGGCTCTGAGCGAGAGAGTGAAACCAGGCAATCACTTGGCACTTTAGTGGGAATAATCTGGCTGCAATGTGGGGAAGGATTTAAGGGGGAGGCAGCAATTTAGGTATGAGATGGGGAGGAGCAAATGTACTAGGGCTGGCCAGTGAAATAGAAGACTGGAGAGAGTAATGGCTTGTGAGAAATGGAGAATGGAGAGAGTCAAGAAATACTGAAGAGGGAGGAATGTTGAGCAATGTCCATTTCCTACTTGGTGACTGGGGTGGTGGTGAGGTGCTATGAACTAAAATATAGGCTCTATGTGGGTTAGTTTTTAACATGTTAGTTTGAGGTGTCTGGGGTGTCTGAGTGGGTCTGTACAGTGGACAGTTCCTGTAAGTTGGAAGCTTGAGGTAGAGGTCAGGGCTACAGTGAAAGACTTGGCGCATCAGCTTCAGGGGCATGGTTTACTTATGTTTTGTCTATGATTTCAGGTCTTCCTTTTCTTGGTTGTTCAGCCTGAGAAATGTTAGTCCATGGCCTAGTAGGTAGACATTGGGTAAAGATGCTGGACACATCAGAGTTAAATACATCGCTAATGGTGTTTGTTGTAGTCACAGGCTCCCACCAGCCATCTTTCAGATTGTGAAGAGAAACTTTTGCTGAATTAAAGTAAGAGGTGACTATCAGTTTAGTGTTATCTCACAGCCTGCCTTTGTTTCTAAATATATTGTTTGTTTGGTGTTTCTTTCCTTCTTTGTGTTTGGGAGTTTCAAAAAAGGGCTTTGCAGAGGAAATGGGTCAGTGACGTTGGTTGTTTGTTTTGAAGTTGTTGAGTTTAGCAGACTTGGAGTTCATGGAGTGTGAATTGCAGGATGTAGTTCTGGGGTCCTCCCTACCAGCAGACCCCATTTCAAGGTTATTCTGGGAAGCCTTATCCAAAGTGGACTGTAAAATACAGGGCTGAACTTTGTCAAACAGGAAACAGATATAAATAACTATTCAATCTTAATTCAGTCCTAGCTACTTTCTCACACACATTTTATAATATAGTTTAAAAGCCAATTTCCTTTAAAAAAAAAAAAAACACTTTAATTCCTTGATTTCCAGGTCACTTTTAATAAGAAACTGTTCTCACCTTAATGTCTATCTTGTGGCTCCCTCCCTTTAGCAGGGGCATCCAAGATATGAAAAATGTTTTTAAAAAATGAAGACAAAATTTTTTTCATTGCTCTTGTAGTTTTTTTTTTACATGTGCATTTGTATAGTCTTTGAGTACCAATAAAGTGCTATAAGTCTAACAGATTTGGCATTCGTAAACTTATTATACCCCCAACCTTCTTAGAAATTTATTTCTTAACCATCTCCGCCATGACATTTGAATACAAGAATACTATATATGTATTTGTATGTATGTATGTATATGTAGTGTTGTATGTATGTACCGTGGTGGTGTGCTGAGAACTGAGATATGGAATGGAGGAAGAACATGTTTTGGGGAAGCTGGTTTTGGATATGTTGGGTTTGAGGTGTCCATGGGATGTCCATGGGATGTCCATGTGGGCTTCTGTAATACATGCTTTGTGTGAGTTAAAGCTTTCAGGAAACATCAGGGTATAAAATAAGAGATTTGAGAGTGTTACCTTAAAGGTGGTGGTTCAGTGTTGGAGGTGGACCAGAAGTACACAAGCTTGCTGGAGGGATGGTGTCCACGAGGGGAAGAGCTTCTGATTAGTGAAAAGAAAAGGACCCAGAATAAAGGGAGTATTTGTTGTGACATTTGTCTTGAAGGAAAAAACGAGGAAGATTGATTGAAGGCTGTTTTGTTAGTTCTTAAACAGTGAGTGAAGATCTTTATAGATTTTGTAAACCTGTTAAATTTGAGTGTAAAAATAAGAAGATCTGGCTCAGGAAATGATCTCCCAAAGAATCCCCCAACTTTCTAGGGCACACATAATGTTTCTGGGACATTGTCATGACATAAGGAGATCAGGCTTAGAAATCTACCAAATTTCACTTCCCCTGGGTGGATGTAAGAGCGAAGAATGACACAAGGGTGTGGTGTTGATGATTACTTTGACCTATTTTAAATACCACATAAATTGAATCAATATTATTCTGAAGACCTGCATTATAGAAATGTGACATACTTTAGAAATCTACACCCTCGTTTCACAGCTGCAGTACTCAAGAGCCCAGATGATTTTTGGAACTTGCCAGAGGAGGTTAGCAGTAGCAGAGCCTCAATTCAGATCACCAAGTGTCTGTTATCTTTTTCTGTTAATGCATTTTATTATCTCTTTGAAAAGATTTTAAAATTTAGAATTTGTTAATTCAAGAAGTCTATCAAGAAGTTTAAATGTTCTTGTTTTTTATGCTTTGGTTTCTGCTCAATTTGATAAGGTAAGTGGGGCGTGACTATTTCTTTGACACATGCTATTTGAGTCTTTTAAATAATTCCTGCTAAGATCTACTGGCTGCTAGTTATATATCCCGATTTTCTAATTTCTTTTGAAGATCATATAGCACTCTTGAAGATTCCTTCTAGAGGTTATTTGAGAGACACTAAATAAAGGGATGGGATGTAATCTTTAAGTTTAGAAAGATAGCAAGAGGGAAGACTGAAGCTAATGAAAAGTGGCCCAAAACATCATTATACCCAGATGGAGGAATATTCCTCTACTCTTAAGTTGAAACTGGTTCCATAAAGAAAATTAACTTTGGATCATTATATAACTTTTTAAAAATTCATGATATAAATATTGTACATTGAAAATTAATATGAAGATTAACAACATTTATTAAAGTTACATTTTTAATTTCAAAAATTTAAACTTTAACAACATTGAAAACACCAGCAGTGCTGTAATTTGTAATTAATGCAGAGGATTAACCTTCTGATGTTTTTATGGCTGCCTTTTTATTTGTTTAAGTGATGTGTGGAATTAGGGAAATCATTAATGGGGAATGATGGGGGGACAGAGCTGGGTGAAGCAGATAGTGTTGTCCCTGAACTTGGCTGCTAGAGCCTGGTAGGATGGGCCCTTCATGTTGCATTTCTGATTTAAAACCCTATTACTATATACTTATAACAGGAAGTTATGGTATTGCTGCCATGCTAGATTATATCTTAGTTTGACCTCTACTGTGGTTGATGTGGGCTCAACTATTTTTCTTTTTAAACTTTTGTGGGTAGGCAGGAGAGAATTCCTTGCCATGTTTCAGGGAGTGGTATTAAAGCATTATTTTAGTTCTGTTCCATACTTCCTTCCAGATAAAGACCCTTTCTTTCTGCATGATTATGATAACTGTTTGGGTGTGCCGTTCTTTAATGATATTTGACGTGGAAAAACTTCATAGATTTCATGAACTATTTACGCCACAGGCCATGAGGTACTTGTCATTTCCAGGCAGACTCAACTTGTTCCCTAATAGGGACAGTACGGGGAGGTGGATAAGTGTTTCTTTCTCTGATAAACTCTTTTGTACATTGTATGGTTGAAATCGAAACAGTCTTCCCTTATATGGACAGGATTTCAGGGAATTCATATTGGAATGATAAAATTGCATTCTTGAAGGAGACTTTCATATAATTTATTCTACCTCCATCATTTTGTGGAAACCAAGGCTCAGAGAAGAGGACTCATTAAGAGCAAGGAATTTGGGCCTTGCCTGCATTGCCTGCATTCCAACCTGTCCCAGGCAGCCTGTACCTGCACCCTTTAGAGATTAGGCCAGATCTCTCACTCTCTGCCCTTGGAACAGAGGACAGCTGTCACTCCTGAAATTTTATGTGAAATCTGTTGATCGAAAGTGTTGACAATTTTAAGAAATTGCAGGCCAACAAAAATACATGAGCGGGCTGGGGTTGTGGCTCAGTGTTAGAGCGCTTGTCTAGCATGTTTGAGGCCCTGGGTTCGATCCTCAGCACCACATTTAAAACAAAAATAAGTAAAATAGATAAATATAAATAAAATAAATAAATAAATAAAATAAAAGTAGATATAAAATAAATAAAAATAAAGGTATTGTGTTCATCTACAACTAAAATTTTAAATACATGAGAGGATCCTGGGGGCTGTGCATTTTTGATGTCAACAGATTTCACAAAAGATTCAAAATTTCTCACTTCTTTTGTAAAACAGGAGATTTCAGGGGACCCACAGGTAATCAGTGTCCCATTTTCTGTGTCCTGGCTGAGCTCTGTAAGTGTCTGCATTTTTGTATTATAAAAAAACTGAAAACTTTGCTGTGAGTTACCACACATGTATTTTTACATTTGTGTTACAACTTATCACAGGCCTTTTCCCAACACCCATTTCTATGAATTTCAATTGGTGCCTAGACTAACTAGCAAGGCTTTATGTACAACATAGTCTCCGTTTAGGAGGAGAATCAAAAGGGTGGATAATTTCAGCTTGTCAGCTTGAATACGTTATATTTATACAAATAACAGGCTTTTGAGTTTTCCTAGATTACATATATTTATAGTAGTCTATAATCGAGGTTTAGCAGCATGTTTTCAGGAATTCTTTGGCATATATTCTCTCAAAAGATACTAGGAGGACCATTTCCTGATGCTAATAATAGTTTCACAGAAATGATTTGTCATATTACCTAATGGCCTGCCATTCTCTTTCAGTCTTCTGAAACTGTCTATTCCTGAGCAGGTAATAATATTATACCTTCAGGTAGGGCCTGCCTTCCTAGTGGGAAGATGGCTGTCAGAGTGCTATAGTTGGATTCTGGCCTCTCAGCAACCTCTTCCAAGAAAATATCTGTTCCCAGTCATTACTGTTAATAATAATGTTTGATGATTAAATCATTGATTTTTCATTGCAGCCATGTTTACAAGAGGATGTTTTTCATATTTTGAGGGCGATCGCATTTGTAAGGTTGTGGATTTGGATCCAGAGCTTGATTTCTATAATCAGTGTCTTGGAAAGTTGTGAGCAGAGTGATTGTCTTTCCTTTGTGAGGGCTGTAATCTTAATTTCATTTGGAATGTGCAGAGGGATCCTAGGAGTTAGAGCTCCTAGGGGTAAGAGTAGCTTCCAGCAGTTCTGCTCTCAGAGGCTCAGGTGACAGCTCCAGAGCTGGCTTGTGCTTGTTTCCCACTCTGCTTTCTGCTGTTCTGGCTCCAGCATCAGGCGGGGACCCCCAGTGGTGGCAGGATGGCTGCCAGAGCTCTGTGTTTGCATTCCAGTCTCTCAGCATCTCCTTCCAAGAAAACATTTGTTCCCAGCAGTTCCAACAAAAGCCCTCTTCTGGAGTGTCAAAAGAGGCTTTGGTTGAACGGATTTGGGTTGTGTGTCCATCTGTGAACCACAAGGATTAGAGATGCTATGATGGGTCAGGCCTGTGTTGCTGCCCATCTCTGGAGCCAGAGGTGGGCTCATCCCCACCCAAACCATGTGGAGGAGGAGGGGTTTGTCCTGATCAGTCAAGGTGCTGCTGCCCGGTGAAGGTATCTTTTGAGAGAATATGTGCCCAAGGGGCTGCTGAGAGGCCAGAATGCAATTGTCCTTAAGGACTTTTAAATAGTCCTTAAGAAGTATACCATCTACCTAATCAGGAAGGAAGAAACCTGTGCCCTTTCCCAGTACAGGAGTATAAAGTATGTTCCTGTATGTTTTTCAAATACTTGTTATGTTGTTATCATTATTACTATCTTACCATGTTGCCTAATCCATCTAGATTTAACATGTGACTTAGAATTTGATTATATGGCCTTTCCCAAATGAGACCATGGGCTCCTTCAGATCAAGTCTTATATGTCCTCATTTATGCTAATACATAGAAGGGCTTCAAGAAATACCTGGGATTTAACAGTAGAAGCAATCTCAGTTATTTTCACAATATTTGTAGCCTACCAACCTCATTTTATAGATGAGGAAGAGGCTGATCTTTCAAAGCCTGTGTGACTTGCACAAGGGCTAGGACTCATAATGCAGGGTTTGGAACTCTAACCAGCTCTCCCAGTCTTTGTAGCAATAGGACCAAAGCCTTCTTCATGGATTGATTGATTACAGAAACCAAATAGTGAATTTTTTTTTTTTTCTGAAGTAAAAGAAGCCTTTGGTAACGACTCAGTAACGATAAAACCCTTTTAATTGCTTTCTAAGATTGTATTTCTGTGAGGATATTTTATTATGGAATAGTGGCCATCAGGTGGTTATCAGGGGGGTATGGAGGATGAGACACACAAGAGATGAGTGTCCTGCCTTCATCCAGCTTGGCCTGACACAGCTCCTGCCAGTGGAGAGGAGAGGGGAGCTGGGCTGGCATAGGGACATGAGATAGGAATGAGCGGCTCTGGGTGTATGGAGAGGCTAAAAACTGCTTGCTCTGACTTTCTGCCTGGCTGGGTGGTTTTGACTTTGTCCTGACATGGTAGCAGAGTCACTAGGAGAAGGACAGGTACGTTCCTCCTGCCTTGGCCGCCCCCCACACCTGTCCTGAGAGCCCAGGTGAGTGTGAAGTAGGGGCATGGTTCCTGTGGCACACTGCTGCACACATCTTCGGTGACTGCAGCCTAACTGGAGAGCTCAACGTACCACACTGCTCGGTTTGACTGCGTCACTCTGGAAAAGAGCATGAGCCCTAGCCCGCAAGACAGATGGAGGGAAGTCACCCAGCCATCATGAAAAGTCCTCCTTATGTGTCCCTGATGTGGGCCCCAAGCCTGAATGGGTACTTCCTATGGCTCACAGTGCCCAGGTGTTCATACTAGAGGGGGACAGAGAAGAAAGGGCAGTCAGTAGCAGTGACATTATGCAGGGCTCCCCCAGGCAAGGCAAAGGGCTGGGTGACTGCTGTTGAACCTCTCCAGCATTCACCCTGCCCCATCTACTCAGCAAGGAAATTAGGAAATAGAGTCTACTGGCAGCAATTTCATAACACTCTCAGCAGATTGGACCAAAGATTGAGACCAGATCTCTTGGATAGTTCCACCAACATTCTTCAGCAGTTCTGTTTAAGATTTCCAAACACCATGTCATAAACATGCAAGCCCAGTCCTGCCCAGGGACTGGTGTGCATGAGGACCAAGATCCGGGTTGGATCTAGGCATCATGACTGGACACTGGAAAGCCCTAGGCAGTCCTGTGTGGGCAAAACCCAGAGGTTAGTTCTGAAGGAAGCCTTGCAGTGCCAGGATCCATCTCAGATTTGGGTTAAGTTCAGGTGCTTTCAAGAGAACATGGTGGCTTGAATTCTGCTATTTTTCTGAGCTAAGAAATGATATAAGTGGAATTACTTGAAATATGGCTTCTATCCTTCTTTTGGCACTGGGGAGTGAACCCAAGGGTACTTAACCCTGCCCTTTGTTTTATATTTTATTTTGAGACAGGATCTCATTGAGTTGCTTAGGGCCTTGCTAAGCTGCTGAGGCTGGCTTTGAACTTGGCGATTCTCCCTCCTCAACCTCCCAAGCCATTGTGATTACAGGTGTGTGCCACTGCACCCAGTGCCATTTTCTTCTTTTAAATAGTCTTTAAGAAGTATACCATCTACCTAATCATGCCCATCGGTAACTCCTTCCTGTATCTCATACCATTTTCATCTGCTGCCCGGTGGTGCCGTGCACACCCACCTCTTAAATATTCCCCACACCAGCTTTTCCAGGTCACACTGAGCTCCTGCCTCAGCTCATAACCAGTCGGCTCATTTTCTCTGGAGTACTAGGAGTGGAGCTCTTCTTTAAAGCTGAGTAATGTTCCACTGTGTGTATATATCACATTTTCTTTCTCCATTCATCTATTGAAGAGCACCCAGGTTGGTTCCATAGCTTAGCTATTGTGAATTGAGCATTCAGTTCGATTTCTGTCTCTGTACTACATGGCTGTGACCATACCCAAGGCTGTACCTCTGCCTCTGTTAGGTCCTTTTATTGTTGTCCATTTCTTCCAGTCATGAACAAAATAGACCTAAAATTATTGCACTCATTTATTCTTAAACTCTTAGTGGTGACAGGCCCTCCCCCAAGCCCCAACAAGTTATGGCACTCTGGGGCTCCCTAAAATTTTGAAAGAGAAGAATATTAAAAATACTTTTTTCTCCATTTCAAGAGGCGATATCCTTCCTACCCTCCCCGCTCTCCCTTCCATCCCCTCTCGCCCTTCCCAGAGCCTCACACATTCCAGGCAAGTGCTCTGCCACTGAGCCCCACCCAGCCCATGCTCACTTTTAAACCTTAGATTCTTGCTATATAGCTTGCGTGTACATGCCTTTATTACATAAGGAATCTGATTTAACACAGAATTATATAATTGCTTACTTTAAGATGACCCATACTGTAATGCATTTGAGTCACAACAAAAACTTGAATTGCGTTTTGTACCCCACTTGAGAAGGCATCAAATTACATAATATTATCCTGCCCTTTATGGAGGCATTATTGGAAAAGCATGTTAAAAAAATATGTGATCTTGTGGGGGCATGTCTGTGAGGTAAGTATACTTACCTCTGTTTTACAGATGAGGAAATAAAAGCCAAATAGCTGAGGATAGCACATTTTAGGAAGATTTTTTTTAAACCTAAGAGTGGTTTATTTCCTATGATTTTGTGTAATAATAATATATACATAGGGTATTTTTGGTAACATAACCATTGAATGAATTGTCCTCATCTTACCATAGTAATCTGGTACTAATTGTTCTACAGGCTTGTTTTTAATGGGATAACAAAGAATTGGGACTTGGATTAGGTGTCATTGGATAGCATCAACATCACTAGTATTTCAGAAGTTTGGAGCTCTGTTTCTATGGCTGGATGCTTATCAGGTTATTAATGGGACGGGAGTAAATTTACCATTCACCTGGTACCATGTCTGAGAAGCACCGGGGGAAGGTGTCAATCATGAGAAAGACCCTGGTTGTTAAGACCAGTCTTTCACTTTTCACTTATTCTGCTCTGCATCTGGCTTTATAGCTCACGGCATTGGGATTTGATGGTGAACCAGGAACTTCCTAGTGTAGTTGGAAGGGGGAGGGGCTGGTGTTGGCAAACTCAGAAATGAGCACCTGCCACATGACACGTTAGGTGTTATAGAAAGAGTATAGTAAGTGATTGAGAGAACACAGCTGAGGCATACCCGATGGCCCCAGAGTGGGGCTTTTTGATGCTTTTTAATTAGAAATGTCCTTAGTTTGTGCACAAGTATGCTTAGACCTGTACTCGTGGGAAATATTAAGTTTAAAAATTTGAAGATTTACTGATTCTGATTGAGATCATTGAAGTGCTTGAATGTTGCCAAGTAATAAATATCATGGGTGTGATATCAGTTAGAATTAAGTTGTGTTCTCCAGGGAAGAGCAGTTTAAACAAATCAGAGTTATTTCTGTCTCCGGGAGGCAAATTTGGAGGTCAGTAATCTAAGGAAAATGTGGTGACCCTTGATCTTCTAGGACCCAGCTTCCTATCTTGTTGCTTTGCCATCTGCAATGCTCAAACTTCAATGGCTGCTTGAGCTCAAGCCATCATGCCCACCCTTCAGACTGCAGCAAAGAAGAAAAGGCAAAGAATAATATGCTCTGATCCTTTAAGGAAGCATCTTAGAATTTCACTCTTTTTTTTTTTTTTTTTTAAAAACCTCCCGTCTGAGAACATAAACAAATGGTCACACCAGTGGTTACCCATAAACAAATGAGGCTGGAGAATACAGCCTTGTCCCAGGGCTGTGTGCCCAGCCCTGTCTTACTAGGAAGGAGAGGAGGATTTATACAGTGGAACTGCAGTCTCTTCCAAGGGATGTAGACACCCTCATGCCAACCCAGAGAAACCTAGGACCCAACCAGCATTCTTTTCCTCGGGAGAGCCTTTACATCCCACAGCTATACTGACATTTGGAGTAGAAAAGAGATTCTTTTGCCCACCTATTACATACCAGTATTTTCCCACAGAAGGAATATTTGAACTGTTCTCTGCATGCTGTTTTTAATCCTGTGTCTTAGAAAAATCATTGATGGCAGCATGACAGTGGTGCCTCAGCAGTTTACCTTGGATTATCCCTCTAACGCTTGTACCTTAAAATTCGTTCATTTGGTGTCTCATTTACCTGTTGTGAACATCAGGCCCCCACCCTTGGGCAGTCACAGCCATCTGGGTCACGTGTTCCTGTGTCTGAGGATACCCCTGCAGCTCATGAAATGAGTGGATTGGGTTCTTTATTACAGCAACCTGATCTGTTTCCTTTGAGGGCAATTTGGAAAACACTTCTCATTTAACCTTTACTCAAGGTTTTTCTTGGTTTTTTTTTTTTTTTGAAGTGACATTTGGTCCATGAAGTTGGCTTAATGTCAAGGTCAAATTCTTGAGTCAGAATTGCTGAAGAATATGATCCTAAGATGGCTTTGGAGATAACCCCTCACTCTAGCACCCCGTGTTCCTAAAATACAGTCCTTTATGTCGAAATATGGGAAGTGCTGGACGTCCCTCCAGGGTCAAGTTCACAGTTGGGTCTGGGTTGCAGGCTGGTTTTAGAAGCCAGGAAGGGGACCCTTTCTGTCAGCTTCCTCTGGTTCCAGCAGTTCCTGGCTTCTCTGTTGCTGTTATCATCATTTTATTGTTTGTTGAGGGGCCAGGTTTGGGATAAAGAGTATTCCAGGCCCCAAATTTGGAGCTGGCATGCTGGGGTCACATGCGACCACTTCTGGGGCACAAAGGGTGGCCTGCCCCTGACCCTGGGCTTACCCTTGGCCATGAGAAATCAATAACCAGGTCGTTCTCTCTTTTCTTTCTCATTTTGCTTTTCAACTCTGTTGAACTCAGGGGTGGGGTGGTCATGACAGGAAGGATTTGGGAGAGTTGGTGATGTGGAAAGAATGCTCCCGGCTCTCCTTCCGTCCTTTGAATACTCTTCCTCACCCTAAGAATGTAAGTTTTAGAGCTATTACTATTTTCAATGCCCTCTGGTACTTCCGTGATTTTATTTTATTTTATTTTATTTTATTTAAGAATTTGAATCTTGATTTAAGATTTGAGTCTGGTTGGCATCTGGTTGAGTGTGAGGAGAGGGGCGAGTTGGCTTGATTTTCTGCGTGTCTTGTTGGTGGCCCAGCCCTGTCTCTTGAGTCCCCATGTTTTCTCCTGTTGGAGATGTTCCATTAACCATTAATGCAAGAATGGCACTTTCCGATTAGAAGTTAGTTTTGAAGACGTGGCAAGTGCAAGACAAATTCTACAAAGCATCACCCATTTCTTCTCAGCTGAAGTGGTGCCCTCAGGTGGCAGCTGCCTTAGAAACCCAGTTTACAGTTGGTGAGCCAGGCTTCAAGTTGTGGGTTCTTAATGAATTTTTATTATTTATTTATTTATTTATTTATTTGGTACCAGGGATTGAACCCAGGGGCGCTTAGCCACTGAGTTACATCCCCAGCCCACCTCTTTCTTTTTTTTGTATTTTAGAGACAGGATCTCACTGAGTTGCTTAGGACTTGCTAAATTGCTGAGGCTGTCTTTGAACTAGCCATTCTCCCTCCTCAGCCTCCTGAGCCACTGGGATTACAGGCATGCCCCTGGCCAGGAATTTTTATTCTTTCCATTTGTATTATTTATACTTTTGTGTATAAAAGACACTACTAATAATCCTTTTACTATTCCAAATAGGTGGCATAATTTACTTAAAACGTTCCTGCTTCATAATAGTTCCCTTATATACCATAGGGGAACCCCTCTAGCTTTTTTTCTGTGTATATTGATCTTCTCATCCAAGCATGAGCTGACAGCACATTGTTTTGATTATAATTATGTAATATTCTAATACCATAGAGCATTCTCTACCAGTAGGGAAGTAAACAGATTAGAAAGAGGACAGACAGTTCCCTTGTAAGCAAATGACATGATGTGTGCTGCTCACTTCTCACATTCTGTTGGTGTCTTTGGCCACCCTGGCTGCACCGGAGGCTGCAGACTGCATTCCCCCAGCTGAGTGACCGTGGGTGCAGCTGCGTGACTACTGAGAAGGAAGATAGCAGGGTCAGCATGCTGTGGTGGGGGCAGTCTTCAGGAAATCCTGAGAGCTTTCTGTATGCTCGCTGCTGCTCTCCCAAAATGCCAGCTGCTTCTTATAATACTGACACTGGGTCTCCTTTTGTCCAGGGTACCAGGGTAGGGTTTTGTTCTGTGCATCAGAATAGTCTATCTTTTAATATTGGGGATTGGACCCAGGAGCTCTACCACTGAAGCACATCCCCAGCCCCTTTAATGTTTTGTTGAGACAGGGTGGTGCTAAAGTTGCCTAGGCTGAGCATGAATTTGTGAGTCCTCTGCCTCAGCCTCCTGAGTCTCTGGGATTACAGGTGTGTACCACCGTGCTCAGCCAGAGTCATCTATCTTAAAACCTGAGAGAAAACTGGCCAGCAGTGGCTCTGCTTTTTTGACTCCTGGAATTGAGAACCCTGAATGCTGCTGATCTGTTGTCAAGGGCTTCAGGTAGAGGCCTCCTACAATTTTGTTCCTTTTGTATTGGGGTGAGGGTACCAAAGTTTCCTGTATAGTTTTTTTTTTTTTTCAGATTCTGCTTGTGGGACAGGTAATTTGTGTCAATCATCAGGTTCTTTGTGTTAATCCCCACCCTTAATTTTAGTTCTGATGGTTCTGTGTTCTCTTGCACACAGCTTCCTGCCCCCTTTGTCACTTTTTTTTGGTCCTGTTGGTCATTTTATTCATGTAGAGCATGTTTATAAGCCTGTCTTATTTTCCCATCTTACTTGTAGGAATTTATTCTTATTTCATTACAAGTCTGTCTTATTTATCTCCATGTTCTTAAAGATGCATGCCAGAATGGTCAAACTGGTAGACATTTGTTCAGACTCAGGTGTTGGAAGGTGATATCAAAATTAATAAGAATGTATCTTTTGGTGAGAGTTGAAAAACAGACACTGAAAGGCTATTTCCTTTTATCTCAGTGCCTGACACCCTGGGGGAGTGAAGGTTTATATCACTGAGAGCCAGGCCAGCAGTTAAGGAAGCCTTGGAGACCAGCAGTGTCCTGTATGTAACTTAAACGTGCAAACTTTGGCAGCATTGATGACAAAATCGCAATTCGAATATTATCCCACTCTTACTACTATTTTAAAACTTGCTCTGCCTGTGCACAAAGAAATACACATTTAAATTTGAGGTAATTTAGTTGACTAGTTAGAAGTTGTATTTCTTTGAGCACAGGCAGAGGATTTCAGAAAAAAATGAGATCAATTTCTAAGAATCAGTAGTCATTACAGTAAAAGGATAAAAGAGTGAAGAGTTTTAATTACTTGAAGAAAGGGTTTGTTCTGATGGGTATAGCCAGTGGGCAATGTGATGAGAGTGAAATAATGTCACATTTTAAGGACCGGTAGAATTTCACAGAAGTGTTGAACGACTGAAATTTACTCTGGGCCAGTCGGCTTCATCTTCCTATGTCATTGAGTTGGATATATTGAACATGCAGGGAAGAGTAGCAGCGCTTCTGAAGCAATCTTACTACTACTGTACTTATGCACCTGATGCTCTAGTTATAAGTGGAGGAGTGCGCCCCTTAGTGGCCTCAGCTTGGTAGTACCACTGAGATTTTGCTTGAGGGCTACCCTGTCACTTGCATTTGAGATGAAGTGCTGCATTCACTGGGTTGCTGTTGCTGAGACTAGCCTGTGCAAACAAGGATGCCCCTGTGACAGATCTCAGCACTTCACAGATACTAGAGTTCATGAGTTAAAGGAACACAGGTATCATCTGGTCAAATAAAATCTATGGGAATGGAATAGCTGTCTCAGCCAGACCTTTTTTAGAGGCTGCGTCGAGGATTCCTGTAGCATCCGCTGGAATCCCATTTGTTTTTTCGTTGAAGGAATCAGACATTTGAGTTTTGTGATAAAAGCATTAAAATTTTTTTATCCAAATACCAATCTCCTGATTTAAAAACCAAATATTTAGATCAAGTTTCTTGTTGATCTTAGAATCTTCTAATACCTTAGTGATTGAATAACTTTAGTTATTTCCTATTTGATTATTTTGAGTTCAAAATGCTCATAACATTGAAATGGTAGAGGTATAGTAAAAATTCTCTCAATACTTTTTCTATTAATGTATATTCCTTCCTCCAAATAATAAATGTTAATAATTTATTATGAATTGACATGTATATATGCTCATAAACCTGGATGCATATGTGTACATTAAAAGAACACAAATGGATCCTGCCCCTCATTATTCTGTGATTTTTAAACTATATATTTCAGATATCTTTGCATGCTATATTTTTTTCAGTTTTATATTAATTTTTTAATTTATGACAGCAGAATGCATTACAATTCTTATTACACATATAGAGCACAATTTTCATATCTTTGATTGTATACAAAGTATATTCACACCAATTTTTGTCTTCATACATGTACTTTGGATAATAATGATCATCACATCACATTCCACCATCATTAATAATCCCATTCCCTCTCCCTTCCCCTCCCACTTCTCTGCTCTATCTAGAGTTTGTCTAACAAATTTCCACACTCTTTTTCTTACATCATCTAGAGGAAGATGCATAGGATTTAAATTGTATTAACTTTAACTTACAAAGTTATTAAAGGGATACCCCAGGTGCTGGCCCTTACTTCCAGAATTCCCTTTTAAGATCTTGTGAAGGATCTTGGAATGCCCATGTGATTAAAATTGAGGGGAGTTTTAATATATGGAGATTGAACTAGTAAACCCAACTTTATCTTAATCACTGTTAATATTTCTAAATATTTTAAGTTATAATTATCCATTAAATAAGATGTAATTTAAGCAGATTATTTTGGATAGCTAATGTATAATCAATTCTTAAGAATTTAAGAAAGAATATTTTGTAATGTGAGACTAATTTTTACATTTAGTTATTAACTAAATCTCATATTTGGTTTCACATTTTCTTAGTTCTTTTTGAGACATGCTATGAAAAATTAAAGTTAATAATATTCCTATGCTCATATCCTTTATTATCTGAATTTTCTGGGATGAAGCCATGATTCTGACAATCCAAAGGAATTTCTTCTGTGTTCTGTGAGCTTACAAGTCCACCAGAGGGTGCATTTTTACTCTTTTTGACACAAGACAAATTCAGGTCTATAATGTTTTCAGTTTCCTGGTGATAGTCATGCTAATTCAGAAAAAAAAAATTCTTCAACAGAGACATCAGGAGATTATTGTATAAAAATATAACTCATTAATACAAAGTAACATACAACTATGAAAGCAGTGGCCTTGACCCTAAAGCTCAGGAAATAATACCAAGAATTAATAAATGAGATGGTAACAAATTAAGAAGCTTCTGCCCGACAAAGGAAACAGTTAGGAATATGAAGAGAGATTTTACAGAACAGGAGAAAATTCTCTTCTGACAGAGTATTAATATCGAGAATATATAAAGAAATTCTATACACACACATGCACATACACACACAGATAAATAAATGGGCAAATGAATTAAACAGATACTTCTCAAAATAAGAAATATAGATGGTCAACAAACATATGGAAAATATTCATGATTGTTAGCAATTAGGAAAATGCAAATCAAAACTATGCTGAGATTTCATCTCACATCAGTCAGAATGGCAGTAGTCAAGAATACAAACAATAGGGGTTGGAGCTGTGGCATAGTGGTAGCACACTTGCCTGGCATGTGTGAGGCACTGGGTTTGATTTTCATCACCACATATAAATAAATAAACATCTATCAACAACTAAAAAAACATTAAAAAGAATACAAACAAATTCTGGAAGGGATGTGGAGAAAAGAACACTTTTACTCTATTAGTGGGACTATAAATTACTGCAACCACTGTGGACATCAATATGGAGGGTCCTTCAAAGAACAGACTTGGTCCTCCAAAGAATATACAGCTATACCAGTTTTTGGTATTTATCCTGAAGAATTAGTCATCATATTACAGTGATACATGGCATACCTGTGTTTATAACAGTCCAATTCACAATATCCAAACTAGGGAACTAGGTGTCAGTGGATACATGGATAAAGTGTGGTACATAGACACAATGGAGTTTTATTTAGCTATAAACAAAAATAAAATCATGTCATTTGTAGGAAAATGGGTGGAACTTGAGAACTGTGTTATGCAAAATAAGCTAAACTCAGAAGGTCAAGGGTCATATATTTTCTCTCATATGTGGAAGCTGCAGAGAAAAAAGGAAAAGAAAGGCGTGTGGGGGGGAAGGGGTGAATCTCATGAAGATCTAAGGGAGATCAGTAGGGCAGAGGGATGGGACCAGGAAGAGGGAGGAGAGGAGGGAAAGGGGAAATAGTGGGAAATGCTATCAGCCAAACTGTTCTATTGTCTGCATGTACAAAGGTGTAACAACAAACCCCACCATTATATACAGCTACAATGCATCAGTAAAAAATATGGGAAAAAATAGTGGCCTTGTCAATGAATGAGATGACAGGGCACCAAGGGAACACTGTGGGATGGGAATGGTTATGGAAGCTTCGTGGGCAGGTAGGATCTGATGTGGTATTAAAGAGCAGCCAAAGTCAGAATGCTTAATTTCAGGGCCCTTGATACCACTAACAGCTGTGTGGTGCCTAGATACCTAATTTGCTTTGCATGTGTATTTGGGGGAAGGGAGAGAGAATCAGATGATAAAACAGACCGACCTTGGTTAACCCAGGGTCCCAAGGAATGCCTGTTTTCTAAATAATTACTTCAAAAAGCACTTTCCAGCTGCCTGCCATCTGTGGGATGGGCAAGAGAGGGAGGAGAGGGGACAGGAGGGTGTGTTGGAGAAGGCATCCCACTAGGAAAAAAGAAATGCCTTCCATATAGTCACCAGGCTTGGTGGACCCTTTGCTGCCAGGTCCTTTTAAGTCGAGTCTATATGGCCTGTCCTGAAGCTGACTCCTCCTATTAGACCTTTGTTGATGTTGCCCTGGACCCCACTTAGGAGAACCTGGTCTTAGTTTTCAGGTCACCTTGTCTTGAGGTACCTTTCACCTTCATTGCCAGGAGTTACCTATCACCAACCCTTTCTGTATGAGAGTAATTTCTAGGCTGTAGTTATGCTTAAGAATTGTCCAGAAAGCTTTGGCAAATACAAGACATATTAGACTCCACCTCCAGAAATTTTAATCCAGTAGGTCCAAAATGGGATCTGATTGTGATCTGTGTGGTCCCTGGATACATTCTTAGAAACATTGCCCCAAGTCAGTGGTTCTGAACCCTGGCTACATCTTCCTTAATCACCTGGGGGCTTTATAAGTACCAACAGTTGAGCCCCACCCTGAAGACTGTAATTTAATTGGAAGAACTAGGACCACGTGCCTTAGAAAACCTAACCACAACAGTTCATAATTCAGTAGGAGGGGCCCAGGTCAGTATATCTGCAGCTGAGGTATTGCCACCTTGCCTCAAAAATTGTTTCTTAGTAATATTTTTTTTAATTATATTTTTTCACTTTATACTCGCTTCATACTTTTCCAATAGAGCAATGTCTGTTTTGTTGATTAATTGTCCTGTATTCTGATGAACAAGACTCAGGGTTTCCTACAACATGTCCTTCACCCCAACAGCCACCAGGGGGCAGGCATAGTCAGCGAAATACTTTGGCCATTACCCTCTCAGGTACAAGTAGTAGCTGGTAGAAAAGAAAAGAGAAAACAAACAACAACAAAACAAACAACAACAACAAATTAAAAAAAAACAAAAAAAATGAAGGAAAGACAAACCTTGTGATCCTATTTTGACTTGATGTCCTTAGCTCATAGCATGCTTTTGTTACTGCCCAAAGATGTATCCTTATGGTCAAAGTCCGCCTATAGCTCAGTGGATGCTTAAAAAATTAAGACAACTCAGTAGAGGAATAGTAAGAAAATGTGTTGAGTGTGACCACTGAGAACCAAGAGAGGGGTCCTTGTACTCCAAGAGCATCAAAGATGATGCGAACCCCCTACCCACAGGCAGGCAGGAGGACTCCCCTCACAAACGCCTTCTGAGCTTCTCTTAACGAGAAACAAGTTATTGGGGGGATGGCATTTTTGGTACTTTTAAAGTAATATCATGGCAACTTTTTAAGATGCACAATTAATTTAAAGGAGATTGGGGAATATGGAAAAACAGATGTCTTACCTGAGGAGTTCTTGGAATTGGTGATACTAGAGACAAATTCACCGAAGGAAATGTTTCTTTTCTTTCTTTCTTTCTTTCTAGCTGTAGGACACAATACCTTTATTTTATTTATTTATGTGGTGCTGAGGATCGAACCCAGTACCCCATGCATGCAAGGCAAGCACACTGCCACTGAGCCACAACCCCGAGCCCCTGAAGGAAATGTTTCCTATCACAGAAGTGAAAGTCACATTAGGATTTGCATGGGCTGGAGGAAAAGGAAGAGCAAATGGGCAACTTAATTGAGGAAGACCTTAGAACTATTTTGCTTATCTATCCATTTTTATTATAAAACCTGGTGAAAACTTCAAGACACAGTAATAGAGGAGGTGAGAATGACCATCCTGTCTTCAGCATTTATTGACTTCCTCATGTACGTTGTCCTGGGCTTTGGTCCCTGTAGCACCGGTGACATTTAGAGTGAGGAGCTTGACTTGGGTGTGAGTTATTGAGTTAGTGAGTTGTGAAGCTCTTATCTCTCTGCTTCAGACCTCCCCTTCTCAGTAGGGCTGTGGGGCTCCTTTGCCAGGTGCTCCCCTTAGATTCTGCCACTGCCGCCTGCCGGGTCCCCGGGAGAGTGGAGGTCGGGGAGGGCAGAGGGACCCTCTTTCCATTTTTTGCTGTTGCAGTTCATCCCCTCAGTAATGGCCCTTCTCCATAGCAGACCTCGCCTTATTCCGCCTCCTCAGGGATACCAGCACCAGCTAGTGTGCAGTCCCTTGCTTAGAGGGATGTGTCCCAGGTCCTGGGGGTCCATCTGCCAGGCTCCAGGCCTGAGCAGAGCAGTGCTTCTCCTCACAGGTCTAGCCCCATCACTGACCTGGGCTCCCAGCTTCCTTCAATTCTGTCATCTGTGGACCAGATGGCCTGTTTTCTTCTTTTTCAGATCTCCAACTCATTTAACTCATTCTTTCCTTTAAATTATTAAAATGAATGGTTTCAGTGTTTCTTTACAGAATTATTTTTCAGCTTAAAATTTCATCTGGTCCAGAGATTATTACAGAAGAATATTATATTTCAAGTTCCATCTCTTTTCAGAATAATCCCTCTGTGTGTGATAACTTTCCAACTGGAGAATTTCATTCTCTAGATTATTTATTTATTTATTTTTGGTACTGGGGATAGAGCCCAAGGGCACTGAGCCACAACCACAGTCATTTTTATTTTGTATTTTGAGACAGGGTCATGCTAAGTTGCTGAGGCTGGCTTTGAACTCATGATCCTACTGCCTCAGCCTCCTGAGCTGCTGGAATTATGGGCATGTGCCACTACATTGGCTTCTCCAGATTCTTTTGCTGATTGAATCATAATTTCAATTGTCACCAAATTAGTGGAGAATTAGAATAGGAAGGATCCCTCTGTTAAGAAGACTAATAACAGCTTAATTAGAGTCTACTGGACATGACCTAGGACACCTAATTAATTTCTAGTAATAATTCACAGCCTAAATTTTGAAAAGGAAATTTAAGCGGGCCACCTTCCTGAACCTGTTTTAAGTATGTGAGATAATACTCATGACAGTGGCAGGTGCGTAAAGGAAAGAGGTGCTCTGGTGTCCAGTGGGCAAGAGCATGCAGAGCAGAGAGGAACACCAGGATGCCTGCAAATGCCTCAAACAACAGAAGCTTGAATTCTGAAGAGAGCCAGAGGGAGGGATGCTAAAGTGGCACTTATTTTCTAGAAAATTAAGGTGAAACCAAAAAATTCTGCTAGCAAAGACTGATAAGATGAATGCCAGTCTCTAGTGATACACTTTCTCTTTTTTCTGCATACCATAGAGTTTACTTGGGTAAAGTGTGCAGTTCACAAGTGTTTAGTGTCCTTGTGGAATTATGTAGCCATCACCTGGTGATACACTTTTGTGTGTACAGTGCCTTCATCTGGCTGTCTACTGTACCTTTTTGCTGTCTACAGAGCATGAGATTTGTCTGGTGATCTGAGTAAGTCAAGTTGAGCTAATCCTGAATATTGAATCTGTTCTGCCTCATGCTTTTATGCAGAATTTAGTGGTTTAGTGAGTTTGGGTTCAGCCCTTCTACAAATCAGCAATATATATCTCAGGGAATTTCATCACATGGTAAAATGTGATCTGTCCCAGAATGCTCTGCCAAGGTTGGCCAACACCAGGATGACTTTCTATGGATAGATATATTCCTTTTCCTCTTTTATTGGGATCAGAGATTACACAGGAGGCAGAGACTGGAAATGAGATATATAGAGAACCAGATGTCCATGGGAGTTAGCTCTCTGGCAGTTTTCCCTTTTTTAGTAATTTCCATGTAAGGTATCCAGGGTCTTCTAGCTCTGCAGACATGGGTCCCAAATTTCTGCCGTATCTCATTTCTCTTTTGGTTTGAGAAGGTGTTGTGATTTGCTTTTCCCAGCCCATACTCTTGTCTCCTGCTTCTGATAGTCCAGGTCCCTTCTCAGAAAAGGTATTACTCTACAGAAAATGTCACCCCAATCTTCACCTACCCAGAGACCACTTATTGAGTGATGCCTACAGAAGTGGCTATCCTGTCATCCTGGACTTCTCTGTTGCCTGGGTGTTCTTCTCTTCTTGCTGATCATGAGCACATGGACAGCTATTGAGTATATTCTAATGAGCATGTATATCCTTTGAAGTGATGAATCTTCAAGGAATGTTTGTTGATGGTGCTTACCTGCCTGGTGTGTTAGCTGGCCTGTGTCACCTTGAGGGTGACATGGAACATTCAGACATCTCTGTTGACTCACTCCCAAGGAGAGAATGACACCCAGAATCCAAGATTTGCAAGTGAACATACTTTGCCCAGCCCTTATTTATGTAGCATGAGAGGTGCAGGCCATTGGTGTGGAGGGGGCTGCTCTGCTGTTGGTACCACTGTGCTCTCCCTTGTCTACCTGGGCTCTTGCAGTGACTTCAGATGGTGTGATTCCATGGGAAGAGCTGACTGCTGCAGCTGGAAGATCTCAACTACTGCCAGGCTCAAGGACTGAGCAAGATTTCTAGCCTCAGAAGCCTCTATTTACAGAAAGATGCTCATAGTGCAGCTAGCCTCCCAGAGTGCCTGTGAGGTAGATGTGAAGGAGCTGTGTCAGTGCAGTGCTGTCAGGAACTTGGGTTTTGTCAAAGAGCCATGCTTGTGTGGGAGGATGTGCTGCGGCACAGCTGGCTTCTGCACGCTGTGGAGGGGTCCTGCTGTCATCAGTGCTCTTTTTTCCCTGTTGGATGAAGCCAGAGCATGAGCTCAGACAGCTTGGCCCCAGTGATGACAGAATCAACGTTCTTTCCTCCCATTGCATGTTGAACATCCCTAATCTGAAGATCCCAAATCAGAAATGCTCTAAGACATGCAACTTTTGAGTGCTGACACGATGCCACAAGTGGACAATCCCCTACCATTAAACAACTTTGTCTCATGCAGAAAGCTATTTAAAAGTATTGTATGAAAGTACCTTCATTCTATGTGCATAAGGTGTAGCAAATGAATTTTGTGATTAGATTTAGATTTTATCCCCAAGCTACCTCATTATTTATTTGCAAATATTCTGGAATCCAAAAAAATTAGAAAACTGAATCTGTGGTCCCAGGCATTTCCTATAAGGAATATTGAACCCGTTGTACTATGGATGATGTTTGCCGTGTTATGTGAGCTAGGTTGAGGTGAAGAAGAAAATTACAGATCCTGAATATTTTCCTTCACTTGAAGACATATGAATGGTGGAATGGCTCTTCCTCTCTCCCCCCCCCCCCACGTATCCCTTTTATTTTCTTTTTTAAAAAATTGTTCTTTTTAGATATAAATGACAGTAGAGTGTATTTTGACGTAGTATACATACATGAAGTATAATTTGCCATTCTTGTGATTGTACATGATGTGGAGTTACACATAGGAAATATATGAACATAGGAAAGTTATGTTGGATTCATTCTACTGTCTTTCCTATTCCCATCCCAGCTCCCTTCCCTTCATTCCCCTTTATCTAATCCAGTGAACTTCTACCCCTCCTCCTTGTTGTGTGTAAGTATCAGAGAGAACATTGGGCATTTGGGTTTTGTGGACTGGCTTATTTCATTTAGCATGATAGTCTCCAGTTCCATCTATTTACCTGCAATTGCCATAATTTCATTCTTCTTATGGTTGAGTGATATTCCATTGTGTATATATAACCACGTCTTTCTTTATCCATTTATCTGTTGAAGGGTACCTAGGGTGGTTCCAAAGCTCAGCTATTGTGAATTTAGCTGCTGTAAACATTGATCACTATCGTGCTGATTTCAAGTCCTTTAGGTATATGCCAAGGGCTGGGATGACCAGGTCAAATGGTGGTTCCATTCCAAGTTTTCTAAGGAGTCTCCATACTGCTTTCTATAGTGGTTGCACCAATTTGCAGTCCCACCAGCAATGTATGAGTGAACCTTTTTCCCCACACCTTGTCAACATTTATATGTTACTTGTATTCTTGATATTTGCCATTCTCACTGAAGTGAGATGGAATCTCAGTGTAGTTTTAATTTGCATTTTTGTAATTGCTAGAGATATTGATCCCCTTCAGATTTGTCTCAAGATTTTCACCCTGTTTGCTATTCTGACATCTTCACAGGTAGCCTCAGTTTTCTGTTTCAAGACTGACAGCATGCGGGGCCTCTCAATTCTGAGTTCCCCTTCCTCTTCATGAGCTGGTCAGCTCTTTGCCTGGTCTGTGATGGCCTCATGTTCAAGGACTCTCCTCTGAGCTCTCCTTCCTGGGCTTAGCCTCTTGCTCTTGGACCTTCCATTCCTTTACTCTCTAAGCCTTTGTTCTTCAAATCTTTTCTTCTCTTAGTCCCTCCCCTCCCTGGGCCTCTGTCCACCCTTTTAGCTATTTGTTCACTGGTGTCCCTAGGATCTCTTGGCTTAAACCTTCTATCTCACCCCCTATTCCGACTGCCTCCTCCGACTTTCTACCTCCCGGGTCACTGAGAATCGCTGGAGGAAATCATCTCGGGTGGAATGGTTAGTGTTGCTGTGTGCCACCTGCCTCTGTGGAACCCAGTGCTGCTGAGAAAGTCCTGTTAGTTTAGACCCTTCTTCACTCTGTGGTCCCACTGTTGCCAGCTCATTTTGGTGTTACCAGCACTTCAAGGGTTCTTTCACTCAATTCAAGATAAAAAGCACGAAGATCAATCCATTCGAAGGAGGCTTATTGAAGACTGTGCATAGGGTCCTGGAACTGCTCCCTGAGAATGCTGGAGGAGCAGAGCTTATATAGACGAGAAGGGTGGTCTCGTCTGCAGGCGCAGTCAGCTCTGGGCTCAGCACAGAAGATGATAGAGGTGCTCGTACCACCACCCCACGAATGTCACGTATGGGTCAAGTTAAGGCCTATTTCGAAAGTGGGGGTTGCTGGAAAGCTTGCGGGGACGAGTCAGCAGCTCTTTTAAACCAGGTCATTGGTGGGAACAATTCTTTGAAGCAGGTTGTTTCCCTGGGAAACCCTGGTGAGGAAATCCAGGCGCCTGCTGCTCTGCCTACCACTCCCATCAGCTTTCCTTCCTTCGCTAGTAATCTTACCTTGATGTTCAACAAGAAGGAAGATATTGATCCAAATGAATTTTTCACTTGCATCTTTCTGAGGCCAGTGGAGAGCACTGAGTGGAGCCCTGAGCCCCTTTCTGCTTCAGGGCTTCAAACAGTGAACTCTGCCCCCCACCTCCTCATGCCTTCCCTACCTGTAGATTCTCTTCTCTTCAGGAATGCTTAGCTTTCCTGAAACCTCATCTTCAGAGGATCTTTTTATCCCCTTAGTTATAAATTTCCAGGAGACCCATCTCTTCCTACTACCGCTCTACCACCACTTGTCCTGTAGTCCTCTGACCAAGTGGCATCCTGTCCTGCTTTTCTACTGGAACCATTCTCTCCTGTCCACGAGGACCTCTTCTCACCATTTATTTCTCAGATGAATCTATTTCTTACCATTTACACCACCTTCAACATACTTATCCACTTCAGCACACCCTAGAGGGTTCATACAATCTAGGTGAATGAATGGATGAATAAAGGAACTCGGTCTTTCTCCTCGGTCTCCATGACGGGATACCATCCCTTTTCAACTTTAGTCTCCCTAACTGGTCCTTCTCAGTCTCTTTTTTCTTCCTGACTCTTAAATTTTGAGTTTCTCTAACTTGATAGATGAAACATGAGGGAATCCTGAGTGTTGACTGTAAAGCCAGATGCTGCTGTTTAGGGACTTCAACTACATTAATTTTTGTAATTTTTACAACAATCATGGGAAGTCATTTTTAGTATCCTGTTTTTAGAGGAGAAAAGTTACACATGTGAGAATTCAAGACCTTGCCTACTATCAGTTAGTGGAAGAAGTATTGGAATCCATTGGATTCCAATGCCTGTGCTTTGCCTTCTGAATTCACATAGGGCTCAGAGCAGGATCACCTTTGTGTTTTCTGAAGTGCCCAAACAAGTACTTATAAAGTGCACATAGTTGAGGTAAATTTAGGATATGATATGTTCCTATGGCTTCAATTTTTCTGTTTCATTTTTTCCTTTAAAAAATATGGTCAATAAAAACCTCAAAAATAGTGTATGCTTGTTGATTAAAAATTCAAACAACAAAAGCTTGTTATAGAGTAAAAAAAAAAAAAATGAAAATTCTCTCCCTCTGCTTCCTACCACTCCCTCTCTCCAGGGGTGGTGACAGCAATCATTTTTATACTGATGATGTCCAAGTTTTCAATTTCAGTCCCTAGGTCCCTCTTGAGTTTCACAATCCAGTATGTAACTGTTGAGCCCAGATGCTGATTTATAGCTATTTATATTTTTTCCATATCATTGTCTATATTCACATATTTGAGCCATTTGAAATTCTTTTGGATAGTGGTAGATGTGAAAACAATCAGCCAGTCAATCAATCAATGAATTCATCTTTCAGTGTCTGTTGGTTGTATCTCTGCCTGTCTGTCCTACTGGCCCCTCACAACTCTTTTATATTCTTTTCTCCTTCAACCCCATTTCCTGACCTTATCTCAGTTGTGATTCTGTCCTCTCCAGGTCCTTGATTCAGCCCTCCTCTGCACACCCCTATATAATCAGATGGCAAGTCCTTTCAGTGGAGAAAGGTCACCACAGTACAGTCACGTTGCTGCCATTGGAGTTTCGCCCATCTCTCTTCTGGCTTGGACGGTTATCCTGGCTTCTCTTCGGAACTCTGAACTGCTGAGGCTTAACTTCCTCAAACCTAAATGTCATTGTGTCCCCTCACTGAATGGCCACAAGCACACTTTATCCTGATAGAATTTAAGCTGTGGCCACCTCTGTTTCTGGACCCTGCTCTGACTTTTTATCTTTCTACTTGTTTTTATACTATACTCTGGCCAGAATGCATTCAACATTCAGATGTGATGGCACTCTTGTGGCTTCCTCCTGAGTTGCCTCCAGTTCTCAAGTCAAGGAGGACCTTCCCATTCCTGTGCTCCCATAGTTGCTGTTTGTTCTCAATGTTAACACTTGGTCCACTTCACCATGTGTTAAGAGTGTCGTTTAAATCTACTGCCTCATTAGACTGCAAATATTTTTGAAAGGACTATGTTGCAGGTATTTTTATGCCATTTACTTGATGCATAGTAAGTTCTCAAATGTATTTGGATTTTTCTCAAAGCTTTGATTCAAGAACCTTAAAATTGATTTAAATCTGTAATTTTCATATTTAGATAATTGTGTTAGGTCTCTGAAAGCCCCAATAATCTGACCAGTGGAAATCTGTACTTGTTGATGGAAATAGTTCATATCAATGATCAGTCAGCCAGTAGATCTTCTCATATGTCTAAAGTGACCTATTTAAGAGGCTTTTGGATTGCAGT
This sequence comes from Urocitellus parryii, assembly GCF_045843805.1. Classification (NCBI taxonomy): domain Eukaryota; kingdom Metazoa; phylum Chordata; class Mammalia; order Rodentia; family Sciuridae; genus Urocitellus; species Urocitellus parryii. The sequence continues at coordinate 42,092,319 of NC_135531.1, read as the reverse complement.
GAAATTTAGCTCCACAACCATGGCTTCCATGAATTATAATGTGCTGCAAAGTATCTTGGCATTTTGATACTATTGAAGTATTGAAAATATTCTTTTAAGAATTTCAATTCTTTACAGTCTCCATGTTTTAATAAATTTTAATTTAAATGTCTCCTGTGTGGTCTTTTTTTTTTTAACAAAGCCATTTAAATACAAAGTTTAAAATGATTTAAACTTAAAATAAAAGTTTTTTTTGTTTGTTTATTTTTAATGATGGGAGGATGGTTTACTGTTTTCATGAAAAGAAGCAGGAGAGCATTTGCCCTACAGTTATTGCCACTAGATAGCACGAGGCATGGTAGTTTTGGGTCTAATTGACTCCTAAATGACTCATCTTCTCTCCTGAATTATGCCCAGGCCAAGTCTTGAAGAAAGGTGTGGGGAGGGATTTCCCCATCTCTCACTGGTGCCCTCCAGTTTTATCCCAGGGTGTCTGCATGGGTGAACAAGTTTCCTGCTCCTCCTTGGGAGGACAAGAGAGGCATAGGGGGAACCCCATTCCCTACCTCTCTCCAGTACAAATACTCTAATACCATTTAAGGTGATGATTTTACATGCTCATACGACAAGCAGAGCTCTGATTTGTTGCTGTCCAGCAGTGTCATTGTTAACTGAGACGCAGAGCTCCTAGAACAGTGTTAAGACTTTTTGTGGAGCAAGTATCATAGTGTCCCCAAAAGGCGGTTCAGATATATATATATATATATTTTTGGTTGTGTTTGATTTTCTTGCTTTGAGTCCTGGCCAAACCATTTGCTAAGCTGAACATCAGCCTTGAGGGGGTGGGAGGCTCTTTTTGTGGCCACTTTATTGCCACACTTATTCTTAAACCTTTTAGATAAAAATAATCCGTGTCATTTAAAAAAATAAAATCCCGAGGGGCTGACATAATGGTGCTGTCTCTTTTAAGTTTCAATTTTGTTCAGAGGGTAGTTCACATAACTGAAATTTACCCCTTAGAAATGTGGGATTCACTGAGGTTCATGGAAAAGTTGCTTTCTTATCTTATCCTTTCAGAATTGATCTTTCACTTCAGCTTGGCTCATTTTTACTTCCCATCCTCCCCTAGTATTTAAAATTTACTTTTAGAATTTATTTTGTTTATGCTTATTTGGCACAGGAGGAGAATTTCCCAAGTTTTTCTTTAGAAACTTCTGAACAACGAAAAAAATAAACTGCCAAGCAAAAAAGTGTGTGTGTGTGTGTGTGTGTGTGTGTGTGTGTGTTTCTGGCTAAATAACCTAAAAATGACTTATCTGGGATCCCATGACTTTTTTTCTTTTTCTTTTGGTCCCATTGTAAACTTGACACAAATTTTATTTATGCTTATAAAATGTGGCTTTGTTTATATCCAGTTCTTTGTGTGAAATTCATGCTTAAGAAGAGTGAGATTGCACTGGAGATATTTTCTCTTGAACCAGCTGGACTTGTGTTAACCCTTGTTTGAAGGCCGGAGTGTGTGTGTGTGTGTGTGTGTGTGTGTGTGTGTGTGTTTTCGTATGTACACCAGCTTCTTGAGTGGTTTCTCAGTTATGAAATTGGAAAGAATGAGAGGAAAAGAAGAAGTAAAATTCCATAAGCAAGAGGACAAAGGAATGCTGTCTTCCCTGGATTGGAATGGTAGTTTGTGTTTCATTTAAAATGACAAATCAGCAAATCCCTCCTCAGCTATGTTGCATCAAGGTGAATTTTTTCCTTCATTCTGGGCTTTGGACACAGTTGGGCTGGACATCTTCCCAGGAAATCCCCTGTGTAAAACCCCCATTAAAGCAAAGTCATCATAAAATCATTTCATTTCCATAATGCTTGTCTCTTGACCTCAGTGAAATGCACCACAATTCTGGAGGTACATATTTTGAATCTTAACGTTACTAAATGAGAAAATTAAAAGTGAATATAAGATTCTCATAATCTCATATATTCCCAAACTGCAAAACAGATTGAAGATAAAAAAAATGGAGGCTCTATTTTTTGTGTGCATTAAAGCAATTTGGGGAAATAAATAAGACATTGGGCAGGAACAAAATGTCAGATTTGGGGTATGGGGGGCAGATGGGAAAAGAAGTGCTTTTTATTGTCCTTAAATTCTGGAATTTTAATTCAGAATTAAGGGGAAAAAAAGACACATGTCTACTAATGTCATTCTTGGGATTTATCCATTTTGGTGCCAGGGCTAGGGGCAGCCCTGTGAGTCTCACCAAGGCAGAGCGGGTGTTTCAGGCCAACTGCACAGTTTATTGACCACCACTACGAATGAAAATTAAATCTCATGGAATATGGGCTGGGTCTCAAGGTGCTTTTATTAAAAATCAAGCAGAAAAACCATTTCCAACTTAAGACCAAGAATATCTGAACACCATGCCAGAGTTTTTCAAGGTAATGAAACGTCAAAGCGAAACTTCCCCAGTGCTCTGGGGAGAACTCAGCTGAATAAAGTTTAGTAGCAGATTCCACTGAGATAAACCATTGGCTCTGCAAAGCTCTCTGTCTCCTTTATAATCTTCTATTTTCAGTTTTTCATCCACAGCAAAAAGCAAACAAAATGGAGGTGTGGGGGTGGAATGGAGATAAAGACACCTTTTTCATCTGCTGGGTCAATCTTGAAACCAGTTTAGACCTTGATGGTAAACTGTTTTCCAAACCTGCCAAACACAAATGTATGGTAACAGGTGACTTTCTTTAGTACTGTATAATCTTGGAGACATAAATAATTAGGCATTGTAATTCTATAGCAGTTGCCATACAGTTGAAATATTCACATGGTTAGTAGTACCCCATAAAATAAGGTGATAATGTTTTTTTTTTAATAATATAGGAATTTCTTTCTGTACGTTTAAGATGATAAATAATTTTGACATGCACTGACATTCACTTAGTCACTGAAAAGAGAGTACTCATTCCCCCAAGATGCTAGTAGATTATTAACTTCATGAAGAAATGAATATTAAATATGGAAGGACAGAATTTCTTGATTTTTTTTTTTGTCTGATTACCCATAGCTTTTAAACAACAGTTAGTGAGAGGGATGAACTTTTTGGCCACAATGTTTCTAATATGACATTAGGAAAAACTTAAAAACTATATTATAAAATATTAACTCATTATCATGCAATGCTTACTGTTACCAGTTTCTTTTTCCTCTTGTATTTCTCTCTGTCTCTCCTTTTGATGACCATTTTTTTGTAGATAGACAGTATGTGTTTAAGAACAAAACCCAAACTTAAGAAAAAGTCCCAAAGTAACTTGTATTTAATTAACATATAGTTTAATTAGTTCCCTGCCTATTTCTTTTGTGGTGACTATCTTGATTTCTGTTTACAGTTTTTAAAACAGGAAAAGTTTTAGGCCTTAACCGGCTCACTTCACATTGTCCTCAATACACCTCACTCTCCCTACCATAAGGGACATTGAATTTGAGATTTGCTGCATTCGCCCCTTTTTTCTTGCCTACCCTGATCCTCTATATATGGCTGCTTTGCAAAGCAGTTTTGTGCAAGCAGACATGACTTAACTCCATTCCCTACATAGAGAACTATTCAACTTTACTTTTATGTGTTTTGAATACTGCCTCATGTGAGACTGTGACAGCAATAAAGTATGCATGGCCAACCTTATTTTAATAGCGAAAGAGAGCTGCTTTTAATTAATAAGTGGATCTCTTTATGTCTGGGATTTTCGGTTTATTTTGTGGTTCTTTAGAGTTTTTCAATTATGTGGCCTAAAAGGGCTATGTTAGTGGGGGCTAAATCCTTTTAAAAATCTGTCATTTATGTGTTTTCCGTCTGTAATCTCTGTTTTCAGATTACTCTTAAAAAAAAAAAAAAGAAACCAGAAACAAAAAACTCCATGGTTGCAGTTTTTCTCTGAAATGTTAAAATTCATAGCCCATAATTACGGCATATATTTTTCAGTTCATCAATGGAATGCACTATCTGTTTATGCTATCAGAGGGATAGAGGACTGGATGCTATCTTCAGTTGGTCTCTCACACCAGCCCAAGTTGTTTAACGGATCTCCATGTTGTATTATTTCTCCACTTGACATCTACTTTTAAGCTACTAAAATAACCAGTTGAACCTGTGTAAAGCTCTACTAGGTATCATCCTGACCATTAGAGAGGGTGTGCAAAACTCATCTCACTGGTGATGTATTGTTGTCTGATTTGCATGGATTCTGATTTAGTTTGGTTGAATCTAGGATGTCATTGTGCACTATGACTTCCCTCCATTCTCCTTCCCCAAGGGAATTCAGAGCCAGAAGGGGCCTATAAATAATCCTCCAGTAAAGAGATTCCTGGGTGGTAGTGTGGATGCTATAATAATTGACACATAAGTGAATACAGTCCCACTGATTTATGAAAGCTTATGTAGGTTTGTAATATGATTTCTGTAGACAATAGATCTATATGAGGGATATGATATTTGGTGGCAATGAAAAGAATTATCTGTAGGAGCATGAGCATTCTGCAGATAAAGGTGCAGCTGACTTTTTGACTGATTATTAATTACTGGGAAATTAACCTAGACTGCAGGTCAATGACATTTTATATACTAACAAAAAGAAAACAAAATCACTCTGCACTCTGTAAGCATTGAATGGAAAAAGAGAAGATATGTCTTTGAAAAGTCAGAGGTGAAACCATGGGTGACAAGTGACTCAGATTTCTGATTTTTCCCTCCCATCTGGTTCCTAATGTAGCCTCTGTAGACTTCTTTGGTCAGGTACAAATAAATGGGAGGCTGCTGTTGGAAACTCTTCCCAGGCACTGTTAAACGGTTGTCAGTAGATGGCAGTACTGTTCCACTACAGCATTTTAAAATCACTGCAAATACAATTTCATTCCCAGTCTAATTTTGAAAATGCTTGATTAGCTACATTAAGCAATGTTTGGGTGATTTTTTTTCCTCCCTTTTAAACTTACAGAATTACAGCCACAGCCTGAAAGAAAACCATTATTGGTAGACGACATGATTATCAGTTGTACTTCAGTCAGCCCAACACAGAGAACGGCATATAGATTTTTAATTATATATGTGGAAACAATCTATGTAAATATGTGAAATGGTTACCAAGAATGATTATAATTTCCTACTTATTTTTTATCAGTTTTTCCCCCTTAATTCTCCCTAAGGTAACATATGATTATTATGTTGGCTCATGCAAATGGGATGCTTCTTAATTCTGCTAAGATAACTTTGTGTATAATAATTAACTTGTAGACCAGATAGCTAATATCTTTACAGTTTTTATTTGCATGGAAGTTCAGGGATTAAAGCTATCCTTGTGGAAGGGTGAGTTACCTTCTTACGTTAGTTTTTTTTTTTTTTTTTCATTTTTTGTAGGTCTTTTATGTAGCAGGTAGTACAGAAAAATAGGCTAGTTTCCTGTTTTTTTTTTTTTTTTTTTGGTGGTGGTTGTTTGTTTGTTTTTTTTTTTGGTTTTGCACTAGCTGTAGTGTCTAGCTCTCTAGGTTGAATATAAAGTAATTAACAATTTGTGGTCATTTAAAACGGAAGCTTGTACAATTGATTGACAAGTTGATATATTTTCTAACTTTTCTTATTTTAAGATATTTTTAAGGAAGATTTCATATGAGAAGATTAACTTGTTTTTTTTCCCCTTTTTGCTTATTTTTTTTTTAAGAAACAAAAGCTTTGTGGTGTAATAGTCATTTGAGATTTATTGTTTTATGAAACAATACTTTCAAATTGAACTGAATTTTAAGAAAATCATGGCTTAATTGTTTGTTTTCCCATGTCTACTGAATTTGTCTAGAATTTTAAAATGATTGTAGATTTAATCTGGCTTTATTTATTTATTTTTTAAACTTGAAAACATTTTAAAAACAGGAATGTAATGGTAAAATTTTTGTTCCCTATTACTTCTGAGGGCTTTAGCAGGTAGAATAGAAAGAGATAACACATCTGGGTGCTGCTGGGTAGAAGAGCACAACTTCACTTGTCATTTTATGCCTGGTTTGTGGGGATATAAACTATAATCTCAGCTGCTATATAAAGTTGAAATTTGCAGTATAAGCTACAACCTGTGACAGCTGAACCATATAGGTATAGCATGTAATTCTAGACTGGTTTTGTTGTTATGTTTACTACCCACCCCCCGCCGAATAATATATTTTAAAGATTCATTTATTTGTGTTTATATACATGCCCATACATATACCCATCATGTAGAAATAACTATTATAACTGCTGTGAAATATGCTGGTGGGAATTTGTGTGTAGCTAATGCTGGGTAGATGAAAATTTGGGACATATTTAATGTCTCTTAGCAAACAGAGATGAGTGTAGTAATAACCAATTCCCAGTTATTTCTAGTCATGTTCTTCCATCAGATACTGATAGAAGACGATATAAAGCTGGCCAGGAAGCACATGCATCAAATTTCTTATAGTAGCGCACAGCGAAGTGAGACACCCCGTGTAGTAAGAACTTCTTAGCTCCCTGGGAAGTTTCGATTGCAGGGAGGTGAGGATTAGTCAGTGCCCCTGTGGTCTGAAGTTGAACTGGGGCTGTCGAGTGATATATTTTCTAAAGAGTACCTCAGAGTTTTGAAAGAGCAACGTATTTACCGAAAAATTCCTGCCCAGGATAATTCATAATTCATTTATGCCTTGTTGAGTATTCCGGAGAAATGAAGTTTTATTCCTTTTTGACTTGCAATAGAGATTTCTCAAGCAGCATTCCTCTCCAGCTAGCTATAGGATAAGGGTGGACAAAAAAAAATTGGCTTTGTTTCTATTTTATGTGCAGCCAGACTTGCTCTTATGTTTGTAATATTTAAAGGAGTTCAATAGGAGGCCCTTGATTCTTTGATCTAATGCCACAGTGCAGTTTAATGAGAAAGGTTTTTCATATTGTGTGCAATATTGAAAAATTTAGCCAGCTCAGACCAATATAATATAATGTTCGATTTACACCTTGGATCCTTTCTTTTATTTCTTGTCATGAATCTACCCTCCTCCCTCGCCTGAAACAGGTAATTACAAAGGTCCTCAGATCAATTTTTGTAAAGGGGCACCCTGACGGGTACCATGACTGAAGTGTGACATGAGCCTTTTCCAATACAATGGGTGGCCTAACATTCCTCTGGAAGCCCAAGCTCATTAAATATTCGGTTCCTTTTTTCCCCCTTTCTCCCCCCTTCGCACACTTAGCTTGAGTCGCACTAAGTCTGGGGTTTCTTCACTGAAGACTTAGGAAAATTGCTTCGAGTTCTCAGATTGAATTTTTTATGTGTATGACTTCATGATAGCATTAGCATGTGCTTTGATCCATGTGTGAATGGCGCTGGGTCGGCGCTTATTGCCATATCCAGATGGTGTTACAGGGAACAAACAGTTGTGTTTTAGGATTTCTCAATAGACTGTCTAGACTGGCCTTGCAGCAGACAGATACAGCCACCCATCAAATTAGCGTTTGTCAGATTTATGGTAATGGTTCACCAAAGCCTTCCTGTCATTGACATTAAGATTTACGCCTCCAAAGTTATTTTGTCTTCCACAGAATATAGCTTGTGATTGCTTGGATTTAAAAAAAAAAAAAAAAAAAAAAAAAAAGTTTTAAGACAGAAGAGTCTTGCTGAATGTGAGCTGTTTCTGAATGAAAAGAAAAATATAAAAGGAATTAAACAGTGGCTGCAGCTTAGGAGTTGTATTGATTAAGGAAAGGAACCCTCCCCACCCCCTCCTGCCCCTCAAGTGATAAGAAGGATGTTCTGCCGGAGCTGGTGTCTCCCATTTGCCTTTGTTGGAAAGAAAAACATGTATGTGAGTGACTGTGGCCAGATTTTGCCCTTTCATGTTGTTACTGTGGAGTAACGTGATCTGCTGCCCCAAAGCGGTGGGAATAACCTTTTGACAGGCAGTATGTCCATTCTTGGTGGAAATGTTTTCCCAAGTCTGGCCAGGCTGCCTTTGATCCTACCTCCTTCCACCGTGGGGTCACAGCTACTATGCTATGCAAGAGTCACAGGTTCCTGCGAGGAAAGTGAGAGACATGAAGGTTTAAAACAAATAAATAAATATGACCCAAAGCCTCTGCAGTTCTCAATCATTGATGCCATGGCGCTAGAAGGGTGCAGATGCCCATGTGAGTGTTCAGGACATTTCAGGTTAAGCTTCATGCCTGCCTTTTTGCTTTTTGGGTCAAGGGATGGGTTTTGCACATTTTCCTCCAAAGTGGTTTGAGAAGGTCGATCTCATCCTGGACATGCTGAGGCATGTCTGAAAACATGTTTTGCTATTGAATGCTGGTTTAAATGACAAATGGTGAGGAGGCTGGCGGGGTGGGTGTTGATCAAAACATCCAGACGGCCATGGCAGACAATATATAGGGAAATGGGCTTTGCAGAGGTGAAAAGCTGCAGCATTTTTCAAAGCGAGTTCTTTCATCTGTCTGAGCTTGGACACTGGGGGAAACCCCTGCTAACCCCTTCGGCAGCCAGGATTGAGAACTGCCAGTCCTGTTCCTCACAGAAGCCTCACTGGAAGGTTATCTTATTTACTCCTGTGCCAGTAGTGAAGTGAAGCGGGATCAGGACTGATAAAGCATTCTCTATCAAATGTGCAAAGGACTGGAGGCTTCCTGCTAACCCAAGAGTGGCCTCTCCGTCTCTGGGTGGTGATATTTTTTTCCTTCCTCCTTCCCTAGCTTCTTTCCTTTTTTGCTTTTGCCGAACAGTCATCATTTGTTAGACTGTTCTTTTTACCTCTCTTCTAAAGGACTCTCTCATGTATGTGTTCAAATTCAGTGATATGTTTTAATCAATTATAACCTAAAAAAGTTCATAATTGTTGCTCAAATAAATAAAATCTCAGCAAATTGCATTCTCTCCAAGACAGGTAATGGATTTTCAGTTTTGTCTAGTTTCAAGTCTTTAAATATTGAGTTAAATATAGTAAATTAATTTTCTGTATTAATTTGTTGGAATTTCACTTTTTTTTTCTTTTAGAGAATTACGACCAATTTATTGGAAAGACTTAGATTACCTCTGCTATATGGCTACAAATTTAGAAGATTTCCCATAAAAATATGGGAACATTTTACTAAACAGAATTTTTCTCCAAAAACTTCTCCCTTTTCCTTCTTGCTCCTTTTCTTTCTTCCTGTTTTCCTTAACCTGCGAAAGAGTTATTCATATTCATTTTGATTCCTTTTGAGAAGTATATTTCTTAAGGAACCTCAATGATCTTCACTATGTTTGCATTAATTTCCGATGCATCGTTCAAAGGCTGATCATTTGAGGGAGGTCTCAAAAGTAAGTCCAATTACTGTCCCCTGCTCTTTTGTAAGTCTTATTTGGGGTTGTGGTAGTACAGGGAGTTACTAGGGAGCATACTGAGTTAGTCACCAGCTGAAGCAGTTACCATTTTGGACATGAGAACTATTTTAGGTTTGTTGTAAGAAACATTATAAATTTTACAAGACACATTTATAGTGTTTTTAAAAAGTTAACTACCCTTCTTACACGTGTGTTTTGTTGGAAATTGGAAGCGTTGAATGGAATACCAATCTTTTAGCAACGTGTGAAAAGTTATTGGAGTAAACTCCCTTTTCTTCTTTAGTTTAAGACTTCACTCTCTGGGACTGCTCCACATCTGTGATTTGGGGTTTACTATTTTTAGAATGAAATTTTGATAGTATACTTTATGCTCTGTTTGCTTGATCAGACAACATATTTAAAAGAACCTTAGGATGTTGTGGTTTCAAGGGACCTGAAAGGGCATCTAACTTAACAACCCCATTTTTCTAGTTGGAGAAACAGAGGCAGGGATAGATTAAGTATTTTGGCTAAAGTCACAAAGCTGGGCCATCAGGACTGACATTCCAGTTTCTCACTTCCTCCTTCCTCTTTAAATCACTACTTTCAAGCAGCTAGTAGTACATACAGCCTTAATGGGTATTGTTGTTGTTGTTATTGTTTTCTCCCAATTAAACATGCTTCATCTTTCTCTGTTTCAATTTGACTGCATTCAAAGTTAAGAAAGCACATTTTATTTTCTTGCAACAGATTATACCAACAGAAGAAATATATTAAAAAAAAAAAGTGTAGTGGGGTCAATGCTGTAAACTGTACGTCCAGTAGCTATTTATCCTTTTTTATTCTTTTTTTAATCCTTTTATGTGTCCAGCACCCAGCAAGGAATTACAGATTGTCTAAACCACTTATATCCCTGGATTGACTTCCATATTTTCACAGCTTCCTTCACAGCAAGGTGTGGCTGTTTTTCTTGGTGTTTGACCAATGATCTCTTGGCATGAGGGACGGGAAGTCTGTTTGAGGGGCTTTGGGGAAAGCTTTTGCTTTCTGGTGAAAAGAACAGGTGTGACTGGCTCAGCCTCCACCCCCACCCCCTTCTTCCCTTCATATTTTTCCCTTCCTGAACATGTATGTGACATCTGGAGCTACTATATGGCTTTCTTACTTCCTTGGGGGAAAAGGCCAGCTTCTTTTTGAAAAGTCCTGTTTGTTTAAACCAGTGGCTGGCAATTTATGACCCATTGACTGACTACCTCTTTTTGTAACTGAAGGGTTCCTGGACACAGCTATGCCCATTTGTTATGTATTGTTGTGGCTGCCTTCATGCTATGAAAACTTGGGTAACTTCAACTGTATTATGTGGCCTACAAGCCTAAAATATTTGCTTTCTGGCTCTTTTAAGTTTGGTGATTCCTTGTTTAAAGGCACAGTGAATTTTCTGTTACTTGCAGCCAAATAAGTTCCTAAGAAATCATCCAGTAACCCAGATCCCTAAACAAATTTGTGACTTGGCATTTTTACCTACTCAAATTTGTCTTCTCTGGTTAAGTAGGTCTGTTCCAGATGAGCATATCCCTAATTTTGGGCCTTGTCTACTCCTCTTTATTTCTTTCTAGAACTTTAATCGTTCTTTTTAAAAACAAGGTAAGAATGTGAAAGTATCTCATTTGCATGCTGTCTAGAACTGTATCTGCTGTTTGATATTTTAGTCTTATAAATGTCCAAGGAATTGAGTTCTGGATGATAGGTTGGGAAGATCACAAGGTCTCTCATGGGCTCTTCTGATGGATCTTAAAGCCCTGATTGAGAGAACAGTTCTCCAACTCCTTGTCTTGTGTTCCCTCTTTCCCTCTACAAATTTGTTGCCCTTTGTGATCTGGTGGGACCAGGAGAACTTACACGAGCACCCACTCTGCGACAATGGGTAATACTTGGTACATTGCACACAAATCATTAACCTCATATGGGAAAGTAAACTGGAAATACATTTCTGGTTCAATAACAGACCATAATTGGACAGTCTGACTTTTGAATAATAAAAGAAATTCTACTTTGATTTTTGTCTGAAGTAGAACATCCCTTTGTGTGTGACTACAAAGATAAACAAAACATGCTTATAAAAATGTGTATTTTCATTTTGGCTGCTAGATATATCAATAGTAATTATATTAGTTTTGCAGATTATGTAAATGTATTATTTTAGAAAGAGCACTAGATTAGGTTCTAGGAGACTCTAACTATGAGTCATTTGTCAATGAACATTTCTGCATCTACAAAAAGGGATCAGAGCATACTGCATTTAAGGTGTCTTGCAGTTCTAAGATACTTCTACTTGAAAAAACTCATCATGGTGTCTAGAAACTACTCCATGTTTACTCAGTTCAAACAAACAACATCAGATCTTCCTTTGGAAAAACAAGATATTTCAGAGCATTAAAGAATGCCCCTTGGATTGTTAAGTTCAGAGGGTTTGCCGTACTCAAGTATCCTTCAGGGTCAGTGTTTTGGGGATGGACTTTTGTGGATGAATTGGGATTTGTGATGGCCATTTTCAGTGCTACTTCTTAATCAAATACAATATATTTTATAAAATATTTGTCATTTTGTTCAAGTAACATATTGAGTGCCTTCAAATCACTATCTTGAATTATAGATTTCTAAGGAAATACTAGAATTAGTTGGAAAGGAAGAGTGAATTCCAGTTAAAGTGGATAATACCAATAATACACATGATGTTTATCCAAATTCTCGCCTTCTTAAGGAATTATAGTCCTTGAGAGAGAGAGAGAGAATCTTAATTTGACAGATAATTTTGTGGTAATGATACTGGTGTCATAGAATCCTACGACATAATTTTGAAGTGGATACACTAAAAACATCTCTTGCTTTTTAGTAAGAACTATTTCATAACAAAGAAAAAGCTTTTTGTGTGTGTGTGTGAATTGTGCTTTTTATGCTGACTTCTTTGCCTTTTCTGCTTGCATGGAAGATGTAAAGCAATAAAAATTTGGCATTTCTTTCAAGCCAAATATTAAGACACAAAGAAAAAATTATCTTGTTTCTGCCACTTATTCCCTTGTTTTCATTTTTCCAAGAACTGTCTAGCTTTTCGGAAGGTATGTTCCAATAACCCTCCATACTTCTCTGACTCACTTTGTATTTCTATATTTTGAAGAGAAAATTGTGGTGTAAGAAAAAGATAGCTGTCTTGCTTCTTTGAGGGAAAGGGGTTATGAATAAATAACATAAAAAATTAGGCTGCAGTTTCAAAGACTCTAGAAGAATGTCGACTTTGCAAATAACTGCTCACAAATTAGCCTTTTCATTCAGCATGTCTGGCCAGTATCTAGGTACTAAAAATGAGCTGAGGTGCATGAATTTTTCCATTAAAGGTGCTTTCAAGTAGAGAAGACCTCAAAATAGTTAACTATAAAGGATGGTGTTACTGGTGTTACAAAATATAGGCATATGTATTTTTATAATGAGATCATAGGGGATAGAGAGGGGAATATTGAATGCTATTCCATATCTTTTGCCTTTTTATTATTTAGTTCTAATTTTTATCAGAGTTATACATGAACATATTTTTAAAGGTCAAATAATTTCATATAACATATTGTGACACCCAGCAGTAACTCCCTTCCCTCCATTTCCAATTCCCTCCAGTCTCTCTGTCTCTGTGTCTCTGTGTCTCTGTGTCTGTCTGTCTGTCTCTCTCTCTCTCTCTCTCTCTATTTTTTCAGCTACTTTGTTTTGAGGTGCTGAGGATCAAACCCAGCCCTCACACACTAGGCAAATGCTCTTCCACTCAGCCCCAGCCTTATTTGTTTGTGTTTATTTATCAGCATCATTGTAATTAATGTGCATTTTGGCCACTGCTCCCCCCACCCCCCTCATTTCATCCATTAGGCATTGACTTTCTGCTTTTCAAAATGAAGATTTGCTTTTTCCCTCCCCAAATCATCCTTAATACCTCTCTTTACCTCCTTCTAACCCCTACTTCCACCTTGACAATATGTTTAATGTTATAGTTTTGGGTAGACTCATGTTTTTATATTCTATCACATCTTTACAAACTCATAGCAGTCATTTAGTATATTATGATCACTTTTCCTTTCTATTCTGCTCTGTTTTCTATAGAGTGAATTATTCTCATATTTTGCCATTTGTTTAGTATTGCTTGTCCTTATCATTAATTTCAATCTCTTTCTTTCCCAAATTATGTCTTTTCTTCATAATTTTAAATAGGTATGCCATCAAAGTCTGTCAAGTTCATCTTCTTGGTGACCTTTCTTACAGAGCTGCTGATCTGCTCTCATCTGGACTGCCCACTGGATTATCATGCTGGGGGTCATCCCTGTGAGGGCCCTGCTGGCTTCCAGGTTGTCCTCTTTCTCAGCTGACCCCAGGGTGCATTGGAGGTCAATTTGTTGAGACCTTACTTATCAGACTTGATAGTTCAGTTGGTGTAGAATTCTAGGTTGGAAATAATTTTCCCTCCCAGTTGTGAAGGCTTTACACTCTTTGTTTCTAAGCTTCCAGTGTTGCTATCCAGAGGAGCCGTGTTATTCTGGTCCTCAACCCATTGTAGCCATCAAACTTTTTGTGATGGTGATTTTGCTGGTTGGTTGTTTGGTTGGCTGGTTTGTTTGTAATCCTGTCTGGCAACTCTAGCTTTCTGAAATTTTATGGTGTGCTTTGTGTGTGACTGTGTTCATAACCAATGTGTTAGGTAGGCCCTTTAAGTTTGAAAACCCCAAACCCTTAAGTTCTGTTAAATTTTCTTAAAACTTCTTTCCCTTTCTTTGTTGGCTCTCTCAGACAGATCCTCAAATATTTATAACTTTTGCATTTTTCATCTCTGTCCTTTTGCCTTACTTAAGATTTTTCTTAAATTTGCCTAAGTCTTAATGAATTTCAAATTTCTGCTCAAATTCTCCTCCCCCTCTTTTTTCCTACTTTAGGAACATGTTTTGTTTTGTACCCTGTTGCTGTTCTTCCTTCATGGGTGCAATATTTTCTTTTAATTTTTAGTATTAAAAAAATACTGTATGTATGTAAATTTTCATCTAATGGTATAGCTGTGCTTATACCAAGTCGTTTTTGTTTTTATTTTTCTGAGTGTTAACTTTTTGACATTAGCCATGTTACTTAGATTCCTGGCAATTCTTATCTACTTATATTTAAAAGTGAAGCATGCCATGCTCATTCAGAGCTCTGTGCGAATGGGTGGGATTTTTTTCCCCCCTGTGGGTTTCACTCCAGGAGTATTTGACTGTTTTATCAGGAGGCCTTCATAATTGTACCTTCAGATTTTTCTCTCTAGGGCTGGTCGGATACTCTAAAGAAGAATCTTTCAATCTCCCACCTGGAGGACATAAGTCTGACCCTCAGTGCTCTGGAAGCAAGTAGGGACATGGACCTGGGATCTGAGTATTCACTATGCTGAGTTTCTTAACTTTCCTTTTCTGTATATACCCTCTCTGTCATCAGTGTCTGGTGAATCCTCAGTTCAGAGATCTGTTTTATCCTTTCTAGGAACTGGATATGTGGTCTTCTGAG